>NW_027362763.1:331526252-334072502 GCF_046119375.1 Phyllobates terribilis | reverse complement strand
CTGGTGCAGCTTTGCTGGTCCCTTCTGCTGTGGCGGAACCTCCGGGCTTCTTTGGCCAAGGGACATACAATCCCCTGCGGGCTGGTTATTTGCTCTAGGACTTGGAATCCTAACAGCCTCGGACACCAAAGTCCGGTAGATCAGTTTCTCTCTCAGCCAGCACAGGCTCACCTCGCCTTCCGTCCCTGGCTCGTGGCTCCTCTACTGCCTCACGACCTCCTCAGCTACAGCTGAACTGACTCTCCCTTCTCTGGGACGCCTCTCACTTCAGAGACAGGTTGTCCAGTTCTCTCTAACCCTGCCCCCAGTTCCTGCTTTTATAGGGGCAGCCTGCTCCGCCTACTGGCCTGGGACAGGAGGTGCTGCATGCTAATGGTCCCTAACCAGGGAACCTCCCCCTTGCTCTCAGACACAGCTTTATTAAACATTTGTGGCATCCAGGCCAGGGTGACACACTATTCCATCGATAAAACGATATCCAGTGAGAAAAATATATTAACCAAAAATTTAAAGGTCACTAACATTTCAACAAACCTTACATAAATCAATTGTACAGGTGAATGAATCTATGAAATAATGTAGTTTATCTTATCAGAGATTTATACTTTTTTTCTCCACTTATGAGACAGTTCTACATTCCCTTCCCTTCTGAATTAATCATCTACTCTGTAAAAAAACAAAACAAAAAAAAACAGCTCAAAACCAGACTTGGTTAAAGCAGGATGGACTACCAGTTATGTTACAAAGTATATTGAAGTCTACAGAGAGGGGAGAGGGAGTAGAAGTGAGGCGTGGTCTGCACTTTGAGAGGCTAGGCAGACACAAGCAGATTGTGCCGTACCTTCTAGTAAATGTATTTTACTTCAGTTCTGGATTCACAGTCACTCAGCGCAGTACTACACAGGGCTGTGGAGTCGGAGTCAGAGCCCATTTTAGTGGAGTCGGAGTCGTATAAAATAGACCGACACCAACTCCTAAAATGTATAATAAATTGGGTATAGTAGTTCAATGCAGTTTGTGGAGAATGTTTTTTCATAAGAATTTGGGAAAGTTATGAAATGTCCTATAAATGTTTGTCCTATTCCTGATCTAAGGGTCTAGACTTTTAGCTGAGATGAATCTGTGCGACAGTAAATTTATCACTTAAACATGAGCCATGTATGAGGGAGTCGGAGTCCGTGTCATGGAACTTGAGGAGTCGGAGGTTTGGCGTACCGAGTCCACAGCCCTGGTACTACAGTATGATGTTTTTCATGATGCTACTACTGCTTATTTCTGTGTGCTACAGAGAAAGAAGAACAGGAACCCATCACTAGTTGTGCACTGTGCTAAGGAAACCCCATAGTAGCTGGTCTCTACTTACCGTATCTTAGAGAGAACTGAAAATCAGAGTGAGAGCTTGCTGAGGAGAAAACTGGTGAAAAAATTTAGGCTACAAGTAGTATAATGGACAAAAATAGTGTTATTCCTCATGTATGCATATAAGAATTTGATGTCATACAAAAGTAAATGTACCCCTAAATCAGACAAAATCCTTTATAACGTCCACCTCATTGGGTAACAAAATATGAATATATTTTTTAAAATCATATATTATGTCTATATGTCCTGTACAAAAAGCAATAAAAGAGTTTCTGTATAGTTATAGATTGGAATCCTGCACTGTAAAAGGTCACAGCAACAATAATTATATGAGTCTGAAAAGAAAACTAAGGCTTCACAGTGAGTCAATGGCGTTTTAAAAGCGGAATGCATCCTTGTTATTTATTGAACTCTTTGACGGTGTAATTTATACTTGTCTGTCTTTATGGTGCTGACTCACTTCTATCCAAATCAGTTCATTCATAATGTTTTGACTTATTGTGAGCCTTGGGGAAATGTCGGTGCCTTATTGGCTGACACATATTTTGTTTAACGTGCACGAGCCCACTTTTGTCTGCCAAAAACTGCCCTTTGTTATTTTACCCTCTTGTTTTTGTGATTTAAAAAAAAGGTCTTTGGTTTTGAATTCCCAATAATGTATAATTAGACTGATGAGAAGGCTGTGTTTACGGCAAAGCGGATAAAAAATGTGCGATAAAAGAACACCTCTCACACTACTGCCATTGTTTATTAAGATAAATTGATTCCCTGACCCTTGGTCTCAATTTGATCTAAAATCCTGAAACCCATTAAACATTTTGCTAACACAATGCTATTATCGAACCTTATGTTATTGAAATCAGCCGTGCTGCAAAGGCTGATGAAATAATGATTTGTATGATAGATCACAATCGTGCATTGTATTAAACCTAGTCTGAAAATATGTTACTAAACCTATAGGAAGGTGTAACACATTCAAAGAATGATGCAAATATGTTCAGGTCATTCTATAACATTGTGTTCTGATAGGAAGGAAAAAAAAAACAACCTGTAAGATCATGTAGATATTGACTTGGGGCTCAGTAATGAAGCTGATAAGAGAGGTTAGAACAGTTAATAGACATAGAAGGAAAAGAGATACGGAGAAGCACACAAAGTGCATGTAAACCAATGTTAGAAGCCTCAATAACAAGATTGGGGAATTGAATTGATAATGTTGGAAGAATTATGATATAGTGAAGATATCTGAGATGTGGCTGGAGGGGTAGCAATTACTAGACGGGTTATTTTCAGGGTTACATTCTGTTTAGGAAAAGACGTACAAGAATAAGCTGGTGGGAGGGTTTGCTTATATGTAAAATCTTCCCTGCAGCCCATCTGCCTTGTTGATATATTTCAGGCAAATTAATATGTAGAGTCCCTGGGTATTGAAGCTGGGGGCTAGAAAGAATAAGAAAATACTAATAGGCGTTTGTTATAAGTTTGCAAGTATAATGGAAGAAACAGAAAATCAAAAACAAATAGATGACGTAGCAAATCATGGATAAGTATTTATTGTGCAGAAAGTGGAAACCTGCTAGTCTGTCACCGGTAAAAACAATGAAGGACAGTTATCTTTCACTACTGCCAAACCCAACAGAGAGGGGGTACACTTCTAGACCTAATTTCAACAAGTATATCAGGCAGGATATCAAATGTATAGATTTGAGGTCACCTGGGTAATGGGGGCCAAAAAAACATGTTTTCATTTATCCTTTAATACTTTGCTTAGAAGAGGGCCTGCAAAAATTGCTAAACTTCAGAAAAGCCAATTTTCATTTTTGAGAGATTCCATTAATGGATTGAAATAGGCCAATGTCCTCAAAACTAAAGGCACACAAGCTAAATTGGACATTTTAAAAAAACATCTTAAAATAGGTCCCGTGAAAGATATTTCTGAGAAAAAAAACAAGCTACAAATAGCTGAAAAACAGTTTGGTTAGATAAAATGGTAAACTGTGAAAGACGTTAAAGGGGTTGCCCCTTTTTAAATGTTATGAGCCCATAGCTCGGTTTGTTATTTTATGTGCGTGTGAGCCTATCACTCACCCTCCTATCATCAGTGACGCCTCTCTGCCACTGTCCTGTTCTTCTTGTAAATTTTTAGGGTTAACATCACATCATCAACGCTGCAGCCAATCACTGCAGCAATCGGCAGCTAAGCGACATTGCCGATATAGATGGCACAAGCTGCTGAGCATCGTGATTGGCTATTGACATGATATCACCCAGCAACCTATCATCAAAGACCTGAGCTGCTTGATCAGTAGAGTGATTGCCTGGCAATATGTGCCTACAGACTCCTGGCACTGTTGATCAGAAAGAGATCTACATATAGAAGCCAATAACCCAAGCGATTATCTGATTTCCAGCAATCAACTACAAATCCAGTATCCAAAGGTGTTCAAACACACCTGTTTTTTAACTGTGAAAAGAAAAGAAGGATTTTTTTCACATCTTTGGACATATATCTTTACCAGTACTCAATAGGAGTACTACATCTCAGAGGTCTGTTTGGTTGTTTTGTTACCAATTTATAATAAATGTCATCTGTCTAGAAATAAGCTGCAAAATAAATAAATAAAACCGCTCTGAAAGGATGAAAAAAAAAATAAAGAATAACCCCCGGATAAGTGCTGTAGCAGCTGGGTGCAGGGACTGGGGAGACAGATGAGAAGGGGTGAAGGGCAGGACATCATATTAGCGATGGGCTTATGCACAACACAACTTTTGTTTTTATTATTTGTATTATATTTTTTAGAAGATTGAGCAGATTAGGTTTTCTCGTTAAATCCTCTTGCTATATTCAAGCCCCTTATTCGCTGCAGCTGTAAGATTTATTCTTTTAAATCACTTTAAATCCTCCAGGGCACTCGGCTATATTGTTGTGTTATCTGCAGCCTCTGTTGTAAGAAATAACTACCCTATGAATAAATAATTGGGTGACACTTTAATGGATTCTCCATAGTTATTTTATGCTGCAAGACCTGGATATCAATAACTAATGTGACTGCGATATAACTATATTGAGAAGACAGACGAGTCAGTTAATTCTTTTAAACAATATATGACATCCTGACAGATGGAGAATGATTTATCCTTTACATTGTTTGCTATGAGAGTCTGCAGATCGCTGCAGACCCAGCAGCTTCAGTAGGATTGATTTGGATCTGTCAAAATAAAATGAAGGGAATTATGTATACTGTGTGTTTCAAAGAACATACATAAAGGTCTGCTTTTGTACTAAGGACAAATTCAGACTTTTCGGACTTCTGTCAGGATTTAGACCTGGATTGTGCACCCAAATTCTGACAGGATCTCCTAACATTAGATTTTTTTGTGCTCACATGCAGCTGGAAAAACTGTGCAAAATAATATAATTCCTTGGACCCCATTACATTACATTTGGGGCTAATCCACATGCTGTTTCACTTGCACATCCACTGCAGAAATCCAGCTACCGCCTCAGAATTCGGCCTCTAATTTCATTGAAAAATCCTTGACAGATTTGCCATAGGCCTAAGAAATGTATTAACATAAATGAGACGTATATGATGAATATAGTGCGAGCAAAGTATAGATTTATGGTCTGGCAGGATTTCAGTTCTGTCTGCACTTACGGTTACATAGTACAGTTGAAAAATAACAAAAGTCCATCAGGTGCTGAAAGATGATACCGGGAAGGGGTATAGGTACAACCATAATGCAGGAACCAATCTGTCCTAAAAGATTTTTCCTTCTTGATCCTGACAATTGACTGGATCAACATTCAAAACAAGAATTGTATACATTTACATAGGAATTCGTTTTTTTATTCCTTCTAAAAAGCATCTAGGCTCTTTTGGAACGGTTGACGGTTCCTGCTGTGACCAGCTCCTGAGGTAGGATGTTCCATACATACATTAATATTTCTCATGGTAAAGAAGGCTTCTCTACTCGATTGAACTTTTTTTTCTCCTGATGGAGGGAGTAAGGAGGTTTTACATGAAACAGTATTTGACCATATTTTTTGTATGGGCCATTTTTGTACTTGTTTAAGTTAATAAAGTCCTCCCCATGATCTCAAGACAAGAAAAATGTAATTCTTATAAAGGTAACCTGTCACTCACTCCACGTTGCCCAAACGTTCAAGAGGAAGCAAAGTTTAAAGAGCTGGCTGGGGACCATAGCAAGGAACTAATCTGGTGCCGTCTCCAGCAAGTTTCTCCCCGCCACATGTGTATATAGGGAAAGTCCTGTCAATCAGCTACAGCGGGATGGGGAGAAGCCGAAAGGGGGCAATGCCAGACTTGTCTTTTCCTATAGTCCTTGGAAGGCTCCTTAAACATTTCAGAGAAAAACATTGCTGGTTCTAATCATGCCTTGTCTTACACATGTAAATAGGAATACAGCACCGGTTTAAGTTTATCGAACTTACCCATCAGGAATGTAAAAGTGCCCGGTCCCGTACCACAATTAACGCCCCGACGCGCGTTTCGCGCACTCAGTGCTTTCTCAAGGGGAGTGTGTAATCAAAGCACTGAGAAAGCGCTGAGTGTGCGAAACGCATGTCGGGGCGTTACTTGTGGCGCTGGACCGGGCACTTTTACATTCCTGATGGGTAAGTTCGATAAACTTAAACCGGTGCTCCTATTTGGGAGGGCATTAACTTATAACTCTTTTCCATAGACTCATATTATTTCAGGAGTTGCATTAGTATATTTAACAGCAAGGTTTATATCGAGCTGAGCCCTATGTAGGGACGTTTTTTGCATATTTACACCCTATGTTGTTCACTGGGTAGAGAGGTGGGGCCTATATTGGAAAGAAAACCCCTCCTAAGACTACTAATTTATATGTATGAGATCTCAACATCGGGGATGTATCCTGGTCCACACGTGCCCACATTCTTTTGATTCATCCTTTCCTCTTGAATTCTTTTAATCATTTGTGGTTTTGTAATAATAATTTTCTTTAAAAAAAGTTTTCAATAAAGATTGTTATATTAATTGCAGGTAGTATTTGGATTTATTCTAAGTTTAGGTTGTATCATTAGGGATCCACTGCATAGTTTTGTCCATATTTACTAAATGGGGAGGTATGACCAAGTTGATCTCCAGCCAATATGCATCATATATGTCTTTGGAATAGTGTTTTGTGCTGTAAAGAATTCTGTGTTCACTAATGTGCCTTTGCATTAGAACTGTGCTGTGCTGTACTACTGGGAAGACTGTGAACTGCTTTGCTGCTAAGGAAACTGTACTGTTTGTCACTGGAGCCTGTTGATCATAAGACTTAACTTGCACTGGCTGTGCAGTTTCTTATTAAATGCTACTGTTCTACCGTTTATGAGGACTCTTGTCTAGTGTGTCTGGTCAGCAAGTGAAACAACCTACATGTCTGTGCCTGAAGGTCAATACCCCTGTGTGCCTGAGAGAAACTGCAGCACATGGTCTATGGTCGCCCTGAGTAATGGTTCCCCCAGGATTCCAAAGAATTCATGTAACCGGTCTCGCCCCTATCTGAGCATAGCGGCGTATGTGTAACATGAGCTTTCAGTTGTAGCACTAGGAAGCCACTGTCCTACCTCGAATTCTGACGGCTCTGCTCATTCTAATGCTGAGGTTGTCTGGTTGGCTCATTATAGACAATGGATGACCATGTAGCTCCTCAGGGAAAAAAATAGCGAACACCAAAGTAATTTCTATCCTAAAACAACCCGTTAAACATACATCGTAAGAAATGCTTGTTAAACCATGTAGCAAGGTAAAAAGATGCCTAACTTTTGGAAGTCCTTTGACTGAGTAACTTGATGAAGAAATAGTTTTAAGGTGCCTAGAATGACTTTCTGCGGCTCTTATTCTTGCCCTTAATGGAAGAAATGTGTAATGATTAACAGATGTAAGAGTGCACAACTTTGAAATGAACAGTTAATCATGTTCCTCAGGATATGCAATCAGTACTAAATAAGTGCCTGTCATATTATGTCTATTCAAGGAGAATATTAGCCCATCAAGACCTTTCTAAAGGTAGCCTTAGTGACAACAAAGAATACTGCTCCTCTCTTCAAAGGATCATTAATAACAAGAGCTTTTTAGTGCTATAAACAGCTAATCGGGTTCACTGAGTTTTACACTTAAAGCATTACAAAGATTAAACCTGGACTATGCAATACATTGGAAGATGAGTTCTGCTTGTGCCATCCACTTCATCTCTATCTACCGAGCTACACATGTGATAGTGACAAAATACTTTTACGGAGTATAAAATGGATTGAGTTGAAAACTACTTACATATAAAAAAAAAAGCCTTGATAAACCTGTTACACCCTTCTTTGAGCACAGCATTGTAAAATACGTCTATTTTCTTTTTATTATTTACAATGGCTTGTGAAAGTATTCACCCCCTTGGCTATTTATCTATTTTGTTACATTACAACCTGTTTAAATATTTGTGTAATCCGATTTGTGTGTGATGCATAAGCACTAAATAGTCGAAGTTTGTGAAGTGAGAAAAATATAGGCATAAATTTATGGATCAATTAATTAAAAATTGGCATGTGCATAAGTCACATGCTTAGTGAAAGGAAGTCCACCTGTATGCAATATAAGTGTTACATGGTCTTTTAGTATACAGTCATGGCCAAAAGTATTGAGAATGAGACAAATAGTAATTTTTCCAAAGTTTACTGCTTCATTTTTTGTAATGGCAATTTGCATATACTTCTGAATGTCAAAGAGTGATCAGTTTAACAGCAATTACTGTACTTGCAAAGTAAATATTTGCCCAGAAAATGAACTTTAACCCCCAAAACACATTTCAACATCATTGCAGTCCTGCCTTAAAAGGAGCAGCTAACATCATTTTAGTGATTGATCCATTAACACAGGTGTGGGTGTTGATGAGGACAGGGCTGGCGATCAATCAGTCATGATTAAGTAAGAATGACATCACTGGACACTTTAAAAGGAGGCTGGTTCTTGGTATCATTGTTTCTCTTCAGTTAACCATGGTTATCTCTAAAGAAACACGTGCAGCTATCATTGCACTGCACAAAAATGGCCTAACAGGGAAGAGTATCGCAGCTACAAAGATTGCACCTCAGTCAACAATCTATCGCATCATCAAGAACTTCAAGGAGAGAGCTTCCATTGTTGTCAAAAAGGCTCCAGGGCACCCAAGAAAGACCAGCAAGCACCAGGACCGTATCTTAAAACAGTTTCAGCTGCGGGATCAGACTACCAGCAGTGCCGAGCTTGCTCAGGAATGGCAGCAGGCTGGTGTGAGTGCTTCTGCACGCACTGTGAGGCGGAGACTCTTTGAGCAAGGGCTGGTTTCAAGGAGGGCAGCAAAGAAGCCACTTCTCTCCAGAAAAAACATCAGGGACCGACTGATATTCTGCAAAAGGTACAGGGAGTGGACTGCTGAGGACTGGGGCAAAGTCATTTTCTCTGATGAATCCCCTTTTCAATTGTTCGGGACATCTGGAAAACAGCTTATTCGGAGAAGAAGAGGTGAGCGCTACCACCAGTCTTGTCTCATGCCAACTGTAAAGCATCCTGAAACCATTCATGTGTGGGGTTGCTTCTCAGCCAAGGGAATCGGCTCACTCACAGTCTTGCCTAAAAACACAGCCATGAATAAAGAATGGTACCAGAATGTCCTACAAGAGCAACTTCTCCCAACCGTCCAAGAGCAGTTTGGCGCCCAACAATGCCTTTTCCAGCATGATGGAGCACCTTGCCATAAAGCAAAGGTGATAACTAAATGGTTCATGGAACAAAACATAGAGATTTTGGGTCCATGGCCTGGAAACTCCCCAGATCTTAATCCCATTGAGAACTTGTGGTCAATCATCAAGAGACGGGTGGACAAACAAAAACCAACAAATTCTGGCAAAATGCAAGCATTGATTATGCAAGAATGGACTGCTATCAGTCAGGATTTGGTCCAAAAGTTGATTGAGAGCATGCCAGGGAGAATTACAGAGGTCTTGAAGAAGAAGGGGCAACACTGCAAATATTGACTTGCTGCATTAACTCATTCTAACTGTCAATATAACCTATTGGTACTCAAAATAGGATTGCAATTATATTTCTGTATGTGATATAAACATCAGACAAACACTAATAAAAACCAGAGGCCAGCAGATCATGTGAAAATATAATTTTGGTGTCATTCTCAAAACTTTTGGCCATGACTGTACACACACCTTTTCTGAAAGGCCACAGAGGCTGGAACACCATTAAGCAAGAGGCACCACTAACCAAACACCATGAAGACCAAGGAGATCTCCAAACAAGTCAAGGACAAAGTTGTTGAGAAGTAGAAGTTGGGTTATTAAAAAAAAAAAAAAAATCTCAATCTTTGATGATCCCCTGGAGCACCATCAAATCCATTATCATCAAATGGAAAGAACATGGGACCACAGGCAAGGAGGGCATTAATCAAAGAGGCAACACTGAGATCAAAGGTAACCCCGAAGTAGCTGCTGAGTTCCCAAGCAGAGACTGGAGTATCTGTCCATACGACCACAATAAGCCGTACACTCCATAGAGGAGGCCTGCAAGGAACATTGGGCAGAAAAAAGCCTTTACTTACAAAAATTGTAAGGCTGTGTGCCCACGATGCATTTTTTAAGCATTTCCGCAGCTGCAAAAACGCTGCAGAAACGCTTAAAAACACATGGTAGAAGGCCTGTCATGTTCCCCAATGATAATCCGCATGTGCTGTGCACATACTGCGGAAATGTCCGCTGCGGATTATCATTGCGGAAAAAAACACAGCACTACCAATTATTTTGCGGAAGTGCTGCGTTTTCAGCGCCATTGACTTGCATTGAAACGCATGGATTACGCATCACAGCATCTGTAGATGCGCATTCCACGCGTTTCAATGTGCGGATGGTAACCGGGTGTGGAGGACAGGAGACTCTCCTCCGGACCCGGGTACCATAGAAACTGTAAAAAAAGAATAAAATAAAAAATAAATATCATATTTACCTTATGACGGCCCGCGGTGCGCTCGTCCTCCCATGCCAGCAGCTCGCGATGGACTGAAGGACCTGCGCTGACGTCATAGTCATGTGACAGCTGGTCCTTCAGTGTACCGCGAGCTACCGACAAGGGAGAACGGAGCGAAGCAAGACTCCGGGGGCCATTGGAAGGTAAGTATAGATTTATTTTTTTATTTTTAACCATTCTTTAAGGTCACACTATTTAAATCCATGCCTTTTGCATGGATTTATATAGTGTGACCAAGTTGACAAGCACTTTCCAAGTGATGCTAAAATCGCTTGGAAAGCGCTTGTCAATCCGCATGCAGAAATGCATGTGAAGAACGCTCACATTCGCATGTCCCTGGCAGGAAAAACGCATGTACAATCCGCATGCATTTTTTTTCTGCCAGGGAGATGCAGAAACGCTCAGGAAAAATCCGGAGCATTTCTGCATCATGGGCACATAGCCAAAGGCTCATTTTGAGTTTGCCAAAAGACATGTGGGAGACTCCTCAAATGTACAGTACAGACCAAAAGTTTGGACACACCTTCTCATTTAAAGATTTTTCTGTATTTTCATGACTATGAAAATTGGACATTCACACTGAAGGCATCAAAACTATGAATTAACACATGTGGAATTATATACTTAACAAAAAAGTGTGAAACAACTCAAAATATGTCTTATATTCTAGGTTCTTCAAAGTAGCCACCTTTTGCTTTGATGACTGCTTTGCATACTCTTGGCATTCTCTTGATGAGCTTCAAGAGGTAGTCACCGGAAATGGTCTTCCAACATTCTTGAAGGAGTTCCCAGAGATACTTGGCACTTGTTGGCCCTTTTGCCTTCACTATGCGGTCCAGCTCACCCCAAACCATCTCGATTGGGTTCAGGTCTGCTGACTATGGAGGCCAGGTCATCTGGCGTAGCACCCCATCACTCTCCTTCTTGGTCAAATAGCCCTTACACAGCCTGGAGGTGTGTTTGGTATCATTGTCCTGTTGAAAAATAAATGATGGTCCAACTAAATGCAAACTGGATGGAATAGCATGCCGCTGCAAGATGCTGTGGTAGCCATGCTGGTTCAGTATGCCTTCAATTTTGAATTAATCCCCAGCGTGTCACCAGCAAAGCACCCCCACACCATCACACCTCCTCCTCTATGCTTCACGGTGGGAACCAGGCATGTAGAGTCCATCCGTTCACCTTTTCTTCGTCGCACAAAGACACAGTGGTTGGAACCAAAGATCTCAAATTTGGACTCATGAGACCAAAGCACAGATTTCCACTGGTCTAATGTCCATTCCTTGTGTTCTTTAGCCCAAACAAGTCTCTTCTGCTTGTTGCCTGTCCTTAGCAGTGATTTCCTAGCAGCTATTTTACCATGAAGGCCTGCTGCACAAAGTCTCCTCTTAACAGTTGTTGTAGAGATGTGTCTGCTGCTAGTACTCTGTGTGGCATTGACCTGGTCTCTTATCTGAGCTGCTGTTAACCTGTGATTTCTGAGGCTGGTGACTCGGATAAACTTATCCTCAGAAGCAGAGGTGACTCTTGGTCTTCCTTTCCTGGGGCGGTCCTCATGTGAGCCAGTTTCTTTGTAGCGCTTGATAGTTTTTGCAACTGCACTTGGGGACACTTTCAAAGTTTTCCCAATTTTTTGCATTGACTGACCGGCATTTTTTAAAGTAATGATGGCCACTTGTTTTTCTTTCCTTAGCTGCTTTTTTCTTGCCATAATACAAATGCCTTCAGTGTAAATGTACAATTTTCATAGTCATGAAAATACAGAAAAATCTTTAAATGAGAAGGTGTGTCCAAACTTTTGGTCTATATTGTATGAAGGAAGGTGCTGTGGTCAGTTGAGACCAAAATTTAACTTTTTGTCCACCAAGGTAAATGCAGTGTCTTGCTCCAAAACAACACAACTCATCACCCCAAGAACACCATCCCCACAGTGAAGCATGGTTGTGGCAGCATCTTGCAGTTGGGATGTGTTTCGGCAGCAGGGACAGGGAAAATGGTCCGAGTTGAGGGGAAGATGGATGTTGCGAAATACAGGGATATTTTTGAGCAAATCCTGTAGCAGTCTGTCAGTGATTTGAGACTGGGATGGAGGTTCATCTTCCAACAAGACAATGACCCAAAGCATACTGCTAAAGCAAAGTTTGAGTGGTTTAAGGGGAAACGTGTAAATGTTCTGGAGTGGCCTAGTCAAAGCACAGACCTTAATCCAATTGAGACTCTGTGGTCAGACTTGAAGATTGCTGTTCATCAGAGGAAACCATCTAACTTGAGGGAGCTTGAGCAGTTTTTCCTTGAGGATTGGGCAAAAATCCCAGTGGCAAGAAGTGAAAAGCTCATAGAGACTTATCCAAAGTGACTCGTAGCTGTAATTGCCGCGAAAAGAGGCTCTACAAAGTCCTGACTCTAGGGGGCGAATAGTTATGCACACTGAAGTTTACAGTTATTTTGTCCTACTTGTTGTTTGCTTCCCAGTATAAAGAAAACCAAATGTTCACAGTTGTAGGCATGTTCTTTACATGAACTAATGCAAACCCTCTGAAAAAACTGTGTAATTCCAGGTTGTGAGGTAGCAAAAGAGAAAAAATGCCAAGGAGGTGAATACTTTGACAAACCACTGTATATACAGTAATAAAAGTGGCTGGGTAGCTGTCATTTCGGGTAGAATAATGTCTGCAGAGCCACAATCAGACAAGCACAGTCCTCATCAATTTTTGGGGATGTAGCCCTTCCATATATTAGCATGGTAGACCTGAAAAACTGAAATTGATTGTAATCTCTGTGATATATTTTCACCTTGTGTGGATTCTTTAGTCTCAAACGTGTACCCACAAAGTAGGTGTTTTTGTACCAGCAATCATTCAACAGCATATGAGTGCACATTTCTAGCCTTCATCCTCAGTACTCTACCCATTATCTGCTCTAATTTACTTATTTATTTTACTCGCTTATATAGCACCATTAATACCTCAGCTCTTTACAGACACTGTCCCCATTGGGGCTCACAATCTACATTTCCTATCAGTATGTCTTTGGAGTGTGGGAGGAAACCCACGCAAACACGGGGAGAACATACAAACTCCTTGTAGATGTCGTCATTGGTGGGATTTGAACCCAAGACCCCAACGCTGCAAGGCTGCAATGCTAATGTTACTTTTTATTAGCAACCACTATATTGTACTTTTATCTCTGCATGTCATAAATTATAAAATGAAGATGTAGAGTCTTGGAAATGAGGTTGTATAGTACATTGCACGATTGTTTGTAATGGGGTCAAGAAGTTAGAGGCTTCCAAAAGCAGGCACACAAGCTTCCCTGAGGCTATACAATCTAGTCAATCTACAATTATCGCTGCACCTCACAGTAAGGATATCTAATTCCTTCCAGGATGTTAGACTATTTGTTACACATATATACAGTGGGTACAGAAAGTATTCAGACCCCTTTACATTTTTCACTCTTTGTTTCATTGCAGCCATTTGGTAAATTCTAAAAAGTTCATTTTTTTCTCATTAATGTACACTCTGCACCCCATCTTAACTGAAAAAAAACCCAGAAATATAGAAATGTTTCCAAATTTATAAAAAAAAACAAAAAAAAACTGAAATATCACATGGTCATAAGTATTCAGTCCCTTTGCTCAGTATTGAGTAGAAGCACCCTTTTGAGCTAGTACAGCCATGAGTTTTCTTGGGAATGATGCAACAAGTTTTTCACACCTGGATTTGGGGATCCTCTGCCATTCTTCCTTGCAGATCCTCTCCAGTTCCGTCAGGTTGGATGGTGAACGTTGGTGGACAGCCATTTCAGGTCTCTCCAGAGATGTTCAATTGGTTTAGGTCAGGGCTCTGGCTGGGCCAGTCAAGAATGGTCACAGAGTTGTTCTGAGGCCATTCCTTTGTTATGTTAGCCGTGTGCTTCGGGTTATTATCTTGCTATTTTTGTGTCCAGCCAGGTACAACTAGGCAGCTGGGGGCTGGAATCTGCAGCGCAGGGAGGCCCAAGCTTTCTGCCCCCCCCCCCCCCCCGCTGCAAATTGCAGTCCGCAGCCACCCCGGAAAATGGCGCGTTCATAGAAGCGCCATCTTCTGGCGCTGTACCCAACTCATCCAGGGCCCTGGTGCGGTGGCTCACTGGGTAATAAAGGGGTTAGGGCCAGCTTGGTATTATCAGCTGGCCCTAAGCCCAAAATTCATGGGGTCACGCCAGTATTAGACATGACCGCCATGAATTTCTAGTAAAGTATTTAAAAAAAACACAACACCCAGAATAAATTCCTTTAATTGAAATAAACACACAATTCTTTATTGTTCTAAATTAAACCATACTTACCATCACGCCCATTCCAGCTGAAGCCAACGATCTCCTGCAATAAAAGAAAAATAATAAACCAACCTCATCCTTACCTTTCCATGGTTCCCATGACAGCTTCAGCTCTGCTACATCGAGATGACTGGCTGGACCGCAGCAGAACGCTGCCATCCAGCCTGTCATCCCGCAGACACTGAGAAGAGCAGGCATGCTTGCGCTCCTCAGTGTCTCTCTGTGACGGCATCCAGATGAGCCGAGGTCATGTCCAATGAACTCGGCTCACCTCATGCACGTCACTGACAGCGTGGGAAAATTCTCACGCTGAAGCGCTGAGTGCAGGAGAATTCTCCCACGCTGTCAGTGACGTGCATGAGGTGAGCCGAGTTCATTGGACATGAACTCGGCTCATCTGGATGCCGTCACAGAGAGACGCTGAGGAGCGCAAGCAAGCCTGCGCTTCTCAGTGTCTGCGGGATGACAGGCTGGATGGCAGCTTTCTGCTGCGGTCCAGCCTGTCATCTCGATGTAGCAGAGCTGAAGCTGTCGTGGGAACCATGGAAAGGTAAGGATTATGTTGCTTTATTATTTTTCTTTTATTGCAGGGGATCGTTGGCTTCAGCTGGAATGGGCGTGATTGTAAGTATGGTTTCATTTAGAACAATAAAGAATTGTGTCTTTATTTCAATTAAAGGACTTTATTCTGGGTGTTTGTGTTTTTTTTTAACTTTGACTATGGGGTTAGTAATGGGGGTGTCTTATAGACGCCTCTCCATTACTAACCTGGGCTTGATGTCAGCTGGCATTATAAGCTGACATCAACCCCAGCCCTATTACCCCACTGCCACCGCTACAGGGCAGTGGGAAGAGCGAGGCTAAGTGCCAGAATTGGCGCATCCTATGGATGTGCCATTTCTGGGGCGGCTGACGGCTGGTGTTTCTAGCCTGGGAGGGGGCCAATATTCATGGCACCCTTCCTGGGCTATTAATATCAGCCCCCAGCTGTCTGCCTGGCCTTGGCTAGCTATTAAAATAGGGGGGACCCCACGTCAATTTTTTGGGGGGTCCCCCATTTTAATAGCTAGTAAAGGCTAGGCATTCAGCTGGGGGCTGATATGGGTAGCTCCGTGGGTATTACCCCCTTCCCAGGCTTCAAACATCTGCCCCAGAGGTCTGCTTAACCTCCGCTAGAGACTAAAATTACGGGGAACCCCACGCTAATTTTTTTTTTAAATAAATCCTTTACACTAAATGACAAGTACAGTAAGCAACACTATCACTGTACTTATTATATATGTGACTGACATGTTTCTATCTATCTAATCTATGTGTGAAGCTCTATTCTTTCTGTTCTAAATTGTCGGGTACCGCTGCTGAATTGCCGGCCGGCTTTTTTAAAGAGACGGTGCATGAAAACACTAATATTTTTTTTAATAAATCCTTTACACTAAATGACAAGTGCAGTAACCAACACTGTCACTGTGCTTCTTATATGTGTGACTGACATGTTTCTATCTATCTAATCTATGTGTGATGCTCTATTCCTTCTTGTCTAAATTGTCGGGTACCGGTGTATGCCGCTGCTGAATTTGCCGGCCGGCTTTTTTAAAGAGAGTGTCTTCTGAGCAGTTTGTCAGCTTTTGGACACCTTTGAAGTTGTTTTCTATGTGTTTTTGTTTGCCTGCCATTGGTTTTAACGGTGTTCGACGGTGTTCTAAGGTGTTCCACGAACAGTTCGACGAACAGTTCCTCGAACATCCCGGTGTTCGACGAACCGAACCGAACCCGAACACTACTGAGGTGGCTCAACACTAGTAAGGAGGCTTATTCACCATGCAATGCTCCTCTGGGAAATTGATATTACTAATTGCCTCTTCAGAGAAAAAGAGGACTTGAACTCTACAGCGCCACCTATTGGAGCATTGCACGGCGAATGAGCCAAATCAGCCACTCTGTATCTCTTGTGTCACTCCTGTCTTTCTTATATTGTGGACACTTCATGGCAGAGTTCTTGCATCTTTTATGTTATTGTCAATAGACGTTTGATTCAGAGTATTTGTTATTTTGTATATGTACTGCATTTACTGATTGTAAAATGCTTTGTAATATGCTGGCTCTTTATAAATAATGGTTATCATTACTATGATTAATGTCTAACTGGGGAAAGTACAATGGAGATATAGTACTCATTATTCAAGCACAGTCTATTAACATCATGAAAAGTGGCATTTCTGTAAGGAAATCTGTCAATTTATTAAATTACTGAATGTTGGTGGTTTGTAGAGACAACAATCAGACCTGTGCGTAAACCAGTGATTTCCAACTCTAATAACTTTGTGTTCTATAAATGATGTTGTGGTTACTGGACAACCCTTACCTCCATAGCTACCATTAAGACTCTTTGTGTTGGCTAGATAAATGATTTAATATACTATATCCGTTGACTACTTTTCCTGCCCCATGTTAGGCATCTATGAGTGTATGATCACTTCTGGTTTAGCAGATTTTCTGTCTGTCCGGTGCAAAATCTGAAGCATAGTACAGTAGCAGCAAAGTGGACAAGATTTTACTAATTCTCCGCCATCATACTGGGAGAATATCCTTTGAGCAAATTACATGTCCCTGGCAGAAAAACGCATGCGGATTTTACATGTGTTTTTCCTGCCAGGGACATGCGGAAGTGAAGCGTTCTTCACTTGCATTTCCGCATGTGGGTTGACAAGTACTTTCCAAGCGATTTTAGCATCACTTGGAAAAGTGCTTGACAACTTGGTCACACTATATAAATCCATGCAACCGGCATGGATTTATATAGTGTGACCGAAAGAATGGTAAAAAATAAAAAATATACATTATACTTACCTTCTGATGGCCCCCGGTGTCTTTATCCGATGCGTCCTGGTTTGCCGGCAGCTCGCGGTACACTAACCGCCTGCCGACGTCAGCGGTCGCGTGACCCGTCACCTGATTAAATGACGTCATGACAGGTCCTTTTCAGACCATCGCGAGCTGCCGGCAAGCCAGGATGCATCGGATAAAAACATCGGGGGCCATCAGAAGGTAAGTATAATGTATATTTTTTATTTTATTCTTTTTTTTACAGGTTCTATGGTACCCGGGTCCGGAGGAGAGTCTCCTCTTCTTCAAACCTGGGTACCATCCGCACATTGAAACGCATGAAATCTGCATGTACAGATGCAGTGATGCTGATATTATGCGATCCAATGCAAGTCAATGGCGGCAAAAACGCTGCTCTTCCGCGAAATAATTGGTACTGCTGCGTATATTTCTGCAATGATAACCCGCAGCGGAAATTTCCGCAGCATGTGCACAGCACATGCGGATTATCATTGGGGAACATTGCAGACCTTCTACCAAGCGTTTTTAAGCGTTTCTGCAGCAGAATTACCGCTGCAGAAACGCTTCAAAAACGCATAGTGGGCACACAGCCTAATAGTGAATTCTAGCTTTTGACTATGGAGTATATAAATTCATGTACTTCGTGACTAACAAAAATTGTTCATTTATGCAGTTTAGCAGAATATTCACTTGACTTTTTATTAATTAAAGGCTACAGAATTGTTAGGTATCATAGCATTAGCCTTACGGTGGGATTGCAGCTCATGTAAAATATAGTGTTGTATTTTTTTTGTTTTTTGTTTTTTTATAGACCTTTTTTTGTAATTGGCACAAGGAGAGGAATAAAATGAATACATTCTCAGTGTCTATTAATATGGTAGTGCTGCATAAAGGGTAATAATAGTAATAATTGTGAGCCATAATTGATACACTGGAGGCTTCATTTGGAAACATCTTTGGGCTTTGTGCAGAGAGAACTTGCATAGTAAGGTATTTTTGTGGGTGAGACTATAAGCAGGCGGTGACGCACCATTTACAGAAACAAATGACTAGGTCAAATTAGGTCTGTTGAAATTGTCGAAAACACGTTCAGGAAATGGCCATTGTTTTTTTTCTTCTCTATTCATTGTTCTGCACTCTTTACTCCTTTCCAGCAAGATCGCAAGGACAAAATGGTATTTTTATTTTAGTTGAAGTCTCCACTGTGTACATTGTGGGCAGTTTAGTTGGTGTGTAATAAAGTGCTATGACAGTAAGTGCCTAAATATGCTCCTTCTGTGGAGGCTTGAATGAAAAATGCAGGACTGTAATCTTTAATAATTGCCTTTGGGCTACATGATTTACGTAGTTTCTATGTAATTATTCTAAAGTAAGTAAAGAAGAAAATAAAACAACTGTGGTTTGGCTCTGTAGGAAAGCAAAGTCAAGATGTCATATATCTGCTCAATGCCCAAACATACCCTCCAGCTTACGCAGGTAAACAGATAAAAGTAGAACATATTTCCATCTTTGAAATGTTTTCAGCGACAGATAGAATATATGCAAAATAGTTCTATCTGCAGGAGTTAATATATCCCCTTTTCCTTTCTTTTTAAAACTATTTTATCTTTACTAGCAAAAAAGGGAAAACAAAATAAGAGAATTCTTTTAGTTTTTGGTAATTGTTCCTTTGTAATTCACATAAAGTAGCAATTTTTGTAACATTTTAGACCTATTGTAATTCCCATCACTCTACAATATTATATACCATATTATCATGTATGTGAGTATAAAATATTGTATACAAATATCATGTAATGTTCTTATGTAAAATTGGGTTTTTTATATCTTTCAAAAAAGGGCAGAGTAAAAGTCACGGGTGTGATAGCCAGTCGCCCTGCAGTTGGTTGGTTGCAGAAGGTCTCTTCATTTGGCATTACAGACACCTTCTTAGCTGTTCCACTCTCGGAACCAGGAGCTATCTAATGTCTGCTAATTAACACCCTGGCCTGTATGTTTAAATAGTTTGACTTTGCAGCAGGAAGGGGCCAGTGATACTCACATGTTTCCTTGTGAATGCTTGGAGGTCACAGACTGCTATCTTCCTCTGTGGTGCTAGGAGGACGCTTGGAGTTATCTCTCTGAAGTCGGCTAAAGCTAAGCTACTTTCCTCCTGTGTCTGTCTCCCTTGTTGTCTTTAGTTTTCAGTGGGAATCGACTAGTGCTCATCCTCCCTTCCTTATCTAGGGCCAAGCGCTAGGGAAATACAGGGTTTAGGTTCGCGTGCAGCGACTGGTGAGGAACCAATACAGTGACGTTAGTGGACACAGGGTGATATCAGATCAGCCTAAGAGGTCTCTATTGCCCCCTTTCCCTAGAGTCTGGACTCCCTTTCCCCCTTCCCTTTGTGTTGCACTTAGTCTTTCACACACCTTGCGTGACCGTTAAAGAGCTTGTTCAAACTTTGCAAGTTATCATCTATCCATAGGTAGTCGAACTGTTGAGACCCCCAACTTTCCCAGGAACTGGGCTCTGCAGTGCCCTATCTGTATGGAGTAGTGGTCACACATGCGCGCAACTATGTTCAGTGTGTACGGTACTGACTGAGATAGCAGAGTTTTGTACTGGGCAATATCTGGTAGTCCAAAAACATTGAATAGAGCTCTTGGCATCACTCCTTTCTAAATGGGCAGTTAGGAGCTCTCTTCTAAGCATTGGTGTAGTCCCAGCAGTCAGTTTAGCAGCAATCAGAAAGGTATAAACCTGCCCTGTGGATTGGTAATAACTTCCTAAGATGGGACAAAGTTCTTTAACATGTTAGTGTTATGATCGTGCTCACATACTCACACGGGTAACAGAGGAAGGAAAGGACTACCAAAGAGAGAAGCCACACCTGTACCCAACTGGTCCCTGTACAGACTAGAAATGGCTCTAGTCACACAAGTAAATACACCTCCTCAGACCTGGCTCCCTAAAAGGCAGTCAAGGGGTTTCTTGCACCTCCTCAGGAACCAGAGTGGAGGCCTCAACACAAATCCACCAAAAGGTAGAGGAAAGCATGCAGGGTGAGAAACTAAAACACATTCACAAAGGATAGACCGTGATAAATAAGAAGAACCAAAAAACAAGCCAAATAAGTGAAACCTCCCAGACCACCAAACATAGAAGGGAAAGGTGCTGGGGAAGAAAACTCACAGATTTGCAGCCAGAAAAACAACTGGAGCTTACCAGATGAGGTAAATCCCTAGCTGAGGAGCTGGAACTCCAAACACCAATCTATATGGAAGTATAGCCAGCAAGTGAGGTAAGTGAAAGGTAAATATATGAAGCCCATCACAAAGTTTGATAGGACAGAGCCAAAAGAGAAAATTGAAAACACCTGAAGAGAAGCCAACCAAGAAAGAAAAAACAAGACAAAAGAAACCATCAGCATTTGAATAGAGACGAAAAGGACGGTAGCCCAGCAGAGAGGGAAACCGACCACACACCAAAAGGTCACTGGATAAAATCCCAAAACTGAGCCATGACAAATGTACAAAAGGAAAAAGGTAATCAGTCCAAATAGCAATGCCTAAAGTACAGTTAGAAGGACCCAATTTTGCCCCATTATCCAGTGGCGGTTAAACTATATACTCATTGACATCCATTTATCATCTCATATGAGGAAGATCTACCATTAATATGATTGTTCTGTCTCCTTACAGCATATCACCTGTTTACACAGGCTGCTGACAATAAAGAAAAATAAAAAATAGGGTCTGCACACCTGTAGTATTAAATTAATGCAAACGTGCACAAATACGCTATGTGGCCAATATGCGAACATATACATACACGATGCATCAGGACTTTGACTAATGAATACAGGAACTCCAATATTGCTGTAAACGTAAGGTACTCGGTTAGAGTTTTTTGATCAAACAGCGCAAAAGCCATTCAACTACATCAAGGTATACCTTTTAATATGGATGGTACCTAACCACTATATGTCCTACGTCTCCATGTGACAAATCAAACCATGTGGCTTTTGTGATCTTTGATCAAAAAATGACACGTTGATGGTGAACGGACACACCGACCACACACTGGTGACACACTGATCCAAAACACTGATGACACTAGTACCATTTTTTCATTCACACATCCGTAAACATGGATGTGTGAATGAGACCTTTATACAGATTGCATGTGCATGTCCTGGACTTTATAGGAGATGATTATTTTAGCTAAATACTGCATTATATTGCCGTATATAAAACAAGTGATCAGACGAATGGGGACTAAAAAAAAATAAATGTAAAGAAAAAAAAAAAACGTTTTTACAAATATTGAAAGAAAAGCCATAAATATTCAAATCACCTTCTCCCTTTTATTTCCCATTAAAAATCAAGTTTGAAAAAGTCTGACCTAACAGAATATAAAATTATTGAACTCGTACTGTAAATACAGGTGACGCAAAAAAATAATGAAAGACTTCATTTTTCGGGCATGGGATTTCACAAATAAAATCAATAAAAAGTTATCAAAACATCGAGTATATACCAAAATGGTATCCGTACTACAATAATATCAGTTACCTACCGACAAACAAAACCACACACAGATCTGTCATGAATACATAAGGATCTCAGAAAATGGTGACAGAGCCCGACTCCCCCTATTTTGTATACACATTTGAGTTTTTTGCATCACTTAAATAAAAAACTATACAAGTTTGGAATTGCCACAATCATACTGACCTGGAGATCTATGCTGCAGGTAATTTTTATTGCACAATGAATACAGTAAAAACAAACCCCAAAAAATAACAATGGTGGAATTGCTTTTTTTTTTTTTTTTGCTATTTCACCCAAATTAGAATTTTTATTTCTTGTTTTCTTGGTTTTCTTGTTTTGCTGTACAGTAAAATAAATTGTGTCGTGCAAAAAAACAAGATGTAAAAATAAAAATGTTAAGGCTCTTGGAAGTAGGGGAGGAAAAATCGAAAATTAGCTGTGATGGGAGTTATGTTAGGTGAATAAAGAGAGGGGAAAAAAAAACCTCAGGATACAGTAGGTACGGAAAGTATTCAGGCCCCTTTAAATTTTTCACTCTTTGTTTCATTGCAGCCATTTGGTAAATTCTAAAAAGTTCATTTTTTTTCTCATTAAAGTACACTCTGCACCCCATCTTGACTGAAAAAAAATCTGAAATGTAGAAATTTTAGCATATTTATTAAAAAAGAAAAACTGAAATATCACATGGTCATAAGTATTCGGACCCTTTGCTCAGTATTGAGTAGAAGCACCCTTTTGAGCTAGTACAGCCATGAGTCTTCTTGGGAATGATGCAACAAGTTTTTCACACCTGGATTTGGGGATCCTCTGCCATTCTTCCTTGCAGATCCTCTCCAGTTCCGTCAGGTTGGATGGTAATCGTTGGTGGACAGCCATTTTCAGGTCTCTCCAGAGATGCTCAATTGGGTTTAGGTCAGGGCTCTGACTGGTCCAGTCAAGAATGGTCACAGAGTTGTTCTGAAGCCACTCCTTTGTTATTTTAGCTGTGTGCTTAGGGTCATTGTCTTGTTGAAAGGTGAACCTTCGGCCAAGTCTGAGGTCCAGAGCACTCTGGAAGAGGTTTTCATCCAGGATATCTCTGTACTTGGCTGCATTCATGTTTCCTTCAATTGCAACCAGTCGTCCTTTCCCTGCAGCTGAAAAACACCCCATAGCATGATGCTGCCATCACCATGTTTCACTGTAGGGATTGTATTGGGCAGGTGATGAGCAGTGCCTGGTTTTCTCCACACATACCGCTTAGAATTATCACCAAAAAGTTCTATCTTCGTCTCATCAGACCAGAGAATCTTGTTTCTCATAGTCTGGGAGTCTTTCATGTATTTTTGAGCAAACTCTATTCAGGCTTTCATATGTCTTGCACTGAGGAGAGGCTTCCGTCGGGCCACTCTGCCATAAAGGCCTGACTGGTGGAGGGCTACAGTGATAGTTGACTTTGTGGAACTTTCTCCCATCTCCCTACTGCATCTCTGGAGCTCAGCCACAGTGGTCTTAGGGTTCTTCTTTACCTCTCTCACCAAGGCTCTTCTCCCACGATTGCTCAGTTTGGCTGGACGGCCAGGTCTAGGAAGACTTCTGGTGGTCCCAAACTTCTTTCATTCAAGGATTATGGAGACCACTGTGCTCTTAGGAACCTTGAGTAATGTAGAAATTCTTTTGTAACCTTGGCCAGATCTGTGCCTTGCCACAGTTCTGTCTCTGAGCTCCTTGGGCAGTTCCTTTGAGCTCATGATTCTTATTTGGTCTGACATGCACTGTGAGATGTGAGGTCTTATACAGACAGGTGTGTGCCTTTCCAAATCAAGTCCTATCAGTTTAATTAAACACAGCTGGACTCCAATGAAGGAGTAGAACCATCTCAAGGAGGATCACAAGGAAATGGACAGCATGTGACTTAAATATGAATGTCTGAGCAAAGGGTCTGAATACTTATGACCATGTGATATTTCAGTTTTTCTTTTTTAATAAATTTGCAAAAATGTCTGTTTTTTTCCAGTCTAGATGGGGTGCAGAGTGTACTTTAGTGAGAAAAAAATGAACTTTTTAGAATTTACCAAATGGCTGCAATGAAACAAAGAGTGAAAAATTTAAAGGGGTCTGAATACTTTCCGTACCCACTGAATGTTCTCAAGCTGCGGTTTTCTAACTTTTTTTGGTTTATTAAACCAACTTTATTAAACATAGAAAATGTGTACATGCTCCATAATTGCCACAGAAATTTCTTCACCATTTCTGCATCTCTTAACAGGAAAATAGCTGCGTAAAGTACTTGTGTGTTTGCTAAGTTTTACCTTATTTTTGTCGTGCTTTTTGCATGCGTTTTTTTGCATATTTTTCCCTACTCAGTAGTATGGGTGAAATCTGCTGCAAAAATGCTGAAAGATTTGACAAGCTGCAAGGAAATACAAAGCAACGTGTGCATGAGACTCTAAGCATCACATTCACGTTTCTGGTACTTGAAAATCAGTTTTGTGGCAAAACTGCATGAAAAAAACACGACAAGAATGCAGTGTGTACTGTAATCAAAGCCTAAGGCTATGTTCACACATGTTGGGTTTTTCAGCGTATTTTGCTGCAGATTTTTATGTAAATTTTCTGCTGCATTTTGCAGTACCAGCAAAGTCTATGAGAAACCAGAATTCTCTGTAAACACATCTTGATTTTTGTTTTTTTTTGCTGCATATTTTGTCCTTTCGTTGGGTTTTTGGAAAATAGAGCATGTCACTCCTTTCAGCGTTTTTTCAGCAATTTTTCTGTTTTTTCACCCATAGGATGTAATGGGTGGTGAAAAAATCTCTGAAAAAACGCACCAAAAAAGGCATGTAAATTTTTTTTTTACAAGTGCAACATGTGAACATTCCCTAACTCTATTTCAAGTTCCCATGTTCTTAAATTGATCACAAGTTTTGTTTGACTTTGTTAATTTCCAAACAGCATTGTCTTTATGTTCTTATTAAGTTTTGTTTTCTGAAAATGATGGAAGAAACAAGGTTTATTGTACAGAAATAAGAGAACAGAGGTGAGTGTGTGAACAAAATAATAATATAAGGAGAACTTGCCTAGCAGACAACAAGGCGAGAAAGACACCACCTGAGGTTGTGAAGAACTTGGATAAATTGCTGGAGGTGGTGTGCAAAATGGGAGCCAAGGTCTGTTTAAAGAACTGTTGATAAGAGGAAACCTATGGCCCTGACATTTTCTCATATACTTTCTATAATCAGGATGGATGGATGGTGTAACATCTGAACAGCTATAAAGGTTGAATATGTTGGAGACATATTCACCATCTGTAATGTTAAGGAGGTCATATGTTTGTGTTTAATTAGGTGTGTTTGGCGGTGTGTTGTTTCTGAACTCTTTTCTATATCTCCTGCTGGTCGTACACATCACAAAGCTTTTTCTGTTGTCCATTGTGCCAAAGAATTAGACATTGAACCTTTCTCCAATCTTTACTTGATTCATTTAATTTTTTTTCTCCATTTAGGTTCTTCTGTGTTTTTACCTACTTTATACCTGGGCTGGAAAAGGCTCTATCAGATCAATCAATTGGCACTTCCATGTGCATGCAGGCCTAAGAATACTGCAAACTAACCAGCATGCTGGCAACTCAACAGCTTTTGTCGTACAAAGATCTTTGTTCGTAAGTGCTGGTTACTGATACATGAAAAAGATTACAAAAATGCATACAATATATACGTATTTGATCACTGGGTGCCTAAGTGCATTTGGAAGAAATTGCCTGCATTGTGGTATTGAGTAATGGCATCAGACGTGACGATTTCCTACGTGGGTAGATCCAGTCCTTCTGATTGCAATGGAGGCTTTGTTGTCTGAATACCATTGTAATGAGATCTCTGCTATCTTTATATGAATGGTGTGTTTGGGTCTCTACACTGAGCTTTGGGTTTCTAAGTCCATTTGAAAGTTTGACTGTGAAATAACAGGATCATCTTGATTTTTATATATGTGTTGAATAACTTAATGCCTTAATATCTAATTCTTTATATTTCCTGAATATCACATGTCAGCTAATTAGAATATTTCAAATGGATATATTTAGTCTGGTTTAATAAAATTGTTTAACTTTTAGATGACACAAACTTAGACTAGACAGATTTAAAATGTGCCAAACTTTGTGCATGGTCACACTGTGTAGTTTAAGTTTATAACCCCTATTGGTGTATTTTGGTCCAATAATTTACCCCAAATTTTGATGCCACCTTCGTTCAAGATATTACAATTTAGGCCACTCCCCTTCTCAAAAATGCACAACCAGTTTTCCGAAGATGTGTCTAAACCACTTAATGTGGTGCAAGCCATGTAAGCAGTTTACTTTTTGGTGCACATGAAGCCAGAATTCTGATGCATGCCTCAAAAATATAAGCCCCAATTATCACGGGGCTATCATTTAATTATTATTTCAGTAATGGGGACAGTAGCTTAAAACTTAACATCCTAAAGAATTTGAACCTGGATTTGTCAAAAAAAAGATTGTACCAGTGTATTATGTTTGCCATGTTTTCGTGGACACTTACCATAATTGGCAGTTTGAGTTAATGCATTGATAACAAATTATATAACCAAGCCCCCCGACAAAAGAAATAGATATTGTAAAACTTTTGTCCAATTAATATACATGGGTGCTCACTTTTAATGCAGAATAGTAACCAAAAACAGTATGAAGCAGTTACTAGAGTACTGAAGTACAGTAGGCAAGTTTTGGCAGGCAGACAAGCAGTCTTTAGTGCACTGTAGCTCTACCTGGCGCGGAGTTATGTAAACTGTAGCTGCCAGATCAGAAAGATTCAGCTATGTTCATTATTTCTTGTGCAGGATCAGTCCATTTTTCTAAATCTTGGTTTTACATTCAACCTTGCACATGTATATATTTTGTAATTCCTGAATGTGATTTTATGGCAACTCTAGCCTGATTCACAGAATATTAATATACTAAATAGATATGTGTATAAGGGATTAAAGTAGATGTGGAAAAATGCTGCAAAGAAAGAATGATTTCAAAAATAGAAGTGTTAATTTATTTTTATCCTTTATCCAAAGGCAAAGTGATTGAACAAATGGTAAATTAAATCAAATCAAATCAATAGTTGGTGTGACCACCCTTTGTCTTCAAAACAGCATCAATTCTGCTAGATACAGTTGCACAAGTCAGGGATTTTGTAGGATTATAGTCAGGTGTATGAGTAACCAATTATACCAAATGATAATGGTAATCATTTTCATATGTAGGTTGAACACTGAAACACAGTCATTATGTGAAAGAGAAACAGTTGTGTAAGAGGCTTTAAAGGGAATGACTATTCAAGCCAAGTACATGCACTCAGTGCAGCATGGCGGTGCCAAACATTTAAATACACCTTCCCACCTGCTTGTTTTCCATCTATCTCCACACCCCATCTTGCCCCCTCTTTTTGATTGACAGCTCTGGCTTCATAGAGCCAGAGGAGGGTGGAGAGAGATGGAAAAGAAGCAGGTGGGAAGGTGTATATAAATGATTGTCCATGCCATAATGCACCAAGAATCTGTACTTGATTTGAACACTCGTGACTTTTGGATATGAAACAGACTCCCACTCCTTCTTAAACAACCATAACTACAATAAACCTTGACACTGGAATAAATACACAAAATCCATTATTTTGGTTGTTAAAATGGCCACTGCTTTATTTAAATCACAGGATTAAAACAATCACATTAGGTAAAACCCCATGATGTGTGCATGAGATTTCTGGAATCTCCTAGACTTTGCTGGAATTGTAAAATGCAGCTGAAAATTTGCATATAAAAAGCATCAAAAAAGCTGAAAAAAACAAGATGTATGAACATAGCCTAATGGTGTCCTCAATGCTGAAAAATACCGGCAGATACTTATCCATCATGCACTACTAGTAAGAGAGGCATCTGATTTGCTCCATATTTAGGCTGCAGCATGACAACAACCTCGAACATACAACCAATTTCGTTAAGAACTATCTGCAGTGTAAAGAAAAACAAGGAGACCTGGAAGTGATATGGCCCCACAAAACCCTAATTTCACCATTTTTTAGTCAGTTCGGGATTACAAGAAGCGACACAAGGATTTGTGCTAGTCTACATCCCAGAAGATCTGGGGTTAGTTCTCCAAGATGTTTGGAACAACATCCTCACTGATTTCCTGCAAAAACTATACAAGTGTACCTAGAAGAATTAATACTGTTTTGAAGGCAAAGGATGGTCATAAGCAGCTCACAAAAGGAGATACATTTTGAAAAATATAACAGAGAAAAGGCAGCCTTACTTACCAGACCAGGTCACAAAAGCCAATGTACTACAGGAAACATCAGACCCCCATAATAAAGGTGGGGGGCAGCACAGGTGCAAATTACTGATGGAATAACCACTCACAAATCTACCATTCATGGAGGCGGTGGTTGCATAGTATTATAAATGCACACATATGAGGCTTCTATAGGGTGCCAGTCACACAGATGCTTGTGATTCACAGTGTCTGGCTTAGTAATCACTATATCGGTGCACCCCACAAATATAGACACACCAATTTACCCAGCCAACACTAAAGGGCTTGGTGGCATCCTGCATAAAAGTGGGAAAAAAGTTCAATACAAATATGAAAAAGATGTATAAAATACATGACGTATTTGACGCGCCCCCTAGGCCGTCGGGTACTCGGTAGCCGGGCCGGTCGATGCTGGGGGATGTCACGGTGGCAGTGACCCGGTCCGTGACCCAGGGCGGTCAATTAAAAGAAAAGGTAAAAGGGGAATAAAGTTCTTAGAGATAGTGTTCGTGACGCCACCTGTGGTGTGCGGCTATATGGGGCCGCCGCTGCAGTGCAGATCCTCTGGAGTTGATAGTGACGCAGCAGAGTTGGTTCAGCTCTCCACAGGCAGAGCTTAGCTCCAGGGCAGTAGATCGTGATTTTATGAGGTAGATGTTGTTGGTGCAGTGTAATGCAGGTGATGACGCAGATAATGACCAGTCCACAGCTTAATGGCGGTTTCCTCTTATCTTTACTTGTGGTTTGTTAAGCAGACCGGGGCATGGGTACTAGCTGGTAGTAGAGGTCCGGCCGGCCTGGAAGCAATTGGGAATCCACCTCGCCAGGTGAAGTTGTAGGCCTTCCCTCTGCACTAATCTCTTTGGCCCTGCTGCTTGAAGCTATGCTGCGGCCCTCGTCCCTGAGTAAAACGTCTTTTTCCTCACCCGTATGGCAGGCAGCTCGGGCCTTCCTGGAGTGTCGCTCCCACGTGGCGGTGCTGGGCCCTATGGTGCTGCTGTGTCGCCGGGCGTCTGGTGGGGCCAAGAGACCTGCAGTCTCCTGCCCTCCGGATTCTGCTGCTGGGCCTTCAGTGCCCCACAGCCACGGACTCCGGTGTCCGGCTCACTCACACTTCTCTCCTCTGGGGTGAGCTTGTACACAGCTCCCTTCCCCAGGTCCTTCCTCGTCATTCTCCTGTCTCCAACTCCTCTCAACTGACAACTAACTAACCACACCTCCAGATCCCATTGTCAAGGGGAGGGGCTCCCTTTTCTGGTCTGGAGCCGGGAAAGGGTTGTTGCTGGAATACCTGATTAGGGGACCCCTCCTTGCTTCCATGCATGGCATCACCCCTTGTGAGGTAGGCAATGCCACTGTGGCAACCGGACCCCTGGAGTGCCACATATTAGTTGACATTTTGGATGAAATACGCAAGCTTGCAACCCCCGTCAAAGGTCCTCACCGGCTTGCAAGTCCCTACACTAAAATCAAAGGGTGGTGACACCAAATATTAATGTGATTTTAGATTTCTCTTTCATTTAATCAATTTGCATTTTATTAAATGATAATAAGAGCCACAGAGTAGGCTTCTGTTTGGTGGGTCAAGCTGGCAAGAAGGGTCGTCAAGCAGGGTCAGAGCCAAGAGGTCATGTCAGAGACAAAATCATGAAGCATGTTGGTAGTCAGAACTCAAACTCAGGCCAAAGAACAGGAATAATCCGAACAATAAACAGGATGAGAACATAGCAGCATTCACCAGGACAGCACTACTATTGATTGGCAGAGAAGTCAGTGCTTCAGGGGTTTAAATACGCGTCACAAGCAACAAAAGCGCCCTGCTTCCCAGTGGCCATGCTGGAAACAGAGAAGGCACGAATCTGCACAGATGTTACAGTGATAGTGTTGAGATATAATGTGTATGCAGATGGCTTTTAACATGTTTTACAGAAAGATGTGGAGAAAAACATTAAGGGTATGTGCACATAGTTTTTGACGATCTTTTTGGCATGGGTCCAATTAAAAAATGGGGGAAAAAATGCTTCAAAAATGTAAAGGCTGTTCCTATTCATTATTATTCTAAAAACAATATGCTGTTCAGTCTTTTGAGATATTTTTTTTCTTACTGTTTTGAAAAACATCTAGTGGGAAAGTGCATGTCACTTCTTTGAAGCAGTTCCCCATAAAAGAGATTCAGGCTGCAGCTGGAGTACATTTCCACTATAATTTACTCCACTTTCTGGTGCAAGTTATTACCCATCTGTGGGGCTGTATTAGACCACACACCTCTACTAAGCTCCACCCTTATTTCAGAAATGTGTTAGAGCTGCCGTAAAAAAGAAAAAAATGTGACATTTATACACTACATATCTAGTGTAAATGTTTGATGAAGTTCCCCTCCAGTTCCCTATAGCAGGAGTAAATTAAAGGGAAAATATCAGCAGGTATTTGCTATATAGTCTGAGAGCAGCATAATATAGAGCAAGAGAGCCTGATTCCAGAGATGTTTCACCTACTAGGCTTTCCTGTAATTTCAATGCAATAAGTATTTTATCTGCAGGAGATTATCACTGCATAACTAGGTCTCACGTGCAGACGAGTCCAGCTAGTCTGTGTTACCCCACCCACTCCACTAATTGACAGCTTGTTGATAATGCACAGTATACACAGGAAGCTGCCAATCAGGGGTTATACAGTTGTGCTCAAAAGTTTACATACCCCGGCAGAATTTTTATTTTCTTGCCCTTGTTTCAGAGAATATGAATATCAAAAAAAACTTTTTCTTCACTCATGGTTATTGGTTGGGTGAAGCCATTTATTGTCAAACTACTGTGTTTTCTCTTTTTAAATTTTAATGACAACCAAAAACATCCAAATGACCCTGATCAAAAGTTCACATACCCTGGTGATTTTGGCCTGATAACATGCACAGAATTTGACACAAATGGGCTTGAATGGCTACTAAAGGTAACATCCTCACCTGTGACCTGTTTGTAATCAGTGTGTGTGCATAAAAGCTGAGTGAGTTTCTGGGATCCAGACAAACGCTTGCATCTTTCATCCAGGCACTGACGTTTCTGAATTGTGAGTCATGGGTAAAGCAAAAGAATTGTCAACGGATCTACGGGAAAAGGTAATTCAACAGTATAACACAGGAAAGGGATACAAAAAGATATCCAAGGAATTGATAATGCCAGTCAGCAGCGTTCAAACTGTGATTAACAAATGGAAAATCAGAGGCTCTGTAAAAACCAAACCGCGGTCAGGTAGGCCAACAAATATTTCGGCCACAACTGCCAGGAAAATTGTTCGGGATGCAAAGAAAAACCCACAAATAACATCAGCTGAAATTCAGGACTCGAGCGGTCTGGCTGTTTCAAAATCCACAATAAGGAGGCCCTTGAAGAAAAATGGGCTGCATGGTCGAGTCGCCAGAAGAAAACCATTACTGCAAAAATGCCACAAAGTATCTCGCCTACAATACGTCAAACAGCACAGAGACAAGCCTCAAAACACCTGGAACAAGGCAATTTGGAGTGATGAGACCAAACTTTAACTTTTTGGCCACAACCATAAACGTTACATTTGGAGAGAGGTCAACAAGGCCTATGATGAAAGGAACACCATTCCTACAGTAAAGCACGGAGGTGGATCGCTGATGTTTTGGGGATGTATGAGCTACAAAGGCACAGGAAACTTGGTAAAAGTTGAAGTAAAGATGAATGCAGCACGTTATCAGCAAATACTGGAGGTAAATTTGCACTCATCAGCCCGGACACTGCGCATGGGACGTACTTGGACGTTCCAACATGACAACGATCCAAAACACAAGGCCAAGTCGACCTGTCATTGGCTACAGCAGAACAAAGTGAAGGTTCTGGAGTGCCCATCTCAGTCTCCTGACCTTAATATCATTGAGCCACTCTGGGGAGATCTCAAGCGCGCAGTTAATGCTAGACAGCCCAAGAATTTACAGGAACTGGAGGCTTTTTCCAAGAAGAATGGGCAGCTTTACCATCTAAGAAAATAAAGAACCTCATCCACAACTACCACAAAAGACTTCAAGCTGTCATTGATGTTAGAGGGGGCAATACACGGTATTAACCCCTTAAGCCCCGCGGGTGGTTTGCACGTTAATGACCGGGCCAATTTTTACAATTCTGACCACTGTCACTTTATGAGGTAATTACTCTGGAACGCTTCAACGGATCCTCCTGATTCTGAGATTGTTTTTTCGTGACATATTGTACTTCATGATTGTGGAAAAATTTCTTCGATATCACTTGCGTTTATTTGTGAAAAAAATGGAAATTTGGTGAAAATTTTGAAAATTTTGCAATTTTCAAAATTTTAATTTTTAAGCCCTGAAATCAGAGCGATATGTCACACAAAAGAGTTAATAAATAACATTTCCCACATGTCTACTTTACATCAGCACAATTTTGGAACCAAATTTTTTTTTTGTTAGGGATCTATAAGGGTTAAAAGTTGACCAGCGATTTCTCATTTTTCCAACAAAATTTACAAAACCATTTTTTTAGGGACCACATCACATTTGAAGTCACTTTGAGAGGTCTTTATGACAGAAAATACCCAAAAGTGACACCATTCTAAAAACTGCACCCCTCAAGGTGCTCAAAACCACATTCAAGAACTTTATTAACCCTTCAGGTGCTTCATAGGAGTTTTTTGAATGTGGAAGAAAAAAATGAACATTTAACTTTTTTCACAAAAATGTTACTTTAGACCCAATTTTTTTTATTTTCACAGGGGTAACAAGAAAAAATGGACCGCAAAATTTGTTGTGCAATTTCCCCTGGGCACGCAGATACCCAATATTTTGGGAAAAAACACTGTTTGGGCGCACTGTAGGGCTCGGAAGGGAAGGAGCGCCATTTGACTTTTTAATTGTAAAATTTACTTGAATAATTAGCGGACACCATGTTGCGTTTAGAGAGCCCCTGTGTGCCCAAACATTGGAGCTCCCCCACAAGTGACCCCATTTTGGAAACTAGACCCCACAAGGCACCTATCTAGATGTATAGTGAGCAGTTGCAACCCCCAGGTGCTTCACAAATTGATTCGTAAAAATGAAAAAGTGAAAAAAAAAACACATTTTCATTTTTACGAATCAATTTGTGAAGCACCTGGGGGTTCCAAGTGCTCACTATGCATCTAGAAAGGTGCCTTGGGGGGTCTAGTTTCCAAAATGGGGTCACTTGTGGGGGAGCTCCAATGTTTGGGCACACAGGGACTCTCTAAATGCAACATGGTATCCGCTAACAAATTGAATGGAAAATCGGCTCAAATTGTTAGCGGACACCACATTGCGTTTGGAGAGCCCCTCTGTGCCCAAACTTTGGAGCTCCACACAAGTGACCCCATTTTGGAAACTAGACCCCCCAAGGCACCTTTCTAGATGCATAGTGAGCACTTGGAACCCCCAGGTGCTTCACAAATTGATTCGTAATAATGAAAAAGTGAAAAAAAAACACATTTTCATTTTTACGAATCAATTTGTGAAGCACCTAGGGGTTCCAAGTGCTCACTATGCATCTAGATAGGTGCCTTGGGGGGTCTAGTTTCCAAAATGGGGTCACTTGTGGGGGAGCTCCAATGTTTTGGCACACAGGGACTCTCTAAATGCAACATGGTATCCGCTAACAAATTGAATGGAAAATCGGCTCAAATTGTTAGCGGACACCACATTGCGTTTGGAGAGCCCCTCTGTGCCCAAACTTTGGAGCTCCCCCACAAGTGACCCCATTTTGGAAACTAGACCCCCCAAGGCACCTTTCTAGATGCATAGTGAGCACTTGGAACCCTCAGGTGCTTCACAAATTGATTCGTAATAATGAAAAAGTGAAAAAAAAAAACACTTTTTCATTTTTCTGAATCAATTTGTGAAGCACCTGGGGTTCCAAGTGCTCACTATGCATCTAGATAGGTGCCTTGGGGGGTCTAGTTTCCAAAATGGGGTCACTTGTGGGGGAGCTCCAATGTTTGGGCACACAGGGACTCTCCAAATGCAACATGATATCCGCTAACAATTTGAGCCGACAATTTGTTAGCGGATATCATGTTGCATTTGGAGAGTCCCTGTGTGCCCAAACATTGGAGCTCCCCCACAAGTGACCCCATTTTGGAAACTAGACCCCCCAAGGCACCTATCTAGATTCATAGTGAGCACTTGGAACCCCAGGTGCTTCACAAATTGATTCATAAAAATGAAAAAGTGTTTTTTTTTTCACTTTTTCATTATTACGAATCAATTTGTGAAGCACCTGGGGGTTCCAAGTGCTCACTATGCATCTAGAAAGGTGCCTTGGGGGGTCTAGTTTCCAAAATGGGGTCACTTGTGGGGGAGCTCCAAAGTTTGGGCACAGAGGGGCTCTCCAAACGCAATGTGGTGTCCGCTAACAATTTGAGCCGATTTTCCATTCAATTTGTTAGCGGATATCATGTTGCATTTAGAGAGTCCCTGCGTGCCCAAACATTGGAGCTCCCCCACAAGTGACCCCATTTTGGAAACTAGACCCCCCAAGGCACCTATCTAGATTCATAGTGAGCACTTGGAACCCCAGGTGCTTCACAAATTGATTCATAAAAATGAAAAAGTGTTTTTTTTTTCACTTTTTCATTATTACGAATCAATTTGTGAAGCACCTGGGGATTCCAAGTGCTCACTATGCATCTAGATAGGTGCCTTGGGGGGTCTAGTTTCCAAAATGGAGTCACTTGTGGGGGAGCTCCAATGTTTGGGCACACAGGGGCTCTCCAAACGCAACATGGCGTCCGCTAACAATTTGAGCCGATTTTCCATTCAATTTGTTAGCGGACACCATGTCGCGTTTGGAGAGCCCGTGATGTGCCTAAACAGTGGAGCTCCCCCACAAGTGTCCCCATTTTGGAAACTATACCCCTCAAGGATTTTATTAAGGTGTATAGTGAACATTTTGAACCCAGAGGTACGGCACAGAATTTGTTTACATTAGGTCATCATATTGAATAAGTTGTCATTATTCTTGAGCGCAAGTGCTCGCTACTTGAGTTTGCATCGGGTACTCAGGTATGCACCATGTACAGCGTGTGCTCGAGTGACATGCTCGAGTCCCTGCTCCGCATGTTTCACGGTTATTAGACACCCAAAAAAAAACATGCGGGGATCGCTCGTGCATGGCAGGCAATCCCCGTAAAGTTTTTTGGCCGCGAAGCATATGGGGCAGAGACTCGAGCATGTCACTCAAATACCCACGATACTCAATGCATACCAGAGCACCCGATGCAAACTCAAGTAGCGAGCACTTGCTCTCAACACTAGTCGCCATATCGTCATCTTTTTTTCTTACTTTTGAAAAAAATCCCAACCCCAGCCCTAACCCTAGCACAACCCTAGCCCCAGCACAACCCTAGCCCCAGCACAACCCTAGACCCAGCACAACCCTAGCCCCAAACCCAGCCCTAACCCTAGCCCAATCCTAACCCAAGAGTTTATTTTTGACGCCGTTCCTTGTGCGGTATAAGTGATTAGACGACTTTATTCTTCGGGTCGGTGTGATTACAGCAATGCCAGAATCATATGGGGTTTTTATGACTGACAGCTGTCACACACTAAAAGACGCATTTTTTGTAAAATCTAGTTTTTGCATCGCCATAATTTTGAGAGCTATAATTTTTCCAGATTTTGGCAGACAGTCATGTGACGGCTCGTTTTTTGCGGGATGACTTGACGTTGTTATTGGTGCCATTTTCAGGCACGTGACATTTTTTGATCGCTTTCTATTCCGATTTTTGGGAGGCAGAATAAACAAAAACCAACAATTCAGGAATTGTTTTTTTTTTTTTTTTTTATTCTGTTCCGCGTGTGGTAAAATTGATGAGGTAGCTTTTTTCTTCGGGTCAGTACGTTTACAGCGGTACCACATTTGTATCATTTTTCTATGTTTTGGCGCTTATACACAATAAAAGCTATTTTATAGAAAAAAATATTTTTTAGTATCGCTTTATTCTGAGAGCTATAACTTTTTTATTTTTCGGCTGATGGAGCTATATGGCAGATTGTTTTTTGCGGGACGAGATGACGTTTTCAGCGGTATCATTTTTATTTATATGCGTCTTTTTGATCGCGTGTTATTCCACTTTTTATTTGGCGGTATGGTGATAAAGCATTGTTTTTTGCTTCGTTTTTTTTTTTTTTTTTTTACCGTGTTCACTGAAGGGGTTAACTAGTGGGACAGTTTTATAGGTCAGGTTTTTCCGGACGTGGCGATACTAAATATGTGTACTTTTATTGTTTTTATTTTTAATTTTTTTTATAATAATATTTATTGATGGGTACATTATATTTTTATTTTTGGTGTATTATTTTTTTTATTTTTTTATAATATTTTTGCACATTTTTTTTTTTTTTTCCACTTTCACACAGTTTATACACTTTATTACTTTGTCCCACTCTGGGACTTTCACTTTTTTTTTTCTGATCGCCTGCATGGCACAGGAATGGAGCACCATCCCTATGCCATGAAGGCTGTCAGAAGTGCACAGTGTGAAGATTGCTTGGAGATGCACTGCGCATGTCCAAGCAATCTTCCTGCTCTCTGGTGACCCGGATGTTGTCATGACGACATCGGGTCATCATGGCCACACCCGGGAAGCCTTTGCAGACTGCGCTGGAAGCCGGAAGAGGAGGTGAGTATCGCCGATCACCTCCCCTTGCCCCCGCAATGCCGCGATCGACTTCGATCGCAGCATCGCGGGGGTTAATGTGCTGGGAGCGGTGCAGGACCGCTCCCTGCACATAGTACCGGGTGTCAGCTGTGACAATCAGCTGACACCCGGCGGCGATCGCGCCCGCACAGCCTGTGTGCGCGCGCGATCGCGATGACGTACTAATACGGGTCTGGCTCTTAAGTCCCAGGGCACAGACGCGTATTAGTACGTCAGATGTTATTAAGGGGTTAAGAACTGGGGTTTGTGAACTTTTGATCAGGGTCATTTGGATGTTTTTGGTTGTCATTAAGATTTAAAAAGAGAAAACACAGTAGTTTGACAATAAATAGCTTCATCCAAGCAATAACCATGAGTGGTTGTTATCATTCATATTCTGTAAAACAAGGCCAAGAAAGGAAAAATTCTGCCGGGGTATGTAAACTTTTGAACACAACTGTACAGGGATCAGCATTCAGACCATTGCTACATCTACAGCAGAAAAAACAGGGATTCTATTAAAACGACTCCATTCAGTCCAGTAAGTGATACATCCCTGGAATCAGGCTTTGTGGCCTTACATCATGCAGCTCTCAGATTACATAGCAAAACCATGCTGACACATCCCCTTTAATACCTCTACATTTTAGTAATCAACTGGACTGTCTTTTATATGACATTGAATAGGAGCCTCCACAGGCATTGGTTGAAAATTACTCGAAAAGTCCGATGTAGCAGCAACCTATTCAGATGCATTGGCTGTCTGGCTTCTTGTATTTAGTACAGCTTAGAATGTCATTATATACACTTAATAATAATGTATTTTTGGACAAGATTTAGCAAGTACTAATGAGTGTTCAGGATTAGTAAAAAGGGTCTTGTTTCCGTTCCAAAAAGAGGGCAAATCTAGTCCATGGACTATGTTTGGAATTGCAGCTTACCCCTCTAGTGAGTAGGACACAGCTGCAATTTCAGACACAATCCATGAAGAAGGACATCACTGGGGGAAAAAAATATATATTTTTTCTAATGCTGGAGAAACCCTCTAAATAATGATTGTTACAACAGAATATTCAATATAAAACCATCATCATCATGAGTCTAATAAGCCAACCTGCTAACTATATATACCGTATAGTAGACCTGTGCACTTCCTTTTACAGCCCATTTATATCTTGGCCCATTAGCGAGTGCTGATCCACTATATACCAGTCGATCAGCGCTTGTTTACTGGCCTAGTTACACCGTCTGACAAAATCTGTGGAGAACAGAACATTCCCCATACGCACACTCCACAATTACAGACTGATGCGTGGCCGATAACAATGATTTTTATGCCGCCATAAACGATCTGATCATCCACCATTCGTTTTGCTTGTTTGACAGATGATCGCCAGCACGTTTTCGCAGGCCGATAATTGACAACGAGCGTTCTTATAAATAATCTGTGCCGATTTTCAGCTCGTCAAAAGTGACCATTAGTCTTGGTTTGGATACAGCTTGAATTTGCACATACATTCCATCTTTACTAGGGGCCATTGCAGGTGCCTCTCTGGAAAGTGCCTTTGTAATCATTTGGAACATGCTTCTTTATCGTACTTCCTAATTAAGCAAGAAAACCTTTCTGAACAACCGCAGGAAAAGGAGCAAACATTTGGTTTTGATCAGGTTTTGAAAAATAAACCTTTGATAAATGTAAGCTAAAAATTTCCCAGCTGTGTTTTCATCTAATGTACTGTAGCCCCTGACACAAGGACTATCGGCTGCGAGATGTGCAGTTTACCCGAAGCAGCGGTCTGAGAATAAACGCCTTAGATGTGTCAAATTAAAGGCCTCTGCTTGGAGCCCTCCTGAGTAATTACTTGTTTCACTTGTGTCTGGAAAGACCGTAGAATAAAGGATCTGCTTTGTGTGCATATATGCATGCAGAATTCCGGTACCTTATGTAAAACATCACATCATAGTGTGGACAAAAAACAATTCTTTTTATTTGTTTCGGTGATTGTGCTGCCTCAAGTTGATTCTTTTTTTCTTTGTTACTTCATTTGTGGATATTTTTCATGGAAATGGAGAATTCTGCAATCATTTCTGCATAACGATGTCGACTTACATTGATGTGTGCGCAAATGGTGGAAAGTTGAAATAAAGAAACAAAATGAGACGTATTGCTTGACAAGATTTAGAAGTATAGTCATGTCTAGAAAAATCAATGAAACGCAGTGGTTTAAATTGATTAGAAGTATATTTCCATGTGCCTATATATCAGAAAAGAATTGTTTGTATGGAGGTTTTTTCCTACTCTCCTGACATTTCGATGTGTGCAGGAATGAATACGTATGTAAGGAGGTGAACATAAAGGCATGCAACTGTGACACCCCAGGGGTCTGGTTGCCACAGTGATAGAGATATTACCTCTGAGAGCAGGTGGGAGGTCCTTTGGTCAGGGATCCTGTGCATGCCACACCTCCTGCCCAGTCTTGGGAGGGGAAGGACTTCCCCTATATAAACCCGGGGCTGAGGCAGAGTTAGTGAGAAAGAAGACAGAACAAGAGTAGAGAAGAGAAGCAGCATAGCAAGAAACATCAGGAGCTCTGTGGGGAGCAGTGTTACAACGAGTCAGGGGCTGGCAGCTGCAGAGCTCGCCCTGATGAGAAGATTTCTAACCGGACCCGGAGTCCGAGGCTGTGGGGACTAACTCCTACCCAGCAGCAGAAACCGTCCGGCAGAGGATTTCAGGTCCTCTGGCCCAGAAGCCCGAAGGCACGGTCACACGCGTGGGACCAGCACCGCCATCGTGGAGCGGAAGCCATTAGAAGGCCCCGAGTCACCGGCCATACGGGTGAGCACCACACGGTACTCTCAGGGACGTGGGCTACTTATTCCCGCCTCTAGCAAGGTAGCCAGAAGAGTACAGTTAGTTGGGAAGGCCTACAACTCCGCCTGGCCAGGGGAAATCCCATCTGCTGAAGGACTGACCAGGCCCCTATCACTAGCAAGTACTCCGGGAGGGTCTTTCTTTGTCACCAGTAAAGACCCTGAACTACACCGCACCGTCTCTGAGTGGTTCCTGCTACCCCCATCATCCACGTCGGCTGCCCTGAGGCCATACCCCTCCCGTTGGGGGTTATACCATCCACGCTGCACCATCCTTCCACCGGCCTCAGCGGTCTGCCCTGCAGCGGCAGCTCCATAGCTGCATTCAACGGGTGGCGTAGTCACCAACCATCTACTGCTAGTACATCGCCGCTCAGTTTGACTCCCTGGGCACGGACCGGGTCGCCGCCACGAGACTACAACCCTCAAGAGATCCGGCTCCGGGTAAGCTCCCGCGTGCGCATCGCAGCGCGACACAGGCCCAGGGGCGCGTCAACTTTGGCGTAGTCGGCAGGATTTCGTGCCCGCAACCACCGGGTACTGCGTGCCTGAAAAAGAGACTTTTCAAACTTACCTGTGGTGAAGATTCCCGCCATCCGGCGCCATCTTCAGCCTTCTTCCCGCCATCGGTGAAGTTTCCCGCCATCCGGCGCCATCTTCTGCCTTCTTCCCGCCATCCGTGGAGTTTTCCCGCCATTGGACGCCATCTTGAGGACGCCGCGCGGGAAGAAGAGGGGCGTGGACTTCGAAAGCGCGCGAGAACTGAAGCCCCGCCTCACGTCCGGACGTTGCGTAAGGTCCTGGAAGGAGCCCAGCAGACGCCGACGTCACAGGAGCGCGACGGAAGGTCCTCAACCCTGACGATCCACTGCGGAGCCGCGGCCTACGGAACAGGATCATCGCAAGGTAGGCCACGGTCCACTAGGGGGGAGGAAGATGTCGGATACGGAGGAGAGCTTCACTGCCTCAACCCCCGCCAGCGCCACCGCTGCTGCAGTTATGCCCTTCACCATGCACTATATCCCGGGAGCAGCTTGGCTACCCCAGTACTCAGGGGAGTCACATACCCTGCATGACTTTAGAGAAAAGCTGGATAGCCTCTTCCAGGTGTACCCCCTCACAGAAGAGCAAAAAGTGAGCATCCTGGTGGCCCAACTAACCGGGGCAGCCAAAAGGGAAGTAAAATCCTGGCCACCTGGGAGGAAGACTGTCGCAGGGATACTAACCCGGCTGAAGGACACCTTTGATACCCGCACCTCAGCCGAGATTAAGCTTAGATTCTACGGGTGCAAGCAGCGAGCGCATGAGAGTATAAGGGACTATGCACTAAACCTACAAGAGGCCCTGAGGGCCATAAAGCAGACCGACCCTGATGGGGTGGGAAACGAGGACAGGCTGTTGACTGAACAATTTATAGAGGGTTTATATTGCAATGCCCACCGAACCCAGTTGCGGGCAATGGCCTTACAGGATCCCCATCTGGACTTTGCACAGTTCAAGGACAGAGCCATCCGGGTGCTCCGAGAACCGGCACCGGGTGGCGTTGTGACCCACAGGCGCCCAGCTATCACTTACCACCAGGAGGCGGCGCCCTTGTCGGCAGGGCCTGTGGGAGCTGATGCGCAGGCTTTGGACAATGACCCGGCTCCAGACCTACGCCATCAGGTCCAAGAGCTAGCTAAGAGCGTTGCTGCGCTAACCCGAACTGTGCAGTCTTTACAGGTTTCCACCCCAGGGAAGATCCAGCTGGCATCCGGACCGGAGGACATCCCGTGGCGTCGACCAAGGAGGACCCCACCGGCCAGAGGAAGACCCAGTGACCGATACAGCGAGGACGGACGACCCATCTGCCGCCGCTGCAATCAACCCGGACATATGGAAAGGTACTGTTCTTTAAACGGGCACAACCTGGGGTAGAGGGCCAAACCCCAGGAAAAAGATCACCAGGCCCATCGAACTGGCGCGACAGATATGTGGGAGGACGTCCAGTCTTGCCTGTGGTACTGGATGGCATTCCCATGAGTGCCCTACTGGACACCGGGTCACAGGTCACCACTATCCCGTACGTGCTCTTTAAGCAGTACTGGAATGACTCGGATATTACCCGCTACCCTGACGACGACTTGAGTATCATCGCCAGCAATGGCCAGCCCGTGCCACAGATCGGATTTAAAGAGGTGACCATCAAAATCGGTAGAGTCGAACTGGCAGCACAGGGACTGATCATTGTAGACATTGACAAACATGAGAGCCACCCAAAAATAACTCTAGGAACTAATGTAATTGAGAATTGTCTTGCAGAGGTGATTTTCCTTCTACAGCAGGTTGCCAAGAACGCCAGCTCCGGCGAGCAGCGAGTGCTCCAGAAAGAGATCCGGGCACTGATGCGACGGCAACAGGTGGAACTCTCCGGCGGTGAGATTGGTAGCGTAAGAATGTGTGACCCTTTCCCTATTGCCATGCCCCCAAAAAGCGAAATGATGATTTGGTGCCGGGCAGCTATTGGTCTGAGAGGTAGAGATTATCAGGCAATGGTGGAACCAGTTTACTCAGACAGTAGGCCCACCATTTTGACAGCACGGGGGGTGGTCAATGTACGCCATGGGAGGGTGCCCGTTCGCATAATCAATATCGGGGAGAGGGAAGTGTACCTGCCCCGGTATGCCACGCTAGCAAAATTATATACCATCAACCAAAACTCTATACAGTCTGTGGAACCCTTGCCTCCATCTCACCCGGAGGAAGGTAACGGCTCTAAGAAAGTAATGGAGGATTGGTGTCAGCAACTACACTTGGGAACTGACTCCACTCCCTCCCACCAGAAACAGGGAGTCTACCGGGTGGTTCAAGAGTATGAGAGAGTGTTTAGTAAACACCCGTTAGACTTCGGGCGAGTCAAGGGGGTAGAACACCGCATCCCCACGGGAGATCATCCTCCCATAAAAGAGAGGTATCGACCCGTACCCCCTGCACATTACCAACACGCCAAGGGGATGCTTAGAGACATGAAGGAGGCTGGGGTAATCCGGGATAGCTGTAGCCCCTGGGCAGCCCCGCTAGTTTTAGTCAAAAAGAAAGACAACACCATGAGGATGTGTGTAGATTACCGGAAAATCAACCGTATCACACACAAGGATGCGTACCCCTTACCAAGGATAGAGGAGTCATTGGCTGCTTTAAGATCTGCTAACTTCTTCTCTACCTTGGATCTCACTAGTGGGTACTGGCAGGTTCCTGTAGCAGAGGCGGACCGGGAGAAAACCGCATTCACCACCCCGATGGGACTTAGTGAGTTCACCTGCATGCCGTTCGGACTCTGCAACGCCCCAGGAACCTTCCAACGATTAATGGAGTGCTGTCTGGGCCACAGAAACTTCGAGACGGTCCTGTTGTACCTGGACGATGTCATCGTATACTCCAAAACTTATGAGGACCACCTGAAACACCTGGCGGAGGTGTTCGAAGCTCTGGCGAGTTACGGCCTAAAGGTGAAACCCTCCAAGTGTCACCTCCTGAAACCAAAGGTGCAGTACCTGGGACACGTGGTGAGCGCTGACTGAGTGGCTCCCGACCCCGATAAGATCACCGCAATTAAGGGATGGCCAAGCCCCTCCAGCGTAAAAGAAGTGCGGCAGTTCCTCGGGTTGGTAGGCTACTACCGAAGGTTTATTCCCGGTTTCACCAAAAAGGCAGCGCCTATGCAGGACCTCCTGATAGGCCAGTCCCGGAAGGCCAAGAACCAGAAGCCGCCCTTCAAATGGGAAGAGCTAGAAGAAGAGTCCTTCCGCCAGCTGAAGATGGCCCTCACGGGGGATGAAATCTTGGCGTACCCGGATTATAGCCAGCCCTTCATCCTCTACACCGACGCCAGTAACATCGGGCTAGGAGCCGTACTGTCCCAGATCCAGCAGGGGAAAGAACGAGTAATCGCCTACGCCAGCCGAAAACTGCGACCCACCGAAAGGAACCCCGAGAATTATAGCTCATTTAAGCTAGAGTTCCTGGCCGTGGTATGGGCAGTCACTGAGCGCTTTAAGCATTACCTTGCTTCTTCCCGGTTCACCGTGTACACGGATAACAACCCGTTGACACACCTGGACACGGCAAGACTCGGTGCCCTGGAGCAGAGGTGGATGGCCCGTCTGTCCAACTACGAGTTCATAATCAAATACCGGGCAGGGCGCTCCAATACTAACGCGGACGCCCTGTCCAGGATGCCCAACCTGCCGGAAGAAGGAGAAGATCCGGAGGGACTGGAAGAAATTGAACTCCCTGCGTTCCACCGTCATGGGACTATCCAGTATTCCCACCGGGTAAGGAGTAAGCAGGCTGCTACGTTGAACCCCTTACCTCACTACAACTGGGCGGAAACGCAAGACAGCGACCCTGCCGTCCGACTGGTGAAGGAGATGCTGACTCGGCCGGAGGCTCGCCTTGAACCAGACGCTCCGGAGGAAGCCAAACAACTATGGGCAGAGAAGAGTCGACTGTTCCTTTACAAAGGGAAGTTGTGCCGCAGAATGGTTAACTCCCGGACGCATGAATTACTCTGGCAAGTAGTGGTGCCACGAAGAGACGCAGCCATGGTGATGGAGGCATACCACGACGGAGCTGGACACTTCGGGTGGAAGAAGCTGGAGTTCCTGCTGCGCGAGCGATTCCACTGGGTAGGCATGAGGGGAACCATTGAGAAGTGGTGCAGAGACTGTGGCCCGTGCAACCTGAGAAGGAAGGACCGCGCCAGCCAGAAGACTCCCCTGCAGTCCATCGTCACCCGGCAACCGTTGGAACTGGTAGCCTTGGATCATGTAAAACTGACCCCAAGCAGAAGTGGCTACGTCTACGCGTTAACCATCGTGGATCATTACTCCCGGTTTCTGGTTGTCGTCCCCGTCAAGGACTTAACGGCTCAAACAGCAGCTAGAGCCTTCCAGCAGCACTTTTGCCGTCCACACGGGTACCCGGACCAAGTGCTGACGGACCAGGGACCTGCCTTTGAAGCGGAGGTCTTCCAGGAATTCTGCAATCTGTATGGCTGCCGGAAGATAAGGACGACACCCTACCATCCGCAGACTAATGGACTTTGTGAAAAAATTAACCAGGTGGTGATGGATCTTCTAAAAACGTTGCCCCTGGAAGAACGCAGTCTGTGGCCTGAAAAGTTGCCCGATCTGGTGGACCTATACAACCACATCCCGGTAGGTTCCACCAACTGTACCCCGGCTTATCTAATGAGGGCAAGACCTGGTAAGTTACCTGTTGACCTGGAAATGGGAGTCCTGACACCCGAGGACACTTCACCAGAAACAGACTGGGACACAGAGAGGCAGCAGCAGTACCGGAGAGTACAGGAGAGCGTGGAGCGAAGTCTCTGTCAGGCTAGGGAAAGACAAGAGAAAACTTACAACCAGTATGCTCCCGCTGTTCCCCTGGTACCCGGAGAGCAGGTCTTGAAGAGGAAGAGACGGCTCCACAAGTTGGACGACCAGTGGGAGAAGGACCCGTACACCGTACTGCCCTCAAGCCACGAAAACCCGAAGGTCTGTACCATCAGTAAAGACGGAGGGGAAACCACAGCCATTGTATCCCGGGACCACCTGAAGAAGTGTCCCGAACAACTGAGGAACCCTGAAGAGGAACAAGAAGACCATCGACCCGTAGAGGAAAGGGAAGATATGGTTAGTACCGTGCTCGGGGACTTCCCTCGGTCTTGGACTCAAGTCAATGGTGCAGTTGTGGTACCCGTACTCACCTTCCTCCAACCATCATCCCAAGAACCTACGGAGCAACCGGTAGAGCTGGAAGAACAGCCGGTCCAGGAGGCAGAAGACTCTACACAAGCAGACCCGGAAAATCAACCCTCTGCTTATAGTGAGCCTGCCATACCCCTAGTGAGCCAGAGGGCCCATAGACAGCTGCCCAGTTTACCCTTGACAGCTCCTACACCCTGTAGTTCAGGGCCAGACAGTCAGCTCCGTAGGTCCACTAGGGCCACTAGAGGCCAGCTACCCGCACGTTGGAGGATCTAAATGTTTAAGCTATCTTATATGTTTACTTGTTTATAGTTGCTTGTGTATAATTTTGTGTTTCTAGTTCTTTTTAGGAGTCCTTGGTGGATTTACCGGGAATCCTTGTACATAGTTGGAGCGTAACCCAGGATGGACTAAAGACTGTTAAGGACTCGGGGCAGGACAGGCCCCTACCTGGTTACGTCTCCCTGTTTTGGTGAAATGGACACCTTGCTTTTCAAAACTGCACCCGGTTGCGGACACGCCGTAACCATCTTATGTGTTTTTCTTATTGTATTGTTATTGTTATACCTTGTTATGTTTTTCAAAAAAAAAAAATATGTTTAGTCCCGGAGTACTAAATTTCACTAGGGGGGAATGTGACACCCCAGGGGTCTGGTTGCCACAGTGATAGAGATATTACGTCTGAGAGCAGGTGGGAGGTCCTTTGGTCAGGGATCCTGTGCATGCCACACCTCCTGCCCAGTCTTGGGAGGGGAAGGACTTCCCCTATATAAACCCGGGGCTGAGGCAGAGTTAGTGAGAAAGAAGACAGAACAAGAGTAGAGAAGAGAAGCAGCATAGCAAGAAACATCAGGAGCTCTGTGGGGAGCAGTGTTACAACGAGTCAGGGGCTGGCAGCTGCAGAGCTCGCCCTGATGAGAAGATTTCTAACCGGACCCGGAGTCCGAGGCTGTGGGGACTAACTCCTACCCAGCAGCAGAAACCGTCCGGCAGAGGATTTCAGGTCCTCTGGCCCAGAAGCCCGAAGGCACGGTCACACGCGTGGGACCAGCACCGCCATCGTGGAGCGGAAGCCATTAGAAGGCCCCGAGTCACCGGCCATACGGGTGAGCACCACACGGTACACTCAGGGACGTGGGCTACTTATTCCCGCCTCTAGCAAGGTAGCCAGAAGAGTACAGTTAGTTGGGAAGGCCTACAACTCCGCCTGGCCAGGGGAAATCCCATCTGCTGAAGGACTGACCAGGCCCCTATCACTAGCAAGTACTCCGGGAGGGTCTTTCTTTGTCACCAGTAAAGACCCTGAACTACACCGCACCGTCTCTGAGTGGTTCCTGCTACCCCCATCATCCACGTCGGCTGCCCTGAGGCCATACCCCTCCCGTTGGGGGTTATACCATCCACGCTGCACCATCCTTCCACCGGCCTCAGCGGTCTGCCCTGCAGCGGCAGCTCCATAGCTGCATTCAACGGGTGGCGTAGTCACCAACCATCTACTGCTAGTACATCGCCGCTCAGTTTGACTCCCTGGGCACGGACCGGGTCGCCGCCACGAGACTACAACCCTCAAGAGATCCGGCTCCGGGTAAGCTCCCGCGTGCGCATCGCAGCGCGACACAGGCCCAGGGGCGCGTCACAACAACTACAGTGCCATATTGGTAAACCACGTGATCGCACAAACTGTGACCCTACTGTGCAATGATTATGGGAGATATATGCATTAGAACATGACAAAGTATGGCCCATAGGGCAAATCTCGCCCGCAGGGTGGTTTTATTTGGCCCGCAACACCAGAACCACCACCACTATGTGGGGCCATTATTCTGTATGGAGGACTATGTGAGGCCATTATTCTGTATGGAGGACTATGTGGGGCCATTATTCTGTATGGAGGACTATGTGGGGCCATTATTCTGTATGGAGGACTATGTGGGGCCATTATTCTGTATGGAGAACTATGTGGGGCCATTATTCTGTATAGAGGACTATGTGGGGCCATTATTCTGTATGAAGGACTATGTGGGGCCATTATTCTGTATGGAGAACTATGTGGGGCCATTATTCTGTATGGAAGAATATGTGGGGCCATTATTCTGTATGAAGGACTATGTGGGGCCATTATTCTGTATGGAGGACTATGTGGGGCCATTATTCTGTATGGAGAACTATGTGGGGACATTATTCTGTATGGAGGACTATGTGGGGCCATTATTCTGTATGGAGGACAATGTGGGGCCATTATTCTGTATGAAGGACTATGTGGGGCCCATTATTCTGTGTGGAGAACTACGTGGGGCCATTATTCTGTATGGAGGACTATGTGGGGACATTATTCTGTATAAGGACTATGTGGGGCCATTATTCTGTATGGAGGACTATGTGGGGCCATTATTCTTCGCTGTGTGAAGAGGAATTAAAAGGGCAGCAGATGGCATAAGAGGATTGCTGGCCTGAGCACTGTGGTCCCGTGAATCTGACTGGGGGCTGGAGAAAAGGGCTCTGTTTATGGCTTGCGGTCCTAAGGTTTTGTATCCCTCGCTTAAGGGACAGCTGGCAGGGCATATACCCCAAGCGTTGGGTATAGCGGTGGGTTAAAAAAACACTCTGCTTTACCCAGGCATTAGTTACAGAGCTAGTGCAGCAATTTAGTTGAAACCTAACTGCAATCAACAAGACGTGTAACAATCAAATAACAGATACGGTAATCTAAATTGGGGACCAAAGACTCATTTACACTGGCCAACCAGCGACTTTAACAGCTGCCAATTGCTCTAAAACAATTGATAGGTCATTTAATAGTTTGGTTAGACAGGCTGACCATGCTTATGAAGTGCATAGTACGATGAGTTATAGATCGTTCCATTACCATAGGCTGCCATTTTTCTCGGCAGCACAAGTCCTGTTTACAGGGCGATGTGCCGCCAAGGATGATTTTTTTTTAAGCTAGCCAAAAGATAATTTCACCCATTGAGCGAGCTTTTTGCTGGTTTGTTGGTTGATTGCCAGCCTGTTTACACTGCCTATTGGGAAAAGCGTGTTCTCAGGAAGGCTTGCTCCTGAAAATCATGTCGTGTAAATGCATCTCTAGTCAGATCTCTTATCGTCACACATGAGTTACAGATTAAAAAGACCTGTCGGTACAGGGTTGATATCAGAGCGAATAGGTTAAGCCACCTTCCATTCACTGAACCTAAATTATTTGAAAGAGGGTTATGTGGTCCAATGAAAATTTGGAGAAAACAACATAAAAGTATGGATTTTTTTTTGTATTTTAAGGGTGATGTATGCAGTGTGATGGTGTGGAGAATGTTTTCATTAGAGAGCTTAGGCCATTTGATTTGCCTGGAACAATGTTTGATAGGCTAATGCTATGTGCCCACGATGCAGAAATGCTCCGGATTTTTTCCTGAGCATTTCTGCATCTCCCTGGCAGAAAAAACACATGTGGATTGTACATGTGGATTGTACATGCGGATTGTACATGCGTTTTTCCTGCCAGGGACATGCGGAAATGAAGCGTTCTTCACATGCATTTCCACATGCAGGTTGACAAGCGCTTTCCAAGCGATTTTAGCATCACTTGGAAAGTGCTTGTCAACTTGATCACACTATATAAATCCATGCAAACGGCATGGATTTATATAGTGTGACCGTAAAGAATGTTTTGTGGGATTCTTTCTGCCATGTTTATAATCATCGGACATTAGTGCTTTTCCGAATATTCAGATGAATATTGGTCCCTTTAAAAGGGCCTTTAATAATACTTGAGTCTAAACAATCCTCCTAGTATTTAACCAAGTGAACAATTGTGAACTGATGTCACGTTAAACATTACACATCTGGGTCCACAGCTATTGAAACTTAAAGAATTGGAAATTTGGGTTAATGTTCCTCATAGTTCCAAATGCTGGGTTAAGAGCAAGTAAATATACGTCTGATGTATGTGAATCTAACTGAGCACTTGAGCTTCCATGATCATTGGAAGTACACAATAAAGGTTCTTATTGCATTATAGCAAACAGAGGACTTAAAAAAAATATAAAGAACTGAAAGTATGAAACACAGAAAGTATGGTGGGAAATGTAATACCACCATTCCCTTTCTGAAACCAGACTACCTTACCCAGTATGGCATCGCTCCGTATTATTAGACAGGTCGCTACCTAAATCCTAGTTGACCTATGTGTCATGTTTGTCTTTTTGTCATCTATTCTCCTGTACCATCAAACACTTTCTTTCAGCTACATGAGGGGGAAAAGGAAAAGCAAACAACCTTTTTTTTCCATTTTCAGCTTACAAACATAGTAAGGTCTTACTATCATTTTGATCTCTTGTAATTTGTCCCTAAAATAAGACAACGGTAGGATCATAGTAATGTCCAGTAATTTTCCATGATAAAATTGACCACTTTCTTTATAATAGTATCAGTTTAGTTTTCAGAGATTACATTATACACAAATTGAAGTATGTACCGTATTTTTCGGACTATAAGACGCACCGGACCATAAGAGGCACCCCAAATTTTGGGGTGTAAAATAGGAAAAAAAATAATTTTTATAAGATGGAGTCCGTCTTATAGTCTGATTAGGTATCTTACCTGGGGGGTGGTGGAGCAGGATCGCAGGTCCCTCCGTTCCCTGCCTCAGGAACCCGGCGGCAGCAGAAGAGGTGAGATGCCGGTGTTTGGTTGGGGCCTGTGGACTGGGGCCTGGCCTGGCCTGTGGAATGGGGCCTGGCCTGGGGCTTGTGGACGGGCCTGGGGCTTGTGGACGGGCCTGGGGCTTGTGGACTGGCCTGGGGCCTGTGGACGGGCCTGGAGCCTGGCCTGTGGACTGGGGCCTGGCCTGGCCTGTGGACGGGCCTGGGGCCTGGCCTGCCTGTAGACTGCGGCCTGGCCTGTGGGCAGCCATGTGATTTGTATCTCTGGACCAACCTTGCAAATGATGTTTAAAATAGCATTTCATTAACAGTTACTTGGACACATAAAATATTAGTAAATTCTTTTATCTTAATTTTAATTAATTATTTGAGAGTCAAAAAAAAAATTGTAAAAAAATAAACTGTCATCATTAATAAATTCCTAAATAAATTTACTTAGCAAATCGCACTTCTTTTGTCTTGAAAGTTAATCACTGTCTTGTTACACCGACAGATATCTGTCCTAGAATGTTAGGACTGATACCTGTGAGCATGTGCAGTACAATTCTCCCCTGCTGTGACCTGGCGATAGCGTGACAGTACATGATATAGGTATTTCATGGTCACAGCCGTGGAGCTACCTACTGCACATGCTCACAGGCACCAGTCCTATTAATGTTCTAGGAAAAGTTTCTGTCAGTGTAACAAGATGGCAGCAATTTTAACCCCTTCATGACATCCGCCGCACGTATACGGCACAAGTCGAAAGCTGGTGTATGGAGCGGGCTCATGGGGTGAACTCGCCCCATACTCAGCAGATGATGTCTGTGTGTTACAGCCAGGACCTGCCTCTAACAGTATGTGGTGGAGCAGAGCTCCGCCCACGATTGTTAACCTATTGAATGCTGCTGTCAAGCTCTGACAGCAGGATTTAGCGTGTGCCAGCAAGGGGTGTGCACGTCATTCTAAACATCCATCGGCGCGCCCATGACATGATCGCGGGTCATTGATGGTTTGCTACGACAGCAGGGGTCTATTGACCTTTGTGCTTGTCATTATGGAGCTCTTTTAACACCCTGCCTGTGGCCAGGCTTCAAAGGAGACCGTGATTTCTGCTATATACAGCGATGCTGTGGCACACGTGATCAGTCAATTGCAGGTTCAAGTCCCATAAGGGGACTATTAAGAGCAGTGAAAACTAATAACATAATGTTTTAAAAAATATGGAAATAAAGAACATAACAGTTCAAATCACCTGCCTTTCCCCAAATTAAAAATAAAGATATTAAATAACAAAAATACACATATGTGGTATCAGCGCCTTAAGAAAAGTCCAGTCTATCAAAATATAAATATATTTTTTTTTCTCCCCTAAAGTAATAAAAAAAACTGGACATGTTTGCTAGCACCGTAATTGTACTGATGAGCAGAATCATATTGCAAGGTAATTTTTAGCAAAAAATGTACACCGTAAAAACAATTCCCAAAAGGCAATGTTAGAATTGCAGGGTTTTTCTCACAATTTCTCCCCAATTGGAATTTTTTTCCAGTACAATATGTGGTAAAAAGAATGATGTCATTTAAAAGTACAACTCGTCCCGCAAAAAAACAAGCCCTCATATGTCTATGTGGACAGAGAAATAAAAAAGTTATGGCACTGCGAAGAAGGGGAAGAAAAAACGGAAATTACCTGACAACTTATTCAAGCAACTTGGAACATTTGGCTCTTTGATGGATTTTTGCATGCTAATTTTTTAGGAAAGTAAAACCAAAGGGGTTCGGCATCACGTTACGTAAAAATGTACTTTTATTTTTTATGCTTGATGGTTCAGCAGTGATGGAATAATGTTCATCATTCACAAGATCGATAAAGCCACTGACTGAAGTCAAAGCTCATAAGCTGTGCATGCATCATGCTTCACTGCTCAGGACAGTGATTGGGTGCATTGGTCAAGTGAATGATGGACATTTTATTATGTCCGGACAGAACTGGCATAGACCAACCGGGTGGTGGCCCTGAACCAGTAGGGGGATTGAATCTATTGTTATTTTATTATTTCAATACCATTTTAATAGTTCCAGACAATCGCTTTAAACTCTACAATTCCCTTACAGTGCAATTTAGGAAAAAATAACAAATATAAATATACATGTCTTGTGTATTCCAAAAGAAATTGACACACTGTTCATTCAGAATTATAGTTACAAAAATCATTATTTAGTTTTAAAGACAGCAATAGTTTTTAGCTTTGCAAACTTTCCCTTTTGCCAGTCCATTTCACACCTTGTAATTTAGCTCTGCAGGACTCGGCACATATGTATGTGATTTACATACTTGCGGTCACTTACCAACTAGACTCTCCTCTGTTTCTCAATATTTTAGCATATGAGAGTCTAGTTGGCATATGATTGCAAGTATGTAAACTGTATAAATGTGGTCACATGGCTGCCCACCTTCATGGGAAATACAGGGGAATCGTGACACTGTGCACATTGCGAATTGTGACAGTGTGCACATTGTAATGATTCCACAGTCTGTAGTCAGTCAAAATGTTGCCATCATTGGACATCACAGTAGGCAAAGTCTTGGACATATGCATCCTGCCACAGTGTGTGGTCCCTTTTGGCCCATTTTCACTAGCGGATTTCTGGCCAGCCACGAGTGCCAGATGACTACATTAAGTCGTTTACACGGGCCGATGAACAACTATGGGAGCAAAAGATCGCTAATAAGATTGTTCTGTCCACATATACTGTACATTGTATGTTACCAGCAGCAAATCCCGTGGTTACATTGAGTAATGTAGTGTCGATAATAATGTTTTATATGCATAAAACTCAAATCATCAAATGAATGAGCATTTTCCTTCCTCTTTACTGTAGATACTATGGCGCTCGTAATGATCAACGCATAAGCGTACGAGTGTTCCTACGAATGCCCTTTCGCCGACTATTGTCTCACCTATATGGGTCTTTTGCTCTGCTGCTGACTTAAGACCCTTGTACACATTAGACAAAAGCTCTCTCAACTCTCATCAGTTGGAGGGAGAAAAAAATCCAGCAATTGAAATGTTAACTTCTGATTCTTTTATTTGTCTGGGATATAAGCAGCTGCCAGAAGAGTCTGGCAGTGTCTGTCTCAGAGGAGAATACATGCATGTATGGCTGACTCTGTATAGAGAAGTTGGGAGAGAGTGCTGTAAGCCGAACGATCCTTTAGCCAACAGCTATCTAATGTGTATGTGGGCTTTAGCACTTCACAATGTGTTCTCTGGTGTTGAGCATATGATCTACCACCCTCCCCCATGCCAGAGACAGAAATAGAGGGGAGTGCCAGGAAGGAACGGAGATAGCAGGTAGAGGACAGCAGGGCTGTGGGGTCGGCAAGCCAAACCTCCGACTCCTCTATTTCCCTGACTCCACCTCCACAGCCCGGCCTCACTACTGAGCGTGTACATAAAGTGCAGCACAGATTCATCTCAACTAAAAGCCGAGATCCTTAGATCAGGAACAGAACAGACATTTATGGGACCTTTCATAACTCTCCCAAATTCTTATGAAAACATTTACAGCACATCCTGTATTGTACTACTGAACCCAATTTATTATATATTTTCGGAGTCTGAGTCGGTCCATTTTATACCGACTCTAACTCTAACTTTATCAAAATGGACACCGACTCCACAGCCCTGGAGGACAGGATGTCTGACATTCCATGATTCAAATAAGGGAAAGCGGGAGATAACAACTTGTTCAAAATAGGAGAGGTCACAAAATCAGTAGGAGGTAAATACTGGGAGCATGGCATGTGGCTGCATGTGAGACTGGCTTTCCATGGCCTCTAAACTACAGACCAGTGGCTAGATTACATTGCCTACGGCAAGTATTATGTGCCCCCTAATCCGTGGACCGTTAGCACCCCATGAGTCCCTTTCACCAGCCCTGTATTTGGATCCCTTATTGCCCAAGCACACGTATTATATTTTAAGAAAACATTAATGTAATTAAAGTAAAACTCAAGTCCCTAAGCCCCGTTTATCTTTTCCCTTGAGAGGAACAAACTGAATTAATTTGCCAAAGTTTCCATTTGCATAAGTTATGCAAGTTGAAGCAGAAGAGCTTATTATGGGGTCAGTTTTCATGTAAGAAAAAGGTCAACATTCAGAACTTTTTATTCCGTTCTACAGACTGAAACAAACAGAACCCTGATGGACCCCTGAATAATCAGTGGGCATTCTCTGCTTCCGTTACCATCATTAATGCAGCAGTTATTTTTTGTTCATGAATTCCATGTATTTTTCCCTGGGGAAAAGACACACAGAATATTAACTAAGTCTCTGGCCCATCCCCTTCCTCCCCAAATTCCTATTGATCTTGGCCCTCCTGCCCTACAGCGTTCCTGCATAGATAAATCTGCAGAGCACAGCAATCATTGGCTACCATGTACATGAATACTCAGCATGCCCTGGATTTATTCACCCGATTGAATATAGTGCCATTCATAGGCGGATTATAATGAGGGCAATCCGGGCTACAGCCCGGGGCCTCGGGTCTCCAGGGGGCCCGGGGCTACGGGGGGGCTATGGTCGGATTGCCCTCATTATATGTGTGGCCCCGCGGCACATAACAGGAGACAGTGGCGGGGGGGGCCCCGGACCACTTCCCCAGCAGCGGTTCACGGCCGCTGCTTCTTCTTCGGCCGGGCCAGCACTGCAGCAGTTAACTTCCCTGTGTGCTGGCCCGGCCGCGTCACAGCTAGGAGACACAGCCCTGTGCGCGGCCGTGTCTCCTAGCTGTGACGTCACGCAGTGCGCGCCCGGCCTGCACTGCTACTTACCAGAGAGAGGAGCAGGAGCCAGGAGGACTGAAGCCGAGCCGGGGGTTGGTGAGTGTGTGTGTGTGTGTGTGTGTGTGTGTGTGCAGGCAGATAGCATTGTGTGATGTCTGTTTATATGTATTTTTGTGTTTCAAATGTGTTTATGCGTGTATGTATATGTCTGTATATGTTTGTGTGCGTGACTGCGTGCGGCCTCTTGCTGAGTATAGATGGCACCGTGCGGCTTCCTGCTGTCTCTGAAGGGGGAGTCGTGCGGCCTCACGCTGTGTATAGATGGCACAGTGAGGCCTCCCGCTGTGTCTAGATGGCTCCGTGCTGGCTCCCTGCTGTGTATAGATGGCACAGTGTGGCCTCTCGCTGTGTCTAGATGGCTCCGTGCGGCCTCCCGCTATGTATAGATGGCTCTGTGCGGCCTCCCGCTGTGTATAGATGGCTACGTGCGGCTCCCTGCTGTGTATAGATGGCACAGTGCGGCCTCTCGCTGTGTCTAGATGGCTCCGTGCGGCCTCTCGCTGTGTCTAGATGGCTCCGTTCGGCCTCCCGCTGTGTATAGATGGCTCCGTGCGGCCTCCCGCCGTGTATAGATGGCTCCGTGCGGCCTCCCGCCGTGTATAGATGGCTCCGTGCAGCCTCCTGCCATGTTTAGATGGCTCCGTGCGGCCTCCCGCCGTGTATAGATGGCTTTGTGCGGCCTCCCGCCGTGTATAGATGGCTACGTGCGGCCTCCTGCTGTGTATAGATGGCTACTTGCGGCCTCCTGCTGTGTATAGATGGCTACGTGCGGCCTCCTGCTGTGTATAGATGGCTACGTGTGCTCAATATTGAGTTATACAATTAATGTAAGGCTATGTGCCCACGATGCAGAAATGCTCCGGATTTTTTTTGAGCGTTTCTGCATCTCCCTGGCAGAAAAAACGCATGTGGATTGTACATGTGGATTGTACATGCATTTTTCCTGCCAGGGACATGCGGATGTGAAGCGTTCTTCACATGCATTTCCGCATGCGGGTTGACAAGCGCTTTCCAAGCGATTTTAGCATCACTTGGAAAGTGCTTGACAACTTGGTCACACTATAACCGGCATGGATTTATATAGTGTGACCATAAAAGAATGGTAAAAAATAAGTATATACTTACCTTCTGATGGCCTGCCGACGTCAGCGGTCGCGTGACCCGTCACATGACGTCACGGCAGGTCCTTTTCAGACCATTGCGAGCTGCCGGCAAGCCAGGACGCATCGGATAAAGACACCGGGGGCCATCCGAAGGTAAGTATAATATTTATTTTTTATTTTATTCTTTTTTTTTTTACAGGTTCTATGGTACCCGGGTCCAGAGGAGAGTCTCCTGTCCTCCACACCCGGGTACCATCCGCACATTGAAACGCATGGATTCTGCATCTACATATACAGTGATGCGGATTCCATGCGTTCCAATGCAAGTCAATGGCGGCGAAAACGCCGCGCTTCCGCAAAATAATTGGTAATGCTGCGGATTTTTAAGCAATGATAATCCGCAGCGGAAATTTCTGCAGCATGTGCACAGCACATGCGGATTATCATTGGGGAACATGGCAGACCTTCTACCAAGCGTTTTTTAAGCGTTTCCGCAGCGGAATTGCCACTGCGGAAACGCTTAAAAAACGCAGAGTGGGCACACAGCCTAAAAAAAAAATATTATAATTAATATTGTGCCAAATTAATTTCACGTGAACTATCACATGATCTATCACAGGGGATCATGTGACATGTCACGTGATACATCAGGTGTGTGTGTGTGGGGTGGGGGGCCCGCGCCTTCTAAACTGCCCGGGGCCCTTGCTACTCTTAATCCACCCCTGGTGCCATTGCTAACCTCAGTGTGCCCTGAGGATATGGCATGCTGTCCCATTCAGTATGGACTACAGTCTTCATTGTTGGTCATTATTCACTAAGAGCTACCCAGCCTGCCATACGGTATCTCTTTTGCTGCCTATGCAGCGGCAGTGTGTGGCAGTTGAGATGACAATATAAACATTATACTGAGGACTTTGTCATCTTGGTCGCTGCCTATGCAGATCCAAATAGCTGATGACATCCCTGAAATTGTACAACTGCTGCAGACAGTATATTAGTAAGTGCTAAATCTTACTGAATTAAAACCACTAGCAAAATCTTTTCAAAGATCAAAAACATTGTTACCATATAGGCTGTTCAAATGTACTGAAAGGGAATCTTGTCACTAGGTTGCTTTTGCTGCCCCATCTTAGAACAGCATAATTCCAGTGACTTACTCTGCCACTTGCTGTAGTTTTCATGAAATCACTGTTTTATGTTTTAGAGCTACCAGCTCTCTCAATGGTATGCTGCGTCTAACCCCGCCTGCTGATAGCTTTAAATACACACTATGCATAGGCAGAAAGCTGCAAATTAGTGGTGGAGGGAGGGGATTGACACAGCTCATGAATATGGAGGACTAGATAGCTGCAGTTCTGCTAGTCCTCTCAGTGATAATCTCCTGCTGATAACTAATGGGAATGATAATTAGTGTTTTATCAAAACTACAGCAAGCAGCCCAGTAAAGATGGCTTTAAGGTACATTTAGACCTGCTGGCACATGGCGGTAAATGACTACCGATGGCTACATGTCATTTAATAACCTGTTTAGACAGGCTGACCGCACTTCTGATCGGTAATAGATTCCAGTAATAATTGCAATCGAGGTCTCTACCGCTACATTATATTGCAGAACCCTAATGATAGTCTTTTTATATTGGGTTTACACACACACAGTTCTAGCAAAAAAAATGATGTTTATAAAAGGATATTTCCATGTTAAATATTTATGGCATTTCAGGATATGTATTAAATTAAATAACCAGCTACCACAATCCATTTCTTTCTTGATCCTATTTTGTTTCAAATTGTAATCCAATGTATGAAAAAGACCATCTCTTTCCCTTTCTCTCTTTCTCTGGAGGCATTCATCTTATATTCCCCTCTTGCTCTCCTGTCCTGAATATATGAACATTGGTTTTGATGAAAATGGGCTGGGGCTTAGACTCAGCTGCTCCGTCTGCAGTTGGCACCGAACATAACCGTGCCCCTCTAGCTTGGCCGCCCCCTTTAAACACTAAATAGACCATTGAGAAAACTGTATTTTTTTTAAAAAATCAATATGCCGGTCAATATGCAATACTCCTGCAAAAACAAAAGCTGTTGCACATTAACTGAAAGCAATTTACCTTCAGCTAATATTTTTCTCGTTCACTTTGTGCTTTAGTATCTCTCTATACGCCCCAAATACAAAGCTGACTGCTCGTTTGTTGCACAGTTGTAAATGAACATTGAGGAATTGCTCGTTCTGTTTGTCAGGTAAAGAATAGAGTCTGCACCGGGAGATAAACAAATGCAGGCAAGTTTGTCATATCTCGTCCCTGGTAAAAGGACATCTATCTCTACGATAAGGCTTCCATTAACTGCTAGCCTGCGGCTACAGGGAAACGTTACATTTTACTGCACTCTTATTTTCTGTAACCAAAAGTAGTGACCTATATTAGGACTGAAATTAGTGTAAATGCTTTGTGGTTTCTCATGGGTATTTGGCCCTGACCCTCCAGGGCATGAAATGTAATTATACAAAGCTTTGCAGGAGAAATTCTGGGAATCAGATCGGTTGGCTTTTCTTCTGGTTTCTAGTGATGTATACACCTCCGCAGTTTATTTCAGAAGGGTACCGCATGCTGTTATTTGTGATAGGAGCAAGTCGCGTGTTTTTTTTATTTTACTGCTGAAATAAATGCAAATGATTACATTGTGATTTCTCTAAATTGGGATGTGGGTTGCTTTTCTGAATTGTATACATGAAGATTTGGTTATGTACCATCTAAGGACATCAGATTACATGTCATCACACCACTTACACTGACAAGCAAAAGGGTAACAATATTTTGCACTTTTGACTTTCAGGCTCCATATCTCACCATCCATTACTGCTTCAAACATGACACTACCATCATTTTATAGACAATCATCTTGGCTATCTCCTACATAAATTTGATTTGCAACTATTTTGCATATGATTAGTTATGCAGATTCTTGTCATGTCACTTCACTGTTACTGTTTTGCGCCTGGTGGTGGGAAAATGGTTTTCTTCCTGTATACCACACAATACAACCTGTTCTTACATTCCCTAATAGCTCAGAGTGTTATTGGGTTGATTCCCAAGGGAAAGGTCACTGGTTTGGATCGAGGAATAGCCATGAAGATTTCCCAAGAAGAGAGAAACAGCATCATCCAGATCAATCTATAGAGGTCTCTCCGCCAAGAAAGTTGCCAAACTGCATCATCTGTGTGCCATGACAGTGTGAAGAATATGAAATGAAGTCCGTCAATCCATTCAAAAGCCAAGACGTGGACATCCAGGCAAAATATCGGAGTCAACAAGTCTGCTCATCACAAGGTCTATCAGTTCTGGCGCAACAAACACAGTAGTGGAAGTGGCTCGTATGCTTCGGAATAGTGAGATCATAGATGTCCATGCAAGCACCATGTAACGCACGTTGCACAAGTCTGGAATGGTGGCCCGAAAAAAGATGAAGAAGCTTCTACTTCAATATTGTCATAAGAAGAGTCATCTCGAGATTGCAAAAAAGTACAAAAAGTGGACAGCAGAAGAATGGAAATGGGTGATTTGGAGCGATGAGACGAAAGTCAATAGACTCTGCTTTGATGGGTGCAAATGGGTCTGGAAATAAACAGGGAAAAATGGGCTAACAGATCGATGAATTAAAAGATCTGTCAAGTTTGGTGGAGGGCGCCTGATGATATGGGGTTGTTTCACAGCCAAAGGAGTTGGATACTTGACCAGGATCGATGGTGGTCTAAATGCTGAGCTATATGTGAGTATCCTACAAGATGAGTTACTTTGTACACTCGAGTACTATGGGTATGAAAAGGACAATATAGTGTTCTAGCAAGACAACAACCCAAAGCATACGTCGAGATTGGCGAACAATTGGTTCAATGACAATGAAGTATAGATGCTGGATGGCCGCCACCGTCCCTAGACCTCAACCCAATCGAACACTTCTGAGTAGAGTTGAAGAAGAAACTGTATACATACCCAAGTGAGTCGACCAGTATGCACCAACTTTGGGAATATGTAGAAGAGACCTGGGATCAGATTTTGGTTGAGACATGTTTGAATCTGATCGAGAGCATGCCCAGAAGTATACAGGCAGTGCTGAAAGTCAAAGGTGGATTTACAAAATACTGACAAAATAATAAAAATTTAAATTTACATTTTTATGAGCAAAACAGTAATAATGCAGTGACTTGAAAAGAATCTGCATAAATACTCATATGCCAAATAGTTGCTAGTCGTATTTATGTATGAGATAGCCAAGACGATTGTCTATAAACTGATGGTGGTCTCGCGTTCGAAGCAGTAGTGGATGGTGAGATATGGATCCTGAAAGTCAAAAGTTACCCTTTTGCTCATCAGTGTAGCTGCCCTTAGGCCATGTTCAGTATTTGGTCAGTATTTTACCTCAGTATTTGTAATCAAAAACCAGGAATGGAACAATCCGAGGAAAAGTATAATAGAAACACGTCACCACTTCTGCATTTATCACACACTCCTGGTTTTGGCTTACAAACAGTGATGTAAAATACTGACCAAATACTGATTGTGGGCACATGGCCATAAAGGAGTTGTCTATGATCAACAGAAAATGGGCAAAGAGGTCCATAATGCTATAAAATAATAAAACAAGAGTTGCTTACCTGCTAAATCCCTTGCAAGTAATTGGCAGCAGCAGTACCTGTCCGTGTGATGCCATCACTGCAGCACAGACCAAAGACAAAACAAAGACCTGTTCTGTAGCGGCAGGGGTTTTAAAAGGTAAATAACAGGAGAAATATATCTTTATGCCGTGTTAGCCAGTAGATAGAAAAATATTAAAAATTGAGAGCCCTTAGTGGTTGATATGTTTTAATAGCTAACTGAAAAGATGGTAACAAATAGCAAGTTTTCTAGACTACTCTAGATGAAGAGACCTGAGTAGTCTGGAAAGCTTGCTACTTATTACCATCTTTTCAGTTAGCCATTAAAACATAACCACCACTAAGGACTCTCAATTTTTAAAAGGTTAGTAATGCTTCTTTTATTTCTTTATGGCATTTTCACCTTAGTAAGTTTTTTGGTTACTTGCAAAACACAACCAAAAATGCTTAAAATAATTTATAAAGATAAACCAGGTTTAAATAATATTGACCTTTTCTTATTGCACATTAATTTCTTAAAACCAAAAGCAATATTCGTAGGCGTATTAAAGTTACATGAGCACTGACATTTCAAATTTAAGGATTCTCTGGTATATGAAGAAAATTAGTAAATGAAAAATAAACCTTATTGTAGATACATTTATAAATGCTTTACATTTCACTTCCATCTTACCTTGGGGACAATGGTTAAGACTTTTATAACGAATGCTATCACATTACTAAACACAAAACCCATCCTAAACACATAGATGGACATGTTGTGTCTCCTGCCTTGTCTGGCCCTTATCTATGAGGAGAAAAGGGAACCTAATAGGAGGGACTGACTGTGTATCACAGATAACTTCTAAGCTATATCCATAGATGGAGCAGATGCATACACATTGGGGGGAGTGGGGAGAAGGGACGTAATGAGACCCAGGGAGTTGTGGTTGTGTTGTGGAAGACCTCATTTTCTAACAGAATATGGACACATAAACGTTGTTAGTAATCGACATCTCCCATAGCAGGTCATGCTGATTGATGGCAGAACAGGCAGGTAGTTGGCCATTAACTACCATATTTTTCGGACTATAAGTCTCACCGGACCATAAGACGCCCCCCAAATTTTGGGGTGGAAAATATGAATTTTTTTTTTTGATAAGATGGGGGTCCGTCTTATAGTCTGAATAGGTATCTTACCTGGAAGGGCCGTGTAGCGGGGGACTCAGGAGGCTAGGTCCTTCAGGAAGCCGGGCCTGGTGCTGGTGGCTTGCGCTGGTGGCCTGGGCGCCTGGTGGCCTGGCCGCCTGGTGCTGATGGCCTACACTGGGCGCCTGGTGGCCATGCGCTGGTGGCCTAGGGCTGGGCGCCTGGTGGTGGGGGGCTTGGGTGCCTGGGTGAGTGGTGGCTGGCGCTGGGGGCTTGGTGCCTGGGTGAGTCGTGGCTGGCTCTGGGGGCTTTGGGGCCTGGGTGAGTGGTGGCTGGCTCTGGGGTCTTGGGGCCTGGGTGAGTGGTGGCTGGCTCTGGGGGCTTGCGGCCTGGGTGAGTGGGGGCTGGGGGCTTGGGGCCTGGGTGAGTGGTGGCTGGGGGCCTGGTACCGGGGCCTGTGTCTTGCTGTGAGTAGCGTGGCAGAGTGGCGTGAGCGGCTTCCAGTGCGCGCGGCCATCTCTCTGAAGCTGAGATCTACAGGAAAATGGCCGCCGGCGTAGCAGAGGGCATGCGCCGGCTCCGGCGGCCATTTTCCTGTAGATCAGCTTTAGAAAGATGGCCGCGCGCACTGGAAGCCGCTCACAGCAAGAAACCGGCTCCCAGGCAGATGCCGCTTCTGCCGCCTGCTGTCGCCGCCGCTACCTGCTGCTGCTGTCGTCGCCGCCGCCGATTCCACTCCACCACCACTGGTAAGTTACTTTCTGACCATAAGACGCACCCCCCAGTTTCCTCCCAAATTTGGGGGAAAAAAGTACGGTACCTATAGGTTCTTAGTCCAATAGGAGAAAAACCCTAAGCCCCGGATAACCCCTTTACCCCCGAGGGTGGTTTGCATGTTAATCACAGGGCCAATTTTTACAAATCTGACCACTGTCACTTTGAGGTAATACCTCTGGAATGCTTCAACGGATCCCACTGATTCTGAGATTGTTTTTTCATGACACATTGTACTTCATGATAGTGGTAAAATTTCTTCATATCACTTGCGTTTATTTGTGAAAAAATTGGAAACTTGCGAAAATTTAGCAATTTTCAAAATTTTTAATTTTTATGCCCTTAAATTAGAGAGCTATATCTCACAAAATAGTTAATAAATAACATTTCCCACACGTCTACTTTACATCAGCACAATTTTTAAACCAAAATTTTATTTTATTAGGGAGCTATAAGGGTTAAAAGTTGACCAGCGATTTCACCTTTTTCCAACAAAATTTACAAAACACGGCAGGGCTCAGAAGGGAAGGAGCGCCATTTTACTTTTTGAGTGTAAAATTTGCTTGAATAATTAGTGGACGCCATGTTGCGTTTGGAGAGCCCCTGATATGCCTAAACAGTGGAAACCCCCCACAAGTGACCCCATTTTGGAAACTAGACCCCTCAGGGAACTTATCTAGATGTGTGGTGAGCACCTTGAACCCCCAGGTGCTTCACAGAAGTTTAGAACATGGAGCCGTGAAAATAAAAAAATCTAACTTTTTCCACAAAAATGATCTTTTAGCCCCAAATTTTTTATTTTCACAAGGGTAAGAGGAGAAAATGGAACCTAAAAACTGTTGTTCAATTTCTCCTGAGTACGTCAGGGTTCAGAAGGGAAGGAGCACTGTGTGACTTTTTGAACGCAAAATTGGCTGGAAGAGCGAACGCCATGTCGCATTTCGGGAGCCCCTGATGTGCCTAAATAGTGGAAACCCCCCACAATTGACTCCATTTTGGAAACTAGACCCCTCAAGGATTTTTTCATGGAGTATAGTGTACATTCTGAACCCAGAGGTACTACGGAATTTGATAACATTAGGTCATCATATTGAATAAGTTGTTATTAGTCTTGAGTGCAAGTGCTCACTACTTGAGTTTGCATCGGGTACTCAGGTATGCACCATGTATCACGGGTGCTTGAGTGACATGTTCGTGTCCCCACCCCGCATGTTTTTTTTTGGGTGTCTAACAACCGTGAAACATGCGGGGTGAGGACTCGAACATGTCACTCGAGCACCCTTGATACTTGGGCTCAACAGTGATCGCCATATCGTCATCATTTTTTTTCTTCTTTACTTCTGAAAAAATCCCAACCCTTACCCCTAGCCCAACCCTATCCCTACCCCACCCTAGCCCAACCCTATCCCTACCCCACCCTAGCCCAACCCTAACCCTAGCCCCAACCCTAATACAATCCCAACCCTAATATAATCCCAACCCTAACCCTAGCCAAAATCTAACCCTAGCCCAACCCTAACCCCAACCCTAATACAACCCTAACCCTAGAGTTTATTTTTTTACGCCGTTCCTCGTGTGGTGTAAGTGATTAGACGACTTTATTCTTCGGTTCGGTGCAATTACAGCGATACCAGATTCATATCGGGTTTTTAAGATTGACAGCATTTTTTTTGCATCGCCATATTTTGAGAGCTATAATTTTTCCATATTTTGGCTGACAGAGTCATGTGATGGCTTGTGTTTTGCGGAACAAGTTGACGTTTTTATTGGTACCATTTTCGAGCAAGTGACAGTTTTTGATCGCTTTCTATTCCGATTTTTGGGAGGGAGAATAAACAAAAACCAGCAATTCCGGAATTGTTTTTTTGGTATTTTTTTATGCCGTTCCGTGTGTGGAAAAATTGATAAGGCAGCTTTATTCTTCGGGTCAGTACGTTTACAGCAGTACCGCATTTATATAGTTTTTTTATGTTTTCGCGCTTTTACACAATAAAAACTATTTTCTAGAGAAAATAATTTTTTTTCATTGCTTTATTCTGAGAGCTATAACTTTTTTATTTTTCAGATGATGGAGCTGTATGTCGGCTTGTTTTTTGCGGGGCAAGATGTTTTCAGCGGTACCATTTTTATTTACATTTGTCTTTTTGATCGCGTGTTATTCCATTTTTTGTTTGGCAGTATGATGATAAAGCATTGTTTTTGCTTTGTTTTTTATTTTATTTTTTTACAGTGTTCACTAAAGGGGTTAACTAGTGGGACAGTTTTATAGGTCAGGTCGTTCCGGACGCGGCGATACCAAATATGTATACGTTTATTGTTTTTTTGTTTTTTTTTCATAATAAATATTATGGGTACAATATATTTTTTGGGGATTATTTTTTTCATTTTTTTTTTTTTAGATTTTTATTTTTATTTATTTTTTTCACTTTTCTACCCTTTTTTTACTTTTACACATTGTCTCACTATGGGAATTTTACTTTTTGCAGCCTGATCGGCTGTATAGCATAGAGAGCAGCAGCTCCCCATGCCATGCAGCCTGTCAGCGCTGCATACAGGGGAGCACTGCGCATGACCAAAGTAATTTCCTGCCTCCTGGTGAGCCAGATGTTGTCATAGCGACATCGGGTCGTCATGACGACATCCGGAAGCCGCCGCAGACATCGCTGGAGGCTGGAGAGGAGGTGAGTATCGCGCTTACCTCCCCCCTTGCCCCCGCAATGCTGCGATTCAGTTTGATCGCAGCATTGCGTTTGTTAATGTGCTGGGAGCGGTGCGGGACTGCTCCCTGCACATTGTCACAGCTGACACCCGGTGCTATCAACTGACACCCGGCGGCGAGCGCCCCACACCGCTTGTGTGTCGGCACGATCGCATTATGCGTAATAGTACGTAGCTAGTCCATAAGTCCCAGGGCACAGCTACGTACTATTACTGACTTGGTCGGAAAGGGGTTAACTGATACATTAAGAGTCAATAGATAAAAAAGTACCAACATTCCATTTGCTTCAGATAAATAAAAGTGATTAGCAAAAACTCTTGCAACTAGGCTGCAACTGATATGACATGACACTTGAGAAAAAAAATCGGTCTGTTTCTCTCTTTTCTTAGTATTTGACATCAGTATTTGTAAGCCCCAACCAGGAGTGGGTGATAAATACAGAAGTGGTGACTTTTCCTCTGATTGTTTCACTCCTGATTTTGGCTTACAAATACTGATGTAAAATACTGACCAAAAATTGAACGTGTGAACATGGCTTTATACTCACATGGATGTGTAAATCTAGCCTGAGGCTGGATTATCTCTTGTGTGTTCCACGGTTCATACTTAGAGTGTAATGTCTGGACTTTCTGTGGTCTCCTAATCAGAACTTCATAGCCTCATACAAGTGCTTCTCACTAAATTAGAATATCATCAAAAAGTTAATTTATTTCAGTTCTTCAATACAAAAAGTGAAACTTTTACATTATATAGAGTCATTACAAACAGAGTGATCTATTTTAAGTGTTTATTTCTGTTAATGTTGATGATTATGGCTTATAGCCAATGAAAACACAAAAGTCATTATCTCAGTAAATTAGAATAATTAAAAAACACCTGTAAAGGCTTCCGATGCATTTAAAAAGTTCCCTTAGTCTGTTTTGGTAGGCTCCACAATCATGGGGAAGACTGCTGACTTGACAGATGTCCAGAAGGCAGTCATTGACACACTCCACAAGGAGGGTAAGCCACAAAAGGTCATTGCTAAAGAAGCTGGCTGTTCACAGAGTGCTGTATCCAAGCATATTAATTGAAAGTTGAGTGGAAGGGAAAAGTGTGGTTAAAAAAGGTGCACAAGCTACCGGGATAACTGCCGCCTTGAAAGGATTGTTCAGAAAAGCTATTCAAAAAATTTGGGGGAGATTCACAAGGAGTGGACTGCTGCTGGAGTCATTGCTTCAAGAGCCACCACACACAGATGTGTCCAGGACATGGGCTACAAGTGTCACATTCCTTGTGTGAAGCCACTCATGACCAATAGACAACGCCATAAGAGTCTTACCTGGGCCAAGGAGAAATAGACCTGGACTGGCCAACATTTCGGATTTTAAAAACATTTTTCAAGCTGGTGTTATAAAGTATTCTAATTTAATGAGATATTGACTTTTGTGTTTTCATTAGCTGTAATCCATAATCATCAACATTAACAGAAATAAACACTTGAAATAGATCACTCTGTCTGTAATGACTATATAACATATGAGTTTCACTTTTTGTATCGAAGAGCTGAAATAAATAAACTTTTTGATGATATTCTAATTTAGTGAGAAGCACCTGTATATGCCTAAGAGCCTTGTCACATTTGGGTGAGGAGACCCATGGTCAGTCAGTGCACACAGATATGTGAATCTGGCCTTAGATGTAGATGAAGCACTACCCATGATATAACCTAAAGGATCCCGGTCCTCTGTGACTTTGAAGGGACGATTGTTAATTTCTACTAGACATTCTTCAAACCTAACTTTAGTCTTCTGTGTAAAGCTGAGGCTGGGCTTAGGTTTTGTAAATACGTTTTCCAAGAATGATTTACAGACGAGAAGACTATAGTACGCCGAAACAACAATTGCATAGAAATATTACCCTCTGGTTCTTATTTCACAGGCTTCGGTGCTGAGCTTTTGGGAAAAAAGCTGAAATAATAGAGCAAACTTGACACATTTGTGCAGAATATTTCAAAATGAAAAAAAAACAATCTATATACTACTCAGAGTTCTCTTTGAAAGCTGGCGTTCAGCGTAAAAGTCTTATTTTCATAGAGTGAATCTATTTCATACTTCATCTGAAGTATTCAAGACATTCTAGCTGGCTGTTTAGGAATTTTATATTTGATTTATAAGCCATCATTACAATGGAAGAAAATTCACTTTCAGCAGCCCATGCATTGCTTACATAACAAAAGCAGCATTCAATTCTCAGTTCTGTTTTCCGCTATCATAAGTCTTCACTTTAGAAATAATTGATGAGGTAGAGATAGGCTGCCATTCCTTCAAAGCTCGGATATTACAGAGTATATCTGTATTATTGTGCTGTGGCTTCATCTCCTCTATTTTACACGTATATAAGCACTTCTTAGCATATCGACGCACAAGGTGCAAGAAGTTCCTGCTGTTTTACTATTGTAGTATTGTAGTTTACAGCTATTAACATCCCTTGTGTATTTTTTCTTTCTTTTTGTAGGATGAAGATCAGTTTCCTTTTCATATGCCTACTTGTCCTCACAATCACAAGAGATTGTATTTGTGGTAAGTAACAATCAAAAAATGAGTTTTAAGATGTTATTGCATACTATCCTTAAAGAGTAACTTCTATTTTCATTTTTATTTTATAGCTCAATAATACACATGAAAATAAGAAACTTTGTAATGTATCTTATCAGAAAAAAATGCTTTCTTTCTTCTCCTGGATTCATCATTCACTTTCAATTCATGGATAGAAATCTGTAAAATCTATTTTCAGTGAAGGCAGATTTTCACATTATTGAGATAGGAGATGACAGTTGATGCTTTTAAAATTCCATGGAATAGGGAGAGAGATTTGGAGACTACTGCAAGTTCCATAGAACTTTATGAGCACCAACTGTCATCTCCTATCTTATCAGTGAACACAGATTTTCCCACTAAAGACAGATTTTACCCCTAAATTGAGAATTTTGAGAATGAAAGAGCAGTCCATAAAGAATCAGATTTGTCTAAAAATATATTACAAATTTTCTTATTTTCACGTATATTATTGACTTATGAAAAAATAAAATAAAATGACTGTTACTCTCAATTTATAAAATGCTATAAAATGTTTTGTTGTGTCACATAAAACTCTAAAGCTCTGCTTTATCATTTGCATTTTTTTTAATCATTTATGAGCTGTTAACCTGTTAAATGCCGCTGTCGATCTCTGACAGCAGCATTTATAGTGCGTAGCTAGGAGAGTGTGCCATTCGAAGTGCCCATCGGCATCCCCTGCGCCATGATAATGCAGTGGCGATGGGCTGCCATGATAGCTGGGGATCTAGTTAAGATCCCCCCCCGTACCTTTCATGATGGCACTCCGCTTGTAGCTGGGTTTCATAGGAGACCATCATTTTTATTATATACTACATATTTATTTATTTTTTTTATTTTAGCACCATTAATTCCACAGCGCTTTACAGACATTATGGTCACTGTCCCCACTGGGGCTCACAATCTACATTCCCTATCAGAATGTCTTTGGAATGTGGGAAGAAACCGGCGAACCCAGAGGAAACCCACACAAACATGGGGAGAACATACAAACTCCTTGCAGATGTTGAACCCAGGACCCCAGCGCTGCAAGGCCGCTGTGCTAACCACTGAGCCACCGTGCTGCCCTGTATATAGTATAAACGATTAAATGATTACAGGGTCAACTCCTATGAGGGCACTACAAAATGCAATAAAATAATAAGCCTGTTTGGCATCGCCATTTTCATAAAAGTGATTTATCAAAAGCTAAAATTAATTAACCCAATTGGTAAATGGAATAATGAGAAAAAATCAAACCGCTAGAATGACAGTTTTTCGATCGCTGCAACATCACATCATATTTCTCAGTCATTTTTACTGCACAGTGAACGCCGTAAAAACAGAACACCTAAAACATTTGCGTTATTGCTTTTTTGTGCAATTTTACTGCTCTTAGATTTTTTTTCTCTGTTTTCCAGTACATTGAATGGTAAATTTAATGGTGTCATTCAAGATTACAATTCAGCCTTGAAAACAAGCCCCCATATGCCTATGGGGAAGGAAAAATAATAATAAAAAAATAAAGTTATGGCTCTTTAAAGAACACAAAAAAAACCCAGAAAACTCGCCTGGTCGGGAGAGGGTTAAAGGCCATGTTCACCGTTGCAACATGTTTTTTATTCCAATGCATCTAAAGCTAAATTTTAATTGAAACCACTTTGCAAGTAACATTAAAGTCCAGCAATACCTTTACATGGCCAGTCCATTCCTCCATTACTGAGGTGTAATCAGTGTTTGAATTAGCATACAAATGAGTCTGTAGATCTGAAGCCTCTGTCACTCCACCTCTATTCCCCGCCCAGCTCCGCCTCTCCTGCTTGACTGACCAGTTCTTTGCCAGCAGTCACACAGCATAGAGGCTGTCAGTCATGCAGGAGAAATGGCACTGGGTGAGGAATAGAGCTGGAGTGACAGATGCTTAAGATCTACAGCCTCATTTGCATATTAATCCAAACACTAATTTCTCATAACGGAAGAACCGACTGGCCATGGAAAGGTATTGCTGGACCCTAAGAGAGATTCATGTGCGTATAAATAGTTTGAGGGGGGTAAAATCCTGCTGACAGATGACAACCTTTAAATTGCTGTAACTTTCATTTTTCTCTTTTTTTAACTCTTGAAGGATTTATGCATTATTGGGAAGATCATTCAGATGTACAGTATGTTTAGACGCTGCTTTCCCTAGTTACAGCTGCTGATTTTCAACAGGGGAATTACCAAAACCGGGTGCAGTCAGCTGATTTGCAGCTTCAATGTAAAAAAAAGGTTGTCTTGCTTTAGTATCACAAAGCCATCTACCATTTAGAATGCCTTTAGGCAAGTAATTTGGTCATCAATTCCACTGCTATTATTCATATTACATACATGCTATTTTGTACCTTTTTGCAGCATGTACCTTGTCTGTAATACACTTCTGGGTACATAGAGGAGATAAGATTTAGCAACTGGTAATGCTCTGAAGAATTAAGTGCACTTTATTGAAATATATAACATTAAGATCATGTTCACATGCTGATGATTCTCATGAAATCCCTGTTTCATCAGAATCATCAGGCGGTCCCAATCGACAGTATTTTCTTCCCACATTACAAAAACCTACTTAGATTAATTGGCTTCCCCTTAAATTGGCTTTACATTAGCAGAATTAGATTAGAGGCCACTTGAAAATAGGAGTGATGTGCATCTATTGCCTGTACAACTTTGTGAAATATTTTGGTCCTATAATTGGAAAATAATTATTCTAATCAATTGGTCTAACTGTAGCGCTGTTAAAGAGACCCTCAAGACTTACGGTATTTGCATCAGTACAGTGTATGTGCGGCAGTTACTTGATAATTATCGTTTTGTCCCCGGTGGTTTAATAATCTGTATATTTATAATCACGTTGCTAATGTTGTATTAGAAATTCGTTCTCTATGAACGGACTTACTGGTGAACCAATGATAGCTTTGTATTTTACACAGTTGCTAATCTGAGGAGGCAGAGATGCAAGAGGATGGAAAGAGCAGCAGCCTGAACCAATGATAAGATGGGACATGTGTCTCAAGACTACCTCCGTAGCTTAGGTGTCGTCACAGATCACAGCTCAGCAAGTCATCTATTTAGAGCACTGCATGATTGCCGTTACTCCCGAGTGTCAGAAACTATGTAGTTGTCTGTGCCATCCTGTTTCTCTAACGCTCATGCATTTCTATTGGAGTTACATAATCAGCTTAATGCATCTGTATTTGGGTGTAACCACGCCCTTAGTCATAGAGATGACCACCGGTAATGCGAGAGGCATTGGTGATTAAGCAACACAAGTAACATTTTAATGGAGGAATCAATAAAGAAGAATCCGTTTTAAATTTGCTAATGGACATGCCAGCTTTGTTTTTTTTTTTTCCCTTTTGTCTGATATAAAAATTAGTGCTAAATTGAAAAGCTCATATCTCTGTAATGATACGGCAGATTTGAACAAATCAAAAATTGAATTACTCAGGGGAGAAGTAGGAATAAAATAAGAGCAAAAGCTGGCCACCTTTGACCTGGTGACATGTGCCTTTTAAGTCTAGAGTCTTATGGCATCTCGTTTCGTACTGATGTCTAGGGACTAAGGATCTTTCATTACATTTTTCATGGTGAGCTGGATATGACGCGCCCCCTGGGCCATATTCTTTAGGGGAATACCCGGAGCCGGATCAGATGGGGGTTGTAGTCTCCGAGTGGCTGTGACCCGGTCCGTGCCCAGGGTGTCAAGCTCAGTGTGTGGCAGTCCTTACTGATGTTACTAAAGTTCTTTATGTCGACTACGCCACCCGTTGAATTGCGGTCACTACGGCCGCCGCTGCAGCAGGGTCCGCTGAGGCTGATGGTGTTGGTGCAGCTTAGGTAGTATAACCCCCAACGGGAGGGGTATAGCCTCAGGGGGGTCAGGTGCAGAGGATGGTGGTTGTGGAAGTGCAGGGATGATGGTAATGAGAGTCAGAGTCGGGTTGTGCAGTTCAGGGTTCTTTACTTACTGCAGATGTTCCGGTCACTCCGGCCTTGAGTGACCACCCGAGCCGTGCTGCGTCCACCAGGTCCTGGACTCGGCCAACCCCCAAGTAGTTCTGGAGCGTGGTTCTGAGCTCCCGTTCTGTCCTGTCCTCGTCTCTGGCCTTCCCCACCAGGGATCCACCTAAGTCCGGCTCCCTCGGGCCTCTTGTTGGCGAACCCTTGCCTCTGGGTTCCCTGACCCTATGCGTGGTCTGCCTTCTGGGTGGATATGGTGGGTGGCCGTGGCAGATGCTGCCCACGGCCTCCGGTCTCTGGCTGAGGTATGCTGTAGCCCCCACCAGTTTGGGATCCGGTACCCTGTTGCCAACTCTTCACCCTGTGATTATATTTGGGCTCTCAGAGTTCCTTCTTTCTTCCCCTCTGGGTCTTTCTTGCTCTCCTCTCTCACTCTTGGGCTGGGGCTGCTCTGCTCTTCTGCTCTCTTCCTCTCCTCTGGCTTCTCTGCAAAGACTGGCTGACTGACTGACTGACTGACCCTGATCTTAGATGGTGCCCACCTTATATACTCCCTCTATGTGTGAGCTCAGGTGACCAGCACCCAATGAGCTCCTAACTTTACCCAGGCTGCTCCCCCTATCTGCCCCTACACTACTGGGATGTACCACCCCCCTCCCACTCCAGCCAAGGACAGACTCGGTCGTACCTGCACATTATTAAGTGGGAGTACCATTGGTCTGTCCTCCGGAAATGGGATGTGTGTAGTGCATGCAGCTAACTGAGCTCAGTTCCACACTCCATCCTTACCCGGGAGTGGAATATCACACCTCTGGGTTGAGGTGCAATACCCCTGTAGCAGCCGAATCCTCAGGGTGCTACATTCCCCCCTGGTAAATCACAGCACGTCCTCGGGCTGTAAGATATAAACAACATCCAAAACATACAATTTTTTTTCATAAACATAAACATATAAAACATATAAAACATCATATATATCAGCATAAACTTTTCATATAAACTTTTCATAAAAACATTCTTGTCTTCTGGTACCTCCGGTCACGGTGCAACTTGTGACCGGGTAAAGTGCGACAGTCTCTTGAAGAAACACGGTTTCCTATAAAACCGGTAGGGGGCGCTTTAGGAAGCGCAACTATATACAAAGGAGATATGGCCGCTCTCAGTCCTCGGCCAGGTATTAGGAAAGGGATGACCGCTCTCAGTCCTCGGTCAGTGGGGAAATGGGACACACTGGAACAGTTCACACTTGTCCCAACGGGGACCATATTTAAATTAGCAGCATGGCATATACCCTAACGGGTAACTTTATACAGTCTCTTCACTACCGTACTTCAACGACGGCGTCCTCCTGCTCCTTCTTTAGATTCTTCAGACCCGTCTGGGTCCTCTTGCTCCTCCTCACACCGCAGCTCCTCCTCCGTCAGGCGATGCACATGGAGGGCGTAGGGTCCTTTGGCACACTTGTGCCGGGTGAAGGTGACCTCGTCCCCTAAATACAGGTCACGACCTCTGTGTCCCTCCGGCAGATGGCTTTCTACGTCTCTGCGGGTCACAAAGACGTCGCCGGGGGTATGATGGTCTCTAATAAAGCCCCATCCGTGCTGCATGTTGAATTTTATCACAGTCCCGGTGGAAGGGGGACCATGAGCTGCACGGGGATTCCTCCTGGTCCGGCTATTCTGCTCCGCGCTCCTTATCTGCGCTTGCTGTTCCCGGACCCGCCTCTCTCTCCGCTCCCTCTCGAAGACCTCGAGCTGCTGCCGGCAGCACTCTGCACGCTCCGCTGCGGCTGCCCGAGTCTCCTGAGTGAACCCCATGAGGTCTTCTCCGGTGGGATCCCACTCAAACTGGGTCTCTTCTAGCGGGGGCGAGGTCCTCCTTGCGGGCTTCGGAACCGGAATCAGGGGTTCATCTAGGGGTCTCTCTTTCCGGAGTCGGGGATGGTGAAACTCCGGTGGCCATATAAAGGGCTGCCCATCCGGGCACGTATGCTGGGCAAATAGATTTTCACCCAGGTGCGGCACTCTAGATGTTGAGGGCGCGTTGATGGTAGTGGCGCCCGGGTCGACCAGGCCTTGCGACCAGGCTTGGGGCACCCTAAAGGCAAAGGGCACCGTAAGAACGGCGGCGCCCGTGGTTACTCGGCCCTGCGGCCAGGCCGGTGGCTCCGCGGAGGTAGGGGGCGCTGTTGGAATGGCGGCGCCCGGGTGTACTAGGCCTTGCGACCAGGCCGATGGTATTTCCTGCTTTGCCACGCTCGAGGTCGAGGCGTGTGACGTCACAGGGGTCGCGGCCGCGGTTTCCGGTTGAGGCCTAGTCGGCGGCGGTGACGATGCAGCGACGGGCACGGCAGGGGGAATTTCGGGCTCTGCGACGGGGAGCTGGGGCAGGCACGCGGTTTCCCGGCTCGGGGTAGAGACGTCCCCTTTACCTGCCTCCGTCCGTTCAGCTCCCTTCTCGGCGCCGTCTCCTGCCTTCATTCCTCCTGCGCCATCCTCAGAGGCGGTCTGTCTCCTCGTCTCAGGTGGCGTGCTCCGCTGACGGGTTCCCTTCTGCTGGGCCATCTCTCGGCTCCACTCCGCCAACGTCTCCCGCTGCACCCGGGCCATCCTCCGTGCGAGGCCCTCCAGCGCGGTCTGTGCACACTCCCGGTCTCGGGGGAGCTGTGCTAGGATCTCCAGCAGGCCTTCTGGAGTGGCGACCTGCAACAGGCTCCTGACCACTGGGTCGGTGCTGCCTGACTCTCCCTCCATCTCCGGGTAGGCTCTCTCTGGACTCTCCTCCAGACGTCTTGTCTCCGGGTGCGCTCTCTCCAGACTGCTCCAGGCGACACCCATCTTTGTTCTCTTCTTCTGTCTCCGCCCACATCGAGGGTGGTCCCGGGGCAACTTGGTGCTTGTCAGTTCCAGGGGCAGTTCTCTCACGCTGATGGACACTTCCAGCATCACAGTCTCTGTTGGTGGGCGCGGTTTCCGCTTTTGGCGCCATTCTTCGACCTGGCCCACGATGGGAGGTGGCCTCTTGCCACCCTCTGGCACGCCCATAATGGCGTCCGCTCCCCCAAGGCGGGAAATCTTCAGAAATGGCGGGAATCGTCTCCCAGTGGCGGGAAACTCCATGGATGGCGGGAAAAAGCTGCAAATGGCGGACAACCGGCGGGAAACGACCTGTGATGGGGCCCGATGGCGGGGACCCTCCGGAACCGGCAGGAGACTTCTTTTTAAGGTAACGGTGAACTTTTCTTCAGGCACGCAGTACCCGGTTGTTGCGGGCACGTTATCCTGCCGACTACGCCAAAGTTGACGCGCCCCCTGGGCCATATTCTTTAGGGGAATACCCGGAGCCGGATCAGATGGGGGTTGTAGTCTCCGAGTGGCTGTGACCCGGTCCGTGCCCAGGGTGTCAAGCTCAGTGCGTGGCAGTCCTTACTGATGTTACTAAAGTTCTTTATGTCGACTACGCCACCCGTTGAATTGCGGTCACTACGGCCGCCGCTGCAGCAGGGTCCGCTGAGGCTGATGGTGTTGGTGCAGCTTAGGTAGTATAACCCCCAACGGGAGGGGTATAGCCTCAGGGGGGTCAGGTGCAGAGGATGGTGGTTGTGGAAGTGCAGGGATGATGGTAATGAGAGTCAGAGTCGGGTTGTGCAGTTCAGGGTTCTTTACTTACTGCAGATGTTCCGGTCACTCCGGCCTTGAGTGACCACCCGAGCCGTGCTGCGTCCACCAGGTCCTGGACTCGGCCAACCCCCAAGTAGTTCTGGAGCGTGGTTCTGAGCTCCCGTTCTGTCCTGTCCTCGTCTCTGGCCTTCCCCACCAGGGATCCACCTAAGTCCGGCTCCCTCGGGCCTCTTGTTGGCGAACCCTTGCCTCTGGGTTCCCTGACCCTATGCGTGGTCTGCCTTCTGGGTGGATATGGTGGGTGGCCGTGGCAGATGCTGCCCACGGCCTCCGGTCTCTGGCTGAGGTATGCTGTAGCCCCCACCAGTTTGGGATCCGGTACCCTGTTGCCAACTCTTCACCCTGTGATTATATTTGGGCTCTCAGAGTTCCTTCTTTCTTCCCCTCTGGGTCTTTCTTGCTCTCCTCTCTCACTCTTGGGCTGGGGCTGCTCTGCTCTTCTGCTCTCTTCCTCTCCTCTGGCTTCTCTGCAAAGACTGGCTGACTGACTGACTGACTGACCCTGATCTTAGATGGTGCCCACCTTATATACTCCCTCTATGTGTGAGCTCAGGTGACCAGCACCCAATGAGCTCCTAACTTTACCCAGGCTGCTCCCCCTATCTGCCCCTACACTACTGGGATGTACCACCCCCCTCCCACTCCAGCCAAGGACAGACTCGGTCGTACCTGCACATTATTAAGTGGGAGTACCATTGGTCTGTCCTCCGGAAATGGGATGTGTGTAGTGCATGCAGCTAACTGAGCTCAGTTCCACACTCCATCCTTACCCGGGAGTGGAATATCACACCTCTGGGTTGAGGTGCAATACCCCTGTAGCAGCCGAATCCTCAGGGTGCTACAGATACACAGTGTAATAGTGGCTGCAGAGTGGAACAAACCATTTTTGTGTTTATTTAACTTTGTTTAAGGATAGGCTATCAACATCTGGTCAGTGGTGGGGTGACACCCGGTACCCCTACTGATCAGCTGTTACCAGCGCCGTATGGTTCCCGAACAAAGCAGCTCTGTCCAGTGTCAGACTTGGGTGCCAAGGGCCCACCAGTAACCAACTCCAGGGCTCCATGCCCTACATACATTATGCTCAATCACAAATTTATAGAACAATGAACTGGGTAGATTGGCAATTGAATAAGATGCCGCCTTTGTCTGTACATAGTTATATATGTATATTGTGCCAAGTACTGCTCATATAAGAGGATGGTTGCCCACTCTTATATATGGGCCCACCGGAGGATTCTCCTGTTCTCCTGTGGGCCAGTCCAAGCCTGGCTCCGTCATTTTCAGAGTGGCTGCGACCGGGTAGTACAAGTCCACCGCTTATTCAAATGAATAGGGGGTGAATCTGTAGTACCTGTCCACAATCACTATAGTTTTGATAAAGCTGCTGTATTCCGACTGCATCTGAGAACTTCCGCCGGTGCTGGTAACAGCTGATCAGTGCTCTCCCACCGATCAAATATTGATGGTCTATCCTAAGGATAGGCCACCAATAAATAAATAAAAAAAAAAAAAAAAAGTAGTGACCAATCTCTTTAATCGAAATACTCAATGGAGCAGCAGGAATAAAATAAGAGCAAAAAATGGACACTATTGACATGCTGATAAGTCCTCTTAAAGCACTCAAGTACCCGCACTTTAGCACATAGTAAGAAATGTTTTGTACTGGTCATCATCATCCCTGCACCAAGATTGCATCAGACCCAAGACTTGAGCACCCTATTATGTTCCACGTGCCTTTAAAACTGAATTACTTGAAACAGTGTTAACGTTTGCACCATAAATAATTAATTATGTCTTAGTTTTATGAACCATTCTTACTTTGTCATTGCACTTTTTGTGCTGCTCCGAAGTGAGATTTGTCATCCCTTAGCTACTACTGCAGTACAAATTCTGCTCATTAACTCTCAGCCTACTGGAAAGTAATGCTCTCCTTTACTGCAGTACAAATGAATTCAGCAGCTAATTGGCTAATATGGTGCATTTGGTACATTGTGCACAAAAGGAACCTGCTTGCATAGGGATTCTAGAAGGTAATGTGCCAGATCATTGACAACAGATGGTCAAGCACCAGGTGATTGCTGGAAATTAGGTCAAGGTGCTGGCACATTGCTGTCTAGGTGCTTATGATTGCTGAGAAATGTTTAAGTTATTGGATGTGCAGCATGGCATAAATAGTAACTAGCAGTGCAATTTTAATAGTGCAGACTGAATGCAGTTCTCTCTGTAATTTGCTAAATGACTTAACTCTATGTATACAGCACCATTAGATACACTCCATGGACAAAATGATAGGGAACACGTGTCTTAGCCATTGAATTCAGGTTTTTCTTTCCGTTCCATTGACACAGATGTAAAAAAACAGGCACTTAGCAATGCTGTCTGCCCTTCTAAACATTTGTGAAAGAATGGGTTGTTCTAAACAGCTTGCTGAATTCAAGCGTGGTCCTTTTAAGGACATCACAGATTGTAACAAGCCAGTGTGTGAAATTTCTTCTGTCCTAGATAATCCATGAACAAATGTAAGTGGTGCTATTAAAAAGTGGAACAATTTAGAAACCCCAGCAACAGCCATAAAGTTGCAGACACAAGTTACAGAGCGGGGTGCAGAGGCTCATAGTGCATAGAAGTTACCAACACTCTGCATCCTCTATGTATCTGCAGAATTAAAAGCCTCCTCTCTAATTAACCCCCAGCACAAAAGCTGTGTGTTGGGAGCTTCATAGCATGGGTTTTTATGGTTGAGCATATGTATGGAAGCCTTACATCAACAAGCACAATGTCAAATGTTGTATAGAGTGATGAAAACCATGCCATAACTTTTTGGAGCAGGGGAAACATGTTCAGTGGAGTATTGTCACTTTTCTTGGTATGGCAGTTTAATGGACGAGTCTGGTCTTGGTAGATGCCAAAGGAAGGTCAGCTACCTGACTGCAGGCACTGTCGTCCAACATCAGCGTCTTGAAGACCAATGCTCTTCTGGTTGATTGGTCCAAAATTCCCTTAGATACCCGTCCACATCTTGTAGAAAGTTTTCCCCGAAGAGTGGAAGCTGTTATGCATATGGATTTAGATTTCATAAAAGGTCGGGTTGGTGCTAATGTCCTATATTTTTGTCCCCATTGTGTATATGCAATTTTTGTTCATTTATTAAGGCATACCTACTCATAATAGCAATTTTCTCTTTACACATTTGCTCTTTTATGAAGAATTTTTTGATGCAATAAATTTCTAAAAATTCACTGAAACTTTATATTGTAATCACATGTGAATGGTTGATAATACACTAAGGGATCGATTCACTAAGATACTCACTAGAGTATGATGTGCCAGATTTAGTAAGAGACGCTCGGTATTTAATGAATTTGGCACATTTTTTCAGTGGCATGCACCTCGCCAGAAGTGCTACACCAGGAGTTGCATTTCTGGCTTAAAAAACATAGGAACTTTTGCTGAATTTGACGAACTTCACCCTTTTTATTGGAATTGCTTCAGACTGGCGTAAAAAAAAGTGCCAAAATGGGCAACATTTTTGCACAGCTCCGCTTTGATAAGTCGCAACGTTTTTACGCAAAGTGTTTTATGCCACTTCGATGAATTGCCCCCTGTATGTTGTTGCTTTGTGGAAATGTTATTTTAAACTTATATTTGAAAATTTTCTGAGATTCGGTACATTAGTTCATCAGTTATTCTATAGAGATATGAATTGTATAATAAAATAGTATTCTGTACCAGTCGTTGCGTGTGGATTTATATTCAGCTTTTACTATAATCGTACTTATGCCTTCTTAAATGATCGGTCTTTATCGGTGTCTGGCTATGTAATCATTTAAAAATGCTCTTAAGCTTCATTGTATTCTCATTTATATTATTACCTGCTTGGTCTGTGAATAGCGGGCTCTTCTATGTCAGCATTTATGTCTCAGGTCTATACATGACCTTTTGACTAGAATCTGTGAAATAGCATATAAAGTCATCATGACCTGACAGCTTCAACAGTTGTATTGTAAGAAGATGCTGACAAAAAAACAAGATGGCTTTACTCTTGGGAATGGTTGCATGATACAGGGTAGATTAACATAGGTAATCAATATTGTAATTAAATGTTAGTGAGGGCTGTCCCATAGTCAATTCTTTTCTGGTGGCCTTTTTAGGAGCTGCACTGTAGTGACAGTCCATTATTTCATCAGTCCACTTTCATTCTATTGCTCTGATGTTACTAACTTAGCCCAGCTGCAACTAAGCTACATCTGTGAAGGATTTAATTTTTCTACAAAAATTAGGACTTTTTTTGTAACAGAGACATGATAATTTACATGATGTACCTTAATTTTTTGGCGCTGAACACTAAAATGACATCGAAAATGTGAGATCGGTTCTTGTTTTGAAGTTAGAGGGAAAAATGTAAAAAAAAAAAATGCTTAAAATATGGGAAATTGCAGTTTTTTGGTATTTAAACAACTCTTCTAGTAGTTGACACAATTTTTGTAACTGTGGTATGTTTGGAAATCAAATTACTTCTCTCCCTGTATATGTGACAAGTTGTATTTTTTAGTTAACACCTGCATATACTATAAAAGTAGTACAGGTGCTTGTCACTAAATTAGAATATCGTCAAAAAGTTAATTTATTTCAGTTCTTCAATACAAAAAGTGTCATTACAAACCGAGTGATCTATTTCAAGTGTTTAACAAAAATAATGTTGATGATTATAGCTTACAGCCAATGAAAACACAAAAAGCATTGTGAAGACCCGGGGTCTTCCGATAACAGGCAATAGACAGATAAAACAGTCCCAGCAAATACCTGAGATGGTACAACATTACAGTCTCACCCTTCCGCTCCGCCCTCCTGGGATAGAACAGCTGTGACTTTGGGACATCCAGGGCCAACTACCTCACAGAGAGAAGGTAGCGGCAAGCTCGGGTAGCTAGTAGTCCATCGAGGTACAAGATCAGGAGAACTGAGAGTCCCACCCTGGCTTCTCCAAAAGTTTCCATGGGGCCAGATGACCGGTTGGTCCAATCTGGCTTCTCCAAATGTCTCCATGGGTTTCAGGCAACCATAGGGTCCCACCTGGCAACCCCAAACAACATATCCATGGGGCCAGATAACTTCATCATCCCAGCCTGGTCTCCCTTAATGTATCCATGGGCTCTCTGATGGTCAGTGGAGCAGATCCGTATTTTTCCAGTCAGGGCCATACCCTTAGGCCGAAATTATGTAGAATCCAAATCTGTGTCTCTTTTGGTAAAGCCATACTACCAAGCTGATGGTGTGAAGAGAGTCTGATCTTTGATTCTCCTTGTAAAGTCTCTTTCAATCTCTGTTTCAAGTCTCTTACCAGCAGGATAGAAAAACCCTTTCTATATTTACATATAAAGGACATCAGTCACAGTCACAGGTCAGAGGTAAAGGTGCAGGGCTCACTCAGGTCTCATTGTTTGAGCTAATCAATTTACATAGTTGGTAAACAATGGGCTCTTTAAATCAACATTCAGCTGGCTTTTAGTACAATATATAATTACCATATTAGCAAACATTATTGTTTCCAAACCCAAGAGGAGATAACAATCAGGGTTATACAAATACTGGTCTGTCCTTCTTGAAATACACATACATTTACAAGGCAGCACAAAGAGAATAGTGTATTTCTCTAATCGTCTGGCGTATTAAGATTATAAGCTGTATCGTCACAGTCATTATCTCAGTAAATTAGGATACTTTATAAAAACAGCTTGAAAAATGTTTTTAAAATCCGAAATGTTGGCATACTGAAATGTATGTTCAGTAAATGCACTCAATACTTGGTCAGCGTTCATTTTGCATCAATTACTGCATCAATGCCGCATGGCATGGAGGCGATCAGCCTGTGGCACTGCCGAGGTGTCATGGAAGCCCAAGTTGCTTTGATAGCAGCCTTCAGCTCGTCTGCATTGTTGGGTCTGGTGTCTCTCATCTTCCTCTTGACAATACCCCATAGATTCACTGTGCTTGATTTGCTGGTCAATCAAGCACAGTGATACTGTTGTTTTTAAACCAGGTATTGATACTTTTGGCAGTGTGGACAGGTGTCAAGTCCTGCTGGAGAATGAAATTTCCATCTCCAAAAACCTTGTCGGCAGAGGGAAGCATGAAATGCTGTAAAATGACCTGGTAGACGGCTGCGCTGACTTTGACTTTGGTCTTGATAAAACACAGTGGACCTACACCAGCAGATGACATGGCTCCCCAATCCATCATTGATTGTGGAAACTTCACACTAGACCTCAAGCAGCTTGGATTGTGTGCCTCTCCACTCTTCCTCTATACTCTTGGACCTTGATTTCCAAATGAAATGCAAAATTTACTTTCCTCTGACAACAACACCTTGGACCACTGAGCAACAGTCCAGGTCTTTTTCTCCTTGGCCAAGGTAAGACGCTTCTTGCGTTGTCTATTGGTCATGAGTGGCTTGACACAAGGAATGCGACACTTTTGTAGCCCATGTCCTGGATTCCTCTGTGTGTGGTGGCTCTTGAAGCAATGACTCCAGCAGCAGTCCACTCCTTGTGAATCTCCCCCAAATTTTTGAATGGCCTTTTCTTAACAATCCTTTCAAGGCTGCGGTTAGCCCGGTTCCTTGGGCACCTTTTTCTACCACACTTTTTCCTTCCACTCAACTTTCAATTAATATGCTTGGATACAGCACTCTTTGAACAGCCAGATTCTTTAGCAATGACCTTTTGTGGCTTACCCTCCTTGTGAAGAGTGTCAGTGACAGCCTTCTGGACATCTGTCAAGTCATCAGTCTTCCCCATGATTGTGGAGCCTACTAAAACAGACTAAGGGACCTTTTTAAGCGCATCGGAAGCCTTTACAGGTATTTTTTGTTAATTATTCTAATTTATTGAGATATTGACTTTTGTGTTTTCATTGGCTGTAAGCCATAATCATCAACATTTACAGAAATAAACACTTGAAATAGATCACTGTTTGTAATGACTCTATATAATATGAGTTTCACTTTTTGTATTGAAGAACTGACATAAATTAGCTTTTTGATGATATTCTAATTTAGTGAGAAGCACTTGTATATATCTGCTGAAGTTTTATGTTATGATCTGACGAAGAGTGATTGACACAGATCTTTTTGTTCTTGTTGATAATTCTGTCTGACATACAAGTTATAAAATAAAGACAAAGCAATTTTGCCAGAATTCTTGCGTAAATTGCTTTGAAAAGTCACAATTGTTTTGGGCAATTCAGAGTTGCGCAAAATATTTTGACTTTTGGTATTATTTTTCATGCCAGTTTCTCCCAGCTCTGCCAAAATGGATGGAGGTGGTGCGGGACAAGGGCTCTGCTGTGGCGTGACACCATTTAATTCATGACTCGTGCGGCTTTTAATGAATCGGAAACGTCTGACTCCAACATTCCCCTTCGTCAACACCAGCGAGAAAATTGCCAATCTTGATGAATTGGGGCCAAAGTTTTTATTCTTCAGATACAACCACGTCCCTTCTTTTTTTAATACATACTATCCTACATCTCTAGGTGACCACAGATGTAGCTGCTGACTGTGAGTGCTGTTTTTGTGCTTTGGAGTGTTGAAACCATAGAATCACCTTGCAGAATATCTGAAAGTCACTTACTTTCATTGCAGACAACAATGTTTTGTGCAATTTGATTTGAGAAGTATGGAAGGCAATCAAAATTGTGTGATAGATTATTCCGAAATGTCAGAGACAAAGGCCCTGATTCATCAAAGTGATTGTGCCAGGATTCTTAGAAAATTCACAAAATATTTGCAACTTTCATTGTTTTCACACCAGTTTTGGCTCATTTTGGCAGACCCGGAGCAAGGAAAAGGGCACGATGAGGCGTGACGCCCACTTGTCAAATATATGATGAACGGCCACGTGCCTTACTTCATAAATGTTACTTTATTCTCCTACTGAAATAAGACTTGTTGTGAGGTTCACGGAGGTGGACGCCAAGTGGCTTATGCCACTTAATGAGTCAGGATCATCTGACTTCAGAATGCCCCCCTCATCAAGACCAGCATGAACAACACTGGTCTTGATGAATCGGGGCTAAAATTTCTCATTAGATTATGAATGAACATCTAACGACACGTGGGAAAATGGGCTTCTAAATGTCCCTGAAACTGCACATCCTCTATTCTCATTTACATGTCTTTCTCACAAATTGTGGTGCACCAAGTGATGAACATGGGGAGCGTTTTCATTAGAATATCACAGTCATTGAGAACCGTTACAAGGGTAAAGGAGGCCCTGCAACTGCTGGATGATCAGAAAAGACGATGCTGAAAAAGGATGCAAGAAACAAACAAAAAAATAGACGTATTTGAGGCATTTGTTTCCATTTTCTTACAAAAAAATCTCATTAAACTCAGCTTTCTTTCCATTTTCCCTCTAACTTCCAAGCAAGATCCAATCTCGCACTTTTACTGTCATTTTCATTATTATCATTCAAAAGTTATGTAAGATTAGTTATTCATGTGTCTGTCACAAAAACCAGTGTGGAATAGTGTTTTTAAGCTATGTTCACACATCATGATTTTTTCAGCGGTTTTTAATCAGTTTTTTTATGATAATTTTCAGCTGCGTTTCACAGTACCAGCAAAGTCTATAAGATTCCAGAAATCTCATGCACACCTCATGTTTCTTTTTCTTTCAGAATTTTGTGCTTTGCGTGTTTTTTTGCAAAATAGGTCATGTCACTTCTTTTAGCGTTTTTCACCCATTGGAAGTAATGGGTGGTGAAAAAAACGCTGAAAAAACGCACCAAAAACGCAGGTGTCAAGTTTTCAGCGTTTTTTGTGCCTAAACCGGAATGAGATTTTTTTTTTTTCACTGAACTTTATGTACATGTAATGGAGACAAAAGGACAGTGAAAAAAATGCACCAAAAAAGTAGCAACAAAAATCCTGAACAATTTCCTGGCAAGAGATCAGGTTTTGTTGCAGAAAATGAACGCGGAAAAAAACATGATGTGTGAACATAGCCTTATTCATTCTCTTGAGCCATAAACTGGAGCTTAAGGGCGCATTCACACACTGAGTATTTGGATAGTTTTTTACCTCAGTATTTGTAAGACAAAACCAGGAGTGGGTGATAAATACAGAAGTGGTGACGTGTTTATATTATACGTTTCCTCTGATTGTTCCACTCCTGATTTTAGCTACAAATACTGAGGTAAAATACTGACCAAATACGGAACGTGTGAACGTGGTCTAGGATGCTGCCGTTCTGTCTTTTCTACCTTCATTACCGTTACCTTTCATACTAAAATATGATTACTACGGTTGTATCACTTTTCTTGATGCTGATCAGACATCACCGTGTCCTTTGAGTCCATGTTGTAAATGAGATTCTGCAGTTACTAAACAATCCAGTAAGTGAGTGGATTTGTGTTTAGTACTAGACAGTAAGCCATTTACAATACTTCACAGGTCACTGTGACCTAAAAAAAAAAATTTACGCTTACGGCCCTTAACTGGAACCTAGACGTATTTATTTCCCAGCATTGTTCTTGGAGGTTTTCCAAATTACCTGAGTCTTGTGCTCTAAATATAATATAATCTACAAGCCTAAGATGTCCAGTCTAATTTGGTAGTTAGAGAGGTTATTCAAGGCCCTCTTTTAGTAGATCTGTGCTTCGTCTATAATGGAATTCATCCTGTAATTTTATGTTCTGGATACTTTATAAGCTCTGAGCATATTTGATTGTGGCTGTCTGCCTTTGCATGTCCGCCTTTGCATGTCTGCCTTTGCATGTCCAGTCATTTTTTTCACATTTTGAGTCCTGATCAAAATCAGAATGTGCCATAAAAAATCACAACATTTGTGATGTGATTACTTTTCATGACTAATATTGGCCAAAAAGTGCATGATCAGAGCAAGAACTTATAGTGATGTTTGCCCATTATCTCATTGCTTGACTAAATCACTGCAGGTTGATAGTAATACGTTTCTGAAATAGAAACCCCAGGAGAGGCCATCTATAGTTATTCTTGCTGGCTCCCTGGTGACAATGACTGTAAGTGGTCATCAGCCTTAAGGCAAAATTGACAGCATGTGCGATAATGAACCAATACATAACTGCACATCTGTGGTTGACAATATATGATCAAGAACCACTTAAATTTATCATGAAAGGGTAATATTAAGTCTGTATATTTGGCTATGTTTGACAATGATTTCTGTAGCTAGTGTATTATTTAAGAGACAAAGATCTATTAGAAAGTGGTAAAAAAATTAAAGGGTTAATCCCATTTTTTTTTTTTTTTTCAATTTTTCTTTTCATAATCCACCGCTGCTTAGTCTGCTAACTATGTGATGTCTTGGGGAGGTTGAGCGGTCCTGATTGATTAACAGTTCAAGCAAGCAGCATTGTTGCGCTGCTGGCCCGAGCTGTGTGCTCCCGATGTTGCTATCCGAGGCAGTTTTGCCACTGCAGCATCTGAAGCGCAGAGGAACTCAAGCTAGTCACAAACGGGAGCTAACCTCTCGCTTCTGCCAGCCAGCTTTAGTGCAGTGTTTAAAAGCTTGCTATGAAAGAGCTTTTAAGCACAGGGCATGTCCGACCACAGCTGCTAGACGCCAACGATGGCCGGTACCCTAGGCAGGACTAAAACAAAATAGTTCAACTTTTAAAACCATTTTATACATAAGCTTTCCATTTTCACACCCTGAAAAGTAATTGGACAATTGACTGATAAGCATTTTCATAGTTCGATGCGTCCAGTTACCTCATTATTTCATGGCAATTTAAGGAGATTAAGGGTTTATAGTTGATTCTAGGTGTTGAACTTTAAAGGGAATCTATCAACCCCTGGGATGTATCTGATCTTTAATTTGGGCATACAGGTGATAGAAATGTAAATCTATACATACCTGTATGGCCCATATTAGAGGTCTTGTTGGTGTGAAATTGCTTTTTATTCCTCCTGGTTCATGATGTGTTCCCTTCCGGGGGCCCGCAAAAAATCCCGTATACTGTTTTAATTAAAATATCCCCCCCCCCCTCCGCTGCACAGTGCCCTGTGACGTGCAGTCATTGTGGCCAGATCCCGCGCTTGTGCACTTCACTTTTTTCCCGCAAGGCGCACTTCTTCCTGCCGTCTATGTATCATTGTAGAGCAGGAATCTTGTGCGCAGGTGCTGGGAAGTCGCAGTGACTCGCCTGCGCACAAGATCCCTGCTCTACAATAATACATAGACGACAAGAAGAAGTGCGCCTTTCGGGAAAAGGTGAGGTGTGCAGGTGCTGGATCTGGACACCACGACTGCACGTCACAGGGTACTGTGACGTGCAAGGGAGGGGGGAATATTTTAATTTAAACAGACGGGATTTCTTGCGGGCCCCCGGACGGGAACACATCATAAACCAGAAGGAATAAAAAGGAATTTCACACCAACAAGACCTCTAATATGAGGCATACAGGTATGTATAGATTTACATTTCTCTCACCTGTATGCCCATATTAGAGGTCAGATAAGTGCCAGTGGGTAACATATTCCCTTTAAGTTAGTAGGTATTAATGGGAACTTTCAATATGAGGTCCAAAGATGTGTCATTGCAAATAAAGGAGGCAATCATTGGGCTGAAAAATAAACAAACCTATTACAGGAGAGGCCAAGTCAGTTAGGTGCCTTCTTAAGAAGGGAGAATGCGTTGGCGAGTTCACCTACACCAAAAAACCTGGATGAGCACAGAAAACAACTGAAATGGATGCTCACAAAATTCTCCCCTTGGCAAATGGAAATGCCGTCATGAATGTTAATCCAGGAGGTTTATCTCAAGATGGAAACCAGTAATCAAGAACAGAAAGGTCTGACTAGTCTTTTGTCGAACTGAGCTAAAAAAAGCCATCCAGTTGTAACAATATTCTTTGAACAAATGAAACCAAGATTATCTTCTATCAGAAACATCGAAAGGAAAGAAAGTGCTCATGATACAAGATACACAAACAAGCAACAGATGAAGACTTCTCACGTAAAGGCCTGACAAAGCATCTTAAGGGAGAAAACTATCTGGTGACTTCCATACATTCTAAATTTCAGACAAACATTGACTTTAAAGTATTTGGATCCAAGTGTTAAAAAGAATCCGTATATTTAGAATTATCAGTTTGTCCACTTACTTTTGAGCCTGTAAAAAAGAAGCATTACAATATGTATAAAATAGCTGTAGCTATTTTTTGTTTTTAATTAGGGAAATAATTTAACACAAAGTAAGGCCCTGTTCACATTTTTGTTGTGCTTCCTGATTCATAAACTGATATTTATTGATATGTGTGAGTTCTATCGTGGTTACTCTCACTTTGATGGAAAAATATTACTCCATGCGGTGCTATGTGGATCCCCTGAATTTCTGTTTACAATGCAAAAAGCCATTTTGGTGGAATTGCCAATTAATAAGTGAAGCTGGTAAATGGGAATTGACCACTAATTGGTTTCTAATGTGCTGAAAAGTTCAAAACATTCTCAAAAAAGTGTCCCAGGTTTAAAGACCTTAATTGATAAAAGCTTCTTCAAGGTCTGGGCAACTTAATTAGTCACATAACTTGGATTTTAATTAGCGAAGATACGCTGAAGCGTAAAGTTAGTAAAACTATTAAGCATTTATTGAGTAAAAGGTCACATACTTTTTAGCCGGTGTCTGGTTTCTATAGTGTAATAATATAGCTCTCGGTGTTCAGAAGCTTTTGAACTAAAGGAGCCCATTTTCCAAAGCCGCAATGCGTGGTGACTCTTAGAAAAAGAGCGAAACACGTCTTCAGATACTTGTCTGGTCTGCTGCCTTGGAAATGTCATGGCACAAATAGCTGGACTCATCTATCACATCTACGTGGCGGCTGAATTGGAATGTAAGCCATTAAATGTCTGACTTATGGGAACATTGCATCTTTTACTCCTCATCCATTATAGTGTTATTATAATACAATCAGACTTATTTCAATTTGTTGACACAGTGCCAAAGCCAGAAGGGAGCGTGACGTTTATTAGTTTCATAAAGATATTAATAATTAACACTTGTACAAGCTAGCGGACACCATTAGTTTGTCATTGGCATAGCCAGGAACCACTGCCATGGCGAGGTAGCAATGTCACCTAAGAAGAGTCAATTCATTTATAGAAAGTCCCAGATCACTGCAGGATTCTCTATGAATGATTACATTATATAATCCTCTCCTGTGTCCTTTAATTGAATCTGCACATTTGTAGAAAAATCTATGTTCTACAGATGATCACAATAATGTGATTAATAGTGGCTGCCCGAGGCTGAGCTGATGCATAAGAAATTCTTGCACCTCCGTACAATTCTCTATTAATAAGGCAAAATGAATAGTTTTGTAGCATCTAAAGAAGCATAGCACAATTTCTGTATTCTTCCTCATGATGAAGTTGGAGGCGTAAAGAGGGAGAGTAAAAGCCCATTCGATGAGTGCCTTCTTAAGACTTCAAGCACCTTAATTGTACAAAACCATACCATGCATTCATTAGGCTTTATGTTCTCTGTTCCCTCTGTCTAATCATAAATATTTCATTTTGTACATCCCTTATACACCAAATTGATTGACGTGAATTTGATATTTTTCTCTACTACTGTAGTTTAGTTTTAGAAGGTGTTAAAGGGAATCTGTCAGTAGGATCCACCCTCCTAAAGCTATCTAGGCCTGTAGGTCATAGTAAGTTGAATACTTAATAAAATACTTAAATGAAAGGAGGAATTACCAGTGTGATACTTGTAACTAACACAGAACAGGAGAACTGAACTTTTGTCTCCTTACAAATACATTTACTGCAGCTCTCACCGCTCTGCTGTACTGCAACTTTGGCTGACTGTAGATGGAAGCTGAAAGGGACCTGCAGATGTGTCAGGTATAACCACACACAGCTCTGCATTGAGATCAGGAGGGTGGTCATTATATATCACGCTGTGTCAGTATTCCGGGTTTTCTAGGTAACCTTGTGAATGATTTTGCCCTTTGTTAAGATGGAGTTTGCTGTTTTTGTATGCCCTACTTCCTGTTCGTTTGTTTAAAACCCTGCTCAGGTGCTGGCTTCCTTGCTGGAGTATTCTGCTTCTGCTTCCCTTCAGTCAAGCTGCCTTGTCCTACTATTATCTCCCAGATCTCGTGTGTATTTACCAGGTTAATCTTCACTCTGTGGAGTGGCTCTGGACATTCTCTGCCTATGTAAGCTACAATCACTGTGTTATCATTAACCTGTTGACTTTGGAATTTAACCCTTGCCTCACTCCACCCGGTAAGAACTGTGTTTCTGAACTGTGTTGTTGTTTAACCCTTCGTTCACTCCCTCCGGTGAGGGCTGCTGGAACTATTTACTGGAATATTACTTAAATGTGAACTGGTTTCTGGACTTCCCTGAATCTACGCCTCATCTAGGATTAACTTGTGAACTTGTTCTTGGACTTCCCTGTGGCCACGTCACCAGTCTGTTAGACTTTCCTGTTGATCACATTTGTGTGAGGACTCCGTCGTAAGAACCTTGCAGACTTGCTATATAGGTTCCAAAGACTTAATATCGCTGGACTTATTTCATTGTATGTCACTACGGGTTATCTGTATATTGTTTTTGGGTGTTATTGCTGTTGCACAAATACATTATTTGCATTAAAGAAACCCGTCTCTGCTTGTTCATTGCCCCACGCTATCAGAATCCTCGAGTTCCTACAATAGTATTACACGCTGGTAACTCCCCCTTTTATTTAATATAAGTCCTGAAGGCGGAGTCTCATGCAGATCAATGTCCGACCCATAGCCCTGAACAGCTCATTTACATAGCAGACAAATGTGGATTTCTTTGGAATAAGATATCGGATCGCAGATATCAATGTATCATTTTATTCAGTTTCCTATGACCTACATGACCATATAAACGGCTTAGGAGGATTGATCCTACTGACAGATACCCTTTAAAGGAATTTTCCACACTTGACCTAAATTTCTGCCGTTACTGTATTGAATATTCTGTGGAGCTGATTACATTCAACTGTGCTTTCAAAAAGGGGCTTGGATGATTTATTTTTAGAAGAAAATAACATCTTTACTTACAGTATATACATGTATAAAATTCTTGTTCTTAATGTTGATCCAGTCGATCTACACTTTTTGGAGGGAAAATCTTTCTCTTTAGGGCAGAGTGGGTCATGCATTATGGGTATACCCATGCTCCTTCCCTTTATCATTTTCCATCCATCGGTTGAACTTGATGCACACGTGTTTTTATACAAATGTACTGATTGTGTAACTCCATGAGACTGCAGGTTGGCGAATCTTGACAGTGTGCACTATGCACACTTTCAGGATTCCCCTCAATTGCCAGATTAAGTAGGCAGACATGTAACCACCAGAATATGATTTGCGTATTGTCGATCATGTGAAACTAAATTCTCATCCACTTCTTTCAATAGATGATTGAGAGAAGTGGATATGCGCATACTAGAGGTCCCATGACCGCCCGCTCGATCTGGCAATTGAGGGGAATTTGACTGCATAAATTTAGCCCAAGCCCAGAAAACCCTTTTAACATCTGATTTTGTTGGGTCATTTCAGCCTCAGTGCATTAGGCTTTTGTAATCACTTAAGTATCTTTAAACTGGAAGATCCAGAGTATAGAAATCATCCTGTTATTCAATAGAACTCCCATTTCATCTCTAGTCGAGTGAGCTCCGAGGGCTCCAGATGACTTTCAGATTCACAGTGACCTAAGATGGCTCTGTGATATTAAGCTGCACGTCAATCATGTTTCATGAATAATGGAGTAGTTGCAATTATTGTTATTATCAGATCAATCAGTATCTATGATCTACATTGTGTGGATACTTTTGCGTTTATATCGTAAGGTTGCAGACATTTATTTTTACATGTAATACGCACACACATGTTTTTAGACAGACCTCGATAATTAAACAAATGAATTTGGCAAACATGTTCTGGAAAGAATTTACATCTTTGACCATTTTTTAGGGGGCACCATTAAACACACAAAATAATTACATTTTATAATTATATTATATAGATAGATAGTGGTGTGAAAAATTGTTCGCCCCCTTCCTGATTTCTTATTCTTTTGAATGCTTGTTACCCTTAAATGTTTCAGATCACAAATTTAAAATATTAGATAAAGATAGCACAAGTAAACACAAAATGCAGTTTTTAAATGAATGTCTGTATTATTAAGGTAAAAAGAAATCTAAACCTACAGGGCCCTGTGTGAAAAAGTGATTGCCCACCCCCCTCCTTAAAACATAAATTAACTGTGGTTTATCACATCTTTGTGAAGCTGAGTTAAATTTCTCAAGCCACACACTTTCCTGATTACTGCCACACCTGTTCTCAGTCAAATCATTTAAATAGGACCTTCCTGACAAAGTGAAGTAGACCAAAAGATCCTCAAAAGCTAGCCATCATACTGTGATTCAAAGAAATTCAGGAACAAATGAGAAACAAAGTAATTGAGATATATCAGTCTGGAAAAGGTTATAGCCTCTCATCTAGCCAAATCAGTTCTCATACTTTGCACTGACAAGGGCCAACAGCCCGAAACACCATGTCTGCAAATTCTGATTTGGCTTTTATCCTACGTCATATTGCACAACTTGTTAAAGGGTTGATTGTGACTTGTAGGATTGCTGCTTCCAATAGGTGGCACTATAGAATTCAAGTCCTCTTTTTCTCTGAAGAGGCATATTTAAAGCCATTTCTTAACCTTTGGGACTCCAGCGAACCACAGTGAGAGCTGTTATCCACAAATGGCGAAAACATGGAACAGTGGTGAATCTTCCCAGGAGTGGCCGGCTCACCAAAATTACCCCAAGAGCGCAGCGATGACTGATCCAAGAGATCACAAAAGATCCCACAAAAATATCCAAAGTATTGCCGGCCTCACTTGCCTCAGTTAAGGTCAGTATTCACGACTCCACCATAAGAAAGAGACTGGGCAAAAATGGCATGTATGGCAGAGTTCCAAGATGAAAACCACTGCTGAGCAAAAAGAACATAAAGGCTCAACTCAGTTTTGCCAGAAAATATCTTGATGATCATCAAGACTTTTGAGAGAATACTCTGTGGACTGACAAGACAAAAGTTGAACCTTTTGGAAGGTGTATGTCCCATTACATCTGGCATAGAAGTAACACAGCATTTCAGAAAAGGCACATCATACCAACAGTAAAATATGGTGGTGGTAGTGTCATGGTCTGGGGCTGTTTTGCTGCTTCTGGACTTGGAAGACTTGCTGTGGTAAATTAAACCATGAATTCTGCTGTGTACCAAAAAATCCTGAAGAAGAATGTCCAGTCATCTGTTCGTGACCTCAAGCTGAAACGCACTTGGGTTATAAAGCAGAACAATGATCCAAAACACACCAGCAAGTTGAATGGCTTAAGAAAAACAAAATTAAGACTTTGAAGTGACCTAGTCAAAGTCCTGACCCTAATCCGTTTGAGATGCTGTGGCATGACCTTAAAAAAGGCTGTTCATGATCGGAAACCCTCCAATGTGGCTGAATTACATCAATTTTGTAAAGATGAGTGGGCTAAAATTCCTCCAGAGTGTTGTAAAAGACTCTTTACCAGTTATCGCAAATGCTTGATTGCAGTTGTAGCTGCTAAGGGTGGCCCAACCAGTTATTAGGTGTAGGGGGCAACCAATTTTTCATACCACTGTGTGTGTGCATGTATATGTATATATATATATATATATATACAGTGCCTACAAGTAGTATTCAACCCCCTGCAGATTTAGCTGGTTGACACATGCGGAATTAACTTGGCATTGTGACATTTGTACTGTAGATCAGCCTGGAAGTGGGAAATGCACTGCAGCAAATTTTTTTTTTTTTTTTTAAAAAACGTTAAAAGTTAATTCAGAGTGTCATTTATTATTCAACCCCTCAAACCACAAGAATTCTGTTTGGTCCCCCTAAAGTATTAAGAAGTAGTTCAGGCACCAAGAATAATGAGCTTCACATGTGTGGATTAAAGATCTCTTTTGCCAGCCTTTTCTGACTATTGAATACCCTCCCCAAACTTGTGAACAGCACTCAGACATGGTCAACATGGGAAAGACAAAGGAGCGTTCCAAGGCCATCAGAGACAAGATCGTGGAGGGTCACAAGGCTGGCAAGGGGTACAAAACCCTTTCCAAGGAGTTGGGCCTACCTGTCTCCACTGTTGGGAGCATCATCCGTAAGTGGAAGGCTTATGGAACTACTGTTAGCCTTCCACGGCCTGGACAGCCTTTGAAAGTGTCCTCCCGTGCCGAGGCCAGGCTTGTCCGAAGAGTCAACGCTAACCCAAGGACAACAAGGAAGGAGCTCCGGGAAGATCTCATGGCAGTGGGGACATTGGTTTCAGTCAATACCATAAGTAACGTACTCCACCGCAATGGTCTCCGTTCCAGACTAGCCTGTATGGTACCTTTACTTTCAAAGCGTCATGTCAAGGCTCGTCTACAGTTTGCTCATGATCACTTGGAGGACTCTGAGACAGACTGGTTCAAGGTTCTATGGTCTGAGGAGACCAAGATCGAGATCTTTGGTGCCAACCACACACGTGACGTTTGGAGACTGGATGGCACTGCATACGACCCCAAGAATACCATCCCTACAGTCAAGCATGATGGTGGCAGCATCATGCTGTGGGGCTGTTTCTCAGCCAAGGGGCCTGGCCATCTGGTCCGCATCCATGGGAAGATGGATAGCACGGCCTACCTGGAGATTTTGGCCAAGAACCTCCGCTCCCCCATCAAGGATCTTAAGATGGGTCGAAATTTCATCTTCCAACAAGACAATGACCCAAAGCACACAGCCAAGAAAACCAAGGCCTGGTTCAAGAGGGAAAAAGTCAAGGTTTTGGAGTGGCCTAGTCAGTCTCCTGACCTTAACCCAATTGAAAACTTGTGGAAGGAGCTCAAGAATAAAGTCCACATGAGACACCCAAAGAACCTAGATAACTTGGAGAAGATCTGCATGGAGGAGTGGGCCAAGATAACTCCACAGACCTGTGCCGGCCTGATCAGGTCTTATAAAAGACGATTATTAGCTGTAATTGCAAACAAGGGTTATTCCACAAAATATTAAACATAGGGGTTGTATACTAATTGACCCACACTTTTATGTTTAAAATTTAATAAAATTCAACTGAGCAATATAACTTTTTGGTTTGTAAGATTTATGCTTCTGTTCATAAAACCTACTCTCGTTTGCAGTTTGAATGCTCTAACTTATTTGCATCTTATCAAAGCAGCTAAATCTGCAGGGGGTTGAATACTACTTGTAGGCACTGTGTATGTGTATATATATATATATATATATATATATATATATATATATATATACACAGTACAGACCAATAGTTTGGACACACCTCATTTAAATATTTTTCTGTATTTTCATGACTATGAAAATTGTACATTCACACTGAAGGCATCAAAACTATGAAATAACACATGTGGAATTATATACTTAACAAAAAAGTGTGAAACAACTGAAAATATGTCTTATATTCTAGGTTCTTCAAAGTAGCCACCTTTTGCTTTGATAACTGCTTTGCACACTCTTGGCATTCTCTTGATGAGCCTCAAGAGGTAGTCACCGGAAATGGTCTTCCAACAATCTTGAAGGAGTTCCCAGAGATGCTTAGCACTTGTTGGCCCTTTTGCCTTCACTCTGCGGTCCAGCTCACCCCAAACCATCTCGATTTGGTTCAGGTCTGGTGACTGTGGAGGCCAGGTCATCTGGCGTAGCACCCCATCACTCTCCCTCTTGGTCAAATAGCCCTTACACAGCCTGGAGGTGTGTTTGGGGTCATTGTCCTGTTGAAAAATAAATGATGGTCCAACTAAACGCAAACCGGATGGAATAGCATGCCGCTGCAAGATGCTGTGGTAGCCATGCTGGTTTAGTATGCCTTCAATTTTGAATAAATCCCCAACAGTGTCACTAGCAAAGCACCCCCACACCATCACACCTCCTCCTCCATGCTTCACGGTGGGAATCAGGCATGTAGAGTCCATCCGTTCACCTTTTCTGCGTCGCACAAAGACACGGTGGTTGGAACCAAAGATCTCAACTTTGGACTTTCAAACCACAGCACAGATTTCCACTGGTCTAATGTCCATTCCTTGTGTTCTTTAGCCCAAACAAGTCTATTCTGCTTGTTGCCTGTCCTTCGCAGTGGTTTCCTAGCAGCTATTTTACCATGAAGGCCTGCTGCACAAAGTCTCCTCTTAACAGTTGTTGTAGAGATGTGTCTGCTGCTAGAACTCTGTGTGGCATTGACCTGATCTCTAATCTGAGCTGCTGTTAACCTGCGATTTCTGAGGCTGGTGACTCTGATAAACTTATCCTCAGAAGTAGAGGTGACTCTTGGTCTTCCTATCCTAGGGCGGTCCTCATGTGAGCAAGTTTCTTTGTAGCGCTTGATGGTTTTTGCAACTGAACTTGGGGACACTTTCAAAGTTTGCCCAATATTTCGGACTGACTGCCCTTCATTTCTTAAAGTTATGATGGCCACTCGTTTTTCTTTACTTAGCTGCTTTTTTCTTGCCATAATACATATTCTAACAGTCTATTCAGTTGGACTATCAGCTGTGTATCCACCTGACTTCTGCACAACACAACTGATGGTCCCAACCCCATTTATAAGGCAAGAAATCCCACTTATTAAATCTGACAGGACACACCTGTGAAGTGAAAACCATTTCCGGTGACTACCTCTTGAAGCTCATCAAGAGAATGCCAAGAGTGTGCAAAGCAGTTATCAAAGCAAAAGAACCTAGAATATAAGACCTATTTTCAGTTGTTTCACATTTTTTTGTTAAGTATATAATTCCACATGTGTTAATTCATAGTTTTGATGCCTTCAGTGTGAATGTACAATTTTCATAGTCATGAAAATACAGAAAAATCTCTAAATGAGAAGGTGTGTCCAAATGTTTGGTCTGTACTGTATATATATATATATATATATATACAGTACAGACCAAAAGTTTAGACACACCTTCTCATTTAAAGATTTTTCTGTATTTTCATGACTATGAAAATTGTACATTCACACTGAAGGCATCAAAACTATGAAATAACACATGTGGAATTATATACTTAACAAAAAGTGTGAAACAACTGAAAATATGACTTATATTCTAGGTTCTTCAAAGTAGCCACCTTTTGCTTTGATGACTGCTTTCCACACTCTTGGCATTCTCTTGATGAGCTTCAAGAGGTAGTCACCGGAAATGGTCTTCCAACAATCTTGAAGGAGTTCCCAGAGATGCTTAGCACTTGTTAACCCTTTTGCCTTCACTCTGCAGTCCAGCTTACCCCAAACCATCTCGATTGGGTTCAGGTCTGGTGACTGTGGAGGCCAGGTCATCTGGCGTAGCACCCCATCACTCTCTTTCTTGGTCAAATAGCCCTTACACAGCCTGGAGGTGTGTTTGGGGTCATTGTCCTGTTGAAAAATAAATGATGGTCCAACTAAACGCAAACCGGATGGAATAGCATGCTGCTGCAAGATGCTGTGGTAGCCATTCTGGTTCAGTATGCCTTCAATTTTGAATAAATCCCCAACAGTGTCACCAGCAATGCATCCCCACACCATCACACCTCCTCCTCCATGCTTCATGGTGGGAACCAGGCATGTAGAGTCCATCCGTTCACCTTTTCTGCTTCGCACAAAGACTCAGTGTTTGGAACCAATGATCTCAAATTTGGACTCATCAGACCAAAGCACAGATTTCCATTGGTCTAATGTCCATTCCTTGTGTTCTTTAGCCCAAACAAGTCTCTTCTGCTTGTTGCCTGTCCTTAGCAGTGGTTTCCTAGCAGCTATTTTACCATGAAGGCCAGCTGCACAAAGTCTCCTCTTAACAGTTGTTGAAGAGATGTGTCTGCTGCTAGAACTCTGTGTGGCATTGACCTGGTCTCTAATCTGAGCTGCTGATAACCTGTAATTTCTGAGGCTGGTGACTCGGATAAAATTTTCCTCAGAAGCAGAGGTGACTCTTGGTCTTTCTTTCCTGGGGCGGTCCTCATGTGAGCCAGTTTCTTTGTAGCGCTTGATGGTTTTTGCAACTGCACTTGGGGACACTTTCAAAGTTTTCCCAATTTTTCGCACTGACTGACCTTCATTTCTTAAAGTAATGATGGCCACTCATTTTTCATTACTTAGCTGCTTTTTCTTGCCATAATACAAATTCTAACAGTCTATTCAGTAGGACTATCAGCTGTGTATCCACCAGACTTCTGCACAACACAACTGATGGTCCCAACCCCATTTATAAGGCAAGAAATCCCACTTATTAAACCTGACAGGGCACACCTGTGAAGTGAAAACCATTTCCGGTGGCTACCTCTTGAAGCTCATCAAGAGAATACCAAGAGTGTGCAAAGCAGTCATCAAAGCAAAAGGTGGCTACTTTGAAGAACCTAGAATATAAGACATATTTTCAGTTGTTTCACACTTTTTTGTTAAGTATATAATTCCACATGTGTTAATTCATAGTTTTGAAGCCTTCAGTGTGAATGTACAATTTTCATAATCATGAAAATACAGAAAAATCTTTAAATGAGAAGGTGTGTCCAAACTTTTGGTCTGTACTGTATATATATATATATATATATATATATATATATATATATATATATATATATATGCATGTACTAGTTATATATTTTTTGCAACAGCGTTTGAGAGGGTTCTCTTGTTTGATATTTATATTTACATTAACTTTATGTTTTTTAACGGTCTTGTGTCTTGTGGTGTTTTTTATCTTGATTGACTAATAAAATATATTGAATTTATGTAAACTGGTGTTTTTTCCATTATACATTTTGGTGGTTTTTGTCTTCTTTATATGAGCTCTTAAATATAAGTCCTGACGGCGATACAACCATTGTTATAGAACCCCAGCTGGCCCTAACACACAATTATTACCAGCTGCTCTGATGTGATAAGCTGCAGTAAAAAAAAAACCTTAATGAATGAATTGTCACCAATAGCCCCAGTTTGATCCCATCAGTTGCTTAGGTGCGTAGACTTGATTGTCTCTCTGGAACTAGAAAAGTTCATCAGGCTCCTTGCCACCTCCCACAGACTGAAGATGCTAGCAACAGAAATGACTCCAAAGGAAAGATTCATTTTATTTTGACAAATGGTAGAATTTCCAATTTTCTTTCAATAAAAGGTTATTCCCACGGCGCTCGCACACACAAAAAAAAGTATGTTTTCTTCTTGCTGGATTGCTTACAGCCTGCTGTAACTTAGTATTTTATTGCTTTGCTGCCTACAATCCCTTTAAGAACAGCCATGGTAATATCCTGAAGTTGACAAATCAGAATTTAGACCACAATTCAATTGAAATGTTTGGACTTGAGGATTGCTCTTTACCTTAAGTTTTCCTGAAACTTGCCAGAACCTTGTCAGAAAATAACTCATTGTCGATACGTGGAGTGCAATTGTAATCTCATCCGGAGCGGTGCAGTATTAGAAAAATCAAGGCTGCTTTCTTCCAGGATACATGTGCTATTACTGGTCTTCCCCATTCACTCCAGTGGAGCCTGTCGTCAGTACCAGTTTGAAGTGTTTGGAGAAGGACGCAGACATGCTTTTCTTATTCTGTACAACCACATTAAAAAGAATACAGGGCAAAAGAAGAGCAGTTACCTAGCACTGTTGTATACCAGGGTTGCACAAGTTGCCTCCCGGGGCCACATGCGGCCTGTGATGTCTTTCTGTGTGGCCCCTAATCATATGGATAGAAAAATTCTTGTCTGAGAGATTGACTATATGTGAGCAGCCATACACAGAATAGCGGCAGAAGCTGAGGAGCAAGGACTGGCAAGTACTAATGTTGCCCTGTGTAGACATCTCTGGATGCCTCATACATCAGGAGAATGGGTTTTTTATACAAAGATTTAGGAGCAAATGCGATTTCTAAATCCTTGTCAAAAACCCATGAACGTATCATTAGAGTGCTGATTGGTGGAGATTAGAGTCCTGTAAGTAGAATATGTGCCTATCACACATTTATTGTATACACTTTCGATATGCCATAAATGTCACGGAAAGTAATACCCCATTAATTTTTAGTGCTACTACCGGATTGGTTCAGTTTGACAATGTGGACCTTGGACCAAAAAAGGTTGTGCACCCTTGCGGTAGACTGTACTTATATGAAATGGGTAGCAAAATACCCTTGGTGCAATTTGCAGCTTTTTTATCTCTGCACTTTACAAATAACTTGGGGAGAATGTTACAAATTTTGCTCATGGGTAGTGGCCCCTGCCTTGGACATTATTCTATTCTTTATAGTCCACACAGTCCTCCCAACCCCCATGTACTGAAGCAAAATGGTATTAAGAAGAAGAAAATCTTATAAAATTGATTTAGCTGCAGTAAACGTATCAAACATTATCAGACGTGCTAGGCAAATTTACTCTTATCAGCTGCCGGTAGTTCCCTGCCCTTGCCATGGTGTCTTTCTCCTCCTCCAGTGATTGACACCTTTCCTTGTATACGAGCCCATTTTGAAAAAAGTTGTGTGTGTTATTTCAGCAGTTAAAGGGCTATTCCCATCCTATGTATTTATAGCATTGTAAAATGTAGTTGCCCCCACGCTTGCTTTCTTTGAAGTAGGGCTTGGAAACCATGAGGTCTGTTATCTAAACCTGTGAAATACTGACTCACTTTTAGCAAAGTGGCAAGGAGCTCCATCATCCCATGAACAAAGTGGAGGTCTTTTAAGGCCATGGCCCCACTATCAGTATTTGGCCACGGCCCCACTATCAGTATTCGGTCAGTATTTTTTCTCAGGAGTGGGAGCCAAAACCAGGAGTGGGTGATAAATGCAGAATTGGTGACTTGTTTCTATTATACATTTTCTCTGATTGTTCCTCACTTGGTTTTGGCTCCCACTCCTGAAAAAAATACTGACCAAATACTGACCAAGATAGTGGGGCCGTGGCGTAACAGCCCAACTAAGGCGATGTTCCCATGTCCAGTGGAGATCAGTTAGAACGGATCCAGCAGCAATCCGTTGGTAGAAAAAAAAGTTGTGCAGACAATTTTTTAGTTCATTCTTAAATAACTGATCTCTGCTGGATTTTTTTTTTTTAACATTGAAGTCTATGGAAAATGGACCCGTTAAATATCCATCCATTTTTTTTTTTTCATTTGTAACGTATCGGTTTTTTGCTTAATGGATCCATTGCGAGGAGTCTTAAAGGCCAAGCAATGCTCTTCTGGCAATATTATATATGCAAACTGCCTTCAGAGAGGGAGAGGACTAGAACTCTAGTGCCACCTATTGAAGTAGTAGTTTTAAAAGTCAATATTGACCCTTTAACGAGCCTTGCCATATGACTTCGGATAAAAGCCAAACCAGGCATTCTATTTCCAGACATATATTTTGGGGTATGTGTCCCTCATTAGTGCAAAGCAAGAGGTCTTATTTGTCTGGATGAGAGGCCTCTGATAAGGATTGTGATCAGGTCACTTGAAATGTATGTGAGGGGAGATATGTATTATGAAGATTGCTATCTTCCGTGATGTGAAACCCAGAAGTCTCTCTCCAGAATGTTATGTGCTGAGGGGGTTAATCAGCCATTACAGGTTTGTTTTTTTTGTGAGTGGCTGTAAGAAATGGGTGGGATGGCCAATCGCCATATCTCCACTTCAAGGGTGTGGTTGGGGAAGTTAAATGTCCAGCTACTGAGTTTTTTTCTCTGTTGTGTGTTTGGACACAAGGAAGTCTCCAGTTGGGTGTTCAAGTGTTAGCTGAAGTGTGTTATTTTCCACAAGGCCGAAGCCGCATTGGAAAGGACTTTCTGATTGCTGTGGATTTTCATTTATGCCAAAGTGAGCCGTTTTGCGTTACTATTTTGTTCTCTGGTTTAGGAAGTAATAAACGAGCCACGGACTTTAACCCAAGTGTTCCTGTGTCTATCTCAGAGAGCAGCTTAATGAGTCACACTACCACAGAATCTAATTTGTAACATCTCTCATTGTGGAGAGTGACATGCTGGTGGGAGTACTGTGTAGTATTCCTTTTTCCAGTTTTTCTTCATTCTAGCTGCACATCAGCTAATGGCTATTCAGGCTAATCAGAAAGTAGGATTTCATCCAGAAATGTCAAAGACTGATGTCTGTGGTAGAGCTTTCTGCAGGGCGAAGCCTCAGAATGTCACATTTAAAGGATGAGATGCAGCACAAAACCACAGATACCTGTAGGATAAGATAGTCTGACTGTCAGAGACAGAATATTAATGACAGAAAGAACCCACAGTAAATGTATTGTATCTGATCTTATAAAAACACATTGATGCAGTTTAGCAATATTTTAATATGCTCTTATAGCATTTAAAATACTGCTAACTCTTCAGAAGAAATGCTTTTGAAGAACTTGCACAAGGAGTAGGTGTGAGGGGTGCAGGGTGGTAGTAGTGGCGAGAGACTGCTGTTGTGGTATGTGCTCACCCTGACTACCCACAAATAAAAGATAATGTCCTTGTGGTATTGTGATTTGCATGTAGTGCACAACACTCACAACTCCTTGTTGTCCCTCCGTCTTCTTTATGGGTCCAGTAGTTGAAGGCGAGCAATCACTGTCACACACAGTCTCTTTTATATTAAAACCAACTTTACTTAACTTTTTCTTCAGTTCAGTTATGGTCATTAATACATTCTTTTGGGACATCACCGTTACAGTTTCAGCTTCCTCTACTGTCCCTTCCTGTCCTATCCTCAGAGTTAGTTTTCCAGGTACCACAGCTTTCCAGAACACGGTCCTACTCTCCTCAGGTATGTTCCCGTCCGTTCGCCCCTCCTCGGGAGTAGTGAAGGCTGGCTCCATCAGTCCTCCTACAGGCCTCGGACGTTTAGGGAATTTTCCTCAGTTGTCCGCTTTATCATTCCCCAAGCTGCCTAACTCTTTATCCATCATCCGTCTGTATCTTTACAGATACTTCTCCTCAGTCTTCCTCCAGGGACAGACTTAAACGTTACCAACAGCAACTACAGCTCTGACTGAACTGATTCCTGACAGGAAGAACCTTTGCTCCCCTATGGTCTAAACTCCTCCCCCTTTTTAACTGAACCAATCAGCAACTGTCTCTGCCATTCGCTGGGCAAACTTCTCCCTTAACCAATGAACTGCTGTATTCACCCAAAAATAACGTACACTAAATTCTTATACTCTACTCTATGCCTTATCTTCTATATACTAATAGGTCCACCACTGCCTATCAACCCCAATATTCCTGTCAATTCATAACTAAACACTAGGCAATGGGATATGCTTTCCCTATATACTGTATATAAATAACATTATACATTTCATTACATGAACTGTGTACATTAATGCATATAAAATAATGCTGATTTATATATTAATATAGTCACCAAAATATAATAAAACCATACACTTGGTACAAACACTGTTTAGAGAGGGAGAGGCATATGACAGCCCCTGTCACACCCTTACATAGGCATTCTTTTCTTTACACTGCCAAAGCCTGTTAACTATTTCTTATTCAGCTACTCTGATATAAATGTCTTCTATATGGCTTTAACGTAACCAATGGAAAGAAAATGCTATAGTGTTCATCATGTATGAAGAAACCTCTATATTTAGGTACGTTTGCTGTACTTAGTTTTCAGAATCTGTCAGTGAGTACTAAAGAGGTGGCCAGAAATCCCATACAATTTTTCATTTTGAATGATAGCTTGACTTCTAAAGAATGGTTCCTGTCCATTAAAACAGCACTACCAACGGTCAGTCACAAATCAATCATGCGAGTCTATAGAGAAGTCCCAAACACATGTGCAGCTCTTCTCATACATTTGGATTAGAATTCTGACCGTTTCTCCACTGACAGCTGCACACAATGGAGCCCGACTCTCAAGATAGATGCAGGTCTGATTGTAGGGACCCATCCACCTACAAAGACAACCTATAAGTGGACACCATGATTTTCGAACATTGGACATTGTCTTTTACTCCTTTGTCTTTGATCTCCATGATATGCATATTAAAGCTTAGTTGTTTTCCCCTCTCACTTTCTTGAAAACCTTAAACGGGTTATCCAGATTTATCTTTCAAAGTCTGCTGTCACTCTATGTGACTGCAGACTTGTAAACCCTCACATATTGCTCAGCGAGTGCTATGAGAATTCTCCAGTACCATCAGTACGACCAAGCGGCAAGCATGCGATATGATTACACTATTTGCAGACTCGTGTTTCAGGGTGTTGTCCCTCCTCAGTGCAAGGAGAAGCCTCCTTACCCTGGCATGTCACTCTCCACAAGGAGAAATGTTGCCCCTTAGACCACCAGTCAGAAGTCTCTCAAACAGCCTAATCAGATCTTACACTTCACACTGAGGAGGGGCAACACCCCAAGACACGTGTCTGAAAATTGAAATTCTGGTTTGGCTTTTATCCTAATTCATATGGCAAGGCTCGTTAAAAGGTTGATATTGACCTTTAGGATTGCTGCTTCCAATAGGTGACACTAGAGTTCAAGTCTTCTTCCTTTCTGAAGAGGCAATTTGCATCTCCACAAGGAGAGACGTTACCCCTTGGAATGTGAGAGGGAGCTGGACTGCCTGTGACGCGCCCCCTGGGCCGCGTGGGGAACCCGGAACCAGGCCTTTAGTGGGATGCTGTGGGTTGTAGTCACCGTGGCGGCAACCCGGTCCCGTGGCTCAGGGTGGTCAAACCAGTGGCAGTCTTTATAGGGTTTTTGTGGTTTCATGTCCGAGTACGCCACCCGTGGATTGCGGTCAGGGTGTACCGCCGCTGCGAGGCAGTCCGCTGAGGCTGGTGTGGTGTGCGCAGCTAAAGATGGGATAACTCCCCACGGGAAGAGTATGGCCTCAGGGCAGGGAATGTGAATGATGGGAGTGATGGTGCACGGGCGTCCCAGTACCAGTAGTGCTGTATGCGGTGAGAAAGCAGGAACGACTCAGAGTCTTTGCAGTGCAGTTCAGGGTCTTTACTGATGATATTAAGGCAGTCCCTCCCGGGAGTACTAGCTAGCATAAGGGGCCTGGTCAGTCTGTGAGCAAGCAGGAGTTCCCCTGGCCAGGTGGAGTTGTAGGCCTCCCCGTCTATCTGCACTCTTCCTGGCTACCTTGCTGTAAGCGAGTGGAAGTAGCCCACGTCCCTGAGTATACCGTGTGGTGCTCACCCGTATGGCTGGTGACTTGGGGCCTTCTGATAGCCTCCGCTCCTCGATGGCGGTGCTGGTCCCTTCCTTGTGACTGAGCCTCCGGGCTTCTATGGCCAGAGGACCTGGAATCCCCTGCCGGCTGGGTTCTGCTGCTGGACTTGGAGGTTCCCACAGCCTCAGACTCCGTTGTCCGGTCGTAGTCTCTTCAGCCAGGACGAGCAATATCTGCTTCCAGTCCCTGGCACTCAGCTCCTGCTCCTACAGAGCTCCTAGCTGTTTCTCGCCCTGTGTCTGGAACTTCACTCCAGGCTCTGTCTAACTAACCCCGCCCCAGATCCAGTTTATATAGGGCTGGTTCCTCCCCTATCTGGCCTGGGACAGGAGGTGTTGCATGTTTAAGGGCTCCTGACCAGGAAACCTCCCACCTGCTCCCAGACGTAATATTTCTATTACTGTGGTAACCAGACCCCTGGGGTGCCACATTCCCCCCTAGTAAATTTTAGTACTCCGGGACTAAACACATTTTTAACAAAACACAAATACAGGGTATAACAGTAGCATAACATATGTACAAGAAGTTTTAGTCTTTAGAGGTCACGGCGTGTCCGTAACCGGGTGTCCATGTCACCCAACAAGGTGAAGTCTTGGAACAGAGTAGGGGACCTGTCCAAAGCAAACCCCAAACGTTGGCCCTGGGCGTGGCTGCAAGGCTGAGGCTAGCTACTTTGGGCCACAAGGAGGCCACGCCAGACAGGTTTTTCTCTTCCGCGGCCATCTTCGCAAGAGGCACCAAGGTGCAACTATCTACAATGTAGTTCCGGTTACTCAGCGTCCATAACCTGTCAGTCCAAATAAACCTGCAGGGTAACTAGAGAAACATAATCAATGAACAGGCAACAAAAACATAAAACTTTTTCAGCATTTACGTATGTACAGGTAAATATATACTTGTCATTAGACTCTCCAGCGAGCGGGCATCTGTCCTCTAGTGCTCCTGGTGGACCTACGTAACCCACTATCTGGTTCTGCACTACAGGGTGTAGAAGGTGTTGCGGGTAGGCCTGGCAACTTTCTGCGTACTCTTTGGCTTACTAGGGGCACGGCAGGCTCACTACTAGCAGAGGGTTGATTCTCCTGGGCTGCTGGTATGGATTCTTCTGCCTCCTGGGCCGGCTGCTCTTCTGACAATAACTGTTCTTCTGTAGGCCCTTGAGGGGCTGGCTGGAGAAAGGTGAGGACGGGTACCACGACTGCGTTGTTGATTTGAGTCCAGGACCGGGGAAAGTCTCCGAGTACGGTACTGATCATTTCTTCCCTTTCCTCTGCGGGTTGACGGTTCTCTTGATCTTCGTCAGGGCTTTGCAGCTGCTCGGGACACTTTTTCAGGTGGTCTCTGGAGATAATGGCTGTGGTCTCTCCTCCATCCTTACTGATTACACAGACTTTTGGGTTATCATGACTTGAAGGCAGTACTGTGTACGGATCCTTTTCCCACTGGTCGTCCAACTTGTGGAGCCACCTCTTTCTCTTCAAGACCTGCTCTCCAGGTACCAGGGGAACAGCGGGAGCATGCTGGTTATAAGTCTTCTCTTGCCTTTCTCTTGCTTGAGACAGACTTCGCTCGACGCTCTCCTGTACTTTCCGATACTGCTGCTGCCGTTCTGTATCCCAGTCTGCCTCTGGCGAGGTGTCCTCAGGTGTCAGGACTCCCATATCCAGGTCAATAGGCAGCTTACCAGGTCTTGCTCTCATTAGGTAAGCCGGGGTACAGTTGGTGGAACCTACGGGGATGTGATTATATAAGTCCACCAGATCAGGCAGTTTTTCAGGCCAGAGACTGCGTTCTTCCAGGGGCAACGTTTTTAGCAAGTCTATCACCACCTGGTTCATTTTCTCACATAGTCCGTTGGTCTGAGGGTGATAGGGCGTTGTTCTTATCTTCCTGCAGCCATACAGATTGCAGAACTCTTGGAAGACCTCCGCTTGGAAACCTGGCCCGTGGTCCATCAACACTTGCTCCGGATACCCGTGTGGACGGCAGAAGTGCTGCTGGAAGGCTCTAGCTGCTGTTTGAGCCGTTAAGTCCTTGACAGGGGCCACCACCAGGAACCGGGAGTAGTGATCTACGATTGTGAGGGCGTAGACGTACCCAGATTTGCTTGGAGCCAGTTTCACATGGTCCAGGGCTACCAGTTCCAGTGGCTGTCTGGTGATGATGGGCTGCACCGGAGTCTTCGGGCTGGCATGGTCCTTCCTTCTTAGGTTGCACGGGCCACAGTCTCTGCACCACCTCTCGATGGCTCCTCTCATGCCTACCCAGTAGAACCGTCCACGCAACAGGAACTGCAGCTTCTTCCATCCGAAGTGTCCTGCTCCGTCATGGTATGCCTCCAGAACCATAGCCGCGTCTCGTCTTGGGACCACTACCTGCCAGGTCAGCTCATGTGTTCTAGAGTTGACCATTCTCCGGCACAGCTTCTCCTTGTAAAGAAACAGTCTACTTTTCTCCTTCCACAGTTGCTTGGCCTCCTCTGGAGCGTCTGGGTCAAGACGGGCATCAGCCTATGTCAGCATTTCCTTCACCAGACGGACTGCGGGATCACTGTCTTGTGTCTCCGCCCAGCTGTAGTGGGGTAAAGGATTGAATGTGGCAGAGCGCCTGTCCCTTACACAGTGGGAATACAGGGTAATCCCATGACGGTGGAACGCAGGGAGTTCGACCTCTTCCAGTTCTTCTGGATCTTCCCCTACGTCCGGTAAGTTTGGCATTCTGGACAGGGCATCCGCGTTGGCATTTGAGCATCCCGCCCGGTATTTGATGGTGAATTCATAGTTGGACAGGCGGGCCATCCATCTCTGCTCCAGGGCACCAAGTCTTGCAGTGTCCAGGTGTGTCAATGGGTTGTTGTCCGTGTACACGGTGAACTTGGAAGAGGCAAGGTAATGCTTGAAACATTCGGTCACTGCCCACACCACTGCCAGGAACTCTAGCTTGAATGAGCTATAATTCTCAGGGTTTCTCTCTGTGGGCCGTAGTTTTCGGCTGGCGTAAGCGATTACCCGTTCTTTCCCCTGCTGGATCTGGGACAGTACGGCTCCTAGCCCGATGTTGCTCGTGTCCGTGTGGAGGATAAAGGACTGGCTGTAGTCAGGGTACGCCAGGATTTCATCCCCCGTGAGGGCCATCTTCAGCTGGCGGAAGGACTCTTCTTCCAGCTTTTCCCACCTGAAGGGCGGCTTCTAGTTTTTGGCCTTCCTGGATTGACCTATCAGGAGGTCCTGCATAGGAGCTGCCATTTTGGTGAAACCGGGAATGAATCTTCGGTAGTAGCCTACCAACCCGAGAAACTGCCGCACTTCCTTTATGCTGGAGGGTCTTGGCCAGTCTTTAATCACGGTGATCTTATCGGGGTCGGGAGCCACTCCGTCAGCACTCACCACGTGTCCCAGGTACTGCACCTTTGGTTTCAGCAGGTGACAATTGGAGGGTTTCACCTTTAGGCCGTAGCTTGCCAGGGCGCCAAACACTTCTGCCAGGTGTCTCAAATGGTCCTCGTAGGCTTTGGAATAAACTATGACATCATCCAGGTATAACTGGACCGTCTCGAAATTCCGGTGTCCCAGACAGCATTCCATCAACCGCTGGAAGGTTCCTGGTGCATTGCAGAGCCCGAACGGCATACAGTTGAATTCGCTTAGACCCATCGGGGTGGTGAATGCAGTCTTCTCCTTGTCCGCCTCTGCTACAGGAACCTGCCAGTACCCGCTAGTAAGATCCAAAGTGGAGAAGAAGTTAGCAGATTTTAATGCAGCTAAAGATTCTTCTATTCTAGGTAACGGGTACGCATCTTTGTGTGTGATACGGTTGACCTTTCTGTAGTCTACACACATTCTCATTGTGTTGTCCTTCTTTTTCACTAGAACTAGTGGAGCTGCCCAGGGGCTACAGCTGTCCCTGATTACCCCAGCCTCCTTCATGTCCCGCAACATCCCCTTTGCATGCTGATATTGTGCAGGGGGTACAGGTCGGTATCTTTCCTTTATGGGTGGATGGTCTCCTGTGGGGATGTGATGCTCTACCCCCTTTACTCGCTCGAAGTCTAGCGGGTGTTTACTAAAGACTCTTTCATACTCCTGAATCACCCGGTAGACTCCCTGTTTTTGGTGTGAGGGAGTGGAGTCAGTACCCAAATGCAGTTGCTGACACCAGTCCTCCATTTGTTTCTTAGAGCCGTTACCTTCCTCTGGTTGAGATGGAGGCAAGGGTTCTACGGCCTTTACAAAATTTTGGTTTATGGTGAACAATTTGGCTAGCGTGGCATACCGGGGCAGGTGTACCTCTCTCTCCCCGATATTTACGATGCGGACAGGTACCCTCCCATGGCGTACATCGACCCCTCCCCGTGCTGTCAAAATGGTGGGCCTACTGTCTGAGTAGACGGGCTCTACCATTGCTTGGTAGTCTATACCTCTTAGACCAATAGCTGCCCGGCACCATATCATCATCTCACTTTTCGGGGGCATGGCAATAGGGAACGGGTCACACATTCTCACATTACCAATCTCACCACCAGATAATTCCACCTGTTGCCGTTTCATCAGTGCCTGGATTTCTTTTTGGAGGACACGCTGCTGGCTGGAACTGGCGTTCTTGGCAACCTGCTGTAAAATGAGAATCACCTCTGAAAGACAATTTTCATTTACGTTAGTTCCCAAGGTTATTCTAGGGTGACTCTCATGACGGTCAATGTCCACAATAATCAGTCCTTGTGCCGCCAGTTCGACCTTACCGACCTTAATGGTCACCTCTTTGAACCCCACCTGTGGCACGGGCTGACCATTGCTGGCGATGATACTCAGGTCGTCATCTGGGTAGCGGGTTATGTCCGAGTCATTCCAGTACCGCTTAAAGAGCACGTACGGGATGGTAGTCACCTGTGACCCACTGTCTAGTAGTGCACTCATAGGAATGCCATCCAGTACCACAGGCGAGACCAGACGTCCCCCTACGTATTTATCACGCCAGTTCGATGGGCCTGATGATCTTATGCCTGGGGGTTGGCCCTCTACCCCATGCCCGTTTAAATGACAGTACCTTGCCATATGTCCGGGTTGATTGCAGCGGCGGCAGATGGGTTGTCCGTCCTCGTTGTATCTGTCGCTGGGTCTTCCTCTGGACGATGGGATCCTCCTCTGTCGGTGCCACGGGACGTCCTCCGGACTGGTGGCCAGCTTGATCCTTCCTGGAGGAGAGACCTGTAAAGACTGCACAGTTCGGGTTAGCGTGGCTACGCTTTTAGTTAGCTCTTGGACCTGATGGTGCAGGTCTGTAGCCGGGTTGTTGTCCAAAGCCTGCGCAGCAGCTCCTACAGGCTCTGCAGACAAGGCGCCGCCTCTTGATGATAGGTAATAGCAGGGCGCCGGTGGGTTACAGCGCTACCCGATGCCGGTTCTCGGAGCACCCGGATGGCCCTGTCCTTGAACTTTGCAAAGTCTAAACCAGGGTTCTGCAAGGCCATTGCACGCAACTGGGTTCGGTAGGCGTTGGACAGCAGACCCTCAATGAATTGCTCAGTTAACAGTTCATCTGCATTCCGCACACTGTCAGGGTCTGCCTGTTTACAGGGTCTGCCTGTTTAATGGCTCCCAGGACCTCTTGCAAACTCAAAGCATAGTCTCTTATACTGTCTTGGGCCTGCTGCTTGCACCCATAAAATCTCATTTTGATCTCAGCTGAGGTGCGGGTATCAAAAGTGTCCTTCAGACGGGCCAAGATCTCCTTTTACGGTCTCCTTGTCCCGGACTGACCAGGACTTTACTACACGCTGGGCTGCGCCGGTTAGCTGGCCTATCAATATGCTCACTTTCTGGCCCTCCGTCAGGGGGTATGCCTTAAATAGGCTGTACAGTCTCTCTTTAAAGTCGCTTAGGGTATGCGACTCCCCTGAGTATTGGGGCAGCCAGGCCGCTCCGGGGATGTAAGGCATTGTAAATGGCATTATTGCGGCAGTGGCCGCGCTGGTGGTAGAGGGTCCCTCCGTGTCCGTCATCTTCCTCCCCCCTAGTTAAGTGTGGCCTACCTTCCGACGATCCTCTTCTGTAGGCCGCGGCTCCGCTGGTGCTGCTCCGTCCTGGTGACGTCAGCGTCGCTCTCTCTCCCTTCCAGGACCTTGCGCAGCTTCGGTGCGTGGGGCGGAGCTTCGGGTCTCGCACGCTTTCGGCGTCCACGCCCCTCTTCTTCCCGCGCGGCGTCCCGAAGATGGCGTCCGATGGCGGGAAAACGACTGCGGATGGCGGGAAAACAGCTGCGGATGGCGGGAAACTTCTGAAAATGGCGGGAAACGGCCCCGGATGGCGGGAACCTTCACCACGGCAGGTATGACAGTTTTTTGAAGGCACGCAGTACCCGGTCGTTGCGGGCACGAAATCCTGCCGACTACGCCAAAGTTGACACGCCCCCTAGGCCGCGTGGGGAACCCGGAACCGGGCCTTTTGTGGGATGCTGTGGGTTGTAGTCACCGTGGCGGTGACCCGGTCCTGTGGCTCAGGGTGGTCAAACCAGTGGCAGTCTTTATAGGGTTTTTGTGGCTTAATGTCCGAGTACGCCACCCGTGGATTGCGGTCAGTGTGTACCGCCGCTGCGAGGCAGTCCGCTGAGGCTGGTGTGGTGTGCGCAGCTAAATATGGGATAACTCCCCACGGGAAGAGTATGGCCTCAGGGCAGGGAATGTGGATGATGGGAGTGATGGTGCGCGGGCGTCCCAGTACCAGTAGTGCTGTATGCGGTGAGAAAGCAGGAACGACTCAGAGTCTTTGCAGTGCAGTTCAGGGTCTTTACTGATGATATTAAGGCAGACCCTCCCGGGAGTACTGGCTAGCATAAGGGGCCTGGTCAGTCTGTGAGCAAGCAGGAGTTCCCCTGGCCAGGTGGAGTTGTAGGCCTCCCCGTCTATCTGCACTCTTCCTGGCTACCTTGCTGTAAGCGAGTGGAAGTAGCCCACGTCCCTGAGTATACCGTGTGGTGCTCACCCGTATGGCTGGTGACTTGGGGCCTTCTGATAGCCTCCGCTCCTCGATGGCGGTGCTGGTCCCTTCCTTGTGACTGAGCCTCCGGGCTTCTATGGCCAGAGGACCTGGAATCCACTGCCGGCTGGTTTCTGCTGCTGGACTTAGAGGTTCCCACAGCCTCGGACTCCGTTGTCCGGTCGTAGTCTCTTCAGCCAGGACGAGCAATATCTGCTTCCAGTCCCTGGCACTCAGCTCCTGCTCCTACAGAGCTCCTAGCTGTTTCTCGCCCTGTGTCTGAAACTTCACTCCAGGCTCTGTCTAACTAACCCCGCCCCAGATCCAGTTTATATAGGGCAGGTTCCTCCCCTATCTGGCCTGGGACAGGAGGTGTTGCGTGTTTAAGGGCTCCTGACCAGGAAACCTCCCACCTGCTCCCAGACGTAATATTTCTATTACTGTGGTAACCAGACCCCTGGGGTGCCACACCTGCAAAGGATATCTATGCATATACAGAGGGAAACCTATAAACTCCATGCAGATACCACAGAATCGAATAGCGGAACAGTGCTTACCAATGTGTTCAGTTCTAGATAATTGACGTTGGTTCAGAATAAGGGACTCCCTCACCATTGTCTCTGAATGGCCACATATTGTTTTCAAAACCATACATGTACATTATGACAGATAAGTCCATTATAATAGAATTAGAGAGGTTGATACTTCAAAATGATGCTCACCTACAAGGAACATGGAGTCATAGGATGGTAAACAGTGATATCTCTTTATTTTTGGGGGATGAGAAAAAAAAAACCCAGGCACCTTAATTCCAATGTCCAGAAGTTTTCCAATGCCGCAGTCATTTCTATCTTGGGAAAGTTTTCCCTGGAGCAGTGCACCTTGCTTTCCTACCTCTACCATGGCATTTATTTCTCTGTCCTTGAACAGTCCAGTATGAGGTGCCAGGTGATGCTTTTAGGTTTTCCTGTGAACAATGAGTATGTGGGGGGGTGATCACAGTCATCTGTTACTATGGTAACTGATATAATTCTGCTATCAGCTGCTGGTTGCTAGCGCAATTATTGTCTAGATACACAGAGATCCAGATGTTCTGTTACTTTTATAAGTTGAGAGAATCCATAATGGTCGCGTATTACAGATCTGGCTTTAAATAGTTTGTCTAAATGAAGTTTGTTGGAATTCATCTTTATAATGAGTGCAGAGTTTTACTTGTTGGTATCGCTCCTCTGCATTCCAAAAACTCCAGATTTAGTGTTTCCAGTCTTAGTTTATACAAAGCTTTAGTTTAGAAGTAATATGCAATGGAATAGTGACACCTACAGGCTGTAGTGTAAGTAATAGACGGCTCTGCTGCATCACCACCAGTTACATAGGTTATATTGGATTTACACTTTACAATGATGTTACATGGTCTGTGTTACATCTGCAATACATACAATGCTGTTTTGTTTTTTTCTCATTCTGCACACATCTATTTCTTGCTTACATACATGGGGATTGCCTCGAGGAGTTTAACTGTATTCCATTTCAAACACTCACCCCTATTAATGTGGAATATTGAAGCAAATCAAATATATTACGTTTTACAGGGAATCTATCAACAGATTTTTCTGCCCCATCTGAGAGCAGCATGATGTAAGGCCAGAGACCCTGATTCCAGTGATATATCACTTACTGGGCTGCTTGATATAATTTTGATACAATCCCTGCTTTATCTATTGCAAAGCTGTATAACTCCGCCCACACCACTGATTGGCAGCTTTCTGCTCAAGTTCAGTGTACACAGTAAGCTGCCAATCAGTGGTGGGGGAGGGGTTATACAGAGCTCATGAATATGCTTGACTACCTGGCAGCAGGTTACTAGTCATGTAGTGATAATCTCCTGCTGATAAAACATTGATTTTATCACAACTGCACTAATCGGCCTAGTAAGTGACACATCACTGGACTCAGGGTCTCTGTCTCTACATTATGCTGTTCTCAGATTGGGTGGCAAATACCTGGTGACAGATTCCCTTTAATGTTTTTGAACACTCAATATTCGGCCATGATAGAGCTTCTAGGTTAGTGGTATTTGGCCACTTGAGCCATTTGGGCTTCTATCTTTGTCTAGAAGAATATTAAGATATTTGTTCTATGTCACCTTTATCAATATCTATGATGACCTCCTTTTTCTGTCTTTTAGAGCGATGTGATGATTGGGGAGAAGACACTAGGAAGCTGACACAGGCTTATGATGGAGAACCTGTGCGCATCAGATGCCCTCTGTTCGAGGAATATCTAAAACATAATTATAGTACAGCACACTCGGCGGGTCTCACCTTAATGTGGTATTGGACTGGCAAGGGGAAAGACCTAGAGGAGCCGATAAATATCCGTCTTCCGGACAACAGAATCAGCAAAGATAAGGACATACTCTGGTTTCGGCCCGTTCTTCTTAATGATACAGGAAATTATACCTGCATGTTAAGGTAAGATAGTTACTTCAAGAACGTATTGTATACATGCCTATGAAGAAAAAGGCAAATTCATTATATGGGGGTGGGGAAAAATAGTGTATGTATGCTATGTTTTTTTGTTTTGTTTTTCCTTTTTAAATATGGAGGGGAAATTAGGTTTTTACTGGAGGATGCTCTACAGAAGGTGTCCCTAACGTGTGGTTCGGGAACTGGCATGTGTGGCTCGCGGCTGCCATCTTGGCGCATTAATATCCGGTCTAGCCAATAGCTATGAAGAGCAAGTGATTCGGTCAACAGGGGTAGGGGTACTCGGATACCGGGATGGATGGGTTACTTCTGTGGGGATCACGGTTGGTCGGTTCCCGGTTCCATGCCCTGGACCGTCAGTAAAGGAATGGGGGTGAGGATGATGGGAGTATTGTGTCCTGACGCCTCCTGTGGTAACTGGTAAAATCCGTTACCAGCGCTGTGTATGGTTGCTGAGGTGATCGGCATACGGCTTGTACGAACGCTATAGACAGTAATGTCAAAGTAGGCACACACACACATTAATTCTTTGTTTTACTGATGTCCGGTAACAGGTACAGTTCAGGAGGGTAACCAGGTTTTCGGTGCAGGTAGAGATATTCACTCTGGAGATTTGTGAGGCCTCCTCTAACACTGTGTGCGTTGTTTGGGGTCAGTCCTGCCTTAAGCTGAACCTGCCACCTTTTACTTTCTTTGGGGTCCTTCTTCACAACTGACAATGAGGACCTTTCCTTGGGGCTACCAATTCTCTTTCTGGGCCCCTGGTCCTATACTTGGTCAAGTTTGGCAACTGTCTCCCCTTCTTCTTCAGGGGGAATAGATCCTCCTGATCTGTCCGGGTTTTCTATGCTATTCCTGAATTAATAGCAATCTCGGTCTCCGGTGTCCGGGTGAGCTAAAGGGATAATAGTTTTATCTCTTTCTTTCTCCTTCTAGCCTCTGTCCCTCTCTCTAGGGCGCTTCACAACACAGACCTGTTTCCTAGTTCAGGGCTTAACTGGTCCTCAGCCAACAGCTCTCTCTGTCTCTCTCCTCCTTCACCCGTCTCTAGACCAACTGCCGCTTTTGCTGTCTCCCTGGAAACTGACTCCTCCCCTCAGACCTGGGGTGGAAGGTGTTGTGTGTGCCCAAGTGTACATCTCTCCCTGCACCTATGGATCCTGTGGTAATCCCCCGCAGGGGTGCCACATTCTCCCCTAGTTAACTTCAGTCCTCCAGGACTGAAACCTTTTTTTTTTTTAACAAAGATAACATAACATTAACATTTATATTTGTAATTTGAACAGAGTCTCAAAAATAAAATTTACAATAACCAGGGAAAATGGGAAAAACGGATAACTAGTCCATACAACACTAGTCGATCTGCTGCAAGCTGTTAAAGGGAAAGTGTTTTTGCCACCACCAGTCCTGTGGCTGCGGTCCATTCTTAAAAATTTTCAAAAAGTTTCAGACGTCCAAACAGGTAAAGTCTCTTTAGGCTTAAAGATTCAGATAGACTTAATAATTCACAATACACAACAAAACATTTACTATGTGTGCCTCAGCGCAAGGGTCCTACGTACTGCAGGGGCCTCTCCCGGTCATAAGCACTGTGGGCCCTTTGGCCCTGGGGTCACCTATTGGCAAACATTTTGCTCTCCCTAGACCGCTCCTTACGCCAACTCTACTCATCCCTTTTTTTATGTTGTGTATCTGGTGTAACCTGTTTTGGTCTACTCGTCACCCTTCTATATACTGACTTTAACTACATATTGTGGTGGGTGTCCAAAATTAATACGTGATGACCTCCGTAAAACTGGTATCCCACTGGTGCGTAAGCCTGGTGATGAGCGAACACTACTTACTGACTCATGTGTTGGTCTACGTAGCACAGGTATGCCGGAGTGCCTTCCCACTCCCTTAGTGAGAATGGCAGGTACACCGATTGCAGGATTCCCTAGCTCGGCTGCAGCAGGTGGTTCTTCTGCTCTTGATCCTTCTACTGGTTGTGGGAATGTCAACATGGGAATTAAATATGCTCCTTCTATTTGGGGCCAATCTGCGGGTAACTCTCCTAAGATTGTCTTAATTGTCCTTGGCGTCTCTTCTTCTGGTATGGGACAAGGGATATATTCTTTTTGTTGTAAGGGTTGAGGACACTTCTTTAAGTGGTCTCGGGACACTGTTGCTGTTGTTTTTCCGTTATCCTTGCTGATTAGACAGGTTTTCTGGTTGTCAAAATTGGATGGTAATACAGTGTATGATTCTTCTTCCCATTGATTATCTAGCTTATGAAGTCTCTTTTTCCTTTTCAAAACCAATTCTCCGGGGGTTAACGGGATTCCTTGTGCCTTTTTATTGACATTGGTTTCTTGTCTTTCTCTGGATTTTGCTAGACTTTTATCAACACACTCCTGTATTTTCTTGTATTGTTCTGTTCTTCTAGTATCCCAATCTGCACTTGAGGGGCCTTCCTCAGGAACTACAATGCCCATTTTAAAGTCCACTGGCAATTTTCCTGGTCTCGCTCTCATCAAGTATGCCGGGGTACAATTAGTTGAGCTTACTGGGATGTTGTTATAGATGTTAATAAGATCTGGTAATTTCTCTGGCCATCTGTTTGTCTTCCAAGGGTAGAGTCTTCAGCAATTCTATTACCACGTGATTCATTTTTTCGCACATTCCGTTTGTTTGGGGATGGTAAGGCGTGGTACGAATTTTCTTGCATCCATACAAGCTACAGAACTCTTGAAATATTTCCGCTTCAAAGGCAGGACCCTGATCTGTCAATACCTGTTCTGGATATCCATGTGGCCTGCAGAAAATAAGCTTGAAAGGCTCTTGCTGCTGTCTGAACTGTCAAGTCCTTCACAGGAGCTACCACTAGGAATCTGGAATAGTGGTCCACCATGGTAAGAGCATAAGTATAGCCTGATCTACTGGATGTGAGTTTGACATGATCCAAGGCTACTAGTTCCAAGGGCTGTTTGGTTATGGTAGGCTGGAGTGGTGCTTTCTGGTTGTTACGATCTCCTCTTCTTAATGAGCATGGGCCACAATTTTTACACCATTTTTCTATGGAAGGCCTCATGCCAATCCAATAAAACCTCTCACGTAACAGTATTTCCAGTTTTCTCCATCCAAAGTGTCCTGCTCCATTATGGTACGCTTCCAATACCATTTGGACGTCTCTCTTTGGAACCACAACTTGTGTCCTTGGATTGATATACCGTCTGCACAATTGGATTTTATAGATAAATAACCTGCTTCTTTCTTTCTACAGGTATTGGGCCTCTGGGGGAGCATTCTTCTCAATTTTAGAATCCAGTTGGGTTACCAGCCTCTTCACTAGGCTCATTGCAGGATCGCTGTCTTGGGTTTCTTTCCATCCATAATGAGGCAACGGGTTTAGTGCAACATCCTGACGGTTCTGGTAGATATGGGTTTCTGTCATTTTCCATTTTCTACTTTATGGAAAGCTGGAAGTTCTATTTCCTCCAAGTCATCTGTTTCTTATTCAAGCCCTTGCAAATGTACTTGAGGGTTTCTGGAGAGGGCATCAGCATTTGCATTTCCACGGCCTGTTCGGTACTTGATGGTAAAGTCGTAGTTCGATAGCCGGGCCATCCAGCGCTGCTCCAATGCACCAAGCTTTGCAGTATCCAAGTGTGTTAACGGATTATTGTCCGTAAAGATGGTAAATTTTGAAGCTGCTAAGTAATGCTTGAACCTCTCCGTGACTGCCCAGACCAAGGCCAGGAACTCCAACTTAAAGGAACTGTAATTTTCCGGGTTCCTCTCGGTAGGTCGAAGTCTTCTACTGGCATAGGCAATTACTCTTTCCTTGCCTTCTTGTATTTGGGACAGTACTGCTCCCAGGCCTACATTACTTGCATCCGTGTAGAGGACAAATGGTAGGTTGTAATCTGGGTACGCCAAGATTTCCTCACCGGTAAGGGCCTGTTTCATTTGTTGGAAGGAGTCTTCTTGTTTCTTTCCCCATTCCAACGGCGGCTCTGCAGACCTTCTCTTCTTAGCTTGGCCTACTAGAAGATCTTGTAGGGGCGCTGCCATCTTCGTGTAGCCCTTAATAAATCTTCTGTAATAGAACTGACGTACCTCTCTGACTGTGGTCGGCCTCTGCCAGTCCTGGATAGCTGTCACTTTTTCCGGATCTGGTGCTACACCATCCGCGCTGACCACATGCCCTAGGTATTGGACTTTTGGCTTCAGCGGGTAACATTTAGATGGATTGAGCTTCATTCCATACTTTGTTAGAGCTGTAAATACCTCCACTAGGTGTTCCAGATGTTCTTCATAGGTTTTGGAATACACTATGACATCATCCAGGTATAAAAGTACCTTCTCAAAATTCCGGTGTCCCAGGCAGCACTCCATGAGTCTCTGAAACGTCCGGGGCATTGCATAACCCAAATGGCATGCTATTGAATTTGCATAGGCCCATTGGTGTTGTGAATGCTGTTTTCTCCCAGTCTTCTGCAACGGAGACCTGCCAATACCCACTAGTGAGATCTAATGTGGAGAAATACTTAGCAGTCTTTAATGCAGCAAGAGACTCCTCTATCCGGAGTAAGCATCTTTGTGAGTGATCTTATTGACCTCCCTGTAATCCACACACATCCTCATAGTGCCATCCTTCTTTCTGACTAAGACTAAGGGGTCCGCCCAGGGACTACAGCTATCTCCTATAACCCCGGCCTCCTTCATGTCCTGCGACATCTCTTTAGCACACTGGTAGTGGTTTGGTGGGATGGGTCTATGTCTCACTTTAATCGTGGGATGATCTCCTGTGGGTATGTGATGGCGTACCCCTTTTACCCTCCCAAAATCTAATGGATGCTTACTGAATACTTGGCTAAACTCTTGTACTACCCGGTAAACTCCTTGCTTCTGGTGGTCGGGAGTAGCATCAGTCCCTATGTGCAACTGCTGACACCACTCCTCCAGCTGTCCCTTGGGGTTGTTGTCCTCTCCCTGATTTGACGGGGGCAAGGGCTCTAGTGTTTGTATGTTGTTATTACTGACAGTGTACAGCTTTGCTACAGTAGCATACCGGGGTAGTTTCACTTCTTCCTCACCACAATTCAACACACGGATTGGTACTCTTCCCCTGCGTGTATCCACCACCCCTCTAGCTGTCAGCAGTGTAGGTCTATGCTCTGAATATACCGGTTCTACAATTGCCTGGTATTCCTTTCTTCTGACACCCATATCTGCTCGACACCATATCATCATTTCACTGTTTGGTGGTAATACAATGGGAAACTGGTCTGTTACCCACGCACTTTACCTGTTGCTTGTGAATTAAGGCACGGATTTCCCTTTGAAGGACTCTCCTCCGCCCAATGCCAGCAGTCTCTGTAATCTGTTGGAGTAAAAACATCACTTCTTCAAGGCAGTTTTCAATCACATTAGTACCAAGCACCATGTAAGGACATTTGTTATTGGGGTCATCTTCTACCACACATAACCCTTGGCCTCTCAACTCCACCCTCCCCAGCTTTATTGTCACCTCTCTAAACCCCACCTGATTCAGTGGTTGACCATTAGCTGCTAAAATGACAAGACTAGAGTCTGGGGGGCTAAGATCAGCATCAGACCAAAATTGCTTGTAAAGGATATGTGGGATGGTGGTGACTTGTGACCCAGTGTCCAATAGGGCCGATGTGGGGATTCCTACTAGCGTAATGTTGAGGTACGGGCGGCCTCCCACATACCGACTATGCCAGTCATATCGGCCCTGCCGTTTTATTCCTGGGGGTTGGCCCTGGGACCCAGGAATCTCTGGTTTAAACGACATCTTCTTGCAAAGTGGCCCGGTTTGTTGCAACAAAGGCAAACGGGTTGTCCTGAAGAATCCGTGTGGTCGGTGGCTCTGCGTCAGAATGGTGCGTTGGTCCCCTGAACGGGCGACTTGTTGATCCCCCTCTATGGGCGACATGGCTCTGCGTTGGAATGGTGCATTGGTCCCCTGCACAGGCGACATGAGCTTTCTCCTTATCCACAAAACATCCTCAGGGGATTCAGCTAACTGGATTTTGCTTGGTGGTTGTGCCTCCGGTCTGGCTTGCAAGAGTTTTAGCACGTAGTCCATGTTTTTGGTTAGTTGTAACACTTGATTACGTAAGTCATCAGCAGATTCGGGTACGACAGCTTGTCCTACCGCTTTTACAGAGTCTTTAGGGGTAGGCTCTAACTTCATGTGAGAGGTATTAACCTGCCAGGATGGGATTGCAGGTTTTGCAGGTAATGGGTCTCGTAGTACAGTTATAGCACGGTCCTTTAAGGTATTAAAATCAACATTTGGATGATCTAGGACCCACATGTGCACCGGCTGACGGTGAAAGTCTGATCTCAACCCATTCATAAACTGTTCTGCAAGCAATTTATCTTCGTCTTGCACACTTGCTAGATCTACCTGTTTTATGGACCGGAGTGCCGCTTGTAAACGTAGGGCTAAGTCTCTGATGGTATCTTGCGGTCTCTGCTTGCATTGGTAGAATAGCATCCTTAGTTCAGACTGTGTGCGTTTTTCAAAAGCAGCTTTGAGCTTATCAAACACATTTTCTATAGAGTCTCCATCAGCATCGCTCCAAGTCTCAGCTTCTAGCTCCGCTGCACCTATTAATTGTCCCTGCACAACGGAGGCTCGCTGCTTTCCTGTCATTGCATACATGTCCAGCACCGCACACATTTTACGTTTGAAAGCTGCTAAGGTACCGGGTTTACCTTCATACGTCGGTAACCATTTGGCCCCCGGTACATACGGCAAGGCAATTGGCATTATCGGGGCCATCGCTCCAGATGCTGCTGCTCCTTCACCAGCTGAGGAACCGGCTACTGCTGCGTCTTGGGCATCCCCTCCCTCAAGGTCTCGGATATTGTTTGCTTCACTCATGATGGTGCCCCCCTAGTTAACCGTTGCCAGCCGCTACGATCAACTCCTTGAGTAACTGGTGACTCTAAAAAAAAAAAAAAACGGCGGGGCTATCCTTGCGCTCCTTTAGCCGCGCCCCCGCGACTCTCTCCGCTCTGTGACGCAGTAATGACGGCCCGTTTTACAGTACATAAACTTCCAATAAAGCCCAATTTAAGCACACAGTACCCAGTTCTACCGGGCCCGGTATCCTGTTCGTGACGCGAAACTGATTCGGTCGACAGGGGTAGGGGTACTCGGATACCGGGATGAATGGGTTACTTCTGTGGGGATCACGGTTGGTCGGCACCCGGTTCCGTGCCCTGTACCGTCCGTAAAGGGATGGGGGTGAGGATCATGGGAGTATTGTGTCCTGACGCCTCCTGTGGTAACTGGTAAAATCGATTACCAGCGCTGTGTATGGTTGCTGAGGTGATCGGCATACGGCTTGTACGAACGCTATAGGCAGTAATGTCAAAGTAGGCACACACACACATCAAGTCTTTGTTTCAGTACCTTTCTTTTACTGATGTCCGGTAACAGGTACAGTTCAGGAGGGTAACCAGGTTTTCGGTGCAGGTAGAGATATTCACTCCGGAGATTTGTGAGGCCTCCTCTAACAATGTGTGCGTTGTTTGGGATCAGTCCTGCCTTAAGCTGAACATGCCACCTTTTACTTTCTTTGGGGTCCTTCTTCACAACTGACAATGAGGACCTTTTCTTGGGGCTACCAATTCTCTTTCTGCGTCCCTGGTCCTATACTTGGTCAAGTTTGGCAACTCTTTCCCCTTCTTCTTCAGGGGGAGTAGATCCTCCTGATCTGTCTGGGTTTTCTATGCTATTCCTGAATTAATAGCAATCTCGGACTCCGGTGTCCGGGTGAGCTAAAGGGATAATAGTTTTATCTCTTTCTTTCTCTCTCTAGGGCGCTTCACAACACAGACCTGTTTCATAGTTCAGGGCTTAACTGGTCCTCAGCCAACAGCTCTCTCTGTCTCTCTCCTCCTTCACCCGTCTCTAGACTAACTGCGCTTTGCTGTCTCCCTGGAAACTGACTCCTCCACTCAGACCTGGGGTGGAAGGTGTTGTGTGTGCCCAAGTGTACATCTCTCCCTGCACCTATGGATCCTGTGGTAATCCCCCGCAGGGGTGCCACACAAGTGTACTGATGGTGACTTTTGTAAGTAGTCCTGCAGAGAAGAGCAGATCTATATGCGCATATACTGGGCGTGGGGGTAATAGATACATATTCTATGCTGCAGGAAGGGTGATACTGCTGCAGGAAGGGTGATACTGCCCGTTAGAGGGTTGCTTAAAGCTGGATGTTGGCATTCTTGCATCAAGCACTCCCTCAACACTGAGTGGGGGCAAGGTGGGAACACCTAGATGTAAAAATACTACCTATAAGGGTATGTGCACACCATCAGGAATGTTAGTGCTTTGAACGCAGCATACTTGATGCTGCGTTGAAAGCGCTCACGCAGGAGAAGCCTCTTGTGTTCATTGAACACATGCGGCTTCACCGCATCATATCCATTGCACTGGTAGAATTTCTCTTGCGGAGACTAGCGTCTCCACAAGAGAAACAGACATGCTGCTGTCTGTGAAGATGCGCCGCATGTCCTTCTCCGCGGGTAAGCCGCAGGAGCATGGGAACGCATAGTGGGCATGGGATTTGTACAAATCCCATCCATTATGCTGTAACATCTGACCGCTGCGGATTGCACGCAGCGCAAGTGTGCTGCATCCAATCCGCAGCGTTTACTGATTGTCTGCACATACCCTAAGGGAGCAGGGCACATTGCGCTCAGTGTGATTTCAGCAGGGAAACTTTGACTGTCATTATACTAATAATGGGTGGGAGCTCTTGGCGTCACTCCTGGGTGGAGGGGTGACACTACTCAGGGGGTTCTGATCTCTCAGAGCTGAATGTGGCTATTGAGGTAAGAAAGGACCACTGCTCTACAGCATTGCACATTTTAAGATAATTAAATTCTGTATTAATTTGTAATGCTGAGGCATTATTGGCATAGTCTCTTGGCTCCTAACCTATCCAAAGGTAGAATGTTTGTGTGTATCTCCAATATGACAGCTGCCAGAGTGGTTTTCAGAAGTAAAACAATAATAAGCTAAAACATTGAAAAATAGTGCATGAGACTTTCATCTACCAAAATTCAGCAGATTAAAAGGAATCAGTCAGCAGGTTTTTGCTATGTAATCTGAGGACAGCATGAGGTAGGGGTTAAAACACTGAATTCAAGGATGTGTCACACGTCAAGCTGTGTCAACTTGTTGTTTACTTAGACTGAAGGTTTTATCACCTTGTGATTAACATTGCTGTGACCTGGGCACTCTTATCCGACTCCACCCTCTTGTGATAAGCAGCTCACTGTGTATAGATTATGTATATAGGGAGCCTGGTGTGGGCGGGGTTAGCTTTCTCCGCTCTGCTGCATTCTACACCTAAAAACTCTGATTGTGTCAGAACCGCTGCACCAAGGAAACTAAATGATACATCATTGGATTCAGGGCTTCTTTCTCTACATCATGCTGCTCCCAGATGAGGTAGCAAAAACCTGCTGTCAGATTCTCTTTAAAGCTTTGATTCATTAAAAGTGTTTACACCAGAAAACTAGCATGAAACACTTTGAAAATGTGTAATTTTTTGCGCAACGCCACATTGTGCAAGAGTTTGCAACTTTTGATATTTCCACGTCCGTTTCGGTGAGACTAAGCGTGACTACGCTTGTCAAATTCATGGAAAGTTGTATTTCTTCCAACATTTCTGGTGAGGTGCATGTCACTGATGAGATACACCAAATTCATTAAGTAGAATGCCACTTAATGAATTCAATACATCTTATTCCTCCACGTCCTTCATGATGTCTGGCGTACGAAAAGCCAGTTTTAATCAATAGAGGCTTTAGTGTTTAAGTCTGAACTGATGGTGCAGACTTTTTCTTACCTGACAAATGATTTGTCCACTTATCAGATATTCTAATTTTGCGCAATATGTTGATCAAATGGGGGCACTGTTGCATCTCTTCCTTTTATTTTCATTAACATTTACATATACAGTCATGGCCAAAAGTTTTGAGAATGACACCAAAATTATATTTTCACATGATCTGCTGGCCTCTGTTTTTTATTAGTGTTTGTCTGATGTTTATATCACATACAGAAATATAATTGCAATCATATTATGAGTACCAGTAGGTTATACTGACAGTTAGAATGAGTTAATGCAGCAAGTCAATATTTGCAGTGTTGCCCCTTCTTCTTCAAGACCTCTGTAATTCTCCCTGGCATGCTCTCAATCAACTTTTGGACCAAATCCTGACTGATAGCAGTCCATTCTTGCATAATCAATGCTTGCATTTTGCCAGAATTTGTTGGTTTTTGTTTGTCCACCAGTCTCTTGATGATTGACCACAAGTTCTCAATGGGATTAAGATCTGGGGAGTTTCCAGGCCATGGACCCAAAATCTCTGTTTTGTTCCATGAGCCATTTAGTTATCACCTTTGCTTTACGGCAAGGTGCTCCATCATGCTGGAAAAGGCATTGTTGGGCACCAAACTGCTCTTGGACGGTTGGGAGAAGTTGCTCTTGTAGGACATTCTGGTACCATTCTTTATTCATGGCTGTGTTTTTAGGCAAGACTGTGAGTGAGCCGATTCCCTTGGCTGAGAAGCAACCCCACACATGAATGGTTTCAGGATGCTTTACAGTTGGCATGAGACAAGACTGGTGGTAGCGCTCACCTCTTCTTCTCCGAATAAGCTGTTTTCCAGATGTCCCAAACAATCGAAAAGGGGATTCATCAGAGAAAATGACTTTGCCCCAGTCCCTGTACCTTTTGCAGAATATCAGTCGGTCCCTGATGTTTTTTCTGGAGAGAAGTGGCTTCTTTGCTGCCCTCCTTGAAACCAGCCCTTGCTCAAAGAGTCTCCGCCTCACAGTGCGTGCAGAAGCACTCACACCAGCCTGCTGCCATTCCTGAGCAAGCTCGGCACTGCTCGTAGTCCGATCCCGCAGCTGAAACAGTTTTAAGATACGGTCTTGGCGCTTGCTGGTCTTTCTTGGGTGCCCTGGAGCCTTTTTGACAACAATGGAAGCTCTCTCCTTGAAGTTCTTGATGATGCGATAGATTGTTGACTGAGGTGCAATCTTTGTAGCTGCGATACTCTTCCCTGTTAGGCCATTTTTGTGCAGTGCAATGATGGCTGCACGTGTTTCTTTAGAGATAACCATGGTTAACTGAAGAGAAACAATGATACCAAGAACTAGCCTCCTTTTAAAGTGTCCAGTGATGTCATTCTTACTTAATCATGACTGATTGATCGCCAGCCCTGTCCTCATCAACACCCACACCTGTGTTAATGGATCAATCACTAAAACGATGTTAGCTGCTCCTTTTAAGGCAGGACTGCAATGATGTTGAAATGTGTTTTGGGGGTTAAAGTTCATTTTCTGGGCAAATATTGACTTTGCAAGTACAGTAATTGCTGTTAAGCTGATCACTCTTTGACATTCAGGAGTATATGCAAATTGCCATTACAAAAAATGAAGCAGTAAACTTTGGAAAAATTACTATTTGTCTCATTCTCTATACTTTTGGCCATGACTGTACTGTAAATAGTATGAATGGGTGGTCATATAACAGCATTGTATAACCGTATCTATCATTCTAGGAGACGTTGTCATCTGTGAGCTGGAGTATTTCTGATCACAATATCACTTAGATCATGCATGTTTTCGCTGTTTTCTCTGTAGGCCTCATTTCCATTTGTCATTTTTTCAGATGAGCTCCTGGAGGGTGGTAGCATTAGATGCTATGACATCCTCAAGTGTATTGTTTAGCCCCTGTCCCCTCTGCCCACAGTTATGTGACAGTTATGTGACCATCAACAGTTTGGATCAATGTCTTGGTGATTTCCTTATACCTTGCCAGCCTAAATACTATGTACAGTCATTTTATCCACATTGAGTACTGCCAGCCTGTCTGTACTTCCCCACACAAACATGAACCCATCTTCTCACGCCGGCATGGAAGCAGTAGAGTGCGTAGGTAATTTTCATGAAAAAGTCTGAACGGTACTGTTCTCAATCAAGCAATGTAAAGAAATAGTCTAATACCTAATACGGTAGATGGTCTGTAATGCTATAAAATAGTCAAAGATCCCTTTGTCTCCTGGTGAATCCCTCGCCATTCCCCCACCTAAATACTGATATTCCCTATCATATTGTTTTCTTGAAGTCGCCTCTCTTTTTTAGTTATATCATGGATTCTTGATCCATGTTTGTTGTGAGATACAGTAGTTCTGACGTGTTTGCTAAAGGACTGTGATGTTGTTGAAGGGATTCCATAATTCACATGCTGTGTATCTTGCCCAATTCAAACTTAGTTCTCCCCCTATTCCTGCATGTTATTTATTTTTTTTCATATATTTCTATAAAATTGTAATAGGAACAAGAGATTAGTTTTCTCATTCTGCATAAGAGCATTTAGGTTTGACTTTTTGGCGGATATCGGGTCATACTTACCTTTTACAAGGGTTATGTTTTCCAATGTAGTTTTGTGCATTTCTTCTAAAGTACCAAAAACTGCACAGCTTCCACTATGTGATTGTGTAGTAAGAGCCCATAGAAACTGTATATTTATCGAGCGGCACCATTTGTTAGCACTTGTAGTGATGCTCATTAGAAAAAAAATCTTGTTTTCCTGGTTAGACAAGTGCCGTACTTCATCATAAATAAACATCCATCAACCACGGAAAATAATAAAAATGTACATTCTTGTCAGGTCACTGAATTCTTCATCGACGCTGTTCAACACGAACAGTCAACTACTTCAACTGCTGTGGGATTCCTGGGAGTTAATTGTTAGTGTGCCCACAGTTGGTAAACGAGGCACCAATTACATGGTTATGTACAGCGCACAGATAAACTCCGAGTGTGACCGAGGGACTGACTAAGGCACTTTTTATGTTGAAACGAGCCAGATTAAGATTTTTTTAAGTTCTTCACGTATTTTATTCACCTCTAGAGTGAGCACGACTGCTTTCTTAGAAATATATTTTTTAGCATCATCCGTGTCTGTACTTTATTTTTTTACCATGAATGTTGACGGCCTACTTTCTCGGTACAGATTCCAGTAGGGAACCATACCTCGCACACCTTCCTAAAACCAGTTTGTTGTTCTCAATCCCTTGAGTGAACTATAATGTTGGTTTTGACATAGTTTCAAGATTACAAACTTTTCAGCAAACGCAATAAAGGGAATTGTTATTGCTATTTGATACACTTGTTCAGCTTTTATTGATTTGATATTCCGTTTTTAATCTTCAAGGTACCTTTGAGAAAAGAATTGCTTTTATACCGTAGCCGATAAACTTTATTAAACGGTGTTCCAATGTTCCAGCTTAAAGCGAAAAGATCTGTATACCGGTCTGGAATAATCTTAAACCTAATATGACGGGGTTTTTTTGTTTATTTTTTTTGTCTCGTAGGAATACCACATTTTGTCTCAAAATTGCCTTTCCATTAGAAGTGCTGAAAAAAGACCCGGGTTCATGTGTTAGCATTGACAAGGCAGCAGAAGTAGTCACTTTTCCTTTGGAAGAAGCCAGTTTATTAACATGTCCAGACACCAAGGGCTATTACCCATCAGATGTAACTCCCAGTGTGAACTGGTACATGGTAAGGACACTAATATTCTACTGTATAAATTGTTGCTCATAGCAGTCCTGCTCTTTTTCTCCAGCAGGTTTATTATTCAGACAGTGTGCTCTATTACTTCCCTGCATGTTTTGTTTCCAAATTATATGTTTTGTGGCTTTGTAATAAGTCTTTTTGTAATATATATTTCAATTTGGTGAGTAAGAGTTCTCACTGTAGAAAACACATTAAAAGTTCCTGATATTGTTCTCCAAGTTCCGCGGTTTAATTAGTATTATTATCTAGAGCTCATATGATATGTATGATACAGTATGCGCTCTCAATATTCATCACTATGCGTCATATGGATAGCACCAGGGCCGGACTGGGATAAAAAAACAGCCCTGCCACACAAACCCCACCAGCCCACATACTATAACACTCATTACCCCCGATCAGTGAATTTTGTTATACTATGTCGTGCCCCTCATCACTCTCTTAAAGGCGTTATTTGAAGAGCCGCATGTGAATGGCGCAGCAGTGCCTATGACCGACCACAGCTCCATTTCCATGGTGCTCTTTAGCGTTCCGGTTCTCAGGATCGGGGGGGGGTCCAGCGATTAGATCCACAGTAAATGGAAAGTCTTCCCTTGTCCAGAAGATGGGGGATAACTTCCAAACTTGGGATAACCCACTTAAACAGGTTTTTCAAGATTTATTTTTATTTGCCCATAGGAATGTAGAAAATGATAAACCAATAATGACAATCCAGAAGTCCAATGCCGCCAAGAGCTTGTGCAAACAAGCGTATACATCAGGTGTGTGCTATCCGATTTTTTTTTATTAGGTAGCACACTGACGTTATTATATGAGGCAGAGAAATATTTTTTTTCTCATACCGATTCCGTGTAAGAAAAAAAATTGCATCATGCTGCGAATTGACTCCAATATTTACAGACACATTACAATTCTGTAGCATAGGAAACTGTAACTGGTCCTGTAAAAGATTAATATCTGCTCAGGAAAAAAATGGCTGCACATGGATGACAAGTGAGAAGAAAATCAGCCCACTTTTCTGGAAGAAAATAACAGATACCTATATATAATGCACATATACGGCAGAGAAATATACGTATAGTATAATGCCAAACATTTCACTTACTTCTTACATTACGTGAGTGATATCTATTGTAAATTCTACAGTAGCTCAGAAACCGGCGAATTCCCACAGCGCACAGTGCGTGACCTGGGGAGATGCAAAAGTTTTCATTTTAACGGACAGTATAGTCCTCCATACAATATTATGGGCACCAAATAGTCCTCCATACAGTATTATGGGCACCACATAGTCCTCCATACAGTATTATGGGGACCAAATAGTCCTCCGTACAGTATTATGGGCACCAAATTGTCCTCCATTCAGTATTATGGGCACCACATAGTCCTCCATTCAGTATTATGGCCACCACATAGTCCTCCATACAATATAATGGGCCCCACATAGTCCTCCATACAGTATTATGGGCCCCACATAGTCCTCCATACAGTATAATGGGCCCCAAATTGTCCTCCATACAGTATAATGGACCCCACATAGTCCTCCATACAGTATAATGGGCCCCACATAGTCCTCCATACAGTATTATGGGCCCCACATAGTCCTCCATATAGTATTATGGGCACCACATAGTTCTCCATACAGTATTGTGGGCGCTACATAGTCTTCCTTATAGTATTATGTGAACCACATAGTCCTCCATACAGTATAATGGGCCGCCCCAGATAGTCCTCCATACTGTATTTTGGGCCCCATATAGTCCTCCATACAGAATAATGGGCCCCACATAGTCCTCCATACAGTATTCTGGGCCCCACATAGTCCTCCATACAGTATTATGGGCCCCACATAGTCCTTCATACAGTATTATGGGCCCCACATAGTCCTCCATACAGTATAATGGGCCCCATATATTGCTCCATACAATATAAAGTACCCCATATAATGCTCCATACAAAATAATGGGCCACCTGTTTTGCTCCATATAGTATAATGGGCCCCATATATTACTCCATATAGTATAATGAGTCCCATATATTATTCCATACAATATAATGGGCTCCATATATTGCTCCATACATAAAAGATAATCAGATACTCCCCTCTCCCTGTTCCCCCGTTGCTCCGGTCTCCTCATCGTCTTCTGACCCTCTGCACTGCTCGGCACATAGGGTGCACTGTAGTTTCGTCATCGCTCCCTCTGGCTGAGACGTTACAGTGCTCAGACGCAGAGGGAGAATGATGGGAGAGGGAGCATCAGCAGACGGCTCCCTCACCCATCATTGTTTTCAACTGGGAGCTGTGCTGGGATCAGGCCCCCACGACTCACGAACTTCATAGTGTGCTGTGTCCCCAACAGCTAGTGGAACCCCCAGTTTGTCCAGTGCCCAGGAACTTGCCCAGGTTGTGACGTCGGCCCTGATATGTGTCATAACTGAGCACCGTCAAATATGAAGCAGTGGATGAAATGCTTTTAGGACGCATACCCTTAAATCAAAGGAATTTATAAAAAGAAAATAAACAGCACACCGATTAAATAAGAGAAAAGTGGAGGGCTCTTTCTTTATTAGCATTTATTAGTATTTCAAGTGTTTATTTCTGTTAATGTTGATGATTATGGCTTGCAGACAATGAAAACACAAATTCATTATCTCAGTAAATTAGAATACTTTATAACAACAGCTTGAAAAATGATTTTAAAATCTGAAGTGCTGGCCTACTGAACTGTATTGAATAACTAAAATAAATTAACTTTTTGATGATATTCTAATTTTATGAGAAGCACCTTTTGTGTATGTATGTATGTGTGTATATATATATATATATATATATATATATATATATATATATATATATATACTTCTCCTGTCCTGTATACATGGTGTAAAGCTCAGTATCTGCTCTAATTATGAATGTGCATGTATATATACATGTGTATGTATATGTATATACATATTGTATATATTGTAGATATTGTATATATATATATATATATATATATATATATATATATGTATATATACATGTATATATACACACAAATATATATAATTAGAGCAGATACTGAGATTTACACCATGTATACAGGACAGGAGAAGTATATGTGACGTACATAGCTCCACAATATATACTGTGTTAAAGAATATGGAGTAGAGTGGTGTATAAACTATATAGTGTAGATTGTATATATATTTTGTGTGTATAAATACATACATGCCGATACATAATATATGCTGTGTTAAGGAATATGGAATGGAGCTGTGTATATACTATATAATGTAGAGATATAGCAGTGTATATACAGGGTGGGCCATTTATATGGATACACCTAAACTAAATGGGAATGGTTGGTGATATCAACCTCCTGTTTGTGGCACATTAGTATATGGGAGGGGGAAAACTTTTCTAGATGGGTGGTGGCCATTTTGAAGTCGGCCTTTTTGGATCCAATTTTATTTTTTTCAATGAGAAGAGGGTCATGTGACACATCAAACTTATTGCGAATTTCATAAGAAAAACAATGGAGTGCTTGGCTTTAACGTAACTTTCATCTTTCATGAGTTTTTACAAGTTTATGACCACTTATAAAATGTGATATATACAGTACAGACCAAAAGTTTGGACACACCTTCTCATTTAAAGATTTTTCTGTATTTTCATGACTATGAAAACTGTACATTCACACTGAAGGCATCAAAATTATGAATTAACACATGTGGAATTATATACTTAACAAAAAAGTGTGAAACAGCTGAAAATATGTGTTATGTTCTAGGTTCTTCAAAGTAGCCACCTTTGGCTTTGATGACTGCTTTGCACACTCTTGGCATTCTCTTGATGAGCTTCAAGAGGTAGTCACCAGAAATGGTTTTCACTTCACAGGTGTGCCCTGTTAGGTTTAATAAGTGGGATTTCTTGCCTTATAAATGGGGTTGGGACCATCAGTTGTGTTGTGCAGAAGTCTGGTGGATACACAGCTGATTGTCCTACTGAATTGACTGTTAGCTTCTTTTTTCTTGCCATAATACAAATTCTAAGTAAAGAAAAACGAGTGGCCTTCGTTACTTTAAGAAATGAAGGTCAGTCAGTGCGAAAAATTGGGAAAACTTTGAAAGTGTCCCCAAGTGCAGTTGCAAAAACCATCAAGTGCTACAAAGAAACTGGCTCACATGAGGACCGCCCCAGGAAAGGAAGACCAAGAGTCACCTCTGCTTCTGAGGATAAGTTTTTCCGAGTCACTAACCTCAGAAATCGCAGGTTAACAGCAGCTCAGATTAGAGACCAGGTCAATGCCACACAGAGTTCTAGCAGCAGACACGTCTCTACAACAACTGTTAAGAGGAGACTTTGTACAGCAGGCCTTCATGGTAAAGTAGCTGCAAGGAAACCACTGCTAAGGACAGGCAACAAGCAGAAGAGACTTGTTTGGGCTAAAGAACACAAGGAATGGACATTAGACCAGTGGAAATCTGTGCTTTGGTCTGATGAGTCCAAATTTGAGATCTTTGGTTCCAACCACCGTGTCTTTGTGCGACGCTGAAAAGGTGAACGGATGAACTCTACATGCCTGGTTCCCACCGTGAAGCATGGAGGAGGAGGTGTGATGGTGTGGGGGTGCTTTGCTGGTGACACTCTTGGGGATTTATTCAAAATTAAAGGCATACTGAACCAGCATGGCTACCATAGCATCTTGCAGCGGCATGCTATTCCATCCGCTTTGCGTTTAGTTGGACCATCATTTATTTTTCAACAGGACAATGACCCCAAACACACCTCCAGGCTGTGCAAGGGCTATTTGACCAAGAAGGAGAGTGATGGGGTGCTACGCCAGATGACCTGGCCCTCACAGTCACCAGACCTGAACCCAATCGAGATGGTTTGGGGTGAGCTGGACCGCAGAGTGAAGGCAAATGGGCCAAATAGTGCTAAGCATCTCTGGGAACTCCTTCAAGATTGTTGGAAGACCATTTCCAGTGACTACCTCTTGAAGCTCATCAAGAGAATGCCAAGAGTGTGCAAAGCAGTCATCAAAGTAAAAGGTGGCTACTTTGAAGAACCTAGAATATCAGACATATTTACAGTTGTTTCACACTTTTTTGTTAAGTATATAATTCAACATGTGTTAATTCATAGTTTTGATGCCTTCAGTGTGAATGTACAATTTTCATAGTCATGAAAATACAGAAAAATCTTTAAATGAGAAGATGTGTCCAAAGTTTTGGTCTGTACTGTGTATGTGTGTGTATATAACACTTTTCTTTATTTGGATTCACCGACAGCCAGATCTCTGAGATGGAGGTTAGGAGAGATGGATGAGGAGCTGCAACACGTGCAGCGTCTGACACGTAGAAGAGCGGATCCCGATTCCCTGGTACTGGTGAACAGAGAAAAACTTTTGAATAAAGCTCCTGTGTGCACGCGCTATTTCACGCTCACGCGCTGATGAGAGACTTCACTGCCGCCGTGCGCGCTTGCGTGCATGATGACAAGGGCCACCGCGGAGTTCACGTGATGACAAGGGCCGCCGCAGTGCACACGTGATGACAAGGGCAAGCTAGACCGCACTCGCACACAAGGACTTTATTCAAAAGTTTTAAAGGCCTGGCGCCCCACTTTGCAGTTCAGAAATGGCGGGCCACCGGGAATATGCCCGTCTCGGCAGATTGCCAGTCCGGGCCTGGATAGCACCCATCACATTTTGTTAAAGGGAACTTACTAGCTGATACATGCCGCCAGAACCACTGGTAGCATCTATCAAACACTTGCTGTATGATTGCAGCTAGGTATGTTTGACTCTGAGGATGTGTTTCTGAAAAAAATGTACTTTAAAAGCATCGGGGGACGAGCTGCACAGAAGACTATTCGGACTGCCAGATCCCGGTCTGCTTCTCCCTGACCACTTCCCTGCAGTGACAGGTCTCTCCCAGCATGAGTGTATACAGAGGGACCTGTCACACCAGGGGAGCGGGTGGTGAGAGGTTGTCAGGGAACCACCTGTCCGATTCGTCTTCCTTTCTTCCCCCTCCCAGTTTCTTTTTAGAGTCAAACATACCTAGCTGAAATCATGTAGCCAGTGCCTTATTTATGCTGCCCATGGATCCAGAAATGCTATTTACCTGCAGATATAGCATTAATCTGCAGATAAATGGCACTTTAATTGACAACGTGCGCTGCACATACACACTACAGCGCAGGCTGTCAATCAAAGTGGTGTGATTATAGTCATTCTCACAGTATAAGGAGCTATGACATAATCACCCCCTTGCACCACCTCAGTGACTCAAAAGAGATCAGTCACACAAAGATTTCACTTCATTTTTTCAGTGTAGCTGCAATTTCTGTCAGCCGGATACACAGAGTATTAATGCTATATCTGCTGATAAGTAAGGTTTCTGGTGGTAACAGGTTTCCTTTAAGTTCATTGAGGTTTGAGGGCATTTGATTATGCGCAGTTCTCTTAAGGTACAATCACAGCATTACAAGATCTTGATTATTTTCTTTTCAGCCTTTCTGATGTAGTTTTATTGGTGTTCTTGGGATTATTGTCCACTATCAAATGGCTTCTGCATCGTTAAAAGAAGTTGCTCATGGAGGATGTTTAAATATGGTTCTTTATTCATGGCAATATTTTAAGCAAAATTGTAAGTGAGTCCACATCTTGGATGAAAGCAACCCCACACAGGATACTTTACTGTTGGCATGACACAGGGCTTATGGTAGTGCTCACCTATTGTTCTCCAGACAGTCATTCTTCCAGATATTCCAAACTGACTGAAGGGGATTTTCTCAGAGAAAGTAACTTTACCTTAATCCTCTCCAGTCCAATCCCTGTACTACCCTTAAAATGTTAGTTTGTCAAGTTGCTTTTCTTGAAGAGAAGTTGTTTCTTGTCACCAGGCCAGCCTCCAAAAGCTTACAGATGCACCACCACTTACCTTTTGCCATCACTGTGCAAACTCTGCACTAGTGTTGAACCGATCCAATAGCTGAATCTTCTTTAGGAGATGGTCCTGGCACTTGCTGAACTTTTTTGGATGCCCTGATGCCTTCTCTTGATTGAACCTTTCTCTTTAAAGTTCTTGATGATCTGACAAATGGTTGACTTTGAGGCGATCTTACAATTCTCAATTTCCTTGCCTGTAAAACCTTTTTGACGCAAAGCAATTATGACTGCATGAGTCTCCTTGGCTACAATAATAAAATTTGTGTCAGTCTCAAAACTTTTTTCCACGATGGTAAAATACTTTGGTATTCATGAATGACTCAATCACTAAAAGCGCCTGGGTCTTGTGACTGCAAAAATAGGCCAAATCATCCCCTTCAAGCACAGTGCTTGACAGTTGGTATAATATGTTTACCCTGATATGCTACACTTAGTTTTCATTTCATTATGGCCAAACATCTGCACTTTGGTCTTGTGTTTCCAATAGATATTGTTCCAGAAGTCGTGTGGTTTATTCAGATGCAACTTTGCAAACTTTAGACATGCTACCATGTTCTTTTTAGAATAAAGAGGCTTTCTTTTTGCAACCGTTCCAAACAAGCAATACCTGTACATCCTTATTCTAATTTTTCTGTCATGAACTTTTAGACATTTAACATGCTAACCGAAGCCTTCAGAGTCTAAGCTGCAGTTCTTAGGTTTTTTTTTTATTTCTCCGAGCATTGAATGGTTTGAATGGGGTGAATTTCCTGGGACTTCCACTTTTGGGAAGATTGCCAAGCATCTTGAATGTTTTCCACCTGTGAATAATCTTTTTCACTTTAGAATAATGGATTCCAAATTGTAAGAAATTGGCCGTTTAACCTTTTCCATATTGAAGGGCAGCAACAATTGCTTTTCTAAGTTCATTGCTGATGTCATCCTTCCTTGGCATTGTGTTGGCATACGACCGAATGCTTCAGACCAGCAAACTGCCCAAACGTCTTCTATTGTAGAGGCAGTTACACTTGCTGATGAACAATTAACCTATGGCATTTGATTGGCATCACCTGGCAACTACTTACCCTTTTAATTCCTATGCAGGCAATAAGGGTCTACCTAATTTTACACACTGCTTCTACATTTTGGCCTGGTTTTAGTAAAGTAAATAATGACATTGTATAATTTATGTATTATTCACCTGAGGTTGTATTTGCCTAATTTTAAGACCTCCTAAGTACCAGATGTTTTTATTTACTATGTCCCAATAAAACCATAGAATTCAAAGAGAGTATACTTATATTTTCTCATGACTTTAAGTATTTTTGGTCAATATATCATATGTATGTGTAATGCAAAACCAGTGGAACCTCCAAAGCAGAACAGATGTGAATATTTCTTTTTCTCTTGTAGTTTCTTTTTCCTCTGTGGGCTGCACTCCTGATTTTGGCTTAAAAGTACCTATGAAACACTGACCGAAAAAAAATCTGACTTGTAAATAAGGCTGTAAGAACCCCATACATATTAGATTAAAGTTGATGACAAATAAATATTTCAACCGAAACTTAAATATGAAAAATTGTTTTAGTCGATTGATCACAGAATATCATCATTTGAAATAAAGTTGGTCGTGCTTGATTTTTTTCAGCTAAAAGTCAAAGAAAAGATTTTTTTGTTCAAAGAAAGATTGTTAGTCCGTGAACAATCATTATCTGAGAATATATTCCAATATAGATCATTTGTGTATCACCTGGCGTCACTGAACATTTTTGGGCTGGTTGAACTACAATTATGGGCAGTATATAGTAGACTAAAATGTGTATGGCTGTGTCTGTTTATAGCATACTTTTAACTCTCAAACTAATTACTAAACTAATGTGTATGAAGATCTCAAAGTGTAACCGCGTTTTAATTTTATTTTTATTTCATAAATCAATAGTACACATGAAAATAAGCAACTTTGTAATGTATCTTATCAGAGAAATTCACTTCTTCTGCCTCTGAGAATGATCATTCTGTTTTCAGTGAAGACAGTTGTTACTGCGGAGATTCTATGGAGAAGGGAGGAGCTAGAAGCAGAGCTCCTCCCCCTTCCCTCTACTTAAAATCCTATCAGTAGACACGGTCATCTCCTATCTCAGTAATGTAAAAATCTGTCTTCACTGAAGACGGATTTTTTTCCCTGCAATGAGAATTTTGAGAATGAATTATCAGTCATAGCAAGGATAGAAGATGATTTCTCTGATAAGATATGAGATGACTGTTGTTACTGATAGGATTTCTCTGATTGATTATTTTCATGTGTAATATTGATTTCTGAAATAAAAATGAAAACGGCGGTTACTCTTTAGGACTGCTTTCACACACGTGGCCCGATTGCGTCTTTTTCTAAGCGATCGCAGTACTTCTGTGACATATTTCCAGCGATTTTGGAAGGTCGCATCAAAACAATGCATTTTGATGTACTGGTGGCAAAAACTGCAATGCTGCCGCAATGTGAAATGCCCCCATAGGGACGCCATAGACAATAGAAAGTTGTTTGGCTGATTATTTGGCCAATCAGCTATATCTCCCGACTCTTGAAGACTCGGTGGTAGGAGTCCTTCTGTGTTCTATCTGAGAACATAATGACCCTGATCTCCCCCAACATCACCTGTCTGGGGATAGTTGGGAGGCCGCAATACACATAGACTATCAGCCAACGTTAGTCTATTGTGTATGGGGGAGGCCTATTGTCTGTTCTTGCATGGTGCTTTAATGGTTAATATCATTGTAATTAGTTTTAGTGATGATGGGTAGATTCTGTGCCTTCTCTTTGTGCTGCTATTTTACCCAATATCCTATGCAATTTGTAACAGAATCACTCTGTTCCCGACATTAGGTATTTATAAACCTGATCTTTCCACAAGCCTAAGACAAATATCACAATACCTAAGAAGATTAAACTGCATGACATATTTTTGTTGTTTTAAATGAAATTACAGCTTATCGTGAAGCTTAATGTCCCATTGTTCGTGTCTTCCTTGTGTTTGTCTGATCTATAAAGTCTGTTTATTCAGTAATGGTAGACTTCTATGCTGGATTATTATACACTTTGTTTGGGAAATGTGTATCTGTTAGCCCAATTGGGGACAAAGAGGAGTTAAAAAATTATACGTAAAGTGAGACTAGAGGAAGAGCTAGGGGAATATTCACCCCAGTAGGCTCATGCCATTGTTCTTTGTGCTTCTGCATAACCCACAGTACCAATATATTCATCAAACAGAATGGATCAATCAGCTTAGCCTACTCCTCAAACCGCCATAATTTTTATTTCATAAATCCATAGTACACATGAATATAAAATGCTTTGTAATATATCTTATCAGAGAAATATTCTTCTTTGTCCTCTTGGACTGATACTTCATTCTAAATATTCTCAATTCACAGGTAAAATCTGTATTCAGTGAAGCAGATTGCTACGTTACTGATATAGGAGATGGCAGTTGCTACTAATAAGATTATATGTAGAGGGGGGTAAATACTTTTATGCCCAAAAATGACAAAAGTATTCTCTGAGTGATACCTTTATTGGCTAACCAGAAAAAATATATTTCCAATCTTTCAGAGCCCAGGAGATCCTTCTTTAGGCCCGGTTTACACACAATATAATTTTTTATTTTAGGTCATGTAGAGGGGAGGTAACAGGAGGAGGGAGGAGCTGTGCTTATAGCTCCTCTCTTCATCTCCCCTCTATATAAAATCTTATCAGTAGTAACTGCCATCTCCTATCTCAGTTATGTAAAAATCTGTCTTCACTGATCACAGATTTAGCCCCAGAATTGAGAACTTTTAAAAAAAATAATCCGTCTTGGCAGAGAAAGAAGCAGATTTTTCTGATAAGATATATTACAAAGTTACTTATTTTTATGTGGATTTATTAAATAAAAATTAAATCAACAGTTGATCTTTAAGTTATTAGCAAAAAGAAAGGATAATTATGGTTTACTTTTAGAAAAATATAGATAACATGGCCAGTAATGATGTGACAAGATACAGATTAGCAATTCTGGAGCATGTTTCGTATAACTCTACATTTGTGCTTTTTGTGTTAGTCCTCATGAACATATTTGAATTAATTGACAACTAGGTGTTATCATTCTATTTGTCATAGAGGTGGTGTGTCCTTACACAGTTTGATGTTGTACTATATCAAAGTGTGAAGGGACACACCCCAGATGGTAACACCTACTTATCAATTTATTTATACATTTCTAAAAAGAATAACAGAGTAATCACAGTATGCAAATGCTAAGAAAAGATTTGCAAAACCGTTAGTTTAGGAAAAATATGTGTGTGGCACCCCAGGGGTCTGGTTTTCCACAGTAATGTAATGTTATGTCTGAGAGCAGGTGGGAGGTCCTTTGGTCAGGGATCCTGTGCATGCCACACCTCCTGCCCAGTCTTGGGAGGGGAAGAACTTCCCCTGTATAAACCCGGGGCTGAGGCAGGGTGAGTGAGACAAGGAGAGTGGAGACAAGAAGCAGCATAGGAAACAGCAGAGTTACAAGGAGTCAGGGGCTGGCAGCTGCAGAGCTCGCCCTGACTAAGAAGATTCTTTACCGGACCCGGAGTCCGAGGCTGTGGGGACTAACTCCTACCCAGCAGCAGAATCCGTCAGGCAGGGGATTTCAGGTCCTCTGGCCCAGAAGCCCGAAGGCACGGTCACACGCGTGGGACCAGCACCGCCATCGTGGAGCGGAAGCCATTAGAAGGCCCCGAGTCACCGGCCATACGGGTGAGCACCACACGGTACACTCAGGGACGTGGGCTACTTACATCAGCTTCTAGCAAGGTAGCCAGAAGAGTACAGTCAGTTTGGGAGGCCTACAACTACGCCTGGCCAGGGGAGATCCCATCTGCTCAAAGACTGACCAGGCCCCGTTTGCTAGCAAGTACTCCGGGAGGGTCTGTCGTTGTTACCAGTAAAGACCCTGAACTACACCGTACCGTCTCTGAGTGGTTCCTGCTACCCCCATCATCCACGTCGGCTGCCCTGAGGCCATACCCCTCCCGTTGGGGGTTATACTATCACGCTGCACAATCCTACCACCGGCCTCAGCGGTCTGCCCTGCAGCAGCAGCTTCCTGGCTGCACTCAACGGGTGGCGTAGTCATCAACTATTTACTACTAATAGACTGCCGTCTAGTTTGACTCCCTGGGCACGGACCGGGTCACCGCCACGAGACTACAACCCTCCACTGATCCGGCTCCGGGTAGGCTCCCGCGTGCGCAACGCAGCGCGACACAGGCCCAGGGGCGCGTCAACTTTGGCGTAGTCGGCAGGATTTCGTGCCCGCAACCACCGGGTACTGCGTGCCTGAAAAGCAAAGACTGTTCAAACTTACCAGTGGTGAAGATTTCCGCTATCCGTGGAGGTTTCCCGCCATCCGGCGCCATCTTCTACCTTCTTCCCGCCATCCGCGAAGTTTTCCCGCCATCCGGCGCCATCTTCGACCTTCTTCCCGCCATCCGTGGAGTTTTCCCGCCATTGGACGCCATCTTGAGGACGCCGCGCGGGAAGAAGAGGGGCGTGGACTCCGAAAGCGCGCGAGAACTGAAGCCCCGCCTCACGTCCGGACGTTGCGTAAGGTCCTGGAAGGAGCCCAGCAGACGCCGACGTCACCGGAGCGCGACGGAAGGTCCTCAACCCTGACGATCCACTGCGGAGCCGCGGCCTACGGAACAGGATCATCGCAAGGTAGGCCACGGTCCACTAGGGGGGAGGAAGATGTCGGATACGGAGGAGAGCTTCACTGCCTCAACCCCCGCCAGCGCTACCGCTGCTGCAGTTATGCCCTTCACCATGCCCTATATCCCGGGAGCAGCCTGGCTACCCCAGTACTCAGGGGAGTCACATACCCTTTTTGACTTTAGAGAAAAGCTGGATAGCCTCTTCCATGTGTACCCCCTCACAGAAGAGCAAAAAGTGAGCATCCTGGTGGCCCAACTAACCGGGGCAGCCAAAAGGGAAGTAAAATCCTGGCCACCTGGGAGGAAGACTGTCGCAGGGATACTAACCCGGCTGAAGGACACCTTTGATACCCGCACCTCAGCCGAGATTAAGCTTAGATTCTACGGGTGCAAGCAGCGAGCGCATGAGAGTATAAGGGACTATGCACTAAACCTACAAGAGGCCCTGAGGGCCATAAAGCAGACCGACCCTGATGGGGTGGAAAACGAGGACAGGCTATTGACTGAACAATTTATAGAGGGTTTATATTGCAATGCCCACCGAACCCAGTTGCGGGCAATGGCCTTACAGGATCCCCATCTGGACTTTGCACAGTTCAAGGATAGAGCTATCCGGGTGCTCCGAGAACCAGCACCGGGTGGCGTTGTTACCCACAGGCGCCCAGCTATCACTTACCACCAGGAGGCGGCGCCCTTGTCGGCAGGGCCTGTGGGAGCTGATGCGCAGGCTTTGGACAATGACCCGGCTCCAGACCTACACCATCAGGTCCAAGAGCTAGCTAAGAGCGTTGCTGCGCTAACCCGAACTGTGCAGTCTTTACAGGTTTCCACCCCAGGGAAGATCCAGCTGGCATCCGGACCGGAGGACATCCCGTGGCGTCGACCAAGGAGGACCCCACCGGCCAGAGGAAGACCCAGTGACCGATACAGCGAGGACGGACGACCCATCTGCCGCCGCTGCAATCAACCCGGACATATGGAAAGGTACTGTTCTTTAAACGGGCACAACCTGGGGTAGAGGGCCAACCCCCAGGAAAAAGATCACCAGGCCCATCGAACTGGCGCGACAGATATGTGGGAGGACGTCCAGTCTTGCCTGTGGTACTGGATGGCATTCCCATGAGTGCCCTACTGGATACCGGGTCACAGGTCACCACCATCCCGTACGTGCTCTTCAAGCAGTACTGGAATGACTCGGATATTACCCGCTACCCTGACGACGACTTGAGTATCATCGCCAGCAATGGCCAGCCCGTGCCACAGATCGGATTTAAAGAGGTGACCCTCAAAATCGGTAGAGTCGAACTGGCCGCACAGGGACTGATCATTGTAGATATTGATAAACATGAGAGTCACCCAAAAATAACTCTAGGAACTAACGTAATTGAAAATTGTCTTGCAGAGGTGATTTTCCTTTTACAGCAGGTTGCCAAGAACGCCAGCTCCGGCGAGCAGCGGGTGCTCCAGAAAGAGATCCGGGCACTGATGCAACGGCAACAAGTGGAACTCTCCGGCGGTGAGATTGGTAGCGTAAGAATGTGTGACCCTTTTCCTATTGCCATGCCCCCAAAAAGTGAAATGATGATTTGGTGCCGGGCAGCTATTGGTCTGAGAGGTAGAGATTACCAGGCAATGGTAGAACCAGTTTACTCAGACAGTAGGCCCACCATTTTGACAGCACGGGGGGTGGTCAATGTACGCCATGGGAGGGTGCCCATTCGCATAATAAATATCGGGGAGAGGGAAGTGTACCTGCCCCGGTATGCCACGCTAGCCAAATTATATACCACTAATCAAAATTCTATACAATCTGTGGAACCCTTGCCTCCATCTCACCCGGAGGAAGGTAACGGCTCTAAGAAAGACATGGAGGACTGGTGTCAGCAACTACATTTGGGTACTGATTCCACTCCCTCACATCAGAAACAAGGAGTCTATCGGGTGGTTCAAGAGTATGAGAGAGTGTTTAGTAAACACCCGTTAGACTTCGGGCGAGTCAAGGGGGTAGAACACCGCATCCCCACGGGAGATCATCCTCCCATAAAAGAGAGGTATCGACCCGTACCCCCTGCACATTACCAACACGCCAAGGGGATGCTTAGAGACATGAAGGAGGCTGGGGTAATCCGGGATAGCTGTAGCCCCTGGGCAGCCCCACTAGTTTTAGTCAAAAAGAAAGACAACACCATGAGGATGTGTGTAGATTACCGGAAAATCAACCGTATCACACACAAGGATGCGTACCCCTTACCAAGGATAGAGGAGTCATTGGCTGCTTTAAGATCTGCTAACTTCTTCTCTACCTTGGATCTCACTAGCGGGTACTGGCAGGTTCCTGTAGCAGAGGCGGACCGGGAGAAGACCGCATTCACCACCCCGATGGGACTTAGCGAGTTCACCTGCATGCCGTTCGGACTCTGCAACGCCCCAGGAACCTTCCAACGATTAATGGAGTGCTGTCTGGGCCACAGAAACTTCGAGACGGTCCTGTTGTACCTGGACGATGTCATCGTATACTCCAAAACTTATGAGGACCACCTGAAACACCTGGCGGAGGTGTTCGAAGCTCTGGCGAGTTACGGACTAAAGGTGAAACCCTCCAAGTGTCACCTCCTGAAACCAAAGGTGCAATACCTGGGACACGTGGTGAGCGCTTACGGAGTGGCTCCCGACCCCGATAAGATCACCGCAATTAAGGGATGGCCAAGCCCCTCCAGCGTAAAAGAAGTGCGGCAGTTCCTAGGGTTGGTAGGCTACTACCGAAGGTTTATTCCCGGTTTCACCAAAAAGGCAGCGCCTATGCAGGACCTCCTGATAGGCCAGTCCCGAAAGGCCAAGAACCAGAAGCCGCCCTTCAAATGGGAAGAGCTAGAAGAAGAGTCCTTCCGCCAGCTGAAGATGGCCCTCACGGGGGATGAAATCTTGGCGTACCCGGACTATAGCCAGCCCTTCATCCTCTACACCGACGCCAGTAACATCGGGCTAGGAGCCGTACTGTCCCAGATTCAGCAGGGGAGAGAACGAGTAATCTCCTATGCCAGCCGAAAACTGCGACCCACCGAAAGGAACCCCGAGAATTACAGCTCATTTAAGCTAGAGTTCCTGGCCGTGGTATGGGCAGTCACCGAGCGCTTTAGGCATTACCTCGCTTCTTCCCGGTTCACCGTATACACGGATAACAACCCGTTGACACACCTGGACACGGCAAGACTCGGTGCCCTGGAGCAGAGGTGGATGGCCCGTCTGTCCAACTACGAGTTCACAATCAAATACCGGGCAGGACGCTCCAGTACTAACGCGGATGCCCTGTCCAGGATGCCCAACCTGCCGGACGAAGGAGAAGATCCGGAGGGACTGGAAGAAGTTGAACTCCCTGCGTTCCACCGTCATGGGACTATCCAGTATTCCCACCGGGTAAGGGGTAAGCAGGCTGCTACGTTGAACCCCTTACTCCACTACAACTGGGCGGAAACGCAAGACAGCGACCCTGCCGTCCGACTGGTGAAGGAGATGCTGACTCGGCCGGAGGCTCGCCTTGAACCAGACGCTCCGGAGGAAGCCAAACAACTATGGGCGGAGAAGAGTCGACTATTCCTTTACAAGGGGAAGTTGTGCCGCAGAATGGTCAACTCCCGGACGCATGAACTACTCTGGCAAGTAGTGGTGCCACGAAGAGACGCAGCCATGGTGATGGAGGCATACCACGACGGAGCTGGACACTTCGGGTGGAAGAAGCTGGAGTTCCTGCTGCGCGAGCGATTCCACTGGGTAGGCATGAGGGGAACCATTGAGAAGTGGTGCAGAGACTGTGGCCCGTGCAACCTGAGAAGGAAGGACCGCGCCAGCCAGAAGACTCCCCTGCAGTCCATCGTCACCCGGCAACCGTTGGAACTGGTAGCCTTGGATCATGTAAAACTGACCCCAAGCAGAAGTGGCTACGTCTACGCGTTAACCATCGTGGATCATTACTCCCGGTTTCTGGTTGTCGTCCCCGTCAAGGACTTAACGGCTCAAACAGCAGCTAGAGCCTTCCAGCAGCACTTTTGCCGTCCACACGGGTACCCGGACCAAGTGCTGACGGACCAGGGACCTGCCTTTGAAGCGGAGGTCTTCCAGGAATTCTGCAATCTGTATGGCTGCCGGAAGATAAGGACGACACCCTACCATCCGCAGACTAATGGACTTTGTGAAAAAATGAACCAGGTGGTGATGGATCTTCTAAAAACGTTACCCCTGGAAGAACGCAGTCTGTGGCCTGAAAAGTTGCCCGATCTGGTGGACCTATACAACCACATCCCGGTAGGTTCCACCAACTGTACCCCGGCTTATCTAATGAGGGCAAGACCTGGTAAGTTACCTGTTGACCTGGAAATGGGAGTCCTGACACCCGAGGACACTTCACCAGAAACAGACTGGGACACAGAGAGGCAGCAGCAGTACCGGAGAGTACAGGAGAGCGTGGAGCGAAGTCTCTGTCAGGCTAGGGAAAGACAAGAGAAAACTTACAACCAGTATGCTCCCGCTGTTCCCCTGGTACCCGGAGAGCAGGTCTTGAAGAGGAAGAGACGGCTCCACAAGTTGGACGACCAGTGGGAGAAGGACCCGTACACCGTACTGCCCTCAAGCCACGAAAACCCGAAGGTCTGTACCATCAGTAAAGACGGAGGGGAAACCACAGCCATTGTATCCCGGGACCACCTGAAGAAGTGTCCCGAACAACTGAGGAACCCTGAAGAGGAACAAGAAGACCATCGACCCGTAGAGGAAAGGGAAGATATGGTTAGTACCGTGCTCGGGGACTTCCCTCGGTCTTGGACTCAAGTCAATGGTGCAGTTGTGGTACCCGTACTCACCTTCCTCCAACCATCATCCCAAGAACCTACGGAGCAACGGGTAGAGCTGGAAGAACAGCCGGTCCAGGAGGCAGAAGACTCCACACGAGTAGAACAGGAGAATCAACCCTCTGCTTATAGTGAGCCTGCCGTACCCCTAGTGAGACAAAGAGCCGGTAGACAGCTGCCCAGTTTACCCTTGACAGCTCCTACACCCTGTAGTTCAGGGCCAGACAGTCAGCTCCGTAGGTCCACTAGGGCCACTAGAGGCCAGTTACCCGCACGCTGGAGAATTTGAAGTGTAAAAATAGTTTTATTTATGTTTATCTGTGTATTGTTGCTTGTGTATAATTTTGTGTTTCCAGTTGTTTTTAGGAAACCTTGGTGGATTTACCGGGAATCCTTGTATATAGTTGGAGCGTAACCCAGGATGGACTAGAGACTGTTAAGGACTCGGGGTAGGACAGACCCCTACCTGGTTACGTCTCCCTGTGTTGGTGAAATGGACACCTTTGCTTTTCTTCAAAGACTGCATCCGGTTGCGGACACGCCGTAACCATCTTATGTGTTTTTCTTATAGTATTGTTATTGTTATACTTTGTTATGTTTTTCTAAATGTGTTTAGTCCCGGAGTACTAAATTTCACTAGGGGGGAATGTGGCACCCCAGGGGTCTGGTTTTCCACAGTAATGTAATGTTATGTCTGAGAGCAGGTGGGAGGTCCTTTGGTCAGGGATCCTGTGCATGCCACACCTCCTGCCCAGTCTTGGGAGGGGAAGAACTTCCCCTGTATAAACCCGGGGCTGAGGCAGGGTGAGTGAGACAAGGAGAGTGGAGACAAGAAGCAGCATAGGAAACAGCAGAGTTACAAGGAGTCAGGGGCTGGCAGCTGCAGAGCTCGCCCTGACTAAGAAGATTCTTTACCGGACCCGGAGTCCGAGGCTGTGGGGACTAACTCCTACCCAGCAGCAGAATCCGTCAGGCAGGGGATTTCAGGTCCTCTGGCCCAGAAGCCCGAAGGCACGGTCACACGCGTGGGACCAGCACCGCCATCGTGGAGCGGAAGCCATTAGAAGGCCCCGAGTCACCGGCCATACGGGTGAGCACCACACGGTACACTCAGGGACGTGGGCTACTTACATCAGCTTCTAGCAAGGTAGCCAGAAGAGTACAGTCAGTTTGGGAGGCCTACAACTACGCCTGGCCAGGGGAGATCCCATCTGCTCAAAGACTGACCAGGCCCCGTTTGCTAGCAAGTACTCCGGGAGGGTCTGTCGTTGTTACCAGTAAAGACCCTGAACTACACCGTACCGTCTCTGAGTGGTTCCTGCTACCCCCATCATCCACGTCGGCTGCCCTGAGGCCATACCCCTCCCGTTGGGGGTTATACTATCACGCTGCACAATCCTACCACCGGCCTCAGCGGTCTGCCCTGCAGCAGCAGCTTCCTGGCTGCACTCAACGGGTGACGTAGTCATCAACTATTTACTACTAATAGACTGCCGTCTAGTTTGACTCCCTGGGCACGGACCGGGTCACCGCCACGAGACTACAACCCTCCACTGATCCGGCTCCGGGTAGGCTCCCGCGTGCGCAACGCAGCGCGACACAGGCCCAGGGGCGCGTCATGTGTACTTATTAAAAACATGTATGGAGTGGTGATCGGACCTCTTTAATAACCACCTCCTGTTTTTCTTACTGAGTCACATTTTACTCCAGTTCATGCATTCTCATTTTATGGACCAAGTTATTCTGCAGAGCAATATGAAAATCTTTGCAAAAAAATTAAGATACAGTACAGACCAAAAGTTTGGACACACCTTCTCATTTAAAGATTTTTTGGTATTTTCATGACTATGAAAATTGTACATTCACACTGAAGGCATCAAAACTATGAATTAACACATGTGGAATTATATACTTAACAAAAAAGTGTGAAACAACGGAAAATATGTCTTATATTCTAGGTTCTTCAAAGCAGCCACCTTTTGCTTTGATGACTGCTTTGCACACTCTTGGCATTCTCTTGATGAGCTTCAAGAGGTAGTCACCGGAAATGGTCTTCCAACAATCTTGAAGGGGTTCCCAGAGATGCTTAGCACTTGTTGGCCCTTTTGCCTTCACTCTGCGGTCCAGCTCACCCCAAACCATCTCGATTGGGTTCAGGTCTGGTGACTGTGGAGGCCAGGTCATCTGGCGTAGCTTCCCATCACTCTCCTTCTTGGTCAAATAGCCCTTAAACAGCCTGGAGGTGTGTTTGGGGTCATTGTCCTGTTGAAAAATAAATGATGGTCCAACTAAACGCAAACCGGATGGAATAGCATGCCGCTGCAAGATGCTGTGGTAGTCATGCTGGTTCAGTATGCCTTCAATTTTGAATAAATCCCCAACAGTGTCACCAGCAAAGCACCCCCACACCATTACACCTCCTCCTCCATGCTTCACGGTGGGAACCAGGCATGTAGAGTCCATCCGTTCACCTTTTCTGCGTCGCACAAAGAAACAGTGGTTGGAACCAAAGATCTCAAATTTGGACTCATCAGACCAAAGCACAGATTTCCACTGGTCTAATATCCATTCCTTGTGTTCTTTAGCCCAAACAAGTCTTTTGTTGCCTGTCCTTAGCAGTGGTTTCATAGCAGCTATTTTACCATGAAGGCCTGCTGCACAAAGTCTCCTCTTAACAGTTGTTGTAGAGATGTGTCTGCTGCTAGAACTCTGTGTGGCATTGACCTGGTCTCTAATCTGAGCTGCTGTTAACCTGCGATTTCTGAGGCTGGTGACTCGGATAAACTTATCCTCAGAAGCAGAGGTGACTCTTGGTCTTCCTTTTCTGGGGCAGTCCTCATGTGAGCCAGTTTCTTTGTGGCGCTTGATGGTTTTTGCAACTGCACTTGGGGACACTTTCAAAGTTTTCCCAATTTTTCGCACTGACTGACCTTCATTTCTTAAAGTAATGATAGCCACTCATTTTTCTTTACTTAGCTGCTTTTTTCTTGCCATAATACAACTTCTAACAGTCTATTTAGTAGGACTATCAGCTGTGTATCCACCAGACTTCTGCACAACACAACTGATGGTCCCAACCCCATTTATAAGGCAAGAAGTCCCACTTATTAAACCTGACAGGGCACACCTGTGAAGTGAAAACCATTTCCGGTGACTACTTCTTGAAGATCATCAAGAGAATGCCAAGAGTGTGCAAAGAAGTCATCAAAGCAAAAGGTGTCTACTTTGAAGAACCTAGAATATAAGACATATATTTTCAGTTGTTTCACACTTTTCTGTTAACTATATAATTCCACATGTGTTAATTCATAGTTTTGATGACTTCAGTGTGATTGTACAATTTTCATAGTCATGAAAATACAGAAAAATCTTTAAATGAGAAGGTGTGTCCAAACTTTTGGTCTGTACTGTATATGGTATTATTATTATTTATTATTATTATAGCACCATTTATTCCATTGCACTTTACATGTGAAAAAGGGGTATACGTACAAAAACAATTACAATGATCTTTAACAAAATGTCACGGCGACTGGTACAGGAAGAGCGAGGACCCTGCCCGCGAGGGCTCACAATCTACAAAGGATGGGTGAGGATATAGTAGGTGGGGGTAGAGCTGGTCGTGCAGCGGTATGGTGGAGCTGTTGTTACTGCAGGTTGTAGTCTTGTCGGAAGAGGTGAGTCTTCAGCTTCCTTTTGAAGGTTTCCACGGTAGGCGAGAGTCTGATATGTTGGGGTAGAAAGTTCCAGAGTAGGGGGGATGCACGGGAAAAATCTTGTATGCGATTGTGGGAAGAGGAGATAAGAGGGGAGTAGATAAGGAGATCTTGTGAGGATCGGAGGTTGCGTGCAGGTATGTACCGGTATTCAACAACTCACCCTGTTCTCATAGAAGTGATGATTAGTTTAAAAGAACCAATCTCATGAATCCCTCAACAAAAAAAGAAAAGAAAATCTATGTTTGGGTAAACTTTTAGAATCGTAAGAAAAAATAAAGTGTAGTAGAAAAAAAACTAAAAAAGGGAAAAAGACTCCATGATGTAACGGGGCATTTTCAAAAACTATGCTGTTTGATTATTGTAATTATTTGTTAAGACCTATTCCGATATCTGTATTTCTTCACGTATGGAATAAAAGTAACTAATGTCATCATTGTTTTGGAGCCAAGTATCATCAGTATTTGATCAGTTTTTACCATCAGTGTTTCACAAGTGATTTTTACATATGAGAAAAATAAATAAATGACAAAACTTCTCCTATCCTTTGCAATGTTAATCACGGACAGCACACGGACTGTACACTGATGCCTTCCATAAGCTGTCAGTGATCTTTACGAACCCATAGACTTGTATTTGTACTTTTCATCTGTGATGCTGGTAAAAAAAAGCGGACATGTTTCCATATTTTTTGCACAGACACACGGTACACAAAAAAACAGGATATGTGAACAGCCCCATAGATTATAATGTGTATGTGTCCTATCCGTGTAAATCACAGAGAACACTTATGTGAAACACAGACATCTGAATGATGCTTTACGGGAACTGTTAGGCTGTGTGTTTATATATGCAGACCCAACTGCTGGTGGTTCTGGGGGCACGGGGGACCTGACAGGTTCCCTAGACTGTTTTTTTATGTTGTGGCATACATCAACTACAGGACTGTAGAAAGAGTGTCGCATGTACACTTTCTTGAAAAGCAGCAACTAAAATCCTCATGCAAAAATGTAGAGGTCGAAGAAATGAAGCAGATCTCCCAATGGAAACTACTGCAATACGCAATAAAGTATAATTTTCTGTGTTCTGCATGATTAATTCTGCGTATTATTCCTACCATCTTAGAAATGTTACACATAGGTCACACTTTCTTCTGGGAATCATTTCCAATTGGTAACTTGTTTTAGTCCATTCACATCTAATCTAATGTCTGAAAGGGAGTGAAATTACATTTGGTTTAACTATTAAGCCTGCTGTCTGTAAAATATCAATTTCAACTCCCATTGTGTTATTTGTGTCTTTTTTGCAGACTGTGATATATTTGTCTTTGTTATGCTTTTCAATAGCAAGATAATGATTTGTGCAACTTTTTTGTATATTTGAGGTGTCTAGAGACGGGGGAGATCATATATCAGTTTTTAAATTGTGTAAGTAAACTGTTTTTTTTTCCCTTTTGTCTTCAGAATTGCGTATTGGTGGATGGGTTTGTTGGTCGGCATCCCCTAGGACTCAGCTTGCAGTTTATTAATGTAGCGCAGCGGTTTGAAGGCAACTATACATGCATTGTTTCATATGAGGAAAATGGAAGAGCTTACAATCTAACTAGAACCATTTATGTCAAAACTATAGGTAAGTGATTCCTTCTAGATGAGGGTGTGGGTATTAATTATTCATTGCTATGTAGTCATATAGAGGTAATAAAGCTGATCTTCAGATATTTGATATGTTTCTTTAGTAAATTGGATTTTAAAGTATGTTTGCATGCTAATTGACAATTTATAAAATGTATATCTATTTCACCATAATGATTCTGCTATGAATGCCCTGTTACTGCAATCAGAGGGATAGAGGTAATAATGTTCAGTGACTTAGCAGAAACATAAAAATATGGCAGTCAGTCCTCATTAAACCTGAATGACTACTAGTTAAAAATTGTTTCAAAAAATATTTTAATAGAAAAGTTGTATGAGCTGGATAACATATGTTAGGGTATTGATCATTAATGTTTTCTATTGTAAGCAATTCATAAAAAGGCACAAGGCCCTACTACTAACCCAGCCCCATTAAAATCATAAACTTAATTGCGTTTTTAAAAAATATATTTAGTAACTGTGAAGGGTCAACGTCATTTAAAACGGACTTTGTGCAAACGTTGTTCTGGCAAAAGGGGTATGGTAAAATCAAGAGCACTATTGTCCTATTCCACTGATGATGCTGTGGTGGCAGTGAAACATGGGTCAGTTAAGGCTAGTTCCCTGAATCAACATCCCATCGCAGAGTCTAGCATAGCCTGTAATGTTATGCTGCACAGTATATTTCAAGAAAGGCATCCAGGCCCTCCTTAAACTTGATTACTGAATTGACAATTACAGCATCTTTTGGCAGAGAGTTCCATAATCTCACTGCTTTTACAGTAAAGAATCATCGTTTGTGATGAAGATTAAAACTTCAGCAGAGGATGCCCGCTTGTAAGTAATTTCAGGCCTAAATGTAAATAGATCGTTGGAAAGATCTCTGTACAGACAGTCGCTTAGTTACAAGCTAGGTAGGTTCTGTAGCTGTCTTCATAACCCTGATATGTATGGGAGTTTGAACAGGACCTGGAAAAAAAAACTTCACCACTGACCTCTCCGACCATTACGCTGCTTTGCCACCTGCCATCTCATCTTCACGTTCTGCATCTCCTGCCTCTTCACTATAGACCAGGACTTCATGCTGTGTCCAGGGAGGATACTGTGCTTCATGAGATTGTAACGTCTATTTTGATGTTTTTGAGACAGTACTTAAAGGGACTCTGTCACCACTGAATAACTGTTGAAACCAAGTACAGGAGCTCGGTGCTTCACGGTGGGGCCAGTCATTTATATACACCTTCCCACCTGCTTGGCTTCCGTCTATCTCCACCCTTCTTTAGCCCTGTGAAGCTAGAGCTGTGAATCACAGATGAGGGGGTTGGATATTGAGGGAAAACAAGAAGGTGGGAAGGAGTATTTAATAATTGGTACCGCCGTGAAGCACTGAGCAGCGGGACTTAGTTTGAACACTCATTCTGTGCTGACAGAATTCCTTTAACGTCCTGCTGAGTTAAGCAGGTGACATTTCATGGAGAATTTATGGTATTGGATCATGTTATCTGTGTGAATACTGTAGAGAAGAAGACCTTATAAAGGAACTGTATTTTTGACAAATTTTGCATAAATTATAAGAAACTGTAATGTACCTTATCAGAGAAACCAACTTCCTTCCCCACTTATCAGAGCAATCTTATTTTCCCCCTGTCTCCTGAACTTGTCATCCATTGTGAAAAAGCCACTCAAGTCCATCTTGCTTAAAGGACAGGGGCTGCAGGTGTCATGTGACACAGCCCATTATCCTCTTAAGGAGAAAGGAGGGGGAGTAGAAGTGAAAACCAGGGAAGGGAACAGAAAGGCAGACAGAAAAACATTGTGCAGAGCTCTGTAACAAGTGTTTTACCTCACATCCGAGCTTCATTCAGATCAAGATAGCTCAGCTCTACTGTTTAATGTCCTCCATGTTGCTGCAGCTTTTCTCTGAGCTAAAAAGTGAATAAAAAGCAGGCGTTCTCCACCCTGTGCTGTGCTGTGTATGGGCAAAATCTCTGCCGCGTCTCCTCCCAGCTACCAGTGGATTGCAAATTTAAAAGTATACCACTTGCTTTGTGTTCTTCTGTTTTTGAAGACATTGTCCATCAGCATCAGAATTAGATTGATCCAGTACCACTCATCAGTGCCAATTATTTTTTTTATTTAAATTCTATCTCCATTACAAACTTCACTGGAAACATACCATGCTCAAAGCTAAGATGTGTTTCTTATTAGTGTACGTACTATAAGTGGTATATATCATATTTTATGCTACATACATTATCAAATTCTAATCATACAATTGTGTTTTTATATATTTTCAATATGTTTAAATATGATAGATTTACTTCCTTAAACTGTTAGTCATCTCCACAAATCCATATTGTCAACTAGTGCTTGCAATTACAAGCAATTTTATAGTTTTCAGCTCATAGCCTGCGAGACCGACCACTAAATATCAGAACATGTTCAGTGCTAACCAGCTCTTTTCTATTGGCTTTATCTGCTCTGTTTTGAAGTTCGCCAGGATTGCTGGAGCGCCTTGTTACCTCCTAATCCGGCCATCTTCAGCGCAGTGCTTACATGCTAGAAAGCAGTGGTGGTTGGTCTCCGAGGCAGCAAGCTGGAAAAAAGAAAAAAGACAAAACAGAGAGACAGAAGAAAAAGTTTTACTATTTCAATAACAGCTAAAAATTTTAATAAGCAGGAAGCTGCAAAACAATAGCAAGCACTATCTAACAATATCCATCTATAAAAATGGTAATAAACTTTTAAAGGATAGCCAAATACATAGGTTACTGTAAAGCGGCATACTTTTATTACAAATGTGGGCATATTGTAATTGCAAAGTGCAAGAATAACGTTAAACATTTTAAAGAAAGCCCTAAAAATCTTTTACTCTAAATTTTTATGACTTGATATTTTTGTGTCTTTTTAGCATCACATATGTATGCAAAAGCACCTGTAATGATCACTCCAAATGACAAACAAACCTTCGAATTTATAGCAGGTGAGTAAACTATGCTATTACAACTGTTTATACAATTTTTGCCTATAAAGACTTTGGGTCCGATGCATCAAGACCGTCATTGTTGACGCCGGTCTTGATGAGGGGCCGTGCTTGAGTCAGATGCTCTTGATTCATGAAGTGACCTTATGCTTCTTCATGAATCAGGAGGGTCCGACGAGTAGTATACTCCTCTGTGTGCGCCTCACCACAAATCCTACTAAGGTTTTTAGTCTAGCGAATAACGCTGCTTGTCATGAACTTGATGAGCAACAGACACTACGCCCCGTCTTCCCCAGCTCCACCTATCTTGTCGGAGCTGGGAGAAACTGGCATGAGAACGCCGAGAGCCACAAAATGTAGACACAATTCCAAGTTGCACCTAAATGTTGTGAATTTTCAAAGCTTTTATACCAGAATTCTGGCGTGAAAGTTTTGATACATCGTGCCCTTTGAGTTGACCTTTTATTAGGTTTTGCAATTACAGTGCTTTGAATTGAAACCATTTAACCCTTGCCGATGTGACCTACTGAAAGCATCCCTGTAGGCTTCACATTCCTACAGAATATTTACAAAAAGAAAAAATGGCTAAGCCAAAGGAGTTTTCCATCTCTGTAAAATGTTTGCATTTTTTATAAAATAACAAAAAGAGTAAGGATTACATTACCAATCCCCTTCCTCCCTTACATTGATGCCTACATGGTCCCCAATTGTTTTTGTCAGCTGCTTGCAAAGAAATGACGGTGCCCTTTTAAGATATTTTAGATTTAGGAGGTTGTTACTATTTTAAATGTGTGTGGGATAAAAAAACATTATGCGGTGTTCTTTGTCTAATATTACATTTTGTATAAAAATCATAAACCGACTGTTCGGTATGACAAACGTGAAATGATGAGACATCTGTAAACTGGCAAACACTTTTTCACACTAGAGACATGAAATACACATTGATCATTCAGTCAAAATCATAGTATGATGAAGATTGGCGCTGTAGAGAAAAGCTAGCTGCGCAGATTTTCTTTATTTTAGAGAAAATATATACTTTTTGGAATGAGGATAATCTATGATGAGCAGATAAAATATTCTGTGAATTATTTATTCTAAAAGCAGTTATTTGTCTCCAATGTCGTAAAGTTGTTGATATGGGGTCGGACATGCTAGTTAGTTGATCAGCATGGATATTCATGTTTTGTGCGTTTCCCTTTTTCTGCTACAAGAAACGGTGACAAATACATTCTAATGGCAGCATGGTGGCTCACTGGTTAGCACTGTTGCTTTGCAACGCTGGGGTCCTGGGTTCAAATCCTACCAAGGACAACATCTGCAAGGAGTTTGTATGTTCTCCCTGTGTTTGCGTGGATTGTCTCTGGGTTCTCCGGTTTCCTCCCACACTCCAAAGACATACTGATAGGGAATATACACTGCTCAAAAAAATAAAGGGAACACTCAAATAACACATCCTAGATCTGAATGAATGTAATATTCTCATTGAATACTTTGTTCTGTACAAAGTTGAATGTGCTGACAACAAAATCACACAAAAATCATCAATGGAAATCAAATTTCCATAGACCTGGATTTGGAGTCACCCCCAAAATTAAAGTGAAAAAACACACTACAGTCTGATCCAACTTTAATGTAATGTCCTTAAAACAAATCAAAATGAGGCTCAGTATTGTGTGTGGCCTCCACGTGTCTTTATGACCCCCCTACAACGCCTGGGCATGCTCCTGATGAGGTTGCAGATGGTCTCCTGTGGGATCTCCTCCCAGACCTCGACTAAAGCATTCGCCAACTCCTGGACAGTCTGTGGTGCAACGTGACGTTGGTGGATGGAGCGAGACATGATGTCCCAGATGTGCTCAATCGGATTCAGGTCTGGGGAACGGGCGGGCCAGTCCATAGCTTCAATGTCTTCATCTTGCAGGAACTGCTGACACACTCCAGCCACATGAGGTCTGGTACTGTCCTGCATTAGGAGGAACCCAGGACCACCAGCGTATGGTCTCACAAGGGGTCGGAGGATGTCATCTCGGTACCTAATGGCAGTCAGGCTACCTCTGGCGAGCACATGGAGGGCTGTGTGGCCCTCTAAAGAAATGCCACCCACACCATTACTGACCCACTGCCAAACTGGTCATGCTGAAGGATGTTGCAGGCAGCAGATTGCTCTCCACGGCATCTCCAGACTCTGTCACATTTGTCACATGTGCTCAGTGTGAACCTGCTTTCATCTGTGAAGAGCACAGGGCGCCAGTGGCGACTTTGCCAATCCTGGTGTTCTGTGGCAAATGCCAAGCGTCCTGCATGGTGTTGGGCTATGAGCACAACCCCCATCTGTGGACGTCGGGCCCTCATACCACCCTCAAGGAGTCGGTTTCTAACCGTTTGTGCAGACACATACACATTTCTGGTCTGCTGGAGGTCATTTTGCAGGGCTCTGGCAGTGCTCCTCCTTGGAAAAAGGCTGAGGTAGCGGTCCTGCTGCTGGGTTGTTGCCCTCCTACGGCCCCCTCCACGTCTCCTGGTGTACTGGCCTGTCTCCTGGTAGCACATCCTGCCTCTGGACACTACGCTGACAGACACAGCAAACCTTCTTGCCACAGCTTGCATTGATGTGCCATCCTGGATGAGCTGCACTACCTGAGCAACTTCTGTGGGTTGTAGAGTCCGTCTCATGCTACCACGAGTGTGAAAGCGCAACCAACATTCAAAAGTGACCAAAACATCAGCCAGAAAGCATTGGTACTGAGATGTGGTCTGTGGTCCCCACCTGCAGAACCACTCCTTTATTGAGGGTGTCTTGATACTTGCCAATAATTTCCATCTATTGTTTATTCCATTTGCACAACAGCATGTGAAATTGATTGATTGTCAATCAGTGTTGCTTCCTAAGTGGACAGTTTGATTTCACAGAAGTTTGATTTACTTGGAGTTATATTCTGTTGTTTAAGTGTTCCCTTTATTTTTTTGAGCAGTGTATATTGTGAGCAGCAATGGGGACAGTGCAGATAATGTCTGTAAAGCGCTGTGGAATTAATGGCGCTATATAAGTGAGTAAAATAAAATAAATAAATAAATAATGGGAAATCTATTGCAGTAATTTATCTCAAAGGATAACATTTCTGTATAATTTGTAGTAATTTCTTTATTTTTATTTCGAATACCAAATATAGCTTTCATTGTCTTCTGGCTAGTAATTCTGTTGTTGCACAGCCTGCTTATTAAAATGTAGAGCAGAAATAAAATCTTAATACTACATTAAAAGCTTACCCTAGAATCTTCTCATACGCATGCTGTTAGACAAAAATGAAGATCTGATCCCTAATTGCCCATGCAAATAGGGAAATGCAAAGTGTTCCTCCTCTCCTGAATCAATGAATTTTTAGCAAACAAGTTAAAATATTCATAAATGCATGGCACCTTTATCATCTCTAAGTGAAGGGGTGGAATGGAGAGGGTCTTTGGCCTTACCCAACACCAGCAAAGGTCCTAGACGTTTATACCGATTATAAAGTTCTGACTTATTCTACTGGTATGTCATCACTTTCGAAGATAGAAAATCCTGTTTAATAAGCACAGACTGCCCTTAGATACAATGTTTAGGCTGATATACCCATAACATTCATCCTAACCCTCTAATCAGTATACCGAACAATACCCTATCCTTCTGTTCTGGAGGTGTCTAGGCACACTAGAGGTGTCAGGTAGAGGCTTACTTCCCCCCTGCCCATTCAGAACATGCCTGGCAGACCATGTAGAACACAGGTGCCCTTGGCCGAACTGAACATTCATTGTAAGGAAGTGTTTGAGGGAGATAGCTTTTTGTCAACAGCTATCTCATGTGTGTGGCCACTATTAGAGTTAGAGTCCATATGTTTGCCAGGACTCTACCACAGCATTCTTTTTAGAAGTTCCTCTCTGATCCTCTACTGCTAGTTGCTTTCACAGCCTCCTCCCATTTCATCTTACATGACAAATATTCTAGAAAGCATGATATTTTATTTTCATCCCAACACTTGTAAGTTTTTATAAGAAGAATAAAATGTTCTCCAAAACTGAAAATATGATACATGTACCGTATATAGTGATGGCCAGCTATCATTAGTCCTCTACTGGTGTAGTTCAAATTTCCTGCTACTTACTGCAGCTTTGTCAGACATTGCAGTAGCTTAGTGATGGGATATTTCCATCTAATAATGTTTTGACATCTAACCAGGTTATTCCTTAACATAACTATTGGTGGGGTTCTGATTTCTGAGACCATCACTAATCACGAGACTAGAGTTCCCTCTGACTTATCCATTGCACGGAGATGCTCCCATCTACCCACTGTACAGAGATCTGTATCGCTTTATTCAAATCAATTTTCAATTTTAGACGTTAAGCTGCTCCTACTTCATTATGGTTTTTTTTGCCTTTTTGGCAATTGATGCTGTCCTCGTAGAATTATCTAGATCTTTATTTAGCTATTGGCCAATGTTGTATTAAAATAATAAAATCAGCTATTACTCTCCCTCCTCATGTCCAGCACTGGTTCTTCACTGCTGTTCCGGTCACTGTGTACTGGCTAGTGGCTGCAATGTCGTCTACGAGCAGAGCTGCTGAGCTTAGTGATTGACTGCAGTGGTTACATGCACTGTATTCATATTGTCAGCGCTGCAGTCAATAGACAGAAACCTAGCGGTGGAGAGCCTGTTCTGGATCCGGGGAGCATGAGTACCGACTTTATGATTTTAACACAGCATTGGCCAATAGAGGGCAGAAGTCTATAAGTGGTAAAACCTTTTATGGTACCAGCAATGGCATAGAGTAAAACTGACAATGATTACAGTACTTTGTATTTTTTTTTTTTTTAGGAGGAGAATTGCACATTTCATGCGAAGTTTATTTTTCCTATGTAAACAATTCATTAAATGATATTTGGTGGACAGTAAATGGGAAGAGTGAAGGAGACTTTTCTGACCCCAGAATACATGTTAATGAAAGGTAAGACTGATTTTCTTGGGAAACAAGTTCATCTATGGCTAAGTTCAGATGAGCATCTGAAAAATTGGCTATTTTGCAACTTGAAATATTTTTTTTAATCCGTTAGGAGTTCATTTTAGGTTACATAAAGATAGTATTGGGTCTGTATGTTTTTTTTTTAACTTTATGACATCTGTTTTTTTTATATCCGTGGTAAAAAAAATAAAAGGCACAATCCAATTTCATGTGTACTTTCATGTGGATCTGTGAAAAAAGTATGCAATACGAATAGTAGTAATAAGATCTCAGGTTTTGGTTTTTTTTGCACACCCGTAGAGTTCGAATACCAAGTTTTGCTTCCATATTACACTTGACTAGTGCATGCCGGGTTATTTTTTTGCACAGGGATCGAGAGTCAATGCTGAATTGTAGCACAGACTTACATTTGTCCGCGTGCTTTCCATGTGCAGTGTGTCGTGCAGTTCATCTAAACAGCCATTTGCTGCAAATTTAAAATATCTTTTGTCTGTTGCTGATCTGAACGTCATCCATTCCATCTGAGCTATGAAGGACCACAATTTACAAGTCAACGTCACTTGATGCCTAGTGAGTAGGCCTCAGGTGAAAATATAATGTCACCGATGGCCTTGTAAACACCAGAGGTGCCCAGCCACAATGTTGGCGAAGGAAGTTCACAAGAACGTAGTACCAATGTGGGTGCTAGACTGGGTTCCTGTGAAAATATTTGCTTGTCTGTATTAGCTAGATTTGTAGTAATATAAATTCTGTTTCTCGATTACAGTTATTGAAATACAGTCATTAAAATGATAAATACATGTTTCTGCACATAGTGCCTTCATATGGCATTGCTAATGGGTTCTTAATGTAGATGCACATACTTCATACGTGTAACCTTGGATATTCCTGAGGGTGAATCCTCTCCTTTCATGCTCTGCTGCGCTTTTGCTAAAAGATTAGTAGCAAGAGCGTCATCTCCACAGTTACCAACCAAATAATTGCTATTTAAGGTGACTGTCAGTGTTGTCATTCACTTTGACATCTTCGTAGAAATTTCTGTAGAAAAATAATTTATTCGAGAGAAATACGTTGTAAAAGGAATAACTATTCAGCTGTTCTGTATAAATAATGGACCCCCTACTGCATAATATAAGAATAGAAATCACCAAGAAGTCCTGTGACTACAACAGTAACACAAGGCTGCAGGTCGCGGAACTGCTAAGTGATTTCTAAAACCTTGGTATAAATAAGACATTATTCCTTAGGCTACGGCCCCACTATCAGTATTTGGTCAGTATTTTGTCTCAGAAGTGGGAGCTAAACCAGGAGTGGATCAAAAATGCAGAATTGGTGCACTTGTTTCTATTACCATATTTTTCAGACTATAGGACCCCCCCGGACCATAAGATGCACCTAGGTTTTAGAGAAGGAAAATACAAAAAAAAATATAAGCAAAAAATGTGGTCATGATGCACTGTTGAGGGGGAGGGGGCCTGCTGCTGACACTGTTATAGGGGTAATGTCCCCAAATTCTGTTAATATCCCCCATCCTGGTATATATGGCCCCCTCCTTCCTGTTCCTGCACGTGGCCCCCATCCACATCCCGGAATGCATGGCACTCCTCATCCCAATCCTGGTATGCATGGCACCCCAATCCCCCTCCTGGTATGCATGGCACCCCCTGATCCCCCTCCTGGTATGCATGGCACCCCCGGATCCTCATACTGGTATACAAGGCCCCCTCATCCTGGTATGCATGGCACCCCTCATCCAAGTATGCATGGCACCCCTCATCCTGGTATGCATGGCCCCGCTCATCCCTCTTCCTGGTATGTATGGCACCCTTCATCCCTCATCCTGGTATGTATGGCATTCTTCATCCCTTTTCCTGGTATGTATGGCACCCTACATCCCTCATCCTGGTATGTATGGCATTCTTCATCCCTCTTCCTGGTATGTATGGCACCCCACATCCAAGTATGCATGGCACCCCTCAACCTGGTATGTATGCCCCCCCCCCCTCATCCCTCTTCCTGGTATGCATGGCACCCCTCATCCCTCTTCCTGGTATGCTTGGCCACCTCCATCCTGGTATGCTTAGCACCCCCTGATCCCCATCACGCTGCACACAAAAAAAATAAACAATCATACTCACCTCCTCTCTGCTCCAGTGCTGCATCCCTCTCTGCTGCCGACACTGATCTCACTGTGTGAGCCGCTCATGGCGTCACTGCCATGCGCCCTCACATTGTGAGATGCTGTGCCGGAATAGGCACTGCTCCCCACACCGGGACTGTGTGCGTGGGGAGCAGTGACCGTTCACTGTCCTTAATAGCGCACACACTGTAGCTTCAGTGCTACAGGAGGAAAATAGAAAAAAAATATATAATCAAAAAATGTGGTCATGATGCACTGTTAAGGGGAAGGGGGCCTGCTGCTGACAGTGTTATAGGGATAATGTCCCCCAATTCTGTTAATATCCCCCATCCTGATATATATGGCCCCCTCCTTCCTGTACCTGGCCCCCATCCTGGTATGCATGGCACCCCCCATCCCCATCGTGGTATGCATGGCACCCCAATCCCCCATCCTGGTATGCATGGCACTCCCTGAACCCCATCCTGGTATGCAAGGCACCTCTCACTCTGGTATGCATGAAATCCCTCTTCCTGGTATGCATGGCACCCCTATCCCCCATCCTGGTATGAATGGCACCCCCTGATCCCCAACCTGGTATGCATGGTACACCTCATCCTGGTATACATGGCACCCCTCATCCTGGTATGCATGGCACCCCTCATCCTGGTATGCATGGCACCCCTCATCCTGGTATGCATGGCACCCCTCATCCTGGTATCCATGGCCCCCCTCATGCCTCTTCCTGGTATTATGTATGGCACCCTTCATCCCTCATCCTGGTATGTATGGCATTCCTCATCCCTCTTCCTGTTATGCATGGCACCCTTCATCCCTCATCTGGTATGTATGGCATTCTTCATCTCTCTTCCTGGTATGTATTGCACCCCTCATCCTGGTAGGCATGGCACCCCTCATCCTGGTATTTATGCCCCCCCCCATCCCTCTTCTTGGTATGCATGGCACCCCTCATCCCTCTTCCTGGTATGAATGGCACCCCTCATTCCTCTTCCTGGTATGCATGGCACCCCTCATCCCTCTTCCTGGTATGCTTGGCCCCCTTCCATCCTGGTATGCTTGGCACCCTTTGATCCCCATCACACTGCACAAAAAAAATAAACAATTATACTCACCTCTTTTCTGCTCGAGCGCTGCATCCCCCTCTTCTGCCGACACATTTCACTGCGTGAGCCGCGCATGGCGTCTACTGAAATTGACTAAGGGACCTTTTTAAACGCTTAGGAAGCCTTTGCAGGTGTTTTTTGTTAATTATTTTAATTTACTGCGATAATGACTTTTGTGTTTTTATTGGCTTTAAGCCATAATCATCAACAGTAACAGAAATAAACACCTGAAATAGATCACTCTGTTTGTAATGACTCTATATAATATATGAGTTTCACTTTTTGTACTGAAGAACTGAAATAAATTAACTTTTTGATGATATTCTAATTTAGTGAGCTGCACCTGTATATATTCGGACTATAAGACGCACCCCCCACTTTCCTTCAAAATTTTGGAGGAAAAAAGTGCGTCTTACAGTCCTAGAAATATTGTATACCTTTTCTCTGATTGTTCCTCACCTGGTTTTGGCTCCCACTTCTGAGAAAAAATATTGACCGAATACTGATCAAATACTGATAGTGGGGCCGTGGCCTTATAGTCAAAACCTCGATTCCAGCAGAAGCTATTTTTGGAAAATAAGTAGAAGTTTTTTATGCTGTTGTATTCTGCTGCTGAAAAACCTCTTTTTGAATAGCGGAGGAGCACTCTATGTCCTTTAATAAGCAGCGGCACAGGAGAAGTAACTTCCTGCCAAAGTGATTTGGTACAAACTACTTCTGCAAGAAATAAATAGTGCGTGAAGAGCAACAATCATCTCCATGTAATCGTCAGGTTCTGACATCAGAATATAACGTTTCCACACATATTACATACAGATTTTGTTTTACGATTGAAGTAACACTTATGCCAGATTTAGAACGGGAGCATCCAATTTCTGCAAAAGCCTTATTAAATCTTTTATGATTCAATGTTGTTAGCCAGAAACCCAGGGGTGTATATAATTTCTCTCATTTATATGTTCTCCTATTTAGATTTTACCAAGATATATCATAAATTCTGAGAGCTTGGTGGAAACAAAATAAAATATTTTGCAGGCAACAAGACATTTTATCGGTTTACTATCTTGTTTTGATCATAACCTTGGAGTGAACTTGTTGCCACACGAGCATGTAAGAATGAATTTTACTCCTGTCTGCACCATTATGAGTTAGGAAAAGAAATGATGCAGGGTTTTCTCATTTTCTTTAGTGTTACATTGGATACGACCCTTCCTGGAGCCAAGACCATAAAAAAGGAATTACGGATCAAAAACATTACACCAGATGAACTCAAGCACAACTATACCTGCACTGCAAAAAACACCTTGGGGGTAGTTTCCAGACAAGCTCTTGTCAAAGAGAAAGGTGCCAGAATATAAAACTATATGTATTATTATTATTACTATCATTTCTATAGTATGCCTTAATGATATTTAGGGAAATTCTTGTCTAAATAATGGAAAAATAACTTCCTTCCGTGTATAGAAAAGATACACTTTGGATTGTACTTGAGAAAGGTCTCTGTGCAGGCCGATATGGAGGTGGTTTTCATGGAACTCTAGTAAGACTCATCTGGATTTTTTTATATGAATGCCAGCGAACCTCTTCTTTCTTTTTGGTAACCACTCTCTGGATTGTTTAAGCCAACTAGTTTGATTGTACATCTTGGCACATGTAAACTTTGTCAGTGGTAATGCTGACCTAAAGTCTCTTTGCTCTTGAAAAGAGAATATAAATGTTTATATGGGTGTGTGTGTGTATATATATATAATATATATATACATACATACATATATATATATATATATATATATATATATATATATATCATATATATATATATATATATATATATATCATATCTATTTATATAGATATATATATGTTACGGGTCTGGGTGCTGGAACCTCTGTGCTTCGGTGGAAAGAGGGACCAGAGGGACGTGACTAAGTGCTTACTCGGCCAGACCCAGGTCACATGGCAGCTTAGTCGACTCCGTGAACCAGGGAGGAATCGGGCAGGTGGACCAGGTGCCACTCTGGGTCTGACCTTGTGTGAGAGCAGGCGACTCCCACAGGTCAGATGACAGGAGCAGACCGGTACAGTGGATGAACACGGTAGGCAGGCTGGCGGGCACGACAGGTTACTTGGCAGCTGCTCCGGGTTGGCAGGCTGGCGGGCACGGCAGGTAACTGGCAGGTGCTCCAGGTAGGCAGGCTGGCGGGCACAACAGGTTACTCAGCAGGTGCTCCGGGTTGGCAGGCTGGCGAGCACGACAGGTTACTCAGCAGGTGCTCCGGGTTGGCAGGCTGGCGGGCACGGCAGGTAACTGGCAGGTGCTCCAGGTAGGCAGGCTGGCATGCCCGACAAGTTACTCAGCAGGTGCTCCGGGTTTGCAGGCTGGCGGGCACAGCAGGTAACTGGCAGGAGGAGTCCTGAGGAGATAATTTGCATATTCCCACTGCATTTTGGGGTAAGTGAAGAGTCTCCGCAAGCTCAAAGAACACTGGATTTTGGCTGTTGGAGCTGAAAAGAGGACATCGGTAAACCAGGGGAGGAGTCCTGAGGAGATAATTTGCATATTCCCACTGCATTTTGGGGTAAGTGAAGAGTCTCCGCAAGCTCAAAGAACACTGGATTTTGGCTGTTGGAGCTGAAAAGAGGACATCGGTAAACCAGGGGAGGAGTCCTGAGGAGATAATTTGCATATTCCCACTGCATTTTGGGGTAAGTGAAGAGTCTCCGCAAGCTCAAAGAACACTGGATTTTGGCTGTTGGAGCTGAAAAGAGGACATCGGTAAACCGCGCGCCGATCGGCGCGCGCCTTTTGAAGCTTTTTTTTTTAAGCTTTTTTCACTGTTTTCACTGTTTTCAGAACATTAACAATAAGAACATGGAAGAGTCCAGGAGCCATTTGGTGAGCTGCATATCCTGCTACATGTTCACAGACTTGCCAGTGGAAAAGCTCCAGGTAGACAGGCTGGCGGACACGGCAGGCACTGGCAGACTGACGGGCTGAACTATTAGACAGACTGGCGGGCTGGACTGTTAGACAGACTAGCGGGCAGGACTGACAGGCAGCAGGACCTGAGGGCTGAAGCAAGTGTTAGCACACAGAACAACAACCTCGGTGTGAGGGCAGATCCGAAGAGAAAACCAAGATATCGTCAAGGTACACCACCACGCAAGAATACAGATCACAGAAGATGTCGTTAACCAGCTCCTGGAAGACGGCTGGAGCATTACAGAGACCAAAGGGCATCACGCGGTATTCGTAGTGACCGTTCCGGGTGTTGAATGCCGTCTTCCACTCTTCTCCCTGGCGGATCCGGACCAAATTGGATGCCCCACGAAGATCGAGCTTGGTGAAGGTCTTCGCGCCTATAAGGTGGTCAAACAGCTCCGAGCTGAGAGCCAGGGGGTACTTATTTTTGATGGTAATCTGGTTAAGGCCCCTGTAATCAATACAGGGACGTAGGGAGCCATCTCTCTTCTTGACAAAGAAGAATCCTGTTCCAGTCGGAGAGGTGGATTTCTGGATAAATCCCCTAGCAAGATTCTCTTCTATGTACTCAGACATGGTCCGGGTCTCAGCCAGTGACAAGGGGTAGATTCGCCCGCAGGGAGGAGAAGCACCAGGTACCAGGTCGATGGGGCAATCATACGGCCTATGAGGTGGTAGTGTCTCCGCTTCCTTTTTGTAAAAGACGGACGCATAGGACCAGTAGGGTGCCATCAGACCAGGAAGATTAGCCGGTGTAGACTGGGGTCAAGCAGGACGAACCAGAACCAGACAGGACTCATGGCATTCCTGACCCCAACGGAGCACTTCACCAGATCTCCAATTCAGGACGGGCTCATGTCTTTGTAACCAGGGTAGACCAAGCAAGATGGGGTGAGAGAGACCAGACAGCACATGAAAGGAGATCTTCTCCAAGTGCAGCATTCCCACCTGAAGGGTTACAGGCTCAGTGACGAACAAGATGGTCTCCGGAAGAAGCCTCCCATCCACGGAGGCAACCGCCAACGGTTTAGCCAGGCGTACCGTGGGAATCTGGTACCGCTCCACAGCAGCCTGTGGAATGAGATTCCCAACGGCTCCGGAATCCAGATGGGCAGTCTCGAAGAAGCGGGTCTCACCACTAGAAATAGAAACAGATAGAGTCAAGGACGGAGAGGATTTACTCTTGCCTAGGATGACCTCTCCAAATGGTCCTAGACACTGGAGTTTCCCGGCCTCACCGGGCAGGAACGGATCGGATGCTCTATACTGCCACAGTAGAAGCAACTCCCCTCGGCTCGGCGCATCTCCAGGCGAGACTTGACCATCTTGGTTTGGTCAATTTTCATAGGCTCAGGTGAACACTCCCAGGGAATTGCTGGTTGCGAGGTTGGCCTTTGCAATGTTGGAGCGAGATGCGGAAATATTCTCTCCCGGGTAGTTTCCTTAGCACATTCCAAAAAATGGATGTCAATCCGGGTAGCTAATGACACCAGGTCGTCCAGGGTGGAAGGGAGGTCTCGACCAGCTAGCTCATCCTTGATCCGTCTGGAAAGACCCTCCCAAAAGGTGGACATTAGAGCCTCGTTGTTCCAGGCAAGTTCAGATGCGGGTTCGGAAACTTATGGCATACTGGCCCACAGTGAGACTCCCTTGGCAGAGACGGAGATGTGAGGAGACAGTAGAAGATTTTCATCTGGGCTCATCGAAGACCTTCCGGAAGGCAGCGAGGAAAGCCAGAAGATCGGACACCAATGGATCCCCTCTTTCCCACAGAGGGTTTAGCCATGCCAATGCCTCCCCGGTGAGGTGAGACATGATGAATGCCACCTTGGCCCGGTCGGAGGTGAACTGGTGTGCCAGAAGTTCAAAGTGCAGCGTGCACTGATTTATGAAGCCCCGACATAAGATGGGGTCACCACCAAAACGTGGAGGCGCAGAGAGCTTGGGTCCAAAGCCGGGTGCCACAGCGCTATGGGTTGAGGTGCCGCCAGAGCGAGTGCCGCTCTGCTAGAGACGGACGCTGGCGGGAGTTGACAGTTCGCAGATAGGACAGGATAGTTTCCTGTTGGGATCTCTGACGTGAGACCTCCTGGTACAGGTCAGAGAGCGAAGGAACCTGGGGGCCACCGGGTTCCATGGCCTGTGCAAACTGTTACGGGTCCGGGTGGTGGAACCTCTGTGCTTCGGTGCAAGGAGGGACCAGAGGGGCGTGACTAAGTGCCTACTCAGCCTGACCCAGGTCACAGCGGCTTAGTCGACTCCATGAACCAGGGAGGGACCGGGCAGGTGGGCCAGCTGCCACTCTGGGACCTACCTTGTGTGAGAGCAGGCGACTCCCACGGGTCAGATGACCGGAGCAGGCTGGTACAGTGGATGAGCACGGTAGGCAGGCTGGCAGGCACGACAGGTTACTTGGCAGCTGCTCCGGGTTGGCAGGCTGGCGGACATGGCAGGTAACTGGCAGGTGCTCTAGGTAGGCAGGCTGGCGGGCATGGCAGGTAACTGGCAGGTGCTCTAGGTAGGCATGCTGGCGGGCATGGCAGGTGCTCCAGGTAGGCAGGTTGGCGGGCACAACAGGTTACTTAGCAGGTGCTCCGGGTTTGCAGGCTGGCGGGCACGGCAAGTAACTGGCAGGTGCTCCAGGTAGACAGGCTGGCGAACACGGCAGGTACTGGCAGACTGACGGGCTGAACTATTAGACCGACTGGTCAGCTGGACTGTAGACAGACTGGCGGGCTGGACTGACAGGCAGTGGGACCTGAGGGCTGAAGCAAGTGTTAGCACACGGAACCACAACCTTGCACAGGCACCTCCATTTTGGAGGAGGTGCCTTATAAAGGGGAAGTCCACCGGCCATTGGCCAGGGACTCTTTAGGATGGCGCGCGCGGCCCCTTTAACAGGGAGGGAGCGCATGCCCTGAGCATAGTGCCCGGGAAGCTGCGCGCAGTGCGCCACAGCAGCTGCATGAGGGGAGCTTGAGGACGCCGGACCGGGACCGCGGCTGTGAGGGGACCGGCGTCTCTGCCCGGCTGGAGGCAGAGACGCCAATGCTACAATATATACACACACACACTGCCTTGAAAAAGTATTTATACCCTGTGAACATTTCCACATTTTTTCACGTTACACCCACCAACTTATATGTACTTTATTGGGACTTTATGTGATATACCAACACAAAGTAGCAAGTATTTGTGAATTGTAAAAGAAATGATACATGGTTTTATAAAAATATAAATCTGAAAATTGTGACGTGCTTTTGTATTCAGTCCCCCACCCCCCCCGAGTCAATACTTTGTAGGACTACTTTTTGCTGCAATTACTGCTGCATGTTTTTTGGGGTATGCCTCTACCAGCTTTACACATCCCAGGGCTGAAATTCTGCCCATTCTTCTTTGGAAACCAGCTCTAGCACAGTGAGATTGGATGGAGGCGTCTGTGAGCAGCAATTTTCAAGTCTTGCCACAGATTCTCAATAGTATTTAGGTCTAGATCTTAACTGGAACATTTACACACATGAATATTCTTTGTTTTAAACCATTCCATTGTAGCTTTGGCAGCCTGTTTAGGGTCATTGTTCTGCTGAAAGGTGAACCTTTGCCCCAGTCTCAAGTCTTTTGCAGCCTCTAACAGGTTTGTCTCTATGATTGCCCTGTATTGCCCTGTATTTAGTTCCATCCATCTTACCATCAACTATGATTAGCTTTTCTGTCCCTGCTGAAGATTAGAATCACCACAGCTGTCACCACCATGTTTGACGGTGGGGATGGAGTTTTCAGGAGGATGTGCAGTGTTTGTTTTCCGCCACACATAGCGTTTTGCACTTAGACCAAAAAGTTCTACTTTGGTCCCATCTGATCAGAGCACCTTCTTCCATGTGCTAGCTGTGTCGCCTACATGGCTTTTTGAAGACTGCAAACAAGATGTCTTTTGGTTTGCTTTCAACAATGGCTTTCTTCTTGCCACTCTTTATTAAAGCCCAGATTTGTGGAGCATACGACTAATGTCCTGTGGAAAGATTCTTCCACCTGAGCTGTGGATCTCTCCAGCTCCTCCAGAGTGACAATGGGCCTTTTAGCTGCTTCTCTAATTAGTGTTCTCCTTGTTTGGGATGTCAGATTAGGTGGACGGCCATGTCTTGGTAGGTTTGCAGTTGTGTCATACTACTTCCATTTAAGGATGATAAATTGAACAGTGCTCCGTGAGATGTTCTGAGCTTGGGATATTTTTTTATAACCTAACCCTGCTTTACTCTTCTCAGCTTTATCTCTGACCTGTCTGGTTCTTTCCTTAGTTTTCATGATGCTGTTTGATCCCTAATGTTCTCAAACATCCCTTTGAGGCCTTCAGAGAACAGCTGTTGTTTTACTAAGAATTAATTGCACACAGGTGGACTCAATTTACTAATTACGTGACTTCTGGAGGCAATTAGTCACTTGAGAATTTAGTTAGGGGTGTCAGACTACTGAGGGCTGAATGCAAATGCATGTCACAATTTTCAGATTTATATTTTTTTAAATAATTAGAAAACCATGAATTGTAAAGTGCCGCGGAATATGTTGGTGCTGTAGAAATAAAGTGTATTATTATGTATCATGTCATTTTCACTTAACAAATTATTGGTACTTTGTGTTGATATATCACAAAATCCAAATAAAGTGTGTTTCTTTTTGTGGGTGTAAGATGAAAAAATGTGGAAAAGTTCATGGGGTATGAACACTTTTTCAAGGCACTGTACCAAATATATTTAGGTATTTGCATTTACCATCAAAAGCAGCTTGATTTAACAGGGTTTTGTGAGTTACAAGAAAAACTCTTTAAAGGTTTAAACTTTAAAAATAAAAAAGAAGGATTATATACTTAGCTCATCAATGAAGTTCTTTTCCCACTCTGCTGTTGCACGTCAACTTTGCTTAAAAAATATAGGTGAGGACATAAAGGCAGCATATGGCTGTCACATCATGACGTATCTTTTGTGAGCAGCGTGGACCAGGAACAGCAGGCAGACAATATTTCTTATAACCATTAGTTCTACTTGGATATAATGAAAGTGGAATTGTGTTTTGTGTTACAGTTTTATTAAAGGACTGCATGTAATTTTTTAATTGTGCACCGCGTGTTTCTAAAGGACCTTTGTCCATCCTTTTTATCATTTGTAATGAGTTCTTCACATTATGATCTTGGCAGGCACAGAGCGAATACTTTTTAAAAACTATCAAAAAGTCAAAGACTCCATTGGTCAGATGAAGTACTGCTATGCTTTCATTTAACATTTTCTATGAAGTAGCTCCATTTATTTTTTGAATTGTAAGAAAAGCACAACAAACCACACTTTTCTACATTTCTGAAAAGACATTACACCTTTCATAAATCAGCATAGTTGTGCTAACTGATGGAAATTGAGTGAGTGGAATAAATAAGACCCGGAAAAGAGAATTGATTTAAATACAACAAATATACCAAAATGACCCAAGGGTCTCAATAGTGGTCAACCCCTTTAAGTATGCATGTCAATTTTTAATCCTAACAATAGATGTTTTTTAATATAAAATAAATTGCACATATTAGCCTATGTTCATACATTTGTTTTTTTGCTGCTTTTTTATGCAAATTTTAAGCTGCAGTACCAGCAAAGGCTGTGAAATTTCAGAAATCTCATGCACACACACTGGTTTTTTTTTCCTGGATTTGGAAAACTTCTGCGTTTTTGCAAACTGCGGCACATCACTTCTTTCAGTGTTTTTGCAGTTTTTTTCACCTATAGAAAGCAATGGGTAAGTGCAAAAACACAGCACAAAACGCAGGTATCCGTTTTTGGTGCAAAAACCTGAGGAAGTTGAATCATTTTTTTTTCAAACTAAACTTTAGTAGCATGCACAAGAGACAAATGTACTTGACAAAACCGCAGCAAATACTCGGCAAAACCTGCCTTTTGTAAGCAGCTTCTTTACTTCCAAGAGAGCAGGTTTTGCCTGCGAAAAGAAACGCAACGTGTGAACATAGCAGATTTTGGACCCGGTGCCGTATTGTCACCTAAGGTACAGTCTGTGGTTATGTGTATGTCATTGATACAGTCACAGAAATGTGGATTGATCATCCTGTTGGGTTTTGCATTTTCTTGCTGCACTGACCTTTCAACCATCATGTGCCTTTATGTAAATATAATTGTGAACTCTTGACACTTTTTCTGCAGGTTTCGCTGATCAATTTCCCATGAGAAGACAACATTCTCTCTTTCGCCTTGTCTGTTAAACAATTATTGACATAAACAAAGATAACAAGAAGTTACAATGAGATACATTCGTGCTACTCTGTACTCTAGTGTATATAGATAGATTCCTTAAGACAGCCAATGTCAGGATAATTTGTAAATTGGACATGAGATTGCTCCTTATTCCCATTGATCATATGTAAAATGACATATGCTAAAAAGGCCTTGTTATTATACAGTATTGACGTGTATTGTAAAAACAAATTTCCATCTTTATTGCTATACTTCTTTACAAGGTGAAATCACAAGAGACATTTGAATATGTGGCGTATTATTGACATGGTGTAATACTGCACTAATAAGGATTGTTCATTTCCATTTGTATGCAGTGGGGACGCCACGATACATCACGGAGCTGGCATGTGGACTTGGAGCAACCCTGTTTCTTGTAGTGTGCTTTGTAGTTGTATATCACGTGTACTGGCTGGAAATGGTGCTCTTCTACAGGGCTCACTTTGGCACAGATGAAACCATTGGAGGTACAATTTTCTTAAACAAAAGAAAATCACTTATCAGTAAATTGGTTACATTAAAGGGGTTGTCCTTTTTAATTTTTTTTTTCCTACTCCATCACCCACTTACCTACCCCAGCACCAGCGCTGGCTCTCTACTGCGTCCTTCTGGTCTTTTTCAATGTGGCTTCAATGTTGATGTCACATCAACAGCTCATCACTGGGCTCAGTGGTGTGGTCCTGTCTATCTCAACATCACCGATGAGCCCAGTAATTGGCTTCAGCAGTTACGTGATGTCACTGCTGCAACCACATCAACAAAAAACAGATTCAGCAATATAGAGTTGGCTAGTCTGGAAGTAAAGCTATCTTTGACATTTTGATGTACAAAAGCCAAAGCATTAAAAAAATAAAACTAAAATGGAAAACCCCTTTAAAGGGTTATGGAAAAAGAAACCGTGTCACGTATGTCCAGGTGCCTGATATTTTCCATTCACTTTAATGGGTAGTGTGGATTTTAAGAGTAAGGAGACCTGTTTGTTTTTATCTCTAACTACTCTTTTAAAACGTATATCCTTGTATAAAGAGAAGTAGAACAGCTGGTTTGTAAGAATCTAATTCTATTCCAAATTTTTTGTTTTATACTACATATGTGTCTGTAATTATCTTTCTTGAGATATCTCAAGATGGGTGGCACAGGATGACCAGCTTTAAAAAGTAAACGTTTTGTATTTAAGGCCCCCCATAAACATTAGACTATTGTTAGCTGAATCCACAAATATGGATGGCCAACAGTCTAACTTGTGTGGGGGCCTCCTGACTGTCCTCCAACATGATGTAATGGAAAAGAAAGATTTAACATGCCCGATTTTGGACTGCCAATCCTTTTGTTCTATAAGAAATAAGCCGCTGCCAGGAATGTCTGACAGCAGCTCTTTTATAGAAAACACAGAACTGTTCGGCCAGCCGAGTGCTGCTGTGTATGGGGGAGATAGCTATCGCCAGAACCATCTGTCTATATTTAGATAGCTGTTTTTTGGCCAACAGCTATATAAAGTATATGGGGGCTTAAAGAGGCTTCAGAAATCCTGGTTCCGAGGCGCAGATTGTTATAAAAGAACAAACCTTTCTTTACTCACCATCTCTGAATACACCGCTGTTCCTGTCACTAGTTATTGCCTGCACTGCTGACGTCATGTCAACAGTGTGGCAGCCAGTTGGTGAGCTCAGCAGCTCTGAATGGGGTGTTCCAACTACACAGGCAGAGCCATTGAGTTTCCTGATTGCCTGTCACACTGTCGATGTGACGTCAGCGCTGCAGCATTGGCAAAGACTCAGTGGTGGACCCAGGGTCAGTTAGTAAAATACAGGGGTTTTTTTTCATAACAAATTGCGCTCAGGGTACAGGTTTTTCTCAAAGGGGACAACCCTTTTAAGTTAAAACATTCAAGAGTAATGCAAACAGCTCTCCTCTCACAGCACTGTTCTCTGCATCTCAAAATAAGACAGAGGTCATGTCTGTAATTTTTATACCTAACATTTTCTGTTTTTCCTAGATGGAAAAGAGTATGATGTGTATGTATCCTATGCAAGAAATGCAGAGGAAGAAGAGTTTGTTCTAGTTACACTAAGAGGGGTGTTAGAAAATGAATTTGGCTACAAACTATGTATCTTTGACAGAGACAGCTTACCTGGTGGAAGTAAGTATCTGCTTTTCTATCACTTCTTTTTTTTATTCTTTAAAGTACTTATGTTCCAACATCTATTTTTTTTCTGAATCCACAAGATTTACTAGCAATTCATAAATCAAATAAAACTGCATATCCTTACATTAACTGACGCGTTTTACACTACACTAGTTCTTAGTCAATGTAAAGATTATTTCTATTCTTCAGTCTTACGAGATGCAGAGAGCATGCAAAAGAAGGAGGAAATTAGGGACAAGTTAAGACTTACTCATACGGCTAAACATTTTATTAGATGACCTATCCATAAATTTCACACAGCAAGACACATCTTCTATTTATAACTCTGCTATAAAGCACAGTAAGACAATTTAGTTATTCTTTGGACGTACTTGGTCTTATATTTGGTAGGAAACATATGTCCAGTTGCTGTGACCATCTGGCATATTGAATATGTGTCTAGCAGTTTAGGAAACTGTCTAGACTCTCAAGTGGTTAGACTGTGGTTAGGAAAATTGAAAAGAAATGATTAGACTTCTACAAAGTATTTTTAATCTTCATTAAGGTAAAATTAATTGTGTTCCAACTATGAAAACTTTGCTAATTAGTTACACTTTTATTAAGGTCTTATCTTCTTGACACTTAAAATAATGTCAAATTACAAATGAAATCTTTATAGAACAGATTTTTTTTCAAGATCTGGAGCCCTTAGATCCCCTTCTGTGCATTGTGGATCAGAAATTCTGATGTGCAGCAAGCATCAGTATCAAATGTTCCATTTCTTTAACATGTCACCTTTCTTTTCCAGTCGTTACAGACGAAACACTGAGCTTCATTAAGAAAAGCCGACGTCTACTTGTTGTGATTAGCCCCAGTTATGTCCACCAAGGTACACAGGCCCTCCTGGAGCTGAAGGCTGGCTTGGAGAACATGGCTTCCCAGGGCAACATCCGTCTTGTCTTAGTTCAATATAAGTCTATAAAGAATAGAGAGAAAGTGAAGGAGCTAAAACTAGCTCAATCAGTACTTAGTGTTATCAAGTGGAAAGGAGAAAAATCTAAGTATCCTGGTGGTAGATTTTGGAAACAGCTTCGTGTGGCGCTGCCTGTTAAGAAAAACTCTTCAAATAAAAATAGTTTCCAAATGGTTCCCCTGAATCTGGAATTTGGTACAGAGTATGACAAAAATGCAACTACTCAAAGTCATAAGCGGTAAATTTGAGGCTCTAAAACCAAAACAACACCAATCTAGGTCTATGTAATAAAAAAATACAATTACATTTGTGAAATTATAGAGCTATTGACTTGCCTATATCCTGAACTACATTTTAAAATATGTAACATAGAAGTGAAGGCTATTTGCAGGTAACATATTCGTAAAGGAGGCCTAATGTCATAACTGCCCAAACTTTGGAAGTGAATCGTGAGGACGTGAATAGACATTCTGATTCGATAGTGATAACAGGGAGGGACTTGGGACAAGACATGGAACAAAACCAAGTGGTTCTATCTCTTAAGGTTGTATAAATACAAAGGAGGTAACATCGGTAATTCAGAAAGTATAGTATATCAGTAAGATGCGTCTGATGATATGTTCTTACCAAGCAAAATGATTGAATCCAAATACTCAGGGAATTTAGAATCTTTCCAAAATGATATATTTATAGCAGCCCATGAGGTTGCGATCCAGACCACGATTTTGTTTAGAATGTAGTGGTTGTAAATATGCATTCATTCCCGCAACCTTCATGTTAAAAATCACTATATTTTTTTTCCTAGATAAAAATCACACAAACAAGTATAACAGGGAGAATATAAGACCACCAACGCATTTCAAACACTCTGGTTCTTGCTCATGTCTTGTTGTGTTGCTCAGCCTGATGATTAATTAGTCATTATGCTCCACCCAAAATAAAGATTTAAAGTGACAGAAGCCAAACCAATAGAGTGAACTATAAATTGATGGAAACAAACATACGATAGATAAGCATAAACACAACAAATTTCATTAACGGGCGCATAAAACAAATACTGGAAAAACACAATTCTGCTTAAATTGGAGTTATTCTTCTCCCCCTGTGATTGTGAGGGTCTCCATTGGGTACTTTGCTTCCTTCCACCTTTTGACATATTTACTGATGGGTCAATTAGACATTGGTCCTAATATGAGATAGGGAAATATGATTGTATGTCCTATTATGGACATGACAATGCTGTGTACTTTGACACAGTATATTGGAGAAACATATAAAATGTAAAACAAATAAAACTTTTGGTGCCTTACTGCTTAGATTTTGAGTTCTATCACCACCATTTACTCCTGTAGAGTTTAATTTGGGGAAGTAACTGACAGCTCCTATAGGCACCTTATGTATTTTGATTATGTTAGATGCCATATTCTAGCCCATTGGGCTCAGATTTAGTGCGGATGTACAGTAACTAAAGTTCATGTATTAAAGCAGTAATGCAATATTGTTCTTCAAAAGTTCACGTGCTACTGCTGTGTAAAGTATGTTCTCTAAAAATAGTGTTTCAGTAAGGCTGGGTGCCCATGTAGCGTTTTTCAAGCGTTTATGCTGTGGAATTTCCGCAGCGGAAACGCTTGTGAAACGCTAGGTAATCCGCACCCCATGGTCCCCAAGGGGATTCCGCATGTTCTATGCACATGCTGCGGATTTTTCTGCAGCGTTTATGCTGCGCACAAAAATCCGCAGCATGTCATTTAATTTTGCGGAAGCGCAGCGGAACTCCCGCCATTGACTTGCATTGAAACGCATAGAAACCGCGACTGTACATTTGTACAAGCGGCTTCTATGCGTCTCTATGTGCGGATGGTACCCAGTTCTGGAGGAGAGGAGACTCTCATCCAGACCTGGGTACCATTGTACCTGTAAAAAAAGAATAAAATAACAAATAAAGTTCTATTCACCTGTCCGGCGGCTTCTCTCTGAATGCCGGCATCGCTTGAGGACCTGCGGTGACGTCAGTCATGTGACCGCAGGCCCTTCACCGCTCTATCTCGCGATATGCCGGCAGCCGGGAACCAGCCAGGAAGCAGTGCTGCTGCACACACCGGGGCCTCGGGGGTGAGTATAGCTTGATTTGTTTTAATTTTTACGGTTCACACTGTATAAATCCATGCTGTTTGCATGGATTTATATAGTGTGACCTAGTTGTCAAGCACTTTCCAAGTGATGCTATGGCCTGGAAAGCGCTTGTCAATCTGCATGCGGAAACGCATGTGGATCCGCATGTATTCTGCAGGAAAAACGCATGCACAATCTGCATGCTTTTTTTCTGCCAGGGAGATGCAGAAATGCTGCAGAAATTTTCTGCCTCATTTCTGCATCGTGGGCACATAGCCTAAGAATTGTGAGCTGAAGAGATCTGTTGTAGCTACTAAGTAGAATAAAAAGTAAGTGAAAAGGTCAGGAAGGTTTGAGGGCTGTAGGAATAAATGAGAGGTTGCCATTGATAAATGTATCTATGTCTTTTCTTTCCTTTTCTATTACAATTTGCCACCTCTGACCAGATGTGTGATAGCTCTAGTTGTCTTTTGCTATCTTAAGTAGTATAAAGCTTCATAAGCTAAATATTGCAATTCTATGTGCATTTTGTAGGTACCACAGACAATTTTGCCCTGATCACAAAGTGACCCAATACTATTATTAATGTGTGTGTGTGTGTGTGTGTGTGTGTGTGTAATATAGCAGTGGAGGTAATTGCTGAGCGGACATATCTTATACCATGCAGTATGTTAAGAATTTTTTACTGATCTGTATGTAAAGATTTGGAGTTCTAAGATCACATGTTTGAAAATCGATTTCACCAAACAGTGAAGATGATTTTTATACAAGCCCAGTAATATATACTATACTCTCAGCAAAATTTATTTGTATGACATGACAGTCACACATGTCATAAATGAATGAAAGTCTATTACAGGTCATGGCTAGAATTTGATTCCATCGATCTGGCTTTAAAGACTTGTCTGATTGACATGGCTTGGATAACCAATGTACAGGGAACTTGTCATGTGAAAAAATGCTATTAACCTGCAGAAATGGGGTTAGTTTGCAGCTCAACAGTGTTCTGAAGCCGCGCGGCCGCCGCACTGAATGGCCTGCTGCCGGAAGGAGATGATGTTTATTCATCCCAGCAGCCTCAGACTTTCAGTCATAGAGGCACGGCTTCAGTCACCACTCAGTACATAGTGAGTGGCAGCTGTAACCACGCCCTGGCACTGACTGACAGCCAGCTCTATAGTGCATTAGTACAGACCCAGATGTCAGTCAATGCTCGGGGCATGGTGTCTGTCGGCGCTCAACATGTACTGAGCGGTGACTGAAGCTGCGATGGCCGCGCCTCTGTGACTGAAAGCCCAAGGCAGCCAAGAGAAATAAAGTTCATTACCTCCCAGCAGCCAGGCTTTCAGTGTGGTGGCTGCACAGCTTCAGAATGCTATTACCCTGCAGATTAACCCCATATCTGCAGGTTAATAGCCTTCTTTTACATCATCTGTTCCCTTTAAACTAAATCTAGGGCTCTGTTCACATCTGCGTTGGAGTCTCTACTGGAGATTCATATATACCCAAACTAAAGAAAGTAACACATCATGGACTACTAATACACATCCAAATATTATAAGAAATCGTTTTTGACACGTAAATATATTGATCGTACGAAGACATCTTCACTTGTTAAAACCACTTAAAGACATATATAACAACCTAAGGACATCAGGCAATAAAAGCTGTACCTGTACCATATTACAGCCAGCCACTGAACTTTTTTTTCATTTTTATATGTTTTTTTGGTTTTTAAGTGTTTTTAGCAAGTGTGGATGTTTTTGTATTGTCTACATCAGGGGTAGACACAAATAGAAGAGGGCTCCTGTGCAAGAACAATATATGAGCCTTTTGTAGTCCAATCATAATGTTCACTTTTGTATGTTTGTGGCAGAAGTTCCTTGTTATTTTGGAGGTAGAAATCGGCCCCCTTACCTCTTGGGCCCTTTGCACCAATGGCATGTCCATCCCCTTGCCTACATATTCATGTATCAATAAAAACTTCTTGTAACATTTGGATGTGCTCTAGTAATATGCACTTTCACAAGCAAAAAGAACAGCTCACCACAACTGCACCATTAACATCCCGGGTGCTCGAAAGCCTGAGCAGGCATAAAGATAAATCCAACTGAAGGAAAAGTCGGCACTCCGTCCTCCAGGATAAATTCTTGTTTCTTTATTCAAAATCACTCTGCGTTGACAACATTAAAAGTATCTGAACAACTGATGTGTTTCGGAATAAATTCTTTAATCATAGCTTAGTCTTAGTGCCGACTTTTTCTTCAGTTAGATTTAGTAGCATGTAATGTTCCACGTAAAAAAAGAAAAACTCACCAGTGCTGCCGTTCCACAACTCGAGCATAGCATACGATAATGATATGATACTGGTTTTTCAAAGTGATCTCTTGAGTTATATGTTAAAAAATGACAGTGCTCCGCTCAAAGAAGTACATGTATACCAGCTGCGCTCTTCAGAATTAGCGTTGGCCAAGTGGGATCTCCGGTCCTCTCATTTTTATTTGCAATGAATAAAGAGTTGGAAATTCTGATGAGTGCTGCTGGTATACATCTGCTTCAGTTGTAATATATAATGTGTGGTTTTCTTTTGTTTAGGTGTATTACTCTTTAGATCACACATCAGTAGCCAACCACATTTCTTTTGTGTCTCCACTCTTTATGTAGTAGTTCCATCGCATATTCTATCACATTTAGTGGGATCAGTCTGGCACTGCAGTTATTTTCAAATTTCTCTTCTATAACATTTGTTAGTGTAGATGTGAATACAGCTTTAAAGGAGTTGTTTGGGCATAGGTATTCTATGCCCAATCTACAGAATAGGTCAACAGTAGCAGAACGGTGGGGATCCAACACCCAAAGCTGCCACCAATCAGCTGTTTTTTTTGCTCTGTTGGTGGCTGTATGTGAACACTTTGAATGGAGCTGCTAATTGCAGCTCTGTTAAAGTGTAGCTGCCACTGCCAGTTACTGCAGCACACCTTCTGTTAAAAATATAATAGGCGCTGTGCTGCAGCGGCCACTACATATTGGAGCTGTGCTCAGCAGTTCTGCAGAGTCTTTAAATCTGGCCACCACCGGAGCATAAATCAGCTGATCGATAGGGGACTGGGTGTCAGACTCACACCGATCTGCTATTGATGACTTATTCTGTATATAAATCATGGTTATAGGAAGTTTCGCCCCCAGCAATTTTCCCCCATCGGTTCGCCCCCAGGTACATTTTGCCCCCAGACATTTCGCCCCTATCATTTCGCCCCCGGACGTTTCGCCCCTGGATGCTTCGCCCCCGGATGTTTCCCTCCCGCACGTTTCACCCTGCACTTTTCGCCCCGGATGTTTCGCCTCCTAGCATTTCACCCCCTCATGATTCGGATGTTTCGCCCCCGGATGTTTCACCTACAGCATTTTGTCCCTGGATGTATCGCCATCTGATGTTTCGCCCCTAGCATTTTGACCCCAGATGTTTCACCCTCAGCTTTTGGGGTCAACATGCATGGAACAAAACATCTAGGGCTGAACATACCTGGGGGTAAAATATACAGGACCACAATTGCTGGGTAAGAAACTTTCTAAAACCTGGGCTTGGTGAGTAGCAGTGGCAGGCTGTAGAATTGTGCTCCAGTGGAACCTGTGGCTGCCTTTTCAGCAGCTCACTCAGTGTCTCTTCTGGCTGGCCTTAAAGGAGTATTATCACCCTAGAACACAAAAAAACTGACATACTTACCTGTTGCAGCTGCAGCTCCTTGGGTCCCGGAGTGCAGTCTAGCAGTTCCCCGTGACGTCTTCTCCTGCTTCCGGCTGTCTTTTCATCTTGCCTGGATCACTGATCTATGAAGCATGATGAATGCCGCGGCAGTGAGGCCGAATGTCTCCCGGCCGCTCACTGACATGACGTCACTCCTGCCCCATTTATCAGTCAATCCCGGGGGCAGGATGCCTCTCCTCTCACCGAGACACTGCTACGCATGCGCAGTGCCGCGATGAGATCTGGTGTTACATATAATGGCTTCTTTTTGTCATCCATTACATATCATGCTGTATCTAGTGATGAGCAAACCCGATCTGGAAAGTTCAGGGTTCGTATCAAACATTGTCTGCTCGGGTTCAACCACACCGACCCCAAACAGGCAATGTTCGGAGTTTGCTCATCAGAAAATAAAAATCTCTTCTCTCCCCTTCGCTGAGGTCCCGACCTGCGGGCAAAATGCTCTGATGGAAACAGTTGATTTAACATGTCACAAAAGTGCAGCACTCTGTACAGTACTTTGGTGGCATGTGGATTGATGACGGACGGGAATTTATGAACCACAAGGACAAACTGGCGAAACATCCAAACTCAAAATTCTGGGGGCAAAACAGGGTACAAACATCCGGGGGCGAACTGGGGGCGATATGTGCGGGGGTGAAATGTGCGGGGGCAAAACATCCTGGGGGCCAAATGCTGGGGGTGAAACATCTAATTCCCATAAATCATCATATATCTATGCTTGAACATCTCCTTTAAAGAGAGAGAAATATGCATGTGGCTCATATGTTTACAGTTCTTATGTTTGGTGGTTTGTATTATAAGATTCTCAAAGCACAAAAAAATATTTTTTACTTTCAAAGTTGTGTACTGCATAGAGGTGCTCATTTATACCAGTATGGGCCCCAATTCATCATTGCCTTTGCATCTGTTTTTTTGTTGAGTTTGGTGTTCTGCGGATTTTTTTTACCCAGTTAATTATTCTATTTGCGCCTTTTAGTCTATTTTATTTGTGCTCCCTTATTTTTTTTCTACTTTGTGGGCAGATTTTAGCAATTCCAAATGTTTTCCCGATTCCTCAATTGCAACGTTTTAAAAAGTCACAAATTTTACTGCAACTTCACTTAAGTTCCTCGCTGGTGTACTTTTAAATACGTCAGCATTTTGGCGCATAATTCGCAATTTTACAAAACCTTCGTCTTTTTTCCCTTGCAAAGTTGCAAAAACAGTTCAAGACCGAAAAAAAGACCATATTTGACTTGGCACCAAATTCATGAATTGTGTGTGCCATTGTGAAGAATTTGTCTCAAAAAATGGCAACTAATTCCAGAAGACAAAAAAGAAAAATGACTTAAAAAAATATAAATGATGAATCGGGGCCTATGTTTTTTGAAACAATACATATCTGTACTTTCTTCATTATAATAGAATTAAGAAACATAACAACTCATCATGTAACAGTATTGTTTTTTTATAATTTTCTTTATATTGCACTGGTAAAAGGAATTTGTCATCATGTAAAGCTCCCCTGAATTACTGTAAGATTAAATATTTGTATTTCTTATCTGTCATCTATCTTTTATCCTTCTCCCAATAAGCCCATAAAAGCTTTGTAGAATATGGGTGTTTTCATATAACTATGCATTAGAGTAGTTCAGAGAGGGTTATCGTGGTGCCAGGTTCTCTTATGGATCCCAGTACACTTTTAAGAGCTACTGGCTACACACATATTTGACCAGCAGCTAATCTTTTTGATAGTGAGGATGATCAATGAGTGGAACAGGCTGCTATGAGAGGTGGTGAGTTCTCCTTCAATGGAAGTCTTCAAACAGAGGCTGGACAGACATCTGTCTGAGATGGTTTAGTGAATCCTGCATTGAGCAGGGGGTTGGACACAATGACCCTGGAGGTCCCTACCAACTCTATGATTCATCTTCACTCCTCCATTTACATTTACAACACTTGACTGAGCACCTAAGAGTACATGTTGCTTATCTCCTGTAGGAACAAAGGATCAGTCACATTGAAGTCCAATGTTCCAGATACTTTTTCCCCCAACATCTGCCATGTGGTGAGAGTTGGGGCAATTCCCTACTTATCAGTGAGTAGGTCAGTTTAGCAGGTTCTGCCAACAATTCTCTGTGTATAGTCATCTTAATTATAGTAACATTTAGGTGGTGTTATCGTCCCATTACTTGTTTGGTGGACATTAATTTTGGTGGCCATAATAGGGACATTTGCAGAGCTCGGGATTTATATAGTGTCTCAGTCTCAGTACATAAAAGTTCCTTACAAATCTGCATAGTACTTTCTTGAACTAATCATTTTCTTATTGTTTTCTGCATCATTATTACATTACTGTTATCCATCATCATTTTTATTTTGTCATTTTTTTCGGTCAGTGCCTTTTGTTGTACAGTGTATTGTGATAATAAATAAATGCATTTTTATATCTTTTTGGATTTTTTTTGTGTTTTATTTTATTTAATCATCATCACATTATTTGTCGTTACTGTTTCCATGGAGCTTTTGAAGAGAATGTGTCTTCAGAAAATAACTTTTTGTTTAAATCAGGGTTCTTGTCTTTAAATGTTGCCAATATTCTACTTCTGTTTCAGCTATAACACACAAACTACTTACATTTGTAGCTTTTCACCACGGTTGATGAGACAAATTTTCAACTTGACATTTTTTTATTGTACCTGAAAATTGCCGGTGATTTATGTGGTAATATAGTTGTCACCTACAGTGGATATAAAAAAAGTCTAAACACCCGTTAAAATTACAGGTTTTTGTCCTGTAAAAAACTTTTACCAGGAAGAATTATTTCAGAACTTTTTCCACCTTTAATGTCACCTATAATTTTAACAAATCATTTTGAGGGGGAAAATAAAAAGTAACCAAACTAAAAATACTGTGGTTTTAATTATAGGAGGAGGTACAGCAATTGATTGTGGATTTTTTTTGCCGCATTTCTGCTGAAAGAACCTTGCCAAAAATAACATATAAAAGATGCGTTATACACAGAAAATGTGCATTTTGCAATGATTTACATACAAAAAGTGCACCATGGAATTGTCATGACACCTTTTCAATGGGCTCGTGCACACGACCAATTTTCTCATACAATTATAATCCGTGGTTTTCATACCTATGATATTCTATGGGGCTGTGCACATGTCCAACCCTTTTTGCTTGGACCAAATGGTCTGTGGAAAAAATGTAATCTTTTCATCCGAGTATCACATTGTGACACCTATTATGACTACGACAATCAAATCGCAAAAAATCTAATTTAGTTAGATTTTTTGCGACTTGCTTGTTACGGCCAAATTTACCTTGTAGCACTAGCCTTAAACTCACTGATATCCCCAAAAAATGTATGACAATGCTGAAGGGTCTCAGTGCAATTCTTTGCTTGACTTGAAAACAGCTGTTAATGCATTGGTTCTCATGTAACCTGGCAGAGCTTGAAACAGTTGTGCTAAAAAGATAGTTATTATCATAACTTACTTATGGCTGCAGTTGCCATCAAAGGTGTTTAAATTAAACGCTGACATGTATGGAATTAGTGGTTATCCTTATTTAGTATTAAGTTTTATTAATTTAATCTCTATGTAGAACATTTTTTTTCTATATTTTTTCTGTTCAACAATGTTAAAAAAGTGTCTCATTAAAATCACCTTAGTGTTAAACAGTAAAGATCCTACGGTTACATTGAAAATTATATTCTTATTTGTGTATAATTTTTGCCCAAAATAACAAGTACCAAGTATGGTAGTATTAGGACAAAATGGAGAGAACAATAATCATCCTTCTTACAACCAGTTAATCCTAGGGAATACATGTTTATTTTTCAATGAGCATTTATAAGGAGAAGTGGTGTTTGATCTTGGAAAGAACGGAGGATGGCTTCTTCCAAGCCTGTGCTGTTGTCAGTCTAATAACCAGAAAAATTATATACATTTTTATTTTGGGGGGTTACAGGGCAACCCAGTACTTTTCTTGTTGATGAGTGCATCCAGGGATAATTCTCAAGGCTGTAGCATATCACTATGTGGTTGAGTAAGTAGACATATTGCTATGTTGTGTACGGACAATCTGACCAGATATGGGGCGTATCACCTTAATCAAATATTAGAAGCTGCTCCAAATTCAATAGTGTTGATTATATATCCATCTAAGAGCCGAACCAAAGTATACATGCCTATAGATGTACTTGTTTGCAAACATACTTATATAATGCATTTATTCTTTCCACGAAACTATAACATTTTGGATTTTCAGACTACTCTGCAAAACTTAGCAGCAAGATTTTTTTTATTTCATGTAAGTCTAATCATAAAGAATCAATTTCAATTTCAGTTTAAGAAGACTGTCAGGAGAATACGTCATCTTATGTGCAGTAGCGTGTGCCACAATGAATTTAAATCAAGATTGAAGATTAGAGTACAATGAAGCAGAATTAACTCCGGAAAACCCAAACCAAACCAGTCCCATTTGGCAGACGTTATTGAATATGCATATTCACATCAATATTCCGTGAAAGGGAAACAATTAGGCAGAATGAGGCAATGAATAAGATTAATGATGCCCCTGCCTTACACTTTATTACTGCTACACCATAAAATTATATATTACATAATGGGCTTCCATACCTTCTAACTCAATTAACTGCCTTATGTTCACCCAAAGGAAATCCCTCTTTTATAGACTCTTGGCCATAGCTAAGTTTACCAGCGTGTCCACAACACGTCACCATGACAGCTTTCAAGTACTGGTTCATGCAATCCAATTTCCTAGTGTCTGGCACTGGGAGATCTGTCACCGATAAAATGCATAAGATTCGCAGAGAAGTTTCTTAATAAGCCTTAATATATCGCCGGAATATTCATGAGATGCAATATCACATTCCACTACCTTCCGTCAGCTAATAGCGCGGTCTTGATACCATTTGCTAAATTAATTTCCACTTTTCTCAGCACATTGTATTTTTTTTTTGCTTATATCTTTAATGTATGGGTTTGTATTTTATAGTTTTTTTTGTACATGTACAACAGTAAGTTCTATGATATATTGTTAATTTACCTGCCCATTATTCTCATTTTTATAAATGAATATGATAATTTAAGGTCAGTCCTTTTTGTGATAAAAGTAATAGCTAATTTGTAGGGAATGCAGCCATTCCTCTTATGAATATGAAACTTAAAGCTGCAGGATTAATGTATTATCACATAATGTATGGATACACATGCCTAATATGTGTAATATACACTTGATGGAAAATTAATCTATTTAAAAATGTAAAGTATATTGGAGTGCTTTGCTGTTGTACGAGGAATCTTTATTAATTTTTAACATATTTTCCAATATAAACTTTAATTATTTATAATGCATTTAAAGCAGCAGTGGTTAATCTGGTAGGCTATGGGGGTCTCAAATGCAGCTCCTAACTCTATGACAGGGTAGCATATCACATTTAGCCAGAGGCGGTCCTCTTGGCAAGCCCTATAACAAAGGAGATAACAAAGTAGCTCTTCTGTTTCTTATAATTAAGAAAAAACCCTACCATGGAATGTATGATCACTTTCCTGGAGAAAACAGCTGCACCTTATGAGTTTGGCTTCTCCTAAAATTGCATATTGGGCACTAAAGAGCCTCACCACTGATTTTATGTTTAACCTTTGAATAGTATAGTTTATAGGGTAACAATATTGCTCTGTGTGTGTATATGTATGTATATATATATATATATATATATATGTATGTATGTATGTGTGTGTGTGTGTGTGCATATATATATATATATCCACATACATACATACATACACAGCACAGAAGGGCAGAGATGGCATTGGTTGAGGAACTAAGCCTGCGCCATCAGCAGTAGGGGCCAACAGGAACATAAAGACGAGACCTTGCTGCACCACATGAAGCCAGGGATACAGTAACTCCAGTCGCAGCCATTTAAACCCTTTGATGCTGCTGTTAGTAGTGGCATTTAAGAGGTTACACAGAAGGACTGTCGCCAACCCCAACTCCCCCCCCAACTTGTACTTTCAATATAATTTTGGTTGTCACGCCAGTCAGGGGCTTGGTGAGACCTGAAGGTCAGCCATCTTTGCCAGGAACAGGGATTTATAGGATGCCCATCAGCATTATGCTGACTGGTATAATGGTGTAAGACATTACAAAAGAACTGCGTTGTATTCTGTAAGTGGGACCATGATGGCATGGTCTAGTCCCCTTGCATGACATGAAAATATAAATTGTTTAAAAATGTTGATAAAAAACACAGTTGCTATCACGTCAAACATAGCAGTTCATATAATAAAACTGATGTATTATTTGTCCCACACAATATAAAATCTGTAAAAATCAAAAAATGATCTAAAATGGTAAAAATAAAAATTACAGCCCATCCAACAAAATACATGCTCTCGTACAGCTATTTTGACAGAAAAATTAACTTGTCACGGCACTTGTAATATGGCAAACATTTTTCGTTATTTAAAAGGGACTTTTTACTGTACAAATATAATACACCATAAAATTGGGAGTGCAGCTTTTAGCGATCTATGTCAGTCCCACAAACTCTGAATGTGCGCTTGACCACCGCCCTATTCAAGGTGGGACAAAGGGCAACTGTTCTCGTGATCTGTGAGGGTTACAAATGTACTACATTTATAATCTTTCCACAAGATAAGTGATAAATATATTAGGTACCACAATCTGTTAAAGGGAACCTGTCAGCATGAAAATGCAGTCCCATCTGTAGGCATCATGCTATAGAGCAGGGGGAGCTGAGTAGGTTGATATAAAGCTTGTGAGAAAATATTCAGTATAACCTGTTTCCATCATTTAATCCTCTGCTTTTTCTGGATTTTTGATCCGGTGGGCGGTCCGATCAGTAACTGACAGCTGCTTTGTAAAAGAGTGCATAGAAAGAAAGCTGTCAGTCACTGATAGGACCGTCTACTGGACCCAAAACCTCAGAAAGACCTGCGGTTAACATCACGAAAAACAGGTTATACCAAATCTTTGCTCACAAACTATATATCAATCTACTCAGCTCCCGTGCTCTATAACATCCTGCCTGCAGATTGGATGGCATTTTCATAATGACAGGTTCCCTTTAAGGAATTAAAGACAACTGAAAAGACTGCATTACTCACAATGCAAATACACATACACAGACTGTAAGATAATATGTATGCATGAACATATGTTTTCAGTACAATAATTCCAAATGTTTTTATGGAAAGGTGTTCAGACAAGTCACCTTCTCTGCTTTTGACATGAACAGTTGGAGAAACAGGACTCGACCCTGCATACTGTGATGCCCTTTGCTTTTTTTGCAGCATTGCTTCAAAATTAACATTTTGTGCTTCACTTTTATTACCGTTCCAGAGTTAGACATAATGCACTGAAAATATTTGTTGATATACTGAATGAATGATTCCAGTGCTGGAGGAATTCATGAAATAACATCCTAGCTTATTGAGTTATATTTGTTTCTGATTGTCCCAGGCATTGTCTCCATCTTGTGTAGATGAACATCATTTCCATTCAATGAAAAGTAATACATTTTTATATTTCACAATTTTCATGATATTTGTTTGCTATTTTAGAAATTTCTTTAGAAGAAGAAAATCTGTATACTCACACGCGTATCATTCGCCATCATGACTGCTGGCATGCTTCATAGTGTTTGATGGTCATTCTAACTTGAAATGAGTAAAAAGCTTTCCACGTTACTGCTGTAGTACGCTATGCAGGGCAGTTTTGAGCAAAACCGCCCGGACCCCAAACTGACTCTTCTTATACTGATACATTGCAGCAAACCATTATGCTGGGAGTGGCACAAAGATCTTGGAGAAGTGTTGAAACATTATCTATATTGAAAACTTGCACAACTGATCAAGCTTTGGGGTTACATAGCAACATGAGTCACGCAACATTGAATTCATAGTGTCGCATTGCAACATTGATTTAAAGATATTCTATAATGTCATGTTCTGACCGGAAGTGACCGTGACGCTGAGTCACATATGTTTCCAAATGTGTTGGAAATTCTGTCATTGGTCGCAAGTCACACGCAACTTACGTTTAACTTAGCCGTGATTTTTTTTCAGCACAATCACATTTCTTAATGTATCGTATTGTGTAGAAGTTTTCAACAGTTGTGGAAAAAATGGTGTAAAGTCAGAATGTTTTACAAAAAAATAAAAGAAATCTACATCAAATTAATATTTGATGTGAGCACCTTTTGCCTTCAAAACAATATCAATTCTTCTAGTTACACTTACACATCGTTTTTGGAAGAACTCGGCAGGGTGGTTTTTCCAAACATCCTGGAGAAATAATCTTTGATCTTCTGTTAGTGTAGAGTTATGCAAATCTTTCTGTCTCTGAATGTAATCACAGATAGACTCGATGATGTTGGAATCCAGGCTCTGTGGGGGCCATATCATTACTATCACGACTCCTTTTTCTTATTTACTTTTCAGAGAATTCTTAATGACATTGGTTGTATGTTTGGGGTTGATGTCTTGCTGCAAAATAAATCTTGTAGACGCCATTTGTTGACATGTAGCCCCAAACTTGCAAGGAAACTCTACCAAACTTTACTCTTGGCTGCAGACACTCATTATAGTCATGCTCACCAGTCCTCCGGCCAACATACTGCTTTCTGTTAAAGCCAAATTTTAGCATTTTGCTTGAGTCCAGAACACTTAGTGCCATTTTTCTGTTTTCATGCACAGTTCAATTGTGTGAACTTGTTGCCATGTTGAAGGTATTGCTTGTTGGCAACAATTCTTCTATAAAAGAACACTTCTGGTCAGACTTATCTGAACAGTAGTTCGGTGCAGCTGGTTCTCACTGCCTGTTCTGAGCTGATGGCACTGCTGGACAAATTCCAATTTGAAAGGGAAGTACGATGTGTCTTTGATCTGTTGCACTAAGGTCGAACACTATGCATATGGACTTCAACATTGCCAATTCTTGGTGTCCTCAATTATGAGAAATACAGACGGATACTTATCCATCATGCAATGCTATCAGGGAGGCATCTGATTGGCTCCAAATGTATTCTGCAGCAGAATAAAGACCTCAAACACACAGCCAACTTAAATATGAACTATCTTTAATGTAAAGAAAAGCAAGGAGTCCTTGAAGTGATGATATGGTCCCCATGAAGCCCTTATCTCATCATGAAGTCTGTTTGGGATTAGCTATATGTACCTAGATGTATCTAGAAGAATTGGAATTGATGTTTTAATGTTGTTTTAAATGCAAAAGGTGGTCACACAGAATATTAATTTGATTTAGGTTTCTCTATTCGTTCACTTTGCACTTTGTTAATTGATAAAAAATAAACTATTAACGTTTCTGTTTTTGAAAGCATAAAACTTTTGCACAATTGCAGTTGCTTTCCTTGAAGAATCCATGGTCCATCTATGGGCATCAAACATTTTCCAGCAAATTGACAAATCTGTGATATAGGTGGTTGGCGTAAAATACTAACATATTTCGATCTTATTTACAATGCTGTAAATGGCTCTGGCTTTTTCATATTTCTAACCCTTTCTCTTGTAAATCCTCTTCCATTTCATCTCCCCTGCCATGCTCCCTTTTATACTTCCTAGACACAGTGGAGGCCGTGTTTGAATTTATTCAGAGAAGTCGGAGAATGATTGTTGTGTTGAGTCCTGACTATTTGACAGATAAAAGCATTAGCATGCTGGAATTAAAGCTCGGTATAGTGTGTCATAATGCCGTATGCACCAGTCTTATCATTGTGGAATATAAGCAACTCCATGGGACACACACCACCATTTCGAAGCTGAAGGAAAGCGTGCCCTTTGTGCACTGGGACGGGGAAAGTTCCAGACGCAGCAGCTCCAGGTTTTGGAAGTCCTTAAGATTGGTATTGCCATTGCGAAGCCTGAATACAAGATCAAGCTGGAATGAGAGCTGTTCTTCCCAGTCAGATATCAGTCTTGATCAGATTCAGAAGAAAAAAAGACGTTTAAAAGAAACATCATCCGCGCCTCCCCCTAAAACCAATGGCAATGACAGAAATGTGTCTGAAGGCACAGTAAAAGTTAAAAATGGGCCCAAGGGTGGAAAGGCCTGTCAGTGTTGTGTGACTTATTGTGATAGTGATAATAGACTTAGAAGTAAGTGCAGAGCTGGAGAAAAGCCTAAATGGGAGACACATTTATGCAAACCCGTCACGTATGGAAATAAAACTCGTTGGGTACAAAATGGCACAGTCCAGCAGGCCCCAGCTCCACCCCCTGTAGCTACCTTCAGCCTACAGCAGTACACAGATTTATCCAATAATAACAGTGATTTCTATGTCCTTTAATATAAAACCTGAATAACAGCTGATATTCAGGAGATCGAGAAAATGTGGACACCAAACAAATGAAACCATCTAAATAAGTTTCAAGAACTGGAGATTGAGGATGTACCAGTGAACATATGAAAAAATCCTGAGTGGATTCTATAACAATAGACATCTTGAATTAAACCTTTTGAGCTCTTCTGTCATAATTTGGAATATTAAGGTTTTTCAGTTTGGGTATTTTAACTATAATTTATTATTTCTAAGACAAACAATGGACCACTGTGGACGTTTTCCTACCATCATTATGTCTCTTCCGTCATCAAGTGACTGAAGAGACTTCTGTCTTCCTCCAAAGCATCCCAATCTAATGTAAGATATAATAACATGATAAATAAATCTGCGAGCACTTGCCAACCTGTAACAGGCATTTGTAAAGGAAATAAATCAACTTCAGTGCTATCTTATCAACTTGGATGTAACATAATCTGTCAACAATATGAGTAAATGTAGCGGGCACTTTTACTGACTGATGTCTTTGGGTGTTGAATTCTATGATTACACTTTTTTTTTGCTAATACAAAACTTTCTCTCCATGATGTTCGTAAGAGTCTAACTTATTTTTTGACGCCTCAAAAAATATCACTCACCGTATGTATGAGTATATGAAATCAAACGATGGTTATAGTAGAACAATTTTCAGCTTCATTGAATAGTTCCCATGACTGATAACTTGTGCAATAAGGAAATATCTAAATATGCACATTACTTTGAAGCCCCTGAACAACATCTTTTTGGAACCCCATTCAGAGAATATACTGATTATTCACATGTATGTTATACTTTTTGTAACAACTACATGCATGGTTTTGGAAAATATGAGTTACAGTGGCATGTAAAAGTTTGGCCACCCCTGGTCAAAATGACTGTTATTGTGAAAAGTTGAGCAAGTTGAAGATTAAATGATCTCTAAAAAGGGCTAAAGTTAAAGATCATAATCTTTATATTTACATAGTGCCAACATATTCTGCAGCGTTTTACAATTCAATTTACAGACATTATCATCACTGTCCCCATTGAGGCTCACAATCTACATTCCCTATAAGTATGTATTTGGAGTGTGGGAGGAAACCGGAGAACCCGGAGGAAACCCACGCAAACACGGAGAGAACATAGAAACTCCTTGCAGATGTTGTCCTTGGTGGGATTTGAACCCAGGACCCCCGCGCTGCAAGGCTATAGTGCTAACCACTGAGCCACAGTGCTGCCCGATGACACATTCTCTTTGTATTTTGGCAAAATATATATATATATTCATCTTTTACATTTTAAAAATTGGAAAATGGAAAATGAGCAGATGCAAAAGTTTAGGCTCCTTGCATGGTTAGTAGTGTTGAGCGAGCATGCTCGACACTGCTCGGTACTCGCCCGAGCATCTCACTACTCGGGATGCTCGGCGAGCACCGGGCATTTTCGGGTTACTCGGGCGGGAGCTCGGGTCTCTGCCCTGCATGTTTGGCACTCTTTACAGAGCCAATGAACATGCAGGGATTGCCAGCCAGTCACTGTAATGCCGCAGCCATGTTGTTTGTGGGCATTACAGTGATTGGCTGGCTGCACAGCGTCACCTTGAGTATTTAAAACCAGGCGCCGCCATCTTGGACACAGTCGCTCTGGATCAGACAGTGTAGGGAGAGTGCTGCTGAGCTAGGGAGAGATTTATACTGCGAAATAGGTAGTGTAGGGTCTCTAAAGCGTGCAAAATCAAACAAACAGTCCTTCTGAAGACTAATATCCATCCCAGATAGACAAGGACTTGCACGGGGATAGTTGCAAGTCTGCATCTTCTGATGCGGCAAGGATCACTTCTGATGGGCACACTTTTAGGCAGTGACCTGGGAGTCAGAGATACTTCCAGGGGTTTTCCCCATGCTGTTCCCATGTCTTTTCAGCTCTGTATGCATGTGTCACACAGCACATGGCCAGATAAGGTTGTAAAATGTTAAAATGACATTTCACGATGAATGCATTTGTCACGGTTGAAAGCAATGCAAAAGTGCAAAAACGCATAAAAAATGCTACTTGTGAACATAGCCCAAGGTGTGGAGGAGAATTTTTGTTTTTGGTTATTTATTTTACCTGATACACAAGTCTTTACCCTGGAAAGGATGTTCCTTAACATATTTCACAGGAAAACAGTTTCAGTTTAGTTTTTGAACGTTTTATTGTGAGCCCGTAAAAGTGGCTTAATACCTCTGACCACGTTGTTGACAGCAGTGACCTGGGGGTCAGAAATGCTTCCTGGGGCGATCCCCATGCTGTCCCCATGTCATTTGAGCACTGTCACTATCATTTTGGGCACTTTTTAGGCTTTTTACAGACTGCCGGGGGTGCCACCGCAAAAATGCTCGGGTCTCCCATAGACTAACATTGGGCTCGTTGCTCGGGTCGAGCACCCGAGTATCACGGTGAGCTCGGCCCGAGCTTCAAGCACCCGAGCATTTTAGTGCTCGCTCAACACTAATGGTTAGTACTTAGTAGCACCCCCTTTTGAAAGTATCACAGCTATTAAATGCTTTTTGTAGCCAGACCAAAAGTCTTTCAATTCTTGTTTAAAGGATTTTCATCCAATCTTCCTTGGAAAATTCTTCCAGTTCTGTGAGATTCCTAGGTCGTCTTGCATGCACTGCTATTCTGAGGTTTAGCCACAGATTTTCAATGATGTTAAGATCAAGGGACTGTGAGGGCCATTGTAAAACCTTCAGCTTGTGCCTTTTGAGGTAGTCTGTTGTAGATTTTAATGTGTGTTTAGAATCATCTATTTGAAGAAGCCATCCTCTTTTCAACTTCAGCTTTTTTTCTACAGATGGTGTTATGTTGGCATCAAGAATTTGTTGAAATTTCATTGAATCCATTCTTCCCTCTACCAATGAACTGTTCCCTGTGCCGTTGGCTGCAACACAATCATACTTAATGGTTGGCGAGATGTTCTTTTCCTGAAATTCTATGCCCTTTTTTTCTCAACACATACCTTTGATCATTGTGACCAAAGAGTTCTATTTTAACCTCATCGGTCCCCAGGACTTGTTTCCAAAAGGAGAACTGTTAATTGCTATTTCTTAATTACATTTGAACTGAGGAAAGGGCAACTTGAAAACGCTTTGCTATCTTCTTATCGCCTTCTCCTGCCTTGCAGGCCTCCACCATTTTCATTATCAGAGTGCTAGGCAGCTTCTTAGAAGAACCCATGGCTGCTGTTTTTTGGCACAAGGTTAGAAGAGGCTGGGTTTTTATAAAGCTGGGAAAGTTCCATCACCTGGCCTTTCTTAACGATGATAGTGGAAAAGCCATAACCCTAATGAGCTAATTAAGGTCTGAAGCGTTGATCAAATCTCCAAGGGTGCCCAAACTTTTGCATCGACCCGTTTTCATTTTTGTAATTTTTAATATGTAAAAAATGACTATATATTTTTTGTTTTTGCCTAAAATACGAAGGAAATGTGTCATCTTTAACTCTTTTAGAGATCATTTCATCTTCAACTTGCTTAACTGATGACAATAACATTAACTCTGACCAGGGGTGCCCAAACTTTTACATGCAACTGTATCAACTTTCTAATGCATGGTAATTACATGATTAAAGTGTAATTGCTACAGCCATAAATCACCTTTATTACTAAACTAACACTATTTCTTATATTTAATGTTGACCACTTTATCTTCTACCAATGTTTTTCTGCAACTTTCCAAGTGGTTAAAAATTCTTTATATTCATGAATGACATTCAGAGCTGATCTGGATCTTTTAGACTGCAATTTCTCTTTCAGAAGTGGCATGCCAAGGATTTAGTGATCTATAAGTAATAAGGAAAACTGATTAATGTTTTCTTGTAACTTATGCTGGATCTGGTTGTTCCGCATCCTGTATTATATGCACTTAAGTATTAAGGAATCTGAGGAACATTTGTACTTGTGGACCATGCCAATCTGGTGTAAGGTGACTTATTGGTAATGCAAAGCTCTTCTTGGAATTTAAATATGCAAATATCCTCTTCAGAAAGGAAGAGGACTAGAACTCTAGTTTCCCCTATTGGGGGTAGCAGTGCTAAAATGTATTATCAACCCTGTAAGAAGCTTTGTCACATGATTTAGGATAAAAACCAAACCAGACACTCAATTTGCAGACATGTGTTTTAGGGTGTTTAAACCTCATCAGTGCAAATTCCTATAAAAGCCACCAAAACGTATATAATAAAGTACAAGTAATTTATTTTATGAATAGCATCACAACGTTATTAACCATTTAAACACAACTACAAAGAAATGACCCTTAAAAAACCCTTAAAACCTAATTTAAAATGGAAAATGGCCAGTGTTGGCAAAAAAAGCATGAAAAGTGCACAGCAGATTAGACAATTTAGTAAACTGGTAAGGGCATTAAGTTATATATCACAACTACCAGGAACGTATACTCTATGTAGCAACTATTATAATATCAGTACAACTTGCACCTGAATAAATGTAGCACCAAATCAGAAAATCAATCACATCATAGATTTATATAACTTAAGACAATGAGAGACAACCCCCTATATTGGTGCCCATTGACCCCCTGACAAAGCGCAAGCGAAACGCGTGTTGGTGTATTGGGCAGTGTTGTCTCTGTTTCATAATGGCACATGTTGAGTATGGTGGCTAATTTATGTACTACTTTATTCTATAGGCACCAATATAGGGGGTTGTCTCACAGGGGCAAACACTTCTAAATACTTATTTGCAAATGGAGTGTCTGGTTTGACTTTTTATCCGAAGTCATGTTGCAAGGATCGTAAAAGGGATAATAATGAATTTTAAGATTGCTAACCCCTTTAAGTGATACTAGAGTTCTTGTCCTTTTCCTCTCTGAAAATTATATTTGCATAAAATTTCAAACCATATGTCATTCTAGAATCACTTCATTTTAAGTTGGAACAGGAATATAAATGTTGGTTTCATTCTCAAAAATGACATGAGGAACTATAAATTTCATTTTTGAAGTCCTTAAAGGGGTTGTCTGATGCATAAAACACATAAAATGCCTTGTATAATATCTATTTTTAAGGCCAGAACTTTTGTAATTTGCTTTATTTGAACATTTCCTACTGTTCCACTATACAGCTAATCCCTATATCTGTTTATATTTTCACTTCACTCCCTGTGATGTTTCATTTGAGGGGAGTCTCAAACAGAACATCATCAGAAGGATGGCTCTGCAGTCACTTCCTTGCACCTTCTATCACCCTTTCTGAAATGGGTCATCATTAGAGATGAGCGAATGTTTCATTATTCGGTTCGGATTATGATCATCGAATTTGCAATATTCGTCAATTTATTCTTTGATTATTTGCCGAACATACCTGAATGCCATTGGATTCAATGAGGGGAAAAACCAAACGCATACACAACACCTTCAGATGGGCCCAAAAGCTGTCAAAACACATCAAATTAGGGGCAGACATCAGGAAAGTGCCATCAATTGACTCAGAGTACAAGTAGTATAATTATTATTATTTATTATTATAGCACCATTTATTCCGTGGCACTTTACATGTGAAAAGGGATCACCAACTGTTACAAGAGGAGAGAAGACGCTATCCGCAAGGGAGCCCAAACAATCTACAAGGGATGGCTGAGGATACAGTAGGTGAGGGAACAGCTGGTCGTGCAGCGGTAGGATGGAGCGAGGGTTACTGCAGATTGTACACTTGTCAGAAGAAGTGGGTCTTCAGCTTCCTTTTGAAGGTTTCCTCGGTAGGCGAGAGTCATGTGTTGGACTACAGAGTTCCACAGTAGGGGAGATGCACGAGACAAATCTTGTATGCGATTGTGGCTAGAAGCGATAAGAGGAAAGTAGAGAAGGAGATCTTGGAAGGATGGGAGGTTGCGAGCAGGTAAGTACAGGGAGACTAGGTCACAGATGTATGGAGGAGACAGGTTTTTGATGGCTTGGTATGCCAAAGTTATGCTTTTTAACTGGAGTCTCGGCAACAGGGAGCCAGCGCAGGGATTGACAGAGGGGAGAAACCAGGGAACAGTGAGGTGACAGATGGATTAGTTGGCCAGCACAGTTTAGGATAGATTGAAGGGGTGCAAGAGTGGTAGAAGTGAGGCCACAGAGCAGGAGCTTGCAGTAGTCGAGGCGGGAGATGATGAGGGCGTGCACTGGTGTTTTTGTAGATTCATGGTTTAGGAATGTGCACATCCCAGAGATATTTTGGAGTTGGAGTCGGCAGCAAGTGGAAAGGGCTTGGATCTGATGTTTGGAGGACCGATCAGATTCAAGCTTGCGGAACTGAGGCGAGTGGGCAGCCACTGACTTTGATGGTTAGGTCAGTTGGGGGGGATGAATGAGATGGTGGAAAGATGATGAATTCGGTTTTATCCATGTTAATTTTTGCAAATCTAGCAGAGAAGAGATAAAATAGCGGACACACATTGTGGGATTCTGGTTAGTAAGGAGGTGATATCAGGTCCAGAGAGGTAGATCTGTGTGTCATCAGCATAGAGGTGATACTGAAAGCTGTGAGACTCTGAGCTGTCCCAGGCCGAAGGTGTAGATGGGGAAGAGCAGGGGTCCTAGAACTGAACCTTGGGAGACACCGACACAAAGGGGGCGAGATGAGGAGGTTGCGTGTGAGTGTGAGACACTGAATGTCCAGTCCATTAGGTACCAAGAGATCCAAGATAGGGACAAGTCTGTGATGCCGAGACAGCAGTACGCTTTGTAGATAAGGGCCAGAAAGAGCATGTGCTCCAGTAGATGACAAGTGTTGCATCAAGTGGCCCTGCTCCTCTTCCTCCACCTTAACATCACACAGTACAGTCCTCAGAGGTGGCTCCCCAATTACCCTTGTTTTTCCCTGCTTCTCAACTCTCCAACCGCCCAACTGACTGTGGGGAACTACAGATGGGTGAGTCTGCAGAGCTGTTCACACATACTATTCCGGGGCATCCGAGGTCTGACCAAAAGCTTCACAGACTCAATTGGGTGAAATACCTTAAATTATTTCAGTTAATCTGGGGCCGGACAAAGTAGGGTCCAAGCAGAATCCAAACCCTCGTCACCAGATGTTAACCCCTGGAGGTGGGCATGGATGGGTTGGAGATCGAAACAAATACACACCAAAACAGGGAGAACTAAACTAATAGACTACAAGGGTTGGAAAACTAAACTACTAAACAGGATTGGAGAACTAAACTACTACGCACCACGGGATGGAGAACTACCCCACTAGACACCAAGGTGTCACTAGACAGCAAGTCTTAGAATCCCCAAGGCTTGCGGGACAAAACTCTGTATCTAACACTTCCTTCAGTGCTTCTGCCTCCTTCATCTCCTCTGGGGCCTCCACCTGCACCCTCTGCCTTAATGAGACACACGTTCCATCAGTGCAGATAGAATCCCCCCACCTCTGTACTATGCAGCCAGGGCTCATTGCTATCAGGCAGTGTTTCAATTAATATGCCTTGGATATCGCAGTCAAACTGATCAAGAGTTGTGGACAGTGTAGTGTGGTGATGTTCACACACTGTCGTAATGAGGCAGAGACCCAAGGAAAGTTCAACTTAAATGTCTTTATTTGCAAAAACTCACAACTTAAATGAAAATGATGTCCTCTGGATTGCAGCCGGGTGGTCCAAACAGTCAGTGTAAACTGGATGCCGTGGGCAACAGCTGCGCCGTTTTGCTCAGAGGTGCAACCGTTATGTTGCCTTCACAGGCCTGTGTTATGCCTTCACACAGGCTTGTGGTGCACAGAGCTTCCTGCTCTGCAGCTAGCAATCAAACCACTGACACACCCAAACCTTTGCTGAGGTTTAAATGTGAATCCCGGACATGAGCCAGTTGTAAGACCTGGGCTGGAGGGATTTAGCTGCCCCACTACCATACTGTAGATCACACAATCCTCTGGTGGGCCCAATGTTCTTCTCGGTGAGAGTTGTATTTCACCACAGCCATATTCTATAGCTTGTTGAAAGGAATTACATAAAAGGAAACCGTATCTATTCCTGCTGTCATTTCCCAGGAAGTCCTCTAATGCAGCTTGCTGCATAATCAATGGCAGCCCGTCCAACATCAGCTCACACTTCTCGGTGGTGCTTCGACACACAAACATCTTTCTTTACGCCTTGAATTTCATGACTGCAGAGTTGGGCAATGGCCTGATCTGCAATGCATTTTGAGAAATAACGTGCATAAGCAAAGCCACAGTTCAGGTCACTGAAGGTCATCATTAAGTGAAACTCATACAGCTTTCCCACAGACTGAATGAGGGGTATCATGACAGCCAAGACTCTCCTCTCCTCACTAAGAGAACGACTGTCCATGTTCTCCTCCTCCTCCTCATTATCACCCAATCCCCATTGAGATAAGATGAGGTTCGGCTGTGTAGCATCACCCTGTATAGTTCCTTGCTCTGACTGCAATGCCTCTTCTTTAATTTTGAGTAGCGAGAATTTCATTAGACAGAGAAGCGGGATGGTGACGCTAATTATGGTGTCATCACCGCTCACCATCTTGGTGGAGTCCTTAAAGTTTTGGAGGACGGCACAGATGTCAGACATCCATACCCCCTCATGAGCTCTTATGTAGAGGCTGACCTGAATTCCAACGGTCATGTTGAAGGTGGTACTCAACAACTGCCCTCTGCTGCTCACAAATCCTTCCCAAAATCTGAAACATTGATTTCCAACATGTGGTGACATCGCACACCAGTCAGTAAGATGGAAGCTGCAAATGTAGCTGAAGCACTGCCAGGATGGTGGAAGCTGTAGCTGACTGTCTGAAATGGGCACACACGTGGCGTACTTTCACAAGCAGCTCTGGCAAATCTGTGTAGGTTTTGAGAAACCTCTGAGCCACTAAGTTGAGCACATTTAGTGCTTGCTTATCACTAATGTGTACCCCTGTATTGAGAACAGTATCAGCAGTAGTGTTGAGCAAATTTGTTCGGCGAATGTTCGAAAGTTTCAAATTCAGCAGGAATATGGCACATTCGGATTCGTGATCGCAAAGGCGAGCAAATTTTCTTAAAATCTGAAAAGTTTGACGAATTTGCGCGGGACCACGAATACATGGCAACCACAGCGTTTTGACCAGTTTTGTTAGCATAGTGCGAGTGTATGATGAGTGGTGACATGTGTCTGGTGAGTGTGGGGGCTTTGGAGAGCTTAGAACAGGTCAGATCAGCGGCCCAGTTTTTTTTTCCTGTGGGCGGTAATTTTAACTGAGGAAAGCACAGCCAGCCAATCATAACGCAGGAAGCATCTACACTGTCCAGACATAAGGGCTTCTCCTATTGGCTGCAGAAATCACATGTCCTCTCGTTATAAAAAGCGGCTATGTTCCCTCAGCACCATTATATCCATGTCACTGCTGGAGACAGACGCAGCTCAGTGTTCTCCTGTGTAATGAGAGATATTAGCTAGATAGATGGGCGCTTGTGTGGTAGTCAGATAGTGTAGATAATTCCTGGCCTTTGTACCTCTGCAACCGCTGGTGCAGCACATTTTTGGTGTTCGTGTGCAAGTACTGAGATTCTGACAGAAACAGAGGGCCCATGCCATACAATAGTGCTGTGCACCGCTGGTATAGAGCTCCATGTCTCAGTATACCTTGAATCTTTTTTTGCACTTGCTAATGTGATCAAGCAAGCGCTGTGCACCTTTTCATTTAGTGGGGTTGAAATTGTGCTTTGCACAGTCTGCAGAGCTTCTTTTTGTTGAGCACAAAATTGTTTTTTTTCTTTTGTTATTGTGATATTGAAAGCTGTGTGCACTAAAGTTTTTTTTAGTGTCAGATACTATTTTAGTGGAGTTGAACTTCAGGTGGTTTCAGAGTAAAAAAAAATAAATTTTTTCTCTTACTAGGCCCAGTCCAAAAATAATTTTTTTCCTGTGCCAAAAGTCATACAGTGCTATGAGCCAGCTATTACATCAGTGGCGGTCAAATTCATCTTGTACGCACAGTAAAACCTATATATATTGTTGGTTGGCAGGCAGAGTCCGCCAAAGGTTTATTACTGTGGCAAAGTTGATCCAGTCTGCTAAAAGGCATATCCTATTTTAGTGGCATTGAACTTGTCCTGGTTTCACAATGACATTCATACCACTTCGGTGGTGTTAGGCCCTCATTTAGGGCAATGTGAACACTTCTGGTTAAGTCTCCATCTCCTGGGTTGTCTGTACTGGAAGAGATGTGGGTCTCATTTACACTATTTCTACTGTAGTGAAATTGATTACACTTTGCTGGCGTCTGCTGCTAATTTTTGGAAATGTGGGGAATCCTGAATGGATCTCCAACCATTGGGTTGATTGTAGTGGAAGAGGTTTTGGTCTCCATGCATTTCTATAGTTATACTGTAGTGAAATTGAGCATTTGGTGCCGATATTGTTCTTCCCAAACTGGTACGCAAACGTGATAAACTCTAAATTGATTTTCATTAAACAACCATCAGCCGCCCCATCAAATACCTCTTCTGCTTCTTCCTCCTCCTCTGTTACCGTGCCAAGTTGTGTCATGCAGGTGTCTGACAGAACCAGCTGTATACCCGCTGCAGATAGGCTGAGTGACAACCCATCAGCTGTAAGTGAAGCGGACATGCCTGCTGTGTTGTCTCTCTGAGCACACCACATGTTTCTCAATCCACCGCAACATCTCCGCCTGCACCTCACTCACGGTCTATGGTTTGTTCGTTTCACCGTACTCTGGCCTCTCTCAGCACTGCAGCCAGCCCTCAATCGCGCTGCTGTGGTCACGTAAAAGATTGTTTCATCCTACACATGACAAAGCTAAGAGGTTGATCTCCACCATCTCCAATCTGTTGGCCATGGAAATGGCGGTCTTAGGCCCTATTTTTTTAAATGTAAACACTTCCAATTGAGTCTGCATCTCCTGGGTTGGCTGTAGTGGGACAGGTATGGGTCTGTGTTAAACTACTTGTAGTCTGAAGACATTGATTCCACTTCGGTGGTGTTAGGCCCTCATTTAGGGCAATGTAAACACTCCTGGTTTGGTCTCCTTCTCCTGGGTTGGCTGTACTGGAAAAGGTGTGGGTCTTATTTACACTATTTCTACTGTAGTGAAATTGATTAGACATTGCTAGTGTCTGCCACTATTTTTTTTAAATGTGGGGAATCCTGATTGGGTCTTCATGTATTGGCTTCCCTGTAATGGAACCTTCCTGTTCTGCAGTCTAAGTTGTGTAAGGTTGCGTACCAGTCCTTGCTGCGCTCCTGATGCAGACTCTGCCTGCTGCACTCCTGATACAGACTCTGCTTGCTGCACTCCTGATACAGACTCTGCTTGCTGCACTCCTGATACAGACTCTGCCTGCTCCACTCCTGATACAGACTCTGCCTGCTGCACTCCTGATACAGACTCTGCCTGCTGCACCATTTAGTCTGTCCTACTGGGTCCAGCTGCTGCGTGTCCGTTTGTCTGTCCTGGAGTGGCACCTGGCGTTCATCGGGAGCCAAGTCTAACCTCACCATCAGAGGCTCTAGTGAACAGTCTGGTGCTCACTTAGTCCCACCACTCCAGGCTCTCCGGGGTCCGCGGCACAGTGGTTCCACAAACCATATCCGTGATAGTGCGCCCTCGCAGTCAGGGCCTTTTCGCCTGTTGTACCAGTCGGTGACCCCTTTTGACATGTAAAGCGCAACTGAATAAATGTCGCTGTCACAGTAATAATAATTATAGTACTTGAGACAGAGAGTCTCATTGACAGAGAAAGTAAAAATAATCCCAAAATATTCTTTAACTACATAAATAGTAAGAAACTAGAAAATGATAGTGTTGGCCCCTTTAAAAATAGTTGGGTGAAATGGTGGACGAGGATGAGGAAAAGCCAATATGCTAAATGATTTTTTTTCAAAAATATTTACCCAAGAAAATTGCATGACAGAAAACATGATCAGTGATAACAAAAATTCTACATTAAGGCTGTGTGCCCACGATCCATTTTTTAAGTGTTTCCGCAGCGGCATTGTTCCCCAATGATAATCCGCATGTGCGGAAAAAAACGCAGCACTACCAATTATTTTGCGGAAGTGCTGCGTTTTCGCCGCCATTGACTTGCATTTGAACGCATGCATTCCGCTTCACTAGATAAGGACAAGCGGAATGCATGCGTTCAATGTACGGATGGTACCCAGGTCTAGAGGAGAGGAGACTCTCATCCAGACCCGGATACGATAGAAACTGTAAAAAAAATAATAAAATAAAAATTATATTTACCTTTTGGCGGCCCCCGCTGCACTCGTCCTTTCATGCCGGCAGCTAGCGATGGACTGAAGGACCTGCGCTGACGTCATAGTCATGTGACGGGTCACGCGACGCCGACGTCGGCAGGTCCTTCAGTGTACCGCTGCCAGCAGCCAGGACGGAGGGAAACAAGACACTGGGGGCCATCAGAGGGTAAGTATAATATATTTATTTTTTTATTTTTTACCATTCTTTCGGTCACACTATATAAATCCATGCCGTTTGCATGGATTTATATAGTGTGACCAAGTTGTCAAGCACTTTCCAAGTGATGCTAAAATCGCTTGGAAAGCGCTTGTCAACCCGCATGCGGAAATGCATGTGACGAACGCTTCACTTCCGCATGTCCCTGGCAGGAAAACGCATGTACAATCCGCATGCATTTTTTTCTGCCAGGGAGATGCAGAAACGCTCAGGAAAAATCCGGAGCATTTCTGCATCGTGGGCACATAGCCTTAATGCCACTTGCTTAACCCAGCAGGAAGTACGGCGGGGTCTAAAAATCACTAAAGTTGACAAATTCCCGGGCCCGGATGGGATACACCCGCGAGTACTGCAGGAATTAAGTAACGTCATAGATAGACCATTATTTTTAATCTTTAAAGGTTCCATAATAACAAGGTCTGTACCACAAGACTGGCGTATAGCAAATGTGGTGCCAATATTCAACAAGGGGACAAAATCTGAACTTGGAAATTATAGGCCAGTAAGCTTAACCTCTACTGTGGGTAAAATCCTGGAGGGTTTCCTAAGAGATGCTATACTAGAGTATCTGAAGAAGACTAACCTCATAACCCGATATCAACATCGATTTACGAGGGACCGTTCCTGTCAAACTAATCTGATCAGCTTTTATGAAGAGGTAAGTTCCGGACTGGACCAAGGAAATGCAGTGGATGTTGTGTATATGGACTGTTCAAAAGCTTTTGATACGGTTCCACACAAAAAGTTGATACATGAAATGAGAACAATGGGGATAGGGGAAAATATATGTAAGTTGGTTAAGAACTGGCTCAGTGTTAGGAAACAAAGGGTGGTTATTAATGGAACACACTCAGACTGGGTCACAGTTAACAGTGGGGTACCACAGGGGTCAGTATTGAGCCCGATTCTTTTTAACATATTTATTAATGACCTTAGAGAGGGCATACAGAGTAGTATTTCAATATTTGCAGATGATACTAAACTCTGCAGGGTAATCAATACAGAGGAGGACAATTTTATATTACAGGAGGATCTATGTAAACTAGAAGATTGGGCTGATAAATGGCAAATGAGCTTTAATGGGGATAAATGTAAGGTAATGCACTTGGGCAGAGGATATAAAATGTACAGTGGGCACGGAAGGTATTCAGACCCCTTTAAATTGTTCACTCTTTGTTTCATTGCTGCCATTTGGTAAATTCTGAAAAGTTCATTTTTTTTTCTCATTAAAGTACACTCTGCAGCCCATCTTGACTGAAAAAAAAAACAGAAATGTTGAAATTTTTGCACATTTATTAAAAAAGCAAAACTGAAATATCACAAGGTCATAAGTATTCAAACTCTTTGGTCAGACACTCATATTTAAGTTACATGCTGTCAATTTCCTTGTGATCCTCCTTGAGATGGTTCTACTCCTTCATTGGAGTCCACCTGTGTTTAATTAAACTGATAGGACTTGATTTGGAAAGGCAGACACCTGTCTATATAAGACCTCACAGCTCATGGTGCATGTCAGACCAAATAAGAATCATGAGCTCAAAGGAATTGCCCAAGGAGCTCAGAGACAGAATTGTGGCAAGGCACAGATCTGGCCTAGGTTACCAAAGAATTTCTGCATTGCTACTCCATCTTCCTAAGAGCGCAGTGGCCTCCATAATCCTTAAATGGAAGATGTTTGGGACCACCGGAAGTCGTTCTAGACTTGGCCATCCAGCCAAACTGAGCAATCGTGGGAGAAGAGCCTTGGCGAGAGAGGTAAAGAAGAACCCCAAGATCACTGTGGCTGAGCTCCAGAGATGCAGTAGGGAGATGGGAGAAAGTTTCACAAAGTCAACTATCATTGCAGCCCTCGACCAGTCGTGCCTTTATGGCAGAGTGGCCCAACAGAAGCCTCTAATCAGTGCAAGACATATGAAAGCCCGCATAGAGTTTGCTCAAAAACACATGAAGGACTCCTAGACTATGAGAAATAAGATTCTCTGGCCTGATGAGACGAAGATAGAGCTTTTGGTGATAATTCTAAGTGGTATGTGTGGAAAAAAACAGGCACTGCTCATCACCTGCTCAATACAATGCCAGCAGTGAAACATGTTGGTGGCAGCATCATGCTATGGGAATGTTTTTAAGCTGCAGGGACAGGACGACTGGTTGAAATTGAAGGAAACATGAATGCGGCCAAGTACAGAGATATCCTGGATGAAAACCTCTTCCTGAGTGCTGTACTAGGTCAAAAGGGTGCTTCTACTCAATACTGAGCAAAGGATCTGAATACTTATGACCATGTGATATTTCAGTTTATCTTTTTTAATAAATTTGCAAAAATTTCTACATTTCTGTTTTTTCAGTCAAGATGGGATGCAGAGTGTACTTTAATGAGAAAAAAATGAACTTTTTAGAATTTACCAAATGGCTGCAATGAAACAAAGAGTGAAAAATGTAAAGGGGTGTGAATACTTTCCGTACCCACTGTATAATTATATGCTTAATTGTACTACACTGGGCAAAACTGTCACTGAAAAAGACCTGGGTGTATTGGTGGATGACAAGCTCATGTTTTGTGGTCATTGTCAGGCAGCTACTGCAAAGGCAAATAAAATAATGGGATGCATTAAGAGAGGCATAGATGCTCATGAGGAGAACATAATTTTACCTCTATACAAGTCACTAGTGCGACCACACTTAGAATACTGTGTACAGTTCTGGTCTCCGGTGCATAAGAAAGATATAGCTGAACTAGAGCAGGTGCAGAGAAGAGCGACCAAGGTTATTAGAGGACTGGGGGGTCTGCAATATCAAGACAGGTTATTATACTTGGGGTTATTTAGCTTGGCAAAACTAAGGTTTAGGGGCATAGGCAGATTATAATGAGGGCAATCTGGGCTACCGCCCGGGGCCCCGAGCCTCCAGGGGGCCCGGGGCTCCGGGGTGTCTATGGCCAGATTGCCTTCATTATATGTGCGGCGCCGCGGCACTTATCGGCAGACAGTGGTGGGGGGGCCCCCCCGGACCTCTCCCCCAGCAGCGGTGCACGGCTGCTACTTCTTCGGCCGGGCCAGCACTGCACAGTTAATTTCCCTGTGCTTGCCCGGCCGCGTCACTGCTAGGAGACACGGCCCTCTGTGTGGCCATGTCTCCTAACTATGACGTCACGCAGTGCACGCCCGGCCTGCAGTGCTGCACCGGAGAAGAGCAGGAGGACTGGAGCCGAGCCGGGGGATGGCGAGTCTGTGTGAGTGTGTGAGAGTGTGAGTATGTGTGTGTGTGCAGGCAGATATCATTGTGTGATGTCTGTTTATATGTATTTTTGTGTTTCAAATGTGTTTATGCGTGTATGTACAGTACAGACCAAAAGTTTGGACACACCTTCTCATTTGAAGATTTTTCTGTATTTTCATGACTATGAAAATTGTACATTCACACTGAAGGCATCAAAACTATGAATTAACAGATGTGGAATTATATACTTAACAAAAAAGTGTGAAACAACTGAAAATATGTTTTATATTCTAGGTTCTTCAAAGTAGCCACCTTTTGCTTTGATGTCTGCTTTGCACACTCTTGGCATTCTCTTGATGAGCTTCAAGAGGTAGTCACCGGAAATGGTCTTCCAACAATCTTGAATACGTTCCCAGTGATGCTTAGCACTTATTGGCCCTTTTGCCTTCACTCTGCGGTCCAGCTCACCCCAAACCATCTCGATTGGGTTCAGGTCCGGTGACTGTGGAGGCCAGATTATCTGACAAAGCACCCCATCACTCTCCTTCTTGATCAAATAGCCCTTACACAGCCTGGAAGTGTGTTTGGGGTCATTGTCCTGTTGAAAAATAAATGATGGTCCAACTAAACGCAAACCGGATGGAATAGCATGCCTCTGCAAGATGCTGTGGTAGCCATGCTGGTTCAGTATGTCTTCAATTTTGAATAAATCCCCAACAGTGTCACCAGCAAAGCACCCCCACACCATCACACCTCCTCCTCCATGCTTCACATTGGGAACCAGGCATGTAGAGTCCATCCGTTCACCTTTTCTGCGTCACACAAATACACGGTGGTTGGAACCAAAAATGTCAAATTCGGACTCATCAGACCAAAGCACAGATTTCCACTGATCTAATGTCCATTCCTTGTGTTGTTTAGCCCAAACAAGTCTCTTTTGCTTGTTGCCTGTCCATAGCAGTGGTTTCCTAGCAGCTATTTTACCATGAAGACCTGCTGCACAAAGTCTCCTCTTAACAGTTGTCGAAGAGATGTGTCTGCTGCTAGAACGCTGTGTGGCATTGACCTGGTCTCTAATCTGAGCTGCTGTTAACCTGCGATTTCTGAGGCTGGGGACTCGGATAAACTTATCCTCAGAAGCAGAGGTGACTCTTGGTCTTCCTTTCCTGGGGCGGTCCTCATGTGAGCCAGTTTCTTTATAGCGCTTGATGGTTTTTGCAACTGCACTTGGGGACACTTTCAAAGTTTTCCCAATTTTTCGCACTGACTGACCTTCATTTCTTAAAGTAATGATGGCCACTCGTTTTTCTTTACTTAGCTGCTTTTTTCTTGCCATAATACAAATTCTAACAGTCTATTCAGTAGGACTATCAGCTGTGTATCCACCAGACTTCTGCACAACACAACTGATGGTCCCAACCCCATTTATAAGGCAAGAAATCCCACTTATTGAACCTGACAGGGCACACCTGTGAAGTGAAAGCCATTTCCGGTGACTACCTCTTGAAGCTCATCAAGAGAATGCCAAGAGTGTGCAAAGCAGTCATCAAAGCAAAAGGTGGCTACTTTGAAGAACCTAGAATATAAGACATATTTTCAGTTGTTTCACACTTTTTTGTTAAGTATATAATTCCACATGTGTTAATTCATAGTTTTGATGCCTTCAGTGTGAATGTACAATTTTCATAGTCATGAAAATACAGAAAAATCTTTAAATGAGAAGGTGTGTCCAAACTTTTGGTCTGTACTATATATGTCTGTATATGTTTGTGTGTGTGCATGACTGCGTGCGTGACTGCGTGCGGCCTCCTGCTGAGTATAGAAGGCACCGTGCGGCCTTCTGCTGTCTCGGGGGGGTGCCGTGCGGCCTCCCGCTGTGTATAAATGGCGCCGTGCGGCCTCCCGTTGTGTATAGATGGCGCCATGCGGCCTCCTGCTGTGTATAGATGGCGCCGTGCGGCCCCCTGCTGTGTATAGATGGCGCCATGCGGCCTCCCACTGTGTATAGATGGCGCCGTGCGGCCCCCTGCTGTGTATAGATGGCGCCGTGTGGCCCCTTGCTGTGTATAAATGGCGCCGTGCGGCCCCCTGCGGTGTATAGATGGCGCCGTACGGCCCCCTGCTATGTATAGATGGTGCCATGCGGCCCCCTGCTGTGTATAGAGGGCGCCGTGCGGCCCCCTGCTGTGTATAGATAGCGCCGTGTGGCTCCCTGCTGTGTATAGATGGCGCCGTGCGGCCCCCTGCTGTGTATAGATGGCGCCGTGCGGCCTCCTGCTGTGTATAGATGGCTACGTGCGGCTTCCCGCTGTGTATAGATGGCGCTGTGCGGCCTCCCGCTGTGTATAGATGGCTACGTGCGGCCTCCCGCTGTGTATAGATGGCTACGTGCGGCCTCCCGCTGTGTATAGATGGCTACGTGCGGCCTCCCGCTGTGTATAGATGGCGCCGTGCGGCCTCCTGCTGTGTATAGATGGCTACGTGCAGCCTCCCGCTGTGTATAGATGGCTACGTGCGGCCTCCTGCTGTGTATAGATGGCTATGTGCTCAATATTGAGTCATACAATTAATGTAAGACTATGTGCCCACGATGCAGAAATGCTCCGGATTTTTTTTGAGCGTTTCTGCATCTCCCTGGCAGAAAAAACGCATGCGGATTGTACATGCAGATTTTACATGCGTTTTTCCTGCCAGGGACAAGCGGAAGCGAAGCGTTCTTCACATGCATTTCCGCATGCTGGTTGATAAGCGCTTTCCAAGCGATTTTAGCATCACTTGGAAAGTGCTTGACAGCTTGGTCACACTATATAAATCCATGCAACCAGCATGGATTTATATAGTGTGACCATAAAAGAATGGTAAAAAATAAAAAATAAATATATAATTACCTTCTGATGACCTGCTGACGTCAGCGGTCGCGTGACCCGTCACATGACTAAATGACGTCACGGCAGATCATTTTCAGACCATCGTGAGCTGCCGGCAAGCCAGGACGCATTGGATAAAGACTCCGGGGGCCATCAGAAGGTAAGTATAATATTTATTTTTTATTTTATTCTTTTTTTACAAGTTCTATGGTACCCGGGTACGGAGGAGAGTCTCCTCTTCTCCAAACCCGGGTACCATCTGCACATTGAAACGCATGGATTCCGTATCTACAGATGCAGTGATGCGGATTCCATGTGGTCCAATGCAAGTCAATTGCGGCGAAAACGGCAACTTCCGTAAAATAATTGGTAGTGCCGCGGATTTTTCCGCAATGATAATCCGCAGCGGAAATTTCCGCAGCATGTGCACAGCACATGCGGATTATCATTGGGGAAGATGGCAGGCCTTCTACCAAGCGTTTTTTAAGCGTTTCTGCAGCGGAATTGCCGCTGCGGAAACGCTTAAAAAACGCATAGTGGGCACACAGCCTAAAAAAAATTATTATAATTAACATTGTGCCAAATTAATTTCACGTGAACTATCACATGATCTATCACAGGGGATCATGTGACATGTGATACATCAGGTGTGTGTGTGTGTGGGGGGGGGGCTGCGCCTTCTAAACTACTCGGGGCCCTTGCTACTCTTAATCCACCCCTGTTTAAGGGTGATCTTATTACTATGTACAAATATATGAGGGGACGGTACAAAGACCTTTCTACCGATCTTTTTAGTCTGAGGCCTGAGACGGGGACAAGGGGGCATCTTCTACGTCTGGAGGCAAGAAAGTTTAATCATAATCACAGACGCAGATTCTTTACTGTAAGAGCAGTGAGACTATGGAACTCTCTGCCGCATTATGTTGCAATGAGTGATTCACTACTAAAATTTAAGAAGGGCCTGGATTTCTTGAAAAGTATAATATTACAAGTTATATATACTAGATTCCTTGATAGCACGTTGATCCAGGGAACTAGTCTGATTGCCGTATGTGGCGTCAGGAAGGATTTTTTTTCCCCAATGTGGAGCTTAGTGTTTGCCACATGTTTTTTTTTTTTTGCCTTCCTCTGGATCAACATGTTAGACTATGGGTTGAACTAGATGGACTTAGTCTTCCTTCAACCTTAAAAACTATGTTACTATGTACTCTGGGTCAATTGATGGCACTTCCCTGGTGTCTACACCTAATTTGATGTGTTTTGGCAGCTTTTGGTCCCGTTTCTAGGTGTTGTCTATGCATTTTTTTGGTCCCCCCCTTGACTCCTATGGGATTCAGAAATGTTCGACAAACATTCGGCAAAAAAATTTGGCGAACATCAATTTGTTCGGCGAACTTTTCTGAACCGAACATTGAAATGTTCGCTCATGCCTAATCAGCACCAGAAATTTAAAAGATGAAATGTACCCTGCTTTATATACCATGGTACTAAGAAAATCAATTTTGATTTTTATCATGTGTACCCCTGTGAGAACAATATCTCCACCAAAGAATTAAAAGGTGAGATGTAGCCTACTTTATATACTACGGTAGTAAGAAAACCAATTTCAATTTCAACCTGTGTACCCCTGTGTGGAGAGCAATATTTGCACCAAAGAATTAAAAGATAAAATGTATTCTGCTTTGTATACCATTGTAGAAAGAAAAAATATTTATATTTTATCATGTGTACCCCTGTGAGAACAATATCTGCACCAAAGAATTAATTTCCCTAGAGTAGAACTAGTATAATAGGGACCGTCACTATTGAAGTGGCATCGATTTCACTAGCGTAGAGTATAATGGGGACCAACACTTCTTGCACTACAGCCAAAACAGCATATGGAGACCGAATCAGGAGTCTTCAAATTTAAAAAAATTAGGGTCTGACACCATAATTTCCAACAGATTGGAGATGGTGGAGTTCAACCTCTTAGCTTTGTCATTTGTAGGAGGAAATAATCTTTTACGTGACTACGACTCTGGGACTGAGGGCTGGCTGCAGTGCTGAATAAGGGCGGACTACGTTGAACCAGACAAACTGCTGGACCGTGAGTGAGGTGCAGATGTTAATATGGATTGATAAAGTTGTGGTGTGCTCGTTCTCTGAGATCGATCAAAAACTGCAGGCATGTCCGCTTCCTTTACAGCTGACGGGCACTCACTCAGCCTGACTGGAGCGGGTAAAGAACCGGAGGTTTTGCAGTCGGAGACCTGCATGACCATACTTGGCATGGTAACAGAGGAGGAGGAAGAAGCAGCAGATGCGATTGATGGGGTGGTTGATAGTTGTTGAGGTCCGCTGGTTCACATTTTATCACAGTGAGATTGCCAGAGTAGCGCATGTTGATTGCGCATGTGAAGGTTCATGAATCTAGTAGTCAAATTATTGCACTTTTTCCCTCTACTGAGTTTTTTCTTGCAAAGTTGCCAGATAATGTGAGTTGGCTCATCCTTTGCGGTGTCATAAAAGGCCCAAGCTAGGTAACCCTTGCCACCTTTGCAAGCTGCAGACCCATGACCGGTGCTGGTCACTGCCACAGTTGTAGCTAAGGATGCAGTGCTCGTTGCGGTGGCATCACTCCATGTCTGTATCCTAGGATGCAACGTAACCCCCTAGTCTTCCTCCTCCACCTCCTCAGATGAGCAACTCGGCTGCATGCCCTTGGGTTCACATCAAGTGGGATCCACAACCTCATCATCATCCAAATGTGTTATGCCATTCCTTAACGTGAGAGTCACCCTCCTACTCTTGTTGCCCTGACAGCACAGTACAGACCCCGTGACCCTCAGATATCTGAGTCATCAGGATCACCCCCCACAGGGGTTAACGTCTGATGACGAGGGTCAGGAAGCTGCAAGGACCCTACTTTGTATTTTTCCCCTGTATGGAGAACAATATTTGCACCAAAAAATTTAAAGATGAGATGTAGCCTGCTTTATATACCACGGTAGTAAGAAAACCTATTTCAATTTCATCATGTCTGTGTACCCCTGTGAAAACAATATCTGCACCAAAAAATTTAAAGCTGAGATGTAACCTGATTTTTATACCACGATAGTAAGAAAACCTATTTAAATTTCATGATGTATGTGTTCCCCTGTGAGAACAATATCTGCACCAAAGAATTAATTTCACTAGAGTATAACTATTATCATGGGGACCGACACCTCTTCCACTACAGCCAACCCAGCAGATGGGGACCCAATCAGGAGTCTTCAAATTTAAAAAATTAGGGCCTGACCCCACAGAAGTGCCATTAATTTCACTAGAGTAGAACTAGTATAATAGGGACCGACACCTCTTCCACTATAGCCAACCAAGCAGATGGAGACCCAATAAGGAGTGTACACATTTCAAAAAATTAATGTTAACTTCTCCAGCAACAGCAGGCACAGAAGTTAAGCGAGATCAGTGCAGCACACTAAATACTACAGCATCGCCTAATCTGTACAATGTGGGATTGGGGTGCAAAGTCCTTGGAGATCCATGACTTGTTCATCATGATGAAAATTAGGTGGTCTACACTTTTAGGGTACAGCCGGCTGCGCTTATCCATCAGGACACCACCAGTAGCAGTGAAGACACATTCTGAGAGGATGCTGGCTGCCGGGCATGATAAAACCTCCAAGGCAAGACAGGCGACTTATCAATTTTTGAAGACCAAAATGTCAAACTCTCCCTGATGGTATTGATATTGAGCTCTAGATACTCCTGCACCATCCTCTCCAGTCGTTCACTTGTACTCTGTTGTGCTGGTGCACGAGCTGGTCTAAAAAATGTGTTAAAGGACTCACAGAAATTGCTTCTTCCACTTACATTGCTGCTGCTAATATTTTGGTGTTGACGAATTGACGTGCCGGAGGTTGAAAGTGTAGAGCTGTGATGCACACTGTGTGCCTCACTGATGTCTTGGGGAAAACCTCTCTTAAGGTTATGTAGAAGCGTGTTTCGATACTCCGGCATTCGCGGGTCCCTTTCCAGGGCAGGAAGCATCTGGCAAAATTTACTCTTATAATGTTGATCTAACAGAGTAGCAACCTAGTAGTCAGCACTATTTCGAATGTTAACTATACGGAAATCATGTTGCAGATAGTGCAGCAAGAAGGCACTCATTTGTCGGGCTCTTCCGTGAGGCCCAAGCCCATGCTGTGTTGGTGGCTGGGTAACTCTGAAGCTTGTTTCCTCCGTCCTCTCCCGCCAACTACGTTCAACAGAGAGGGGATGATTATCCTCTTTATCTCCTGACAGTTGCTCGCCCATCACCTCTTCCTCCTCCATTTGTTCCTCGGCTCTTGCACCTTCACTAACAGTTTGTCTGGTATCACCAGCCCCACTTGATCACACTAATCCACCCTCCCTTGGCACCCTGAGATGTCCCCTACTGTATCACATTAGTAACAGAAAAAAAAATTTTTTAGTGTGGATGAGGCCTGTATAACAGAAAAGATATGCTCCAAACAATTTCAAACTCAGATCTAGCCTGCTGAATCATGTTTGTCACAGAAAAAAAAATGATTGTGTTACTCTGCATACAGCTGAATTTCAACTCCACAAAATGATAAGGTGGCTTATGGCGTACTGTGTCACGTTTGTCACAGAAAAAAATATTTTTTTACTCTTGTTAGCAACTGAAAAAAAATGTTTTTTTTTACTCAGTCTGCGCACAGCTGAATTTCAATGCCACAAAATGACAAGGTGACATATGGCGTACTGTATCACGTTTCTCAGAAAAAAAAAAAAAATTTTTACTCTTGTGAGCAACTGGAAAAATTAGATTTTTAAAGGTGCACTCGTGCATGGAGCACAATAGAAGCATTCCAAAACAGACTTCTATGACGTGTGTCCTGCTGTCTTTGTGTGGGCCTCAGTAATGGCACAAGAAAAAAAAAAATCTGCTGGAAGGTCGATTTCACAGCCACACAGGATAATGGAAATCAAATTTATTAACCAATGGAGGCCTGGATTTGGAGTCACCCCCAAAATTAAAGTGGAAAAACACAGGCTGATCCAACTTTGATGTAATGTCCCTAAAACAAGTCAAAATGAGGCTCAGTATTGTGTGTGGCCTCCACGTGCCTGTATGACCTCCCTACAATGCCTGGGCATGCTCCTGATGAGGTTGCAGATGGTCTCCTGTGGGATCTCCTCCCAGACCTGGACTAAAGCATCTGCCAACTCCTGGACAGTCTGTGGTGCAACGTGACGTTGGTGGATGGAGCGAGACATGATATCCCAGATGTGCTCAATCAGATTCAGGTCTGGAGAACGGGCGGGCCAGTCCATAGCTTCAATGCCTTCATCTTGCAGGAACTGCTGACACACTCCAGCCACATGAGGTCTGGCATTGTCCTTCATTAGGAAGAACCCAGGGCCAACCGCACCAGCATATGGTCTCACAAGGGGTCTGAGGATCTCATCTCGGTACCTAATGGCAGTCAGGCTACCTCTGGCGAGCACATGGAGGGCTGTGCGGCCCTCCAAAGAAATGCCACCCCACACCATTACTGACCCACTGCCAAAGCGGTCATACTGAAGGATGTTGCAGGCAGCAGATCGCTCTCCACGGCGTCTCCAGACTCTCTCACGTCTGTCACATGTGCTCAGTGTGAACCTGCTTTCATCTGTGAAGAGCACAGGGCGCCAGTGGCGACTTTGCCAATCCTGGTGTTCTGTGGCAAATGCCAAGCTTCCTGCACGGTGTTGGGTTGTGAGCACAACCCCCATCTGTGGACGTCAGGCCCTCATACCACCCTCATGGAGTCGGTTTCTAACTGTTTGTGCAGACACATGCACATTTGTGGCCTGCTGGAGGTCATTTTGCAGGGCTCTGGCAGTGCTCCAGGTCCTCCTTGCACAAAGGCGGAGGTAGCGGTCCTGCTGCTGGGTTGTTGACTCCTACGGCCCCCTCCACATCTCCTGGTGTACTGGCCTGTCTCCTGGTAGCGCCTCCAGCCTCTGGACACTACGCTGACAGACACAGCAAACCTTCTTGCCACAGCTCGCATTGATGTGCCATCCTGGATGAGCTGCACTACCTGAGCAACTTCTGTGGGTTGTAGAGTCTGTCTCATGCTACCACGAGTGTGAAAGCACAACCAACATTCAAAAGTGACCAAAACATCAGCCAGAAAGCATTGGTACTGAGATGTGGTCTGTGGTCCCCACCTGCAGAACCACTCCTTTATTGAGTGTGTCTTGATAATTGCCAATAATTTCCATCTATTGCCTATTTCCACTTGCACAACAGCATGTGAAATTGATTGTCAATCAGTGTTGCTTCCTAAGTGGACAGTTTGATTTCACAGAAGTTTGATTTACTTGGAGTTATATTCTGTTTAAGTGTTTCCTTTATTTTTTGAGCAGTGTATTTGTCCTGGACAACCTCTTTAAGAAAGTATTATATAAACAGTACAAAAAAACCTAAAATGGTGAGAGCTGGTTGGAGGGGCCCAACACTGTGAAAGAAGTATTGACAATGGCAATCTACTAGTTTTAACCGGTTCCCGACCGCCCACTGTAGATAAACGTCGGCGCTTGCTGGGCTCTGTGCAGCGCCGACGTTTAAAAACGGTGGGTGGTCTCGCAGCGCTCAGGGTCCCCCAGGGTCCTGCAAGTGCTGCGATTCCAGTGCAGAGCGTTAGCTCTGACAGGGGACATCATCGGGACCTGATTGGATCAGGTCCCAGTGATGTTAACCCTTTGCTATGTTCTATATGCCGCGATCTATAGTGATCGCGGCATATAGAAGATAGACAGAGGAGAGGGGGTCGTCTTACTTACCTCTCCGACGACCCCTGATACCTTCCAGGACCTGGGGTTGCTATGGCAGCTGGAGGTCACATGACCGCCTCCAGATCTGCCATATATGGTGTCCTGCCTGGCTCAGCCTGCAGCTGAAGCCTGGCAGGAGACTCTGACTGTGAAACAGTCAGCGAAGATCTCATGTAATGTAATACATGTCTATTACATTACATGAGATCAGTGATCAGAAAAATAAAAATTAATGTCCCATACAGGGACTAAGTAAAAATGTAAAATAAAGTAAAAAAAATGTTTTTAAACTGTTAAAAAAATAAAAAAAATTAAAAAAAATAAATAAAATATTAAACCAATAAATCCGTATATTTTTACAAAACCAAAAAAAGTACACATATTTGGTATCGCCGCGTCCGAAACAACCCGAGCTATAAAACTGTCACACTAATTAACTCCTTCTGTGCACACCGTAATAAAAATAAATAAAAAACGGTGCAAAAAAATATGCTTTTTCATCATATCGCCAAACATAAAGTGGAAAAAAATGCGATCAAAAAGCAAAATAAAAATAAAAATGGTACCGCTGAAAACGTCATCTTGTTCCGCAAAAAAAAAGACGCCATACAGCTCCATCAGCCGAAAAATAAAAAAGTTATAGCGCTCAGATTAAAGCAATGCAAAAAAAATATTTTTTTCTATAAAATTGTTTTATTGTGTAAAAGCGCCAAAACATAAAAAAAAATACAGTAAGTGTAGTATCGCTGTAAACGTACTGACCCGAACAATAACGCTGCCTGATCACTTTTACTACACGCAGAACAGCATAAAAAAAACCCTCAAAAAACAATTCATGAATTGTTGGTTTTTGTTAATTTTACCTCCCAAAAAACGGAATAGAAAGCGATCAAAAAATGTCACGTACCCAAAAATGGTACCAATAAAAATGTCAACTCGTCCTGCAAAAAACAAGCCATCACATGATTCTGTCAGCTCTCAAAATATGGTGATGCAAAAACTAGATTTTGCAAAAAAAAGCGTCTTTTAGTGTGTGACAGCTGTCAGTCATAAAAAAACCCGATATAAATCTGGTATCTCTGTAATCGCACCGACCCGAAGAATAAAGTAAACTTATGAGTTATACTGCACGAGGAACGGCGTAAAAAATAAATAAAACCAATTCTTCACCTGCTACTGATTTGTTTATTATGTCTCCCAAAGATCGCAGTAAGGCTCTGCCCACATTTATCCTGCGCTCTGCGCTGAGCACTTACACCACAGTTTCCGTGTAAATCTCTGAAATACGTGATTCAGCCGGAACCCATGATGGAAGATTCCCTGTAATGAGGCAGATATAGGCCACTGTGGATGCCGTCTAGCCTGGGATCCCACGGTGTCATTTGTTTTAGGCGTGCATAAAAGTGTGGTTGGCCACAGTTTTGTGCACTTCTGAAAAAAGGACACCGCTAAACAGAGGCCTGACGGAGTCCAGAGTAACTCTGCTGCCTCATTACAGTGAATGGATCCCGCAGGGGTTTCATCTGAATTACATCACTTGGAAATTTAGATGGAAACCCCGATGTAAGTGCTCAGCCTAGAGCGCCGGATAAATGTTACGTAAAATGTTCCCAATAAAAGCTTCAACTCAGTCCTCAAAAAAAGCTAGTCCCTACTCAGGTCCATCATCTGTTAAAAATATAAGGGACTTCCAAGTTACTGGTAGCAGAAAGGCTCTGGAAAAGCGAAATGGCCCTTGCCCCCCAAAAGAAATTCAGAAAATTTTGTGCTCCCAAATCCAAATGCCTATTCTACAATAATTTGTTCTCCAATTGTCAAATAGCACTCCGTCCCCCCCAGATCTCGCCGTATGGCTGAGCGGTACGATACAGCCACATATGGGGTATTGCCACTTTTAGAAGAAATTGTGTGACACATTTCGGCACCATTTTTACCCATTGCCCTGTGTGAAAATGTAAAATCTGAAGGTAAAACATTTTTTTGTGGTAAAAATATAATTATGCTTTTTTCACTGCCCAATGGTATAAATTTAAAAATTAAAAAATACTCACTACTTCCCTAGAGGAATTCCTTGAGAGGTGTAGTTTACAAAATGGGTCACTTGTGGAGGTTTCTGCTGTTTCGGCATGTCAGCGACTCCTCAAATGTGACAAGGTGTCTGCCACCTATCCCAGCCAACATAACGCTCCTTTCTCTTCCGAACCCTGCCGTACATCAAAGCAGTGGTTTTCCCCCACAAATGGGGTATCGGCGTACTCAGGAGAAATTGCACAACAAATTTCATGGTGCAATTTAACCTGTTACCCTTATGATAATACAAAATTAGGGAATGAAAAACATTTTTTGTGGGAAAAATGTGAACATTTTATTTTTACGGCTCAATATTATAAACTTCTGTGAAGCAGCTGGGGGTGCAAGGTGCTCACCACACATCTAGATAAGTTCCCTAAGGGGTCTAGTTTCCAAAATGGTGGCACTTGTGGGGGGTTTCCACTGTTTAGGCACATTAGGGGCTCCCCAAATGCGACATGGCGTCTGCTAATTATTCAAACAAATTTTACATTCAAAAAGTCAAATGGCGCTCCTTCCCTTTCAAACCCTGCCATGCGCCCAAACAGTAATTTGCCTCCACATATGGGGTATCGGCGTGTTCAGGAGAAATTGCACAACAAATTTCATGGTGCAATTTATCCTATTACCCTTATTATAATGCAAAATTAAGGGATGAAAAACGGTTTTGTGGGAAAAATGTGAAAATTTTATTTTTACAGCTCAATATTATAATCTTCTGTGAAGCACCTTGGGGTTCAAGGTGCTCACCACACATCTAGATAAGTTCCCTAAGGGGTCTAGTTTCCAAAATGGTGTCACTTGTGGGGGGTTTCCACTGTTTAGTCACATCAGGGGCTCCCCAAATGCAACATGGCGTCCGCTAATTATTCAAACAAATTTTACATTCAAAAAGTCAAATGGCGCTCTTTCCCTTTCAAACGCTGCCGTGCGCCCAAACAGTGTTTTGCCTCCATATATGGGGTATCAGCGTGTTCAGGAGAAATTGCACAACAAATTTCATGGTGCAATTTTTCCCATTACCCTTATGATAGTGCAAAATTAAGGGATGAAAAACGTTTTTGTGGGAAAAATGTGAAAATTTTATTTTTACAGTTCAATATTATAAACTTCTGTGAAGCACTTTGGGGTTCAAGGTGCTCACTACACATCTAGATAAGTTCCCTAAGGGGTCTAGTTTCCAAAATGGTGTCACTTGTGGGGGGTTTCCACTGTTTAGGCACATCAGGAGCTCTCCAAACGCAACATGGCGTCTGCTAATTATTCAGACAAATTTTACATTCAAAAAGTCTAATGCACTCCTTCCCTTCCGAACCCTGCAGTGCGCCCAAACAGTGGTTTTCCCTCACATATGGGGTATCAGCACGCTCGAGAGAAATTGCACAAAAAAATTTGAGGTCCATTTTTTCCTGTTACCCCTGTGAAAATAAAAAAAATTGGGTCTAAAGTAACATTTTTGTGAAAAAAGTTAAATGTTAATTTTTTTCTTCCACATTACAAAAATTCCTGTGAAGCACCTGAAGGGTTAATAAAGTTCTTGAATGTGGTTTTGAGCACCTTGAGGGGTGCAGTTTTTATAATGGTGTCACTTTTGGGTATTTTATATCATAAAGACCCCTCAAAGTGACTTCAAATATGATGTGGTCCCTAAAAAAATGTTTTTGTAAATTTTGTTGGAAAAATGAGAAATCGCTGGTCAACTTTTAACCCTTATAGCTCCCTAACAAAAAAAAATGTTGGTTCCAAAATTGTGCTGATGTAAAGTAGACATGTGGGAAATGTTATTTATTAACTATTTTGTGTGACATATCTCTCTGATTTAAGGGCATGAAAATTCAAAGTTTGAAAATTTAAAAATTTTCGCCAAATTTCCGATTTTTTCACAAATAAACTCAAGTTATATCGAAGAAATGTTACCACTAGCATGAAGTACAATATGTCATGAAAAAACAGTCTCAGAATCAGGGGAATACGTTGAAACGTTCCAGAGTAATTACTTCATAAAGTGACAGTGGTCAGAATTGAAAAAATTGGCCCGGTCACGAAGGCAAAAACAGGCTCTGGTGCGAAGTGGTTAAAACAATACCATTAGTCTGGTTGTAAGGCTTATCTAAACCTACAGAATATTCATTCTTTCAGTACCTCTGTTGGCCGATATCTATCTTTTTTGACTTTTTCCAGGTTTCTAAAGACCATTTGTAAATTATTTCAGTCAAAAACATTATCCATAGAAGGGACAGAACATAACATTAACAGTGTTTTTTTAATGCATAAGGCCTCAATTTCTAGCATTAATAGTGTTTATTACTGCCTAATAGCTTTTGAAGAATGTAAATTGTGATTGTGTGTACGATAACTGCAAATGTATATTGATATCCGGAAGAAAAATAAAAAAAAATAATTGAAAAATGAAACATTAAAGTTCAACCACTAATAAGAACGGTAAATGCCAGTGACATTATCATTGTATTTTACATCCCAGCAAATAAAGACTAATGTGTCATATATCCATGTCATATATCATGTAATTACCATGAAAATAAGCAATTACTTATGATTACAATGATTAATTTCCATGAGTTATATGTAGTGGCATGACACACTCAAGTAACATATTAGCGATTGTTTATACATTATTACAGTTAACGGTAAGAGTTTACATAAATAATATTATAAATCATAAAAGGGCTGCTAAACACATGATTTACTTTATGTATATCTATACTCTGGTGTTGTATGACAGCGGCTTGCATTTTCTTAATTGCATCTTTAATGTAAGTAGCTATATATCAGCTATGGTAAAATAACTTGGTGCACATGCTGGCCAAAATATTTGGTGCCTATGAAACATTAATTTTGCCTCAGGGCAGGGAATGTGGATGATGGGAGTGATGGTGCGCGGGCGTCCCAGCACTAGTAGTGCTGGTGCGGCGATGAGCAGGAGCGACTCAGAGTCTTTGCAGTGCAGTTCAGGGTCTTTACTGGTGATATTAAGGCAGACCCTCCCGGGAGTACTGGCTAGCATAAGGGGCCTGGTCAGTCTGCGAGCAAACAGGAGTTCCCCTGGCCAGGTGGAGTTGTAGGCCTCCCCGTCTATCTGCACTCTTTCTGGCTACCTTGCTGTAAGCGGGTAGAAGTAGCCCACGTCCCTGAGTATACCGCGTGGTGCTCACCCGTATGGCTGGTGACTTGGGGCCTTCTGTTAGCCTCCGCTCCTGGATGGCGGTGCTGGTCCCTTCCTTGTGACTGAGCCTCCGGGCTTCTATGGCCAGAGGACCTGGAATCCCCCGCCGGCTGGTTTCTGCTGCTGGGTGGATATCAATCCCCACAGCCTCGGACTCCGGTGTCCGGTTATCAGATTCTTCTGCCAGGGCGAGCTCTATCTCTGCTTAGCTTCCAGCCCCTGGTCTTCAGCTACTGCTCCTACAGAGCTCCTGCTGTTTCTCTCCCTGTGTCTGGAACTGTCTCCAGGCTCTGACTCAACTAATCCCGCCCCAGACCCAGTTTATAAGGGCAGATTCCTCCCCTCCCAGGTCTGGGCAGGAAGTGTTGCATGCTTAAGGGCTCCTGACCAGAGAAACCTCCCACTTGCTCTCAGACGTAATATTTCTATTACTGTGGCAACCAGACCCCTGGGGTGCCACAGGTTCACACGAGTGTATAAAAAGCTGTTCAGAGTTTCATCCAGAAAAAGTTGAACGATTATTTTTCTTACTTGTCATCCGTGTGCAATCAGTTTTTTTACAGCAGTAGCTATATTACAATCCATTTACAGTTTCCTATGTTGCAGAATTGCAATGTATCCATAAGATTTGGATGATATACTGTGTCTCTGTACGGCATCTGATTTATTTTTTTTGGACACCTCTAGACTTGAATGGGTGAATCTCATCTGATTTTTGAAAGAAACTACATATGAACAGAAAAAACTGACCGGCACATCCAAAACAAGAAATAGGTGTGTACAGGTGCTTACTAGGAGCAGCTACCTCCATATACAAATAAAAACCAAATTAGCACTCTGCAATGCTAAGTATGCGATCATGAAATATATTAAACTTGAATAGCATTACTGCTTTAGAAAATAGAAATAAATGAGAAATCTTAGCGCATAAATTGTCCAATTCGTGGGTACCTGATAGCCACGATAAGGCGTTTCTCGTTATACCAGGACCCTGCCAATCTGAACTCCTCTCTAAGAGACAAAAGTCTGCTTGTGTGTGGGAAAGTAAGTTCCTGCTGCAATTAAAACCGCCTGTGGCCTAGAGGCGGAGTGCTCAGTCAAAGCCTATACGTATGAACAGAAAAAACTGACAGGCACATCCAAAACAAGAAATAGGTGTGTACAGGTGCTTAGTAGGAGCAGCTACCTCCATATACAGCCTTATTGTGGCTACCAGGTACACATGAATTGGGAAATTTATTCACTAAGATTTCTCATTTCTATTTTCTAGAGCAGTAATGTTATTCAAGTTTCATATATTTCATGTTCATATACTTAGCGTCGCAGAATGCTACTTTGTTTTTTATTTTTCGGAAGAAACTATTTCATGCTGTGATTTTTTTTTTTTTCACACGGAGCTTCGGCCAGTGAAAAAATCATTCATCTGAACTGTCTCATTGAATACCATTGGTCTGAGTGCTGTCTGTTTTTCTCAGGAACAGCACTCAGACCGATAATATAGTCTTGGGTACGAGTCCTTAAAGTCATTTCTATAAAGTAGGTGTATAGTTTCTTGAGGAAGAGTGGACACAGCTGGGGTTTGGACCAGTGGTAATTTTTTTTACAATTTTTTTTATGTGTATATATTCTGTGCCCCCCCTCCCACCCCCACAAGGTTAGAAGAGATTTTTGCGGACAATTTCTATCTCTTTTTTTCCCTTACTGCTTTACCCTGGAAAATCCTGGTCAATACTGGAACAATGGGCACGATTCATTATTGCCTTTGAGCTTTTTTTTGTCTAGTTTTTTTGCCTCCTTTCCATTTTCATCTTGTTCTTGTAATTTACGCTTTTTTTAAAGTCTATTTTATATGTATTCACCTTTTTTTTGTCTTTATGGGAGGCGTTTGGGTTTCCAGATGTTTTCAGCTCAGTCATCAATTGTGACTTTTTTAAAATTTATGTGGAAATGTACTCTCCCCCCTCACCGGGAGTGATTTGTGCAAATATTGCCAAATCTTAGCAGAATGTACAGCATTTTTGCTTCTCAAAAAAGGTTAAAGACAAAATAAACAGCCTTTTTGGTTTTGCACAGATGATGTAGAATGATTGGCCAATTGGATTTTCAACTACTGAGCCTCTTGCTTTCCGGAGTGATAAGATATTTCACATGAACGCTTGGTCAAGTCAAGTGGTCATATGTATTGGGGAGTTGGGAGAGTCTGCTCTGAGCATCTTGGTTATGACCAGGTTTTGGGTTAATTCTGGTGTATGAGGTACATCAGTTCCGTATTCCTTTGAAGAAAACATTTTTTTATGGAAACAGAAGACAAATACATGTGGTGTTAGTGACGCGCCCCCTGGGCCGTGTTGAGGGGAAACCCGGAGCCGGATCTGGATAGGGGTAGTAGTCCTTGTGGCGGTGACCCGGTCCGTGCCCAGGGTGTCAAACTCAGTGTGTGGCAGTCTTGATAGGTGTTATTTGAGTGTCGACTACGCCACCCGTTGATTTGCAGCTATGGAGCTGCCGCTGCAGGGCAGACCACTGAGGCCGGTGTAGAATTGTGCAGCGTGATAGTATAACCCCCAACGGGAGGGGTATGGCCTCAGGGCAGCCGACGTGGAAGATGGGGGTAGCAGGAACCACTCAGAGACGGTGCGGTGTAATTCAGGGTCTTTACTGGTAACAACGATAGACCCTCCCGGAGTACTTGCTAGCGAACGGGGCCTGGTCAGTCCTTGAGCAGATAGGATCTCCCCTGGCCAGGCGGAGTTGTAGGCCTCCCAAACTGACTGTACTCTTCTGGCTACCTTGCTAGAAGCGGATATAAGTAGCCCACGTCCCTGAGTGTGCCGTGTGGTGCTCACCCGTATGGCCGGTGACTCGGGGCCTTCTAATAGCTTCCGCTCCACGATGGCAGTGCTGGTCCCACGCGTGTGACCTTGCCTTCGGGTTTCTGGGCCTGAGGACCTGAAATCCCCTGCCGGTCGGCTTCTGCTGCTGGGTAAGAGTTAGTCCCCACAGCCTCGGACGCCGGGTCCGGTAAGAAAGCTTCTCAGTCAGGGCGAGCTCTGCAGCTGCCAGCCCCTGACTCGTAGTAGTATTGCTCCCACTGAGCTTCTGCTGTTTCTTCCTATGACTGTTTCTCGTCTCTACTCTCCTTGACTCCTAACCCTGCCTCAGCCCCGGGTTTATATAGGGGAAGTTCTTCCCCTCCCCAGACTGGGCAGGAGGTGTGGCATGCACAGGATCCCTGACCAAAGGACCTCCCACCTGCTCTCAGACATAACATTACATTACTGTGGAAACCAGACCCCTGGGGTGCCACATTCCCCCCTAGTGAAATTTAGTACTCCGGGACTAAACATATTTTAGAAAAACATAACAAGATATAACAACAATAACAGTACAATAAGAAAAAAACACATAAAGGTGGTCACGGCATGTCCGTAACCGGGTGCAGTCTTTGAAGAAAAGCAAGGTGTCCATTTCACCAAAACAGGGAGACGTAACCAGGTAGGGGTTTGTCCTGCCCCGAGTCCTTAACAGTCTTTAGTCCATCCTGGGTTACGCTCCAACTATGTACAAGGGATTCCCGGTAAATCCACCAAGGACTCCTACAAATAACTAGAAACACAAAATTATACACAAGCAACAATACACAGGTAAACATAAATAAAACAATTTATACACTTCAAATCCTCCAACGTGCGGGTAACTGGCCTCTAGTGGCCCTAGTGGACCTACGGAGCTGACTGTCTAGCCCTGAACTACAGGGTGTAGGAGCTGTCAAGGGTAAACTGGGCAGCTGTCTACCGGCTCTTTGGCTCACTAGGGATATGGCAGGCTCACTGCAAGCAGAGGGTTGATCCTCCTGGTCTGCTGGTGTGGGGTCTTGTGCCTCCTGGACCGGCTGTTCTTCCAGCTCTACCTGTTGCTCCGTAGGTGCTTGGGATGCTGGTTGGAGGAAGGTGAGTACGGGTACCACAACTGCACCATTGACTTGAGTCCAAGACCGAGGGAAGTCCCTGAGCACAGTACTAACCATATCTTCCCTTTCCTCTACGGGTTGATGGTCTTCTTGTTCCTCTTCAGGGTTCCTCAGTTGTTCGGGACACTTCTTCAGGTGGTCCCGGGATACAATGGCTGTGGTTTCCCCTCCGTCTTTACTGATGGTACAAACCTTCGGGTTCTCGTGGCTTGAGGGCAGTACGGTGTACGGGTCCTTCTCCCACTGGTCGTCCAACTTGTGGAGCCGTCTCTTCCTCTTCAAGACCTGCTCTCCGGGTACCAGGGGAACAGCGGGAGCATACTGGTTGTAAGTTTTCTCTTGTCTTTCCCTAGCCTGACAGAGACTTCGCTCCACGCTCTCCTGTACTCTCCGGTACTGCTGCTGCCTCTCTGTGTCCCAGTCTGCTTCTGGTGAAGTGTCCTCGGGTGTCAGGACTCCCATTTCCAGGTCAACAGGTAACTTACCAGGTCTTGCCCTCATTAGGTAAGCCGGGGTACAGTTGGTGGAACCTACCGGGATATGGTTGTATAGGTCCACCAGATCGGACAACTTCTCAGGCCACAGACTGCGTTCTTCCAGGGGCAACGTTTTTAGAAGATCCATTACCACCTGGTTCATTTTCTCACAAAGTCCATTAGTTTGCGGATGGTAGGGTGTCGTCCTTATCTTCCGGCAGCCATACAGATTGCAGAATTCTTGGAAGACCTCCGCTTCAAAGGCAGGTCCCTGGTCCGTCAGCACTTGGTCCGGGTACCAGTGTGGACGGCAGAAGTGCTGCTGGAAGGCTCTAGCTGCTGTTTGAGCCGTTAAGTCCTTGACGGGGACGACAACCAAGAACCGGGAGTAATGAGCCACGATGGTTAACGCGTAGACGTAGCCACTACTGCTTGGGGTCAGTTTTACATGATCCAAGGCTACCAGTTCCAACGGTTGCCGGGTGACGATGGACTGCAGGGGAGTCTTCTGGCTGGCACGGTCCTTCCTTCTCAGGTTGCACGGGCCACAGTCTCTGCACCACTTCTCAATGGTTCCCCTCATGCCTACCCAGTGGAATCGCTCGCGCAGCAGGAACTCCAGCTTCTTCCACCCGAAGTGTCCAGCTCCGTCGTGGTATGCCTCCATCACCATGGCTGCGTCTCTTCGTGGCACCACTACTTGCCAGAGTAGTTCATGCGTCCGGGAGTTAACCATTCTGCGGCACAACTTCCCCTTGTAAAGGAACAGTCGACTCTTCTCTGCCCATAGTTGTTTGGCTTCCTCCGGAGCGTCTGGTTCAAGGCAAGCCTCCGGGCGAGTCAGCATCTCCTTCACCAGTCGGACGGCAGGGTCGCTGTCTTGCGTTTCCGCCCAGTTGTAGTGAGGTAAGGGGTTCAACGTAGCAGCCTGCTTACTCCTTACCCGGTGGGAATACTGGATAGTCCCATGACGGTGGAACGCAGGGAGTTCAACTTCTTCCAGTCCCTCCGGATCTTCTCCTTCGTCCGGCAGGTTGGGCATCCTGGACAGGGCGTCCGCGTTGGTATTGGAGCGTCCGGCCCGGTATTTGATTGTGAACTCGTAGTTGGACAGACGGGCCATCCACCTCTGTTCCAGGGCACCGAGTCTTGCCGTGTCCAGGTGTGTCAACGGGTTGTTATCCGTGTACACGGTGAACCGGGAAGAAGCGAGGTAATGCTTAAAGCGCTCGGTGACTGCCCATACTACGGCCAGGAACTCTAGCTTAAATGAGCTGTAATTCTCGGGGTTCCTTTCGGTGGGTCGCAGCTTTCGGCTGGCGTAGGTGATTACTCGTTCCTTCCCCTGCTGGATCTGGGACAGTACGGCTCCTAGCCCGATATTACTGGCGTCGGTGTAGAGGATAAAGGGCTGGCTATAATCCGGGTACGCCAGGATTTCGTCCCCCGTGAGGGCCATCTTCAGCTGGCGGAAGGACTCTTCTTCCAGCTCCTCCCATTTGAAGGGCGACTTCTGGTTCTTGGCCTTCCGGGACTGGCCTATCAGGAGGTCCTGCATAGGTGCTGCCTTTTTGGTGAAACCGGGAATAAACCTTCGGTAGTAGCCTACCAACCCGAGGAACTGCCGCACTTCTTTTACGCTGGAGGGGCTTGGCCATTCCTTAATTGCGGTGATCTTATCAGGGTCGGGAGCCACTCCGTCAGCGCTCACCACGTGTCCCAGGTACTGCACCTTTGGTTTCAGGAGGTGACACTTGGAGGGTTTCACCTTTAGGCCGTAACTCGCCAGAGCTTCGAACACTTCCGCCAGGTGTTTCAGGTGGTCCTCATACGTCTTGGAATATACGATGACATCGTCCAGGTACAACAGGACCGTCTCGAAGTTTCTGTGGCCCAGACAACACTCCATTAGTCGTTGGAAGGTTCCTGGTGCGTTGCAGAGTCCGAACGGCATGCAGGTGAACTCGCTAAATCCCATCGGGGTGGTGAATGCGCTCTTCTCCCGGTCCGCCTCTGCTACAGGAACCTGCCAGTACCCGCTAGTGAGATCCAAGGTAGAGAAGAAGTTAGCAGATCTTAAAGCAGCCAATGACTCCTCTATCCTTGGTAAGGGGTACGCATCCTTGTGTGTGATACGGTTGATTTTCCGGTAATCTACACACATCCTCATGGTGTTGTCTTTTTTTCTGACTAAGACTAGTGGAGCTGCCCAGGGGCTACAGCTATCCCTGATCACCCCAGCCTCCTTCATGTCTCTAAGCATCCCCTTGGCATGTTGGTAGTGGGCAGGGGGTACGGGTCGATACCTCTCTTTTATAGGAGGATGGTCTCCCGTGGGGATGTGGTGTTCTACCCCCTTGACTCGCCCGAAGTCTAACGGGTGTTTACTGAACACTCTCTCGTACTCTTGAACCACCCGATAGACTCCTTGTTTCTGGTGTGCGGGAGTGGAGTCAGTACCCAGATGTAGTTGCTGACACCAGTCCTCCATGTTTTTCTTAGAGCCGTTACCTTCCTCCGGGTGAGATGGAGGCAAGGGTTCCACAGATTGTATAGAATTTTGGTTAATGGTATATAATTTGGCTAGCGTGGCATACCAGGGCAGGTACACTTCCCTCTCCCCGATATTTATTATGCGAACGGGCACCCTCCCATGGCGTACATCAACCACCCCCCGTGCTGTCAAAATGGTGGGCCTACTGTCCGAGTAAACTGGTTCTACCATTGCCTGGTAATCCCTACCTCCCAGACCAATAGCTGCCCGGCACCAAATCATCATTTCACTCTTTGGGGGCATGGCAATAGGAAAAGGGTCACACATTCTTACGCTACCAATCTCACCGCCGGAGAGTTCCACCTGTTGCCGTCGCATCAGTGCCCGGATCTCTTTCTGGAGCACCCGCTGCTCGCCGGAGCTGGCGTTCTTGGCAACCTGTTGTAAAAGGAAAATCACCTCTGCAAGACAATTTTCAATTACATTAGTTCCTAGCGTTATCTTTGGGTGACTCTCGTGTTTGTCAATGTCTACAATAATCAGTCCCTGTGCTGCTAGTTCGACTCTACCAATTTTAATGGTCGCCTCTTTAAATCCGATCTGTGGCACGGGCTGACCATTGCTGGCGATGATACTCAAGTCATCGTCAGGGTAGCGGGTTATATCCGAGTCATTCCAGTACTGCTTGAAGAGCACGTACGGGATGGTGGTGACCTGTGACCCGGTGTCCAGTAGGGCACTCATAGGGATGCCATCCAGTACCACAGGCAAGACTGGACGTCCTCCGACATATTTGTCGCGCCAGTTCGATGGGCCTGGTGATCTTTTTCCTGGGGGTTGGCCCTCTACCCCCAGGTTTTGCCAGTTTAAAGGACAGTACCTTGCCATATGTCCGGGTTGATTGCAGCGGCGGCAGATGGGTCGTCCGTCCTCGTTGTACCGGTCACTGGGTCTTCCTCTGGCCGGTGGGGTCCTCCTTGGTTGATGCCACGGGATGTTCTCCGGTCCGGATGCCAGCTGGATCTTCCCTGGAGTGGAAGCCTGTAAAGACTGCACAGTTCGGGTTAACGCAGCAACGCTTTTAGCTAGCTCTTGGACCTGATGGTGCAGGTCTGGAGCCGGGTCATTGTTCAAAGCCTGCGCATCAGCCCCTACAGGCCCTGCCGACAAGGGCGCCGCCTCCTGGTGGTAAGTGATAGCTGGGCGCCTGTGGGTCACAACGCCATCCGGTGCCGGTTCTCTGAGCACCCGGATGGCTCTGTCCTTGAACTGTGCAAATCCCAGATGAGGGTCCTGTAGGGCCATTGCCCGCAACTGGGTTCGGTGGGCATTGCAATATAAACCCTCTATAAATTGTTCAGTCAACAGCCTGTCCTCGTCTCCCACGCCGTCAGGGTCGGTCTGCTTAACGGCTCTCAGGGCCTCTTGTAGGTTCAGGGCATAGTCCCTTATACTCTCATGGGCCCGCTGTTTGCACCCGTAGAATCTAAGCTTGATCTCGGCTGAGGTGCGGGTATCAAAGGTGTCCCTCAGCCGGGTTAGTATCCCTGCGACAGTCCTCCCCCCAGGTGGCCAGGACTTTACCTCCCTTCGGGCTGCTCCGGTTAATTGGGCCACCAGGATGCTCACTTTTTGCTCTTCTGTGAGGGGGTACACCTGGAAGAGGCTATCCAGCCTTTCTCTAAAGTCCTGCAGGGTATGTGACTCCCCTGAGTACTGGGGTAGCCAGGCTGCCCCCGGGATATAGGGCATGGTGAAAGGCATGACCGCGACAGCGGTGGCGCTGGCGGGGGTTGAAGCGGTGAAGCTCTCCTCCGTATCCGACATCCTTCTCCCCCCTAGTGGACCGTGGCCTACCTTGCGATGATCCTCTTCCGTAGGCTGCGGCTCCGCAGTGGATCGTCAGGGTTGAGGACCTTCCGTCGCGCTCCGGTGACGTCGGCGTCTGCTGGGCTCCTTCCAGGACCTTACGCAACGTCCGGACGTGAGGCGGGGCTTCAGTTCTCGCGGGCTTTTCGGAGTCCACGCCCCTCTTCTTCCCGCGCGGCGTCCTCAAGATGGCGTCCAACAGCGGGAAAACTCCACGGATGGCGGGAAGAAGGCTGAAGATGGCGCCGGATGGCGGGAATCTTCACAGATGGCGGGAAGAAGGCTGAAAATGGTGCCGGATGGCGGGAATCTTCACCACAGGTGAGTTTGAAAGTCTCTTTTTCAGGCACGCAGTACCCGGTGGTTGCGGGCACGAAATCCTGCCGACTACGCCAAAAGTTGACGCGCCCCCTGGGCCGTGTTGAGGGGAAACCCGGAGCCGGATCTGGATAGGGGTAGTAGTCCTTGTGGCGGTGACCCGGTCCGTGCCCAGGGTGTCAAACTCAGTGTGTGGCAGTCTTGATAGGTGTTATTTGAGTGTCGACTATGCCACCCGTTGATTTGCAGCTATGGAGCTGCCGCTGCAGGGCAGACCACTGAGGCCGGTGTAGAATTGTGCAGCGTGATAGTATAACCCCCAACGGGAGGGGTATGGCCTCAGGGCAGCCGACGTGGAAGATGGGGGTAGCAGGAACCACTCAGAGACGGTGCGGTGTAATTCAGGGTCTTTACTGGTAACAACGATAGACCCTCCCGGAGTACTTGCTAGCGAACGGGGCCTGGTCAGTCCTTGAGCAGATGGGATCTCCCCTGGCCAGGCGGAGTTGTAGGCCTCCCAAACTGACTGTACTCTTCTGGCTACCTTGCTAGAAGCGGATATAAGTAGCCCACGTCCCTGAGTGTGCCGTGTGGTGCTCATCCGTATGGCGGGTGACTCGGGGCCTTCTAATAGCTTCCGCTCCACGATGGCGATGCTGGTCCCACGCGTGTGACCTTGCCTTCGGGTTTCTGGGCCTGAGGACCTGAAATCCCCTGCCGGTCGGCTTCTGCTGCTGGGTAAGAGTTAGTCCCCACAGCCTCGGACGCCGGGTCCGGTAAGAAAGCTTCTCAGTCAGGGCGAGCTCTGCAGCTGCCAGCCCCTGACTCGTAGTAGTATTGCTCCCACTGAGCTTCTGCTGTTTCTTCCTATGACTGTTTCTCGTCTCTACTCTCCTTGACTCCTAACCCTGCCTCAGCCCCGGGTTTATATAGGGGAAGTTCTTCCCCTCCCCAGACTGGGCAGGAGGTGTGGCATGCACAGGATCCCTGACCAAAGGACCTCCCACCTGCTCTCAGACATAACATTACATTACTGTGGAAACCAGACCCCTGGGGTGCCACATTAGTCATTCCCAAAAGGCAGGACTTAGCATCCAATGGACATGTGATCCCCTGCTGTCCTGTCTGTATACTCTTTTGCGTCCTTCCTTGCCCAGGAGCTATGGTGTGATCAGACCATGTCCATGCAAGGTGAGACACAGCCATTACACAGTACACAGCAGGGGCACATTTATAAGATTATCTCAGCACAGGACCATTTTTTTAACACATTCAATTGTGGAACTTATTTTTATTCCAAGATCTGTACATTAAAATGTATGTACTTTGTTCGTGGGAAAACCCCTTTTAAAAGAACAAGGCATGCAGTGATCTATCTTTTGTTATATTTGCCCTTTAAGTTTTATTTGCAATGATTCATTTTTTCTGTTTTCTATGAAAATACATTACCTTTATACATGGCATATGTTATTTGGTGGCTGGATGTTGAGCTTAAAGTTAAGTATAATATCTTATGACATTTTTAATGTAAGATAATAGCATATGGCTAAGTGAACAGAGCCTGTATGGCAACTGAGCTCTTATGGTTCTGTATTACATATGCAAAATAGCTTCTCCATACCACACATTATAAAAGTTTTCTTTTAATACAGAATACCTTTATTATATTTCAGGCAAATACGTTTTTTGTCAGATATCAAATATTCATATAAAAAAAACCTTCCTCTAGCTTTTGAAATCTAAGGTATAGTTTGACATTAAGGCCTTTGCATATGAAATTAAGACTGGCCTATGAAAGACTGACATTAAGACTGGCATATGAAACACCATTCTTAATGAGGAGCATGCAGTTATCCACACCACTTAATGAATTTGGCGCATCTTATTATTAATTGCGTGCATCTCCGTGCACCTCGCCAGAAATGTTACTCCAGTCAGGGACTAGAGTAACATTTCTGGAGTAAGTAATGATGGCACTTTTGAAGAATTTGATGGGTGGTGTAGCCACACCCTGTCCTGCCCCTCCCCAGCTATGCCCATTTTGGCAAAGCTGCTAAAAACGCCAAAATTGTGACTTTATAAAGTTTTTTATGCCAGTTTTCTGCTTTATATGTGTGTCACTCCAGGCCTGGATGCCACAAACTTGTAAGGCTGTGTCTGAGAGCAGGAGGGAGGTTCTCTGGTCATGGACCATTTGCATGCAGCACCTCCTGTCCCAGGCCAGTAGGGGGAGCAGACTGCCCCTATAAAAACTGGTACTGAGGGCAGGGTTAGAAAGACCAGGACCCACTTCTTAGGCATCCAGAAGGGTTCCCAGAAGAGAGGGACAGGTCAGCCGCAGCTGAGGAGTCCAGGAGGCAAAGGAAGAACAGAAAGCCAGGGAAAGAGGCGACGAGAGCCGGTCCTGGCAGAGGGAGACTACACAACTGGACACTGGGGTCCGAGGCTGTCAGGGTTGCAAGCCCTGCAGCAGATAACCAACCCGCAAGGGATTTCAGGTCCCTTGGCCAAGAAGCCTGGAGGCTCCGCCACACAGAGGGACCGGTACTGCACGGAGAAGCTACAGGTACCTAAGGCCCGAGTCGCAAGCCATACAGGCGTAGTACACGGCAAGCTTAGGGACGTGGGCTATCATACCACTAAAGGGGGAGATAGTCAGCAAGGGCAGAGAGAGAACTGTAGGCCTACCCACTCACCCTGACCAGCGGAGCTCGCCCGAATGCCCTCAGACACCCAGGTCCATTCCTACCCTGTACTCCTGGTGGGTCTGTGATAAGATCTGCAGTTAAAGACCCTGGACTGCATTATTGGACTCTGTGTGGTTACTGCTGCGCCTGCACCATCACCCCCAGCATCCTATTACACTTCCCTGAGGCTACACTCCTCCCGTGTGGAGTTGTACTATTCCCTGCTGCATCCCCAACACCAGCCTCAGCGGTCTGCCTTGCAGCGGCGGTCCTCCCTGACCGCAATCCACGGGTGGCGTAGTCGGACTTTCAAAACCTATAAATACACTGCCACAGCATTTGGTCTGACCACCCTGAGCCATGGGACCGGGTCGCCACTACTACTCCCAGCATTGCCCTGAAGTCCGGTCCCGAGTGCCCCACAGCCTAGTGGGCGAGTCAGCATTGGTGTAGTCGGACATTACCTAAAACATATAAAAGGCTGCCACTGGTCTGACCACCCTGAGAAACGGGACCGGGTCGCCACTACTACTCCCAGCATTGCCCTGAAGCCCGGTCCCGAGTGCCCCACGGCCCAGGGGATGAGTCATATGTACCATTCTAATGCTCTGAACATCTTATATGGAGGTGTCATATGCATGAGGCCTTACTGGGCAACAACAAAACATTGTCTTTAGAAGCTCCTTTTATTCCACACATTGTAATCTATTTTGCTGAATATGTACAGCTGAACAATCACAATAGCCATAATTAGGCATTTTGCTGGTCACAAAGGAATGCAAACCTCTATACCTTTATCAATGTGTCTGTTGACAACCATAAAGCAGTTTTATTTATTGTAATTGTTTTTATAATTAAAGAAGAGCCTGATAATTTATCAGCCAGACACAGAGCGTGAGTATAATAGCTGGTGGAGAAGTGTCTTGGGATCACTAGAAAAACAACTGGATACGGTTTGGTCTTTTGATACTGATATTGTGACACTCGTATCCCCCAGTGGATTCTTTTGTTAAAGAATTAGAAAATAATAATTTGTGTACTTACATTATATTAATCTAAAAAGCTTTAGAATCCAGGAACATAGCTATAATGATATTTCTCTGCTATTGCATTTCTTTTTCCATGTATAGAAAGACGGTGACCACCACTTAGTGCTCATACAAAAACCTAAAAAGGTTGGAAATTCAGTGATGATTAATTTCTTAATACATGCTTTTATCATCTGAAACTTTGTTTTACAGAGCTCCAGTTCCGCTGTAAAGACAATGGGAGAGATTTGCACTGAAGCAAATGATGCATGCCAATGACACTGAGTCACTTCTCACAGACATGCTGTGAGTCGGGATAGTCGAGGAGTCCAAGGTCAATAGCCAGGAGGGTACATCATACACAGAGGGAAGAGACAAAGTCATGGTCAGATAACGGTCCGAGGTAAAAATAACTGGAGGATAGTGGATCAGAGCACAGGGGTTAAACAGACAGGTGGTCAGAACGAGGTCCAAGGTCAGGCAACAATACATCAACAAGCAAAATACAAAGTCACAGAGTAAACCAACCACACTTAACTGAAGCTACGACTGACAGCTATCTGGGACTGCCAGCACAGTTAAATAGCTGAGCAATCAAGGGAACCGGGAGCACCTGAAGAAAGCTCAGTCCATCCCAGTCTCAGATTGGATAGCCGAGCTGTCAATAAAAACACAGACAGTTCACGATGCCCCTGACAGACTGGACAGCTGAGCTGTCAATCACTGCACGGACAGTTCAGCACACCCCTGCACCAGACTAGACAACTGAGCTGTCAATCACTGCTTTGACAGTTCAGCACACCCCTGCACCACACTGGACAACTGAGCTGTCAATCACTGCACAGACAGCTCAGCACTGATGAGTGGAATCGTTACAATGCCTCTTAATAAACTGTATGCATCTTGGACAGCTGTAATGATAGAAATTGAAATTACGCTTGCTGTGAAGGATTTCTGTTTTAATTTCCGAGTAAACTTGTCGAACTTATTGTGGCTCTACCTCTTCATAATTAACTTTACCCAATTTTCTTGAAATTAAAAATTTGCAAATGTTTACTAAATAAAGGTGCACCAAAAGTTGCTACTTTTTATGCCACAAAACCTTTGATAACTGTAGCTGCCACTAGAAGGAACATAGAAGTTTAACCCCTTCCATCCACCCCTTCCATTTTGCACTTTTTTTTTCCTCCCCTTCTTCTAACTTTTTATTTTTCCATCCATCCATAGCTGTATAATGGCTTATTTTTTGGCAGGATGAGTTGTAGTTTTAAATTACACCATTCCTTTTACCATTCAATGTACTAAAAAATGGGAAAAAAATTCCAAATGTGGTGAAATTGGGAAAAAAATGTAATGCTGACATTGTTTTTTTTGCTTTGTTTTTACGGTGTATATTCTGTAGTAAAAGGTTGTATGAATTATAATTCTCCAAATCAGTATGATTACAGTGATACCAAGGCAGATAGATGGGTCTGTATTTCATCAAAATTGGGAGTTTGATCAGAATTAATAGTGTCCTCAATGCTGTGAAATATAGGTAAATCCGTATCGATTATGGAATACCATCAGTGAAGCATCTCATTGGTTCCAAATTTATTCTGCAGTAGGACAATGACCCCAATGTCATTAAGATCTATCTTCAGAATTGAGAAGAACAATGAGCACTGAAAGTGATGATACAGCCATCACAGAGTCCTGAGTTCAACATCATCGAGTTTTTCTGGGACTACATGAAGAGGCAGAAAGGTTTGTGCAAGCCTACATCCACAGAAGATCTTTTGTTAGTTCTGCAGGATGTTTCGAACAACCTCCCTGCCGAGTTCCTTCAAATACTGTGTGCAAGTGTGCTTAGAAGAATGATGTTTTGAAGTGGTCACACCAAATATTGAGTTGATTTGTTGATTTAGATTTCACTTTTGTTCATTCACTTTGCATTTTTTAATTGATAAAAATAAACTATTAACTACTGTTATCTATTAACACTACTATTTTTTAAGCAGCATTATTATTTTGGAACATTTTATTAACACATGTGGTACTATATATACTGCTGGAAGCTCCCTTTGCAGCCGTCGACCAGTGACGCCCCATGCTGCTCACAGTAGCATAAGTAACATAAAGCCTGGCATTGTCGTGTTGAAAAATGGCTCCTGTGACCACTGGTGGACACAGATAGAAAAAAGCCCCTGTGCAAATGTAGTAAAAGGCAAAAAAGCCATCAGAAGAACTCTTGCAGGATGTGCTAGAGATGAGGAGAGATTGCTATCTGCTGTCCAGATGCAATCAAGCGGATCCAAGTTGTGCTAGGGAAATTGAAGGGGGAGCAGATTCAGATGCTGGACTTGATCAGGTGACCTCCAGGAAGGATTTCTTTGATATAAAAGTCCAGCGCGCCAAGCCCCAAGCAGATTTGGCGCCAGGCTGCAGTGTGGAGCAGACGTGCTCCAGAGTTATCAAGGAAAGCCCAGCGCGACAGGCCTCAGCCGGAGGCCTGCGTCGTATAAGAGGCGGACACTGCCTGAAGAGCTCCAGACCCCTCGCAGAGGAGCCTTGAGTGCAAGGTCAGCAGAGTCAGGACCTGCGCTCCGCATCAAGCAAGTTCCTGGGACTCAACACCGCCTGTCAAGAACTGAGGTCTGGATCCCCTTACCCCAAGTGTGAGAGACTGTGGTCGATGGTCGAGCTGAGAGGAGAGACGAGCCAGCAGTAGCGGAGGAACCACGCACGTGAGCAGGACCGTCACTTCCAACTCTCACCTACGGTACCGGGGGCCGCTGGGATTAGGACTTCAGGTTGGGAGGGGGCCGGTTGGTGCAGGGGAAGCTAAACAGGATCTGATAGACTTTATCCGGAAGAGACTTGCGGCCTAGTGGGAAGAACCGGTGACCTCCACTAGGACCATATAAAGAGAACTCACGTGTTGTCTCCCATGATTGGTTTCATCACATCATTTTTTTTTGCCAAGAACTTGACTATTATTTACTGGAAAATAGTTTTTATTGTTATTCCAAGTTACTGTTTATTACCTCTGTTACTAATCCCCTTTCTGAATAACTGTTATACATATAAAGTAGTTACATCAACTCCTGACTGTTCCCGCCTTGTGTCTCTGTGCGTTGCATTCTGTCACCTGTGTTACACAAGAACAGTATATGGGCCCTTTCCAGTACAATAGTTCATTAAATGCACAATTCCACATGTTTTGGAAGTGGCAATGAGCCCCTTACAGCTTGGGCCCTTGTGGCAGCAAAGGTTGCACCAATGGTATGATCGCCCCTGCCTAGGGCACTTTCACATACCCTTGTGAAGGCTTCTTTATGGTCTCCAGACCAATTGCTAGCTATCATTACATTCAAGGCAAAAGTGGAACTCCTCACTGAAGAGGATAGTCCATTATTGCAGCCCCCATTGTCATCTTGGTATTCATCGTAATGGCCTTTGGGAGCAGTGGCATGAAGTCCATGAAACACCTGTAGCTGAATGTCTGGCTTGTACCTCAGTGTCGTGTAAATACCTTCTGATGATTTGCATTAGATCATGTGGCCAACACAATAAGGAATTTCACACCAGTCCTACTCCTGGGATTAGGATGTGAGGTGGCACAATGTATAGTATCTGGACCCCTCTTGTCTTCATTCCAGGTGCATTAACAGCTTGATGTTACTTTGACTTTGTTATAGAACCAGTAGTATGGCCATGTCTCCAAAGGAACCCAAGATTACTTTTTCCATATGACAACGTCAGGCCGCATATTACTTGTGCTACTGTGAGCAGCCTATGTAGCCTAAATGTGCTGCCACAGGTTGCAGCATCTTCATACTTGCCTTCCATCGAGCAAAGTGGGCTGTCTTTAGTCAGCAATAGAAAAAAAATAAGCTGCTAGCAGAAGATCTTAATGATATGTGTGCAAAAGTGCATTCACGGTGGCAGAACATTCCTCAGACAGCAATTAATAACCTCCTTGTTAGCATGCCAAGGTGTGTAAGTGCATGTATTGCTGCATGTGATGCTCATAATTGTTACTGAATAAATCGAGATGTTTAGAAAAATTTTCCTTCCATCTTTTCTTCATTGACATATCATTAACATATCTATTGATCATGTGATTATTCCTTCTTGGTGTTGCAATTTCAATGTTGGAGTGTTCCAAAATCCCTGCTACATTGTTTGCAATGTTGGTCAAGAACTACAGGCAATGTCTGACCTCTGTAATTGCAAACAAAGGTTTCCGTACCAAATATTAAGTTCTGTTTTTCTACTGAATCAAATTCTTATTTCATGCAGTAAAATGCTAATTAATTATATAAAAATCATACATTGTGATTTTTTGGATTTTTTTTAAGATTCTGTCTCTCACAGTTGAAGTGTACGATAAAAATTACAGACCTCTCCATTCTTTGGAGGTGGGAAAACTTTAAAAATTGGCAGTGTATCAAATACTTATTTTCACCCACTGTGTATAAATAACTGTATATACATTGGCATTCTTATTGACTATTGGTTCAGCATTGTTTCCATACCAGCACCAAAGAGAGATGTCCATTTACACCCAGTAAATCTTTTTATTATGATATATGAGCAAACTATTAGCATGTGTTATTAGATCTCAATACTTCAGGAAGCGCACACTGAGGAAGCCACTCAGCAGTCAACATTACACTTACAACATTACAATTATTTATGTTCTTGGCGGTCATCAAGATTAATTTGAAGTTTTAGTCATAGACAGGTAATAAATCAATTCAATTTAACTAGTTTACTATTGAAAAGATAATCAGCCACTGAAACATAGAAAGAAAGCTCCATAAAATATGCATGCTGCTTAGATAATGGAATTCTCATTACATTTCCAGGATTGTGCTTTCTTCAGCAAGCAGTCGGATAGGCAAGCACATTCCAGGTTTAATTGTTTTCGGAAACCTAAAACCACTTATGATTCTATAATAGAAGGGGGCCTTCATCAGCTCTGTCATCCTGCAACACTGGCCCTATAGCGAACATCATTCCCAAAATTATCAGTTTGTTTAAATAGTGTGTCACAAGATTGCTTCCTTTGGGTTATATAACTCTGGGTTTTATTTTTTTTTCTAGAATCTAAACATTAATATACATAAATATTAGTGTTGAGTGAGCACTAAAATGCTCGGGTGCTCGAAGCTTGGGCCGAGCTCACCATGATACTCGGGTGCTCGACCCGAGCAACGAGCCCAATGTTAGTCTATGGGAGACCCGAGCATTTTTGCGGCGGCACCACCCGCAGTCTGTAGAAAGCCTAAAAAGTGCCCAAAACGATAGTGACAGTTCTCAAATGACATGGGGACAACATGGGGATCGCCCCAGGAAGCATTTCTGACCCCCAGGTCACTGCTGTGAACAACGTGGTCAGAGGTATTAAGCCACTTTTACAGGCTCACAATAAAACGTTCAAAAACCAAATAAACTGTTTTCCTGTGAAATATGTTAAGGAACATCCTTTCCAGGGTAAAGACTTGTGTATAAGGTAAAATAAATAACCAAAAACAAAAATACTCCTCCACACCTTGGGCTATGATCACAAGTAGCATTTTTTATGCGTTTTTGCACTTTTGTATTTTCAACCGTGACAAATGCATTCACCGGTAAATGTCATTTTAACATTTTACAACCTTATCTGGCCATGTTCTGTGTGTCACATGCATACAGTGCTGAAAAGACATGGGAACAGCATGGGGAAGACCCCTGGAAGCATCTCTGACACCCAGGTCACTGCCTAAAAGTGTGCCCATTAGAATTGATCCTTGCCGCATCAGAAGATGCAGACTTGCAACTATCCCCGTGCTAGTCCTTGTCTCAGGGCAGTGTTCAATTGTACCTCCTCCATTCCTTGCAATGCAAGTGCAAGTATGCAGCCTGCCACCCACCCACCCCCGGCTGCAATACCATACTGTTTGCTTGCACTTGAAATTGGGCCTTTTAGGCATGTGGAGACGGAATCTGGCCACCACGTCATGGCTGCGTCGGCCGCCTGGTATCCATACTCAGTCCACAGCTGCCCGGGTGTCCACGCTTGGTCCCCAGCCACCAGGGGGCGGCTGGGTGTCCATTCTCGGTCCCCAGCCGCCCGGTGGCCGGGTGCCCACACACGGTCCCCAGCCACCTGGGGGCGACCGGGTGTCCATAAACGGTCCCCAGCCGCCCCTATTTGTCCCTGTGCGCCTTATACACAAGCGCACATGCCAAAACATTACCTGTGCCCTCCCCAGTGCATTTAGTGGGAAGGACAGCCTAACCACAAACACATGGTCAAGTGAATGTGGCCAGGGATGGTCCATCTCACTGACGCCTTCACACTGGGTTAATATTGTGGAAGCCGGGACACAGTGGAACACTGGGATGCAACACGTCCTCCAGACATAGAGGATTGCGGGTCCTGGGTCAATCAGACTTCAACACAAAGTTCAGAAGGTAGACAGCAGCAGTGGTCGGCCTCCTACACAACGAGTAAATTATTCATGATCATGAGACCATCCATCTCCTTAGCTTTCTGTTCCTTGGAATGCAAGTGCATGTATGTAGTAGCGGCTAGGCCTGAGGTGGTCAGCGTTTTGACGCATATCCTATCTCCTCCGAGGATTGCTGGATGTTTTATTCCTACTATCCCAGTTCTATGACTCCCGTTAAAATAAAGCTTCAGGTACTGAATGATGGATGAGGTGGTGGCAAAGGAGAAAGAGCAGGAGGAACAGGGACCATTCACATCAATATCAGGCCAGTCAACCACACATGTCTTGTAGGATATGTTTCCATACCAAAAGGAGCGGTTCGGCTACACCGTTATAGGGCATACAGTGAGTGCAATGCTTACCAAAAATTTCGAGGCACTCCAATGCCCCTTGGAAGTGACATGGAGGTCAGAGGGGTTTAACTAAACTGTTTTTTTCCATTTATAGCAACTGGGTCTCCTGTACACTGTTGGCCTAAGCAGTGAATGGAAGGCTTTCCAAAAATTATGAGCAACTGCAATGCCCCTTGAAACAGACGTGGATTACAGCGTACTAAAAACCTTCTACCCATTATTGGGGAGTGGGTCTCCCTTAGTGTTCGCCTATGCATTGAAAAGCAAAAGCTGACTAAAATTAGGAGGAAATGCAATGCCTGTTGGAAGAGTCGTGGAGGTTAGAGTTAATTAAAAACAACATTTCAATGCCCCTTGGAAGAGCTGTGGAGTTCAGAGTGGTTTAACAAGACGGTTTTAATGCCCCTTGGAAGAGACGTGGAGTTCAGAGTGGTTTAACAAGCCGGTTTTAATGCCCCTTGGAAGAGATGTGGAGGTTCCAGTGGAATAAAAAGACAATATCAATGCCCCTTGGAAGAGTGGTGGAGGTCGCAGTGGAATAAAAATACAATATCAATGCCCCTTGGAAGAGTGGTGGAGGTCGCAGTGGAATAAAAAGACAATATCAATGCCCTTTGGAAGAGTGATGGAGGTCCCAGTGGAATAAAAGGATAATATCAATGACCCTTGGAAGAGACGTGGAGGTCACAGTAGCTTAACAAGACGATTTTAATGCCCCTTGGAAGAGATGTGGAGGTCGCAGTGGAATAAAAAGACAATATCAATGCCCCTTGGAAGAGTGGTGGAGGTTACAGTGGAATAAAAAGACAATATCAATGACCCTTGGAAGAGATGTGGAGGTCACAGTAGCTTAACAAGACAATTTTAATGCCCCTTGGAAGAGACATGGAGTTCAGAGTGGTTTAACAAGACTATTTTAATGCCCCTTGGAAGAGACGTGGATGTCACAGTCGCTTAACAAGACGGTTTTAATGCCCCTTGGAAGAGACATGGAGTTCAGAGTGGTTTAACAAGACGGTTTTAGTGTTGGCATATGCAACAGATCAGGACTTATTATAAATGAAAGGAGGACTTTATACTAACCAGACAGCAGATGGCGATAGTGTGTAAAGTTATATGCCTGCTGTAATGTGTGGGAGAAAAGCTCTCAATTGTTGGTTGTTTTTACTTCCTGTGTGTTTTTCTTTTTCCTTCCTGAAAGTGTTATGTAAGCAGCACACGGACTGTGTGACACTGAATTGTATCTCATGTTTAACCAGTATGAAGTAAATACTGTGTACTCAAGATATCTTGCTGATTGAAGCTCTCGCAAGTACAGTGGTGACTATAAGAAGATGCACTCTGCAACAGGTTATGGACCCAGGCCGGAACCCAGACACACAGATAAGCTCTGTAAACAGAAGGAAATAAATCCAGATACAGAGTGGCAGAGGAATTCATGATCCCAGGAGCTGGATATAATTACAGAGAATTCAACACAGGCAGGACATACAGGAACTATCAGCAAGAAGAAAAAACAGGAGAATATTTTCAGTACAACTTTCTAAACAAGTAAGACTATATAAAGATGATGAGTAACACAGAACTGAAATTCACAGTAGCTAAACTGAATATTGAAAATTATCAGTTATGGAAATTCAAAGTAGAGATGTTGTTATCTAAGGATGATTTATGAGAAGTAATTGTTACAGAAAGACCAGATCAATAAAATCAGACATGGGATAAGAAGAATAGACAAGCGAGAGCCACCATTAGCTTATTAGTGGATGATGCTCAATTAATACATATAAGAAATGAAGAAACAGCTAAAGGAATGTGGGAAAAATTAAGAAAACTGTATGAAAGACCTAGCTTGAATCACAAGTTATTTTTATTAAGAAAGCTTTACAGTATGAGATTGAGTGCAAATGACGACATGCAGAAGCACATTCTCAATGATGGAAGTGATATCACAGCTAGGATCTATTTGTGAAGACATTAAAGAAAGTCATGTAGCAGCTATATTATTGTGCAGTTTACCAGATTCGTATACAACCTTGATAAATGCACTTGAGACGAGACCAGAAACTGACATTACATTAGATTTTTGTGAAAACAAGACTAATAGATGAATATCAGAGATGAAAAGAACAAAGAAATGATTCTTCTACTGAAAAGGACAGTGAAAATGCTCTTAAAGCTACAGAATTTAAAAAACCCTATAATAAAGAGACAAGAGAATGCTTCAGATGTAAGAAAAAAGGTAATTTAAAGAAAGACTGTACCATATGGAAAGCAGAACAACAAAAATTACAACATAAAAAGCATACACAGAAAGTAAAAAACACAATTTCCGATTCATGTGAGAATAATTGGAATGGCACATTTAAAGTAACAGACAAGAAATCATCACTTGGTTGGTTTATTGATTCAGGAGCAACGAGTCATATGGCAAGTGACAAGAATTTCTTTACTGATCTTGATTTAGATAAGAAAGAAGCCATTTATCTTGCAGATGGAAGCAAAATAACCACAGAAGGTATCGGACAAGGTATGCTAAATTGTTCAAAGAAGTTCGGACAAGATTCAAAGATACTTGTACAGGATGTGTTGTATGTTCCAAAATTGGAAGGCGGATTATTATCTGTGAAACGTTTAACAGCAAAAGGACTTACTGTAAAATTCAAAGACAATGAGTGTGCAATTATTGCAGGAAACAAAGTGATAACCAAAGTCAAGGCACATGAACAATTATATCATTTTGACACACCAAAGGAACAGATGAAGGTACGTACACATGATCACAAAAACTGTATTCACATGTGGCATAGACATCTAGGACATAGACACCCTGACAGTATAAGGGAACTACAGAGAAAAGAATTGACAAAAGATTTAAAGATATCAGATAGCTCAATTACCATAAGATGTGAATGTTGTATAAAATCCAAAGCCACAAGGATATCTATTCCAAAAGAAAGTGAGATGAAAAGTGAAAGACCACTAGATTTGGTGCATACTGACGTATGTGGACCCATGAAAGTGACTACATCAGGAGGCAATAGATACATGTTGACTTTTATAGACGACTACTCAGGATACACAGTCAGATACTTAATTAAAAACAAAAGTGAAGTTTTTGATAAACTTGTAGACTATGTAACAAGATCAAGTAACAAATTTCAAAGGAAGCCAATTGTCATCAGAAGTGATAATGGAGGTGAATTTACAGGTCACAGAATAGAAGACTATTTAAGACAAAATGGAATAGAACACCAGAAAACTGTTCCATACACACCTGAACAAAGTGGAGTAGCAGAAAGGAAAAACAGAACTCTAACAGAAATGATAAGATGTATGCTGACGGATTCCAAACTACCAGAGAAATATTGGGGTGAGGCAGCAATAACAGCAACATATTTACAGAACCGACTTTTTTCCAGAAAACTGACGAAAACTCCATATGAACTGTGGCAAGGTATGAAACCAAGTGTCAATCATTTAAAAGTTTTTGGATGTAAAGTTTTTAGATTCATTCCAACAGAAAAACATTCCAAACTTCAAAACAGATCCATGGAAGGAATATTCGTTGGATATAGTGAAAATTGCAAAGGATATAGAATCCTAGATCCCAAAACAGACAGTTACGTTGAGTAACAGTGTGACATTCATTGAAGATTTAAATGAAGACATTATGATTTCAGTTGAAACAAAAAATGAGAAAAACAATAGTGACATAACTGAACAAATATCTGATGAGAAAGAAGTAGAAATTAATGAAGAACAAAATACTGAAAGTGAAGAATCACAACTACAAACAGACACAGAACCAAGACGTTCAATGAGAGAGATCAAAGGAAAACCACCAAAACGTCTCTCATAAAAGACAAGCATAAGAAGAATCTATGAGCCTACCTCTTGGGAAGACATATCTAAACTTCCTGAAGAAGAAGCTAATAAATGGATAGAAGCAACAGAAACAGAAATTAAATCCATACATGATTCAAATACATGGACACTAACAGATTTACCAGAAAGAAGAAAAGCCATAGTATGTAAATGGATTTTTAAAGTAAAATGCCAAACAGATGGCACAGCTGAAAGATACCGAGCAAGACTCGTAGCTAAAGGGTATTCTCAAAAATATGGAGAAGACTATGATGAGACATTTCTTCCAGTTGTCAAACACACTACAATAAGAACTTTACTTACAGTTGCAGCAATGAAACAGATGGAACTGAGACATCTGGATGTAAAGACAGCTTTTTTGAATGGAGATTTAACAGAAGACATTTACATGGTACAACCTCCAGGATTCAAAGATGAAAGAAATCCAAACAAAGTTTGCAAACTACAGAAAAGCATATATGGTTTAAAGCAAGCAGCTAAAGTGTGGAATGACAAAATCACGGAAGTACTTACATATGAAAAATTTCAAAGAAGCATTGCTGATCCATGCTTATACACAAAAAGGCTGATTAATAGATGGATTTATGTACTCATATATGTAGACGACATTTTGATTTGTTTTAAACAAGAAAGGGATAAAGAAAACATTCTAAAAATCCTGAAGCAACATTTCGAAATCAAAGACTTGGGAAATGTGAAACCGTACCTAGGAATACAGGTAGAAAGAGAAGAAGACGGAAGTTTCCTACTGAATCAAAATCACATGATTCAAGACATAACAGAAAAATTTGGATTAAAGGATGCAAAAACAGTAAAGTCTCCAATGGAAACCAATTATCTCAAAGAGATGAACAGTGAAAAAAATATGCTACCAAATAATGAAGAATACAGAACAGCAATAGGAAAACTACTGTATCTAGCGACCGTTACAAGACCAGACATCGCAGCAGCAGTAGGAATCCTGAGTAGAAAGGTATCAAAACCAAATAAAGCTGATTGGAATGCCGTGAAGAGAGTAATGCGTTCTTTGAAAGGAACTAGCAATGTTAAGCTGAAATTACCCACAAGTGATAATTGCATTTTAACAGGATATGTTGATGCAGATTGGGCTGGAGATCCAACTGACAGAAGATCTACCAGTGGACATATTTTTTTTCTCTCAGGTGGACCAATAAGTTGGACAAGTAAGAAACAGTCAATCGTGACACTGTCTTCAACAGAAGCAGAATATGTTGCCGCAGCACATGCGAGTCAAGAAGTACTGTGATTAAGACAATTGTTGACAGAATTAGGACAACCACAGTTGGAACCAACAAAACTGAAAGAGGACAATCAAGGATGTCTTGTTCTTGCTCAAATAGAAAGAGTCAATCCAAGAACCAAGCATATTGATGTGAAATATCATTTCTTGAGAGATCATCAGAAACAAGGAGTCTTGAAGTTAGAGTATTGTCCTACTGAAGAAATGACAGCAGACATCTTCACGAAGGCGTTGAATGCTGATAAACACCAGAGACTAATAAAAAAGTTGGGTTTGATTGAATAAGTCCTTATTGTTGAGAAAGGGTGTTGGCATATGCAACAGATCAGGACTTATTATAAGTGAAAGGAGGACTTTATACTAACCAGACAGCAGATGGCGATAGTGTGTAAAATTATATGCCGTAATGTGTGGGAGAAAAGCTCTCAATTGTTGGTTGTTTTTACTTCCTGTGTGTTTTTCTTTTTCTTTCCTGAATGTGTTATGTAAGCAGCACACGGACTGTGTGACACTGAATTGTATCTCATGTTTAACCAGTATGAAGTAAATACTGTGTACTCAAGATATGTTGCTGATTGAAGCTCTCGTAAGTACAGTGGTGACTATAAGAAGATGCACTCTGCAACATTTAGTGCCCCTTGGAAGAGACGTGGAGGTCCCAGTGGAATAAATAGACAATGTCAATGCCCCTTGGAAGAGTGATGGAGGCCACAGTGGAATAAAAATACAATATCAATGCCCCTTGGAAGAGTGGTGGAGGTCCCAGTGGAATAAAAAGACAATATCAATGCACCTTGGAAGAGTGGTGGAGGTCACAGTGGAATAAAAAAACAATATCAATGCCCCTTGGAAGAGTGGTGGAGGTCCCAGTGGAATAAAAAGACAATATCAATGACCCTTGGAAGAGACGTGGAGGTCACAGTAACTTAACAAGACGATTTTAATGCCCCTTGGAAGAGACGTGGAGTTCAGAGTGGTTTAACAGGACGGTTTTAATGCCCCTTGGAAGAGACGTGGAAGTCCCAGTGGAATAAAAAGACAATATCAATGCCCCTTGGTAGAGTGGTGGAGGTCGCAGTGGAATAAAAATACAATATCAATGCCCCTTGGAAGAGTGGTGGAGGTCGCAGTGGAATTAAAAGACAATATCAATGCCCCTTGGAAGAGTGGTGGAGGTCCCAGTGGAATAAAAAGACTATATCAATGCCCCTTGGGAGAGTGGTGGAGGTTACAGTGGAATAAAAAGAGAATATCAATGACCCTTGGAAGAGATGTGGAGGTCACAGTGGAATAAAAAGACAATATCAATGCCCCTTGGAAGAGTGGTGGAGGTCCCAGTGGAATAAAAAGACAATATCAATGCCCCTTGGAAGAGTGGTGGAGGTCACAGTGGAATAAAAAAACAGTATCAATGCCCCTTGGAAGAGTGGTGGAGGTCCCAGTGGAATAAAAAGACAATATCAATGACCCTTGGAAGAGACGTGGAGGTCACAGTAACTTAACAAGACGATTTTAATGCCCCTTGGAAGAGACGTGGAGTTCAGAGTGGTTTAACCAGGCGGTTTTAATGCCCCTTGGAAGAGACGTGGAGGTCACAGTAGCTTAACAAGACGGTTTCAATGCCCCTTGGAAGAGACGTGGAGTTCAGAGTGGTTTAACAGGACGGTTTTAATGCCCCTTGGAAGAGACGTGGAGTTCAGAGTGGTTTAACAAGACGGTTTTAATGCCCCTTGGAAGAGACGTGGAAGTCCCAGTGGAATAAAAAGACAATATCAATGCCCCTTGGAAGAGTGGTGGAGGTCGCAGTGGAATAAAAATACAATATGAATGCCCCTTGGAAGAGTGGTGGAGGTCCCAGTGCAATAAAAAGACTATATCAATGCCCCTTGGGAGAGTGGTGGAGGTTACAGTGGAATAAAAAGAGAATATCAATGACCCTTGGAAGAGACGTGGAGGTCACAGTGGAATAAAAAGACAATATCAATGCCCCTTGGAAGAGTGGTGGAGGTCCCAGTGGAATAAAAAGACAATATCAATGACCCTTGGAAGAGACGTGGAGGTCACAGTAACTTAACAAGACGGTTTAAATGCCCCTTGGAAGAGATGTGGAGTTCAGAGTGGTTTAACAAGACGGTTTTAATGCCCCTTGGAAGAGACGTGGAAGTCCCAGTGGAATAAAAAGACAATATCAATGCCCCTTGGAAGAGTGGTGGAGGTCGCAGTGGAATAAAAATACAATATCAATGCCCCTTAGAAGAGTGGTGGAGGTCGCAGTGGAATTAAAAGTCAATATCAATGCCCCTTGGAAGAGTGGTGGAGGTCCCAGTGGAATAAAAAGACTATATCAATGCCCCTTGGGAGAGTGGTGGAGGTTACAGTGGAATAAAAAGAGAATATCAATGACCCTTGGAAGAGACGTGGAGGTCACAGTGGAATAAAAAGACAATATCAATGACCCTTGGAAGAGACATGGAGGTCACAGTAGCTTAACAAGATGATTTGAATGCCCCTTACAAGAGCCATGCAGTACAGCATATTAAAAACATTATTCCCATTATTGGGGAGTGGGTCTCCCATAGTCTTTGCCTATGCCTTCCAAGCAAAAGGTGCCAAAAATTAGGATGGAGAAACTTGCAATGCTGGCAACACGGACCATGGTCACCCTGGTGGTATAGTGGTGGTGGAGGCTGAGGATAAGGAGAAGAGCAAAAAACAGCCAAAATGAGGAAGCGTATACCCATTTGTGGGCGTGAAGCGGTGCATGGGAATACACCTCCCGAAATAACACAATGGATTTGACTTTATGTTACTCTGCTGTCATTTGGTGGTGATGAGAAATCTGGGCCAATACAGTCCTTGTTCATTTTGATAAGGGTCAGCTTGTCAGCATTGTCAGTTGACAGGCGAGTGCGCTTATCAGTTATAATTCCCCCAGCGGCACTAAAAACACGCTCTGATAACACGCTAGCGGCAGGGCAGGCCAGGACCTCCAAGGCGTACAGAGCGAGTTCATTCCAAGTGTCCAGCTTGGATACCCAATAATTAAAAGGCACAGAGGAATCACGGAGGATGCTGGTATGGTCGGCAAGGTACTCCCTCACCATCTTTTGAAACTTTCCACTCCTTGTGAGAGTACCCCGCGCCTCAGGGCCTATAAGCTGGGCAGGTCTCAGAAAACTGTCTCAGAACTTTGACAGTGTTCCCCTGCCTCTGCTGGATTGGAGTTGCGTCTCTCTCGCATGTACGCCTTGGTTGGGCAACGAACTATTACCTCTGCCGCTAGCGTGTTCAGATGGGAATTTTTTTTAACAGTTCTGCAGCAAGGGCCTTCTGGTGCTGCCCCATTTTTGTAGACCTCTCCACCTCAGGAATAAGAGAGTGAAAGTTGTCCTAGTAGCGGGGGTCTAAAAGTGTCACCAACCAGTAATGACTGTCACCCAACATTTTGACAACGCGAGGGTCACGGTTAAGGCAGTGTAACATAAAGTCAGCCATGCGTGCCAGACTGGTAACGGGCAAGACTTCCGTGTCCTCACCAAGATGACGAATGACCATGCTCTCCTCCTCCTCCCCCCTGTCCTCAGGCCACCCACGCTGAACCGACGGTATGACAGTTGTACAGGTACTACCGTCTACAGAGCATGATACCAGCTCCTGTTCTTCCTCCTCCTCCTCCTCTCCCTCATTGTCCCCCAATGCACATTGGGATGAGATGAGGCTGGGCTGTGTGTAATCGCCCGCTACAGCTTCTTGATCCATCTCATCATACTCTGGCTGCAATGCCTCCTCTTTAATTCTCTGCAGAGAGCGTTGCAAAAGACAGACAAGTGGGATGCTGACGCTAATGATGGCGTCATCGCTACTCACCATTTTGGTGGACTCCTCAAAGTTTATCAGGATGCTACATATGTCAGACATCCAGGTCCACTCCTGAGGTCTTATGTGTGGAGTCTGACCTGAATATCGACGGCCTTGTTGCAGCTGGTACTCCACAACTGCTATCTTCTGCTCACAAATCCTTTGCAACATGTGGAGGGTAGAGTTCCAACGTGTGGGGACCTCACACACCAGTCAGTTGTAGCCAACTTCCGAAAATGAGCTGACAGGCGGCGTACTTTGATGAGCAGATCTGGCAACTCGGGGTACGATTTAAGAAACCACTGAACCATGAGTTTAAGCACATGAGCCAGGCATAGTACGTGTATGATCTCTCGCCTCAGAGCCGCCACCAGGTTACGGCCATTGTCACACACGACCATGCCTGGATGTAGGTTCAGCGGTCTCAGCCACAGATCTGTCTGCTCTTTCACAGCTGTTCACAACTCACAAGCAGCGTGAGGTTTATCACCTATGCTTATTAGTTTCAGTACAGCCTGTTGCCGCTTGACTGAGGCAGTACTGCAGTGTTTCCAGCTTGTAACTGATGTGGTGATATCTGAGATGGAGGCTGAACATGAGGAGGAGGATGATGCGCAGGAGCTGTACACTGTGGGGGCAACTCTGACTGACATAGGGTCCCGCAATCCTCGGTGTGGGGAGGATGTGTTTCATCCCAAGGTCCGACTGGGTCCCGGCTTCCACTATGTTTACCCAGTGTGCTGTCAGGGTCCCTGGCCACAAGCACTTGTCCACGTGTCCGTTGTCAGGTGGACTCTCCCAGTAACTGCGTTGTTGAGGGCACGGCAGATGTTTTGGGACACGTGCTTGTGTAGTGCGGGGATGGCACACCGGGCAAAATAGTGTCGGCTGGGGGCCGAGTACCGAGGGACGGCCACCGCCATAAGTTTACGGAAGGATTCCGTCTCCACCAGCCTAAAAGGCAGCATTTCCAACGCAAGCAGTCGTGAAATGTGCGAATTTAGGACTGTGGCCTGTGGGGCGTTGGCTGCGAATTTGCGCTTTCGTTCAAAGCTCTGGGATATGGACAATTGAACGCTGCAGTGGGACGTGGACGTTGATGCTGTTTTTTGAGAAACTGCCATAACAAGTGAAGACTGAGAGGAGGGGGCATCTTTGCATGCAGTATGGACAGGGGATTGCCTTGCACGCACAACAGGGGGTTCTCTTACACGCACAACAGCGGAAGAAGCAGTGGTAACACCCGCTGACACTGGTCGTGGACCCTGGGTTTCGCCCCACAAAGTCGGGTGCTTTGCTGACATGTGCCTGATCATGCTGGTGGTGGTCAGGCTGGTAGTTTTGTCACCCCTGCTGATGCTGGCCTGGCAGGTGGTACAAATGGCGTTTTTGGGGTTATCAGCAGAGTCTTTAAAAAAATTCCAGACTCTGGAAGACCTACCGGTTGTACTGGCAACGCCCCTCGTGTTGGTGTTACGGGGAACGGTTGCCCGCCTTCTGTCTGCAGCCACCACACTGCTTCTTCCTGCCTGTTGGGGTACTCTGCCTCCCTCCCCCTGTGTGCTGCTGACCTTGCTCTGCGTGTCCTCCTGCCACGTTGGGTCAGTTACTAGATCATCCACCACCTCCTCCTCTTCCACTTCCGCACCACGGTCCTCCTCCTCACTTCGTGGCAATTGTGTCTCGTCATCGTCCACCTCTTGTGACAAATTGCCAGCGTCGCCTTCCTGTGGCCGTGGCTGTTCAAATATTTGGGCATCGCTAGATGGGATCTCCTCTTCCACCACTTCAAGCGGAGCAGGCGAGGGGCCCAAATATGGAAAATGACCAGTGTACAGCTCTTCAGAGTGTCCAACTTTGGGATCAGTTGCAGTCTGACGACACTCCGCAAGCGGCGGAACCGGAGCCGACGCCGGCTTGTCATCGCTTCACTTAAGATGCTGGCAGCGGTGGGACCGGACGCCTCTCCCATCCATCGGATAGGTGAGTATCCATAGTTTCTCCTGCACCTCCATCAAAAAGCTATGGAATCATGCAGTGTGTGAACACCGCTGCGTAATTCCATTGCTTATAACGGGCACAATAGGAGAAAGCGCAGGACGCAACTGCGCAAAGAATTGACATGTCAATTCTTTACGCAGCTGCGCTTTCCCGCTGCGTAAAATCACGCAGTGTCTGAACGGCAAAGTGAATTTCCCATTCACTTTGCTGGCAGACACAAAGCACATTGCGTATTTTGAAAAAGCGCACGCAAAAAAGCGCGCGAAAATACGCAATGTGTGAACGCAGCCTAACACAAAATTTAACAATTCAAACAAGCAGAGTGTTCTGCTAAGAAGAGTTTACAATCTCTGAAAAGATAAGGATGACATACACAGTAAAAGTAATTGCTTTGTGGAATATTCCAGACATATTCTATACTAAATAGGGTAGTATATATAAAGCTACAGTCACCTATATGTGCTCCTATGTGTATGTCCTCCGATGAAGTGCATTAGGGTGTACAGGATGTAGGTTGAAAGGTGAGAATTGTGAACATGTAATGTTAGGGAATGTGATAGATCTGCCCAAAAAAATGTTTTTATAAGGGCCCATTTAATACTTTGGATGTTCAATTCTCCTAATGGAGCAAATACAAGAGGGGAAAAAGTCTACAAAAATGTTCAAAAATATAAAAAATATTAATTTCCCCATTTGTCTAATGAATATTATAAGCAGTAAAAAAACCTAATTGGTATCGCCAAGTATGAAGTGACTATTAATATGGCATTATTTATCCCACACAGTGAAAGACATTGCTTTCTTCTGCCCCCGAAAATTGAATAAATAGTAATAAAAATGCATAAGTATCCAGAAAAAGTGCCGCTTACAATTTCAGCTTGCTCTGCAAACAATAATAGAGCCCGACACAGCTCTAATAATTGAAAAATAAATAACATATTGGTTTCAGCATATGGTGTCAACATATTTTTTAAAGGGAATCTGTCACCAGTTTTTTCATGTAGGAACCAATAGCACCACCTTCCTAAGCACCTGTGCTGAATTCTAGAAAGTTGTACATTATGTCCTGACTCCCCTGTATATAACCCCAAAAAGGTTTGAGATATGCAAACTTGGATGGTCCGGTCTGATGGGTGTCATTGCAGCGGAAACTGTCCCTCCACTCCCCTGCTAAATGCCGTCCTCCCGCTTTGATTGATGTGGATGACGCATCCAGCATCATCCACCTAGCCAGACTAAATCACGCACCTGCACAGGTACATCGCCGTTTCATATAGCCGCACTTTGCTCTGCTCAACTGGGGGCAGAGCCTGAAACCTAACTGCACATGTGCCGGCACACGACTTTATGGCTCCTACTTACCGGAACCATTTTGCCTATATTGTTTTGTTCCCTGCTGACCAAATTAAACTCCTCTTCTGTGATTTCCTGCGGCAGGGATCAAAACAATATGACCGAAATGGGTCCGGTAAGCAGGAGCCAGAAAGACGTGCTGGTGCATGCACAGTTAGGTTTTAGGCTCTGCCCCCAGTAGGCAGAGCAAAGAGTGCCTCTATGACTGCTGACAGAAATCTCTGGCAGTGACTTTTATGTAAGAGAATAAAAGGATTGTCAGTCTGAAAGTAGACATGCCAGATTCTTGTGTGGCTCAACATCCTCTATTGGGGAACTGTCGAGAGGCCCACATTCATATTACACTATTGGCTGAACTCGTTGAGATCGGCAGGTTCGGTTGGCATTAGTCTAACGAGAGCCTAAATATCTTCAAAAGTTCAAAAAACATCAGATAGGAAAGTAAAAATGCCAACTCACCGTTAGGCATGATGATGTAGGTCATGTCAAAAATCCATTATGGTCAGCACAATGGCTCAAGGGTTAGTAGTGTTGATTTGCAGCGCTGGGGTCCTGGGTTGAAATACCATCAAGGACAACATCTGCAAGGAGTTTGTATGTTCTCCCCGTGTTTGTGTTTATCTATATTCCAAAGACATACTGATACGGAATATAGATTGTGAACCCTAATGGACACAGCGGTATTAACGTTTGTAAAGTGTTGAGGAATTAATGGCGCTATATAAGTAAGATTAATAAATTAAAATCACCATCTGTGGCACCTTATCTTAGTTTAGGGCACATCAATATGTATAACGAAATCTAATTATACTTGCGTTACATGGTTCATATTATATAAATAAAAGAAAAAAAGAAGCAATTCTTTCTACTAATAGATAAATACTAATGGGAGGGTGCCAAAGGCAAAAAAGAAAACGATCAAATAGCCCATTGTAGTGAAAACATGAAAAAAACTTTATTAGAAAAGTAACACAGGAAAAAATGGGGAAGAAAGGAGCAAAAAGACATACATTTGCATTAAAAAATTAAAAGCAGATATGTAACATATCAAATGTGGGTAGAATAACTCTCTGAAACCATGTCAAGCTTCCACTATAAATGAATAAGAGGAGTGCTGACAGAGAGTCACATAACAAATAGTGTGTAGTTATGTCTGTCTATCAATGTCCCTCACATTAAGTATAGCCACCATCGGCCGTCATTACCTTAGTAGGAGGCCCGCATCAGCATGTAATTCCCAGACGCGCGTTTTGGCACTTCTGCCTTTCTCAAGGGGACAGCTATAACTGAACAGCTGATGTCTTAAATCTCCCGCCGTGCGGACCGCAGACCAGCCAGAATGCGCCACCGCACCCACCGGAAGTAGTGCAATGTGCGTCATCATTCAAGACGCAAGACGCGTCGCCGTAACTAAGATACCCGACGGTGTCGGCATCGCGGTGGTCAAACCACCCAGGATGCCGAGAGGCGCCAGGCATGTAAGGACGGCGACACCCCTGCGTGCTAGGTCACAAGAGAATGCATATAGGAATGGCGACAAGCTAACCAATCACTGAGACCCATCCATATAGCACATGTAGGTATCTATCACATGGGAAATATATAATACAAGACAAAATATGAACAAAATGTAAACAAAAAATGTGAACAAAAAAGGGGGGGGGGGGTCAGATAATAACCATTCTACATATGGGAAAGATCTATTATTGTATATCCAAACAAGTGGTTACACCATACCAAAAGTCTAGAGTAGAGAGCAAAGACCAATACTGCATAAATTGATGTAAATCTATATAATGTAGGTATATAGGATGGTGATCATTAGGCAGAATGTCATAAATCCAGACATATAAGGTACAATCTAGGTAAATATCAATAATCATTTTACTAATCTCATTAAGTAAACATTTTATGTCCCAATCATGCACATTATATGGCATTATCACCATTATAGATCCCATCCTACATATATTGAAAAAACATCTAAAAAGGCGATTCGCCATTGGATGAACCCATGCTATTCAAACATTGCCAATGGTCAATAGGACCCCCACAGAAATTACATACACACAGTTGTTGTCATATCTCATGTAGAATATAGTGATGAAAAATGCAAATTCTATCCGTATGATAGGAGGTAAGGTCATCTCATAGTATATACATTCTCAGAGTGGCCGTCGTACCAGATGACATCCCATAGTGCATATATTGTAGAATAATGCCCGTCACAGGTGCGCCCAAAATGGATGACAAAAGATGACACACAAATGACCACATGTTCAGCCAGAGCACACGAATCATTAAACCTGCTGAGATAAGTACAATTAAAATCACATACCACATATATACAAATTAAAATACAGGCAATGTATATACTTAGCCCTGATGGCAAAGACACACACCCACAAGACAGTGTCATAAAAATGGGGCAAAACTGTTATTCTCATTCAGGCCCTTCGGATGTAATGTTTTCAGGGTCCAAATCCACCTCGTTTCAATCTGAGCAAGTCTCTGGGATATAGGACCCCCTCGTATCCCTACTGTAACCATATCTATCCCTCTCACCTTCAATAACTTTGCATTACAGTTGTAGTATAGTTTAAAATGCTTCGGGATAGTTTTTAACATGGTTATATAATTTTGATCTACAGCTGCCAAAATTCCCAACACATGTTCTCTAATTCGTGTTTTAAGGCAACGCGTGGTCATCCCAACGTAGATAAGGCTGCAGGGGCATGTGACATAATATATCACATTACGTGATGTACACTTAATGTGTTTTTTTATATCAAAAATTTGCCTACCCGCAGAATCATTAAATGTGGTACTTCTTACCACGTTGGGACAGGCCACGCATCGACCACATGGCGTGCATCCATATCTGGCCTTGATCTTATCTATAAATGTGTGTACTGAACCTCCCTCATAATGGCTATGGACCAAATGGTCATGGAGGTTCTTGGCACGCCGCAACACAATCGTAGGTTTCTCCGCAATATATTTAGTCAATATTGGATCTGCTCAAGACAGGCCAGGCTTTAGTGAGGGTTTTTCTAACCGCTGGAATCTGAGTGTGGAATGTGGTGATGAACCTCACCACATCATTTTGCTTCTTATCCCGAGGTTTATAAAGTAAATTTTGTCAGGATGAGTACTTAGCTCGATTGTACGCCCTTTTGACCATCCTGTGGCTATAACCCCGTTCGTAAAAGCGTTCCTTCGATTCCACTGATTGTGCCTCAAAATCCTGTTCAGTGGAGCAGATTCTGCGGAGACGCAAAAACTGCCCCACCGGAACAGACTGAATCATGTGTGATGGATGGGAGGAAGAGGCATGTAAGAGTGTGTTGGTTGACGTAGGTTTCCTATAGATATTTGTTTGAACGGCATTGTCATTGTCCCTTATTAAGCTTACATCTAAAAACTCGATCTTATTTGGATCACATACAAATGTGATATGTATATTTCTTGTATTCCTGTTTAGACTTTGCATAAATTCATCCAAATGGTCACGAGATCCCTGCCAGATCAGTAGGATGTCGTCGATGTACTGCATCCAAGAAAGGACACAGTCCATTGACGACCCATGATCTGGCAGGAAGAGGTCCCTCTCCCACAGCCCCAGGAATAGGTTGGCATATGAGGGTGCAAAGGCCGCCCCCATAGCCATCCCCTGGAGCTGCAGGAAGAAGGACCCCTTAAAAATGAAAAAATTATGAGTCAACGTGAACTCCAGTAGTTCCATAATTAGTGCTTTTATATCATTAGGTAGGGAAGACCCTTCCAAGAAAAATTTGGTAGCATTTAAACCATCGGCATGCCTGATGCTGGTATACAGCGACTCTATGTCCGCTGTTACCAGTATTGCATCAGGATCCAAATATAGACCATAAACCCTTCTCAGTAATTCACCTGTATCTTTAAGAAAAGAGGGCAGATTTTCAACCAATGGATAAAATTTGGAGTCAATCCATCTATTAATGGCCTCCAAGTAGTTCCCCCTGCCCGATATAATAGGGCGTCCCAGGGGCTTGTCTAAATTTTTGTGAAGTTTAGGGAGAAGATACAGGGTGGGAACTGTTGGTTCGGCCACAGTCAAAGCAGATGCTAACTCACACGTAATAATAATAATGTGCATGATTGGGACATAAAATGACCTAGCACGCAGGGGAGTCGCCGTCCTTACATGCCTGGCGCCTCTCGGCATCCTGGGTGGTTTGACCACCGCGATGCCGACGCCGTCGGGTATCTTAGTTACGGCGACGTGTCTTGCGTCACTTCCTGTTGGCCGCGGGAATGTACTGGGTAGCGTTGTCTACTTCCATGATTAATGACGACGCACATTGCACTACTTCTGGTGGGGGCGGTGGCGCATTCCGGTTGGTCTGCGGTCCGCACGGCGGGAGATTTAAGACATCAGCTGTTCAGTTATAGCTGTCCCCTTGAGAAAGGCATAAGCGCTGAAAAGCGCGTCAGGGAATTACATGCTGATGCGTACCTCCTACTAAGGTAATGACGGCCGATGGTGGCTATACTTAATGTGAGGGACATTGATAGACAGACATAACTACACACTATTTGTTATGTGAATAGGTCCTCTCTTTCTCTCTGTCAGCACTCCTCTTATTCATTTATAGTGGAAGCTTGACATGGTTTCAGAGAGTTATTCTACCCGCATTTGATATGTTACATATCTGCTTTTAATTTTTTATGCAAATATATGTCTTTTTGCTCCTTTCTTCCCCATTTTTTCCCGTGTAACATTTAAAATAAAGTTTTTTTCATGTTTTCACTACAATGGGCTATTTGATCGTTTTCTTTTTTGCCTTTGGCACCCTCCCATTAGTATGAATTTACGATTGGCCCTCTATATATCCAGTGAGCAGGTTACAGTATGGATGATATACAGTGGGTACGGAAAGTATTCAGACCCTTTTAAATATTTCACTCTTTGTTTCATTGCAGCCATTTGGTAAATTCTAAAAAGTTCATTTTTTTTTCTCGTTAAAGGACACTTTGCACCCCATCTTGACTGAAAAAAAAACGAAATGATGAAATTTTTGCAAATTTATTAAAAAAGAAAAACTGAAATATCACATGGTCATAAGTATTCAGACCCTTTGCTCAGTATTGAGTAGAAGCCCCCTTTTGAGCTAGTACAGCCATGAGTCTTCTTGGGAATCATGCAAGAAGTTTTTCACACCTGGATTTGGGGATCCTCTGCCATTCTTCCTTGCAGTTCCTCTCCAGTTTCGTCAGGTTGGATGGTGAACGTTGGTGCAAAGCCATTTTCAGGTCTCTCCAGAGATGCTCAATTGTGTTTAGGTCAGGGCTCTGGCTGGGCCAGTCAAGAATGGTCACAGAGTTGTTGTGAAGCCACTCCTTTGTTATTTTAGCTGTGTGCTTAGGGTCATTGTCTTGTTGGAAGGTGAACCTTCGGCCAAGTCTGAGGTCCAGAGCACTCTGGAAGAGGTTTTCATCCAGGATATCTCTGTACTTGGCCGCATTCATGTTTCCTTCAATTGCAACCAGTCGTCCTGTCCCTGCATCTGAAAAACACCCCCATAGCATGATGCTGCCACCACTAAGTTTCATTGTTGGGATTGTATTGGGCAGGTGATGAGCAGTGCCTGGTTTTCTCCACACATACTGCTTAAAATTATCACCAAAAAGTTCTATCTTCGTCTTATCAGACCAGAGAATCTTATTTCTCATAGTCTGGGAGTACTTCATGTGTTTTTGAGCAAACTCTATGCGGACTTTCATATGTCTTGCACTGAGGAGAGGCTTCCGTCGGGCCACTCTGCCATAAAGTCCCGACTGGTGGAGGACTGTAGTGATAGTTAACTTTGTGGAACTGTCTCCCATCTCCCTACTGCATCTCTGGAGCTCAGCCACAGTGATCTTGGCGTTCTTCTTTACCTCTCTCACCAAGGCTCTTCTCCTACAATTGCTCAGTTTGGCTGGACGGCCAGGTCTAGGAAGACTTCTGGTGGTCCCAAACTTCTTCCATTTAAGGATTATGGAGGCCACTGTGCTCTTAGGAATCTTGAGTACAGCAGAAATTATTTTGTAACCTTGGCCAGATCTGTGCCTTGCCACAATTTTGTCTCTGAGCTCCTTGGGCAGTTCCTTTGAGCTCATGATTCTCATTTAGTCTTACATGCACTGTGAGCTGTGAGGTCTTATACAGACAGGTGTGTGCCTTTCCAAATCAAGTCCTATCAGTTTAATTAAACACAGCTGGACTCCAATGAAGGACTAGAACCATCTCAAGGAGGATCACAAGGAAATGGACAGCATGTGACTTAAATATGAGTGTCTGAGCAAAGGGTCTGAATACTTATGACCATGTGATATTTCAGTTTTTCTTTTTTAAAAAATTTGCAAAAATTTCTACATTTTTGTTATTTTTTCAGTCAAGATGGGGTGCAGAGTGTACTTTAGTGAGAAAAATAATGAACTTTTTAGAATTTACCAAATGGCTGCAATGAAACAAAGAGTGAAAAATTTAAAGGGGTCTGAATACTTTCTGTACCCACTGTATTTATCCGTCACTATGTAATATTTTTAACCATTGTATATAACCCAGTGCTCTATTCTAATTACCACTCTTATAATAGATAAATACTGCAATGTTTGATAGGAGCTTGTGCAGGTATACAAGTCTGAGAGTTTCATCACTTCAATGATTACTAATTTAAAAAAATACTGAAAAAGTTCAATCTGTTTCCCATCAAGATAAAGTACAACTAGTTGACAAAAAAATTTACTCTAGTATAGGAAGTATGCAACATCACAAAATCATGAATTCCAAAGCGTAGATTGCTTTTATGCTCTTTTCAGTGTTACTTGCCAGAAGCATATTTTCTGGGCATTTTCATTTTCCGGTGGCCACATTTGATCTGGATTTAGCCTGATGTTTTCAAATCAAATTGTATCATATTTTAATACCGTGATTGCATTGCGTCATGTCAGCATTGCGTAGGATGCTAAATAACTGTCAGACTAAATGGCGTTATTTCACTTTCTACACTATCAGATTGATCCATGGTTCTCTGAGTCTATATTTTATGTTCCTTCATCTATCGCATACGGCTGTATATCCTCAGCCTGTAAAATATAATAACGCTTAGAGAGCATTTGACAGCATTCTCGGACTCTTCTTACATCTTCAGCAAAGGAGCAGAGACAGTCAGGAGGTTGACATATCATAAATCAGACCAGCAGCAAACGGGGCGGACAGCATTCAATAAGGTCAGCAGACTGGGTAATTGTTTTGCTGGAATCTTTTCCATTTACAGTGTGTCTGAAGTATAGACATGCTGGGCTGCAAATCTCAAATGGGAGTCCCCGTAGAGATGACAGACAAATATGTATGTGATATGGAGCAGTGGAGTAAATAGACCAATTTACATCTCGACTTTAAAGCACGATCTACAGGACTGTCATCACACTGTGCAGGGACAGAACACATGTAAGAAATTCTATATTGTAATGCTGGCTTCTGCCTATCACACAGGACCATAATGGGACTTTAAACATCACTTCATATAACACCATCAAAGTGGCCGACTATCATTTTTTTTAAGTTAGTAGGAGTAAACCAAAATAAGTCCTCCTAGACTTGAATAGACTCTTAGCTCAACCACACATCACTAGTGACATATCGCTGGAAAAGCCATCTCAGATGCTTCATGTTCAAACAGCATGTATGCAAAATACTAACAGGCAGGTATCTGTTTATAACAGTGTTGTCTATTTCCTTATGGGAGCAGAGGTTACGAATTAAAACCTGGATTCCATAATATGGAAGAAACGTGGAAGTAATTTGAACATAACACGTTCTCCTTAAAGAGGATCTTTCACCAATTTTAGAATGTTAAACTGACCTCATCATGGAATAGAGGCTGCAGAGCTGAATAAAACATAGTTTTCATTTTTTTAATTTTTCATCTCTGTTACAGAGATATTATCTTAAAAAGTTTAGATTTAAATTTCCACTAAGACCAAGGCGGAGATAGCAGAGATTCATCTCTGGGGGCTATTACTTTTTTTCTCTGCATGATATTGTCCAATTATAAGCAGGAGATGTCATGCAGGGTAAAAAATGAACACACCCTCATAGAATGTTTGACCCGGATTTCTCTGTGTGAGGCATGTAATGTCACTCACTGATCTCACTGCTGACATTAACTGTGATTCCAAGCAGAAGAGGGGAATATAATTAAGTTGTGTTTCATTACAGACACTTCTTGCAGCTTTTATCTCACAGCAATTAGTGGAGAGGTGGGGCAGAAATGACAGTCCTGTAATGGGAGGACTGAAAGAGGTGTTATAATGACACACAGCTTTGCTCTACTCCCTTTCCTCCCACACTGACAGTGCTATGTTCATCAAAACTGAACAGTTTTTAATTTGTTAAAAAAGTTTAAAATATCCAATAAATTTCGCTCCACTTCACGATTGTGTCCCACTTGTTGTTGATTCTTCCCCAAAAAATTAGAATTTTATATCTTTATGTTTGAAGCCAGAAATGTGGCAAAAGGTAGAAAAGTTCAAGGGGGCCAAATACTTTCACAATGCTCTGTATAAATAAAGCCTAAAAGTATTATAACCATACTGTTATTGAACATAATCCAGTACACCAAGTCTAATATTACCAATATCACATTTAAGGATTAATACTTCCATACTGATCATTACCAGACACGACTGTTTCAAGACCAATATTATGAATCCTAGGACCCAGCAGCTCCTGCTCAATCATCCATCATCCAGTGATCGCATGACCACTGCATCCAAGGGAGGAAGCACCCTCAGCGTTTCCTAATCTGTATACACAAGTGCTGGTTTAGTGCTGTGTACACAGCAATTAGTAAAGCAAACATGATAATAAATCAAGCTTGCCTTCTCTGTGAGGAGTCTGGCTTTGTCTGAAGTTCACTTTCCTTAAAATGCAAAACATCAATAAAGTGTGGGCTACATTTATGGACACAAAAGTAATTAGTTGTATGTAGCTAGTAAAATAATTAAAGGGAGTCTGTCAGCACAAAATGACTGTTCAAACCAAGCACTGGCACTCAGTGCACCCTTAGCATGGCAAAGCATTGTTTCTCATCAATTTCAACCCCTCTCTTCCTTGATTGACAGCTCTGGCTTTACAGGAGTCAGAGGAATGTGGAGAGTGGAGAAAACAAGTGGTGAGCAGGTGCACTGAACTGCTTTGCCACTGCAACAATGCACCAAGCGCCTGTACTTTGAACATCAATTTTTTGTGGACAGACTTTCTATGATGAAGCACTGCCAGGAAAATTTAGATTTCTTAGTCCATTATCAATATGCATCTTGTTCAGTGTACATTGTTCATAAGCTTATTGATCACCATCTACTCCTGATATCCGCGCCATTTTGGTCCTCTTCTATATCTTGTGACCACATTTCAGATTAACGAATCATACTTCTGAATGGACCACAAGTTATTTTTTGATGCAATCCTATATGATCCACATAGAGGATCTCAAAAAAAAATTACATTGAGAATGCGAATGGTCCGCACAAAAGATGTTGTGTGAGCCAGCTAGTCTGCATAGTGGTCATGCGATGAAGAGAATTGGAATGTTGCGGCTATCACTAGAAGAAATGATAAAAAAGTCACTTCATCGCAAGTAGCCCTTTGACCATAACTTCATAACTATCATTCTGTCCCATTCCTCAGAATATCACTCCATTATTTCTTCAATGGCAGGCTATCGAACCAGCGGTGGACACCGCGTTCCCTCTCCAATACATATTGGGAGTCACAGGTCCCTGGCAACCTCTCCAATATTGACACGGCGTCCTTCCTTCCGCCCCCCTTCTACACTTGATTACCCACAGCGGTCGGATTACCCTGATGAAGGTCATGTTGACCAAAATGTTTTCTTGGACTGCATTAAAAATATTAATTCAAAGTAGCCATATTGAGTGCCAAAATCTTTCTCATTATTAGTTTGGCATTGCCTCCAGCATACAGTTTTATTTAAATAACATCACTTCCCACCTTTCAGCCCCCTCCAGCATACAGTCCCATTTAAAAAGACATCAATTCCTCCCTTTTACATGCCTCTAATATAGTCCCTTGTAAATATTATCACTCCCTTACTTTCAGCCACCTCTAACATACAGTTACATGTAGATGACATCACTTACTACTATTCAGCATCCACTAACCTATAGTCCCAACTCCCCTTCCTTCAGCAAGCTCCATCATACAGTTTCATGTAAAAAGACGTTGTTCTAGAGTTGAGCAAATTGATTGGCAAGACTGTGGCCAAGCGTCCAATACAGTAGTTTGTGACCACCGAACCAGATCCCTGCAAACCATCACCATTCTTGACTTTTCTTTAGACTAGTCAGGGTAGCACAACATCATGCTTGCGTAATACTGCAGCCACGATATCGAACTGGACCTGCTGATAAAATAAAAAGCCAGGGATGCCAGTGACGGGCCCCCTGGGCCGTGGGGTACTCGGTAGACGGGCCGGTCGGTACTGGGGATGTCACGGTGGCAATGACCCGATCTGTGACCCAGGGAGGTCAAATTAAAGGGGAAAGGTGAAGGGGAAATAAAGTTTTTAGAGATAATGTTCGTGACGCCACCTGTGGTATGCGGCTATATGGGGCTCTCCACAGGCAGAGCTTGGCTCCAGGGCAGTAGATGGTGATTTTATGAGGTAGATGTTGTTAGTGCGGTGTAATGCAGGTGATGGCGCAGATAATGAGTCAAGGACACAGTGGGGTGCAGTCTTCAGGCTTTACTCACAGTTCAAAGCATTTCCAGGTCACCGCTGCAGCCGGTAATGACCGCCCACGTCGTCCTGTGTCCTCCGTTCTATGTACCTTTCCCGGTTGTCTCACTGCACTGGCTCTCACCCTCCTGCCCTGCGCCTCACAATCAGTGTCCCAAGCCAGTGGCCTCGGGTCTTGTCGGGAGACTTGCAATCCCCTGGACCATATGTGGACACCTTTTCAGCGATATAATTGTGGTTTTTTGCTGCAACACCTTGAAAATGCTGCAGCCTCTGGTTGGCTAGCTGAGCCTGGTTGTTCTCCACTAGTTTTGGGGCCTGTCCCCTCCTGCGGCCTGATCCATTCACGTCCGTGTGAATTCAGGCGCACGGGTGGCTTCCTGCACTCACCGTGCCCCTGGGATCCCCTCTGTCTCTGGAGCCTTTCCCTCTGCTCCCGTCCTCTCACTCTCCTCCTGGACCTCTCTTACCAGGCCCAACTCTTCTCTCTCCTGAGCGGAGCTCCTCCTGAGCTCCCACTCCCAACTGTCTCTCCTCTGTACTGACCTGCTTCTAGATGGTTCCCCTTCTTTTATACTCTTTCTGTCTGTGCTCCACTGGTCTATTTCCTCCACCCACACCCACTACATGGTTCCCCCTCTCTTGGTTCCCCCCCTTCCAGCCAGGAACAGGACTCAGCAGTGGACAAGTGCATCTTGCCCCTTCTGCTGGTCTGGAGTGGTGTAGTGTTGGATGTAGGTGTGTGGGCCCTGGGTAGTACTCCGTCCTTACCTGAGAGTGGGGTACCACACCTCTGGGTGAGATGCAGTACCTCTGTGGCAACTGGACCCACAGGGGCGCCACACCAGCAGGTAGGAGGAGCTTTCCAGGGCTCTGTTCCAACAACCATGGAATACTGAAGTGGCCGCTGGACCAGAGTCATGTGAATCTTTTTGCTCAACTCTACTCTTCACCCCTCACCCCTCCAGCATAAAGTCACATGTTATTAAAAGCTCTTCCCCTGCAGTACATTTCTCCTCTCAGACTATCTGTAGAATCCCATCCTACAATACATCGCTCATCTCAGCCCATTTGCATACTGCCCTTTACTGTAGTACATCATTTCTCTCAGCCACTCTATGTACAACCCCATCATTGTTCTATTGAATTTGTCCCTGGAGCGACTCTTCCTAAAAATCGTTTATTTAACCTTACTATTCCTGAGAGGAAGGCTATGGAGGAATACATACAGACAAGTTTGGCCGCCAGTCACATTAGGCCCTCTAAGTCTCCTGTGGCGGTTGGATTTTTTTTTGTAAAAAAAAAGGACGGCGGTTTACGTCCTTGTCTGGATTTTCGTGAGATTAACAAAATTACTGTACGCAATCCTTGCCCACTGCCATTGATTCCTGATCTGTTTAACCAGTTAATGGGGGCCAAGTGGTTCTCTAAAATTGACCTTAAGGGGGCATACAATCTGTTGCGCATGAAGGAGGGTGACGAATGGAAGACTGCTTTTAACACTCCTGTGGGTCATTTTGAGAATCTGGTTATGCCTTTTGGTCTTACTAATGCTCCTGCATTTTTTCAGAATCTTATTAATGACATCCTTAGACCTTTGATCGGCAAAAATGTGGTTGTGTATTTGGATGACATTTTGATTTATTCGCCGGATCTGGAGTCTCATTGGCGGAGCGTACGTGAGGTATTACAGTTATTAATGGACAATTCGCTTTTTGCTAAGCTGGAGAAATGTGAGTTCGCTGTACAGAGAATTAGTTTTTTGGGTTACATTATCTCCAGCGAAGGTTTTGAGATGGACCCGGTTAAAGTTCAAGCTGTACAGGAATGGCCTAGGCCTATTGGTTTGAAATCGATACAGAGGTTTTTAGGTTTCGCCAATTATTACAGAAAATTCATAAAAAATTTTTCTAGTATTGTCAAACCTCTGACCGATCTCACCAGGAAAGGTGCTGATGCGGTTCAGTGGTCTTCTGAGGCCATTGAAGCTTTTGTGTATCTCAAGGAGAGGTTCACCTCTGCTCCCATCCTTATGCAGCCTGATGTGACTAAGCCGTTTTTGGTTGAGGTTGATGCTTCCTCTGTGGGGGGTTGGCGCAGTATTGTCTCAGGATAACGGGGATGGATTACATCCCTGTGCCTTTTTTTCAAAAAATTTTTCGGAGACTGAACTGAATTACGATATTGGTAATCGGGAATTATTGGCTATTAAACTCGCATTTGAACACTGGCGCCACTTCTTGGAAGGTGCGGAATTTCCCGTTCAGGTTCTTACGGATCATAAAAATCTGATATATCTTGATGCTGCCAAGCGCCTGAATGCCCGTCAGGCTAGGTGGGCACTGTTTTTCTCGCGGTTTAATTTCTCCGTTACTTACATCCCTGGTACTAAGAATGTTAAGGCGGATGCCTTGTCTCGCAGTTTTTCTCCCATAGTCGGTGCTGAGAAAGAGGAGAACATTTTACAAGAAGGTGTTGTGATAGCTGTTTTGGACTCCGTTTGGGAAGATGAGATTCTTAAAGCACAGGAGAATGCCCCATCTAACACTCCTCATGGGAGGTTGTTTGTGCCTGGGACCTTTAGGAGAGATTTGTTTGTTGAGTGTCACGAATCTCGGTTGGCAGGTCATCCCGGAATCTCTGAGACCAAGAGACTGGTGGGTCGCAGTTTTTGGTGGCCTGGATGGCAGAAGGAAGTCATTAAGTGGGTGCGTCAATGTACTATATGTGCTAGATCTAAGTCCTCACATACTCCTGCTGCGGGGTTGCTTTGTCCTTTGGAGGTTCCCAGTGCTCCTTGGACACATTTGGCTATGGACTTTATAACTGACCTTCCCCCCTCTGAGGGTTTTACTGTCATCTGGGTGGTTGTGGACCGTTTTAGCAAGATGTGTCACTTGGTTCCCTTCATCAAACTGCCCTGCGCTAAAACTCTCGCTAAGGCCTTTGTCAAGGAAATTGTCAGACTTCATGGCGTTCCTACTGACATTGTTTCTGATAGGGGTCCTCAGTTCGTGGCTCGTTTTTGGCGTGCCTTTTGTGACAGGTTGGGAGTTCATTTGTCGTTCTCGTCCGGATATCATCCTGAATCTAATGGCCAGACAGAAAGGAAAAACCAGGATGTTGAGCAGTTGTTGCGTTGTTTTGTGGCAGACAATCAAGAGGGGTGGTCTGAGTTTCTGCCACTTGCTGAATTTGCTCTGAACAATCATACATCTTCTTCTGCTGGTTGTTCGCCTTTTTTTTGTTGTTCTGGGAGACATCCGTCGTTTGGGTCGTTCTCCAAGTTGGGATCTGCCGTGCCTGAGGAGGAGAATTTTTCCGGTGATTTGGAGAGAGTTTGGACGGATGTGCGTGGTAATCTTCAGGAGGCCAACAGAAAATCTAAAGACTACTTTGATAGGAAACGACAGGAGGTTTTGTTCGCTGTTGGTGACATGGTTTGGTTGTCCTCTAGGAATCTGCGGTTGAGGATTCCTTCTAAGAAATTGGGTCCCAAGTTTGTAGGGCCCTTTAAGGTGCTTCAGGTTGTCAACCAATCTGCTGTTAGGTTGGAGGTTCCTACCTCCTGGAGAATTAATCCGGTATTTCATGTCTCTCTGTTGAAAAAAGCTGTTGTATCGGATTGTGACGCCTCTGCCTCTGTTCCTCCGGTGGTGGAGGACGGGGAATATGAAATTTCTCGCATCCTTAACTCTAGACGGTATAGAGGTAGTTTGCAGTATCTTGTGGCCTGGAAAGGTTTCGGACCCGAGGATAACTCTTGGGTGAGGTCGGATGATGTTTCCGCGTCCAGACTTATCAGAGCGTTTCACAGGAGATTTCCTGATAAGCCTGGTCCTAGGGGATCCGGAGGATCCTCTTAGAAGGGGGGGTACTGTTAGAACCTTGCTCTTAGGTTTTTTCCTTTGCTGGTCACATGACCTTGTTGGCCTATTTAATCCTGCTCCGCCCTTCTGGCTTTGCTGGACTTCATTGTATAACTACTTTCTAGCTAGCCTGTGCTCTGTATCTAACTCTGTTAGTTTGCTTGGTCTATGGACCTCTGTGTTCTTTATATTTTGTTTGTTCGTCTGTCTGCTACTATTTCTGTTAGGAGGTGTCCCATTTTCCTCCCAGTCCTTAGTACTTGTAGGGATTCCTTCCCCACATCTATAGGTCTCCGTACAGACTAGCTTAGGACTTTAGCAGGTCTGATCGCAGGATCAGGTCCCCTGTTACATTGTAGGGATTAAGCTGAGTTCTATCATAGGGACAGATCTCCTCTCTTTCCTTAGCTCTGGTAGCAGAACATAACACTAGGTGATGTTACATTTGCACATAGGACCGCTTGTTCGAAAGGAGCTTCGGAACTCTCTCGTCCATTGAATTTGTCAGGTTTTGGATGGTTTCTGCTTTAATTGTTTTGGATGAGGACAGAATACCCTCCCAGAGCTGTTGCTTAGATGTGAACTGCCTCCCGCCATCATAGACACTCCTTTTGATGATGCTCCAGAGGTTCTCAATGGGGTTGAGGTCAGGGGAGCATGGGTGCCACACCATAAGTTTGTCCCCTTTTATGCCCATAGCAGCCAGAGATGCAGATGTGTTATGTGCAGCATGAGACTGGGCATTATCATGCCTGAAAATGATCTTGCTGCGGAATGCACGGTTCTTCTTCTTGAACCATGGAAGGAAGTGCTGTTTGAGAAACTCAACATTTCATTATGGAGTTCATCTTTACCCCTTCAGGGATCCTAAAAGGGCCGACAATCTCTCTCCCCATGATTCCAGCCCAAAACATTACTCCACCTCCTCCTTGTTAGCGCCGTAGCCATGTTTGCATGGGGTGTCCATCAACCAGCCATCCTCCACTCCATCCATCTGGACCATCGAGATCATTTCATGCATGATAATGCCCCATCTCATGCTGCACATAACACATCTGCATCTCTGGCTGCTATGGGCATAAAAGGGGACAAACTTATGGTGTGGCCCCCATGCTCCCCTGACCTCAACCCCATTGAGAACCTCTGGAGCATCATCAAAAGGAGTGTCTATGATGGCGGGAGGCAGTTCACATCTAAGCAACAGCTCTGGGAGGGTATTCTGTTCTCATGCAAAACAATTAAAGCAGAAACCATCCAAAACCTGACAAATTCAATGGACGAGAGAGTTCAGAAGCTCCTTTCGAACAAGCGGTCCTATGTGCAAATGTAACATCGCCTAGAATAAAGTTTTGAGTTGAAAACTGTTTGATTTCAGTTTGTAATAACCTGCTAATGCTTATAATTTCAAAAATGACCATTTTTTTGTTCTTTATTAAAATGAAAAGGTTGAAAACTCTGCTGTGCATAATAATTTGGAACATGCATTTTGAGCGCAGTTTGAGTTTTTTATTTTTTTAAAAATATACTGTTATCATAGGCAGTTTGTACAAAAACATTTCAATTGTACTCTAATAGTTATTTGACTGGAAAATTACAATGACTGCAATTCATATAGGTAATTTGGGAAAATCTGAGAAAATATTATTTGCATAATAATTTGGAACACAGTGTAGTGTGTGCATCTGTGGCGTCCCTGGGGGTTCGACCGCCACAGAGATGCTGCACCTCTTTAATGGGGTGTGGTATCTCTCCTTCGAGGTAAGAGCGGTGCAATTGTCAGGACCCCACCTCTACATTCAACACCACACTTCTCCCACCAGGGGGGGCCAATAGGCACCAGTGTGCTGCCCCTGCCGGGATAATGGGAGATTGGGGAACTAAAAGCTAGGGGGAACCATGTAGTGGGTGAGGGTGGAGGACGCACATATAGGTTACACTTAATAATTCATATTTAATAAACGGCCATCTTGGGCTTATGGTCTTTTGATTGTGATCTTCATCACTGAACGTGGCTTTCTGTGTGAACCTGCAGTTGATGGGGACACGGTCCTCGTGCTCTGGCCTTGAGTCGAGGAGCGGGTCTGAGTTAACGGTTGTCTCAACCCGGTCAAAGTCCCTACCCAAGAAGGCCTGGAGCTTAGGAGTATAGCTCCACAGCAAAAGGAACCCAGGGGGATGCAGACGGAGCGGTGTACGCCACCTGTCCTTGCTATTCTGGCCTAGTCAGAGGGATTCCGGCTGCAAGAGGGGTACCGCCCCCCGACACCTGACTTTTCAACTCTACGTCCTAGTCAGGGAAGCCCGGAAGGCACAGAGGATCCCACCGGGTAACGGACGGAGCGGAGTCGCCACCCGTACCCTTGTTTTGCCAGTAGTCCAGAGGGAGACCCGGCCTTTCTACACACACACTGACAGGAGAGGACTCAGTCGGAAGTCTAGGAACACTCTGGTGCGGGGTCCTGACTAAGCACTTGAATTACTCGGAGGTTGTCGGACCCCCGGTCCTGGTGACCGCAGAACCCCGTGAGGAGCAGGGAGAAGCCTTGCAGCTGCACACTCTACTGCAAGTAAAAACTCTGGAAGTCAACCCCTATGGCCTCCGGACTCTTTATTTCTGGACCGCACCGCACAGCACCATACCTCCTCCACTACGACTCCCTCCATCCTCGTCTCTGCCCCGAGGCCCTGCTCCGCCTGTGGGGAGTAGTATCAATGTCGGCTGCCACAACATCCCGCCTCAGAGGACTGCAGCAGCGCTGGTGACCTTCACCAGGTACCACAGGTGGCATAGTCTATAGAAACCACTCAAACCTGAAAGCCCATTAACCCCTTTTTAATGTGACGGCCCTGGGCATTGAACAGGTCCAGGCCACGGCTACAACCCTCCAAGCATCTGACCCGGCTCCGAGTACCCCCCATCTTCCCTGGGTAGGGCTGCGAGCATCACACATCCACAGTATACCATTACAAGTGCTGTTTGCCAATGCAGCTCACTGCCGGACCGGCCCATCCAGCATTTGCCAGAATTGTTAGATGGCCAGTCTAGCCCTGCTTGTGTGGGATCTGCATTAGGGCATGCCAAAAATAGGATTCAAAGCAAGCTACATAGCAATATAAGTGAATAGGATTTTGAATGTGTGGACGTAGTTAGTGTGACTACGCATGTATTTGTGTCTTAGAGACAGCATGTACTCTTTTAAGAAGATATTATCGATAATATTATTCAAACTTTTTCGGAACATTTTTCTTTAAATTCTAGTCTAATTTTTAATGAGTTGTACACTATTAGAGAAACATGGCTTGTTTTTGTTACAGAAACAGTGTGACATCTGTCAATGGGTTGTGCCTTGCATTGCAATTTCTATGTAAGTGAATGGAGCTAACTGTAGACAGGTGTTTCAATATTTTGAGGAAAAACTATTAAAAACAGACATATTTTCTATTCTGTTTTCTATTTCTGTTCATCCCATTACACTGTCATAATTAAATCATTATGTATTAATTTCCTCTTTTTTATGTGGCACCCACAACTAAGCCATGCTAACACAGGTAAACATATAACTCCATACAGATGTCTTGGGTCACAATCCAACCAGGGACCACAGTGCTTACTTACCATTGAGACAATATGCTGCCCTTGTAACAACTAAGTATAGATTATTTGCATTTCCATAAAATATATTATGGCATGATGCAGGTGTCTATGGTCTGAATACTACCTGAATCATTATGAGAACATTTAAAAAACTGTAATATTAACTCTGCTGCTTTATATTGAACAAATATATCCCTATTCATATATACCTACATGTATGATAGGATGGAAGATACAGCATCTGAAGCCGTTAAGAATCACTTTCTGCACTGATGCAAGTCAGAATTCTATTAGTATTGTACTTTGGCCTCCTGCTGATTGATTGCTTGTCATTATTCTTCCATTGATTTGTGGTTTTTGCAGTTTCAGACAAAAGAAAAACACAAGTAATGTCATTTTATCCTTCACAAGGGATGAAAATAGTTTGAATCTATTCATTTCAGGCACCGTTTGCGTGTGCTCCTTTATGTGTATGTAATATATATATATATATATATATATTACAATGCTCAGCCATAACGTTAAAATCCATCACTAACAGACGGGTAACTGATTTTCTTGTTACAATGGCACTTTCAATTAAAAATCAGTTCATGTACTTGATTTGCTAGAAGCAGGAAATATGGGAAAGCATAGTTGACAAGTACCGTATTGTAAAAGCCAAATAACTTGCTCGTAGCGATCTTCAAAAGTCTTGTGAGTGTTCCCAGTGTGCAGTGGTATGTACTTGGTAAAGTGGTACAAAGGAAAGTCAACTGATAAACTTGTGGTAAAGCCATTGGTGTAGAAGATTTGTTAATGAAGACCAGCCCTTTTGGTTAGATCCCACAGAAGAGCTACTGTAGCACAAATTACTGAAAAAAGCAAATATGTCTGAAAAATGTGTCAGAGTGTAATAGTGGGGAAGGATGTAGCCTTCCCTAGGCACTGATGTAGTTAAGGAAAATGTTCCCTTAGTTAATCCTCTCTGAACTGTGGTATGCCAAGCTAAGTGGTTAGCTTCAGTGGTCCAGTCAGTAGAGTAGAGGGGGAACTTAGTGCCCGGATCATGCCTTGAGTGATATAGAGCTTGTTCCTGGCATAATTCATTGTGGGCTGCAGTACCTGTAAACAGCCACAAGATGTCACTGTCCTGGGTGCAGATGTCAGGTTGAGTCTGCTAGCAGTGTTACAGACAGGGATGAGTTAATGCTGTGTGATGACAGCTCACTGAGGGTGGGCACATTAGGAAAATCTCTGTTTAGTTTCCAGAATCAGGAAGTGATTCTTCAGTAAGAGATTGGACAGCAAATCGTTCAGGCAGCCTGACTATAGTGGCTGCTAGGGTAGACGGGAGCTCCATACCCTCAGACAGTGGGATCACCAGTGTGCAAGTCTCTCCACACAAGAGCACGAGTCCTGTCAGCCGGCCGGAGAAACTCATCAAAGGTAGTGAGGACCCAGGGCACTTCTAGTCTGCAGGAAGCAGAGGAAGATAAATAGGACTCCAGGCTAAGACGTGGGGGAGAGATATCGGATCCAGGTCACTGTCAGTACTACAGAAGAGTCTCTTGGGCCAGAGATTAGAGTCACAGAGATGCTTCACTTAAAGAGGGAACCAGGGCTGAAGGAGTTACCAGCGCCTGTGAGAGAGATGATAACCTGTCGAGCCTTATCCATTATATCTGCCTGTAAATATTGTACATATTCCTCTTCCCCAAGTAAAGTCCAAGTTCTGGTTAAGAACCTCGTGTCCTCTGAATTTATTGCTGCCCTGGTCCCAGAAGAGAAATGCCTGGAGACAGCTGCGATCGGATGGCTTGAAGTAAGTGAAGAGCACTACATACACAGCCACACTTCAGAGGGAGGACACGTATTGTCTGTAGGGTGCCATAGCGAGAGAGGGCTACAGCTCGCCCACGACTACCTCGCTGGGGCACCTTACAAGAGCACCCAACTTACTACATATGGGGCTGCATAATCGTTGACTGCTGTTGTAGGCACTCACAAATCGCATGTGAGCATCAGATCTGGACCATGGAACAATAGAAGATGGAGTCTTGGTTTGAGGAATTACATTTTATTTTACATCTTGATGATGCCAGGTGCATGGGCATGTTTGCCTGTAGTCAGAGATAGATCTACCATGCACTGTGGGAAAACTGTAAGCTGGCAGAGGCAGTGTGATACTCAGAGCAATGCTCTATCTGGAGATCTTAGTCTGATCAAGCAACTTATCAAGCAACTAAGGAATATGCTGGAAAAACTAGAACAATGCATGGAGGCCCCACCTATCAAATTATAAGACTTAAAGGGGTTTTCCTGTTTCAGAAAGCCCCTTACCCCAGGCTTCAGCTTGTATTAAAAAACAAACTTACTGTGCTTTACTCACCCTCCATAGGTCCAGCACTCAGATCCTGATACTATCCTTGGTGTTTGTTATTGCCGTTTTTCTGAGCTCAGCGGCTCTGCCAAAGCATGAGCTGCTAAGAGCGTCTGAGCTCAGTTACTGGTTGCAGCACTGTCTGCTTGACATCAGCATTTCAGACAATGTAAGATACCGAGAGCAGTAGTGGAGACTCAAAGATGGACCTGGTAGGGGTAAGTATAACTCAGTTTGGTTTTTCTTAAACATACTGCATCTGGGAAAAGGGGAAAACCAGAAAACCCCTTTAAAGGATCTGCTGCAAATGTCTTGATGCAAATTACCACATCAAACGTTCAAAGGTTTTGCAGAGGTCAGAGCTTTTTAGGGAGGACAGGTAGCCGCAGTATTTTGAGTATATAGTTTTAATGGCACCGCAAATATTTTTATTTTTACAAAAACTTCTACTTCAAGTCATGTTTTCTTCAGTGATATATGTCTGAAGCAAATTTTCATTACAACGTAGACTATTCCTCCCGTTCTATGAGCTTTTGTGGGTGCTAAATGATGGCACGGTGCCTGCACACTTTTTGGTACAATTATTTATCTCTAGGTTTCATGCCTAAGGCCTCATTCAGACGTCAGTGGTTTTTCTCGTACCTAAAAACACAGACCATTGTTCATCAGTTTTTGGCATCAGAGTTTGGCCAGTGTGTCAGTTTTCACTTTCAGATTCTCCTATACCATAAAATGCTAATCACATACAGCATGGATGACACACTGGTGCCATCCATGTGCTGTTTACGATTTTCACAGACTTGTATGGGTAATTTTGATCTGTGCCTTGGATCAAAAATTTATTTATTTGTATTTATTTTACTCACTTATATAGCGCCATTAATTCCACAGCGCTTTACAGATGTTATTGGAACTGTCCCCATCAGGGCTCATAATCTAAATTCCCTATCTTTGGAGTGTGGGAGGAAATCAGAGAACCCAGAGAAAACCCACACAAACACGAGGAGAACATACAAACTCCTTGCAGATGTTGTCCTTTGTGGGATTTGAACCCAGGACCCCAGTGCTGCAAGGCTGCAGTGCTAACCACTGAGCCACCGTGCTTGCATGTTGCCTTGATTTTTTACAGATTGCTCTCTCCGCAAAACACCACGGATGTGTCAACAGTCCAAAGGACTATAATTGGTATGTGTTCTTTCCATGAAAAACACAAATTGATGTACATGACTCATGGAAGTTTGAATGAGGCCTTAGTATTGTGAAAGAATAAGCAGGATCTGATGGATTACAAATTTCAGCATTTACCTAGTACTTAGACACTGGGAGATTAAATTTCTGTAAACTCATGCCCAAGGAGCCTAATATAGATACAGTTGTTTTATAGGACTATTGAGATATGGAAAAGAGCCAAGCAAATCACAAGGTTTCTATTTCTCCAATTGCTAAGGACTGGGGTTTACAAAGAAATTATGGGGCCGCATAGCATAAGTCCTAATTGGGTCCTCCCACAAAAATAATATTTGGCCGGGTCACAGAAGAGCATATCTCACAACTTTGAGGCCCTTAAAAAGTAATTTTGCTTCTATTTAAGCCTATAAGTGTTCCCACACACAAAGGTACTAATTTCATAGCCCCCATAGAGTATGATGCCAGCAAAACTGTCCCCAAACACAGTATGATACCCCAAAGTGAATTTCTCCTCAGTATCCTCCACACGCACAGTATGATCACCCTACAGTACCACTTCCGCAAAGTTTGATACCCTCACAGTGACCCAAACACAGTATGATGCCTGCACACAGTATGATGCCTGCACACAGTATGATGGACCATACTTAACCCTCAATACAGAATGATGGACCCCACACAACCTTCCACACTGTAAAATAGCCATATCACAATATAATAATCCCCACTAGCCCTTCATACAGTATAATGCCTCACCACATAGCTCTCCATCAGTATAATGGCCCCCATCATAGCCCTCCAAATAGTATAATTGGCCACCAAATAGTTCCCCAAACAGCATAATTGCCCTCTCATGACCCTCCAAACAGTATAATTGGCCTTCCACACACCCATCCAAATAGTATAATGACTAGTGATGAGCGAACGTGATCGCCACTGCTCGGTACTCGCCCGAGCATCACTGTGCTCGACGAGCTCGGCGCTTGGCGAGTATTTCCGGGTTGCTCGGGTGGAAACTCGGGTCCCCTCCCTGCATGTTTGGTGCACTTTAGAGAGCCAATGAACATGCAAGGATTGCCTGCCACGCACTGTAATGCCGTAGCCATGTTGGTTGTGGGCATTACAGTGATTGGCTTACTGCACAGCATCATCAGGTGTATATAAGACCGGGCGCTGCCAGTCTACCCAGGGACCAGGCAGTGTAGGGAGAGCTGCTGCTGCGCCAAGGAGAGATTTGCTTGTTTATAGTTAGTATAGGTATTCCACAACATATATCTATATCCATCTGAACTAACAGTCCTTCTAAGGACTAATCCAGCTGCATATAATCAGTGCTAGGCAGCAGGCAGTGTATGTGGCAGACAGCAGTGTATGATACAGCACAAGAGTGTCCATTGAACGTCCTGTCTGCTGCTGCTGTAATAATTACAGATATTTCTAGACATAGAAAGGCAATTTTTTTTATATTAATCCTGGTTATTTGCTTAAAAAGCAATCCAGAGTGTACCATTTTTCTGCTCACTACAGAATAAAGCCAGATCTGTTCCATATTCCAATGCTAAAAATCCAGAAATTTGAACTGAACGTGGAAAATATTGGCCTCCTTTTCCATTCTGTTGCAGTGTGTTGGTGAAGCTATTCACACTAGGTCTCGGTGTAGAATAATATTAGTAAATTAAAGACCTACAATTTAAAGCTGTGGTTCTCTGTCAGACATATCACCAAAAAGACTTCAAAAATCATACATTTGTTCCATTTTCATTCTGTTGCAGTGTGTCGGTGAAGCTACTCACACTACTTCTCCGTGTAGAACAATATTAGTAAATTACAGGTCTGATATTTAAAATCATGGTTCTCTGTCAGACGTATCACATATAACTGCATTCCAAAATCAGCCATTTCTCGTGAACATGGAAAATATTGTCCTCCATTTAAAATGGGCAAGGTGCGTGGCAAGGGATGGGGAAGTGGACGTGATGGTGATGGTGCATGCAAAGGCCGGGGACTTGGCCATGGGCAAGGTGAAATTGTGTCACATCAAACACCCACATCTTGTCACTCGACCTTCCTGTCCCTATTACTAGGGGACCACAGAGCACCAATATTGAACACAGAGGAGTGTGAAAAGGTCATTGGTTGGATAGCAGATAAGGCTTCCAGTCACTTGGCCACCACCACCTCCACCCTGTCTTCCACATGGTCAAAACTCAGTAGCCATGAGTCTGGACTGCATATTCCTCACCCTTATCCTCCTTCCTCCCACCATGCCGAGTGCCCGTAGACAACTGATCCCACACTTGGACACTCAGAAGAGCTGTTCCCTTTTCCATTTGTAGATTCAAGCCTCTCGCCCGGCCAGCATCAAGCGAGTCAAGAAGAGAACGCGTGTAGCGATGCCCAAATATTGGAGCAGCCACGGTCACACAAAGGCGACGGTGGTAAAGTGCAATTACTGTCGCAAGAGGTGGCTGATGATGATGAGATACAATTGCCAGAAAGTCAGGAGGAGGACCAGGGTGCGGAAGTGGAAGACGAGGTGGTGGATGATATAGTAACTGATCCAACCTGGCAAGGGGACACACAGAGCGAGGACAGCAGCACACAGGGGGAGGGAGGCGTAGCACCACAACAGGCAGGAAGAAGCAGTATGGTGGTCGCAAACACAAGGCAAGAAAACGCTCCACGTAACGCCAACACGACGGAAGTTGCCTGCACAGCTATTAGGTCTTCCCGAGTCCGGTTATTTTTTAAAGACTCTGCAGGTAACCCCAAAAAGGCCATTTGCACCCCCTGCCAGGCCAGCATCAGCAGGGATAGCAAAACTAGCAGTCTGGCCACCCCCAGCATGATCAGGCACATGGCAGAAAAGCACCTGACTAAGTGGGCCGAACCCCAGGGTCCAGCAACAGTGTCTGCGGGTGACACCCCTGCTTCTTCCACTGTTGTGCTTGCATGCTAATCCCCTGCCCATGGTGCATGCCAAGATGCCTCCCGCCCTGCACCTGTCGTTGCACACTCTCAACTAGCACCATCAGCAAGCACATCCACGTCCTTTTTCCAGCGCAGAGTTCAGTTGTCCCTACCCCAGTCCTTAGAACGCAAGGGCATATAAGCAGCTAACGCCCCACAGGCAACACTACTAAGTTCATGCATTTCACGAATGCTTGCGCTCGAAATGTTGCATTTTAGGCTCATGGAGACGGAAGCTTTCCGCAACCATATGGCGGCGGCCGTCTCTCGGTACTCGGTCCCCAGCCGCCACTATTTCTTCCGGTGTACCGTTCCCGCATTACACGAGCTCGTGTCCCACAATATTAAAAGTGCCCTCAACAGCGCAGTTACTGGGAAAGTCCACCTAACCACGGACACGTGAACAAGTGCTTGTGGGCAGAGACTGTACATCTCGCTGACGGCACACTGGGTTAATATAGTGGAAGCCGGGACCCAGTCGGACCTTGGGACGGAACACGTCCTCCCGACGCCGAGGATTGCGGGCCCTGGGTCAATCAGGGTTGCCCCCACGGTCTACAGCTCCTGCACCTCCTCCTCCTCAACATCAATCTCCGAAATGACCACATCAGTCACAAGCTGAAAGCACTGCAACACTGCCTTAGCCAATCGGCAACAGGCTGTGCTGAAGATAACAAGCTTAATGCTTAGGTGACAAACCGCCCACCACTGCAGAGTTGTTGAAAGCTGTAACACAGAAGCCTTATCTGTGGCTCTCACTGCTGAACATGCAGCCAGGCATGGTCATGTGTGACAATGGGCGGAACCTGGTGGAGACTGGGAAATGACAGCCGGATTAGATATGGTTTATCTCTATGCCAGTCCTTTCACTTAGTTAAAGAATATGGCTGTGGTGAAATACAACTCCCACTGAGAAGCAGTTTCAAACTGAAAAACATTGGGCCCACCAGAGGATTTGATTCTGAGGTCTCAACTTTCTATCCCGCTCAAGAGCCCCATAGCTGCTGCAAAGTTTGCGCTATCATGAACTCTCCAGATGGAGAAGCCAGGGCCCACCCGAGGATTCTCTGGTGGGCCTGTCCAACCCTGCCAAGAAGCAACCCTGGCTAAGAAATGTGTTTGGGAAGATTCCTGGACACTCTATGGCTGCATTTTTAATGTGGATTGGCTCCATACCATCCCTGGCCACATTCACCTGTCCACGTGTTTGTGGTTAGGCAGTACTTCCCACCGAGTAGGGCACGGGTAATGTTGTGGGACCCATGCTTGTGGAAGGCGGAGATGACACCGGGAGAAACAGTAGTGGCTGGGGACCGAGTATGGACACCCGTCCGCCGCCGCCATGAGGTGGTGGACAGCTTCCGCCTCCACGAGCCTAAAAGGCCACATTTCAAGTGCAAGCAGCTGTCAAAAATTTGGCAGTATAGTATTGCAGCCTGTGAGTGGGTGGCTGGCTGCATACTTGTGCTTGCATTGCAAGGAATGGGGTAGGGACAAGGATGTGAACGGTGATTGTTGCAAGTCTGCAATGACAGGTGCATGGCGGGAGGCATCTTCACATGCACCAAGGATCACTTATGATGGGCACACTTTTAGGCAGTGACCTGGGAGTCAGAGATGCTTCCAGGGGTCTTCCCCATGCTGATCCCATGTCTTTTCAGCACTATGCGAATGTGTCTGATGATGTGTCACACACCACATGGCCACATAAGGTTTTAAAATGTTAATATTACATTTCCCAGTGAATGCATTTGTCTTGGTTAAAAGCAAATCAAAAATGCTACTTGTGAACATAGCCCAAGGTGTGGAGGAGCATTTTTGTTTTTGTTCATTTATTTTGCCTTATATACAAGTCATTACCCTGGAAAGGATATTCTTTAACCCTAGAACGCATACCTGGGGCCTCGCAGGCCCGCCCTGTTAATTGTTTTCCATTTTCTGCAAGATTTCTTTAGTTAGAATTTTGAAACTCTAGGTATTCCTCAGGTATATAGTTGTTTGTCATTTCCAGTTGGTCATTTATTTATTATTTGGACACGGGCCTAAAAGGCCCCAGGTATGTGAAAGTGTAGATTTTTATGGTCATGCATTCTAGGGTTAACATATTTCCCAGAAAAATCCATTTTGGTTTAGTTTTTGCATGTTTTATTGTGAGTCTGTAAAAGTGGCGTAATACTTCTGACAACATTGTAGACAGCAGTGACCTGGGAGTCAGAAATGCTTCCAGGAGTCTTCCTCATGCTGTTCCCATGTCATTTGAGCACTGTTCCCATCAATTTGGGCAATTTTTAGGCCCTCTGCAGACCGCCGGGTGGAGCCGCCTGAAAAATGCTCGCGTTTCCCATAGACTTACATCAGGTTCGTTACTCGGACCGAGCACTCGAGCATTCCAATTTGCTCAACTCAAACGACGAGTACCCGAGCATTTTAGTGCTCGCTCATCACTAATAATGACCCCACACATTGCCCTCCAAATAGTATAATGGCCCCCACATAGCCCTCCAAATAGTATGCTGGCCATCACACAGCTCTCCAAATAGTATAATGGTCTCCACATTCCACATAGTCCTCCAAATAGTATAATTGCTACCATATAGCCTTCCAAATAGTATAATGTTCCCCAACATAGGCCTGCAAATAGTATGATATCTCCAACATAGCCCTCCAAATAGTATAATGGTCCCCAAAATAACCCAGCAAATAGTATAATTTTCCCCAACATAGCCCTGCTAAAAGTTTAATGGCTCCATCATATCCCTCCAAATAGTATAATCACTCCTACAAAGCTCTCCAAATAGTATAATGGCCCTCACAATGTACTGATTGATTTAAAAAAATACTCTCCTCTCCCTGTTCTCTTGCTGCTCCAGTCTCTGCAGCTTGTGGTCTGAAGCTCTGCATTGCTCTGTACAGTGGGTGCAATGTAGTGATGTCATCGCGCCTGCTGCGCTGAAAGTTCCAAGCTCAGATGCACAGGAAGAATGATGGAGGAGGGAGCTGAGGGATCCCTGTTCCATTATTGCTTTCAACTGTATCTGCATCCAGGATTCAGTTGAACGTGTGATGCCGGGCTGGGTGGCCCAGTACTGGCATTGGCACCTGGCCACCTCAACTCATGGGATCCATAGCTTGGTTTGCTGGTATTTGCAGTACGCCACTAGCTATGGATTGTTGTGGTGAAACAAATTAATGGGGTAGTCCAATGGTGAAAGTAAATTCTATCTGATGCCATATTCTAAGCTGCTCAAAAAAAATAAAGGGAACACTTGAACAACAGAATATAACTCCAAGTAAATCAAACTTCTGTGAAATCAAACTGTCCACTTAGGAAGCAACACTGATTGACAATCAATTTCACATGCTGTTGTGCAAATGGAATAGACAATAGATGGTGTCCTGTGCTCTTCACAGATGAAAGCAGGGTCACACTGAGTACATGTGACAGACGTGACAGAGTCTGGAGACGCCATGGAGAGCGACCTGCTGCCTGCAACATTCTCAGCATGACCGGTTTAGTTGTGGGTCAGTAATGGTGTGGGGTGACATTTCTTTGGAGGGCCGCACAGCCCTCCATGTGCTCGCCAGAGGTAGCCTGACTGCCATTAAATACCGAGATGAGATCCTCAGACCCCTTGTGAGACCATATGCTGGCGCGGTTGACACTGGGTTCCTCCTAATGCAGGACAATGCCAGACCTCATGTGGCTGGAGTGTGTCAGCAGTTCCTACAAGATGAAGGCATTGAAGTTATGGACTGGCCCGCCCGTTCCCCAGACCTGAATCTGATTGAGCACCTCTGGGACATCATGTCTCGCTCCATCCACCAACGTCATGTTGCACTACAGACTGTCCAGGAGTTGGCGGATGCTTTAGTCCAGGTCAGGGAGGAGATCCCATCAGAGACCATCCACAACCTCATCAGGAGCATACCCAGGCGTTGTAGGGAGGTCATACAGGCACGTGGAGGCCACACACAATGCTGAGCCTCATTTTGACTTGTTTTAAGGACATTACATCAAAGTTGGATCAGCCTGTAGTGTGTTTTTCCATTTTAATTTTGGGGGTGACTCCAAATCCAGGCCTCCATTGGTTAATAAATTTGATTTCCATTGATGATTTTTGTGTGATTTTGTTGTCAGCACATTCAACTTTGTACAGAACAAAGTATTCAATGAGAATATTTCATTCATTCAGATCTAGGATGTGTTATTTGAGTGTTCCCTTTATTTTTTTGAGCAGTATACTTGCTTTAAAAGTTGCCTACCATTCGCTAACAACACTATATATTTGTTTTATATTTTACCCTCTGCAAACTTAATTTTTAGAGCAACTAGTACAGTAGAACTATAGCGATAGGAGACTGACAATATAAAAAGGATAAAAATGATCTGTTAACAGATTGAAGCTCTGTTCATTCGCCTTTTAGTCATATTTTCTTCTTACACTCAGCTCTGCTACACGAGAATATGATAGTAGTAACTATAACTCTTACAGACACTTGTCACAGACATTTTATTACTAGGAATCTGGAGCTTTTAGAGTCAGTAGAATGAGTCGCTTATACTTCAGAGCTAGTAGTATAGTCTCTGGTGTTAAATGAAAATTTTATCTGGAAACCTTGAGATCATCTTTCACTGCTTATAGGCAATAATAATGCTTTTTCAATCCAAGAGGTGATTTCTGTATAAAGGGGTGGATTACTACTTTCACTGGCCCTGTGTTGTTTAGAATGTATTTGTAGCACTCTGAGGATTCGGCTGCTACAGGGGTATTGCACCTCAACCCAGAGGTGTGATATTCCACTCCCGGGTAAGGATGGAGTGTGGATCTGAGCTCGGTAGGCTGCATGCACTACATACATCCCATTTCCGAGGAGCAGACCGACGGTACTCCCACTTAGAAATGTGCAGGTACGACCGAGTCTGTTCCTGGCTGGAGTGGGAGGGGGGTGGAACATCCCAAGTAGTGTAGGGGCAGATAGGGGGAGCAGCCTGGGTAAAGATAGGAGCTCATTGGGTGCTGGTCACCTGAGCTCACACATAGAGGGTGTATATAAGGTGGGCACCAACTAAGAACAGGGTCAGTTGCAGAGAGAAAGTCAGCGAGCGGAGGAGAAAGAGAGACCCAGAGTGAGAGAGGAGAGAGAGAGACCCAGAGGGGGAAACAGAAGAAAGGACTCTAAGACCCCAAATTAAATCCCCGGGTGAAGAGTCGGCGCAGGGTACCGGAACCCAAGCTGGTGGGGGCAAAAACACACCCCAGCCAGAGACCGGAGGCCGTGGGCAGCGTTTGCCACGGCCACCCACCACATCCACCACGAAGGCACACCACGTGGAGGGTCAGGGAACCCAAGGCCAAGGGTCTCCCAACAGAAGGCCCGAGGGAGCTGGACCTGGGTGGATCTCTGGTGGGGACGGCCAGAGGAAAGGACAGAGGGAGAGCTCAGGGTCACGCTCCGGACTTATTTGGGGGTTGGCTGGATCCAGGACCTGGTGGACGCAGCACGGCTCGGGAGGTCACTCGAAGCTGGAGTGACCGGAACATCAGCAGTGAGTAAACATCCTAAACTGCATAACCCGACTCTGTCTCTGATTGCCGTCTACACTGCATCACCACAACCCCCATCCTCTGCACCTGACCCCCTGAGGCTATACCCCACCCGTTGGGGGTTATACCACCAAAAGCTGCACCTACACCATCAGCCTCAGCGGACCCTGCTGCAGCGGCGGCCATAGTGACCGCAACACAACGGGTGGCGTAGTCGACATTAAGAACTTATAACATCTGTAGGACTGCCACATACAACTGAGTTTGACACCCTGGGCACGGACCGGGTCACAGCCACTCGGAAGACTACAACCCCCATCTGATCCGGCTCCGGATATTCCCACTAAAGAATATGGCCCAGGGGGCGCGTCAACTTTGGCATAGTCGGCAGGATCACGTGCCCACAACAACCGGGTACTGCGTGCCTGAAGAAAAGTGCAAGTTTACCTCAAAAAGAAGTCTCCTGCCGGTTCCGGAGGGTCCCCACCATCGGACTCCATCACAGGTCGATTCCCGCCGGTTGTCCGCCATTAACAGCTTTTTCCCGCCATCTGCAGAGTTTCCCGCCACTGGGAAGCGATTCCCGCCATTTCCAAAGGTTTCCCGCCTTGGAAGAGCGGACGCCATTATGGGCGTGCCAGAGGATGGCGAGAGGCCACCTCCCATCGTGGGCCAGGACCGAAAATGGCGCCAAAAGTGGAAACCGCCCCCACCAACAGAGACTGTGATGCTAGAGGTGTCTGTCAGCGTGAAAGAACAGCCCCTGGAGCTGACAGTCACCAAGTGGCCCCGGGACCGCCCTCGAAGTGGGAGGGGACGAAAGGAGAGAACAAAGATGGGTGCCGCCTGGAGCAGTCTAGAGCGAGCGCACCCGGAGGCAAGAAGCCTGGAGAGGAGTAGCAGAGAAGCTCACCCGGAGATGGCCAGAAAGCAGAGCAGCACCGGCCCGCTGGCCAGGAGCCTGCTGGAAGAAGAGCAGAGCAGCACCGACCCGTTGGTCAGGAGCCTGCTGGAAACCACGACCCCACTAGGCCTAGTGGAGGTCCTCGCACAGCTCCCCCGAGACCGGGAGTGTGCACAGACTGCCCTGGAGGGCCTCGCACGGAGGATGGCCCGGGTACAGCGAGAGACATTGGCGGAGTGGAGCCGAGAGATGGCCCAGCAAACCAAGACCCAGAGCACGCCAGCCAAGATGAGGAGACAGACCGCCTCTGAGGATGGCGCGGGAGGACCCAAGGCCGGAGACGGCGCCGAGAAGGGAGCCGAACGCATGGAGGCAGGTAAAGGGAACGTCTATACCCCAAACCAGGACACCGCTTACCTGCCCCAGCTCCCCGTCGCAGAGCCCGAAAGTCCCCCTGCTGTGCCCGAAAACGCCATGTCACCGACGCAGACTAGGCCCCAACCGGAAGCCGCCGCCGCGACCCCTGTGACGCCATGCGCACCGACCCCGAGCGTGGCAAAACAGGAAGTAACACCAGCCTGGTCGCAGGGCCTAGAATTCCCGGGCGTCGCATCACCAACAGCGCCCCCTACCTCCGCGGAGCCTCCGGCCTGGCCGCAAGGCCAGGTAGCCCAGGGCGCCGCCGTCCTGACGGTGCCCTTCACCTTCCAGGTGCCCCAGGCCTGGCCGCAAGGCCTGGGCAACCCGGGCGCCACCACCACCGCGCCCGCACCCGTAAAACCAAGGGTGCCGCGTCTGGGAGAGGACTTGTTTGCCCAGCACACGTGGCCGGACGGGCAGCCTTTCATCTGGCCCCAGAGATATTATGAACTGGAGCACCAGAGGAGAGTTGGGGCCATGTGTGCACCCCTGATTCCGGCTCCGAAGCCCGTGATAAGGATCTCGCCCCCGCTTGAAGAGACCCAATTTGAGTGGGACCCCACCGGAGAAGACCTAATGGGGTTCACTCAAGAAACCAGGGCAGCTGCAGCGGAGCGTGCTGCGTGCTGCCGACAGCAGCTCGAGGAGTTTGCGAGGGAGCGGAGAGAGAGGCGGGTCCGGGAACAACAGGCCCAAATAAGGAGCGCCGAGCAGAAGAGCCGAACCAGGAGGGACCCCCGTGCAGCGCACAGTCCCCGCACCACCGGGACTGTAATTAAGTTCAACATGCAGCATGGGTGGGGCTTCATCAGAGACCACAACACCCCCGGCGACGTCTTTGTCACGCGCAGAGATGTGGAGTCCCATCTGCCGGAGGGGCACAGAGGTCGTGACCTTTATATCGGGGACGAGGTCACCTTTACCCGGCACAAGTGTGCCAAAGGACCTTACGCCCTCCATGTGCATCGCCTGACAGAGGAGGAGCTGCGATGTGAGGAGGAAGAGCAAGAGGATCCGGACGGGTCTGAAGCTGAGATCCCCAAAGAAGGAGCAGGAGGAAGACGTTGTTGAGTACAGCGGAGTAGGTGCTGTAAATAGTTACCCGATCGGGGTATAAAGAAACTGTTACTGCAAATATAGTCCCCGTTGGGACCAGCTGAGTGAACTGTTTACCCGTTTACCCTTAATCCCACAGGCTGAAGACTGTGAGCAGCCATTCCCTTTCCCTCCTTAACTGGCCGAGGACTGAGAGCGGCCATATCCTTGTATATAGTTGCGCGTCCTAAAGCGCCCCCTACCGGTTTTATAGGAAAACCATTTTTCTAGAAAGACTGTCGCACTTTGCCCGGTCAACAGTTGCACAGTGACCGGAGGAGAAACAAGAGGCGACGAGAATGTTTTATCTGAAAAGTTATATATATATATAATGTTTTATATGTTTTATATGTTATGCAAAAATTTGTATGTTTTGGTGTTATGTCTTACAGCCCGAGGACGTGCTGTGATTTACCAGGGGGGAATGTAGCACCCTGAGGATTCGGCTGCTACAGGGGTAATGCACCTCAACCCAGAGGTGTGATATTCCACTCCCGGGTAAGGATGGAGTGTGGATCTGAGCTCGGTAGGCTGCATGCACTACATACATCCCATTTCCGAGGAGCAGACCGACGGTACTCCCACTTAGAAATGTGCAGGTACGACCGAGTCTGTTCCTGGCTGGAGTGGGAGGGGGGTGGAACATCCCAAGTAGTGTAGGGGTAGATAGGGGGAGCAGCCTGGGTAAAGATAGGAGCTCATTGGGTGCTGGTCACCTGAGCTCACACATAGAGGGTGTATATAAGGTGGGCACCAACTAAGAACAGGGTCAGTTGCAGAGAGAAAGTCAGCGAGCGGAGGAGAAAGAGAGACCCAGAGTGAGAGAGGAGAGAGAGAGACCCAGAGGGGGAAACAGAAGAAAGGACTCTAAGACCCCAAATTAAATCCCCGGGTGAAGAGTCGGCGCAGGGTACCGGAACCCAAGCTGGTGGGGGCAAAAACACACCCCAGCCAGAGACCGGAGGCCGTGGGCAGCGTTTGCCACGGCCACCCACCACATCCACCACGAAGGCACACCACGTGGAGGGTCAGGGAACCCAAGGCCAAGGGTCTCCCAACAGAAGGCCCGAGGAGCTGGACCTGGGTGGATCTCTGGTGGGGACGGCCAGAGGAAAGGACAGAGGGAGAGCTCAGGGTCACGCTCCGGACTTATTTGGGGGTTGGCTGGATCCAGGACCTGGTGGACGCAGCACGGCTCGGGAGGTCACTCGAAGCTGGAGTGACCGGAACATCAGCAGTGAGTAAACATCCTAAACTGCATAACCCGACTCTGTCTCTGATTGCCGTCTACACTGCATCACCACAACCCCCATCCTCTGCACCTGACCCCCTGAGGCTATACCCCACCCGTTGGGGGTTATACCACCAAAAGCTGCACCTACACCATCAGCCTCAGCGGACCCTGCTGCAGCGGCGGCCATAGTGACCGCAACATAACGGGTGGCGTAGTCGACATTAAGAACTTATAACATCTGTAGGACTGCCACATACAACTGAGTTTGACACCCTGGGCACGGACCGGGTCACAGCCACTCGGAAGACTACAACCCCCATCTGATCCGGCTCCGGATATTCCCACTAAAGAATATGGCCCAGGGGGCGCGTCATATTCTCCCCACCCCAACATTTTAAATGTAATCTATCACCATGTTTTTGCTACCTCATCTGAGAGCAGTATAATGTAGGAAAAGACACCCTGATTTCAGCGATGTATCACTTAGTTTACTGGGTGCAGCAGTTGTGACAAAATCAGAGTTTTTAAATGTAACATGTAGCAGAGCTCAGAGAGCTTACCCCTCCCACACCACAGCTTTCTGTGTACATTTGAAGCGGTACCTGAAGGACACTACTGGGCAGGACTCAAATACCTTAGAGTAGACGAGGAGGCATAAACAAAATACCGGCTTTATTGAAAAACAGAGGATTTTATGCCAGAAAATTAGACTAACAGTTCTTGTAATGGTAACAGCAATATTAGATACAAAGAGAGATAGCTGGAACATGTCACACAAGCTGCGCTCCAGCTATTGCAATACAAAGTTCAATACAAACAGTATAAACAATTTCTACAGACTACTCTCTTCTAAATTCCTACCTGGCCTCTGATAATTGGGCTGCGCTGCTACAGAGCCTTAACTATAGAAAAATGCTCTATACCCTAATGCAGTTGTACACAGGTGTCACACTCACAGTTCTGCAGCACTGAGGAGAAAGTCTGCTAGATTCTGCTTGGTCCCGATGTAGTGGAGCCAAGTTTGCTGTGTTGTTCTCTTCCTTCAGGTTAGCAGTTCCGTCTTCTTCCGGGTCCGGGCAAATCTTGTCCCTCTTTCACTATAATATAACCAGGGATGTGTCCTTCTGTCCGAAGCCTCTATAGACGCGCCTGCGCAGTCTGGCTACAGACAGAAAAACGCATCCAGCCATTAAAGGTAAGAGGAGTATATGGTGCCGGAGCTCGCAGTATGTGTAGGTACTGAACGCATACTGCGATCTCCGGCGCCATAAGGACATACTTACCTGACCCGGAGGAGTGTTGCCATGGCGCCTCTGTTCTGGCTGGAGACCGGGGGCAGACTGAGGCGTTGGAATCGGCACTTGCGCATAGCATGCTATCCGGCGCCATTTTACTGAAGACTCATCTGCAGTGTGTCTTCAACAAAATGGCGCCGGACAGCGCGGTATGGGCGCATGGGTACTCCGACGCCACACTCCTACCCCAGCCTCCGGCAGAAAGGGATGCCGCGCTGGCACACAGGGAAGAAAGGTGAGTAGAAGTGTTTGTTTTTTTGTGTGTGTGCAGAGTGATGTAGATGAGGGGCCATGCATACCAGGATTGCGGAATGAGGAGTACCATGCATACCAGGATCCGGATGAGGGGCCATACATACCAAGATAGGGATGAAGGGCCATGCATACCAGGGGATAGGGATGAAGGGGGCCATACATTCCAGGATTGGGGATGAGGGGTACCATTCTTACCAGGATTGGGGATGAGGAGTACCATGCTTACCAGGATAGGGATGAAGGGCCTTACATACCAGGATAGGGATGAGGGGGGCCATGCATGCCATGATAGGGATGAGGGGCAATGCATACCAGTATAGGGGGTGAAGGGGGCCATGCATACCAGGATTGGGGGTGAGGGGGGCCATGAATACCAGGATTGGGGATGAGGGATGCCATACAAACTAGGATAGGGATGAGGGGCCATGCATACCAGGATATGGATGAGGGCTATACATTCCAGGATTGGGGATGAGGGGTACCATGCATACCAGGATTGGGGATGAGGGGGGCCATACATACCAGGATATGGATGAGGGGCCATGCACATCAGGATATGGATGAGGGGCCATGCATACTAGGATATGGATGAGGGGCCATGCATACCAGGATAGGGATGAGGGGCCATGCATACCAGGATTGGGGGATGAGGAGGCCATACATACCAGGATAGGGATGAAGGGTGCCATATATACCAGGATGGGCATGCAGGGGCCATGTATACCAGGATTGGGGATGAGGGGTGCCATGAATACCAGGATAGGGAGGAGGAGGCATGCATAACAGGATAGGGATGAGTGGGGCTATGCATAACAGGATAGGGATGAGTGGTGCCATGCATACCAGGATAGGGATGAGTAGCGCCATGCATACCAGGATAGGAATTAGTGGTGTCATCCATATCAGGATTGGGGATGAGGGGGCCATGCATACCAGGATTGGGGATGAGGGGGCCATGCATACCATGATTGGGGGGAGGGGTACCATGCATACCAAGATAGGGATGAGAGGTGCCATGCATACCAGGATAAGGATGAGGAGTGCCATGCATACAAGGATAAGGATGAGGGGTGCCATGCATACGAGGATAGGGATGAGGGGTGCCATGCATACGAGGATAGGGATGAGGGAGGCCTTGCATACCAGGATAAGGATGAAGGGGACCTGCATATAAGAATGATGGGGGCCGTGCATATAAGGATGGGGGGTAGGGGTGGCGCCATGCATACCGGGATGGAGGGGTGTCATGCATACTGGGATGGAGGGGTGCCATGCATACCAGGATGGGGATCAGGGGTGTCATGCATACTGGGATGGGATGGGGGCTGTGTATAATAAGAAGTGGGGACATATATACCAGGGTGGGGGATATTAACAGAATTGTGGGACATCTATAATATAACCAGGGATGTGTCCTTCTGTCCGAAGCCTCTATAGATTGCACATGCACGACGCGCCTGCACAGTCTGGCTCCAGACAGAAGAACACATCCAGCCGTTACAGGTAAGAGAAGTATATGGCGCCGGAGATCGCGGTAGGCATAGACACAATGCATACCGGGAGCTCCAGCGCCATAAGTACATATCTGACCCGAAGGAATGTTGCCGTGGCTCCTCTGTTTGGGCTGGAGTCCGGGGAGGAGTGCTGCGTCGGAATTGCTGAATGTGCATAGCGTGCTATCTGGCGCCATTTTAGTGAAGACACATTGGCGCTGGACAGCGTGGTATGGGCACACGCGTACTCTGGCGCCACACTCCTCCCCCGGCCTCCGGATGGGGGCAGCACATAACAGGATGGGGCTGCACATAACAGGATGGGGGCAGCACATAGCAGCATGGGGGCAGCACATAGCAGGATGGGGGCAGCACGTAACAGGATGGGAGAGCATATACCAATAAAAACACTCGCCAACAGGGCATAGAACGGGTTCAATAGCTAGTGTATCCTATAATAATATTAAAAAGTTCTGTGCTACTGGCTTGAAATTAAATTAAAAACCTGCTCACCATTTTGCTTCTTAAAAAGTAAATATTTTGTGTTGAAACCTGGCAATAAATATATGATTTGCTGTCTGTTGTTTTCACACAGGAAAGAATAAATTATTAGATAAAGTTTTCTCTAATACATCTACGGTTCTGTGAGTGACCAACCATTCTGGTTACATCCAGCGTACACCTTCCTATTATAACCATGATCATTAGATAGTTTTTTCTCTTCTTTACAAGCAGTTTGTTGTGTTTAATTCAGTCTTATTGCTGAACACATATAGCTCATATATTCTTCAGAAACTCAATAAAGATTTGTATTGTATAAGAATATCAGAGTAGTGAAAATGTGACTTTTTTGCATTACACAGAAACTATACAGTGTTCCAGACTGAAATAGCAACAGAAAGAAGGAAAAGTAATGAAATTATGAAAATCACAGGAACAGACATGCTAATTATATCCAAATAAGGAAAAAATGGAAACTAAATATCTCAATTTATTTAGTATGCAGTATGACCACCAAGTGCTGAAGTACATTCACTGACACGTCATGGCTGATACCAGTTAGGTTATTAATGCTAGTCTGAGGAATGTTCTCCCACACTAAATGCACCTGAGCACATAAATCATCAAGATCCGCCACTGGCAGCTCCATTTGCAATTGCTGACCAGTGACTTCCCTTATGTGCTTGATGGAATACAAGTCTGGAGACCCTGCATGCCAATGTAACACACTTAGGCCATACAGTTAACTCACAGCATGAGCAACATGCAGCCTGGCATTATCGTGTTGAAAAACAGTTCCTGCGACACTTTAGAGAAATGGCCGTACCACTCATTCCACAATCAAATCAATGTAACACCAAGCAGTTTATTTTAACTTGAAATGTAAACTAGAAGGGATTAGATACCATAGCATATGCTTCCACAAGCCTATATTCCAGGAGAAGGACTGTTGTGATATTCCCTTGTGAAGGATTCTGCTTGGTGTTGCCCATCTGGTATTGTCAGATTAGAAGAATGGCGCGTAATGATCCATTCTGTACTGCAAGTGAAATTGGACAACACATACCAAAGCTATAGCATCAGTCTGTCCCACATTTGTTAATAGACACCGAAGGTCTGGTTCCTAGGGCAGCGGATTGCTGGGACGGCACCAGGATCAGCAATAAAAAATAATAAACATTTTTGCTAAATCTGTCCTTTTGCAGACCCAATAACAAGAAGCAACCTTGGTTGGACTCAGTATGGAAAAGGTAAATAATGAAGAAAATCACTGCACTTCCTAATAAGTGCTCGAGTAGGGTCCAATGCCAGTAACAATATAATGTAGAAACTCGGCACTCTCAGATAGTTTTTATGTCATTTTTAATAGCAGTCAAAATAGAGTATATACAGTGTAGACGTTTTGGTCCCCAAGGACCTTCATCAGTATACTCTAAAAAGATATAACCAAAAATAACAATACGAAAAAAAATAAATAATAATAATACATTTAAAATGTCAAAATGTGAATGGATACAAAGCATCAGGTATAAACAGAAAATCAACAAGTGACAGAAAACAAATAAAGCTTGTTAGCCTTTATATGAATTCTGTCCCATCTTCTCCAAGTGATTTAATGTATGTACAGTATATATTTATATGATATATGTGATTGACACTTCCTTCCTTTCTCTTTTAGACCCCGAACTAAAATGCTATAGTCTCTTGAGAATCATAGAATTGCTATCTTATGGTCCATATGATCTGGTGTCTCCTTGCAATCTTCTAAACTTCGTTCTGCATTTGATAAACCTACCAGCCACGCTATATCTAGTCTATTATCCTGTGGAATGCATAGTTCCTGGAACGCTAACTCAGTGGAACGCATGGAATGCGTCATAGGTCCAGAAAGAGCTTCTACCTAGCAACTATGTGCGTCACTTCGGCCGCAACCCAGTCTTTTTTTCTGATTGGTTCTTTTGTTAGAGTGGTCCCACCCCTTCCTCTCTTATACTTTCGGGCTCTGCATAGTGCGGGCGCATCCTCTAACTATCGGTGGATACTGCGTTATGACGCCGGCTCTGTCCATAGCCTATGCATGGATTTTGGGGTATGCTTTATACTCAATGTGACTACTATTAAAAATTACATAAAAACTATCTGAGAGTGCCGAGTTTCTACATTATATCAGTATGGAGAAGGGGCATCATCATGTAGGCTCAGTACGGAGATGGTGAAAAATGGAGGCTTCAGTATAAAGAAGAGGCAGTGTGGAAGACTCAGTATGTAGAAGGAGCATCATGGAGGGCTCAGCATGGAGAGGGTTCATCATGAATGGCTAGCATGGGGGGCTCAGTATGGAGAGATCAACTTGGGGGGTTCAGTATGGAGAAGGGGCAGCATGGGAAGGTTCAGTATAGAGAAGAAACAATATATTGTGGGATCACTCTTGAGCACAGGGTGAGATCAATATGGAGAAGGGGAAGCATGGGATGGGCTCTCTATATAGAAGGGGCAGAAGGGGCAGAATGGAGGCTAGGAAGAAGGGCCAGCATGGTAGACTCAGCATGAAGAGGGACCGCATATGGGGCTCAGTATAGAGAGGGGTCAGCATGAGTGGCCAGCATGGTTTGCTCAGTATAAAGAGAGGACAGCATGGGGTGCTCAGTATAGAGAAAGGGTAGCATGGAGGGAGGGAGCTCAGTATGGAGAAGGGGCAGCATCATATAAGCTCAGTTTGGAGAAGGGACAGCATGGAGGCTTAGTATAGAGATGGGGTAGAATATAAGCATCATTATGAAGATGCAGTGGGCGAGAATCAGTATATAGAAGGAGCATTATGGAGGGGTCAGTATGGGGGGGGTTCATCATGAGTGGCTAGCATGGGGGACTCCGTAAAGAGAGATCAACTTGGGGGGCTCGGTATGCATAAAGGGCAGCATGGGGGGCTCAGTATGGAAAAAAGGCAGCACAGGAAGGCTCAGTATGGAGAAGGCACAATTCAGGATGGGATTACTCATGAGCACGGGATGAGATCAATATGGAGAAGGGACAGCACGTGGTAAGTTCAGTATGGAGAAGCAGCAACATGAAGTGGGCTCAGTATGTAGAAGGGGCAGCCTGGGAGGCTCAGTATAGAGAACGGGTACCATGGTTATCTCAGTATTGAAAAGAGGCAGCATGGGGTGGGCTCTGTATATAGAAGGGGCAGAATTGGGGGCTCAGTATTGGGAAGAGTGAGAATGGGGGGGCTCAATATGGAGGGGAAGCTTGTGGGGCTCAGAACTAGAGAGAGGTCAGCATGAGTGGCCAGCATGGTTTGCTCAATATAAACAGAGGGCAGCATGTGGTGCTCAGTATAGAGAAGGGGTAGCATGGAGGGGGCACAGTATAGAGAAGGGGCAGCATGGGCTTTCTCTGTATGGACAAGGAGCAGCATGGGGAACTCAGTATGGAGTAGGGGCAGAATAAGGGCTCAGTATTTAGAAGGTGAAGCATTGGAGGTTCAGTATAGAGAAAGGGCAGTGAGGGGGCTCATTATGGAGAGGGGACAGCATGGAAGGGCAGAATGTTAAAAATGGGTTGTGTGGGTGTGTCAGTATGTAGAGAGGGCAGCATGGGGGCTCAGTATGGAAAAGGGTTAGTGTGGGTTCAGTATAAAAAAAAGCAACATGGGGGACTCAGTATAGAAAGTGGGGCAGCATGGGGGGCTCAGTATGGAGAAATGTTAGTAGGATGGCTCAGTATGGAGAAGAGGCAGCATGGGGCTCAGTATGGGGAAGGGGCAGTATGGATGGCTTGGGATAGGATGCTCACCTGACATTGGAATTGATCGCTGTACTAGGCTTGGTTTTGTTTTCATATATAAAGAATGATTCTGGTGATATAGGCATGTACTAATGGCAGTTCTGGTGATGATCATGATGTCAATGTAGTCATGTACTGATGGTAGTTCTGGTGATGTGTCATGCACTGATGATGGTTCTGATGTATGCATGTGCTGATGGTAGCTCTGGGGCTGTATTCATGTACTAATGATGGCTTTGGTGTTGTAGTCATATACTGATAGTGGAGCTGGAAATGTAGTTGTGTACTGACATTCTGGTATGGTGGTTCTAGTGTTTTATTCATATACTGATGGTGGTTTTAGTGATGTAGTCATGTACAAACAGTGGTTCTGATAATGTTATCGTGTACTGACCTTGAATCTGGTGATGCATTTGCGTACTAATAGTTGATCTAGTGATGTATTTATGTAGATGTTGTAATCTTTAATTTATTAGACTCGATCATTATATGGTCAATGTCCTGGACTGCAAATACAGCTGTCTGAAAAAGGCCATATATGTCAGCCTAACAAGTATTTCACTAAAGCCCCAATACACTACAGACAGCTGTCCAATCATTCAGCCTGCTGCTGTTTCACCTGACTCTCCCATACACAAGGCTGCTCACTCTGTCACACACACTAGTGTTCTCTATGAGAGAGCTACTGCTAGACATCTCTGGCAACGGCTTATCAACTAAAGAACAAAAGGATCTACAGTCCAAAATCGGATTTTCTGAATCCTTATCTCCTGCGACATTATCTTTCACAGGAGTGTTGGGGGCTCCCATACACATTAGAATTGTTGGCTGAACCTATGAATATTGGCGTCTTCTGCCTATTTGCCCTGATAATCATCAGTCTTAAACAAAAATACACATTAGACTGTTAGACAAATCTGTCTATATCAGCGAGATCGGACAACTTTAGTCTAATGGTATGGATGCCTGAACTACTATCTAAAGGATATATACACATGATGTCTTTTATACATCTGTGAACCACACAAGTTTTTCAAGTCGAAGACCCTCCAAGACATGACAGCATCTTTTGTCCTGGAATGACTTTTTTGCTTCTTTTCAGTCATCCTATCCAACATATTTTCATCACAGTTTATTTTATTTAAATTATATTGAATATACTAGTGATTGGTGTCTAAGCAGAAACCGTACGAAGACTCGTCAGGTCACTTCTTTTTAACGTATGATAAAGAAGAAAGGTAACCACGTTAATTGAAGCCTGGTCACTTCTTTTAACAACTGTACTTTGCGTCTTTGAAAACCTGAGGCTGTTAAAAGAAGCTCACAAGGCTCAGCATTTGAACGGCAGGTTGATTTGACATTGCAGTGTATATGATCATTCTTTTTAGTATTAATTTGGTACTTTTTTAAGTTGGTTACAGAGCGGATCTGCCTCAAAAAGATGTTGCTTGCACATACCCTTAGTCTGACTTACTAGGAGGGAACAAGACCACTTAAAGAGCCTAGGATGGCATTAACTACAAATATGGCCTTGCACAGTGTCTACACAAACCATCAGAAGGTGTTTGCTCTAAATTGGGCTAAGAGCCAGGTACAGATGTTCCATTGACCTCACACCTCCAATTTCATAGGCTGTCATGGTGCAGAACAATATGGCCATGAAGGCAAGAATGGAAGTCTATTCTCTTCGGCAATGAGTACTGCTTTTGTCTTGGATGCAATAGTAGCCAGAGATTTGGCTGGAGACCAACTTATCAACGTGATGAAGAGTCCTTCACGAGGGAATGTGAAAGTGTCCCAGGAGCCATTTTTCAACACAACATCTGGCTGCTTGTAGCTCAAGCTGCTTGGTGTTGGAACACTCCTCGGACAGCCATTAATAATCTCATTGATAGCATGCGAAAATGTATAAGTACATGTATTTCTATGCGTGGTGCTCATACTTGATACTGAATAAATTTAGGCAATTTGAAATTTTGTTTCAATTTTTTTTAGCATTTGCATATCATTATCATGTCTATTGATTCTGTGATTTTCATACTTCCACAACTTTTCATTCTTGGTATTGGAATTTTAGTGTTGATGAGTGTACAAGTGCGTCTCACTAAATTAGAATATCATCAAAAAGTTAATTTATTTCAGTTCTTCAATGCAAAAAGTGAAACTCCTATATTATATACAGTCATTACATACAGAGTGATCTATTTCAAGTATTAATTTCTGTTAATGTTGATGATTACGGCTTACAGCCATTGAAAACACAAAAGTCATTATCTCAGTAAATTAGAATAATTAACAAAAAACACCTGCAAAGGTTTCCGATGCATTTAAAAAGGTCCCTTAGTCTGTTTCAGCAGGCTCCACAATCATGGGGAAGACTGCTGACTTGACAGATGTCCAGAGGCAGTCATTGACACACTCCACAAGGAGGGTAAGCCACAAAAGGTCATTGCTAAAGAAGCTGGCTGTTCACAGAGTGCTGTATCCAAGCATATTAATGGAAAGTTGAGTGGAAGGAAAAAGTTTGGTAGAAAAAAGGTGTACAAGCAACTGGGATAACAGCAGAACTTGTATTATCTAGTAGGTGATTTTGCTGGGAAAAAATTCACACATGGTCATTGAGCCTGCCACATCATCTGTCAACTGACAGGTCATATATAATTTTTACCAGACTTGTTCAAGTCACTTTCAGTGCTGACATCAGGGCTCTCTTGGTACATCTGATAGGTCAAACATGCTCAGCAAAAGGTACGAGCTGCTATTTGTCTACCTCGCACACACTATTTCAGCCCGACTTGATGTATGTGCACCTAATGGTTCTTTTATGTTAGATCAACTTGTGGATGCTCTAAAGTACTGTAAAGTGGTCACTTCTAGTGACTAATAACCATCAGTTGAATGCTGTTCCTTAAAAGATGGATATATTATACATTTATATACACTTACGAACATTTGGTGGTGTAATGGAAAGAATCACTGTCATTGAATAGTCCAAATGTTCAGGACTATAATGACTAATGCTGCTTTCCTATGCTGAACCCAAAGCGGAAAACATCCTTTCACTTACATAAGTGACATATTTAGTACATTAAATATATATATTTTAATGTATACATTATTTTACAAGATATATCATTTACTATGAATTCTCCTCTTGACCTTAAGACAATATTACATAAAAACCCAGTAAGATAAGCAAATTATTAATTTGTTTAGTATCCTGCCTTATAAAAGAAGGTCCATATATTTAAATAAAGTTGTTTTTTGTCTTTTGGTGATTTGGAATGTCCTGCTTATGGACATGTTTTGTAGAAGTGAATACTATTTGTATATTTGTTATTAAATTCAGACCAAAAAAGACAGTACTCTGTCTCCACCTAGTGGTCAGTCTCATGATGTAAAGATCTGTAGCCTCTGTATAATGAAAATGGAAAGTAAGCTGTGGGGACAAGCGTAAGGGTGAGACATTTTATGGTTAAACTTCCTGTTGTGTAATGTTATGTGCAATGTGGTGTAAAGTTTCCAGATATTTTAAATGCAGATATAACAATTTTCAGCCTGTTTGAATGATATAGTTGGTGGGCGGTGGCATATTTTCATCCAATGCACCCCGTGTACAGAACATTACATATAATAAGCAAACTGTGAAGTTATAAATTGAAATTGCAGCCACATGGAGTTATAGACTAATGAGTAGTAATATTGAGAATAAGGGAGTATGTAAGGTGAGGATTTTATCTCTTTCAGAGCAAACCCATTGCTGTTTTTCTGTTACTCGCAAAGAACAAATTAAGTGTCAAACTGCTTAACATGAAAATAAGACATGACTTATTAGAGAAAAAATGGACTTGATAAGCATAACAGTTGAAGCAATGTAAATCTTAAAGCAAATCTTAAATCTTTCAGAATATGTTGTAATAAGTCTATCATAAGCTGTTATAAGTCTGAGCAAATTCAGGATTCAAAACCATTTAAATGAAGTATAGAAAAAAGATCCCAGTAGTGGGGGTGGAAATGAATTGTAACTAATAAAGGGTTTCTTCCCATGCTTCATCTTAATGATCCATTTTAGATCCTGGATTTGATCACAGACTAATTATTCCACAGCAGATCCTTCGCTTCTTTACTTTGACTTCATTGTTTTGCTTCTTGTCCATAATCAGAAAGTTGTGGTTATAATATTTTGAATGTGGCTTTTGTGGAATGAATTATTAAAACAGGATACTATTAATTTCAATGATGTATTTATGTTATTTATAAGTGTTTGAATAATGCTTATTATTGTATATATTGCAACAACTACTATTTACTACTGTTTAATAGTGCATGAGTTTCTGTCTCCAGCAATTTATAATTAGAGTTGAGCCACCCCCGTAGTGTTCGAGTTCGGTTCGTCGAACACCCGTATGTTCGCCGAACTGTTCGTCGAACACCGTCGAACACCGTTAAAACCAATGGCAGGCAAACATAAACACATAGAAACACATAGAAAACACATAGAAAACACTTCAAAAGGTGTCCAAAAGCTGACAAACTGCTCAGAAGACACAACTAACACATGGAAAAGTACATATAGTCATGCGAAAAGAAAAGAGGTGGAGGAGTAAAAGGAGGGGGAGACACAGATATAGGCATGTCATGCCCTTCTAAAACCAAAAAAGTGCGAAGCTGACACGTTCAGTCCGCTCCTGCCCGTGCCACCTCCGTGTCGCCGGGTTTGTGCCAGAGCTGCGGTGGACCCTGACGGCCAGCCTCCCTCTCCCAATACTGGTGCCTGTCATCTGGTGGGTCGAGCGAGCCCCCCTGCGGTGGAGGCAGGTCTAAGCTTTTTAATTTAAATTGTCTCTCTAATTTGAATGAGTACACTTTAAATCCTTTTACAAGGATCTATTGGAGGGCAAGTCTGATGCCAGCAGCCACGGGAATTACAGCTCCAGTAGCGTCCACTAAAGCTGCTGCAGTTAAAAAGCTTTTATAAGGATCGAGCTTGGCGGTCCACTTCAAGGCGTCCTACCGCCAATCCCAGCCCCTGTGGCTTGGGGTGCCTCCCGATGCTCTTCACTGAGTGTCCCGGGGGCCTGAAGCATTTCCTTTGAAAAAATTAAGTGTCCAAACTACAGGTGGTGTAGCTTGCTTAACAGCTGGGATAATCCGCTGACTAGTAGACACTGCTACTAGGCACAAAGTATTTCCTGGGCTAGATGCAGTTAAAAATTTGTAATTAGATACTCTCGTTGGATGCTGAGAAAGCATTCCATAGAGTCTCCTGGCACGCCATATATTATTCTCTTAAAAAGCTTGGGGTAGGGGTCTAGGGGACCCTTTTATAGCCAAAATCACGGCCCTGTATCGCAATACGTCACCTAGGCTGAAGATAAATGGAACATTTTCATCACCTTTCATAATCACCAATGGGACAAGGCAGGGATGTCCTCTGTCCCCTTTCTTATGCATCCTAGTAACGGAGCACCTGCTCTCATCAATTCGCCATAACCCCAATATTAGGTGGATTGAGGTGGGAGGCACTGAGTACAAGTGCTCTGCATTTGCTGATGATGTCCTAGTATATATCACTCAATCACATATATCCATCCCTGCTGTTATGGCTGAAATAGATCACTTTGTTACATGGTCAAATTTTAAAATCAATGCAGCGAAGTCTGAGGCCCTCGATGTCTCCCTCCCCAAATCCATACAGGATTCCATCCAGTCCAACTTTCCCTTTGCCTGTCCCTCACAGGGTATCAAATACTTAGTAATTCCTATTCATAGAGACCTCTCCCGTCTATGTTATCTTAATTTTGGGCCCTTTATTGAACAACTCCATACAGACCGCGGTTGGCAAGTTAGAACTGTAAGATTCACTACGTGAACCACTGGTGTTTTGTGGAAAAGCACATGTACACTGTGTTCCAAATTATTATGCAAAAAGTGTTTAGGAGTGATAAGGGAAGAATTTTTTTGTTTGTCAGTTAAACTCATTGATGGTGATGTGTGTCAGGGCTCTTTATATCACTGTAAGCAATTGCAGACACCTGTGCTAATTAGTTTGGCAGGTGTGTACAATGAAAGGCAAGACTACTTAAGAAGGCTGTCCCACATTATTAAGCAGCCTACATTTTCTGCCAAAATGGGAAAGAAAAAGGATGTGTCGGCTGCTGAGAAGCAACAAATTGTGGAGTGTTTAGGTCAAGGCATGACTACAATCAACATTGCCAAGACACTTCATCCTGATCATCGCACAATCAAGAAGTATGTAGCTGATTCACAGTACACACGTGTGCATGCTGATAAGGGAAAATTGAGGACTCTTTCCTACAGGCAATTACGTCAGGTTCAAAGAGCAGCGGCAAAAAAGCCTTGTCATAGCAGCAAACAAGTTTTTGAAGCTGCTGGTGCCTCCAACGTCCCCCGAACAACAAGATGCAGGGTCCTTCAGAGGTTTGCAGCTGTGCGTAAGCCATCCTGTCGACCTCCTCTATCCACTGTACACAAGCAGAAACGGCTCCAGTGGGCCAAACAATACATGAAGACTGACTTCAAAACTGTTTTGTTCACCGATGAGTGCCGTGCAACGCTCGATGGTCCAGATGGATGGAGTGGAGGATGGCTGGTTGATGGACACCCCATGCAAACACGGCTACGGCGCCAACAAGGAGGAGGTGGAGTAATGTTTTGGGCTGGAATCATGGGGAGAGAGATTGTCGGCCCCTTTAGGATCCCTGAAGGGGTAAAGATGAACTCCATAATGTATGTGGAGTTTCTCAAACAGCACTTCCTGCCATGGTTCAAGAAGAAGAACCGTGTATTCCGCAGCAAGATCATTTTCATGCATGATAATGCACCGTCTCATGCTGCACATAACACATCTGCATCTCTGGCTGATATGGGCATAAAAGGGGACAAACTTATGGTGTGACTCCCATGCTCCCCTGACCTCAACCCCATTGAGAACCTCTGGAGCATCATCAAAAGGAGTGTCTATGATGGCGGGAGGCAGTTCACATCTAAGCAACAGCTCTAGGAGGGTATTCCGTCCTCTTGCAAAACAATTGAAGCAGAAACCATCCAAAACCTGACAAATTCAATGGACGAGAGAGATCAGAAGCTCCTTTCGAACAAGGGGTCCTATGTGCAAATGTAACATCACCTAGAATAAAGTTTTGAGTTGAAAACTGTTTGATTTCAGTTTGTAATAACCTGCTAATGCTTATAATTTCAAAAATGACCATTTTTTTGTTCTTTATTAAAATGAAAAGGTTGATCGAAGAGTGTGGGGGATCTAACAGTGTGGCAACCCAGTAGTCAGGATTATTTAGAATTCAGACAATCTGAGGGTCATGTTGCAGGTAGTGCAGCAAGAAGGCACTCATGTGTCTTGCGCATCTAGGAGCCCCAAAATTATTTTCGGGCTAGATGCAGCTAAAAATTATTATTAATTTGAAAGCTGGTGGAGCTTAGTATAGATGGCCTAATAGAATCAGTACTGCAAACTGCTACAAGGCCAAAATTATTTTACAGGCAAGATAGAGATAACATGATTAGTAATAATTTGAAATCTGGTGGAGCTTAGTATAGATGGCCTAATAGAATCAGTACTGCAAACTGCTACAAGGCCAACATTATTTTACAGGCAAGATACAGATAAACATGATTAGTAATAATTTGAAATCTGGAGGAGCTTAGTATAGATGGCCTAAGAGAATCAGTACTGCAAACTGCTACAAGGCCAAAATTATTTTACAGGCAACATAGAGATAAACATGATTGGTAATAATTTGAAATCTGGAGGAGCTTAGTATAGAAGGCCTAATAAAATCAGTAGTGCAAACTGCTACAAGGCCAAAATTATTTTACAGGAAGATACAGATAAACATGATTATTAATAACACTGGTGTACAAAAAAAAAAAATTTCTGGCATGGACTTTAAGAACAGTTTTAGACTAATTTGAGGGTGCTGAATTCAAATCTGATCTTATAATTTCTCTATCACATCACTTTTTTGCGCTATAGGTATATAGCCCATTTTCAATAATTCCAAGAAAAATATAAGTAGTGTATGAAAAGTGCTGGTTTATACGGTTCACTAATGTAAATTTAGTTTTCATTTAGTCTCCCAATAAATGTGAGAATATCTTTGTTTTCTTTGAACATGCATAATTCCCATTTGTTATGATACGAAAGTAAAAAAACAGTTTTCAAACACCCTTGTTTTCTGTGCTACTGAGACAGTAGAGCTACAGCAGAGCATTGGGTGAAAACTGAATGGCCTCAGCAACAGAGTTTCGCATCTGGCGATAAGAATGTCATCCATGATCCTCTAGTGGATAGGAAGAACATTGTCTTTCCTCCCTTGCACATAAAACTTGGATTGATGAAGCAGTTCGTCAAAGCTCTCAATCACAGTGGAGAATGCTTTAACTATATATGTTCAACTTTTCCTGGTCTTAGTGAAGAGAAGAAAAAGGCTGGAATATTTGATGCACCTCAAATAAGAACACTTATGAGAGACCCAAAAGTTATCACATCAATGAATGAGACAGAAGAAAGAGCCTGGAATGCATTTTGTAATGTGGTGCAGAATTTTCTAGGGAATAAGAAAGCAGACAACTATGAAGAGATTGTGGAAGAGCTACTAATGAGTCTGCAAAATCTTGGATGTAGAATGAGTATCAAGATTCACTATTTACACAGCCATTTGGACTTTTTTCCAGAGAACCTTGGGGATGTGAGCGAGGAACAAGGGGAGCGTTTCCATCAGGACATTAAAACAATGGAAGAACGGTATCAAGGCCGGTGGGACTCACATATGATGGCTGACTATTGCTGGAGCTTGATGAGAGACAACCCAGAAGCTGTACATCACAGATCAGCCAAGAAAAGAAAGTTCAAATAACTGCCATTTGCCATTCATCTGTGTGCCATATATATGTGTTTTTATATTTTGTAGTTTAATTTTGTAAGTATATTTGATTTGCTGTTCACAGACTTTGTAATTTTTATTCCTTGATTAAAAATATACAAAATGTAGTAACGAAACTCATGAGGTTTTTATCAAAAAACATTCGATAGGAGTAATTTCCATCAAAAATATCTCGAAATCCTGACGTGATAGCCAAAAACGGAGTTTGTATTAGTAATCAGCAGCCAAAATTGACTTAAAATATGTTTTAAAACCTTTTGACAGAAAAATTGCGTTGACCAGTGTAATTTTAAATCTGGTGGAGCTTAGTATAGATGGCCTAATAGAATCAGTACTGCAAACTGCTACAAGGCCCAAATTATTTTCCAGCCAAGATACAGATAAACATGATTAGTAATTTTAAATCTGGTGGAGCTTAGTATAGATGGCCTAATAGAATCAGTACTGAAAACTGCTACAAGGCCCAAATTATTTTCCAGCCAAGATACAGATAAACATGATTAGTAATTTTAAATCTGGTGGAGTTTAGTATAGATAGCCTAATAGAATCAGTACTGCACACTGCTACAAGGCCCAAATTATTTTCCAGCCAAGATACAGATAAACATGATTAGTAATTTGAAAACTGGTGGAGTTTAGTATAGATGGCCTAATAGAATCAGTACTGCACAGTGCTACAAGGCCAAATTTATTATACAGGCAAGATACAGATAAACATGATTAGTAATTTGAAAGCTTAAAACGGTTGGTGAGGTGATTTTAACAAATCATCAAGCTTTTACTCTCCCCAGGATGACACAGGGGTAGAAAAGTCCTTTCGGATCCATGATTTGTTCATCATTATGAACGTGAGTCTGTCTACATTATCAGTGGAGAGACGCGTGCGCTTATCTGTCAGCACACCACCAGCAGCGCTGAACACATGCTCAGACAGAACGCTGGCTGCGGGGCATGAAAAGATCTCCAAGGCGTAAGTGGTGAGCTCCGGCCATTTATCCAGATTGGAAGCCCAAAAAGAGCAAGGGTCCAGTGACACAGTCATGGCTTCAATGTTTGCTTGGAGATACTCCTGTACCATCGTCTCTAGACGTTGACTATGTGTCAGACTTCTTGTCTCCTGTGGCCTTGCAAAGGATGGGCTAAAAAAGTGGTGAAATGATTCCGCAAAATTGATATTACCAGCAGATACTGTGTTTCCGTTACGTTTTGAGTGCTGAACACTCGACGGTCCCACGGTTGGCAAGTTGGAACTGTGAGATTCACTACGTGCACCACTGGTGTTTTGTGGAAAAGCACATGTAAGATTCTGCAACAGTCTCTGCTGATACTCCTGCATGCGTGCATCTCTTTCTATGGCAGGAATAATTTCTGCAAATTTACTTTTGAACCGGGGATCTAACAGTGTGGCAACCCAGTAGTCAGGATTATTTCTAATTCTCACAATTCGAGGGTCATGTTGCAGGTAGTGCAGCAAGAAGGCACTCATGTGTCTTGCGCATCCAGGAGCACCAAGTCCCTGTTGTGTTGGTGGCGCGGTAACAATCATGCTTCCTTCCACTGCCCTCTCCCCCCAACATCGTACAACAGAAATGTGATCAAGGTCTCCCTCATCTGATAAGTCTTCCATCAGTTCGTCCTCCACTTCTTCCTGGGCTCCTGCACCTTCATCACTAGCTTGGCTGCTACCATGCGCCCTGGTAAAACCATCTCCCCCACCCTCACATGCCTGCGGCCTTGGTGATGCCGACCGTCTGGACCTTGCAGATGCTAGCCCTTCCGCATACAACTCCTCCTCCTCTACTTCCTCCACCTCCTCTTGTGCCACCACCTGACTCCGAATTCTGTTTAACATGTGCTCCAGCATGTAAATCACCGGAATAGTCTTGCTGATAATGGCATCGTCAGCACTAAACATCTTCGTCGCCATTTCAAAACTGTGCAGAAGGGTGCATAGGTCCCTGATCTGAGACCACTCCTCCAGCGTGATTTGCCCCACCTCTGGATCTCGTTGGCCCAGGCTATACGTCAGAAAATATTGCACCAGGGCTTGTCGGTGCTGCCACAGTCACTGCAACATGTACAGAGTTGAATTCCACCGGGTAGGCACATCGCATTTTAGCCAGTGAAGTGGCAGGCCCAACGACTTCTGTAGAGATGTAAGTCGCTGAGCTGCGGGATGCGAACGGCGGTAGTGAGCACACAGCGACTGTGCCCTCTGCAGAAGGCCATCTAGTCCGGGATAGTGGCCTAAAAATTGCAGGACAACCAGGTTCAACACGTGAGCCATACAAGGCACGTGTGTGACATTGCCCCACCGAAGGGCCGCACCGAGGTTTGCAGCATTGTCGCACATGGCCTTCCCTGGTTTCAGGTCCAGTGGAGACAACCATTCATGAAACTGGTTCTCCAGAGCTGACCACAACTCCTCAGCTGTGTGACTCACATTTTCCAGAGATTTCAAAGTAAAAACCGCCTGATGACGTTGAGCCCTGCTGCCAGGTGTGCAGGATCCCTTCTGCGCAGTTAGAAATCTTGTGGCATGACCAGACAGGCTTTGGGTGCAGGTGGAGGACCGAGAGGAGGTTGAGGAGGTAGAAGCAGTGGAGGAACTTCGAGATAAAGAGGATTGACGCACAACTCGTGGGGACCGCAAGACTTGGACAGCAGCCCCTTGTCCTGCTGTCACCATAGTTACCCAGTGCCCAGTCAGCGACATGTAATGCCCCTGTCCATGCCTACTCGTCCAAGTGTCTGTGGTGAAATGCACCCTGTCACACACAGAGTTTCTCAAAGAAGCGGTGATGTTGTGTGCGACATGCTGGTGGAGCGCAGGCAAACCTTTCTTTGAGAAGTAGTGTCGACTGGGCATCTGGTACTGGGGCACTGCGACGGACATAAGGTCTCGAAAATCCTCTGCGTCCACCAGGCGGAAAGGCAGCATTTCTGTAGCCAAGAGCTTGCAGATGGTGAAATTCAACCTCTTAGCTTTCTCATGGCTAGGAGGAAATGGTCTTTTACTTGTCCACATCTGAGGGACCGAGGGCTGGCTGTTGTGCTTAGATGGGGTTGAGAAGGGTGTCCCCGGCAAACTGCCAGTTTGTGAGGAAGATGCAGGCAGACATGTAAGGTTGCCTTGATCCAAAGGTGGTGCTATCGATGTCGGACAGCGTTGAACACCAGCTGGTGTTTCCACCTCCAAAGAAAATGATGACCTGCCAATCACGCTGGCTGTTGCGGGTAAAGAGGTGGCAGGTCTGCGTCCCAAAACAGGTGTGACTGCTGTCCCCCCAGTCACAGAGGATGAAGAGGCCGCGGATGCACAAGATGTGGCAGACGGTAGTTGGCCCGGCCGGCTAGGCCGCATTGTAGCTCAGTGAGCTTCCCACTGCAACTTATGCTTCATATCCATGTGCCGGTTCATGCATGAAGTACTCAAACTATGTATTTTTTGGCCTCTACTTAGCTTTTGCTGACAAATGTTACAGATAACACGAGTTGGGTCATCTTTATCGATCTGAAAAAATGCCCAGGCTATGCAAGGCTTAGCACCCATGCGACCTGAAGAGCCTCCACGACTTGTGGTCAGAGGCAGAGTTGTGTTTGAGGATGCAGTTGTTGACGTGCTTACAGTACTACGTCTCTGTCCAGGAAGGCGCAACCTGACCTTGTCATCACTAGCATCCTCCTCCACCTCCTCTGCTGACCTCATCGACTGGCTGACTGTGGGTTGACAGGAAGTGGGATCTCCAACCTCGTCATCATCACCCTGTGTGTTATCACACCCGTCGTCCTCAGAGCCAACCTCTTCCTGCCTTACCAAAAAACTAAAGTTGTCGCTCCAATCAGGTATTTGAGTCTCATCATCGTCTTCCTCATTGTCTCCACCAACAGGAGTTACAGTTTGGGAACTTGGGTCGACATTATGGTCAGAACCTTCTGCGTCTGGTCCTGGATCAGACTCATAAAGATTCTGGGCATCAGTGCAGATCATTTCCTCGTCTGGATTCACACAAGCTCTGGAGCCGACCTCTGATTCCCAGGCTATAGTATGAGTAAACAGCTCTGCAGACTCAACCATCTGTTCTACCCCATACTCAGACGGGCAGCTGGAGTCTTGGGAGCTGTGAGGAAGCAAGTGCGATTGAGGTGACACCTTTGAGGACTGGAGTATTTGTGATGTTGAAGTTGAGGTGGAGGAGAGCCCACTTAAAGGAGCACTCGATATCCGTTGAAGCACCTGCTGTTTTTGTGCCTCATCTGGAATTTGTAGCGATTGGCGTGGCCATAAGAAAGGGATCTTATCACATTGTCCGCTAAAAGATGTAGACATCTTAGTTTGGCTGGAAGATGGTCTTTCTTCTGCAGATGTTACTGTTGCTTTAACACCTACACCACGGACACAACCTTTTTTTCCCTTCCCAACACGCCTATTCCCCTTTCCACCAGCAGCAGGCCTTTTTCCACTCATTTTGGTGGTTAACTGATTGACAACTCTGGAGTTGTTTGCACAAAAAACAATGGATGGGAACCGAGCAGAGCTGAGTGGCCAAACTGTGGTATTAGCTGGGTGGAGGTTAGAATAGATGGGCTAATAGAACAAGTCCCACACACTGCTACAAGCCAAAATATTTTTTCAGAGCTAGATGCAGAAAAAAATTATAATGAATTTGCAACCTGGTGGAGGTTAGTATAGATGGACTGATAGAACAAGTCCCACACACTGCTACAAGCCGAAATATTTTTTCAGAGCTAGATGCAGAAAAAAATTATATTGAATTGCAACCTGGTGGAGGTTAGTATAGCTGGACTAATAGAACAAGTACCACACACTGCTACAAGCCAAAATATTTTTTCAGAGCTAGATGCAGAAAAAAATTATATTGAATTTGCAACCTGGTAGATGTTAGTATAGATGGACTAATAGAACAAGTCCCACACACTGCTACAAGCCGAAGCCCAAATATTTTTTCAGAGCTAGATGCAGATAAAAATTATATTGAATTTGCATCCTGGTGGAGGTTAGTATAGATGGACTAATAGAACAAGTCCCACACACTGCTACAAGCCGAAGCCCAAATATTTTTTCAGAGCTAGATGCGGAAAAAAATTATATTAAATTTGCAACCTGGTGGAGGTTAGTGTAGATGGACTAATAGAACAAGTCCCACACACTGCTACAAGCCGAAATATTTTTTCAGAGCTAGATGCAGAAAAAAATTATATTGAATTTGCAGCCTGGTGGAGGTTAGTATAGATGGACTAATAGAACAAGTCCCACACACTGCTACAAGACGAAGCCCAAATATTTTTTCAGAACAAGATGCAGATAAAAATTTAATTGAATTTGCAACCTGGTGGAGGTTAGTATAGATGGACTAATAGAACAAGTCCCACACACTGCTACAAGCCCAAATATTTTTTCAGAGCTAGATGCAGATAAAAATTATTTTGAATTTGCAACCTGGTGGAGGTTAGTATAGCTGGACTAATAGAACAAGTCCCACACACTGCTACAAGCCGAAATATTTTTTTCAGAGCTAGATGCAGAAAAAAATTATATTGAATTTGCAACCTGGTGGAGGTTAGTATAGATGGACTAATAGAACAAGTCCCACACACTGCTACAAGCCGAAATATTTTTTCAGAGCTAGATGCAGAAAAAAATTATATTGAATTTGCAACCTGGTGGAGGTTAGTATGGATGGACTAATAGAACAAGTCCCACACACTGCTACAAGCCAAAATATTTTTTCAGAGCTAGATGCAGATAAAAATTATATTGAATTTGCAACCTGGTGGAGGTTAGTATAGATGGACTAATAGAATGATGCTATGCCCAAAAGGTTTTACTTCACTAGGTGCAGTAAAAAAATTGGTATTCTATACACAGGTGGTGTAGCTTGCAACACAGATAGGCTACTCCACTGACTAACACACACTGCAAGAGGCCAAAATGGATTTGCTTTGCTAGATTTAGCCAAATGCTGTGAAAAAATCTTGCACAGCACTAAAACAGACCTGCCTAGCAAAAAATGATAGGAACTGATGTAACCTAGCCCTCAAAAGGACTGCAATTACAATTAGTCTTTACTCCCAACCTATCTATTTAAGAGCACAGACCTGCCTGATAAAAGTGATAGGAACTGATGTAACCTAGCCCTGAAAAGGACTGCAATTACAATTAGTCTTTACTCCTAACCTATCTAATTAAGAGCACAGACCTGCCTGATAAAAGTCGTAGGAAATGATGTAACCTAGTCCTTAAAAGGACTGCAATCACAACTATTCCCTACTCCCAAGCTATCAGTAGATTTGTGCGAAAATTGGCTTGAAATTAACAAAGTTTAGCGCACACAGCAACAGCGGTGCCGTCTAACACGCAGCTGCAGCAGTGAGAAAATGGTGGCGACGGGGAAAATGGCTGGGTCTTATAGGGCAAGGACATTTGACATACACTGCCAATGACACATGCCCTTGCTTGTGTGAAAAAAAGCAGTTCGCTCCTTGTGTGCCCTGCTGATAGGCTGACAGATTGCACCTCCCCACTGTAAATGCGGGAAAGAGAAAAAAAAAATGGAGATCTTCATTATTTATGCCGAGATCCAGCCCCTGCCCTTCCCCCCGCCCCGCTGTACACTCAAACTGCATATTAACATTAATTTTCAGCATTACTGAGAAAAAATCCAGTTATGATTTTGGTGAACGAACAGTTATCGAACATAACCTCGAACAGCCGAATTTTTTTCAAATTGTTCTTGTTCGCTGAACGGCTCGAACACCGCCCAAAACAGCTCGAATTTGAGATTGGTGAACACCGCTCATCTCTAAATGTTAGACACAGCAGAAAGACAATCACTGGTCTTTTGTGATAATGCAGGGGTGATGTCCGGAGTAGAGGTGTATAATTGGGTGTCATCAGCATAGAGATGGTACTGAAAACCGAATCTGCTGATTGTTTGTCCAATAGGAGCGGTGTATAAGGAGAAAAGAAGAGGGCCTAGGACTGATCCTTGAGGAACCCCGACAGTAAGGGGAAGGAGAGAGGAGGAAGAGCCGGCAAAAGGCACAGAGAAGGAGCGGTCAGAGAGATAGGAGAACCAGGAGAGAATAGCGTCCTTGAGTCCAATAGTGCGGAGCATAGTGAGGAGGAGCTAGTGATCCACAGTGTCGAATGTTGCAGAGAGATCCAGGAGAATCAGCAGGGAGTAGTGACCATTAGATTTAGCTGTTAGTAGATCATTAGAGACTTTAGTGAGGGCAGTTTCAGTAGAATGTAAAGAGCGGAAACCAGATTTTAAAGGGTCAAGAAGAGAGTTGTCTGAGAGATAGCAGATTAGATGGGAATGGACCAGGCGTTCCAGGAGTTAAGAGATAAAGGGAAGATTGGAAACAGGTCTGTAGTTGGCCGTGCAGTTCTGGTCAAGGGATGTTTTTTTAAGTAATGGATGTATGCTGGCGTGTTTAAAAGAAGAGGGAAAGATACTGTGGCACCCCAGGGGTCTGGTTTTCCACAGTAATGTAATGTTATGTCTGAGAGCAGGTGGGAGGTCCTTTGGTCAGGGATCCTGTGCATGCCACACCTCCTGCCCAGTCTTGGGAGGGGAAGAACTTCCCCTGTATAAACCCGGGGCTGAGGCAGGGTGAGTCAGACAAGTGGAGTAGAGACAAGAAGCAGCATAGGAAACAGCAGAGTCACAAGGAGTCAGGGGCTGGCAGCTGCAGAGCTCGCCCTGACTAAGAAGACTTCTTTCCGGACCCGGAGTCCGAGGCTGTGGGGACTAACTCCTACCCAGCAGCAGAATCCGTCAGGCAGGGGATTTCAGGTCCTCTGGCCCAGAAGCCCGAAGGCACGGTCACACGCGTGGGACCAGCACCGCCATCGTGGAGCGGAAGCCATTAGAAGGCCCCGAGTCACCGGCCATACGGGTGAGCACCACACGGTACACTCAGGGACGTGGGCTACTTACATCAGCTTCTAGCAAGGTAGCCAGAAGAGTACAGTCAGTTTGGGAGGCCTACAACTACGCCTGGCCAGGGGAGGTCCCATCTGCTCAAGGACTGACCAGGCCCCGTTCGCTAGCAAGTACTCCGGGAGGGTCTATCGTTGTTACCAGTAAAGACCCTGAACTACACCGTACCGTCTCTGAGTGGTTCCTGCTACCCCCATCATCCACGTCGGCTGCCCTGAGGCCATACCCCTCCCGTTGGGGGTTATACTATCACGCTGCATAATCCTACCATCGGCCTCAGCGGTCTGCCCCGCAGCAGCAGCTCCCTGGCTGCACTCAACGGGTGGCGTAGTCATCAACTATTTACTACTAATAGACTGCCGTCCAGTTTGACTCCCTGGGCATGGACCGGGTCACCGCCACGAGACTACAACCCTCCACGGATCCGGCTCCGGGTAAGTTCCCACGTGCGCACCGCAGTGCGACACAGGCCCAGGGGCGCGTCAATACCAGATGAGAGGGAGAGGTTGAAAATTTTAGTTAGGTGAGTGGTGACAGCTGGAGAAAGGGACTGAAGGAAATGTGAGGGAATAGGGTCACTGGTGCAGGTGGTAGGGCGAGAAGATGCAAGGAGTCTGATCACTTCATCTTCCGTGACTGGTTTGAAGTCAAAAAGTGAGCAAGATACAATGTGGGGGGAGGGGGGGGAGAGCATGCATAACATTTGGGGATTGGGAGAAAATTTCCTGTCGAATATGGTCTATTTAAATTTTTTCTTTGAAATAATTGGCCAGATCGTCAGCACTGAGGTCGGTGGTCGGGGCCTGTGCTGTTTGATTGAGGAGAGAGTGAAACGTGTCAAAGAGGCGTTTAGGATTATTGGAAAGTGAGATGATGAAGTTGTTAAAGTAGGTTTGTTTGGAGAGGTGAAGGGCAGAGTTATAAGTTTTCAGCATAAATTTATAATGGAGGAAATCTTCGGGCAGATTAGATTTTCTCCACAGCCGCTCAGCGCACCTGGTGCACCGCTGGAGAAAACGTGTTTGAGGTGTGTGCCAGGGTGGTCGCCGAATTGTTTTTTGTGTAAGAGGTGTGACTAAATCCAGGGCGCATAGCAATATTTCGTTATAATGCTTCAATGCAGAGTCGGGACTTGAGAGGGAGGAGATTGGGGCCAATGATGATTGCAACTTTTTCATAAATTTCTGGGTGTTAATGGCATGTATATTTCTATAAGTGTGGAAAGTGGGGGTTTCTTGAGTAGAGTCACAGTTCTTGACAGAGAATGAAAGAAAATTATGGTCAGAGAGTGCAAGTGGAGAGTTAGTAAAGTCATGTACTGAGCAAAGTCGGGAGAGATCAGGTCCAATGTGTTCCCGTCTTCATGTGTAGGAGAATTAGCAAGCTGTGAAAGGCCAAAGGAGGAGGATAGCGAAAAAAGATGAGCGGCAGATGGGGAAAGAGAATCGCCAAATCAGATGGTTGAGTGATTTGTGAGAGAGTTTCCTGTGTAGTATGGTGGGAATGAATGGATCTGTGTGGTATAACATTGTGATGAGAGCATGACAGCTGTACATAGGAGAAGAGAAGAGAGAGGGTTAATATGGATGAAGTGTGCAGAATTTGTGGGAGAATGGTGAATGTGGATCTTTGTAGGAGCCAGAACGTAAATGGCACAAATACAAATGGTGAATACTGTTTGCAAAACAGATGACCTGGAAGCAATTTTGTTTAATTGTCTTGCATGTCTTACCTGTCTTCTGCCCTGTCCAAATGCCATATCTAACTGCCAAGGCACTTTGATAAACTATGGCACTTTTGAACTGACTAACTTCTGAATATCCTTTTTAAAATGTGGAGCCCAAAACTAGATCCCATATTCTAGATGCGGCCTCACCAGTGATTTATAAAGGGGTAAAAATACATTGGGATTGCAGGATTTTATATCTCTTTTACACATCCTAAAATCCTGTTTGCTTTTGCAGCTGCTTCACATTGAGTACTGCTGCTCAGCTTACTTGTAACCAGAATACAAGTAAACCGAGGACATAAAAAAAAACCTTTAAAAATACTCTTTATTACATACAGTACAGACCAAAAGTTTGGACACACCTTCTCATTTAAAGATTTTTCTGTATTTTCTTGACTATGGAAATTGTACATTCACACTGAAGGCATCAAAAATATGAATTAACACATGTGGAACTATATACTTAACAAAAAAGTGTGAAACAACTGAAAATATGTCTTATATTCTAGGTTCTTCAAAGTAGCCACCTTTTGCTTTGATGACTGCTTTGCACACTCTTGGCATTCTCTTGATGAGCTTCAAGAGGTAGTCACCGGAAATGGTCAGCACTTGTTGGCCCTTTTGCCTTCACTCTGCGGTCCAGCTCACCCCAAACCATCTCGATTGGGTTCAGGTCTGGTGACTGTGGAGGCCAGGTCATCTGGCGTAGCACCCCATCACTCTCCTTCTTGGTCAAATGGCCTTTATACAGCCTGGAGGTGTGTTTGGGGTCATTGTCCTGTTGAAAAATAAATGATGGACCAACTAAACGCAAACCAGATGGAATAGCATGCCGCTGCAAGATGCTGTGGTAGCCATGCTGGTTCAGTATGTCTTCAATTTTGAATAAATCCCCAACAGTGTCACCAGCAAAGCACCCCCACACCATCACACCTCCTCCTCCATGCTTCACGGTGGGAATCAGGCATGTAGAGTCCATCCGTTCACCTTTTCTGCGTCGCACAAAGACATGGTGGTTGGAACCAAAGATCTCAAATTTGGACTCATCAGACCAAAGCATAGATTTCCACTGGTCTAATGTCCATTCCTTGTGTTCTTTAGCCCAAACAAGTCTCTTCTGCTCGTTGCCTGTCCTTAGCAGTGGTTTCCAAGCAGCTATTTTACCATGAAGGCCGACTGCACAAAGTCTCCTCTTAACAGTTGTTGAAGAGATGTGTCTACTGCTAGAACTCTGTGTGGCATTGACCTGGTCTCTAATCTGAGCTGCTGTTAACCTGCGATTTCTGAGGCTGGTTACTCGGATAAACTTATCCTCAGAAGCAGAGGTGACTCTTGGTCTTCCTTTCCTGGGGCGGTCCTCATGTGAGCCAGTTTCTTTGTAATTGTTGATGGTTTTTGCAACTGCAATTAGGGACACTTTCAATGTTTTCCCAATTTTTCGCACTGACTGACCTTAATTTCTTAAAGTAATGATGGCCACTCGTTTTTCTTTACTTAGCTGCTTTTTTCTTGCCATAATACAAATTCCAACAGTCTATTCAGTAGGACTATCAGCTGTGTATCCATCAGACTTATGCACAACACAACTGATGGTCCCAACCCCATTTATAAGGCTAGAAATCCCACTTATTAAATCTGACAGGGCACACCTGTGAAGTGAAAACCATTTCCGGTGACTAGCTCTTGAAGCTCATCAAGAGAATGCCAAGAGTGTGCAAAGCAGTCATCAAAGCAAAAGGTGGCTACTTTGTAGAACGAAGAATATAAGACATATTTTCAGTTGTTTCACACTTTTTTGTTAAGTATATAATTCCACATGTGTTAATTCATAGTTTTGATGCCTTCAGTGTGAATGTACAATTTTCAAAGTCATGAAAATACAGAAAAATCTTTAAATGAGAAGGTGTGTCCAAACTTTTGGTCTGTACTGTATATTAAAATACTCATGTAACACACACACAGATGAAGAAACAAATAAAAAATAAAAAAATCAACAGTAAGTCAGTGGGAGCGATAAGATGAACTAATGGGTCCCTAACAGGACACTATGTTTCCCCCTGCCTGACTGTGCAGCTTTCCATTGAGTCCCCTATCCGTGACTGGGGTGCATATTGAGTCAGTTTCATTCTTCTGCTGCTATCCCCTGATGAACCCCGAATTAAGTAGGGGAGGAAACGGGTCAGGTGCCAGTTCTGGAGAAATTACAAGATAAGTGCAACCCTTCTTTTTTATTGAAAAATTTAGGGTGGCTCTGTGTAGAAAGATGTTGTGCAACTCTACATCCTGTGTCCTATTGGGGATATGACATGTACCGCATATATGGAATGGGAACATTGATCCCTAAGTAAGAGCTGCAATGACTATTCAGTACTTTATATATTTTTGCTGTGGACCAGCTTGTAACCCCATATCTCTCTAATTACGAGTGTCTTCTGTGTCTATTATGCTTTCACCCCTATATCCCACATGACTAGTGGGAAGAGAGATGTGGTGTCACTTATAGTGGAGTTAGTTCACTGTTTCTGTCTATCTATCCCCCTGAGTTTTGCAATCCCTAAGCACTGCAGGGCGTTTGTAGAGATTAAGAGAGCCAGCTGACGAGGAGCAGGGGTACCAAGAAACATAAGGGTCTTTACCTCCGCTGTTAGGCAGGGACTGTATTAGGGCAAAAATTAGGTCCCAATAGATAAATTGCTAATTGCTTAAACATATACTATCTTTTTCATATCTTACAAGGTTATACATTTTTGAGTATACTGTTATTGAGTGACACTACACCTAATTATCATTCATATAGGCAGATGTATATAGGGTGAAGTAGGGACCAATAAGGTTAGCCAATCTTAATCATCAATTAAGGTGCCAACCCCCGCAGTCAGACAGGGGGAAAGATAGGGTCCTGTTAGGGACCCATTAGATCACCTTATCGCCCCCACTAACTTAATATTGATTTTTTATTTGTTTGTTCATCTGTGTGGTGGTACATGAGTATTTCTAATATATGTAATAAAGAGTACTTTTAACGTTTTTTTTTCTTATGTTCTGGGTTTACTTGTAAATGGGCCTCTTCAAATTATCTATTTCTGTTTCTTTTGTAACCAGAATACCCAAGTCCTTCTCCTGTTCTAGTCTCAAGTATACTCCCATTTAATGTATATGTAGCAATAGGATTACTCCGTTCTACGTGCATTACTCTACATTTATCTACATTAAACCTCGTTTGCCAAGTGGTTGCTCATTTAGACATCTTATCCAGATCGTCTTGCAATATTGTAATGTCAAGATCAGATTTCAATATCCTACATAATTTGGTGTCATTTGCAAAGACTGACACTCTACTTTCAATCCCATCCACAATGTCATTAATAAAGAGGTTAAAAAGAATCGGTCCTAGCACAGATCCTTGCGGTACCCCACAGCTGACAATATCCCATTTAGTGAAGGTACCATTTATGACGACTCTTTGTTTCCTGTCATTTAGCCAATTCCTAACCCATGTGCATATACAGTAATTCCCCCAAGTCCTTACTTCTGGAGCTTCAGTATAAGGCTGTTATGTGGTACAGTATCAAATGCCTTTGCAAAGTCCAGATAAATCGCATCAGCTGTATTAACACCATCCATCCAGATTTGTACTTACCTCCTCATAGAAACTAAACATATTGGTTAGACACGACCTATCCTTCATGAATCCGTGCTGGTTATCATTTATTATATTATTCTCTGTGATATAACGCTGCAGGTCATTTCTTATGATGCCCTCAAAAACTTTGCACACTACTGATGTCAGACTTACTGGATGATAGTTACCTGGATCCACCTTCTTACCTTTCTTAAATATCGGTACCACATCGGCTATCCTCCAATCCTGTGGCACCACCCCTATTACAAGAGAGTCTAAGAATATGAGATACAGTGGTCTGTTAATTACTGAGCTCAATTCCCTCAGTATCCGTGGATGAATGCAATCTGGGCCGGGGGATTTGTCAATGTTTAATTTCCTCAGACACAGGCGTACTTCTTTTTGTGTTAAACTAGTTATATCAGGTGGTGAACTTTGATTTTTGCCTTGTTGAAAGATCCCCGGAACAAATGGTTCATTGGTGAACATGGATGAAAAGAGCGTGTTTAATATCTCAGGCTTTATCTTGTTATTATTGTCTTTTAAGGGGCCAAAACCATCTGTTTTTCTCTTTTTGGCATTAATGTATTTATAAAAAATTTTTGGATTTATTTTAATGTCGCTGGCGATTTGTTTCTCTGCAGATAACTTCGCTAGTTTAATTTCTTTTTTACATTTCTTATTTAGATCTTTATACTCCTGAAATGCTATTTTTGTATTTTCTGCCTTCAAGATTTTGAATGCCCTTTGTTTTTGTCTTATTAAACTTTGTAGTGTCTTATTTATCCATAATGGTTTCTTTTTATTCCTTGACATTTTATTACCAGAGGGTATAAGTTTTCTACTGGATTCTAGTAGTATTTCCTTAAACATGCCCCATTTATGTTCGGTATCCCTAGTTACATAAGAGTCCCCAGTTCATTAATTTTGTTTGCAAGACTTCTTGTATTTGCCAGCAGACATTTAATACTATTATAACATTTGTTACTCCTACTCAGCTCCCTACTTTCCTTCCATATCTCATCCTCTCCTAAATCCCAATTAACCCCTACTGTCTCACTCTCTCTGTCTGCTCTATCTGTCCCCTTATTAGCACAATCGTCCTCCCTCCCCCCAGGTCTTAGTTTACAAGCTCCTCCATCTGTCTGACCATTTTTTCCACAAGCACAGCTGCACTCTCCCCTTTGAGGTGCAGCCAGTCCCTACCATAGAGCCTTTAGCCAACAGCGAAGTGGGCCTAAATCTCCATGAACCCAAACCCTTCCTTCCTGCACCAATTTCTAAGCCACAAATTTATCTCACTAAGCTCCCGCTGTCTTTCTAGAGACGTTTGTGGCACTGGCAGTATTTCTGAAAACACCACCTTGAAGGTCCTAGCCTTCAGCTTCTTTCCTAGTTCCCTTTAATCATTTTTAAGGACCTTCCACCTCCCTCTAACTTTGTCATTGGTACCGATGTGTACCATGACCGCTGGGTTTCCCCAGCCCCACCCATCGATCTGTCTATATGATCCGCAATATGTCGAACCCGAGCACCCGGCAGACAACACACTGTTTGGCATTCACAGTCTCAGTGGCAGATGACCATGTCTGTCCTCATAATTATAGAGTCCCCTACTACCAACATCTTTCTTGCCTTTGCTGCATGCCCATTTCCCTCCTTCCTACAGCAGTCATTTTCCTAGTTGCTAGGAGCAACGTCCTGCTGCAGTAATCCCAGTCCTGGACTTGCATTCCTAATATCAGCCAAACAGGTATATATAGTAGGTTGTGCCAGATGAGAGCTGGGCTCCCTAACACTTTTCCCCCTGCCCCGTCTTGTAACTTTTACCCAGCTACATACTTCTCTGTCCTGATCTTTCCCACCTCCACCCTCTTCCGCATCACTGGCTCCAGCCAGCACAAGCTCAGTGAGCTCTAAACTCCTCTCTAGCATTGCAATGCTCCTGAGTGTTGCAAGCATACAGTGGGGGAAATAAATATTTGATCCCTTGCTGTTTTTGTAAGTTTGCCCACTGACAAAGACATGAACAGTCTATAATTTTAAGGGTAGGTTAATTTTAATATTGAGAGATAGAATATCCCCAAAAAAACAAGAAAATCACATTGTATAAATTAGATACTTTTTTGCATTTTGCAGTGAGAAATAAATATTTTATCCCCTACAAACTATTATGAGTTCTGGCTCCTACAGACCAGTTAGACGCTCCTAATCAACTCGTAACCTGTATTAAAGACAGCTGTCTTACATAGTCACCTGTATAAAAGACTCCTGTCCACAGACTCAATTAATCAGTCAGACTCTAACCTTTACAACATGGGCAAGACCAAAGAGCTTTCTAAGGTTATCAGGGACAAGATCATAGACCTGCACAAAGCTGGAATGGGCTACAAAACCATAAGTAAGACGTTGGGTGAGAAGGAGACAACTGTTGGTGCAATAGTAAGAAAATGGAAGAAATACAAAATGACTGTCAATCGACATCAATCTGAGGCACCATGCAAAATCTCACCTCATGTGGTATCCTTGATCATGCGGAATGTGAGAGATCAGCGTAAAACTACATGGGGGGAACTTGTTAATGATCTCAAGGCAGCTTGGACCACAGTCACCAAGAAAACCATTGGTAACACACCAAGAAAACCATTGGTAACATATTACGTCTTAAAGGTTTAAAATCCTGCAGCGCCTGCAAGGTCCCTCTGCTCAAGAAGGCACATGTGCAGACCCATCTAAAGTTTGCCAATGAACACCTGGATGATTCTGTGAGTTATTGGGAGAAGGTGCTGTGGTCAGATGAGACAAAAATTGAGCTCTTTGGCATTAACTCAACTCGCCGTGTTTGGAGGAAGAAGAAGGATGAGTACAACCCTAAGAACATCGTCCCAACCATGAAGCATGGGCATGCTGGGGGAAACACTATACTTTGGGTGTGCTTTTCTGCAAAGGGGACGTGACTACTGCACCGTACTGAAGGGAAGATGGATGGGGTCATGTATCGCGACATTTTGGCCAACAACCTCCTTCCCTCAGTAAGAGCATTGAAGATGGGTCATGGCTGGGTCTTCCAGCAAGACAATGACCCAAAACATACAGCCAAGGCAACAAAGGAGTGTCTCAAAAAGAAGCACATTAAGGTCATGGAGTGGCCTAGCCAGTCTCCAGACCTTAATCCCATAGAAAACGTATAGAAGGAGTTGAAGCTCCAAGTTGCCAAAGAGACAGCCTCAAAATCTTAATGATTTAGAGATTATCTGCAAAGAGGAGTGAACCAAAATGCCTCCTGACAAGAGCGCAAACCTCATCATCAACTACAAAAAATGTCTGACTGCTGTGCTTGCCAACAAAGGTTTTGCCATCACGTATTAAGTGTTGTTTGCCAGAGGGATCAAATACTTATTTCTCACTGCAAAATGCAAATAAATTTATCTAATTTATGCAATGTGATTTTCTTAATTTTTTCTTGGATATTCTATCTCTCAAAGTTAAATTTAACCTACCCTTAAAATTCTAGACTGTTCATGTCTTTGTCAGTGGGCAAACTTACAAAAACAGCAAGGGATCAAATACTTATTTCCCTCACTGTACATCTCACAAGACGCACACCTGGTAGCATTGTTCATGGAACACATACTAAATGGGGATAAACAATACAGGTAAAAGCAGAAAAAGCAATGGTAGGCTAGTAAGGAAAACACCAAACTATGTTCTTGTGTTAAACTATGATATTGCATTTAACTATGTACGTATCTGCCTCCTCTGTACGTAAATGCAGCCTCTGCAATGCTCAGCAGCCTCGCTAGGAATCTCTGCACTTATAGTCCTCCAGGCTGCACAGCACAGGTGAATCTGATAGAAAATTCTAGAACAGTGGGGTATTCAAAGCAGAATCCGCTTTAAAAACCCAAGATCTGCCCAAAAATAAAAATCATTTGAAGGAAACACGTGAGTGTTTTTTCGGCAAGAAATCAGGGCACCTAAATGCTGACTGCAGAGTCTGGAAAGCTAGAATGAATCAGCTGAAAAAGCAAAATAATCTACAAAGGGTTGAAAGTACCATTACTGAAGAATACTGAAGTACTGAAGTTGCGTTTACTGCTAATGCAAGTACATCAAAGCATGCATGGTGTATAGACTCTGGGGCAACTAGTCATATGACTAATTACAGAAACTTCTTCTTGAACCTTGACCAAAGTAAGTCAAAGAAAGTGATCTTGGCTAATGGTCAGTATATGAATTTAGAGGGAAAAATCAAAGATGAGTTGTACCAGCTAAAATGGAAGGAAAGTGTATACACTGCTAAACATAAATAGCACAAGAATTATATCCATGTATAGCACAAGGGGTCTTGCTCAATGAGACCCAGAAGCAATAGGGGAGTTAGTTCTAAAACGACTTGCTGATGGTGATAAGGTCAATCTATGTAATCAGACAATGAAATGTACTAGCTGTCTTAATGGGAAAATGTCAAGAAAATGCTTTCCTAATCAGAACAGCTTTTGGACTTAATACAGACAGGTGTTTGTGGTCCAATGAGTATTGAAACTCCTGGAAAGAAGAGATATTTTCTCACATTTATCTATGATCACTCAAAATATACAGTTGTCTATCTGCTTCACAGCAAAGTTGAAGTTCCAGAGAAACTTGAAATACATCTCGCTGAATTATATATCAAACTAGATGGTGGCCCGATTCTAACGCATCGGGTATTCTAGAAAATGTATGCGGCCGACCGGGCGCAATCAGCAGAGAGGTGTTTAAATTTGGCGCCAACATCGCTTATTGGTCGCGGCCGGCGGCCTCGACCAATCAGCAAATCGTATTAGTGAGGACCGGGAAGCGGTGCTGCCTGTGCGGGTACTTCCGCTGCGAGGAGCCGGGAGATGACCGGCTGCCGCATGGAGGTCAACTAGCGCCGGTCATCTCCTGGCTGCATCACCGCTGACCTCTGTGCAGAGCGGTGTTTAAATTTGGTGCCAATATCGCTGATTGGTCGCGGCCGCCAACCGTGTTAGTGAGGACCGGAGAGCGTGTTTAAATTTGGCGGCAATATCGCTGATTGGTCGCGGCCGGCGGCTGCGACCAATCAGCGAACCGTATGGGTGAGGATCAGGGAGCGACGCTGCCTGTGCGGGTACTTCTGCTGCGAGCAGCCGGGAGATGACCGGCTGCTCGCAGCAGAAGTATCCCGACCGGCGGCGCCGCTCCCCGACCTCCCTTCACACTTGCCGTCGGGAGATCAGCGGCCCTAGCCGCTGATCTCCCGACAGTAGCCGCATGGAGGTCAGCGGCGCTGCCTGTCGGGGTACTTATGCTGCGAGCAGCTGGGAGATGACCGGCTAGCGCCGGTCATCACCTGGCTGCATCGCCGCTGACCTACGTGCGGCAGATGAGCCGTTGACGGCCGCCATCTTGTTCTGAAATCCCGCATCACTGATTGGCCGCGGCCGGACCAATCAGCGACGCGGGATTTCCTGGACAGACAGACAGACGGGATAAGACGATTATATATATTAGATTTGGGAGAATGGCAAAAATTCTGCATGCATATAATGGAACTGGATATACAAGTAATGAGACATAAAACGTTTTAAGGAAAAACAAAATCATGCTTCAGACCATTCTACCATACAACCCTGAATAAAATGGTGTAGAGGAAAGAAGGAAGTGGACACTTTGTGAAAGTGGAATAAGTATGCTATTTGATGCAGATTTGCCAACATCATATTGGGGTGAAGCAATCATGACAGCCTGCCATCTTCAAAACAGACTGCCAGGTAAAGCTACTGAGAAAACACCATTTGAGCAATGGAACATCTAGAAGCCCAAATTACAACACATAAGAATATTCTGAAGTAAAGTATTTGTACATATTCCCAAAGATAAACTTACCAAGTGGGAATCTCATGCAAAAGAAGATATCCTGGTGGGCTACAATGAAACCCAGAAAGGATATAGAACCCTGCACCCAGAAAAAAACAAGGTCAAAATAAGCAGAGATGTAATGATTGATGAGAACTTTGTGTCGCTCAAGTTTCATGACATCATAACAGAAGTCCAGCTGAAGCAACAACAATCTTAGTCACAATTTCAAAATAACAAGGAAAATGATATAGAAGTTTGGTTAGGTTCTTCAACCACTGAAGAAGCAACAGAAAATCAGGTGAACCTTAAGTCAGGAGATCGTCGAGATCAAAAAAGGCTATACCAGCTTAGCGTCTATCCTACTTTGTCAAACCACTACCCAACTCAGAGTCGCAGTCATATGATGAGATGCAACAACTACCTGTCCGTGAAAAACTGAAGTGGATTAATGCTGTTAATGAGGAAATTAAGCCCCTTCAAACTTGGAAATTCACCAAACTACCACAAGGTAAGAAAGCAATCAAATGTAAATGGATTTTTAAGACCAAGTATGACTTTAAAGCGAAGGCTCCCAGATTTAAAGCTAAATTAGTCGCCAAAGGATATTCTCAGAAATATGGTGAAGATTATGATGACACATTTTCTCCAGTTGCTAAGCAGACCACATTCAGGACTCTAATGGCTATAGCTGCTGTACAAAATTTGTTTGTCAGACATTTAGACATCAAAACTGCTTTTCTAAATGATCACATTGAAGAGGATTTGTACATGACTCAACCTGAGGGTAATATCAAAGAGGATGAAGAGAATCTCGTTTGCAAACTACAAAGATTTCTCTATGGTCTTAAGTAATTGGCAAGAGCATGGAACGCCAAACTGAACAAAGTTTTATTGGACAAAATGTACAGACGGAAAGTGGATGTATATTCTCTTATATGTGGACAATGTGATTATGGTTCATCACGATGAAACAGAAATTGTAAAGATGACTAAAATTCTGAATCAGCATTTTGAAACTAAAGACCTTGGAAATGTGACATATTGTCTAGGAATCCAGTTCCAAAGAGAAGAAGATGGAAGTTTTCTTCTAAACCAAAGTGCAAAAATCAACTCAATTCTGAATCAGTTTGGAATGTCAGAAACCAAATGTATATAAACCCCAATGGAACTATCCTACTTAAAGTTGGAAGGTGAAGATGATCTGTTACTAGTGATGAGCGAGCATACTCACAAGTACTTGGTACTCGCCCGAGCATCTCAGTATTCGAGATGCTTGGAGCTCGCCGAGTACGATCGAGATGCTCGGGCGGATGCTCGGGTCCCCTCCCTGCATGTTTGGCGCTCTTTAGAGCGCCAATCAACATGCAGGGATTGCCTGCCACTCACTGTAATGCCTCAGTCATGTAGGGAGATCCTTAGTCGTGGGCGTTTTCTTTACCCCAGGACTCGGTATGTTTTCTGTCTGTGGAGGTTTTTTTTGGGGCTCTGGCCTGCATCTATGATGACCCTGACAGAGTTGCCTTGGCTGAGTCTAGGCTACGTCGCCTTCAGCAGGGGAATCGGTCAGTGGCGACATACAGTTCTGAATTCCGTAGATGGGCAAGGGATTCTAATTGGAATGACTCAGCCCTTAGAAGCCTATTTTGTGAGGGTCTTTCTGAAAGGTTGAAAGATGCCTTGGCAGTATACGAAACCCTCAGTCCTTGGAGGCTGCCATGTCATTGGCCATATGTCTTGAGTAGTGTTGAGCCACCCCCGTAGTGTTCGAGTTCGGTTCGGTTCGTCGAACACCCGTGTGTTCGCCGAACTGTTCGTCGAACTGTTCGTCGAACACCTTCGAACACCGTTAAAACCAATGGCAGGCAAACAAAAACACATAGAAACACATAGAAAACACCTTCAAAGGTGTCCAAAAGCTGACAAACTGCTCAGAAGACACAACTAACACATGGAAAAGTGACAAGTACATATAGTCATGCGAAAAGAAAAGAGGTGGAGGAGTAAAAGGAGGGGGAGACACAGATATAGGCATGTCATGCCCTTCTAAAATCCAAAAAGTGAGAAGCCGACACGTTCAGTCCGCTCCTGCCCGTGCCACCTCCGTGTCGCCGGGTTTGTGCCAGAGCCGCGGTGAACCCTGACGGCCAGCCCCCCTCTCCCAATACTGGTGCCTGTCCGCTGGTGGGTCGAGCGAGCCCCCCTGTGGTGGAGGCAGCTCTAAGCTTTTTAATTTAAATTGTCCCTCTAATTTGAATGAATACACTTTAAATCCATTTACAAGGATCTATTGGAGGGCAAGTCTCATGCCAGCAGCCGCGTAATTCCAGCTCCAGTAGCGTCCACTAAAGCTGCTGCAGTTAAAAAGCTTTTATAAGGATCGAGCTCGGCTGTCCACCGCAAGGCATCCTAGTGCCAGTCCCAGCCCCTATGCCTTGGGGTGCCTCCTGATGCTCTTCACTAAGTATCCCGTGGTCCCGAAGCATTTCCTTTGAAAAAATTAAGTGTCCAAACTACAGGTGGTGTAGCTTGCTTAACAGCCGGGATAATCCGCTGACTAGCAGACACTGCTACTAGGCACAAAGTATTTCCTGGGCTAGATGCAGTTAAAAATTTGTAAGTAGATACTCTCGTTGGATGCTGAGAAAGCATTCCATAGAGTCTCCTGGCACGCCATATATGATTCTCTTAAAAAGCTTGGGGTAGGGGTCTAGGGGACCCTTTTATAGCCAAAATCACGGCCCTGTATCACAATACGTCACCTAGGCTGAAGATAAATGGAACTGTAGCACCGAGGGCTCGGTTGCTACAGACGTATTGCACCTCACCCAGAGGTGTGATATCTCACTCTCAGATAAGGATGGAGTGTGGATCAGGACCCGACACCTGCATGCATTACACCACATTGCCGTGGGGCAGGGCGACCAATATGCCCCTGAGATGGGCACGACAGTCCCTGTCCCTGGCTGGAGTGGGGGGAGGGAACACTGAGGAAGGGGAACCCTGCAGTGCAGGAGCAGGGAGGAAGCAGTTCCTGGGTGCATTGAGAAGGGAGTATAAAAGGTGGGCACCATCTTAGTTCAGTGCAGAGAAGTCTGAGCAGAAGTGGCAGGGAGCAGGGGCTCTGCATGAGCTCTGCTCCGGAGGCGGGCCTAGTAACAGAGGCCCAGGCCTGCAAGAGGGAGAAGGAAGGAAGAGGAGCGGAGAAGGCTCCAGGAACGAGGAATGAAGGGATCCCAGGGGTGCGGACGGGCGAGTCGCCACCGCACGCCCGAATCCACCTGCGTGGAGGGGTCAGGCCAAAGGGGGAGACCGGTCCCCGAACTAGTGGAGGCAGGAAACGACCCTCAGCTAGAAACCGGAGGCTCTGACATTTTATGTGGCGCAGCCCCTTGCTCCACCCGCTAGGAAGGCACCACATAGGGTCAGGGAAACTGGCGCCAAGTTTACCAAGAGGAGGCCCGAGGCAGCCGGACAGAAGTGTTGGTAAGAAAGGCCAGACAAAGGACACACAAAGGGGGTCCTGTGAAGCGCTCCAAAGTTATCTGGGAGTTGTCTGAGCCCCTCACCTGGTGAGCACAGTACGACGTGGGCAGCCGTTACCTGCAGACGTGGTCTGGATAATAAGAACTGTGAGTAAAGGCCCTGAACTGCATCACTGACTCCGTGTCGTTACTGCTGCTGCCCTGCACCATCACCCCCATCCTCCGCATACACTGCCCTGAGGCTATACTCCTCCCGTGGGGAGTTATGCTACGCTCTGCTGCACCCACAACACCAGCCTTAGCGGTCTGCCCTGTAGCGGCGGTTCACTCTGACCGCAATCCACGGGTGGCGTAGTCGGACATTTAAACATCAAAACCACATAAATAGTTCCGCCACTGGTTTGACCGCCCTGAGCCACGGAACCGGATCGCCGCCACGAAGACTACAACCACCAGCATCCACCAAAAAGTGTCCGGCTCCGGGTGTCCCAAGGCCCAGGGGGTGCGTCAGAACATTTTCATCACCTTTCACAATCACCAATGGGACAAGGCAGGGATGTCCTCTGTCCCCTCTCTTATACATCCTAGTGACGGAGCACCTGCTCTCATCAATTCGCCATAACCCCAATATTAGGTGGATTGAGGTGGGAGGCACCAAGTACAAGTGCTCTCTATTTGCTGATGATGTCCTAGTATATATCACTCAATCACATATATCCATCCCTGCTGTTATGGCTGAAATAGATCACTTTGTTACATGGTAAAATTTTAAAATCAATGCAGCGAAGTCTGAGCCCCTCGATGTCTCCCTCCCTAAATCCATATAGGATTCCATCCAGTCCAACTTTCCCTTTGCCTGGCCCTCACAGGGTATCAAATACTTAGGAATTCCTATTCATAGAGACCTCTCCCATCTATGTTATCTTAATTTTGGGCCCTTTATTGAACAATTCCATACAGACCACGGTTGGCAAGTTAGAACTGTAAGATTCACTACGTGAACCACTGGTGTTTTGTGGAAAAGCACATGTACACCGCGTTCCAAATTATTATGCAAAAAGTGTTTAGGAGTGATAAGGGAAGAATTTGTTTGTTTGTCAGTTAAACTCATTGATGGTGATGTGTGTCAGGGCTCTTTATATCACTGTAAGCAATTGCAGACACCTGTGCTAATTAGTTTGGCAGGTGTGTCCAATGAAAGGCAAGACTACTTAAGAAGGCTCTCTCACATTATTAAGCAGCCTACATTTTCTGCCAAAATGGGAAAGAAAAAGGATGTGTCGGCTGCTGAGAAGCAACAAATTGTGGAGTGTTTAGGTCAAGGCATGACTACAATCAACATTGTGCGATGATCAGGATGAAGTGTCTTGGCAATCAAGAAGTATGTAGCTGATTCACAGTACACACGTGTGCGTGCTGATAAGGGCAAATTGAGGACTCTTTCCTACAGGCAATTACGTCAGGTTGAAACAGCAGCGGCAAAAAAGCCTTGTCATAGCAGCAGACAAGTTTTTGAAGCTGCTTGTGCCTCCAACGTCCCCCGAACAACAAGATGCAGGGTCCTTCAGAGGTTTGCAGCTGTGCATATGCCATCCTGTCGACCTCCTCTATCCACTTCACACAAGCAGAAACGGCTCCAGTGGGCCAAACATTACATGAAGACTGATTTCAAAACTGTTTTGTTCACGGATGAGTGCCGTGCAGCGCTCGATGGTCCAGATGAATGGAGTGGAGGATGGCTGGTTGATGGACACCCCACGCAAACACGGCTACAGCGCCAACAAGGAGGAGGTGGAGTAATGTTTTTGGCTGGAATCATGGGGAGAGAGATTGTCGGCCCCTTTAGGATCCCTGAAGGCGCTAAAGATGAACTCCATAATGTATGTGGATTTTCTCAAACAGCACTTCCTGCCATGGTTCAAGAAGAAGAACCGTGTATTTCACAGCAAGATCATTTTTCTGCATGATAATGCACCATCTCATGCTGCACATAAAACATCTGCATCTCTGGCTGATATGGGCATAAAAGGGGACAAACTTATGGTGTGACCCCCATGCTCCCCTGACCTCTACCCCATTCAGAACCTTTGGAGCATCATTAAAAGGAGTGTCTATGATGGCGGGAGGCAGTTCACATCTAAGCAACAGCTCTGGGAGGGTATTCTGTCCTCATGCAAAACAATTGAAGCAGAAACCATCCAAAACCTGACAAATTCAATGGACGAGAGAGTTCAGAAGCTCCTTTCGAACAAGGGGTCCTATGTGAAAATGTAACATCACCTAGAATAAAGTTTTGAGTTGAAAACTGTTTGATTTCAGTTTCTAACAACCTGCTAATGCTTATAATTTCAAAAATGACCATTTTTTGGGTCTTTATTAAAATGAAAAGGTTGATCGAAAAGTTTGGGGGATCTAAGAGTGTGGCAACCCAGTAGTCATGATTACTTCGAATTCTGACAATATGAGGGTCATGCTGCAGGTAGTGCAGCAAGAAGGCACTTATGTGTCTTGCGCATCTCGGAGCCCCAAAATTATTTTCCGGGCTAGATGCAGCTAAAAATTATTTTTAATTTTAAATCTGGTGAAGCTTATTATAGATGGCCTAATAGGATCAGTGCTGCACACTGCTACAAAGCCCAAATTATTTTCCAGTCAAGATACAGATAAACATGATTAGTAATTTGAAAGCTTAAAACGGTTGCTAGGGTGATTTTAACCAATCATCAAGCTTTTACTCTCCCAGGATGACACAGGGGTAGAAAAGTCGTTTCGGATCCATGATTTGTTCATCTTTATGAACGTGAGTCTGTCTACATTATCAGTGGAGAGCCGCGTGCGCTTATCTGTCAGCACACCACCAGCAGCGCTGAACACACGTTCAGACAGAACGCTGGCTGCGGGGCATGACAAGATCTCCAAGGCGTAAGTGGCTAGCTCCGGCCATTTATCCAGATTGGAAGCCCAAAAAGAGCAAGGGTCCAGTGACACAGTCGTGGCTTCAATGTTTACTTGGAGATACTCCTGTACCATCGTCTCTAGGCGTTGACTATGTGTCAGACTTCTTGTCTCCTGTGGCCTTGCAAAGGATGGGCTAAAAAAGTGGTGAAATGATTCCGCAAAATTGATGTTACCAGCAGATACTGTGGTTCTGTTACGGTTTGAGTGCTGAACACTTGACGGTGCCACGGTTGGCAAGTTGGAACTGTGAGATTCACTACGTGCACCACTGGTATTTTGTGGAAAAGCACATGTAAGATTCTGCAACAGTCTCTGCTGATACTCCTGCATGCGTGCATCCCTTTCTATGGCAGGAATAATTTCTGCAAATTTACTTTTGTACCGGGGATCTAACAGTGTGGCAACCCAGTAGTCAGGATTATTTCTAATTCTCACAATTCGAGGGTCATGTTGCAGGTAGTGCAGCAAGAAGGCACTCATGTGTGTTGCGCATCCAGGAGCACCAAGTCCCTGTTGTGTTGGTGGCGAGGTAACAATCATGCTTCCTTCCTCTGTCCTCTCCCCCCAACCTCGCACAACAGAAATGTGATCAAGGTCTCCCTCATCTGATGAGTCTTCCATCAGTTCGTCCTCCACTTCTTCCTGGGCTCCTGCACCTTCCTCACTAGTTTGGCTGCTACCATGCGCCCTGGTAAAACCATCTCCCCCACCCTCACATGCCTGCCGCCTTGGTGCTGCCGACCGTCTGGACCTTGCAGATGTTAGCCCTTCCGCATACAACTCCTCCTCCTCTACTTCCTCCACCTCCTCTTGTGCCACCACCTGACTCCGAATTCTGTTTAACATGTGCTCCAGCATGTAAATCACCGGAATAGTCATGCTGATAATGGCATCGTGAGCACTAAACATCTTCGTCGCCATTTCAAAACTGTGCAGAAGGGTGCATAGGTTCCTGATCTGAGACCACTCCTCCAGCGTGATTTGCCCCACCTCTGAATCTCGTTGGCCCAGGCTATACGTCAGAACGTATTGCACCAGGGCTTGTCGGTGCTGCCACAGTCGCTGCAACATGTGCAGAGTTGAATTCCACCGGGTAGGCACATCGCATTTTAGCCGGTGAAGTGGCAGGCCCAACGACTTCTGTAGAGATGTAAGTCGCTGAGCTGCGGGATGCGAACGGCGGAAGTGAGCACACAGCGACCGTGCCCTCTGCAGAAGGCCATCTAGTCTGGGATAGTGGGCTAAAAATTGCTGGACAACCAGGTTCAACACGTGAGCCATACAAGGCACGTGTGTGACATTGCCCCGGCGAAGGGCCGCACCCAGGTTTGCAGCATTGTCGCACACGGCCTTCCCTGGTTTCAGGTCCAGTGGAGACAACCATTCATGAAATTGGTTCTCCAGAGCTGACCACAACTCCTCAGCTGTGTGACTCACATTTCCCAGACATTTCAATGTAAAAACCGCCTGATGACGTTGAGCCCTACTGCCAGCATAGTAAGGAGGTGTGCAGGATCCCTTCTGCGCAGTTAGAAAGCTTGTGGCATGACCAGACAGGCTTTGGGTGCAGGTGGAAGACCGAGAGGAGGTTGAGGAGGCAGAAGCAGTGGAGGAACTTTGACATAAAGAGGATTGACGCACAACTCGTGGGGACGGCAAGACTTGGACAGCAGCCCCTTGTCCTGCTGTCACCATAGTTACCCAGTGCCCAGTCAGCGACATGTAACGCCCCTGTCCATGCCTACTCGTCCAAGTGTCTGTGGTGAAATGCACCCTGTCACACACAGAGTTTCTCAAAGAAGCGGTGATGTTGTGTGCGACATGCTGGTGGAGCGCAGGCACACCTTTCTTTGAGAAGTAGTGCCGACTGGGCATCTGGTACTGGGGCACTGCGACGGACATAAGGTCTCGAAAATCCTCTGTGTCCACCAGGCGGAAAGGCAGCATTTCTGTAGCCAAGAGCTTGCAGATGGTGAAATTCAACCTCTTAGCTTTCTCATGGCTAGGAGGAAATGGTCTTTTACTTGTCCACATCTGAGGGACCGAGGGCTGGCTATTGTGCTTAGACGGGGTTGATAAGGGTGTCCCCGGCAAACTGCCGGTCTGTGAGGAAGATGCAGGCGGACATGTTAGGTTGCCTTGATCCAAAGGTGGTGCTATCGATGTCGGACAGCGCTCAACACCAGCTGGTGTTACCACCTCCAAAGAAAATGATGACCTGCCAATCACGCTGGCTGTTGCGGGTAAAGAGGTGGCAGGTCTGCGCCCCAAAACAGGTGTGACTGCTGTCCCCCCAGTCAGAGAGGATGAATAGGCCGCGGATGCACAAGATATGGCAGACGGTGATTGGCCCGGCCGGCTAGGCCGCATTGTAGCACACTGAGCTTCCCACTGCAACTTATGCTTCATGTCCATGTGCCGGTTCATGCATGAAGTACTCAAACTATGTATTTTTTGGCCTCTACTTAGCTTTTGCTGACAAATGTTACAGATAACACGAGTTGGGTCATCTTTATCGATCTGAAAAAATGCCCAGGCTATGCAAGGCTTAGCACCCATGCGACCTGAAGAGCCACCACGACTTGTGGTGAGAGGCAGAGTTGTGTTTGAGGATGCAGTTGTTGACGTGCTTCCAGTACTACGTCTCTGTCCAGGAAGGCGCAACCTGACCTCGTCGTCACTAGCATCTTCCTCCACCTCCTCTGCTGACCTCATCTCTTGGCTGACTGTGGGTTGACAGTAAGTGGGATCTCCGACCTCATCATCATCACCCTGTGCGTTATCACACCCGTCGTCCTCAGAGCCAACCTGTTCCTGCCCTGACAAAAAACTAAAGTTGTCGCTCCAATCAGGTATTTGAGTCTTATCATCGTCTTCCTCATTGTCTCCACCAACAGGAGTTACAGTTTGGGAATGAGGGTCTACATTATGGTCAGAACCTTCTGCGTCTGGTCCTGGATCCGACTCATAAAGATTCTGGGCATCAGTGCAGATCATTTCCTCGTCTGGATTCACAGAAGCGCTGGAGTCGACCTCTGATTCCCAGGCTATAGTATGAGTAAACAGCTCTGCAGACTCAACCATCTGTTCTACCTCATACTCAGACGGGCAGCTGGAGATTTGGGAGCTGTGAGGAAGCAAGTGCGATTTGGGTGACACCTTTGAGGACTGGAGTATTTGTGATGTTGAAGTTGATGTGGAGGAGAGCCCACTTAAAGGAGCACTTGATATCCGTTGAAGCACCTGCTGTTTTTGTGCCTCATCTGGAATTTGTAGCGATTGGCGTGGCCGTAAGAAAGGGATCTTATCACATTGTCCGCTAAAAGAAGTAGACATTTTAGTTTGGCTGGAAGATGGTCTTTCTTCTGCACCTACCCCACGGACACAACCTTTTTTCCCCTTCCCAACACGCCTATTCCCCTTTCCACCAGCAGCAGGCCTTTTTCCACTCATTTTGGTGGTTAACTAATTCACAACTCTGGAGTTGTTTGCACAAAAAAACAATGGATGGTAACCGAGCAGAGCTGAGTGGCCAAACTGTGGTATTAGGCCAAAACTATTGGCTGGGCTAGATGCAGAAAAAAATTATTTTTAATTTGCAACCTGATGGAGGTCAGTATAGATGGACTAATAGACCAAGTCCCACACACTGCTAGAAGCCCAAATATTTTTTCAGAGCTAGATGCAGAAAAAAATTATTTTTAATTTGCAACCTGATGGAGGTCAGTATAGATGGACTAATAGACCAAGTCCCACACACTGCTAGAAGCCCAAATATTTTTTCAGAGCTAGATGCAGAAAAAATTATTTTTAATTTGCAACCTGATGGAGGTCAGTATAGATGGACTAATAGACCAAGTCCCACACACCGCTAGAAGCCCAAATATTTTTTCAGAGCTAGATGCAGAAAAAAATTATTTTTAATTTGCAACCTGATGGAGGTCAGTATAGATGGACTAATAGACCAAGTCCCACACACTGCTAGAAGCCCAAATATTTTTTCAGAGCTAGATGCAGAAAAAAATTATTTTTAATTTGCAACCTGATGGAGGTTAGTATAGATGGACTAATAGAACAAGTCCCACACGCTGCTAGAAGCCCAAATATTTTTTCAGAGATAAATGAAGAAAAAAATTATTTTTAATTTGCAACCTGATGGAGGTCAGTATAGATGGACTAATAGACCAAGTCCCACACACTGCTAGAAGCCCAAATATTTTTTCAGAGCTAGATGCAGAAAAAAAATATTTTTAATTTGCAACCTGATGGAGGTCAGTATAGATGGACTAATAGACCAAGTCCCACACACTGCTAGAAGCCCAAATATTTTTTCAGAGCTAGATGCAGAAAAAAATTATTTTTAATTTGCAACCTGATGGAGGTCAGTATAGATGGACTAATAGACCAAGTCCCACACACCGCTAGAAGCCCAAATATTTTTTCAGAGCTAGATGCAGAAATTTTTTTTATTCAATTTGCAACCTGATGGAGGTCAGTATAGATGGACTAATAGACCAAGTCCCACACACTGCTAGAAGCCCAAATATTTTTTCAGAGCTAGATGCAGAAATTTTTTTTATTCAATTTGCAACCTGATGGAGGTCAGTATAGATGGACTAATAGACCAAGTCCCACACACTGCTAGAAGCCCAAATATTTTTTCAGAGCTAGATGCAGAAAAAAATTATTTTTAATTTGCAACCTGATGGAGGTCAGTATAGATGGACTAATAGACCAAGTCCCACACACTGCTAGAAGCCCAAATATTTTTTCAGAGCTACATGCAGAAAAAAATTATTTTTAATTTGCAACCTGATGGAGGTCAGTATAGATGGACTAATAGAACAAGTCCCACACGCTGCTAGAAGCCCAAATATTTTTTCAGAGATAAATGAAGAAAAAAATTATTTTTAATTTGCAACCTGATGGAGGTCAGTATAGATGGACTAATAGACCAAGTCCCACACACTGCTAGAAGCCCAAATATTTTTTCAGAGCTAGATGCAGAAAAAGATTATTTTTAATTTGCAACCTGATGGAGGTCAGTATAGATGGACTAATAGACCAAGTCCCACACACTGCTAGAAGCCCAAATATTTTTTCAGAGCTAGATGCAGAAAAAAATTATTTTTAATTTGCAACCTGATGGAGGTCAGTATAGATGGACTAATAGAACAAGTCCCACACGCTGCTAGAAGCCCAAATATTTTTTCAGAGATAAATGAAGAAAAAAATTATTTTTAATTTGCAACCTGATGGAGGTCAGTATAGATGGACTAATAGACCAAGTCCCACACACTGCTAGAAGCCCAAATATTTTTTCAGAGCTAGATGCAGAAAAAAATTATTTTTAATTTGCAACCTGATGGAGGTCAGTATAGATGGACTAATAGACCAAGTCCCACACACTGCTAGAAGCCCAAATATTTTTTCAGAGCTAGATGCAGAAAAAAATTATTTTTAATTTGCAACCTGATGGAGGTCAGTATAGATCGACTAATAGACCAAGTCCCACACACCGCTAGAAGCCCAAATATTTTTTCAGAGCTAGATGCAGAAAAAAATTATATTCAGTTTGCAACCTGATGGAGGTCAGTATAGATGGACTAATAGAATGATGCTATGCCCAAAAGATTTTACTTCACTAGGTGCAGTAAAAAAATTGGTATTCTATACACAGGTGGTATATCTTGCAACACAGATAGGCTACTCCACTGACTAACACACTCTGCAATAGGCCAAAAAGGATTAGCTTTGCTAGATTCAGCCAAATGCTGTGAAAAAAACTTGCACAGCCCTGGCACAGACCTGCCTGGCAAAAACTGATAGGAACTGATGTAACCTAGTCCTGAAAAGGACTCCAATTACAATTAGTCTTTACTCCCACAATCTATCTATTTAAGAGCACAGACCTGCCTGATAAAAGTCGTAAGAAATGCTGTAACCTAGTCCTTAAAAGGACTGCAATCACAACTATTCCCTACTCCCAAGCTATCTGTATATTTGTGCGAAAATTGGCTTGAAATTAACAAGGTATAGCGCACACAGCAACAGCGGTGCCGTCTAACACGCAGCTGCAGCAGTGAGAAAATGGTGGCGACGGGGAAAATGGCTTGGTCTTATAGGGCAAGGACATGTGACATACACTGCCAATCACACATGCCCTTGCTTGTGTGAAAAAAAGCACTTCGCTCCGTGTGTGCGCTGCTGATAGGCTGACAGATTGCACCTCCCCACTGCAAATGCGGGAAAGAGAAAAAAAAATGGAGATCTTCATTGTTCCTGCAGAGATCCATCCCCTGCCCCTCCCCCCGCCCCGCTGTACACTCAAACTGCGTATTAACATTAATTTTCATCATTACTGAGAAAAAATCCAGTTATGATTTTGGTGCACGAACAGTTATCGAACATAACCTCGAACAGCCGAATTTTTCTCAAATTGTTCGTGTTCGCCGACCGGCTCGAACACCGCCCAAAACAGCTCGAATTTGAGATTGGCGAACAGTTCGAGTAGAACAACGCTCATCTCTAGTCTTGAGAGATGGCTTCGGGATAGATGGATGAGACCACCTTCTCCAGGGCCTTCTTGTCGGGGTTATGTACCTCTGCCGGGGGAGTGGTCTAGGGGCGAACCAGTACTTGGGGAGGTGGAGGAAGCCATGCAGTTAGCGGGGGGTGTCTCTGCATCATACATTTCCCCGGAGATTTGCAAGAAAAAAGGCGTATTTTTTTTTGTGGGAAAAATGGACATTTTGTTGGGACCTGTCCTTCAATTCCTAAACAAAAGGAGAATCGATTAACTCTTGGTAGTCTGAAGTTGGATAAACAAGGGGTGCATTTGTTCATGCTTTGTCCTGACAGCAGAGGTGGTGCTAGAGAGCAAAACTGAGAAAATGTCTGTGTTTGTTGATAGTGGAGCCAGAGTCAACATGGTTGTCGCTGAGTTTGTGAAAACTCATGGTCTTGCTTGATGTACTTTGGCTAAACCTATTTCCAACTTTGCCATCGACTCGGCGCCACTTGCACAGAAAGTATTTACTCAGATTGTATATAATGTAAAGCTGAGGGTGGGGTCAGTTCATTGTGAAATAATCCCTTGCTATGTCCTTGACAATCTTCCCACACCTATTGTTTTGAGTATTCCTTGGCTTGTTAAACATAATCCATTGGTGGATTGGCAAGCAACCTGGGGAAATTATTGAATGGGGAGATTACTGCCATGAGAACTGTTTAGATATTTCCCTTGCTACTGTCTCTAGAGAAATATTACCTGCTTTTCTGTCTCGTTTTGAGGACATTTTTTCTGAGAGAGGGTGTCAGGATTTGCCTCCTCATCGTGCATATGACTGTCCAATTAACCTGACCCCCAGAGTTAAACTACTGAAGTCCAGACTATATAATTTTTCTGGCCCTGAGAGACAAGCCATGAAGTATTTCATTGCGGAAAGTCTGGAGAAGGGACATATCAGACCCTCATCTTTGCCCGTGGTGGCAGGGTTCTTCTTTGTGAAGAAAAAAGATGGCGGTCTACGTCCCTGTTTAGATTTCCGGGAATTAAATCAAGTTACCATCTGTGATCCATACCCTCTTCCTTTGACTCCTGATTTGTTCAGCCAGGTTGTAGGAGCTAAGGGATTCTCCAAGTTGGATTTAAAGGGAATGGAAAACAGCATTCAATACTCCTGAAGGGCATTTCGAGAGTCTGGTTATGCCTTTTGGTTTGACCAATGCATCTGCCGTATTCCAGCATTTCATAAATTATACTTTCCATCATTTGGTGGGGAGGTTTGTGAAGGTTTATTTGGATGATATTTTGGTTTACTCACCTGATTTGGAGACACATCGGGGGCATGTTAAGCAGGTGCTCCAAATATTAAGCAGTCCTTGATTGGGACCGTCCTGAGAACCTGAAGGCTCTACAACGTTTTCTGGGCTTTACTAATTTTTACCGGAAATTCATCAAAAATTACTCTGTAAAACCCCTTACTAACATAACTAAGAAGGGGTCTGATTTTTCCAAATGGTCGGATGCCTCCCTCCAGGCTTTTTCTTCCTTAAAGAATAATTTTGCCACTGCACGTGTACTCAGTCAACCCGATTTTTCCCAACCCTTTATTGTGGAGGTTGATGCGTTGGATGTTGGGGTTGGGGCTGTGTGGTCTCAGGGTCCGTCCTCTGGTAAATGGTGTCCATGCTGTCATGGGTGTGTCAGAAGTGACAGACAGTCGCCCTGCAGTGGGTTTCAAGAGATCTCTACTTTTGGCATTGCAGACATCTTCTTAGAGACTGTCTATAGGACCCAGCGGCTATCTTCCTCTGGCTAATTAACACCCTGGCCTGGGTGTATAAATACATGCTAAGTTCCAGAGGGAGGTGCCGGCGATATTCATTGGGCTATGTTCACACGTAGCTTTTTTGATGCGTTTTTGCACTTTTGCATTGCTTTCAACCAAGACATATGCATTCACTAGGAAATGTAATTTTAACACTTTACAACCTTATCTGGCCATGTGGTGTGTGACACATCATCAGACACATGCATACAGTGCTGAAAAGACACGGGAACAGCATGGGGAAGGCCTCTGGAAGCATCTCTGTCTCCCAGGTCACTGCCTAAAAGTGTGCCCATCATAAGTGATCCTTGGCGCATGCAAAGATGCCTCCCGCCATGCACCTGTCATTGCAGACTTGCAACAATCACCGTCCATGTCCTTGTCCCAGTGCAGCGTTCAGTTGTCCTTACCCCATTCCTTGGAATGCAAGCGCAAGTATGCAGCCAGCCACCCACCCACAGGCTGCAATACTATACTGCCAAATTTTTGACAGCTGCTTGCACTTGAAATGTGGCCTTTTAGGCTCGTGGAGGCGGAAGCTTTTCATAACCTCATGCCAGCGGCGGCCGGGTGTCCATACTCGGTCCCCAGCCGCCACTGTTTCTCCCGGTGTCGTCTCCACCTTCCACAAGCACGGGCCCCACACATTACCCGTGCCCTCCCCAGTGCACTTACTGGGAAGGACCGCCTAACCACATACACGTGGACAGGTGAATGTTGCCAGGGACGGTACGGAGCCAGTCCACAGCATGTTTTGCTGAGTTGTATTTCACCACAGCCATATTATTTAGCCTGGTGAAAGGACTTGGGAAACCATATCTACCCAGCTGTCATTTCTCCCAGGAAGTCCTCTAAAGCTGCTATCACTTGAAATGTGGCCTTTTAGGCTCGTGGAGGCGGAAGCTTTTCATAACCTCATGCCAGCGGCGGCCGGGTGTCCATACTCGGTCCCCAGCCGCCACTGTTTCTCTCGGTGTCGTCTCCGCCTTCCACAAGCATGGGTCCCACAACATTACCCGTGCCCTCCCCAGTGCACTTACTGGGAAGGACCGCCTAACCACAAACACGTGGACAGGTGAATGTGGCCAGGGATGGTACAGAGCCAGTCCACAGCTTTTTTGCTGAGTTGTATTTCACCACAGCCATATTCTTTAGCTCGGTGAAAGGACTGGCATAGAGGGAAACCGTATCTACTCTGGGTGTCATTTCTCCCAGGAAGTCCTCTAAAGCAGCTTTTGCAGAAGCAATGGCCGCCCGTCCAACATCAACTCGCATTTCTCGGTGGTGCTTTGACACACAAACATCTTTCTTTGCGCATTTAATTTCATGACTACAGAGTTGGGCAATGGCCTGATCTGCAATCCAGTTTGAGAAATAACATGCATAAGCATGTCTGATCCACATTAAAAAAACAGCCATAGAGTGTCTGGGAACCTTCCCCCACACTTTTCTTAGCCAGGGCTGCTTCTCGGCAGGGTTGGACGGCTCCACCAGAAAACCGGAGACTCCTTCGGTGGGCCCTGGCTTCTCCTTCGGGAGAGTTCATAGTGCCAAAGTGAGGCCATGATGATGATAGAGGCCACCATCTGCTTAGTTTTCTGTTACTTGGAATGCAAGCGCAAGTATGCATCCAGCCACACACAGCCTGCCACCCATAGGCTGCAATACTAATCTGCGAGATTTCTGGGCAGCTGCTTGCACATGAAATGGGGCCTTTTAGGCTCGTGGAGGCGGAAGCTTTTCACAGCCTCATGCCGGCGGCGGCTGGGTGTCCATACTCGGTCGCCAGGCGCCACTGTTTCTCCCAGTGTCGTCTCCACCTTCCACAAGCACGGGTCCCACAACATTACCCGTGCCCTCCCCAGTGCACCTACTAGGAAGGACCGCCTAACCACAAACACGTGGACAGGTGAATGTGGCCAGGGATGGTACGGAGCCAGTCCACAGCTTTTTATGCTGAGTTGTAATTCACCACAGCCATATTCTTTAGCTTGGTGAAAGGACTTGGGAAACCATATCTACCCATCTGTCATTTCTCCCAGGAGGTCCTTTAAAGCTGCTTTCACTTGAAATGTGGCCTTTTAGGCTCGTGGAGGCGGAAGTTTTCACAACCTCTTGCCTCGTGTCCATACTCAGTCCCCAGCCGCCACTATTTCTACCGGTGTTGTCTCCGCCTTCTACTAGCGCGGGTCCCTGAACATTACTGCTGGTACTTTTCTGTGGGAATCTGCTTGCCTCCTACCAGCCTGGAATATTTCCAGTAAACTTTGGTACGACGCCATGGTATTAGCACTGCCCCCAGTACCAGTTGCAAAGCCTTCCCCAATTTCCTTCTCAGGAATTTTATTTGGTAGACTGAGTGGCTGCCCAAATACATTAGTTTCTCACAAAGGAGCTGAAGATAGAGTGGCAGTAAATGCAAGTTTCTCCAACCTGTTAGATATCAGAGGGTGAACGGCAGCACATTGGATCAGTGGTTAGCACTAAAGCCTTGCAGTGCTGGGATCCTGGGTTCAAATCCCAGCAAGGACAACATTTGCAAGGATTTTGCATGTTCTCCCCGTGTTTGCGTGGGTTTTCACATCAGTAAAAAAGCAGCCATAGAGTGTCTGGGAACCTTCCCACACACTTTTCTTAGCCAGGACTGCTTCTCGGCAGTGTTGGACGGTCCCACCAGAGAATCCTCTGGTGTGCCCTGGCTTCTACATCAGGAGAGTTCATGATTGCGCTAACTTTGCAGCTGCTATGGGGCTCTTGACTTAGGGAGAAAGGTGAGCCCTCAGAATCAAATCTTCTGGTGGGCACAATGTTTTTCAATCTGAAACAGCTTCTCAGTGGGAGTTGTATTTCACCACAGCCATATTCTTTAGCTGGGTGAAAGGACTGACATAGAGGGAAACCGTATCTACTCCGGCTGTCATTTCTCCGTCACCAGGTTCCGCCCATTGTCACACACGACCATGCCTGGCTGTATGTTCAGCGGTGAGAGCCACAGATCAAGCTGCTGTGTTACAGCTTTCAACAACTCTGCAGCGCTGGGCGGTTTGTCACCTAAGCATTAAGCATGTTATCTTCAGCACAGCCTGTTGCCGCTTGGCCAAGGCAGTGCTGCAGTGCTTTCAGCTTGTGACTTATGTGGTCATTTCGGAGATGGAGGAGGAGGTGCAGGAGCTGAACAATGTGATAACATTGAGGTTACATTGGCGACTCTGTTTTTATACTAAAGATCCTACTGTTTGTTTTTTTTACGTTATTTTTTAAGAGAAATGCATTCAGCGGGAAATGTCATTTTAACATTTTACAACCTTATCTGGCAATGTGGTGTGTGACACATCTTCAGACACATCCTGTTCCATTGATGATGGAGGGACTCTGAAAGACACATAGAGCAGGGCCACAGTAACGAGTACGACATGTTCCCATTAGAAAGGAGAGAGTCTGCTATACAGTTATAGGGTATGCAGTGAGTCCAACGACTGACCAAATTTAGGAAAACCCCCACTAAGAAACTAAAGTGACATAGAGCAGGGCCACAGTAATGACAAATTCACATTAGAAAGGAGAGAGTCTCCCATAGTGTAGGCCTATTCAGTCAATGCAAGGGCTGCCAAAAATTTGGAGGCACTTCAATGCCCCTTGGAAGAGACGTGGAGGAGGGCCTCATAAAAAATGTTCCCATTAGAAAGGAGTGGGCCTCCTATACTTGTAATGCCCATGCACTAAGTGTATGGGCTGACAAACATTTACCACTGGGGGGTATACATGAACATACTATATAAAAAAATTTTTTTACGGCCATCATAAACACCCTTAAAAAAATTATGTCGGTGTTAGATCACGGACCACGGTCACCCTGGTGATATTGTGGTGGAGGATGAGGAGAAGGAGGAGCAAAGAGCAAATAGCCAAAATCAGGAAGCGTATATCCATGTCTGGGTGTGAAGAGGTGCATGGGAATACACCTCTCAAGAAAAGACACTGGATTTGAATTTATGTTACGCTGCTATCATTTGGTGGTGTTGAGAAGTCTGGCCCAATCCAGCCCTTGTTCATTTTTATAAGAGTCAGCCTGTCAGCATTTTCAGTTGACAGGCGGATGCGCTTATCAGTTATAATTCCACCAGTGGCACTAAAAACCCGCTCTCATAAAATGCTGGTGGCAGGGCAGGCCAGGACCTCCAAGGCATAGAGAACCAGTTCATTCCACGTATACAGCTTGGATATCCAATAATTATAAGGCACAGCGGAATCACGGAGGACATTGGTACGGTTGGCAAGGTACTCCCTCAGCATCTTCCCAAACTTTGCACTCCTTGTGAGAATACCCCGTGCCTCAGGGCCTGTGCGATGGGAGGGACTGAGAAAACTCTCTCAGAACTTTGACATCACAGTGTTCCCCTGCCTCTGCTGGATTGAAGTTGTGTCTCTCTCGTCTGTACTCCTTGGTTGTCCAACGAAGTGTGCCCTCTGCCGCCAATGTTTTCAGATGGGAATTTTTTTAATAGTTCCACAACAAGGGCCTTCTGGTACAGCCCCATTTTTGTAGACCTGTCCGCCTCAGGAATAAGAGATATAAAGTTCTCCTTGTAGCGTTGGTCTAGAAGTGTCACCAACTAGTAATGACTGTCACCCAAAATTTTGAGAACTTGAGGGTTATGGGAAAGGCAACGTAACATAAACTCAGCCATGCGTGCCAGACTACTAACAGGCAAGACTTCCGTGTCCTCACCAAGAGGATGACTGACCATGCTCTCCTCCTCCTCCTCCTCTCTGTCCTCTGGCCATCCACGCTGAACAGACGGTATGACAGCTGTGCAGGTAGTACCGTCTATAGTGCATGAAACTAGCTCCTGTCCTTCCTCCTCCTCCTCTTCCTCATTGTCACCCAATCCATGTTGGGATGAGATGAGGCTTGGCTGTGTGTAATCACCCTGTATGGTTCCTTGCTCCATCTCATCGTGCTCTGCCTGCAATGCATCCTCTTTGATTGTGAGCAGAGAGCATTTCAGAGAAGCGGGATGGTGACGCTAATTATGGCGTCATCGCCGCTCACCATCTTGGTGGAGTCATCAAAGTTTTGGAGGAAGGTACATATATCTGACATCCATGTCCACTCCTGAGGTCTTATGTGTGGAGTCTGAACTGAATACTGATGGCCTTGTTGATGCTGGTACTCAATAACTGCCCTCTTCTGCTCACAAATACTTCCCAACATCTGCAGTGTAGAGTTCCAACGCGTGGGGACATCACACATAAGTCTGTGAGCCTGAAGCTGCAAACGCTGCTGAAACATGGCAAGGGCGACGGAAGCTGTAGCTGACTTTCTAAAATGGGAACACAGGCGGCGTACTTTAACAAGCAGATCTGGCAGCTCCGGGTAGGATTTGAGAAACTGCTGAACCACGAGGTTAAGCACATGGGCCAGGCATGGTACGTGTGTGAGCTCGCCTCGCCTCAGAGCCGCCACCAGGTTCCGGCCATTGTCACACACGACCATGCCTGGCTGTAGGTTCAGCGGTGTGAGCCACAGATCTGCCTGCTCTTTCAGAGCTGTCTGCAACTCTTCAGCATTGTGCGGTTTTTCACCTAAGCATATTAGCTTCAGCACAGCCTGTTGCCGCTTGGCTGAGGCAGTGCTGCAGTGCTTCCAGCTTGTGACTGATGTGGTCATTTCGGAGATGGAGACTGAAGAGGAAGAGGTGCAGCAGCTGTAGACGGTGGGGGCAACCCTTATTGACCTAGGGCCCACAATCCTTGGCGTTGGGAGGACGTGTTCCGTCCCAAGGTCCGACTGGTTCCCGGCTTCCACTATGTTAACCCAGTGTGCCGTCAGCGAGATGTACCGTCCATGCCCACAAGCACTTATCTACGTGTCCGTGGTTAGGTGGACTTACCCTGTAACTGCATTGTTCAGGGCACGGCTAATGTTTTGGGACACGTGCTTGTGTAATGCGGGGACGGCACACCAGGAAAAATAGTGGTGGCTGGGAACCGAGTACTGAGGGACGGCAGCCGCCATCAGGTTGTGGAATGCTTCCATCTACACGAGCTTAAAAGGCAACATTTCGAGCGCAAGCAGTCGTGAAAAGTGAGAATTTAGTAGTGTGGCCTGTGGGGCGTTGGCTGCATATTTGCGCTTGCGTTCCAAGGACTTGGGTATGGACAACTGAAAGCTGCGCTGGGACAAGGACATGGACGTGCTTCCTGATGCTGCTACTTGAGAGTGCGCAACGACAGGTGCAGGGCAGGAGGCATCTTTGCATGCACCATGGACAGGGGATTGGCTTGCATGCACAACAGCAGAAGAAGCAATGGTGCCACCCGCTGACACTGTTCCTGGACCCTGAGGTTCAGCCCACAAAGTCGGGTGCTTTGCTGCCATGTGCCTGATCATGCTGGTGGTGGTCAGGCTGGTCGTTTTGCCACACCTGCTGATGCTGGCCTGGCAGGTGGTGCAAATGGCCTTTTTGGGGTTATCGGCAGAGTCTTTAAAAAACAACCAGACTCGGGAAGACCTAACAGTTGTACTGGCAACTTCCTTCGTGTTGGTGTTACGGGGAACGGTTGCCTGCCTTCTGTCTGTGGCCACCACACTGCTTCTTCCTGCCTGTTGGGGTGCTCTGCTTCCCTCACCCTGTGTGCTGCTGTCCTCGCTCTGCATGTCCTCCTGCCAGGTTGTGTCAGTTACTATATCATCCACCACCTTTTCTTCCACTTCCGCACCCTGGTCCTGCTCCTGACTTTCCGGCAATCGTGTCTCATCATTAGTGTTGAGCCACCCCCGTAGTGTTCGAGTTCGGTTCGGTTCGTCGAACACCCGTGTGTTCGCCGAACTGTTCGTCGAACTGTTAGTCGAACACCTTCGAACGCCGTTAAAACCAATGGCAGGCAAACAAAAACACATAGAAACACATAGAAAACACCTTCAAAGGTGTCCAAAAGCTGACAAACTGCTCAGAAGACACAACTAACACATGGAAAAGTGACAAGTACATATAGTCATGCGAAAAGAAAAGAGGTGGATGAGTAAAAGGAGAGGGAGACACAAATATAGGCATGTCATGCCCTTCTAAAATCCAAAAAGTGAGAAGCCGACACGTTCAGTCCGCTACTGCCCGTGCCACCTCCGTGTCGCCGGGTTTGTGCCAGAGCCGCGGTAAACCCTGACGGCCAGCCCCCCTCTCCCAATACTGGTGCCTGTCCGCTGGTGGGTCGAGCGAGCCCCCCTGTGGTGGAGGCAGCTCTAAGCTTTTTAATTTAAATTGTCTCTCTAATTTGAATGAATACACTTTAAATCCATTTACAAGGATCTATTGGAGGGCAAGTCTCATGCCAGCAGCCGCGGTAATTCCAGCTCCAGTAGCGTCCACTAAAGCTGCTGCAGTTAAAAAGCTTTTATAAGGATCGAGCTCGGCTGTCCACCACAAGGCATCCTAGTGCCAGTCCCAGCCCCTATGCTTTGGGGTGCCTCCTGATGCTCTTCACTAAGTATCCCATGGTCCCGAAGCATTTCCTTTGAAAAAATTAAGTGTCTAAACTACAGGTGGTGTAGCTTGCTTAACAGCCGGGATAATCCGCTGACTAGCAGACACTGCTACTAGGCACAAAGTATTTCCTGGGCTAGATGCAGTTAAAAATTTGTAATTAGATACTCTCGTTGGATGCTGAGAAAGCATTCCATAGAGTCTCCTGGCACGCCATATATGATTCTCTTAAAAAGCTTGGGGTAGGGGTCTAGGGGACCCTTTTATAGCCAAAATCACGGCCCTGTATCGCAATACGTCACCTAGGCTGAAGATAAATGGAACTGTAGCACCCTGAGGGCTCGGTTGCTACAGACGTATTGCACCTCACCCAGAGGTGTGATATCTCACTCTCGGGTAAGGATGGAGTGTGGATCAGGACCCGACACCTGCATGCATTACACCACATTGCCGTGGGGCAGGGCGACCAATATGCCCCTGAGATGGGCACGACAGTCCCTGTCCCTGGCTGGAGTGGGGGGAGGGAACACTGAGGAAGGGGAACCCTGTAGTGCAGGAGCAGGGAGGAAGCAGTTCCTGGGTGCATTGAGAAGGGAGTATAAAAGGTGGGCACCATCTTAGTTCAGTGCAGAGAAGTCTGAGCAGAAATGGCAGGGAGCAGGGGCTCTGCATGAGCTCTGCTCCGGAGGCGGGCCTAGTAACAGAGGCCCAGGCCTGGAAGAGGGAGAAGGAAGGAAGAGGAGCGGAGAAGGCTCCAGGAACGAGGAATGAAGGGATCCCAGGGGTGTGGACGGGCGAGTCGCCACCACACGCCCGAATCCACCTGCGTGGAGGGGTCAGGCCAAAGGGGGAGACCGGTCCCCGAACTAGTGGAGGCAGGAAACGACCCTCAGCTAGAAACCGGAGGCTCTGACATTTTATGTGGCGCAGCCCCTCGCTACACCCGCTAGGAAGGCACCACATAGGGTCAGGGAAACTGGCGCCAAGTTTACCAAGAGGAGGCCCGAGGCAGCCGGACAGAAGTGTTGGTAAGAAAGGCCAGACAAAGGACACACAAAGGGGGTCCTGTGAAGTGCTCCAAAGTTATCTGGGAGTTGTCTGAGCCCCTCACCTGGTGAGCACAGTACGACGTGGGCAGCCGTTACCTGCAGACGTGGTCTGGATAATAAGAACTGTGAGTAAAGGCCCTGGACTGCATCACTGACTCCGTGTCGTTACTGCTGCTGCCCTGCACCATCACCCCCATCCTCCGCATACACTGCCCTGAGGCTATACTCCTCCCGTGGGGAGTTATGCTACGCTCTGCTGCACCCACAACACCAGCCTCAGCGGTCTGCCCTGTAGCGGCGGTTCACTCTGACCGCAATCCATGGGTGGCGTAGTCGGACATTTAAACATCAAAACCACATAAATAGTTCCGCCACTGGTTTGACCGCCCTGAGCCACGGAACCGAGTCGCCGCCACGAAGACTACAACCACCAGCATCCACCAAAAAGGGTCCGGCTCCGGGTGTCCCAAGGCCCAGGGGGTGCGTCAGAACATTTTCATCACCTTTCACAATCACCAATGGGACAAGGCAGGGATGTCCTCTGTCCCCTCTCTTATACATCCTAGTGACGGAGCACCTGCTCTCATCAATTCGCCATAACCCCAATATTAGGTGGATTGAGGTGGGAGGCACCGAGTACAAGTGCTCTCTATTTGCTGATGATGTCCTAGTATATATCACTCAATCACATATATCCATCCCTGCTGTTATGGCTGAAATAGATCACTTTGTTACATGGTAAAATTTTAAAATCAATGCAGCGAAGTCTGAGGCCCTCGATGTCTCCCTCCCCAAATCCATATAGGATTCCATCCAGTCCAACTTTCCCTTTGCCTGGCCCTCACAGGGTATCAAATACTTAGGAATTCCTATTCATAGAGACCTCTCCCATCTATGTTATCTTAATTTTGGGCCCTTTATTGAACAATTCCATACAGACCACGGTTGGCAAGTTAGAACTGTAAGATTCACTACGTGAACCACTGGTGTTTTGTGGAAAAGCACATGTACACTGCGTTCCAAATTATTATGCAAAAAGTGTTTAGGAGTGATAAGGGAAGAATTTGTTTGTTTGTCAGTTAAACTCATTGATGGTGATGTGTGTCAGGGCTCTTTATATCACTGTAAGCAATTGCAGACACCTGTGCTAATTAGTTTGGCAGGTGTGTCCAATGAAAGGCAAGACTACTTAAGAAGGCTCTCTCACATTATTAAGCAGCCTACATTTTCTGCCAAAATGGGAAAGAAAAAGGATGTGTCGGCTGCTGAGAAGCAACAAATTGTGGAGTGTTTAGGTCAAGGCATGACTACAATCAACATTGTGCGATGATCAGGATGAAGTGTCTTGGCAATCAAGAAGTATGTAGCTGATTCACAGTACACACGTGTGCGTGCTGATAAGGGCAAATTGAGGACTCTTTCCTACAGGCAATTACGTCAGGTTGAAAGAGCAGCGGCAAAAAAGCCTTGTCATAGCAGCAGACAAGTTTTTGAAGCTGCTTGTGCCTCCAACGTCCCCCGAACAACAAGATGCAGGGTCCTTCAGAGGTTTGCAGCTGTGCATACGCCATCCTGTCGACCTCCTCTATCCACTTCACACAAGCAGAAACGGCTCCAGTGGGCCAAACATTACATGAAGACTGATTTCAAAACTGTTTTGTTCACGGATGAGTGCCGTGCAGCGCTCGATGGTCCAGATGGATGGAGTGGAGGATGGCTGGTTGATGGACACCCCACGCAAACACGGCTACAGCGCCAACAAGGAGGAGGTGGAGTAATGTTTTGGGCTGGAATCATGGGGAGAGAGATTGTCGGCCCCTTTAGGATCCCTGAAGGCGCTAAAGATGAACTCCATAATGTATGTGGATTTTCTCAAACAGCACTTCCTGCCATGGTTCAAGAAGAAGAACCGTGTATTTCACAGCAAGATCATTTTTCTGCATGATAATGCACCATCTCATGCTGCACATAAAACATCTGCATCTCTGGCTGATATGGGCATAAAAGGGGACAAACTTATGGTGTGACCCCCATGCTCCCCTGACCTCTATCCCATTCAGAACCTTTGGAGCATCATTAAAAGGAGTGTCTATGATGGCGGGAGGCAGTTCACATCTAAGCAACAGCTCTGGGAGGGTATTCTGTCCTCATGCAAAACAATTGAAGCAGAAACCATCCAAAACCTGACAAATTCAATGGACGAGAGAGTTCAGAAGCTCCTTTCGAACAAGGGGTCCTATGTGAAAATGTAACATCACCTAGAATAAAGTTTTGAGTTGAAAACTGTTTGATTTCAGTTTCTAACAACCTGCTAATGCTTATAATTTCAAAAATGACCATTTTTTGGGTCTTTATTAAAATGAAAAGGTTGATCGAAAAGTTTGGGGGATCTAAGAGTGTGGCAACCCAGTAGTCATGATTACTTCGAATTCTGACAATATGAGGGTCATGCTGCAGGTAGTGCAGCAAGAAGGCACTTATGTGTCTTGCGCATCTCGGAGCCCCAAAATTATTTTCCGGGCTAGATGCAGCTAAAAATTATTTTTAATTTTAAATCTGGTGGAGCTTATTATAGATGGCCTAATAGGATCAGTGCTGCACACTGCTACAAAGCCCAAATTATTTTCCAGTCAAGATACAGATAAACATGATTAGTAATTTGAAAGCTTAAAACGGTTGGTAGGGTGATTTTAACCAATCATCAAGCTTTTACTCTCCCCAGGATGACACAGGGGTAGAAAAGTCGTTTCGGATCCATGATTTGTTCATCTTTATGAACGTGAGTCTGTCTACATTATCAGTGGAGAGCCGCGTGCGCTTATCTGTCAGCACACCACCAGCAGCGCTGAACACACGTTCAGACAGAACGCTGGCTGCGGGGCATGACAAGATCTCCAAGGCGTAAGTGGCTAGCTCCGGCCATTTATCCAGATTGGAAGCCCAAAAACAGCAAGGGTCCAGTGACACAGTCGTGGCTTCAATGTTTACTTGGAGATACTCCTGTACCATTGTCTCTAGGCGTTGACTATGTGTCAGACTTCTTGTCTCCTGTGGCCTTGCAAAGGATGGGCTAAAAAAGTGGTGAAATGATTCCGAAAAATTGATGTTACCAGCAGATACTGTGGTTCTGTTACGGTTTGAGTGCTGAACACTTGACGGTCCCACGGTTGGCAAGTTGGAACTGTGAGATTCACTACGTGCACCACTGGTGTTTTGTGGAAAAGCACATGTAAGATTCTGCAACAGTCTCTGCTGATACTCCTGCATGCGTGCATCCCTTTCTATGGCAGGAATAATTTCGGCAAATTTACTTTTGTACCGGGGATCTAACAGTGTGGCAACCCAGTAGTCAGGATTATTTCTAATTCTCACAATTCGAGGGTCATGTTGCAGGTAGTGCAGCAAGAAGGCACTCATGTGTGTTGTGCATCCAGGAGCACCAAGTCCCTGTTGTGTTGGTGGCGAGGTAACAATCATGCTTCCTTCCTCTGTCCTCTCCCCCCAACCTCGCACAACAGAAATGTGATCAAGGTCTCCCTCATCTGATGAGTCTTCCATCAGTTCGTCCTCCACTTCTTCCTGGGCTCCTGCACCTTCCTCACTAGTTTGGCTGCTACCATGCGCCCTGGTAAAACCATCTCCCCCACTCTCACATGCCTGCCGCCTTGGTGCTGCCGACCGTCTGGACCTTGCAGATGTTAGCCCTTCCGCATACAACTCCTCCTCCTCTACTTCCTCCACCTCCTCTTGTGCCACCACCTGACTCCGAATTCTGTTTAACATGTGCTCCAGCATGTAAATCACCGGAATAGTCATGCTGATAATGGCATCATCAGCACTAAACATCTTCGTCGCCATTTCAAAACTGTGCAGAAGGGTGCATAGGTCCCTGATCTGAGACCACTCCTCCAGCGTGATTTGCCCCACTTCTGGATCTCGTTGGCCCAGGCTATACGTCAGAACGTATTGCACCAGGGCTTGTCGGTCCTGCCACAGTCGCTGCAACATGTGCAGAGTTGAATTCCACCGGGTAGGCACATCGCATTTTAGCCGGTGAAGTGGCAGGCCCAACGACTTCTGTAGAGATGTAAGTCGCTGAGCTGCGGGATGCGAACGGCGGAAGTGAGCACACAGCGACCGTGCCCTCTGCAGAAGGCCATCTAGTCTGGGATAGTGGGCTAAAAATTGCTGGACAACCAGGTTCAACACGTGAGCCATACAAGGCACGTGTGTGACATTGCCCCGGCGAAGGGCCGCACCCAGGTTTGCAGCATTGTCGCACACGGCCTTCCCTGGTTTCAGGTCCAGTGGAGACAGCCATTCATGAAATTGGTTCTCCAGAGCTGACCACAACTCCTCAGCTGTGTGACTCACATTTCCCAGACATTTCAAAGTAAAAACCGCCTGATGACGTTGAGCCCTACTGCCAGCATAGTAAGGAGGTGTGCAGGATCCCTTCTGCGCAGTTAGAAAGCTTGTGGCATGACCAGACAGGCTTTGGGTGCAGGTGGAAGACCAAGAGGAGGTTGAGGAGGCAGAAGCAGTGGAGGAACTTTGACATAAAGAGGATTGACGCACAACTCGTGGGGACGGCAAGACTTGGACAGCAGCCCCTTGTCCTGCTGTCACCATAGTTACCCAGTGCCCAGTCAGCGACATGTAACGCCCCTGTCCATGCCTACTCGTCCAAGTGTCTGTGGTGAAATGCACCCTGTCACACACAGAGTTTCTCAAAGAAGCGGTGATGTTGTGTGCGACATGCTGGTGGAGCGCAGGCACACCTTTCTTTGAGAAGTAGTGCCGACTGGGCATCTGGTACTGGGGCACTGCGACGGACATAAGGTCTCGAAAATCCTCTGTGTCCACCAGGCGGAAAGGCAGCATTTCTGTAGCCAAGAGCTTGCAGATGGTGAAATTCAACCTCTTAGCTTTCTCATGGCTAGGAGGAAATGGTCTTTTACTTGTCCACATCTGAGGGACCGAGGGCTGGCTATTGTGCTTAGACGGGGTTGATAAGGGTGTCCCCGGCAAACTGCCGGTCTGTGAGGAAGATGCAGGCGGACATGTTAGGTTGCCTTGATCCAAAGGTGGTGCTATCGATGTCGGACAGCGCTCAACACCAGCTGGTGTTCCCACCTCCAAAGAAAATGATGACCTGCCAATCACGCTGGCTGTTGCGGGTAAAGAGGTGGCAGGTCTGTGCCCCAAAACAGGTGTGACTGCTGTCCCCCCAGTCACAGAGGATGAAGAGGCCGCGGATGCACAAGATATGGCAGACGGTGGTTGGCCCGGCCGGCTAGGCCGCATTGTAGCACACTGAGCTTCCCACTGCAACTTATGCTTCATGTCCATGTGCCGGTTCATGCATGAAGTACTCAAACTATGTATTTTTTGGCCTCTACTTAGCGTTTGCTGACAAATGTTACAGATAACACGAGTTGGGTCATCTTTATCGATCTGAAAAAATGCCCAGGCTATGCAAGGCTTAGCACCCATGCGACCTGAAGAGCCACCACGACTTGTGGTGAGAGGCAGAGTTGTGTTTGAGGATGCAGTTGTTGACGTGCTTCCAGTACTACGTCTCTGTCCAGGAAGGCGCAACCTGACCTCGTCGTCACTAGCATCTTCCTCCACCTCCTCTGCTGACCTCATCTCTTGGCTGACTGTGGGTTGACAGTAAGTAGGATCTCCAACCTCATCATCATCACCCTGTGTGTTATCACACCCATCGTCCTCAGAGCCAACCTGTTCCTGCCCTGACAAAAAACTAAAGTTGTCGCTCCAATCAGGTATTTGAGTCTTATCATCGTCTTCCTCATTGTCTCCACCAACAGGAGTTACAGTTTGGGAATGAGGATCTACATTATGGTCAGAACCTTCTGCGTCTGGTCCTGGATCCGACTCATAAAGATTCTGGGCATCAGCGCAGATCATTTCCTCGTCTGGATTCACAGAAGCGCTGGAGTCGACCTCTGATTCCCAGGCTATAGTATGAGTAAACAGCTCTGCAGACTCAACCATCTGTTCTACCTCATACTCAGACGGGCAGCTGGAGATTTGGGAGCTGTGAGGAAGCAAGTGCGATTTGGGTGACACCTTTGAGGACTGGAGTATTTGTGATGTTGAAGTTGATGTGGAGGAGAGCCCACTTAAAGGAGCACTTGATATCCGTTGAAGCACCTGCTGTTTTTGTGCCTCATCTGGAATTTGTAGCGATTGGCGTGGCCGTAAGAAAGGGATCTTATCACATTGTCCGCTAAAAGAAGTAGACATTTTAGTTTGGCTGGAAGATGGTCTTTCTTCTGCAGATGTTACTGTTGCTTTAACACCTACCCCACGGACACAACCTTTTTTCCCCTTCCCAACACGCCTATTCCCCTTTCCACCAGCAGCAGGCCTTTTTCCACTCATTTTGGTGGTTAACTAATTCACAACTCTGGAGTTGTTTGCACAAAAAAACAATGGATGGTAACCGAGCAGAGCTGAGTGGCCAAACTGTGGTATTAGGCCAAAACTATTGGCTGGGTTAGATGCAGAAAAAAATTATATTCAATTTGCAACCTGATGGAGGTCAGTATAGATGGACTAATACAACAAGTCCCACACACAGCTAGAAGCCCAATATTTTTTCAGAGGTAGATGCAGAAAAAAATATATTCAGTTTGCAACCTGATGGAGGTCAGTATAGATGGACTAATACAACAAGTCCCACACACAGCTAGAAGCCCAATATTTTTTCAGAGGTAGATGCAGAAAAAAATATATTCAGTTTGCAACCTGATGGAGGTCAGTATAGATGGACTAATACAACAAGTCCCACACACAGCTAGAAGCCCAATATTTTTTCAGAGGTAGATGCAGAAAAAAATATATTCAGTTTGCAACCTGATGGAGGTCTGTATAGATGGATTAATAGAACAAGTCCCACACACAGCTAGAAGCCCAATATTTTTTCAGAGGTAGATGCAGAAAAAAATATATTCAGTTTGCAACCTGATGGAGGTCAGTATAGATGGACTAATACAACAAGTCCCACACACAGCTAGAAGCCCAAATATTTTTTCAGAGGTACTGTAGATGCAGATAAAAATTATTTTTAATTTGCAACCTGATGGAGGTCAGTATAGATAGACTAATAGAGAAAGTCCGACACACTGCTAGAAGGCCAAATATTTTTTCAGAGCTAGATGCAGAAAAAAATTAGATTCAGTTTGCAACCTGATGGAGGTCAGTATAGATGGACTAACAGAGAAAGTCCCACACACTGCTAGAAGGCCAAATATTTTTTCAGAGCTAGATGCATACAAAAAATTATTTTGAATTTGCAACCTGATGGAGGTCAGTATAGGTGGACTAATAGAACAAGTCCCACACACTGCTAGAAGGCCAAATATTTTTTCAGAGCTAGATGCAGAAAAAAATTATATTCAGTTTGCAACCTGATGGAGGTCTGTATAGATGGATTAATAGAACAAGACCCACACACAGCTAGAAGCCCAATATTTTTTCAGAGGTAGATGCAGAAAAAAATATATTCAGTTTGCAACCTGATGGAGGTCAGTATAGATGGACTAATACAACAAGTCCCACACACAGCTAGAAGCCCAATATTTTTTCAGAGGTAGATGCAGAAAAAAATATATTCAGTTTGCAACCTGATGGAGGTCAGTATAGATGGACTAATACAACAAGTCCCACACACAGCTAGAAGCCCAAATATTTTTTCAGAGGTACTGTAGATGCAGATAAAAATTATTTTTAATTTGCAACCTGATGGAGGTCAGTATAGATGGACTAATAGAGAAAGTCCGACACACTACTAGAAGGCCAAATATTTTTTCAGAGCTAGATGCAGAAAAAAATTATATTCAGTTTGCAACCTGATGGAGGTCAGTATAGATGGATTAATAGAACAAGACCCACACACAGCTAGAAGCCCAATATTTTTTCAGAGGTAGATGCAGAAAAAAATATATTCAGTTTGCAACCTGATGGAGGTCAGTATAGATGGACTAACAGAGAAAGTCCCACACACTACTAGAAGGCCAAATATTTTTTCAGAGCTAGATGCAGAAAAAAATTATATTCAGTTTGCAACCTGATGGAGGTCTGTATAGATGGATTAATAGAACAAGACCCACACACAGCTAGAAGCCCAATATTTTTTCAGAGGTAGATGCAGAAAAAAATATATTCAGTTTGCAACCTGATGGAGGTCAGTATAGATGGACTAATACAACAAGTCCCACACACAGCTAGAAGCCCAATATTTTTTCAGAGCTAGATGCAGAAAAAAATTATATTCAGTTTGCAACCTGATGGAGGTCTGTATAGATGGATTAATAGAACAAGACCCACACACAGCTAGAAGCCCAATATTTTTTCAGAGGTAGATGCAGAAAAAAATATATTCAGTTTGCAACCTGATGGAGGTCAGTATAGATGGACTAATACAACAAGTCCCACACACAGCTAGAAGCCCAATATTTTTTCAGAGGTAGATGCAGAAAAAAATATATTCAGTTTGCAACCTGATGGAGGTCAGTGTAACGGGTCTGGGAGGCGGAACCTCTGAGCTACTATACAAGGGGGCAGTCCTTGTAAGGGAGCGGGTGGCGACCAGGGAAGACGGGCAGGAGGTCACAGCAGGTGACCGGAACAGTCTCTGAGTGATCGGGCTGGAGGTCACGGCAAGTGACCGGGGCAGTCTCTGGATGAACGGGCTGATGGTCACGGCAAGTGACCGGGGCAGTCTCTGGATGAACGGGCAGATGGTCACGGCAAGTGACCGGGGCAGTCTCTGGATGAACGGGCAGATGGTCACGGCAAGTGACCGGGGCAGTCTCTAGGTAAAGGGTTGGTACGACCTGTAGCGGCTGATGATAGACGTGAGCTCCCAGGTGAGCAGGCAAGAGTCTCTGGATGAACGGGTGGTCACAGCATGTGACGGCGGAGCCTCCAGGAAGACCAACAGACAGGCGGCAGATGAGCGCTCCCAGGTGAGCGGGCAGAAGTCTCTGGACAGGCGGGTGGTCACAGCATGTGACGGCAGAGCCTCCAGGTAGGCTAGCAGACAGGCAGCAGATGAGCGCTCCCAGGTGAGCGAGCAGGAGTCACTGGACAGGCAGGTGGTCACAGCACGTGACGGCGGAGCCTCCAGGTAGACTAGCAGGCAGGTAGCTGGTGTGTGCTCCCAGGTGAGCGGGCAAGCTGGTCCATAGACAGACTGACAGGAGTTGGAAGGCAGACCGTCGGACCTCAGGCAAGCAGGCAGGTGGCTGATGTGCGCTCCCAGGTGAGCGGGCAGGCTGGTCCTTAGACAGACTGACAGGAGTAGTAAGACAGACCGTCGGAACTCAGACTAGCAGGCAGGTAGCAGATAATCAGGCAGGAATCTGGCAGGTAACTGGCAGGTTACTGGCAACGGGACCTGAGGGCTGAAGCAGAGTAGTGAACAGTGCAACAACATTGCTCGGGCACCTCCATTTTGGAGGAGGTGCCTTATATATGGTGAAGTCCTCCGGCCATTGTCCGGGGACTCCTTAGGACGGCGCGCGCGGCCCCTTTAAGAGGGAGGGAGAGCGCGCGCGCCCTAAGCACAGTGGCCGGGAAGGAGTGCGCGCTGCCAGCAGAGCGGGAGGAGGACGCCGGGCACGGAGCAGGGAGGTGAGGGGAACAGCGTCCCTGCCTGGCAGAGGGCAGGGACGCCGGCGCTACAGTCAGTATAGATGGACTAATACAACAAGTCCCACACACAGCTAGAAGCCCAAATATTTTTTCAGAGGTACTGTAGATGCAGATAAAAATTATTTTTAATTTGCAACCTGATGGAGGTCAGTATAGATGGACTAATAGAGAAAGTCCGACACACTACTAGAAGGCCAAATATTTTTTCAGAGCTAGATGCATACAAAAAATTATTTTGCATTTGCAACCTGATGGAGGTCAGTATAGGTGGACTAAAAGAACAAGTCCTACACACTGCTAGAAGGCCAAATATTTTTTCAGAGCTAGATGCAGAAAAAAATTATATTCAGTTTGCAACCTGATGGAGGTCTGTATAGATGGATTAATAGAACAAGACCCACACACAGCTAGAAGCCCAATATTTTTTCAGAGGTAGATGCAGAAAAAAATATATTTAGTTTGCAACCTGATGGAGGTCAGTATAGATGGACTAATACAACAAGTCCCACACACAGCTAGAAGCCCAATATTTTTTCAGAGGTAGATGCAGAAAAAAATATATTCAATTTGCAACCTGATGGAGGTCAGTATAGATGGACTAATACAACAAGTCCCACACACAGCTAGAAGCCCAAATATTTTTTCAGAGGTACTGTAGATGCAGATAAAAATTATTTTTAATTTGCAACCTGATGGAGGTCAGTATAGATAGACTAATAGAGAAAGTCCGACACACTACTAGAAGGCCAAATATTTTTTCAGAGCTAGATGCAGAAAAAAATTATATTCAGTTTGCAACCTGATGGAGGTCAGTATAGATGGATTAATAGAACAAGACCCACACACAGCTAGAAGCCAAATATTTTTTCAGAGCTAGATGCAGAAAAAAATTAGATTCAGTTTGCAACCTGATGGAGGTCAGTATAGATGGACTAATAGAATGATGCTATGCCCAAAAGATTTTACTTCACTAGGTGCAGTAAAAAAATGGTATTCTATACACAGGTGGTATATCTTGCAACACAGATAGGCTACTCCACTGACTAACACACTCTGCAATAGGCCAAAAAGGATTAGCTTTGCTAGATTCAGCCAAATGCTGTGAAAAAAACTTGCACAGCACTGGCACAGACCTGCCTGGCAAAAACTGATAGGAACTGATGTAACCTAGTCCTGAAAAGGACTCCAATTACAATTAGTCTTTACTCCCACAACCTATCTATTTAAGAGCACAGACCTGCCTGATAAAAGTCGTAGGAAATGCTGTAACCTAGTCCTTAAAAGGACTGCAATCACAACTATTCCCTACTCCCAAGCTATCTGTATATTTGTGCGAAAATTGGCTTGAAATTAACAAGGTATAGCGCACACAGCAACAGCGGTGCCGTCTAACACGCAGCTGCAGCAGTGAGAAAATGGTGGCGACGGGGAAAATGCCTTGGTCTTATAGGGCAAGGACATGTGACATACACTGCCAATGACACATGCCCTTGCTTGTGTGAAAAAAAGCACTTCGCTCCGTGTGTGCGCTGCTGATAGGCTGACAGATTGCACCTCCCCACTGTAAATGCGGGAAAGAGAAAAAAAAATGGAGATCTTCATTGTTCCTGCAGAGATCCATCCCCTGCCCCTCCCCCCACCCCGCTGTACACTCAAACTGCGTATTAACATTAATTTTCATCATTACTGAGAAAAAATCCAGTTATGATTTTGGTGCACGAACAGTTATCGAACATAACCTCGAACAGCCGAATTTTTCTCAAATTGTTCGTGTTCGCCGAACGGCTCGAACACCGCCCAAAACAGCTCGAATTTGAGATTGGCGAACAGTTCGAGTAGAACAACGCTCATCTCTACTCATCATCGTCCACCTCTTGTGACACTTTCTCACCGTCGCCTTTGTGTGACCGTCGCTGCTCAAATATTTGGGCGTCGCTACACGCGATCTCCTCTTGCCCGGCTTCAAGTGGACCGGGCGAGAGGCTCGAATCTATAAATGGAAAAGTGAACAGCTCTTCAGAGTGTCCAAGTGTGAGATCAGTTGTCTCTGGGTACTCGGCATGGTGGGAGGAAGGAGGATCAGGGTGAGGAATATGCGGTCGAGACTCACGACTACTAAGACTTGACCGTGTGGAAGACAGGGTGGTGGTGGTGGTGGCTAAGTGACTGGAAGCATTATCCGCTATCCAACCAACAACCTTTTGACACTGCTCTGGGTTCAATAGTGGTGTGCTGCGGTCCCCTAGGAATTGGGACAGGAAGGTCAGGCGAGAAGATGTGGGTGTTTGTTGTGGCACAATTTCAGCTTGCCCACGGCCTTGTCCTCGGCCTCTGCATACACCATTACCATCACATCCAGTTCTCCGTCCCTTGCCCACGTGCTTTGCCCATTTTAAATGGAGGACAGTATCTTCCACGCTCACTACAAATGACTAAGTTTGGAGCGAACTTATCTGTGATCCATGTGACGGAGAAAGCAGAGTTTTAAATACCTGGCCTTTAGGTAAGTAGTTTGAACAGCAAACTGGTGAGAATTGCTTCACTGACACACTGAAAGAAATTTTTAATTGAGGCCAGAAATGGCAGTATTTTCTAGCAATGTATATGTGATCCGTTTGATGGAGAAAACACAGTTTTAAATTGCTGGAATTCTAGCGCTGTAATATGGAAAGGACCTGGCTGTATTCTGCAGTGCCAACAAGCAAATGGCGCAGAAAAACTGTGTACTCTGGATTGCTTTTTAAGCAAATAATGAGGATTAAGATCCAAAAAAAAGTATTCCTGACCCCTGAGACCCGGGCCTTTGTATAGAAATATCTAACAGCAGCAGAAGTCAGAATTGGAATGGAGCCACTTGTCCTATATGCACTGCAGTCTGCTATATACCCTGCCTGCCTGCCTATGTACACTGCCTGCCTGATATCTCTGCAGATGGATTAGTTAGTCCTCAAAAGGACTGTTTGTTAAGATGGATATGTGTAATGTACGGTTTTTCTCCATACACTACCTAATACACAAGCAAATCTCTCCCTGACGCAGCAGCACCTCTCACTACTCTGCCTGATTCCTGAGTGACTGTGACGAGCATGGCGGCGCCAGGTCTGATATAGACCTGATGACGCTGTGCGGCCAGCCAATCACTAATGCCACAACCATTGCTGCGGCATTACAATGAGTGGCAGGCAATCCCTGCATGTTGATTGGCACTCTAAAGAGCGCCAAACATGCAGGGAGGGGACCCGAGCTCCCGCCGAGCAACCCTGGAAATTACTCGGCGAGCGCCGAGCATCTCGAGCAGTGAGATGCTCGGGCGAGCACCGAGCAGTAGCGAGCATGCTCGCTTATCACTAGCCCTCATCTCTACCACCACCCCCAGTAATGGTTGATGGTAATCTGGAGTTCCAGATTTCAAGGATTGTAGATTCTCGTCTCCAAAGTCGTTCTCTACAATACTTGGTGCACTAGAAGGGTTATGGTCCAGAGGAGAGGATGTGGGTTTCAGCATCAGAGGTGAATGCTTCCAGGTTTGTTCGTTCATTCTACACATCTTATCCTGAGAAACCCTGTCCTGAGTGTCCGGGGCCCACTCGTAGAGGAGGGGGTACAGTCACGGGTGTGTCAGAAGTGAAATTTTAAAAAAATGCTTGGCCTGATACAGGTGACCATTTTTTGTTCAAAAAAATAGGCCATTGCAATCCATACAGTTTAACATTATTTTTTATTAAAAAAAAATATTTTCAATTAATTAAGGAAACTTGGTTTCCAGAGACCAAGCAATTAAAATATACGTAAGGCGTGCAATAAGAGACGGGCAAGTGGAAGTGCTGATGATGGTACGCGCAGACGGCGAGGACGTGGCGCAGGTGCGACTGCGCCTGTTACTGGAATACAAGCAACACGTTACATAGCTTCCTGCCCAACTTTTCAGGGATGCACGGGACACCATTTCTAGCCACACTAGTGCGAACATGTGGTCAGTTGGATAGCAGATAATGCTTCCAGCATGCTTGCCAGCACCACCCAGTCTTCCACACGGTCCAGTCTTACCCGCCAAGAGTCTGGATGCCTTAATCCTCACCCTGATCCTCCTTCCACCCACCATGTTGAGTCACAGGAGACCAGTGATCACACATTAGGACACTCGGAGGAGCTTTTTACATCATCATTTCTTGATTGTGGCCTCTCACCCTGCATGTTCCAAAAGGGACAGGAGGACATGCTGTTGAGTGATGCACAAAACTTAGAGCAGCCACCGTCACAAGAAGATGACGATGGGGAATTGCAATTATTGTCTAAGAAGGTAGATGATGATGAGACACAGTTGCCGATAAGTCAGGTTGTTGTTAAGTCACCAAGTCAGTAGGACCAGGGTGTGGCGGTGGAAGACAAGGTGGTGGATGACAAAGTCACTGACTTAACCTAGGAAGCTGGCATGCAGAGTGAGGACAGCAAAGCTGAGGGGGAGGGATTGGCAGCACCGAAACAGTCAGGAAGAAGCATCGGGGTGACCAGAGGGAGAAGGTGGGCAATGGTTCTGCAGAGCACCGACACTAATGAATTTCTCCATCAAAGAGTTAGGTGTTCCCCAGTCTGGGACTTTTTTAAAGAGAGTTCTGAGACAATAAAAAGGTCATTTGCAACTTATGCCATGCCAAGATCAGCAGGGGCCTGACCACTAAGAATCTAACCACCACCAGCATAATCAGGCACATGTCATCTAAGCACCCAACTTGGTGGGCTGGACACCTTGGTCCACAATTTGTGCCAGCAGGTGACACCACTGCCTCTTCCCCTGTGCCAGGTGCTTCACGATCCCCTGTCCATGACACTGGCACAGATGCCTCCCGCCCTGCACCTGTCCTTGCACAATCTGAGGCACCATCATTAGGGACTTCCAAATCCTTACCCCATCACAATGTTCAGCAGTCCCTACCCCAGGCCTTGGAATGAAATAGTTCCCAGCCACCCACCCACAGGCCCAAACACTAAATGGGTACATTTTTACATGCTGCTTGTCATGAAAATGTTGCTGTTTAGGCTTGTGGACACGGAGGATTTCTCCCAACTCTTGGCGGCAGCTGCCCCTCGGTACTTGGTCCCCGGCCGCCACTATTTCTCCCGATATGGCATCCCCACCTTGTACCAGCACGTGTCCTGTGCCATTACCAACCAATTGTCCACTTAATGACCAATGCTACATTTCCCTGATGGCACACTGGGTGAACATTGTGAAGGCCGGGGCTGAATCCCACACTGGGAAGGCACATGTGCTACTGACGCCGAGGATTGCTTGCTCTACTTTTATCAGGGCTTCCTCCACCTCCTACATCAGTTCCTGAATCCCCCCTGCTCCTCCTCCATCTCCGATTTGGTATCTCAGAGCACATCGTCCACATCATCCGGAAGCTGGAACTTTGCAGCACTGCCTCAGTGAAACGGCAACAGGGTCGCTGAAGCTAATTTGTCTATGACCGCATAACATGGCAGTTATTGATAGGAATAACAGACCAGACAGATCTGTGGCTCTCACCACTAAACCTACAACCAGGCATGGCTGTGTGTGATAATGGTAGTAACCTGACGGCAGCTGTGAAGCTTGGCAAGCTCAGACACGTATCATACTTGACCGACGTGCTCAACTTGGTAGTTCAGCGGTTTCTGAAAACCTACTCAAATTTGCCAGAGCTTCTGGTCAAGGTATGCCATGTCAATGCCCGTTTCCGCAAGTCATCTATAGCTGCTACCACTTTAGCAGTGCCGCAGCAGTGCATGCAAGTGCCAGCTCACCGACTGGTGTGCGACATAACCACATGCTGGAACTCCACACTGTACATGCTGGCAAGGCTTTATGAGCAGCAGAGGCTAGTTGAATACCAGCTTTAATATGCCTGTTGGCATTCTGGTCAGCCTCCGCACATAACAACTGAAGAGTGGGCGTGAATGTCTGACATTTGTGTGGTTCTTCAAAACTTTAAGGACTCCACAAAGATGGTGTGCGGTGATGATGTCAAAATCAGTGCAACAATCCCACTTTCGTGCCTACTTATTAAACATGAAGCTTTATATGCGGACCAGGTGGAGATGGAGGAAGACATAAGACAGGGAAATACTACCCAGCCTCATCGCATCGGCTCAGCTCAGATTGGGTAACAATGAGGTGGTATAGGCTGAGGAGGAAGAACAGGAGCTGGTTGATAGCATAACAGAGGGTAGTACTCACACAAGCTTCATCCCATCTCTCCTACGTGGATGGGCTGAGGAGGGGAGTGAGGAGGAAGAGAGGGAGGAGGAGATTGAGAGTCATGATCATGGTGGAGGCAGGGAAGTGTTGGCTGTAGGGAGCTTGGCACATATGGATGACTTTTCCATACCACCAAAAGACAGCAGCACATAAAGTGTTTGTAATCTTCAATATTTGAATGAGGCCCTCTAGTTGTTCTAGTTGTTGCCTTCAAGGGTGTATGGATGACCCACCTTATTTTTTTTCTGGCTTTGCACTCTTTGCAGAGCTTTTATGAGTGCAGAAGTACCAGAACTACACTTTCCTACTATTTGAATGAGGCCCTCCAGTTGGTGCCTTCAAGGGTGTATGGATGACCCTGATGTAATTTTTTTCTGACTTTGCATTGTGTGCAGAGCTTTTAACACTAGAACTACTGATGGAGTCATTTTGACTCCTTTCGTTTTTTATTTCTCTTCTGTGACTACATTTTTCAGAATTCCGGCTTGAAACTCAGTGACTTTTCCTCAAATATGATGTGAAAAAAGATTTTGTGAGAATAAATAATTTTGGTGAAAAATTTGCGCGTTTTTTTCAAAATTTACCAAGAACTACTGAAGGGAGTCATTTTGACTCCCTACTATATTTTGAGGTCCTTTTGTCACTAAATGTTGCTATAAAGTTTTGTGCATAATTTTTTCACTCTGTCTTATTTACCCTGATGTTCATATAGATGTAGTTCAATTTACATGTCAACTTTTCACATTTTCCTTGTGTTTTACCTGCTTGTATTACTGTGTAATGCTGAACAAAATAGCTTGTTTACTCTAGGCTCTTATCTTATGCTAATGAAGGGTGGTGTTTTTCTAAGGTCCTAGCAGGAGACAGTATTCTGGATAGTAACTTTACTTTCAGTTCAGCTGAAGAGACAAAGAGAACAGACGCAGACATACGAGCTCTGAAGACTCATACAGGTATGAATTGTTATGAAATAGTTTAGCTGTCTGTCAACTGATTCAGCCCACCTACTTTTGAAGGTGGCAGAACAGTTATTATTTCTTTTAGTTTTCATTTCATTTCTATTTTTCAGCAGGGAACTATATAGAATTATGGAATTTGTGAGGAATATGGAGAGAAGACGTTTGATAAAGCCTCAGGATATTCTGGCTACTTTGCAATCCATACCGGAGGATGAATCGGAATCCGAATTGCAGGAACATGTATTTGATTCTGACAGTGATGAAGATTTCATTCCTCAGAACATATCAAGTGAATCTGAAGACTCAGAAGGAAAAAATCCAGAAGGTAAGTAGTTATGTGTATTTATTTGTTCTTCCACACACTGAGTTAGGGCCTGTGCACACTAGCAGAATTCTGGCTGAATAGCCATCTGGATATTATTGCCGCAATACAGGCCGTACCTGCCCGCTCATGCCTGAAGCTCCGCTCCGAACCCCGGGCTGGAGCCGCTGTCAGGGACAGAGCAGCGCTTGCTTACGCGCGAGCACGGCTCCGTCCCAGACAGCGGCTCCAGCCCGGGGTTCGGAGCGGAGCTTCAGGTATGAAACTCCGCTCTGTACCTGAGCGGGCAGGTACGGGCCGGATTGTGGTGAGAATATCCGGTCGGATATTCCGCCGCTAATCCAGCCAGTGTGCACGGACCCTTACAAAACAAAAATTCTAAATATTCATCAACTTTTTTACAGATATTCCAAGCACATCAACTGGGGATCGGGCTCATGCAGTTATGTTGCCTCGTGACCATCCTCCTGGTCGTGGACAGAAAAAATCAGCAAAACGTCCCAGAAATGAAAGACCAACAGATAACGATGGCGGCGAAGGTAATGCAACAACAAACACCAGAGAAGGCGAATCTGAAGGAATACTAGTTTCAGCGGATGGTATTCAATGGAAACCTGTTGAAATTGGAGAACACTTGCCTGGTAGGCGTGACAGCCAAAATATTCTTCGAGAAGCACCTGGCCCTACAGGATACGCCAGAAGAAATATCATTATCGATAGTCCTTTGAGCGCATGGCGTTTATTTTTTGATTCATATATATTGACACATATAAAGAACTGTACGCTTGCAGAAGCATGCAGGAACAATAATTTACAGTTTACTCTATCTGATGAGGAGCTAGATGCATTCATTGCGATATTCTATGCTCGTGGAATATCTGGCACGAACCGTCACTCGATTAGCAGTATTTGGTGTAATGACTGGGGAATACCGTTTTGCAATGTCTAGGGACCGCTTTGTTGAAATTATGAGGTTTCTCAGATTTGATGAGAAATCTACTCGATCGGAGAGACTGCAAACGGACAAGTTTGCTCTATTTTCTACTGTGTGGGACAGGTTTATTGAAAATTGTATTGCGTGTTACAAACCTGGCCCATACATAACGGTGGATGAGCAACTTTTCCCAAGCAAAACTAGGTGTCCATTCACGCAGTACATGCCTTCCAAACCAGATAAATATGGCCACAAATATTGGCTAGCTGTTGATAAGAGGAGCAAATATCTGGCAAATGGCTTCCCTTATCTAGGCAAAGATGACACACGCCGTGCTGAGGACCGTTTAGCTGACCATGTGGTAATGAAGTTATTGGACCCGTTTTTGAAAAAAGGTCGCAATGTTACAACCGATAATTATTTTACTTCAGTAAAATTAGCTAAACAGCTAAAAAGCAAAGGAACAACCATCGTGGGAACACTGAACAAGATAAGGCGAGAAGTGCCTAAAGAAATAAAATCCATGAAAGAGGAATTGTACAACACTAAAGTGTTTAGAAATGAAGACAATTTTACACTTACAGTATATCAAGGAAAGCCCAACAAAAATGTTGTCATTTTGAGTTCCGTCCATCCAGATGTTGTTGTTGCGTCTGATTCCGCTAAAAAAACTCCAGAAACGGTAAAGTTTTACAATGAAACAAAATATGGAGTAGATGTAGTTAATCAGATGGCACGAAAATATACCACACGAACATGCACAAGGAGATGGCCTGTTCATGCATTTGAAAATGCCTTAGACTTTGCGGGTATAAATGCATGGATAATATTCAAGGAGATTACCCACCAAAAAATGTCACGCAAGGCATTTTTGCAAACGCTTGTGAGAGAGTTGAGTGGTCCTTATGTCACAGATAGGGAAAAGGGTTCCACGTCCCAAGTTTCTACATGCTCAGAAGTGATGGTTCAAACAAAATTTTGCCAGATCAAAGAAAAGTGCAAGAAAAATAGATCTGTCGGAAATTGTAAGACTTGTGGTAAGTCTTTGTGTGGGCAATGTACTGCCATAAATTAAAGGCAATGCCTAAAATGCGAAACACCAAATGTTTAGAAGGTGAATTCTGCGCCATATTTTCATTTTTATGCTCCTCCACCTACATTTTCTCTGCTTTTTGTTCTTCAGTTGTTGTTTATATGTGTGCACTTGAATAAAAAAAATGTTTGAAAAACGTCTATTATAATTATTGTTATTTTCTGTAGAAAAATAAGAAAAGCAGAAAAAAAACAATCAAAAGCATTACTGTTGGATCTCACAATAATAATACATTACAAAAAATATAATTATTAATAAATAACCACAAATGAAACTCTAAAAATAAACGAAAACAAGCAAGGAGTCAAAATGACTCCTTTCAGTAGTTCTAGGCGGGGTCACGAGTCCAGTAGTCCTAGTGTTAAGAGTGTAGGAATACCACAACCAGGGCTGTGGAGTCGGTAAGCCTTACCTCCGACTCCTCAATTTCCGTGACTCCACGACTCCAACTCCAAAAATATTCCTACAAACTGAATTGAATTACTATACCCAATTTATTATACATTTTAGAAGTCGGAGTCGGTCAATTTTATACCGATGCAGACTCTGACTCAACCAAAATGGGCTCCGACTCCACGATTCCACAGCACTGACCACAACTACACTTTGTTCACAATATCTGAATGAGGTACTACAGTTGGTTACTTCAAGGGTGTATGGATGACCCTGCTTGTAATTTTTGGCAGGGTTTGCACTTATTGCATAGCCTTTATTAGTCTAGGAGTATCACTACATGACAATTTGAACAGAATGTGTATGAGTCCCCCCTTTGTGTCTAATACAGGGTGTATCTACAGTAAGTCCCTCTTCCATCTATTTTTAGCAGTTCTTGCCTCCTTCATAAATTACACTGACATTTCCATTTTTTTATTTAAATTTTGATTTACTTAAAATTATTATTTTTTAAATCATTTTTACATTTTGGCTTATATACAGGTGCATCTCACTAAATTTGAATATCATCAAAAAGTTAATTTATTTCAGTTCTTCAATACCAAAAGTGAAACTCTTATTATATAGAGTCATTACAAAGAGAGTGATCTATTTCAAGTGTTTATTTCTGTTAATGTTGATGATTATGGCTTATAGCCAATGAAAACACAAAAGTCATTATCTCAGTAAATTAGAATACTTTAGAACAACAAATTGAAAAATGTTTTTAAAATCTGAAATGTTGGCCTACTGTTCAGCAAATGCACTCAATACTTGGTCGGGGCTCCTTTTGCATCAATTGCTGCATCAATGCAGCGTGCCATGGAGGCGATCAGGCTGTGGCACTGCTGAGGTGTTATGAAAGCCCAGGTTGCTTTGATAGCAGCCTTCAGCTCATCTGTGTTGTTGGGTCTGGTGTCTCTCATCTTCCTCTTGACAATACCCCATAGATTCTCTATGGGGTTAAGGTCAGGTGAGTTTGCTGGCCAATCAAGCACAGTGATACTGTTGTTTTTAAACCAGGTATTGTTACTTTTGGCAGTGTGGATAGGTGCCAAGTTGTGCTGGAGAATGAAATTTTCATCTCTAAAAAGCTTGTCGGCAGAGGGAAGCATGAAGTGCTCTAAAATTTCCTGGTAGACGGATGCGCTGACTTTGGCCTTGATAAAACACAATAGACCTTCACCAGCAGATGACATGGCTCCCCAAACCATCACTGATTGTGGAAACTTCACACTAGACCTCAAGCAGCTTGGATTGTGTGCCTCTCCACTCTTCCTCCAGACTCTGGGACCTTAATTTCCAAATGAAATGCAAAATTTACTTTGCATTTACTTAGTGTGTCAATGACTGCCTTCTGGCCATCTGTCAAGTCAGCAGTCTTCCCCATTGTGGAGCCTACTGAAAAAGACTAAGGGACCTTTTTAAACGCTTAGGAAGCCTTTGCAGGTGTTTTTTTTATTAATTATTCTAATTTACTAAGATAATGACTGTTGTATTTTCATAGGCTGTAAGCCATAATCATCAACATTAACAGAAATAAACACTTGAAATAGATCACTCTCTTTGTAATGACTCTATATAATATATGAGTTTCACTTTTTGTATTGAAGAAATTAAATAAATAAACTTTTTGATGATATTCTAATTTAGTTAGATGCACCTGTACAAGCCATTGTACAGGAAAGAATGTTTCTTAAATTTTTTTGTCCTCTAAGCTCCAATTTTGCTTTGATTTTGAATGTTTTATTGTCAGTCCTTAAAGTGAAGTAAAAGTGTGACATCATTGTTCTCAGCAGCCATGTGGGAGTCAGAGATTCTTCCAGGGATCTTACCCATGCTATTCTCCTTCCATTCAGCACGTTTTCCATCCATGTGAACATTTTCACTGCCCCCAAACCTCCTTGAAGGGTCTGTCGGAAAAATGCTTAGGATTTCCCATTGACTTCCTTTATACACCTTACTCGAAACAAGCATCTGAGCATTAGAAATTGCTCGGTTTGAGTAACGAGCATTCAAGCATTTTAGTGCTCGCTCATCCCTATTAACTAACTTTCTTATTGTTTCTTGGTCTCTATGTGGAAGACGCCTATGCCATACAGTGATACAATTCTTGTGCTGTTTATGGTTTGCATTGTATACACTTTCCTTTCATTTTAGCTGGTACAACTCATTTTTTATTTTTCCTTCTGCTAGTGTATAACCTTTTTGTTGAGATGATACAGCTGTCATCTTTAAATGTAACAATTTCCTTGTCTTGTGAGTTTCTCCACAGATAACAGATTACTTTTAAGACTAGGGGCATACAGTATATCATTTACTGGGATATTTCTGTTTTGTGTTGGGGATACTTGACAATCAATGTAGCTATCTCCTTTTCCCTCTGGATTCATATACTCTGACCATTAGCCAAGATCACTTTCTCTGACTTACTTTTGTCAAGGTTAGAGAAGAAGCTCTGTCTTTAGTCATATGACTAGTTGCCCCACAGTCTATGCACCATGCATGCTTTGATTTACTTGCATTAACAGTGAATCCAGCATCAGTACTTGAAGTGTCATATTCTTCAGTAATGGCACTTTTAACCTTTTGATGATTATTTTTCTTTTTCAGCTGATTCATTCATTTCCAGACTCTGCAGTCAGCCTTTAGGTGCCCTGATTTCTTGCAGACAAAACACTTATGGGTTTCCTTGAAATGACTATTATTTTTGGGTAGATAGAGTTTTTAAAGCGGATTCTGCTTTGGACACCCAACTGCTCCTTACACTTTCTGTCTTTCACTTATATGCATCTACAAGCTTTCCTCTGACATATTCCAATGTAAGCTCAAAATCTGGGTGTGCATGTAGTGCAGTTACAAGTGTGTCATAGCTTTCTGGTAGACCACTTAGTAACATCTCACAGAAAAGGACAATAATTCAAAAAAACATCACAGAAAAAAAACAGCCTTACCAACACCAGGTCAGATTACCAAAGCACTAGCAGGATGCGGCAGACCCTCATGATAAAGGCGGGGGCAGCACAGGTGCAAAATGCTGATGCGACAGGCACTCCCTCCATGAATTGGCAGATATGTGAGTGGCTGTGTAGTATTATAATGCACACAACTGCAGCTTGTATAGGACGGCAGTCACACAGATAGGTGTGGTGCACAGTGTCTGGCTTAAAGCCTATTAATGACGCCCATAATTTTAAATCGAACGGGCTGCCTGGCACTATTTACGTGCACACCACAGGACAGACGCCCCAATTCACCCAACCAACAATAAAGGGCCTGGCCACATCCTGCAAAAAATGAAAAATTTGCAATAAAAAGATGAAAAATAATGTATAAGACAAATACATTACATGATTGGTCGATATTTTGACCAAAATATGCAAGCTCGCAACCCGCGCCAAGAGTCCTCATAACTTGCGAGTCCCTACGCTAAAATTAAAAACATCTCACAGAAAAGGACAAGAATTCAAAAAAACATCACAGAAAAATAAACAGCCTTATCAACACCAGGTCAGAGCGCAAAGCACAAGCAGAATGTGGCAGACCCCTATGATAAAGGCGGGGGCAGCACAGGTGCGAAATACTGTTGCGACAGCCACTCCCTCCATGAATTGGCAGATATGTGAGTGGCTGTGTAGTATTATAATGCACACAACTGCAGCTTGTATAGGACGGCAGTCACACAGATAGGTGTGGTGCACAGTGTCTGGTTTAAGCCTATTAATGACGCCCATAATTTTAAATCGAACGGGCTGCCTGGCACTATATACGTGCACCCCAAGCCAGACACTTTTAATTTTAGCGTAGGGACTCGCAAGTTATGAGGATCTTTGGTGCAGATTGCGAGCTTGCGTATTTTGGCCAAAATATCAACCACTACCTCATGTAATGTATTTATTTTATACATTATTTTTCATCTTTTTATTGCAAATTTTTCATTTTTTGCAGGATGCGGCCATGTCCTTTGTTGTTGGTTGGGTGAATTGGGGCGTCTGTCCTGTGGGGTGCACGTATATAGTGCCAGGCAGCCCGCTCAATTTAAAATTATAGGTGTCATTAATAGGCTGTAAACCGGACACTGTAAACCACACCTCTCTGTGTCACTGGTGTCCTATACGAGCTGCAGTTGTGTGCATTATAATACTACACAGCCACTCACATATCTGCCAAATCAAGGAGGGGGTGGCTGTCGCATCAGTATTTCACACCAGTTCTGGCCCCGCCTTTATCATGGGGGTCTGTCGCATCCTACTTGTGCTTTGTGCTCTGACCTGGGGTTGCTAGACTGCTTAGTAGCAGCACATGGAAAACATGGAAATCCTTTAAATCTTCCCCAATGCCCCACAGGCACTCCACAATTTCTAGAGTATTTCTTATGTAACCATGCATATCTTGGCCTTTATTTAGCTTAGACGGATACAGCTTTCTTATTAAACAGAGCTTATTGCTGAGATTTATCCTTTCATGCACTTTCTGCAACAGTGTCCACATTTCTTTTGCAGTTTCACATTTACATAAATGCACAATATGATCATCTTCTAGAATGAGGGCGATAGTGTTTTGTTATTTTTGATCCTTCTCGGTGGTATTTTCATGCACATTCTCTTATCAGCAGCATCTTTACTTTGAATTTTCAGGATTGTCAGTTCTGGTTAGTCAGATTCGGCACTGCATTTCACAGCCATCTTTGCTTCTTCTTCTGTTATTCTCTCTCCTCTGGGCTGTTCTCTGGGTCTTTGGGTTTCTGGGTCCCGGGATCTTTGGGCCCTTAATCTGTTGTCAGCAGATTCATCTCTGCTTCTGCACTGTCAGGACATTCAACTGTGTATATATATTGTATAGAATTGAAGTGTATATACAGTACAGACCAAAAGTTTGGACACACCTTCTCATTTAAAGATTTTTCTGTATTTTCATGACTATGAAAATTGTACGTTCACTTATATACTTAACAAAAAAGTGTGAAACAACTGAAAATATGTCTTATATTCTAGGTTCTTGAAAGTAGCCACCTTTTGCTTTCATGACTGCTTTGCACACTCTTGGCATTCTCTTGATGAGCTTCAAGAGGTAGTCACCAGAAATGGTCTTCCAACAATCTTGAAGGAGTTCCCAGAGATGCTTAGCACTTGTTGGCCCTTTTGACTTCACTTTGTGATCCAGCTCATCCTAAACCATCTCGATTGGGTTCAGGTCTGGTGACTGTGGAGGCCAGGTCATCTGGCGTAGCACCCCATCACTCTCCTTCTTGGTAAAATAGCCCTTACACAGCCTGGAAATGTGTTTGGGGTCATTGTCCTGTTGAAAAATAAATGATGGTCCAACTAAACGCAAACCGGATGGAATAGCATGCCGCTGCAAGATGCTGTTGTAGCCATGCTGGTTCAGTATGCCTTCAATTTTGAATAAATCCCCAACAGTGTCACCAGCAAAGCACCCCCACACCATCACACCTCCTCCTTCTCCTCCATGCTTCACGGTGGGAAACAGGAATGTAGAGTCCATCCGTTCACCTTTTCTGCGTCGCACAAAGACATGGTGGTTGGAACCAAAAATCTCAAATTTGGACTCATCAGACCAAAGCACAGATTTCCACTGGTCTAATGTCCAGTCCTTGTGTTCATTAGCCCAAACAAGTCTCTTCTGCTTGTTGCCTGTCCTTAGCAGTGGTTTCCTGCAGCTATTTACCATGCAGGTATATTTACCATGAAGGCCTGCTGCACAAAGTCTCCTCTTAACAGTTGTTCAAGAGATGTGTCTGCTGCTAGAACTCTGTGTGGCATTGAACTGGTCTCTAATCTGAGCTGCTGTTAACCTGCGATTTCTGAGGCTGGTGACTCGGATAAACTTATCCTCAGAAGCAGAGGTGACTCTTGGTCTTCCTTTCCTGGGGCGGTCCTCATGTGAACCAGTTTCTTTGTAGCGCTTGATGGTTTTAGCAACTGCACTTGGGGACACTTTCAATGTTTTCCCAATTTTTCAGACTGACTGACCTTCATTTCTTAAAGTAATGATGGCCACTCGTTTTTATTTACTTAGCTGCTTTTTTCTTGCCATAATACAAATTCTAACAGTCTATTCAGTAGGACTATCAGCTGTGTATCCACCTGACTTCTGCACAACACAACTGATGGTCCCAACCCCATTTATAAGGCAAGAAATCCCACTTATTAAACCTGACAGGGCACACCTGTGAAGTGAAAACCATTTCCGGTGACTACCTCTTGAAGCTCATCAAGAGAATGCCAAGAGTGTGCAAAGCAGTCATCAAAGCAAAAGGTGGCTACTTTGAGGAACCTAGAATACAAGACATATTTTCAGTTGTTTCACACTTTTTTGTTAAGTATATAATTCCACATGTGTTAATTCATAGTTTTGATGCCTTCAGTGTGAATGTACCATTTTCAAAGTAATGAAAATACAGAAAAATCCTTAAATGAGAAGGTGTGTCCAAACTTTTGGTCTGTACTGTATATGTAAAGAAACGTGTGCAATATTAAACAGTATTAAATAGTAGTAGTTGCAATATATACAATAATAAACATTATTCCAACAGATAGTCATTAAATAAAGCCTTCTTTAAGTCCAAAGAAATTTAACTCAGTTGGATCGATTATTAAATCTATTTCTTAATGTTTATTGTGGGATTGTTTCAAGTTTTTTATACACAAGATCATACATTAACTGTTTTGCAGCTTCCTCTTAATAAAGTGCTTTAGGCTGTGTGCCCACGTAGCGTTTTTCAAGCGTATATGCTGCGGAATTTCCGCAGCGTAAACGCTTGAAAAACGCATGTATATCCGCACCCCATGGTCCCCAATGGCATTCCGCAATGTCAATGCCCATGCTGCGGATTTTTCCGCAGCGTATATGCTGCAGTCAAAAATCCGCAGCATGTTCATTAATTTTGCGGAAGCGCAGCGGAATCAATGTGCGGATGGTACCCAAGTCTGGATGAGAGGAGACTCTCATCCAGACCTGGGTACCAAAGAACCTGTAAAAAAAAGAATAAAATAAAGTTTATACTTATCTTCTGATGTTTTCCCTCCGTCGCGCTGTTGTCTGAAGGACCTGCCACGTCATTGAGTCATGTGACCCACCACATGACTCAATGACGTCACCGCAGGTCCTGCACACAACAGCGTGAGCCGCTCAAGACTCCGGACGGGGCAGAGGATGCATCAGAAGGTGAGTATAAAGTTTTTGTTTTTATTTTTTACCATTCTGAACAAGTTGTCAAGCACTTTTCCAAGTGATGCTTGGAGAAGTGCTTGATAACCCGCATGCGGAAATGCATGCAAAGACGCTGCAAAGACGCCTCACAAACGCTTCTACCTGGCGGGAAAACCGCATGTAATATCCACATGCGATTTTCCCGCCAGGGAGAAGCGTAAAAAATATGCTTCAGGTCCGCAACGTGGGCACATAGCCTTATCAATTATAGATGAAGAATATCTATTATACATGTCTCATCTGTAAATTACTGTATCACAATAAGGTGGCAACTGTAGTAAACGGTATATGGTTTATCATATACAGTTTTCACGTAATATTTTATAGGAACCTGTCAGCAAAAAAATGGTATTTATCTCCAGTCCTACCACTTTAAACATATGCAATTGTCTAATTGGAAGTGCAGCTGCACTGAGAAAAGAGAAAATGAAGTTATATTCTCTCTGCAACTGCTCACTACCAGTCATCAGGGGAGTGTTAGGGCTGGACTAGTGCACAAGGACCTCAGTGGAACAGGAGCCCCCACACCAAATTACCATGGGTCATTTGTAATACTAGTGTCTTTTTATGTGACACATATTTTAGCTACATTATATAGGAGCAAATTTTATATTATATATATATATATATATATATATATATATATATATATATATATATATATATACACACACAATAATAACATGCAACCATTTATTTAGGAATAAAATGCCCTGTTTTCTTGTGTGCTGAGTATGGCAGTGGTACATTACTGCTCAAGGAGTTCTTATCGGCCATTAATTTCTACATTTACATGCCAAAAAATTATTCATGCTTTCCATAAATAGAAATTGATATTGACTTTATTTTATGTCCAGTTAAATACTCGTGATAGATGTTTGATTAGAGCAATGAACTTTTCACACTTTCCAACTTCCTTTTCTGACTTCTTCTGCATTTAAGTGGCACTCTAGAGTTGAGCAAAGCACTTACACTGCAGGTGTGAGAATAATATTTGTGATTACTTGAACATGTCGATTACCAGTAAGTTATAGTTTCCCCATCTTAATAACGTATTTTTTGTTGATTCATGTTTCCAATTTTGTCTTGGTTACCAGAACTAATAAAGTCTATTAGCTGTAATCGTGAGTGCTTTCAATTGATAAGTGTTTATTTAGTCTGATATTTTACTCACGTCTTACAAATCAACACAACAATGGTACAATATGTCCTTACTTAGTTGATGTGTGATAGCAAATATGTCATCATAAATGGAAGGCAGTCAGTCATTTGTGTTTAAACACTGGTATAAGGTGATCAGGACTTGACTGGCACTGAAATTAAGACCCGGCATTTAAAAACACTGAGGTCTATCCTGCCCACCATTCCATTTTCTTAAGATGGGGGTCTAGATTTCAAATATTGCCCTGCCTGACATTGGAGGTAATAAAAATGTAATGTCATTTAAATGTAATTCCAAAATATATACTAGGCCTTTTTTTTCCTGAATAATAGGCCTTACTGAGATGCCAAGTTATAAAGAAAAATGTATACACAGCCTACCATCACAGTGTACAGTCATGGCCAAAAGTTTTGAGAATGACGCCAAAATTATATTTTCACATGATCTGCTGGCCTCTGGTTTTTATTAGTGTTTGTCTTATGTTTATATCACATACAGAAATATAATTGCAATCATATTATGAGTACCAATAGGTTATATTGACAGTTAAAATGAGTTAATGCAGCAAGTCAATATTTGCAGTGTTGCCCCTTCTTCTTCAAGACCTCTGTAATTCTCCCTGGCATGCTCTCAATCAACTTTTGGACCAAATCCTGACTGATAGCAGTCCATTCTTGCATAATCAATGCTTGCATTTTGCCAGAATTTGTTGGTTTTTGTTTGTCCACCCGTCTCTTGATGATTGACCACAAGTTCTCAATGGGATTAAGATCTGGGGAGTTTCCAAGCCATGGACCCAAAATCTCTATGTTTTGTTCCATGAGCCATTTAGTTATCACCTTTGCTTTATGGCAAGGTGCTCCATCATGCTGGAAAAGGCATTGTTGGGCGCCAAACTGCTCTTGGACGGTTGGGAGAAGTTGCTCTTGGAGGACATTCTGGTACCATTCTTTATTCATGGCTGTGTTTTTAGGCAAGACTGTGAGTGAGCTGATTCCCTTGGCTGAGAAGCAACCCCACACATGAATGGTTTCAGGATGCTTTACAGTTGGCATGAGACAAGACTGGTGGTAGCGCTCACCTCTTCTTCTCCGAATAAGCTGTTTTCCAGATGTCCCAAACAATCGAAAAGGGGATTCATCAGAGAAAATGACTTTGCCCCAGTCCTCAGCAGTCCACTCCCTGTACCTTTTGCAGAATATCAATCGGTCCCTGATGTTTTTTCTGGAGAGAAGTGGCTTCTTTGCTGCCCTCCTTGAAACCAGCCCTTGCTCAAAGAGTCTCCGACTCACAGTGCGTGCAGAAGCACTCACACCAGCCTGCTGCCATTCCTGAGCAAGCTCGGCACTGCTGGTAGTCCGATCTCGCAGCTGAAACAGTTTTAAGATACGGTCCTGGCGCTTGCTGGTCTTTCTTGGGTGCCCTGGAGCCTTTATGACAACAATGGAAGCTCTCTCCTTGAAGTTCTTGATGATGTGATAGATTGTTGACTGAGGTGCAATCTTTGTAGCTGCTATACTCTTCCCTGTTAGGCCATTTTTGTGCAGTGCAATGATGGCTGCACGTGTTTCTTTAGAGATAACCATGGTTAACTGAAGAGAAACAATGATACCAAGAACCAGCCTCCTTTTAAAGTGTCCAGTGATGTCATTCTTACTTAATCATGACTGACTGATCGCCAGCCCTGTCCTCATCAACACCCACACCTGTGTTAATGGATCAATCACTAAAACGATGTTAGCTGCTCCTTTTAAGGCAGGACTGCAATGATGTTGAAATGTGTTTTGGGGGTTAAAGTTCATTTTCTGGGCAAATATTGACTTTGCAAGCACAGTAATTGCTGTTAAGCTGATCACTCTTTGACATTCAGGAGTATATGCAAATTGCCATTACAAAAAATGAAGCAGTAAACTTTGGAAAAATTACTATTTGTCTCATTCTCAATACCTTTGGCCATGACTGTATGTATCGGAATGGAGAGAGTGAGTTTAGAAGCTGCGCAGTTTAGAGATAACACCAGGAGAGTAATTAAAGTCCAAGACTCCAGGACAACTTTTGACCCCAGGCCTCACCAACACCATGGGCATTTCTGGAGTCTATAAGTATACTTGCTGCCCACCCTTTAAAAAATAATGCAGATATAAATATCTAATATAATGTAGCTAAAATATTATTTCTGTGGAAAATAATAATAATAATAGTCATATACCAAATAATACCACTCTACAAGTAACATTTATGAACACCATACTGTTACTGCACAATACATAGTATATGGAGGCCAATAATGCCGCTATGCAAGCGACAAATTAACAAAAGCAATATAAGATAAAAATAATATAGCCAAACCATAACCTCATATTACCAGCATATACAGTAGTAACAGAATAATATCCCTATACTGATCAATAGAGATGAGTGGATCTTTTGAAATTTGAATTTGCTGACTTTGCTGAATTTTCCTCACAAATCTGAATTGCAGTGAATAAATTTAGATTAATCTCAATACTGGAAAGCTTGTAATTGCTCAGAAAATACACATAGGGAAAAATAGAGAGGAAGAGAGGACCCCAGGGATCAAAAGAGCTTACACTCTACAGGAGACAGCAAGATAGGAACCTGCTGCCCATAAAAGCTTTCTCTCTACAGCAGGAGTGGGGAACTTCAAGCCCAAAGTCCTTTTCTCCGCCCCCCTGGGCAAATTCCAGGGGACCAGAGTGCTTGGGCCGGCAGATGTGTTTTGATGGCCACTGGCCTTTTAATTTCTTCTTGCTCTGTGAGCACGTGCATGCAGTATTCACTACTGAACAATGAGGCACTTGCAATGATAGATTACGTCCTGACATCAGTGCCAGCGTCAAGACTTACTTTGTGGGTGGAGTTAGCACACAATTTGTGCGGCCAACAAAGGATGGTTTAAATATCCAAAAGGCCCATGGCAGAAAAAAAGATTCTCCACTTCTGCTCTACAGGATTAAGAAACGAAGGACCCCCTTTAACTATAACAGCTTACACTTTACAGGAGATATGGTCAGCGGGGTCCTCGCTCTAAGTGCTTACACTCTACAGTGGAGAAAGAGAAAGAGATGACCCTGTTGAACATACTGTAAGAGCTTACATTCTGGAAGAGAGAGAGGATCCCACTGAACATAAGAGCTTACACTCTACATAAGAGAGAGGACCCCGCTGACCATAAGTGCTTACGCTCTACAGTGGAGAAAGAGATGACCCTGTTGAACATAAGAGCTTACATTCTGGAAGAGAGAGAGGACCCCACTGAACATAAGAGCTTACACTCTACATAAGAGAGAGGACCCCGCTGACCACAAGAGCTTACACTCTACGAGAGAGCGAGAGAGAAGACCCTGCTGAACATAAGAGCGTACACTCTACAGGAGATAAAGTGGACCCACTGATCATAAACTCTTATACTTTACAGGAGAGAAAGAGTGAGTACCCCACTGACCATATGAACTTAGACTCTACAAGAGAGACAGAGAGGACCCCATTGAACATAAGAGCTTATGAGGCGCCCCCTGGGACATATTCCTTTTTGAGGGGAATACCCGGCACCGGATCAGATGGGGGGTTGTAGTCTCCGAGCGGCTGTGACCCGGTCCCGTGCCCAGGGCGTCAAGCTCAGTGTGATGTGGCAGTTCTACAGATGTTACTAAAGTTCTTTTGTGTCGACTACGCCACCCGTTGTGATGCGGTCACTGTGGCCGCCGCTGCAGCAGGGTCCGCTGAGGCTGATGGTGGGTGCGCAGCTTGGTGGGATAACCCCCAACGGGAGGGGTATAGCCTCAGAGGGGACAGGCGCAGAGGATGGGGGTTGTGGTGGTGTAGTGCAGACGGCAGTGAAGACAGAGTCGGGTTGTGCAGTTAAGGGTGTTTACTTACTGCAGATGTTGTACTGGTCACTCCAGCTGCTAGTGACCACCCGAGCCGTGCTGCGTCCACCAGGTCCTGGATCCAGCCAACCCCCAAACAAGTCCGGAGCGTGGCCCTGAGCTCTCCCTCTGTCCTTTCTTCAGCCGTCCCCACCAGTGATCCACCTAGGTCCAGCTCCCTCGGGCCTTCTGTTGGGACACCCTTGGCCCTGGGTTCCCTGACCCTTCATGTGGTGTGCCTTCGGGGTGAATGTGGTGGGTGACCGGGACAGACACTGCCCACGGTCTCCGGTCTCTGGCTGGGGATTGTTTTTACCCCCACCAGCTTGGGTTCCGGTACCCTGATGCTGACTCCTCACCCGGTGCTCTGATTTGGGTTCTTGGGTCCCTTCTCTTCTGTGCTCTGGGTCTTTCTCTTTTCTCCTCTCTCACTCTGGGTCTTGGTCTTTCTTCTCTCCTCTCCTAACTTGTTTTCTGCAGCTGATCCTCTCTGCATCTGACTCTCTGCGTCTGACCCTGATCTTAGTTGGTGCCCACCTTATATATCCCTCTATGTGTGAGCTCAGGTGACCAGCACCCAATGAGCTCCTAACTTTACCCAGGCTGCTCCCCCTATCTGCCCCTACACTACATGGGATGTTCCACCCCCCTCCCACTCCAGCCAGGAACAGACTCGGTCGTACCTGCACATTTCTAAGTGGGAGTACCGTCGGCCTGTTCCTCGGAAATGGGATGTGTGTAGTGCATGCAGCCTAACGAGCTCAGTTCCACTCTCCATCCTTACCCGGGAGTGGAATATCACACCTCTGGGTTGAGGTGCAATACCCCTGTAGCAGCCGAATCCTCAGGGTGCTACATTCCCCCCTGGTAAATCACAGCACGTCCTCGGGCTGTAAAGACAAAAACACCAAAACATACAAAATTTTTTCATATAAACATATAAAACATATAAAAAAAAACATTATATAAATAACATATCTTAGCAGATAAAACTTTCTCGTCGTCTCCTGTTTCCGGTTCCTCCTCCGGACACTGTGCACCGTGTGTCCGGGAAAAGTGCGACAGTCTCTTAGAAAATCTGGTTTTCTATAAAACCGGTAGGGGGCGCTTTAGGACGCACAACTATTTACAGGGGAAGTTGGCCGCTCTCAGTCCTCGGCCAGGTAGAGGGAAGGGAATGGCTGCTCACAGTCCTCAGCCTGTAGGATGAAGGGGTTAACGGGTAAACAGTTCACTGGTCCCAACGGGGACTATTTTAGCAGCAACGGTTTCAATTTTACGGTTTCAGTTTCAATTCACTGTGCCCCGACGGGCAACTATATACAGTCTCTATTCCCGTCCTCAACGACGGCTCCCTCCTGCTTTTTCTTAGTGATACGGTGTTGCTTCAGACCCGTCCGGGTCCTCTTGCTCCTCCTCCCCGTACCGCAACTCCTCCTCCGTCAAGCGGTGTACGTGGAGGGCGTAAGGTCCTTTGGCACACTTGTGCCGGGTGAAAGTGACCTCGTCTCCGACGTAGAGGTCACGGCCTTTGTGACCTTCCGGCAGGTGGGACTCGACGTCTCTGCGGGTCACAAAAACGTCACCGCGGTTGTTACGGTCCCGAATAAAGCCCCACCCATGCTGCGGGTTGAACTTTATCACCGTCCCGATGGTGCGGGGACAGTGCGCTGCACGGGGGTTCCTCCTAGTCCGGCTCTTCTGCTCCGCGCTCCGGATTTGGGCCTGTTGTTCTCTGACCCGCCTCTCCTCTCGTTCTCTCGTAAACTCTGCTAGCTGCTGACGACAACACTCAGTACGCTCAGCGGCGACTGCCCGAGTTTCCTGAGTGAACCCCATTAAATCTTCTCCGGTGGGGTCCCACTCAAACTGTGCTTCCGCTAGCGGGGGCGAGATCCGTGCCACGGGCTTCGGAGCCGGAATCAGGGGTTCATCCAGGGGTCTTAGTCTCTGCTGCCGTTCCAGCTCATGGTATCCTTCGGGCCAGATGAGGGGCCGCGCGTCCGGCCATGTGAGCTGGCTGAACAGGTCCTCCCCCAGGTGTGGCACCCTTGGTATTGCGGGCGCGGGCGCGGTGGTGGTGGCGCCCGGGTTGCCCAGGCCTTGCGGCCAGGCCTGGGGCACCTGGAAGGTGAAGGGCACCGTTAATACGGCGGCGCCCTGGGCTACCTGGCCTTGCGGCCAGGCCGGAGGCTCCGCGGAGGTAGGGGGCGCTGTTGGTGATGCGGCGCCCGGGGGTACTAGGCCTTGCGACCAGGCTGGTGGTAATTCCTGCTTTGTCACGCTCCGGATCGAGGCGCGTGACGTCACAGGGGTCGCTGCGGCGGCTTCCGGTCGGGGCCTAGTCCATAGCGGTGACATGGCGGCTACGGGCACAGCAGGGGGACTTTCGGGCTCTGCGACGGGGAGCTGGGGCAGGTGAGCGGTGTCACGGCTTGGGGTATAGGTGTCCCCTTTACCTGCCTCCATGCGTTCGGCTCCCTTCTCGGCGCCGTCTCCGGCCTTGGGTCCTCCCGCGTCATCCGTAGAGGCAGTTGGTGTCCTCTCCCAGGGGAGCATGCTCCGTGGACGGGTTCCAGCTTGCTGGGCCATCTCCCGGCTCCACTCCGCCAGTATCTCGCGCTGCACCCGGGCCATCCTCCTTGCGAGGCCCTCCAAGGCAGTTTGTGCACACTCCCGGTCTCGGGGGAGCTGCGCTAAGATCTCCGCTAGACCTAGCGGGGTTGTGGACTCTAGCAGGCTCCTGACCATCGGGTCGGTGCTGCTCTGCTCTGCTTCTGGCAGGCTCCTGGCCAGCGGGCCGGTGCTGCTCTGCCCTCCTTCCGGCAGGCTCCTGGCCAGCGGGCCGGTGCTGCTCTGCCCTCCTTCCTCGGTCTCTAGCAGACTCCTGGCCAGCGGGCCGGTGCTGTTCTGCTTTCCCTCCATCTCCGGGTGAGCTCCTCCGCTACTCCTCGTTAGACCTCTTGCCTCCGGGTGCGCTCGCTCCAGACTGCTCCAAGCGACACCCATCTTTTCTCTTCTCTTTCGTCTCCTCCCACTTCGAGGGCGGTCCCGGGGCAACTCCGTGACTGTCAGCTCCAGGGGTAGTTCTTTCACGCTGACAGACACCTCCAGCATCACAGTCCCTGTTGGTGGGGGCGGTTTCCACTTTTGGCGCCATTTTCTGTCCCGGCCCACGATGGGAGGTGGCTTCTTGCCCTCCTTTGGCACGCCCATAATGGCGTCCGCTGCCCTTCCAAGGCGGGAAATCTGCGGTTTTGGCGGGAAGCGTCGCCCAGTGGCGGGAAACTCTGCAGATGGCGGGAACAAGTTGGAAATGGCGGACAATCGGCGGGAAACGACTGGTGATGGAGTCCGATGGCGTGGACCCTCCGGAAACGGCGGGAGACTTCTTTCTGAGGTAAACTTGCACTTTTCTTCAGGCACGCAGTACCCGGGTGTTGCGGGCACGTAATCCTGCCGACTACGCCAAAGTTGAGGCGCCCCCTGGGACATATTCCTTTTTGAGGGGAATACCCGGCACCGGATCAGATGGGGGGTTGTAGTCTCCGAGCGGCTGTGACCCGGTCCCGTGCCCAGGGCGTCAAGCTCAGTGTGATGTGGCAGTTCTACAGATGTTACTAAAGTTCTTTTGTGTCGACTACGCCACCCGTTGTGATGCGGTCACTGTGGCCGCCGCTGCAGCAGGGTCCGCTGAGGCTGATGGTGGGTGCGCAGCTTGGTGGGATAACCCCCAACGGGAGGGGTATAGCCTCAGAGGGGACAGGCGCAGAGGATGGGGGTTGTGGTGGTGTAGTGCAGACGGCAGTGAAGACAGAGTCGGGTTGTGCAGTTAAGGGTGTTTACTTACTGCAGATGTTGTACTGGTCACTCCAGCTGCTAGTGACCACCCGAGCCGTGCTGCGCCCACCAGGTCCTGGATCCAGCCAACCCCCAAACAAGTCCGGAGCGTGGCCCTGAGCTCTCCCTCTGTCCTTTCTTCAGCCGTCCCCACCAGTGATCCACCTAGGTCCAGCTCCCTCGGGCCTTCTGTTGGGACACCCTTGGCCCTGGGTTCCCTGACCCTTCATGTGGTGTGCCTTCGGGGTGAATGTGGTGGGTGACCGGGACAGACACTGCCCACGGTCTCCGGTCTCTGGCTGGGGATTGTTTTTACCCCCACCAGCTTGGGTTCCGGTACCCTGATGCTGACTCCTCACCCGGTGCTCTGATTTGGGTTCTTGGGTCCCTTCTCTTCTGTGCTCTGGGTCTTTCTCTTTTCTCCTCTCTCACTCTGGGTCTTGGTCTTTCTTCTCTCCTCTCCTAACTTGTTTTCTGCAGCTGATCCTCTCTGCATCTGACTCTCTGCGTCTGACCCTGATCTTAGTTGGTGCCCACCTTATATATCCCTCTATGTGTGAGCTCAGGTGACCAGCACCCAATGAGCTCCTAACTTTACCCAGGCTGCTCCCCCTATCTGCCCCTACACTACATGGGATGTTCCACCCCCCTCCCACTCCAGCCAGGAACAGACTCGGTCGTACCTGCACATTTCTAAGTGGGAGTACCGTCGGCCTGTTCCTCGGAAATGGGATGTGTGTAGTGCATGCAGCCTACCGAGCTCAGTTCCACTCTCCATCCTTACCCGGGAGTGGAATATCACACCTCTGGGTTGAGGTGCAATACCCCTGTAGCAGCCGAATCCTCAGGGTGCTACACTTACACTCTACAGGAGAGAGAGAGAGAGGACTCCACTGAATCAGAGTTTGCACTCTACAGGGGAGAGAGTGAGAGGACCCTGTTGAACATATAAGAGCTTACACTCTACAAGAGAGAGGACAGCATTGAACATAAGTGATTGCACTCTACAGGAGAGAGAGGAATCCGCTGACTAAAACAGCTTACACTCTATGAGAGAGAGATAAGACCCCTCTGAATATAAGAGCTTTCACTCTACAGAAGAGAGACAGGACCCCACTGACCATAAGAGTTTACACTCTATAGAAGAGAGAGGGCCCCAGAGATCATAAGAGCTTACACTCTACAGGAGAGAGCAAGAGAGGAACATGCTGCCCATAAAAGCTTACTCTCTACAGGAGCAAGAAACAAAGGACCATGTTAACCATAAGAGCTTACACTCTACAAGAGAGAGAGAGGACCCCACTGACCATAAGTGCTTACACTATACAGGGGAGAGAAAGGACTCTGCTGAACATAAGAGCCTACACTCTACAGGAGAGAGAAGGAACCCAACAGAACATAAGAACTCACACTCTACAGGAGAGAGAGGGCGAGGACCCCATTGACCATAAAAGCTTACACTCTACAAGAGAGACAGAAAGGACCCTATTGAAACAAGAGCTTACACATTACAGGAGAAAGAGGACCCCACTGACCATAAGAGTTTGCACTCTACGGTAGAGAGCAAGAGAAGAACCTGCTGCCCATAAAAGCTTTCTCTCTACAGGAGCAAGAAACAAAGGACCCCGTTAACCATAAGAGCATAGACTATACAGGAGAGAGAGACTAATCCAGTGACTCTGGAGATTGAAAACGACTCTGCCATACAAACTGTGTTCCACTGGGAACCGGTGATCTGTGATGGCCCAGGTACTGACCACCACTGGGCAAGGTATGATAATCTGTAAGATGTCATAGCCGCAAGGCATTATGGGGAGACCTGGCATCAACGCAAAATGACATTAGCCTGCTATCTGATGCTTTGTGAGTGTGGGGAATGGAGTTTGGGCAAGTTTTTTTTGTGAACTGCGAATGAAATCTCAAAATGTTTGAATTCGAGTTAAACTGCGAATTTCAGGAAATTCAACTCAAACTCTGCTGATCAGTAACTAAAACCACTGTAATACGACCAATATTAACACAATATATTGACCATATACTGGCAGATCACAGTTGTACACCAATGCTCTGCAGACTAATATGTGTATACAATATAGATCAATCCATTGACTTACAGATGACATCTTCCCTGATTTAATTTGTTTATACTCCCTTTTCTTCTCCATTTGGCCCGGTCCATCATTGCTTCTTCCATCCCCAACTTGTCTCTGCAGAATGTAACAACAGACATCTTCGTTTCATCACTTTTCCAGCACCCTGCCAATTTTTTGCAACCTTTTCATACACCACATACTGCTATAACCATCCAAAGTGCCCAAGACAGTAATATTCTCTCTGTGCCCTGCACAGTAATATTGCTTCATTAGTGACTTATGCTTCTACTGTAGTGTCCACACTGTAATATAAGTAATAACGCCCCATCTGTGCCTCCATATAGTAATATGCCCCATCTATTCTTCCATATACTAACCCTCTGTGTTGCCTCATAATAATATTGGCAACTCTATTTCCTCAAAATTGCCCTGTGTCTCATCATAGTAAAATTTTCTTCTCTGTGACTCAATGTAGTAAAATTGTCCCTCCTGTCTATTCCTTGGTGTAAAATTGCCACCTCTGTGTCTCATTAAAGAAAAAAATTTATCCCAGAGCCGGTTAAGACAAAATAGGTTCCTGGGAAAAAGTTAGCAGTGGGGCTCCAACTGCTAACACATTGCACCATCACACAGAAACATTTAAGTTTTACATTTACAGGAGCTGATTACAGACCTTTAAACGAGCACAATTGACTATATTAAAGTCATCCAGCGCTTGTGTGTTGACCTCCTCAAACAGGCTGACAAAGAACGATGGAGTTAGAACGATCACTAATAGATTATTCTGTCCTCATACATATCATGTTATCAAAAGCACATCTCCTGTTTACACTGAGCGATATGCTGCCAAAAACAGTGGCACTGATTCATTAAGACTGGCATTGTACATGCCACCCTTAATGAACGCCCCTGGAGTAAAATGCACCTTATTCATTAAAAGATGCACACCACTAATTCTAATGAATTAGAAATCTAATAAGTGCTGTGCTTATACACACATGTAAATATAACCAGCACATAAGCACACATGTATTTATACACAGAGCACACATATATAAAGCACAAACATGAATATACACTGTGACAAAGTCACTGATATTGTGTCAAAAGGGAGGTATGTGTCGCTGAGACTCAGCCTCAGTGATGTGAAAACATGCAAGTTCTCCTGCACAAGTAGGTGCAGAGAGAGTTAATAGAACCACATTTACAAGGGAATGTTTTCAGTGGATAAGAAGTGCAGGGAGGGACGTTATCTACCATTCCTCCAATCAGGGGAGTGTCTGGGTTTTAAATAGTCAGCCCTGACACTCAGGTGTGGTCAGTACCTGGAGAAATTTTGTTCCAGGAAGGAGCCAGCACGTGCTGTGCTGAACCTGTGTATGGCTAATTGTGAATGGCCATACCTTGGCCGAGATACAGACTGTGCTGCAAGTTTTGTATTTTGTTTTGTCTTTTTAGCTGAATGGGCTTTACTTCCGCATACAGCCGAGCTTGTCACTATACCACAAGTGGTCCAAGGAATCTGTTCAGGAAAAAGACTGGACAGAATGGGAGCGCTACCTGAGTGCAATAAATAAATTCAAATGTAGGAGAAAATGAAACATATACAGTACAGACCAAAAGTTTGGATACACCTTCTCATTTAAAGATTTTTCTGTATGTTCATGACTATGAAAATTGTACATTCACACTGAAGGCATCAAAACTATGAATTAACACATGTGGAATTATATACTTAACAAAAAAGTGTGAAACAACTGAAAATATGTCTTATATTCAAAGTTCTTCAAAGTAGCCACCTTTTGCTTTGATGACTGCTTTGCACACTCTTGGCATTCTCTTGATGAGCTTCAAGAGGTAGTCATCGGAAATGGTTGTCACTTCACAGGTGTGCCCTGTCAGGTTTAATAAGTGGGATTTCTTGCCTTATAAATGGGGCTGGGACCATCAGTTGTGTTGTGCAGAAGTCTGGTGGATACACAGCTGATAATCCTACTGAATAGACTGCTAGAATTTGTATTATGGCAAGAAAAAAGCAGCTAAGTAAAGAAAAACGAGTGGCCATCATTACTTTAAGAAATGAAGGTCAGTCAGTCCGAAAAATTGGGAAAACTTTGAAAGTGTCCCCAAGTGCAGTTGCAAAAACCATCAAGCGCTACAAAGAAACTGGCTCACATGAGGACCGCCCCAGGAAAGGAAGACCAAGAGTCACCTCTGCTTCTGAGGATAAGTTTATCCGAGTCACCAGCTTCAGAAATCGCAGGTTAACAGCAGCTCAGATTAGAGACCAGGTCAATGCCGCACAGAGTTCTAGCAGCAGACACATCTCTACAACAACTGTTAAGAGGAGACTTTGTGCAGCAGGCCTTCATGGTAAAATAGCTGCTAGGAAACCACTGCTAAGGACAGGGAACAAGCAGAAGAGACTTGTTTGGGCTAAAGAACACAAGGAATGGACATTAGACCAGTGGAAATCTGTGCTTTGGTCTGATGAGTCCAAATTTGAGATCTTTGGTTCCAACCACCGTGTCTTTGTGCGACGCAGAAAAGGTGAACGGATGGACTCAACATGCCTAGTTCCCACCGTGAAGCATGATGGAGGAAGTGTGATGGTGTGGGGGTGCTTTGCTGGTGACACTGTTGGGGATTTATTCAAAATTGAAGGCATACTAAACCAGCATGGCTACAACAGCATCTTGCAGCGGCAAGCTATTCCATCCGGTTTGCGTTTAGTTGGATCATCATTTATTTTTCAACAGGACAATGACCCCAAACACACCTCCAGGCTGTGAAAGAGCTATTTGACCAAGAAGGAGAGTGATGGGGTGCTACGCCAGATCACCTGGCCTCCACAGTCACCAGACCTGAACCCAATCGAGATGGTTTGGGGTGAGCTGGACCGCATAGTGAAGGCAAAAGGGCCAACAAGTGCTAAGCATCTCTGGGAACTCCTTCAAGATTGTTGGAAGACCATTTCCGGTGACTACCTCTTGAAGCTCATCAAGAGAATGCCAAGAATGTGGAAAGCAGTCATCAAAGGAAAAGGTGGCTACTTTGAAGAACCTAGAATATAAGACATATTTTCAGTTGTTTCACACTTTTTTGTTAAGTATATAATTCCACATGTGTTAATTCATAGTTTTGATGCCTTCAGTGTGAATGTACAATTTTCATAGTCATGAAAATACAGTAAAATCTTTAAATAAGAAGGTGTGTCCAAACTTTTGGTCTGTACTGTATATGCTCACCTGAGCTGGTTGTGCTAGACAAGGCACAACTCTGGTATGTGTTTTGTATCTTGGGTGGTGTGATGAAAGCCGGCCGGTGGGTGCAGCTCTCTGGCGCCCCCTTACCTCTCAGGTCAGTCAAGGTACTGCACCTAGAGAAAGTAGTGCCAGGAAGCTGCAACCAGCGCAGGGAACACGGTAGTGTGTTATCCCTTCAACGTCACTAAACCGTAACGTCACTACACAGCACAACTCGCTAGCGCCCTCTTAGCCTCAGGTCAGTCAAGGAACTGCACCTAGGATAAGCGGTCGCCAGGGAGACTGTCCTGTAACCTACTGGGTATCGGGGCCCTCTGTAGTGAGGGCGGTATATATATCTTCCTTGGCCGCGCCAGGAATATATATATCTGAACCTCCGACCGTCACTACCAGCCTTCCCCAATCCCCAGTTGGTATGCTGCCACCAGTCCCTATTTTAGATATACGCCCAGTCCGTGAATGGGCCTATATCGGGTCAGGAACCAACCCTGGGTAGCGTTTTGGCTTGAGCCGAGCTCACACGGACGTGCGTTCGTTATGCAGAATAAAAGGCAGGCCCACAATTACTTGAGGTAATTGATTATAATAATACACTAGATACACGATATACAACTAAATATACACAGGTATAAGGTCAGGCTAAACTATACAACAATGGAATACAACACACAGAATCACCACAGCATATCAGTTACCGGTTTCTTGATTTTCTTGTGACGCAGGGAGAGGATTCTGCGGTCGCAGGCACGGTTCTTTGTTACAGGCTGAGGCCTACCACCGCATGGTCAAACTGCTCCTCCCCTTGGTGGCCTCAGCTGGTGCTCAGATGTTCAGCACCCCACTCTTGGGTCAAGACTGACTTATCTCTTGTCTGTCCTGCTATCTTACCTGCCCCGTCCCGCCCACTGCTGGTGAGGTCAGCTGGCTCAGTCTCCACCCTCAGGTCTAACTTCGATCAGAAGCCCAAATTCTATGGAACCCAATAACTTCTTCTGGGATGGTCTCATGATACCCCCAGGGGTTCCCATGGATTCGGGCCGCCGTAACCGACCTTTTGATATCAATTATGATACCATACGGTCCTCAGGAATGGCTCCGCGCTATATCTTGGCTTCCAGAGCACGTACAAACGTCTACCGCGGAGGCTTGTGTGCGCAATGGCTCCGGGACGCCGTGATATTTTTTTATTGGCCCATCCCATGCAACATGCGTGTACTTTTCATGTTTCTATATCTTATGCCTCCATGCTTGTGACAGACAAAGAAACTAGTCCTATGGGACAAATGGTCAGGTACAGATAGACGAAGCACCCCCCCCTGCTGGCTGTGTTTCCTCTCGAAGTCTTTGAAGCTCCTAGCATTCAAGTGTTAAGTAGGCCCCGGGGCTTCTTATCTTACAGGAGCCTGGATGGGGGGAAACTATCTAGTTGACGTTTTAACAGAAGGTCCCAAGGGTGGGGGCTGCTGAAGTGTGGCCATCCCTGGATATGATTTATCATTACCAAGATGGCGGCTACAGGTTCATCACAGGTGGGGTCGCCAATGGTGGTATGCAGCTCATCCAGGAGCTGTGGTAATTCCCTTGCCCTGACCCGAGAATGGATTCCACATGTAGGAAGGAGAAAATGATGATCCTGGAGGCGCTCCCGCGTGGATATATGGAGATCCCCATGCCGAAACTTGATAAAATCCCATGGATTTTATAAAGTTTCGGCACAGGGATCTCCATATATCCACACGGGAGTGCCTCCAGGATCATCATTTCTCCATACCACAAGTGGTGTTAGAATTGAGAGCAACACTCCCAGAAAACACATGTGACTGTCACATGAAGACCTGGTTGAAGTCGACTATGAGCCAGCAAGTGATGCCGGACAAGATGGAGGACCTCCTTAAGCATTTGTTGCAGGCGCAGGACCAACACCAACAGCAACAAACGCAATGCCAACAAATGCTACAGGAACAGCAGATGGAGCAACAGGAGATCACCAAACTGCTTATGCAGCAGCTCCAGCTCCAGCAGCAGGCTCACCAGGACCACTGCCGACAACAGCAGCAGCAGATCGATTTGCTCGCAGAGACGATCTGTGGCTCGGCAACAACTCCAACGATAAGGTGAGTGGATGACTTTTCTGTCCGAAAGGCAGTAAGGGGCAGGAAATGACTTCGGGTGATGACGTAGAAGCTTTTCTGATGGTATTCGAGAGGGTTGCTGAGAGGGAGAGGCTGCCGCCAGAGCAATGAGCAAAGATGTTGGCACCATATCTGATGGGGGAACCCCAGAAGGCATATTATGACTTAGCCTTGCAGGACGCCAGAGAATGTGCAAAATTAAAAACTGAAATTTTGGCACGCTTGGGGGTAACAATGACTGTCAGGGCACAGCGCGTCCACTGCTGGGCGTATCACCGCAAGAAACCACCTTGCTCCCAAATGTTTGACCTGTTGCACCTGGTGCAAAAATGGCTGCAATCAGAATCTTCACCCCGGCGCAGATCATAGAGCGAGTAGTGATGGATTGGTTTGTGCACTCCTTACTGAGGCCGGTACAGACTTGGGTTGCCCAGGGCGATCCCAGGAATGCTGATGAACTGGTTGGACTGGTTGAGAGGTACCCGGGGGTCGAGAGTTCCGTGGGAAAACAGCAGACTCCATACTGGGGGTCCCAGTCGGGGTGGAGGCCCAAAAAGGGGGTTGCACGTCCAAGGTCGAAAGGGACAGGGGGGTGGTGCCCAAGGTCCCCTCGGGAGACATTTGTTGGCGGTATCACGGCCCAGGCCATGTAGCTGCCCACTGCCCTCTGACCTCTTAACAGACAGACTGTAGCCTGGGACGTCACTGTTCCTACTATGTTTACCCCACCAGCAGTGTGTACTATCAGCCCGGTGAGCGGGCACAGTCATGTCTGGTGACTGTTAATGGGGTACTGGTGACAGGACTCCTGGACTCAGGAAGCTTGGTGACTCTCATAAAGGCCACGCTCCCACACCAATTGATCCTCGGGAAAAACGTGGGTGTGCGGTGCATACACGGGGACGCAGAGGATTACCCTATTGCCAGAGTGACAATACACGCTGACTGTGAAGCTGAGTCCCATGAGGTGGGGATGGTTAGGGATCTGCTCCACCCAGTGATAATAGGGCAGGATTTCAGTCTGTTCTGGGACTTGTGGCGGAAAGCGGGGGTGCCAAGTGTCTCAACCGGGAGCCGGTCTCCCCATGATGCATCACCGTCGCAGTCAGAGACCGATGACTTCCCCCTGTGTGTCCTTGCGGGGGACGAAGATGAGGTGGTGAGCCCGGAAGACGAGGTCCCAGACTTGGGGTGTCTGGGGGGAACTTTGGGACTGCGCAGATGCAGGATCTTGCCTTGAAATTTGCATTTGACAATGAGACATTGTGATCTACTGCCAGTCTTGTCCCACCTGTCAGCTAACGGCTCCCGTATCCCATTTCCAGAGCCCCCCAGTGCCGTTAACTCTCATAGAGGTCCCATTTGACAAGATCACCATTAGACCTTGTGGGGCCCCTGGTGAAGTCCACAAGTCCACCAGGGGCAACCAATACATTCTGGTTATATTGGACTATGCTACGCGATATACGGAAGCGGTACCGTTAAGAAAGTCCTCCACTATAAGTATCACCAGAGAGCTGGTACATATTTTCTCTCAGACAGGTCTGCCAAAGGAGATCCTGACAGACCAGGGAACTCCATTTATGTCGAAGATGATGAGAGAATTGTGTAAGGCCCTCCAAATTACACAACTCCGAACGTCTGTATACCACCCTTGTCAGGCCCCTGGTGAAGTCCACCGGGGGCAACCAATACATTCTGGTTATATTGGACTATGCTACGTGATATCTGGAAGCGGTACCATTAAGAAATTCCACTACTAGAAGTATCGCCAGAGAGCTAGTACATATTTTCTCCCGGATAGGTCTGCCAAAGGAGACCATGATGGACCAGGGAACTCCGTTTATGTCGAAGGTGATGAGAGAATTGGGTAAGGCCCTCCAAATTACACAACTCTGAACGTCTGTATACCACCCGCAGACGGACGGACTGGTAGAACGGTTCAACAAGACTTTAAAGTCGATGTTATGGAAAGTTGTGGAGAAGGATGGGCAAGACTGGGATTGCCTGCTGTCGTATGTGCTGTTCTCCATTAGGGATTTTCCCAGAACTCTACAGGGTTCTCGCCGTTTGAACCGCTATACGGACGACACCCTCGGGGACTTCTGGACATAGCAAAGGAGACCTGGAAAGCAGAGGTTACACCCCACCGGAGTGTCACTGAGCATGTGGCCCAAATGCAGGACTGGATTGAAAAGGTAATGCCAATCGTGAAGGAGAGCCTTCTGCAGACACAACAAGCCCCGCCGAGGGCCTACAATCGGGCCGCAAGGCTGAGACAATTCAGCCCTGGAGATCGGGTGTTGGTACCCACAGTCGAGAGTAAGTTCCTGGCTAAGTGGCAAGAACCGTACGAAGTAGTTGAGAAGCTGAGTGAAGTCAACTACAAGGTCCACAAGCTGGGTAGAAGGAAGCAGTACCAGATCTACCACATCAACTTACTGAAGCCGTGGCGAGACTGGGAGCCGGTGGAAGTTCCATCCCTAGGGGCAAATCCTGAAGCCAAGGTCAAGGACATTACAGTGGCAGAGACACTGTCACCAGCCCAGAAACAACAGTGTTGAGAACTCTTGCAGAGAAATCGAGACCTGTTCTCAGAATTGCCTGGATGTATGCAAGTTTTGGAGCATGAGATTCTGACAAAACTGCACGTACGGGTGAACCAAAGGTCGTATTGAATTCCCGAAGCCTGCCGTGAGGTGATCCCCAAGGAGGTGTGGAGAATGTTGAGCCTGGGCGTTAATGAGGAATCTAAGAGCGGCTGGTCCAGCCCTATTGTTCTTGTGCCTAAGCTGGAAGGAGAATGGCGGTTCTGCAACGATTACAGGAAGCTAAATGATGTGTCCAAGTTTGATGCCTACCCGATGCTCCGGGTCGATGAGCTTATTAAGAGACTACCCTGGACCTAACAAAAGGTTACTGGCAGATTCACCTGGCCCCATGGACTAAGTAGAAAATGGTCTTCTCTACACCCGACGGGTGTTTTCAATGCAATAGTATGCCGTTTGGGCTACAGGGAGCCCCAGCTACCTTCCAGAGGGCCATGGACCGGATTTTGGGCTCACATAAAAAATACGCTGCCGCTTAATTGGATGACATCGTGATTTTCAGTCCATATTGGGGAACCCACCTGCAGAAGGTCCAGGCAGTACTGGATGCATTGAGAAACGCCGGGGTTACCATAAACCCAAGAAAATGCGCCATAGGAAAGGAAGAGGCAAAATAGTGGCACCCCTAACCGACTTACTTAGAGGTACGAAAACGGCGAAGGCTAAGTGGTCTTCTGAGGCAGAGATTTTGTTCCAGGAGCTTTGTAACCAGCCAGTCTTGATAGCACCTGAATTCCGGAAAGAGTTTGTGCTCCAGACGGACGCCTTAGATGTCGGCATAGGAGCCGTCTTATTGCAGGAAGTAACTGGGGAGGAACACCCCATTCTGCACATGATCAGAAAACTGTCGGCCTGCGAAAAGAATTATGCAATCATGGAAAAGGAGTGCATGGCCATCAAGTGGACGGTTGATACCCTTAGGTACTACCTATTAGGCAGCAAATTGAGACTGGTCTCAGACCAGGCCACCATGAGATTGATGAGGTAATGGATGGGAAAAAATGCCCGGATGACGAGGCGGTTCCTGGCCCTCCAGGACTTTAGTTTTTTGGTAGAGCACAGGCCCGGGAAACTGCATGCTAATGCAGGTGCCTTGCCCAGACTTCCCTGTCTAGTGAGTGAAGGTGCCAAAACCCCCGGCCTTGGGCAGAGGGGGGTGATATGTGACAAAGTCACTGGTATTGTGTCAGAAGGAAGTTATGTGTCGCTGAGACTCAGCCTCAGTGATGTGAAAACATGCAAGTTCTCCTGCACAAGTAGGTGCAGAGAGTGTTAATAGAACCACATTCACAAGGGAATGTTTTCAGTGGATAATGAAGTGCAGGGAGGGACGTTATCCACCATCCCTCCAATCAGGAGAGTGTCTGGGCTTTAAATAGTCAGCCCTGATACTCAGATGTGGTCAGTACCTGGGGAAATTTTGCTCCAGGAAGGAGCCAGCACGTGCTGTGCTGAACCTGAGTGTGGCTAATTGTGAGTGGCCAGACCTTGAACAAGATACAGACTGTGCTGCAAGTTTTGTATTTTGTTTTGTATTTTTAGCTGAATGGGCTGTGTTTTCTTTATGGACTACAGAGTGGTTTATGACTGCTAAATAAACTAACCCGAAAATTTAAAGGGACAGTATGTCATGTTTTACCTCCACCCAGCAGGCTTTTTCCTCCCTAAAGAGCTGTTTTGCCACTGCACCTATATTGAGTCAACCCAATGTTTCTCAATTTTTATCATGGAAGTTGATGCGTCGGAGTTGGGGTTGGGGCTGTGTTGTCTCAGGGTCCGTCCCTTGGTAAACAGCGTCCATGCGCTTTCTATTCCAAGAAATTATTTTCGGCTGAGAGAAATTATGACGTGAGTAATAGGGAGTTTTGGTGTTTGAAGAATGGCGACATTGGTTCGAGGGGGCTGTCCATCCTATTACTGCTTACAGACCATAAGAACCTGTCATATCTCCAATCGGCTAAAGGCTTCAACCCTAAGAAAGCTAGATGGTCCCTGTTTTTTACTAGGTTCAATTTTGTTGTCACTTTCCATCCAGGGGTTAAAAACATCAAGCCTGATGCTTTGTCCGGAGCTTCCCTGGTGATGGTGACCTTGAGAACCCTGCCCCGCTTTTGCAGAAGGGGGTAGTCATTTAATCATTTTACCCTAAACTGGAGGGTGAGGTTTTGGAAGCTCAGGGGAACCCCCCTCCCTTTGGGGAGGTTATTTGTACCATCTAATCTGCACCGTAAAGTAATTAGGGAACATCACAACTCTGTACTTGCTGGTCATCCAGGTGGTAAGGCAACTGTGGACCTCCATTCTCGTAGTTTTTGGTGGCCAGGGTTGCATCGGGATGTGGTTGAACATATGTCTGCTTGTAGTATTTGCACGCGTTCTAAAGTATCGCATACCCATCCATCTTTTAATCTTCTTCCACTACCTATTCCAAGCAGGCCATGGACACACATGTCCATCAATATTATTACTGACCTACCGCATCTGCAGACAAGACTGTGATTTTGGTGGTTGTAGCTAGGTTCAGTAAAATGGTAGTCGCTTTGTCGCATTACCGGCACTTCTGAATGCCAAGACTCTTGCTCAGGTATAAATAAATGAGATTGTGAAGCTTCACGGGGTTCCCTCCGATGTGGTGTCAGATCGGGGGAACCAGTTTTTTTCTAAGTTCTGGAAAGCTTTTTGGTCCCGACTGGGGCTGCAGATGTCCTTTTCCTCTGCCTTCCATCCTGTCGAATGGACAGAAAGAGCGCATTAATCGAAACTTAGAGATGGTCTCTGAAAACCAGGAGGGCTGGGCATCTTACTTACTGTTGGCAGAATTTGCTATTAATAATCATCGCCAAGCATCTACCAGCAGGTCACGGTTCTTTGGTGCATACGGTTTCAATCCACAGTTTGGTACTTTTAGTGGGGGAGAGGCTTCGGGAGTTCAGGTGGAGGAATGTTTTGCTTCATTGCTCTCCTCTGTGTGGTTCTGAGTAATTTGAAGATCATGGGAGACAGGTACAAACACATGGCTGACAGGAAATGCTCGCCAGGTCCGGACCTAGGTGTGAATGATTTTGTGTGGTTGTCTACCAGGAATATCAAGTTGAAGGTTCCTTCCTGAAAGCTGGGACCTAGGTTTATTGGTTCCTATAAAATAACCGCCGTCATTACCTCAGCAGCGTTTCATCTTGAGCTACCTCAGGCCCTTAAAATCTATAATGTGTTTTACAGGTCACTGCTCAAGAAATATATAGAACCTCTTGCGTCCTCTCCCCTGCCGCTGCCCCCAAACATGGTTGATAGTATTTTGGAGTTTGAGATTTCGAGGATTGTAGATTCTCGCCTCCAGCGTCGTTCCCTACAGTACTTGGTGCACTGGAAGGGTTATGGTCCAGAGGAAAGGATGGGGGTTTCGGCATCAGAGGTGAATGCCCCCAGGCTGGTTCGTTTGTCCCACACCTCTTATCCTGAGAAATCTAGTCCTGAGTGTCCAGATGCCACTCGTAGAAGGTGGGGGTACTGTCACGGGTGTGTCAGGTGTGACAGACAGTCGCTCTGGAGCCGGCAGCAGAAGGTCTCTGTGCTTGGCATTGCAGACGCCTTCTTGATCCTTTCATCTCTTTAGTATAGTTATGTCCTTCTTCCTTTAGGACCCAGCAGCTACCTCCACCTTCTGCTGCTGATTGACACACCCTTGCTTGGTAGTTAAAAACTCTCAGTTTCTCCAGAGAAGTGCCAGTGATAGTTCTATGTACCTCTGTGTTGGCTTGGAGCACTAGCAGTTGGCTAGTTTCTTCTCTGGTGCCCTTGGAGGACAGTTGGCGATATTTCTCTGGTGTCTGCTCAAGCTAAATGTATCCCCTTTGTTTGTCTACCTTGTTATCTTTAGTTTGTAGTGGGGCTTGACTAGTGCTTACCCTGTCCCCTCACTATCTAGGGCCAAGCACTAGGGACATTCAAGTCTTAGGTTCCTGCTCGGCGATAGGTATGGAACCTATATAGGGATCGTAGGATAGGCAGAGTGATATTAGATCTGCCTGGGGGTCTCCACTCCCCCTTTCCCTAGTGTTTGGGCTTCCTTCCCCTCTTCCCTTCCTGTTGCACTTAGTCTTTCACTCACCTTGTGTGACAATCTATCCACGTTCCCTTGCCTTCATTGTTTGCAATGTTCCAATATTTCCAAGGATGACTCGTTCACACATCCCCGATCGGGAAAGAAATTCCCAATCCGTGGATTTTTTACATGTGATTCGTCATTTGTCATATATCTCATTAAATGCCCCTGCGGTCTCGGATATGTTGGAGAGACTACCCAACATATCCGAGACCGCATCTCTCAACATAAGTCCACAATACGCTGTAAGAGAACATTGTTACCTATACCGGCACATTTTGTTTTGAGAGGACATGATATCTCTCAACTTCGCTTTCAAGTATTGGAACACGTTCCCCCTTTTAGACGTGGTGGCAATAGAGTTCTTAGGTTGAAAGAAAGAGAGGCTTATAGGATCTATAGACTAAACACATTGGAACCATATGGGCTTAATAGGGGATACGAGATTTTTTATTAATAAGATTTATTAATAAAAACTAGTTTCTGCTTCAAGCCTTCTCTAAGAGGGTTCCTCTCTAAAGATTCCTTTTCATTAAGGGCTTGCTATTGGAAATTTACTGGGATTTAACAAATATTTTGTTACATATGTCTTTACATGTTTTCTTTCCTACTTTTATAAACATTTCGTGTTCAGTTGTTTATTTCATTTTTGTATCTGTTATATATGCTTGTAACCTAGATATTTCTATTCTATGGTCATCTCCGATGTGTGTATATATTCATAATAGATAATTTGTTTTTTTCTATCTTATGTCTCATAGGTTAATTAGGGGCTCCTCAGGTATGGCTTCTTTTATAAGTATTACTATTTCTTTGTACCCTTTATATTTCAACTTTTCTTTGTTAGTTTTCTCCTTTTCTATCTGTCATATACTTAGTCTATCTTTCCGTGGTCTGCTCTGCGATGTGCGCGCTCTATTTTACCTCGTTCCCTAATCTGGCTTGTTCGCCTTCTGCCTTTGGCCTTTTCCGGTTTGCCTCGGCCCTGACGATTCGGCGCATGCGCAGTTCGTCTATTGCACGTCACGGCACAGCTGATTTCTGCCGGGCACGCACTTCAGCCCCAGCTCCATTTAAACGAGCGCTCGTTAAGAGTGCACACACACCGCCCATCCTAGGCCAAGCGCTCACGTGGATCACGCAGGATTTACCAGGTATTCTCAAATGCACTTTTGGATCACCCTCCACTTGCCTTTATTTTTTTTTTGCACTACCTAATCTATTTATTATCTCTATACTTCCCATAGAAACCTATTTCCTCCAGCACCAGTTGATAGGTAATTATACTGTTTATCCCTATGGTCGTTCTTCCTATCACATTTCCTATATTACACTGATATACTTATCTATAGAACCTTGTACTTTTTTCCCCTTGAGAACCTTTCTTTCCTCTTTTTTCTTTTTCTTTCTTCCATTTTCCCTCTTCTCTCCTTTTTTCCTCCTTTTTTCCACCTGGCCTACAAGAGGAGATCTTTATTTGATGTTCATTTATATTTATTATTATTTATATTATATTTCATTTTATATTTATGTCTATATACAGAGTTTTGCATCTGACTGGCTCACAGAATGGATTTAATGTGGAGTTGATGGTCCCTGTTATGTCAACACTATTACCTTTATATTTGCATGTTACTTTCATTTTAATTTTATTGATGTTTGTTTCATGCCATCGATACAAAGAATTTTGTAAAGATTTCTTTGTTATTTTCTTTTATAGTGTTTTTGCTTATAGCATCTATGATGATTTTATCTGTTGATTTATTATACACAGATAAACCTTGAGAAAGGCTCTGAGAGCCAAAACGTTAACGTTGGAAGTCTGTCCTACGATGTTGGCAATAAAAATTTATTGAAAAAATTCAAGTGTCATCACGGACTTTATAGTGTGCCTTGGTGCTAATTTTTTTCGAATCTATCCACATGACCACAATAAGCAGTAAACTCCATAGAGGTGGCCTTTATGGAAAAGTGTCCAGAAAAAAGCCTTTACTTACATTGCCAAAAGATGTGGGAAACTCCCCAAATGTATGGAGGAAGGTGTGTGGTCAGATGAGACCAAAATTAGATTTTTTGGCCACCAAGATAAACGTTATGTCTGGCGTCAAACCAACACAGCTCATCACCCCAAGAACACCATCCTCACAGTGAAACATGGTGGTGGCAGTATCATGCTGTGGGGATGTTTTTTGGCAGCAGGGACAGGGAAAATGATCAGAGTCGAGGGAAAGATGGATGGTGCAAAATACAAGGATATTCTTGAGCAAAATCTATTTCAGTCTGTCAGTGATTTGAAACTGGGATGGAAGTTCACCTTCCAACAAGACAATAATCCAAAGCATACTGCTAAAGCAACACTCGAATGATTTAAGGACAAATGTGTAAAATGTGTAAAATGTTTTGGAGTGGCCTTGTCAAAACCCAGACCTTAATCCAATCGAGAATTTGTGGTCAGACTTGAAGATTGCTGTTGTCCAGAAGAAACCATCTAACTTGAAGGAACTGAGCAGTTTTGCCTTGTGGATTGGGCAAAAATGCCAGTGGCAAGATGTGGAAAGCTCATAGAGACTTATCCAAAGCGACCTGCAGCTGTAATTGCTCTAAAAGGAGGCTCTACAAAGTAATGACTTTAGGGAGGTGAATAGTTATGCACACTGAAGTTTTCAGTTATTTTGTTGTTTATTTGTTGTTTGCCTAAAAAAAAAAACAAACGAACAAATGTTCACAGTTGTATGCATGCTCTTTATATGAACTGATGCAAACCCTAAAAAAAAACAGTGAAATTCCAGGTTGTGAAGTAACAAAACATTAAAATGCCAGGGGAGGGGGGTGGTGCGAATACTTTCGCAAGCCACTGTATATACACACAGCATATAAACAATCACATATGTATATACACACAGCACATATGTGCACATATATACACACAGCACATATACACACATGTAGAAACACACAGCACATGCTCATATATATACACAAAGCACATAATTAAGTATACACACGCAGCACATAAATAGACATACAGTGGTGTGAAAAAGTGTTTGCCCCCTTCCTGATTCCTTATTCTTTTGCATGTCTGTCACACTTAAATGTTTCAGGTCACAAAACAAATTTATCGTTTGCGATAACTGGCAATGAGTCTTTTACAACGCTCTTGAGGAAGTTTGGTCCATTCATCCTTGCAAAATTGTTGTAATTATTATTATTATTTATTATTATAGTGCCATTTATTCCATGGCGCTTTACATGTGATAAGGATTTACATAATCTTAACAAAATGAGTCAGCGACTGGTACAAGAGGAGCGAGGACCCTGCCCATGAGGGTTCACATTCTACAAGGGATGGGTGAGGATACAGTAGGTGGAGGTAGAGGAGGTCATGCAGTAATGTGGTGGAGCGGTGGTTACTGCAGTTTGTAGGCTTGTCGGAAGAGGTAGGTCTTCAGGTTTCTTTTGAAGGCTTCCATGGTAGGCGAGAGTCTGATGTGTTGGGGTACAGAGATCCAGAGTAGGGGGGATGCACGGGAGAAATCTTGTATACGATTGTGGGAAGAGGAGATAAGAGGGGAGTAGAGAAGGAGATCTTGTGAGGATCGGAGGTTGCGTGCAGGCAAGTACCGGGAGACTTGGTCACAGATGTATGGAGGAGATAGGTTGTGGATGGCTTTGTATGCCATGGTTAGGGTTTTGAACTGGATTCTCTGGGCAATGGGGAGCCAGTGAAGGGATTAACAGAGGGGGGAGGCTGGGGAATAGCAGGGGGACAGGTGGATTAGTCGAGCAGCAGAGTTTAGGATAGATTGGAGAGGCGCAAGAGTGTTGGAAGGGAGGCCACAGAGCAGGAGGTTGCAGTAGTCGAGGCGGGAGACGATGAGGGCGTGCACTAGTGTTTTTGCAGAGTCTTTGCTGAGGAATGCACGGATCTGCCACACTGGAGGGTTTCTGAGCATAAATCACCTTTTTAAGGTCATGCCACAACATCTCAATCAGATTAAGGTCAGGACTTTGACTAGGCCACTGCAAAGTTTTAATTTTGTTCTTCTTAAGCCATTCAGAGGTGGACTTGCTGGTGGGTTTTGAATCATTGTCCTGCTACATAACGCAAGTGTTCTTCATATTGAGGTCACGAACAGATGGCTGGACATTCTCCTTCAGGATTCTTTGGTAAACAGCAGAATGCATGGTTCTATTTATCACAGCAAGTCTTCCAGGTCCTGAAGCAGCAAAACAGCCCCAGGCCACCACACTATCACCACCATATTTTACTGTTGGTATGATGATCCTTTTCTGAAATGCTGTGTTACTTCTATGCCAGATGTAATGGGACATACACCTTTCAAAAAGTTCAACTTTTGTCTCGACAGTCCACAGAGTATTCTCCCAAAAGTCTTGGTGATCATCAAGATGTTTTCTGGCAAAACTGAGAAGAACCTTTATGTTCTTTCTGCTCAGCAGTGGTTTTCATCTTGGAACTCTGCCATGCATGCCATTATGGTGGAGTCATGAACACTGACTTCAACTTAGGGAAATGAGGCCTGCAGCCCTTTGGATGTTGCCGTGGGGTATTTTGTGACCTCTTGGATGAGTTGTTGCTGCTCTCTTGGGCTAATTTTGGTTGGCCAGCCACTCATGGGAAGGTTCACCACTGTTCCATGTTTTCACCATTTGTGGATAATAGCTCTCACTGTGGTTCGCTGGAGTCCCAAAGCTTTAGAAATGGATTTATAACCTTTTCTAGACTGTCAAATCTGAATTACTTTGTTTCTCATTTGTTCCTGAATTTCTTTGGATCATAACATAATGTCTAGCTTTTGAGGATCTTTTGGTCTACTTCATTTTGTCAGGCAGGTCCTATTTAAGTGATTTCTTGATTGAGAACAGGTGTTGCAGTAATCAGGCCTGTGTGTGGCTAGGGAAATTGAACCCAGCTTCCCAAAGGTGTGATAAACCACAGTTAAGTTATGCTTTAAGATGGGGCAATCACTTTTTCACACAGGGACCTGTATGTTTGGATTTCTTTTTTCCCTTAATAATAACGATTTTCATTTAAAAACTGCATTTTGTGTTTACTTGTGTTATCTTTGTCTAATATTTAAAATTATTTTGTGATCTGAAACATTTAAGTGTGACAAACATACAAAAGAATGAGAAATCAGGAAGGGGGGAAAACACTTGTCACACAGCACATAAACATGTATCTACACATGTACACATTAGTGATGATCGAGCACTAAAATACTTGAGTGCTTGGTACTCGTATAAAGCAAGTGGATGCTCGGACGGGCTCGACTCAAGTAATGAGTATATTGGAAGTGAAGGAGGGTTGGGGGGGCAGGAAATTGCTGAAATGGATGGAAACAGCGCTCAAATGGAATGGCAACAGCATGGGGAAGACGCCAGGATGCTAGTGATGCACGAATGTGCTCGAGTCCTAACCGAGTATCTCCGGCATGTTGGGAAAACATTTTCACTGCTGCATGTCTAGCAGAGGTTGCCTAACATGCAGGGATTTCCTGACAAACAGGCAATCCCTGCATGCGTCGTGGCTGTCTAACTGCCGCAAGACATGCAGCTGCGGTGACGCAAACAAGTTTTCCGAGCACGCCGAAGATACTCGGTTAGGACTCAAGCGTGCTCGGATAACCCCTTATCCGAGCACATTCGTGTATCCATACAGGACGCATCTCTGACTGCCAGGTCACTGCAGTCACTCAATATTGTCAAAGTACTACTCCACTTTTACGGACTGACAATAAAACATTCAAAACTGCAGATAAAATGGATTTTTGAGGAAAAAATGTTAGGAAACATTCTTTTCTGTATAATAACTTGTATGTAAGGCCAAATTAAAAAAAAAAAAACAAAACAAAAAAAAACAAACAAAAAAAAACCCGCCTCTTCCACCACTTAATAGCCGGGCCATTCTCATCGTATTTCCCTGTCACCTATGACTACAGTATATGACATAGTAAAGGAGGAAATAAAACTACACCCACCGGTAGTCACCAGTAAATTAAATTTTAACATTTTACTACCTTATCTGGGCATGTGGTGTGTGTGACATGGTCAGACACATCCCATTTAATTTAGGATGAGGGACTCTGAAACTCACAAAGCCTATGCGGACAATGCAAGAACTGCCAAAAATGAGACGGAAGAGGGACTCCGACAAAACCTGTATTAGACATAAAGAAGGGCCTCATACACATTCTGTTAAAATTGTTGGATAGTGAGACTCCTAGACTCAAAGTCTATGCACTAAGTGCAAGGGCTGGCAAAAATTAGAAGGATGGACTGCAATACACCCTGAAAGATATGTAGAGGAGGGCCTCAGAAAACATTTTTTTTTCCAATTTTTTAGGAGTGGGACTCTTAGACTGGTAAAGTCTATGCACAAAGTGCAAAGGCTGAAAAACATTTAACAGTGGGGTATACATAAATATATGTAAGAGAATTGTAAAATTAGGCCTCATATCCATCCTGTTAAAATTATGAAGGAGGGCATCATACACACCCTAGAAAAATGAGCGAGGGCCGCATGATGACCCTGTACAAAGTTGGAGTGAGGGCTGCACAACGACCCTGTAAAAATTTTGAGCAAGGGTCGCATAATGACCCTGTTAAAATTTTGAGCGAGGGCTGTATGATGACCACGTAAAGATTTTGAAAGAGGGCCGCATGATGACCCTAAATTGAATGCAGGTAACAGCAGTTTTACTGGAGAAAGGGCAGTATATAGCCCTGAAAAGGGCTTTTCTTTTAATGGTGCAGCAGTGATATACAAGTACTGCAATAGCAAAATTAAACCCTGCCTATATGCCTGCTCTAAAATAAGCTGTCCCTTCTATAAGAACTGTCCCTGAACTGCTTACAGAGGAGAGTGTGATGGGCATCGCGTCATCAGGTCTAATAGTCAACATGGCTACGACTTTGCCGTATATATGGTAGGCAATCCCGCATGTTCATTGGCTGTTTAACAAGCATAAAACATATTGGGCAGGGACTCTAGCATGGCGCTTAAGTACCCACGATGCTCGCTCGAATAACGAGCACCCCGATGCTTGATCGAGTATCGAGCAGTGGCGAGCATGCTCACTCATGACTAATACACATGTGTATACACACAGCACATACATATGCACATACACAGCACATACACATGTATAAACACATAGCACATTATATATATATATATATATATATATATATATACAGTACAGACCAAAAGTTTGGACACACCTTCTCATTTAAAGATTTTTCTGTATTTTCATGACTATGAAAATTGTACATTCACACTGAAGGCATCAAAACTATGAATTAACACATGTGGAATTATATACTTAACAAAAAAGTGTGAAACAACTGAAAATATGTCTTATATTCTAGGTTCTTGAAAGTAGCCACCTTTTGCTTTGATGACTGCTTTGCACACTCTTGGCATTCTCTTGATGAGCTTCAAGAGGTAATCACCGGAAATGGTTTTCACTTCACAGGTGTGACCTGTCAGGTTTAATAAGTGGGATTTCTTGCCTTATAAATGGGGTTGGGACCATCAGTTGTGTTGTGCAGAAGTCTGGTGGATACACAGCTGATAGTCCTACTGAATAGACTGTTAGAATTTGTATTATGGCAAGAAAAAAGGAGCTAAGTAAAGAAAAACAAGTGGCCATCATTACTTTAAGAAATGAAGGTCAGTCAGTCCGAAAAATTGGGAAAACTTTGAAAGTGTCTCCAAGTGCAGTTGCAAAAACCATAAAGCGCTACAAAGAAACTGGCTCACATGAGGACCGCCCCAGGAAAGGAAGACCAAGAGTCACCTCTGCTTCTGAGGATAAGTTTATCCGAGTCACTAGCCTCAGAAATCGCAGGTTAACAACAGCTCAGATTAGAGACCAAGTCAATGCCACACAGAGTTCTAGCAGCAGACACATCTCTACAACAACTGTTAAGAGGAGACTTTGTGCAGCAGGCCTTCATGGTAAAATAGCTGCTAGGAAACCACTGCTAAGGACAGGCAACAAGCAGAAGAGACTTGTTTTGGCTAAAGAACACAAGGAATGGACATTAGACCAGTGGAAATTTGTGCTTTGGTCTGAGGAGTCCAAATTTGAGATCTTTCGTTCCAACCACCGTGTCTTTTTGCGACGCAAAAAAGGTGAACGGATGGACTTTACATGCCTGTTTCCCACCGTGAAGCATGGAGGAGGAGGAGTGATGGTGTGGGGGCGCTTTTCTGGTGACACTGTTTGGGGGTTTATTCAAAACTGAAGGCATACTGAACCAGCATGGCTACCACAGCATCTTGCAGAGGCATGCTGTTCCATCCGGTTTGCGTTTAGTTGGACCATCATTTATTTTTCAACAGGACAATGACCCCAAACACACCTCCAGGCTGTGTAAGGGCTATATGATCAAGAAGGAGAGTGATGGGGTGCTACGGCCGATGACCTGGCCTCCACAGTCACCAGACCTGAGCCCAATCGAGATGGTTTGGGGTGAGCTGGACCGCAGAGTGAAGGCAAAAGGGTCAACAAGTGCTAAGCATCTCTGGGAACTCCTTCAAGATTGTTGGAAGACCATTTCTGGTGACTACCTCTTGAAGCTCATCAAGAGAATGCCAAGAGTGTGCAAAGCAGTCATCAAAGCAAAAGGTGGCTACTTTGAAGAACCTAGAATATAAGACATATTTTCAGTTGTTTCACACTTTTTTGTTAAGTATATAATTCCACATGTGTTAATTCATAGTTTTGATGCCTTCAGTGTGAATGTACAATTTTCATAGTCAAGAAAATACAGAAAAATCTTTAAATGAGAAGGTGTGTCCAAACTTTTGGTATATATAGATATACACACACAGTATATAATATATATATACACATACACACATACATATATATTATATATATATATATATATATATATATATACACACACACTGCTCAAAAAAATAAAGGGAACACTTAAACAACTCAATGTGACTCCAAGTCAATAACACATCTGTGAAATCTACCTGTCCAGTTATGAAGCAACACTGATTGTGAATCAATTTCTCCTGTTGTTGTGCAAATGGAACAGACAACTGGTAGAAGGCAATTAGCAAGATACCCGCTATAAAGGAGTGGTTTTACAGGTGGTGACCACAGACCATTTCACTGTTCTCATCCTTTTTTGGCTGTTGTTTTGGTCACTTTTTCATTTTGCCATTGCTCTCACCCCTAGAGGTACAGTAGCATGAGGCGGTGTCTACAGTACAACCCACAGAAGTTGCTCAGGTAGTGAAGTTCATCCAGGATGGCACATCAATGTGAGCTGTGGCAAGAAGGGTAATTGAGTCTGTCAGCACAGTGTCCAGAGCATGGAGCAGATACCAGGAGATGTGGAGGGAGCCATAGGAGGGCAACAACCCAGCAGCAGGACCGTTACCTCCTCCTTTGTGCAAGGAGGAACAGGAGGAGCACTGCCAGAGCCCTGCCAATGACCTCCAGAGAGCCACAAATGTGCATGTGTCTGCACAAACGGTTAGAAACCGAATCCATGAGGGTGGTATGAGGGCCCGATGTCCACAGATGGGGGTTGTGCTCACAGCCCAACACCGTGCAGGACGCTTGGCATTTGCCACAGAACACCAGGATTGGCAAAGTCGCCACTGGCGCCCTGTGCTCTTCACTGATGAATGCAGGTTCACAGTGAGCACATGTGACAGACGTGACAGAGTCTGGAGACGCCGTGGAGAGCGATCTGCTGCCTGCAATATCCTTCAGCATGACCGGTTTGGCAGTGGATCTGTAATGGTGTGGGGTGGCATTTCTTTGGAGGGCCGCACAGCCCTCCATGTGCTCGCCAGAGGTAGCCTGACTGCCATTAGGTACCGAGATGAGATCCTCAGACCCCTTGTGAGACCATATGCTGGTGTGGTTGGCCCTGGGTTCCTCCTAATGCAGGACAATGCCAGACCTCATGTGGCTGGAGTGTGTTAGCAGTTCCTGCAAGATGAAGGCATTTAAGTTACGGACTGGCCCACCCGTTCCCCAGACCTGAATCCGATTGAGCACATCTGGGACATCATGTTTCGCTCCATTTACCAATGTCGGGTTGCACCACAGACTGTCCAGGAGCTGGCGGATGCTTTAGTCCTGGTCTGGGAGGAGATCCCACAGGAGACCATCAGCAACCTCATCAGGAGCATGTCCAGGCATTGTAGGGAGGTCATACAGGCACGTGGAGGCCACACATAATACTGTGTCTCATTTTGACTTGTTTAAAGGACATTACATCAAATTTGTATCAGCCTGTAGTGTGTTTTTCCACTTTAATTTTGGGGGTGACTCCAAATCCAGGCCTCCATTGGTTAATAAATTTGATTTCCATTGATGATTTTTGTGTGATTTTGTTGTCAGCACATTCAACTTTGTACAGAGCAAAGTATTCAAAGAGAATATTTCATTCATTCAGATCTAGGATGTGTTATTTGAGTGTTCCCTTTATTTTTTTAAGCAGTGTGTATGTATATATGTATATATATACACACACACCTACCTACCTACACATACATGCATATGCGTTATGTACACAGCAAATATGTACACATGTATATACATACAACACATACATACATATATACAGTGGAGAAAATAAGTATTTGATACACTGCCGATTTTACAAGTTTTCCCACCTACAAAGAATGGAGAGGTCTGTAATTTTCATTGTAGGTACACTTCAACTGTGAGAGACAGAATCTAAAAAAATCCAGAATATCACATTGTATGATTTTTAAATAATTACATTGCATTTTATTGCATGAAATAAGTATTTGATCACCTACGAACCAGCAAGAATTCTGACTTTCACAGGCCTGTTAGTTTTTCTTTAAGAAGCCCTCCTACTCTGCACACATTACCTGTATTAATTGCACCTGTTTGAGTGTGTGGACAGGTGTCTTTTATACAGGTAACAAGTTCAATTAATCACACTCCAATCTCTCCATCATGGCCAAGACCAAAGAACTGTCTAAGGAACCCAGGGACAAAATTATAGACCTGCATAAGGCTGGGATGCGCTACTGGACAATAGGCAAGCAGCTTGTTGAGAAGGCGCAATTATTAGAAAACGGAAGAAACGCAAGATGACTGTCAACCTTCCTCAGTCTGGGGCTCCATTCAAGATCTCGCCTCGTGGCCCCTTGCTCACACCAGCACATTTCCAGGCCCATTAGAAGTTTGCCCATGACCATCTGGATAATCCAGAGGGGGCATGGGAGAAGGTCATGTGGTCATATGAGACCTAAATAGAACTTTTTGGTATCAACTCCACTCGCCATATTTGGAGGAAGAAGAAGGATGAGTACAACCCCTAGAACACCATCCAACCGTACAGCATGGTGGGGGAAACATCATGCTTTATGGGTGCTTTTCTGCAAAGGGATAGGATGACTGCACCATATTGAAGGGAGGATTTTGTCCCTGATGTAATTAGACAGCTCTTTGGTCTTGGCCATGGTGGAGAGGTTGGACTGTGATTGAGTGTGCGGACAGGTGTCTTTATACAGGTAATGAGTTCAAACAGGTGCAATTAATACAGGTAATGAGTGCAGAGTAGGAGGGCTTCTTAAAGAAAAACTAACAGGTCTGTGATAGACAGAATTCTTGCTGGTTGATAGGTGATCAAATACTTATTTTATGCAATACAATGCAATTTAATTATTTAAAAATCATACTATGTGTTTTTGTGGATTTTTTTTAATTCTGCCTCTCACAGTTGAAGTGTATCTACAATAAAAGTAACAATCCTCTCCATTCTTTGTAAGTGGGAAAACTTGCAAAATCAGCAATGTATCAAAAACTTACTTTCCTCACTGTGCATATATATATATATATATATATATATATATATATATATTTATTACACATACACATACATACATACATACATACATATACACACATGGTCATATTCACCTTTAAAGGAATCTTTCAGCAGGTTTTTGCTATGTAATCATCATCAGTACAATGTAGAGGCAGAGACCCTAGGCTCAGCATTCAGAGACCCTGCTTAACTCCGCTCACACCACTGATTCGTAGATTTCTACGATTATTGTATGTTAACAGAAAACTGCTAATCAGTGGTGGGGACATGGTTGGACCAGGAGGCACTAGACACCCACCTAATATGCCTGAGCCAACATTGCCAACTGTCAGTGCCCCTTTTTCAGTGTTTGTCAGAAAAATGTGTGGGGGGTCTGTAAAACTGGAGTAACTTGTACAGAGAATTATGATTGTAGTAAATTATATTACTTAACATCTTTAAATCTTTATGGTTTCTTTTGGTTTTGCCATGGATCAGTAAAATCCTGAACTAGACGTAAAAACGGCCACACTTTCCATTATACGACCTACCGTGTGTGTATACTATATCTACAGGGTGTCCCTCAAGTCTGGACGCATAGGAATTCTCATTAAGAAAAATTGTCTAACTTTATTTAATTAACTATAATCGAGTTTTGCTAAGCGCATCAACCTTTGCATCGCAAATGATGGAAATCATATTGAAGAAGTTAATTAATATTCCAATTGAATAAAATGTTAAGAAATTTCATTTCTTGAAAATATGTATTTTTGACTGTGTCCTATGTGTCCAGACTTTAGGGGCACCCTGTATAAAGCCGATCTCTCTATACAAGCCAGTACATTTATGGAATGTGCTTGAATATTCTGGACCAATATAGTCAACATCTATTTTCAACTCCTATTAAATGCTGCTGAATGGGCATGCTATGTTTCAGAGAAGCAGGATCATGACAATTATTTACTAGATTTGGCCAGCTACTGATTCTCTTACTTGGGGATGATAAAAGTGCCTTCTATAAATCACTTCTGTCTAGGTTACCCCGAGATGTTAACTGAGGCTAGGCATTATTTTAATTTTTCCAGAAAAAACAACTACAATATGTTAGGTTTCTTTTTAATTCCATACCTCTTTCATAAAATGACAAATGTCTTCCATAGAAGTCAGCTTCCTGTTTTCACACAGAAGCAAACCACTAGAGGGCAGGCGTAACCCATCTTACGAAATAGTATAATAGTGTATGCTAAGCATAGTGCTTTCTAACGGCTTGTATGACTCTTGAAAGCAAATGCTGTCTAGGTCTTTAAAGGACAGGTGAAGATGTATTTAGAATCATATGAGCATTTTTTTTTAGTATAAAAAAAAGAAAAAAAAAACACATAATGGGAACATACATGACAACCAAGGTTAGAGTGATATAATTTATCTATTTATTTATTGTAATTTTATTTTTAGTTATTCATTTTTCAGTATATAATGGTCACAAGAGCGCTTTTAAAGCAAACACATGATTAAAACTAAATTTTTCCATGTCTTCTTATGTAGTAATATAGTTTTGCTACCTCTTTTATTTATTTATTAATTTTCATTCATGACACAGTTATACAAAATGTTCATAGGACCTTCTACGAAAAACTGTAGATGTGATTTTTCATTTGGAAAACGTGATTTTGCTCCATTATATTCAGTTAGAAAAAACTGCAGCAAAACATCATTGTAAAACCTGGAGTCAGTAGTTTTCAATCTGTTTATTAGATATACAGGGTTTATAGAGCGTTCAGATATAGAGGGTTTGTGAAATTAGTTAAAGCTTTCAATTTATGAACTGTAGGGTTTGGTTTCCACATTTATGTTTTTAATGCAGTGTTTGAAGGTTAAGCAAGGAATTGTTTGTAAAGGAAAGACCCAAAAATATAAAACTGCTGAATGTTGCAGCCTGGTCTTATGAGTTTCTTTTAGAGGCATGAGAACATATGCAACATCTGTTCTGTGGGTTCATCTAAAATAAGCATGTTTTACTTTATTTTATGTATCATGATAATAATAATCTTTTTATTTATATAGCGCCAACATATTCCGCAGCGCTTTACAATTCAGACAATTTACAGACATTATCAGCACTGTTCCCATTAGAGCTCACAACAATCTACATTCCCTATCAGTATTTCTTTGGAGTGTGGGAGAAAACTGGAGAACCCGGAGGAAACACACTCAAAAACGGGGAGAACATACAAACTCCTTGCAGATGTTGTCCTTGGTGGGATTTGAACCCAGGACCATTATCATTTAAGAGAAACTAAAGCCTTCTTTTATATTTTAGTTATATTTACATATAAACTAAAATACTTCACCATATCAGTCAGACGCAAGATGAGAAATGGAATTTCAGATGAATGACAGCATTGAATGACAGGTAATACAGTGTACTAGTTATTCAGTGCATGAGGCTACATGTAACATGGCAGTGCATTGCCCACTTAAACAGGTCTTTGCAATTTGTGGGGTTCTTCAGGGCACATCAGGCGTTCTTGTTAAACGAAAACCACAGATGAAGCCTAAAGGCCCCCACACACATTAGACTAATCTCTCCAGACCCTGCTGTTATGGATACTTTCTGCAAACACTCTAAAGTGTATGGGGGCTCTTGACTACGACAGATGATGTTGAGGGAGATAAGGATGCAGGAAGTCTGATTTTAGATTGCCGATCCTTTAGTTCTCTAGGAGATAAGACACCAAAGATCTCTGGCAGCGGTCCTCTCATAAATAACACATGAGTGCTCTGTAGAGACATCGCTCCTGTGTATGGCTAAGTAGGTAGCTGTGGGCTAACTAAGCTATAAAAAGTGTGTCTGAGGCTCATGGCTTGTGATCACTATAACACGATTATCAAAATACGTTTTGCACAGCATTGCTATTGGTTCACTACTAGTGATGAGCGAGCACTAAAACGCTCGGGTACTCATTGTTCGAGCTGAGCAAATTGGAATGCTCGAGTGTTCGGACCGAGTAACGAGCCCAATGTAAGTCTATGAGAACTCGAACATTTTTCAGGTGGCTCCCCCCGGCGGTCTGCAGAGGGCCTAAAAATTGCCCAAATCGATGGGAACAGTGCTCAAATGACATGGGATCAGCATGGGGAAGCATGTCAGATGCCAAGGTCACTGCTGTCAACAATGTTGTCAGAGGTATTACGCCACTTTTACTGACTCACAATAAAACATACAAAAACAAAAACAAAATGGATTTTCCTGGGAAAACTGTTAAGGAACATCCTTTCCAGGGTAATGACTTGTAAATATACTGTGTGCAGAATTATTAGGCAAGTTGTATTTTAGAGGATTATTTTTCTTATTGATCAACAACTATGTTCTCAATCAACTCAAAAGACTCATAAATATCCAAGCTTAATATTTTTGGAAGCTAGAGTGGTTTTTTTTTAGATTTGGCTATCTTAGGAGGATATCTGTTTGTGCAGGTAACTATTACTGTGCAGAATTATTAGGCAACTTAATAAAAAACAAATATAGTCCCTTCTCACTTGTTTATTTTCACCAGGTAAACCAATATCAGTGCACAAAATTTAGAAATAAACATTTCTGACATGCAAAAACAAACTCCATCCTCAACCCGAAAAGGTCCCACAAGTTCATCTTTGATGATACCAGCCCATACCAGTACCCCACCTCCACTTTACTGGCGTCTGAGTCGGAGTGGAGCTCTCTGCCCTTTACTGATCCAGCTTCTGGCCCATCAAGAGTCACTCTCATTTCATCAGTCCATAAAACCTTTGAAAAATCAGTCTTAAGATATCTCTTGGCCCATTCTTGACATTTTTTCTTATGTTTCTTGTTCAAAGGTGGTAGTTTTTCAGCCTTCCTTAACTTGGCCATGTCCCTGAGTATCTCACACCTTGTGCTTTTTGATACTCCAATAACATTGCAGCTCTGAAATATGGCAAAACTGGTGGCAAATGGCATCTTGGCAGCTTTACGCTTGATTTTCCTCGATTCATGGGCAGTTATTTTGCGCCTTTTTTGGCCAACATGCTTCTTGCGACTCTGTTGGCTATTTGCCATGAAATGCTTGATTGTTCGGTGATCGCACTTCAAAAGTTTGGAAATTTCAAGACTGCTTCATCCCTCTGCAAGACATCTCACAATTTTGGACTTTTCACAGCCCGTCAAATCTCTCTTCTGACCCATTTTGCCAAAGGAAAGGAAGTTGCCTAATAATTAAGCACACCTTATATAGGGTGTTTATGTCATTAGTCAACACCAATCCTCATTACAGAGATGCACATCATCAGATTTACTTAATTGGTAGTTGGCTCTCAAGCCTATGCAGCTTGGAGTAGGACATGTATAAAAATTATCATGTGATCAAAATACTCATTTGCCTAATAATTCTGCACACAGTGTAATGCAAAATAAATAAACAAAAATGCTCCTCCACACCTTGGGCTATTTTCACATGAAGTGATTTTGATGCGTTTTTGCACTTTTGCATTGCTTTCAACCAAGACAAATGCATTCACTGGAAAATGTCATTTTAACATTTTACAACCTTATCTGGCCATGTGGTGTGTGACACATCATCAGACACATGCATACAGTGCTGAAAAGACATGGGAACAGCATGGGGAAGACCCCTGGAAGCATATCCGACTCCCAGGTCACTGCCTAAAAGTGTGCCCATCATAAGTGATCCTTGGTGCATGTGAAGATGCCTCCCGCCATGCACCTGTCATTGCAGACTTACAACAATCACCGTCCACGTCCTTGTCCCAGCGCAGCGTTCAGTTGTCCCTACCCCATTCCTTGGAATGCAAGCGCAAGTATGTAGCCAGCTAAAACAGGCTACAATAGTAAACTGCCAGATTTCTGGGCAGCTGCTTGCACTTGAAATGTGGCCTTTTAGGCTCGTGGAGGCGGAAGCTTGTCACAACCTCATGGCGGCGGCTGGGTGTCCATACTCGGTCGCCAGCCACTACTTTTTCTCCTGGTATCATCTCTGCTTTCCACAAGCAAGAGTCCCAGAACTTTACCCGTGTCCTCCCCAGTGCACTTACTGGGAAGGACCGCCTAACCATAAACACGTGGACAAGTGAATGTGGCCAGGGACGGTACGGAGCCAGTCCACAGCTTGTCGATGAGAGTTGTATTTCACCACAGCCATATTCTTTAGCTCGGTGAAAGGACTTGGGAAACCGTATCTACTCGAGCTGTCATTTCTCCCAGGAAGTCCTCTAATGCAGCTTGTCGCATAAGCAATGGCAGCCCGTCCAACATCAGCTCGCACTTGTCGACGCACAAACATCTTTCTTTTTCGCCTTTAATTTCATGACTACCGAGTTGGGCAATGGCCTGATCTGCAATGCAGTTTGAGAAATAACATGCATAAGCACGTCCAATCCACATTAAAAAAGCAGCCATAAAGTGTCCGGAAACCTTCCCACACCCACAAGGGTCACCTTGGGAAAAAGGTGCAACTACAGGCAAATTGTAAAGACACTAGCAAGATCTGAAAACCTAATGATGTGATTATTGAGGAGTGATGTATATGACACCACTGGAGATCCTTAGGAATCAGATAATTGGGTTTTGACTGTTGTGAATTGTACAGCCTTCATGTGACTATGGAAATAATTAAATGACCAATTTTTTATTTATTTTTTTCTCATTTATTGAGTGCCGGAGTTTACCCTATAACTGAATAGCATATTTTTTCTCCAGTGTACCACATAGTGGTTGATCTTGGTCCTACCCTTATTATATTATCTCGGCAGGGTTGGAAGGGCCCCCAGAGAACCGGAGACTCCTCCGGTGGGCCCTGGCTTCTCCTTCATGAGAGTTCATAGTGCGGAGGTGAGGCCATGATGATGATAGAGGCCACCATTTGCTTAGTTTCCTGTTACTTGCAATGATGCAGCCAGCCATCCACCCAAAGGCCACAATAGTAAACTGCCAGATTTCTGGGCAGCTGCTTGCCCTTGAAATGTGGCCTTTTAGGCTCGTGGAGGCGGAAGCTTTTCACAACCTCATGGCGGTGGCCGGGTGTCCATACTCGGTAACCAGCCGCCACTATTTCTCCCGGTATCGTCTCCACCTTCCACAAGCAAGGGTCCCTGAACATTATTGCTCGTACTTTTCTGTGGGAATCTGCTTGCCTCCTAGCATCCTGTAATATTTCCAGTGAACTATGGTACGACACCATGGTATTAGCACTGCCCCCAGTACAAGTAGTGAAGCCATCCCCAATTTTCCTTCTTAGGAATTCTATTTGGTAGACTGAGTGGCTGCCCAAATACATTAATTTCACACAAAGGAGCTGAAGATAGAGTGGCAGTAGGTGCAAGCTTCTCCAGCCTGTTAGATATTAGAGGGTGAATGGCAGCACATTGGCTGAGTGGTTAGAAATGAAGCCTTGCAGCACTGGGATCCTGGTTTCAAATCCCAGCAAGGACAACATCTGCAAGGATTTTGTATGTTCTCCCCGTGTTTGCGTGGGTATCCACCTCAGTAATAAAGGAGCCATAGAGTGTCCAGGAACCTTTCTACTCACTGAAAACTTTGCAGCAGCTATGGGGCTCTTGAGCGGGGGGAGAAAGGTGAGCCTTCAGAATCAAATCCTCTGGTGGGCCCAATGTTTTTCAGTTTGAAACTGCATCTCAGTGGGAGTTGTATTTCACCACAGCCATATTCTTTAGCTTGGTGAAAGGACTGGCATAGAGGGAAACTGTATCTACTCCTGCTGTCATTTATCCATCGCCAGGTTCTGCCCATTGTCACACATGACTATGCCTGGCTGTATGTTCAGCGCTGAGAGCCACAGATCAGGCTGCTGTCACCTAAGCATGTTATCTTCAGCACAGCCTGTTGCCGCTTGGCCAAGGCAGTGCTGCAGTGCTTTCAGCATGTGACTGATGTGGTCATTTCGGAGATTGAGGCCGAACTGGAGGAGGAGGTGCAGGAGCTGAACAATGTGATTACATTGAGGTTACATTGGTCAGTTTTTGTACTATTGGTTTTTATACTAAAGAAAGATCCTACTGTGTTTTTATATTTATTTTTTTACGTTATTTTTTAAGACAAATGCATTCACCGGGAAATGTCATTTTAACATTTTACAACCTTATCTGGCCATGTGGTGTGTGACACATCATCAGAGGCATCCTGTTTTATTTATGATGGCTTTATGGCTCTGAAAGTCACAAAGCCTATTTTTATAGGGTCATCAGGCAGCCCTTACTATTCTTAAAGAGGCAGCAGTCGGCCCTCGCTATTGTTAGAGAGCCATTATCCGGCTATGCTTTGTTATTCCCATTATTAACGAGTAGGTCTCCGTATGCAGTGACTGCAAGGGCTGCCAAAAATTTGGATGCAACCCAATACACCTTCGAAGAGACATAGGGGAGGATCTCAGTAAAAAATGTTCCCATTATGAATGAGCGGGTCTCCTATAGTGATATTGCCCATGCTGTGACTGCAAGGGCTGACAAAATTTGGGAAAAACCCCACTAACAATTTAAAGACACATAGAGCTGGGCCAAAGTAAGGACATGTTTCCATTAGAAAGGAGAGGGTCTGCCATACAGTTATAGGGTATGCAGTGAATGCAACGGCTGCCAAAAATTTGGAGGAACTCCAATGCCCCTTGCAAGAGACGTAGAGGTTGGAGGGACTCCTCCAAAAAATGCTCCCATTAATAGGAAGCGTTTCTCCAATACCGTTTGCCTATGCAGTGAAGAAACGGCTGTCAAAAATTTGGAGGAACTTTAATGTCCCATGCAAGAGACGTAGATATGTTGATGTGGTACATATGGTGGTGATATGGTGGTGGAGGATGAGGATGCAGAGAAGGAGGATGACAACAGCAAATAGACAAAATCAGGAAGTGTATACCTATGTCTGGGTGTGTAGACAGAGGTGCATGGGAATAGAGTTAGACCTCCCAAAAAAAAGACACTGTATTTGAGTTTATGTTACGCTGCTATCATTCGGTGGTGTTGAAAAGACTGGCTCTATTCAGCCCTTGTTCATTTTTATAAGCGTCAGCCTGTCAGCATTTTCAGTTGACAGGCAGATGCGCCTATCGGTTATAATTCCACCAGCGGCACTAAAAACCCACTTTGACAAAACGATAGCGGCAGGGCAGGCCAGTACCTCCAAGGCGTAGAGAGCTAGTTCATGCCACGTATCCAGCTTGGATACCCAATAATTACAAGGCACAGAGGAATCACAGACGACTTTGGTACAGTCGGCAAAGAGCTCCCTCAGCATCTTCTGAAACTTTGCACTCCTTGTGAGAGTACCCCGCGCCTCAGGGCCTGTGCGATGGGAGGGTTTGAGAAAACTGTCCCAGAACTTTGACAGCGTTTCCCTCCCTCTGCTGGATTGCATTTGTGGCAATCTCGCCTGTACTCCTTAGTTGTCCAATGAACTGTGACCTCTGCCGCCAGAGTTTTCAGATGGGAATTTTTTTAATAATTCTGGAACAAGGGCCTTCTCATACTGCACCATTTTATTAGGCCTGTGCTGCTCGTGAATAAGAGACACAAAGTTCTCCCTGTAGCGTGGGTCTAGAAGTGTCACCAACCAGTAATAACTGTCACTAGTGTTGACCTCGAAGCTCGGGCTGAGCTCACCGTGATACTCGGGTGCTCGACCCGAGCACCGAGCCCAATGTTAGTCTATGGGAAACCCGCGCATTTTTGCGGCGGCATCCCGGGCAGTCTGTAGAAAGCCTAAAAAGTGCCCAAATCGATAGTGACAGTGCTTAAATTACATGGGGACAGCATGGGAATCGCCCCATTTCTGACCCCAGGTCACTGCTGTCAACAACGTGGTCAGAGGTATTAAGCCACTTTTACGGGCTCACAATAAAATGTTCAAAGACGAAACAAACTGTTTTCCTGTGACTGGTATTTATACAGTCTGAGTGAGGAAAAAAAAAAAAGAGGATTTAGATGAAAAAAAAAAAGGATTTTTCCTGGCCCCTGAGACCTGGGGCTAAGTCTAGCAATTTGAGCAGCAGCAGCAAACCGGACTGTAATGCAGTGTTTGTTGGTATAACCACTGCATCTCCTATACTGCCTGCCTGATATATGGGATGGATATTAGTCCTCAGAAGGACTGTTTGATTTTGCAGGCTTTAGAGACCCTACACTACCTATTTCGCAGTATAAATCTCTCCCTAGCTCAGCAGCACTCTCCCTACACAGTCTGATCTGGAGCGACTGTGTCCAAGATGGCGGCGCCCGGTTTTAAATACTTGAGGTGACACTGTGCGGCCAGCCAATCACTGTAATGCCCACAACCAACATGGCTGCGGCATTACAGTGACTGGCTGGCAATCCCTGCATGTTCATTGGCTCTGTAAAGAGCGCCAAACATGCAGGGCGGAGACCAAGCTCCTGCCCGAGTAACCCAAAAATGCTCGGTGCTTGCCGAACATCCCAAGTAGTGAGATGGCAAGACTTCCGTGTCCTCACCAAAAGGATGACTGACCATGCTCTCCTCTTCATCCTTCACCTCTTCCGCCTCCTCCCTGTCCTCAGGCCATCCACACTGAACAGACGGTATGACAGTTGTGCAGGTAGCACCGTCTATAGCGCAGGAAACTAGCTCCTGTTTTTCCTCCTCTTCATTGTCATCCAATCCACGTTGAGAAGAGATGAGGCTGGGCTGTGTGGAATTACCCTGTATGGTTCCTTGCTCCATCTCATCGTGCTCCGCCTGCAATGCATCCTCTTTGATTGCGAGCAGAGAGTGATTCAGAAGACAGAGAAGCATATGAAACAAAGCAATAGGAGGCACAGCAAAATATGAAAGGGGTGCTAAAAGCAGCCTGTGTAATGCATGTAATGTAGAAAGAGAAAAAAAAAAGACCACAGGTACAAAAAGCTAAGCACACCCAGATATTTGTATTACAAAAATGTATAATAGTTTATTAAACAGACTTGACAAAAAAAAAGGAAAGTTTCATTTAGACCATAAAGAAACCATTAAAAACACTTAAAAGAGAAACAAAAGACATGTATGGGAGTAATATACCAAGACATGCACAAACAGGTATGCAATAGACATTGATATCAATGATTATTCAAAACATGATACTGACCATCAAAATGAGTGATTAATAGCTCAAAATACAAATATACATGATCTTGAAATACAATAATGAATGACTATAAAGTGCCGTAATGTATAAAGTATTAATAAAGTGCAGAATGCATGAGTATGATTAGAACATCAAAAAGGTAAAGGATATATATTAATATCACAAAAGCATCCTGATTGTAAGGTTAAAAAAAAGAAACCTAATATACAGGCACTTATAGAGTTCAAAAATATATAAGGAATAGACAAAATATAATATAATAATTATATGTGCTATTAAAAAGGTCAGAATTGGTATACCTGTTATAGTCACCCAACGCGTGTCGCTGCCCACTAGCAGCTTCCTCAGGGGTAATCTCAAAATGTGATGTTTGGTCTAAATATAGGAGGCTCAAGGAGGAGTAGTCAGCTGAAGCAAATCAATTCATGAATAATTATTCAAATCCCCACTGAACACATGCAAAGGCCGCCATGGTATTGGCAACCGATGCATGTGTTCCCTCCCAAAGCGTGCGTCTCGCCACCATGCTTGTGGAGCGCAAAAACATGTATCCCTTTCCGTAGCGTGCGTCTCACCACAATACTTGTGGAACACAGGACGCGTCATTTCCGACAGAGCGCTCACATGTATCGTCGCTTCCGGTCCGGCCCGATGGCGTGCGCTCCACCTGATGTAGCGGTGGAATGCAAGACACGTCTCTTCCAGCCAGAGGTGATGTGAAAAAGGGGCTGGATAACATGCGCTCCCACAAGTTTCCAAAAAATGGATATATATTGGTGCGCTGCGCATTGAGAAGAAGAAGGGAAGGAAAAGGGGAAACAGTGAGGGAAATAGAGTGAGAAGGAAAAAGAATGAAGATAATATGAATAAAATAAAACAACCAAGTGAAAAAATAAGACACATGCACAAAAATATAAAAAAAAAAAAAAAAAAAAAAAAAAAAAGGGGTAAGAAAAAAATATACATTAAACAGAATCAACATCTCAACACAATTGATATAGGATCTCCAAAAGAGGAGCATACTATAATCCATGAATCTATATCCAATATGCGGGAGGACAATCATCCTCAGTGATAAAAGGGACACAGAACAGAGAGGAGAGATTGTGATAGAGATCCATCAGACAAGGAGAACAATAGGCAGTAGTGATATGATATAAACATTCTAATACGGCCTCCGTATGATTATTTAATTAGAAAACCAGTAAAAGAATGGTCCTCATTGATGCCGTTGGGTGCCACGGAGATCAAGATGTAAATCCATCTCGACTCCATTTTGAGAAGTTGATTAGAGTAATCACTGCATCGTGGATTGGGCAGGGTTCTCTGGAGGCCAAACACCCGTGGTCCACGGGGTGTACCACCATGATTTTTTAAAAAATGTGTTGCCACTGTGGAAATCTTTTTGCCGATCCTGATTGGCTAAACTAATATCGGAAATGTGCTTTTGAATTCTCTTGCGTAATTCCTGACTAGTTTGGCCTACATAAACCATGGAACAGGGACATATTAATGCATAAATCACAAATTGAGTTTTGTAATTTATGTAATTTTTAAGATGTGTGATAGTTTGATCAAGAGGATTAATAAACACTTTGGTAGGCTGCATAAAGGGGCAAATAGAGCACTCGCCGCAGGGATAAGAACCCCTGAGGCGTGTGCCCGATGAAGTCGTGGTAGTTGGTGGGAACCAGGCATGTAGAGGCCATCCGTTCACCTTTTCTGCATCGCACAAAGACACGGTGGTTGGAACCAAAGATCTCAAATTTGGACTCATCAGACCAAAGCACAGATTTCCACTGATCTAATGTCCATTCCTTGTGTTCTTTAGCCCAAACAAGTCTCTTCTGCTTGTTGCCTATCCTTAGCAGTGGTTTCCTAGCAGCTATTTTACCATGATGGCCTGCTGCACAAAGTCTCGTCTTAACAGTTGTTGTAGAGATGTGTCTGCTGCTAGAACTCTGTGTGGCATTGACCTGGTCTCTAATCTGAGCTGCTGTTAACCTGCGATTTCTGAGGCTGGTCACTCGGATAAACTTATCCTCAGAAGCAGAGGTGACTCTTGGTCTTCCTTTCCTGGGGCGGTCCTCATGTGAGCCAGTTTCTTTGTAGCGCTTGATGGTTTTTGCAACTGCACTTGGGGACACTTTCAAAGTTTGCCCAACTTTTCAGACTGACTGACCTTCATTTCTTAAAGTAATGATGGCCACTCGTTTTTCTTTACTTAGAATTTGTGTTATGACAAGAAAAAAGCAGCTAACAGTCTATTCAGTAGGACTATCAGCTGTGTATCTACCAGACTTCTGTACAACACAACTGATGGTCCCAACCCCATTTATAAGGCAAGAAATCCCACTTATTAAACCTGACAGGGCACACCTGTGAAGTGAAAACCATTTCCGGTGACTACCTCTTGAAGCTCATCAAGAGAATGCCAAGAGTGTGCAAAGCAGTCATCAAAGCAAAAGGTGGCTACTTTCAAGAACCTAGAATATAAGACATATTTTCAGTTGTTTCACACTTTTTTGTTAAGTATATAATTCCACATGTGTTAATTCATAGTTTTGATGCCTTCAATGTGAATGTACAATTTTCATAGTCACGAAAATACAGAAAAATCTTCAAATGAGAAGGTGTGTCCAAACTTTTGGTCTGTATTGTATGTTTGCAGAAGGAAAAATGGGATCGCCTTGAGATATTTTGTTAAAAATTGGTTCCAATAATGGGGAAATTTCCTCCCTTAGAGATTTGAAAAATTCATTTGTGTATCCATCTGGGCCGGGTGCTTTGTTTGGTTTTAAATTCTTAATTGTACTTGTGACCTCTTCCAAAGAGATAGGTTTGTTTAAAATAGAATTTTGTTCCCCTAAGAAGGTGGGTAATTTGTCCCCATCTAAAAGTGTAACTGAAGAGGGAGGGATTTGTTTTGGATTCTTGTAAAGGTCTTTGTAAAAAGAACCTAATATCTAATTTATTGTTTTAGGGTTGGTGTGAATTTCCCAGTTAGTACTTTTTAATTGAAAAATTCCCTGAGGTTTTCTCATCCCTCTAGCCAAATTAGCCAACATCCGCCCCGATTTGTTACCGAATCTATAAAAATAAGCTTCTGATTTAGATAGGTGAAATTTTTCCCACACCTTGCCCATTTTAAATGGAGGACAATATTTTCCACATTCACGAGAAATGGCTGATTTTGGAACGCAGTTATATGTGATACGTCTGACAGAGAACACAAGTTTAATAGCAGGCCTGTAATTTACTAATATTATTCTACACGGAGTAGTGTGAATAGCTTCACCGACACACTGCAACGGAATGAAAATGGAAGAAATGTATGATTTTTGAAGTCTTTTGGTGATATGTCTGACAGAGAACCACGGCTTTAAATTGTAGGCCTGTAATTTACGAATATTATTCTACACGGAGACCTAGTGTGAATAGCTTCACCGCCACACTGCAACAGAATGGAGAAGGAGGCCAATATTTTCCACGCTCAGTTCAGATTTCTGGATTTTTATTGTTGAAATATGGAACAGATCTGGCTTTATTCTGCAGTGAGCAGAAAAATGGTGTACTCTGGATTGCTTTTTAAGCAAATAACCAGGATTAAAATAAAAAAAATAAAAAATTCCCTGGCCCCTGATATCTGGTGCTATGTCTAGAAATATCTGTAATTATTACAGAAGCAGCAGCAGACAGGACGTTTAATGGAACGCTCTTGTGCTGTATCATACACTGTAGTCTGCCACATACACTGCCTGCCTATCACTGTTTATATGCAGCTGGATTAGTCCTCAGAAGGACTGTTCGTTCAGATGGATATAGAATGATATATGTTGTGGAATACCTATCTATAATATAATCGGAGATGCGTCCCTCTGTCTGAAGCCTTTATAGACTGAGCAAGCGCGACACGCCGGCGCAGTCTGGCTCCAGACAGAAGAATGGATCGAGCCGTTACAGGTAAGAGGAGTGTATGGTGCCGGAGATCGTGGTATGCGTAGGCACTGAACGCATACTGCGATCTCCGGCGCCATACTTACCTGTCCGGGAGGGGTGTTTCCGTGGCGCCTCTGTTCGGTCCGGAAGCCGGGGGAGGAGTGCGGCGTCGGAATCAGTGCATGCGTATAACGCTATCCGGCGCCATTTTACTGAAGACACATTTGCAGTGCGTCTTCAGCAAAATGGCGCCGGACAGCGCGGTATGGTCACGCGTGTACTGCGGCACCACACTCCTCCCCCGGCAGAATGGAACGCAGAGCTGGAGCACAGGGAAGAAAGGTGAGTATAAGTGTTTATTTTTTTTGTATGTGCAGCGTGATAGGGATGAGGGATGGGGTACCATGCATACCAGGATAGGGATGAGGGATGGGGAACCCTGTATACCAGGATAGGGATGAGGGGCCACCACGCATACCAGGATACAGATGAAGGGGTACCATGCATACCAGAATACGGATTATGGGCCATGCATACCAGGATACGGATTAGGGGGTACCATGCATACCAGGATGAGGGATGGGGTACCATGCATACCTGGATAGGGATGAGGGATGGGGTACCATGCATACCAGGATATGGATGAGGGGGGACCATGCATACCAGAATACGGATTAAAGGCCATGTATACCAGGATACGGATTAGGGATTACCATGCATACCAGGATGAAGGATGGGGTACCATGCATACCAGGATAGGGATGAGGGGGTACCATGCATACCAGAATACGGATTAGGGGCCATGCATACCAGGATACTGATGAGGGGGTACCATGCATACTAGGATACGGATGAGGGGGTACCATGCATACCAGAATAAGGATGAGGGGTAACATGCATACCAGGATCGGGACGAAGGGTGCCATGCATACCAGGATCGGGATGAGGGGTGCCATGCATACCAGGATAAGGATGAGGGGTACCATGCATACCAGGATTGGGGATGAGGGGTGCCATGCATACCAGGATAGGGATGATGGGTACCATGCATATCAGGATTGGGGATGAGGGGTACCATACCTACCAGGATTGGGGATGAAGGATGCCATGCATACCAGGATTGGGGATGAGGGGTACTATACATACCAGGATTGGGGATGACTGGTGCCTTACATACCAGGATTAGGGATGGGGTGCCATACATACCAGGATTGGGATGAGGGGTGCCATGCATACCAGGTTAGGAATGAGGGGTACCATACATTCCAGGGTGATGGATGGGGTACCAGAGATACCAGGATAGGAATGAGGGGTGCCATGCATACCAGGTTAGGGATGAGGGGTACCCTACATTCCAGGATGATGGATGGGGTACCATAGATACCAGGATAGGAATGAGGGGTGCCATGCATACCAGGATTGGGGATGAGGGGTACTATACATACCAGGATTGGGGATGATTGGTGCCATACATATTAGGATGAGTGATGGAATGCCATGCATACCAGGATTGGGGGATGAGGGGTGCCATGCATACCAGGATGGGGATGAGGGATACTATGCATACCAGGATTGATATGAGGGGTGCCATACATACGAGGATTGGGGATGAGGGGTGCCATACATACCAGGAGTGGAGATGAGGGGTGCCATACATACCAGGATTGGGGATGAGGGGTGCCATACATATGAGAATTGAGATTAGGGGGTACCATGCATACCAGGATAGGGATGAGGGGTGTCATGCATACCAATATAGGGATTAGGGGGTAACATGCATACCAGAATACAGATTAGGGGCCATGCATACCAGGATAGGGATGGAGGTGCCATGCATACCAGGATTGGGATGAGGGGGTACCATGCATACCAGGATTGGGATGAGGGGTGCCATGCATACAAGGATTGAGATGAGGGGGTACCTTGCATACCACGATTGGGATGAGGGGTGCCATGCATACAAGGATTGGGATGAGGGGGTACCATGCATACCAGGATAAGGATGAGAGGTGCGATGCATACAAGGATTGGGAATGAGGGGTGCCATGCATACCAGGATTGGGGATGAGGGGTGCCATGCATACCAGGATTGGAGATGAGGGGGTACCATGCATACCAGGATAAGGATGAGGGAGTACCATGCATACCAGGATAGGGATGAGGGGGTACCATGCATACCAGGATAGGGATGAAGGGGGCCATGCATACCATGATAGGGATGAAGGGGGCCATGCATACTAGGATACGGATGAGGGGGTCATGCATACCAGGATAGGGGTACCATACATACCAAGATAGGGATGAGGGATGGGGTACCATGCTTACCAGGATGAGGGATGAGGGAGCCATGCATACCAGAATGAGGGATGTGGTGCCATGCATACCAGAATTGGGGGATGAGGAGTGCCATGCATACCAGGATGGGGGTGAGGGGCCCATGCATACCAGGATAGGGATGAGGGGGTACCATGCATACCAGGATAGGGATGAAGGGGGCCATGCATACCATGATATGGATGAAGGGGCTATGCATACTAGGATACAAATGAGGCGTCATGCATACAAGGATAGGGGTACCATACATACCAAGATAGGGATGAGGGATGGGGTACCATGCTTACCAGGATGAGGGATGAGGGAGCCATGCATACCAGAATGAGGGATGTGGTGCCATGCATACCAGAATTGGGGGATGAGGAGTGCCATGCATACCAGAATGGGGGTGAGGGGCCCATGCATACCAGGATATGACTGAGGATGCCATGCATGCCAGGATTGGGGATGAAGGGGCCTTGCATACCAGGATTGGGGATGAGGGGCCCTTGCATACCAGGATGAGGGATGGGGTGCTATGCATACCAGTATTGGGGATGAGGGTTGCCATGCATACCAGGATAGGGATGAGGGTGCCATACATACTAGGATTGGGGATGAGGGATGCCATACATACCAGGATTGGGGATAAGGGGTGCCATGCATGCCAGGATTGGGGATGAGGGGTGCCATACATACCAGGATTGGGGATGAGGGGTGCCATACATATCAGGATAGGGATGAGGGTGCCATACATACCAGGATAGGGATGAGGGGTACCATACATACCAGAATAGGTATGAGGGGTGCCATGCACACCAGGATAGGGATGAGGGGTACCATACATACCAGGATGAGCGATGGGGGCACCATACATACCAGGATGAGGGATGGGGGGTACCATACATACCAGGATGAGGGATGGGGGGTACCATACATACCAGGATGAGGGATGGGGGGTACCATACATACCAGGATGAGGGATGGGGTGCCATGCATACCAGGATTGGGGATGAGGGGTACCATATATACCAGGATGAGGGATGGGGTGCCATGCATACCAGGATTGGGGGATGAGGGGTGCCATACATTCCAGGATTGGGGATGAGGGGTACCATGCATACCTGTATTGATATGAGTGGTGCCATACATACCAGGATTGGGGATGAGGGGTGCCATACATACCAGGATTGGGGATGAGGGGGTGCCATACATACCATGATAGGGATGAGGAGGGCCATGCATACCAGGATTGGGAGATGAGGGGTGCCATACATTCCAGGATTGGGGATGAGGGGTACCATGCATACCTGTATTGATATGAGTGGTGCCATACATACCAGGATTGGGGATGAGGGGGTGCCATGCATTCCAGGATAGGGATGAGGGGGTGCCATGCATACCATGATAGGGATGAGGAGGGCCATGCATACTAGGATAGGGTTGAGGGTGTACCATGCATACCAGGATAGGAATGAGGGGTGCAATACATACCAGGATGAGGTGTACCATACATACCAAGATAGGGATGTAGCATGGAGTGCCATGCTTACCAGGCGGAGGGAGCCATGCATACCAGAATGGGGATGAGGGGCACATGCATGCCAGGATATGGCTGAGGGTGCCATGCATACCAGGATTGGGATAAGGGGTGCCATGCATAACAGGATTGGGGATGAGGGGTGCCATGCATACTAGGATTGGAGATGAAGGATGCCATGCATACCAGGATTGGAGATGAAGGGTGCCATGCATACCAGGATTGGAGAAGAGGGGTGCCATGCATACCAGGATTGGTGATGAGGGGTGCCATACATACCATGATTGGGGGATGAGGGTTGCCATGCATACCCGGATTGGGAATAAGGGGTGCCATGCATGCTAAGATTGGCGATGAGGGGTGTCATACATACCAGGATAGGGATGAGGGTGCCATACATACATATCAGGATAGGGAAGAGGGGTACCATACATACCAGGATAGGTATGAGGGGTACAATGCATACCGGGATAGGGATGAGGGGTGCCATGCATACCAGGATAGGATGGGGGCAGTACATAACAGGATGGGGGAACAGGATTGGAACAGGCTGCCGCCACGATAGGTGGTGAGCTCCCCTTCAATGGACGTCTTCAAACAGAGGCTGGACAGATATCTGTCTGAGATGATTTAGTGAATCCTGCTTTGAGCAGGGGATTGGACCAGATGACCCAGGAGGTACCCTCCAACTCTACCATTCTATGATTCTATGATCACAAATACCAGGATGGGGCAGCACAAATACCAGGATGGGGGCAGCACAAATACAAGGATAGGGGCAGCACAAATACCAGGATGGGGGCAGCACAAATACCAGGATGGGGGCAGCACAAATACCAGGATGGGGGCGCAGTATGGGGACAGAATATAACAGGATGGGGGCAGCACATAACAGGATGGGGGCAGCACATAACAGGATGGGGGCAGCACATAACAAGATGGGGGCAGCACATAACAGGATGGGGGCAGCACATAACAGGATGGGGGCAGCACATAACAGGATGGGGGCAGCACATAACAGGATGGGGGCAGCACATAACAGGATGGGGGCAGCATATAACAGGATGGGGGCAGCATATAACAGGATGGGGGCAGCACATAACAGGATGGGGGCAGCACATAACAGGATGAGAGACCATATACCAATAAAAATGCTCGCCACTAAGGCGTAGAACGGGTTCAATAGCTAGTACTAAGTATAAACAAGCAAATATCTCCCTGACACAGCAGCACCTCTCCCTACTCTGCCTGATTCCGTGGTAGACTATGACGAGCATGGCGGCGCCCGGTCTTATATACACCTGATGATGCTGTGCGGCCAGCCAATCATTGTAATGGCAACAACCAACATGGCTGTGGCATTACAGTGCATGGCAGGCTCTCTAAAGAGCGCCAAACATGCAGAGAGGGGACCCGAGTTCCTGCTCGAGCAACCCAGAAATACTCGCCGAGCTCGTCGAAAACCTTGATGCTCGGGCGAGCATCGAGCAGTGGCAAGCACGTTCACTCATCTTTAGTGATGAGTGAGCATGCTCGCCACTGCTCGGTACTCGCTCGAGCATCTCAGTACTCGAGATGCTCGGAGCTCGCCGAGTACTTGCACGATGCTCGGGCGGGAGCTCGGGTCCCCGTCCTGCATGTTTGGCGCTATTTAGAGCACCAATCATGAAGGGATTGTCTGCCACTCACTGTAATGTCAAGGCCATGGTGGTTGTGGCTGTAGCATCGGCGTCTCTGCCCCGTACTAGGCAGAGACGCCGTCCCTCTCACCTCCCCGCTCCTGGCGCGGCGTCCTCCAGCGCTTCTCTCCCCGCTGCTTCCGTCACGCGCTCCTTCCCTGGCAGTGTGCTTAGGGCGCGCGTGCTCCCCCTCTCTTAAAGGTACCGCGCGCGCGCCGTCCTAAGGAGTCCCCGGCCAATTGCCGGAGGATCTCCCATATATAAGGCACCTCCTCCAAAATGGAGGTGCCCGAGCAATGTTGTTGCAAAGCCTTCACTCTGCTTCAGCCCTTAGGTCCCGTTGCCAGTGACCTGCCAGTCACCTGCCTGATTCCTGCCTGTTACCTGCCAGATTCCTGCTTGATACCTGCCTGTTATCCGCTTACCAGCTTGCAAGCCTGCGGTCCGACGGTTTGCTTTCCGACACCTGTCAGTCTGTCTATGGACCAGCCTGCCCGCTCACCAGGGAGCGCTCACCTGCTACCTGCCTGCTAGCCTACCTGGAGGCTCTGCCGTCACTTGCCGTGACCTCCTGCCTGTCCAGAGACTCTTGCCCGCTCACCTGGGAGCGCTCACCTGCTACCTGCCTGCTAGCCTACCTGGAGGTTCTGCCGTCACTTGCCGTGACCACCTGCCTGTCCAGAGACTCTTGCCCGCTCACCTGGGAGCGTCCACCCGCTACCTGTCTGCTAGCCTACCTGGAGGCTCTGCCGTCACTTGCCGTGACCACCTGCCTGTCCAGAGACTCTCGCCCGCTCACCTGGGAGCGTTCACCAGCCACCAGCCCGCTGCCCTTCTACCCAGAGACTGTCCCTGTCACTTGCCGTGACTACCTGCCCCTCTACCCAGAGACTGTCCCTGTCACTTGCCGTGACTACCTGCTCCTCTACCCAGAGACTGTCCCTGTCACTTGCCGTGACTACCTGCCTCTCTACCCAGAGACTGTCCCTGTCACTTGCCGTGACTACCTGCCCGTCTTCCCTGGGAGCCACCCGCTTCCTTACAAGGACTGCCCCCTTGTATAGTTGCACAGAGGTTCCACCTCCCAGACCCGTTACAGTGGCATTACAGCGATTGCCCAAACCGATGGGAACAGTGCTCACAGTGAAACATATAAAGCCGGCAATTCATCAGCGGCATACACCGGTACCAGACAATGTAGAACAGAAAGAATAAAGCATCATACATAGATTAGATAGATAGAAACTTGTCAGTCACATATATAAAAAGTACAGTGATAGTGTAGGTTATCGTACTTGTTATTTAATGTTAAAAGAAAGTATTTATTAAAAAAAAATAATAGTGTTTTCATGCACCCGTCTCTTTAAAAAAGCCGGCCGGCAATACATCAGCGGCATGCATCGGTACCCAACAATTTAGAACAGAAAGAATAGAGCATCACACATAGATTAGATAGATAGAAACATGTCAGTCACATATATAATAAGTAGAGTGACAGTGTTGATTACTGTACTTGAATTTAGTGTTAAAATAAAGGATTTATTAAAAAAAAAATTGGCGTGGGGTTCCCCGTAATTTTAGTCTCTAGCGGAGGTTAAACAGACGGCTGGGGCAGATGTTTGAAGCCTGGGAAGGGGGTAATACCCACGGAGCTTCCCAGGCTACTAATATCAGCCCCCAGCTGAATACTTAGGCTTTACCAGCTATTAAAGTGGGGGACCTAAAAAAAATGACGTGGGGTTCCCCCTACTTTAATAGCTAGCAAAGGCTAGGCAGACAGCTGGGGGCTGATATTAATAGCCCAGGAAGGGTGCCATGAATATTGGCCCCCTCCCAGGCTAGAAACACCAGCCGTCAGCCGCCCCAGAAATGGCACATCCATAGGATGCGCCAATTCTGGCACTTAGCCTCGCTCTTCCCACTGCCCTGTAGCGGTGGCAGTGGGGTAATAGGGCTGGGGTTGATGTCAGCTTATAATGCCAGCTGACATCAAGCCCAGGTTAGTAATGGAGAGGCGTCTATAAGACACCCCCATTACTAACCCCATAGTCAAAGTTAAAAAAAACTCAAACACCCAGAATAAAGTCCTTTAATTGAAATAAAAACACAATTCTTTAATGTTCTAAATTAAACCATACTTACCATCACGCCCATTCCAGCTGAAGCCAACGATCTCCTGCAATAAAAATAAAATAATAAACCAACCTCATCCTTACCTTTCCATGGTTCCCAGGACGGCTCCAGCTCTGCTACATTCACATGACTGTTAGAACTCTCCTGTTAGGTTTTTTCTATCTTGCTGGTCACATGACCTTTTTTGCCTATTTAGTCCTGCTCCGCCCTCCTGGCCTTGCTGGACTTCTTTGTAATTTCTACTCTTAAGCTAGCCTGGTGCTTAGTTACCTTTCTCAGTCAGTTTAGCTAGGTCTTCGGACCTTTATGTTCTATGTTGTGTGTTTGTCTTTAACTGCTACAATTTCTGCTAGGAGGTGTCCAACTTTATCCCAGTCTCTAGTTCTTGTAGGGATCCCTCCCTTGCATCTATAGGTCTTCATACAGACTAGCCGAGGACTTTAGCGGGTCTGATCGCAGGATCAGGTTCCCCATTACATCGTAGGGATCTAGCTTAGTTCTATTGTAGGGACAGATCTCCTTTCTTTCCTTAGTGCTTGTAGCAGATCATAACAGTAAGTTCAGCCCAAAAATATCTCTAAGGAAAGACTTCCAGTTTCCATCATGGTGTCGGTTCAGGATTTGGCTCAACACCTGCAGGGACTCTCTCTGGAGGTGGCCGAGCTCCAACAACACGTGAGTAACTGTTCTGGAGCACATTTTGTGGAGCCAAAGGTACGTTTGCCTGATTTATTTTTTGGTGATCAACAAGAATTTTTTTCCTTTAAAAATGCTTGTTTGTTGTATTTTCATTTGAGACCCAGATCCTCTGGTGATGAATCACAGTGCAAAGAGTTCATAATGTCACTTTTGCGCAAAGAACCTCAGGGATGGGCCTTTTCTCTCCAACCTAGTGATCCATGCTTTAGATCAGTGGATAGTTTTTTTTTCTGCTTTGGGTTTGTTGTATGATGATCCTGATCGTGTCTCATCAGCTGAGACTGAATAGAGACGTTTGAGACAGGGATCAGGTAATGTGGAAAAATATTGTTCTCACTTCTGTCGGTGGTCTGCCCAGGTGGGGTGGAACGATTCAGCTTTGAAAAGTTTGTTTCTTGCGGGGCTAGGTGAAAGGGTTAAGGATTTGCTGATTGCTTATCCCACACCTGGAAACTTGCAGGAGGCAATGCAATTAGCTATACGGGTGGACAGGAGACTGCGTGCAAGGGTTAATGAGAGTAAATCCTCTGCCATGTCAGCTCCGAGTCTTGAGAGGGTCTGTGCTGACATTGGAGAGCCGATGGAGATTGGGGCGATGGCACCCCGCTCTCAGGAAAAAGACCGCAGGTCTTCTGAAGGTTTGTGCTTTTATTGCGGGAAATCTGACCATTTTATTAAGAACTGTGTGCTTCGTATGAACAAAGAAAAAAAAAGGTCAGTTACGCCCGTATAGCCTGTTTAAATACTAAGGGTGTATTTCTTTCTGATACTACTGCTGCTCAGGAAGAATTAATTGAATTTCGGGTATTTGTGGATTGTGGTTCTACTCTGAATGTGATTGATGGGGGATTCTTGGAAAAACTTAAATTAAAACCCAAACCTTTGTCATCCCCTATTGCTGTGGTTTCTGTCGATGGCTCTCTCTTGAAGAGTGTTACTCACAAGGTCTGTGAATTTCCCCTCTCTATTAATGGTGTTCACCAAGAGAATTTGGATTTGGTAGTATTAAATAATTTGCCTTCTCCAGTAGTTTTGGGGTTGCCCTGGTTAAAACTGCACAATCCTGTATTGGATTGGTCTACCAATGAAATTAAGTCCTGGAGCCCTAAGTGTTATGACAAGTGTTGTAACGGACGTATTGCTGCGGTGGAAAAAGGGGAATTACCTGTACCTATTCAGGATTTTTGGAGAGTTTTTTCTGAAGAGGAGTCACAAATTTTGCCTCCCCATAGAGACTATGATTGTACCATTGAATTTGTCCCTGGAGCGACTCTTCCTAAAAGTCGTTTATTTAATCTTACTATTCCTGAGAGAAAGGCTTTGGAGGGATACATGCAGACAAGCTTGGCCGCCGGTCACATTAGGCCTTCCAAGTCTCCTGTGGCTGTTGAAATATATCTTTACTATATCAGGCAATAGGCCACTGTGGACTCCCCATTGAAAATATCAGTTAATAAAATCACTCAATAAAAAAAATAATAATTAGCCATGTGCGTCTCCTCCCTAACTCGTCATTACCAATTATTCTATGTCCTCTCTCCCCCAAAATGTAATACTAGTCACAGACCTCAGTTTTTTTCCCAGCACTCTGCTCTCATCCCCCAATATTTCATTAAAATTCATTGTCCTGTGTTTTTTTTCTACCTCCAATGTGCTTCCCCCAAATTGTGCTCACTTCATCTCCATTGTATTCTTCGCCTTCACTGTGTTCTCCTCGATTGTGGAGAACGCAATGGGGGAGAGCATAATGGAGGGGAGAGAACAAAAGTTTTTCTGTCCCCAAAATGTGCTCCCTGTACTGCCGGCGTCTCTGCCTCCTACCAGCATTCCACAGCAGAGACACCGATCCACTTACCGTCGCAGCCCTCGGGTCCCGCTCCGGCATCCTCTCTCCACGCTGTCATAGCCCGTGGCTCTGTGATTAGGGTGCATGTGTGCTCCCCTCTTCTTAAAGGGACCGCGTGCACACAGTCCTAAGGTGTCCCCAGCCAATGGCCGGAGGACTCTGGCTATTTAAGGCACCTCCTATATGGAGGTGCCTGTGCAACTTAGTTTATTTGGTGTTAACACTTTCTGTAGTTCCAGGTCCCAGTACATGTACTCGCCTGCCTGTCTATCAGCCATGCCCGCCTGCCTGTCCATCAGCCATGTCTGTCAGTACCTGCCTTCAGTCCTTTGGGGTCAGCTGCCTACCATCTGAGGTCAGTTCCGGAGTAGTACCTGGTCCACTTCCCCCATCCCTCCTTGGATCACGGAGCCATTAAGCCACCGTGGATCTAGGGTCGGATTCAGTGAGGCACCTAGTTACGCCCCTCCGGTCTCTCCTTGCACCGCGGAACTGTGGTTCCACCACCCTCCTCGTTACACACCCCTCCACTCACAGTGCTCTCCCTATATTGCGCTCTTTCCCCTTTGTGCTCTCGTCCCCCAAATGTGCTCTCATCTTATGTTGCTCTTCCCCATTCCACTCTGCCTCTTTTTTATTTCCTCCCTTAATTGGTGCTTTGCCCCTAATTGAACTCTAATTTTCCCCCATACTGTGCTCTCACCTTCATCAAAACTAAATAAAACCACTCATCTGTTGAAAATTCTGCTCACCGCAGTTTCTGTTTCTTGCCAGGATTCAGCTGAATCAGATGACATTATCACGCTGGCTGCATAATAGAAAAATTACAGAGCAGGAAGCAAAGGATGGTTTTTCGTTGCTATTGTCAATTGCAGGCAGCAGAACTGCGGGAAGGCACCCTTGGAACACGGCCCAGCACTGTGTCATTGAAAAATTAACTTAACCCCTTTACCCCCCGTGGGTGGTTTGCATGTTAATGACCAGGCCAATTTTTACAATTCTGACCACTGTCACTTTATGAGGTAATAACTCTGAAACGCTTCAACGGATCCCACTGATTCTGCGATTGTTTTTTCATGACACATTGTATTTCATGATAGTAGTAAAATTTCTTCAATTTTCAAACTTTGAATTTTCATGCCCTTAAAATCAGAGATATGTCACACAAAATGGTTAATAAATAACATTTCCCACATGTTTACTCTACATTAGCACAATTTTGGAACCAACATTTTTCTTTGTTATAAAGTTATAAGGGTTAAAAATTGACCAGCGATTTTTCATTTTTCCAACAAAATTTACAAAACCATTTATTTTTAGGGACCACATCACATTTGAAGTGACTTTGAGGGGCCTTTATGACAGAAAATACCCAAAAGTGAAACCATTCTAAAAACTGCACCCCTCAAGGTGCCCAAAACCACATTCAGGAAGTTTATTAACCCTTCAGGTGCTTCACAGGAATTTTTGGAATGTGGAAGAAAAAAATGAACATTTATTTTTTTTCACAAAAATGTTACTTTAGACCCCATTTTATTTTTGCAAGGGTAACAAGAAAAAATGGACCCCAAAATTTGTTGTGCAATTTCTCCTGAGCACGCCAATACCCAAAATATGGGGGGAAACCACTATTTGGGAGCACGGCAGGGTTCAGAAGGGAAGGAGCGCCATTTGACTTTTTGAATGTAACATTTGCTTGAATAATTAGCGGACGCCATGTTGCATTTGCAAAGCCCATGATGTGCCTAAACAGTGGAAACACGCCACAAGTGACCCCATTTTGGAAACTAGACCCCTCAGGGAACTCAGCTAGATGTGTGGTGAGCACCTTGAACTCACAGGTGCTTCACAGAAGTTTATAACATTGAGCCATTAAAATAAAATTTTCACATTTTTCCCACAAAAATGTTTTTCAGCCGCCAATTTTGCATTTTCATAAGGGTAACAGGAGAAATTGCGCCGTACCATTTGTTGTGCAATTTCTCCTGAGTAAGCCGGTACCCCATATTTGGGAGAAACCCACTGTTTGGGCGAATGGTAGAGTTTTTATTTTCACAACGGTAAGAGGAGAAAATGGACCCAAAACACTTTTGTGCAATTTCTTCTGAGTACGCCGATACCCCATATGTGGTGGAAATACACTGTTTTAGCGCATGGCAGGGTTCAGAAGGGAAGGAGCACTGTGTGACTTTTTGAACGCAAAATTGGCTGGAATTGAGAGCGGACGCCATGTCGCGTTTGGAGAGCCCCTGATGCTCCTAAATAATGGAAACCCCCCACAAGTGACCACCATTTTGGAAACTAGACCCCTCAAAGATTTTATCAAGGGGTATAGTGAACATTTTGAACCCAGAGGTATGACACAGAATTTGATAACATTAGGTTATCATATTGAATAAGTAATCATTAGTCTTGAGCGCCAGTGCTCTCTACTTGAGTTTGCATCGGGTACTCAGGTATACACCATGTATCGCGGGTGCTCGAGTGACATGCTGGAGTCCCAGCCCCACATCTTTCATGGTTGTAAGACACCCCCAAAAAAAACACTTGGGGATCGATCGTGTATGGCAGGCAATCCTCGCGAGTTTTTTTGGCTGCAAAGCATGTGGGGCGGAGACTCGAGCATGTCACTTGAGCACCCACGATACTCAGTGCATACCAAGCACCCGATGCAAACTCAAGTAGTGAGCACTTACACTGAACACTTGCTGCCATATCGTCATTATTTTTTTTTTCTTTACTTTTGAAAAAATCCCTAACCCTAGCACAGCCCTAACCCTAGCACAACCCTAACCCAGAGGTTTTTTTTACGTCTTTCCTCGTGCGGTATAAGTGATTAGACAACTTTATCCTTCAGGTTGGTGCAATTACAGTGATGCCAGATTCTTATCGGGTTTTTATGATTGACAGCTGTCACACACTAAAAGACTTTTTTTTGCAAAGACTAGTTTTTGCATTGCCATATGCTGAGAGCTATAATTTTTCCATATTTCGGCCGACAGCCATGTGACAGCTTGTTTTTTGCAGGACGAGTTGACATTTTTATTGGTACCATTTGTAGGCACGTGACAATTTTTGATCACTTTCTATTCCGATATTTGAGAGGCAGAATAAACAAAAACCAACAATTCAGGATTTTTTTTTATGCCGTTCTGCGTGTGGTAAAATTGAAAAGATAGCTTTATTGTTTGAGTCAGTACATTTACAGCGGTACCACATTTATATAGTTTTCTTTATGTTTTGGCGATTTTACACAATAAAAGCTATTTTATAGAAAAAAAAAATTTTTTGCGTCGCTTTATTCGGAGAGCTATAACTTTTTTATTTTTTGGCTGATGGAGCTGTATGATGGCTTGCTTTTTGCGGGACAAGATGACGTTTTCAGCAGTATCATTTTTATTTACATTCGTCTTTTTGATCGCGTTTTATTCCATTGTTTGTTTGGCAGTATGATTGTTTTTTGCTTCTTGTTTTTTTATTTTTTACCGTGTTCACTAAAGGGGTTAACTAGTGGGACAGTTTTATAGGTCAGGTCGTTCCGGACGCGGCGATACCAAATGTGTGTACTTTAATTATTTTGTCTTTTTCAAAATAATATTTATTCATGGGTACAGTATATTTTTACTTTTTGGGGGATTATTTTTTTTATTTTATTAAATATTTTTACAATTTGTTTATATTTTTTTTTTCACTTTCTGATTTTTTTTTAACTTTAATACTTTGACCCACTATGGGACTTTCACTTTTTTCGCCCAGATCGCCTGTATAGCATAGAAATGCTTCAGCAGCATCTCTATGCTATGCAGGCTGTAGCCATGTGCACACAAGTTAGTTAGACCGTGCACTGAGCACGGTCTACCTAACTTCCTGCTGTCTAGTGACCCGGAAGTCGTAATGACGACATCGGGTCACCATGACAAGCACCGGGAACCCACACAGACAGCACAGGACGCTGGTGAGGAGGTAAGTATCTGCGCTTACCTCCCCTTGCCTCCGGAATGCTCCGATCGACTTTGATCGCAGTATTTCGAGGGTTAATTTGCCGGGATCGGTGCGGGGCCGCTCCTGGCACATAGTCCCGGGTGTCAGCTGTGTGCGGGCGCGATCCCTTTATGCAGTAATAGTACGTCCCTGGCCCAATACGCTCAGGGCACAGGGACGAACTAAACCCTATGCCCACGAGTGATAGCCCAAATTGCTCTCATTATAATCCATCACAGTGCGATCTAAAAGTACACCCAGATCCTTCTCTACAAGGATCTGAGTCTTCTAGTTTTACTCTCCACAGAACTTTTGGTGAAACCTATTATTAGTGTTCAGATGCATCACTTTACATGCTGTGATTGCATGCTGGATTTGGATCACACGCACCCATATAATCTATGGGTGAGTGTGAAACATGGGCAGGAGCCGAATGTCATTAGCATATCGCATCCGATGCCATACACTAGTGGGACCCCGGCCTTAGGAGCATCTTAAAAACAAACAAAAAAAGATACGAAAAATAGGCCACTAAATTTATACAAAATAGTCAAAGTTTATTAAAGGGTAATAGCAAGCACAAGAGGGGGATAAAGTGCAAAATGCAGACAGTAAAAACCACAAAGATAGCACCACGCGGCAGCTGTCTATATATATATATATATATATATATATATATATATATATGCATTATATTATATAATATTAATATGCATTAATTGATACAGACTCTTTTTATTATAATTTTTGATCTGCTACTTGTACCACCCACTTAGCATGTTTGCAAATTGGGTATAAATATATATATATTTTTTGACAGCTGCCGTGTGGTGCTATCTTAGTGGTTTTTACTGTCTGCACTCTGCACTTTATCCCCCTCTTGTGCTGGTTATTACCCTTTAATAAACTTTGACTATTTTGCATAAATTTAGTGGCCTATTTTTCGTATATTTTTTTGTTTGCTTTTCTGTGTAACTGAGGATTTGGCCCTGACTTGGTCCGTACTATGGTAGTTGAGATTTATATATGTATAGACAGGTTATAATATAGTTTAATATATGTTCTCCCTAAGGGTACATATACTACCATTTTTTCCATGAATTGTATTTCTTAGGAGCATCTTGCATAGACTACATAGCTGGGTGTCATCTGCAAAAATAGAAACTACAGCATTAATCCTGTCTTCTATGTAAATTATAACGATGTTGAATAATAGTGAACCCAGCACTGAATATTGAAATTCACCAATTTTAACTGGAGACCATTCAGAGTAGCAGTTATTCACCACTACTTTCTAAGCCTGTAGAACTTAATTTACCCTTTAGGTATTTGTGTGGGACAGAGTCAAATGTCTCTCTAAGTTCAAAAGAGATTAGTTACTTACCGGTAACGGGATTTCTCGGAGACCATGACAGCACCACGAGAGAGGGAATCCGCCCACCAAGGACAGGAAACCTACAGGCTTAAAAGGGGGCGGCCCTCCCTCTCGCCTCAGTTTGGATTACAGAGCATTGAGAGGACCGCCCGGTTAGTAGACATAGCAACATAATCATGAAACAAACAGTACATACATTTTCTTACAACACCAATGTGTGAGAATAAAGAATGAAAACAGATAAGAAGTGCTCCCAAAAAGGGGTGAAGGGAGGGAATATAAGGGTGCTGTCATGGTCTCCGAGAAATTCCGTTACCGGCAAGTAACTAATCTCTTTATCGGTCGACCATGACAGCACCATGAGAGAATTGCAGAGATGAAGATTCTAGGGAGGGACCACCGCTTGGAGCACCCTTCTCCAAATGTGAGGTCAGACGAAGCACCCAGATCTAGTCTATAGTGCTTATAGAAGGTAGATGGAGAAGACCAGGTAGCTGCCTTACATATGTCCTCCATCGAGACGTCAGACCTCTCTGCCCATGAGGTTGCCACCGCCCGGGTAGAGTGAGCTTTCAGGCCACGCGGTGCTTCCTCTCCGCTGGATACATAGGCTAGCGTAATGGCCTCCCTAATCCATCTAGCTATGGTGGATCTAGAGACCTTAAGCCCCTTCCTAACCCCCTGATAGGAGATAAATAAGGAACTCTCTCTCCTAAAGGGCTGAGTGACAGCAAGGTACCTAACCACACATCTTCTCACATCTAAAGCATGGAAATCTGCATCTATCTGATTACTAGGGTTCGGACAAAAAGAGGGTAATATTACTTCCTGAAGTCTATGAAACCGGGAAGCTACATTAGGCAAGTATGCTGGATCTGCTCTAAGAATTATTCTGTCGTCCAGAACCTGGGTGAAGGGAGGGCCAGAGGACAGAGCCTGAATATCACCAATCCTCATAGCAGATGTTAGGGCTACAAGAAGCACTGTTTTGAGGGTAATAGATCTCAGGGATACAGAATCTATCGGTTCAAAGGGTGCCCCAGCTAACGCTTTCAGATCCAGGTTTAGGTCCCATGGAACGACATTAGTTTTGGTAGCCGGCCTGGACCTACCTACTGCTTTTATAAAGCGGGAAATCCAATAGTTTTCTGCGAGGACACAGTTATAGAGGGCACCTAGTGCCGACACTTGGACCTTCAAGGTGCTCGTTGCTAACCCCAGCTCGATGCCCCTGTGTAGGAACTCTAAAATCTTCCCAATTGGGGCTCCCTTATCCACTGAAGATTTAGAAAAAGATAATAACTTGTTCCAAACTTTTGCATAAATTTTGGTAGTGACAGGCTTTCTACTACGTAATAAAGTAGATACTAGACTCTGGGAAAAACCTTTTAGTTCTAGCAGGGACCTCTCAAATTCCACGCCGTCAAGTGGAGGCCCGGAGCTCGCGAATGGAGCACTGGACCCTGGCTGAGGAGATCTGGAACTTCGGGCAGGACCCAAGGGTCCGAGATGGACATGTTCCTCAGGCATGAGAACCAGGGTCTTTTGGGCCAAAAGGGGGCGATCAAGAGGACCCTTGCCTTGTCCTCTCTGATCTTTCTTAGCACCATAGGCAGAAGGTTTAACGGTGGGAAGCCATAGGCCAGACTGAAGTTCCAAGGGATTTGGAGAGCGTCTACTATCAGGGGCCTTTCTCTCGGATCTAGGGAGCAAAAAACCTTTGTCTTCCGGTTTTGCTTTGTGGCGAAGAGATCCACCACCGGAAGACCCCATTTCTGGACTAATAGGGAAAAAATGTCCTGTTTTAGTTCCCATTCGCCTTGCCTTAAAAAATGACGGCTTAAGAAGTCTGCCTTTGAATTTTCTTTCCCTTTGATGTGGAGGGCTGTTAAAGAGAGGAGATGGTGTTCCGAGATCTGAAAGAGATGATCCGCCACTCTCATTAGCGATCCAGCACGAGTAACCCCCTGATGGTTAATATAAGCTACTGCTATATTATTATCGGACAGGATCCTAATGTTCTTATTGTGAAGGAATGGTAAGAAATGATTAACAGCCCTATCAACTGCCAGTAGTTCCCTAGTATTAGAGAAAAGAGCTCTCTCAGCGTCCGACCAGAACCCCTGGGCAATCATATCCCCCAAGTGAGCTCCCCATCCATGTAGACTTGCGTCAGTTGTAATTATTTCAGATATTCTGACCACCCAGGTAACTCCTCGAGACAAGTTTTCTAAATTCACCCACCACTGTAGAGAGTCAATAGACCGGGGAGATAGGAACATCCGTCTCTCCAAGTGCCCATGTAACGAGATCTCATTCTGTAGGACGTCCCACTGTAAAACTCTGGAGTGGTATTGTGCCCACATTACCCCCGGCAGACAAGATATCAGGGTACCAAGTAAGGACATTGCAGCCCTAAGGGACATGACCGGGTTCGCAAGAGCTCCTTCCACCAGCCTTTTGACCTTCTGTTTTTTGGCTTCTGGAAGGAAACACATCTGGAGGTCTGAGTCTAGCATGATACCTAGGAACTGCTGTACTCTCGAAGGGACTACCCTGGATTTCTCCAGATTTAGGATCCAGCCCAGGCCTTCCAGAATAGAGGAGACCAATTTAAGATCGGAGACACATTAAGAGGCTGAGTCTCCAATGATCAAAAAATCATCTAAGTAAGGGATAATTAACACATTATGTTCCCGTACATGAGCCATCACCTCCACTATCACCTTCGTAAATATTCTAGCGGCTATAGCGAGACCGAATGGCAAGGCCGCAAATTGGAAATGTCTGATTTCATCCCCTATGACCAAGGCCACTCTAAGGTATTTTTGGAAGCTTCTGTGTATAGGTATATGGTAATATGTGTCCTTTAGATCCAATACTACCATGTGACAGCCTGAGAACAATAGTTTTATAGTAGACTTAATGGACTCCATTTTAAAGGTGGGAATTAACAAAAATGTATTCAGGGTCTTAAGGTTAACAATACACCTAAAGGATCCGTCAGGTTTAGTGACCAAAAACAACGATGAGTAGAACCCCACCCCAGTCCCTTCTCTGCTATTGGGACCTCCACTAAGACGGCCTTATGGACCAGATTCAGGACCTCCACTTGTAGGGCCATCTGCTCCCGTGTTGAGGACCGTTTTGGGGTCAGGACGAACCTCCCACGAGGTACTCGCTGAAAGTCGAGTCTCAGGCCGAAACCTACCAGACCAAGGATCCAATTATTAGAAGAGATATTTGTCCAGGCAGGTAAGAAGCCCAATAACCTCCCCCCTACCTGGGCCGCGAGTCATTGGCTCGGTTTTCGGGGGCCTTGGCTAGCAGAAGAGGATCCAAACAGGAGCCCTTTACCTTTCGGTCTACGGTCTTCCCATTTATCCTGACCCTTCTGGCGCTTATTACGTAGAAACCTTTTCTGAAAAGGACGTTTGTACGTGGGGGCAGATGGGTTAGGAAAGCCCCTTTTTGTGTCACTTGCTCTATCCAGTAGCTCATCCAGAACCGACCCAAAGAGATGTCCCCCTTCACAAGGGATAGCGCAGAGCCTTGTCCTCACATGAATGTCCCCCGGCCATCATTTTAGCCACAAGGCTCTCCGGGCCGAGTTAGACATGGCGGCCGACCTTGCTGCTAATCTGACGGAATCTGCTGATGCATCCGCCAGAAAGGCTGCCGCCCCCTGAAGAAGAGACATGTCCGCCAAGATTTCCTTCCTGGGGGTATTGTTTTTAAGATGGGCTTCAAGCTGGTCCAGCCAGATCATTAGGGACCTGGCGGTACAAGTAGCTGCCACCGTGGGTTTTAGGGCTCCCGCCGAAGTCTCCCAGGTCTCTCTAAGGAAAGAATCAGCCTTTCTATCCAGGGGGTCTTTAAGAGCTCCCATATCATCAAACGGAAGGGAGGAACTCTTAGAGGCTTTGGAAATGGCCACATCAATCTTGGGGGCTTTTTCCCAGGAGGAAGAGGCCGATTCCTCAAAGGGGTACTTCCTTTTGAAGAATGGAGGTAGAGCGCCCTTCCTTTCCGTTTTTTTCCATTCGCTAAGGATTAAGCCCTGGATTTTTTCATTCAACGGAAAACTCCTTCTCTTCCTTTGACCCAGCCCCCCGAACATAACGTCCTGGACTGACTTCTCCTGCCTGGCCTCTGTGATGCCCATGGTGGACCGAACCATTTTAATCAATCTGTCCACTTCACCAAGGGGGAAGCAATTTTGTCCCACACCACTATCAGAGGAGGAAGCAGAGGAAAAGTCTGCACTATCTGAATCCGACTCATAGGGAGATGATAGGGGGTCATCCAAGACTAAGGGGATCTCACAGTCCGAGTTCATTTTCTCTTTAACTCTCTTGGAGAGGACCTTGAGAATCTCTGTTTTAACTAATGTTTTTTAACCAGAAGTTAGAGCAGGACCCTCTTCTGCCAGTGTCTGGTTTATGCACAACTGACATAGCTTTTTAGGGTATCCGTCAGGAAGAAGAGACTTGCATAGCGCACACTGTATATGCTTTGCCTTGGCGGTACATTTCTTCCCCTGATAAAATATGGAAGGGGAGAAGGGATACCATATTACTAAGTGAACTTACTCGAAGATCACTTACCCAGGCGGCTCAGGAAGAAAAAACAGCTGGTACCGGATTGGAGGAAGGACCCTTCTCAGCCGGGGGACCTTCCCTAGAGGCTGCAGATTCGTCCGTTCTACCAGAGGTATGGTGACCAGACCTAGACCCCGAGCTCCGTTTTCCTGAGGACCGGCTACCAGAACCACGTGCGCGATGCGTTTTTTGGGGCTCCCCAGACAGTGAAGATGGCGGCTGCTCAACCTGCTGCTGCTGCAACTGGACACCTTCAGATTCCATAATGAAAGAATGAAGCTTTGGGAAGCACTGAGCCATGTTACCTGATAGGTTAAAATAGGTACTCGCTCCTCCCCTCTAGCAGCGCCTCAGCACACTTTTTCCATTTTTTTTGAATTTTGCGCTCTTTTGCATATGATCGCCGAGTCGCGGTGACGTCATCGGGCCGCGACTTACCGAAACCCAGAAGTACGCGCCGCACGAGCTTCGCGCGAGGATGCATGCTGTCAGCGCTTCCACAGGTAAGCCGCTCTTTCGCGATGTACCGCGCTGCGTTCACCCAGGGCAGGGTGAGGGGACACAATCACCTTGGCCCTCGCCCGCCCTCCCCATACTTACGGAGGGTGATGGTGGGCTGTCACCCCCACTTGGAATGCAGACCCCACTGCACTTTTGGGGCTCAGCCAGGGCCTACACTCCCACGGGAGGCGCACCTGGCTGAGGCAGAAAAGGGGATGGCACCCCAGACAGGGGCGCAGCCCCACTGCAAACAAAAAAAGATAACCCCCAGTGCCTCAGGATGCTGTGCCTCTCCCACATAGGGGCGCACGAGCATCGGCCAACGCTGGAGCTGCCGTCCCCAGACAGGGGCGCAGGATCGCAGCCGTTGCCATCCACGTTTTTTGCCTGCGACTGGCTTCCTCCATCAAGGACAGGAAACCAAACTGAGGCGAGAGGGAGGGCCGCCCCCTTTTAAGCCTGTAGGATTCCTGTCCTTGGTGGGCGGATTCCTCTCTCGTGGTGCTGTCATGGTCGACCGATAAAACACTATATCCACTGCTACCCCTCTGTCCAGGTTTCTTCTCATTTCTACATAAAAATTAATCAAGTTAGTGCGACATTTTTTGTTCTCAGGCTGTGTGCCCACGATGCATTTTTTAAGCGTTTCCGCAGTGGCAAAAACGCTGCAGAAACGCTTAAAGAGCGCATAGTAGAAGGCCTGCCATGTTCCCCAATGATAATCCGCATGTGCTGTGCACATGCTGCGGAAATTTCCGCTACAGGTTATCATTGCGGAAAAAAATGCAGCACTACCAATTATTTTGCGGAAGTGCTGCGTTTTCGCCGCCATTGACTTGCATTGAATCGCTTGGATTCCGCATCACTGCATATGTAGATGCGGAATCCAAGTGTTTCAATGTGCGGATGGTACCCGGGTGTGGAGGACAGGAGACTGTCCTCCAGACCCGGGTACCACAGAACCTGTAAAAAAAGAATAAAATAAAAAATAAATATCATATTTACCTTCTGGCGGCCCCTGCTGCGCTTGTCCTCCCTTGCTGCCGGCAGATCGCGGTGGACTGAAGGACCTGCGCTGACGTCATAATCATGTGATGGCAGGTCCTTCAGTGTAGTGTACTTCGAGCTGCCGTCACGCCAGGACGGAGCGAAACAAGACTCCGGGGGCCATCAGAAGGTAAGTATAGATTTATTTTTTTATTTTTAAACATTCTTTAAGGTCACACTATATAAATCCAAGCCGTTTGCATGGATTTATATAGTGTGACCAAGTTGACAAGCACTTTCCAAGTGATGCTAAAATCGCTTGGAAAGCGCTTGTCAACCCGTATGCGGAAATGCATGTGAAGAACGCTTCACATCCGCTTGTCCCTGGCAGGAAAAAGCATGTACAATCCGCATGTACAATCCGCATGCGTTTTTTCTGCCAGGGAGATGCAGAAACGCTCAGGAAAAAATCCTGAGCATTTCTGCATCGTGTGCACATAGCCTTAGAAAAACCATGATGAGTATCACTTATTGTTTTCTACTGCATACTCCTATGGGAGTTAAACTTTTGTCATCTATACTTGGTACCTATAGGAATACATTTTGCAGTCTGATTAACTTCCATTTATCATTATCACTTTCAGTCAATGTCCAGAAAAGAAGCTTTCAACCCAGCAAAATTAGCCTTTTGAAACCTAAATGTTTCTGACCCCTTTGCCTGAGCATGTTTTTTATAGCCGTCATGGGCAACAAAGTTTTCGCAAACAACGACATTTCCAACTGCACTGCATTGTTAGAAACTGTCTAGATGGTCTAGAAGTGTAGATTAGACCTGTGTCTCTGGAAATAAGGCATCATTTATTTTAAGGCCACGTGGAGGTGGGAAGTGTCTTGTTAGTGTACCTTGCGAGAAACAATTAGAGAGCTTATGGTCTGGGTGCAGGGACATTCAATACAACGATTAAATCTTTTCATGTCTTAGGAATGTGCTTATGTCATGTTACTAAAACATACAATTCTGTTAATCCCTCGGTTTAACCCTTATATTGGTTGCTGTAGCAGTATAGTTGCCATCCAGAGCAATAAATTACAAAAAGTTTAAAGAAGTTTTTGTCTGAGCATGTGGGAAATTTTGCAGAATCTGTGGTCCATTTATTGTTGATGTTTTTTTTTTTTAGTTTAGAAGACCCTTGTAATATATTTCTAGTGGAGTTTGAACTATAGAATATATTGTGCTTTGTAGAACTGACTTTAGTTTCCGCTTGTCTCTTATCATTAGGTTCTCATGATTAATGAGCAATTTATTGATAGATAAAGTGCAATTCCAAGTTCTAAAATCTCAAGAAACTTTGCAAACTCCTTTGTTTTAACAGACTGGGGGTTTAAGTAAATATTTGCTCCCAGTTAGCACTTGACACTGTTCTGAATGTTATGCACCAAGTAGATAGCTGAAGAGTCCAGGTCACCAGCCCTGTCAGCAGCAAAAGAGGCTACATGAAAGGCTCATTACAGAAACAAGACAAACCACAAACCTCTTATTTTGAGTGACATCTAATTAAATGCTTCATAATAACAGTGCACCTGTCTAAACGGATGGCAATATCTTATTTTACCTTAAAAGATTTTTTTGAACTTTAAAAAAATGGGAAGATTTATTTAGTTAGGTGCACAAGTTTTCCATCAAAAAGTCATAAATTTTAGTTCACTCTTTTTAGTAGGTTTTTTTATGCAGCTCTTGAAACTTTTATGATAAGTAGGCGAGGTTAATGGTTGGGGATTGGCCAACCACAGCCTTACAGAATTACCACAATTCTTTTAGTCCATTTACCATAAATTATGGTGAAAATCCATGTCAATTTATAGCTGACAAAGATTTTAGAGATTAACAAACTGATTTAATGCAAATCAAATTTGTGCAGAATTTCCCCAATAGTGCTTTGCAGCTATAAAATAGCATAGTACAGCCATTCAGGAAAGCTATTTTACACTATATAAAAGCAGAGGCAAGTAATGCAGACCCATTTTGAGTGAATTTGGATAGCAAGAGCATATGACAGCCATAAAACATAAAAACGTAAAACATTGGACAAATACCACATAAGTTTATATTGTACAACTGCAGCTTTAAGGAAGATTAGTGTAGTCTGTGAATAATAGAGATTTAATTGATGGGGGAAGAGAGAGGAGAGATGATAGCAGCAGTGCCAGTGATTGATATACAGTGATTCGGTGTAGCTTGCAACTGCTACATTTTCATCACATTTTTTTTCTTTCTTCATGCAGTGTCTAGCAGCCAGCCAATACAATATCTCCTAGACTACATTTCCATGACCAGTGGTTGTTGAGTTTTTGATGCTGCAGAATTTGTGCACATTAGTTTACTTGAGTTTTTTTTTCATTGCGCTTGTGTATTCTTTTTTTACACTGCGTTTTTATTGCATTTTTGATGTTGCATTTTTTTGTCTCTAGTTGGTGTGTCATGTTTTAAATAAAGCTGCTTTGTTTTTGAAACTTCCTGTTATTGACATTCTTAGGTGTGGATTACATGCGTTTTAGATGCGTTCGCATTGTGTAAACATACTAAAAACGCATCTGCGATTTTTATCTGCGGATTCACTACATCTAATGCAAGTCTATGGGGAAATTCTAAAGAGAAAACTAAGCGTCCACACAAGAGAAATTGACATGGTACAGATTGAAAAAAACGCAAACCGCCTTTTGCTGCTGCTGGCTTTTTTTGATGTGTACCTAGCATTTATTGTATATCTTTTTGAGAAGGAGTGAATAATTATGGTTGAAAACAGGGCCAATAGTTTATTATAGTTTTGTAAAAAATGTGTAATGCACGTAAAAGTGACCATGGACAGTGTAATTTAAAACAAAAAACACCATACCACTAGCATCAGCCATCTCAAGAGTAGAACTATTAAAAAATACATATCATAATAGGCCTCCTTTGCTTCTGACAAATGTACAGTTGAAACCAGAAGTTTACATACACTATATGTGTGATGTTGTAATGAGTGATTCACTACTAAAATTTAAGAAGGGCATGGATGCCTTTCTTGAAAAGTATAATATTACAGGTTATATATACTAGTTTCCTTGATAGGGCGTTGATCCAGGGAACTAGTCTGATTTCCGTATGGTGTCAGGAAGGAATTTTTTTCCCCAATGTGGAGCTTGGTGTTTGCCACATGTTTTTTTTTGCCTTCCTCTGGATCAACATGTTAGGCTATGGGTTGAACTAGATGGACTTAGTCTTCCTTCAACCTTCAAACTATGTTACTATATTAAAAGACACTTATTCATATTTTTCTCAATTTCTCAATATCTGACATGAAAACAGAATAAACCTTTCTAATTTTGGGTCAATTAGGATTACCATAATTTTTAATATTTGCCAAATGCAAGGATAATGAGAAAGAGAATGTTTAAGGCATTGCTCCTAGTAAGCACCTGTTCACATCTATTTCTTGTTTTGGAAGTGCCGGATAGTTTTTTCTGTTTCTATGTATAAGCTTTGACTGAGCACTCCACCTCTATGCCACAGGTGATTTTAATTACAGCAGGATCTTATTATCCCACACAAAAGCAGATATAGTCACTTATAGAGGAGTTCACATTGATAGGGTCCTGGAAACGCCTTACCGTGGCTACCAGGTACACATGAATTGGCCAATTTATACACTAAGATTTCTCATTTATTTCTACAGCAGTAATGGTATTCAAATTTCATATATTTCATGTTTGCATATTTAGCTGCTTTGTTTGTTAGTTAACTACATTATTTTAGTTCTTTATTTTTCTTTTTTTCACTCAAAAACGTTGTGCAAATTTGGTGACATTAAAGGTGGAAAAAGATCTGAAATAATATTTTTTGGTATGGTTTTTTATATTACAAAAACTTTCCATTGTAATAGGTGTGTAGACTTATGTCCACTGTATATTTATAATGTAAAAAAATCCTCACGAGCATGCAAATTGGGATGGAGGAAGAAGAGCAACTTGTCCCAAAAAGGGGACAATTTTTGCACAACTTTTTAAAAAGCCTTTCGTCTTTCACTTACCAAACCTATTGTTGGCTAGAGAAAGGGATAATTTTTGGAAAGCTTATTATTTTTTATCAATTTTATATTTTTAATAGCATAAAAAGTCTGCCAGTGTATTGTGTTATTAAATGGGCTGTTGGTTACCAGCATTACCATCCATCTACGCAAAAACCATGTACAGTGGGTGAAAAAAGTATTTAACACGTCACCAATTTTCTAAGTAAATATATTTCTGGAGGTGCTATTGGCATGAAACTCTCACCAGAAGTCGGTAACAATCCAGCCAATCCACTCAGTCAAAGAAATCAACCCAGATGTCCATAAATTAAGTCATGTGTAATAATGAGAAGTGTCAAAGGGAAAAAGCATTGAATCCATGAAGAAAGAGGCGCAAAAAGCCATGGAACATCATGACACTATCAGAAATCAATAAGTAATTAGAAAGCAATCCTGCAACTTAGTGAAAAATAATATCAGCTGGTTCAACTGAGAGCCTATAAAAAGGTGTCTCATTACTAAGGTGCCACACAAGAAACATCTCATGATAAATAAAACCAGTGAGCTGTCTCAAGTCCTGATGGCATTGGTTACGGAAGAATTTCTAAACTACTTAAGTTTCTAGTGAATACTGTAGGGGCCGTAATCTGGAAGTGGAAAGAACATCCTTTTACCATAAACTGGCCACAACCATGTATTCCCACAAAATTTCAGGCAGAGGAGTAAAAAGAATTATCAAAAGAGTTGTCGAAGAGCTGAGGACTAGTGATGAGCGAGCAATAAAATGCTCGGGTGCTCATTGTTCGAGTCAAGCAAATTGGAATGCTCGAGTGCTCGGTTCAAGTAATGAGCCCAATGTAAGTCTATGGGAAACTCAAGCATTTTTCTGGTGGCTCCCTCCGGCGGTCTCCAGAGGGCCTAAAAATTGCCCAAATCGATGGGAACAGTGCACAAATGACAAGGGAACAGCATAGGGAAGACTCCTGGAAGCATTTCTGACTCTCAGGTCACTGCTTTCAACAACGTTGTCAGAGATATTACGCCACTTTTACGGACTCACAATAAAACATACAAAAACGAAACCAAAATGGATTTTCCTACGAAATATGTTAAGGAACATCCTTTCCAGGATAATGACTTGTATATAAGGCAAAATAAATAACCAAAAACAAAAATGCTCCTCCACACCTTGGGCTATGTTCACATGTAGCGTTTTTGATGCGTTTTTGCACTTTTGCATTGCTTTCAACCAAGACAAATGCATTGACCGGGAAATGTCATTTTAACGTTTTACAACTTATCTGGTAATGTGGTGTGTGAAACATCATCAGACACATCCTGTTTCATTTAAGGGATTTTGAAAGTCACAAACACTATTTTTACAGCCTTAGTTATTCTTAAAGGGTCAGCAGTCAGCCCTCGCTATTGTTAGAGAGCCATCTGCCGGCTATGCTTTTTTGTTCCCATTATTAACGAGTGGGTCTCCTATACTGCAATTCCGTATGCAGTGACTGCAAGGGCTGCCAAAAATTCGGACGCAACCCAATGCCCCTTTGAAGAGACATAGAGGAGGGTCTCAGTAAAAAAAAATGTTCCCATTATAAAGGAGCAAGTCTCCTATAGTGGTAATGCCCATGCTGTGACTGCAAGGGCTGCCAAAATTTGGGAAAAACCCCATTAACAATTTAAAGACATATAGAGCTGGGCCACAGTAACGAGTACGACATGTTCCCATTAGAAAGGAGAGGGTCTGCTATTCAGTTATAGGGTATGCAGTGAGTGCAACGGCTGCCAAAATTTAGGAAAAACCCTACTAACAATTTAAAGACACATACAGCTGGGCCACAGTAATGACATGTTCCCATTAGAAAGGAGAGGGTCTTCCATACTGTTTGACTATGCAGTGACTGCAATGGTTATCAATAATTTGGAGGCACTCCAATGCCCCTTGCAAGAGATGTAGAGGTCAGAGGGATTCCTGAAAACAATGTTTCCATTATTAGGAAGTGTGTCTCCCATACTGTTTGCCTATGCAGTGAAGCAACGGCTGCCAAAAATTTGGAGGAACTCCAATGCCCCTTGCAAGAGACGTAGATATCTTGATATGGTACATATGGTGGTGGAGGATGAAGATGCAGAGAAGGAGGACAAGAGCAAATACACAAAATCAGGAAAAGTATACTCATGTCTGGGTGTAGGTGCATGGGAATAGAGTTAGACCTCCCAAAAAAAAGATACTGGATTTGAGTTTGTTACGCTGCTATCATTCGGTGGTGTTGAGAAGTCTCTCCCAATACAGCCCTTCTTCATTTTTATAAGAGTCAGCCTGTCAGCATTTTCAGTTGCGCCTATTTTCAGATGCTTCTATCTGTTATAATTCCACCGGCGGCACTAAAAACCCGCTCTGACAAAACGTTGGCGGCAGGGCAGGCCAGGACCTTCAAGACGTAGAGAGCCAGTTCATTCCATGTGTCCAGCTTGGATACCCAATAATTATAAGGCACAGAGGAATCACAGAGGACGTTGGTATGGTCGGCAAGGTACTTACTCAGCATCTTCCGCAACTTTTCCCTCCTTGGGAGAGTACCCCGCGCATCAGGGCTTATGCGATGGGAGGGTCTGAGAAAACTGTCCCAGAACTTTGACAGTGTTCATCTGCCTCTGCTCGATTGCATTTGTGTCTCTCTCGCCTGTACTCCTTGGTTGTCCAATGAACTGTGACCTCTGCCGCCAGCATTTTCAGATGGGAATTTTTTTAATAATTCCACAACAAGGGGCTTCTCGTATTGCCCCATTTTATTAGGCCAGTCCTGCACAGTTCTCCTTGTAGCGTGGGTCTAGAAGTGTCACCAACGAAAAATGACTGTCACCCAAAATTTGGACAACACAAGGGTCATGTGAAAGGCAGCGTAACATAAACTCAGCCATGTGTGCCAGACTGCAAAAAGGCAAGAATTCCGTGTCCTCACCAAGAGGACGACTGACCTTGCTCTCCTCCTTATCCTCTTCCTTTTCCTCCTCCTCCCTGTCCTCAGGCCATCCACATTGAACAGACGGTATGACAGTTGTGCAGGTAGCACCGTCTATAGTGCAGGAAACTAGCTCCTGTTCTTCCTCCTCCTCCTCTTCCTCATTGTCACCCAATCCACGTTGGGATGAGATGAGGCTGGGCTGTGTGGAATCACCCTGTATGGTTACTTGCTCCATCTCATTGTGCTCCGCCTGTCATGCATCCTCTTTAATTGTGAGCAGCGAGCATTTCAGAAGACAGAGAAGCGGGGTAGCGAAGCTAATTATGGCATCATCACCGCTCACCATCTTGGTGGAGTCCTCAACGTTTTGGAGGATGGTACAGATGTCTGACATCCATGTCCACTCCTGAAGTTTTATGTGTGGAGTCTGACCTGAATACCGACGGCCTTGTTGATGCTGGGAGTCAACAACTGCCCTCTTCTGCTCACAAATCCTTCCCAACATCTGCAATGTAGAGTACCAATGCATAGGGACATAGCAGATCAGTCGGTTAGCTGGAAGCTGCAAATGCTGGTGAAGCACGGCAAGTGCGGCAGAAGCTGTAGCTGACTTTCTAAAATGGGCATACAGGTGGCATACTTTGACAAGCAGATCCGACAGGTAGGGTTTGAGAAACCGCTGAACCACAAGGCTAAGCACATGGACCAGGCATGGTACGTGTATGAGCTCGCCTCACCTCAGAGCCGCCACCAGGTTTTGGCCATTGTCACACACAACCATGCCTGGCTGTAGGTTCAGCGGTGTCAGCCACAGATCTGCCTGCTCTTTCAGAGCTGTCTACAACTCTTCAGCGTTGTGCGGTTTGTCACCTAAGCATATTAGCTTTAGCACAGCCTGTTGCCGCTTGGCCGAGGCAGTGCTGCAGTGTTTCCAGCTTGCGACTGAGGTGGTCATTTTGGAGATGGAGGCTGAAGAGGAGGAGGCGGTGCAGGAGCTGTAGAATGTGGGGGCAGCCCTGATTGACCCAGGGCCCGCAATCCTCGGCATCGGGAGGATGTGTTCCATCCCAAGGTGTGACTGTGTGACGGCTTCCACTATATTAACCCAGTGTGCCATCAGCGAGATGTACCGTCCCTGCCCACAAGCACTTGTCCACGTGTCCGTGGTTAGGTGGGCTTTCCTAGTAACTGTGTTGTTGAAGGCACGTCTAATGTTGTGGGACACGTGCTCGTGTAATGAGGGGACGGCTCGTGTAATGAGGGGAGAAATAGTGGCGGCTGGGGACAGAGTACTGAGGGACGGCCGCCATCATCAGGTTGCTGAAATTTTCCATCTCCACGAGCCTAAAAGGCAACATTTTGAGCGCAAGCATTCGCGAAATGTGTGAATTTAGTAGTGTGGCCTGTGGGGCGTTGGCTGCGTATTTGCGCTTGCGTTCCAAGGACTGGGGTAGGGACAACTGAACCCTGTGCTGGGACAAGGACGTGGACATGGTCGCTGATGGTGCTAGTTGAGAGTGTTCAACAACAGGTGCAGGGGGGGGGGGAGGCATCTTGGCATGCACTATGGACAGGAGATTGGCGTGCATGCACAACAGCGTAACAAGCAGTGGTATCACCCACAGACACTGTTTCTGGACCCTGGGATTCGGCCCACTTAGTCAGGTGCTTTGCTGCCATGTGCCTGATCATGCTGGTGGTGGTCAGGCTGCTAGTTTTGCTGCCCCTGTTGATGCTGGCCTGGCAGGTGGTGCAAATGGCCTTTTTGGGGTTATCTGCAGAGTCTTTAAAAAATAACCAGACTCGGGAAGACCTAACAGTTGTGCTGGCAACTTCCGTCGTGTTGGTGTTACGAGGAACGCTTTCCTGCCTTGTGTCTGCGGCCACCACGCTGCTTCTTTCTGCCTCTTGGGATGCTACGCCTCCCTCCCCCTGTGTGCTACTGTCCTTGCTCTGTATGTCCCCCTGCCAGGTTAGGTTAGTTACTATATCATCCACCAACTCGTCTTCCACTTACGCACCATGGTCCTCCTCCTGACTTTCTGGCAATAATCATAAACATCATCATCATCATCATCATAAACATCATCATCATCATCATCATCCTCTTGCGACAGTAATTGCACTTTACCACCATCACCTTCCTGTGGTCGTGGCTTCTCCAATATTTGGGCTTCGCTACACACGTTCTCCTCTTGACTCACTTGAAGCTGGCCGGGCGACAGGCCCAAATCTACAAATGGAAAAGTGAACAGCTCTTCTGAGTCTCCAAGTGTGGGATCAGTTGTCTCCAGGCACTCGGCATGGTGGGAGGAAGGAGGATCAGGGTGAGGAATATGCAGTTCAGACTCATGGCTACTGAGACCGTGTGAAAGACAGGGTGGTTGTGGTTGTGGCAAAGTGACTGGAAGCATTATCTGCTAACCAACCAACAACCTTTTGACACTGCTCTGGGTTCAATATTGGTGTACTGTGGTTCCCTAGTAATTGGGACAGGAAGGTGGAGCGACAAGATGTGGGTGTTTGTTGTGGCACAATTTCAGCTTGCCCATGGCCACGTCCTCGGCCTCTGCATGCACCATCACGTCCAGTTCCCCGTTCTTTGCCACGCACCTTGCCCATTTTTAATGGAGGACAATATTTTCCTCGTTCATGAGAAATGGCTGACTATGGAACGCAGTTATATGTGATACGTCTGACAGAGAACCACGGTTTTAAATAGCAGGCCTGTAATTTGCTAATACTATTCTACACAGACACCTAGTGTGAATAGCTTGAAAGACACACTGCAACAGAATGGAAAAGGAGGCCAATATTTTCCACGTTCAGTTTAAATTTCTGGATTTTTATTGCTGAAATATGGAACAGACCTGGCTTTATTCTGCAGTGAGAACAAGCAAATGGAGCAGAAAAATGGTTTACTCTGGAGTTCTTTTTAAGCAAATAACCAGGATTAAGATAAAAAAAAAATTTGCCCTGGCCCCTCATATCTGGGGCTGTCTACAAATATCTGTAATTATTACAGCAGCAGCTGACAGGACGTTCAATGGACCCTCTTGTGCTGTATGATACACTGCAGTCTGCCACATACACTGCCTGCCAGCCTAACTCCTGCTATCACCACTGAATATATGCAGCTCGATTAGTCCTCAGAAGGACTGTTAGTTCAGATGGATATATACTGTATATATGTTGTGGAATACCTATGCTAACTATAAAGAAGCAAATCTCTCCCTGACGCAGCAGCACCTCTCCCTACTCTGCCTCATTCCGGGGTACACTGTGACGAGCATAGCGGCGCCAGATCTTATATAGAGCTGATGACACTGTACGGCAAGCCAATCACTGTAATGCCCATAATCAACATGGCTACGACATTACAGTGCGTGGCAGGCAATCCCTGCATGTTCATTGGCTCTCTAAAGAGCACTAAACATACATGAAGGGTACCCTATTTTCCGCCCGAGCAACCCGGAAATCCTCGCCGAGCGCCCAATTCGTCGAGCACAGTAATGCTCGGGCAAGTACCGAGCAGTGGAGAGCACGTTCTCTCATCACTACTAAGGACCAAATGTGGAGCGCTACAGAAAGATGTGGAATCAGCAGGTAAAACTGTTTCAAAGAAAACAAATAATGCACTCAACCTCCATGGCCTGTATGCATGCTCACTACGCATGACTCCATTGTTGAATAAAAGCATATTTAAGTGTGTTTAAAGTTCACTCAACAACATTTAGACAAGCTTGTGAAATACTGGCAGAATATAGTCTGGTGAGATGAGACCAAAATTGAACTCTTTGGATGTCATAGTACACATCATGTTTCTAGGCCAAAAGGCACTGCACATCACCCCCCAAAACACCATACCAATAATAAAATTTGGAGGTGGGAACATCATGGTGTCGGGCTGTTTTTCAGGATACAGCACTGGCAAACTTCATATGATTGAAGGAAGGATGAATGGACAAATGTACCGAGACATTCTTCACAATAATCTGGTGCCATCTACCAGGATGATGAAGATGAAATGAGGGTGGACATTTGAGCAAGACAATGATCCCGCACACACACACAGTCAAGGAACTCTCAATTGGTTTCAAGCTGCAAGAATCGCCCAGCCAATCACCTGACTTGAATCCAACAGAAAATTTATGGAAGTTACTAAAGCTCAGAGTTCATAAAAGGTGCCCACAGAATCTTCAGGATTTGAAGAGTGTTTGTGTGGAAGAATGGGCCAAAATCACACTCAAGCAATACATGCGGCTGTTTCGCATTTAATTTGCGCTTCTACGGTTTCAATCACCCATAGAAGCATGAATTAAATGTGAAATGGCCGTCGTCCACCCTCTCCCCCTGCTAATCTCTTGTTTTTTCCCTGCATGCCGCATGCTTTTCCAAGAAAGCCCATGTAATTTGAAATAAAGGACTTTTAGCCATGAAGATCCGGTGAGTGCTGCTTTTCCACTTTTCTCTGCACAATATGCATCCAAGTACCTGTTTGCATGAGCATAGATAAATTTATTCATATAGAGTAATATGGAAAAATGCTTCTTTCTCCACTTAACATCCACTGCTTTCCCAACATCTATCTCATGCACTGATTACCCATTCTCAATTAATTGGTAAAATCTGTCTTCAGTAAGGGTAAACTGAATTTGGATTATCTGACAGCTGCTCATTGAATTCTATGGAAAAAGGAGGGGTGGCTTGGTGGGGAGAGTACAAAGCTGCAGAAACAGAAGAACACACCTCACAGACACTGCTGCTGGTTAAGTGTTTTAATAACTTTCCTGAGTGCTAGATTTCAAAGAGAGGATTCAAATTTTGTAAAACAGGTTCGCTACCTGGGATCAAGGGTACTCAAATTGTAGTGGCCTGCAGAAAATAATTCTACTCCAATACCCTGAATTAACAAATGCAATACTTTGTTAAAGGGAATCTGTCACCAGCGTTTTGCTACCACATCTGAGAGCAGCATGATATAGGGACAGAGACCCTGATTCCAGTGATGTGTCATTTATTTTATTGAGTGCTGGAGTTTTTATTAAAATTTTAACTGCTGTAGATCTACCAGTTCTCTGAATGCTGAGCTGTGTATAACCACTCCCACACTACTGATTGGCAGTTTCTGCCTATGCACAGTGTACACAGAAAGCTGACAATCAGTGGTGGAGGCATGCTTAGACTACATAGTTGCAGGTTTACTTGTCCTCTAGTGATAATCTCCTGCTCCTGCTAATAAAACAAGGATTTGATAAAAACTACAAACAGCAGTCCAGTAAGTTATATAGTGCATTGTTGGAATCAGGGTCTTTGTCTTTACATTATGTTGCCCTCAGATTAGGTAGAAAAAACCTGGTGACAAATTCCTTATAGACATTTCTGTAATGTGAGACTATAGCTCCAAGAATTACCTAAACAATGGTAAGATCATGCTGAGAGTTCTGGCTTCACAGAACTGACAAAACATAGCCCGAGGCAGAATACCCAATGACATTTAGTGTCTTACCTGTGATGTCCTCTCTGATTATAGTCATTTTGTTTACTTTTTTTCTCCATCCAGTCCAGACCTTCATGACTTCTTTCTGATATGTTTTGCCTCTGCAGAGTATGCTACACAGACATCTTCAGCTCTTCACTATTTCAGCAGATCCTCATCCTATATACAAAGACAACATTTTTATAGTCACACACTGTGCCACCTGAATATAATAAGGTCATAAGTTTATTTTGTGTTTAGATTTAGCTTCAGTTTTAATGACGTGGCTTTAGGTAGTGCAGAGGAAGTGATTACACAAGTAGCCTTCATGCATGAAAAAGGCCCAAAGGCATGTTTGACACTTAAGAAATCTGTATCATAAATGGCGTGTTTTAGGTGGGTGGTCTATCACAATGGTATCCAAGAACTATACTTTAATAGATCTTTCTTTGTAGCTTGGACTAAGCTGCAATGGCTAATCAGAGCAGTGAAAAAGTAGCCAACTCGGAAAACAATTAGCGAGACCGCAACTAGAATTATACAAAAGTTAAAATCTATTTAAAGATTTATATACCTCACAAGTAAATTTATGGACATGTCAACTTTTAATTTTTTTGTGCAAACACACATTAGCTTCCAGTGGTTTCCTATATTATTAAATTATTACACATTAACTGACACCTAAATTTTGGCGCTAGTACTACAAGGAAATAAAAATGGTAATGCAAACAGGTACTAAATACAGCCACAAGTAACAGTCAGTGGGCTTTCTGTTCTGTAACCATAAACCTATTCAATTGAAATAGGAATTTCCGAAATGGCAAAACCTTCATCGAAACAATTTCCAGTATATTACATCTTTCTCCTGGATATCTGCCAGTGCAGAGAGATTTGTCTTTGCCAAGAGCAAATTATTATCCATATTACTGAATCTCCACACATCTCTGCAGGAGACCACAGCAACTTGCTTTAATTGAAAAGAGAAATGTGGCTCAACCAGATCCCTGGACTCACTGCCTTATAATTCTTGCTGTGATGACTTTCTCATGATGGACAGCATTTATCTATGTAAGGCTGTGTGCCCACGTAGCGTTTTTCAAGCGTTTTTGATGCGGAATTTCCGCAGCGGAAACGCTTGTAAACCCGCACCCCATGGTCCCCAATGGGATTCCGCAAGTTCTATGCACATGCTGCGGATTTTTCCGCAGCGTTTATGCTGCGTTCAAAAATCCGCAGCATGTCAATTAATTTTGTGTTTCCGCAAGCAGAATTGCCTTTGTCCAATGCATAAAAAACGCAAGGCAATTCCGCATGTGGAAAACGCGTGATAAACGCGCGAAAAATGCGCGATAAACGCGTGCGGAATTCCGCATGCGTTTTTCCGGGAGAGGACTTGCAGAAATGAAGCAGAAATTTTCTGATTCATAAATGCAACGTGGGCACATAGCCTAAGTGTGTGGGTGGTGAACCTGGCATGTGCTTCACAGATAACATCTCAGTTTTATTTTTTTTGCAATAGACATTTAAATTGAAGCAGCAGTCATCTTGTAATCTTTTTACCCTGCATTTATGGAAGTATCAAAGCTACTTTCCGGTGTTGATTGATGCTTCTATGTAATGGAGCAGCTAAACTATTCATAAAGTAGCTTTTTAGCATTTGAGTTGCTTTAAATGGGTCGTCCAAGACTTTTTACAACTTGTCAGAAAACAGAGGATGCATTAAAATAGAAAAATAACTAATGTTGAGCGAGCACTAAAATGCTCGGGTGCTCGAAGCTCGGGCCTAGCTCACCGTAATACTCGGGTGCTCGACCGGAGCAACGAGCCCAATGTTAGTCTATGGGAGACCCGAGCATTTTTGCGGCGGCACTCCCGGCAGTCTGTAGAAAGCCTAAAAAGTGCCCAAAATGATAGTGACAGTGCTCTAATGACATGGGGACAGCATGGGGATCGCCCCAGGAAGCATTTCTGACCCCCAGGTCACTGCTGTCAACAACGTGGTCAGAGGTATTAAGCCACTTTTACGGGCTCACAATAAAACGTTCAAAAACGAAACTGAAATGGTTTTCCTGTGAAATATGTTAAGGAACATCCTTTCCAGGGTAAAGACTTGTGTATAAGGTAAAATAAATAGCCAAAAACAAAAATACTCCTTCACACATTGGGCTATGATCACAAGTAGCAATTTTTATGTGTTTTCCACTTTTGCATTGCTTTCAACCGTGACAAATGCATTCACCGGGAAATGTCATTTTAACATTTTACAACCTTATCTGGCCATGTGCCGTGTAACACATGCATACAGTGCTGAAAAGACATGGGAACAGCATGGGGAAGACCCCTGGAAGCATCTCTGACACCCAGGTCACTGCCTAAAAGTGTGCCCATCAGAAGTGATCCTTGCCGCATCAGAAGATGCAGACTTGCAACTATCCCAGTGCAAGTCCTTGTCCCAGGGCAGTGTTCAATTGTACCTCCCCCATTCCTTGCAATGCAAGCGCAAGAATGCAGCCTGCCACCCACCCACCCCCAGGCTGCAATACCATACTGCTTGCTTGCTTGCACTTGAAATTGGGCCTTTTAGGCATGTGGAGGCAGAATCTGGCCACCACGTCATGGCTGCGTCAGCGGCCTGGTATCCATACTCAGTCTCCAGCCGCCCGGCGGCCGGGTGTCCACACTTTGTCCCCAGCCGCCAGGGGGTGGCCGGGTGCCCACACATGGTCCCCAGCCGCCGCTATTTGAAGGACAGCCTAACCACAAACACATGGACAAGTGAATGTGGCCAGAGATGGTCCATCTGACTGATGCCTTCACACTGGGTTAAAATTGTGGAAGCCGGGACACAGTTGGACACTGGCATGCAACACGTCCTCCAGATATAGAGGATTGCGGGTCCTGGGTCAATCAGGCTTCAACACAAAGTTCAGAAGGTACACAGCAGCAGTGGTCGGCCTCCTACACAACGAGTAAATTATTCATGATCATGAGGCCATCCATCTCCTTTGCTTTCTGTTCCTTGGAATGCAAGCACATGTATGTAGTAGCGGCTAGGCCTGAGGTGGTCAGCGTTTTGGCGCATATCCTACCTCCTCCGAGGATTGCTGGATGTTTTCCTGCTACTATCCCACTTCTATGACTCCCGTTAAAACAAAGCTTCAGGTGATGAATGATGGATGAGGTGGTGGCAAAGGAGAAAGAGCAGGAGGAACAGGGACCATTCACATCAATATCAGGCCAGTCAACCACACATGTCTTGTAGGATATGTTTCTGTACCAAAAGGAGCGGTTCGGCTACACAGTTATAGGGCATACAATGAGTGCAATGCCTACCAAAAATTTCAAGGCACTCCAATGCCCCTTGGAAGTGACATGGAGGTCAGAGGGCCTTAACTAAACCATTTTTTCCATTTATAGCAACTGGGTCTCCTGTACACTGTTGGCCTAAGCAGTGAATGGAAGGCTTTCCAAAAATTATGAGGAACCGCAATGCCCCTAGAAACAGACGTGGATTACAGCGTACTAAAAACCTTCTAACCATTATTGGGGAGTGGGTCTCCCTTAGTTTTCGCCTATGCATTGAAAAGCAAAAGCTGACTAAAATTAGGAGGAAATGCAATGCCCGTTGGAAAAGTCGTGTAGGTTAGAGGCAATTAAAAACAGCATTTCAATGCCCCTTGGAAGAGTTGTGGAGTTCAGAGTGGTTTAACAAGACGGTTTTAATGCCCCTTGGAAGAGACGTGGAGGTCACAGTAGCTTAACAAGATGGTTTTAATGCCCCTTGGAAGAGACGTGGAGGTCACAGTAGCTTAACAAGACGGTTTTAATGCCCCTTGGAAGAGTGGTGGAGGTCGCAGTGGAATAAAAAGACAATATCAATGCCCCTTAGAAGAGACGTGGAGGTCACAGTAGCTTAACAAGATGGTTTTTATGCCCCTTGGAAGAGACGTGGAGGTCACAGTAGCTTAACAAGACAGTTTTAATGCCCCTTCGAAGAGACGTGGAGGTCACAGTAGCTTAAAAAGACGGTTTTAATGCCCCTTGGAAGGGTGGTGGAGGTCACAGTGGAATAAAAAGACAATATCAATGCCCCTTGGAAGAGACGTGGAGGTCACAGTAGCTTAACAAGACAGTTTTAATGCCCCTTGGAAGAATGGTGGAGGTCGCAGTGGAATAAAAAGACAATATCAATGCCCCTTGGAAAAGTGGTGGAGGTCACAGTAGCTTAACAAGACAGTTTTAATGCCTCTTGGAAGAGTGGTGGAGGTTGCAGTGGAATAAAAAGACAATATCAATGCCCCTTGGAAGAGACGTGGAGGTCACAGTAGCTTAACCAGTCGGTTTTAATGCCCCTTGGAAGAGCTGTGGAGTTCAGAGTGGTTTAAAAAGACAGTTTTAATGCCCCTTGGAAGAGTGGTGGAGGTCACAGTGGAATAAAAAGACAATATCAATGCCCCTTGGAAGAGACGTGGAGGTCACAGTAGCTTAACAAGACGGTTTTAATGCCCCTTGGAAGAGACATGGAGGTCACAGTAGCTTAGCAAGACGGTTTTAATGCCTCTTGGAAGAGTGGTGGAGGTCGCAGTGGAATAAAAATACAATATCAATGCACCTTGGAAGAGACGTGGAGCTCACAGTAGCTTAACAAGATGGTGTTAATGCCCCTTGGAAGAGTAGTGGAGGTCGAAGGGGAATAAAAAGACCATATCAATGCCCCTTGGAAGAGACGTGGAGGTCACAGTAGCTTAACAAGATGGTTCTAATGCCCCTTGGAAGAGACGTGGAGGTCACAGTAGCTTAACAAGAATGTTTTAATGCCCCTTGGAAGAGACGTGGAGGTCACAGTAGCTTAACAAGACAGTTTTAATGCCCCTTCGAAGAGACGTGGAGGTCACAGTAGCTTAAAAAGACGGTTTTAATGCCCCTTGGAAGGGTGGTGGAGGTCACAGTGGAATAAAAAGACAATATCAATGCCCCTTGGAAGAGACGTGGAGGTCACAGTAGCTTAACAAGACAGTTTTAATGCCCCTTGGAAGAATGGTGGAGGTCGCAGTGGAATAAAAAGACAACATCAATACCCCTTGGAAAAGTGGTGGAGGTCACAATAGCTTAACAAGCCAGTTTTAATGCCTCTTGGAAGAGTGGTGGAGGTTGTAGTGGAATAAAAAGACAATATCAATGCCCCTTGGAAGAGACGTGGAGGTCACAGTAGCTTAACCAGTCGGTTTTAATGCCCCTTGGAAGAGCTGTGGAGTTCAGAGTGGTTTAAAAAGACAGTTTTAATGCCCCTTGGAAGAGTGGTGGAGGTCACAGTGGAATAAAAAGACAATATCAATGCCCCTTGGAAGAGACATGGAGGTCACAGTAGCTTAGCAAGACGGTTTTAATGCCTCTTGGAAGAGTGGTGGAGGTCGCAGTGGAATAAAAATACAATATCAATGCACCTTGGAAGAGACGTGGAGCTCACAGTAGCTTAACAAGATGGTGTTAATGCCCCTTGGAAGAGTAGTGGAGGTCGAAGGGGAATAAAAAGACCATATCAATGCCCCTTGGAAGAGACGTGGAGGTCACAGTAGCTTAACAAGATGGTTTTAATGCCCCTTGGAAGAGACGTGGAGGTCACAGTAGCTTAACAAGAATGTTTTAATGCCCCTTGGAAGAGACGTGGAGGTCACAGTAGCTTAACAAGACAGTTTTAATGCCCCTTCGAAGAGACGTGGAGGTCACAGTAGCTTAAAAAGACGGTTTTAATGCCCCTTGGAAGGGTGGTGGAGGTCACAGTGGAATAAAAAGACAATATCAATGCCCCTTGGAAGAGACGTGGAGGTCACAGTAGCTTAACAAGACAGTTTTAATGCCCCTTGGAAGAATGGTGGAGGTCGCAGTGGAATAAAAAGACAATATCAATGCCCCTTGGAAAAGTGGTGGAGGTCACAGTAGCTTAACAAGACAGTTTTAATGCCTCTTGGAAGAGTGGTGGAGGTTGCAGTGGAATAAAAAGACAATATCAATGCCCCTTGGAAGAGACGTGGAGGTCACAGTAGCTTAACCAGTCGGTTTTAATGCCCCTTGGAAGAGCTGTGGAGTTCAGAGTGGTTTAAAAAGACAGTTTTAATGCCCCTTGGAAGAGTGGTGGAGGTCACAGTGGAATAAAAAGACAATATCAATGCCTCTTGGAAGAGACGTGGAGGTCACAGTAGCTTAAGAAGACGGTTTTAATGCCCCTTGGAAGAGACATGGAGGTCACAGTAGCTTAGCAAGACGGTTTTAATGCCTCTTGGAAGAGTGGTGGAGGTCGCAGTGGAATAAAAATACAATATCAATGCACCTTGGAAGAGACGTGGAGCTCACAGTAGCTTAACAAGATGGTGTTAATGCCCCTTGGAAGAGTAGTGGAGGTCGAAGGGGAATAAAAAGACCATATCAATGCCCCTTGGAAGAGACGTGGAGGTCACAGTAGCTTAACAAGATGGTTTTATTGCCCCTTGGAAGAGACGTGGAGGTCACAGTAGCTTAACAAGAATGTTTTAATGCCCCTTGGAAGAGACGTGGAGGTCACAGTAGCTTAACAGGACGGTTTTAATGCCCCTTGGAAGTGCTGTGGAGGTCACAGTAGCTTAATAAGACAGTTTTAATGCCCCTTGGATGAGACGTGGAGGTCACAGTAGCTTAAGACGGTTTTATTGCCCCTTGGAAGAGCTGTGGAGTACAGAGTGGTTTAACAAGACGGTTTTAATGCCCCTTGGAAGAGACGTGGAGGTTACAATAGCTTAACAAGATGGTTTTAATGCCCCTTGGGAGAGTGGTGGAGGTCGCAGTGGAATGAAAATACTATATCAATGCCCCTTGGAAGAGACGTGGAGGTCACAGTACCTTAACAAGATGGTTTTAATGCCCCTTGGAAAAGTGGTGGAGGTCGCAGTAGCTTAACAAGACGGTTTTAATGCCCCTTGGAAGAGACGTGGAGGTCGCAGTAGCTTAAAAGGAGGTTTTAATGCCCCTTGGAAGAGACGTGGAGGTCGCAGTAGCTTAACAAGACAGTTTTAATGCCCCTTGGAAGAGACGTGGAGGTCGCAGTAGCTTAACAAGACAGTTTTAATGCTCCTTGGAAGAGACATGGAGGTCGCACTGGAATAAAAAGACAATATCAATGCCCTTGGGAAAAGTGGTGGAGGTCACAGTAGCTTAACAAGACAGTTTTAATGCCCCTTGGAAGAGACGTTGAGGTTGCAGTAGTGTGATGCTCACAGCCCTCCCTGGGAAATGGGGTACTCGGAGCCGGGTCAGATGTTGGGGAGGCAGTCGTGGCCTTGACCCGTTCCGTGCCCAGGGCCGTCACATGAAAGTAATGGGCTATCAGGGTTGAGTGGTATTATCGATTACGCCACCTGTGGTGTCTGGTGATGCGCCACCAGTGCTGCTAGCAGTCCTCTGAGGCTGGATGTTGTGGCAGCAGGCAATGGTATAACTCCCCACAGGTGGAGCTGGGCCTCAGGGCAGATGTGACAGGAGGATGGGGAGAGTAGTCCTGGGCCACTCAGGTGCTGTGTTGTGCAGTGCAGAAATGAAGGAACCAGAGGCCATAGGGATAGTCTTCCAGGTCTTTTACTCACAGTTCTTTTAAGCAGCGGCAAGGCTTCTCCCTGCTCCTCACGGATCACTGCGGCCACCAGGGATTAGGGCTCAGCGCACCCAAGGTATTCAGGTACTTCGATCAGGACCCTCTGAGTGTTCCAAACAGTCCCCTTTGAACCTCTCCTGTCCGTGTGCATGCAAATGCTGGGTCTCCCTCTGGACTATGCACAGATATAGGGTAAGGCGGCAATTCCGTTCCGCCCGTCACCCGGCGGGATCCACTGTAGCCTACCGGGCTTCTCTGACAGAGACGTGAAGTGGCAAAGTCAGATGTCGGGGGCCGGTACCCCTCTTGCAGCAGGAGTCCCTCTGGCCAGGCCAGAATGGAGAGTACAGGTGGCATACGCCGCTCCGTCCATGCTCCCTGGGATCCTTTTGCCTTTGGAGCTGTTACTATAACTCCCGACCTTCTTAAGCAAGGGAACATGACCGGCGTAGAGACACTGTTAACTCATACCCGCTCCTTGTGTCAAGGTCAGAGCACGAGGACCGTGCACCTTCAGCACACTACAGGCTCCAACACAAGGCCACTGTCAGCTGCAAAGACCACAATCAAAGAACATTGTGCTTAAGATGGCTGGCTATTATCTATGAAATTATGTGTAAATTAAAACGGTGTTCTACCCTTCACCCACTACATGGTTCCCCTCACTTTTGGTTCCCCTCACTTGTGATCCTGCTGAGGCAGAACTATGGTGCATACTTGCCTCCCATAGGTCAGGAGGGTGTAGTGTTGAAGGTAGATTCAGGGTCCTGACCAGTGCACCTTCCTTACCTGGGTGAGGAGACACTACACCTGCTGACAGGCTGCAGTATCCCCCCTTGTGGCGACCGAACCCTCAGGGGCGCCACAGTAGCTTAACAAGACAGTTTTAATGCCCCTTGGAAGAGACGTGGAGGTTGCAGTAGCTTAACAAGATGGTTTAAATGCCCCTTGGAAGAGCCATGCAGTACAGCATCTTAAAAACATTATTCCCATTATTGGGGAGTGGTTCGGCAAGGTACTCCCTCACCATCTTTTGAAACTTTCCACTCCTTGTGAGAGTACCCCGCGCCTCAGGGCCTGTAAACTTGGCGGGTCTCAGAAAACTGTCCCAGAACATTGACAGTGTTCCCCTGCCTCTGCTGGAAAGGAGTTGCGTCTGTCTCGCCTGCACGCCTTGGTTGGGCAACGAACTGTGACCTCTGCCGCTAGAGTGTTCAGATGGGAATTTTTTTAACAGTTCTTCAGCAAGGGCCTTCTGGTACTGCCCCATTTTTGTAGACCTCTCCACCTCAGGAATGAGAGAGTGAAAGTTCTCCTTGTAGCGGGGGTCTAAAAGTGTCACCAACAAGTAATGACTGTCACCCAACATTTTGACAACGCGAGGGTCACGGTTAAGGCAGCGTAAAATAAAGTCAGCCATGGGTGCCCGACTGGTAACTGGCAAGACTTACGTGTCCTCACCAAGATGAGGACTGACCATGCTCTCCTCCTCCCCCCTGTCCTCAGGCCACCCACGCTGAACTGACGGTAAGATAGTTGTACAGGTACTTTCGTCTACAGCGCATGATACCAGCTCATGTTCTTCCTCCTCCTCCTCCTCCTCCTCTCCCTCATTGTCACCCAATGCACGTTGGGATGAGATGAGGCTGGGCTGTGTGTAATCACCCGCTACTGCTTCTTGTTCCATCTCATCATACTCTGGCTGCAATGCCTCCTCTTTAATTCTCTGCAGAGAGCGTTGCAAAAGACAGAAAAGTGGGATGCTGACACTAATGATGGCGTCATCGCCACTCACCATCTTGGTGGACTCTTCAAAGTTTGTCAGCATGGTACATATGTCAGACATCCAGGTCCACTCCTGAGGTCTTATGTGTGGAGCCTGACCTGAATATCGACGGCTTTGTTGCAGCTGGTACTCCACAACTGCTCACTTCTGCTCACAAATCCTTTGCAACATGTGGAGGGTAGAGTTCCAACGTGTGGGAACATGACACACCAGTCGATGTGCCGGAAGCTTCAAACGCTGCTGCAACACAGCAAGGGCGGCGGAAGCTGTAGCCGACTTCCGAAAATGAGCTGACAGGCAGCGTACTTTGACGAGCAGATATGGCAACTCTGGGTACGATTTAAGAAACCGCTGAACCACGAGGTTAAGCACATGAGCCAGGCATGGTACGTGTGTGATCTCGCCTCGACTCAGAGCAGCCACCAGGTTACGGCCATTGTCACACACGACCATGCCTGGATGTAGGTTCAGCGGTCTCAGCCACAGGTCTGCCTGCTCTTTCACAGCTGTCCACAACTCACAAGCAGTGTGAGGTTTATCACCTAAGCTTATGAGTTTCAGCACAGCCTGTTGCCACTTGGCTGAGGCAGTACTGCAGTGCTTCCAGCTTGTAACTAATGTGGCGATATCTGAGATTGAGGCTGAACATGAGGAGGAGGAGGATGATGCGCAGGAGCTGTACACTGTAGGGGCAACTCTGACTGACATAGGGCCCACCCTCCTCGGTGTGGGGAGGATGTGTTCCATCCCAAGGTCCGACTGGGTCCCGGCTTCCACTATGTTTACCCAGTGTTCCGTCAGGGATATGTACCGTCCCTGGCCACAAGCTCTTGTCAATGTGTCTGTTGTCAGGTGGACTCTCCCAGTAACTGCGTTGTTGAGGGCACAGCAGATGTTTTGGGACATGTGCTTGTGTAGTGTGGGGATGGCACACCAGGCAAAATAGTGTTGGCTGGGGACCGAGTACCGAGGGACGGCCACCGCCATAAGGTTGCGGAAGGATTCCATCTCTACCAGCCTAAAAGGCAGCATTTCCAACGCAAGCAGTCGTTAAATGTGCAAATTTAGGACTGTGGCCGGTGGGGCATTGGCTGCGAATTTGTGCTTTCGTTCAAAGCTCTGGGATATGGACAATTGAACGCTGCGTTGGGACGTGGACGTTGATGCTGTTTCTTGATCTCCTCTTCCGCTACTTCAAGTGGAGCAGGCGAGGGGCAAAAATATGGAAATGGACCAGTGAACAGCTCTTCAGAGCGTCCAAGTGTGGGATCAGTTGCTGTCTGACTACACTCGGCATGGTGGGAGGAAGGAGCATCAGGGTGAGGAGGAGTATGCGGTTGAGACTCACGGCTACTAAAACTTGACCGTGTGGAAGACAGACTGGAGGTGGTGGTGCCCAGGTAACTGGAAGTATTATCTGCTATCCACTTAATAACCTGTTCACACTGATCAGTTCGCAATACTGGTGTTGTAGTGTGCTTCCCTAGTAATTCGGTTAAGAAGTGGGAGCAAGAAGATGTGGCTGTTGGTTGTAGCGCATTTTCATCTTGGCCACTGCCCCGTCCTCTACACGCACCATCACCAGAACGTCCAGTTCCACGTCCCTTGCCATGCGCCTTGCCCATTGTAAATGAAGTAAAATAGCTTACACTCGCACTATCAATGGAAAAAGGGTAACAAAAAGGAGATTAGAACCGTGGAAGAGGAAAACCACAGTTCTATTTCTCTGGCCTACACCAGAATCTTTTAAACAGATATATTTGTGTCTGAACAGTCAGGGAGACACTATTACTGTTTTTTTTTTAAGGAAAAAAGGCCAAAAGCTGGATAATACTGAGATTTGAACCGTGGAACTGCAAAACCACAGTTATAGTTATGTGGCCTACACCAGAATCTTTTAAACAGATATATTGGTATCTGAACAGTCACAGACACACTCAATTTTTTTTGGGGGGGCGGGAAAAAATACCAAAATTTTAATAAGACGCGTATTTGTACAGTCTGACTGAGGAAAAAAAAAATACAGGATTTAGATGAAAAAAAAAAAGGATTTTTCCTGGCCCCTGAGACCCGGGGATAAGTCTAGCAATTTGACCAGCAGGAGCACACAGGACTATAATGCACTGTTTGTTGGTATAACCACTGCGTCTCCTATACAGCCTGCCTGCCTGCCTGAAATCTGGGATGGATATTAGTCCTGAGAAGGACTGTTTGTTTGACTTGGCAGGCATTAGAGACCCTACACTACCTATTTCGCACTATATATCTCTCCCTAACTCAGCAGCACTCTCCCTACACTGTCTGATCCTGGGCGACTGTGTCCAAGATGGCGGCGCCCGGTTTTAAATACTCGATGTGACGTTGTGCGGTCAGCCAATCACTGTAATGCCCACAAACAACATGTCTGCGGTATTACAGTGACTGGCTGGCAATCCCTGCATGTTCATTGGCTCTGTAAAGAGTGCCAAACATGCAGGGAGGAGACCCGAGCTCCCGCCCGAGTAACCCGGAAATACTCAGTGCTCGCCGAACATCCCGAGTAGCGAGATGCTCGGGCGAGTACCCAGCAGTGTCGAGCATGCTCGCTCAACACTAAAAATAACCTACGGTATATTCACAGGATAAATCACATGATGTTCCAATCTACTTTGTTGCTCCTCTGTGGCCAGATTCCTCCCTGATGGATAATCTCTTGGCCAAATTGGGACAGAAGGAAAATTCCTGAGTGGGAATATGTGGTGAGTGGAGATGAGAGAGTAAATTCTATTAGAACTGAATTCCACTTAAATTTTTCAAAAATTCGCAATTGCCAAAAAAGCTGATTTTTTTGCTGTAATTTGCTTTCGCACAGATCCGGCAGAATGTTGACAGCTGTCCACATTTTTTGAACTGTAAAGGGCCAGAAAAAAAAAACATACTCACCTTACCGCTCACTTCTTCAGCCCCTCTGTTCCTCAGAGTCTTCTGTCAAGTCCTCATCATGCCTTCTGATCCCTGCCACTTACCCTGAAATCCGTGGTTTTGCAGATGCATATATAAGGTCACAGCGCATGTCTTGGCGTCTTGATGTACTGACTTTGAGTGCACTTGCACAGAAGCCTCCAGGGCATTATCAGAGCTGAAAGTCTCAGCTCAGCTTGAGTGGCAAGGGATTTCAGTGCAAGCAGCAGGGATCAAAAGATGCGATGGGGAGGGTGATGGTGAAGAGCAGAGGGGCTGGAGAAGTGAGTGGTGAGGAGAGTATAGGGATTTTTTATTTAATTTTTTTAAATACTATATTTATTATGCTCTGGGGTCTGGATAGACATTACATTTGGGAAAAATAACTTATCTACAAATTGAATTTCCCAGGAAAATCCGTGCAAACAGGCAAACTCGAATTTTGCCTAATCCACTCATCTCTAGAGGTGAGGAAAGTAATAACATATTATGTTACTGGAATTTCAACTTTACAGCACACTTTTATAATAAAGGCATTTGGGACTATTTCTAAAGAGATATGTCATAACTAGAGATGAGCGATTCGATTCTATGCAAATTGAGACTGAGTAAAATTTTATGAAGTTCATAGATACCAATAAATCAGAAAAATTAGCATTTCGTTTTGTATGAATCACCAAAAAAATGCCCGCCGACTTTTTACACATTGAAGAATATTTCATCAGTAACTTAAGGCAACTGTGACATCAGACACCACTCTGCGGACTACACCATAATGACTTGCAGCTACCACATCAAATGGTATAGTCAGGCAGCCAATCAGAAGGGAATATGCTAAAAGCCACGGCATGGAACACAGAAGTCATTTGAGGTAATTTAGGAAGGTGAGAGAACATTATAGCTCACAGCTCAATAAAGGAGATAGGGAGGGAAAACCCTAATACATTGGACAATAACACCAGTTAGTAATTTGTTATACAACTGCAGCACTGAAGAACATGAAAGTAGTAGTCTGTGAATAATACACAGATTAAATTGATAGGGTGAGAGATAGAATACAGTAGGTGCTAGCAAGAGCAATGGTGCAGCTGCCATTTGTCCTACTGCATTTGAATTACTGTTATAGATACATATTCTTCATTCTTAATGCACTAGTAAGCAGCAGTTTGGCAGCATAATATTTTTTACAAAAAAATCTGAAATGAGTGTCAGTCCAAAGATGTTGTGCTTACTTGTCACAAGCAAGTGTACTGAGATTTCTAATTTATTGCGCAATCGTTTTTATGTGAAGGGTGTGTATAATTGGTTTTTAAAAATACAAAAGAACAATCCAGACATTTAGAAGTGACTTTCTATCTCAAAGTGTGCATACTATAAACAGTTTTTTTATACATTTGTTTATTTGTCAAGTTTTATAACATCCATAAATGCCACATCAATACAGCACCCTGTTGTAGGTGCTAGCTTTTTAAACGTGTATCTAGCCAATGTTTTCTAACATGTCGTTTTGGGTAAGTGGGTTGAATTTTGTTAAAAAGATAGAAAAATAAAAAATGTAGATTTTAATTGTGTATGTCTCTTTTTGCACATCATCTATACTGCGGCCTGCTGCCACCTTTTGCTATTTGTATGGGTACTTATCTAGTATTTCTTATTACATTAATTATCTTGTTGTACAAGATGTTTGCCAGTTTTTCTTTTATTAATGTCAATGGATGGTGTGGTATAAAAGAAAAAAAGCATACCATTGCTAAGAATGTGGGAACAACTAGTAGCAGCAGGAGCACCATCACCACCGCTGGGCAGTAGTATCACCAACGCAGGCTATAATTGGCATCCTTTTCTTTGGACATTTGTATTAGCTGGGTGGAGGCACAGGACATTATGAAATATATTGAAAATCACTTGTGCTAGTCACAAGCAAATGACTTAAAGTATAATTTTTGACCTTTTTGACCCATTTTTGAATAAAAAAAAATAAAACATGAAAAATCTGTCAGTGCACTTTGTTAATAAATAGGCTATTGTTTACTACCGGGTTACGATTCATTTCAATGTTGAGGTCACTTTGATATTTCTAAGGCTGTGTTTGCATTAAAGACATTGGAAGGGGTTGCATCTTTTCAGTACAATTATAGTATCTGCAATTTCCCACAAATCACATTTTTTTAAAATTTGTTAAACCTTTCAAATTTGAATTTCAAAAGATTTGAAAAATAAAGAGACAAAAACAAAAAAAGATAAAAATGTAAATCACCAAATTTTCTAATTTCTGAAATAAAAAGACATAATTGTTATTACTAAATCCATAACAGTACGAACTTTAATATATATATAAAAAATTATTCCGCATGGTTAACACTGTAAAATACACCACCCGCAAAAATGGGAATTAACCCCTTAATGACCAATGAGGGACCTATGCCATGAGCAGGTGTCAGTTCCCGCATCATGACGTGCGATGTCCATCATGGATTAAAACTGTCACTGTATGAAAACACATAGTGACAACTCCGTGCCGACAGTGGTCATTGAGAGCTTACCAACATGGGTAGAGATGCAGGGACCCATTTCAGCGGTCCCCTTTCTCTGATTGCTGCGATCGGTCAGTCAATCTGACTGACTGATCACTGTATGTGATCACTGGGAAGTGCTGAAAAATCAGCACATACCTGTACGATCACCATTGGGAGTTTGATGCATCTGACAGCAGAGCTTTTGTGGCAACAACCAGGGATGGTGGCCATGCCGCCTGTTGCTGATTAACCTTCCTGATGCCACGATTGATAGCGATCGTGGCATTTGGAAGGTAAGAGGGAGTTGGCTTCCTCTCTCACCCGCATAGGCAACCCTGCAATGAAATCATGGGGATTCGATGGTTGTCATGGCACCTGGAGGTCAAACAATGACCTCTGGTGTGACAGGTATGGTGGCCTGTTAAACCCTACCTATGGCTGAGTCTAACAGGCAATCTGCCTATGTAATAACACAGGTCTCATGCATTGCAGTGCTGGTGCATTGCAAAGCATGAGACCATGGATTAGACTAATAAAATCTAAAGTCCCATAGGGGGACTATGTAAAAAATAGTTAAGAAGATGATTGAAAAAAATAATTAAACCCCCCCCCCCAGAAAATAAAGAACAAAAAATGTTACACCAATAGATACAGATATTTATGTAAAAACAGAAATATACACAAAAAGTATGCATATTTGGCCTCTCCACGTCCAGAACGCCCCAATCTATGAAACGGTCACATGAATTAACCCCTACTGTGAACGCCGTAAAAAAAAAGTGGCAAAAGACGTAGTTACTTACCGGTAACGGGATTTCTCGGAACCCATGACGGCACCACGGAGAGAGGAGATGCGCCCTTCAAGGAAAGGAAACCTACAGATAAAAAGGGCGGCACCTCTCTCCCCCATCAGTTGGTTTACAGAGCACCGAGAGGACCGCCAGGTTAGTAACACAAATTTTTACATTTCTATTATATATATATATATATATATATATATATATACACATACATATATATACATACATATACACACATACATATACACACACACACATATATATTATATATATATATATATATATATTTTTTTTTTTATAAAAAGGAGCTTGCCAGACACACCCTGTGACTAAACAAAGGCGACAAACAATTGTGCGCACCCATGTGTGAAGGGAGGGAATGAACGGGTGCCGTCATGGGTTCCGAGAAATCCCGTTACCGGTAAGTAACTACGTCTTTCTCTTTCCCCATGACGGCACCACGGAGAGATTGCAGAGAAGTGAAGATTAGGGAGGGACCACCGCTTCCAGAACCCTTCTGCCAAAGGTAAGGTCTGAAGACGAGGTTAGATCTAGCCGGTAGTGTGTAAAGAATGTGGAAGGAGAAGACCAGGTCGCCGCTCTACATATCTGTTCGATAGAAACCCCAGCCTTCTCCACCCAGGAGGCTGCCACTGCCCTAGTTGAGTGAGCCTTTAGGCCCGCAGGCGCGGTTTCCCCGCTTGAGGAGTAAGCCAGGGAGATGGCGTCCCTTATCCACCTTGCTAGGGTGCTCTTGGACAGCTTCCGTCCCTTCCGAGATCCCTGGAAGCACACAAAGAGAGACCTATCCTTCCTACACCCTCGTGTGGCCTCTAAGTATTGTATAATGCACCTCCTGACGTCTAAGGTGTGAAGGACCTCTTCCCCCTTGTTTTTTGGGTCTGAACAAAAGGAAGGAAGGGTGATCTCTTGCAACCTGTGGAAGAGGGAACCCACCTTAGGAAGGTACGCTGGGTCAGTCCTAAGTGTCACCCTATCTACTAGGATTTGCGCGAAGGGGGGCCCTGCTGATAAGGCTTGTATATCACTAATCCGACATGCAGATGTGAGGGCCACTAGAAGGGACGTCTTAAGGGACAGGATTTTAAGAGACGCGACCGCTAGAGGTTCAAAGGGACACCTGGTTAGAGCCGAAAGCACGAGATTTAAGTCCCAAGGAGGAGCATTCTCTTTGTGGAAACTCCAAGATAGCAGAAATGGGGGCCTCCCCCACTACTTCCGACCCCGTGAAAGAAAGAAATCTTCTCCAGGTTTTACCGTAGAGTTTGGTAGTTACAGGTTTCCTACTCTGCAGTAAGGTGGAGATTAAATTGGGGGAGAACCCTCTATCCCTCAAGAGCGCCCTCTCAAATTCCAAGCTGTCAGGTGCAGGTTTGCTATCTGTGGGTGAAGGACTGGTCCCTGGGACAGCAGATCCGGAACTTCCAGAAGGACCCAGGGGTCGGAGGTGGACATTATCCTTAGCCAGGAAAACCAAGGCCTCCTTGGCCAGAAGGGGGCGATCAGGATCATGTTTGCCTCGTCTTCCCTGATCTTCCTCAGAACTGCCAGAATGAGAGCAATCGGAGGAAAGGCATACGCTAGCTGGTGGTTCCATGGGATCGAGAAGGCATCTAGCGCCGCTGGGTTCCCCCTGGGGTCTATCGAGCAGAACGTGTCCACTTTCTGGTTTTGCCAGTTGGCGAATAGGTCTATGGAGGGGCGCCCCCAAACCCTCGTGATTTTGTCGAACACTAGCTGGTTCAGCTCCCACTCGCCCTGTCTCAGCTGGGTTTGCTCAGGAAGTCCGCCGTGACATTCTCTGTCCCTTTTATATGGAGTGCCGATAGGGATTCTAGATTGTTCTCTGCTACCCGGAGGATGGAACTTGACACTCTTAGAGAATGGGACCGGGTACCCCCCTGGTGATTTAGGTAGGCCACCACTACCCTGTTGTCCGAAAACACTCTCACGTGGTGCCCTCTTAGCGTGTCTAGAAATTCTAAGAGGCCCTACTTCACCGCCAGGAGTTCCTTCATGTTGGAGGATACCACTTTCAAATCCTTCGACCAGACCCCCTAAGCCACTTGGTCATTTATATGAGCCCCCCACCCCCTGGGGCTTGCATCCATCGTTAGTATCTGAGATACTGGTATTGTCCATGGGACGCCTCTGCCTAGATTGTCCCCCTCTGTCCACCATGTCAGGGAAAGCAAAGTTTTTGATGATAAGGTCAGCCGACCTTCTAAGTGCCCTCTTAGTGACCTTTCCGCCCCCAAGATCTCCCATTGTATGCCCCTGGTGTGTAACTGAGCCCAGCGGACCCCCGGGATGCAGGCAGTCATGGAGCCTAGGAGGGACATTGCTCCCCTCAGTGTTATATTGGGATGGTTCTTCACATAGAACACTCGGGCCATCAGGCTTTGAATTTTCTCTGCCGGGAGACGGCATTCCTGACTCCTTGAATCTAACAGGATACCCAAGTACTCTTGTACTTGATCTGGTTCCAGCCTGGATTTTTTCAGATTCAGCAGCAAGCCTAAACTCGTCAAGGAACCATGACTTTTGCTAGATGGTCCTTGCAATGGCTGAACGAGTTGCCTATAATAAGTAGATCGTCCAGGTACGGGACTATTAGGATGTTCCTCTCCCTCAGATGGGCCATAACCTCTGCCACCACCTTTGTGAAGACTCTTGGGGCTATTGCTAACCCGAAGGGGAGAGACGTATATTGGTAGTGCCTTATTGTGCCCCTTATCGGTATCGCTACCCTCAGGAATTTTTGGTAGTCTCTGTGTATGGGGACATGATAATATGCGTTCTTCAGATCGAGGACAGCCATAAAACAGCCTGGGAACAACAATTTCACAGATGTTTTTATTAATTCTGTGATGCCCCTGAGGGTTCGACCGCCACAGGGATGCTGCACTTCTTTAATGGAGTGTGGTGTTCCTCCTCTGAGGTAAGGACAGTGTGATAGTCGGGACCCAACCTTTTGCATCCAACACCACATTTCTCCACCAGAGGGAGCAAGTATGCACTAGGTGCTGCTCCCCTGGTTACAGGGAGACTGGGGAACACAAAGTGGTAGGAACCAGTTAGTGGGTGTGGGTATAGGACAAACAAGTTAGTTACGCTTTAAATCTGATATTTAATGTAAGGCCATCTTGGTTCGGGGCCCTCTGACTGTTCTTGACTGATGCCTGACAGTACTCGGCTGTACTATGGCTGTACTCTGACTGGCGTCAGAAAGTGATCTCCTACCCTGAAAGTGGATCCTGTGTGGGCCTGCAGGGGATGGAGACACGGCCCTAGTCCCTAGGCCTTGGGATGATGGGCAGGCGGGAGATAAGGAATATCTCAGCCATGAGCAAGAAGGCTCGGGAGCTCTAGAGTGTGGCTCCACAGCAAATGGGTCCCGGGGAGAATGCAGAGGGAGCGGAGTACGCCACCTGTCCTCGCCTACCTGATCTATTCAGAGGGATTCCGGCTGCAAAAGGGGAACCGGCACCCGACACCCGACCTCGCCACTCCAAGTCCTGGTTGGGAAAGTCCAGTAGGCCCTGAGGATCCCACCGGGCATCGGATGGAGAGGAATTGCCACCCATGCCCTAGTCCTGAGAGGAGCTCAGAGGGAGACCCGGCCTATCTACACATGCACAGACGGGAAAGGGAGAGGTCTGTAGTGCAGGAACACTCTGGTGTAGGGTCCCGACTGAATGCTGGACTTCCTCGGAGGTAGTCGGACCCCCGTCCCTGGTAGCCGCAGGACTCTCCGGGGAGCAGGGAGTCGCCTTCCCGCTGTCGTCTCTAAGTGAGTAAAGCCTTGGAAGTTCACCCCTATGGTGAATGCCATGCCATGCCATGCCATGCTGTGCCCGTACTCCCCGCACTACTACACCCCCTTCCATCCTGCCTGCCTGCCCCGAGGCCTTGCTCCGCCTGTGAGGAGCAGTGAGAACTTTGGCCGCCGTGACACCAGGCCTCGGCGGACTGCAGCAGCGCTGGTGACCCTTCAGGGGCCTGTTAAACATAAACCCCTTGGCCTTTCTCTGCCTCTTGTCCTCCCACCTGTCCTGGTCTTTGGGGGGTCTCCTTCGCATGAATTTCCTACTCCGAAAAGATCTCCTAAAAGAAGTACCGGAGAGGACCGGGAAGCGTTTTTTGTTATCCCCGGCCTTGTCCAGGATATCATCCAGAGTGGACCCGAATAAGAATTCCCCCTCACATGGGATGGAGCATAGCCTAGACTTCGTTTGGAGGTCGTCTGGCCAGCATTTGAGCCAGAGGGCCCGCCTAGCTGCATTTGAAAAACTCCCAGCCCTAGCTGCCAGCCTGAGAGAGTCGGCTGAGGCATCAGCCAGAAAAGCTGCTGCACCCTTCATCACTGGGATGGAGTCTATTATATCATCCCTTGAGGCTTTATCCCTCAACTGTGCTTCTAGTTGGTCTAGCCAGACCATCAAAGATCTGGCCATGCATGTGGCTGCTACCGCGGGTTTTACCCCCCCCCCCGCCGCCTCCCAAGTTCCTTTCAAAAAGGAGTCAGCTTTCTTATCCATAGGGTCTTTCAGCACCCCCATGTCCTCAAATGGCAGGGAAAACTTTCTAGAGGCTTTGGCTATCGCAACGTCAATTTTAGGCACCTTCCCCCAGAAGGAGCACACAGGGTCCTCAAAGGGGTATTTCCTTTTGGGTGCCAATAACCCTTTCCTCTCTGGTTTTCTCCATTCCCTCTTAATTAGAGAATGTACTTGATCATTAAAAGGGAAGAATCTCCTTTTCTTCTGTCCTAGGCCACTAAACATTATGTCCTGGATAGACTTTTTAGGGTGATGATCCACGAACCCCATAGTAGACCTAACTGCCTTAATTAAGGTATCGGTTCCATCTATAGGGAAACAACTACGACCCCCGTCCCCTGAAGACGATGAAGATGATGAATCGGATGAATCAGAGATTACTCCCTCCTCGTCTGAAACACTGGACTCTGGCACCGGGGATAGGTGTCTAGTTTTTCCTTGTTTCCCCCCCCTTCTGCAGGGACTTAAAGGTGTCCTCCACCTGAGATTTAATCAGGGATCTGCGTTCGGTGGCAAACTTAGGGGTCTCCGCACAGATAGTTTTGCTCGATGCATGAATTGCAGTTTCTTTTGCCATGCAGTGGGCAGATCCGCCGCGCAAAGCGGCCGTACTCTTCTTTCCCTGAGAAGAAAAGAGAGTGGGTCTCAAGTTACAAGTGAGCTTTCATGAAGATCACTTACCGAACCGTAGTAAGAGGGAATACCGGATTTGAAGAGGAACCTGATCCAGTAGCTGGGTCCTTCCTCGAGGCTGACGCAGCGCTGGAGTCCTTGCCACGTTGTGAAGATCTCCCAGAACGCCCGCTCCCTCCGTCACCTTGCTGTGAAGGGCCGCTGGAGGATCCTTTTATACGCTTCCTCTGAGGCGATGGTGAGTGGGGGTGCTGGGACTGCACCTCCTGGCCCTCCTGCTCGCTCATAGCTGTAGAGTGCCAGAGAATTCCAGGAAGCACTCCCCTGTGCTTCCCTGGCCATTTAAACTCTATAGGGGTCCACCCCCCCTCTGCATGGCACCTGCGCTATCCAGCATGCCCCCCCACCGCTAGGCCATCGCTGTGTACCATTAGGGAGGGGAGCGTCCCCCCCGAGCGGTCAGTTGAACACGCCGCTCCCAGAGGGACCCGCGACCGCGTCCCCTCCGGCGCATGCACCCCACGTCACTTCCGGCGCGCGAGCCCCGCGTCACCGTCAGGGGGGAGCGCCGGCGTGCGCGCGCACCCAGACACTCTGACTTCTCTCGGCAGTTGTCCGGCGCGAAGCCTAGGCAAGCCTCCGACCCGGGCCCCGGGGCTTCAGGCCTACTCACTAACCCGAGCCCCGGAAGCCCCGCCATACTCATCACCTGGGCCTCGACGCCACAGGAGACCGCAGCGATCCTCTTGCTGTGCCACGTCTCCCTGCCACCCTAGAGGCCCGCTGACCACAGCGGTGGCGCTGCAGGACACCGCACCAGCCGAGGCAGGGAACCCCCGCTGCCTGAACCGGTCTGGCCGGGCCTGGTAAGTCTCATTTTCTTCTTTCTTCATTCCTTTTTCAGGAACTTTCATCCGTAGGTCCCTGTCAAGGACAGGAAACCAACTGATGCGGGAGAGAGGTGCCGCCCTTTTTATCTGTAGGTTTCCTGTCCTTGAAGGGCGGATCCCCTCTCTCCGTGGTGCCGTCATGGGGAAAGAGAAAAACTGTTTTTTCATCATATCGCTGGGAAAAAGTGGAATAATACACGATCAGAAAAGACACATGTAAATAAAAATGGTATTGTTGTCCCACAAAGATACAAGCTGCCATACAGCTCCATTAGTGGAAAATATTTTTTTTTTAGCTCTTAGAATATTGTGTAGCAAAAAAGAATATTACTTCTATAAACTTGTTTTTATTGTGTAGCAACAAAACATAAAAAAATGATAGAAATGTAATATCTCTGTAATTGTACTGAACCAACGAAAAAAGCTGCCTTATCACTTTTACCACACGGTGAACGGCATAAAAAATAACCCCACAAAACACTCTTAGCTGCTGGTTTTTGTTCTTCTGCCTCCCAAAAATCACAAAAGAAAGTGATCAAAAAATGTTATATGCGCAACAGTGGTATTAATAAAAACGTCAACTCGTCCTGCAAATAACAAGCCCTCACATGACTGTGGGCAGAAATATAGAGGATTATAGCTCTCAAAATATGTTGCTGCAAAAGCTTGTTCTTGTATAACCCCTTTACAGTCTGGGACGTATTAGTACGCACCAGGCTGTCACCCCCTGTTCAGCGCGGGCTCCAGCGGTGAGCCCACACTGAACCGGACACATGTCAGCTGATTATTACAGCTGACATATGCCCGCAACAGCCGCGGGTGGAATCGCGATCCACCCGCGGCTGTTAACATGTTAAATGCCGCTGTCAATCTCTGACAGCGGCATTTAACATCGCCACACCGGAAGCGCGTCACTTATCCCGCCCATCGGTGACCCCGTCACGTGATCGCGGGTCACCGATGCATGGGCATGACAGCCCTGGGTCTGCAGCAGACCCCAGTGGTTGTCATGTGCTGATCGCTATGAGCGCCACCAAGTGGTCGGCGCTCATAGCACAGGACCATTTCTGCTACAAAAAGGTGATCTGCTCATCACCTCTATGTAGCAGAGGCGATCAGGTAATTGCTGCTTCTAGTTTGCTATGGAGACTATTGAAGCAAGCAAAAAGTGAAAAAAAAAGTTTTTAAAAATATTAAAAAAAATATAAAAAGTTTAAATCACCCCCCTTTCGCCCCATTCAAAAAAAAAAAAAAAAAACCCCACATACACATATTTGGTATCGCAGCATTCAGAATCGCCCAATCTATCAATATAAAAAAAGAATTAATCCTATCGGTAAACGGTGTAACGAGAAAAAAATTTTAAACGCCAGAAATACGTTTTTTGGTCGCCACAACATTGCAATAAAATGCATTAACAGGTGGTCAAAACATCGAATCTACCCCAAAATGGTATCAATAAAAACTTCAGCTCGGCACGCAAAAAATAAGCCCTCACCCGGCCACAGATCCCAAAAAATGGAGACGCTACGGGTCTTGGAAAATGGTGCCATTTTTTTTTTTTTTTTTTTTAGCAAACTTTGGAATTTTTTTTTACCACTTAAATAAAAAATAACCTATACATGTTTGGTACCTACGAACTCGTAATGACCTGGAGAATAAGAATGGCAGGTCAGTTTTAGCATTCAATGAACATGGTAAAATTTTTTTTCCCATTTTCTCGTACACGATATGGTAAAACCAGTAATGTCGTTCAAAAGAACAACTCGTCCCGCAAAAAAATAAGCCCTCACACGGCCATATTAAAATAATAAAAACGCTATGGCTCTGGGAACAAGGGGAGCAAAAAGCGAAAGTGCAAAAACGGAAAATCCCAGGGTTGCGAAGGGGATAAAAAGGGTTTTTAAGTGTGCGATAGCAGCCAAACATAAAAAACGATATATACTCGTGTGAAAAATTAAAGCATCAATATTTCCAAATTAATTTTGAAATAGAAACAATGGTCAGATTGAATCGAAATTTTGCTTGGCTGTAGGCCAGACGCTGAATTTCATGATATGGAAATGGTTTTGCTGTTTTTAATTCAATTCTAGGGGCGGCAACCCTCTAAACACCCCAAATTGGAAAGTGGCTAGAACAATTCCAAAGAAGTAAACTTTTCTCTGAAACAGTCAAATAGATTTGTTTAAAAATCTCGTCAGTTATGGTCGATTGCCTATCATTTGTGATCCTGTCAAGTTCAACCACCTGTGATAAAAACTACCCCTCCGATGCATCCCGAAACTCAAACCCTCCCAAAGGTTTGAAAATGGGGCAATAATGATAACCTTGGTTGAATCAGTATGGTTTCAAAGACGCCCAAAAATGTCTGGAAGCTTGTCAAGAAATCGGAATGTTTATCCCCATTTTCAGGGGTTTTGCATGTGTACCCCTTAGAATTTCCCCCCTCAAACATCATGTTATGCAAAAAGGCAAACATTATGTTCATCTCCTCACATCTACTGATCATTCTAACTAATTTGCATCATCAGATTACCTGTGAAAAGCCCTCAAGGGGTAAAAACACCCCCCCTCGTAAAAGTGGGGGAGTTGGGGAATTTTGGACACAGTCAGCATGGATTGCCTTGTGTAATGCTGTAGTAAGGCATGCCCCACATTTTTGTGGCACTATTGGCGCCCCAACCATCATTTGGGAGGAGGGGGTGAACAAAAAGGACCTCACATTTCGATCCCATGAAATGACTATTTGTAATGGAGGGAAAATTTCTAAATTTGGGTTAAAAAGGTGGTGTAAGCCTCCTCTCCATCCTCCCAAAACCCCATTACTGTACGAAAGAAGAAACCGCCCCTTTCAACTCTTTTTCATGTTGAGCGGTATCCGGCTTTTAAGAGGGGCAAAAAACTGTGGCACACTGTACTTTTATGCACTCCTAAAAAGACGGGCATGGCCGGATCATAGGCCAGTCAGTCCACAGTGTCCGCATCTGCCTAATTATAGGGAGTCTTCCACTGGAGGTTCCATCAGAATCATATATTTCAGAGATTTACATGTAAACCCCAGTGTAAGCACCAGAAGCCACACAGAATCCAGAGTAACTCTGCTTTCTCTTTAGTGAATGGATCCCTGAGGGGTTTCATCCGAATCATTGATTTTGTAGATTTAGAAGAAAACCGCAATGAGAACTGGATACATGTTATCCAAAATGTTCTGTAACCCAAAATGCCACCAATAAAAGCTACTCAACCCACAAAAAAATACTCACTCAGGCTTTTTATCTGTTAACAGAAATATAGGGGGTGTCCACATTACTGTTAAGACAAAGGCTCTGGAAAAGTGCGTGGCTCCCACCAAAAGAACACCAGAGAAATTTGTGCTCCCAAATCCAAATGCCCCTTTACTCCTGAACCCCACAGTGTGCCTAATGCGCAGTTAGCGTCAAAATGTTTGGCATTACTGTAGCAAGGAGAGCCCACTTAATTTATGGGGTCCATATCTCCAAAAGCACGACTGGGCATAATGTATGAGCACTACAACTTAGCAACATCTATTGCTAGCAAAATCATCACTGTAGTTTACAAATTTGGGTCAATTGTGGGAGATTCTTCTCTACTGGCACTTAGGGGTTCTGTATATAAAGTTCTCAAACTATTCTATGAAAATCTGTTCACCAAGAGTCAAATAGCGCTCTTTCCTACCTGAATCTCGCTGTGTGGCCAAACATTACTGTGCAGCCATATATGGGGTACTGCCACGTTGACAAGAAATTGTGTAACAAACAATGTGGTAATTTTTACCTATTTCCCCTTGGGAAAATTTAAAATCTGGGGCTAAGTGGTAAAAATTAAATTTTTTTATTCTTCACTGCTCAATGGTATAAAATGTTATGAAACACATGTGGTGTCAATATGCTCACTGCACCTCTAGATGATTTCATTAAGAGGTGTAGTTTGTAAAATGAGGTCACTTATGGGGGATACTGCTGTCCTGACACCTCAGATGCTCTGCCAATATGAAGTGGCACTCGCAAACCATTCCAGGCAAATATGCACTCCGATATGGCACTCCTTCCCTTCTGAGCTTTGCACTGTACCTAAAAAGTAGTTTTTGACTACATTTGCGGCACTGCTGTACTCGGGATACATTGAGTAACAAATTTTGTGGTCTATTTTTTCCAATTATCCCCTTTTGAAAATTTAAAACTTGGGGCTAAAACAACATTTTAGTGGACAAAATGTAACTTTTCATTTTAACAGCCCAATGCTATACAATTCTGTGAAATACCTGTGGATTTAAAATGCTCACTACACCCCTAGAGGAATTCAAGAGGTGTAGTTTCCAAAACGAGGTCATTTATGGGTGTTTCTGCTGTTCTGGAACCTGTCCAAATGTGACATGGCGTCCACAATCTATTCCAGACAGTTTTGCACTGCAAAAATCAAATAGCGCTTCCCTTTCAAGCTTTGTAGTTTGCCCAAATAAGATGTTATGAGCACATATGGGGTATCCCTGTACTCAGAAGAAATGGCACAACAAATTATGTGGTCCTTATTTTCCTGTTACCTTTGTGAAAATGAAAAATTTGAGGCTAAAACAACATTTCTGGGGAAAAAAAACGTCATTTTTAAATTTTCACAGTCCAATGAAAAAAATCAGTGAAGCACCTGTGGGTTCACTCACTACACCTCTAGATAGATTCCTTGAGCGGTGTAGAAATATGGGGTACTGGTGAATTGAGGAGAAATTGCACAACAAATTGTATGGTCCATTTTCTCCTGTTATCCTTTTGAAAATGAAAAATTTGAGGCTAAAGAAATAGTTTTATGGGAAAATGTATTTTTCCATTTTCACGGCTCAGAATTTTAAAATTCTGTATAGCACCTTTGGGTTCAATATGCTCACGACTCCTCTAGATAAATTACTTGAGGGGTATTTTTTCAATAATGGGGTCACTTGTGGGGGGTTTCCACTGTTTAGGTATATCAGGGTCTCTGCAAATGCCAGACAATTTTAGAGTCCAAAAGATAAATGGTGCTCCTTCCCTTCCGACCCCTGCCATGCCCCCAAACAGCAGTTTTCCATCAGATATGGGGTATCCGTGTACTCACTAGAAATTGCACAACAAATGGTATGGTCCATTTTTCACCCTTGTGAAAATTAATAATTTGCAGCTAAAGCAACATTTTTATGGGAAAATGTATTTTTTTATTTTCAACGTTATAAAATTCTGTAAAGAACCTGTGGGTTCAAGGTGCTCACCATACCTCTAGATAAATTCCTTGAGGGAATAGTTTACAAAATGAAGTCACTTGTTGGGGAGTTTCCATTGGCACATCAGGGACTCTCCAGATGCGACATGGTGTCCGCTATCTATTGCAGCAAATTTTGCACTTCAAAACCCTGCCATGTGCCCAAACAGTAGTTTCCCACCACATATTGGTGGAAAAGCAACATTTTTGTGGGGAAAAGTAAAATGTTAAAACAATTGGAAAGGAAAAAATTAAGTCCTGTGATGCATCTAAAGGGTTAATATACTTCTTGAATGTGGGTTTGTGGAACTTGAGGGATGCAGTTCTTAGGATGGTATCACTTTTGGATATTTTCTGTCATATAACCCCTTAAAGTTACTTCACATATGCTGTGGTCTCTAAAAAAATTGGTTTTGTAAATTTTATTGGAAAAATGGAAAATTGCTGATAAACTTTTAACCCTTCTAACTTCCTAACAAAAAAAAAATAATATTTCAAAAATGATGCTGACCTAAAGTACACATATGGGAAATGTTATTTATTAACTATTTTGTGTAGTATAACTGATTTAAGGGCATAAAAATTAAAACTTTAATCATTGCAAATTTTTTGGTCAAAGTTTTGATATTTTCATAAACGCAAATCATGTCAACCAAAATTTACCATCAAAATGAAGTACAACATGTCACGAAAAAAATAAATCTTGGAACAACTGAGATACGTTGAAACATTGCAGAGTTATTACTAGAGATGAGAAAACATTTCAGTGTTCGGTTTGGAATGTTCGCCAAATATTTAGACATTCACCAAATTTATTCGTTAAATATTCATCGAACATTTCCGAACGTCATAGGATTCAATAGGGGGACAAAAAAGCATATGCAACACTTTTAAACAGGCCCAAATGCTGCCAAAACACATCAAAATAGGGGTTGACACCAGGAAAGTGCCATCAATTGACCCAGAGTACAAGTACTATAATTATTATTACAGCGACATTTATTCCATGGCGCATTACATGTGAAAAGGGGTCACCGACTGATACAAGAGGAGAGAGGACCCTGCCCGCGAGGGCGCACAAACAATGTACAAGGGATGGGTGAGGATACAGTAGGTCAGGGTACAGCTAGTCGTGCAGCGGTATGCTGGAGCGAGGCTTACCGCAGATTGTAAGAGTGGGTCTTCAGCTTCCTTGTCAAGGTTTCCACGGTAGGCGACAATCTGATGTGTTGGGGTACAGCGCTACACAATCGGTGAGATGCATGGGACAAATCATGTATGCGATTGTGACAAGAGATAAGAGTAAAGTATCGAAGGAGATCTTGGAAGGATGGGAGGTTGCATGCAGGTAACTAGTACAGGGAGAGTAGGTCACACACATGTATGGAGAAGACAGGTTTTCGATGGCTTGGTATGCCAAAGTTAGGCTTTTCAACTGCAGTCTCTGGGCAACAGGGAGCCAGCGCAGGGATTGACAGACGGGAGAAGCCTGGGAATCAGCCAGCACAGTTTAAGATAGATTGGATGGGTGCAAGAGTGGTAGAAGGGAGGCCACAGAGCAGGAGCTTGTAGTAGTCGAGGCGGGAGATGATGAGGGTGTGCACTGGTGTTTTTCTACATTCATGGTTGAGGAATGTTCAGATCCCCGAGATACTTTGGAGCTGCAGACAGCAGCAAGTGGAGAGGGCTTGGGTCTGACGTCTGAAGGACAGATCAGAGTGGGCAGCCATTCACTTTGATGGATAGGTTAGTTGGGGGGTATGAATGAGATGGTGGAAAGATAATGCATTCTGTTTTAGAAAGATGAAATACAAGACACACATTGTGGGATTCTGGTTAGTAAGGAGGTGATATCAGCTCCAGAGAGGTAGATCTGTGTGTCATCAGCATGGGTGAACAGGGTGATACTGAAAGCCGTGAGACTATGAGCTGTCCCAGGCCGAAGGTGTAGATGGAGAAGAGCCTGGGTCCTAGAACTGAATCTTGGGGGGACAGTGACACATAGGGGGTGAGATGAGGAGGTGGTGTGTGAGTGGGAGACACTGAATGTCCTGTCGGTTAGGTAAAGATCCAAGACAGGGCCAAATCTGTGATGCTGAGAGATGAGAGTCTACGGTAAGAGGGTATGGTCTACTGTGTTGAAGGCAGACGACAGGTCTAGGAGGAGGAGAACAGAGTAGTCTTGCTTGGATTTGGCAGTTAGTAGTTCAAAGAAGGAGAGGTGGGAGGACAGTTCAAAATAGACATGTTTATCTAGTAGTTTGGAGGCACAGGAGAGAAGTGAGATTGGGCGATAGCTAAACATAGGATGGGTCAAGGGAGGGCTTTTAGAAGATGGGTATGATCGAGGTATGTTTGAATCATGAGGGGAAGATGCCAGTTGTTAGTGACAGGTTGAAGAGGAGGGTTAGGCTTGGGATGAAGACTGTGGCACAGTTTGGAATGGTATTGGGTCAAGTTCACAGGTGGTGAGATGTGATTTGGTGAGTAAAGATGATCTTCCGTGATGGCGGAGAAGCTGGTTTTGGAGGAGGAGAGTTGAGTCGTTATGAGAAGGGGCTGTTGGGACTTTAAGCAAAAGCTTTGCCCTAGGTTGTCAATCTTCTGCTTGAAGAATGAGGCTAAGTCTTCAGCTGAGATGAGACTAGAGGAGAGGGAGGTGTAGCTGGTGGACAGAGGAGGGACTTGAAAGTACTGAATAGCTGTTTATGGTTGTGAGACATGTAAGATATAAGAGATAAGAAGTAGGTTTGTTTTGCTGCAGTGAGCAATTGTGCAGCATTTTGAAAACTTCTGTTGCTAGACTCCATTCCCTTTCTTTGGCAGTCGCATAGCGGTACGCCTTGTAGATTAGCGGCAGGAAGAACATGTGCTCCAGTAGACGACAAGCGCCACATCAAGTGGCCTCTGCTCCTCTTCCTTCATCTTAACATCACACACATTACAGTCCTCAGAGATGGCACCCCAAATACCCTTATTTTCACCCACGTCACAACTCTCCAACCGGCCAACTGACTGTGGAGAAGCACAAAAGGGGGAGTCTGCAGAGCTGTTCACACATTCTATTCCGGGACATCAGAGGTATGATCAAAAGCTTCACAGACTCAAGAGGGGGAAAGCATGTGTAGCGATGCCCAAAATTTTTTTTAGTTGATCCGGGCCCGGAAAAAGTAGGATCCGTGAAGAATCCAAACCCTCATCACCAGACGTCAACCCCTGGGGGTGGGCATGGATGGGTTGGAGAAAGAAATAAATACACACCAGAACATGGAGAACTAAACTAATATACAACAGGGGTTGGAGAACTAAACTACTAAACAGATAAGGTTGGAGAATGAAACAAATACACACGAGAACATGGAGAACTAAACTAATAAGACAACAGGGGTTGGAAAACTAACCTACTAAACAGCTTGGGTTGGAGAACTAAACCACTACACACCAGGGGATGGAGAACTAAACCACTAGACACCAAGGTGTCACTAGACAGCAAGTGTTGGAATCCCCAAGGCTTGAGAGACAAACTTCTGTATCTAACACTTCCTCTTGTGCTTCTGCATCCTCCACCTACTTAATGAGACACATGTTCCAACAGTGCAGAGAGAATCCCCTCAACCTCCATACTGCGCATCCAGGGCTCACCGAAATGAGGCAGTTTTAAAATTAATATGCCTTGCAGATCACAGTCATATAGCTAAAGAGTTGTGGACAGCTCTCCAGGCAGAGTTTGAGCAATGGCTTTTTCCACTGAACCTGGAGCAAAGGAAGGCAGTGTGCGACAACGGTACAAACCTGGTGGCGGCCCTACACCGGGGCAACCTCACACACATGCCTTGCATGGCTCATATCCTCAACCTGATGGTACAGCAATTTCTCCACCATTATCCAGGCCTGGATGTGCTGCTGCAGAATCCACGGTCTTTCCGTGCTCAATTAAAACTATAAAAATTAGCAGTATAAAAACCAGACTACTAGACAACGAGCAAACTCTTTCATGATGATAGAGGCCACCATTTCCTTAGCTTGCTGGTACTTTTCTGTGGGAATGAGCATGTCTACAATCAGCCAGGAATATCCAGTGAATGGCACGCCACGGTTTAGTATTAGCATCCAGTACCAGAGGCAAAGCCATCGTCAATTTCCATACCTCAGGAATTTTATTTGGTAGACTGGCTGAGCAAACATTAGTTTCTCACAAAGGAGCAGAAGACACTAACCTGCTTGTTATTGTTAGATATGAGAGGGAAAACATAACTGGGCTTTGCAAAGGCACCATATTGCATCTTAAGTCTTCTAGACCCTGTACTTGCTGCTGTACATTCTACAGGATGGTAGGGAAGGAGACAGTAGGTTGTGGAGTTGCATTAGCTCTGGTGATGTTGAGGTGGCAGCGAGGCAATGGCAGGCTGCAGGCTGTATTGAAGAGATGGGTTTTCAGGTTGTGTCTGAAGGATCCGAACGTGGTGGCTAATCGGATGTGTTGAGGCACAGAATTCCAGAGGATGGGGGATAGTTGGTAGAATTATTGAATGAGGAAAAAATAAGTGTGTAGAGAAGGAGGTCTTGGGAGAACCGGAGGTTGCATAATGGAATATATCGGGAAGTTAGTTCAGAGATGTACAGAGAAGAAAGGTTATGGATGGCTTTGTACGTCAGTGTTAGTAGTATGAACTGGATAAGCTGGGCAATTGGGAGCCAGTGAAGGGATCTTATAGATTGCAATCTTATGGATTGCTGGAGCCAGTCCACAGTAAAAAAAAAAGCAGCCATAGAGAGTGTCTGGGAACCTTCACACTGACTTTTCTTAGCCAGGGCAGCTTCTCAGCAGGGCTGGAAGGGCCCACCAGAGAACCGGAGAATCTTCCGGTGGGCACTGGCTTCGCCATCAGGAGAATTCATAACGCAAACCTTGCAGGGTTGTGATAATGAAGCCATCCATCTCCTTCGTTTTCTGTTACTTGGAATGCGAGCGCAAGTATGCAGCCAGTCACCCACCCACAGGCCGCAATGCTAAACTGGCACATTTCTGGACAGCTGCTTGCACTTGAAATGTTGCCTTTTAGGCTAGTGGAGGCGGATTTTCAGAGCTTCATGGCGGCGGCGGCGGCCGGGTCTCCATGCTCAGTCCACAGCAACAACTATTTCTCCCGGTGTTGACTCCGCCTTCCACAAGCCCAGAAGATTACTACTTGTACTTTTCTGTGGGAATCTGCTTGCCTCCTACCAGCCTGGAATATTTCCAGTGAACCATGACACTGTAGAGGACATATGGATACTCATGCTAGAGCAACTTCATTTTGTCTGCTCGCTTTAAAATCATGTTATTATCACTCATTGCATAACATACATTCTTTCTTTCTCTTCCCATAGAACTTCTCTCACACTAACTTTTTCTCAAGAGAACATTTTGTCAGATACTCTGTTATCTAACTTGTTCAGGCCAGGTTCGACCTTGTAAAATTTCCATAGTGCTTCAAACTAACAATGATAATATGACCATATATGTGTTTTCCGTAATAATTGTACTAACATCAGTTAGCCTATAGTATTGTAGTATGGCTGTAGAGTTGATTGGCTATTTGATATACTCAAAACAATGTAAAATGCTAAGCAAAATAAATGGGATCAGAGATTCTTTGAATCCTCCCAATACAGAACATTGTTTCCGTTTGTTTTTCTGTGGATTGCAATCAACATAATAATTTGACACTCACTTGGTCAACCGTGAAGGGTTATTGCCCTCCCTTAACAGTTGGTGCCATGACTCGGATCACTAACCAGGGACGCCCCTCCACCTCTGGACGTCCACAAAGAGAGACCTGCCTTCAGCCTCCCCCACTGGAATTGGGACTGATCATCCCCCACAAAAAGCCACGGTAAGTGCACAAGTTCTTTACTAGTGACACTAACCATTTGGCGTGGTTTCCACGTGGTGTGTGGTTGTTTGCAGTATCTCCGGACTTCCTGGTTGGATATAGTCAAAGGTGAGACTATAAGGGGTGTAGTCCCTTTAGGGGTCTGATATTATTTAACTTCAAAGCAGTATCACCTCGGATTGACAAGTGAATATTGTGTGAATCTTTCTCAGCTTCTGACAAAAATCCTTAGGAGAGACTGAACATTGTTAGTTTCAGTTGCGGCAGGTGATCAAAGTTTGGGTAGGACACGCAAGTAGATATACGTATATCGAGCGTCCGGAGCGCTGCTAAGTTGCAGAGTTGCAAAGCTGCTGCAAAAGTGCTCCTCCTTTCATTGTGGTGTTTAAGAATTCCCCCGATGGGAGGGGTGAGTTAATAGTGGAACAGCTGGGAGCTCTGGCCAGACTCCGCTGTGCACAAATTAAGGATCTTTTTGTCAGTTGTAGTGAATAATCAATGTTTCTGTGGAGCAGAAAGAATTTGTCTCCCCCGCAGGAGAGGGAGAATGTGAAGAATATCATGATCAGTCGAGAAGGGAAAAGATTATTTAAGCACGCGCCAAAAGTGTTTAAGGTGTTAAATTTTCCTGTGGAGGGGAGGCTTCAGCCTGTGTTGTGGGACGAAGGAATTCGCCACAATAGAGGAAAATTAGTTAATTGTGGATTGTTGGAAGATGCTGAAAACTTTAGGAAAGTGGCACATGAGATTTGTGATGAAGGATATGTTGAAAAAGTACTGGAGGAAGTAGGTCCCCCTTCCCAAATTATGTGTTCACAATCCAAATCTAGAACCCCTAAAGAAGCATCTCCCACAAATGTAGCAGTACCCCAGCCCCTGAATCTGGAAACTGAGCAATTTATACCTTATGTGATTAAATACCCTGCACTTCCCACTGAGAGTCAGCCACCATCATATAACCCAGACGGTTGGCTCTGTAATGTGTGTTGGGTCACTAATTCAGGATGGTGCAAAACGTGCTATAATTGTGGAGCACGTAAACCCGGTGTTGTAGCACCAACCTGCCCATTACTTAACGTAGACGGGGGGTATTATGAACCACCACCCCCACCTGCCCCTGCCATGGTCCATACTCCATTCAGAGAGACCCAGGGTCCTCTGAACTCTTCCCTATTCACCCTCTCCCAAACTGGGGAAATAGAACATGGACACGAGTATCTGGAACTGGCGTCTGTTTTACTGAATAGTCCTTCAAATTTCTCCACTATACTGAGAATAGGCATGGGGAGTATACCACAACAGCAGGTTGGGATCATTGTAAACACAGCAAATGCAAAACTGCAGCATGGGTGGGGGCTAGCTGCAGAGATATGTCGTACTGGGGGACCTACAATACAAGCTGCATCTAATGATTACATCCGTGACCATGGTCCGTTAAGAGAAGGAGAGGTGGTGGCTACAAGAGCCGGACAGCTATCATGTCAGTTTGTTATACATGCGGTTGGACCAAAATATGATCCCCGGGATTTACCCAGGTCACAACACCTGCTTAAAGAAACAATCCTAAACACCCTGGCATACGCATCACAGCTTCATGCGGCCCCAACCCTAGCCCTGCCATTCATTTCCACTGGTATCTTTGGATACCCAAAAGAGGATGCGGCCAAAATAATAGTCGGGGCTATAAAGCAGTGTATTGCCATGCATCCAACTAAATTGAGAGAGATAAGACTCTTGGCCATCGACAGGGATCTTGTTGATTACGCTGCTCAATTAATCAAACCCACAATCAAACCCGATATCTGGTCTCCTCCAATATTCCCCTACCTCCAAGATCTCCCCACAATCAGTACAATGGTAGTTGCTGCACCCGCAGTACCCATAGCACAGTATCCCCCCTTGCTCCCGCGGTATCATCCTCCTCCCTTACAGCCCCACTATTACCGCATGGTGGTACCTGATCAGCAAGTAATGTATCCCGAGAGAAGACCAGTAGTGAATTCCCGTCTTCAGTGTTGGAGGTGTGGCCGAGCAGGACACTTCCAAATGGACTGTCACACCCCTGCTGGTCAGTGCACCACACAAGTCCCCGTATTCAGAAATAGGAGACCCGGCCACCCACGGGACTTGTCACGAGAAAATGTTCCCCAGGACCGCCCGTTCTGAAAGGAAGGCCAACCAGAGTCTGCCATCGTGATGCCCGTAATCACCCCCGGGCTCTGTTCATCTGTAGTTCTCCCAGTGGGAGGGAATCCATCCGGTAAAGTTCATGGTAGACACTGGGGCAGCCAACTCCATTTTAAAATCAATCCACTGAACTGACCCAGTCCAATTTTCTAACGACAATCTAATATTGATCGGTGTAGTTGGCAGACCTAACAAACACACTCTCACCAAACCTATTCCAATTAGCCCATTTCCAGAAGTAATGCCACAATTTGTCATATCCCCGACCGGTAAATCTTTTAGGAGCAGACCTCTTGTCTAAATTCCCGAATCCAATTCCAGGACAATGGTCAGATGATCCTTACTTAAAAGATTCAAACTCTGATGCACACATAGAGGAGGTCTGCATCTTACGGGCACTACCCATGGTTATGATTAACATATCAGATACCAATGGAATGTTGAAATGTTGAAAAGTGGTGAATACATGTGAGGAAAGGTTGCGCTGAATTTGTTAACCGAAGGAAAAAGTATGTAGATATGTGGAGGAACTTAAATGGTTAACTGAAATATGCGCACTGCCCGATAAGCGCCCAGTTACAGCTGCTAGCATAGCAAAACGGCCTTCGCTTGGTACAGAGCAGAGAGGGAAAAAAGGTGAATGGAGGAAGAAAATACAGACAATAAGGGAAAGACGCTATTTTATGTATATTACAAAGATACTGCTCTCCGATAATGGCGGAGTAATGAATTGTTGGAAATGTTCTAATTGTGGCCAGCAGAATCCATTGTCAGCAGATTATTGTGATTATTGTGTTGCATGTCACGTGCCCCGTTCAGGAGACCCACCCCTTGCCACTACCCAAGCCACTCCTAGTGCCCCATCCTCATCTGTTATACCTATGTCCGCCCAAAGTTCCAACCTTTCCTGTAGCGGCCATGTTGCTACACCCATTGCATCACCTCCAGCCTCTGACCACATGTCCCTTAGGTGGTGGCCATCTTAGTGCACCCTTCCTGTAGTATGCTTCCTTCTGGTGGTAGCCATCTTAGCACACCCGGAATACAGGCCGCAATACACACTACACCCAGAATCCCAGAATGTGTATGAAGAAGATCATCATGATCAGTGTGTGATAAGTTGGCTGATCGATCCACTACCCTCAACAGCACATATTTATGTCCACTTTGACATTGGGGCTAAAATATGGTGATGTAAACTAATTCTCTAGATGGTCATATATCCTTAAGTTACTAATAGATGCACATACACGTTGTCTGGTTTACAGTAATTGATTAAACAAACGTTTTTGTATTTTTTTTTTTTTTATTAGCATTCCACTACACAAAGAACATGTCTAGCTGTCTGCTGCCATGGCAGCTGGACAACTCTGAGGTAGTACTTTTACAATACGTGGATGACCTTCTTTTGTGTGCCCCCACGGAGCGAATGTCCATCAGGGCCAGTGTTAGCCTCCTCAAGCATCTAGCAGGACTGAATTGTCGAGTCTCAGCCTCGAAGCTTCAGTTTTGCCTTGGTCAAGTGGTCTTCTTAGGCCATTGCCTTACTCAGGGTGCCAGACATCTCACAGAAGAAAGGAAGATGGCCATCTACGCACTACCATTCCCAAAAGATCCCATAGAGCTGCAACGGTTCCTCGGACTATGTACATATTGCAGACAATGGATCCCAGATGCCTCACGTCTGATGCAGCCCCTATATGATGCATTAAAAGAAGACACTCTGGCTGATGTAAAAAACAAGGACCACCAAGAACAGCTGCAACAAGCCTTTGAGCAACTAAAGTCAAGGATAATGACAGCCCCTGCCCTTAGGAATCCGGACTATGCTCAACCTTTCCATTTGTATGTCTCTGAGACAGGAGGACATGCAGCCGGGGTACTCACACAGAGACACTGTACAAAGCAGCGCCCAGTCGGTTATTACCCAGCGCATCTCTCCCCCAGCTGTCTACGAGCGGTTCACGCCACACAGCAACCTAAACATCTGTCTACACAGAGACACCTGCGGCTGCAGTGTTCATTGATGTTGCCAATGTGAAATTACACCGGTGCACCACCATCAACCCTGCTACCCTGCTACCAGCACCTGAAGGAGAGGGGAAAGAGGCTCCACCGCATGATTGTCCGGAACAAAATTACTGCGGAGTCAACTCCACTTGTTCTAGTGGGGGAAGTACCCTTGGATGACCCAGAACTTACGTTATATACGGATGGATCCAGATATGCTGACACTTCTGGCAGGTTTCATACTGGATATGCTGTCACAACTGAAGATACATTAGTAGAGGCTGCAGTCTTACCTCCCAGTATGTCAGCACAGGAAGCAGAGCTCAAAGCTCTGACTGCAGGTTCTCCTGTGAAAAATGCTGAAAGGGTCAGACAATTGATGGAAGCGGTGCAACTACCAAGACAGTTGGCTATCGCTCCACACGCTCTACGCTCTAAAGAAGAACGCCAGTCGTGGAAGGAGGCGGGTGCTAAGTTGATAGATGGGCTATGGAAGAAGAAACAACTGTACTGTTTGCCTCGACTCCTGTATCCAGCCGTTGTGGCCTCGGCCCATGGACTGCTTAGTGGTAGTGGATATGTTTTCCAGTTGGCCAGAAGCATTCGCCATTCCAAACATGACTGCCAAGACTGCCGCCAAGAAGCTGGTCTCAGAATTTGTTTGCCGGTATGGAGTCCCAGAAGTTATTAAAAGTGATGAAGGACCAGCCTTTCCCTCATGCGTATATCAAGAAATATTTACCATAATCGGATCAACAGTGATGTTACATACTCCTTACCATCCCCAGTCAAGTGGCAAGGTGGAGAGATTAAATGGCACACTAAAAGGGCAAAGAACCAAAATGATGCAGGAGACTACGGCCCAGTGGCCTGAGCTCCTTCCCATTGCACTATATCACATACGCACCACACCCATAGGGAAACACAAACTGTCACCCTATGAGATACTATTTGGGTCACAACCAGCCATAGCTAGATTTACCCCACAACAATTATCAGAAGAAACAGATTATGTTGTGCAATATGTGATTCAGCTTACCAAAGCCTTAACTAACACCCATGCGTTAGTATCATCTTCTATTCCAGATCCAGCTGATGCAGAAGGTTGTCATACCCTCAGGCCTGGAGATTATGTGTATGTGAAGAGGCATGTTCGGAAACACGGACTTGAACCATTGTATGACGGACCATACCAAGTGCTCTTGACAATCCCAATAGCTGAGATATTTTATGATAATATGTATGGTTAAACTAGTCAATACCTGGAATAGCCTACAACAGAGTACTGACCCCTTTAATAATAAGTTCATTACTCACCATCAGATTTTGATACAAGAATTGAGACAATTAGAAAACAACCAGATCAGGGACTGTTGGATATGTACTCACTCACCAGTTTCAGCCGCTAGTATGCCCTTTCTGGCGGTCCGTCCCAGACCGTCATTATTGGAAAGATACATTCATAATCACTCATGGGTACATGCAAATCTGTTTATAAAAGGCACCAATGACACGTTATAAAATATCTGGTAATGTCCCTTGTAATGAATTTTCTGAATATAAGCCTAGTAATCCAACATGTGGCAATCCAAATGTTGGATATTGGAGCCCCCTGGGACAAATGCCTTCACGGTATGTGTTATCAAAGAACACCGTTTTTATTGATTTGGTACATAAATTAGTATTACAGCACTCTGCTTTATGGGATCTGCCATCAGCCACATATTGGGTCTGTGGGAATAATGCGTACAAATGGCTCCCAGTCAGAGTAGGGGTGACTTGTACATTGGCCCGGCTAACTTCAGCCACTTATCTTATTCCCCATAGTAAAGTAGATATGAGAGCCACCCCTCTTCATACCATTTATAAGCGTGCCAAGGACAACACCCCACGCCCATCAGGAAGACCTCATTTAGTACAAATGAGTATACCCGATAAGATAGTTAGTACTGTCTTCCTCTACCCTATGGTTACATAAATGTGGGACAAGTTAGTGGAAGTCACTGACTACTTAGATGACCCGATTTAGAATATTTTGGAAGTAATTAATACTACTGTTGCAGTGCAGAATCAACTTATTATAGTCTTAGTGCTGGACTATTTGACAGCAGCTCAAGAAGGGATGTGTCAGGTTGTAGGCCCAGCCTATTGACCACGACTCTATCATACAGTTAAAGACTAAAATGGAAGACATTAGGAAACTCAGGGAAGAGTATAACAAACATAACGAATTGACCAAAGAGTGTTGCATATTGTTGCTTGCTTGTTAATATATGTTTTACTAAAACTAGTCTTTTATTGTATCCCATTTTGCATGAGGAAAGTCTGCCAGTCATCAGAGAGCAAGGAGGACGCTGTTAACCAACATCCAGTGCTACTCTACACGGACATGTAACCAGCATTGAGGACCTGGATGACAAGGGAATGATGACCTTTACCCGCTTGCCCCGACCAACCTCAGATCTGAGCTTATGATTATATCAACTAACAAGGGGGGGGTGGACATGCCGCGACAGCCTCAATTGGTAACAAGGGCACTAATTGAGTGAAGACCAATGTTCCTCAGGTTCAAAACATGACCCTGGGATAGCACCTCTATTGTTGATAATAACATAATTTTTAGGGGGGAATGTAGAGGACATATGGATACTTATGCTAGAGCAACTCCATTTTGTCTGCTCGCTTTAAAATCGTGTTATTATCACTCCTTGCATAACATACATTCTTTCTTTCTCTTCCCATAGAACTTCTCTCACACTAACTTTTTCTCAAGAGAACATTTTGTCAGACACTCTGTTATCTAACTTGTTTAGGCCAGGTTCGACCTTGTAAAATTTCCATAGTGCTTCAAACTAACAATGATAATATGACCATATATGTGTTTTCTACAATAATTGTACTAACATCAGTTAGCCTATAGTATTGTAGTATGGCTGTAGAGTTGAATGGCTATTTGATATACTCAAAACAACATAAAATGCTAAGCAAAATAAACAGCATCAGAGATTCTTTGAATCCTCCCAATACAGAACATTGTTTCCGTTTGTTTTTCTGTGGATTGCAATCAACATAATAATTTAACACTCACTTGGTCAACCGTGAAAGGTTATTGCCCTCTCTTAACAACACAACGCCATGGTATTAGCAGTGCCCCCAGTACCAGTAGCGAAACCATCCACAATTTCCTTCTCAGGAATTTTATTTGGTAGACTGAGTGGCTGCCCAAATACATTAATTTCTCACAAAGGAGTTGAAGATACAGAGTGGCAGTAGGTGTAAGTTTCTCCAGCATGTTAGATATGAGAGGGAGAACAGCAGCACAGTGACTCAGTGTGTATTTTGTATGTTCTCCCAGTGTTTGCGTGGGTTTCCCCCTCAGTAAAAAAGCAGCCATAGAGTGTCCAGGAACCTTCACACAGACTTTTCTTAACCAGGGCTGCTTCTCGACACGGTTGGATGGGCCCACCAGAGAACCGGAGAATCCTCCGGTGAGCCCTGGCTTCTCCATCAGGAGAGTTCATAGCGCAAACCTTGCAGCTGCTATGGGGCTCTTTAGCGGGGGAGAAAGGTGGTCCCTCAGAATCAAATCCACTGATGGGCCGAATGTTCTTCAGTCTGACAGTGCTTCTCGGTGAGAGTTGTATTTCACCACAGCCATATTCTGTAGCTCGGTGAAAGTACTGGCATAGAAGGAAACCGTATCTACTCCGGCTGTCATTTTTCCCAGGAAGTCCTCTAATGCAGCTTGTTGCATAAGCAATGGCAGCCCGTCCAACATCAGCTCACACTTCTCGGTGTTGCTTAGTCACAGACAAAGATCTTGCTTTACGCCTTCAATTTAATCACTACAGAGTTGGACAATGGCCTGATCTGCAATGCGTTTTGGGAAATAATGTGCATAAGCAAAGCCACGGTTTAGGCCACTGAAGGTCATTAAGTGAAACTCATACAGCTTTCCCACTGACTGAAAGAGGGGTATCAAGACTTCCAAGACAGCCAAGAGTTCCCTGTCCTCCCCAAGTGGACGACTATCCATGTTCTCCTCCTCCTGTTATCACCCAATCCGCGTTGAGATGAGGCTGGGCTGTATAGTTCCTTGCTCCACCTCTTTAACTGTGAGCACCGAGCGTTTCAGTACACAGAGAAGCAGGATGGTGATGCTAATTATGGTGTCATCGCCGCTCACCATCTTGGTGGAGTCCTCAAAGTTTTGAAGGACGGCACAGATGTCAGACATCCATGCCCACTCATCAGCTCTTATGTGCGGAGGCTGACCTGAATGCCGATGAGTGTGTTAAGGCTTCCCAAATCTGCAACATTGATTTCCAACATGTGGTGACATCGCACAACAGTCAGTGAGCTGGAAGCTGCAAATGCTGCTGAAGCACTGCCAGGGTGGCAGAAGCTATAGCTAACTTTCTGAAATGGGCACACACGCCTTATACTTACACAAGCCGCTCTGGCAGATATGGTTAGGTTTTGAGAAACCGCTGAACCACTAAGTTGAGCACATTTAGTACTATCTTATTACTAATATGTACCCCTATCTGGAGAACAATATCAGCACCGAAGAATTAAAAGATGAAATATAGCCTGCTTTATATACTACGGTACTAAGGAAACAAATTTCGATTATATCTTGAGTACCTCTGTGACAAAAATATCTGCTCCAAAGAATAGAACTAGTATAATGGTGACCGACAACTCTTCCACTACAGCCAACCCAGTAGATGGAGACCCAATCAGGATTCTCCACATTTCCAAAAATTAGTGGCAGACACCAGCAAAGTGGCATTAATTTCACTACAGTAGAAATAGTGTTATTAGGACCGATACATTTTCCAGTACAGCCAACCCAGTAGATGGACACACAATCAGGACTGTTCGCATTTAAAAAATTTAGGGCCTAAGACCACCATTTTCGTGGCCTACAGATTGGAGATGGTGGAGTTCAATCTCTTAGCTTCGTCATGTGTAGGAGTAAACAATCTTTTACATGACCACAACTGCGGGACTGAGGGCTGGCTGCAGTGTGAGAGAGGGTGGCGTATGATGAAACAGACAAACTGCTAGACCATTAGTGAGGTGCAGGCGGAGATGTTACGGTCGATTGAGAAACATGTGGTGTGCTCAGTGAAGCAAACACAGCAGGCATGTCCGCTTCTGTTACAGCTGACAGGCTCTCACTCAGCCTGACTGGAGCGGGTATAGAAGCGCACCATCCTCTCCAGTCATTCACCACATGTCAGACTTGTACTCTGTTTTGTAGGTGCATAAGCTGGTCTAAAAAAATTGTGTGAAAGGACTCACAGAAATAGCTTCTGTCACTTACACTACTGTTGTTGCTAATATTTTGGCATTGACGAATTGACGTGCCGGAGGTTGGAAGTGTAGAGCTGCGATGCACTCTGTGTGTCTCACTGTTGGCTTGGGGAAACCCTATCTTACGGTTGTGTAAAAGTGTGTTTCGATACTCCAGCTTTCGCAGGTCCCTTTCCAGGGCGGGAAGCATCTGGCAAAATTTACTCTGATAACGTGGATCTAACAGAGTGGCAACCCAGTAGTCATCGCTATTTCGAATCATAATTATAAGGGGATCATGTTGCAGATAGTGCTGCAAGAATGCACTCATATGTCGGGCTCTTTCATGAGGTTCAAGCCCATGCTGTGTTGGTGGCTGGGTGATTCTGATGCTTGTTTCCTCCGTCCTCTCCCATCAAACACGAACAGAGAAGGGATGATTATCCTCTTCATGTTCTAACTGTTGCTCTCCCATCACCTTTTCCTCTTTCATTTGTTCCTCGCCTTCACTAACACCTTCACTAATCGTTTTTCTGGTATTGCCAACCCCACTCGATCGCAGTGAAGCACCCTCCCTTGGCACCCTGAGATGTCCCCTAATGTATGATGTTAGTAACAGCAGAAGAAAGTATTTTTTTAGTGTGGATGAGGCCTGTATAACATACGAGATATTCTCCAAACTAATTCAAACTGAGAGCTATCCCTGTATAACGTTAGGAATCGAAGAAATAATTTTTTGACTGTGGATGAGGCCTGTATAACATAGAATATGTGCTCCAAGATATTTCAAACTCAGATATCACCTGCTGTATCACGTTAGTCACAGTAAAAAATAGATTTTTTTTACTCTGCATGAGCTCTGCATGCAGCTGAATTTCACTGCCACTAAAGGAATAGGTGGCTGATAGAGTGTAACACGTTTGTGACAGAAAAAAATATTTTGTGGACTCTGCCTGCCAACAGAAAAAATATATTTGTTTTACTGTGCATACAGATGAAGTTCACCCACCAAAAAAATGACAAACTGGGCTAACTCAGTTTGCACTATCATATTAGCAAATGAAAAAAAAGTTTTTTGTGCTCTGCACTCAGAAGCTCTGCACTGACAAGCTCTGACTAGCTGAATTTCAACCCCACAAAATCAAAAAGTGGCCTACAAGGGCTTGCTTTCTTTATCACATTAGCAAGTGCAAAAATAGATTGAAGGTATACTCGTGCATGGAGGACAACACAACCGGTGCACAACACTGTTCTATGGCATGGGCCCTGCTCTGTCAGAATCTGAGTACTTGCACAAGAAAAAGAAATGTGCTGCAAGGTTGATTGAACAGGTACACAGCAGAGTTATTATCTACACAATCTGACTTCCAAACAAGCACCCATCTAGCTAGCTAATATCTCTCATTAAACAAGAGCACACTCAGCAGCAGCGTCTGTCAGCAGTGACATGCATAAAATGGGGCTGAGGGACATGGCAGCTTTTTATATAGAGAGGACATGTGATTTCAGCAGCCAATTGCAGAAGCCCTTGTGTCTGGACAGTGAGGATACTTCCTGCGCTCTGATTGGCTCGCCGCGCTTTCCTGACATAAAGTTACCGCCTACAGGAAAAAAAAAAAAATTACAAGTGCGCCGCTGATCTGACATGTTCTGAGCAATCGCCAGCCCCCCCACTCATCTACCATGTCCCCCCGCTCATCATACACAAGTACTATGCTACCAAAACTGTTAAAAAGACTGTAGTTGCCCCGCAATCACGTTCCCGCACTTATTCACCGAACGTTGCCAATTTTTCCCGAATTTAAGAAATTTTGCTTGCCTTTCCAATCACAAATCCAAATGTGCCATATTCATGTCGAATTTAAGTTGTAAGTCCGGATTTCGAACAATTTTGCTCATCACTAGTTATTACCTCAAAATGACATGTCAGATTTTAAAAATGAGGCTCGATCATTAATGTACAAAGTGTCTCTGTCCTTAAGGTGTTAAAAGCAATTAAAAAGTTGTATGCTCCCCATAATAAAAAATTCAAGGGTCTCAGAAAACGACAAAAAACAATTTTGTTATTCAAAGTGTATATTTTTAATGGTGATAAAACATACTTTAAAAAATCTATATAAACATGCTATCTTGGAAATCAAGTAAAGTGAATTCCTTCAAAATAAAAACTAAACAACAATGATGTTGCTTTGCTGTTTGGAGGAATACAAGAATCAGATACTCTAAGCAAGGCTGCTGAGCAGTGTGGAGGCTGCATTTTTAAGTGCGGGGCAGCAGATAAGTGCATAGTTAATCAATATCATAGTTTAACCCAAGAGCATAGTTTGGTGTTTTCTTTACTAGTTTTCCATTGTTTTCTGCTTTTATTTGTACTGTTTGTCCCCATTTAGTATGTGCTCCATGGACATTGCTACCAGGTGTGCATGTGGGGGTTCCCAGTTGGGGAACACCTACATTTTTGATGGAGAAATTCACGAGTGTCGGTGCTCTGTGGAAAAGTTGCCCACCTTCTCCCACTGGTCACCCCACTGCCTCTTACTGCCTGTTATGGTTCCTCCCCCTCAGCACTGCTGGCCTCGCTCCACTTGCCAGCTTCCCAAATTGGGGCAGTGACTTAGTCATCCACCACCTCGTCTTCCACTGCTGCACCCTGGTCCTCTTGAGTTGGTGACTTAACAACAACCTGACTTATCGGCAACTGTGTCTCATCATCATCTCCTTCCTTAGACAAAATTTGCCGTTCCCCACTGTCATCTTCTTGTGACCACAACTGCTTCAAGTTTTGTGCATCACTAAACAACATGTCCTTCCATCCCTCTTTGAACATGCAGGGTGAGAGGACACAATCAAGAAATTATAATCTGAAGAGCTCCTCAGAGTGTCCTAGTGTGGGATCACTGGTGTACTGGGGCTCAGCATGGTGGGAGGAAGGAGTATCAGGGTGAGGATTAAGTGATCCAGACTCTTGACTGGTGAGATTGGATTGTGTGTAAGACTGGGTGGTGCGGGAAAGCATGCTGGAAAATTATCTGCTATCCAACTGTCCACTTGTTTGCACTGGTGTGGCTTCAGAAATGGTGTCCCATGCATCCCTACAAAGTGGGACAAGAAACTATGTGATGTTGATGGGTGTGTTGCTTGTGCTTCATCAACAGGCACAGTTGCACCTGCCCCACGTCCTCGCTGTCCGCATGCACCATCATCAGCACTTCCACTTGCCAGTTCCTTACCGCACGCATTTTCTAATTGCTAGGTCCCTGGAAACTATGTTTCCTTGAATAATTGAAACTAAATTATTTTATAAAAACCACCACAAATTTCACACAAAGCAGGTTAAACTGTATGGATGACAAAAGTAAATTTTTTTGGAACAATAAAATTGGGTCACCTGTAGCAGGCAAAGCATTTTTTTTTCAATTTCAAACTACTGTAATTTCACACCAAGCAGGTTAAACTATATGGATGACAATGTAGTAAAAAAAAATTTTTCACCCCCCCCCCAAAAAAAAAAATGTGGTCACCTGCAGCAGCTATATATTTAGCAACTGACTGCAAAGCTCTAAGCCCTGCCTAGATGCTGTTTTCAGCCACTCTCCCTGCTCCTGCAGATGTCCCAAAGCTAAATGCAGAATGTATCGCATAGAAACAGCAAAGCACAAGATTAGCCCTTAGAAGGACTTTTAATATGATGGTTCAGCATGAGCAACAGCATCACCACTAGAGGACTCTGATTCCTGAAACCGTGCACACACAGGTCTAGACAACTACGCTCTCCCTCCAATCACAACTGTCCCTGAGCTGTGCAATGGCGTCAGTGTGCCGAGTGTGGCGGTGCCGGTATTTTAATAACCTCTGAGGTAATGCGGCCAGCAAATCACAGTAATGCTAGTACCAAGATGGCTACGGCATTACAGTAACTGGCAGGCAATCCCCATATGTTTATTGGCTGTGTAACAAGCGCCAAACATGCCGGGCAAAGACTCGAGCATTAAATCCGAGCACCAGCCAATGCTGAGCACATACGAGCACCCAGATACTAGAGTGATATCCGAGTATCACCAAGTATATTTGTTAATCACTATTGGAGACTCTTATGTCAGCCACAAAATACAATGTGGTAGGCATTATGGCTGGATGAAAGCCATGACAGGGTGCTAAGTGTATAGGGTTACATACATTTAAAAAGGACAGGAAAGACAGAAAAAGGTGGAGGATTATGTATTTTCATTAAATCCAACTTAAGACCTGTGCTCAATGACGACATTGTTGTGAGCTGCGACAACGTAGGGGTAAATGTACATGGGGATGGCAATAATGGAAAGCCGATAGTTGGAGTTTGCTACAAGCCTCCTAATATAGCTGAAGAGGTAGAGGATGAAATGCTGCAACAAATTAAAAAGGCAGCAAATAACAATAGGGTCCTCATTATGGGGGATTTTAACTATCCAGACTTTCAATGGGACATAGAATCTTCTGGTGGTGCTAAAAGCTAAAAAAAATCCAATTTTTTGCCAATCCCAAATTTACTCCAAAAGTTAATAATGAATGTGTATTATGAGAAATCTAGTACCAATAAACCATGGCAATACATATAAATAGTACCAAAAAACAAAAAGCCATTAAGGTCAGTATCAGGTTTATTAATAGAAATTGTAAACACAATAAGGTAAAACAGAGGAGTAAATAGAGAGCAATGCTAATACGCCAGTCAAACAGCAGAGGGAGATGGGCTGTAGCATACATTACACAGTTCAAAGATAGGAACATGTACAATTAGTGTTGAGCGATACCTTCCGATATCAGGAAATATCGTATCGGATTGGATCGGGCCGATACCCAAAAAGTATCGGATATCGCCGATTCCGATACCGGAAACCAATGCAAGTCAATGGGACACAAATATCGGAATGAAAATAAACCCTTTCTTTCCTTGTAGGTTAATTCTACATGAAGTAAAACAACTAAGAATAATGTAGAATGACATGAAAAGCCGGCAATTCATCAGCGCATACACCGGTACCCGACAATTTACAACAGAAAGAATAGAGCTTCACACATAGATTAGATAGATAGAAACATGTCAGTCACATATATATGAAGTACAGTGACAGTGTTGCTTACTGTACTTGTCATTTAGTGTAAAGGATTTATTTAAAAAAATATTAGTGTTTTCGTGCACCGTCTCTTTAAAAAAGCCGGCCGGCAATTCAGCATCTGTACCCGACAATTTAGAATAGAAAGAATAGAGAATCATACATAGATTAGATAGATAGAAACATGTCAGTCACATATATATGAAGTACAGTGACAGTGTTGCTTACTGTACTTGTCATTTAGTGTAAAGGATTTATTTAAAAAAATATTAGTGTTTTCGTGCATCGTCTCTTTAAAAAAGCCGGCCGGCAATTCAGCATCTGTACCCGACAATTTAGAATAGAAAGAATAAAGAATCATACATAGATTAGATAGATAGAAACATGTCAGTCACATATATATGAAGTACAGTGACAGTGTTGATTACTGTACTTGTCATTTAGTGTTAAAATAAAGGATTTATTTAAAAAAAAATTGGCGTGGGGTTCCCCTTAATTTTAGGCTCTAGCGGAGGTTAAGCAGACAGCTGGGGCAAATGTTTGAAGCCTGGGAAGGGGGTAATACCCACGGAGCTTCCCAGGCTACTAATATCAGCCCCCAGCTGAATACCTAGCCTTTACTAGCTATTAAAATGGGGGAACCCCCCCAAAAAAATAACGTGGGGTCGCCCCTAATTTAATAGCTAGCAAAGGCTAGGCAGACAGCTGGGGGCTGATTTTAATAGCCCAGGAAGGGTGCCATGAATATTGGCCCCCTCCCAGGCTAGAAACACCAGCCGTCAGCCGCCCCAGAAATGGCGCATCCATAGGATGCGCCAATTCTGGCACTTAGCCTCGCTCTTCCCAGTGCCCTGTAGCGGTGGCAGTGGGGTAATAGGGTTGGGGTTGATGTCAGCTTATAATGCCAGCTGACATCAAGCCCAGGTTAGTAATGGAGAGGCGTCTATAAGACACCCTCATTACTAACCCCATAGTCAAAGTTAAAAAAAAAAACACAAACACCCAGAATAAAGTCCTTTAATTGAAATAAAGACACAATTCTTTATTGTTCTAAATTAAACCATACTTACCATCACGCCCATTCCAGCTGAAGCCAACGATCTCCTGCAATAAAAGAAAAATAATAAAGCAACCTCATCCTTACCTTTCCATGGTTCCCACGACAGCTTCAGCTCTGCTACATCGAGATGACAGGCTGGACCGCAGCAGAACGCTGCCATCCAGCCTGTCATCCCGCAGACACTGAGAAGCGCAGGCATGCTTGCGCTCCTCAGTGTCTCTCTGTGACGTCATCCAGATGAGCCGAGTTCATGTCCAATGAACTCAGCTCACCTCATGCACGTCACTGACAGCGTGGGAAAATTCTCGCGCTGAAGTGCTGAGTGCAGGAGAATTTTCCCACGCTGTCAGTGACGTGCATGAGGTGAGCTGAGTTCATTGGACATGACCTCGGCTCATCTGGATGCCGTCACAGCGAGACACTGAGGAGCACAAGCATGCCTGCGCTACTCAGTGTCTGCGGGAAGACAGGCTGGATGGCAGCGTTCTCCTGCGGTCCAGCCTGTCATCTCGATGTAGCAGAGCTGAAGCTGTCATGGGAGCCATGGAAAGGTAAGGATGAGGTTGCTTTATTATTTTACTTTTATTGCAGGAGATCGTTGGCTTCAGCTGGAATGGGCGTGATGGTAAGTATGGTTTAATTTAGAACAATAAAGAATTGTGTGTTTATTTCAATTAAAGGACTTTATTCTGGGTGTTTGTGTTTTTTTAAATACTTTAATAGAAATTCATGGTGGTCATGTCTAATATTGGCGTGACCCCATGAATTTCGGGCTTAGGGCCAGCTGATAATGCCAAGCTGGCCTTAACCCCTTTATTACCCAGTGAGCCACCGCACCAGGGCCCTGGATGAGTTGGGTACAGCGCCAGAAGATGGCGCTTCTATGAACGCGCCATTTTCTGGGGCGGCTGCGGACTGCAATTTGCAGCGGGGGTGGCCCAGAAAGCTTGGGTCTCCCTGCGCTGCGGATTCCAGCCCCCAGCTGCCTAGTTGTACCTGGCTGGACACAAAAATAGGGCGAAGCCCCCCGCATTTTTTTTTTTAATTATTTCATGAAATTCATGGAATAATTAAGAAAAAAAGGGCTTCCCTATATTGTTGTGTCCAACCAGGTACAAAGAGGCAGCTGGTGGTTGGGGGCAGCCCATTCCTGCCTGCTGTACCTGGCTGGACACAAATATAGTGCGAAGCCCCACGTCAATTTTTTTTTAATTATTTCATGAAATAATTTTTTTAAAAAAGGGCTTCCCTATATTGTTGTGTCCGGCCAGGTACAAATAGGCAGCTGGTGGTTGGGGGCAGCCTGTTCCTGCCTGCTGTACCTGGCTGGACACAAATATAGGGCGAAGCCCCACATCAATTTTTTTTAAAATAAATCCTTTATTTTAACACTAAATGACATTTGAGGAGTTAATAAAGATGCAGTCCCTAAATTATTATTTATTTTTTAATTAATTTTTCCCAAAACTTTTGACGTGGGCTTCGCCATATTTTTGTATGCCAGCCAGGTACAGCATCCAGCTTCTATGAACGCGCCATTTTCCGGGGCGGCTGCGGACTGCAATTTGCAGCGGGTGGGGCCCAGAAAGCTTGGGCCTCCCTGCGCTGCAGATTCCAGCCCCCAGCTGCCTAGTTGTACCTGGCTGGACACAAAAATAGGGCGAAGCGCCACACATTTTTTTTTTTAATTATTTTATGAAATTCATGGAATAATTAAGAAAAAAAGGGCTTCCCTATATTGTTGTGTCCGGCTAGGTACAAATAGGCAGCTGGTGGTTGGGGGCAGCCCGTTCCTGCCTGCTGTACCTAGCTGGACACAAATATAGTGCGAAGCCCCACATAATTTTTTTTTAATTATTTCATGAATTTCCTGAAATAATTAAAAAAAAATTGACGTGGGGCTTCACACTATATTTGTGTCCAGCCAGGTACAGCAGGCAGGAACGGGCTGCCCCCAACCACCAGCTGCCTTTTTGTACCTGGCCAGACACAACAATATAGGGAAGCCCTTTTTTTCTTAATTATTCCATGAATTTCATGAAATAATTAAAAAAAAAAAAAACGTGGAGCTTCTCCCTATTTTTGTGTCCAGCCAGGTACAACTAGGCAGCTGGGGGCTGGAATCTGCAGCGCAGGGAGGCCCAAGCTTTCTGCCCCCCCCCCCCCCCCGCTGAGAATTGCAGTCCGCGGCCGCCCCGGAAAATGGCGCGTTCACAGAAGCTGGATGCTGTACCTGGCTGGCATACAAAAATATGGCGAAGCCCACGTCAAAAGTTTTGGGAAAAATTAATTAAAAAATAAATAATAATTTAGGGACTGCATCTTTATTAACTCCTCAAATGTCATTTAGTGTTAAAATAAAGGATTTATTTAAAAAAAAAATGGCGTGGGATCCCCCATAATTTTAGTCTCTAGCGGAGGTTAAGCAGACGGCTGGGGCAGATGTTTGAAGCCTGGGAAGGGGGTAAAACCCACGGAGCTTCCCAGGCTACTAATATCAGCCCCCAGCTGAATACCTAGCCTTTACTAGCTATTAAAATGGGGGACCCCCCCAAAAAAAATGACGTGGGGTCCCCCCTATTTTAATAGCTAGCAAAGGCTAGGCAGACAGCTGGGGGCTGATATTAATAGCTCAGGAAGGGTGCCATGAATATTGGCCCCCTCCCAGGCTAGAAACACCAGCCGTCAGCCGCCCCAGAAATGGCGCATCCATAGGATGCGCCAATTCTGGCACTTAGCTTCGCTCTTCCACGCTGCCCTGGTGCGTTGGCAGGGGGTAATAGTGGTGGGGTTCATGTCAGCGCCAGCTGCCATGAAGCCCAGGTTAGTAATGATGGCCGTCTATATGACACCCCCATTACTAACCTACAAAGTGTTAAAAAGAAAAAACACACTACACCCAGAAAAAAATAATTTATTTGAAATAAAACACACCATTTTATTTAATTCTTAGTTTACTAAAAAAAAATAGTTACCTGTCCACGTTCCTGCGCTGATCTCCCATGCACAGCTGTCACATCTGGAGAAGGTGACAGCTGTGCATGGCTGCTGTAAGCTCACGCTGCCGGGAACACGTCCGCTCCCGGCAGCAGGAGCCACTGACTGAGGTCACCGGAGTGCATTCAGGCAGCGCAGCTCCGGAGACCTCCTTTACGGCACTGCTGTACCGTGGGAATTTCTCACGATACAGCAGTGCCGTAAAGGAGCTAACCGGAGCAGCGCTGCCTGAACTCCGGTGAACCCTTACGGCCCCGTCATTCTAGCGGCGGCAGCGGTTCAGAGCGGTCACATTCTATGTGGCTGCTCTAAACTGGAGATCTTCGTGGGACACTCGTGGACTACTACGGAGGGGTAAGGATAAGGTTGTGGTTTATTATTTTATATTTTATTACAGGAGATCGATGGCTTCGGGGAATTAGGTGTCTAGGTGAGTATAGGTGTAGTTTTTTATTTTTTACTTTATTTTAGGTGGCGATCGGCGGGGACAGATAATGTATGAACTAATTTCTTTTAGGTAACCACTGGCCACCAATGACATGTATCTAACATTTATTGGGGACACAGTAGGGCAATTTAAATAGCAGGATCAGGCTGATGGGAACTACTGCTCCCATCAAGCTGATCCTGCTGGCACGTGTGGACGGGGGACAGACATAGGCCGATGGGAGTAGTAGTGTCACATCGGCCTATGTCTGCCTGCACGCACAGACACCCCGCACACACACCCCGCACACACACACCCCGCACACACACACCCCGCACACACACACCCCGCACACACACACCCCGCACACACACACCCCGCACACACACACCCCGCACACACACTAAATCATGACGGGTCCGGGAGGTGAGGCTGACCTGTGCGGCCGTGGGAAAGTTCATGTGAGTTCATGCAATGCAGTCAAGCATGAACTCACATGAACCCTCTGAGGGCACCGCGGCGACTTCAAATGAACAGCTGATCGGCATCACCTGATACCTCAGCTGTTCATTTGAAATAACCGGCGGGAAAGCGCAGCACAGAACGGGAAAGCCGGCGGTGAAGTCTTTTCACTGCCGGCTTCCCCGCCCGGGTCCTTCACTCCTTGGTGCTGCGCTCCCCGCCCGGTCCTAATTTACGATTGGGATTGGAGGTGGTGAGGGGAGCGGAGGATCGGGGTGGGAGGCTGCGGGGAAGCAGTATGGGGCTGTGTGATTGTTTAAAAGACGGCGACTTTTTACCGCCCGCCGGCTTTTAAACAATCAGGAGAATTCTCCCACGCTGGGATGGCATTCTGATGACAGGCTGGATCTCAGCTGAGCGCTGCCACCCAGCTTGTCATCCTTCACAGACACTGCAGAGCGCAGGCATTATGGGAACTTCCGATTCCGGTATTCGATATTATAAAAGTATCGGAATTAAGTATCGGAATTCCGATACAGTGAATATCGGCCGATACCCGATATTTCAGTATCGGAATGCTCAACACTATGTACAATACATAAGGGGCATGGATGTATTAAAGTGCTTTTAAATTTGTGAAAAAGCACTATTATCCAATATCCACCAAGCAGTATCAAAAAGCCAAATCAGAAAAGGTCACATATATATTTACCTGTAGCCATCTCCTACTGCTGTGCCGATGCCAGGACCTTGGTGGATATTGGATAATAGTGCTTTTTCATTAGCATTGCTCTCCATTTACTCCTCATCTTTACCTTGTTGTGTTTACAACTTCTATTAATAAATCTATTATACTTACCTTAATGGCTTTTTGTTTTTTGGTACTGATTGTGCTAAAAGCTGCAAGTTCTTAGACGTAATTCAAGACAATTACCTCTCTCAGCTGGTAGATGAACCAACCAGGGGAGGTAATCTGCTGGATCAGGTTCAGTCAAATGGACCAGATACAATTTCAGATCTACAGGTCAGAGAGCATTTGGGATGCAGTGACCATAATATGGTACGCTTCAATGTAACTTTCAATCAAACATCCAAGAGGGGAAATGCAAAAACCTGGAACTTTAGGAAAGCTGATTTAAACAAATTAAGGGTAGAGCTTAATCGTGTAGACCGGGGGATTGCCATGGTAACTAGGGATACTGAACATAAATAGGGCATGTGTCGGTGCATCTTATAGTCCGAAAAATAACTTTTTTCACAAAAATGTTACTTTAGACCCATTTTTTTTTATTTTCGCAGGGATAACAGGAAAAAAATGGACCCCAAAATTTGTTGTGCAATTTCCCCTGAGCATGCAGATACCCCATATGTGGGGATAAAACACTGTTTGGGTGCACGGCAGGGTTCGGAAGGGAAGGAGCGCCATTTGACTTTTTGAATGTAAAATTTGCTTGAATAATTAGCGGACACCATGTTGCATTTGGGGAGCCCCTGATGTGCCTAAATGGTGGAAACCCCCCACAAGTGACCCAATTTTGGAAACTAGACCCCTCAGGGAACTTATCTAGGTGTGTGGTGAGCACCTTGAACCCCCAGGTGCTTCACAGAAGTTTATAACATTGAGCCGTAAAAATAAAATTTTCACATTTTTCCACCAAAAATATTTTTCAGCCCCCAATTTTGCATTTTCATAAGGGTAACAGGAGAAACTGCACCATGAAATTTGTTGTGCAATTTCTCCTGAGTAAACAGATACCCCATATGTGGGGAAAATCCACTGTTTGGGCGCCCACGGCAGAGTTCGGAAGGGAAGGAGCGCCATTTGACTTTTTGAATGTAAAATTTGCTTGAATAATTAGCGGACGCCATGTTGCCTAAACATGTTGTGTTTGGGGAGTCCCTGATGTGCCTAAATAGTGGACACCCCCCCAGTGACTCCGTTTTGTAACTACACCCTTCCCGGATTTTATCAAGGGGTATAGTGAACATTTTGAACCCAGAGGTACGACACAGAATTTGATAACATTAGGTCATCATATTGAATAAGTTGTCATTAGTCTTGAGTGCAAGTGGTCGCTATTTGAGTTTGCATTGGGTACTCGGGTATGCACCAAGTATCGCAGGTGCTCAAGTGACATGCTTGAGTCCCCGCCCCGCATGTATCACGGTTATTAGACACCCAAAAAAAAAACATGCGGGGATCGCTCGTGCATGGCAGGCAATCCCCGCGAGTTTTTTTGGGCTGTATAACAGCTGCAAAACATTTGGGGCTGAGACTCGAGCATATCACTCAAGCACCCGCTATACTCGGTGCATACCTGAGCACCTGATGCAAACTCAAGTAGTGAGCACTTGCGCTCAACATTAGTCGCCATATCGTCGTCATTTCTTTTCTTTACTTCTGAAAAAATCCCAACCCCAACTCTGACCCTAGCCTAACCCTAACCTTAGCCTAATCCTAACCCTAGCCCAACCCTTGCCCAACTCTAGCCCTAACCTTAGCCTAACCCTAGCACAACCCTAACCCTAGCCCAACCCTAACCCTAACCCTGGCCCTAACTCTAGCCCAACCCCAACCCTAGCACAACCCTAACCCTAGCACAACCCTAACCCTAGCACAACCCTAACCCTAAAGTTTATTTTTTATGCCGTTCCTCGTGCGGTATAAGTGATTAGACATCTTTATTCTTCGAGTCGGTGCAATTACAGCGATGCCAGATTCATATTGGGTTTTTATGATTGACGGCTGTCACACACTAAAAAACCCTTTTTTTTGCAAAGACTAGTTTTTACATCGCCATATTTTAAAAATCAATAATTTTTCCATATTTTGGCTGACAGAGTCATGTGATGGCTTGTTTTTTGCGGGACAAGTTGACGTTTTTATTGGTACCATTTTCAGGCACGTGACATTTTTGATCGCTTTCTATTCTGATTTTTGGAAGGAAGAATAAACCAAAAACCAACAATTCAGGAATTGTTTTTTTTTTTATGCCATTCTGCGTGTGGTAAAATTGATAAGACAGCTTTATTGCTCGGGTCCGTACGTTTACAGTAGTACCGCATTTATATTTTTTTATATTTTGGCGCTTTTACACAATAAAAACTATTTTATAGAAAAAAGAATTGTTTTTGCATCGCTTTATTCTGTGAGTTATAACTTTTTTATTTTTCGGCCGTTGGAGCTGTATGGCAGCTTGTTTTTTGCAGGACAAGATGACGTTTTTAGTGGTACCATTTTTATTTACATTCGTCTTTTTTATCACATTTTGTTCCTTTTTTTGTTTGGTGGTATGATGATAAAACATCGTTTTATGTTTTGTTTTTTATTTTATTTTTTTACCATGTTCACTAAAGGGGTTAACTAAAGTGAGAATTTTATAGGTCAGGTCGTTCCGGACGTGGCGATACCAAATATGTGTACTTTTACTGATACGTATCTGGCCCAGTACGCCCTGGGCCAGAAAGGGGTTAATGACTTTGTGCATGGAATTAAGAGTAAAACGGTAGTCTTGGCTGATGACACCAAACTTTGTAGGAGATTAAAATCTAACCTTGACATTACAATACGATCTGGATAAGATGTCTTACTGGGCAAACACTTGGCAAATGAGATTTGATGTTGAGTAATGCACCTAGGAAGAAGTAATCCTATTGCTGCATACAGGTGCATCTCACTAAATTAGAATATCATCAAAAAGTTAATTTATTTCAGTTCTTCAATACAAAAAGTGAAACTCATTATATAGAGTCAATACAAACAGAGTGATCTATTTCAAGTGCAGTGTGGTCACAGGTCTGCAGCTCGCATGCGCGGCAAGGGTTGACTAGCCTGGACGTTTTTTGAGACCGCAAAGGATGACTCAACTCACGTTATCTCCCAACTTTGCAAAGAACGACTCAGAGGCAAAAATTACAATAATTTGACTACTACATGCATGAACTGGTGCATGCATGATCAACACGCATTAGTCTGGGAATCTCACCGTGATAAAATGCGGACCGGCGGGCCTTGCCAACCACTAGCAGCCCCCCCCCATCAACCTTATCTGCTGCTTCTTCCTACTCCGTCACCGTGCCAAGTGTTCTCACACAGGTCTCCAGCCGCAGAACCTCCACTTGTTTATCCGCTTCAGTCGGGGTGAGTAAGAGCCCGTCAGCTGTAACGAAAGTGGACATGCATGCCTGCTGTTTTTGTTTCACCAAGCACACCACATCTTTCTCAATCCATCGTAACATCTCCACCTGCACCTCACTCATGATCCAGCAGTTTTTAGTGTTCACCCTACTCCACCTTCTCTAAGCACAGCAGCCAGCACTCAGTTTCACAATTGTTGTCACGTAAAAGATTGTTTCATCCTACACATGATGAAGCTAAGAGGTTGAACTCCACCATCTCCAATCTGTTGGCCAAGGAAGTGCTGCCTTTCCGCCTGGTGGATGCAGACTGTTTCCGAAAGCTGATGGCTATCGCAGTCCCCAAGTACCTGTTGCCCAGTTGCCATTATTTCTCTAACAAAGCTGTGCCTGCACTACCCCAGCATGTTTCAGACATCACCCGTTCCTTGACTAAATGTCTGCCAGGGTGCATTTCAACACATACACCTGGACGAGTAAGCATGGCCAAGGGCGTTACATCTCGCTGACTGGGCACTGGGTGACTCTGGTGGCTGTGGGAGCAGGCGGCAAAGGAGCTGCTCCAAAAGTCTTGGAATCCACAAGGCTTATGGGAAAAACCTTTTTATCTAACACTTCCTCCACGGATTCTGCCTGCTCCTCCTCTAGGGCCTCCTCTTCCACCCTCAAACTCTGCCCTAATGAGACACGCATTCCAACAATGCAGAGAGAATCCCCTCCACCTTAGTACTGTGCAGCTAGGGCTCACTGCAATCATGTAATGTTAAAATTAATATGCCTTGGAGATTGCAGTCATACAGATCATGAGTTGTGGACAGCTATCTAGGCCAATTTTGTGCAATGGCTGTCTCCACTAAACCTAGAGCCAGGCAATTTCTCTGCAACTATCCAGGACTGGATGCGCTGCTGCAGAAAGCACGGTCGCTATGTGCTCATTTACGCCGTTCACACCCTACCGGTCATCACCTTGCATCGATACAGAGGTCTTTGGCCATACCGGTTAACTGGTTGATATGTGATGTGCCGAGACGGTGGAATTCCACTCTGCACATGTTGCAATGACTGTGGCAGTAGCAAAGAGCCCTGGTGCAGTATCTCATGTCGTATGGCCTGGGCCAACGCAGTATGGACGTGGTGCAAATCATGTTTGCGGAGTGGGCACAGATTAAGGACCTCTGATCACTTCTGCACAGTTTCTAAATGGCTACTAAGATGGTTAGCACTGATGATGCCCTCATCAGCATCACTATTCCAGTCATCTACATGCTGGAGCACACTTTGAATAGTCTGCGGAAGGAGGTGGTGGTCCCAGAGTAAGAGGTGGAAGCAGAGGAAGATGCGTAAGGGACAACAATGTCTGTAAGTTTCAAACTCGTCTCACAGGCGGGTATCAAGGTATGGAGGATTACAGCTATCAAGGGGGGCTTGTGGTACCAGACAAACTGTTAGTTAAGTTGCAGGAGCCGAGGAACTGGAGGAGGACAAGGAGAAAGGTGATGGGTGAGCAACAGTCAGGAGATGAAGAGGATAATGATCCCCTCACTGTTGTCCGTGGTTGGCGGGAGGGGATTGAGGAAGCAAGCATCAGTGTTACCCAGCCACCAACAAGCCATGGCCTTTGGACCTCATGGAAGAGCCTGACATATGAGCGCCTTCTTGCTGCACTATCTGCAACATGATCCCCATATTGCTAGGATTTTAAATAGTGCCGACTACTGGGTTTCCATTCTGCTAGATCCACGGTACAAGAGTAAATTTTGCCAGATGCTTCTTGCCCTGGAAAGGGAGAAGCACATGCTGGAGTATCGAAACATGCTTTTAGACAACCTTAAGAGTGGTTTTCCCCAAGACAGCAGTGAGGCACACATTGTGCATTGCAGTTCTAGACTTCCAACCCCAGGAATGTCAATTCTTAAATGTAAAAACATTAGCAACAGGAGTGTAAGTGGCAGAAGTAATTTCTGGGAGTAGTTTCACACATTTTTAGACCAGCTTGTGCACCAGAACAACAGACTACAAGTCTGACACGTAGTAAACGACTGGAGAGGATGGTGCAGGAGTATCTCGAGCTCAATAGCAATACCATCAGGGAGGGTTTGGACCCATTTACATTTTGGTCTTCAAAAATGGAAGAGTGGCCTGAGCTCGCCTCTCACGCTTTGGAGGTTTTATCATGCTCGGCAGCCAGTGTTCTCTCAGAACGTGTCTTCAGCGCTGCTGGTGGTGTCCTGATGGATAAACACATCTAGCTGCCCCCTGAAAGTGTAGACCTGCTAACTTTCATAAAGATTAAACAAGTCATGGATCTCCAAGGATGTTTGAACCCCAATCGCAGACTGTGCAGACTAGGCGATGGTGCAGTTTTTAGTGTACTGAATTGATCTTGCAATATTGCAGTCTGTGATCTCTTTGTCGTGGCTTCTGTGCCTGCTGTTGCTGATGTTACCAATAATTTTTTGAAATGTGGAGACTCCTGGTTGGTTCTCCATCTGGTGTTTTTCCTGTAGTGGAAATTGATGCCACATTGTTGGTGTCTACCCCTAATTTTTTGAAATGTGGAGACTTGTGGTTGGGTCTACTTCATGTGTGTTGCCTGTAGCAGTAAGGCTTTCAGACCAGCAGGCCTGCACTTTCAGTCAACTACCTGTGTTATTATTCTTACATTTTTATAACAATACTATTCTACAAAATTGATATTTGTGCCAAGCTTGTGTGGCTGAGCCGAAAAGCAATTTGAGCTGTTGCATGTGGTGTCAGGGCTCCCAGTACAGCAGCTCTACACCGAATCAATTGATGCCACTTTGGTGGTATCTGGTCCTAATTTTTTTTAAATGTGGAGACTCGTGGTTGTGTCTCCATCTGGTGTGTTTCCTGTAGTGGAAGAGGTGTCGGTCCCCATAATACTATTTTTACTCTGGAGAAATTGATGCCACTTTGTTGGTCTCTGTGCCTAATTTTTTGAAATGTGGAGATTTGTGGTTGGGTCTCCTTCATGTGTGTTGCCTGTAGCAGTAAGGCTCCCAGACCAGCAGGCCTGCACTTACTTTCAGTCAACTACCTGTGTTACTATCCTTTACATTTTTCTTGCAGTAGTATTCTACAAAATTGATATTTGTGCCAAGCTTGTGTGGCTGAGCCGAAAAGCAATTTGAGCTGTTGCAGGTGGTGTCAGGGCTCCCAGTACTGCAGCTCTACACCGATCCCTCACCCACCTCATCTTAATTTGAAGTTACTTTCAAACCTGTAAATGCTAGCCAGACCCTAATACCTCATGCATGGCCCATGGCTGACTGCTGCTGTACCATATAATTTGTACTGTGGGTCAATTGATGCCACTTTTCCTGGTATCTGCCCATAATTTAAGCTGTTTGGGCAGCTTTTGGGCCCCTTTGAAGGAGTTGTGTATGCATTTGGTTTTGCCTCCCATTGAATCCAATGGGAATCGGATATGTTCGTTGGACATCGGGAAGTTCGCCGAGAACAACTGATCCAAACCTTGAAAGGTTTGCTCATCTCTAGACACAACTTCTCTTAAGGCGCCCATACACGAGACTAAAGTCAGCCGAATCTGTCGATATCGGTGGGCTCAGATTACATTTTAATGTGTATGGGGACCTACTGATTCTCCTTCGACAGTTGATATCTGGGGAGATAACAATTTGGCATGTTCAATTTTGGACTGCTAATACTTTTGTTCTAGGTGAGAGAAGTAGTCACCAAAGGAGGTTGGCAGTGCCTTTCTCAAAGAGAACAAAGGATGGCTTTTCATAGTGAATGTTTCTGTATATGTAGAGTCAGGAGAGACAGCCGCCAGTCGAACGATTGGCCGAACCATCGCTTGTTCTATAACTATCTACAGTGGAAAGAAAAAAAAACAAACCGAACCTGCGGTCCCTAGATCAATATGGAACAATAAAATAGTGTCTTAAGAATCAAATACCTTTATTGTATATAAAAACCATGGTACCCTATATAAGAGAAGTACATGTGCAGCACATCACATATATTAAATAGATAGAAAAAAGATTATACAAATATAATGGTTACACAGGAAAGAAACACATATTACTGTAGTCAATTCAATTAAAGAAGCACCTGAAAAAACTCTCCACTATTCCATAATGCATAAATGAAGGGATGGTATTTACTTGGTATGAATCTAGACTGTATGCCATCAAATACAGAGGGAGGGATCCAATAAATGCAACATGCACAACTAAGGTTAAGGTCAAAGTATATATCATTTACAGTAATCTCTCACAACTGTGTGTATGACCCATATATCCAATCCATCCATACTGGAGGCAACAGTCCGTGGAGTGTCAGGACAAGTGCAAGAGAATAACATTTTTGCAAAATGTGTCTCTGGATGCACAATGACATATCTGTGTATTGTTGGAGCACTGCACTAATGTACACCCCGACGCGCGTTTTGGACCGCCGTCCTATCTACAGTGAAAGGAGAACCTTACACAGAATGCTCTCATATCCACCTTTCCTCTCAAGCTATTTTCCAGGATTCCCAATTCCATTCTCTTACATAATGCACTGGATGGATTCCCCTCTTTTACAGAATTCTCCACAGTTATGCAGACTGCCTACTGTGTGGAAAGGTAGTCAAGAGGTCCAGGGTCACATTTCAAGAGAGCTCATAACAAACAGAGGGGTGAGACAGAGGCGTAGTCAGATCACAGTATGGGGTCAGAATTCCAAGGCAGCGGATCAAGACATAGGACTAGGCAAATGGATGTTCAAAAGCAAGGTTCAGGGTCAACAAAGATCAGAAAAAAAAAAAGCACAGAGCAAATGCACACCACTTGAGCTAAGCTGCAGCTGGCAAGGTCTGATAATAGCTAGCCAGTTAAATAGCAAGGTAATCAGGTAAGATCCTGCAGGCTCAGCCACATTGGGCAGCTGGGCTGTCAATCACAATACTGACAGTCCAGCATACCCCTGCTTCATATTGAGTGATTGGGTGGTCACTCACAATACTGATAGCTCAGCATGCCTCTATTCAAAAGAGCGTCTGAGCTGTCACTCAAAGCAAAAGGTGGCTACTTTGAAGAACCTAGAATATAAGACATGTTTTTAGTTGTTTCACACTTTTTTGTTAAGTATATAATTCCACATGTGTTAATTCATAGTTTTGATGCCTTCAGAGTGAATTTACAATTTTCATAGTCATGAAAATACAGAAAATCTTTAACCCCTTAACAACATTTGCCGTACTAATACGCGTCTGTGCCCTGGGACTTAAGAGCCAGACCCGTATTAGTACGTCATATCTTTAATGCGGCACCGCGACTTAAGTCGCGGTGACAGCATTAAAGTTACGGTGCCATCCTACCTCCTGTTAGATGGCGTCATCATCCCGGGGGCTGTCGCCGCCCCCCCGCACCAGCGATCGCTGTGATTGGCTGTTCAAATCTGAACAGCCAATCACAGCATTTCTCACTGTTTCCGGCAATGTGATTGCCGGAAACAGTGATCTGCAGCCTAGGATCAGTGCTCCTATGAGCACCGATCCTAGGATGTTCATAGGACACCCCAGCCCTGGCCCTGGACTGCTATGATCGGTGCGATCGCCGATCACATCGATCGCACCGATCGTAGCGCGACCGCGCGGTGACAGGGCGGTCATGGGGCGGTGACCGGCTTGTGACCTGCCTGTCACCGCCCCATGACCCCCTGTAATGTGATTCAAGCCCCCAGACTGCTCTGATTGGAGCGATCGATGATGACATCGATCGCTCCAATCAGAGTACCTGAATACAGGTGACCGGCGGTCACAAGGAAGTGTCACCTCTCTGTGACCCCCTGTGGTGCGTGCTCTGCTCCAGCAATATCTGATTGGTGCAATCAGTGTCACCAATCAGATGGCTGGGGCACAACATGCACGACAGGGGGTCACAGAGGGGTGACACCTCCCTGTGACCGCCTGGTCACCTGTATTCAGGTACTCTGAATGGAGCGATCAATGTCATCAATGATTTCTCCAATCAGATTACCTCCACCTGTCACCACCCCATCATCACCCTGTGACCGCCCTGCAGACCCTCACATTTGGTGAGGATTTCTACAGAGCGATCACATCTGATGTGTCTGTGCTGAGCCTTGTAGTGCCACAGAATATTCTGTGACACCACAAGACCATCTTCTCACTGTTCCAGTCGCTGCTGCTGCTGCTGCTCCTGGATCTTCTGTTCCAGCGTCCTGGATCTTCTGCTCCAGCTCCTGGATCTTCTGCTCCTGACCTGCTGTGGTTCCTGCTCCAGAGCCTGCTGCTGATCCTGCAGAGAAGACTTTGGTAAGTCTGTTCTCCCCTCATCCACCCCAATCCCCCCTCCCCCCTCTTTTTACCCCCGTAACCTTTTTTTCTGCATCCTGCAGCGGTCTCCAGCTCTGGTCCGAGTCTCCAGCTCCACTCCCGGTCACCAGCGCCGGGCTCCTGGTCACCAGCGCCGGGCTCCCGGTCACCAGCGCCGGGCTCCCGGTCACCAGCGCCGGGCTCCCGGTCACCTGCTCTGGGTCTTCTGTTCCAGTCCTGCTGACCCTTTGGTAAGTCCATCTCTGATCTCCCCTCATCCACCCCAATCCCCCTCTTCCCACTCCCCTGTCTTTTTACCCCTCTTCCCACTCCCCTGTCTTTTTACTCCCCTTCCCACCCCAATCCGCCTCACCCCAGTGTCCCTGTTAATTCTTTTGCTTCTGATCTCCAGCTCCAGTACCGGTCTCCTGCTCCCGGGCTCCTGCTCCCGGGCTCCCGGTCACCAGCTTAGGGCTCCTGGTCACCAGCGCCGGGCTCCTGGTCTCCTGCACCGAGCTCCTAGTCTCCTGCACCGAGCTCCCGGTCTCCTGCTCTGGGTCTTCTGCTCCAGTCCTGCTGACCCTTTGGTAAGTCCATCTCTGATCTCTCCTCATCCACCCCAATCCCCCTCTTCCCACTCCCCTGTCTTTTTACCCCCCTTCCCACTCCCCTGTCTTTTTACCCCCCTTCCCATCCCAATCCGCCTCACCCCAGTGTCCCTGTTAATTCTTTTGCTTCTGATCTCCAGCTCCAGTACCGGTCTCCTGCTCCGGGCCCCCGGTCTCCTGCTCCGGGCCCCCGGTCTCCTGCTCCGGGCCCCCGGTCTTCCTGCTCCGGGCCCCCGGTCTTCCTGCTCCGGGCCCCCGGTCACCAGCGCCGGGCTCCCGGTCTCCTGCTCCGGGCTCCCGGTCACCAGCGCCAGTCTCCTGCTCCGGGCTCCCGTCTTCCTGCTCCGGGCTCCCGGTCACCAGCGCCGGGCTCCCGGTCACCAGCGCCGGGCTCCTGCTCCGGGCTCCCGTCTTCCTGCTCCGGGCTCCCGGTCACCAGCGCCGGGCTCCTGCTCCAGGCTCCCGTCTTCCTGCTCCGGGCTCCCGGTCACCAGCGCCGGGCTCCTGCTCCGGGCTCCCGGTCCTGAAAGAAGAACAGAGGGGACTTTGGTAAGTAATCTGATCTCCCCTCATCCAACCCAATTCCCCTCTTCCCACTCCCCACACATTTGTGCGCACATCCAGCAGCCGCCGAGTATTGATCGGTGGCATAGTTCACCAATCCACACTCGTGCTCGCTGTTTGCACCACATACAGTATTTCCTTTTTCCACACACTCTAAATAAAGTACTGACACACACACACACACTCTCAAAGAATTGACACACACGCACCACATACATAACAAACAATGTCCTGCTCATCCCAAACTCAGTATTCAGCGGAGGAGGCATACGCTATTCTTGCCTCCGACACTGACAGTGAGGGTGAGGATCCCACATTTCTTTATTTTTCAGACTCCTCGTCATCTTCCTCCTTCTCTTCTTCCTCCTTCTCTTCTTCCTCCTCTTCCTCAGGTTCTGCTGGCCCGCCCCGCCGTCGTCGCAGGAGAGATGTTCCAGCGCCCCCCACTACTGAGCCTATATGGACTTCGCCCCCCGAAACTTATGAGCCGCTGATTCCTGATTTCGTAGCGGAATCAGGAATCAAGTTTGACACCACCGGCCTCACAGAAATAGACTTTTTCAAAGTCTTTTTCTCTGAGGATTTTATAAACCTCATGGTGGGCCAAACTAATTTATACGCTCACCAATTTTTAGAACAAAACCCCTCTTCATCATTTTCTAACTGGTCTCCTGTAGACGCAGTAGAAATGATGAAGTTTTGGGGCTTGGTCCTTCTTATGGGGATCTTGAAGAAGCCCGAGCTTCGGCAATACTGGAGTGTTGACGTTTTGTATAACACTCCAGTGTTCCGAATGGTCATGCCCCAGACACGTTTTCAGGCCATCTACAAGTTCTTGCATTACCAAGATAAAGCAAGGTGTCCTGCACGCGATGACCCGAACTTTGATCGTCATTTCAAAGTTCGGCTGGTCATCGAACACTTCAACAACAAGTTTGGTGAAGTGTACGTGCCCCAAAGGGACATCTGTGCGGATGAGTCCTTAATTTCTTTTAAGGGGTGGCTTGGATTCCGGCAGTACCTGCCCAGTAAGAGGGCAAGGTATGGGATCAAGCTGTATAAACTTTGTGAGAGTACCTCAGGATACACTCACAAGTTTAGAGTTTATGAAGGGAAGGACTCCCGGATTGAACCCCCTGAATGCCCCCCTGTTCTGGGAGTGAGTGGGAAAATTGTGTGGGACTTGGTGCACCCACTGCTTGATAAAGGTTATCACCTCTACGTGGATAACTTTTATACAAGCATCCCGCTCTTCCAGCCTGCGGTACAGTCCGCAAAATTCAGAAAGGCCTCCCAAAGACGCTAATTGGGCAGCTGCTCAAAAGGGGTGAGAGCAGAGCCCAATGTAGAGACCACCTGTTGATGGTCAAGTACAAGGACAAAAGGGATGTCCTTTTCTTGACCACCATACATGGTGATGGCAGCACACTCAGCACTGTACGAGGTTCCACTACACAGGTCGTCAAACCAGACTGTGTAGTGGGGTACAACAAGTACATGGGGGGAGTTGATCTCTCTGATCAAGTCCTCCAGCCATACAGTGCTTTGAGAAAGGCCAGAGTGTGGTACAAGAAGCTGGCCGTGCACATTGTACAGATGGCAATGCACAACGCTTTCCTTCTGTCACGATGTGCTGGCCAGACTTCTGCGTCGTATCTTCAGTTTCAGGAAACAGTTATCAAGGCCCTGATATTTGGCAGCGGTGACAGAGCGGGCCCAAGTACTTCTGGAATTGAAGGACCAAGAATTGTACCAGGCCAGCATTTCCCAGGGCAGATCCCTCACAGCGGAAAAAAGGAAAGTCGCAAAAGAGGTGCCGAGTGTGTTACCGAAGGGGAATACGCAAGGACACCATTTACCAATGTGACACCTGCCCCGACAAACCTGGCCTGTGTATGAAACACTGCTTCAAAAGGTACCATACTTCGATGGACTATTGAATTAATTTCTGACGTATGACAACCTGACGAACACTGCACAGCTGACGTAGTGTTCGTCAGGTTGTCATACATCAGTTGTGTAGTGTTCGTCAGATTGTCCTACACAACTGATGTATAACACTACATTACAAAATTCAAAAATCAACTAACACTACCAAAAAGGGGGCACTTGTTAGGCATTTCACTGTTTAGGCACATCAAGGGCTCTGAGAACATGACATGACGCCAGCAGACCATTCCATCAAAGTCTGCATTCAAAAGCGTCACTCCTTCCCTTCCGAGCCCTTACATGCACCCAAACAGTAGTTTTTTCCAACACATGGGGTATATGAGTACTCAGGAGAAATTGCACAACAACTTATGGGGTGCAATTTCTCCTGGTACCCTTGTGAAAATATTTTTTTTTGCATTTTTGTGGAAAAAATGTTTTTTTTTTTTATTTTCACAAGTCAACATTATGATTTTCTATGAGGCACCTGGGGGTTCAATGGGCTCACCACACATCTATATAAGTTCCCTGGGGGATCTAGTTTCCAAAATGGGGTCACTTGTGGGGGAGCTCCAATGTTTGGGCACACAGGGACTCTACAAATGCAACATGGTATCCGCTAAAAAATTGTCGGCTCCAATTGTTAGCGGACACCATGTTGTGTTGGGAGAGCCCCTCTGTGCCCAAACATTGGAGCTCCCCCACAAGTGACCCCATTTTGGAAACTAGACCCCCCAAGGCACCTATCTAGATGCATAGTGAGCACTTGGAATCCCTAGGTGCTTCACAAATTGATTCGTAAAAATGGAAAAGTATTTTTTTTTTCACTTTTTCATTTTTACGAATCAATTTGTGAAGCACCTGGGGGTTCCAAGTGCTCACTATGCATCTAGATAGGTGCCTTGGGGGGTCTAGTTTCCAAAATGGGGTCACTTGTGGGGGAGCTCCAATGTTTGGGCACAAAGGGGCTCTCTAAATGCAACATGGTGTCCGCTAACAATTTGAGCCGATTTTCCATTCAATTTGTTAGCAGGCACCATGTTGCATTTGGAGTGTCCCTGTGTGCCCAAACATTGGAGCTCCCCCACAAGTGACCCCATTTTGGAAACTAGACCCCCCAAGGCACCTATCTAGATGCATAGTGAGCAGTTGCAACCCCCAGGTGCTTCACAAATTGATTCGTAACAATGAAAAAGTGAAAAAAAAAACACTTTCATTTTTACGAATCAATTTGTGAAGCACCTGGGGGTTGCAACTGCTCACTATGCATCTAGATAGGTGCCTTGGGGGGGGGGGGTCTAGTTTCCAAAATGGGGTCACTTGTGGGGGAGCTCCAATGTTTGGGCACACAGGGGCTCTCTAAACGCAACATGGTGTCCGCTAATTATTCAAGCAAATTTTACAATCAAAAAGTCAAATGGCGCTCCTTCCCTTCCGAGCCCTACAGTGCGCCCAAACAGTGTTTTTTCCCCAAATATTGGGTATCTGCGTGCCCAGGGGAAATTGCACAACAAATTTTGCTTTTGCGGTCCATTTTTTCTTGTTACCCCTGTGAAAATAAAAAAAATTGGGTCTAAAGTAACATTTTTGTGAAAAAAGTTAAATGTTCGTTTTTTTCTTTCACATTCAAAAAATTCCTATGAAGCACCTGAAGGGTTAATAAAGTTCTTGAATGTGGTTTTGAGCACCTTGAGGGGTACAGTTTTTAGAATGGTGTCACTTTTGGGTATTTTCTGTCATAAAGACCTCTCAATGTGACTTCAAATGTGATGTGGTCCCTAAAAAAATGGTTTTGTAAATTTTGTTGGAAAAATGAGAAATCGCTGGTCAACTTTTAACCCTTATAGCTCCCTAACAAAAAAAAATTTTGGTTCCAAAATTGTGCTGATGTAAAGTAGACATGTGGGAAATGTTATTTATTAACTCTTTTGTGTGACATATCGCTCTAATTTCAGGGCTTAAAAATTTTCGCCAAATTTCCGTTTTTTTTCACAAATAAACGCAAGTGATATCGAAGAAATTTTTCCACAATCATGAAGTACAATATGTCACGAAAAAACAATCTCAGAATCAGGTGGATCCGTTGAAGCGTTCCAGAGTAATTACCTCATAAAGTGACAGTGGTCAGAATTGTAAAAATTGGCCCGGTCATTAACGTGCAAACCACCCGCGGGGCTTAAGAGGTTAAATGAGAAGGTGTGTCCAAACTTTTGGTCTGTACTGTATATGACAAGGTAAAAAAATACAAAATATAATGTGGGTAATATCAATATACACTGTGACAGAGTGTTATATGTGAGGGGAGATATGTTTCATTACGCTTATTATTAGTGTTGAGCGAGCATGCTCGACACTGCTCGGTACTCACCCGAGCATCTCACTACTCGGGATGTTCGGCGAGCACCGAGCATTTTCGGGTTACTCGGGCAGGAGCTCGGGTCTCCACCCTGCATGTTTGGCGCTCTTTACAGAGCCAATGAACATGCAGGGATTGCCAGCCAGTCACTGTAATGCCGCAGCCATGTTGGTTGTGGGTATTACAGTGATTGGCTGGCCGCACAGAGTCACCTCGAGTATTTAAAACCAGGCGCTACCATCTTGGACACAGTCGCTCTGGATCAGACGGTGAAGGGAGAGTGCTGCTGAGCTAGGGAGAGATTTATACTGCGAAATACGTAGTGCAGGGTCTCTAAAGCCAGCAAAATCAAACAGACAGTCCTTCTGAGGACTAATATCCATCCCAGATATCAGGCAGGCAGGATGCATAGGAGACGCACTGGTTATACCAGCAAACACTGCATTACAGTCCTGTGTGCTGCTGCTCAAATTGCTAGACTTAGCCCCAGGTCTCAGGGGCCAGGAAAAATCCTTTTTTTTCATCTAAATCCTCTTTTTTTCCCCTCAGTCAGACTGTACAAATACCCATCTTATTGACCTTTTGGTATCCCCCCCCCCCAAATAAATTGAGTGTGTCTGTGAGTGTTCAGACACAAATATATCTGTTTAAGAGAGTCTGGTTTTGGCCAGATAACTAGAACTGTGGTTTTGCAGTTCCACGGTTCAAATCTTTGTATTATCTACTTTTTTGCCTTTTTTCCATAAAAAAAAGCAGTTTGAGTGTCTCGCTGACTGTTCAGACACAAATATATCTGTTTAAAAGATTCTGGTGCAGGCCAGAGAACTAGAACTGTGGTTTTCCTCTTCCACGGTTCAAATCTCCTTTTTATTACCCTTTTGCCATTGATAGTGTGAGTGTAAGCTATTTTACTTCATTTACAATGGGCAAGGCGTGTGGCAAGGGACGTGGAACTGGACGTTCTGGTGATGGTGCGTGCAGAGGACGGGGCTGTGGCCAAGGTGAAAATGTGCCACAACCAACAGCCACATCTTCTCGCTCCCAGTTCTTGACCGAATTACTAGTGAAGCACACAACATCACCACTATTGCGAACTGAGCAGTGTGAACAGGTTATTAATTGGATAGCAGATAATACACTCTAGCGGCAGAGGTCACAGTTCGTTGCCCAACCAAGGCGTACAGGCGAGACAGACAACTCCAATCCAGCAGAGGCAGGGGAACACTGTCAACGTTCTGGGACAGTTTTCTGAGACCCGCCCAGCTTACAGGCCCTGAGGCGTGGGGTACTCTCACAAGGAGTGGAAAGTTTCAAAAGATGGTGAGGGAGTACCTTGCCGACCGTACCAGCATCCTCTGTGATTCCTCTGTGCCTTTTAATTATTGGGTATCCAAGCTGGACACTTAGAATGAACTCACTCTGTACGCCTTGGAGGTCCTGGCCTGCCCTGCCGCTGGCGTGTTATCGGAGCGTGTTTTTAGTGCCGCTGGGGGAATTATAACTGATAAGCGCACTCGCCTGTCAACTGACAATGCTGAAAAGCTGACCCTTATCAAAATGAACAAGGGCTGGATTGGGCCAAACTTCTCATCACCACCAAATGACAGCAGAGTAACAAAGTCAAATCCACTGTGTTATTTCGGGAGGTATATTCCCATGCACCGCTTCACACGCACACATGGGTATACGCTTCCTCATTTCGGCTGTTTTTTTGCTCTTCTCCTTATCCTCAGCCTCCACCACCACTATACTACCAGGGTGACCATGGTCCGTGTTGCCAGCATTGCAAGTTTCTCCGTCCTAATTTTTGGCAGCTTTTGCTTGGAAGGCATAGGCAAAGACTATGGGAGACCCACTCCCCAGTAATGGGAATAATGTCTTTAATATGCTGTACTGCATGGCTCTTGTAAGGGGAATTAAAATAGTCTTGTTAAACCACTCTGAACTCCACAGCTCTTCCAAGGGGCATTGAAATGGTGTTTTTAATTACCTCTAACCTCCATGACTCTTCCAACGGGCATTGCATTTCCTCCTAATTTTAGTCAGCTTTTGCTTTTCAATGCATAGGCGAACGCTAAGGAAGACCCACTCCCCAATAATGGGTAGAAGGTTTTTAGTATGCTGTAATCCACGTCTGTTTCAAGGGGCATTGCAGTTCCTCATAATTTTTGGAAAGCCTTCCATTCACTGCTTAGGCCAACAGTGCACAGGAGACCCAGTTGCTTTAAATGGAAAAAACGGTTTAGTTAAGGCCCTCTGACCTCCATGTCACTTCCAAGGGGCATTGGAGTGCCTCGAAATTTTTGGTAGGCATTGCACTCACTATAATTGTGTAGCCGAACCGCTCCTTTTGGTACAGAAACATATCCTACAAGACATGTGTGGTTGACTGGCCTGCTATTGATGTGAATGATCCCTGTTCCTCCTGCTCTTTCTCCTTTGCCACTACCTCATCCATCATTCATCTCCTGAAGCTTTGTTTTAATGGGAGTCATAGAACTGGGATAGTAGCAGTAAAACATCCAGCAATCCTCGGAGGAGGTAGGATATGCGCCAAAACGCTGACCACCTCAGGCCTAGCCGCTACTACATACATGTGCTTGCATTCCAAGGAACAGAAAGCTAAGGCGATGGATGGCCTCATGATCATGAATAATTTACTCATTGTGTAGGAGGCCGATCACTGCTGCTGTCTACCTTCTGAACATTGTTTTGAAGCCTGATTGACCCAAGACCCGCAATCCTGTATGTCTGGAGGACGTGTTGCACCCCAGTGTCCAACCGTGTCCCGGCTTCCACAATATTAACCCAGTGTGAAGGCGTCAGTGAGATGGACCATCCCTGGTCACATTCAGTTGTCCACGTGTTTTTCGTTAGGCTGTACTTCCCACTAAATGCACTGGGGAGGGCACAGGTAATGTTTTGGTATGCGCTCTTGTGTATAAGGCGCACAGGGACAAATAGGGGCGGCTGGGGACCGTTTATGGACACCCGGCCGCCCCCAGGTGGCTGGGGACCATGTGTGGGCACCCGGCCGCGGGGCGGCTGGGGACCGAGTATGGACACCCGGCCGCCCCCTGGTGGCTGGGGACCAAGTATGGACACCTGGCCGCCGGGGACTGAGTATGGATATCAGGCCGCCGACGCAGCCATGACGTGGGGGCTGGATTCCACCTCCACATGCATAAAAGGTCCAATTTCAAGTGCAAGCAAGCAAGCAGTATGGTATTGCAGCCTGTGGGTGGGAGGGTGGTTGGCTGCATATTTGCGCTTGCATTGCAAGGAATGGGGGAGGTACAATTGAACACTGCCCTGGGACAAGTACTTGCACGGGGATAGTTGCAAGTCTGCATCTTCTGATGCGGCAAGGATCACTTCTGATGGGCACACTTTTAGGCAGTGACCTGGGTGTCAGAGATGCTTCCAGGGGTCTTCCCCATGCTATTCCCATGTCTTTTTAGCACTGTATGCATGTGTCACACAGCACATGGCCAGATAAGGTTGTAAAATGTTAAAATGACATTTCCCGGTGAATGCATTTGTCACGGTTGAAAGCAATACAAACGTGCAAAAACGCATAAAAAATGCTACTTGTGAACATAGCCCAAGGTGTGGAGGAGTATTTTTGTTTTTGGTTATTTATTTTACCTTATACACAAGTCTTTACCCTGGAAAGGATGTTCCTTAACATATTTCACAGGAAAACAGTTTGTTTCGTTTTTGAACGTTTTATTGTGAGCCCATAAAAGTGGCTTAATATCTCTGACAACGTTGTTGACAGCAGTGACCAGGGGGTCAGAAATTCTTCCTGGGGCGATGCCCATGCTGTCCCCATGTCTTTTGAGCACTGTCACTATAGTTTTGGGCACTTTTTAGGCTTTCTACCAACTGCCGGGGGTGCCGCCGCAAAAATGCTCGGGTCTCCCATAGACTAACATTGGGCTCGTTGCTCGGGTCGAGCACCCGAGTATCACGGTGAGCTCGGCCCGAGCTTCGAGCACCCGAGCATTTTAGTGCTCGCTTAACACTACTTATTATCCTTAGTGAACTGAAACCTGTAATATCCTCCAGCATGTTGTGTGTCGGGGGTTAATTCATTATATTCAAAGGGTGTGGTTTTTGTGAGTAGGTGAGAGACGGGCAGGATGCCTACTCACCATATCTCCACCTCGAGGGTGTGGCTAGGAGCAGTTAAATACTCAGTCACTGTTTTTTTTCCTGTGTTGTGGTCTGGGGAGTGAAGTCTCCAGGCTGTTTGTGGTGAAGCCAGAGAGCTCCACCGAAGGACTGGTGTATGGTGGGACTTCACTGTGCTACCCTGAGCGGGTGAAGCCCTGCTCACTTATGGACTGTGCTATACTTTATCTTTTGTTTACATTTATCCCGGAGAGGACTTGTTTATTTTTGCGGAAACTTGCTGGAGTTTATGCCATCTAATAAACCAGCAGGAAGTTAACTGGAGATATGTATCCTGAGTCTGCCTCAGAGAGCTGAGCAAGTCGCTTTACCACAGTTTGTGGAGAATGCAGGCAAGATTCCAGGAAAACGTGTACCTGCCACAGAGAGCAGTGGATGTCCTGGGTGAAGGCCGTCAGCCAGCCAGATATGTCCCACAGCATGGAGGAGCTTATTAAGCATTTAGTCCAGAGCCAAGCGCAGCAACACCTGCAGCAATTACAGCAGAACCGGGAGCTACAGCAGCAGATCATGCAACAGCAGCAAGCCCAACAGGAAACAAACTATTGTTGCAATCGATCCAGTTACAGCAGGAGGCACAGCAGCAGATACAGCTTCTGGTAGACGCCATCCAGGGCAGTGCGACCACCCCACCTCCAGGGCTGACTGATGACGGACGGGCCATGCAGAAGATGACCCCCGGGGATGATGTAGAAGCCTTTCTGACAGTCTTTGAGAGGGTGGCTGATAGGGGAGACTTCCACCGGAACAGTGGGCCGAGGTTCTGACTAGCCCAGGGGGAGATGGGGATGACTCGGTACCCGGGCCTTTAGCCTGGCCTTTAGGGATGTCGCGGTGGTCGACTCCCGGGCCTGTACCTTGGGTCTCTCCTTTAAAAAGGGGTTGGTGATTTGTTAAGTTTATAAAAGTTCGTGACGCCACTTATGGTTTCTGATGATATTCACCAGCGCTGCACAGTCCACTGAGGCTGGTGATAAGACAGCTAGATGGTATGGCTCCCCACAGGTGGAGCTAGGCCTCAGGGCAGTGTAAGAACGGGGATGCAGGACAAGGAGACTCAGCCGAGTCGGAGCAAGAACAGGGACGGACACAAAAGTCACTTCAGTACCTTTTACTGATGGAATTTTCAGGCACTCCCCGGAGCACTGTAGGGTGAAGGGTGTATGTCCGGATCCTCCCCAATGAGCAGGTTTTGGGCCTCCTGGTTCTTGCTGCTGCGTAATAAGCTTCTGACCTGCCTGGAGCTAGGCCTAACTTTGTCTCTGTCCTGCGCTGGCTGACCTTGTGGTAGGGCCTTCTCTTGGAGTGCACGCTCCCGACCTACGGGGCCTATGTGTCTCCTGGCTCTGGTACGTATCAGCACTTTAGCGATCCTGGGACTTGTAGTTCTCCAGGGATTCCGGTTTATATTACTGGGTCATGGAGATCCCGGTAAGCTTCGGATCCGGTGTCCGGTAACGGCTTCTTCGGGGTGAGCTAGTTAAGCTCCTCTGCCCCCTATGAACTAACTCTCTCTACTCTTCGCCTTCGGCCTACTCGGACCCTCAATAGGCTACTCACACTAACGGCAGCGTGCCGCTCTTCACCGATCTTATGGCGCCAGCACACCTAAAGCTCACCTCTCTGAGCTACACGGAGTCTTGATCTGGAAGCTCCACTGCAGGCTAGCAATTGCAGGAGCTGGAACAGGCTTTTGTCCTCTGAGGTAACTCCTCTCAGGCTGTACTGGACTCACTGCTAAACCAGACTCTCACTTAGACTCCAAAAGACAGACTAACTGCTGCCTGGCTCCACCTTCCCTTTTATATCTCCCTAACGGGCTCCCTCTGGTGGTCTGAGGTGGAAGGTGGAGATGTGTGAATGGTTATGGGGGCCTCTTGTGGAGGAATCCTTCAATACACCCTTCTAGGATTTGTGATAACAAGCACAGCTGGGCTTCACAGTTCTGTCGGGTGAACCCTCAAAAACATATATGTCTTAGCACTGCAGGATGTAAAGGAATATGCCAAACTAAAGCCAGAGATCTTGGCACACCTGGGAGTGAATATGGCGGTGAGAGCCCAATGAGTCCACCACTTGGCATATGCTGGCGACAAACCCCCTCGTTCGCAGATGTTTGACCTGCTGCATCTCGTCCAGAAGTGATTGCAGCCAGAGTCTTCCACCCCTGCCCAGATGGTCGAGAGGGTGGTGATTGATAGGTTCATGCACTCCCTTCCCAAGTCGATACAGACTTGGGTTGCCCAGGACGATCCTCAGAATGCAGACAAACTCGTCGGCATAGTAGAGAGATACCAGGTGGTTGAGAAATCCCTTGGGAAACCGGATATAGTCACTTCCCCATACTTCGATACCCAAAAGGGGGCATGTTCACCACAAAAGAGGTTTAGAGCCTCAACTCGGGGGCCATCCCAGCTCCACTGAAGGTGCCGCAAGGCCCATTGTTAAGAATATGGTCTGTTAGCGGTGTCACAATCCATAGCCGCCTGGTGTCATATGTCAGGCTGAGCCAATGGACTGCAACATAGACAGACGGTGTTCCCATCATGCTTATAAAGTCTGCAGTGTGGACTGTGAACCCAGCGAAGGGCCGCAGGCGTGTGCCTTGTCCATTCATGGAGTAAAAGTGCTTGGACTGTTAGACTCTGGGAGTCTGGTGACCTTAATCATAGCTACCCTTCCCCACCAGTTGGTCCCTACCAAAACCATGGGCATTTGGTGCATTCATGGGGATTCCAAGGACTACCCCGTGGCCACAGTGACAGTGGGAACATACTGTGGTACCCAGTCCCATGAGGTCGGGGTGGTCAAGGACCTGATACATCCTGTCATATTGGGCCGCGATTTTTCTTTGTTTTGGGACTTGTGGGGAAAGGGAACTGCACTAAGTAGAATGGACAAAAGCCAGGTCCCTAGGGAAGAACCTCTGACGAAGTCTCAAGTGGATGAGTTCCCACTGCGTCCTTGCCGGCGATGAGGGCGAGACGGTGACCGAGAAGGCTGACCTTCCTGAGTTAGATGTGTTCAGAGAGAACTTTGGTACTGCTCAAGTTCGGGACCTTACCTTAAAGGAGGCGTTTGACCAGGTTACTGTATGTAATAGGGTCGCCCAAGAGCCGGGGGCAGACACCAGGTACCCCCACTTTATGGGGAGTTATATTGGGTAGCAAAACTAAGGGGTGGTGATATAGTGGAACAGCTGCTAGTTCCAGGGCCATACCGATGGAGAGTATTAGATATCGCCCATTCACATGTTCCGGGGAGACACCTGGGGGAGGGGGGGGGGGGGGTCGAGAGAATTCAGGAGAGGATATTGAGAAGGTTTTATTGGCCAGGGTGTTACCGACAGATTTTTAACTATTGTAGGTCCTGCCCCACCTGCCAAATAATCGCTCCCTCTTCCCAGTACCGTAGTCCCACTACCGGTGATAGAAATCCCCTTTGAGAGGATTGCTATGGACCTAGTGGGGCACTTAGTCAAATCAGCCCAGGGCCAACAATACATTCTGGTGGTCATGGACTATGCGACACGGTATCCAGAAGCGGTACCACTAAGGAACTCATCGAGTAAGTGCATAGTGTCACGGGTGTGTCGCCACGAAGATCGTCACGATTACACAGCCTGACTTCTCGCAACTGACTTTTTGGTGCTTTGTGTTTTTCGGCAGTGAGGGAGTTAATTCTCTCTCTCTCTGTGCTAGACGAGGTCCAGCCTCGCCCAGCTCCAATCAATGCTGCTGTAGTGAGACTCCTTCAAATGCCTGCTGGTCTGTTAGGGAAGTGTCGGTGAAAGCATTTCATGCAGACTAACAGAGCGGATCGTGGTATTTGGAGTTTCAGAGATAAGTGTATTCGGAGAGTTTTTTCCCTTCCTCGCTTTATCATTTATCTCCTTTCCCGTTGGTGTTCCCTCTGTTGTAGTTGTGTAGTTTTTGTATGCAAGGTGGTTTTGGTTTTTCCCTTGTACTGTCTCGTTCGTCTAAGTACTGTGTGTGGGCATATTATTACTTGTCCCCTTTTGTTGTGATCGGGGTCCTTCTCAGGACTAGATTACTTAGGTGCAGGGATCCTCAGGAGGTAGGGGTTATGCTGGCGGCCTGGACCTCTGTACCTTTAACAGTACCTCCAGGTTGAGGGATTAGTTAGGGCCCCAGCTTAGGGTCAGCTTAGGCCCCCTAGCTCCAGTATACAGAGACAGCGTGACATTTTCACCGACCCCTTAGTTTTTCTCCAGCTACCATGGATCCAGTAGCCGGTCTAGCTCGGCAGTTGCAGAGTTTGTCCATGGAGCTGGCGGACGTTAGGTCCAAGGTTTTGTATCCTCAGGAGCAAGCCGGACCAGAACCTAAAGTAGCTCTCCCTGACAGGTTCACTGGGGGGCGGGACAAGTTTTTTGTTTTCCGGGAGGCATGCAAGTTGTACTTTCGGCTGCGGCCTCGGTCATCGGGGAGTGAAGAACAAAGGGTGGGAATTGTCATCTCGCTCCTACAAGGGGACCCACAATCTTGGGCATTCTCTCTTCCCCCGGGCTCCCCGGCTCTCCAGTCAGTGGATAGGTTTTTCGCTGCTCTGGGACTCGTATATGATGACCCAGATCGGATCTCCCTTGCTGAGTCTAAGTTACGTAGGATCCAGCAGGGAGATCGTCTGGCGGAGGAATTCTGTTCGGAGTTCCGTAGGTGGGCCACGGACACCCAGTGGAATGACCCGGCTCTTAGGAGCCAGTTTTGTCAAGGTTTATCCGACAAATTACAGGATGTGTTGGCACAGTATGACTCTCCCGCGTCACTGGAAGCCGCTATGGCCCTTGCTATTCGCGTTGACAGACGGCTTCGGGAGAGGTGCGGGATAACTCTACCCCCTGTGATGACTCCACCTCCTACAAGGTCCCCTCATATGGTGGTTCCCCTGGTCAGTCCAGAGGAGCCTGTGCAATTAGGAGGGACATCATTTCGGGGGAGGGGACCGGTGGTGCGCCATAAGACAGGAAGGTGTTTCTTCTGCGGGAGAAAGGGACATTTTATTGGGGGGTGTCCATCCCGTCCCTTGCAGAGTGAAGAGTCGTCGGAAAAGTGTTGATCCCAGGTTGTGTGGTGGACGGCAATCTGGGAGTAGGTATTTCGTCCCTAGGTTCGTCTCAGTTTCTCGTACCGGCGGAGGTGGTGGTGGGTACAAGAACTGAGAGGATATCTGTTCTTCTGGATAGTGGGGCCGGGGCTAATCTGGTTGATGCTCGGTTTGCCCGGGTTCAAGGTATGCGATTGAGTGAGTTGGCTAAACCCATCCCCATATTCTCGATCGATGCCAGGCCTCTCGGTCAGGGAAGTTTTTTGCAAGCTGTCATGACGTAAAACTTCAAGTGGGGGTGATACATAAAGAACTGTTGTCTTGCTACGTGTTGGAGGGTCTTCCCACTCCTATAGTGTTGGGCCTTCCTTGGTTAACTAAGCATAACCCGGTTATTAATTGGCAAACCAGAGAGATAAGCCAATGGAGTAAATTCTGTAATAAAAACTGCATGAACACGGTCATCGGTGCGGTTACTCCTTGGGTCTTACCTCCATTTCTGGCGGACTTTGAGGATGTATTCTCGGAGAAAGGGTGTCAGGAACTACCTCCTCATCGCGAGTATGACTGTTCTGTAAAACTGCTCCCTGAGGCCAAGTTACCTAAAGCTAGGTTGTATAACCTTTCTGGTCCTGAGAGGCAGGCCATGAAGGATTATATTTCAGAAAGTCTGGCTAAGGGGCATATTAGACCTTCATCTTCACCGGTGGCTGCAGGGTTCTTCTTTGTTAAGAAGAAAGATGGAGGCCTACGCCCTTGCCTGGATTTCCGTGAACTTAATCGGATTACGGTCCGAGATCCGTATCCGCTCCCACTTATTCCCGATCTCTTTATTCAGATCGTGGGCGCCAAATGGTTCTCGAAGTTGGATCTCAGGGGGGCGTACAATCTGATTAGGATGAAGGAGGGGGATGAGTGGAAGACGGCGTTTAACACTCCGGAGGGGCATTATGAGAACCTTGTCATGCCATTCGGTCTGACTAATGCCCCGGCGGTGTTCCAACACTTTGTTAATGACATTTTTCGCCGCCTGGTGGGACAGTTTGTTGTCATATATCTGGATGATATCTTAATTTACTCGCCGGATCTGGTGTCTCATCAGGAGCTCGTTAGGCAGGTGTTACAGATCTTGCGGGATAATAAACTGTATGCCAAATGGGAAAAGTGTGTGTTCGCCGTACAGGAACTCCAGTTTTTAGGCTTCCTGGTTTCAGCGTCCGGTTTTCGTATGGACCCTGGGAAAGTGCGGGCAGTTCTTGAGTGGGATCGGCCAGAGAATCTTAAGGCACTACAACGTTTCCTGGGGTTTGCTAATTATTACCGGAAGTTCATTCGTAATTTCTCGTCCATGGTTAAGCCTCTCACAGACATGACTAAAAAGGGGACGGATTTTTCTAGGTGGTCTGACAAGGCTTGTCAAGCATTCTCCTCCTTGAAAAAATGTTTTGCCTCGGCACCCATACTCATTCAACCGGATGCGTCACAGCCATTCATTGTAGAGGTAGACGCTTCCGAGGTAGGGGTGGGAGCAGTATTGTCACAAGGTTCGTCCCCTGGTAAGTGGCATCCGTGCGCCTTTTTCTCTAAAAAATTGTCGTCCGCTGAGAGGAATTACGATGTCGGCAATAGGGAACTCTTGGCCATTAAGTTAGCTTTTGAGGAGTGGCGCCATTTTTTGGAGGGGGCAGTCCATCCGGTCACCGTCATCACCGATCACAAGAACCTGCTATATCTGGAGTCCGCGAAACGTCTGAATCCCAGACAAGCTAGGTGGTCATTGTTTTTTACCAGGTTTAATTTTGTCGTTACATATCGTCCTGGGTCAAAAAATGTAAAGGCGGATGCCTTATCTCGTAGTTTCCCTGGGGCCGGGAATACGGACGACCAGATTCCTATCCTTCAGGAGGGGGTGGTGGTTTCGGCAGTATGCTCTGAGCTGGAGGAGGAGGTATTGGAGGCTCAGGGGGATGCCCCTGTTGGACCTCCGGGGAGACTGTTTGTTCCAGATCAGTTGCGACAAAAGGTGATCGAGGCACACCATAACTCAGTTTTTGCAGGACACCCGGGGAGTAGAGCAACTGTGGATCTCCTCTCGCGTCGGTTTTGGTGGCCTAACTTACATAAGGAGGTGGTAACTTTTGTCGCGTCCTGTGGGGTTTGTGCGCGCTCTAAGACCTCACATACCCGTCCGTCTGGGGTCCTCTTACCTTTGAAGATCCCGGAGCGTCCTTGGACTCATCTGTCTATGGACTTTATTACGGACCTCCCTCCGTCTTCGGGTAAAACGGTCATACTCGTTGTAGTGGACAGGTTCAGCAAGATGGCACATTTTATCGCTCTTCCGGCTCTCCCTAATGCTAAAACTCTTGCGCAGGTGTTCATTGGGGAGATTGTGAGGCTTCACAGGGTACCCTCCGAGGTGGTGTCTGCTCGGGGGTCTCAGTTTGTGTCCAAGTTCTGGAAGGCGTTTTGTGCACGGCGGGGTATGCATTTGTCGTTCTCATCGGCTTTTCATCCTCAGACCAATGGTCAGACGGAACGTATGAACCAGAGCTTGGAGACATATCTCCGGTGTTTTGTGTCAGAGAACCAGGAGGACTGGGCTTCTTTCTTACCTCTGGCAGAGTTTGCTCTTAATAATAGGCGGAGCGAGTCCACTGGTAAGTCCCCGTTTTTTGGGGCATATGGTTTTCACCCCCAGTTTTGTACTTTCAGTAGGGGGGGCTCTTCGGGGGTTCCTGAGGAGGAACGATTTTCCTCTTCACTCGCTTCAGTATGGAGAGGGGTGCTGAAGAATCTGAATACTATGGGGAACCGATACAAACGTATGGCTGATAGGAGGAGAGTGTCTGGTCCGGACCTAAGTGTGAACGATCGGGTATGGTTGTCTACCAGGAATATTAAACTTAAGGTTCCCTCCTGGAAACTGGGTCCCAGGTTCATCGGGCCGTACAGAATCAGTTCTATTATTAATCCGGTGGCATTCCGTCTTGACCTCCCCCCTACGTTTAAAATTCACAACGTGTTCCACAGATCGTTGCTTAAGAGGTATGTGGCGCCGGTGGTACCGTCACCTTTACCTCCCCCTCCAGTGGTGGTCAAGGGTAACTTGGAGTTCCAGGTATCGAGGGTCATCGATTCACGCTTTAATCGCCGGTCCCTTCAGTACCTGGTTCATTGGAAAGGGTATGGTCCTGAGGAGAGGATGTGGGTTCCTGCGTCGGATATTAACGCAGACCGATTAGTTCGGGCCTTCCACACGACTCACCCGGATAAACCTGGCCCTGAGGGTCCGGAGGCCCCTCGTAGAAGGGGGGGTACTGTCACGGGTGTGTCGCCACGAAGATCGTCACGATTACACAGCCTGACTTCTCGCAGCTGACTTTTTGGTGCTTTGTGTTTTTCGGCAGTGAGGGAGTTAATTCTCTCTCTCTCTGTGCTAGACGAGGTCCAGCCTCGCCCAGCTGCAATCAATGCTGCTGTAGTGAGACTCCTTCAAATGCCTGCTGGTCTGTTAGGGAAGTGTCGGTGAAAGCATTTCATGCAGACTAACAGAGCGGATCGTGGTATTTGGAGTTTCAGAGATAAGTGTATTCGGAGAGTTTTTTCCCTTCCTCGCTTTATCATTTATCTCCTTTCCCGTTGGTGTTCCCTCTGTTGTAGTTGTGTAGTTTTTGTATGCAAGGTGGTTTTGGTTTTTCCCTTGTACTGTCTCGTTCGTCTAAGTACTGTGTGTGGGCATATTATTACTTGTCCCCTTTTGTTGTGATCGGGGTCCTTCTCAGGACTAGATTACTTAGGTGCAGGGATCCTCAGGAGGTAGGGGTTACGCTGGCGGCCTGGACCTCTGTACCTTTAACAGTACCTCCAGGTTGAGGGATTAGTCAGGGCCCCAGCTTAGGGTCAGCTTAGGCCCCCTACCTCCAGTATACAGAGACAGCGTGACACATAGCCAGGGAACTTGTCCATATATTTGCCAGTACCGGTCTGCCAAAGGAAAAACTAACTGATCAAAGGACCCCTTTCAGGAGTAAGGTAATGATGGAGCTGTGTAAGGTCATCCAGATAACCCAGCTGTGAACCTCCGTTTACCATTTGCAGACAGATGGCCTAGTAGAGCGCTTTAACAAAACCCTAAAGGCGATGCTCAAGAAAGTCGTAGAGAAGGATGGCAGTGACTGAGACTGTTACCGTTCCTGCTCTTCCCAATATGAGAGGTTCCGCAAGAATCTACTGGTTTTTCCCTGTTTGAGCTAGGGTATGGATGACCTCCACGAGGGCTCCTTGATATCGGTAAGGAAACCTGGGAAGCCGAGGTTACCCCACACCAGAGCATCATTGAACATGTCGCCCAGATGCAGGAAAGAATGGCAAAAGTGATGCCTATTGTGAAGGCACATCTCCTCCAGGTGCAGGAGGCTCAGACAAGGGTCTAGAACAGATCGATGGTGCAGAGGCAGTTCCAGCCTGGGGACCATGTTTTGGTGCTAATCCCTATGGTCGAGAGCAAGTTCCTGGCCAAATGGCAAGGCCCATATGAGGTGGTGGAGAAAATCAGAGAAGTTAATTATAAAAGTCCACCAACCTGGCTGAAGAAAGTCGCACCAAGTGTACCATGTGAACCTGCTCAAGCCGTGGCGAGATCGGGAACCTGTGGAAGCTCCATGCCTGGGAGCCGCTCCCGAAGGCAAGGTGGAAGAGGTCACGATACCAGAGACTATCGCCGGCCAAGAAGCAACAGTGTCGAGAACTGCTACAGCAGAATCATGACCTGTTCCGAAGTGCTAGAGCATGACGTGCTAACACAGCGGCATATACGAGTGAACCTGAAGCCATACAGGATTCCTGAAGCACGCTGAGAGGTGATCTCAACCAAGGTGAAAAGGATGTTAGACCTCGGTGTGATAGAGGAGTCGAAGAGTGGATGGTCGAGTCCCATTGTCCTAGTGCCAAAAACTACTACGGCCGGCGGAATGAGGTGTCCAAGTGTGACGCATACCCGATGCCGCGTGTTGAACTCATCGAGAGGCTTGGACTGGCGAGGTACATTACCAATCTTGACCTGACAAAGGGCTACTGGCAGATCCCCATGTCCTAGGTCTTCAAGGAGAAGACGACTTTCTTGACACCTGATGGGTGCTTCCAATACACTTGGATGCCGTTTGGACTGCAGGGGGCCCAAGCCACCTTCCAGAGGGCTATGGATTGGATCCTAGCCCCACATAAGAAGTATACCTCAGCCTACCTTGACGACATTGTGATCTTTAGCCCAGATTGGGCTAGTCATCTACCTAAGGTACAGGCCGTTCTGGATGCTCTGAGGAAGACGGGATTTACTATAAATCCGAGAAAATGTGCCATTGGAAAGGAGAAGGCCAAGTACTTGGATTATGTCGTCGGGAGAGGTGAAATAAAGCCACAAGTCAATAAAGTGGAGGCAATCCAGAACTGGCCACAACCGATCTCCAAGAAGCAAGTGAGAGCGTTCCTTGGAATTTTGGGATAAACCACCGGTAATATCCCACATTTTGCTATTATGGCCACGCCACTTACGGATCTCCTAAACGGCACCAGATCAACGATGGTGAAATGGACGGATTAAACAGAGCGGTGTTCCAATAGTTGAAGATAGCACTGTGTAAGCAGCGGGTCCTGGTCGCACCAGACTTTAAGAAATAATTTGTGGTCCAGGCAGATGTTTCAGAAGTTGGCCTGGGAGCTGTACTTTCTCAAGAGATAAATGGGGAAGAACATCTCATTCTCTATTTGACCCGGAAGCTCTCGTCTTGCGAGAAAAGCAACGCTATAGTAGAAAAAGAGTGCTTAGCTATAAAATGGGCCGTAGATACTCTGAAATATTACCTACTATGCCGGAAATTTAAACTGGTGTCAGACCATGCCCCTTTGAGGTGGTTGAGGGAAAAGAGGGGTAAAAACACCTGGGTAACCAGGTGGTTTTTAGGTCTCCAGGACTAGTTTCCAAGTGGAGCATAGGCATGGGAAGTTACACGGGAACGCTCATGCCCTCTCTAGAATTCCCTGTCTGGTATCTGAAGGTACCCAAACCCCTGTCTTTGGGCAGAGGTGGGGGGGGGGGTGGGAATATGTGACAGAGTCACTAGTGCTATGTGTGAAGGGAGATATGTTTCACTACACTTACTAGCCTTAGTGAACTGAAACCTACAATTTCCTCCAGCATGTTATGTGTCGAGGGTTAATTCATTATATTCAAAGGGTGTGGTTTTTGTGAGTAGGTGAGAGATGGGCGGAACGCCTACTCACCATATCTCCGCCTCAAGCGTGTGGCTAGGAGCAGTTAAATACTCAGTCACTGTTCTTTTTCCCTGTGTTGTGGTCTGGAGAGTGAAGTCTCCAGGCTGTGTGTGGTGAAGCCAGAGAACTCCACCGAAGGACTGGTGTTTGGTGGGACGTCACTGTGTTACCCTGAGCGGGTGAAGCCCCGCTCACTTATGGACTGTGCTATACTTTCTCTTTTGTTTCCAGTTATCCCGGAGAGGACTTGTTTATTTTTGTGGAACACTGCTGGAGTTTATGCCATCTAATAAACCAGCAGGAAGTTAACTCGAGACACGTGTCCTGAGTCTGCCTCTGTGAGAGCCGAGCAAGTCGCTTTACGACAACACCAAAAAAGGTACTAAAATAAAGTAATGAATATCACAAAAATATAAAGATATGAAATAATAAAAACCCCTATAATAGCAATGATAATATGTAGCCAAAATAATAAACCTTTAATGAAGAACAGAATATCAGGAAAATGAATATGTACAGTTATATGAAAAAGTTTGGGCACCCCTATTAATCTTAAGCTTAATGTTTTATAAAAATTGGTGTTTTTGCAACAGCTATTTCAGTTTGATATATGTAATAACTGTTGGACACAGTAATGTTTCTTCCTTGAAATGAGGTTTATTGTACTAACAGAAAATGTGCAATCTGCATTCAAACAAAATTTGACAGGTGCATAAGTATGGGCACCTCACCAGAAAAGTGACATTAATATTTAGTAGATCCTCCTTTTGCAAAAATAACAGCCTCTAGTCGCTTCCTGTAGCTTTTAATGATTTCCTGGATCCTGGATGAAGGTATTTTTGACCATTCCTCTTTACAAAACAATTCCAGTTCAGTTAAGTTTGATGGTCGCCGAGCATGGACAGCCCTCTTCAAATGATCCCACAGATGTTCAATGATATTCCGGTCTGGGGACTGGGATGGCCATTCCAGAACATTGTAATTGTTCCTCTGCATGAATGCCTGACTAGATTTGGAGCATTGTCTTGCTGAAAGATCCATCCCCTGCGTAACTTCAACTTTGTCACTGATTCTTGAACATTATTGTCAAGAATTTGCTGATACTGAGTGGAATCCATGCGTCCCTCAACTTTAATAAGATTCCCGGTGCCGGCATTGGCCACACAGCCCCAAGGCATGATGGAACTGCCATCAAATTTTACTGTGGGTAGCAAGTGTTTTTCTTGGAATGCTGTGTTTTTTTGCCGCCATGCATAACGCCTTTTTGTATGACCAAACAACTCAATCTTGGTTTCATCAGTCCACAGGACCTTCTTCCAGAAAGAAATTGGCTTCTCCAAATGTGCTTTTGCATACCTCAGCCGACTTTCTTTGTGGCGTGCTTGCAGAAATGCTTCTTTCGCATCACTCTACCATACAGCTTCTCCTTGTGCAAAGTGCGTTGTATAGTTGACCGATGCACAGTGACACCATCTGCAGCAAGTTGATGCGGCAGCTCTCTGGAGGTGGTCTGAGGATTGTCCTTGACTGATCTCACCATTCTTCTTCTCTGCCTTTCTGATGTTTTTCTTGGCCTGCCACTCCTGGCCTTAACAAGAACTGTCCCTGTGTTCTTCCATTTCCTTACTATGTTCCTCACAGTGGAAACTGACAGGTTAAATCTGAGACAGCTTTTTGTATCCTTCCCCTGAACAACTATGTTGAATAATCTTTGTTTTCAGATCATTTGACAGTTGTTTTGAGGAGCCCATGATGCCACTCTTCAGAGGAGATTCAAACAGGAGAACAACTTGCAAGTGGCCACTTTAAGCAGCTTTTCTCATGATTGCATACACCTGGCTATGAAGTTCAAAGCTCAATGAGGTTACAAAACCAAAAAAAGTGCTTTAGTAAGTCAGTAAAAAGTAGGTAGGAGTATTTAAAACAAGAAAATGATAAGGGTGCCCATACTTATGCACCTGTCAAATTTTGTTTGAATACAGATTGCACATTTTCTGTTAGTACAATAAACCTCATTTCAAGACAGAAAAATTACTGTGTCCAACAGTTATTACATATATCAAACTGAAATAGCTGTTGCAAAAACACCAATTTTTATAAAACATTAAGCTTAAGATTAATAGGGGTGCCCAAACTTTTTCATATAACTGTATAAATATAGTCAACCACCATATGTGGTATACTAAAGTAAGGTCCATAATATGGAATTCAAATACCAGAATCAAAAAGGGATGCAGTTAGGGACAACCTCACATGCATATCGTTGCTGTGAAGCAGCTTCCTCAGGAAGAAATGTGAAATACAGGGAAAACAAATCACATATATATAGTAAGTTTAAACAATTATAATTCGTTACCGGTGGTAGAAGGTGTTAGGCGTCATGAAAATCAGTCAGATAACGCTATTGCAAGACGGCGTCTGACGTAAAGTAGTCGGCTAATCGATGTGGACAGAGCGGTTTGTGCCCGGGATTATGGATAACTCATCGAGCAAATGACATTGCAGGAAGGTGATAAACGCATGCACAGAGCAGTAGACTGCATGATAAGGGAAGAGTGGTCAGTGCCCACAACATAAAGCTGCGCATGTGCAGGAGGTGCAACATAATACTAATGTACAAAAGACTCCGTTGCAAATGGAACAGGCATAATATATGCCACTAAATAGAAACCGTGCAAAAGAGAGAAACAGTGCATGATTCCCATATGTTAAAAGCTCTATTATGGAGAGGGAAGCCAAAATAAGTGGCAAAGTATCAATAAAAAAAAAGTCACGCATGCGCTAAACACAAGTACCAGGAGACAATGATAAAGGTGCAGAACGCAAGATCTAGAATATACGCCTATATGAACTAAAGGCAAGACAAGTATAAAAAAAAACAAAAAAAAAAACAAATCGGACATGAACATATTGATGTGACCCACATATACTGTAGATCTAAACTGCCAATCCTATATATATGTATAGAATCAATGTCAATCAAATATCTATCAAAAAAATCCAATGACGATACAATACATACAGGAGTATTATTGACAACCATGGTAACAGGAAATATGCGAGCACATAGATCTATGGATGTTTATCATATCAGCCAGTCAGTAAGTCAGTAGTCAGGGTATCGTGCCTGGTGAGAGGCAAATCCGTGGATGTTCGGGTCTGGCAGGTTCAGCCGAACATCTAAAGAAAAAAGTTTGGTTCAGGTACCAGAACGGTAGACGAATTTGAACCTGAACCCGGACCCCATTCATATAAATGGGGGGGGGGGCCCCGAACATCCGTGGTTTCCCACGCTTTCACGCAGATGAATCACAGGCTCTGATCGGCGGTAAGATCATTACCACCGGTCAGAGTGCTACGGTTCCCACGCTTTCAGATGACAGTGTGAGCCTGAAGTTTACTGGTGGTCACAGACGTCAGCTGATGAGAGAGTACTACTCATCAGCGTACGCCTGCTGTCGTTGAAAACAACGAGAGCAGGCGCCGCTGATTGTAGTATTCATCAGCTGGCGCCTGTGCTCCAAATAAAGAAAAAATAAATAAGTGCAGTCCCTCTATTTTTGATAACCACTAGTGTTCAGCGAGCACTAAAATGCTCGGTTGCTCGAAGCTCGGGCCGAGCTCACCGTGATACTCGGGTGCTCGACCCGAGCAGCGAGCCCAATGTTAGTCTATGGGAGACCCGAGCATTTTTGCGGCAGCACCCCCGGCAGTCGGTAGAAAGTCTAAAAAGTGCCCAAAATGATAGTGACAATGCTCAGAAGACATGGGGAGAGCATGGGCATCGCCCCAGGAAGCATTTCTGACCTCCAGATCACTGCTGTCAACAACGTGGTCAGAGGTATTAAGCCACTTTTACTGGCTCACAATAAAACGTTCAAAAACGAAACTGAAACGGTTTTCCTGTGAAATATGTTAAGGAACTTCCTTTCCAGGGTAAAGACTTGTGTATAAGGTAAAATAAATAACCAAAAACAAAAATACTCCTCCACACCTTGGGTTATGTTCAGTAGCATTTTTTATACTTTTGTATTGCTTTCAACCGTGACAAATGCATTCACCGGGAAATGTAATTTTAACATTTTACAACCTTATCTGGCCATGTGCTGTGTGACACATGCATACAGTGCTGAAAAGACATGGGAACAGCATGGGGAAGACCCCTGGAAGCATCTCTGACTCCCAGGTCACTGCCTAAAAGTGTGCCCATCAGAAGTGATCCTTGCCGCATCAGAAGATGCAGACTTGCAACTATCCCCGTGCAAGTCCTTGTCCCAGGGCAGTGTTCAATTGTACCTCCCCCATTCCTTGCAATGCAAGCGCAGGTATGCAGCCTGCCACCCACCCACCCCCAGGCTGCAATACCAAACTGCTAGCTTGCTTGCACATGAAATGGGGCCTTTTAGTTTGGAGGAAGCCGAAGCTGGCCACTACCTCATGGCTGCTTCGGCAGCGAGGTATCCATACTCAGTCCCCAGCCGCCCGGCGGCCGGGTGTCCACGCTTGGTCCCCAGCCAACAGGGGGCGGCCGGGTGTCCATACTTGGTCCCCAGCTGCCCCGCGGCCGGGTGTCCACATGTCCTACATGTATGTAGTAGCGGCTAGGCCTGAGGTGGTCAGCGTTTTGGCGCATATCCTACCTCCTCCGAGGATTGCTGGATGTTTTACTGCTACTATCCCAGTTCTATGACTCCCATTAAAACAAAGCTTCAGGAGATGAATGATGGATGAGGTAGTGGCAAAGGAGAAAGAGCAGGAGGAACAGGGACCATTCACATCAATAGCAGGCCAGTCAACCACACATGTCTTGTAGGATATGTTTCTGTACCAAAAGGAGCGGTTCGGCTACACAGTTATAGGGCATGCAGTGAGTGCCTAACAAAAATTTCGAGGAACTGCAAAGCCCCTTGAAACAGACAGCCCCTTGGATTACAGCATACTAAAAACCTTCTACCCATTATTGGGGAGTGGGTCTTCCTTAGCGTTCGCCTATGCATTGAAAAGCAAAAGCTGACTAAAATTAGGAGGAAATGCAATGCCCGTTGGAAGGGTCATGGAGGTTAGAGGCAATTAAAAACACCATTTCAATGCCCCTTGGAAGAGCTGTGGAGTTCAGAGTGGTTTAACAAGACGATTTTAAATTCCCCTTGGAAGAATGGTGGAGGATGCAGTGGAATAAAAAGTAAATCATAAGGAAAGGGAAAAGGAGGAAACAGAGTGTGAATAAATATAAAATATAACTTTTAATATGAATTACATTAAAATACTGGTGTTTAGTTATAAAAGCAGATTAATTACATACATCCAAATGGATGCATATGGGGTCGATATTAATTTATCAATTCTGACCCCATAAGTCCTGTATATCACAGCCAAATAAATTATAGAAATCCACCACCTGTGTCCCTCAAAATTGGAAGTGGGGAATTATATTGTGCTATCCCTTTATAAAGATATGTTTCCCTATTAACTCTGCATCAGTAACTAAGAGAGATAATGGTGGGTCACCGCTACACTCTATTGTAAAGTAATCATGCAGTGTTCTATGTAAATGACAGTAGATGTAACAGATAGAGTTATAATATGGTACTCTACTGTCACGTATTTAATATGGGTCACTCTTATATCACAAGTGATCCCACAAATGAGCAAAGCGGAATCCCCACAGGATTCAACCTAAAATATATAGTGGGGGTGTTAAGTCTCCGTTACCAACAGTGTGCTACACCCCTGATGTGAAGCCCCGCAGCGGTATGAGGAACCCCACGGTGCTAGGGGTGGACAATATTATATAGGCGGCAGCTACAAATGTTGCTGCACGCTCACTCCTAACACCGGCTAGCAGTCTCACACGCTGGCCGCGTACACGCGGTATGCGCGCGGTCAGTGTAAAGATCCAGTTCTGTGAGACGCTATACTGAGTTGCTGAGCGGGGACATAGCGGGTGAGTAAAAGGGGGGAATACAGGATTGCAGGCTGGCATATGATTATACAGGACATGAACGTCCCGACGCGCGTTTCGCCGGAGGTACCGGCTTTTTCTAAGGGCGGGATCGGCCGCCTTCTCAAATTATTTATACATCCTGCCATGACTGACAGGTATGGCAGCCAATTACGTCAAAGATACGAATTGGTTGAAATCAATTGATACAGGGTAAAATAAACAGAATTGTAAACCAAATAAGCATTTCACATTAAATTATAAGCATCAAGGCCTAAAATAATTATCAATCAGTTTATATTAAAGTAATTCATTTGATTGTCTGTGTAGGAAAAGGGCAAAAAATCTAAGGTAGATATGTATGGGGAAGAGAAATAGATTAGTAGTTATTAATCAATTTATACAAAAGAAATTTATTTGATTATCTGTGTAGGAAAAAGGCAAGAAATCTAAAGTAGATATGTATGGGGAAAAGAGATCAAGAGAAGAGAAGTATGTGATGATATTGAATATGAATCAGAGGAGGACAAATTAAAACAGAAAAAGGCAAGTTAAAACAGAATGAAATATGTTATAAGTTCTACAGGGGTTCAAATAGAATAATCGACAAAGAAAAATGTCTATAGGATATGCAGTAAATCTCATGCATATGTGGTTTAATTATATTCTCAAAATTAGACCATCAAGATAATCACATATCAAAAAGAAGTACTCTAAGGATATATCATTAAAGAGTGTATCCTAAAAAGGTATGTGATATATGTAAATATATATTTTAGTGGACAAATACAATTAAAGCCAAACCCACAAAGTACTCTGATCTCACAAACGAGATCAGAGAAAACAGCCAAAATTGAAGTTCTCATTAAGTCCGTGGGGTCGGACCGTATTCAATCTAAAAATCCATTCACTTTCCTTCTTAAGAAGGATTGAAACCAAATTGCCCCCTCTGATATCCATTTTCTGTTGAAGGATAGCCCACCCTTTCAATTCTTTCCACCTCAGGCCATGTACATCCTTAAAATGTCTGGCAATAGGGGTGGGTACAAAAACTTTCCGTTGTTCTTGGGTTTTTTGTTCATCCTTATCATAGTTGATAATGCTTCCAATATGTTCTCTCACCCGAGTTTTCAAATCTCTCGTGGTTTTCCCCACATATTGTAATCCACATGTACATTCCAAACAATAAACCACTCCAACGGAGGAACAGTTAAGGTGTTGTCGCAAAGTAAAAATTTTTCCAAAAGCATCTTTAAAAGACCTCTTGGGAACTAGAATTTGGCAGGCCTTACATGTCTTACAAGGAAAAAAGCCCGGATCTCGAACTGTCATGGGTTTATTGTTCCGTTTGAAATGACTGCTCACCAATAAGTTCGAGATCGACGTGGTTTTACGATATCCTGCAGATGCCCGCGATGTAAGGTAATCATGAAGATCTCTATCCGATTTCAAGATGCCCCAATGTTTGTTGAGGATATTCATCATCTCAGACCAGTCCTCATGATATTCAGTAATGAATCTAACATTATCATTACCCAGTTCTTTCCGTTTCTTCGGGTTCAAAAGGTCTTTCCTTTCAGTTCTCAGAGCAATATTATATGCTCTTTTAATATTGCTTTTAGAGTACTTCCTTTCCAGAAGTCTTTCTTTGAGATCCTCCGCTCTTGCTTTAAATCTCTCAAATGTGGAACAATTGCGACGTAAACGCAAAAATTCCCCCTTGGGAATGGCTCTGATGGTTGTTATGGAATGGGCACTTCTGGCGTCCAAAATTCTGTTAGTAGCGGTATCTTTTCTATAAAGGTCAGTTTGAATCATGTTATCTGCGTCTCTCTTGATCATAATATCCAAAAACAGGATGTTATCTTGATGGTATAGGAGTGTAAGCTTCAGATTATACTGATTATCATTGAGGACATTAATAAAGTTTTGTAAGGTTTCCCCTGTGCCTTTCCAGATGATCAGTACGTCATGTATATAACGTTTCCATGTGACAATCCGATCTACATGGATAGACATGTCCTCCGCAAAAACAACTTCCTCCTCCCACCATCCTAGGTAGAGGTTAGCAAAAGTTGGTGCCACTGCCGCCCCCATCGCGGCACCGCGCGTTTGAAGATAAAATCGACCATCAAACACAAAATAATTCCTCTTCAAAATGAACTTCAGAAGGCCAAGAAGAAATTGTTTCCTAGTTGGATTATAATTTTGGTCCTTGGAAAGAAAAAAGTCTACAGCCTTACATCCCATGTCTTGGTCTATACTGGTATATAGACTTTCGACATCACATGTTGCTAAGAGTTCAGACTCATCCAATTTGTTACCTTGTAATTCTTGAAGAACCTGCATAGTGTCCTTGGTATAGGAGGGAAGATCATATACATATCCCCTTAATTCCTGATCAATCCACTGATTGGCCTTTTCAGTTAAATTTCCTATACCAGAGACAATGGGTCTCCCTGGTGGGTTATTAATATCTTTATGAACTTTGGGTAACATATAAAATGTAGCTACCCTGGGGTTCTTCACCTCAAGAAAGTCTCTTTCATTTTTGGTGATTGCCCCATTTTCCCAACCCTGAAACACGATATCTTTATACTCATTCAGGAATTGATCCGTAGGATCACTCCAAAGGGACTTGTAACAGTCCTTATTATTGAGCTGCCTCTTAGCTTCTTGGATGTATTTATCTTGTGGCCACACAAGAATATTGCCACCTTTGTCGCTGGGCTTGAAAACGACATCATCCAGTCGTTTCAGTTCATTTATTGCCCGTCTATCTTCAGAATCCAACTGTGGTCCTGAGGTTTTATTAGGTAAAGCTAGTATATCCGTTGTAACCATATCTATAAAAACTTTAACAGCTGGACAAGTTTGTAATGGCGGCATGTTGGTGGACTTATTCTTCAAAGGTTTTTTATGCCAAATTGTAAAGAGAGGAGAGAACAAGACGCAATGGGTGACTCAGTATTGCAATTGTTAGAGGGGTGTGAGGATGGCTACTAACCTTATGAAGTTGTGCACCTCTGCACAACCCCAGTGTAAAGCTCCACAAGCTCCGCTCTGTTGGTGGCTGTCATCTATTTCCAGCGGCGTTCACAGATCCTGATCTCTCGGTGGTGGATCACGTGGTCAGGTTAGTTGCATGTAACGCCGAGATGGACGCCCAGCTTCACCAACACCCCCGGCAGCGTTCCGGAGGGGTTAGGGCAGCGCAGCTTGGAAAACCAGGGTAGTGATTCTAATTAAATTCCTCCCACAGGTGAAAGAACAATAAGTTAAAGGCAGCTCTACCGCACCCCAACAGGGGGAAAGGGACAATAAATGGATATGAATAGCGGTACACACAACGCGTTTCGGTGGACACAGCCACCTTCATCAGGTGTGACAAGCAGCAAACAATTGATCCTTATATACATTTGACTAGGTATACAAGGGGTTAATATAGAGGTATTACTCTGTATCTGGCCCCGCCCCTTTTAAGTAATTGTATACCTAGTCAAATGTATATAAGGATCAATTGTTTGCTGCTTGTCACACCTGATGAAGGTGGCTGTGTCCACCGAAACACGTTGTGTGTATATTAATAAATCAGTCCTTTTAATATTTTTGCCCTGTTATTGGCGCTCTGGTACCGCTATTCATATCCTTTTATGCCAAATTGGCCCTATTCCTTTCTCAGATCCTATCTTCTCCATTCCATTGTCCGTATCAAGTTCCTCGAGTATTTCCAAAATCTGCAGGTCCTGGCTAGAGAGATTGGGAATTGTATCTACTCCTAAAGACAAAATTTCGTTCGAAGATTTCTTTGAAAACATCTTTTTAAAAATCAATTTTCTCCCAAAGAGGTGTAAGTCTTTAACAATGTTGAATTTATTGAGATGGGTTGGGAGACAGAAATTCAAACCCTTCTTTAAGACATTAACTTGAGACCCAGTAATCGTGTGTTTAGATAAATTTATGATTCTGAAGGAATTGGATTTGACATCAAGTGACTCTGTCAATTTCTTTTGTTCTTGCTCTTGACAGAGCCCCTGAACCCCCATCTGCCTCTGTCCCTCAAAAAAGGCCCGGTGGGGTTATAGTTATTGTCCATATCCTTCCTTCTGGTACTATGGGACGGTTGCTCAGAGTCAGACTCTGACAGATTACTGCTTTCTGCATCAGTCCCAGAAAATTCACGTTTTTGATGACCTTGTCTACTCGGGGTTTGTTTCCTAACTCGTTGGGATAATTTTTTTCCCCAATTATAAATCTCACCTTTGGAGTAATCCATTTTATCCCTTAAATATTTCTTTCTCTTACGCATCTTAAAATTTTAGCTTCAACCTTGTCAATATATTGCAACGTCCGCTTAAAACCTTCTTCAAAGTCAGGTTTGCTCTCTAGTTTATCCATATTGGGGGAAATTTCTTCCAACCTCTCTAAAATGTATATCTCATCCTCAACAAGAAGTTTCATTAATTCACGAGAGCATTCAGTGAGAGTTGCTTCCCATCTATCCTTCAAATTTGGTTTGGTAAGGTCATAAGAGGGAAATATAGATACTCGCAGCCCTCTAGAAATTAATCCTTGTTCCAAGTACTGTTCTAGACTCATCTTAGTCCATGTTGCCTGCATGTGCTTAATTTGGATATCCCTAAATCTTTTTAAGAGATCATCTACTTCTAAACTCTCTGTGAATACTTTTCTCTCGTTTGGAGATTTTTCATTGAAGATAGTTTTCATGTCATCTTTTTGACGTGCTAGTCTAGACTGCAATTGGCTAGATATTTTTGATGTAGCCATATCGGAAGATTAATGCGCAAATACCTACACAGACTATTATAAAGGTTAATTACTCCCAAAATAGGGTCCAAAAAACGGACATAGAAATGTCCTAGCAGGACACAAAGTCAATTAAGCTCAGTAAAGTCCGATTTATTGGACAATATTCACACCGGTGAACATCACCAAAATAGATCATAAATCATAAGGAAAGGGAAAAGGAGGAAACAGAGTGTGAATAAATATAAAATATAACTTTTAATATGAATTACATTAAAATACTGGTGTTTAGTTATAAAAGCAGATTAATTACATACATCCAAATGGATGCATATGGGGTCGATATTAATTTATCAATTCTGACCCCATAAGTCCTGTATATCACAGCCAAATAAATTATAGAAATCCACCACCTGTGTCCCTCAGAATTGGAAGTGGGGAATTATATTGTGCTATCCCTTTATAAAGATATGTTTCCCTATTAACTCTGCATCAGTAACTAAGAGAGATAATGGTGGGTCACCGCTACACTCTATTGTAAAGTAATCATGGAGTGTTCTATGTAAATGACAGTAGATGTAACAGATAGAGTTATAATATGGTACTCTACTGTCACGTATTTAATATGGGTCACTCTTATATCACAAGTGAACCCACAAATGAGCAAAGCGGAATCCCCACAGGATTCAACCTAAAATATATAGTGGGGGTGTTAAGTCTCCGTTACCAACAGTGTGCTACACCCCTGATGTGAAGCCCCGCAGCGGTATGAGGAACCCCACGGTGCTAGGGGTGGACAATATTATATAGGCGGCAGCTACAATTGTTGCTGCACGCTCACTCCTAACACCGGCTAGCAGTCTCACACGCTGGCCACGTACACGCGGTATGCGCGCGGTCAGTGTAAAGATCCAGTTCTGTGAGACGCTATACTGAGTTGCTGAGCGGGGACATAGCGGGTGAGTAAAAGGGGGGAATACAGGATTGCAGGCTGGCATATGATTATACAGGACATGAACGTCCCGACGCGCGTTTCGCCGGAGGTACCGGCTTTTTCTAAGGGCGGGATCGGCCGCCTTCTCAAATTATTTATACATCCTGCCATGACTGACAGGTATGGCAGCCAATTAAATCAAAGATACGAATTGGTTGAAATCAATTGATACAGGGTAAAATAAACAGAATTGTAAACCAAATAAGCATTTCACATTGATAATTATTTTAGGCCTTGATGCTTATAATTTAATGTGAAATGCTTATTTGGTTTACAATTCTGTTTATTTTACCCTGTATCAATTGATTTCAACCAATTCGTATCTTTGATTTAATTGGCTGCCATACCTGTCAGTCATGGCAGGATGTATAAATAATTTGAGAAGGCGGCCGATCCCGCCCTTAGAAAAAGCCGGTACCTCCGGCGAAACGCGCGTCGGGACGTTCATGTCCTGTATAATCATATGCCAGCCTGCAATCCTGTATTCCCCCCTTTTACTCACCCGCTATGTCCCCGCTCAGCAACTCAGTATAGCGTCTCACAGAACTGGATCTTTACACTGACCGCGCGCATACCGCGTGTACGCGGCCAGCGTGTGAGACTGCTAGCCGGTGTTAGGAGTGAGCGTGCAGCAACAATTGTAGCTGCCGCCTATATAATATTGTCCACCCCTAGCACCGTGGGGTTCCTCATACCGCTGCGGGGCTTCAAATCAGGGGTGTAGCACACTGTTGGTAACGGAGACTTAACACCCCCACTATATATTTTAGGTTGAATCCTGTGGGGATTCCGCTTTGCTCATTTGTGGGTTCACTTGTGATATAAGAGTGACCCATATTAAATACGTGACAGTAGAGTACCATATTATAACTCTGTTACATCTACTGTCATTTACATAGAACACTGCATGATTACTTTACAATAGAGTGTAGCGGTGACCCACCATTATCTCTCTTAGTTACTGATGCAGAGTTAATAGGGAAACATATCTTTATAAAGGGATAGCACAATATAATTCCCCACTTCCAATTTTGAGGGACACAGGTGGTGGATTTCTATAATTTATTTGGCTGTGATATACAGGACTTATGGGGTCAGAATTGATAAATTAATATCGACCCCATATGCATCCATTTGGATGTATGTAATTAATCTGCTTTTATAACTAAACACCAGTATTTTAATGTAATTCATATTAAAAGTTATATTTTATATTTATTCACACTCTGTTTCCTCCTTTTCCCTTTCCTTATGATTTATGATCTATTTTGGTGATGTTCACCGGTGTGAATATTGTCCAATAAATCGGACTTTACTGAGCTTAGTGGAATAAAAAGACAATATCAATGCCCCTGGGAAAAGTGGTGGAGGTCGCAGTAGCTTAACAAGACGGTTTTAATGCCCCTTGGAAGAGACGTGGAGGTTGCAGTAGCTTAACAAGACGGTTTTAATGCCCCTTGGAAGAGACGTGGAGGTCGCAGTAGCTTAACAAGACGGTTTTAATGCCCCTTGGAAGAGACGTGTGTAGCATACCTGGTGGCGTTCTTGCATAGTGCACCATCCCCCACGGTGCAAGATCGCAAACTTGATCATCGGTCCAGTCTGCTAGCCTGGCTTCCCTCCATGCTGTCTGCTTGCCTCTGTTCTGGCTGCTTAGGGCGGTGGCCCGATTATTTCCTGCTTCTTGTAGCTGCTGCGGGCACACCCCTAATGCATTCTCAGCCTATTGCTGTCCGTCACTGGATATTTAAACCAGCTCCACTCTGGAGCTGATGCCTGAGCATCTCGTTCATTCAGAGGGCTTCTTGCCTCTGTTGTGCTAGGTCCTGTCTGAACTATCTCCTAGCCTGTTGTCTGTCAGCCTTCCTGAGGCTGTATTTCCAGGCCAGTCTGAACTCGCTCCCAGCCTGTTCTTCCGCCTTCTAGGGGCTGCATACCTAGACCCGCTCCTGTATCTTGCTGCTGTGTCTGTTCCTATCTGTATTCTCTCCTAGCCTTTTTCCTGTTTTGCCTCTATGTCCGTCCCTTCCCTTTGTCTGCATTGTCTGAACCAGCACCTAACTCCTACTCGCTGTTTCTGTACTTCTGTTTGAGTTTTGTGTCCACTCGCTACTTCTTAGCAAGTACCTTGTGTGCATCTGGTTCTGCTGGTCCCTTTTCCCTTCCTCCGTATCTTCCTGTATTTTCCTGTCTGGTCCTTGAGAACAGAGTCCTGTCCTCTCTGCCTTGTCCACAGCTCTTGCGGTTTCTCTCTGCTCTGACTTGCCCACCGCTCCGGCGGTTTCTCTATGCTCTGCCTTGCTCACCGCTCCAGCGGTTCCTCTCTGCTCTGCCTTGTTCACCGCACCTGCGGTTTAGTGCTCTGCCTTGCTCACCACTCCGGCGGTTCCTCTCTGCTCTGCCTCGTCCACCGCACCTGCGGTTTCGTTCTGCTCCACTCTTGCTCACCGCTCCAGGTGGTCTCGCCCTGCTCTGCCTTTGCTCACCGCTCCAGGCGGTCTCGCTTTGCCCTTGCTCACTGCTCCAGGCGGTCTCACTCTGCTCTGCCTTTGCTCACCGCTCCAGGAGGTCTCGCTCTGCTCTGCTTTGCTCACCGCTCCAGGCGGGCTCGCCCTGCTCTGCTCTTGCTCACCACTCCAGGCGGTCTCGCCTTGCTTTGCTCTTGCTCACTGCTCTGGCGGTCTCACCCTGCTCTGCTCTTGCTCACCGCTCAGGCGGCCTCGCTCTGCTCTGCTTGTCTACCGCATCTGTGGTTCTGTTCCTGAGTCCCAGTCTGTATTGGACCTTATCCCGTCTGTGCTCCAACCTGCTAGTGCCTCCCTGTCTGCACTTCAGCCGTGCTAGCCTGTGCCCCCTGCCTGCATACCAGTCATGCTTACCAGTACCCACCTGCCTGCATATCAGTTGTGCCTGCCTATACCCACAAGTCAGTGTGCCAGCCGAACCTGCCTGTTCCTGTATTCCCCAGTGTGGGTCAACAGCCGTGTCCAGGGTCTGACTTGGAGTAGCACCTGGTCCCTCTGCTCTGTTCCTCCCTGGTGCACAGACGTCATTAGCCGTAGTGCGACCTTGGGCAGATACTTAGTTACGCCCCTCCAGGCACTCTCCTGTTCATGGTCCAGTGGGATCACTAAACACGCACACGCCAGTCAGTCCGGGCGTGTGCACAACAACGTGTAGGTCGCAGTAGCTTAACAAGACAGTTTTAATGCCCCTTGGAAAAGACGTGGAGGTTGCAGTAGCTTAACAAGATGGTTTTAATGCTCCTTGGAAGAGACGTGGAGGTCGCAGTGGAATAAAAAGACAATATCAATGCCCTTGGGAACAGTGGTGGAGGTCGCAGTAGCTTAACAAGACGGTTTTAATGCCCCTTGGAAGAGCCATGCAGTAAAGCATCTTAAAAATATTATTCCCATTATTGGGGAGTGGGTCTCCCATAGTCTTTGCCTATGCCTTCCAAGCAAAAGCTGCCAAAAATTAGGACGGAGGAACTTGCAATGCTGGCAACACGGACCAAGGTCACCCTGGTGGTATAGTGGTGGTGGAGGCCGAGGAAAAGGAGAAGAGCAAAATACAGCCGAAATGAGGAAGCGTATACCCATGTGTGGGTGTGAAGCGGTGCATGGGAATACACCTCCCGAAATAACACAGTGGATTTTAATTTCTGTTACTCTGCTGTCATTTGGTGGTGATGAGAAGTCTGGCCCAATCCAGCCCTTGTTCATTTTGATAAGGGTCAGCTTGTGAGCATTGTCAGTTGACAGGCGAGTGCGCTTATCAGTTATAATTCCACCAGCGGCACTAAAAACACGCTCCGATAACACACTAGCGGCAGGGCAGGCCAGAACCTCCAAGGCGTACAGAAAGAGTTCATTCCAAGTGTCCAGCTTGGATACCCAATAATTAAAAGGCACAGAGGAATCACGGAGGACGCTGGAACGGTCGGCAAGGTACTCCCTCACCATCTTTTGAAACTTTCCACTCCTTGTGACTGTACCCCGCGCCTCAGGGCCTGCAAGCTGGGCGGGTCTCAGAAAACTGTCCCAGAACATTGACAGTGTTCCCCTGCCTCTGCTGGATTGGAGTTGTGTCTCTCTCACCTGTACGCCTTGGTGGGCAACGAACTTTGACCTCTGCCGCTAGTGTGTTCAGATGGGAATTTTTTTTAACAGTTCTGCAGCAAGGGCCTTCTGGTACTGCCCCATTTTTGTAGACCTCTCCACCTCAAGAATAAGAGAGTGAAAGTTCTCCTTGTAGCGGGGGTCTAAAAGTGTCACCAACCAGTAATGACTGTCACCCAACATTTTGACAACGCGAGGGTCACGGTAAAGGCAGCGTAACAAAGTCAGCCATGCGTGCCAGACTGGTAACGGGCAAGACTTCCGTGTCCTCACCAAGATGACGACTGACCATGCTCTCCTCCTCCTCCCCCCTCTCCTCAGGCCACCCACGCTGAACTGACGGTATGACAGTTGTACAGGTACTACAGTCTACAGCGCATGATACCAGCTCCTGTTCTTCCTCCTCCTCCTCCTCCTCCTCCTCTCCCTCATTGTCCCCCAATGCATGTTGGGATGAGATGAGGCTTGGCTGTGTGTAATTGACTGCTACGGCTTCTTGATCCATCTCATCATACTCTGGCTGCAATGCCTCCTCTTTAATTCTCTGCAGAGAGCGTTGCAAAAGACAGACAAGTGGGATGCTGACGCTAATGATTGCGTCATCGCCACTCACCATCTTGGTGGCCTCCTCAAAGTTTGTCAGGATGGTACATATGTCAGACATACAGGTCCACTCCTGAGGTCTTATGTGGGGAGTCTGACCTGAATATCGACGGCCTTGTTGCAGCTGGTACTCCACAACTGCTCTCTTCTGCTCACAAATCATTTGCAACATGTGGAAGGTAGAGTTCCAACGTGTGGGGACATCACACACCAGTCGGTGTGCCGGAAGCAGCAAACGCTGCTGCAAAACAGCAAGGGCGGCGGAAGCTGTAGCCGACTTATGAAAAGGAGCTGATAGGCGGCGTACTTTGACGAGCAGATCTGGCAACTCTGGATACGATTTAAGAAACCGCTGAACCACGAGGTTAAGCACATGAGCTAGGCATGGTACGTGTGTATCTCGCCTCGCCTCAGAGCCGCCACCAGGTTACGGCCATTGTCACACACGACCATGCCTGGATGTAGGTTCAGCGGTCTCAGCCACAGATCTGCCTGCTCTTTCACAGCTGTCCACAACTCACAAGCAGTGTGAGGTTTATCACCTAAGCTTATGAGTTTCAGCACAGCCTGTTGCCGCTTGGCTGAGGCAGTACTTCCATCTTGTAACTGATGTGGTGATATCTGAGATGGAGGCTGAACATGAGGAGGAGGAGGAGGAGGATGATGCGCAGGAGCTGTACACTGTGGGGGCAACTCTGACATAGGGCCCGCAATCCTCAGTGTGGGGAGGATGTGTTCAGTCCCAAGGTCCGACTGAGTCCCGGCTTCCACTATATTTACACAGTGTGCCGTCAGGGAGATGTACCGTCCCTGGCCACAAGCACTTGTCCACGTGTCCGTCGTCAGGTGGACTCTCCCAGTAACTGCGTTGTTGAGGGCACGGCAGATGTTTTGGGACACGTGCTGGTGTAGTGCGGGGATGGCACACCAGGCAAAATAGTGTCGGCTGGGGACCGAGTACCGAGGGATGGCCACCGCCATAAGGTTGCGGAAGATTTCTGTCTCCACCAGCCGAAAAGGCAGCATTTCCAACGCAAGCAGTCGTGAAATGTGCGAATTTTGGACTGTGGACTGTGGGGCGTTGGCTGCGAATTTGCGCTTTCATTCAAAGCTCTAGGATATGGACAATTGAACGCTGCGGTGGGACGTGGATGTTGATGCTGTTTCTTGAGAAACTGCCATAACAAGTGAAGACTGAGAGGAGGGGGCTTCTTTGCATGCAGTATGGACAGGGGATTGCCTTGCACATACATCAGGGGGTTCTATCACACGTACAACAATGGAAGAAGCAGTGGTGACACCCGCTGACACTGGTCGTGGACCCTGGGGTTCGCCCCACAAAGTCGGGTGCTTTGCTGCCATGTGCCTGATCATGCTGGTGGTGGTCAGGCTGGTAGTTTTGTCACCCCTGCTGATGCTGGCATGGCAGGTGGTAAAAAAATGGTCTTTTTGGGGTTATCAGCAGAGTCTTTAAAAACATTCCAGACTCTGGAAGACCTACCGGTTGTACTGGCAACGTCCCTCGTGTTGGTGTTACGGGGAACTGTTGCCTGCCTTCTGTGTGCGGCCACCACACTGCTTCTTCCTGCCTGTTGGGGTACTCTGCCTCTCCCCGTGTGTGCTGCTTGCCTCGCTCTGCATGTCCTCCTGCCACGTTGGGTCAGTTACTAGATCATCCACCACTACCTTCTCTTCCACTTGCGCACCACGATCCTCCTCCTCACTTTGTGGCAATTGTGTCTCGTCATCGTCCACCTCTTGTGACAAATTGCCAGCATCGACTTTGTGTGGCCATGGCTGTTCAAATATTTGGGCATCGCTACACGGGATCTCCTCTTCCACCACTTCAAGCAGAGCAGGCGAGGGGCACAAATATGGAAATGGACCAGTGAACAGCTCTTCAGAGTGTCCAAGTGTGGGATCAGTTGCTGTCTGACGACACTCGGCATGGTGGGAGGAAGGAGCATCAGGGTGAGGAGGAGTATGCGGTCGAGACTCACGGCTACTAAAACTTGACCATGTGGAAGACAGAGCGGAGGTGGTGGTGCCCATGAAGTGACCGCAGGCAAGGCCACGCGTTGGTATCTATGATCTGGCCCAGCAAGATCCCCACACACAGACTCTATCTTGATAACTGTTTCTTTACTTGTATACATTTTTAACACAGCAAAGAAAAACAATAAAGGACAACCATAAATGTTCACAGTAATAATGTGTACTTATAATCTGACTCTCACTGTCCCTACTCACACGTTACCAGTCCTTTACTCCAGAAGGATGTGTCCCCCGTCGCAGGCCTGTCTGTCTTTGCAGGAAGGGGTCCCAGCCGAAGAAGACAGGAACAACAAATTTCACTGAAAGAAAGGAATACTTCGGCCTCTCGCCAGAGGTCCCGCTTACAGTATCTCTGATCCGGATAGCAGCTCTTGTGGATTCCCTTGTGTAGTCCACACTCCAGTAGCAGGGAGTGTAACAGCTGAATCCTTCAGCAGTGCAGAAGCTGGGGAAGGCTCTGAGGATAAGGTGTCAGATAAAAGAAATCACATTGAGAGTCTCTTCTGCGCCACACATGAGGACCTGCACACCATCCTGGCTCTTTTCACAGACAACAACAGACTCTTCGCGTGCTTTTTCCTGCTTCCCACTTTGATCACTTGACTCTCTAGGGCAGGACACAGGAGGCTCAGTCTTTTTTTCTGTCATCACACCCTGCGCAGGTGCAACATCTGGCCACAAGGTGACAACACCATCCTGCGTAATCATTTCTGTAACAGGCTCTATTTCAATTATCACAGAACAGCCAGAGCCGGCCAGCTCACTACACCCAGGTAACTGGAAGTATTATCCGCTATCATATTAATAACCTGTTCACACTGATCAGTTCGCAATACTGGTGTTGTAGTGTGCTTCCTTAGTAATTTGGTCAAGAAGTGGGAGCGAGAAGATGTGGCTGTTGGTTGTGGCACATTTTCACTTTGGCCACGGCCCCGTCCTCTACACGCACCATCAACAGAACGTCCAGTTCCACGTCCCTTGCCATGCGCCTTGCCCATTGTAAATTAAGTAAAATAGCTTACACTTGCACTATCAATGGAAAAAGGATAACAAAAAGGAGATTAGAACCGTGGAAGAGGAAAACCACAGTTCTATTTGTCTGGCCTACACCAGAATCTTTTAAACAGATATATTTGTGACTGAACAGACAGGGAGACATTATTACAGAATTTTTTTTACGTAAAACAGGCCAAAAGCTGGATAATACAGAGATTTGACCCGTGGAACTGCAAAACCACAGTTCTATTTTTCTGGCCTACACCAGACTCTTTTAAACAGATATATTGGTGTCTGAACAGTCAGACACACTCAAATTTTTTTTTTTGGGGGGGGGGGGGGGGGGAAATACCAAAAGGTTATTAAGACGCGTACTTGGACAGTCTGACTGAGGAAAAAAAAAAAATACAGGATTTAGATGAAAAAAAATAATTTTTCCTGGCCCCTGAGACCAGGGTGATAAGTTTAGCAATTTGACCAACAGGAGCACACAGGACTGTAATGCAGCGTTTGCTGGTATAACCACTGCGTCTCCTATACAGCCTGCCTGCCTGATATCTGGGATGGATATTAGTCCTGAGAAGGACTGTTTGTTTGATTTGGCAGGCTTTAGAGACCCTACACTACCTATTTCGCACTATATATCTCTCCCTAACTCAGCAGCACTAATCCTACACTGGCTGATCCGGAGCGACTGTGTCCAAGATGGCGGCGCCCGGTTTTAAATACTTGAGGTGACGCTGTGCGGCCAGCCAATCACTGTAATGCCCACAAACAACATGGCTGCGGCATTACAGTGACTGGCTGGCAATCCCTGCATGTTCATTGGCTCTATAAAGAGCACCAAACGTGCAGGGCAGAGACCCGAGCTCCCGCCCGAGTAACCCGGAAATGCTCGGTGCTCGCCGAACATCCCGAGTAGCATGATGCTCGGGCGAGTAGCGAGCAGTGTCGAGCATGCTCGCTCAACACTAATAACCACCTAAGTCAAAAACTGACAGTAGCACACTGCAACCCCAGCTGTCAGCTTCATAATAGCTGGTTATCAAGAATAGAGGGGTCCCACGCAATTTCTTTTACATGATTTAAAGAAATAATAATAAAAAAAAAAAAAAAAAACAGCTTGTGGTCCATTTTTGACAACCAGCCAAGCTAAAGCAGACATCTGGGGGCTGGTATTCTCATTCTCAGACTGGAAAGGGGCCTGAAAAGGCGCGTCTATTAGTAGATATAAATCAAAAAGAAAAAAAGACGTATAACGAATAATATCTAAAAATATCATTAATACAATTTATGTAAATCATTAAAAACATACACAATTCTAATGGCAACAAATATATTAGTAATGAGCCAAAAAAGGCACCACAAATAAATATCCACATGAGGAGGAAGCTTGTAAATAGCGGAACAGACAGTCTGGAGTGGTATTAAAAAATGCCCACTCACAAAGTCAGTAGACACTTCATAAGTCTGGACCACAAATAGGTGTTAAAGTGCACAGTGCATTGTATATTTTCAAAAAACCCATTCCACACCTAGATACATATAAATATGCTATCACTACTCACATGTGTTAATCTGTCTATGGTGCCGCCGCCCATAGATATATATATTTGCTGCCATTGGAATTGTGTATGTTTTTAATGATTTACATTATTAAAATGTATGATATTTTTAGATATTGTTCGTTCTAAGTCTTTTTTTCTTTTTGATTTGCCTTTTGACTGACGTTGAACAGTGCTATTTTGTCCTGATTTATTTAATCAAATATGTATATGATCCTGGTGGTCAATCGTTTTGTCTTATTAGTAGATTTAATAAATGTAAACATTTAAGTAGCAGGGAAAATGTATTATAATATACAATACAGACCAAAAGTTTGGACACACCTTTTCATTTAAAGATTTTTCTGTATTTTCATGACTATGAAAATTGTACATTCACACTGAAGGCATCAAAACTATGAATTAACACATGGGGAATTATATATAGAGATGAGCGTTGTTCTACTCGAACTGTTCGCCAATCTCAAATTCGAGCTGTTTTGGGCGGTGTTCGAGCCGGTCGGCGAACACGAACAATTTGAGAAAAATTCGGCTGTTCGAGGTTATGTTCGATAACTGTTCGTGCACCAAAATCATAACTGGATTTTTTCTCAGTAATGATGAAAATTAATGTTAATACGCAGTTTGAGTGTACAGCGGGGCGGGGGGAGGGGCAGGGGATGGATCTCTGCAGGAACAATGAAGATCTCCATTTTTTTTCTCTTTCCCGCATTTGCAGTGGGGAGGTGCAATCTGTCAGCCTATCAGCAGCGCACACACGGAGCGAAGTGCTTTTTTTTCACACAAACAAGGGCATGTGTGATTGGCAGTGTATGTCACATGTCCTTGCCCTATAAGACCAAGCCATTTTCCCCGTCGCCACCATTTTCTCACTGCTGCAGCTGCGTGTTAGACGGCACCGCTGTTGCTGTGTGCGCTATACCTTGTTAATTTCAAGCCAATTTTCGCACAAATATACAGATAGCTTGGGAGTAGGGAATAGTTGTGATTGCAGTCCTTTTAAGGACTAGGTTACAGCATTTCCGACGACTTTTATCAAGCAGGTCTGTGCTCTTAAATAGATAGATTGTGGGAGTAAAGACTAATTGTAATTGGAGTCCTTTTCAGGACTAGGTTACATCAGTTCCTATCAGTTTTTGCCAGGCAGGTCTGTGCCAGTGCTGTGCAAGTTTTTTTCACAGCATTTGGCTGAATCTAGCAAAGCTAATCCTTTTTGGCCTATTGCAGAGTGTGTTAGTCAGTGGAGTAGCCTGTGTTGCAAGATATACCACCTGTGTATAGAATACCAATTTTTTTACTGCACCTAGTGAAGTAAAATCTTTTGGGCATAGCATCATTCTATTAGTCCATCTATACTGACCTCCATCAGGTTGCAAATTGAATATAATTTTTTTCTGCATCTAGCTCTGAAAAAATATTTGGGCTTCTAGCAGCGTGTGGGACTTGTTCTATTAGTCCATCTATACTGACCTCCATCAGGTTGCAAATTAAAAATAATTTTTTTCTGCATCTAGCTCTGAAAAAATATTTGGGCTTCTAGCAGTGTGTGGGACTTGGTCTATTAGTCCATCTATACTGACCTCCATCAGGTTGCAAATTGAATATAATTTTTTTCTGCATCTAGCTCTGAAAAAATATTTGGGCTTCTAGCAGTGTGTGGGACTTGGTCTATTAGTCCATCTATACTGACCTCCAGCAGGTTGCAAATTGAATATAATTTTTTTCTGCATCTAACCCAGCCAATAGTTTTGGCCTAATACCACAGTTTGGCCACTCAGCTCTGCTCGGTTACCATCCATTGTTTTTTTGTGCAAACAACTCCAGAGTTGTGAATTAGTTAACCACCAAAATGAGTGGAAAAAGGCCTGCTGCTGGTGGAAAGGGGAATAGGCGTGTTGGGAAGGGGAAAAAAGGTTGTGTCCGTGGGGTAGGTGCAGAAGAAAGACCATCTTCCAGCCAAACTAAAATGTCTACTTCTTTTAGCGGACAATGTGATAAGATCCCTTTCTTACGGCCACGCCAATCGCTACAAATTCCAGATGAGGCACAAAAACAGCAGGTGCTTCAACGGATATCAAGTGCTCCTTTAAGTGGGCTCTCCTCCACATCAACTTCAACATCACAAATACTCCAGTCCTCAAAGGTGTCACCCAAATCGCACTTGCTTCCTCACAGCTCCCAAATCTCCAGCTGCCCGTCTGAGTATGAGGTAGAACAGATGGTTGAGTCTGCAGAGCTGTTTACTCATACTATAGCCTGGGAATCAGAGGTCGACTCCAGCGCTTCTGTGAATCCAGACGAGGAAATGATCTGCACTGATGCCCAGAATCTTTATGAGTCGGATCCAGGACCAGACGCAGAAGGTTCTGACCATAATGTAGACCCTCATTCCCAAACTGTAACTCCTGTTGGTGGAGACAATGAGGAAGACGATGATAAGACTCAAATACCTGATTGGAGCGACAACTTTAGTTTTTTGTCAGGGCAGGAACAGGTTGGCTCTGAGGACGACGGGTGTGATAACGCACAGGGTGATGATGATGAGGTCGGAGATCCCACTTACTGTCAACCCACAGTCAGCCAAGAGATGAGGTCAGCAGAGGAGGTGGAGGAAGATGCTAGTGACGACGAGGTCAGGTTGCGCCTTCCTGGACAGAGACGTAGTACTGGAAGCACGTCAACAACTGCATCCTCAAACACAACTCTGCCTCTCACCACAAGTCGTGGTGGCTCTTCAGGTCGCATGGGTGCTAAGCCTTGCATAGCCTGGGCATTTTTTCAGATCGATAAAGATGACCCAACTCGTGTTATCTGTAACATTTGTCAGCAAAAGCTAAGTAGAGGCCAAAAAATACATAGTTTGAGTACTTCATGCATGAACCGGCACATGGACATGAAGCATAAGTTGCAGTGGGAAGCTCAGTGTGCTACAATGCGGCCTAGCCGGCCGGGCCAACCACCGTCTGCCATATCTTGTGCATCCGCGGCCTCTTCATCCTCTGTGACTGGGGGGACAGCAGTCACACCTGTTTTGGGGCGCAGACCTGCCACCTCTTTACCCGCAACAGCCAGCGTGATTGGCAGGTCATCATTTTCTTTGGAGGTGGTAACACCAGCTGGTCTTGAGAGCTGTCCGACATCGATAGCACCACCTTTGGATCAAGGCAACCTAACATGTCCGCCTGCATCTTCCTCACAGACCGGCAGTTTGCCGGGGACACCCTTATCAACCACGTCTAAGCACAATAGCCAGCCCTCGGTCCCTCAGATGTGGACAAGTAAAAGACCATTTCCTCCTAGCCATGAGAAAGCTAAGAGGTTGAATTTCACCATCTGCAAGCTCTTGGCTACAGAAATGCTGCCTTTCCGCCTGGTGGACACAGAGGATTTTCGAGACCTTATGTCCATCGCAGTGCCCCAGTACCAGATGCCCAGTCGGCACTACTTCTCAAAGAAAGGTGTGCCTGCGCTCCACCAGCATGTCGCACACAACATCACCGCTTCTTTGAGAAACTCTGTGTGTGACAGGGTGCATTTCACCACAGACACTTGGACGAGTAGGCATGGACGAGTAGGCATGGACAGGGGCGTTACATGTCGCTGACTGGGCACTGGGTAACTATGGTGACAGCAGGACAAGGGGCTGCTGTCCAAGTCTTGCCGTCCCCACGAGTTGTGCGTCAATCCTCTTTATGTCAAAGTTCCTCCACTGCTTCTGCCTCCTCAACCTCCTCTCGGTCTTCCACCTGCACCCAAAGCCTGTCTGGTCATGACACAAGCTTTCTAACTGCGCAGAAGGGATCCTGCACACCTCCTTACTATGCTGGCAGTAGGGCTCAATGTCATCAGGCGGTTTTTACATTGAAATGTCTGGGAAATGTGAGTCACACAGCTGAGGAGTTGTGGTCAGCTCTGGAGAACCAATTTCATGAATGGTTGTCTCCACTGGACCTGAAACCAGGGAAGGCCGTGTGCGACAATGCTGCAAACCTGGGTGCGGCCCTTCGCCGGGGCAATGTCACACACGTGCCTTGTATGGCTCACGTGTTGAACCTGGTTGTCCAGCAATTTTTAGCCCACTATCCCAGACTAGATGGCCTTCTGCAGAGGGCACGGTCGCTGTGTGCTCACTTCCGCCATTCGCATCCCGCAGCTCAGCGACTTACATCTCTACAGAAGTCGTTGGGCCTGCCACTTCACCGGCTAAAATGCGATGTGCCTACCCGGTGGAATTCAACTCTGCACATGTTGCAGCGACTGTGGCAGCACCGACAAGCCCTGGTGCAATACGTTCTGACGTATAGCCTGGGCCAACGAGATTCAGAGGTGGGGCAAATCACGCTGGAGGAGTGGTCTCAGATCAGGGACCTATGCACCCTTCTGCACAGTTTTGAAATGGCGACGAAGATGTTTAGTGCTGACGATGCCATTATCAGCATGACTATTCCGGTGATTTACATGCTGGAGCACATGTTAAACAGAATTCGGAGTCAGGTGGTGGCACAAGAGGAGGTGGAGGAAGTAGAGGAGGAGGAGTTGTATGCGGAAGGGCTAACATCTGCAAGGTCCAGACGGTCGGCAGCACCAGGGCGGCAGGCATGTGAGGGTGGGGGAGATGATTTTACCAGGGCGCATGGTAGCAGCCAAACTAGTGAGGAAGGTGCAGGAGCCCAGGAAGAAGTGGAGGACGAACTGATGGAAGACTCATCAGATGAGGGAGACCTTGATCACATTTCTGTTGTGCGAGGTTGGGGGGAGAGGACAGAGGAAGGAAGCATGATTGTTACCTCGCCACCAACACAACAGGGACTTGGTGCTCCTGGATGCGCAACACACATGAGTGCCTTCTTGCTGCACTACCTGCAACATGACCCTCGAATTGTGAGAATTAGAAATAATCCTGACTACTGGGTTGCCACACTGTTAGATCCCCGGTACAAAAGTAAATTTGCAGAAATTATTCCTGCCATAGAAAGGGATGCACGCATGCAGGAGTATCAGCAGAGACTGTTGCAGAATCTTACATGTGCTTTTCCACAAAATACCAGTGGTGCACGTAGTGAATCTCACAGTTCCAACTTGCCAACCGTGGGACCGTCAAGTGTTCAGCACTCAAACCGTAACAGAACCACAGTATCTGCTGGTAACATCAATTTTGCGGAATCATTTCACCACTTTTTTAGCCCATCCTTTGCAAGGCCACAGGAGACAAGAAGTCTGACACATAGTCAACGCCTAGAGACGATGGTACAGGAGTATCTCCAAGTAAACATTGAAGCCACGACTGTGTCACTGGACCCTTGCTCTTTTTGGGCTTCCAATCTGGATAAATGGCCGGAGCTAGCCACTTACGCCTTGGAGATCTTGTCATGCCCCGCAGCCAGCGTTCTGTCCGAACGTGTGTTCAGCGCTGCTGGTGGTGTGCTGACAGATAAGCGCACGCGGCTCTCCACTGATAATGTAGACAGACTCACGTTCATAAAGATGAACAAATCATGGATCCGAAACGACTTTTCTACCCCTGTGTCATCCTGGGGAGAGTAAAAGCTTGATGATTTTAACCAATCACCCTACCAACCGTTTTAAGCTTTCAAATTACTAATCATGTTTATCTGTATCTTGACTGGAAAATAATTTGGGCTTTGTAGCAGTGTGCAGCACTGATCCTATTAGGCCATCTATAATAAGCTTCACCAGATTTAAAATTAAAAATAATTTTTAGCTGCATCTAGCCCGGAAAATAATTTTGGGGCTCCGAGATGCGCAAGACACATAAGTGCCTTCTTGCTGCACTACCTGCAGCATGACCCTCATATTGTCAGAATTCGAAGTAATCATGACTACTGGGTTGCCACACTCTTAGATCCCCCAAACTTTTCGATCAACCTTTTCATTTTAATAAAGACCAAAAAAATGGTCATTTTTGAAATTATAAGCATTAGCAGGTTGTTAGAAACTGAAATCAAACAGTTTTCAACTCAAAACTTTATTCTAGGTGATGTTACATTTTCACATAGGACCCCTTGTTCGAAAGGAGCTTCTGAACTCTCTCGTCCATTGAATTTGTCAGGTTTTGGATGGTTTCTGCTTCAATTGTTTTGCATGAGGACAGAATACCCTCCCAGAGCTGTTGCTTAGATGTGAACTGCCTCCCGCCATCATAGACACTCCTTTTAATGATGCTCCAAAGGTTCTGAATGGGGTAGAGGTCAGGGGAGCATGGGGGTCACACCATAAGTTTGTCCCCTTTTATGCCCATATCAGCCAGAGATGCAGATGTTTTATGTGCAGCATGAGATGGTGCATTATCATGCAGAAAAATGATCTTGCTGTGAAATACACGGTTCTTCTTCTTGAACCATGGCAGGAAGTGCTGTTTGAGAAAATCCACATACATTATGGAGTTCATCTTTAGCGCCTTCAGGGATCCTAAAGGGGCCGACAATCTCTCTCCCCATGATTCCAGCCCAAAACATTACTCCACCTCCTCCTTGTTGGCGCTGTAGCCGTGTTTGCGTGGGGTGTCCATCAACCAGCCATCCTCCACTCCATTCATCTGGACCATCGAGCGCTGCACGGCACTCATCCGTGAACAAAACAGTTTTGAAATCAGTCTTCATGTAATGTTTGGCCCACTGGAGCCGTTTCTGCTTGTGTGAAGTGGATAGAGGAGGTCGACAGGATGGCGTATGCACAGCTGCAAACCTCTGAAGGACCCTGCATCTTGTTGTTCGGGGGACGTTGGAGGCACAAGCAGCTTCAAAAACTTGTCTGCTGCTATGACAAGGCTTTTTTGCCGCTGCTCTTTCAACCTGACGTAATTGCCTGTAGGAAAGAGTCCTCAATTTGCCCTTATCAGCACGCACACGTGTGTACTGTGAATCAGCTACATACTTCTTGATTGCCAAGACACTTCATCCTGATCATCGCACAATGTTGATTGTAGTCATGCCTTGACCTAAACACTCCACAATTTGTTGCTTCTCAGCAGCCGACACATCCTTTTTCTTTCCCATTTTGGCAGAAAATGTAGGCTGCTTAATAATGTGAGAGAGCCTTCTTAAGTAGTCTTGCCTTTCATTGGACACACCTGCCAAACTAATTAGCACAGGTGTCTGCAATTGCTTACAGTGATATAAAGAGCCCTGACACACATCACCATCAATGAGTTTAACTGACAAACAAACAAATTCTTCCCTTATCACTCCTAAACACTTTTTGCATAATAATTTGTAACGCGGTGTACATGTGCTTTTCCACAAAACACCAGTGGTTCACGTAGTGAATCTTACAGTTCTAACTTGCCAACCATGGTCTGTATGGAATTGTTCAATAAAGGGCCCAAAATTAAGATAACATAGATGGGAGAGGTCTCTATGAATAGGAATTCCTAAGTATTTGATACCCTGTGAGGGCCAGGCAAAGGGAAAGTTGGACTGGATGGAATCCTATATGGATTTAGGGAGGGAGACAGAAGGCCTCAGACTTCGCTGCATTGATTTTAAAATTTTACCATGTAACAAAGTGATCTATTTCAGCCATAACAGCAGGGATGGATATATGTGATTGAGTGATATATACTAGGACATCATCAGCAAATAGAGAGCACTTGTACTCGGTGCCTCCCACCTCAATCCACCTAATATTGGGGTTATGGCGAATTGATGAGAGCAGGTGCTCCGTCACTAGGATGTATAAGAGAGGGGACAGAGGACATCCCTGCCTTGTCCCATTGGTGATTGTGAAAGGTGATGAAAATGTTCTGACGCACCTCCTGGGCCTTGGGACACCCGGAGCCGGACCCTTTTTGGTGGATGCTGGTGGTTGTAGTCTTCGTGGCGGCGATCCGGTTCCGTGGCTCAGGGCGGTCAAACCAGTGGCGGAACTATTTATGTGGTTTTGATGTTTAAATGTCCGACTACGCCACCCGTGGATTGCGGTCAGAGTGAACCGCCGCTACAGGGCAGACCGCTAAGGCTGGTGTTGTGGGTGCAGCAGAGCGTAGCATAACTCCCCACGGGAGGAGTATAGCCTCAGGGCAGTGTATGCGGAGGATGGGGGTGATGGTGCAGGGCAGCAGCAGTAACGACACGGAGTCAGTGATGCAGTTCAGGGCCTTTACTCACAGTTCTTATTATCCAGACCACGTCTGCAGGTAACGGCTGCCCACGTCGTACTGTGCTCACCAGGTGAGGGGCTCAGACAACTCCCAGATAACTTTGGAGCGCTTCACAGGACCCCCTTTGTGTGTCCTTTGTCTGGCCTTTCTTACCAACACTTCTGTCCGGCTGCCTCGGGCCTCCTCTTGGTAAACTTGGCGCCAGTTTCCCTGACCCTATGTGGTGCCTTCCTAGCGGGTGGAGCAAGGGGCTGCGCCACATAAAATGTCAGAGCCTCCGGTTTCTAGCTGAGGGTCGTTTCCTGCCTCCACTAGTTCGGGGACCGGTCTCCCCCTTTGGCCTGACCCCTCCACGCAGGTGGATTCGGGCGTGCGGTGGCGACTCGCCCGTCCGCACCCCTGGGATCCCTTCATTCCTCGTTCCTGGAGCCTTCTCCGCTCCTCTTCCTTCCTTCTCCCTCTTGCAGGCCTGGGCCTCTGTTACTAGGCCCGCCTCCGGAGCAGAGCTCATGCAGAGCCCCTGCTCCCTGCCACTTCTGCTCAGACTTCTCTGCACTGAACTAAGATGGTGCCCACCTTTTATACTCCCTTCTCAATGCACCCAGGAACTGCTTCCTCCCTGCTCCTGCACTGCAGGGTTCCCCTTCCTCAGTGTTCCCTCCCCCCACTCCAGCCAGGGACAGGGACTGTCGTGCCCATCTCAGGGGCATATTGGTCGCCCTGCCCCACGGCAATGTGGTGTAATGCATGCAGGTGTCGGGTCCTGATCCACACTCCATCCTTATCTGAGAGTGAGATATCACACCTCTGGGTGAGGTGCAATACGTCTGTAGCAACCGAGCCCTCGGTGCTACAGTTCCATTTATCTTCAGCCTAGGTGACGTATTGTGATACAGGGCTGTGATTTTGGCTATAAAAGGGTCCCCTAGACCCCTACCCCAAGCTTTTTAAGAGAATCATATATGGCGTGCCAGGAGACTCTATGGAATGCTTTCTCAGCATCCAACGAGAGTATCTACTTACAAATTTTTAACTGCATCTAGCCCAGGAAATACTTTGTGCCTAGTAGCAGTGTCTGCTAGTCAGCGGATTATCCCGGCTGTTAAGCAAGCTACACCACCTGTAGTTTGGACACTTAATTTTTTCAAAGGAAATGCTTCGGGACCACGGGATACTTAGTGAAGAGCATCAGGAGGCACCCCAAGGCATAGGGGCTGGGACTGGCACTAGGATGCCTTGCGGTGGACAGCCGAGCTCGATCCTTATAAAAGCTTTTTAACTGCAGCAGCTTTAGTGGACGCTACTGGAGCTGGAATTACGCGGCTGCTGGCATGAGACTTGCCCTCCAATAGATCCTTGTAAATGGATTTAAAGTGTATTCATTCAAATTAGAGGGACAATTTAAATTAAAAAGCTTAGAGCTGCCTCCACCACAGGGGGGCTCTCTCGACCCACCAGCGGACAGGCACCAGTATTGGGAGAGGGGGGCTGGCCGTCAGGGTTCACCGCGGCTCTGGCACAAACCCGGCGACACGGAGGTGGCACGGGCAGGAGCGGACTGGCCGTCTCGGCTTCTCACTTTTTGGATTTTAGAAGGGCATGACATGCCTATATCTGTGTCTCCCCCTCCTTTTACTCCTCCACCTCTTTTCTTTTCGCATGACTATATGTACTTGTCACTTTTCCATGTGTTAGTTGTGTCTTCTGAGCAGTTTGTCAGCTTTTGGACACCCTTGAAGGTGTTTTCTATGTGTTTCTATGTGTTTTTGTTTGCCTGCCATTGGTTTTAACGGTGTTCGAAGGTGTTCGACGAACAGTTCGACGAACAGTTCGGCGAACAGTTCGGCGAACACACGGGTGTTCGACGAACCGAACCGAACCGAACTCGAACACTACGGGGGTGGCTCAACACTAATTGGGAGCTTATGTGAAAAAGCATGCATTTCTGTGGATCATTTTTTGCAACCTCTTGTCCAAAAAATTACCCTTTTTCATTAGGGACACTGCAAATTTCATACAATATGTGGATTTATCTAAGGATACTATTATGGTTACTGTACTCTAACATCTCTCATGTTGATGGTATTCAAGTCTTCATATATTTCTTTGATTTAGAGATGCAGTCGAACAGAATGCATGACTCTTTCCTAATAGATTTATTGGATTTCATCCTGTGTCTCAATGTTTTTGGTTTTGACAGTAGATTTTACAGACAAACATCCAGTGTTGCGATGGGGGCTAATCCATATGTTACGCTCACACCCGGACTGACTGGCATGAGCGTGATTAGTGATACCACTGTACCATGAACCAAGGAGTGCCAGGAGGGGGGTAACTAAGTATCAACCCGATCAAGGTCGCACGGTGGCTCAGTCGACTCCGTGAACCAAGGAGGAACCAGGTGCTACTCCAGGTCAGAGCCCGGTCACAGCTGTTGACCCACACCGGGGAATGCTGGAACAGGCAGGTTAAACTGGCTTGTAGACAGGTGGGTACTGGCAAACATGGCTGGTATGCAGACAGGTGGGCACTGGCAGGCACGGCTGGCGTGCAGACAGGCAGGCACTGGCAGGTAGAAACGCAGGCAGGATAGGGACCTGTACAGACTGGGACACAGGAACGGAGCCGCAGTTGCAGTAGACGAGCACAGCAAAACCCGCAGATGCGGTAGACAAGCTGAGCAGAGCAAAACCCGCAGATGCGGTAGAAAAAGCAGAGTGGAGCAAAACCGCAGGTGCGGCAAACAAGCGATGCAGAGCGGAACCGCCGGAGCGGTGAACAAACAGAGCAGAAGGTGAAGGCAGACAGGACAGGGTTCTGTTCACATGGAACAGACTGGAAAATACAGGAAGATAGTTAAAACACAGGAGGTAAATACGGAGGCAGGGAAAGGGGACAAGCAGAACCAGATACACACAAGGTTCTTACAATGAAGTAGCGAGTGGACACAAAACTCACAAACAGAAGCACATAGACAATGAGTTGGAGTTAGGTGCAAGTTCAGACACTGCAGGCAAGGGAAGGTACGGACATAGAGAGAAACAAGTAACGGGCTAGGACACTGTTCAGACAGGAACTGAACCGGGAATAAGATACAGGAACGAGCCTGGGAACTCAGGCCCCAGGGTGGCGGAAACAGACTAGAAGTCAGAGATACAGGTAGTGGCCCTGGGTACTCGGCCCCCAGGAGGGCGGAAACAGAGTCAGGACAGGACCTGACAAACAGTTGCACAGAACATAGACTGTAAGAAAGTGTTGCTAAGGCACCTCCCACTGGGTGGAGAGGGTTTAAGTATCCATTGACTCACAGCAATAGGCTGGTGACACATTAGGACTGTGCACACAGTAGCTATAAGAAACAAGCAAAAAGCCACGCCAACGCCCTAAGAAATCAGACAAGAGACATGGACAGAGCAGGTACTGGAGCAAAGAGTGCAGCATGGACTGACAGGTAAGATTGCAGTCTTGCATAGTGGGAGGTGGTACACTATGCAAGCACGCCGCCAGGGATGTTACACCATACACCAACCTAGGCAAGTATATGTATAAGGATGCACAGCAGGAAAAAAAAAAAATAAAAAAAAACACAAAATTACCCATAACACTAACTGCCACTAGAAAATATACAGGACTATAATGACATATCAAGTCTATGGAAACAATAAAAATAGTATGTAGGAATAAATAACCCAATAATCAAAATATGTATATAAAATGTATGATCACTAAAATTCTAGCAGCATGAGCAAATGCAACTATTGTAATGCAGTGTTCACACTGTGCGATAATGAGGCAGTGACTCAAGTAAAGTTCAACTTAAGGCTGTGTGCACACGAAGCGTTTTTCATGCGTTTATGCTGCGGAATTTCCGCATCAAAAACGCATGGTAATCCGCACCCCATGGTCCCCAATGGCATTCCGCAATGTCAATGCACATGCTGCGGATTTTTCCGCAGCGTTTCTGTAGCGCTCATAAATCCGCAGCACGTTCATTAATTTTGCGGAAGCGCCGCCATTGACTTGCATTGAGACGCATATAATGCACGTCTGTACATTTGTACAAGCGGATTCTATGCGTCTCTATGTGCGGATGGTACCCAGTTCTGGAGGAGAGAAGACTCTCATCCAGACCTGGGTACCATTGTACCTGTAAAAAAAAAGAATAAAATAATAAATAAAGTTATATTCACCTTTCCGACGGCTCTCTCTGCATGCCGGCAGCGCTGAAGGACCTTCGGTGACGTCACAGTCATGTGACCGCAGGCCCTTCACCGCTGTGTCTCACGATATGCCGGCAGCCGGGAACCAGACAGGAAGGAGCGCTGCAGCACACGCCGGGGAATCGGGGGTGAGTATAGCTTTATTTTTTTTATTTTTACGGTCACACTATATAAATCCATGCTGTTTGCATGGATTTATATAGTGTGACCTAGTTGTCAAGCACTTTCCATGTGATGCTAATCGCCTGGAAAGCACTTGTCAATCTGCATGCGGAAACGCATTTGAATCCGCATGTATTCTGCATGTATTCTGCAGGAAAAACGCATGCACAATCTGCATGCATTTTTTCTGCCAGGGAGATGCAGAAATGCTGCAGAAATTTTCTGCTTCATTTCTGCATTGTGGGCACATAGCCTAAACGTCTTTATTTTTCCCAAAACTCACAAATTAAAGGCAAACGATATCCTCCAGTTCGCAGCCGGGTCATCAAAGAACAGTCCATTTCCAAACCAGTTGCCCATGGGTGACTACACCGCCGTATCATTCTGAGGTGCATCAGAAGCTTTGTCTTCTTGTCAGACAGGCCTGTATTGCAGCACCTCCTGCTCTGAAGCTTGCAAACACAAAACTGACACACCCAAACCTTTGCTGCCGGTTTTTAAATGAAAACTGTGGACATGAGCCTTATGCAAGACCTGGGCTGGAGGGAGTGGACAGCCCACTGCCATCCTGTATTTCACCCCAAAAATAAAAGCCTATGCCGGGTTTTCTTAAATCCAACTTGGTTAAATAGCTTGAACAAGTCCAAACAGCTGTGTCTGTGATTGCAATGCACTCCAGTGGGTTCAATATGCCTCTATGCACATCCTAGGGGATACATACCATCCCTCGCATATAATTTCCCTCACTGTCTCATAAAATACTACATTACAATAAAGTGCAATGTGCAATAAGTATAGCATATATATAATATATTATTCATATAAAAAATAAATATCTACAGTAACGATATACGATTCCTAGTAATTATGCCTAATACCTATTAGAGGGAGGATCATCCATAAATGTCTGGCAAACACCTGACAAATATGTCAAACCAATCATTTAAGGGTTCAGCACTATGGGATAGAAAAAAATGAAGCCAGCAAGTCAATTTTAGTGATCATACATTTTGTGTACATTTTTTTGTTTTTTGGGTTTAATATTTCTACATACTATTTTTATTGTTTCCAGAGTCTTGATATAATGTCATTATTGTATTTACTTAATCATTTGTGGCAGTCAGTGTTATGGGTAATTTTGTGTTTTTTAATTGATTTTGATTGTGCATATATGTCTCAATAAAAATATATATTTTTTTGATTAATAAGAATTTGTGTGCTTATCACTTTTGTAATGCTCTTTCCCCTTGTTTTTTTTGGGAGGCGACACATGGTGTGATGTGGTATTTTTCTGGCATGGTTCCCGTGAGGAAAGCTTGGAATTCATCTCCTTCTTGAATAGATTTCTCACCTACTCTCTTTTTTTGACAGCGACCACTTTCTTCAATTTGAATCTTTCCATTGAAGACAATCATCTTGTCATCAGTCTAAATCGCAAACTGACAGCCACCAAAAGCTTGTTACAATTCTCAAGCTTTTTCATCCATTGCATCTCAGAGGAGACATCCCGACTGGGCAATTTCTGAGGGTCAGATGGAATTGCACCGTTCCTTCGGCATCAGGCCAATAGCCTTACTGAATGGTTCATCAAACATGGATACCCAGGGACATAACTATAGTGGTCGTAGAGATCGCCACTGCAACCGGCCGGCAGGGCTGGGGCCCGCTCTGCAGAGAAGCAGCTGCCTCCTCTCAGTGAGAGAGGAGCTGCGCTGATCCTGTACTTTCGGCCGGGCTCCGCCCGTTCTATAATCAGAGAGGAGGTTCAGAACACAGTCTCCAGCCTCATATCTTCCCAAACGACCCAATTACCCCAGACTGTTCAGCCCTCCTCCCACCATAAGAGATCTAGGTGGGAAATGGAGGAGTCATCTGAGGACGGTGAATATCCATATTCAGCTTCAGAACAGGACCTGGAGGGGGAGGAGGAAACTTTTTCCCATTTACCATCAGAGGAAAGGAAAAAGTATTTGTTCTCGGCTGAACATACTGATGATTTACTTAAGTCATTGAGACATACTATGAAATTAGAGGAAACGCACATAACCCATTCCATCCAGGATGAAATGTTTTCAGGTCTGAGGACACAAAGGAACTGGGTGTTTCCCGTTAATGAGCACATCAGAGCCATGATTTTGGTAGAGTGGGAAGACACGGAAAATGAGCTGATCATTCCAAGAGACTTTAAAGCCGGTCTTCCATTTGACCCGGAAGAAATTAAACTATGGGAGGAAATTCCCAAAGTAGACATTCCCATTGCAAAATTTGCAAAAAAAAAGACCATTCCCTTTGAGGACTCCTCCTGCCTGAAAGATGCAATGGACAGGAAAGCTGAGAGTCTCCTAAAGAGGTGCAGAGAATCGTCCGCAATAGTGTTGAGCCACCCCCGTAGTGTTCGAGTTCGGTTCGGTTCGTCGAACACCCGTATGTTCGCCGAACTGTTCGTCGAACTGTTCATCGAACACCTTCGAACACCGTTAAAACCAATGGCAGGCAAACAAAAACACATAGAAACACATAGAAAACACATAGAAAACACTTCAAAGGTGTCCAAAAGCTGACAAACTGCTCAGAAAACACAACTAACACATGGAAAAGTGACAAGTACATATAGTCATGCAAAAAGAAAAGAGGTGGAGGAGTAAAAGGAGGGGGGGACACAGATATAGGCATGTCATGCCCTTCTAAACCCAAAAAAGTGCAAAGCCGACACGGCCAGTCCGTTCCTGCCCGTGCGACCTCAGTGTCGCCGGGTTTATGCCAGAGCTGCGGTGGACCCTGACGGCCAGCCCCCCTCTCCCAATACTGGTGCCTGTCCGCTGGTGGGTCGAGCGAGCCCCCCTGCGGTGGAGGCAGGTCTAATCTTTTTAATTTAAATTGTCTCTCTAATTTGAATGAGTACACTTTAAATCCTTTTACAAGCATCTATTGGAGGGCAAGTCTCATGCCAGCAGCTGCGGCAATTCCAGCTCCAGTAGCGTCCACTAAAGCTGCTGCAGTTAAAAAGCTTTTATAAGGATCGAGCTTGGCGGTCCACCGCAAGGTGTCCTACCGCCAGTCCCAGCCCCTGTGCCTTGGGGTGCCTCCCCGATGCTCTTCACTGAGTGTCCCGGGGGCCTGAACCATTTCCTTTGAAAAAATTAAGTGTCCAAACTACAGGTGGTGTAGCTTGCTTAACAGCTGGGTTAATCCGCTGACTAGCAGACACTGCTACTAGGCCCAAAGTATTGCCTGGCTAGATGCAGTTAAAAATTTGTAATTAGATACTCTCGTTGGATGCTGAGAAAGCATTCCATAGAGTCTCCTGGCACGCCATATATTTTTCTCTTAAAAAGCTTGGGGTAGGGGTCTAGGGGACCCTTTTATAGCCAAAATCATGGCCATGTATCGCAATCCGTCAGCTAGGCTGAAGATAAATGGAACATTATCATCACCTTTCATAATCACCAATGGGACAAGGCAGGGATGTCCTCTGTTCCCTCTCTTATACATCCTAGTGATGGAGCACCTGCTCTCCTCAATTCACGATAGCCCCAATATTAGGGGGATTGAGGTGGGAGGCACCGAGTACAAGTGCTCTGCCTTTGCTGATGATGTCCTAGTATATATCACTCAACCACATATATCCATCACTGCTGTTATGGCTGAAATAGATCACTTTGGTACTTGATCGATATCTCCCTCCCCAAATCCATACAGGATTCTATCCAGTCCAACTTTCCCTTTGCCTGGCCCTCACAGTGTATCAAATACTTAGGAATTCGTATTCATAGAGACCTCTCCCATCTATTTTATCTTAATTTTGGGCTCTTTATTGAACAACCCCATAGAGATCTTACTTCTTGGCCGGTGAAGGATTTTTCCTGGTTCGGTAGAATAAATATACTAAAAATGAACGTCCTACCTAAACTCTTATACCTCTTCCAAACCATTCCCGTGGTAATTCCCTCAAATTTTTGGAAAAGACTACGCAGAAGCTTTTGCAGATTTATCTGGGCAAGTGGGCGTCCACGCATTCGGGGGGACATTCTGATCAGACACAAACAAAAGGGGGGCCTTAGCCTTCTGGATTGTAGAAGGTATCACATGGCAGCAGTACACGCTAGAATCGTGGACTTCTTCCATCATTCGGAGGGGAAATTGTGGGTCAAAATAGATCAATCCATTTGTCCTAAAGCTCTTACCACTCTCCCATGGTGCGCCCATTTAATTGTCCCCTCTCTTGGCCTCATATCATATAGTACTTATGCCACTGCTTTGGCTTAGAGATCCCCCAAAAAAAGCTTATCCTCAATCGACCCCCAGGGCCCCTTGCTCCCGATTTCAGATAATCCAGATTTCCCACCAGGACTATCTGCAAATAGATTTCTCGGTTCAAATAAATCCCATCCAATATTATTTTCTCATGTCATCTCCAATACTTCGCTGCTTCCCCTCAATGACTTGTTACAGGGAAGAGTCACTTCCCCGAAGGCTAATTTTGAATATAGCCAGTTACAACACTTCTATTCAACTGTGAAGAAGCGCACACATCTTCATAGAGATCTCACAAACTTTGAAAAATTGAGCCTATCATTGTCACCCCCTACACACTCCATCTCCCTACTGTATAATCTCCTCATTGCCCAGGTAACTGACAATAGGCCAGGATTCTGCGGTGCATGGGAAAGGGAACTGGGGAAGTCCTTCTCTGACTCACAATGGGATAAATGTTTCTTCCTAACACATAAAACCTCAATAGGGTCCAAAGCTCAGGAAACCTCCTTTAAAATTATCTCTAGATGGTACCGGGTACCAGCAGTCCTTCATAGATGGTATCCAGTGGTCTCAGATAGATGTTGGAGATGTGGGGAGGGAGAAGGGACAATGTCACACATATGGTGGGCGTGCCCTATAATAAATGCATTTTGGACAAAGGTGGTTCCCATGATTGAGAAAATAACTGGTTTGACTATCCCTAATACGCCAGAAGCCCTCCTTTTATCAATGTTACCAATAAGTAAACGTAGTTATAAAAGGTCATCAATAGGCTACCTAATACAGGCGGCTAAGAATGTCATTCCACGACACTGGAAAAGCAGAGACCCACCCACTGTGGAGGAATGGTTTGCGGAGATCTCCCTCCTTAATAGGATGGAGCACCTGATTGCCATCTCACCGGCTGATGTTGATAGATACTGTGTGATTTGGAGGGATTGGATTGATTTGCAAAACTCTGACGCCTACCATCTAGCCCCCAACTAAAGGTATCCATGATCATAATCGCACTCTATTGATTGGTGGTCTGCTGTGGTCCGCTCCCTCTCTCTCTATCTTTCATATGGAAAAATACATGCTTGATCTGGATATTGATGGAAAACCCTCCCTGTACCCCCCAATGTACTGTCGTTATGCATAGATTTATAGTTATACTACCCCTATTGTATTTTCTTGTACTTTTTCAACACAAAAAAAAAAAAAAACTTGAATTTGAAAAAAAAAATTGTAATTAGATCTACAGGCGGTGGCTACTCCGCTGACTAGCAGACACTAAAGCTTTGGAGCAGACCTCTGATTCCCAGGCTATAGTATGAGTAAACAGCTCTTCAGACTCAACCATCTGTGTTACCCCAAACCATAGTGTATGTAGTTTCTTACGGTTAAAAGGGGGGGAGAGAAACCCGACCCACCTGGAATTGATGATGGCAACGTCATGTAAAACACAGCAAGGGGACTCCAAAAAGAGTCTCCATTTTTTCCAAAAATTGTGTTACAGACACCACTTAAATGGCATCAATTGTCCCAGAGTGGCTTAAAATGGTTGGTGAGGTGATTTTCCAAAATCCTCAAGCTTTTAGTCTCCCCAGAATGACACAGGTGGGGCAGATGGTGGTTGTCCCGGCCCGCTAGGCCGCATTGTAGCACAGTGAGCTTCGCACTGCAACTTATGCTTCATATCCGTGTGACGGTTCATGCATGAAGTACTCAAACTAGGGATTTTTTGGCTTCTACTTAGCTTTTGGTGACAAATGTTACAGATAACAAGAGTTGGGTCAACCTTTTCGATCTGAAAAAATGCACAGGCTATGCAAGGTTTAGAGCCCATGCGACTCTGCTACTAGCAATACTATCAAATGATTGGCTGGGTTAGATGCAGAGCGTCTGGGTTTAGTTGCAGGTCCCCACAGTCTGCCTAGGCTAGATGCAGTTAAAAATTATTATTAGATACACAGGCGGTGCAGCTTGCTTCGCAGCTGGGCTAATACGCCCAAAGTATTGGTAGACTCTAAACTAAATAAGGAAGGATTCACTGACTGTGGTGGCCTCTCCATGGGCCGTGGCGATTGGTGGAGATTTGGTGGATGATTATAGGAGAAAACTCCTTAATAGAGAAAGTTGGTGGATTTATACTTTAAATACACATGTACCAGCGGGTTTAAATATCAGACATGATTTGATGTATCATTATGAATGATCATTTATAGATTATTATTATATATATGTTCCTTTTTTCTTCTTTTCTTTTTCTTTTGGATTATTTACATTTAAATGCATTGTTTCTATGCTATACGATTTTAACATGGTATGTGTGTTTAAATTTCTGATTAACTCAGCCTTGAACAGGTGCATAGCAGGACATGACATATAAATACCACTTCCTTGCTGTTTATTTTGCTATGCAATGATTAAGAACCTTTAGTTCGAAACGCGTTTGTTGTTCTTCTCCAAGGTGGACTTTTAAAATATTTTTTGTATAACCCAATAAAAAGTGGATTTTAGAAGATTTGTTCAGCTGGATCTTCCTGGTTCCTCATGTTCGTCTGGTAGCACTCCTGGCTCCGTGCTGTTGATCTTCTGGGTGGGTGAGCTGATTTTTTCCTTTCTTTTTCTGCCATGTGGCGATTGGTCATCCACTTTCGCTGACCCTTACTCAACGAATTCACAAACATCTCCCGTCTGTTTGGAGTCCCATTATGCCCAACCAAAAACATAGGCCCCACAACTAAAAAAAAATCGTTCTTAGGCATCGAAATCGACACCACAGCAAGGTTGTTCCGCCTCCCATGGGAAAAAATACCAAAACATTACACCTGATCTAGGTTTTTTTTGCGCAGTATGGAAAGTAACACTACAGCAGATGCAAGTATTACTAGGTCTCCTCTTGTTTGCGAGCCTTGTGATGCCAGTCGGAAGGGTTTTTTCTCTTCATTTATCGCCCGCAACAAAAGGGGCATCTAAACCGAGTCATACAATCAGAATCAGCAGGCAGCTACGGGCGGATTTAGAGGTGTGGAAAACCTTCTTATAATCATTCAACGGTCACACGTTATTTATGTCAGCAGAACAGTCCAACATTCAACTAAGATTATTCACCGGGGCGGCAGAATCAGGCGGATATGCAGCGATACTAAATAACCAATGGTGCACAAGCTTATGGCCTCCGTATTGGGCAGAACAAGTGCTAACAAAAAAACAGACAGTCCTGGAACTGTTTCCAATAGTGGTAGCAATATAAATATGGGGCGTGCGCTTGGCTAACAAAAATATACTCTTCATAACAGAAAACACCAGCCTAGCGCACTTCATTAATAATATGGCATCATCGTCTCTCCCAGTGCTAGGCCTACTACGCCGGCTAGCATTCCTGTGCCTAAAACTCAATGTATGGGTCCGCGCTAGCCACGATGCTGAGGGGTCTAACGCTGCTGCTAACACTTTATCACAATTCAATTGGCAGATTTTCACAGAGCTCCTTCCCAACGCCCACCCATCGGGCAACAGTTGCCCAGCCTCCCTATGGGATCTAGTGGAGAATAGTTGATGCCATTAATCAGAGCGTCAGTTGCCCCGTCGATGTGGCAAGCATACGGTAAGGCATGAGAACAGTGGACACGACTAGTAGCAGGCAGACGGGTTGACCAATGTGAACAAGCCAGATTACAAGTCACCATAGAATTTCTCCACCAGCTAATGATGAGGGGCATATCAGGGGCGTCGGCGCAGTGGTGGCTGACCGGAGTAGCATTTCACTTCCAACTACTGAATTGGGGACATGTGACAAAGAGATTCATCATCAGACAATCCATAAAAGGGTGGAAAAGGGGTCAGCCAAGTCAGGAGTGCAGACGTCCCGTCCCGTGTCACTAAAACTGATTTCTCACATCATATCCCTAACACCATTAACATGATACTCACAATTCGAAGCAACACTACTGTCTACTGTATTTGAGATCGCCTTCTTCGGGACGCTATGCATAAGCGAATTAGTCCCTCAATCCAAAATTAACACCAGTGGGGGCTTATTACACCAGGACGTAGTCATAGCCAATAATGCAATACGTCTACACATTCGCAAATCGAAAACGGTTCCAGCGGGCAGGGGCACTTGGGTTCTTCTACAACACACAAATGGTACGCTGAGTCGGGTAACAATAGTAAAAACATATATAACCATCAGATCACAAAGTAATTTCTTCCTATCACACATTGATGGAACGCCATTATCAAGATACCAGTTCCAAGCTATATTTAATAAATGCATAACATCGGCAGGGAACCACCCCAAAGATTATGGGACACACTCATTCCGCATAGGCGCGGCCACGGAAGCAGCAAGAGCAGGACTGTCACAAACGGAAGTTCAGAGCATAGGGAGATGGCGATCCACGTGTTTCGCGAGATACATAAGACCGGACTTGTTATCCTAACGTGGTTTGTTTCTTTTACAGGTGACGCTAAGCCAACAGTGTGGGTGATAGGCCACTCGTATATAAATTGGGCAGAAAAAAGGACGAAAGTCCGCCCAGGTGGGAGGAAATTAGAGTTTCATAACACATATTTGAACTGGAGAGGTATTAGAGGCCTGCAATGGCCACAGGTACTAATGGAGGTAATCAAGGTACGGAGAGAGGCAAGAGGTCCGGTCATCTTAGTTATACAGGCTGGGGGAAACGACCTAGGTTATCACAAGAGCACATAACTAATGGCAATATTGAAACTAGACACTGAGCACTTCAGAGAATTTTTCACAAAAGTAGTCAGAGATTGTGCCGAGCGCGGTATGGCAAGGTGCCCGAGACATCACGGCCATCGAACGGACAAGGCGGCTAATAAATATTTGGATGCCAAAATTTATAAGAGACAGAGGCGGACAACTGGAAGGAGATAAAGCAGGCCTCATATGGCCCGACTGTGTTCACTTATTGGATATTGGACTGGACATATTCCTGTCAGGACTCCAGGACAGAGTGGAACAAGCATTAAGAGTGATGGATGGGGGTCAGAGTCCTGCATACGAGTATGCAGGATCCTCCGTGGCCTGGAAATAGAAAGGACATGTTGGAGAGTTACAATTGTTGGCCAACTTGCCGTTATGGAGACTGGAGACACAGGGCATGCTGCAACAAGCTGAATTATTTTAGAAATAAAATGCCTTTCTAATGTAATGAGTATAAACAGTTAATAAAGCTGTGACCGATCCTCCCCCATCCAGTTGTAAGAGTTACATGATTGTATTGTCAATGAAAGGGGGGCAGTAGGGGGCTGAGCGTCTGGGTTTGGTTGGGGGTCACCACAGTCTGCCTAGGCAAGATGCAGTTAAAAATCATTATTAGATACACAGGCGGTGCAGCTTGCCTCGCAGCTGGGTTACTACGCTGACTAGCAGACACTGAAGCTTTGCAGCAGACCTCTGAGTAAACAGCTCTTCAGACTCAACCATCTGTGTTACCCCAAGCCATAGTGTATGTAGTTTCTTATGGTTAAAAGGGGGGGTGGGGAAAGACCCAACCCACCTGTAATTGACGATGCCAACGTCACGTAAAACACAGCAAGGGGACTCCAAAAAGAGTCTCCATTTTTTCCAAAAATTTGGGGCACAGACACCACTTAAGTGGCATCAATTGCCCGAGATTTGCTTAAAACGGTTGGTGAGGTGATTTTAACAAATCCACAAGCTTTAAGTCTCCCCTGGATGACACAGGGGTAGAAAAGTCCTTGCGGAATCATGATTTGTTCATCTTTATGAACGTGAGTATGTCTACATTCTCAGTGGACAGCCGCGTGCGCTTATCTGTCAGCACACCACCAGCAGCGCTGAACACATGTTCAGAGAGAACAAAAATTATTATTAATTTGAAAGCTGGTGGAGCTTAGTATAGATGGCCTAATAGAATGAGTACCACACACTGCTACTATGCCCAAAATTATTTTCCAGACAAGATGCAGCTAAAAATTATTATTAATTTGAAAGCTGGTGGAGCTTAGTATAGATGGCCTAATAGAAAGAGTACCACACACTGCTACAGGCCCAAAATTATTTTCCAGGCAAGATGCAGCTAAAAATTATTAGTAATTTGAAAGCTGGTGGAGCTTAGTATAGATGGCCTAATAGAATAAGTACCACACACTGCTACAGGCCCAAAATTATTTTCCGGGCTAGATGCAGCTAAAAATTATTATTAATTTGAAAGCTTAAAACGGTTGGTGAGGTGATTTTAACAAATCCTCAAGCTTTTACTCTCCCCAGGATGACACAGGGGTAGAAAAGTCCTTGCGGATCCATGATTTGTTCATCTTTATGAACGTGAGTCTGTCTACATTGTCAGTGGACAGCCGCGTGCGCTTATCTGTCAGCACACCACCAGCAGCGCTGAACACACGTTCAGAGAGAACGCTGGCTGCGGGGCATGACAAGATCTCCAAGGAGTGAGTGGCGAGCTCCGGCCATTTATCCTGATTGGAAGCCCAAAAAGAGCAAGGGTCCAGGGACACAGTCATGGCTTTGATGTTCACTTGGAGAAACTCCTGTACCATCGTCTCTAGGCGTTGACTATGTGTCTGACTTCTTGTCTCCTGTGGCCTTGCAAAGGATGGGCTAAAAAAGTGGTAAAAGGATTCCGCAAAATTGCTGTTACCAGCAGATACTGTGTTTCTGTTACGGTTTGAGTGCTGAAGACTCGACAGTCCCATGGTTGGCAAGTTATAACTGTGAGATTCACTACGTGCACCACTGGTGTTTTGTGGAAAAATACATGTAAGATTCTGCAACAGTCTCTGCTGATACTCCTGCATGCGTGAATCCCTTTCTATGGCAGGAATTATTTTGGCAAATTTACTTTTGTACCGGGGATCTAAGAGTGTGGCAAGCCAGTAGTCAGGATTATTTCCAATTCTGACAATTCGAGGGTCATGTTGCAGGTAGTGCAGCAAGAAGGCACTCATGTGTCTTGCACATCCAGGAGCACCAAGTCCCTGTTGTGTTGGTGGCGAGGTAAGAATCATGCTTCCTTCCTCTGCCCTCTCCCCCCAACCTCGCACAACAGAAATGTGATCAAGGTCTCCCTCATCTGATGAGTCTTCCATGCCCATTGCCAGTTCGTCCTCCACTCCTTCCTGGGCTCCTGCACCTTCCTCACTAGTTTGGCTGCTACCATGCGCCCTGGTTAATCCCTCTCCCCCACCCTCCCATGCCTGCCGCCTTTGTGCTGCCGACCGTCTGGACCTTGCAGATGTTAGCCCTTCCGCATACAACTCCTCCTCCTCTACTTCCTCCACCTCCTCTTGTCCCACCACCTGACTCCGAATTCTGTTTAACATGTGCTCCAGCATGTAAATCACCGGAATAGTCATGCTGATAATGGCATCGTCAGCACTAAACATCTTCGTCGCCATTTCAAAACTGTGCAGAAGGGTGCATAGGTCCCTGATCTGAGACTACTCCTCCAGCGTGATTTGCCCCACCTCTGGATCTCATTGGCCCAGGCTATAAGTCAGAACGTATTGCACCAGGGCTTGTTGGTGCTGCCACAGTCGCTGCAACATGTGCAGAGTTGAATTCCACCGTGTTGGCACATCGCATTTTAGCCGGTGAAGTGGCAGGCCCAACGACTTCTGTAGAGATTTAAGTCGCTGAGCTGCGGGATGCGAACGGCGGAAGTGAGCACACAGCGACTGTGCCCTCTGCAGAAGGCCATCTAGTCCGGGATAGTGGGCTAAAAATTGCTGGACAACCAGGCTCAACACGTGAGCCATACAAGGCACATGTGTGACATTGTCACGGCGAAGGGCCGCACCCAGGTTTGCATCATTGTCGCACACGGCCTTCCCTGGTTGTAGGTCCAGTGGAGACAACCATTCATGAAACTGGTTCTCCAGAGTTGACCACAACTCCTCAGCTGTGTGACTCACATTTTCCAGACATTTCAAAGTAAAAACCGCCTGATGACGTTGAGCCCTGCTGCCAGCATAGGAAGGAGGTGTGCAGGAACCCTTCTGCGCAGTTAGAAAGCGGGTGGCATGACCAGACAGGCTTTGGGTGCAGGTGGAGGACCGAGAGGAGGTTGAGGAGGCAGAAGCAGTGGAGGAACTTCGAGATAAAGAGGATTGATGCACAACTCGTGGGGACGGCAAGACTTGGACAGCAGCCCCTTGTCCTGCTGTCACCATAGTTACCCAGTGCCCAGTCAGCGACATGTAACGCCCCTGTCCATGCCTACTCGTCCAAGTGTCTGTGGTGAAATGCACCCTGTCACACACAGAGTTTCTCAAAGAAGCGGTGATGTTGTGTGCGACATGCTGGTGGAGCGCAGGCACACCTTTCTTGGACAAGTAGTGCCGACTGGGCATCTGGTACTGGGGCACTGCGACGGACATAAGGTCTCGAAAATCCTCTGTGTCCACCAGGCGGAAAGGCAGCATTTCTGTGGCCAAGAGCTTGCAGATGGTGAAATTCAACCTCTTAGCTTTGTCATGGCTAGGAAGAAATGGTCTTTTACTTGTCCACATCTGAGGGACCGAGGGCTGGCTGTTGTGCTTAGACGGGGTGGAGTAGGGTGTCCCCGGCAAACTGATGGTCTGTGAGGAAGATGCAGGCGGAAAAGTTAGGTTGCCTTGATCCAAAGGTGGTGCTCTCGATGTTGGAGAGTGCTCAACACCAGCTGGTGTTTCCACTTCCAAATAAAATGATGACCTGCCAATCACACTGGCTGTTGCGGGTAAAGAGGTGGCAGGTCTGCGTCCAAAAACAGGTGTGACTGCTGTCCCCCCAGTCACAGAGGATGAGGAGGCCGCGGATGCACAAAATGGGGCAGACGGTGGCTGGCCCAGCCCGCTAGGCCGCATTGTAGCACACTGAGCTTCCCACTGCAACTTATGCTTCATATCCATGTGACGGTTCATGCATGAAGAACTCAAACTCTGGATTTTTTGGCCTCTACTTAGCTTTTGGTGACAAATGTTACAGATAACACGAGTTGGGTTATCCTTATCGATCTGAAAAAATGCCCAGGCTATGCAAGGCTTAGAACCCATGCGACCTGAAGAGCCACCACGACTTGTGGTCAGAGGCAGAGTTGTGTTTGAGGATGCAGTTGTTGACGTGCTTTCAGTACTACGTCTCTGTCCAGGAAGGCGCAACCTGACCTCGTCGTCACTAGCATCCTCCTCCACCTCCTCCTCTGCTGACCTCATCGACTGGCTGACTGTGGGTTGACAGTAAGTGGGATCTGCAACCTCGTCATCATCACCCTGTGTGTTCTCACACCCGTCGTCCTCAGAGCCAACCTCTTCCTGCCCTGACAAAAACTCAATTTGTTGCTCCAATCAGGTATTTGAGTCTCATCATCGTCTTCCTCATTGTCTCCACCAACAGGAGTTACAGTTTGGGAACGAGGGTCTACATTATGCTCAGAACCTTCTTCATCTGGTCCTGGATCCGACTCATAAAGATTCTGGGCATCAGTGCAGATCATTTCCTCGTCTGGATTCACAGAAGCTCTGGAGCCGACCTCTGATTCCCAGGCTATAGTATGAGTAAACAGCTCTGCAGACTCAACCATCTGTTCTACCTCATACTCAGACGGGCAGCTGGAGACTTGGGAGCTGTGAGGAAGCAAGTGCGATTGGGGTGACACCTCTGAGGACTGGAGTATTTGTGATGTTGAAGTTGAGGTGGAGGAGAGCCCACTTGAAGGAGCACTTGATATCCGTTGAAGCACCTGCTGTTTTTGTGCCTCATCTGGAATTTGTAGCGATGGGCGTGGCAGTAAGAAAGGGATCGAATCACATTGTCCACTAAAAGAAGTAGACATCTTAGTTTGGCTGGAAGATGGTCTTTCTTCTGCAGATGTTACTGTTGCTTTAACATCTACCCCATGGACACAACCTTTTTTTCCCTTCCCAACACGCCTATTCCTCTTTCCACCAGCAGCAGGCCTTTTGCCACTCATTTTGGTGGTTAACTAATTGACAACTCTGGAGTTGTTTGCACAAAAAACGATGGATGGAAACCGAGCAGAGCTGAGTGGCCAAATTGTGGTACTAGCCCAAAAGGATTGGCTGGGTTAGAAGCAGTAAAACAATTTTATTAGATACACAGGTGGTGGAGCTTGGTATAGATGGCCTAATAGAATGAGTACCACACACTGCTGCTATGCCCAAAATTATTTTCCAGGCAAGATGCAGCTAAAAATTAATAGTAATTTGAAAGCTGGTGGAGCTTAGTATAGATGGCCTAAGAGAATGAGTACCACACACTGCTACTATGCCCAAAATTATTTTCCAGGCAAGGTGCAGCTAAAAATTATTAGTAATTTGAAAGCTGGTGGAGCTTAGTATAGATGGCCTAATAGAATGAGTACCACACACTGCTACTATGCCCAAAATTATTTTCCAGGCAAGATGCAGCTAAAAATTATTAGTAATTTGAAAGCTGGTGGAGTTTACTATAGATGGACTAATAGAATGAGTACCACACACTGCTACTATGCCCAAAATTATTTTCCAGGCAAGATTCAGCTAAAAATTATTAGTAATTTGAAAGCTGGTGGAGCTTACTATAGATGGCCTAATAGAATGAGTACCACACACTGCTACTATGCCCAAATTTTTTTCCAGGCAAGATGCAGCTAAAAATTATTAGTAATTTGAAAGCTGGTGGAGCTTAGTATAGATGGCCTAATAGAATGAGTACCACACACTGCTACTATGCCCAAAATTATTTTCCAGTCAAGATGCTGCTAAAAATTATTGGTAATTTGAAACTGGTTGAGCTTAGTATAGATGGCCTAATAGAATGAGTACCACACAATGCTACTATGCCCAAAATTATTTTCCAGGCAAGATGCAGCTAAAAATTTTTAGTAATTTGAAAGCTGGTGGAGCTTAGTATAGATGGCCTAATAGAATGAGTACCACACACTGCTACAGGCCCAAAATTATTTTCCAGGCAAGATGCAGCTAAAAATTAATAGTAATTTGAAAGCTGGTGGAGCTTAGTATAGATGGCCTAATAGAACGAGTACCACACACTGCTATTATGCCCAACATTAGTTTCCAGGCAAGATGCAGCTAAAAATTATTAGTAATTTGAAAGCTGGTGGAGCTTAGTATAATGTCACGCTGTCTCTGTATACTGGAGGTAGGGGGCCTAAGCTGACCCTAAGCTGGGGCCCTGACTAATCCCTCAACCTGGAGGTACTGTTAAAGGTACAGAGGTCCAGGCCGCCAGCGTAACCCCTACCTCCTGAAGATCCCTGCACCTCAGTAATCTAGTCCTGAGAAGGACCCCGATCACAACCAAAGGGAACAAGAAATAATATGCCCAAACACAGTATTTAGACGAACGAGACAGTACAAGGGAAAAACCAAAACCACCTTGCATACAAACAACTTCTCAACTACAACAGAGGGAAAACCAACGGGAAAGGAGATAAATGATAAAGCGAGGAAAGGGAAAAAACACTTCCAAATACACTTATCTCAGCAACTCCAAACACCACGATCCGCTCTGTCAGTCTGAATGAAATGCTTTCACCGACACCTCCCAAACAGACCAGCAGGTATATGAAGGAGTCTCACTACAGAAGTATTGATTGCAGCTGGGCGAGGCTGGACCTCATCTAGCCCAGAGAGAGAGAGAGAATTAACTCCCTCACTGCCGAGAAACACAAAGCACCAACAAGTCAGCTGCGAGAAGTCAGGCTGTGTACTCGTGACGATCTTCGTGGCAACACACCCGTGACATATAGATGGCCTAATAGAATGAGTACCACACACTGCTACTATGCCCAAAATTTTTTCCAGGCAAGATGCAGCTAAAAATTTTTAGTAATTTGAATGCTGGTGGAGCTTAGTATAGATGGCCTAATAGAATGAGTACCACACACTGCTACTATGCCCAAAATTATTTTCCAGGCAAGATGCAACTAAAAATTATTAGTAATTTGAAAGCTGGTGGAGCTTAGTATAGATGGCCTAATAGAATGAGTACCACACACTGCTACTATCCCCAAAATTATTTTCCAGGCAAGATGCAGCTAAAAATTATTAATAAATTGAAAGCTGGTGGAGCTTATTATAGATGGCCTATTAGAATGAGTACCACACACTGCTACAGGCCCAAAATTATTTTCCAGGCAAGATGCAGCTAAAAATTATTAGTAATTTGAAAGCTGGTGGAGCTTACTATAGATGGCCTAATAGAATGAGTACCACACACTGCTACTATGCCCAAAATTATTTTCCAGGCAAGATGCAGCTAAAAATTATTAGTAATTTGAAACTGGTGGAGCTTAGTATAGATGGCCTAATAGAATGAGTACCACACACTGCTACTATGCCCAAAATTATTTTCCAGGCAAGATGCAGCTAAAAATTATTAGTAATTTGAAAGCTGGTAGAGCTTACTATAGATGGACTAATAGAATGAGTACCACACACTGCTACTATGCCCAAAATTATTTTCAAGGCAAGATGCAGCTAAAAATGATTAGTAATTTGAAAGCTGGTGGAGCTTAGTATAGATGGCCTAATAGAATGAGTACCACACACTGCTAATATGCCCAAAAGGTTTTACTTGGCTAGGTGCAGTAAAAAATTTGTATTACATACACAGGTGGTGTAGCTTGCAACACAGATAGGCTACTCCACTGACTAACAAACACTGCTAATATGCCCAAAAGGTTTTACTTGGCTAGTTGCAGTAAAAAATTTGTATTACATACACAGGTGGTGTAGCTTGCAACACAGATAGGCTACTCCACTGACTAACACACAGTGCAAGAGGCCCAAAAGGATTTGCTTAGCTAGATTTAGCCAAATGCTGTGAAAAACACTTGCACAGCACTAAAACAGACCTGCCTGGCAAAAAGTGATAGGAACTGATGTAACCTAGCCCTCAAAAGGGCTGCAATTACAACTAGTCACTACTCCCAACCTATCTGTCTATTTAAGAGCACAGACCTGCCTGCTAAAAGTCGTAGGAAATGCTGTAACCTAGCCCTCAAAAGGGCTGTAATTAGAACTAGTCCCTACTTCCAAGCTATCTGTCTATTTCAGATACAATTTGCTTGCAATTCACACAGTTATACTGTATAGCATGCACACAGCAGCAGTGGTGCCGTCTAACATTCAGCTGCTGCAGTGAGAAAATGGTGGCGACGGGGAAAATGGCTGGGTCTTATAGGGCAAGGACATGTGACATACACAGCCAATGACACATGCCCTTGCTTGTGTGAATAAAAGCACTTCGCTCTGTGTGTGCGCTGCTGATAGGCTGACAGACTGCACCTCCCCACTGTAAATGCGGGAAAGAGAAAAAAAAATGGATATCTTCATTATTTCTGCAGAGATCCATCCCATGCCCCTCCCCCCGCCCCGCTGTATACTCAAACTGTGTATTAACATTGATTATCAGCATTACTGTGAAAAAATCCAGTTACAATTTTGGTGCATGAACAGTTATCGAACATAACCTCGAACAGCCGGATTTTTTTCAAATCGTTCGGGTTCGTCGAATGGCTCGAACACCGCCCAAAACAGCTCGAATTTGAGATTCGCGAACAGTTCGATTCGAACACCGCTCATCTCTACAGAGGACGCTCTGACGTCAGACGCGAGTGACGCAAGGTCCTGGAAGAAGACCGTCGCCCGCGGAGCTGCGGCCTACCCGTTGAAGAAGGTAGGCTCCGGTTCACTAGGGGGTCGCAACCATGGCCGACGACCAGCAAGCCGCCGGAGCACCGGTTAACGCTCCTGATGCCCAACCTACGCCCGGCGCTGCACAGGCCGGACCGGTCGCTCCACCAGCAGGGGTCTGCCGTATATTCCTGGAGCAAAGTGGTTCCCCCAGTATAATGGTAAACCGGACACACTGTCCGGATTCAAGAGGAAAATATGCGGTATACTGGATATGTATTCCATGACTGGCAAGCAGAGAGCCGCTGTAGTGTTAGGACAATTGACTGGTGCCGCTGAGCGAGAAGTTGAAACTTGGCCAGCCACAGACCAAGAATCAGTGTCCATCATCTTTAAAAGATTGCAGACAGACAGATCTCCGGATGAGGTTCTACCAGTGTGTCCAGAAACCTGAGGACAGTATCCGGGACTATGCCTGGAGCTTACAGGAGGCCCTGCGGGCCCTGAAACAGGTTAGTACAGCCAGCATCCATGAGGAAAATAAAATGCTGACGGTACAGTTCATCCGGGGGTTGAAGTCCCAGTAGGAGAGCAGAACCGTACGGTGGCGGGCCTTAGACCATCCAGATGCCACGTTTGACACCCTTAAGGACATGGCTATAAAGGGTCTGCAGCCCCTGGAAACAACAGATACTGCTGTCCAACGTTACCAGGGTGGGGCCATCCCAGTGCCCGCAGCACCCACTGCTCCTCCATTGACGGCTGAAACAAGGATGCAAACAGTACCCCCTAGCGAGCTGGACAGCTCTGAAGTGCGCCAGTTAAGTAAACCACTGGCCACTGTCATGAGCACCCTGCAGCTACAGACGGAGCCTGAGCCAGAAGGAAGGATCCTACTCACCGACAGCCCTGAGGATGTCCCCTGGATGAGAATAAGAAGAAGGAGGACAACGCCACCCCATAGGAGGACAACGCTGCCCCGGAGGAGGACGACGACACCCCGTGGGAGGACCAACGACCAACGGCGCCCTCCAGAAGACTTCATCTGCTACCGCTGTAATAAAGCAGGCCACACCACATGGACCTGTCCTTTAAACGAGCAAACCCTGGGGCCGAGGGCCAACACCCAGGAGTAGACCAACCAGGCCATCAAACTGGTACCGCCGGTTCGTGGGAGGAAGACCTTTCCTGTCCATTGTGCTGGACGGCATCGCGACACCTGCCCTGCTGGACACAGGATCTCAGGTAACCATCATGCCTGATGTCCTCTACAAAAGGTTCTGGTCCATAGACGAACTTCAGCCGCCAGATCCAAACCTTTCCGTGTATGCCTCTAATGGCCTCCCCCTTAACCTAGTCGGGGTTAAGGATGTGGCAGTAAAGGTGGGAAGAGTGGAACTGAAGGACCAGGGACTAATTGTAGTAGAGACTAATCCTGATGATACAGACTTGTATATGGTACTTGGCACAAATATTGTTAGTAACTGTTTGGGAGAAGTGTTGTTCTTGCTCCAACAGATGGCTGACACCGCCAGACCAGGGCAGCGGAGGGTGCTCCAGAAAGAGATCCGAGCCCTTATGTACCAGCAACAGGTGAAGCTAGCAGGTGGTGAAATTGGTAATGTATGGGTGACAGACCCGATACCCATTGTGATTCCCCCAATGAGTGAAATGCTGATTTGGTGTAGAGCAGCAATAGGTCTCAAAGGACGGAGCTACCAGGCGGTAGTAGAGCCCCTTAGCTCAGAGCATAGACCCACACTCTTGACTGCCAGAGGGGTAGTGGATGTACGGAATGGGAGGGTGCCCGTACGCCTCCTAAACTATGGGGAGGACGAGATTAGATTACCACGCTACGCCACTGTTGCCAAACTGTACACAGTAGATAACAACTCCATACACACGGCGGAGTCCTTAACCTCACCAGACGAAGTGGAGGATAATGACCCGGCAACCCAGGTGGAGGATTGGTGTCAACAGCTCCAAGTTGGGACAGACACCACTCCAGCCCATCAGAAGCAGGGTGTACACCGGGTGTTTCAGAAATACGAGCAGGTATTCAGTAAACACCTACTTGACTTTGGGAGGATTAAAGGGGTACAACACCATATACCCACAGGTGACCATCCACCCATCAAAGAACGTTACAGGCCCATACCACCAGCACACTACCAGAAGGCAAAGGAGATGTTGCACGACATGAAGAAGGCAGGGGTAGTAAGGGATAGCTGTAGTCCCTGGGCAGCTCCCTTGGTCCTAGTCAGGAAAAAGGATGGAAGCATCAGAATGTGTGTAGATTACAGACAGGTAAATTGCATAACACACAAAGATGCATACCCTTTGCCCCGTATAGAGGAATCCCTGGCTGCATTAAAGTCTGCAAATTAGTTCTCCACCCTTGACCTCACTAGTGGGTACTGGCAAGTAGCTATTGCTGAGGAGGACCGGGAGAAGATGGCCTTCACTACCCTGATGGGACTCTGCGAGTTCAACAGTATGCCGTTTGGACTCTGCAACGCCCCCGGAACGTTCCAGAGATTTATGGAGTGCTGCCTGGGACACCGCAACTTCGAGACTGTACTGCTATACCTGGATGACATGATAGTGTACTCCAAAATGTACGAGGACCATGTGAAGCACCTGGCAGAGGTATTTGAGTCGCTGTCCCGGTATGGGATGAAGCTGAATCCCTCCAAGTGCCACCTGCTCAAGCGGAAGGTACAGTACCTGGGGCACATCGTCAGTCCAGAATGAGTAGCGCTGGACCCGGAGAAGGTCACTACCATCCAGAAATGGCCGGAGCCGAAGAGCCTCAAGGAGGTACGTCAGTTGCTGGGAGTAGTCGGGTATTACCGGAGGTTTGTGAAGGACTTTACCAAGAAAGCGGCTCCTTTGCAAGATCTCCTGGTAGGACAGTCCGGGAGAGGCAGAAACCCCCCGTTACAGTGGGGTAAGGAGCAAGCTGAATCCTTTGAGGTGATGAAGGAGATCCTGACCGGCGAAGAGATCCTAGCCTACCCTGACTACAGCCAACCGTTCCTGCTGTACACTGATGCCAGCAACAAGGGATTAGGAGCTGTGTTAAGTCAGAAGCAGAATGGCCGAGAGAAGGTGATCGCCTATGCAAGCAGGAAGCTCCGCCCGACCGAGAGGATCCCAGAGAACTATAGCAGCTTCAAGTTGGAGTTCCTGGCCCTGGTCTGGGCCATCACCGAGCGATTCAAGCACTACCTAGCCTCCAGTAAGTTCACTGCCTACACTGATAATAACCCCTTGACTCATCTAGAAACAGCCAAGTAAAGAGCCATGGAACAACGTTGGATGGCTCGACTGTCATACTACCAGTTCACCATTAAGTACCGGGCAGGCCACAAGAATGCCAACGCCGATGCTCTGACCAGGATGCCTCACCAGTCGGACACTGAAGAAGAAGAAATGGATGAACTGGAGGAGATTGAGCTACCTGGCTTCCACCGTAATGGAGTGGTCCACGAGCAACGAGCCTCCAGGAGGCATCGCGGTAAGACGTTAAATCCTTTGCCTCATCACAGCTGGAAGGAGACCCAGGACAGTGACCCGGTTGTCAGCCATATCAAAGAAATGATAAACCAGGAAGGTTCCTCCCTGGAGAAGGACGCGTCTCCACAAGCCAAGCAACTGTGGAATGAGAGAAGCCAGCTGTTCATCTATAGAGAGAAGCAGTGCCGAAGGTACGTCAACCCGAGGACCCATGAGATGGTATGGCAGATCTTAGTGCCCAGAACAGACATCCAGATGGTGTTGGAGGCCTACCACGATCAAGCAGGGCACTTTGGCTGGAAGAAGCTAGAATCCCTTCTGAAAGGTCGGTTTTATTGGGTTGGAATGCGGAGTTCAATAGAGAGATGGTGCCGGGATTGTGGACCCTGTAGCCTCAGAAGAAAAGACTACAGCAGCCAGAAGGCACCACTGCAACCTATCAAGACAACTCGACCCTTGGAGATAGAGGCCCTGGATCATGTCAAGCTGTCACGCAGCAGGTCAGGATATTCCTATGCCCTAACCATGGTGGATCACTACTCCCAGTTCCTGGTGGTTGCTCCCTTCAAGGATCTGACGGCAGAAACTGCGGTGAAGACGTTTCAGGCGTACTTCTGCAGGCCCCATGGATACCCGGAGCAGGTGCTGACAGATCAAGGCTGTAATGCACACGCCCCGGACTGACTGGCATGTGCGTGTTTAGTGGTTCCACTGTGCCATGAACCGGAGAGTGTCTGGAGGGGCGTAACTAAGTATCTGCCCGATCCGAGCAAGGTCGCACGACGGCATACGACGCCAGTGCACCAGGGAGGAACCGAGCAGAGGGACCAGGGTCTACTCCAGGTCAGACTCCGGACACGGCTGTTGACCCACACCGGGGAATACAGGAACAGGCAGACTAGAGCGCAGGCTGGGTAGGGTCCAGTACAGACTGGGAGACAAATTCGGAGCCGCAGATGCGGTAAACAAACAGGGTAAAGCGAAGCCGCAGGTGCGGTAGTCAAGGCCGAGCAGAGCAGAACCGCAGACGCGGTAGACAAGGCTGACAGAGCAAAACCGCATACGCAGTAGACAAAGCTGAGCAAAGCGAAACCGCAGACGCGGTGGACAGGGCTGAGCAAAGCGAAACCGCAGACGCGGTGGACAGGGCTGAGCAAAGCGAAACCGCAGACGCGGTGGACAGGGTTGAGCAAGGCGAAACCGCAGACGTGGTGGACAGGGTTGAGCAAAGCGAAACAGCAGACGCGGTGGACAGGGCTGAGCGAAGCGAAACCGCAGACGCGGTGGACAGGGTAGAGCAAAGCGAAACCGCAGGCGCGCTGGACAGGGCTGAGCAAAGCGAAACAGCAGACGCGGTGGACAGGGCTGAGCAAGGCGAAACCACAGACGCGGTGGACAGGGCTGAGCAAAGCAAAACCACAGACGCGGTGGATAGGGCTGAGCAAAGCGAAACCGCAGACGCGGTGGACAGGGCAGAGCAAAGCAAAACCGCAGACGCGGTGGACAGGGCTGAGCAAAGCGAAACCGCAGATGCGGTGGACAGGGCTGAGCAAAGCGAAACCGCAGACGCTTTGGACAGGGCTGAGCAAAGCGAAACCGCAGACGCGGTGGACACGGCTGAGCAAAGCGAAACCGCAGACGCGGTGGACAGGGCTGAGCAAAGCGAAACCGCAGACGCGGTGGACAGGGCTGAGCAAAGCGAAACCGCAGATGCGGTGGACAGGGCTGAGCAAAGCGAAACTGCAGACGCGGTGGACAAGGCTGAGCAAAGCGAAACCGCAGACGTGGTGGACAGGGCTGAGCAAAGCGAAACCGCAGACGCGGTGGACAAGGCTGAGCAAAGCGAAACCGCAGACGCGGTGGACAGGGCTGAGGAAAGCGAAACCGCAGACGCGGTGGACAGGCCTGAGTAAAGCGAAACCGCAGACGCGGTGGACAGGGCTGAGCAAGCAAGAACCGCCGAAGCGGCAAGCAAGGCAGAGGGGAGGGGTCAAGGCTCAGTTCACACGGAACAGACAGGAAGGGAAAGGCAGAACCAGATACCCACAGGGTACTAGCAGTGAAGTAGCGAGTGGACCACAAACTCACAAATGGAAGTACAGTGACAACGAGCAGGAGTTAGGTACGAGTTCAGACTCTGCAGGAAAAGGGAAGGTATGGACATAGAGAAAAACAGGAAACAGGCTAGGAGAGTATTCAGACAAGAACAGACACAGTAGCAAGATACAGGAGCGGGTCTAGGTATGCGGCCCCTAGAAGGCGGAAAGGACAGGCTAGGAGCGTGTTCACACAGGCCTGGAAATACAGCCTCCAGGATAGGCAGAAGACAACAGGCTAGAAGATAATACAGACAGGACACAGTTCAGACACGGGAACAGATACCGAAGGCAGGAAACATAAACGGGACCTGGCATATCAGTGACCAGAAGCCAACTGACAGAACACGATGCTCAGGCATGGGTTAATTGGAGCAGCTGGTTTAAATGCCAGGTGACAGACAGCAATAGGCTGAGGACGCGCAAGGGGTGTGCCTGCAGCAGGTACAAAAAGCAGGAAGTGATCGGGCGCCGCCCTTAAGCAGCAGAAACAGAAGCAAACAGACAGCATGGCGGGAAGCCAGAGAGACATTCTGGATTGGAGATCAAGTGCGCGCTCTTGCACAGTGGGAGATGGACCACTATGCAAGGACGCCGCCAGGTATGTTACAGTACCCCCCCCATTACGCCCCCTCTTCTTCAGGCCTGCCAGAATCTTCCGAAGGGAATTTGAGGGCCAATCCTTCACTTCAAGGAGATCACTTCCACTGTCCACAGGAAAAACTGGTCTCATCTGGTTAGCTAGGATGCTACCTCCTATCCAGCCATCCTCAGCAACAGACGAAACGGGTGGAGTACCAGGAACAGCACACAAGGAAGTCTCTCTCCACATATTTTCAGGTGGCACCCCAGAGGGTACAGAAGATACCTGGAAGTCCTCCGCCGGGTTGGAGGGGGGCAGAGACTCGGGGTTAACCTCCGCTTCGGAGTACACTTGTTCAGACTCACTGGATGAAGCAGGCGAGGTATCAGGTACCGAGTATAGGAGAATCTCTGTCCATTCGCTATCAAGTAGCACCCCGAAGGGTTCAGGAGACACCTGGAGGTCCTCTGCCGGGTCAGAGGAGTGCAGAGACTCGGGGGTAACCTCTGCTTCAGAAAACACTAGGTCGGACTCACTGGACGAAGCAGGCGAGGTATCGGGTGCTGAGTATAGGAAAGTCTCTGTCAATTCACCACCAGGTGGCACTCGAAGGGTTCTGGAGACAACTGGAGGTCCTCCGCCTGGTCGGAGGGGTGTAGAGACTCGGGAATAACCTCTGCTTCGGAGTACACTAGGTTAGACTCACTAGGCGAAGCGAGCGAGGTATCAGATCCAGGATATAAGAAAGTCTCTGTCCATTCACCACCAGATGGCACCCCGAAGGGTTCTGGAGACAACTGGAGGTCCTCCGCCTGGTTGTAGGGGTATAGAGACTCGGGAGTAACCTCTGCTTCGGAGTACACTAGGTTGGACTCACTGGACGAAGCGAGCGAGGTATCAGGTACAGAGTATAGGAGAGTCTCTGTCCTTTCGCTACCAGGTAGCACCCCGAAGGGCTCAGGAGACAACTGGAGGTCCTCCACCAGGTCGGAGGGGTGAAGAGACTCATGGGTAACCTCTGCTTCAGAGTACACTAGGTCGGACTCACTGGAAGAAGCGGGCGAGGTATCAGGTACCGAGTATAGGAGAGTCTCTGTCCATTCGCTATTAGGTAGCACCCCGAAGGGTTCAAGAGACAACTGGAGGTCCTCCGCCTGGTCGGAGGGGTGTAGAGACTCGGGGTTAACTACCGCTTTGAGGTACCTATTGTCAGGCTCACAGGACGGAGCGGACGAAGTATCGGGTACCGGGTGTAGGGAAGTCTCTCTCCATTTGTCATCAGGTGGTATCCCGGAGGATTCTAGGTGGGCAGAAGTCTCTTCGGGCAGGAGAACAGGTGCGCTACCCACGCATATTACCCGTAGGGGCTGCTCCGGGATACAGGGAAATGAAGCTTCAGCAGGGACTTCAAGGTTGGGATCAGGAGGTCTTTGGGAGGACAGACCCAGGCGTGACGGCTTGCCTCTACGCCTAGCACGTCTGGACTGCCTCTTGAGGTTGGGAGAAGTATTCCGAAGAGCGTAGTCATCCTGTGTGGATTTTGGATGGGCAGTAGTCTCTTTGGGCAGGAGGACTAGTGCGCTACCCACACACATTACCCATCGGGGCTGCTCCAGGATATTGGGAAGTGAAGCTTCAGCAGGAGCGTCCGGGTTAGGCTCATCGAAGACCATTAGAAAGGCCACCAGGAAGGCCATTATGTCCAGGACGATAGGATCCTGTGCGTCCCATAGGGAGGTGATCCATTTCAAGGCATCACTTGCTAGGTAAGACATCATGAATCCCACCTTAGCCCGATCGGTGGGAAAACAAAGAGGGTAGAACTTGAAGTGTAGCATGCATTGCTCCACAAATGCACGACTCTGTCTTGGATCCCCATAGTACCGTGGCGGATCCGCAAGAACAAGTGCAGAAAGATCCATCTGGACGGGTGCGTAATTCGCCTGGAACTCAGCTAAAGAAAAAAATATATATATATTTTTTTTTTAATTTTTTTTTAATGCACGTATTCGCTGGAAAACGTCTCAGAGAGCGAAGGCCGTGGGGCTCAACGGGAACCATGGCCTGAGCATGCTGTAATGCACATGCCCGGACTGACTGGCGTGTGCGTGTTTAGTGGTTCCACTGTGCCATGAACCGAAGAGTGTCTGGAGGAGCGTAACTAAGTATCTGCCCGATCCGACCAAGGTCGCACGACGGCATACGACGGCAGTGGACCAAGGAGAAACTGAGCAGAGGGACCAGGGTCTACTCCAGGTCAGACTCCGGACACGGCTGTTGACCCACACCGGGGAATACAGGAACAGGCAGACTAGAGCGCAGGCTGGGTAGGGTCCAGTACAGACTGGGAGACAAATTCGGAACCGCAGATGCGGTAAACAAACAGAGTAAAGCGAAGCCGCAGGTGCGGTAGTCAAGGCCGAGCAGAGCAGAACCGCAGACGCAGTAGACAAGGCTGAGCAGAGCAAAACCGCAGACGCGGTAGACAAAGCTGAGCAAAGCGAAACCGCAGACGCGGTGGACAGGGCTGAGCAAAGTGAAACCGCAGATGCGGTGGACAGGGTTGAGCAAAGCGAAACCGCAGACGCGGTGGACAGGGCTGAGCAAAGCGAAACTGCAGACGCGGTGGACAGGGCTGAGCAAAGCGAAACCGCAGACGCGGTGGACAGGGCTGAGCAAGGCGAAACCGCAGACGCGGTGGACAGGGCTGAGCAAAGCGAAACCGCAGACGCGTTGGACAGGGCTGAGCAAAGCGAAACCGCAGACGCGGTGGACAGGGCTGAGCAAAGCGAAACCACAGACGCGGTGGGCAGGGCTGAGAAAGCAAGAACCGCCGAAGCGGCAAGCAAGGCAGAGCGGAGGGGACAGGGCTCAGTTCACACGGAACAGACAGGAAGGGAAAGGCAGAACCAGATACCCACAGGGTACTTGCAGTGAAGTAGTGAGTGGACCACAAACTCACAAACGGAAGTACAGTGACAACGAGCAGGAGTTAGGTACGAGTTCAGACTCTGCAGAAAAAGGGAAGGTACGGACATAGAGAAAAACAGGAAACAGGCTAGGAGAGTATTCAGACAAGAACAGACACAGCAGCAAGATACAGGAGCGGGTCTAGGTATGCGGCCCCTAGAAAGCGGAAAGAACAGGCTAGGAGCGTGTTCACACAGGCCTGGAAATACAGCCTCCAGGATAGGCAGAAGACAACAGGCTAGAAGATAATACAGACAGGACACAGTTCAGACACGGGAACTGATACCGAAGGCAGGAAACATAAACGGGACCTGGCATATCAGTGACCAGAAGCCAACTGACAGAACACAATGCTCAGGCATGGGTTAATTGGAGCAGCTGGTTTAAATACCAGGTGACAGACAGCAATAGGCTGAGGACACGCAAGGGGTGTGCCTGCAGCAGGTACAAAAAGCAGGAAGTGATCAGGCGCCGCCCTTAAGCAGCAGAAACAGAAGCAAACAGACAGCATGGAGGGAAGCCAGAGAGACATTCTGGATTGGAGATCAAGTGCGCGCTCTTGCACAGTGAGAGATGGACCACTATGCAAGGACGCCGCCAGGTATGTTACAAAGGCACTGCCTTCGAGGCCGAATTGTTCAAGGAGTTCTGCCATCTGTACGGGTGTAAGAAGATCCGGACTACACCGTACCACCCCCAAACCAATGGGTTATGTGAAAAGATGAATAACATCGTCATCGACCTGTTGAAGACCTTACCGCTAGAAGAAAGAAACCAGTGGCCTGACAAGCTACCTGACCTGGTAGATTTGTACAACCACATACCTGTGAGTTTCACCAATTGTACTCCAGCATATCTCATGCGAGCAAGACCCGGAAAGTTGCCCATGGACCTGGAGCTTGGTGTAGTTGAACCCGAAGCAGATATGTCCACTGAGGACTGGGATATGACTCGACTGGAGCAGTATAGGAGAGTACAGGCCTGTGTCGAAGACAGTCTGAATAGGGTAAGAGACAAGCTGGAAGCACAGTACAACAAGAGTGCACCAGCAGAACACTTTTCACCTGGAGAAGTTGTGCTAAAAAGAAAAATGAGAAGCCACAAACTTGACGACCAGTGGGAAAGAGAACCTTACACTGTGTTGAACTCCAGATTCGATAATAGGAAGACCTGCCTAATTAGTAGAGACGGAGGAAGAATGACTGCAACAGTATCTAGAGACTAGAGATGAGCGGTGTTCGACTAGAACTGTTCGCCAATCTCAAATTCGAGCTGTTTTGGGCGGTGTTCGAGTTGTTCGACGAACCCGAACGATTTGCAAAAAATTCGGCTGTTCGAGGTTATGTTCGATAACTGTTCGTGCACCAAAAGCGTGTCCTGCATGTCTGGCGCTATTTAGAGCACCAATCATGCAGGGATTGTCTGCCACTCACTGTAATGCCACAGCCATGGTGGTTGTGGCATTACAGTGATTGCCCAAATCGATGGGAACAGTGCCAACAGTGAAACATGAAAAGCCGGCAATTCAGCAGCGGCATACACCTGTACCCGACAATTTAGAACCGAAAGAATAGAGCTTCACACATAGATTAGATAGATATAAACATGTCAGCCACATATATACGAAGTACAGTGAAAGTGCTGCTTACTGTACTTGTCATTTAGCGTAAAGGATTTATCAAAAAAAATAATAGTGTTTTCATGCACCGTCTCTTTAAAAAAGCCGGCCGGCAATTCAGCAGCGGTACCCGACAATTTAGAATAGAAAGAATAGAGAATCACACATAGATTAGATAGATAGAAACATGTCAGTCACATATATATGAAGTACAGTGACAGTGCTGCTTACTGTACTTGTCATTTAGCGTAAAGGATTTATCAAAAAAAATAATAGTGTTTTCATGCACCGTCTCTTTAAAAAAGCCGGCCGGCAATTCAGCAGCGGTACCCGACAATTTATAACAGACAGAATAGAGCTTCACACATAGATTAGATAGATAGAAACATGTCAGTCACATATATATGAGGTACAGTGATAGTGTTGGTTACTGTACTTGTCATTTAGTATTAAAATAAAGGATTTATTATTAAAAAAATTGGCGTGGGGTTCCCCTTAATTTTAGGCTCTTGCGGAGGTTAAGCAGATGGCTGGGGCAGATGTTTGAAGCCTGGGAAGGGGGTAATACCCACGGAGCTTCCCAGGCTACTAATATCAGCCCCCAGCTGAATACATAGCCTTTACTAGCTATTAAAATGGGGGACCCCCCCAAAAAAATGACCTGGGGTCCCCCCTAATTTAATAGCTAGCAAAGGCTAGGCAGACAGCTGGGGGCTGATATTAATAGCCCAGGAAGGGAGCCATGAATATTGGCCCCCTCCCAGGCTAGAAACACCAGCCGTCAGCCGCCCCAGAAATGGCGCATTCATAGGATGCGCCAATTCTGGCACTTAGCCTCGCTCTTCCACGCTGCCCTGGTGCGGTGGCAGGGGGTAATAGGGTTGGGGTTGATGTCAGCTTATAATGCCAGCTGACATCAAGCCCAGGTTAGTAATGGAGAAGCGTCTATAAGACACCCCCATTACTAACCCCATAGTCAAAGTTAAAAAAAACACAAACACCCAGAATAAAGTCCTTTAATTGAAATAAAGACACAATCCTTTATTGTTCTAAATTAAACCATACTTACCGTCACGCCCATTCCAGCTGAAGCCAACGATCTCCTGCAATAAAAGAAAAATAATAAAGCAACCTCATCCTTACCTTTCCATGGTTCCCACGACAGCTTCAGCTCTGCTACATCGAGATGACAGGCTGGACCGCAGCAGAACGCTGCCATCCAGCCTCTCATCCCGCAGACACTGAGAAGCGCAGGCTTGCTTGCGCTGCTCAGCGTCTCTCTGTGACGACATCCAGATGAGCCGAGTTCATGTCCAATGAACTCGGCTCACCTCATGCACGTCACTGACAGCGTGGGAAAATTCTCACGCTGAAGCGGTGAGTGCAGGAGAATTCTCCCACGCTGTCAGTGACGTGCATAAGGAGAGATCATGTCCAATGAACTCAGCTCACCTCCTGCACGTCACTGACAGCGTGGGAGAATTCTCCTGCACTCAGCGCTTCAGCGTGAGAATTCTCCCACGCTGAAGCGCTGAGTGCAGGAGAATTTTCCCACGCTGTCAGTGACGTGCATAAGGTGAGCTCATGTCCAATGACCTCAGCTCACCTCCTGCACGTCACTGAAAGCGTGGGAGAATTCTCCTGCACTCAGCGCTTCAGTGTGAGAATTCTCCCACGCTGAAGCGCTGAGTGCAGGAGAATTTTCCCACGCTGTCAGTGACGTGCATGAGGTGAGCCGAGTTCATTGGACATTAACTCGGCTCATCTGGATGCCCTCACAGAGAGACACTGTGGAGCGCAAGCAAGCCTGCGCTTCTCAGTGTCTGCGGGATGACAGGCTGGATGGCAGCGTTCTGCTGCGGTCCAGCCTGTCATCTCGATGTAGCAGAGCTGAAGCTGTCATGGGAACCATGGAAAGGTAAGGATGATGTTGCTTTATTATTTTTCTTTTATTTCAGGAGATCGTTGGCTTCAGCTGGAATGGGCGTGATGGTAAGTATGGTTTAATTTAGAACAATAAAGAATTGTGTGTTTATTTCAATTAAAGGACTTTTTTCTGGGTGTTGTGTTTTTTTTAAATACTTTACTAGAAATTCATGGTGGTCATGTCTAATATTGGCGTGACCCCATGAATTTCGGGCTTAGGGCCAGCTGATAATGCCAAGCTGGCCCTAACCCCTTTATTACCCAGTGAGCCACCGCATCAGGGCCCTGGATGAGTTGGGTACAGCGCCAGAAGATGGCGCTTCTATGAACGCGCCATTTTCCGGGGTGGCTGCGGACTGCAATTTGCAGCGGGGGTGGCCCAGAAAGCTTGGGCCTCCCTGCGCTGCGGATTCCAGCCCCCAGCTGCCTAGTTGTACCTGGCTGGACACAAAAAGAGGGCGAAGCCCCACGTCAATTTTCTTTAAATTATTTCATGAAATAATTAAGAAAAAAAGGGCTTCCCTATATTGTTGTGTCCGGCCAGGTACAAATAGGCAGCTGGTGGTTGGGGGCAGCCCGTTCCTGCCTGCTGTACCTGGCTGGACACAAATATAGTGCGAAGCCCCACGTCAATTTTTTTTAAATTATTTCATGAATTTCCTGAAATAATTTAAAAAAATTGAAGTGGGGCTTCGCACTATATTTGTGTCCAGCCAGGTACAGCAGGCAGGAATGGGCTGCCCCCATCCACCAGCTGCCTATTTGTACCTGGCCGGACACAACAATATAGGGAAGCCCTTTTTTTCTTAATTATTTCATGAATTTCATGAAATAATTAAAAAAAATTGAAGTGGGGCTTCGCACTATATTTGTGTCCAGCCAGGTACAGCAGGCAGGAACGGGCTGCCCCCAACCACCAGCTGCCTATTTGTACCTGGCCGGACACAACAATATAGGGAAGGCCTTTTTTTCTTAATTATTTCATGAATTTCATGAAATAATTAAAAAAAAAGTACGTGGGGCTTCGCCCTATTTTTGTGTCCAGCCAGGTACAACTAGGCAGCTGGGGGCTGGAATCTGCAGCGCAGGGAGGCCCAAGCTTTCTGGGCCCCCCCCCGCTAAAAATTGCAGTCCGCAGCCACCCCGGAAAATGGCGCGTTCATAGAAGCGCCATCTTCTGGCGCTGTACCCAACTCATCCAGGGCCCTGGTGCGGTGGCTCACTGGGTAATAAAGGGGTTAGGGCCAGCTTGGTATTATCAGCTGGCCCCAAGCCCAAAATTCATGGGGTCACGCCAGTATTAGATATGACCGCCATGAATTTCTAGTAAAGTATTTAAAAAAAACACAACACCCAGAATAAAGTCCTTTAATTGAAATAAAGACACAATTCTTTATTGTTCTAAATTAAACAATACTTACCATCACACCCATTCCAGCTGAAGCCAACGATCTCCTGCAATAAAAGAAAAATAATAAACCAACCTCATCCTTACCTTTCCATGGTTCCCACGACAGCTTCAGCTCTGCTACATCGAGATGACTGGCTGGACCGCAGCAGAACGCTGCCATCCAGTCTGTCATCCCGCAGACACTGAGAAGCGCAGGCATGCTTGCGCTCCTCACTGTCTCGCTGTGACGGCATCCAGATGAGCCGAGGTCATGTCCAATGAACTCGGCTCACCTCATGCACGTCACTGACAGCGTGGGAAAATTCTCACGCTGAAGTGCTGAGTGCAGGAGAATTCTCCCACGCTGTCAGTGATGTGCATGAGGTGAGCTCATGTCCAATGAACTCAGCTCACCTCCTGCACGTCACAGACAGCGTGGGAAAATTCTCCTGCAATCAGCGCTTCAGCGTGAGAATTTTCCCACGCTGTCAGTGACGTGCATGAGGTGAGCCGAGTTCATTGGACATGAACTCGGCTCATCTGGATGTCGTCACAGAGAGACGCTGAGCAGCGCAAGCAAGCCTGCGCTTCTCAGTGTCTGCGGGATGACAGGCTGGATGGCAGCGTTCTGCTGCGGTCCAGCCTGTCATCTCGATGTAGCAGAGCTGAAGCTGTCGTGGGAACCATGGAAAGGTAAGGATGAGGTTGCTTTATTATTTTTCTTTTATTGCAGGAGATCGTTGGCTTCAGCTGGAATGGGCGTGATGGTAAGTATGGTTTAATTTAGAACAATAAAGGATTGTGTCTTTATTTCAATTAAAGGACTTTATTCTGGGTGTTTGTGTTTTTTTTAACTTTGACTATGGGGTTAGTAATGGGGGTGTCTTATAGACGCCTCTCCATTACTAACCTGGGCTTGATGTCAGCTGGCATTATAAGCTGACATCAACCCCAACCCTATTACCCCCTGCCACCGCACCAGGGCAGCGTGGAAGAGCGAGGCTAAGTGCCAGAATTGGCGCATCCTATGAATGCGCCATTTCTGGGGCGGCTGACGGCTGGTGTTTCTAGCCTGGGAGGGGGCCAATATTCATGGCTCCCTTCCTGGGCTATTAATATCAGCCCCCAGCTGTCTGCCTAGCCTTTGCTAGCTATTAAATTAGGGGGGACCCCACGTCATTTTTTTTGGGGGGTCCCCCATTTTAATAGCTAGTAAAGGCTATGTATTCAGCTGGGGGCTTCAAACATCTGCCCCAGCCGTCTGCTTAACCTCCGCTAGAGCCTAAAATTAAGGGGAACCCCACGCCAATTTTTTTAATAATAAATCCTTTATTTTAATACTAAATGACAAGTACAGTAACCAACACTATCACTGTACTTCATATATATGTGACTGACATGTTTCTATCTATCTAATCTATGTGTGATGCTCTATCGTTCTGTTCTAAATTGTCGGGTACCGCTGCTGAATTGCCGGCCGGCTTTTTTAAAGAGACAGTGCATGAAAACACTATTATTTTTTTAAATAAATCCTTCACACTAAATGACAAGTACAGTAAGCAACACTATCACTGTACTTATTATATATGTGACTGACATGTTTCTATCTATCTAATCTATGTGTGAAGCTCTATTCTTTCTGTTCTAAATTGTCGGGTACAGATGCTGAATTGCCAGCCGGCTTTTTTAAAGAGACGGTGCATGAAAACACTAATATTTTTTTTAATAAATCCTTTACACTAAATGACAAGTGCAGTAACCAACACTGTCACTGTGCTTCTTATATGTGTGACTGACATGTTTCTATCTATCTAATCTATGTGTGATGCTCTATTCCTTCTTGTCTAAATTGTCGGGTACCGGTGTATGCCGCTGCTGAATTTGCCGGCCGGCTTTTTTAAAGAGAGTGTCTTCTGAGCAGTTTGTCAGCTTTTGGACACCTTTGCAGGTGTTTTCTATGTGTTTCTATGTGTTTTTGTTTGCCTGCCATTGTTTTTAACGGTGTTCGACGGTGTTCTAAGGTGTTCGACGAACAGTTCGACGAACAGTTCCTCGAACATCCCGGTGTTCGACGAACCGAACCGAACCCGAACACTACGGGGGTGGCTCAACACTACTAGAGACCATTTGAAGTTGTGTCCAGGTCTGCTAAAGCCCCAGGAAGAAGTGCCTCTCATCGTACCGGAGGAGCCTAAAGAAACAGTAATACATACTGAATTAGAAGATTTCCTGGCAGATTGGCCTCAATTGGATGGAGCAGTAATAATACCTGTGATCCCCTTCTACCAACAGCCAGAAGACCCTCCACAGCAAGTAGAACCTGTAAGTGCCCCGGAAGAGCCTGCTCAAGAAGAATCCCCAGTTGGAGCAGAGCAAGAAGGCCCAGCCAATGGTACACTTGCCAGTCCCGTAGGGAGGTCAAGTCAGTCTTGCTGTTCCTCCACACCAAGAACTGACAGAATGGGAGGTAGTACAAACACCAGTACCACACGCATCCCAGTACTACGTAGGTTAACACGTAGCACGCAAGGTCAGACCCCTGTCAGATACAGAGAGTAGGAAGAGAAACTCTGACATTATAAATAGTTGCCCCTGGGGTATGTTATTCTTGTGTGATTTTCATGTATTTATTTATTGGTTTCAGCTTACTATGGACAATTTATATGAACATTAGTTACCCGTAAGGGTATATATATAAAGGACTCAGTGGCTGAGGACTGTGAGCAGCCCAAAAACTCTTATGTATGTAGTTGCACTTCCTGGAGTGCCCCTTAGTTGACCACGGAACAAAAACCCGTTTGGCGTGGCCGAAGACGTGGTCCAGCACCTGGATCACCTATGCCCTGTAGCCACGCCCAGGGCCTACGTTGAGGGTTTTCAGGCGAGTCCCTCATGTGCCTCATGTTCTGTCACCGGTGAGATGGACACCATTAACTTATAAGACTCTGAGGACGCTCTATATTTGTATATATATTTATTATGTTTTTACACCTGTAACGTTCAAGAGATGTGCCTCCCATAAAGGGAAGAAATGTTTATGCTATTGTTAACCTGTCTTTGAAAATTGCTTCAGTCCAGGAATACTGAGTTTTACTAGGGGGGAATGTGGCGCCCCTGCAGCGCATTGGTGCCACAGAATCCAGAAGGGTGCATGGATGGACTTCTCCACAAGAGGCCCTCACTACATTCATACACCTCCACCTTCCACCTCAGACCAGCAGAGAGAGCCCGTTAGGGACATATAAAGGGAAGGTGGAGCCTGGCAGCTGAGTGGAGTTTCAGATTAGTCACAGTTTAGTGTTCAGATAGGAACACAGCTCTGAGTGAGCAGAGAGCGTGCCGACGCTCAGAGAGTGGTGAAGACGCAGCACGCCAGCTGACAAGTAGTGAGGGCCCCGAGTGTGGTCGACGGCGAGAGGAAAGTAGAGTGGAACTAAGGGGGCAGAGGAGCAAAGTAAGTAAATCACCCCGATTTATACACCGGACACGGGGTCCGCGCCTAAAGGGACTCCTTATACCCAGTAGGAACCACCGGAACCCCTGGAGAACTACAGGTCCCAGGTCCACCTAATGCTGATTTTAGTACCAGAGCCAGGAGTCACAGAGGTCCCAGCGTCCAGGGAGAGTGATCTCCAAAGAGAAGGCCCTACAACCAGGTCAGCAGGTGCCGAGAGAGACAGTAACCAAGCTAGGCCCAGCTCCAGGCAGGCCAGAAGCTTAGGGAGATAAGCAACGGATCCGGAGGCCCTATACCCCCTAACTGGGGAGAGTCCAGAAATGAGCCCTTCACCTAGAGTACCCAGGACCGTACCTGCAGCATCACCAGTAAAGGTAATGAAGCTTACCCCCGTGTGAGTGTCCGTCCTTCATCCGGGACCGTCCTGCCCTGAGGCCCGCTCCACCTGTGGGGAGCTATTCCATCGCAAGCTGCCATACCATCTGCCTCAGAGGACTGTTGCAGTCAAGTCAAGAAAAATACCAAAAATACCCATATAAAAGTATTCCCCCATTTAACTGACCGCCCTTGGTTACGGACCGAGCCAGCCACCGTGATATCCCCCGGCAACCAGAGGCCCGGCTGCCGAGTACCCCACGGCCCAGGGGGCGAGTCACAATAAAAACTATTTCATAGAAAAAAATAGAAAAAATTATTATTTTTACATCGCTGTATTTTGAAAGCTATATCTTTTATATTTTTCCACCGATGGAGCTGCACGTGGCTTGTTTTTTGTGGAACAAGATGACGTTTTCAGCGAAACCATTTTTATTTATATTTGTCTTTTTGGTCGCGTTTTATTTTTATTTACACTTTTTGTTCGGCGATGTATTAAAAAAGGATTGCTTTTTGACACGTTTTTTATTTTTACGATGTTCCTTCAGGGGGTTAATTAGTAGAGATGACTCGAACTGTTCGGCAATCTCAAATTCGAGCTGTTTTGGGCGGTGTTCGAGTCATTCGACGAACTCGAATGATTTGCAAAAAATTTGGCTGTTCGAGGTTATGTTTGATAACTGTTCGTGCACCAAAAGCGCAACTGGATTTTTTATAATACTGTTAATCAATGTTAATAGACAGTTTCAGTGTAGAGTGGGTGGGGGGAGGGGCAGGGGATGGATCTCTGCAGAAATAATGCCGATCTCCATTTTTTTTTTCTTTCCCGCATTTACAGTGCGGCGGTGCAGTCTGTCAGCCTATCAGCAGCGCACACACGCAGCAAAGTGCTTTTTTTCACACAAGCAAGGGCATGTGTCATTGGCTGTGCATGTCACATGTCCTTGCCCTATAAGACCCAGCCATTTTCCCCGTCGCCACCATTTTCTCACGGCTGCAGCTGAGTGTTAGACGGCACCGCTGCTACTGTGGGCGCTATACAGTATAACTGTGAATTGCGAGCGAATTTCCAGTTACATAGAGAGATAGGTTTAGGGAGTAGGGACTAGTTCTAATTGTAGCCCTTTTGAGGGCTATGTTACAGCAGTTCATAGCACTTTTCGCCAGGCAGGTCTGTGCCAGTGCTGTGCAAGTGTTTTTCACAGCATTTGGTGAAATGTAGCTCATCCAATCCTTTTGGGCCTGTAGCAGTGTCTGCTAGTCATTGGAGTAGCCTATCTGTGTTGCAAGCTACACCACCTGTGTATCTAATACCATTTTTTTACTGCATCTAAGCCAGGCAATCCTTTTGGGCCTGTAGCAGTGTCTGGTAGTCAGTGTGACTTACCCAGGGGGATATGGGGGAAACTCGGTACCCGGGCCTTTACCTTCTTGGGATGTCACGGCAGTCGGCTCGCGGGCCCGTACCCTGGGGTCACTCTTTAAAAGGGGTTTGTTACTTGAATAACAGTTTTGTCTCGTGACGCCACCTGTGGTTCCCGGTAATGGGTACCGGCGCTGCTGCAGACCTCTGGAGCAGATGTTAGGGCAGCTGGGTTGGTGCGGCTCTCCACAGGCAGAGCACAGCTCCAGGGCAGTGTAGGTGCAGATGGTGATGCTTGGCGTTGTAGTGCAGGAGCGATAGCGTGGTAGAAATAACTGGCAGAAACAATGGGGTGCAGTCATTCGAGTTTACTCACAATTATTTAGGTTCCTCAGGTGGCACTATTCAGCTGACAGTCTCCCACGTCGCGCTGCATTTACCAGGCAGGGGTTCAGCACTCTCCCTAGTTTCTCTAGAGCACTTAACGGGACCCCCTTTCTGTATGTTCCTTTCTTAGCTGACTTCACGCGCTGGGTCTCTAGCTCCTGCCCTGCGCCTGGCCACACAAAGTCCCGATCGGGTACCTTGAGATCCCTCTGGGCAACTTGAAGTTCCCAGACCTTGCTTGGTGCCCTTCTCGGCGGCTTAGGTGCGGATGTGGCAACTGCACCTTGAAAGTGCAGAAGCCTCCGGCTTTCTAGCTGAGACCTGAAGTAACTCGGCTAGTCCAGGGACCGGTTCCCTTCTTGCGGACTGATCCCTCTGATTCCTGGCAGATTCGGGCGTATGGGTGCCGTCCTGCACTCACCGTACCCCCTGGGATCCCTTCAGTTCCTGGAGCCTACCTCCCTTGCTCCCACTCCTCTCTCAGCCTTGGGCATGACAGGCCGAGCCTGCCTCCCAAGCAGAGCTCTTGCAGAGCCCCTGCTCCTCTCACTTCTCCTCCTCTGACTCTCCACCGACTGACTCACTACTCTAAGATGGCTCCCCTTTGTATACACCTCCTATTCAAGAGCTCCCCTGGTCTGTGTCCTCCACCCACACCCACTACTGGTTCCCCCTCACTTTCGGTTCCCCCCACTCCAGCCAGGGATGGGGCAGCAAAAGAAGTGCATAATGCCCTTCCAGCCAGCCTGGAGTAGTGTAGTGTTGAGTGCAGGTGTTGGGGTCCCGGGCAGTACTCCATCCTTACCTGAGAGAAGGAGATGCCACACCTCTGGGTGGGTGAGGTGCAGTACCTCTGTGGCGACTGAACCCCCAGGGGTGCCACAAGTGAAGTAGCCCATCTGAAGCAAGCTACACCACTTGTGTATCTAATAACAATTTTTTACTGCATCTAACCCAGTAAATCCTTTTGGGAATAGTAGCAGTGTCTCGTAGTCAGCGGAATAGCCCACCTGTGAAGGAATCTACACCGCCTGTGTATCTAATTCTAATTTTTTACTGCATCTAAGTCAGGAAATCTTTTTGGGCCTAGTAGCAGTGTCTGGTAGTCAGCGGAGTAGCCCACCTGTGAAGGAAGCTACACCGCCTGTGTATCTAATTCTAATTATTTACTGCATCTAACCCAGGAAATCTTTTTGGGCCTAGCAGCAGTGTCTCGTAGTCAGCTGAGTAGCCCACTTGTGAAGCCCATTTCTGTTGAGCGAGGTTGGGGGGAGAGGGCAGAGGAAGGAAGCATGATTCTTACCTCGCCACCAACACAACAAGGACTTGGTCCTCCTGGATGCGCAAGACACATGAGTGCCTTCTTGCTGTACTACCTGCAACATGACTCTCGGATAGTCAGAATTCAAAGTAATCCCGACTACTGGATTGCCACACTCTTAGATCCCCGGTACAAAAGTAAATTTGCCGAAATAATTCCTGCCATAGAAAGGGATTCACGCATGCAGGATTATCAGCAGAGGCTGTTGCAGAATCTTACATCTGCTTTTCCACAAAACACCAGTGGTGCACGTAGTGAATCTCACAGTTCTAACTTGCCAACAGTGGGACTGTTGAGTCTTCATCACTCAAACCGTAACAGTAACACAGCATCTGCTGGTAACAGCAATTTTGTGGAAACGTTTCACCAATTTTTTAGACCATACTTTGCAAGGCCACAGGAGACAAGAAGGCTGACACATAGTCAACGCCTAAAGAGGATGGTACAGGAGTATCTCCAAGTGAACATCGAAGCCATGACTGTGCCACTGGACCCTTGCTCATTTTGGGCTTCCAATCTGGAAAAATTGCCTGAGCTCAGCACTCTCGCCTTGGAGATCTTGTCGTGCCCCGCAGCCAGCGTTCTCTCTGAACGTGTGTTCAGCGCTGCTGGTGGTGTGCTGACAGATAAGTGTACGCGGCTGTCCACTGAGAATGTAGACAGACTCACATTCATAAAGATGAACAAATCATGGATCCGCAAGGACTTTTCTACCCCTGTGTCATCCTGGGGAGACTAAAAGCTTGAGGATTTTGGAAAATCACCTCACCAACCATTTTAAGCAACTCTGGGGCAATTGATGCCACTTAAGTGGTGCCTGTGCCACAATTTTTGGAAAAAATGGAGACTCTTTTTGGAGTCCCCTTGCTGTGTTTTACATGACATGGGCATTGTCAAATCCAGGTGGGTCGGGTCGCTCCCCCCCTTTTAACCGTAAGAAACTACATACACTATGGCTTGGGGTAACACAGATGGTTGAGTCTGCACAGCTGTTTACTCATTCTGTAACCTGGGAATCAGAGGTCTGTTCCAAAGCTTCAGTGTCTGCTAGTCAGCGCAGTAGCCCAGCTGTGAAGCAAGCAACACCACCTATGTATCTAATAACAATTTTTAACCGCATCTAACCCAGCCAATCATTTTGGGCTAGTAGCAGTGTCTCGTAGTCAGCGGAGTAGCCCATCTGAAGCAAGCTACCCCACCTGTGTATCTAATAACAATTTTTTACTGCATCTAACCCAGCCAATCATTTTGGGCTAGTAGCAGTGTCTCGTAGTCAGTGGAGTAGCCCATCTGGAGCAAGCTACACCACCTGTGTATCTAATAACAATTTTTTACTGCATCTAACCCAGGAAATCCTTTTGGGCTAGTAGCAATATCTCGTACTCAGCGGAGTAGCCCATCTGAAGCAAGCTACACCGCCTTTGTATCTAATAACAATTTTTAACTGCATCTAGCCCAGGCAATACTTTGGGCCTAGTAGCAGTGTCTGCTAGTCAGCGCAGTAGCCCAGCTGTTTTGCAAGCTACACCGCCAGTACATCTAATTACAAACTTTTAACTGCATCTAGCCCAGGCAATACTTTGGGCCTAGTAGCAGTGTCTGCTAGTCAGCGGAGTAGCCCAGCTGTTAAGCAAGCTACACCGCCTGTAGATCTAATTACAAATTTTTAACTGCATCTAGCCCAGGCAATACTTTGGGCCTAGTAGCAGTGTCTGCTAGTCAGCGGAGAAGCCCAGCTGTTAAGCAAGCTACACCACCTGTGCTTTGGACACTTAATTTTTTCAAAGGAAACTCTTCAGGCCCCCGGGACACTCAGTCAAGAGCATCGGGGAGGCGCCCCAAGGCAAACGAGCTGGGACTGGCGGAAGCACGCCTTGCGGCGGACCGCCAAGCTCGATCCTTATGAAAGATTTTTAACTGCAGCAGCTTTAGTGGACGCTACTGGAGCTGGAATTACCGCGGCTGCTGGCACCAGACTTGCCCTCCAATAGATCCTTGTAAAAGGATTTAAAGTCTACTCATTCAAATTACAGAGCCAATTTAAATTACAGAGCTTAGACCTGCCTCCACCGCGAGGGGGCTCGACCCACCAGCGGACAGGCACCAGTATTGGGAGAGGGGGGTTGGCCGTCAGGGTCCACCGCGGCTCTGGCACAAACCCGGCGACACGGAGGTAGCATAGGCAGGAACGGCCTGGCCGTGTTGGTTTCGCACTCCAGCATAGTCCCTCTGCCCGCTCACGCCTGTAACCTCAAAGGGATGCGCAAGCGGCTTTTCTTCCCAGGGCTGTTCCCCGCCCAGCAGGAACATGGGGGAGCTCAGGTTGGCCTTCCACCATACTCCCTTACCTCCCTTGGCCTCTTTCCTTCTTCCGTTCTCCATCTAACCCCTCTGCTCTATGGTGTCTGCTCTCCCTCCAGCTCTCTCCTTCTCACAGGTGGACTACCGCGTGTATTCACACTGTGGCGAATCTTTTGGGCCCAGGCATAAGAAGTTGTCGAGGTAATGGATAATATGTGCCCCCTTAGAAACGTCCATGACGACCCATTCGAGGAAGCAACTAAACGCCTCAAATAGTGAGCAGGATATGGAGCACCCCATGGGCAAACAGCGATCTATATAGTATGCTCCTTCTCAGAAGCAGCCCAATAGGCGGACACTATTCGGAGGCACAGGTAGTAAGTAACCGGAACGCCCCCTCAATGTCTGTTTTGGCCATTAGGGTGCCCCTTTCAAACTTCTTAACCCGCCTGATTGCCTTGTCAAAGGAGGTACAGTATATACTACTGTACTTGGTTCCGCGTCGATGTTGTCATTTACTGACCTGCCCCTTGGATATGACAAATGGTGGATTAGTCCGAATGTATTGGGTTCCATTTTTGGCACGACTTCCAACGGGGATACCACTACGTCTTGTAAGGAAAGTGTTCTGAATGGAACCGCCATTCTACCTAAAGATATTTCTTTTTTTAATTTTCTTGTCACGACGTCTGGGTGTTGGTAGGCTGATTTTAGATTTTTACTCCAGCCTTTCTTCATTTCAGAAGGGCATGGCATGCCTATCTCTGTGTCTCCTCCTCCTTTTACTCCTCCACCTCTTTTCTTTTCGCATGACTATTTGTACTTGTCACTTTTCCATGTGTTAGTTGTGTCTTCTGAGCAGTTTGTCAGCTTTTGGACACCTTTGAAGGTGTTTTCTATGTGTTTCTATGTGTTTTTGTTTGCCTGCCATTGGTTTTAACGGTGTTCGACGGTGTTCGACGAACTGTTCGACGAACCTTTCGGCGAACATACTGGTGTTCGACGAACCGAACCCGAACACTACGGGTGTGGCTCAACACTATTAATTAGGGCAACAATTTTATGGGACCAGTCATTCCAGACGCAGCAATACCAAACGTGTACTTTTTATTTCTATTTTTTGGGGCACTGACACAGGCCCCTAAGACCATGGTCTGCACATGCTCTAAGGGGCTTGCTGTAGCCTGGTGACCCGGATGTCGTCAGGACGACCTCTTGTCACCATGGCAACGATCGGGCACCCGCAGTGATGTCACAGGGGTGCTGATCGGAGGGGAGAGGGAGCTCCCTCTACCTGCCTTCTAAATGCTGCATTCAATATCGATAGTAGCATATAAGGGGTTAAACTGCCAGGAGCAGTGCGGGCACCGCTCCTGGCAGTGAGAGCCTGGTTTCAGCTGTAATTATCTGAACACTCGGCGGCGATCGCTCACGCACAGCTCCTGTGCTCGCAAAATCACCATGATGTACCCAGTTCGTCCAAGGTTGGGAAGTCATTCACTTCCATGTCATACGTCTAAAGTCGGGAAAGGGTTAAACGTCTGGATTTTGGAGAATTTTCTTTTGCAATTTTAAAAACAATTGCAATTACCTTCCCAATAACAATTAGACAAGAAATGCAAACACTGACACTGATTTGAGTTTTTTTTTCTGTAAAAACTTTTTTGTTCTTGCCTCTACTTTCTAGTACATTAAGAATAAAAAAAAAATGGTGTAATTGTAACCCAACTGCAGTAACACTGATACCAATTACATGATATCATTGATCAATAACACTGAGACTGGGACTTTCACTGGCTCCTCTGCTTTGCAGGGCTATATTTGTCACTAGAAGGTTGACAGGGTGCAAGGGGCAGCAGCAGCTGGACCAAAAATATATGTATATAAATCAGCGATTCCCCATAACTGATCAAATCGCTAAACCTGCGTCTTTGTAGAGGGGAAAGGGGGAGGTTGTATTCATTTGTATTCCTGTTTTTAAGAATACTGAATCCTTATTTGCACTAACATTTATCAGACAGAAGTACCCACACACGTTAAACTGTTGGCAGAACCCGTCAATATCGGCAGGTTTTGACAACATTAGTAGTTATGGCCTTAGTGTACATTAGACTATGAAAAAGGTATTGAAACTTTTAGGGTATGTGCATATGACAACTGTGAGTGCAGTGAGTGTTTTAGACAGAAGACGCTTCAGGACATGGTGGCTTCTTTTCTTCTGAAGCGTCTTTTTTTGCATCTCTTCGGTCATTTTTCTAACACATCTTCTGTAATCTGTAAAAAGGCGATCAGTGATCTCTTCTAGTCGAATAACAAATGGTCTTATCTGCGAATTTCATAAAACATGTCATCGGCCGTGAAGGGGTTAAAGACTGCTCCAAAGGGTTCCCCTTATCATAGACTGCTATCTCTACTCTCATACACTACTGTCCTTTTCTGACAGACTGCTCATTAACAAAACCTTCCACTCTTACAGACAGCTCTCAAGGGTTAATTTCTCTTGCAGAGTACTTGACAGAACCAACTGTGTCAAACTCTCAGGTTTAAATTGAGATTGAAACAGTGCTTTCGAGGAATTTCAGCTAATATGGTCAAAACTAAGGCTGATGACATTGACCAGGCCCTACATTGCATAAGCACCTGTGCTCAAGACTCTGCTGTGCACTCAACTAGCTCAGCTGCTGCTAACTCCAAAGTCTACCTTAAAGGGGTTTTCCCACAAACAAAAGTTCAATACAGACATTACAGCAGGGGATCGCAGAGGATTCATTTTGTGAGGAAAAATATTTCACTGCCTGTTTTTAAACAATATTTTACCTCACAAAATGAATCCTCTGCTATCCCCTGCTGTAATCTCTGTATTGTCTTTTGCTTCCTCCCCTGCCCAGGAGATGTGGTATGTTCCGAACACAGTCTGACACAGACAATTTTTAAAATTAACTTTTGTTCTTGGGAAAACCCCTTTAATACCTGCCACCAGGTTGTCTTTTGGCTGTAGTGTAAGCCACCCGCAACCAATAATGGGTTGTGTCTATCCCTTCAATTGCTCTATACTCATATGATCATAAATGATTATAAACCAAACAATTTCTGCCATATTTAATAGTCTTAAACCTACAAAATATTGTAAAGGAAAAGCCACAGATATTGCTGTGTCTGTTTATTATTGCCAAAGATTGGTATACAGCTTCTTGCATGAGCTAACTATAAAAGAAATAGGCAAACTCCAACTTCACAATATGGTATTTTGTGTAAATGGACTTACATTGGTTTTAGAAGTGATTTAAATATTGATTGCTATTGATAGACTATGATATTGTAACATGGCACAGGGCAGTAGCCATGGGTGAGGTACTTGTATCTTGCGCCCTGACAGGTTACATGAAGGTGGGGGTCTTGGCTGGGTGTGTGGACATTTGCTGTGAGGGCGCTACGGCTGTGCAGGCCGCATGTAACCGATGACGCTGATTTGCCAGGACCAGATGTTAACCAGTTCATGAAAGTAAACCAACAGTTCCTAACAAGCAAAGCTTTACTAAACAGCCATTACGTGGCAGGATAGCAGGTACGCACCTACACAGGATAGTGAGTACACAATTTCTCGCACATTTTTCCATTAATACAGAGCATCTCAATTTACAGCCTCGTTACTTCCTCAACCTCACACATTCCTACCTCCACTGGTCTCATTTCCTTCACCACCACCCAGCTTAGCACCACAGTACAGTCCATGAAATTCATTTCTTTCTCCTGCATCTGATTCTTCTAATAGAGGGTTTGCCAGTATGGCAGGACTCAGCTTCAAGCTCTCTGATGCTCAGGGAATTACCGCTCGCGACACTCACTTCAACCCCCCTTTTTTTCTGTCCTGGCCTGTTACCTTTTAAGAGCTATAAGCTATTCGGGGCCGTGCTGCTAGGCGTACCTTCTCCAGACCCATCTCACTGTTGGCATATACAACAGATTATGACTTATTATAAGTGAAAGGAGGACTTTATGCTAACCAGACAGCAGATGGCGATAGTGTGTAAAGTTATATGCTTGCTGCAATGGTGGGGAGGAAAGCTCTCAATTGTTGGTTGTTTTTATTTCCTGTGTTTTTCTTCTTTCCTGAATGTGTTATGTCAGCAGCACATGGACTGTGTGACACTGAATTGTATCTCATGTTTAACCAGTATGAAGTAAATACTGTTTTCTCAAGATATCTTGCTGATTGAAGCTCTCGGAAGTACAGTGGTGACTGTAAGAAGATGCACTCTGCGACAGGTTATGGGCCCAGACACTAAGGCCCAGATGCTACAGGCCCGCACTACAAGAGGATCCTGGTTTATAACCCCAGATAACGGAGCACACAGATAAGCTCTGTAAACAGAAGGAAATAAATCCAGATACAGAGTGACAAAGGAATTCATGATCCCAGGAGCTGGATATAACTACAGAGAATTCAACACAGGCAGGACATACAGGAACTATCAGCAAGAAAGAAAAAAAACAGGAGAATATCTTCAGTACAACTCTCTAAACAAGTAAGACTATATAAAGATGATGAGTAACACAGAACTGAAATTCACAGTAGCTAAACTGAATAGTGAAAATTATCAGTTATGGAAATTCAAAGTAGAGATGTTGTTATCTAAGGATGATTTATGGGAAGTAATTGTTACAGAAAGACCAGATCAAGATAATCAGAAATGGGATAAGAAGAATAGACAAGCGAGAGCCACCATTAGCTTATTAGTGGATGATGCTCAATTAATACATATAAGAAATGAAGAAACAGCTAAAGGAATGTGGGAAAAATTAAGAAAACTGTATGAAAGACCTAGCTTGAATCACAAGTTATTTTTATTAAGAAACCTTTACAGTATGAGATTGAGTGCAAATGATGACATGCAGAAGCACATATTCTCAATGATGGAAGTGATATCACAGCTAAGATCTATTGGTGAAGACATTAAAGATAGTCATGTAGCAGCTATATTATTGTGCAGTTTACCAGCTTCGCATACAGCCTTGAGATGAGACCAGAAACTGACATTACATTAGATTTTGTGAAAACAAGACTAATAGATGAATATCAGAGAAGAAAAGAACAAAGAAATGATTCTTCTGCTGAAAAGGACAGTGAAAACGCTCTTAAAGCTACAGAATTTAAAAAATCCTATAATAAAGAGACAAGAGAATGCTTCATATGTAAGAAAAAGGGTCATTTAAAGAAAGACTGTACCATATGGAAAGCAGAACAACAAAAATTACAACATAAAAAGCATACACAGAAAGTAAAAAACACAATTTCCGATTCATGTGAGAAATGTTGGAATGGAAAATTCAAAGATTCTTGTACAGGATGTGTTGTATGTTCCAAAATTGGAAGGCGGATTATTATCTGTGAAACGTTTAACAGCAAAAGGTCTTACAGTAAAATTCAAAGACAATGAGTGTGCAATTATTGCAGGAAACAAAGTGATAACCAAAGTCAAGGCAGATGAACAATTATATCATTTTGAATCACAAAAGGAACAGATGAAGGTATGTACACATGATCACAAAAACTGTATTCACATGTGGCATAGAGGTCTAGGACATAGACACTAGAGATGAGCGTTGTTCTACTCGAACTGTTCGCCAATCTCAAATTCGAGCTGTTTTGGGCGGTGTTCGAGCCGTTCGGCGAACACGAACAATTTGAGAAAAATTCGGCTGTTCGAGGTTATGTTCGATAACTGTTCGTGCACCAAAATCATAACTGGATTTTTTCTCAGTAATGATGAAAATTAATGTTAATACGCAGTTTGAGTGTACAGCGGGGTGGGGGGAGGGGCAGGGGATGGATCTCTGCAGGAACAATGAAGATCTCCATTTTTTTTTCTCTTTCCCGCATTTGCAGTGGGGAGGTGCAATCTGTCAGCCTATCAGCAGCGCACACACGGAGCGAAGTGCTTTTTTTCACACAAGCAAGGGCATGTGTCATTGGCAGTGTATGTCACATGTCCTTGCCCTATAAGACCAAGCCATTTTCCCCGTCGCCACCATTTTCTCACTGCTGCAGCTGCGTGTTAGACGGCACCGATGTTGCTGTGTGCGCTATACCTTGTTAATTTCAAGCCAATTTTCGCACAAATATACAGATAGCTTGGGAGTAGGGAATAGTTGTGATTGCAGTCCTTTTAAGGACTAGGTTACAGCATTTCCTACGACTTTTATCAGGGAGGTCTGTGCTCTTAAATAGATAGGTTGTGGGAGTAAAGACTAATTGTAATTGGAGTCCTTTTCAGGTTACATGAGTTCCTATCAGTTTTTGCCAGGCAGGTCTGTGCCAGTGCTGTGCAAGTTTTTTTCACAGCATTTGGCTGAATCTAGCAAAGCTAATCCTTTTTGGCCTATTGCAGAGTGTGTTAGTCAGTGGAGTAGCCTATCTGTGTTGCAAGATATAACACCTGTGTATAGAATACCAATTTTTTTACTGCACCTAGTGAAGTAAAATCTTTTGGGCATAGCATCATTCTATTAGTCCATCTATACTGACCTCCATCAGGTTGCAAACTGAATATAATTTTTTTCTGCATTTAGCTCTGAAAAAATATTTGGGCTTCTAGCAGTGTGTGGGACTTGGTCTATTAGTCCATCTATACTGACCTCCATCAGGTTGCAAATTAAAAATAATTTTTTTCTTCATTTAGCTCTGAAAAAATATTTGGGCTTCTAGCAGTGTGTGGGACTTGTTCTATTAGTCCTTCTATACTGACCTCCAGCAGGTTGCAAATTGAATATAATTTTTTTCTGCATCTAGCTCTGAAAAAATAGTTGGGCTTCTAGCGGTGTGTGGGACTTGGTCTATTAGTCCATCTATACTGACCTCCATCAGGTTGCAAATTAAAAATAATTTTTTTCTGCATCTAGCTCTGAAAAAATATTTGGGCTTCTAGCAGTGTGTGGGACTTGGTCTATTAGTCCATCTATACTGACCTCCATCAGGTTGCAAATTAAAAATAATTTTTTTCTGCATCTAGCTCTGAAAAAATATTTGGGATTCTAGCAGTGTGTGGGACTTGGTCTATTAGTCCATCTATACTGACCTCCATCAGGTTGCAAATTAAAAATAATTTTTTTCTGCATCTAGCTCTGAAAAAATATTTGGGCTTCTAGCAGTGTGTGGGACTTGGTCTATTAGTCCATCTATACTGACCTCCATCAGGTTGCAAATTAAAAATAATTTTTTTCTTCATTTAGCTCTGAAAAAATATTTGGGCTTCTAGCAGTGTGTGGGACTTGTTCTATTAGTCCTTCTATACTGACCTCCAGCAGGTTGCAAATTGAATATAATTTTTTTCTGCATCTAGCTCTGAAAAAATAGTTGGGCTTCTAGCGGTGTGTGGGACTTGGTCTATTAGTCCATCTATACTGACCTCCATCAGGTTGCAAATTAAAAATAATTTTTTTCTGCATCTAGCTCTGAAAAAATATTTGGGCTTCTAGCAGTGTGTGGGACTTGGTCTATTAGTCCATCTATACTGACCTCCATCAGGTTGCAAATTAAAAATAATTTTTTTCTGCATCTAGCTCTGAAAAAATATTTGGGCTTCTAGCGGTGTGTGGGACTTGGTCTATTAGTCCATCTATACTGACCTCCATCAGGTTGCAAATTAAAAATAATTTTTTTCTGCATCTAGCTATGAAAAAATATTTGGGCTTCTAGCAGTGTGTGGGACTTGGTCTATTAGTCCATCTATACTGACCTCCATCAGGTTGCAAATTAAAAATAATTTTTTTCTGCATCTAGCTCTGAAAAAATATTTGGGCTTCTAGCGGTGTGTGGGACTTGGTCTATTAGTCCATCTATACTGACCTCCATCAGGTTGCAAATTAAAAATAATTTTTTTCTGCATCTAGCTCTGAAAAAATATTTGGGCTTCTAGCAGTGTGTGGGACTTGGTCTATTAGTCCATCTATACTGACCTCCATCAGGTTGCAAATTAAAAATAATTTTTTTCTTCATTTAGCTCTGAAAAAATATTTGGGCTTCTAGCAGTGTGTGGGACTTGTTCTATTAGTCCTTCTATACTGACCTCCAGCAGGTTGCAAATTGAATATAATTTTTTTCTGCATCTAGCTCTGAAAAAATAGTTGGGCTTCTAGCGGTGTGTGGGACTTGGTCTATTAGTCCATCTATACTGACCTCCATCAGGTTGCAAATTAAAAATAATTTTTTTCTGCATCTAGCTCTGAAAAAATATTTGGGCTTCTAGCAGTGTGTGGGACTTGGTCTATTAGTCCATCTATACTGACCTCCATCAGGTTGCAAATTAAAAATAATTTTTTTCTGCATCTAGCTCTGAAAAAATATTTGGGCTTCTAGCGGTGTGTGGGACTTGGTCTATTAGTCCATCTATACTGACCTCCATCAGGTTGCAAATTAAAAATAATTTTTTTCTGCATCTAGCTCTGAAAAAATATTTGGGCTTCTAGCAGTGTGTGGGACTTGGTCTATTAGTCCATCTATACTGACCTCCATCAGGTTGCAAATTAAAAATAATTTTTTTCTGCATCTAGCTCTGAAAAAATATTTGGGCTTCTAGCGGTGTGTGGGACTTGGTCTATTAGTCCATCTATACTGACCTCCATCAGGTTGCAAATTAAAAATAATTTTTTTCTGCATCTAGCTCTGAAAAAATATTTGGGCTTCTAGCAGTGTGTGGGACTTGGTCTATTAGTCCATCTATACTGACCTCCATCAGGTTGCAAATTAAAAATAATTTTTTTCTTCATTTAGCTCTGAAAAAATATTTGGGCTTCTAGCAGTGTGTGGGACTTGTTCTATTAGTCCTTCTATACTGACCTCCAGCAGGTTGCAAATTGAATATAATTTTTTTCTGCATCTAGCTCTGAAAAAATAGTTGGGCTTCTAGCGGTGTGTGGGACATGGTCTATTAGTCCATCTATACTGACCTACATCAGGTTGCAAATTAAAAATAATTTTTTTCTGCATCTAGCTCTGAAAAAATATTTGGGCTTCTAGCAGTGTGTGGGACTTGGTCTATTAGTCCATCTATACTGACCTCCATCAGGTTGCAAATTAAAAATAATTTTTATCTGCATCTACAGTACCTCTGAAAAAATATTTAGGCTTCTAGCAGTGTGTGGGACTATTTGTATTAGTCCATCTATACTGACCTCCATCAGGTTGCAAATTCAAAATAATTTTTTTCTGCATCTAACCCAGCCAATAGTTTTGGCCTAATACCACAGTTTGGCCACTCAGCTCTGCTCGGTTACCATCCATTGTTTTTTTGTGCAAACAACTCCAGAGTTGTGAATTAGTTAACCACCAAAATGAGTGGAAAAAGGCCTGCTGCTGGTGGAAAGGGGAATAGGCGTGTTGGGAAGGGGAAAAAAGGTTGTGTCCGTGGGATAGGTGTTAAAGCAACAGTAACATCTGCAGAAGAAAGACCATCTTCCAGCCAAACTAAAATGTCTACTTCTTTTAGCGGACAATGTGATAAGATCCCTTTCTTACGGCCACGCCAATCGCTAGAAATTCCAGATGAGGCACAAAAACAGCAGGTGCTTCAACGGATATCAAGTGCTCCTTTAAGTGGGCTCTCCTCCACATCAACTTCAACATCACAAATACTCCAGTCCTCAAAGGTGTCACCCAAATCGCACTTGCTTCCTCACAGCTCCCAAATCTCCAGCTGCCCGTCTGAGTATGAGGTAGAACAGATGGTTGAGTCTGCAGAGCTGTTTACTCATACTATAGCCTGGGAATCAGAGGTCGACTCCAGCGCTTCTGTGAATCCAGACGAGGAAATGATCTGCACTGATGCCCAGAATCTTTATGAGTCGGATCCAGGACCAGACGCAGAAGGTTCTGACCATAATGTAGACCCTCATTCCCAAACTGTAACTCCTGTTGGTGGAGACAATGAGGAAGACGATGATAAGACTCAAATACCTTATTGGAGCGACAACTTTAGTTTTTTGTCAGGGCAGGAACAGGTTGGCTCTGAGGACGACGGGTGTGATAACGCACAGGGTGATGATGATGAGGTCGGAGATCCCACTTACTGTCAACCCACAGTCAGCCAAGAGATGAGGTCAGCAGAGGAGGTGGAGGAAGATGCTAGTGACGACGAGGTCAGGTTGCGCCTTCCTGGACAGAGACGTAGTACTGGAAGCACGTCAACAACTGCATCCTCAAACACAACTCTGCCTCTCACCACAAGTCGTGGTGGCTCTTCAGGTCGCATGGGTGCTAAGCCTTGCATAGCCTGGGCATTTTTTCAGATCGATAAAGATGACCCAACTCGTGTTATCTGTAACATTTGTCAGCAAAAGCTAAGTAGAGGCCAAATAATACATAGTTTGAGTACTTCATGCATGAACCGGCACATGGACATGAAGCATAAGTTGCAGTGGGAAGCTCAGTGTGCTACAATGCGGCCTAGCCGGCCGGGCCAATCACCGTCTGCCATATCTTGTGCATTCGCGGCCTCTTCATCCTCTGTGACTGGGGGGACAGCAGTCACACCTGTTTTGGGGCGCAGACCTGCCACCTCTTTACCCGCAACAGCCAGCGTGATTGGCAGGTCATCATTTTCTTTGGAGGTGGTAACACCAGCTGGTGTTGAGTGCTGTCCGACATCGATAGCACCACCTTTGGATCAAGGCAACCTAACATGTCCGCCTGCATCTTCCTCACAGACCGGCAGTTTGCCGGGGACACCCTTATCAACCCCGTCTAAGCACAATAGCCAGCCCTCGGTCCCTCAGATGTGGACACGTAAAAGACCATTTCCTCCTAGCCATGAGAAAGCTAAGAGGTTGAATTTCACCATCTGCAAGCTCTTGGCTACAGAAATGCTGCCTTTCCGCCTGGTGGACACAGAGGATTTTCGAGACCTTATGTCCGTCGCAGTGCCCCAGTACCAGATGCCCAGTCGGCACTACTTCTCAAAGAAAGGTGTGCCTGCGCTCCACCAGCATGTCGCACACAACATCACCGCTTCTTTGAGAAACTCTGTGTGTGACAGGGTGCATTTCACCACAGACACTTGGACGAGTAGGCATGGACAGGGGCGTTACATGTCGCTGACTGGGCACTGGGTAACTATGGTGACAGCAGGACAAGGGGCTGCTGTCCAAGTCTTGCCGTCCCCACGAGTTGTGCGTCAATCCTCTTTATGTCAAAGTTCCTCCACTGCTTCTGCCTCCTCAACCTCCTCTCGGTCTTCCACCTGCACCCAAAGCCTGTCTGGTCATGCCACAAGCTTTCTAACTGCGCAGAAGGGATCCTGCACACCTCCTTACTATGCTGGCAGTAGGGCTCAACGTCATCAGGCGGTTTTTACATTGAAATGTCTGGGAAATGTGAGTCACACAGCTGAGGAGTTGTGGTCAGCTCTGGAGAACCAATTTCATGAATGGTTGTCTCCACTGGACCTGAAACCAGGGAAGGCCGTGTGCGACAATGCTGCAAACCTGGGTGCGGCCCTTCGCCGGGGCAATGTCACACACGTGCCTTGTATGGCTCACGTGTTGAACCTGGTTGTCCAGCAATTTTTAGCCCACTATCCCAGACTAGATGGCCTTCTGCAGAGGGCACGGTCGCTGTGTGCTCACTTCCGCCGTTCGCATCCCGCAGCTCAGCGACTTACATCTCTACAGAAGTCATTGGGCCTGCCACTTCACCGGCTAAAATGCGATGTGCCTACCCGGTGGAATTCAACTCTGCACATGTTGCAGCGACTGTGGCAGCACCGACAAGCCCTGGTGCAATACGTTCTGACGTATAGCCTGGGCCAACGAGATTCAGAGGTGGGGCAAATCACGCTGGAGGAGTGGTCTCAGATCAGGGACCTATGCACCCTTCTGCGCAGTTTTGAAATGGCGACGAAGATGTTTAGTGCTGACGATGACATTATCAGCATGACTATTCCGGTGATTTACATGCTGGAGCACATGTTAAACAGAATTCGGAGTCAGGTGGTGGCACAAGAGGAGGTGGAGGAAGTAGAGGAGGAGGAGTTGTATGCGGAAGGGCTAACATCTGCAAGGTCCAGACGGTCGGCAGCACCAAGGCGGCAGGCATGTGAGGGTGGGGGAGATGGTTTTACCAGGGCGCATGGTAGCAGCCAAACTAGTGAGGAAGGTGCAGGAGCCCAGGAAGAAGTGGAGGACGAACTGATGGAAGACTCATCAGATGAGGGAGACCTTGATCACATTTCTGTTGTGCGAGGTTGGGGGGAGAGGACAGAGGAAGGAAGCATGATTGTTACCTCGCCACCAACACAACAGGGACTTGGTGCTCCTGGATGCGCAACACACATGAGTGCCTTCTTCCTGCACTACCTGCAACATGACCCTCGAATTGTGAGAATTAGAAATAATCCTGACTACTGGGTTGCCACACTGTTAGATCCCCGGTACAAAAGTAAATTTGCAGAAATTATTCCTGCCATAGAAAGGGATGCACGCATGCAGGAGTATCAGCAGAGACTGTTGCAGAATCTTACATGTGCTTTTCCACAAAATACCAGTGGTGCACGTAGTGAATAGTGTTGAGCCACCCCCGTAGTGTTCGGGTTCGGTTCGGTTCGTCGAACACCGGGATGTTCGAGGAACTGTTCGTCGAACTGTTCGTCGAACACCTTAGAACACCGACGAACACCGTTAAAACCAATGGCAGGCAAACAAAAACACATAGAAAAACATAGAAAACACCTGCAAAGGTGTCCAAAAGCTGACAAACTGCTCAGAAGACACTCTCTTTAAAAAAGCCGGCCGGCAAATTCAGCAGCGGCATACACCGGTACCCGACAATTTAGACAAGAAGGGATAGAGCATCACACATAGATTAGATAGATAGAAACATGTCAGTCACACATATAAGAAGCACAGTGACAGTGTTGGTTACTGCACTTGTCATTTAGTGTAAAGGATTTATTAAAAAAAATATTAGTGTTTTCATGCACCGTCTCTTTAAAAAAGCCGGCCGGCAATTCAGCATCTGTACCCGACAATTTAGAACAGAAAGAATAGAGCTTCACACATAGATTAGATAGATAGAAACATGTCAGTCACATATATAATAAGTACAGTGATAGTGTTGCTTACTGTACTTGTCATTTAGTGTAAAGGATTTATTTAAAAAAATAATAGTGTTTTCATGCACTGTCTCTTTAAAAAAGCCGGCCGGCAATTCAGCAGCGGTACCCGACAATTTAGAACAGAAAGATAGAGCATCACACATAGATTAGATAGATAGAAACATGTCAGTCACATATATATGAAGTACAGTGATAGTGTTGGTTACTGTACTTGTCATTTAGTATTAAAATAAAGGATTTATTATTAAAAAAATTGGCGTGGGGTTCCCCTTAATTTTAGGCTCTAGCGGAGGTTAAGCAGACGGCTGGGGCAGATGTTTGAAGCCTGGGAAGGGGGTAATACCCACGGAGCTTCCCAGGCTACTAATATCAGCCCCCAGCTGAATACAGAGCCTTTACTAGCTATTAAAATGGGGGACCCCCCAAAAAAAATGACGTGGGGTCCCCCCTAATTTAATAGCTAGCAAAGGCTAGGCAGACAGCTGGGGGCTGATATTAATAGCCCAGGAAGGGAGCCATGAATATTGGCCCCCTCCCAGGCTAGAAACACCAGCCGTCAGCTGCCCCAGAAATGGCGCATTCATAGGATGCGCCAATTCTGGCACTTAGCCTCGCTCTTCCACGCTGCCCTGGTGCGGTGGCAGGGGGTAATAGGGTTGGGGTTGATGTCAGCTTATAATGCCAGCTGACATCAAGCCCAGGTTAGTAATGGAGAGGCGTCTATAAGACACCCCCATTACTAACCCCATAGTCAAAGTTAAAAAAAACACAAACACCCAGAATAAAGTCCTTTAATTGAAATAAAGACACAATCCTTTATTGTTCTAAATTAAACCATACTTACCATCACGCCCATTCCAGCTGAAGCCAACGATCTCCTGCAATAAAAGAAAAATAATAAAGCAACCTCATCCTTACCTTTCCATGGTTCCCACGACAGCTTCAGCTCTGCTACATCGAGATGACAGGCTGGACCGCAGCAGAATGCTGCCATCCAGCCTGTCATCCAGCAGACACTGAGAAGTGCAGGCTTGCTTGCGCTGCTCAGCGTCTCTCTGTGACGACATCCAGATGAGCCGAGTTCATGTCCAATGAACTCGGCTCACCTCATGCACGTCACTGACAGCGTGGGAAAATTCTCACGCTGAAGCGCTGATTGCAGGAGAATTTTCCCACGCTGTCAGTGACGTGCAGGAGGTGAGCTGAGTTCATTGGACATGAGCTCACCTCATGCACATCACTGACAGCGTGGGAGAATTCTCCTGCACTCAGCACTTCAGCGTGAGAATTTTCCCACGCTGTCAGTGACGTGCATGAGGTGAGCCGAGTTCATTGGACATGACCTCGGCTCATCTGGATGCCGTCACAGCGAGACAGTGAGGAGCGCAAGCATGCCTGCGCTTCTCAGTGTCTGCGGGATGACAGACTGGATGGCAGCGTTCTGCTGCGGTCCAGCCAGTCATCTCGATGTAGCAGAGCTGAAGCTGTCGTGGGAACCATGGAAAGGTAAGGATGAGGTTGGTTTATTATTTTTCTTTTATTGCAGGAGATCGTTGGCTTCAGCTGGAATGGGTGTGATGGTAAGTATGGTTTAATTTAGAACAATAAAGAATTGTGTCTTTATTTCAGTTAAAGGACTTTATTCTGGGTGTTGTGTTTTTTTTAAATACTTTACTAGAAATTCATGGCGGTCATATCTAATACTGGCGTGACCCCATGAATTTTGGGCTTGGGGCCAGCTGATAATACCAAGCTGGCCCTAACCCCTTTATTACCCAGTGAGCCACCGCACCAGGGCCCTGGATGAGTTGGGTACAGCGCCAGAAGATGGCGCTTCTATGAACGCGCCATTTTCCGGGGTGGCTGCGGACTGCAATTTGTAGCGGGGGGGGCTCAGAAAGCTTGGGCCTCCCTGCGCTGCAGATTCCAGCCCCCAGCTGCCTAGTTGTACCTGGCTGGACACAAAAATAGGGCGAAGCCCCACGTACTTTTTTTTTAATTATTTCATGAAATTCATGAAATAATTAAGAAAAAAAGGCCTTCCCTATATTGTTGTGTCCGGCCAGGTACAAATAGGCAGCTGGTGGTTGGGGGCAGCCCGTTCCTGCCTGCTGTACCTGGCTGGACACAAATATAGTGCGAAGCCCCACTTCAATTTTTTTTAATTATTTCATGAAATTCATGAAATAATTAAGAAAAAAAGGGCTTCCCTATATTGTTGTGTCCGGCCAGGTACAAATAGGCAGCTGGTGGATGGGGGCAGCCGGTTCCTGCCTGCTGTACCTGGCTGGACACAAATATAGTGCGAAGCCCCACTTCAATTTTTTTTAATTATTTCATGAAATTCATGAAATAATTTAGAAAAAAAGGGCTTCCCTATATTGTTGTGTCCGGCCAGGTACAAATAGGCAGCTGGTGGATGGGGGCAGCCCATTCCTGCCTGCTGTACCTGGCTGGACACAAATATAGTGCGAAGCCCCACTTCAATTTTTTTAAATTATTTCAGGAAATTCATGAAATAATTTAAAAAAAATTGACGTGGGGCTTCGCACTATATTTGTGTCCAGCCAGGTACAGCAGGCAGGAACGGGCTGCCCCCAACCACCAGCTGCCTATTTGTACCTGGCCGGACACAACAATATAGGGAAGCCCTTTTTTTCTTAATTATTTCATGAAATAATTTAAAGAAAATTGACGTGGGGCTTCGCCCTGTTTTTGTGTCCAGCCATGTACAACTAGGCAGCTGGGGGCTGGAATCCGCAGCGCAGGGAGGCCCAAGCTTTCTGGGCCACCCCCGCTGCAAATTGCAGTCCGCAGCCACCCCGGAAAATGGCGCGTTCATAGAAGCGCCATCTTCTGGCGCTGTACCCAACTCATCCAGGGCCCTGATGCGGTGGCTCACTGGGTAATAAAGGGGTTAGGGCCAGCTTGGCATTATCAGCTGGCCCTAAGCCCGAAATTCATGGGGTCACGCCAATATTAGACATGACCACCATGAATTTCTAGTAAAGTATTTAAAAAAAACACAACACCCAGAAAAAAGTCCTTTAATTGAAATAAACACACAATTCTTTATTGTTCTAAATTAAACCATACTTACCATCACGCCGATTCCAGCTGAAGCCAACGATCTCCTGAAATAAAAGAAAAATAATAAAGCAACATCATCCTTACCTTTCCATGGTTCCCATGACAGCTTCAGCTCTGCTACATCGAGATGACAGGCTGGACCGCAGCAGAACGCTGCCATCCAGCCTGTCATCCCGCAGACACTGAGAAGCGCAGGCTTGCTTGCGCTCCACAGTCTCTCTGTGAGGGCATCCAGATGAGCCGAGTTAATGTCCAATGAACTCGGCTCACCTCATGCACGTCACTGACAGCGTGGGAAAATTCTCCTGCACTCAGCGCTTCAGCGTGGGAGAATTCTCACACTGAAGCGCTGAGTGCAGGAGAATTCTCCCACGCTGTCAGTGACGTGCAGGAGGTGAGCTGAGTTCATTGGACATGAGCTCACCTTATGCACGTCACTGACAGCGTGGGAAAATTCTCCTGCACTCAGCGCTTCAGCGTGGGAGAATTCTCACGCTGAAGCGCTGAGTGCAGGAGAATTCTCCCACGCTGTCAGTGACGTGCAGGAGGTGAGCTGAGTTCATTGGACATGAGCTCACCTTATGCACGTCACTGACAGCGTGGGAGAATTCTCCTGCACTCACCGCTTCAGCGTGAGAATTTTCCCACGCTGTCAGTGACGTGCATGAGGTGAGCCGAGTTCATTGGACATGAACTCGGCTCATCTGGATGTCGTCACAGAGAGACGCTGAGCAGCGCAAGCAAGCCTGCGCTTCTCAGTGTCTGCGGGATGAGAGGCTGGATGGCAGCGTTCTGCTGCGGTCCAGCCTGTCATCTCGATGTAGCAGAGCTGAAGCTGTCGTGGGAACCATGGAAAGGTAAGGATGAGGTTGCTTTATTATTTTTCTTTTATTGCAGGAGATCGTTGGCTTCAGCTGGAATGGGCGTGACGGTAAGTATGGTTTAATTTAGAACAATAAAGGATTGTGTCTTTATTTCAATTAAAGGACTTTATTCTGGGTGTTTGTGTTTTTTTTAACTTTGACTATGGGGTTAGTAATGGGGGTGTCTTATAGACGCCTCTCCATTACTAACCTGGGCTTGATGTCAGCTGGCATTATAAGCTGACATCAACCCCAACCCTATTACCCCCTGCCACCGCACCAGGGCAGCGTGGAAGAGCGAGGCTAAGTGCCAGAATTGGCGCATCCTATGAATGCGCCATTTCTGGGGCAGCTGACGGCTGGTGTTTCTAGCCTGGGAGGGGGCCAATATTCATGGCTCCCTTCCTGGGCTATTAATATCAGCCCCCAGCTGTCTGCCTAGCCTTTGCTAGCTATTAAATTAGGGGGGACCCCACGTCATTTTTTTTGGGGGGTCCCCCATTTTAATAGCTAGTAAAGGCTATGTATTCAGCTGGGGGCTGATATTAGTAGCCTGGGAAGCTCCGTGGGTATTACCCCCTTCCCAGGCTTCAAACATCTGCCCCAGCCGTCTGCTTAACCTCCGCTAGAGCCTAAAATTAAGGGGAACCCCACGCCAATTTTTTTAATAATAAATCCTTTATTTTAATACTAAATGACAAGTACAGTAACCAACACTATCACTGTACTTCATATATATGTGACTGACATGTTTCTATCTATCTAATCTATGTGTGAAGCTCTATTCTGTCTCTTATAAATTGTCGGGTACCGCTGCTGAATTGCCGGCCGGCTTTTTTAAAGAGATGGTGCATGAAAACACTATTATTTTTTTTGATAAATCCTTTAAGCTAAATGACAAGTACAGTAAGCAGCACTTTCACTGTACTTCGTATATATGTGGCTGACATGTTTATATCTATCTAATCTATGTATGAAGCTCTATTCTTTCAGTTCTAAATTGTCGGGTACAGGTGTATGCCGCTGCTGAATTGCCGGCTTTTCGTGTTTCACTGTTGGCACTGTTCCCATCGATTTGGGCAATCACTGTAATGCCACAACCACCATGGCTGTGGCATTACAGTGAGTGGCAGACAATCCCTGCATGATTGGTGCTCTAAATAGCGCCAGACATGCAGGACACGCTTTTGGTGCACGAACAGTTATCGAACATAACCTCGAACAGCCGAATTTTTTGCAAATCGTTCGGGTTCGTCGAACAACTCGAACACCGCCCAAAACAGCTCGAATTTGAGATTGGCGAACAGTTCTAGTCGAACACCGCTCATCTCTAGTAGTGAATCTCACAGTTCCAACTTGCCAACCGTGGGACCGTCAAGTGTTCAGCACTCAAACCGTAACAGAACCACAGTATCTGCTGGTAACATCAATTTTGCAGAATCATTTCACCACTTTTTTAGCCCATCCTTTGCAAGGCCACAGGAGACAAGAAGTCTGACACATAGTCAACGCCTAGAGACGATGGTACAGGAGTATCTCCAAGTAAACATTGAAGCCACGACTGTGTCACTGGACCCTTGCTCTTTTTGGGCTTCCAATCTGGATAAATGGCCGGAGCTAGCCACTTACGCCTTGGAGATCTTGTCATGCCCCGCAGCCAGCGTTCTGTCTGAACGTGTGTTCAGCGCTGCTGGTGGTGTGCTGACAGATAAGTGCACGCGGCTCTCCACTGATAATGTAGACAGACTCACGTTCATAAAGATGAACAAATCATGGATCCGAAACGACTTTTCTACCCCTGTGTCATCCTGGGGAGAGTAAAAGCTTGATGATTGGTTAAAATCACCCTACCAACCGTTTTAAGCTTTCAAATTACTAATCATGTTTATCTGTATCTTGACTGGAAAATAATTTGGGCTTTGTAGTAGTGTGCAGCACTGATCCTATTAGGCCATCTATACTAAAGCTTCACCAGATTTAAAATTAAAAATAATTTTTAGCTGCATCTAGCCCGGAAAATAATTTTGGGGCTCCGAGATGCGCAAGGCACATAAGTGCCTTCTTGCTGCACTATCTGCAGCATGACCCTCATATTGTCAGAATTCGAAGTAATCATGACTACTGGGTTGCCACACTCTTAGATCCCCCAAACTTTTCGATCAACCTTTTCATTTTAATAAAGACCAAAAAAATGGTCATTTTTGAAATTATAAGCATTAGCAGGTTGTTAGAAACTGAAATCAAACAGTTTTCAACTCAAAACTTTATTCTAGGTGATGTTACATTTTCACATAGGACCCCTTGTTCGAAAGGAGCTTCTGAACTCTCTCGTCCATTGAATTTGTCAGGTTTTGGATGGTTTCTGCTTCAATTGTTTTGCATGAGGACAGAATACCCTCCCAGAGCTGTTGCTTAGATGTGAACTGCCTCCCGCCATCATAGACACTCCTTTTAATGATGCTCCAAAGGTTCTGAATGGGGTAGAGGTCAGGGGAGCATGGGGGTCACACCATAAGTTTGTCCCCTTTTATGCCCATATCAGCCAGAGATGCAGATGTTTTATGTGCAGCATGAGATGGTGCATTATCATGCAGAAAAATGATCTTGCTGTGAAATACACGGTTCTTCTTCTTGAACCATGGCAGGAAGTGCTGTTTGAGAAAATCCACATACATTATGGAGTTCATCTTTAGCGCCTTCAGGGATCCTAAAGGGGCCGACAATCTCTCTCCCCATGATTCCAGCCCAAAACATTACTCCACCTCCTCCTTGTTGGCGCTGTAGCCGTGTTTGCGTGGGGTGTCCATCAACCAGCCATCCTCCACTCCATCCATCTGGACCATCGAGCGCTGCACGGCACTCATCCGTGAACAAAACAGTTTTGAAATCAGTCTTCATGTAATGTTTGGCCCACTGGAGCCGTTTCTGCTTGTGTGAAGTGGATAGAGGAGGTCGACAGGATGGCGCATGCACAGCTGCAAACCTCTGAAGGACCCTGCATCTTGTTGTTCGGGGGACGTTGGAGGCACAAGCAGCTTCAAAAACTTGTCTGCTGCTATGACAAGGCTTTTTTGCCGCTGCTCTTTCAACCTGACGTAATTGCCTGTAGGAAAGAGTCCTCAATTTGCCCTTATCAGCACGCACACGTGTGTACTGTGAATCAGCTACATACTTCTTGATTGCCAAGACACTTCATCCTGATCATCGCACAATGTTGATTGTAGTCATGCCTTGACCTAAACACTCCACAATTTGTTGCTTCTCAGCAGCCGACACATCCTTTTTCTTTCCCATTTTGGCAGAAAATGTAGGCTGCTTAATAATGTGAGAGAGCCTTCTTAAGTAGTCTTGCCTTTCATTGGACACACCTGCCAAACTAATTAGCACAGGTGTCTGCAATTGCTTACAGTGATATAAAGAGCCCTGACACACATCACCATCAATGAGTTTAACTGACAAACAAACAAATTCTTCCCTTATCACTCCTAAACACTTTTTGTATAATAATTTGGAACGCAGTGTACATGTGCTTTTCCACAAAACACCAGTGGTTCACGTAGTGAATCTTACAGTTCTAACTTGCCAACCGTGGTCTGTATGGAGTTGTTCAATAAAGGGCCCAAAATTAAGATAACATAGATGGGAGAGGTCTCTATGAATAGGAATTCCTAAGTATTTGATACCCTGTGAGGGCCAGGCAAAGGGAAAGTTGGACTGGATGGAATTCTATATGGATTTGGGGAGGGAGACATCGAGGGCCTCAGACTTCGCTGCATTGATTTTAAAATTTTACCATGTAACAAAGTGATCTATTTCAGCCATAACAGCATGGATGGATATATGTGATTGAGTGATATATACTAGGACATCATCAGCAAATAGAGAGCACTTGTACTCGGTGCCTCCCACCTCAATCCACCTAATATTGGGGTTATGGCGAATTGATGAGAGCAGGTGCTCCGTCACTAGGATGAATAAGAGAGGGGACAGAGGACATCACTGCCTTGTTCCATTGGTGATTGTGAAAGGTGATGAAAATGTTCTGACGCACCCCCTGGGCCTTGGGACACCCGGAGCCGGACCCTTTTTGGTGGATGCTGGTGGTTGTAGTCTTCGTGGCGGCGACCCAGTTCCGTGGCTCAGGGCGGTCAAACCAGTGGCGGAACTATTTATGTGTTTTTCATGTTTAAATGTCCGACTACGCCACCCGTGGATTGCGGTCAGAGTGAACCGCCGCTACAGGGCAGACCACTGAGGTTGGTGTTGTGGGTGCAGCAGAGCGTAGCATAACTCCCCACGGGAGGAGTATAGCCTCAGGGCAGTGTATGCGGAGGATGGGGGTGATGGTGCAGGGCAGCAGCAGTAACGACACGGAGTCAGTGATGCAGTTCAGGGCCTTTACTCACAGTTCTTATTATCCAGACCACGTCTGCAGGTAACGGCTGCCCACGTCGTACTGTGCTCACCAGGTGAGGGGCTCAGACAACTCCCAGATAACTTTGGAGCACTTCACAGGACCCCCTTTGTGTGTCCTTTGTCTGGCCTTTCTTAACAACACTTCTGTCCGGCTGCCTCGGGCCTCCTCTTGGTAAACTTGGCGCCAGTTTCCCTGACCCTATGTGGTGCCTTCCTAGCGGGTGTAGCGAGGGGCTGCGCCACATAAAATGTCAGAGCCTCCGGTTTCTAGCTGAGGGTCATTTCCTGCCTCCACTAGTTCGGGGACCGGTCTCCCCCTTTGGCCTGACCCCTCCACGCAGGTGGATTCGGGCGTGCGGTGGCGACTCGCCCGTCCGCACCCCTGGGATCCCTTCATTCCTCGTTCCTGGAGCCTTCTCCGCTCCTCTTCCTTCCTTCTCCCTCTTCCAGGCCTGGGCCTCTGTTACTAGGCCCGCCTCCGGAGCAGAGCACATGCAGAGCCCCTGCTCCCTGCCACTTCTGCTCAGACTTCTCTGCACTGAACTAAGATGGTGCCCACCTTTTATACTCCCTTCTCAATGCACCCAGGAACTGCTTCCTCCCTGCTCCTGCACTACAGGGTTCCCCTTCCTCAGTGTTCCCTCCCCCCACTCCAGCCAGGGACAGGGACTGTCGTGCCCATCTCAGGGGCATATTGGTCGCCCTGCCCCACGGCAATGTGGTGTAATGCATGCAGGTGTCGGGTCCTGATCCACACTCCATCCTTACCTGAGAGTGAGATATCACACCTCTGGGTGAGGTGCAATACGTCTGTAGCAACCGAGCCCTCGGTGCTACAGTTCCATTTATCTTCAGCCTAGGTGACGTATTGCGATACAGGGCCGTGATTTTGGCTATAAAAGGGTCCCCTAGACCCCTACCCCAAGCTTTTTAAGAGAATCATATATGGCGTGCCAGGAGACTCTATGGAATGCTTTCTCAGCATCCAACGAGAGTATCTAATTACAAATTTTTAACTGCATCTAGCCCAGGAAATACTTTGTGCCTAGTAGCAGTGTCTGCTAGTGAGCGGATTATCCCGGCTGTTAAGCAAGCTGCACCACCTGTAGTTTAGACACTTTATTTTTTCAAAGGAAATGCTTCGGGACCATGGGATACTTAGTGAAGAGCATCAGGAGGCACCCCAAGGCATAGGGGCTGGGACTGGCAGTAGGATGCCTTGCGGTGGACAGCCGAGCTCGATCCTTATAAAAGCTTTTTAACTGCAGCAGCTTTAGTGGACGCTACTGGAGCTGGAATTACCGCGGCTGCTGGCATGAGACTTGCCCTCCAAAAGATCCTTGTAAATGGATTTAAAGTGTATTCATTCAAATTAGAGAGACAATTTAAATTAAAAAGCTTAGAGCTGCCTCCACCACAGGGGGGCTCGCTCGACCCACCAGCGGACAGGCACCAGTATTGGGAGAGGGGGGCTGGCCGTCAGGGTTCACCGCGGCTCTGGCACAAACCCGGCGACACGGAGGTGGCACGGGCAGGAGCGGACTGGCCGTGTCGGCTTCTCACTTTTTGGATTTTAGAAGGGCATGACATGCCTATATCTGTGTCTCCCCCTCCTTTTACTCCTCCACCTCTTTTATTTTCGCATGACTATATGTACTTGTCACTTTTCCATGTGTTAGTTATGTCTTCTGAGCAGTTTGTCAGCTTTTGGACACCTTTGAAGGTGTTTTCTATGTGTTTCTATGTGTTTTTGTTTGCCTGCCATTGGTTTTAACGGTGTTCGAAGGTGTTCGATGAACAGTTCGGCGAACACACGGGTGTTCGACGAACCGAACCGAACTCGAACACTACGGGGGTGGCTCAACACTAATAGACACCCTTACAGTATAAGGGAACTACAGAGAAAAGAATTGACAAAAGATTTAAAGCTATCAGATTGCTCAATTAACGTAAGATGGGAATGTTGTATAAAATCCAAAGCCACAAGGATATCTATTCCAAAAGAAAGTGAGATGAAAAGCGAAAGACCACTTGATTTGGTGCATACTGACGTATGTGGACCCATGAAAGCGACTACATTAGGAGGCAATAGATACATGTTGACTTTTATAGACGACTACTCAAGATACACAGTCACATACTTAATTAAGAACTAAGTGAAGTTTTTGATAAACTTGTAGACTATGTAACAAGATCAAGTAACAAGTTTCAAAGAAAGCCAATTGTCATCAGAAGTGATAATGGAGGTGAATTTACAGGTCACAGAATAGAAGACTACTTAAGACAAAATGGAATAGAACACCTGAAAACTGTTCCATACACACCTGAACAAAATGGAGTAGCAGAAAGGAAAAACATAACTCCAACAGAAATGATAAGATTTATGCTGACGGATTCCAAACTACCAGAGAAATATTGGGGTGAGGCAGCAATGACTGCTACATATCTACAGAACCGACTTTTTTCCAGAAAACTGTCGAAAACTCCATATGAACTGTGGCAAGGTATGAAACCAAGTGTCAATTATTTAAAAGTTTTTGAATATAAAGTTTTTATATTCATTCCAACAGAAAAATGTTCCAAACTTCAAAACAGATCCATGGAAGGAATATTCGTTGGATATAGTTAAAATTGTAAAGGATATAGAATCCTAGATCCCAAAACAGACAGAGCTATGGTGAGTAACAGTGTGACATTCCTTGAAGATTTAAATGAAGACATTATGATTTCAGTTGAAACAAAAAATGAGAAAAACAATAGTGACATAACTGAAGAAATATCTGATGAGAAAGAAGTAGAAATTAATGAAGAACAAAATACTGAAAGTGAAGAATCACAGCTACAAACAGACACAGAACCAAGACGTTCAATGAGAGAGAACAAAGGAAAACCACCAAAACGTCTCTCATACAAGACAAGCATAAGAAAAATCTATGACTAAGGGAAGATATAGGAGAGGGAGAAGAGGGGGTCGAGTCCATGTGGGTAGAGATAGAGGGGGCAAAAAATAATAATAAAATATTACTAGGGGTCTGCTATAAGCCACCCAATATAACAGAGGAGAATGAGAATCTGCTATTAGGACAAATAGACAAAGTAGCAAAACATAATGAAGTGATTGTAATGGGGGATTTCAACTACCCGGATATTGACTGGGAAACAGAAACCTGTAGATCTCAGAAAGGAAAAAGGTTCTTGACAAATATTAAGGATAATTATCTCTCCCAACTAGTGCAGGAACCAACGAGAGGGAAGGCCGTGTTGGACTTAATATTGACTAATAAGCCTGATAGAATAACTGAGGTACAGATAGGGGGGCACCTAGGTAATAGCGACCATAATATTATCGACTTCAAAATGCCCTTCAGTAGGGTTATCAATAAGGGAACAACAAAAACATTAAACTTTAGGAGGGCGAAGTTTGATCAGCTGAAAGAAAGCCTTCAACTTATTGACTGGGACAAAGTTCTTAATCAAAGGAATACGAATAGTAAATGGGAAACCTTCAAAAGAATTCTGAATACTCAGTGCGAGAGGTATATACCGTAGGGGAATAAAAGGGCCAGAAATAAGAGGAAACCAATATGGTTGAACAAGAACGTAAAAGGGGCGTTAAATAGCAAAAAAGAGGTATTCAAGAGATTAAAACAGGAAAACAGTAAGGAGGCACTAATGTGTTACAAGGAAAAAACGAGAACCTGTAAAAAACAAATAAAAATAGCGAAGGAGGAAACAGAGAGACGTATTGCTAGGGAAAGTAGATCAAATCCCAAACTGTTCTTTACGTATATAAATAGTAAAAGGATTAAATCGGATAATATTGGACCGATAAAAAAGTGAGGAAGGCAAAATCATAGAGAAAGATGAGCATAAAGCTAATCTATTAAATAATTTTTTTTCGACAACTTTCACAAAGGAAATCGAACTAACAGGAGAAATGAGAAGTGACAAGCTTAATCCTCCACTAAATATGACAAATCTAACCCAAGCTGGGGTACAGAAACGCCTCAGTAACATTAAAATAAACAAATGACCAGTACCTGATGGCATACACCCACGGGTACTAAGGGAACTAAGTAATGTGATAGACAGACCGTTATATCTTATATTTAAGGACTCTGTTTAGACTGGGTCTGTGCCACTTGATTGGCGACAGGCGAATGTAGTGCCAATATTCAGAAAGGGAGCGAAAAGTGACGCCGGAAACTATCGGCCAGTGAGTCTGACGTCCGTTGTGGGCAAAATTTTTGAAAGCTTCATTAAAGAGGCAATTACGGAGCATCTTGATGCTAATAATCTTTTAATCCCGAACCAACATGGATTCATGAGGAATCGCTCCTGCCAAACAAACCTGATTGACTTCTACGAGGAGGTTAGCTCTCGAGTAGATCAGGGGGAACCAGTGGATGTCGTGTATCTCGACTTCTCAAAAGCGTTCGATAGCATGCCACATAATAGGTTGGTATACAAAATGAGAATGATGGGGCTGGGGGAAAATGTCTGCAAGTGGGTAGCTAACTGGCTAAAGGATAGAAGGCAGAGGGTGGATATAAATGGAATATACTCAGATTGGGTAAGCGTCACTAGTGGGGTACCACAGGGGTCTGTACTAGGCCCAATGTTATTTAATATCTTTATTAACGACATAGTCAACGGGATAAATAGTAAAATATCAATATTTGCAGATGACACAAAGTTATGTAAAACAATTAATACAAAAGAGGACAGTGCAGACCTACAGAGGGATTTGGATAAGCTGGGTATGTGGAGCATTAAATGGCAAATGAGGTTTAACGAGGAGAAATGTAAGGCCATACATATGGGAAGGAAAAATGGAAGTCACCAGTACTCACTGAATGGGAAATCATTGGGGAATTCAGAGATGGAGAAGGACTTGGGCATCTTGATTGATAGCAAACTAAATTGGAGTGCCCAAAGTCAGGCCGCTGCTGTAAGGGCAAACAGGGTAATGGGATGTATCAGAAGAGGTATAGCTGCAAAGGATGAGAACATTGTTCTTCCACTGTACAAAGCACTGGTCAGACCACACTTGGAATACTGTGCTCAGTTATGGGCCCCAATATATAGAAAGGATATAAATGAGCTTGAAAAGGTACAAAGGAGGGCAACAAAATTAATAAAGGGAATGGAGGGACTGCAATACCCAGAGAGGTTGGCAAAACTAGGACTATTCAGCCTGGAAAAGAGAAGGTTGAGGGGGGACATAATAAATGTGGACAAATATGTTAGGGGACAGTATAGAGACCTTGTCAGGGATTTGTTCAAAAGGAGGAATATTACGGTAACAAGAGGGCATTCACTAAGACTGGAAGAGAAAAGGTTTCAGCACCAGCATAGGAAGGGGTTCTTTACGGTAAGAGCAGTGAGAATATGGAATTCACTGAGTGAGGAGACGGTAATGTCGGATTCACTACACCAGTTCAAGCGGGGACTGGATGCATTTCTAGATACCAGGCAGATTTCAATGTATACTTAAAAATAAAATAAAATAGTAGGTTGATACAGGGATTTATTCTGACTGCTGGTTTCAGAGTCGGGAGGGAATTTTTCCTCAGGTGAAGATTGGCCAAATCATTTGGGGTTTTTGCCCTCCTCTGGATCAACTTTAGCAATTACAGAACTAACAGGTCGAACTTGATGGACGCAAGTCTTTATTCGGCTTTACAAACTATGAGCCTACCTCTTAGGAAGATATATCTAAACTTCCTGAAGAAGAAGCTAATAAATGGATAGAAGCAACAGAAACAGAAATTAAATCCATGCATGATTCAAATACATGGACACTAACAGATTTGCCAGAAGGAAGAAAAGCCATAGGATGTAAATGGATTTTTAAAGTAAAATACCAAACAGATGGCACAACTGAAAGATACCAAGCAAGACTCGTAGCTAAAGGGTATTCTCAAAAGTATGGAGAAGACTATGATGAGACATTTGCTCCAGTTATCAAACACACTACAATAAGAACTTTACTTACAGTGGCAGCAATGAAACAGATGGAACTGAGACATCTGGATGTAAAGACAGCTTTTCTGAATGGAGATTTAACAGATGACATTTACATGGAACAACCTCCAGGATTCAAAGATGAAAGAAATCCAAACAAAATTTGCAAACTACAGAAAAGCATATATGGTTTAAAGCATGCAGCTAAAGCGTGGAATGACAAAATCACAGAAGTACTTACAAATGAAAAATTTCAAAAAAGCAAAGCTGATCCATGCTTGTACACAAAAAGGCTGATTAATAGATGGATTTATGTACTCATATACAGTACAGACCAAAAGTTTGGACATACCTTCTCATTTAAAGATTTTTCTGTATTTTCATGACTATGAAAATTGTACATTCACACTGAAGGCATCAAAACTATGAATTAACACATGTGGAATTATATACTTAACAAAAAAGTGTGAGACAACTGAAAATATGTCTTATATTCTAGGTTCTTCAAAGTAGCCACCTTTTGCTTTGATGACTGCTTTGCACACTCTTGGCATTCTCTTGATGAGCTTCAAGAGGTAGTCATCGGAAATGGTTTTCACTTCACAGGTGTGCCCTGTCAGGTTTAATAATTGGGATTTCTTGCCTTATAAATGGGGATGGGACCATCAGTTGTGTTGTGTAGAAGTCTAGTGGATACACAGCTGATAGTCCTACTGAATAGACTGTTAGAATTTGTATTATGGCAAGAAAACAGCAGCTAAGTAAAGAAAAACGAGTGGCCATCATTACTTTAAGAAATGAAGGTCAGTTAGTCCGAAAAATTGGGAAAACTTTGAATGTGTCCCCAAGTGCAGTTGCAAAAACCATCAAGCGCTACAATGAAACTGGCACACATGAGGACCGCCCCAGGAAAGGAAGACCAAGAGTCACCTCTGCTTCTGAGGATAAGTTTATCCGAGTCACCAGCCTCAGAAACCGCAGGTTAACAGCAGCTCAGATTAGAGACCAGGTCAATTCCACACAGAGTTCTAGCAGCAGACACATCTCTTCAACAACTGTTAAGAGGAGACTTTGTGCAGCAGGCCTTCATGGTAAGATAGTTGCTAGGAAACCACTGCTAAGGACAGTCAACAAGCAGAAGAGACTTGTTTGGGCTAAAGAACACAAAGAATGGACATTAGACCAGTGGAAATCTGTGTTTTGGTCTGATGAATCCAAATTTGAGATCTTTAGTTCCAACCACTGTGTCTTTGTGCGATGCAGAAAAGGTGAACGGATAGACTCTACATGCCTGGTTCCCACCATCAAGCATGGAGGAGAAGGTGTGATGGTGTGGGGGTGCTTTGCTGGCTGACACTGTTGAGGATTTATTCAAAATTGAAGGCATACTGAACCAGCATGGCTACCACAGCATCTTGCAGCGGCATGCATTTCCATCCGGTTTGCGTTTAGTTGGACCATCATTTATTTTTCAACAGGACAATGACCCCAAACACACCTCCAGGCTGTGTAAGGGCTATTTGACCAAGAAGGAGAGTGATGGGGTGCTACGCCAGATGACCTGGCCTCCACAGTCACCAGGCCTGAACCCAATCGAGATGGTTTAGGGTGAGCTGGACCGCAGAGTGAAGGCAAAAGGGCCAACAAGTGCTAAGCATCTCTGGGAACTCCTTCAAGATTGTTGGAAGACCATTTCCGGTGACTACCTCTTGAAGCTCATCAAGAGAATGCCAAGAGTGTGCAAAGCAGTCATCAAAGCAAAAGGTGGCTACTTTGAAGAACCTAGACTATAAGACATATTTTCAGTTGTTTCACACTTTTTTGTTAAGTATATAATTCCACATGTGTTAATTCATAGTTTTGATGCCTTCAGTGTGAATGTACAATTTTCACAGTCATGAAAACACAGAAAAATCTTTAAATGGGAAGGTGTGTCCAAACTTTTGGTCTGTACTGTATGTAGACGACATTTTGATTTGTTTTAAACAAGAAAGGGATAAAGAAAACATTCTAAAAATCCTGAAGCAACATTTTGAAATCAAAGACTTGGGAAATGTAAAACAGTACCTAGGAATACAGGCAGAAAGAGAAGAAGACGGAAGTTTCCTACTGAATCAAAATCACATGATTCAAGGCATAACAGAAAAATTTGGATTAAAGGATGCAAAAACAGTAAAGTCTCCAATGGAAACTAATTATCTCAAAGAGATGAACAGTGAGAAAAATATTCTACCAAATAATGAAGAATACAGAACAGCAATAGGAAAACTACTGTATCTAGCGACCGTTACAAGATCAGACATCGCAAAAGCAGTAGGAATCCTGAGTAGAAAGGTATCAAAACCAAATAAAGCTGATTTGGAATGCCGTGAAGAGAGTAATGAGTTATTTGAAAGGAACTAGCAATGTTAAGCTGAAATTACCCACAAGTGATAATTTCATTTTAACAGGATATGTTGATGCAGATTGGGCTGGAGATCCATCTGACAGAAGATCTACCAGCGGACATATTTTTTTCTCTCAGGTGGACCAATAAGTTGGACAAGTAAGAAACAGTCAATTGTGACACTGTCTTCATGTTGCCGCAGGACATGCGAGTCAAGAAGTACTGTGGTTAAGACAATTGTTGACAGAATCAGGACAACCACAGTTGGAACCAACAAAACTGAAAGAGGACAATCAAGGATGTCTTGTTCTTGCTCAGATGGAAAGAGTCAATGCAAGAACCAAGCATATTGATGTGAAATATCATTTCTTGAGAGATCATCATGAACAAGGAGTCTTGAAGTTAGAGGATTGTCCTACTGAAGAAATGAGAGCAGACATCTTCACGAAGGCGTTGAATGGTGATAAACACCAGAGACTAATAAAAAAGTTGGGTTTGATTGAATAAGTCCTTATTGTTGAGAAAGGGTGTTGGCATATACAACAGATTAGGACTTATTATAAGTGAAAGGAGGACTTTATGCTAACCAGATAGCAGATGGCGATAGTGTTTAAAGTTATATGCTTGCTGTAATGGTGGGGAGGAAATCTCTCAATTGTTGGTTGCTTTTACTTCCTGTGTTTTTCTTCTTTCCTGAATGTGTTATGTCAGCAGCACACGGACTGTGTGACACTGAATTGTATCTCATGTTTAACCAGTATGAAGTAAATACTGTTTACTCAAGATATCTTGCTGATTGAAGCTCTCGTAAGTACAGTGGTGACTGTAAGAAGATGCACTCTGCGACACTCACTTGGTCACTCTACTCTCTGATTGGTTCTCTGAGCTGGCACTGTCCTTCTCTCTGTAACTCTCTCTCTGTCTCGGTTTGTTCCTCAGGGTCTCACTATTTTTGTCCTGATCTCCTTTCTCTTTTGCCACAAAACACCCACTGCATTTGGCCTTGCTGAGCACTCAGACCAAACGTCTGCTCTAGCTGCAAGCTAGGCCCTGTCTGAGTCACTACTAGGAAGTCCTCTCCGATCCTGCTACATAGCCCCTTCCTCTTGGCTAATCCCAACACTTAACTATGTCATACCCTAATCACTGTTGCTGGGCAGAATTCTGCTTTCTAACAATACAGTGCAAAACACTACAATATGCCACATCACAATCCACACTATACATCACCAAACCATTATTAAAAATATCAATGGTTTATCTGAAAGAGTAACTAAACAGTTATCACATTTTTATATGTCTGTGCTATTTTAATTGCAATAAAATCAGTGGGGGTCAGTTCTGAAATTAAACGTTTTTTATCTTTAACACCAGTGCCAAGTGACTGACATTAAACTAATATGGTGTTCATTTTCAGAAAGGGCTCTAGGTTTTTCCCAGGTAATTATAGACCATTGTGGGAAAAATGTTTGAGAGGCTTTTAAGTGATGATATACAGGAGTATGTAATAGAAAATAACATTACAAATGATAGACAGCATGATTTTACTAAGGATAGAAGTTGTGAATCCAGCCTGATTCATTTTTATGAAGAGGTGAATAGAATCCTGTGGTAGCTGTGGATATAGTGTTTTTGGAATTTGCAAAAGCATTTAAAGGGGTTGACAGGTCTAAATTTATAAGTCTGCAGCCTGTGTGACTGCAGACTTGTGAAGTTGTGAATCCCCTCAGTGCATACATTGTGCTGCGAGGATTCACTGGCTTCTGAGCAGGGACTGGCGGGTATATATACGTTATGCATGATTCTGGCCAGAGTCCACTTGTGCATGGGGCCTTGCTCCATACACTTGTATAGAGCGAGGCAGTGCCCACTAGACGAGCTGTGGCCGGGAGTATGCATAATGCATACGTACCCCCGGTCCCTGCTCAGAAGCTTGCAAATCCTATCAGTGCACAGTGCGTGCACTGGGGGGATCCATAAGTCTGCAGTCACACAGAGTGATTGCAGACATATCAAATTACACCAGACAACCCCTTTAATACTGTCCTGCATAGACACCTAATGGGTAAATTAAGGTCTATAAACTTAGAAAATTAGGTCTGCCATTGGATGGAAAAATGGCTAAAAAGAGCATACTTAGAGTTATGGTGAATGACTGCTACTCTGAATGGTTTCCAGTTATAAGTAGAGTACCCCAAGGTTCAGTGCTTTCTTGCTATTATTCATCTTATTAATTAGTAATATAGAAGATGGGAATTGATAATGTTTTTTTTATTTTTGCAGATGACACCAAAACTATGTAGTATAGTTCAGTCTATGGAAGATGTCCATATGTTACAGACTGACTTGGACAAACTGAGTATTTGGGCATCTACTTAGAAAATGAAGTTTAATATGGATAAATGTGAAGTTATGCACATTGGCAGTGATATGCAACAATCACATGTTCTAGCGTAAGTAATGGGCAGCATGGTGACTCAGTGGTTATCACTTGCTTTGCAGCACTAGGTTTCTGGGTTCAAATCCCACAAAGGACAACATCTACAAAGAGTTTGCATGTTCTCCCCTTGTTTGCGTGGGATAGCGCTATATAAGAAAATAATAATAATAATAAAAAATAAGTAAAACTAAGAGAGTGACTTATAGAGAACAATCTGAGTGTACTTGTAGATCACAGACTAAATAAAAAACATACAATGTCAATCAGTGGCTTCTAAGGCCAGCATAGATAGTGTCATATATTTAAAGAGGTATAAACTTGTCGGTCAGGAATGTATTACTACCACTTTACAAAACGTTAGTGTGACTTCAGTTGGGCACCAGTTCATAGAAAGGATTCCCTGGAAAGAAGTGCCACAAAACTGATAAAGAGGATCTTAATTATGAGAAAACACCAAAATAATTACATTTATTTAGTTTTGAGAAGAGATGTCTAAGGGAGGACATGATTAACTTGTACAAGTACATAAATAGCTCAAACAAAAAGTATGGTCTAAAGCAGTTTCATGGGAAACATCCTCAAAAGACAGGTACTTTATTTGGATAAAGAAAGGTGTCAAGAGATAACAGACTTTCTTTATAATCAGAGCTATTAAACTGTGGAACAGTCTAATTCAGGAACTGATCACTGCAGGAACCATTTGATGGTTTCAAAAGGCTTAAACGCTTTTTAGAAGAGATTAACATAAATAATTATGTAAATTATGGGCAGACAGGTTTGTGAACAGTTAAGTAAGTTGAAGATGAAATTATCTGTAAAACACCTAACATTAAAGGTGACACATTTCTTTTTTTTGTATTTTAATCTAAACATTAATAAAATATTTTTATCTTTTACATTTTAAAAAAATGCAAAAAGGAAAATGGGCTAATGCAAAATTTGGGCACCCTTGAAAATTTGGGTGCTCAGATAACTTTGACCAAGGTTTCAGACCTTAATTAGCTTGTCAGGGTTATAGCTTGTTTACAATCATCATTAGGCAAGACCAGTTGATGGAAATTTCCCAGCTTTATTAAAACACATTCTCCTCTAACATTGTGCCAAAAAACAGCAGCCATGGGTTCTTGTAAGCAACTACCTAGCACTCTGAAAATGAAAATGGCGGAGGCCCACAAAGCAGCAGAAGGCTGTAAGAAGATAGCAAAGCGTTTTCAATTTGCTCTTTCCTCAGTTTGAAATGTAATTAAAAAATGACAGTTAACAGGAATAGTGGAGGTCAAGATAAGGTCTGGAAGTCCTGCTTGTAGGATTGCTAGAGAGGCAAATCAGAACCCCCCTCGCTTGACTGCAAAAGACCTTCAGAAAGATTTAGCAGACTGGAGTTATGGTACATTGTTCTACGGTTCAGAGACACCTGCACAAATGTGGCCTTCATGGTAGAGTCATCAGTAGAAAACCTCTCCTACATCCTCAACCATAAAATTCAGTGTCAGAAGTATGCAAAAGGACTTCTCAACAAGCCTGACGCATTTTAGAAACAAGTCCTGTGGACCAATTAGGTTAAAATAGAACTGTCTAGCTACAATGATCAAAGGTATGTGTGGAGAAAAAAGGCACAGAATTTCAGGAAAAGAACATTTCTTTTGTATTTTAATCTAAAAAATAATAAAATATTTTCATCTTTTACATTTTAAAAATTGCAAAAAGGAAAATGGGCTGATGCAAAAGCTTGGGCAGCCTTGGAGATTTGTGTGCTCAGATAACTTTGACCAAGGTTTCAGACCTTAATTGGGTTATGGCTTGTTCAAGATCATCGTTAGGAAAAGTCAGGTGATGGAACTTTCCCAGCTTTATAAAGACCAAACTTCCTCTAACCTTGTACCAAAAAACAGCAGCCATAGGTTCTTCTAAGCAGCTGCCTAGCACTCTGAAAATGAGAATGGTGGAGGCCCACAAAGCAGGAGAAGGCCGTAAGAAGATAGCGTTTTCAAGTTGCCCTTTCCTCAGTTCGAAATCTAATTAAGAAATGGCAGTTAACAGGAACAGTGGAGGGCAAGATAAGGTCTAGAAAACCAAGCAAAATTTCAGTGGGAGCTGCTCGTAGGATTGCTAAAGAGGCAAATCAGAACCCCCGCTTGACTGCAAAAGACCTTCAGAAACAAGCAGACTCTGAAGTTGTGTTACACTGTTCTACTGTTCAGATACAACTGCTCAAATATAGCCTTCATGGAAGAGTCATCAGAAGAAAACTTTTCATGCAAAAGAACATCTAAACAAGACTGATGAATTTTGGAAACAAGTCCTGTGGACTGATGAGGTTAAAATTTAACTCTTTGGTCACAATGATCAAATATATTTGTATAGAAAAAAGGGCACAGAATTTCAGGAAAAGAACATATCGCCAACCATTAAGTATGGGGGTGGATCAATCATGCTTTGGGAATGTGTTGCAGCCAATGGCAGGGGGAACATTTCATGGGTAGAGGGAAGAATGGATTCAATAAAATTTCAACAAATTCTTGATGCAAACATAACACTATCTGTTTAAAATGCTGAAGTTAAAAAAAGGATGGCTTCTACAAATGGATAATGAACCTAAACATGTGTCAAAATTCACAATAGACTACCTCAAAAGGCTCAAGCTGAAGGTTTTACAATGGCCCTCAGAGTTTGAATATCATTAAAAATCTGTGCCTAGACTTCAAAATAGCATCACATGCAAGACGGCTCAGAAATCTCACAGAACTGGAAGAATTTTCCACAGAAGAATATATACACCAAGTAAAATGTCAAGCATTGGATGGAGTGGTGTAAAGCATGCCACCACTGGAGTCTGGAGCTGTGGAAACTGGTGTGATAAATCACGTTGCTCTATCAGGCAGTCTGATGGATGAGTGTGAGTGTAGCGAATGCCAGGTGAAAATTTTACATAACACAGATGTAGCTTAAACATATGAGAGTCACCTGTCTATCGACTCTGTTTGTTTCAACAAAAATCCTCAAAGTATTTTCTGTAATTTCTCCAATACATTTGAGCATGTCTTTATCAAGATAATGCCTAAGGCAAGACTTTGCTGATGTTACTTAGGCATTAATCTTATTTCAGCTTTTCAGGTGTCAGTATCAGTTCTTGGTAAGTAGGTGCCAGTGGAAATACAAAAGCAAGGAAAAGAAAAATATTTGGTGCATATGTGAGAGTGTGAACTGTGATAGCAGCAGGAGAGCATTAGGACCCTGTGAATTTTGCCTGGCTGAGCTCAGAGCAGGGGCAAATCAGGAGACCCTGTGTGTTCTGAGGGTGTCTGCTGTGTGAGACGCTGGAAGTAGCGTCTGACGAGAACTGTGAGGACTGAACTTCAACAAGACTCTCTCTCTACAAGCTTTCCTGTGGGGGTTGTTAACCCCTGGCCCTGGTGAAGCTGTGTCCCTGCTTAAGAACAAGTGCTGAGCTGGTCAAAGCTGTGTGGCTCTTTGGAGTTTTGTGGAAGTCTATGCTGAGTGACTAGAGACTTTGTGCTGAAGGAGCCAAGGGTCGAGTGTGAGGGAAAGAGACTGAGGATATCATCTCTCTGACAGTGCGTGGTCGGTGGTCTGGAAAACAGTGAGTGACTGCGAGAGGAGAGAAGGGGTCCAGTGCCATTCACATTGAGAGGATACTGACAAGCCTTGTGAAGAGTTCTTCCCAGACTTTAACCTGAGGCTACAGGACAAAAGTCCCCGGCGTGTGGGCTCGGCATCGGCCGAGAAGACAAGGAACTTTTGCTGTTTTTGTGAACTTTGCTTTTTATTTGGCACCAAAGTTTTCCCGGGACTAGCTGCAGCCACCGTGATTCACAGGCCTGCGATAGACCACATCTGAGGTTAACGGTACCATAATTTTAAGATATTCGGGTATCCCTATACTAGGGGAATAAGAGTAATTGGTGTAGTTTCATGCATTGTTATTGTTAATAGTGGTAGGATTGTACTCAGTGTGCCATCTCAGGGGTCACTATAGAACACCCTCACTAGATCGACACAGTGTTTAGGTAAAATTGTTCCAGATCTTTAGAATAATTCACATAAACTGGAATCCTTGAGATTGGCACATTGATTTCAGCTTTTGCTGATTGTGTGTAGTTAGTAGAGACAGTGTCCCAGGTAGAACCTGAGACTGATCCATGCAATACTGAATTTTAGTCTAATCCCTGTATTAGTAAAGAAAGTGTTGTTTATTTCTGTCTCTGTCTCAGTTTGTGACTCACTGGATCCCTCTCGGACCTCCGATCATTACATTTTTGATGTAGTCGGCAGGATCCAGTGCTTGTCATGGACGGAGGCAAGGGAAGAAATGACTCTGCCGCACCAGCAGCCCCCCCACTGGTAGCGGAACCCCTGGCAGCCGCGGCGACTTTGGGAGGATATGTGCCAATAGGAGCTTTACTCCAGCACATGCCAAAATACGATGGGCGTAACATGCCGTTGCAGGATTGGGCTGAGAGGGTCCATAGTGTTCTGCGGCTGTGTAATCTGGCCCCCATGTTGCAAGCAGAGTTGGCATTAAATGCACTAGAGGGCGACGCTAGGCGGGTGGTGATGGTACTTCCAGAGTCAGAGAGGAGCACGTTAGAGAAAATCTTGGAGCTGTTAGAGGGGAGTTCGGGAGGCCGGGCTCGCGTGGACCAGCTTTGTTTCTTGTTTTTTAATCGGCCCCAAAGGGAATGTGGGACCTTGATGCAGTACTCGAATACCTTACAGATCGCAGACCGCGATCTCGCTAGCGCCCCGACAAGAAGAACTCTTAATGCTACCGGTGGGGGCTGCGCAGAGACTGAATGAGCTTGAAGTACTACTCGAGCCAGCCCCAAAGAAGTCATCGTTCGCCAAGGCGCATGTGGCCTGGTCTCTGGCGATTGTGAAGAATGGACGGGTGCCGGTCAGATGCATCAACGTTCTAGATGAGGCTGTTACAATTCCTGCTGGGACCATTCTGGCTGAACTGTTCGTGCCAGCAGGGAAGGTGCCTGACAAGGCAGTGATCGAACTGCGCCCAGATGAACAGTTTTCCTGGACATACACGGTCAAAGTAGGCCGGACCGTACCTGTACCTAAGTTTTCACAAGTAGTGAGTCCCCTGAATGAGCTTTTAAGAGGGATGGCACCAAGCCCACAAAATCGCCCCATCCCATGCAGCAAAAGGCATTTGAGGAGGTGAAGGCCGCCCAAACAAGTGCTCCATTGTTGGCTTATGCCCGGTTTGATTCCCCTTTCCTGTTATACACCAATGGCAGTCTGCATGGGCTGTGGGCGGTACTAGCACAAGTGCAGGGTGGTCAGGAGCGAGTAATCGCCTATGGCAGCAGGTCTTTAAGAGACACTGAAAGCAACCCAGCTAACTACAGCTCATTTCGCTTAGAGCTACTGGCCCTGGTGTGGGCGATGACAGAACGCTTTGCTGACTATTTAACAGGAGCTGAGGTGCTAGTTATGACTGATAATAACCCTCTGGCTCACCTAGAAAACGCAAAACTGGGAGCGTTGGAGCAGCGATGGGTCGCTCGCCTTGCTAAGTTTAACTATCAAATTAAATTTTGCTCTGTGCGGGAAAACGGAAATGCGGATGCACTCTCAAGAGTGCCCCTTGGGTCCTCGGGGGAAAATGTTGATGACCAGCTTGAGGACACTGAAACCCCTGACTTGGGGCAGGTACCTATCTTCCGAAGTCTGGTACATTCAAGTGGGGTGGCGTCAGGGATGCCGTGTGTTCTGGGAAAAACACCCTTGGTTTGGGCGAAAGATCAGAACGATTGCCCTGACATTGCACTAGTGCGCAATTGGATACAAAAAGGGGCCTGGACGCGTGCAGCGGAAAAGGCCCAGCTGTCTGTGGAAGGAATGAAACTACTGCGACAGTGGGATAAGATGTGTGTGGAACAGGGCCTCTTGTACCGTAAGGTGTACCTGCCATCTGAGCTGCAGCACTGGTACCAGCTAGTAATCCCTATGGGGATGGGTCTGGTGGTCACTTGCGAGGCGCATAAGAAGGGGGCCCACTTTGAGAGTGAAAAGACACTCCAGTGGCTACAGCGAGTCCTCTATTGTCCTGAATTGGGGGGGATGATGACAAAGGCATGTCGGCAGTGTCGGGTCTGTGGGCTCAGTAAGAGCCCTGAGCAGCGGGCGCTCACGCGATCTATTAAGATTCCGCTCCCTTAGAGCTGCTCATGATTGACTATGTCTTGATAGGATACTCAATGTCTGGGTATTCCTATTGCTTGGTAATGACAGACCACTTCACCAAGTATGCTGTAGCAGTGCCGACAAGAGATCAGACGGCGGAGTCGGCGGCTGAGGCCGTGTGTCGACTTTTCATCTAGGTGTTTGGGTTTCCGCAAAGGATACACGCGGATCAAGGGGCCTGTTTTCAGGGGGCATTGATGAAGGAGCTGTACCAGCTGTATGGTATCGCAACGTCGAGAACGACACCTTACCATCCCCAAGGTAACGAAGATTGTGAGTGCTTTAATTGGACTCTGTTGCAGATGTTGAAGACGTTAGAGGGTAAAAAGCAGGTACGCTGGCCTCAGTATCTCCCTGAATTGATGTGGGCCTACAATAATAGAGTGCACAGCACTACTGGCTACTCACCACATTTGTTGATGTTCGGGAGGCCAGGGCGGGACATTGAGGATTTGCGCATGCCAGGTCCCTCCTCCAATCCCACTTGGACTGCATCAGAATGGGTTTGAGAACACTGGCGGCGATTAAGGGTGGTGCATCAGGTGGTGGGTGATCGACTCAGTCAGGTGACCCATAGGGACGCGTGTTCCGTGCAAGCCGAGCCTTTCACCACAGGGGATAGAGTATTGGTGAGAATCAAACGACGGTCCGGAAAGCTGAGTGAACGATGGGAGGCGACTCTGTACCTGGTAAAAAAAAACAGATGAGCCATGAGATTCCAGTCAACGAGGTCGAGCCGGTGGGGGCAGGGGGACCAACCTGAAATCTTCTTCGTAACATGCTACAACGGTGCTGGTTTGAAGATGCGGTCCCCGTTTCCACAGAACCACAGGCTGTGTCCCGAGGGGTGGGCATTCCTAATGCTCTTGAATTTGATGGTGAGTCTGCCTCTACGCCTGCTTACTTGCCCCCTGTGATCAATCTGTCCCCTTGTGGAGAGAGTGTTGAGAATGTGGTATGTCCTTCAGAGAACAGGGAATCAGGTCAGTTACCTGACCCGGATGATGTGGCACAGGGCCCCACACCTCAGGAGGGAGCAGCCTCATTGGCTCCCTCTGATGATACCGCTGAAGAGACTTCTGCCCCCTCGGGGACCGAGCCTGTTGGGGTGGGTCTCAGGAGAACTACTCAAGCAACGGCGGGTATACCCCCACAGCGATATGCACAAGACGACTTTGAGTGGGGAGGTGTGTCGAGGACGTCAACCTCTAGTGGGGTGGCATGTGAGAGTGTGAACTGTGATAGCAGCAGGAGAGCATTAGAACCCTGTGAGTTTTGCCTGGCTGAGCTCAGAGCAGGGGCAGATCAGGAAACCCTGTGTGTTCTGAGGGTGTCTGCTTTGTGAGACGCTGGAAGTAGCATCTGAGAAGAACTGTGAGGACTGAACTTTAACAAGACTCTCTCTCTACAAGCTTTCCTGTGGGGGTTGTTAACCCCTGGCCCTGGTGAAGCTGTGTCCCTGCTTAAGAACAAGTGCTGAGCTGGGGAAATCTGTGTGGCTCTTTGGAGTTTTGTGGAAGTCTATGCTGAGTGACTAGAGACTGTTATGATCTGCAACATGTACTAAGAAAAGACAGGGTTAAGCTGTCCCTACAGTAAGACTAAGCTGAATCCCTACGATGTAGCGGGCTGCCTGTTCCTTGTGAACAGACCCGCCTTAGTCCTCGGCTAGTCTAAGTGAAGACCTATAGCATAAGGGGAGGAACAAAAATGGGACACCTCCAAAACAGAGAAGTTGTTGCAGAATACAAAAAGACAAACTGAAAAAAAGGAACTAGAGGTCCCAGACGAACCAAGCGAACTGACAGAGAAAGGCACCGAAGCATCTGGCTAGCAAAACAGTCGAACAACACTGAAGTCCAGCACAGCCAAAAGAGCGAAGCTGGAATATAAAGGAAGGTGGTCACGTGACTGCAAAACACAAGATGGAAAAAACAAACAGAAGGGTTCTAACAAGTACCCTCTCTTTTATGAGGATCCTCCGGATCCTCCAGGCCCAGGCTTATCCGGAAAACTCCTGTGGAAAGCTCTAACAAGCCTTCGAGCAGAGACATCATCCGCCCTTACCCAGGAGTTATCTTCGGGACCGAAACCCTTCCAGGAGACAAGATACTGTAATCTCCCTCTATGCCATCAAGAATTCAAGATACAAGAAATTTCATATTCGCCGTCTTCCACCACAGGAGGAACTGTGACAGTGGCATCTGACTCACCCCCAGGGCTGTGGGGTACTCGGCAGCCGGGCCTCTGTTTTCCGGGGGATGTCACGGTGGCTGGCCCGGTCCGTGGCCCAGGGCGGTCACTAAAAAGGGGAAAATTTATAGGGGATTTGTTGTGACGCCACCTGTGGTGTCTGGTGAGGATCACCAGCGCTGCAACACTCCTCTGAGGCAGATAATAGGGCATCTAGAGATGGGACAGCTCCCCACAGGTGGAGCAGGCCTCAGGGCAGTGTAAACGATGCATGTTGCGCTGGGCGTTGTAGTGCAGGGAGAGAAATGGCGCAGGTGAAAGAAGGGACGGAGGCAGCTCAGTGCAGTCATCCAAGATTTACTCACAGTTCTTAGACAGTCCACAGGTGCATAGTACTGGTGCAAGCCTCCCGCGTCGCACTGCGCTCACCAGGCAGGGGTTCAGTCCTTCCTCAGGCAGCTCGGGTGTACCTGGCAGAACCCCACTTTCTTATGTACCTTTCTAGACCGGCTTCACGCTGGGTCTTTCTCCCTCCTGCCCTGCGCTTCCCACTGTGAATCCGGTTCGGGTGCTGCGAGGTCCCCCCTGTCCGTCGGAGTTGCACAGACTTGCTTGACCTTACTGGGATTGAAGTGAGGGTTTGGCTTGTGGCTATAGAAGCCAGAAGCCTCCGGTTTTTCCAGCCGAGGCTTGAAGCTGCACGACTGGGCCAGGGGCCTGTCCCCTTAGTGCGGCCTAGATCCTCCTGACACTTGGCAGGTTCAGGGCGTACGGGTGCCGCCTGCATTCTCCGTACCCCCTAGGATCCCCTCTGCAGAACGGGGCTTACTCCCTGCTCCCCTCCTGGGCCTCAGTCCTAGGCCCTTGTGGTGGAGCAAAGCTCCTAAAGAGACTCTGCTCCCAGACTGTTCCTACTGACACACACTCTGTACTTCCACTCTCACTGTTAAGATGTCTACCCTTTATATATCTACTGTATGAGTGCTCCCATGAACTACTTCCTCTACCCACACCCACTACTGGTTCCCCCTGCCTTTGGGTTCCCCCCCACCCCAGCCAGGGTCAGGGCTCAGCAGAAAACTACATTGCGTCTTGCCCCTCCTGCTGGCCTGGGGTAGTGTAGTGTTGGATGCAGGTGTTGGGGTTCCGTGCAGCACTCCCTCCTTACATGAGAGAAGGGAGACACCACACCTCTGGGTGAGGTGCAGTACCTCTGTGGCGACTGAACCCTCAGGGGTGCCACACATCCCTATTTGATACATCAGCCTTTTTCAACAAGGAAACATGAAACACAGGATTAATCTTCCAGGAAGTAGGGACATCCAACCTAACCGCAGATGGGTTAACAACCTGAAGCACTTTAAATGGACCCACAAACATAGGACCCAGTCTTTTAGAGTGAATCCTCAACCGCAGGTTCCTTGAGGACAACCAAACCATGTCACCGACAGTAAACAAAAAATCCTTACGTTTCCTGTCAAAATACTTCTTGGACTTTTTGTTAGCCTCTTGAAGTTTGCAACGAACATTAGTCCAAACTCTCTCCAAATCACCGGAAAAATTCTCCTCCTCCAGCACCGCCGACCCCAATTTGGAGAACGAACCAAAAGACGGATGTCTCCCAGTACATAAAAAAAGAGAACACCAAACAGAGGAGGATGTATGATTGTTAAGAGCAAATTCTGCGAGAGGCTGAAACTCAGACTACACCTCTTGATTGTCTGCCACAAAACAATGCAAAAACTGTTCTACATCCTGGTTCTTTCTTTCAGTCTGTCCATTAGGCTCAGGATGATACCCAGACGAAAATGACAAATGGACTCCCAACCTGTCACAAAAAGCATGCCAAAAGTGAGCCACAAGCTGAGGTCCTCTATCAGAAACAATATCCATGGGAACGCCATGAAGCTTGAAAATCTCCTTAACAAATGCCTTAGCAAGTGTCTTGGCGCAGGGTAACTTAATGAATGGAACCAAATGACACATCTTACTAAAACGGTCCACGACCATCCAGATGACAGTGAAACCCTCGGACACAGGCAGATCAGTAATAAAATCCATTGTGAGATGCATCCAAGGCGCACTAGGAACCTCCAGAGGGCACAGCAACCCCGCAGCAGGAGTATGTGAAGCCTTTGACCTAGCACACACCGTACATTGACGCACCCATTTGATGACTTCTTTCTGCCGTCCAGGCCACCAAATACTGCGACTGATAAGTCTCTTAGGCTATGTGCCCACGATGCAGAAATGCTGCATATTTTTTACGTTTCTCCCTGGCAGGAAAAACGCATGCGTTTTTTACATGCGTTTTTCCAGCCAGGTAGAAGCGTTTGTCAAGCGTCTTTGCATACATTTCTGCATGCGGGTTATCAAGCGCTTTTCCAAGCGATTTTAGCATCGCTTGGAAAAGTACTTGACAACTTGTTCACACTATATAAATCCATGCAACCGGCATGGATTTATAGTAGTGTGTCCAAGTTAGTTAAAAAAAAAAAGAATTAGAATGGTAAAAAATAAAAAAAATAAAGTTTATACTTACCTTCCGGTGTCCTCCCGATGTTATCTCCGCTGCGTCCGGTGTGTTGGGCGGCTCGCGCTGTTGTGAAGGACCTGCGGTGACGTCATTGAGCCATGTGATGGGTCACATGACTCAGTGATGGCATGGCAGGTCCTTCACAACACCGCGACCCATAGAGCAAACCAGACGGAGGGGAGAAAACACCGGGAGGACACCGGAAGGTAAGTATAAACTTTATTTTTTGCTTTAAATTCTTTTTTTTACAGTTTCTATGGTACCCAGGTCTGGAGGAGAGTCTCCTCTCCTCCAGACTTGGGTACCATCCGCACATAGAAACGCATAATATCTGTGTGCACAAATGTACTGACACGGATATTATGCGTTTGAATGTAAGTCAATGGCGGCGATTACGCTGCGTGTCCGCAAAATTAATGGACATGCTGCGGATTTTTGAGCGCAGCATAAATTCTGTGGATTGCGGCTTGTCATTGGGGACCATGGGGGGCGGATTACGAAGCGTTTCCCAAGCGTTTATGCTGCAGAAATTCCGCAGCATATACGCTTGTAAAACGCTACGTGGGCACATACCCTTAGTCTCAGAAATTCCTGGATGACCTGCCAACCGAGACTCATGACACTCCACAATCAAATCTCTCCTAAAGTTTCTAGGCATGAACAACCTCCCATGGGGAGTATTAGATGGAGCATCATCTTGAGCTTTCAGAATCTCATTCTCCAAAATGGAGTCCAATGCCGCCACCTCAACTCCTTTCTGTAAAATGCTTTCCTCCTCCTCGGCACCGACCGTAGGAGAGAAGCTGCGAGATAAAGCATCAGCTTTAACATTCTTAGTACCAGGGATATAGGTAACAGAAAAACGAAACCGGGAAAAAAAAAGTGCCCACCTAGCTTGACGGGCATTCAAGCGCTTGGCAGCATCCAGATAGATCAAATTCTTATGATCTGAGAAAACCTGAATGGGAAATCTAGTGCCTTCCAAAAAATGACGCCAATGTTCAAATGCGGGTTTAATAGCCAGGAACTCCCAATTTCCAACATCATAATTCATTTCGGTTTCCGAAATTTTTTTCGAAAAGAAGGCACAAGGATGTACTCCATCCCTGTTTTCCTGAGACAAAACTGCTCCGACCCCCACCGATGAAGAATTGACCTCGACCAAAAAAGTCTTGGTCTCATCAGGCTGCATAAGGATAGGGGCAGAATTGAACCTCTCTTTAAGATACTTAAACGCTTCAATGGCCTCAGTAGTCCACTGGACCGTATTTGCACCTTTCCTGGTGAGATCGGTTAGAGGCTTAACAATTACAGAAAAATTCTTAATGAATTTCCTGTAAAAATAGGCAAAACCCAAAAATCTCTGTATAGATTTCAAACCAATAGGCCTGGGCCATTACTCCACAGCCTGAACCTTCACCGGGTCCATCTCAAAGCCCTCGCTGGAGACAATGAAGCCCAAAAAACTAATTTTCTGCACAGCGAACTCACATTTCTCCAGCTTAGCAAAAAGTGAATTATCACTCAATAACTGCAAAACTTCACGTACACTCTGCCAATGGGACTCCAGATCTGGCGGATAAATCAAAATGTGATCTAAATACACAACCACATTCTTACCAATCAGAGGTGCATTGGTAAGACCAAAAGGCATCACCAGATTCTCAAAATGACCTACCGGAGTGTTAAAAGCTGTTTTCCATTCATCACCCACCTTCACTCGTAACAAATTGTATGCCCCCCGGAGATCAATTTTAGAGAACCACTTGGCCCCCACTAACTGGTTAAACAAGTCAGGAATTAACGGCAATGGGTAGGAATTGCGTACGGTAATCTTATTAATTTCACGAAAATACAGACATGGACGTAAACTGCCGTCCTTTTTTTTAACAAAGAAAAATCCAACTGCCACAGGCGACTTAGAAGGTCTAATGTGACCAGCAGCCAGGCTAGCCTGTATGTACTCCTCCAAGGCCTTTCTTTCAGGGATAGTCAGATTATACAAGCGACTCTTGGGAAGAGTAGCTCCCGGAACAAACTCAATGGCGCAATCATAATCCCTATGAGGAGGTAAAACTTGCGACTCCTCCTCCGAAAAAACCCTCCAAAAATCTTGAATAGGTACCGGTTATTCCCCTTTTTCCACAGCCGCAATGCTACCATTACAACATTTATCATAGCACTTCAGACTCCAAAACTTAATCACATTAGTAGACCAGTCCAGTAAAGGATTGTGCAGTTTTAACCAAGGCAATCCTAGAACGACCGGAGAGGGTAAATTATCTAATACAACCAATTCCAAAAATTTCTTGGTGAAGTCCATTGATAGTTAGAGGAAATGCAGCAGCCTTGTGAGTAATACATTTCAAGGGAGTGTTATCAATAGCAATCACAGAAATAGGTGATGACAAAAGTTTGGATTTCAATTTAAGATTTTCCAAAAACCCTTTATCAATCACATTAAGTCTTGAACCACAATCCACAAATACCTGAAATTCAATCAAATTTTCCTGCAAAGTAGTACTCCCTGAAAGAAATACTTCTGCAGAGTGTAAACAAGCAATACGGGCATACCTGACCTTTTTTTTTCTTTACTTAAAAGAAGCTCACAATACTTAATCAAATGGTCAGCTTTACCACAATAAAGACACAATCCCTCGGCGAACCTCCGGTCTCTTTCCTGAGAGCGGAGTGACATCGCCCCAACCTCCATCGGTTCTCCGCCGTCTGAGCAGATTTTCTGGGGACTAGGACCTGACATTACAGAAGTATTTACCTCATCCTGCCTGGACCTCAGTCTCCTATCCACATAAACAGCTAACTGCATGGCATCCTGCAGAGTCTCAGGTGTGGGGAATGCAATAAGCAAATCCTTAATCCTTTCACTCAGACAAGCAAGAAATAGACATTTCAGAGCAGGACCATTCCATTTAACTTCAGAAGCCCATCTTCTAAAGTGTGTGCAATAATTTTCAACATCACCTGACCCCTGAATCAAACGCCTGAGTTCTGCCTCAGCAGATGAGATTCGATCAGGATCATCATATAATAGCCCCATAGCAGAAAAAAATTCTTCTACCAACCTTAAGCATGAATCATTAGGTTGGAGAGAAAAGGCCCACCCTTGTGGTTCATTGTGCAAAAGTGACATAATAAAACCAATGCGCTGTGATTCATTCCCAGAGGATCTTGGTCTCAAATGAAAATATAACAAACAAGCATTTTTAAAGGAAAAAAAATCTTGCTGTTTACCATAAAAAACATCAGGCAGTCCTGCCTTGGGTTCGACAAAATGCGCTCCAGAACAGCTACTCACGTGTTGCTGGAGCTCGGCCATCTCCGGAGACAATCCCTGGAAGCGTTGAGCCAAATCTTGGACGGAAACCATACTGATCCCTGAATTTCTTTCCTTTTAGTTTTTTGGGCTGGACTTACTGTTATGATCTGCAACATGTACTAAGGAAAAAAAGGGTAAAGCTATCCCTACAGTAAGACTAAGCTGAATCCCTGCGATGTAGCAGGCTGCCTGTTCCATGCGAACAGACCCGCCTTAGTCCTCGGCTAGTCTGAATGAAGACCTATAGCATAAGGGGAGGGGTTCCTAAAAGAACTAAGGACTGGAACAAAAATGGGACACATCCTAAACAGAGTAGTTGTTGCAGAACACAAAAGGATAGACTGACAAAATGGTACTAGAGGTCCCAGAAGGACCAATCAAACTGACAGAGAAATGCAGAGAAAGGCTAGCAAAACTTTCAAACAACACTGGAGTCCAGCACAGCCAAAAGGGTGGAGCTGGAATATAAAGGCAGATGGTCACGTGACCGCAAAACACAAGATGGAATAAACAAACAGGAGGGTTCTAACAGAGACTTTGTGCTGAAGGAGCCAAGTGTCGAGTGAGAGGGAAAGAGACTGAGGATACCATCTCTGTGACAGAGAGCGTGGTCGGTGGTCTGGAAAACAGTGAGTGACTGCGAGAGGAGAGAAGGGGTCCGGTGCCATTCACATTGAGAGGATACTGACAAGCCTTGTGAAGAGTTCTTCCCAGACCTTAACCTGAGGCTACAGGACTAAAGTCCCCGGCGTGTGGGCTCGGCATCGGCCGACAAAACAAGGAACCTTTGCTGTTTTTGTGAACGTTGCTTTTTATTTAGTGCCAAGGTTTTCCCGGGACTAGCTTCAGCCACCGCAATTCACAGGCCTGTCATAGACCACATCTGAGGTTAATGGTACCGTAACTTTAAGATATCCGGGTATCCCTATACTAGGGGAATAAGAGCAATTGGTGTAGTTTCATTCATTGCTATTGTTAATAGTGGTAGGATTTTACTCAGTTTTGCATCTCAGTGGTCCCTATAGAATACCCTCACTAGATCGACACAGTGTTTAGGTAAAATTGTTCCAGATCTTTAGAATAATTCACATAAACTGGAAACCTTGAGATTGGCACATTGATTTCAGCTTTTTCTTAGAGACAGTGTACCAGGTAGAACCTGAGACTGATTCATGCAATACTGAATTTTAGCCTAATCCCTGTATTAGTAAAGAAAGTGTTGTTTATTTCTGTCTCTGTCTCAGTTTGTGACTCACTGGATCCCTCTCTGACCTCTGGTCATTACACATATTCATATATTGCAGCTATACTCTTTCTTAAAAACCCACACAAAAGATATCACAATTCATCACATCCTATTCAAAGCAATAGAAGGTGGATGTACAGTACCAAGCCATTGCCACTACAAGTGCTTTTCTTCTCTACCTGCTACCACTTAGACTTGGCATTGTCCATCCATAAATAAGCATGACAGCACATACAATGTCCTACCCTTATTCCCCAATATACAGACTGGTCACTGCATTCTTTTGTAGATAATGACAGGTGAAGGCTACAGACAACAGCAATAATGAATACCTGTGCTCCAAATGAACGTTGACCTTTAGCATGTAATGTAATTACTTATGCACCTGTTACTCTCTCCTAAATTGTCTATTTTCATAGTTTTAACACATAGAATTGGCAAATATTTCAATATTTGCAAGTTCAATATTTCAAGATTGGCCAAGCTCCGCAAGCACAAGCAAGCACTTCCGGCCGGCGGCCACCGCCACCGACAGTAGCTGTAGCCCGGACTTCCTCTTCACGTTCAATTCGACAGGAGGCAGGGACAGTGACGCCTGCGCTGATTGGGCACCGGCGTCATGTGTCACAACACCACACGAGAGTCCCAGGGAGAGCGAGTGCCGATAGGAAAAGCAGCCACCATTTTATGGTGATTTTAGGCTAGCGTGAGGACATTAGAGCTGAGCCTTTTTGACAGGGAGACAATCCTTAAACATTTGCTCAAATACTTTAGTCAGTAATAAACAGAGCAATCGCATGTCTCTATATTTTTCTCTCTCTATTTCTCTTTCTCTCCTAATCAAATTTTTAGAACAAAATGTGTTGAAGCTGGCAAATTTGAATTTCAAATGCTCAACTCATCTTTACTCAAAGTATTTCCAGAATATACAGTATGTCAAACGAAAAGTCAATCATTATATGTTTTCCAGTAAAATTGTATTGGTTAAGTAAGTACACCTATCTTGTATCAAATTGCTGGATAAGAGTACGGAATATGTCATGCTACCTTATTTAATACATTAGCCATGAATGCTGCCTTTGTATAAAGTTTTGCACCACAGATATCTGGAGCCATAAAATCAATACTGAATGAGTTTTTAAAAGATTTCTGTGTACAATGAATTTAAATGGTTTATGCTTGTTTCTGGATGACTTGTATACCACATGCCTACAAGATTAAAGCAGCTGTCCTCACTGATGGGGAAATACTCCTGCAGTTTGCTCTCGTGCCTTGTGCTCTTCCATTTTGTTTGCTTATTTGGCTGTAATCACTAATATTATACTTTATGTTAATCTGCTTTTCTGGCCAGTGCTGTTACATTCCAACGATGCATTACTTTCTTGCTTTTCTTCTCTACCTGCTACCACTTAGACTTGGCATTGTCCAACCATAAATAAGCATGACAGCACATACAACGTACTACCCTTATTCCCCCATATACAGACTTGTCACTGCATTCTTTTGTAGATAATGACAGGTGAAGGCTACAGACAACAGCAATAATGAATACCTGTGCTCCAAATGAACGTTGACCTTTAGCATGTAATTACTTACGCACCTGTTACTATCTCCTAAATTGTCTATTTTCATAGTTTTAACACATAGAATTTGCAAATATTTCAATATTTCTTTTATTATCAAACTAGTGTTTCTTTTTACATAGATGTATAAAATGTAAGGGCATACAACCTTCAAATACTGTATACACTAATACTGGCATTTACATGTACATCACCTGCAGTAATAATATTCACTGTATTTAGTACTGAAATACAGTGGAGACCAAAAGTTTTGCATTTTTTTAAAAGTGTGATTACTTCTGTCTGGTTGTTGTAATGCCATTTCCCTGGTGATGAATTGAAAATGCATGAAGTTGTTATCATGCAAGGACTTAATTTTAACCAAATGTTTTTGAATATAGGTATGGTCATTTAATTAAAGAAAACTGCCAAATGTTTTGCATATACTATTTATTGATGACAACATATAGAGTAATTAATTTTTTAGAATGCCATAACTTAGTATTTTGTAGCATAACCTCTTGCTTTAATTACTGCACCACACAAAAGAGGCATTGAAGCCAGTAGGGCATTGAAGATATCTTGAGGGATCTTGCTTCATTCCATTTGCAAATCTGGAAACAATTCAATTTTTATTGCTATCAAAGGTGTTCTATAGGGCTTAAGTCAGGTGATTGGCTTGACCAGTGCAACAGGCGAACATTTTTCTTTGCTAACCAATTTTTGACTAAATTGGATGTTTGCTTAGGTTTATTGTCTTGCTGGAATTTCCATCTCCTGCCTACTTTGGTTTTATCATGTGGCAACTTACATTCTCCAGTATATCCTTGTACATGGTAGTATTCATACTTTCATCAATTCTATGCAGAGGACCAATGGCAGATGCAGAAAAGCAGCCCCAAACCATGACATTGCCAGCACCATGTTTTACTGTACGTGTTTGGTACCTTACATCATTACGTTTTCAAATTGGGTGGTATATATAGTGCTTGCAATCACTACCAAACAGATTGAAATTGGATTCATCTGACCACAACACCTTAGACCAATCTGTCTCTTTCCATTGGCTGTGTTCTTAGGCAGACTCAAGTCGGACCTTCCGGATCTTTGCAGAGATGATTGGAAGTCATGCATTCAACCCTACTGCTCTTAGCCATCGCACCACAGTTTGGCGACTCACTTTGACCCCATATTCTTCCTTCATTTCATGTGAAATGTGTACAGCACTTTTATGGACATCAGATACAGACTTTTTCTTAATAATGTGATCAACTCTGGAGGAAATTTTCCGTGGTCGTCCACTTCTAGGTTTGTCAGCTGTTCCATAACCTTCTTTTTCTTTCTTTATTATATGTGACACTTGATTCTGAGAACAGTTGAACTGTTCAATTCCACAGCTATCTCTTTTTGGCTTTTGCCTGACTTCACTCTCAGAATAATAAGCTTTCTGACATCTGTTGATAAATTTGTCTTTGTCTTTTCCATGTTTTAACCTAACAACACACACACAAAAAAATGTAGGCAAAATTTGACTACCCATGACAAAATATGCAAAACATTTGGCCCAGCAAATGTTGAAAACTAACACATAAAGGGATAAACCAATGTCAAACACAATTTTTGTCCTTATATCTGACAATCATTTGCTTCCGGTTTACTAAAATCACCAGGAAAATGGCATCACAACAACCAGACAGAAGTAATCACACTTTAAAAAAAAAGCAAAACTTTTGGTCACCACTGTAAATGTTACAACAAAATTAAGTAAAACAAAGCGATCACTGGGTATAAAACATTCCATATAGGAACGACTGAGCATCCAATGGAATCAATGTATATATATCAATGATAGAATTTTCATAATTACATTGTTCAAGTACAACCATTAGTAGCGCCTATACTTACAATATGATCATAAAAACAGGGAACCAGAGCTAGTACACATGATAAGGTTTATAGAAAAGACTGAGGAACATGGCACTTTACAGATTGTACAGTCTATAGTCTTCAAAACGCACCTATAATATTCTCTGTGTGCCACCATGCTTCCAGGGTAAAATATCTGTGAGGTTGCGTTCACACATTGCGTATTTCCCTGCGTTTTTTTACGCTGCGTATTTTCCTGCTTTTTTTACCTGCGTTTTTTTAAGCAGGTAAAAAAAGCACCTCCATTCACACACTGCGTAAAAAAGCGCAGCAAAAAACGCAGTGTGAAAATGAAGGGTGACATGTGTAATGTCTGTGTCTGTGTGTCGTGTGTGTACTGTCTGTGTCTATGTGTCCTGTGTGTCTATGTGTCGTGTGTGTGTCCCTAGCAGTGTATGTACAGACTATGGATACTCACCTACCCGATGGACGCGTCTGCTCCGTCCCGTGCTTGCAGCATCTGCCGTGATGCGATCAGCAGACTGTCAGCTGACCGGCTTGTAATCAGCTGACCGGAAGCCGGTTACAAGCCGGTTAGCTAACAGCTGATCGGCTCACCGGCAGATGCTGGAAGCGCGGGATTGGAGCGGACCGGACAGGACGCCTCTCCCCTGACATCGGGTAGGTGAGTATCCATCCTGCGCCCCCGTAAAAAAGCGATGGAATTACGCAGTGTGTGAACACCGCTGCGTAATTCCATCGCTTATAATGGGCACAATAGAGAAAGCGCAGGACGCAGCCAATTCTTTACGCAGCTGCGCTTTCCCGCTGCGTAAAATTACACAGTGTCTGAACGGCAAAGTGAATTTCCCATTCACTTTGCTGGCAGACACAAAGCACATTGCGTATTTTCAAAAAGCGCGTGCAATAAAGCGCGCGAAAATACGCAAAGTGTGAACGCAGTCTAAAAATCAACATGCAGTGCTGCTTGACACCATGTATTTGTTCAGTTTTAGTATAGCCAGGGATGAAATATAAAGAGGTCTCCCACCACCTTGGAGACAGTTCTCTAGCTAATTCCATCCAGTTCATGCAAGACACTCGAAGATGCAAATAAGGGTGTATTTCAGCTGGGGCTATATGCCAATATGTACCATGCGACACTGAAATCAGAGTGTTGCATCGTGATATTGGATGAAATTATTTTCTATGGTAACATATTGCAACATGTGTTCTCCTGTGACTTTGACACAGATTTGTAAATCTCACTTGTACGCAACTCACTTGTCATAGACTTCAATGTAAGTCACATGGCACTGAGATTTGTGTGTGACTTATCTGTGACTTGCCAATTATTTGCAGCAAAATCATGGCTCTAAAATGGCACAACATAGATAAGTTGCACAGATATTTTGGTAGTGCAATTTGTCTAATTTCTGCTTTGCGATACATGTTGTGCATCCCAAGCCTTCCAATGCATAATTATGGGGAACGAAACTGCACTTCTCTCCAAACTGATGAAGAGATTGTTCATACCAAACCAAGTAGATATTGGGGCAGTAGGGTAGCATATTGTTGGTTCCTCTTAATGGGGTTCACCACTACTATATTAATGGGCTCAAGGCACTGCAAGAAAAAAAAATCACCTATACTTGCTGATCCTACCAGCGTCACTCTGCAGTTTCGGTCTCATGACATAGTATGCATTGCAGATGTTGAAGGTGAGCATAGGCTTTTTTTTCTTTTACTGCACTGATCCTAATAAATGTAATTTTTATAGTAGCGGAAAATCCCTTTGATATTACCTGGAAACATTTTCTGATGTGCAACACATCACTTGACACCATAATTGGGGAGGAGACACTTACCAACTTTTTTTTTCATTTACAGGGCTCCCATTGACCTTAAAGGGTATCTGTCAGCAGGTTTCTGCTACCTAATCTGAGAGCAACATAATGTAGGCAAAGAGAACCTAAATCCAGTGATGTATCAGATTACTGGGTGCAGCTGTTCTCACACAATCAGAGCTTTTAGATTTAGCTTTGAAGCAGAGATGAAAAGTTCCCCCGTCCACAGCAGACTCTGTATATACCATGTCCATAGACAGTGAGCAACCTATCACAGGAGTGGGTGTGTTGGACCAAGGCTCACAGAACCAGCTAATCACAGCAATGATGAGCTACTGGTGCTAAAACAATCATTGTAAACAAACAAAACCTGGGGGGAGGCATTACTGACATCTGTGTTTTAACCCTTACAGCATACTGCCTGACGCTTACATAGTAAAAACCTACTGACAGATTCCCTTTAATCTGGTTCTGACTATAGACCATAGAACTGTTTTAAGGATCCCTATCACACACATACAGAAGAAGTCCTTGTTCATAATTCTCAGTGGTGCACCATCCTGTGTAAACAGGACTCGCAAGGTCGAGAACAATGGCAGCCTGTGCACACTGAGCGATCTATTACAGACCACTCATTGAGCATTGTTTATTGAATTCTCCCTGTGTGAACAGGGAATTAAACAACCGCCGATCAGTAAAAGTTTCCAGAAGTTTACAGATCGTGGTTGTTTAATGCCAGTGGTCGGTCCGCTTAATTGGACCAATAGTGTTTTTACTGTGCTTTTATTATTCCTTCATTATGCTAATGTCTGTGACAAGGAATCCTTCTTTAGGTTTATAGTAATTTTTCCTAAACTGTAAGATGATACATGTAAAACAAAAAGATCAAAACCTAATATTTTACTTTTGAGACATTTGAAACCAAGTTCCACTTTCGTTGCTGAGATAAGTGACTGTGCACATTTAATTCAACTACATTTTTGTCTGATACAGGAGAAATGTCAGGGCAGGGATTAGCTGTTCTTTAGATTACACCTGCAGTGTTACAAGCCAAATCCTGATGCACTGACCCAAAACACTATACCAATAAACAACAGGTCCCCTTTCATCTTGCCAACCTATAAAATAGCACTGTTTCGCAATGGCTTAATTAATAAGGGAAGGTTTCTTAGTAACAAGACAGAACTTGTACATATCAGGGTACATGCACGTTGTGTGTGCACAAGGATGAGAGTAACACCTCTTGAAAAGAAGTGTGCAGGTGTGCTGAGATTAGATTTGTTTTCCTAGTTCTCTTACAGTCTAAATAGGTTTCTTTTCAGTGACGCAGAACTTTGTTTTTTATGCCTTTTTTAAACATTTTTTTTTTACTTCTAGCTATCATATGTAATTTAATTGTATTTGTATTCAAACCAGGGCCAAAACTATAGGCGGTATAGTGAAGGTACACCAACACCTTGGGACTAGTATCTAAAGGGGGTCTAAGACCACCATGACTCATGAAGGTATGCTAGAATTTATTTACATTGTAGAATCACGGTTTTTAATAACTGTGCTGTGACATCACTACATTAACTATTTCTGCTCTTGAAGATCAGTCATTAATGTGCAATATCCTTGTATTACTATTCTGTGTTTATTGTACTTGTGATGTGGTATCACTGTGGTCTTCAGCCATTACCTATGACAACACTTTATATTATTCTTGTTTTATATATTATTCCCATGCCTGTGCAACAATAAACAGTGTACAAAAACCTTTGTATGACTTCACAGAGTTCATTACTCATGTACAGTACTATGAGACCACTGGGTTTGTTGTTACTTTTTTGTGATATTACTTTGTGCATTATTCCTGTATTGTAATACACTGTAAAAAGTATTAAGTTAAATTAATGTGTGTGAAACCTGGTCCGTGTAGGAACAATAATGCACAGACTAGCCACCATCAATGGGTGCATAAGTGGCATAAGTATTTAAGTTTAATGTCATACTTGGAAACTGGTGCATTAGGTGGCCCATGAGGCTAACTATACTAATGTTGGTGACCATATTACACATTGTTATAAGGGCTCACCTGGAGAGGTGGATTCTGTAAGCCATATGTCAGATTAAACAGCATGGACCAAAGGCAATAGAGCTGGTCTTGACACAAGACACATGGATCTTTGACGGAGCAGAACATCAGTGTATGCACGACAGTAGAAAATTAAGCAGAGCTGACAGCAAAGATGAAGCAGAGCCAGGAAGTGGATATACACAAAACAGTATCTCTATTGGAAACTGTAGTTTCAGCAGTTAATCAAAGGAATGCAGTCTGCTATCTTCTAGAAGGGTAATGGTTAATCACAGATATAACAGAGAATTAAATGCAGCCTGGTATCTTCCAGCAGGAAGATGGTTAATAGCAGCAATGTATGCAAATTGGGACTTGTGAGGAAGTGGTTAACTGCAGGATAGCAGTGTATAGTAAAATAACTGGAAACTCACTTGAAGAAATATGTCACCTTGATTGCAGATGCCAGGTGTGAACAGCTGAACAACATCAAAAGCAGTTGGTGAGAAGCCAAAAGCAACTTGCTTGCTGACAGGTAAATGTGGACAACACCTAGTAAGTTGATCTGAGCTCAGAAATAATGCTGGTTGAAGCATTAAGGTCAGAAGCAGCAAACATTCAATTCACCGGTGAGACGACCAGGTGTGAACTATCCCACAGGAAGGTAGCTGTAGGAGAAGGCAGGGCAGGTGAGTAACAACTAGTACACTGGAGCTAGAAACTTTAAATTGTGCCTCTGACACAAACTGATATAGAGATGTTGCCATTACAGTATAATTTTGGAACTCTGAGAGATTAAGTTTAGCAAATAGGTTTGCCCAAGTCTACATTTTTTATGATTCACTTCAGGCGAATCCAGTAAAATGGCAGTCTGCAGCTGATATTTTGCTGAATTATTGAAGACTAGGAAGGGGTTAAAAAATTATACTCACCCATCCCCCACCTGTTCTGCACAGGTACAGTCATGATCCTTTGTTCAGTTACCATTGCAGTTTCTTCAAAGGAATCTATCTTTGGCATCTCTGGCACCATCTAGGCTCCATGATTTCATGATATCACTGGGCAACACATGACATAATGTAGTTTGAAACCTAGTCAGGAGGCCTCATGAAACATCATGCTGTTGAGGGACCCAGATATTGCCTAAAGCGCTTTTGAACTGACTGGTGATCCGATTGAGGCAGATGACTAGACAGAAGTTGGGCTGTGTAGTGGGACAGGTGCATATTTTTACCCATGTTTATCATGTTCTGGGGTCTGCAGAGGCATCCAAACATAATAATGCAATTTTTTCAGCCTAGTTTGTATAAAGCCTTACTTATTGACAGTTGTTCTCTAATAGTATTGTAGTTCTTTGAGTAAACTAGTATTTTGGATTATACAAAGACTATAATAGCATTCAGTAAGCTATTAATTAGTATTGCAATTAAATGATTGATCTCAGGTGCTTTGCTAAATGGGGTGAAGAGGTGGCAGTCAGACATGTCACTAATGCCTGAAGGGGTCAAATGATTCCTCTGCCAATAGAGAAGATATCAGTTAAGTGAGGAACTTTGGCACCTGTTACGTGAGGGGCTTTGTTACATCATTGCATGGGGAACTAGGAGCTTCAAGTTACACCTATGTTTGAATTATTACTTAGCTTAAATAGTGGTAGTTTGGGTTGACCTCACATTCACAGGAAATAGCCAGATCAACAGCAATTTCACTAAAAAACATACTTTAGTAGCAGCTTTAGGCTACTGCTTAAAATTTTAGATGTTGGTTCCAGAGACCCAGTCTATTGCTGAAGAGAGGAAAAACAGGGCAGACAGGATCAACGTTTCCTGTATTTAAAGGGTTTGTCTCAAATTCTCAAATGTTCAAAATTGCAAAGTGCTTGCACAAACAAGCAACTTTGCAATTTACCTCTTCTTAAAAATCCTTCAGCTCTCAAAAATGGAGTGTTCTAATTCTACTGTGTACAGCTTAGTGCCAATGTTATCAGTCACCCTGTAGTCTCAAAATGGATGGTCACCTAAACAAGGAGCATGTACCTCTAATAGGTTTTGTGCTTTAGAACCTTCAAGCATCGCTCTAAAGCTAGATCTGGCCAGCTTCAATCAATTATGTGCTTCTCTCGTACTTCAGAGGAAAAGCTGACTCTGTTACGCCCAATGGTGCAATCATGCTGCTAGTCCGATCTGTCAATCTTTAGGAGCGCAATGTCTCCAGCCTCCCCCATCAGCCAGTCGTAATGAATCAGGCCTTAATTCTTTATATGTACAACATAAATATCTGGCAAAGCATCTTATGACTGATTATTATATATTTTCTATGGTTTGAATTAGATAGATATATAGATCTATTTTCAGTGAAGATATGGAGATAATATACAATTGCTAGAATAATGATAATAATATAAATAATAGTAATACATTTAATAAACTAAATTAATCAAAATTTTACTTTTTCAGATATACATATTTTAATTATGAAAGTCAGATTTATCAACAGTGGTGACCAAAAGTTTTAAAAGTGTGATTACTTCTGTCTAGTTGTTGTGATTCTATTCTCCTGGTGATGAATTGAAAGTACATGAAGTTGTCATCATGCAAGACCTTAGTTTTTAACAAAAATGCTTTTGAATATAAGTATGGTCATTTAATTAAAGAAAACTGATTGCCAAAAGTTTTGCATCTACTATGTATTGATCACAACATAGAGAGTAATTCATTGTTTACAATGTCATAACTCAGTATTTTGTAGCATAACCTCTTGCTTTAATTACTGCACTACATTGATGGGGCATTGAAACCACTAGGGTATTCAAGACATCTTGAGGGATCTTGCTCCATTCCATTTTGCAAATCTGCAAACAGTTCATCTTTATTGCTATGGGTACGGGCCCCAATTCCTTGCCCTAACTCATCCCAAATGTGCTCTACAGTGTTTAAATCAGTTGATTGCCTTGGCCATTGCAACATGCAAAAATTTTTCTTTACTAACCAATTTTTGACTAAATTGGATGTGTGCTTAGGATCATTGTCTTGCTAGAATTTCTATCCCCTGCCTACTTTGGTTTTACCATGTGGCAGCATTACATTCTCCAGTATATCCTTGTACATGGTAGCATTCATATTTCCATCAATTCTATGCAGAGGGCCAATGGCAGATGCAAAAAAGCAGTCCCAAACCATGACATTGCCACCACCATGTTTCACTGTAGGTGTTTGTTTATCTTACATCATTACGTTTTCAAGTATATAGAGTGCTTGTCATCACTACCAAACAGATTCAACTTGGATTCATCTGACCACAACACCTTAGACCAATCTGTCTCTTTCCAGTGGCTGTGTTCTTTGGCAAACTCAAGTCGTACCTTCCGTTTTTTTGCAGAGATGAAAGTCTTATTCACTGGAACTCGTGAATTCAACCCTACTGCTCTTAGCCATCACACCACAGTTGGACTCACTTTGACCCCATGTTCTTCATTTCGTGCAAAATCTGTACAGCACTTTTTTGAACATCATGACTTTTTTTTAATAAGGTGATCAACTCTGGAGGAAGTTTTCCGTGGTCGTCCACTTCTAGGTTTGTCAGCGGTTCCATAACCTTATTTTTCTTTCTTTAATATATGTGACACTTGACTCTGAGAACAGTTCAATTTCATATCTTCCTCTTTTTGGCTTTTGACTAACTTCACTCTCAGAATAATAAGCTTCCTGACATCTGGTGATAAATTTGTTTTTGCCTAAAAAAACACACACACACACACACACACAAACAAAAATGTAGGCAAAATTTGACTTCCTATGACAAACTATGCAAAATATTTGGCCCAGCAAATGTTGAAAACCAACACATAAAGGGATAAAACAATGTCAGACACAATTTTCATCCTTATAGCTGACAACCATTTGCTTCCGGTTTACTTAAATCACCAAGAAAATGGCATCACAACAACCAAACAGAAATAATCACACTTTTAAAAAAAAACGCTAAACTTTTGAAACATAACATTCATTAAGTATATTGAACTTATATTAGCCTCATCTTGTTCAGAATATGTTTTTGTAATTCTTTTTCATATTCAGGTCATTTAGTAGATGTAATAATAAACTTGTCTTGGATCTGACAGTAAAAGCAACAAAAAGCATATTAAATCAGATATTTCAATCTACCAATCTGAATCCAATTATCTTTACTTTGTGATGGCCTGTTGAGTAAATAGTGAAAGCACACACTGTGTAATACTGTTTATTTAGCACATTATTATACTTAGCAAGATCCCTGTGGGATGTTTAGATTGCAACACCTAGAGCACACCCTGGTTTATTTTCGTTGAATCCTTTTTAAAGAGGCAGCAACCCTTTGAAATATTGTTTTTTCTTTCTGGAGATACTGAATATTACTGCTTTCATTTAATTTATAACCCAACTTTACAAGTTAATAAAAGTATTATCTTATGTTGTCTTTTTCTAAGTACACAGCTTTTTTTTATTACATTTCTAGCCACTTTTGGACCAGCAGTTTTTCACCCGGCAACACCTGTCTCCCTTTATTCATCTGTGTGCTATATTCTCTATAAGTATATTCTCTATTGTTCAGTGAACGCTGCTCTGTGTCACATATAGTCATACATGGTTCTATGTGACACAGGAACCGGAACTTTTCAGCGTAGCATTTAAGGGAACGTGTCATACTTTATATGCAGTCTGATCTGTGGACAACATGGTAAAGGGGAGGAAAGGTTGAACAAAATTGTATACAGATGAGAACAAAATTGTTAGTACTTTTCTGTTAGTGTAAGACAACCCCACAATGGTCACTAAAATAACTTCAAACTGTCAAAAGTAATTTTCAATTTAAATTTACTCAACATCAAATAATGAAAATCAGATATTGCTTTTGAATTGTGGTTCAATAGAGAAATAAAACAAACTACCAAAAATGGCCTGGACGAAGATGATGGTTCTGTAGTAAGAAATGTTGATCAGCTGACCAATATACTTGTTCTGTTGCATGGAACTTCGTCCTGATCCCCACATGGCAGGATAATGAATAGAAGAAAAATAGTTCCAGCTTCCATGAAAATGTAAAAAATGTAATCTTTATTGCAAAAAAGGCTAAAAATAGCCTGGCACTGGGGCTGTGGTATCTAGTAGTTTAGCCAAAAAACAAACGCACAGAGAGCAGACAGAAAAGGCAATACATTTCGGCTGCAACTGCAGTCTTTGTCCCAGCCAAAAATGATGGTTCCCTAAACTTAATATTTTGCTGCACAACCTTTTGAGGCAATCACAGCAAGCAAATGATTTCTTTAACTCTTAATGAGACTTATGGTATTTTGGCTTACTCCTCATGAGTGCTTCAGCTTTATCAGGTGTGAAGGGTACCTTCTTCAGACTGCATGTTTCAGATCCTTCCACACATAGGATTTAGATCACGGGTCATAGAATGCCACTTCAGAATAGTCCAGTGGTTTGCTATTAGCCATTCTTGGATGTTTTTAGCTATGCTTTGGGTCATTATCTTGTTGGGGGACCCATGACCTGCAATTCAGACTAAGCTTTCTGACATTGGGCAGAATATTTCGCTCTAGAATGTCTTGATAGTCTTCAGATTTAATTTTACCATGCACGGTTCAAGACACCCTGTGCCAAATGTAGCAAAGCAGCTACAAAACATAACCAAGCCCCCTACATGTTTCACTGTAGGTACAATGTTCTTTTGTTTGAATGCTTTATTTATGCATATGTGAAAATAGAGCCCATATGACTTGCCAAAAAGCTTAAGTTTTGTCTGATCTGTCTAAAGGACATTCTCCCAGAAGCTTTGTGGCTTGTCAGTATGCATTTTGGTAATCTCCAGTCTTGCTCTTTTTTAGTTTGCTTTCAACAGTCATTTCCTCCTCGGTCATCTTCCATGAAGTCCATTTTGGTCAAGACAGTGATGATGTTGCAATCTAAGACTGATGTACCCTGACCTTGGAGTTCACTTCTAATCTCTTTGGAAGTTGTTCTGGTCACATGCAAGGAAGTTGGCTACATACCAATAGAGCTTACTTTTCTGAATAATATGTGCAAGTATATTAACAGGAACATCAAGCTGTTTGGAGGTGGTCTTATAACCTTTACCTTTAACATGTTTGTCTATAATTTTCTTTCTAATTTGAGGCAACTATATCCCTAGTTCTCTTTGGTTCTCTTTGGTCCATGTTCATGTGGTACATACCATGATACCAAACAGCATAGCACTTTTCAGCCTTTAAATAGGCAGACAGACTGATTACAAGTTTGCAGACACCTGTTAAACTAAGGTGTGTCCTGTAATTAGTTTTTAAGTATGCCCCTATGGTCAAATTATTTTCAGTCTTTACTAGGGTACAATCATTTTTGCCCAGACCATTTTCATTAGTTTATTTTTTTATTTTTCTGTTGAACCACAATTAAAAAGTAATGTCTGATTTTCATTAGCTGATATTCAGTAAATTTAAATTAAAAATTACTTTTGTCTGTTTCATTTTCTTTCAGTGACCATTGTCAGTTTTTCTTACTTTAACAGAAGGGTACCAACAATTTTGTCCACGTCTGTAGGTTTGTTGGAATAGATTCAGATTAACTTGTATTTTATTTATTGAAATACAGAAATACATACTGTTTGAAGGGATATGAGTCCAGTGGGCGGTACTACTCAGTGATTTGCAGCTATCTCTGCATTCTCGGTCATACAGGGAAGACTGTCAATCGCTGATCAGAACCACCCAATGGACACATATACTGGACATACCAACTTCAGGGATTTCAGTGAATTCAGTAGAATTAGTACTGATATTTTTCCCAGAAAAAAAATGTATGTATGCCTCCCTCTATATGACATTCTGCTTCCTTTTAAGAATTTAGTGGCAAAAAATTTTAGTCATCACGCTATGTGTACCACATGATTTGTCCTTATTTTACTTCTTTAAATGTTGGGAGGTATGCTCTTGCAGTCACATGAGATGCAAAAAATGTCAGTAATGATGTGCATCGTGCCACAAGTGACCTTAAGTCTGTGAGGCCAAGTCATAGGAATAAGTGAGTATAATCTTTTCAGGGGCATACACAGAGAGAAGAGGGCCCCTGTGCGAGAGCAATATATCGGCCCTGTTTGTTCATCATAACTCAGTTCCATCTGCTTTGAAAGTGGTAATTGGCCTCCTTACTTCCAGGGCCCCTGTGCAGCTGCACAGATAGCACCAATGGTATGTCTGCCCCTGAATCTTTTATTATATTTTAACTCCTTTCTGGCCCTCCATTCATTATGCTTTTGGGTCTCGAACAACAACTTTTAGGGGCACATTCGATTTAGACCGAATTTTATTTGGACCAAATTGAATGTGCATTTCAAGTGATCTTCCCAAAGTGAATTTCAGGAGTTTCTAACATCTCTAGTTGTTAGACTATACATTTCTGGTATATAGATATGATTTGTTATAGTTCATAGTATATTTGTTATAGTTCCTAGTATATACATTTCTGGCATATAGATATGATTTGCCATAAACTTTTGATTGATGGAAGTCTAAGGAGACCCATATACAATAGCTAGATGATGACCAAATGATGTTTCGGATGGCATCTATTTCTCTCGACTCCTCCAAACACAGGAGCACTTGCTCTGCCGATCACTCATCTGTTCAATACAAGAGAGCAATTGTTAGACTCCCCTGGTGGCATTTTATCTTGCCAAGAACAAAAGGATCAGCAGTCTGGTATCTGGCATGTCTGATCCAAATCTCTTCTAACATCACCTGTAGAAAGGGAGGATTGGTAGGCCCCCATTTACAGTAGACTGCCGAGCCAACCGATACTGGAACGTTCAACCAGCCATAGTTTAATATGTATGGGAGCATTTACAATTGGAACTCTCATTGAGCCTAACAACAAATGTCATATTGTAGTTTCCTTATTTTCAGCGGAGAGCGAGATACTACACTGAATGTAACACATGAACCTAACTTACAGATAGGTGGAACTACTTATCCTGGGGATATGCCTAGTAAGCCATGTAAATTTTGAGTCCCTTTTGAAGAGACTCTTACTTCAGAGTATTTTTTTTCTTTGATAGGAACAAAACCATTCATTCAAGAATTATCAAGTTTTGTTCAAATGTGTTGAGTTTGCCCAGTGTGAACCTTCTGAAATACTTTGAATGACATCTTTTCTGAATTAGTGTTTGAACGCTTCGCTTCTGAAATAGCACATGTTGTTTGGTTGATACACCTCAGGCATCTTAGCAGGAGGTCAGGTTTTCTGTGTAGCAGTTCTCTGGTTCCTGTAACCATTCTGTATTTTTAGCCAAAGTAGGTGCAAAGAGATTAGTTAGCACAGGAATGAAATCAGCAGAGCTCTATCTTGAGGCTGCTTCATAGCACAACCCTCTTCTACTAATGACACATATTTACATCATAGTTTCCTTAGCGGGGGGTGATACAAATTATAATAAGTAATATTAGTAGTGTTAAAAAGCAAACCTTGTTTGTGGTAAGATCACACCCAGGATTAGTGTTTGAATATGTGAGATTAATCCCAGTGAAACTTGGGTAAAGTCTTTATTGAAGTGAATATATAGAGTGCCAAATCTTTGAGCTCGGCATCAGAATTGGGCAGTGTACGGCCAGTTTAGAATACTACTGTATGAGGTTGCATTTTCTATTATCTGTCTAACCACTCCATTATATTACTGTAGTTTTTCCCGTGAAAGACAAAAAGTACACAAATACTTTGTGCTTTCGGCTAAGTGAGGATGCAGGGGAACATGGACATTATGATCTAATTTGCATAGGATTTGTATGTGACTTCAGCAGTCTTACAAACACAAAACTTAAGTTGACATATAACTTACTGACGCACACAAGATTTTGTTTTGGCAAATGAGGGTTAGTCACAGTTGTATAAGTATATAAATTTTTTCTGAATAACTAATTATGCAAAAGTCCAGAAAATACAAATGCTACCAAGGATGGTGGTGGTTATTGTGTCGCAAGTAATTACCTCCTCTAAAGACAAAAAGATGAAAATTTTTGAAGCATAGTTTTCCCAGTCACCGGAAATGGTCTTCCAACAATCTTGAAGGAGTTCCCAGAGATGCTTGGCCCTTTGCCTTCACTCTGCGGTCTAGCTCACCCCAAACCATCTCGATTGGGTTCAGGTCTGGTGACTGTGGAGGCCAGGTTATCTGGCGTAGCACCCTATCACTCTCCTTCTTGGTCAAATAGCACTTACACAGCCTGGAGGTGTGTTTGGGGTCATTGTCCTGTTGAAAAATAAATGATGGTCCAACTAAACGCAAACCGGATGGAATAGCATGCCGCTGCAAGATCCTGTGGTAGCCATGCTGGTTCAGTATGCCTTCAATTTTGAATAAATCCCCAACAGTGTCACCAGCAAAGCACCCCCACACCATCACACCTCCTCCTCCATGCTTCACGGTGGGAACCAGGCATGTAGAGTCCATCCGTTCACCTTTTCTGCGTCGCACAAAGACACGGTGGTTGGAACCAAAGATCTCAAATTTGGACACATCAGACCAAAGCACAGATTTCCACTGGTCTAATGTCCATTCCTTGTGTTCTTTAGCTTGTTGCCTGTCCTTAGCAGTGGTTTCCTAGCAGCTATTTTACCATGAAGGCCTGCTGCACAAAGTCTCCTCTTAACAGTTGTTGAAGAGATGTGTCTGCTGCTAGAACTCTGTGTGACACTGACCTGGTCTCTAATCTGAGCTGCTGTTAACTTGCGATTTCTGAGGCTGGTGAATCGGATAAACTTATCCTCAGAAGCAGAGGTGACTCTTGGTCTTCATTTCCTGGGGCGGTCCTCATGTGAGCCTGTTTCTTTGTAGCGCTTGATGGTTTTTGCAACTGCACTTGGGGACACTTTCAAAGTTTTCCCAATTTTTTGGACTGACTGACCTTCCTTTCTTAAAGTAATGATGGCCACTCGTTTTTCTTTACTTAGCTGCTTTTTTCTTGCCATAATACAAATTCTAGCAGTCTATTCAGTAGGACTATCAGCTGTGTATAAACCTGGCTTCTGCACAACACAACTGATGGTCCCAACCCCATTTATAAGGCAATAAATCCCACTTATTAAACCCGACTGTATATATACAGTACAGACAAAAAGTTTGGACACATCTTCTCATTTAAAGATTTTTCTGCATTTTCTTGACTATGAAAATTGTACATTCACACTGAAGGCATCAAAACTATGAATTAACGCATGTGGAATTATATACTTAACAAAAAAGTGTGAAACAACTGAAAATATGTCTTAGAGTGATTGGTTGCTACGCCAGATGACCTGGCCTCCACAGTCACCAGACCTGAACCCAATCGAGATGGTTTGGGGTGAGCTAGACTGCAGAGTGAAGGCAAAATGGCCAACAAGTGCTAAGCATCTCTGGGAACTCCTTCAAGATTGTTGGAAGACCATTTCCGGTGACTACCTCTTGAAGCTCATCAAGAGAATGCCAAGAGTGTGCAAAGCAGTCATCAAAGCAAAAGGTGGCTACTTTGAAGAACCTAGAATATAAGACATATTTTCAGTTGTTTCACACTTTTTTGTTAAGTATATAATTCCACATGTGTTAATTCATAGTTTTGATGCATTCAGTGTAAATGTACAATTTTCATAGTCAAGAAAATACAGAAAAATCTTTAAATGAGAAGGTGTGTCCAAACTTTTGGTCTGTACTATATATATATATATATGTATATATATATATATATATATATATATATATATATATATATATATATACAGTAGTGTTCAAAATGATAACAATGTGTTCAAAAACATGAGCGAAGCACAAAATCTTTATATTAGTTTTTATATCCATGTATTGGGTACAATACACACTGTTTTCTAATTCAAAAACATGAAGAGAAATGTATATAGTGTTTAACTACTTTACAGAAAATAAAAAAAAAAATGAAAAGTGGGCTGTTCTAAAAAATAGGAGTGTCTGCATTTTTATTTACAAACTCACAATATGCACTTTTTTTTTTTTAGGACTTAGCATTCCTGTGAATCACTAACCTAATATTTAGTTGAATACCGACAGTTTTTGAGAACTTCTTCACATCAACCTACCAACTTCTGCCAACTGACAACTGTTATTCCAGCCCAGGATGCTTTGGCTACATCCCCCAATTTGTTGGCTTTGCCCCAGGAATGGCATTTTTGATGTCACCCCACAAGTGTTCTATCGGATTAAGGTCTGGGAATAGGGCTGGCCACTTCAAAACCCCAATTTTGTTGGAGTGGAACCAAGATTTTGCTTGTTTACTGGTGTGTTTATGGTCATTGTCATGTTAAAACACCCATTTCAAGGGCATGTCATCTTCAGCGTAAGGCAACTTGACCTCTTCAAGTATTTTAATATATGCAAACTGGTCCATGATCCCTGGTGTGCAGTAAATAGATCTGGCACCATAGTAAGAGAAACATGCCCATATCATGATGCTTGCGCCACCATGCTTCACTGTCTTCAGAGTGTACTGTGGCTTGAATGCAGAGTTGGTGGTCGTCTGATGAACTGTCTGTGTCCCTTGGACCCAAAAAGAACAATTTTACTTTCATCAGTCCACAAAATATTTCTCCATTTCTCTTTAGGAGAGTTGGTGTGTTCTTTTACAAATTGTATCCGCTTCAGTACATGTCTTTTTTCTTACAGTGGGAATTTGTGGGGACTTCTTGCTAAGAGATTAGCTTCACACAGGCATAATCTAACTGTCACAGTACTCACAGGGAACTTGAGACTTTCTTTGATCATCCTGGATCGGATCATTGGCTGAGCCTTTGCCATTCTGGCTATTCTTCGATCCATTCGAATGGTAGTCTTTCGTTTTCTTCCACGTCTCTCTGGTTTTGCTTTCCATTTTAAAGCATTGGAGATCATTTTAGCTGAACAGCCTATTATTGTCTTATCTGCACTTCGTTATACGTTTTACCCTCTCCAATCAACTTTTTAATCAAAGTACGCTGTTCTTCTGAACAATGTCTCAAATGACCCATATTTCTCAGGTTTTCAACATGTGCTGACTTCACTCTTAAATAAGGGCCACCTGATTTACACCTGTTTCTTCACAGAATGACTGACCTCACCAATTGAACTCTACACTGCTATTATTTTGAACACACTCCCTTTCAATTAATTATTCAAATACACAGACTCATAAACATGCAGATCATGAATGCTGAGTCTGTTGGTTTTCTTAGAATCTACTGCACTAACTGGTAAATTGTTTGACATGTGGTAATATAATTTATACCAAAAATAGTGATTAATCCAACTAGTCATATTGGATTGCTATTATTTTGAACACTACTGTATGTGTATATATATACAGTATATATATATATATGTGTATATATATATATATATATATATATATATATATATATATATATAAATGTGGCACCCCTGCGGGGGATTACCACAGGATCCATAGGTGCAGGGGGAGATGTATGCTTGGACACACAACACCTTCCACCCCAGGTCTGAGGGGAGGAGTCAGTTTCCAGGGAAACAGCAAAGCGGCAGTTAGTCTGGAAAGCGGGGGGTGAAGGATGGATGAAAAAGAGAGCTGTTGGCCGGGGACCAGTTAGGCCCTGAACTAGGAAACCGGTCTGTGTTGTGAAAGCGCCCTAGAGAGAGGGACGGGGGCTAGAAGGAGAAAGAAAGAGATAAAACGACTATCCCTTTAGCTCACCCAGACACCGGAGTCCGAGATTGCTATTAATTTAGGAATAGCATAGAAAACTAGGACAGATCAGGAGGATCTATTCCCCCTGAAGAAGAAGGGTGCCAAACTTGACCAAGTATAGGACCAGGGGCTCAAAAAGAGAATTGGTAGCCCCAAGGAAAGGTCCTCATTGTCAGTTGTGGAGAAGGACCCCAAAGAAAGTCAAGGTGGCAGGTTCAGCTTAAGGCAGGACTGACCCCAAACAAAGCACACAGTGTTAGAGGAGGCCTCGCAAATCCTCAAGGTGAATAACTCTACCTGCACCGAAAACCTGGATACCCTCCTGAACTGTACTTGTTACCGGACATCAGTAAAAAAAAAGGTACTGAAACAAAGACTTAATGTGTGTGTGTGCCTACTTTGTGATTATTGCCTATAGCGTTCGGACAAGCCGTATGCCGATCACCTCAGCGACCATTCACAGCGCTGGTAACCGATATTACCAGTTACCACAGGAGGTGTCACGACACAGTACTCCCATCATCCTAACCCCCATCACTTCACTGAGGGTCCAGGGCACGGAACCGGGAACTGACCAACTGTGATCCCCACCAAAGTAGCCCATCCATCCCGGTATCCGAGTACCCCTACCCTGTCGACCGAATCATATATGTTACTAGAGATGAGTGAACATGTTTGGAAAACGTTCGCCAATTTCAAATTCAAACATTGCATATTTGAATTTGTGATCGGACACCTGGGCGTTTTTACTCAAAATCGCCAAAATTCGGCCAAAGTGTGGTAAATTATCGCATTTTCAATAGTATATGTTTTAGGACTTTGGCTTGGATACTGATACTGTATGATGAGCAGGGGGGGACATGTTTAATGAAGGGAGGGGGTGGGGAGAGGTCACAGGAGAGGTGGACTGTTATTCTAAATTTTTTTTCTTAACTTAATGTGTGGAGATTCCGGCAGCTAATCAGGGTGCAGGAACCATCCACAAAGTCCAGACACAAGGGCTTGTGTCATTGGCTGCTGTGGTCACTGCATTCTGAGTCTTCTATCCTTTGGATTACGAGCTCGGAGAGACTGAGACACAGGACAGGATGTGTGTCAAACAAGCTCTAAACTTTATTACAAAGCATGGGTTTATATCCACTCTGAAGGCAGGAAACGGATTTACCATATATGGTTTGATTATACAATTTTAGCACACAAAGACTAGTTTCTATTCTTGTGATGTCTATGCTTGTGTTGAAACATTTATTCGGACACATTTTATAAGACACATTTAATCAGATACATTCTGATGACTAGCAAGGACGCATTATTGATTCAAGAAGGAACATTCACTGCTGGTGTTATTTTGACCTAAAGTAACTTTCAGACTTATATAGCATAGATGGGGTCTTTGAATTTGAGGGGCCTCATCTTCTGCTATAACATTCCATCCTTTTGTTCCTTCATTTATCAATATGCTTCTCTATATTTTCTTTTAGTACACCGCTGAATACACATTAGAAAAAGCTTAAAAACCAAATAAACCGCAAGACACATTAGCAAAACCAGTAAAATAGCTTGCACTATACCAGCCAACCACCCACCGATACCTTTAAACCAATTAGCAGGATTTAGAAAGGAAAAGGTGTTTGCCCACCAGGAATCCTGATTCTTGAGGTTGGCCTCATCATAAAGCTTTCTTAGTTTTACAACGTCCTCTAACTTATGTTTCAGCGTCAATACACTAGAATTGTCTATATAATGACAGTATGCGGGCCCTATTATCTGGCACATCCCTCCTTGTGCTGCTGTTAAATAATCTAGTACAAGGGTATGTTGGTTCGTGACAATAATCAATTGATTCTGTACTGCCAGAGATCTGTTAACTACTTCTAAAATATCCCAAATCTGATCATCAAGATGGTCCGTAGCTTCTACTAATTTATTCCACATTTGTGTCAACATAGGGTATATAAACAATGCACTGAAAAATTTGTTTACCCCTCCCATTTGAACTATATGGGGTCTCCCACTTGGTCTTTCTTTATTGTCTGCTGATCGCTTATGCAGTGTATGTTTTGGGATAGACAAAGGATCTAGCTGGTCTGGAGTAACAATATAAGTTGCGGGTGTCAATCTGGCTAAAGTACAAGTTCCTGTTACTCCTACTGGGAGCCACTTGAAAGCCTTGTCTCCACATACCCAATACATGGATAAGAGGAGATTCCATAATGCTGAATGTTGCAGTATTAGACGGTTAACTAAATCAACAAACTTAGAAACATTTGACATCATACACCACCAAGGCACTTGACCTATAGGGGAACAATAGCCAGCATCAGGATTGCCACACGTAGGTGCACCTCTCTGATAACTTGAGCTTTCATTACACTGTAGATTACCAGGTATTTTGGCACAGGTATCACTTGTCCCGTTTTTAAAATAAACATTATTCACCCAATTAGAAGTGTGTAAATATCTTTCCAACAGGGAAGGTTTAAAGGCATCACTGCTTCCTGAAGTAGCATTAAAACTTATTTTCAATCCTTGTTCAGGTATTTTCCCTAGATCAGTAATTTTTGTTTTGTTACGAGGTACCCACTCCCCTCCTTTAAATGCTAAATACAACCTGGGAATTATTTGACCCGTCAGGTTCCCTTGCCACCAGGGAAATTTTGTCCATCCTACTACGGGAATCCCAACAGTGGTATTCCACAGTCTCTGTGTGGCATTATTAGCCCAAGTATCTGAACAGTTCACCCAAAAGTTTATCTCTTCCCATGAGACTGGGACAGCGAGAAAGGGTATGCTAGTGGATGTCACAGGGGCATGTGTACATATCCAACAATTAGCAATGGTCTGGTTTTGCTCCTTTAGTCCATCGATTAGAGCAAGATGGTGTTTAATGAATCTATTGTCGTCTCCATCTGTGGTGCTCAACCTAGTCCATGCGCCTGTGGTCGCAACGATGCAGGTAAGTATAAACAATGTCTTCATTCTTTGTCCGCTGGTTCTCCTAGTATCTTTTTGCAATGGGACGCGTGGATCCAGGTCTCTTTTCCCTCTAGCTTAACGGCTGTGCTTGTGGTCAGCAGAACTTGAAAGGGTCCGTCAAACCGTGGATCTAGGCTTTTCCTCACGTGTCTTTTTATAACCACCCAGTCTCCAGGTTGCAGGGTATGGCTGCTAGAGTCTTGATCTGGATCTGGAAGAGAACTGAAGACATTATCATGCACTTGCTTAATCTTTTTGTGTAAAGCCCTCACGTAGGAACTTAGCACATGGTTATTCATTTCTAATGCTTGCGAATAGAAACACCCTAGGCTGGGTACATTGCCAAACAATATCTCATATGGAGAGAGTCCAGTGTTTCTATTAGGCGTATATCTTACTGAAAACAGAGCAAGCAGTAAACAGTCCGGCCATGGTTTTCCTGTCTCAGCCATGGCTTTCTGAATTTTTAATTTCAATGTCCCATTCAGTCTTTCCACTTTACCACTACTTTGCGGGTGATACGGGGTGTGGAATGCTTGTTGAATTCCTAGAGCTGACATGACTTCATTCATTATTTCACCGGTGAAGTGTGTACCTCTGTCACTCTCAATTACCTCTGCTACCCCATACCTGCAGACCACCTCCGCAAGCAGTTTCTTTGCGGTTGCCGCAGCCGAGGCTTTGGAAATCGGGAAAGCCTCTGGCCATCCTGAGAACAAATCAATGCAGACCAACACATATTCCCATGATCCTGACTTTGGCAGCTGAATATAATCAATTTGCCGTCTCTGAAATGGATAGAGGGGCCGGGGTGTGTGTTTGGGTGGTGTTTTAACTACTCTACCCTGATTATGTGTAGCACATATCATGCACCCTTGTACCAGGTTTTCTATACAGGTGGAGAATCCTGGTGCCACCCAATGTTTCTGCATCACACTCATCATAGTCATTTTAGATTGGTGTGTCAACCCATGTAGCATCTGGGCAGCTGCTGGGTACAGTGCCCTTGGAAGGCATTGTCGTGTCCCTTTCCCCCATGCCCCATTTGCTTCATTCAGGCATGCACCTTCCTTTAACCACTTATCAACCTCCTCCTTTTGAGCCTGAGCCTGAATTTGGGATAAGATGTCCTCCAACACAAAGGGGTTTTTAGGGGCACTTAACTGACGTACTGTTGACCCTTGTTGCGGCTTACAGGCTGCTGTTTTTGCCGCTGCAACTGCCATCGCGTTACCTCTGCTTACCTGGTCGGTGCATCTGGTATGTGCTCTTACCTTTATGACAGCTACCTTTTTGGGTAGTTGTAGTGCATCAATTAACTGCGACCGCATCAGCATTCTTAATGGGGTGTCCTGCTGCCGTCAGGAAGCCTCTTGACTTCCATATGGGACCAAAATCATGCGCTATACCGAATGCGTACCTAGAATCTGTGTAAATGTTAACAATACTACCTTCCGCTAGTTTACAGGCCTCGGTTAGGGCCCTAAGTTCAGCTTCTTGAGCCGATTGGTGTGGGAGCATTGGTTCTGCCTTGATTACTGCATTGAGGGAGACAACTGCATATCCAGTATGGAAAGTACCTGAATCGTCCTGATGACGGGATCCATCTACAAAAAATTAAAAATCTGCATTTTGTAATTCATGTTCAAATACAGTAGGTAAACCTGCCGTTTCTTGTGCCAATATTTGTACACAGTCATGAGGAACTTCCTCTCTTGGATCTTCCTTATAAAGCACAGTACCTGACCCCTCCTTTAGATCCGAGAGAGGTAACAAAGTTGCTGGATTCAGGGTAGTACCCCTCTGTAAAGAAACATTGGGAGGCATTAACAGTGCACATTGTAACCTAAGATGACGTGCTGCTGAGAGGTGAGCGGGTTGCACTTGGTTCAATATAGTGTAGACATCATGAGGTGTTAGAACGGTGAGCGGGTGGTCAAGAACAATGTCTGCGGATTTATGGAGTAATAGTCCAACAGCATGCAGAGCACGTACACAGGATGGTGTACCTCTGGCTACCGCGTCTAATCTGCCACTAAAATATGCAACAGGTCTCTGATTATCACCGTGTGTTTGAGTTAAAACTCCTGCTGCATGTCCGGCTTGTTCATGAAGATAGAGAGTAAATGGGAGCTCATAATTAGAGGTACCCAAAGCTGGAGCAGCCAAAATACGTTTTTTGAGAGAATAAAAACAGTCTATTGCCTCTGGTGTTAGTACAAAAGGTGTTGGAGTAAGACAGTCATAGAGGGGCTGCATCAAAATAGAGACGGCATGAATCCACTGTCTGCAATAGGAAACAAGTCCAAGAAAATTTCTGAGGGCTGCAACATTAATGGGGACGGTGAATGCCTGTACTGCTTGTTTGCGTGCATTTGTTAAATGACGAGCTCCTGGTGTAATGCAATGTCCCAAAAAGGTGACTGAAGATTTACAAAATTGAAGCTTATCTTTCGATGCCTTGCAGCCAGCGTGATAGAGAAACAACATAAGCGATATAGTTGCACTATGACATTGTTTCCTGGAGGGGGCACAAATGAGCAGGTCATCGACATATTGCAAAACAACGATATGTGGTTCAGACCATCCCTCCAGTATTTCCTGCAGACTTGCAGTGTACATTGTGGGTGAATTCTGGGCACCCTGTGGCAACACTGTCCATGTATATTGACTACCCTGGAATGTGAAAGCAAACAAGTACTGGCAGTCAGGATGTAATGGTACACTGAAAAATGCATTTGCCAAATCGACCACTGAAAAACAAAGAGAGTTAGAAGGTATCTGTGACAGAAGAGTATGCGGGTTGGGCACAACTGGTGTTAGAAGTTCTGTGGCTTTGTTAACCAACCGGAGGTCATGGACCATTCTATATGCGGCTGGTTGTCCTGGCACGCTCTTTTTCTTTACTGAGAACAGGGGAGTGTTGCAAGGGGACTGGGTTTTGACTAGGACTCCCCTGTGTAGTAATTTTTGGACTTGCTGGGCTATGGCATTCTCCTGAGCCGAGCTAAGGGGATACTGCTTCTGTTGAGGCAAAATTGCTCCTGGTTTTAATTTTACCATTACTGGTTGAACTCTTCTATGCTGGCAATATCTAGTGACATAATTTTGCAAAGGGTACTTGGTTTTAAACGTGGGGTCATGGTGACAGTGCCATCAGGATGATACTCAATATGTGCTTGTAATTGGGACAACACATCATTTCCCAATAGATTACATTGGCTTCGGGGCGATACCATGAGCTGCTATGTACAGTAGCTCCTTGAATTTGCAGGGTAATTCTCTTAATGACAGGGAGAAGGACAGATGGAGAATTGAAGGGGGTGGCAATGACATGATGTGAAAAATCAGTGTCAGTGTATGGCCAATCACCTTGCGTAATTACTGAATTGTCGGCCCCTGTATCTACTTGGAAATCGATTTCATGTCCCCCTGGTAGGTTCACCTGCACTATACAACTGGGAGTTGGGGGTAAGGAGATGAGGGGGTTCATGTGCAAGCTACCCTCATCCTATGGGGGCGTTGTTTGGTCGGCTGGAGGACCCGTACTCTGAGCATTTGGATACGGGTTGGTCCTACAGTCCTTTCTAAAATGTCCTGGCTTTTTACATCCGTAACACAGTTTCTGTCCTCCTCCTTCAGTCCATCCTCTGCCGCTGTTGTTTCTGGGGGTCGTCTCTACTATGTGTATTTTGGCAGCTCTTTTTGCCTGCGCTATGTCATGCTGTGCCCCCTGAGCTATTCTAGCTAAATCTTCTGCCTTCACTGATCTCCAGTCCGGTCTACTTGCTTTTACCTTCTCTGCAATCTCCTTATTTAGTCCATTCATGAAAGCACTTGCTTATACCCTCTCACTAGTCTTATTTCCGGGGTTGAACCCCATTTCTGACCAGGTTTTCTTTAATGCATAGAAATAATCCTTAGGATCTTCCTCCTTCCCCTGCACTCTATCTTCTAGTGTAACTTGCTTTTCTGCTTGCCTGTCTTTGCATGCTTTTACCAACGCTTTTACGTACAGAACCCCGACTGCTGCATCATTAGCCTCCGCTACATCAGGGCCCGTTCTATTGCCATATTGTTTATAAGTTTCGGCCGTCAGTCTGTCATACCGAGATTCATCTGCCAATTTCCCCTTAATTACCCCTTGCAGATCTATTCTAGTGGCATGGTACGTATCCTGTATGGTGGTGATCATTCTAGCGAAACCCATAGGGGACTGGGATTGGTCTGGCAGCTGGGAGATCAACGCCAACTGCTCTGAAGGACTCCATGGTCTATACATTAACATTGTGCGAGCTTCCTGACCTGGAACAACTGCGTCCCCCCCCGCTGCTGCTGCTGCTCCCGGTGCTCCTGGCACAACTACCGTCCTCATTGGGAATAGACTAGCTGGGTGGGGTCTCGGTCCTCCACATGCCACACAGATGTCTACTGTCAAGGGGTTCTGCTGTCCACACCTGGAGAAAACCCAACAATTGGGTTCCTGAGAATTCTGGTACTGGGGTGTGGGTGAGCTGGGTGACTTCGGAAGCGGACAGAGAGAAAAATCTGTCATTCCGGTTTTTGTCAGTCTGTAACGTCCGTCTCCTAATTCTTCAATTTTTCCTTCAAAATGAGCACATGCATTCATCCATACATCTACTGTCTTCAACAGACCCCTATCTTTCAGCCATCCATGATAGCAGTTAAAGAAGGATTTCCATTTCTCTCCATTCATCTCTCCATTCTCATTCATTCCCGCTTTACACAATATTTTGTCAATTCCAATCAGTGCCTGTTTCCCTTCTCTGCGTACCACTAAGTCTTTGGCTATAATGCCTTCCTTGGCATTTTGGCTCCCCATTTTTTTTTTTGGCTCTCCTCACTTAGAGTAGACTCCTCAGTCTACTACTAGCCTTCCAGGACTTATACGCCAACCAGAAAAACAGACCAAAAACACCGATCCCAATACACACCCACAACACAATCATCGGATCCATACTTTCATTCTTAAGTTTTTCCAAAGGATAGAAGGCAGGACTGACAATTTATCTGAGGGAATTCTACTGGTTCAAAGGGACCTGAGCCAGACAACAATCTGTGAATTACCTGGGGAGCCGACCGCTCGGGGGTGAGGGAGTCTCTTCTATGCAGTGATATAATTAAGTAGAATATAACAGTTATTCTTACCTCAGCGCTGTATATATCACTAACAGAGAGCTTCACTCGTCCCACGTCTCGGACCGGTCGAGCACCCCTGGGTAGATTAACTCAAGGTCCCTGTTCGGGCGCCAGCTGTGGTCACTGCATTCTGAGTCTTCTATCCTTTGGATTACGAGCTCGGAGAGACTGAGACACAGGACAGGATGTGTGTCAAACAAGCTCTAAACTTTATTACAAAGCATGGGTTTATATCCACTCTGAAGGCAGGAAACAGATTTACCATATATGGTTTGATTATACAATTTTAGCACACAAAGACTAGTTTCTAGTCTTGTGATGTCTATGCTTGTGTTAAAACATTTATTCGGACACATTTTATTAGACACATTTAATCAGATACATTCTGATGACTAGCAAGGACGCATTATTGATTCAAGAAGGAACATTCACTGCTGGTGTTATTTTGACCTAAAGTAACTTTCAGACTTATATAGAATAGATGGGGTCTTTGAATTTGAGGGGCCTCATCTTCTGCTATAACATTGCCGAAGTCACATGTCCCTCTCCATATAAAGAGCGGACATGTTGTTTGGGCGCCGTTTTTGTCAGTCTAACAGCGCAGAGAGGCTGCTCCTTCTGCTGCTACTGGATAATGAGAGAGTGAGATAGTTAGCTAGATGGTTGCTTGTAAGTCAGATAGTTTAGATAGATAGGATCCTGTATGGCTGTGAAGTCGACCTTAGGCAGATCAATAGTTTTTGCTAATAGTGTGGTCCAGACAGAGACACCAGGCCATATTTCAGCATATAGTGCTCCATGCAGTGGTACACCTTTGAAACTCAAAATTTTTGAGCTTGTAATTGTTTTATGCTGAGATTCTGCTCCACCCAGGGCTCCACAGTAGAATTTTTTTTTTTTCTGTTACTACCGTGCTATAGAAACCAGTCCACGTCTGAGCTTGTAATTGTTTTGTGCTGATCTTCTGCTCCATCCAGGAGTTCACATTAAAAATTTAAATTTCTTCTGGTACTACCGTACGACATGAACAAGGCCGCTTCTGAGCTTGTAATTGTTTTGTGCTTAGATTCTGCTCTATCCAGGGTTCCACATTACAAAATAATTTTTTTCTGGAACTACTGTGCTACATAAACAAGGCCACATCTGAGCTTGTAATTGTTTTGTGCTGATCTTCTGCTTCATCCAGGAGTTCACATTAAAAATCTAAATTTTGGTTGCTGATAGTGTGGCTGGAGCATGCTATCTGAGCACATAAATACTGATTGGTAATTTAGTAACAGGTCTGGGCCTAGGGTTCTGAAACAACTGGTTAAAAGAGGGGAAGGTTACATCCAACATGAGTGGGAAAAAGCGAGGTCGTGGTAGAAGGAGGAATAGGCTTGGTGTTCGAGGTGTACCTGGGGTAGGTGGTAATGTTAGTGAAAACTCTACTGAACAAACACGGTCATGTCCTATTCAAAGACAACTGACAACTTCTGTTACTGGATGGGCTACTTCACTCCCTTTCTTTGGCATCCGCACAGCGGTACACCTTGTACATGAGGGCCAGAAAGAGCATGTGCTCCAGTGGATGGCAAGCGCTGCATCAAATGGCCTCTCCCCCTTTTCCTCCACCTCAACATTACACACAGTAGAGTCCTCAGAGGTGGCACCCTAATTACCCTTGTTTCCCTCCAAGTCACAACTCTCCAACCGCCCAACTGACTGTAGGGAACCACAGATGGGTGAGTCTGCAGAGCAGTTCACACATTCTATGCCATTGGCATCAGAGGTCTGCTCCAAAGATTCACAGACTCAAGAGGAGGAAAGCATCTGCACCGATGGCCAATTTTTTTTTCTGTTAGATCCGGCGATAAGCAAAGTAGGGTCTGAGCAGAATCCTGACCTTCATCACCAGATGTTAACCCCCGGGGTGGTGATCCTGATGAGATTCAGATACCTGACGTGCACATGGACAATACTGTGCTGTCAGGGCAGGAAGAGGAGGAGGGTGACTTTCAGGGCGAGGAGTGGGAGAACAGAGAAGGTCATGATGAGGTTGTCAATCCCACTTGGTCAATTCCACTTAGGCATGCAGCTGAGTAGCTCAGCAGAGGAGGAGGAGGAAGAAGAAGAGGAGGAAGATGAGGAGGTTAGATTGCGACCTCCCACACAGACATGAAGTGATGCAACCACGACGAGCACTGAATCATCAGGCACAACTTTAGCTGTGGCCAGCAGCGGTTTTGGGTCTGCAGTTCGCAGGGGCGGCAAGAGTTGCCTAGCCTCAGCCTTTTTTGAGACTGCCAACTTTGCAAAAACAACTCAGTAGAGGCAAAAAGTGCCATAATTTGATTACTTCATGCATGAACCGTCACATGCGCAATCGACATAGTTTGGGAATCTCACTGTGATAAAATGCGGACTAGACAACCTCACCAACCGCATCTGCTGCTTATTGTTCCTCCATCACCCTGCAAAGTGTTGTCACACAGGTCTCTGAAACAGAACCTCCACTTGTTTACCTGCTCCAGTCGGGGTGAGTGAGAGCCGGTCAGCTGTTACGGAAGTGGACATGCCTGCAGCTTTTGTTTCACCGAGCACACCACATCTTTCTCAATCAACCGTAACATCTCCGCCTGCACCTTACTCACAGTCCAGCAGTTTGTCATGTTCATCCTACTCCACCCTTTCTCAGCACAGCAGCCAGCCCTTAGTCCCGCAGTTGTGGTCACATAAAAGATTGTTTTATCCTACAAATGCCAAAGCTAAGAACTTGAACTCCTCCATCTCCAATCTGTTGGCCACGGAAATGCTACCTTTCCGCCTAGTGGATACAGACAGTTTCCAAAAGCTGATGGCCATCGCAGTCCCACAGTAACAGTTGCCAAGTCGCCATTACTTCTCTAAGAAATATGTGCCTGCTCTACACCAGCATGTGCAACACAACATCACCCGTTCCTTGAAAAAAATCTATGTCTGCCAGGATAAATTTCACCACAGACACCTGGATGAGCAAGCGTGGCCAGGGGCGTTACATCTCGCTGACTGAGCACTGGGTGACTCTTGTGGCTGTGAGGGCAGGTGGGGAAGGGGCTGCTTCACAAGTCTTGGAATCCCCAAGTCTTGCGGCACAAACCTCTGTATCTAATACTTCCACCACTTCTTCTGCCTCTTCCCCCTCCTCTTGGGCCTCCACCTATTCCCTCAACCTGTGTCTTAATGAGATAAGCATTCCAACCATGCAGAGAGAATCCCCCCACCTCTGTACTGCGCAGCTAGGGCTCATCGCAATCAGGCAGTGTTAAAATTAATATGCCATGGAGATCGCAGTTATACAGATCAAGGGTTGTGGACAGCTATCCAGGCCGAGTTTGAGCAATTGCTATCTCCACTGAACCTGGAGCCAGGGAAGTCCATGTGCGAGAATGGTGAGAACCTGCTGGCGGCTCTACTCCGGGGCAACCTCACACAGGTGCCTTGCATGGCACACGTCCTCAATCTTGAGGTCCAGCAATTTCTATGCCACTATCCTGGCCGGGATGCGCTGCTGCAGAAAGCACGGTCGCTATGTACTCACTTCTGCCATTTGCACCCCGCGGGTCCTCGACTTGCATTGCTACAAAGGTACTTGGCCTTACCGGTTAACTGATTGATATGCGATGTGCTGACACAGTGGAATTCCACTCTGCACATGTTGCAGCTACTGTGGCAGCAGCGACGAGCCCTGACACCATATCTCATGTTGCATAGCCTGGGCAAACGCAGTATGGACGTGATGCAAATCACGTTTGAGGAGTGGGCACAGATTAAGGACCTCTGCACCTTTCTGCACAGTTTCGAAATGGCTACTAAGATGGTTATCGCTGACAATGCTGTAATCAGCATCACTATTCTGGTTATCTTCATGGTTATCTACAAAGAGAACACTTTGAATAGTCTACTGGAGGAGGTGATGTTCTCAGTGAAAGAGGAGGAAGCAGAGGAGGATGCGGAAGGGATAGCAATATCTCTAAGTTTCAGACTGTCGTTGGCAAGGGAGGGTGGATCACAGTGATCGAGAGGGGTTTGTGGTACCAGACAAACTGTTAGTGAAGGTGCAGGAGCCAATGCTGGAGGACGAGGAGGAAGAGGTGATGAGCACGCAATAGTCAGCGGATGAAGATGATAATGATCCCCTCTCTGTTGTCCATGGTTGGCAAGAGGGGACGGAGGAAACAAGCTTCAGTGTTATCCCTCCATCAACACATCATGGGCTTGGACCTCATGGAAGAGCCCAACAGATGAGCGCCTTCTTGCTGCACTATCTGCAACATGATCCCCATATTGTTAGGATTCAAAATAGTGCTGCTGACTACTGGGTTACCACTCTGTTAGATCCACGGTACAGAAGTAAATTTTGCCAGATGCTTACTGCCCTGGAAAGGGACGTGCACATGCTGGAGTATCAAAACACGCTTGAGGGTGGTTTTACCCAAGAAAGCAGTGAGGCACACAGTATGCATCTCAGTTGTAGACTTTTAATCCCGGTAACATCAATTCATCAATGCACAAACATTAGCAGCACAAGCAGCAGCGTAAGTGGCAGAAGCAATTTCTGTGAGTCATTTCACACATTTTTTAGACAAGCCTGTGCACCAGCACAACAGAGTACATGTCTGACACGTAGTGATAGACTGGAGATGATGGTGCAGGAATATCTCAAGTTCAATATCAAATACATCAGGGAGGGTTTGGACCCTTTTGCATTTTGGTCTTCAAAAATGGAAGAGTGGCCTGAGCTTACTTGCCATGCCTTGGAGGTTTTGCCCATCAGCCAGCGTTCTCTTAGAACATGTCTTCAGCGCTGCTAGTGCTGTCCTGATGGATAAGCGCATCCGGATGTCCCCTTAACGTGTAGACCACCTAACTTTCAACAAGATGAACAAGTCATGGGTCTCCAAGGACTTTTGCACCCCAATCGCAGACAGTACAGACTAGGCAATAGTGTAGTTTTTAGTGTGCTACATTGATTTCGCGTTATTGCAGTTTGTGACATCTTTGTTGTGGCTTCTGTGTCTGATGTTGCTACTGCTGTTGATGTTATCAATAATTTTTTGACATGTGGAGACTCCTGGGTGGATCTCTATCTGGTGTGTTTCCTGCAGTGGAAGGGGTGTCAGTCCGCATTATACTGTTTCTACTCTGGTGAAATTAATGCCACTTTAGTGGTATATGGCCCTCATTTTTGGAAATGTGGAGACTCCTTGTTGGGTCTCCATCTGGTGTGTTTTCTGTAATGGAAGGGATGTCGTTCCCCATTATACTATTTCTACCCTGGTGAAATTGATGCCACTTTAGTGGTGTATGGCCCTAATTTTTGGAAATGTGGAGACATCTGATTGGGTTGCCATCTGGTGTGTTTCCTCTAGTGGAAGGGGTGTCAGTCCCTATTATACTATTTCTACTCTGGTGAAATTGATGCCACTTTGGTGGTGTATGGCAATAATTTTTTGAATTGTGGAGACTCCAAGTTAGGTTTCCTTCATGTGTGTTGCCTGTAGCAGTAGGGCTCCCAGACTGGCAGGCCTGCACTTTCAGTCAACTACCTGTGTTACTATTCTTAAATTTTTCTACCAATAGTAGTCTATGAAACTGATGTTTGTGCCTCCTGAGTGTGGCTGAGCATAAAAGCAGTTTGAGCTGTTGCATGAGGTATCAGGGCTCCCAGCACAGCAGGCCTACACAAGTCCCTCACCCACCTGGTTTTAATTTAAACCTAAATTCAAAGCTGTAAATGCTAGCCCAGACCCTGATATCTCATGCATGGCCCATGCCTGACTGCTGCTTTGCCGCTTCAAAATTTCAACTGTGGGTCAATTGATCAGTCAACTACCTGTGTTACTATCCTTACTGAGACGATACAGCTTATTATCTTAATCAGCCAGACAATTAGATTTGTTAAGCCAAGAGAAATACACTATTATCTTTATGTTGACTTGTGAATGTATGTGTATTTCTGTGGCTGGTAAAGAAGAACAGACCAGTATTTGTATAAAAGTGAATGTTGACTTGTCTTTGTTTGGAAACAATGATGTTTGCTAGTATGCTATTGACTTATTGTACTACGCCAGCTAGATGTGAATTTAAAGAGCAGGAAAGATACATACTATGTAAATAGATTAGCTCAAACAATGAGACCTGAGCCCTGTGAGTGCTGCCCTTTCCCCTCCAACCTGTGACTGATGACCTTAGCCACATATGTTAAAAATAAAAAGGGTTTGTCTATCCTGCTGCAAAGATAATTGAAAGAGACTTTGCAAGGAGAATCAAAGATCAGACTCTCTGATACCATCAGCTTGGAAGCATGGCTTTAACCAAAGAGACACAGATTTGGATTCTACATGATTCCAACCTAAGGGTATATGGCCCTGACTGGAAAGATATGGATCTGCTCCATTGACCATCAGAGAGCCCATGGATACATTTGGGAAGACCAGGTTGGGATGATGAAGACACCTGGCCCCATAGATATGTTGTTTGGGGTTGCCAGGTGGGACCCGCTGGTCACCTGGAACTCATGGAGACATTCAGAGAAGCCAAATTGGGACCAACCGGTCATCTGGCCCATGGAAACACTCAGAGAGGCCAGGGTGGGACCCTCAGGTTTCCTGGCCGCATACCTTGATGGACTGCTAGCTTCCTAGGCTTGCCGCTACCTTCTCTCTGTGGGGGCCCGCCAGAACCGGGGGGCCACTTGTTGAGGTAGTTGGCCCTGGAAGTCCCAAAGTTGCAGCTGTTCTATCCCAGGCGGGCAGAGCAGAAGGGTGAGAATGTGTAATGTTTTACCATCTTAGGTATTTGCTGGGACTGTTCTGTGTGTTTATTGTCCATTTTGTTGGTTCAATAAATATTGCCACGTTGTTTTACCCTCACCCTGTGTTGTCTGAGTAGTATTACGTCCATGGAAGACCCCGTGTCTTCACACTTACATTTTTCTACCAATAGTATTCTATGAAACTGATGTTTGTGCAACCTGAGTGTGGCTGAGCAGAAAAGCAGCTTGAGCTGTCGCATGAGGTATCAAGGCTCCCAGCACAGCAAGCCTACACCGGTCCCTCACCCATCTCATATTAATTTGAAGTTAAATTCAAAGCTGTAAATGCTGGCCCATACCCTGATACGTCATGCATGGCCCATGCCTGACTGCTGCTGTGTCATTATAAAATTTAGACTGTGGGTCAATTGATGCCACTTTTCCTGGTGTCTGCTCCTAATTTGAGCTGTTTTGGCAGCTTCTGGGCCCTTCTGAAGGTGTTGTCTATGCGTTTGGTTTTGCCTCCCATTGAATTCAATGGGGTTTGGAAATGTTCAACAAACTGTTTGGTGAACATCGATAAATTCGTCAATAAGTTTGAATCGAACCTTGAAAAGTTCGCTCATCTCTAGTTGTTACTTTTTGGCAATAGACACTGCTAAATTGTTACCATTATTTATACTTATTTATACAATATTACTTGCCAATATTGACATCCAGCCTTCTAAGAGGTATACAGTAGTGGTGCATATAGCCACAGGCCCCCTTTACACCCATTCACTGCCTCCAAATGCACGACTGGATGCTGAGGTTCCATTTAACAAAGGAGCATTCCAACGTCAAGCACGGTAAATCTGGTTTCAGGATATGACTTTCTTTCATAATCAAAGATGAACATGACTTCAGGATCAGTGGCTGTGGGTTCGGAGGTGACTGATGAGGCAAATCCGGGTCCTGAAGGTTCGCCCACATATGTGGTGTCACGCTTCTGCCAGAAGCAAGACGGTACACAAAGAGACTAAAGGGAAGGGGAGCTCTGCCACTAGGGAAAGATTAAAGGGGAGCACCTCTGACACTTGGCCTGGGCAACCCTAATCTCCCTAGCATCCCTAGACGAGTTATTTCACCCCATGTGGTGATCATGTTCCTATCCATATCTTACCCTGAGATTGACCCTTGTTAGTGCGTAAGGCAGCAGGAATGCTAGTCCTGCTCTAACATAAAGACACAGAGAAAAGAAACAGCAAGGATAAGGTGAGGTAAACAAAATAGGAGATAAGGTAAGAAAAACACTCAAACTTCCAAACAGATATCTCCAGAGATGACTCCTAGACATCTCTCTTCACACAGCTCACACATCCAGCTCCAAGCCAAGTGATCACTGGCACTACTCAAGCTAAGAGGTGAGCATTTATACCAGAGGAGAGTGGTGAACTCAGAACGGCTGAGATAACTCCCGATAAAGAGCACTAGGAAACAAACAGAACTATTTAACCCTTTCAACAACAGAGCAAGGGAAATCTGCACAGCTAACTGGAAGGTAAAGCAGATCCATCCAGTGCAAGTGCATGTGTATCCACACGCCACAATTTTCTGACCCCTCTCTGTTGCGGTTTCCCTGTGACAGCAGGAGAGTGTGCTACCCAGATAGGTGAAATTGCCGACTGCTTCGAGGTTGTGTTCCTTCACCATAATCCGTGGCTCCTGGTATAGTTTTCCTGGAGCAGGTTGGTACATAACTTCGGTTCTTCTAGTATGATAATGAGACCAAGGTTGTTGCAATCTTGTGAAAAACAGTCCATTTCACGCTGCATCTGCTGCTCTGTGCTGGCTTTGAATGCGCAATCATCAGGAATCAAAAACTCATGGATGACAGTCTCATGCACCTTTGTAACAGCATTCAGTCGTCTGGGATTGATTAGCTTGCTGTCAGTTCTGGACCTAACATAGATTCAATCATCGCAGTGGCCTCCAATTTGTCTCCATCATTCAGGACCTTCACCATCATACCATCATGGAGTTGCTGGATGATTGTGATGAATTTTCTCAGGCAGCCAAACTTTCCCATGATTTTCCACAGACCATCTCTGCTGACTTTGTCGAAAGCATTGGTAAAGTCGACAAAGGTCATGAAAAAGTCATTGCATTGCTCCTGGCACTTTTCCAGGAGTTTAAACATCGCGAAGACCTTATCTGCCATCCACATTCAGCACGGATGCCACATTGACCTTGCACAAGGTGCTGAAGGAAGTGGTTGAGCAAGCGACGTGCCAAAATCTTCCCAGCAGTGCACAGAAGGAAGATGCCTTGATGGTTGGTGCAAGATTGGCGGTTGCTTTTTCTCTTGTAGATGTGGATTATGCTGACATCTTTCAGCTGTTGTGGAACCTGTTCCTTTCTTCACATGGACTGAAATAATTTAGTCATTATTTGCATCAGTACAGGGTGCCTGCTTTGCATATTTCAGCAGTAATAGTAAAGTCATGTGTGGCACACGTCTTGAGGAGCAGAAGGCCATTACTTTTACACTTGCCAATGCTGCGTCTCCTAATGACTCCTTCACAGTTTTGATGGTCTGTTCCCACTCTGGCATTAAAGTCTCCGAGTATAATTAGCTTGTCTGACTGTGGGATTGAGGAGATAAGTGTGTTATCTTCTTCATAGTCATAGAACTTATCCTTAACGTCATTTGGATTGGTCATGGTGGGAGCATACTGTAAGCACAAATCAGACGAGCACGCTCCTTGTTTGTAAATGGGAGCTGCAGTGTCATCAAGTAGCTGTTGATGCCCTCCGGAAGCTGGGCAAGTTTTCAGACAAGTTAACGTTTGATAGCAAATCCCTTGCCTTCTTCTCATCCTTAAGTGCTGCCTCGACCACTCCAGAAAAGTGTGTATTCACCACTATGCTTTGTGAGTTGACCCTTATCTGCTAAGCGCGTTTCCCTGAGAGCTGCTATGTCCAAGTTGTAGCGAACTACCTCGTTAGCAACCAGTGTCAGTTTTCTCTCTGGTCTGTCTGCCTTGATATTATCTAGCGGAGTTCTTATGTTCCATAAGCCAAGGTTCAGTACAATCATTTTCTTCTTTGTGGGTCCACCGCTATGAGGGATACCCGCCAGCTGCAGTAGGCTGGCCAGGGCAAGGTGAAGCAGACTATGTTAGAGGCACCTTTTCTAGCCCCTTTCTCCATGGAGGGGAGAAAAGTGATCCTAACAACCAGGGGGCTGCTGGACTCCACTGCTACTTTGGTCTAGTGGGGAGTGACCCTATGCCCTGAGCTACCTGTGTGCAGGTTTGTGACTGCACCTTCTAATGATTCCACAGCTTCCAATGATTCCATACCTATTGCTTCACCGCTCCCCCATAGCCACTTAGAAGCACAATGATTGAAGTCATGACTTGCACTTAACTTGGATTAAAGTGAGGTCATCAGCCTTGCTCTCTCATCCGTACCTATCAAGTCAAGAGCTAGTTGAGACAACTGGAGATAGGTAGGAATGCAATGGATGGTCAGCAGTGTCCTATATGTGCCTCGCTGCACCTTCTCAGAGCTCCATAATGCTTTTGTGGGACTCGCTTTTCTGACCGTTGAATCTTAGATGGTTTCTTCCCACAGTCTGCTGAATACAATCTTCACATACACGGGTAGGTAAACCCTTAAAGTGGGCCATAAAACTGACAGCTACCCTCACCTGGTATGGCCTGCCTACTGAGGCGGGGTTCCAGGTTGTACGCACTGCCGCATGCTAGCAATGACTTGGAGGTACAGGTGCGAGTTACATACCAGATGAGGACCAATGATTTGTGGGCTGTCCTCCACCAGAGGTGCTACCTCTATTTGGACACCCCATAGACCCTACTGCGGTACTGCCCACCTAACTGGCACGAATGTCATTCATCAATTTTTTACACAAAGGAGGCTAGTTTATACAGGGGTGTGTTTAAAGGGGTTGTTCACTACTTTATATGATCCCCCAATGTATTCCCCCAGGGCCCATAAGTGTTTCTCTAAATACCTTGTGGTGCCTTTTCTGGCCGCTCACAGGCATCACATGACCCCTTTTGCAGCCGGCTCTGATATCCGCTGATGTCACGTCAAGTTCCGGCTGCAGCAGGGGGTACTCACTTCTGCGTTCCACGGTGGATGCTGGGCTGTGGGTGGGGTTACCCATCACGTCATACCCGGCATCCACCGCACGCTCTCCCTCTCCTCATTCACTGGGAAAGCGAGCGTGGATGCTGGGTGTGACGCACAGGGTAACCCCGCTGTCACACCAGGTGTGAATGCAATACAGCGGGGAAAGGTAAAGGGAGCCCGGACCCTAGGGAAAGGGGAAGTGGTGACCTCCTAAACTGGTCTAGCGTCACCCTATCTTCCCCTACCGTGCCTATACAGCCTCCGCAGCTGTCGCTGATCATGTGCCTCGCCCTACTATCCCTGGTGTAAGGCTACAACTGGGTAAGAAAGGAGATGAGCACTAGTCAACCTCCACTAGCACTCTAATGACAAAAGGGGAAGACAATACAGGGGAATTACAACTTAGCTTTAGAAGAAACTCCAACAGGGCACACGGCCTCACTACTTTAAAGAGGATGTGATGCTACTTCAGCCAAGTTCCAAGAAGGAATGTGTATAACCGGCGACGCCCACCTAGAGAGACCAGGTATATATACACCCAGGTCAGAAGGAGGTAGTCGCTGGGCCCTAAAGACAACCTCATATCTAGGAAGCAGTCTGCAATGCCAAATGTGGAAATCTCCTACAGGCCACTGTAGGGCGACTATCTGTCACCTCTGACACACCCGTGACACCCGCTCACAGCCCACCATCCACCGCGAGGAGCGCGTCACTTGACATGACATCAGTGACAGGTCACGTGATGCCTCTGAGTGACCACCGATAGCGCCGCTCAGAGGCAGAAAAGGCACCGCAAGGTATTTACAAAAACACTTCTGGGCCCCGGGGGGATACATTGGGGGGTTCATATAAAGTATTGGACAAGTTCTTTAACAGTTTAAAAAAAAAATACAATATACCCAGCATACCACTGGTTTAGTTAGCTGTATCTAGCTGGTAAATTCCCTTAAATAACACAATAAGTTACCTTTACTGTCAAAGAAAATATTGAAAATATTCTTTCTCCCCCTGAAGCTCCTCTCACCCCTCCCTTATCCACCATTTGTTGAAGGACCAAGAACTGACACCTGGACCATCTGCTCTTATGCAAATTAGCCCACACAGCAGAAGGGGCTTGTAAACAAATGCTAGCACAAGGAAAGGTGCTAAAAACCCAATTAGAATTCGAGTGTGCTTTCCCCTGACACAGACCTGCGACAATTTACATCTAGCTGAGGAAACTTTATTCCCAGGACGTCAAAGGGAATTTAACAGAGGTCTGCCAGCCGGGACGGAGCCGACCTGAAATATGGAATATTGGAAGTTCCATAATTCCGATAATAGTGGGGCCTATAATTTTAGTGGCAGGGTCAGCCAAGGAACAATATGCTTATTTTCCCGTCACTGTGAGCCCCTTCAGGGAGCTGTGGCGCAAAAGTACCGGAATAATGGATCGCAGCTACGCGATGTGTGACCTCTAAAGAAAGGCAAATTCATAACAGGAAATATGGCATCGTTTGCAAGCTTTTGCTATCAACGAGCAATAAGTTATCCCAGAAGTTAGCAATTTTAATAAAAATGTGAAGGCTTGAAGGCCAGCCCACGTGATGCCAGCATAGGGGGTGTGTGGGCCAGGCTCCCCCTTCAGCATAAAACAATCCACTGAGAATGGCTCAGTATTCATTGCCGGGGGTATATATTTATTATAAGCAACGGATCCCGTTTGGTAACGGTCAAATCAATCTGGAATGTCTCCCCTCCACTTATATTGAATCGTCTTTAAAATTGTATAGTAAGTTTCTTCTTTAATCCTTATTATTTTGTGTAACTGCATACGTATTGTATTGTCCCCTTTGTAAAATCCTTGTATATTTTTCATAACACTGCCTCCCTTTTGGATTAAGTATAAAATTTAATAGTCCTGTTTCTTTTGTCCTGTAATCGTTCCCTCCCCTGAAGCCATATACGCTACCAAAATGCAGGCGTCCTGTCAGGCCTGTATTATAGTTCAAACTTGGCCGGGCTATCGTGAAGCTGGCAATACCTGTACAAGCTGGCAGTAACCGTACAGGGGTGTATACACATATTCCATGCGTTGGAATCCGGAGGTGTGACGCCATACACTTTCTGCTCGCTTGCCGATAACTACGTAGTGAGTAATCAGGATCGTGTGCTTGCCAATCCCTGATGAAATCCTGACAGAGTGACGGCAACGGTGAGATATTGTGTGATCTCCCAGTGTCGTCTCTGATGTCCCTGACATAGGTAAACACTTAAAGTGGGCCATAAAACTAACAGCTACTCTCACCTGGTATGGCCAACCTACTGAGATGGGGTTCTAGGGTGTACCCACTGACGCATCCTAGCAGTGACTTGGAGGTACAGGTGCGAGTTAAGTACCAGATGAGCACCAAAGATTTGTGGGCTGACCTCCACCAGAGGTCCTACCTCTATCTGGACACCCTATAGACTCTACTGCGGTAGTGCCCACCTGACTGGCACGAATGTCGTTCATCAATTTTTTACACAAAGGAGGCTAATTTATCAAGGGGTATGTTTAACAGTGTAACAAAATACAATATACCCAGCATACCACTCGTTTAGTTAGCTATATCTAACTGACAAGTTCCCTTAAATAACACAATAATAAGTTACCTTTACATAAGCACACATGCTACAAACACACATCAATCACACATTAGTCACATGCCATGCAAGTTTTAGAGACATGCAACACTTGTAACTCAAACATTATACACATGACAAATACCCGTGATGTGCCAAAGTCAGTTACATACCAAGACACATGATGCACACATGTCACACACACCTCACACGTGATACAAATATATTACTCACACATAACATACTTGATGCGCACATGTCTCTCACAAATTTCATACATAATGAACACACATCACACATATTACATACATACATATTACATACATAACACACTCATCACTCACACATTATATACATGATGCACACATCTCTCACACACTAATGGGTAAATCTGTCTTCGCTCACTTTTGCATCAATAGCTGAGTCGGGCAGGTGACTAGAGATGAGCGGTGTTCGACTAGAACTGTTCGCCAATCTCAAATTCGAGCTGTTTTGGGCGGTGTTCGAGTTGTTCGACGAACCCGAACGATTTGCAAAAAATTCGGCTGTTCGAGGTTATGTTCGATAACTGTTCGTGCACCAAAAGCGTGTCCTGCATGTCTGGCGCTATTTAGAGCACCAATCATGCAGGGATTGTCTGCCACTCACTGTAATGCCACAGCCATGGTGGTTGTGGCATTACAGTGATTGCCCAAATCGATGGGAACAGTGCCAACAGTGAAACATGAAAAGCCGGCAATTCAGCAGCGGCATACACCTGTACCCGACAATTTAGAACCGAAAGAATAGAGCTTCACACATAGATTAGATAGATATAAACATGTCAGCCACATATATACGAAGTACAGTGAAAGTGCTGCTTACTGTACTTGTCATTTAGCGTAAAGGATTTATCAAAAAAAATAATAGTGTTTTCATGCATCGTCTCTTTAAAAAAGCCGGCCGGCAATTCAGCAGCGGTACCCGACAATTTAGAATAGAAGGAATAGAGAATCACACATAGATTAGATAGATAGAAACATGTCAGTCACATATATATGAAGTACAGTGACAGTGCTGCTTACTGTACTTGTCATTTAGCGTAAAGGATTTATCAAAAAAAATAATAGTGTTTTCATGCACCGTCTCTTTAAAAAAGCCGGCCGGCAATTCAGCAGCGGTACCCGACAATTTATAACAGACAGAATAGAGCTTCACACATACATTAGATAGATAGAAACATGTCAGTCACATATATATATGAAGTACAGTGATAGTGTTGGTTACTGTACTTGTCATTTAGTATTAAAATAAAGGATTTATTATTAAAAAAATTGGCGTGGGGTTCCCCTTAATTTTAGGCTCTAGCGGAGGTTAAGCAGACGGCTGGGGCAGATGTTTGAAGCCTGGGAAGGGGGTAATACCCACGGAGCTTCCCAGGCTACTAATATCAGCCCCCAGCTGAATACATAGCCTTTACTAGCTATTAAAATGGGGGACCCCCCAAAAAAAATGACGTGGCGTCCCCCCTAATTTAATAGCTAGCAAAGGCTAGGCAGACAGCTGGGGGCTGATATTAATAGCCCAGGAAGGGAGCCATGAATATTGGCCCCCTCCCAGGCTAGAAACACCAGCCGTCAGCCGCCCCAGAAATGGCGCATTCATAGGATGCGCCAATTCTGGCACTTAGCCTCGCTCTTCCACGCTGCCCTGGTGCGGTGGCAGGGGGTAATAGGGTTGGGGTTGATGTCAGCTTATAATGCCAGCTGACATCAAGCCCAGGTTAGTAATGGAGAGGCGTCTATAAGACACCCCCATTACTAACCCCATAGTCAAAGTTAAAAAAAACACAAACACCCAGAATAAAGTCCTTTAATTGAAATAAAGACACAATCCTTTATTGTTCTAAATTAAACCATACTTACCGTCACGCCCATTCCAGCTGAAGCCAACGATCTCCTGCAATAAAAGAAAAATAATAAAGCAACCTCATCCTTACCTTTCCATGGTTCCCACGACAGCTTCAGCTCTGCTACATCGAGATGACAGGCTGGACCGCAGCAGAACGCTGCCATCCAGCCTCTCATCCCGCAGACACTGAGAAGCGCAGACTTGCTTGCGCTGCTCAGCGTCTCTCTGTGACGACATCCAGATGAGCCGAGTTCATGTCCAATGAACTCGGCTCACCTCATGCACGTCACTGACAGCGTGGGAAAATTCTCACGCTGAAGCGGTGAGTGCAGGAGAATTCTCCCACGCTGTCAGTGACGTGCATAAGGTGAGCTCATGTCCAATGAACTCAGCTCACCTCCTGCACGTCACTGACAGCGTGGGAGAATTCTCCTGCACTCAGCGCTTCAGTGTGAGAATTCTCCCACGCTGAAGCGCTGAGTGCAGGAGAATTTTCCCACGCTGTCAGTGACGTGCATGAGGTGAGCCGAGTTCATTGGACAATAACTCGGCTCATCTGGATGCCCTCACAGAGAGACACTGTGGAGCGCAAGCAAGCCTGCGCTTCTCAGTGTCTGCGGGATGACTGGCTGGATGGCAGCGTTCTGCTGCGGTCCAGCCTGTCATCTCGATGTAGCAGAGCTGAAGCTGTCATGGGAACCATGGAAAGGTAAGGATGATGTTGCTTTATTATTTTTCTTTTATTTCAGGAGATCGTTGGCTTCAGCTGGAATGGGCGTGACGGTAAGTATGGTTTAATTTAGAACAATAAAGAATTGTGTGTTTATTTCAATTAAAGGACTTTTTTCTGGGTGTTGTGTTTTTTTTAAATACTTTACTAGAAATTCATGGTGGTCATGTCTAATATTGGCGTGACCCCATGAATTTCGGGCTTAGGGCCAGCTGATAATGCCAAGCTGGCCCTAACCCCTTTATTACCCAGTGAGCCACCGCATCAGGGCCCTGGATGAGTTGGGTACAGCGCCAGAAGATGGCGCTTCTATGAACGCGCCATTTTCCGGGGTGGCTGCAGACTGCAATTTGCAGCGGGGGTGGCCCAGAAAGCTTGGGCCTCCCTGCGCTGCGGATTCCAGCCCCCAGCTGCCTAGTTGTACCTGGCTGGACACAAAAACAGGGCGAAGCCCCACGTCAATTTTCTTTAAATTATTTCATGAAATAATTAAGAAAAAAAGGGCTTCCCTATATTGTTGTGTCCGGCCAGGTACAAATAGGCAGCTGGTGGTTGGGGGCAGCCCGTTCCTGCCTGCTGTACCTGGCTGGACACAAATATAGTGCGAAGCCCCACGTCAATTTTTTTTAAATTATTTCATGAATTTCCTGAAATAATTTAAAAAAATTGAAGTGGGGCTTCGCACTATATTAGTGTCCAGCCAGGTACAGCAGGCAGGAACGGGCTGCCCCCATCCACCAGCTGCCTATTTGTACCTGGCCGGACACAACAATATAGGGAAGCCCTTTTTTTCTTAATTATTTCATGAATTTCATGAAATAATTAAAAAAAATTGAATTGGGGCTTCGCACTATATTTGTGTCCAGCCAGGTACAGCAGGCAGGAACGGGCTGCCCCCAACCACCAGCTGCCTATTTGTACCTGGCCGGACACAACAATATAGGGAAGGCCTTTTTTTCTTAATTATTTCATGAATTTCATGAAATAATTAAAAAAAAAGTACGTGGGGCTTCGCCCTATTTTTGTGTCCAGCCAGGTACAACTAGGCAGCTGGGGGCTGGAATCTGCAGCGCAGGGAGGCCCAAGCTTTCTGGGCCCCCCCCGCTACAAATTGCAGTCCGCAGCCACCCCGGAAAATGGCGCGTTCATAGAAGCGCCATCTTCTGGCGCTGTACCCAACTCATCCAGGGCCCTGGTGCGGTGGCTCACTGGGTAATAAAGGGGTTAGGGCCAGCTTGGTATTATCAGCTGGCCCCAAGCCCAAAATTCATGGGGTCACGCCAGTATTAGACATGACCGCCATGAATTTCTAGTAAAGTATTTAAAAAAAACACAACACCCAGAATAAAGTCCTTTAATTGAAATAAAGACACAATTCTTTATTGTTCTAAATTAAACCATACTTACCATCACACCCATTCCAGCTGAAGCCAACGATCTCCTGCAATAAAAGAAAAATAATAAACCAACCTCATCCTTACCTTTCCATGGTTCCCACGACAGCTTCAGCTCTGCTACATCGAGATGACTGGCTGGACCGCAGCAGAACGCTGCCATCCAGTCTGTCATCCCGCAGACACTGAGAAGCGCAGGCATGCTTGCGCTCCTCACTGTCTCGCTGTGACGGCATCCAGATGAGCCGAGGTCATGTCCAATGAACTCGGCTCACCTCATGCACGTCACTGACAGCGTGGGAAAATTCTCACGCTGAAGTGCTGAGTGCAGGAGAATTCTCCCACGCTGTCAGTGACGTGCAGGAGGTGAGCTGAGTTCATTGGACATGAGCTCACCTTATGCACGTCACTGACAGCGTGGGAGAATTCTCCTGCACTCACCGCTTCAGCGTGAGAATTTTCCCACGCTGTCAGTGACGTGCATGAGGTGAGCCGAGTTCATTGGACATGAACTCGGCTCATCTGGATGTCGTCACAGAGAGACGCTGAGCAGCGCAAGCATGCCTGCGCTTCTCAGTGTGTGCGGGATGAGAGGCTGGATGGCAGCGTTCTGCTGCGGTCCAGCCTGTCATCTCGATGTAGCAGAGCTGAAGCTGTCGTGGGAACCATGGAAAGGTAAGGATGAGGTTGCTTTATTATTTTTCTTTTATTGCAGGAGATCGTTGGCTTCAGCTGGAATGGGCGTGATGGTAAGTATGGTTTAATTTAGAACAATAAAGGATTGTGTCTTTATTTCAATTAAAGGACTTTATTCTGGGTGTTTGTGTTTTTTTTAACTTTGACTATGGGGTTAGTAATGGGGGTGTCTTATAGACGCCTCTCCATTACTAACCTGGGCTTGATGTCAGCTGGCATTATAAGCTGACATCAACCCCAACCCTATTACCCCCTGCCACCGCACCAGGGCAGCGTGGAAGAGCGAGGCTAAGTGCCAGAATTGGCGCATCCTATGAATGCGCCATTTCTGGGGCGGCTGAGGGCTGGTGTTTCTAGCCTGGGAGGGGGCCAATATTCATGGCTCCCTTCCTGGGCTATTAATATCAGCCCCCAGCTGTCTGCCTAGCCTTTGCTAGCTATTAAATTAGGGGGGACCCCACGTCATTTTTTTTGGGGGGTCCCCCATTTTAATAGCTAGTAAAGGCTATGTATTCAGCTGGGGGCTGATATTAGTAGCCTGGGAAGCTCCGTGGGTATTACCCCCTTCCCAGGCTTCAAACATCTGCCCCAGCCGTCTGCTTAACCTCCGCTAGAGCCTAAAATTAAGGGGAACCCCACGCCAATTTTTTTAATAATAAATCCTTTATTTTAATACTAAATGACAAGTACAGTAACCAACACTATCACTGTACTTCATATATATGTGACTGACATGTTTCTATCTATCTAATCTATGTGTGATGCTCTATCTTTCTGTTCTAAATTGTCGGGTACCGCTGCTGAATTGCCGGCCGGCTTTTTTAAAGAGACAGTGCATGAAAACACTATTATTTTTTTAAATAAATCCTTTACACTAAATGACTAGTACAGTAAGCAACACTATCACTGTACTTATTATATATGTGACTGACATGTTTCTATCTATCTAATCTATGTGTGAAGCTCTATTCTTTCTGTTCTAAATTGTCGGGTACAGATGCTGAATTGCCGGCCGGCTTTTTTAAAGAGACGGTGCATGAAAACACTAATATTTTTTTTAATAAATCCTTTACACTAAATGACAAGTGCAGTAACCAACACTGTCACTATGCTTCTTATATGTGTGACTGACATGTTTCTATCTATCTAATCTATGTGTGATGCTCTATTCCTTCTTGTCTAAATTGTCGGGTACCGGTGTATGCCGCTGCTGAATTTGCCGGCCGGCTTTTTTAAAGAGAGTGTCTTCTGAGCAGTTTGTCAGCTTTTGGACACCTTTGCAGGTGTTTTCTATGTGTTTCTATGTGTTTTTGTTTGCCTGCCATTGGTTTTAACGGTGTTCGACGGTGTTCTAAGGTGTTCGACGAACAGTTCGACGAACAGTTCATCGAACATCCCGGTGTTCGACGAACCGAACCGAACCCGAACACTACGGGGGTGGCTCAACACTACAGGTGACATCATATTTACTAATATCTGCTGGGTAGAGATGAGCGGATTAGGCAAAATTCATATTCTTTTGTTCATGTGGATTTTCATGGGAAATTTGATTAGGAGAGAAGTTATTCTCTCTTCTTATGCTCTGTGGTCTCTCTAGACCCAGACCCTAGTAAACATAAGAAAAAAAAATACCTCACCGTTCACCACCTGCCCCACTGTGAGCGGAGTCCCAGGCCTCCCCATGCTAGGCAGGGACTTTCAGCTCTGATGGGCTTGTGAGGGCGCAGAACTCTCTAGGGCCTCATCAGAGCCAGAAGTCCACGTTTACCATGAGAGGTCCTTGGATTCAGCGTTCACGGTGATAACAAGATGCAACAAGAACCAGATGGGTGGAAAGAAATTTGTTTTCTTTTTAAACTTTTATGACCCTTTACAGTTCAGAAAAATGGCAGCCAGCGGCCACCATTTTACAGAACCTATGTGGAAATGAATTACAATTTTGGAATAATTAAGTAAAATTCAATTACACTCAAATATATTTGTTCAGTTGTACTGCTGGGACATGTGCACTTTCCTCTTGACAGGTATCAGTAGACATGATATAATTTGCCCTACTCACCTCTCAATGCAAAAGAGGAGTAAAGTCTGATTAGCCATTTAAATTCCTGTGAATGTCAGTAAAACGTTGCATACATGCTGTGCAGATGTCACACATTGCATACATGTTGTACACATCACATCCAGATTACATACATGCTGTAAAAGCATCATAAACATGTCATTCACACGGCAATACCCTTTACATTGTACCTGGATTCTACACACTAGCACCCTCTGTGATAATTCACGGGCATAATATGTGGTTTGACTCAGGCAGCCCACAGGTCTCATCAAGCCACGCTCCAAATTAGCAAAGGCTTTAGAGAAAATTGCACAAAAACTGTATTTTATCTACATATAGCAGTACTTCCCATCATTGTGAACAGTTACTAGCTGACATGGGACCCCTCTCCTCCTGGACACTTGTCGCCCCCTAGCAAACATTAGTTTTATCCTGTGAGCTACAGCCCTAATTACCCTGTGCCTCCTTACAGCTGTACAGCACCATACAGTAATAATGTCCCCTTTTGCTACCTTATAATAATTCCCCTATGCCTCCTTTAATAATACTTCCCCTTGACCCCTTATATTAATGACCCTGCACCTCCTTATAATAACACAAACACCCCCTGTGCTTTCTTATAATAATGCCTCCTTGCTTCCTCTGTAACAATAATGACTTTCCATTGTGCCTCCTTATAAGGTTTCATTCACACTGGATTATAACTCAGATTGCACTTGGCCCAATGTTATTCAATGAGGCAGTACAGATCCGCATATTTTTTCTCAGGTGTGAATCACATGCTGCGATTTCACTCTGAAATCTGATGAGAGTGAGAAAAAAATTGCATGCCATATGGACCTTCAGTATGGCATGCTATTTTTATGGATACATGCAATTCTGCAGCATAGGAAATTGTAAGTGGTTCTGTGAAAGATTAATAACTGCTGAGTGAATAAACGGATTGCACATGAACAGCACACAGATTACAAGTGAAAAAAATTCGGCCAACATTTTTTAAATACGCTAGTGTGAGCGTACCCTAATAATGACCCTCAGTGTCTCTTTATTGTAATAAGGCTCTGGAGCAGGTGCAAAAATAGAAATAAGAGACCCCATAGAAAAAGTCCAATCACATCATAGTCACAGAAGGGCATATCTCCCATTTTTTTAAGTAACGGAGAAGGATATGCATTGCAGCACTTAGTTATTTTGCTCCTACTAAAGTCCCTAAGTGGTCTCACCCACTATGATACCCCTTTTGTGACCACCGTAGAGTATTATGCCCCCACACGGTATGATGACCCCATAAACCCTGTACAAAGTATGATGCCCCACAGCACCCCACACAGTAAGATGGTCACCACAGCCCCCAATATACAATATGAGGTGCACCACAGACCCCCATATAAAGTATGATGTCCCCCATAACCACCTGATTAAGTTTGATTTACCTCATAATCACCCCATACAGTATGAAGGTCACCACAGCCCCCCCATAGTATAATGTACCCCATAGACCTCCACACAGTATAATATCCACCACAGCCCTCACACACTATGAAGATCCCCCACAAACCAGTATATAGTATGATGGTCCCTCAACAGCCCCCCATATAGTAAAATGGTCCCCCCAACAGTCCCCCATATAGTATGATGGTCCCCCAAACAGTACCCTATATAGTATGATGGTGCACCCCACAGCCCCTCATAAAGTATGATGGTCCCTCAACATCACCTTATATAGTATGATTGTCCCCTAAACAGCCCCCTTATATAGTATGATTGTCCCCTTATCAGCCTCCCATATTGTGTGGTGGTCCCCCACAACCCCTCCAAAATAAAAAAAAATCCTTCTACTCATCTAATCCAGGCTCCTCATCCTTTACACCATCTGTCTTCTCTTCTATCCAGTCTATTATTGGACGCTGGCGATGCAATGCAGTGATGTCATCACACCACTGACGTCACCTGCATGTGCCAGTCTCTGACAGGCCCTCGGCAGAACGTATGCATGTGGCCTGCCTGAGTAAGTGATGAGCCTGCGGCTCTGTGCTTCGTCACAACTGTTAATAGTATTGGTTTGTGGGAAAACATAGAGTTGCCTTCGGGTTGTGCATGCCAAAAGCATATACCTTGTCTGTCTACAGTCATGGCCAAAAGTTTTGAGAATGACACCAAAATTATATTTTCACATGATCTGCTGGCCTCTGGTTTTTATTAGTGTTTGTCTGATGTTTATATCACATACAGAAATATAATTGCAATCATATTATGAGTACCAATAGGTTATATTGACAGTTAGAATGAGTTAATGCAGCAAGTCAATATTTGCAGTGTTGCCCCTTCTTCTTCAAGACCTCTGTAATTCTCCCTGGCATGCTCTCAATCAACTTTTGGACCAAATCCTGACTGATAGCAGTCAATTCTTGCATAATCAATGCTTGCATTTTGCCAGAATTTGTTGGTTTTTGTTTGTCCACCAGTCTCTTGATGAGATGGGGAGTTTCCAGGCCATGGACCCAAAATCTCTATGTTTTGTTCCATGAGCCATTTAGTTATCACCTTTGCTTTATGGCAAGGTGCTCCATCATGCTGGAAAAGGCATTGTTGGGCGCCAAACTGCTCTTGGACGGTTGGAAGAAGTTGCTCTTGGAGGACATTCTGGTACCATTCTTTATTCATGGCTGTGTTTTTAGGCAAGACTGTGAGTGAGCCGATTCCCTTGGCTGAGAAGCAACCCCACACATGAATGGTTTCAGGATACTTTACAGTTGGCATGAGACAAGACTGGTGGTAGCGCTCACCTCTTCTTCTCCGAATAAGCTGTTTTCCAGATGTCCCAAATAGTGTTGAGCCACCCCCGTAGTGTTCGAGTTCGGTTCGGTTCGTCGAACACCCGTGTGTTCGCCGAACTGTTCGTCGAACTGTTCGTCGAACACCTTCGAACACCGTTAAAACCAATGGCAGGCAAACAAAAACACATAGAAACACATAGAAAACACCTTCAAAGGTGTCCAAAAGCTGACAAACTGCTCAGAAGACACAACTAACACATGGAAAAGTGACAAGTACATATAGTCATGCGAAAAGAAAAGAGGTGGAGGAGTAAAAGGAGGGGGAGACACAGATATAGGCATGTCATGCCCTTCTAAAATCCAAAAAGTGAGAAGCCGAGACGGCCAGTCCGCTCCTGCCCGTGCCACCTCCGTGTCGCCGGGTTTGTGCCAGAGCCGCGGTGAACCCTGACGGCCAGCCCCCCTCTCCCAATACTGGTGCCTGTCCGCTGGTGGGTCGAGAGAGCCCCCCTGTGGTGGAGGCAGCTCTAAGCTTTTTAATTTAAATTGTCCCTCTAATTTGAATGAATACACTTTAAATCCATTTACAAGGATCTATTGGAGGGCAAGTCTCATGCCAGCAGCCGCGTAATTCCAGCTCCAGTAGCGTCCACTAAAGCTGCTGCAGTTAAAAAGCTTTTATAAGGATCGAGCTCGGCTATCCACCGCAAGGCATCCTATTGCCAGTCCCAGCCCCTATGCCTTGGGGTGCCTCCTGATGCTCTTCACTAAGTATACCGTGGTCCCGAAGCATTTCCTTTGAAAAAATTAAGTGTCCAAACTACAGGTGGTGTAGCTTGCTTAACAGCCGGGATAATCCGCTGACTAGCAGACACTGCTACTAGGCACAAAGTATTTCCTGGGCTAGATGCAGTTAAAAATTTGTAAGTAGATACTCTCGTTGGATGCTGAGAAAGCATTCCATAGAGTCTCCTGGCACGCCATATATGATTCTCTTAAAAAGCTTGGGGTAGGGGTCTAGGGGACCCTTTTATAGCCAAAATCACGGCCCTGTATCACAATACGTCACCTAGGCTGAAGATAAATGGAACTGTAGCACCGAGGGCTCGGTTGCTACAGACGTATTGCACCTCACCCAGAGGTGTGATATCTCACTCTCAGATAAGGATGGAGTGTGGATCAGGACCCGACACCCGCATGCATTACACCACATTGCCGTGGGGCAGGGCGACCAATATGCCCCTGAGATGGGCACGACAGTCCCTGTCCCTGGCTGGAGTGGGGGGAGGGAACACTGAGGAAGGGGAACCCTGCAGTGCAGGAGCAGGGAGGAAGCAGTTCCTGGGTGCATTGAGAAGGGAGTATAAAAGGTGGGCACCATCTTAGTTCAGTGCAGAGAAGTCTGAGCAGAAGTGGCAGGGAGCAGGGGCTCTGCATGAGCTCTGCTCCGGAGGCGGGCCTAGTAACAGAGGCCCAGGCCTGCAAGAGGGAGAAGGAAGGAAGAGGAGCGGAGAAGGCTCCAGGAACGAGGAATGAAGGGATCCCAGGGGTGCGGACGGGCGAGTCGCCACCGCACGCCCGAATCCACCTGCGTGGAGGGGTCAGGCCAAAGGGGGAGACCGGTCCCCGAACTAGTGGAGGCAGGAAACGACCCTCAGCTAGAAACCGGAGGCTCTGACATTTTATGTGGCACAGCCCCTTGCTCCACCCGCTAGGAAGGCACCACATAGGGTCAGGGAAACTGGCGCCAAGTTTACCAAGAGGAGGCCCGAGGCAGCCGGACAGAAGTGTTGGTAAGAAAGGCCAGACAAAGGACACACAAAGGGGGTCCTGTGAAGCGCTCCAAAGTTATCTGGGAGTTGTCTGAGCCCCTCACCTGGTGAGCACAGTACGACGTGGGCAGCCGTTACCTGCAGACATGGTCTGGATAATAAGAACTGTGAGTAAAGGCCCTGAACTGCATCACTGACTCCGTGTCATTACTGCTGCTGCCCTGCACCATCACCCCCATCCTCCGCATACACTGCCCTGAGGCTATACTCCTCCCGTGGGGAGTTATGCTACGCTCTGCTGCACCCACAACACCAGCCTTAGCGGTCTGCCCTGTAGCGGCGGTTCACTCTGACCGCAATCCACGGGTGGCGTAGTCGGACATTTAAACATCAAAACCACATAAATAGTTCCGCCACTGGTTTGACCGCCCTGAGCCACGGAACCGGATCGCCGCCACGAAGACTACAACCACCAGCATCCACCAAAAAGGGTCCGGCTCCGGGTGTCCCAAGGCCCAGGGGGTGCGTCAGAACATTTTCATCACCTTTCACAATCACCAATGGGACAAGGCAGGGATGTCCTCTGTCCCCTCTCTTATACATCCTAGTGACGGAGCACCTGCTTTCATCAATTCGCCATAACCCCAATATTAGGTGGATTGAGGTGGGAGGCACCGAGTACAAGTGCTCTCTATTTGCTGATGATGTCCTAGTATATATCACTCAATCACATATATCCATCCCTGCTGTTATGGCTGAAATAGATCACTTTGTTACATGGTAAAATTTTAAAATCAATGCAGCGAAGTCTGAGGCCCTCGATGTCTCCCTCCCTAAATCCATGTAGGATTCCATCCAGTCCAACTTTCCCTTTGCCTGGCCCTCACAGGGTATCAAATACTTAGGAATTCCTATTCATAGAGACCTCTCCCATCTATGTTATCTTAATTTTGGGCCCTTTACTGAACAATTCCATACAGACCACGGTTGGCAAGTTAGAACTGTAAGATTCACTACGTGAACCACTGGTGTTTTGTGGAAAAGCACATGTACACCGCGTTCCAAATTATTATGCAAAAAGTGTTTAGGAGTGATAAGGGAAGAATTTGTTTGTTTGTCAGTTAAACTCATTGATGGTGATGTGTGTCAGGGCTCTTTATATCACTGTAAGCAATTGCAGACACCTGTGCTAATTAGTTTGGCAGGTGTGTCCAATGAAAGGCAAGACTACTTAAGAAGGCTCTCTCACATTATTAAGCAGCCTACATTTTCTGCCAAAATGGGAAAGAAAAAGGATGTGTCGGCTGCTGAGAAGCAACAAATTGTGGTGTGTTTAGGTCAAGGCATGACTACAATCAACATTGTGCGATGATCAGGATGAAGTGTCTTGGCAATCAAGAAGTATGTAGCTGATTCACAGTACACACGTGTGCGTGCTGATAAGGGCAAATTGAGGACTCTTTCCTACAGGCAATTACGTCAGGTTGAAAGAGCAGCGGCAAAAAAGCCTTGTCATAGCAGCAGACAAGTTTTTGAAGCTGCTTGTGCCTCCAACGTCCCCCGAACAACAAGATGCAGGGTCCTTCAGAGGTTTGCAGCTGTGCATACGCCATCCTGTCGACCTCCTCTATCCACTTCACACAAGCAGAAACGGCTCCAGTGGGCCAAACATTACATGAAGACTGATTTCAAAACTGTTTTGTTCACGGATGAGTGCCGTGCAGCGCTCGATGGTCCAGATGAATGGAGTGGAGGATGGCTGGTTGATGGACACCCCACGCAAACACGGCTACAGCGCCAACAAGGAGGAGGTGGAGTAATGTTTTGGGCTGGAATCATGGGGAGAGAGATTGTCGGCCCCTTTAGGATCCCTGAAGGCGCTAAAGATGAACTCCATAATGTATGTGGATTTTCTCAAACAGCACTTCCTGCCATGGTTCAAGAAGAAGAACCGTGTATTTCACAGCAAGATCATTTTTCTGCATGATAATGCACCATCTCATGCTGCACATAAAACATCTGCATCTCTGGCTGATATGGACATAAAAGGGGACAAACTTATGGTGTGACCCCCATGCTCCCCTGACCTCTACCCCATTCAGAACCTTTGGAGCATCATTAAAAGGAGTGTCTATGATGGCGGGAGGCAGTTCACATCTAAGCAACAGCTCTGGGAGGGTATTCTGTCCTCATGCAAAACAATTGAAGCAGAAACCATCCAAAACCTGACAAATTCAATGGACGAGAGAGTTCAGAAGCTCCTTTCGAACAAGGGGTCCTATGTGAAAATGTAACATCACCTAGAATAAAGTTTTGAGTTGAAAACTGTTTGATTTCAGTTTCTAACAACCTGCTAATGCTTATAATTTCAAAAATGACCATTTTTTTGGTCTTTATTAAAATGAAAAGGTTGATCGAAAAGTTTGGGGGATCTAAGAGTGTGGCAACCCAGTAGTCATGATTACTTCGAATTCTGACAATATGAGGGTCATGCTGCAGGTAGTGCAGCAAGAAGGCACTTATGTGTCTTGCGCATCTCGGAGCCCCAAAATTATTTTCCGGGCTAGATGCAGCTAAAAATTATTTTTAATTTTAAATCTGGTGAAGCTTATTATAGATGGCCTAATAGGATCAGTGCTGCACACTGCTACAAAGCCCAAATTATTTTCCAGTCAAGATACAGATAAACATGATTAGTAATTTGAAAGCTTAAAACGGTTGGTAGGGTGATTTTAACCAATCATCAAGCTTTTACTCTCCCCAGGATGACACAGGGGTACAAAAGTCGTTTCGGATCCATGATTTGTTCATCTTTATGAACGTGAGTCTGTCTACATTATCAGTGGAGAGCCGCGTGCGCTTATCTGTCAGCACACCACCAGCAGCGCTGAACACACGTTCAGACAGAACGCTGGCTGCGGGGCATGACAAGATCTCCAAGGCGTAAGTGGCTAGCTCCGGCCATTTATCCAGATTGGAAGCCCAAAAAGAGCAAGGGTCCAGTGACACAGTCGTGGCTTCAATGTTTACTTGGAGATACTCCTGTACCATCGTCTCTAGGCGTTGACTATGTGTCAGACTTCTTGTCTCCTGTGGCCTTGCAAAGGATGGGCTAAAAAAGTGGTGAAATGATTCCGCAAAATTGATGTTACCAGCAGATACTGTGGTTCTGTTACGGTTTGAGTGCTGAACACTTGACGGTCCCACGGTTGGCAAGTTGGAACTGTGAGATTCACTACGTGCACCACTGGTATTTTGTGGAAAAGCACATGTAAGATTCTGCAACAGTCTCTGCTGATACTCCTGCATGCGTGCATCCCTTTCTATGGCAGGAATAATTTCTGCAAATTTACTTTTGTACCGGGGATCTAACAGTGTGGCAACCCAGTAGTCAGGATTATTTCTAATTCTCACAATTCGAGGGTCATGTTGCAGGTAGTGCAGCAAGAAGGCACTCATGTGTGTTGCGCATCCAGGAGCACCAAGTCCCTGTTGTGTTGGTGGCGAGGTAACAATCATGCTTCCTTCCTCTGTCCTCTCCCCCCAACCTCGCACAACAGAAATGTGATCAAGGTCTCCCTCATCTGATGAGTCTTCCATCAGTTCGTCCTCCACTTCTTCCTGGGCTCCTGCACCTTCCTCACTAGTTTGGCTGCTACCATGCGCCCTGGTTAAACCATCTCCCCCACCCTCACATGCCTGCCGCCTTGGTGCTGCCGACCGTCTGGACCTTGCAGATGTTAGCCCTTCCGCATACAACTCCTCCTCCTCTACTTCCTCCACCTCCTCTTGTGCCACCACCTGACTCCGAATTCTGTTTAACATGTGCTCCAGCATGTAAATCACCGGAATAGTCATGCTGATAATGGCATCGTCAGCACTAAACATCTTCGTCGCCATTTCAAAACTGTGCAGAAGGGTGCATAGGTCCCTGATCTGAGACCACTCCTCCAGCGTGATTTGCCCCACCTCTGAATCTCGTTGGCCCAGGCTATACGTCAGAACGTATTGCACCAGGGCTTGTCGGTGCTGCCACAGTCGCTGCAACATGTGCAGAGTTGAATTCCACCGGGTAGGCACATCGCATTTTAGCCGGTGAAGTGGCAGGCCCAACGACTTCTGTAGAGATGTAAGTCGCTGAGCTGCGGGAAGCGAACGGCGGAAGTGAGCACACAGCGACCGTGCCCTCTGCAGAAGGCCATCTAGTCTGGGATAGTGGGCTAAAAATTGCTGGACAACCAGGTTCAACACGTGAGCCATTCAAGGCACGTGTGTGACATTGCCCCGGCGAAGGGCCGCACCCAGGTTTGCAGCATTGTCGCACACGGCCTTCCCTGGTTTCAGGTCCAGTGGAGACAACCATTCATGAAATTGGTTCTCCAGAGCTGACCACAACTCCTCAGCTGTGTGACTCACATTTCCCAGACATTTCAATGTAAAAACCGCCTGATGACGTTGAGCCCTACTGCCAGCATAGTAAGGAGGTGTGCAGGATCCCTTCTGCGCAGTTAGAAAGCTTGTGGCATGACCAGACAGGCTTTGGGTGCAGGTGGAAGACCGAGAGGAGGTTGAGGAGGCAGAAGCAGTGGAGGAAAAATGACATAAAGAGGATTGACGCACAACTCGTGGGGACGGCAAGACTTGGACAGCAGCCCCTTGTCCTGCTGTCACCATAGTTACCCAGTGCCCAGTCAGCGACATGTAACGCCCCTGTCCATGCCTACTCGTCCAAGTGTCTGTGGTGAAATGCACCCTGTCACACACAGAGTTTCTCAAAGAAGCGGTGATGTTGTGTGCGACATGCTGGTGGAGCGCAGGCACACCTTTCTTTGAGAAGTAGTGCCGACTGGGCATCTGGTACTGGGGCACTGCGACGGACATAAGGTCTCGAAAATCCTCTGTGTCCACCAGGCGGAAAGGCAGCATTTCTGTAGCCAAGAGCTTGCAGATGGTGAAATTCAACCTCTTAGCTTTCTCATGGCTAGGAGGAAATGGTCTTTTACTTGTCCACATCTGAGGGACCGAGGGCTGGCTATTGTGCTTAGACGGGGTTGATAAGGGTGTCCCCGGCAAACTGCCGGTCTGTGAGGAAGATGCAGGCGGACATGTTAGTTTGCCTTGATCCAAAGGTGGTGCTATCGATGTCGGACAGCGCTCAAGACCAGCTGGTGTTACCACCTCCAAAGAAAATGATGACCTGCCAATCACGCTGGCTGTTGCGGGTAAAGAGGTGGCAGGTCTGCGCCCCAAAACAGGTGTGACTGCTGTCCCCCCAGTCACAGAGGATGAAGAGGCCGCGGATGCACAATATATGGCAGACGGTGGTTGGCCCGGCCGGCTAGACCGCATTGTAGCACACTGAGCTTCCCACTGCAACTTATGCTTCATGTCCATGTGCCGGTTCATGCATGAAGTACTCAAACTATGTATTTTTTGGCCTCTACTTAGCTTTTGCTGACAAATGTTACAGATAACACGAGTTGGGTCATCTTTATCGATCTGAAAAAATGCCCAGGCTATGCAAGGCTTAGCACCCATGCGACCTGAAGAGCCACCACGACTTGTGGTGAGAGGCAGAGTTGTGTTTGAGGATGCAGTTGTTGACGTGCTTCCAGTACTACGTCTCTGTCCAGGAAGGCGCAACCTGACCTCGTCGTCACTAGCATCTTCCTCCACCTCCTCTGCTGACCTCATCTCTTGGCTGACTGTGGGTTGACAGTAAGTGGGATCTCCGACCTCATCATCATCACCCTGTGCGTTATCACACCCGTCGTCCTCAGAGCCAACCTGTTCCTGCCCTGACAAAAAACTAAAGTTGTCGCTCCAATCAGGTATTTGAGTCTTATCATCGTCTTCCTCATTGTCTCCACCAACAGGAGTTACAGTTTGGGAATGAGGGTCTACATTATGGTCAGAACCTTCTGCGTCTGGTCCTGGATCCGACTCATAAAGATTCTGGGCATCAGTGCAGATCATTTCCTCGTCTGGATTCACAGAAGCGCTGGAGTCGACCTCTGATTCCCAGGCTATAGTATGAGTAAACAGCTCTGCAGACTCAACCATCTGTTCTACCTCATACTCAGACGGGCAGCTGGAGATTTGGGAGCTGTGAGGAAGCAAGTGCGATTTGGGTGACACCTTTGAGGACTGGAGTATTTGTGATGTTGAAGTTGATGTGGAGGAGAGCCTACTTAAAGGAGCACTTGATATCCGTTGAAGCACCTGCTGTTTTTGTGCCTCATCTGGAATTTGTAGCGATTGGCGTGGCCGTAAGAAAGGGATCTTATCACATTGTCCGCTAAAAGAAGTAGACATTTTAGTTTGGCTGGAAGATGGTCTTTCTTCTGCACCTACCCCACGGACACAACCTTTTTTCCCCTTCCCAACACGCCTATTCCCCTTTCCACCAGCAGCAGGCCTTTTTCCACTCATTTTGGTGGTTAGCTAATTCACAACTCTGGAGTTGTTTGCACAAAAAAACAATGGATGGTAACCGAGCAGAGCTGAGTGGCCAAACTGTGGTATTAGGCCAAAACTATTGGCTGGGTTAGATGCAGAAAAAAATTATTTTTAATTTGCAACCTGATGGAGGTCAGTATAGATGGACTAATAGACCAAGTCCCACACACCGCTAGAAGCCCAAATATTTTTTCAGAGCTAGATGCAGAAAATTTTTTTATTCAATTTGCAACCTGATGGAGGTCAGTATAGATGGACTAATAGACCAAGTCCCACACACTGCTAGAAGCCCAAGTATTTTTTCAGAGCTAGATGCAGAAAAAAATTATTTTTAATTTGCAACCTGATGGAGGTCAGTATAGATGGACTAATAGACCAAGTCCCACACACTGCTAGAAGCCCAAATATTTTTTCAGAGCTAGATGCAGAAAAAAATTATTTTTAATTTGCAACCTGATGGAGGTCAGTATAGATGGACTAATAGACCAAGTCCCACACGCTGCTAGAAGCCCAAATATTTTTTCAGAGATAAATGAAGAAAAAAATTATTTTTAATTTGCAACCTGATGGAGGTCATTATAGATGGACTAATAGACCAAGTCCCACACACTGCTAGAAGCCCAAATATTTTTTCAGAGCTAGATGCAGAAAAAAATTATTTTTAATTTGCAACCTGATGGAGGTCAGTATAGATGGACTAATAGACCAAGTCCCACACACTGCTAGAAGCCCAAATATTTTTTCAGAGCTAGATGCAGAAAAAAATTATTTTTAATTTGCAACCTGATGGAGGTCAGTATAGATGGACTAATAGACCAAGTCCCACACGCTGCTAGAAGCCCAAATATTTTTTCAGAGATAAATGAAGAAAAAAATTATTTTTAATTTGCAACCTGATGGAGGTCATTATAGATGGACTAATAGACCAAGTCCCACACACTGCTAGAAGCCCAAATATTTTTTCAGAGCTAGATGCAGAAAAAAATTATTTTTAATTTGCAACCTGATGGAGGTCAGTATAGATGGACTAATAGACCAAGTCCCACACACTGCTAGAAGCCCAAATATTTTTTCAGAGCTAGATGCAGAAAAAAATTATATTCAGTTTGCAACCTGATGGAGGTCAGTATAGATGGACTAATAGAATGATGCTATGCCCAAAAGATTTTACTTCACTAGGTGCAGTAAAAAAATTGGTATTCTATACACAGGTGGTATATCTTGCAACACAGATAGGCTACTCCACTGACTAACACACTCTGCAATAGGCCAAAAAGGATTAGCTTTGCTAGATTCAGCCAAATGCTGTGAAAAAAACTTGCACAGCACTGGCACAGACCTCCCTGGCAAAAACTGATAGGAACTGATGTAACCTAGTCCTGAAAAGGACTCCAATTACAATTAGTCTTTACTCCCACAATCTATCTATTTAAGAGCACAGACCTGCCTGATAAAAGTCGTAGGAAATGCTGTAACCTAGTCCTTAAAAGGACTGCAATCACAACTATTCCCTACTCCCAAGCTATCTGTAGATTTGTGCGAAAATTGGCTTGAAATTAACAAGGTATAGCGCACACAGCAACAGCGGTGCCGTCTAACACGCAGCTGCAGCAGTGAGAAAATGGTGGCGACGGGGAAAATGGCTTGGTCTTATAGGGCAAGGACATGTGACATACACTGCCAATCACACATGCCCTTGCTTGTGTGAAAAAAAGCACTTCGCTCCGTGTGTGCGCTGCTGATAGGCTGACAGATTGCACCTCCCCACTGCAAATGCGGGAAAGAGAAAAAAAAATGGAGATCTTCATTGTTCCTGCAGAGATCCATCCCCTGCCCCTCCCCCCGCCCCGCTGTACACTCAAACTGCGTATTAACATTAATTTTCATCATTACTGAGAAAAAATCCAGTTATGATTTTGGTGCACGAACAGTTATCGAACATAACCTCTAACAGCCGAATTTTTCTCAAATTGTTCGTGTTCGCCGACCGGCTCGAACACCGCCCAAAACAGCTCGAATTTGAGATTGGAGAACAGTTCGAGTAGAACAACGCTCATCTCTAGTCCCAAACAATCGAAAATGGGATTCATCAGAGAAAATGACTTTGCCCCAGTCCTCAGCAGTCCACTCCCTGTACCTTTTGCAGAATATCAGTCGGTCCCTGATGTTTTTTCTGGAGAGAAGTGGCTTCTTTGCTGCCCTCCTTGAAACCAGCCCTTGCTCAAAGAGTCTCCGCCTCACAGTGCGTGCAGAAGCACTCACACCAGCCTGCTGCCATTCCTGAGCAAGCTCGGCACTGCTGGTAGTCCGATCCCGCAGCTGAAACAGTTTTAAGATACGGTCCTGGCGCTTGCTGGTCTTTCTTTGGCGCCCTCGAGCCTTTTTGACAACAATGGAAGCTCTCTCCTTGAAGTTCTTGATGATGCGATAGATTGTTGACTGAGGTGCAATCTTTGTAGCTGCGAAACTCTTCCCTGTTAGGCCATTTTTGTGCAGTGCAATGATGGCTGCACGTGTTTCTTTAGAGATAACCATGGTTAACTGAAGAGAAACAATGATACCAAGAACTAGCCTCCTTTTAAAGTGTCCAGTGATGTCATTCTTACTTAATCATGACTGATTGATCGCCAGCCCTGTCCTCATCAACACCCACACCTGTGTTAATGGATCAATCACTAAAACGATGTTAGCTACTCCTTTTAAGGCAGGACTGCAATGATGTTGAAATGTGTTTTGGGGGTTAAAGTTCAATTTCTGGGCAAATATTGACTTTGCAAGTACAGTAATTGCTGTTAAGCTGATCACTCTTTGACATTCAGGAGTATATGCAAATTGCCATTACAAAAAATGAAGCAGTAAACTTTGGAAAAATTACTATTTGTCTCATTCTCAATACTTTTGGCCATCACTGTACATAAAATATGGTTGTCGCGGGTGTGTCGGAGGTGACAGACAGTCGCCATGCAGTGGCCTGTAGGAGATCTCCACGTTTGGCATTGCAGACTGCTTCCTATATAGGTGGTTATTTTTAGGACCCAGCGACTACCTCCCTCTGGCCTGGGTGTATATATTCCTGGTCTCTCTAGGTGGGGGTCGCTGGTTATACTCATTCCTACTTGGAGCTTGGCTGAAGTAGCATCACATCCTCTTTGACGGCTTGAGGCCGTGTGCCCTGTTGGAGTTTCTTCTAAAGCTAAGTTGTAATTCCCCTGTGTTGTCTTCCCCTTTTGTCTTTAGAGTGCTAGCGGAGGTTGACTAGTGCTCATCTCCTTCCACCCCCAGTTGTAGCCTTACGCCTGGGATAGTAGGGCAAGGCACATGATAGGCAACAGCTGCGGAGGCTTTGTCGGGACGGTATGGGAAGACAGGGTGACGCTAGTCCAGTTTAGGAGTCTGGGCTCCTTTTACCTTTCTCCCCTGTATTGCATTCACAACTGACGCGACAATGGTTTTACCATTAATTGTACAAATGTAGTTGCTTTAGAAATATACTCTTATTAATTGAAGAATTATGCTGAATAAGAAAATAAGGTCATACAACACACAACCCTTCCCATTCTGTGAATATATAGACTTTTGAGGCAATTAAAAGATCTCTGTGACTTTTCTATTTATTCCAGAATGAGCAACTCAATGAAAATATCAATATACTAAGTACATCTTTACTGTCTTCTGCAGAAAAAAATATAACCCAGTCATGAATGAATAATCTCTCTCCCTGTGAATAATTTTAGCTCAGTAAATGCTGTGCAAACTTAGTAATTGTGTTCAGTTTTGGGGATTGGCTCTTTCCACCATACTGAGCAAGCACCTTATCAAAAAGTGCATAAATCATTCAAACAATCAGATCGAAACACAAACAACCAAAGTAGGTTGAAAACTGTTTGCGTAAGACTTAAAGGCTATTTTTTTTAAATAGGCTGATCCATAACTACAGTAAATGTTAATTTACTAGTAAACAAAGCTAGATTTTCTTACTCAGAAACCAATGAGGCCAGATTGCAGGTAAACTTATGTTTATTTTAACTTGCTAAAGTACTTAAATTGCATCGTGACCCACCCTGATAAAGTGTGATATTAGGCTCTGTTCACATTTCCAGTTGTCATCCGTTTGTAATGAATATTGCTCCAAAAAAAGCAAAAAAACCTGTATGTATTGCAAAAATAAATATAACAGAAGAAGTAACAAATGGCCAACTGTTCCCTTTTCCATAGACTTCTATGTTAAAAAATGTATCTAGTTCATATCCGTTTTTTAACGAGACAAAAAGTGGTGTGGCACCCTGCTACTACAGGTACCACAGGACCCAAAAGGGTGCATGGACGGACTTCTCCACCAGAGGCCCCCATTACATAACAGACACCTCCACCCTTCCACCCCATACCACCAGAGGGAGCCCTGTTAGGGAGATATATAGACTGGAAGGTGGAGTTAGAGTCAGAGAGTGTGCTGACACTTTAGATCAGTGAAGGAGCAGCACGTCTGCTGCTGTGTTGAGGGCCCAGAGTGTGGCCGAGGCAAGGAGAGAGGAGTTAAGGGGGCAGAGGAGCATCTGAAGCTCACCCCAGGACACAAGCCGGATATTGGGTCCACGCCTACAGGGTCCTCTACACCCAGTAGGGACAACCGGCATACCAAGAGGATTCCAGATCCCTGGTCAACCTGAAGCTACCATCATTTTACAGAACTAGGAACCACGAAGGCCCCAGCGTCCAGGGATAGTGAGAGAGTGACAGGTGAGAGAGTGAAACAGCATAAAAGCTAGGCCTAGTTCCAGGCTGGCCAGAAGCTTTAGAGAAAGGAAGAAACAGACCAGGAGGCCTACCAGCCGCTTACTGGGGAGAGTCCAGAAGTGCACCCTCCTAATAGGTACCCTGGACCATACCTGCCATTACACCAGTAAAGGTACTGAAGCGAATCCCCTGTGTGCGTGTCCGTCATTACCCCTGACCCTACCAGGCCACCTCTCACCTGCATCCCTTCCATCAACTCTGCCCCGGGCGCCCGCTCTGCCTGTGGGGAGCAGAAAAATCCCAGCTGCCATCCCATCACCCCCGGAGGTCTGTAGCAGCGCCGATACTCATTACCGGGAACCACAGGTGGCGTCACGAGACAAAAACTGTTAACAAACCCCCTTTTAAAGAGTGACCCCAGGTTACGGGCCCGGGAGATGACTGCCGTGACATCCCACAGAAGGTCAAGGCCCGGGTACCGAGTTTTCCCCGTATCTCCCTGGGCGTGTCAGTGGTGCAGACTGCTTTTTTTTTAAGCTGAAAAACAGATAGCAATGACATTTTAGAATGTTTCCATCTTCATTCAAATGAATGGATTCTCTGCTGTATCATTTTATTTCCTTTTTTTGTCATCTAAAAATGGAAATAACTACTGGATATTTAAGGATAGTCTTACAGGTGTTGTGCAGATGGGCATTGTCAATATTTTTCTGATTATAATTTTAGAGTCAGCAATAAAATTTAAACATTTTGTATTAAAGGAATTTGTCAGTACAGAATGACTGTTCAAACCAAGTAGAGGCGCTTGGTGCACCCTTGGCGTGGGCAAACATTTAAGTGCACATTCCCATTTGCTCAGTTTTGATCTATCTGCACCCTTCTCTGGCTCTTTAACAGAACTGTTAATCAAAGTGGAAGGGGTGGAGATAGAGGCAAAACAAGTAGGTGGGAAGTTGAACTTAAATGGGCTCTGTCAGCACAGAATGGCTGTTTAAACCAAGTACAGGAGATTGAGGGAAAACAAGTAGATGGGAAGGAGTATTTATATGATTAGTCACACCATGATGCACCGAACCACGGGACTTAGTTGGAACAGTCATTCTGTGCTGACAGAGTCCCTTTAAACGTTTGGCCATGTCAGGGGTACACAAGTGCCTGTACTTGGTTTGAACAGTCATTCTGTGCTGATAGAGTATGTTTAAACCAATTTATAAGCATAGCAAAAAAGAATTAAAAATCAGGTTGGAGTCAATTAAGACTCCTTGAGCTACCAAAGTTCCTCCATAAGGTATCATATTCTATTGAAGAAATAGTGCTTCTAGGGAAGAATACCTTTATAACAAGACACGCAGTTGTTCATGTTACTATTTTGTTTGAAAAAGCTTTGGTGTGGTAGCATATGAAACGCTGAATTGTCTGAGCATAAGAGGTTAAAATATCTCTAAAATTCAAGTGTATCTATCAGCTATGCCACTTAGTCAATTTCAGAAATAGTGCAGAAATGAAAAACTTTATAAATTTCTGAAAATATGCAGTACTGTCATGTTAACACTCACATGACTAATCCCCCACAGGTTTAACGCTGCCTTGTCTCATTCTGATGTCTACTGTACTCTAAGACCACATTCACACGTTTAGTATTTGGTCAGTGTTACGCTCGCGCTCGGACTGACTGGCGTGAGCGTGATTAGTGATCCCACTGGACCATGAACCGAGGAGTGCCTGGAGGGGCGTAACTAAGTATCAACCTGGTCAGACCAAGGTCGCACGGCGGCTCAGTCGACTCCGTGAACCAGGGAGGAACCGAGCAGAGGGACCAGGTGCTACTCCAGGTCAGACCCCGGTCACAGCTGTTGACCCACACCGGGGAATGCAGGAACAAGCAGGTTAGCTGGTATGCAGACAGGTGGGTACTGGCAGGCACGGCTGGTATGACGGCAGGTGGGTACTTAGCAGGCACAGCTGGTATGAAGGCAGGTGGGTACTGGCAGGCACAGCTGGTATGCAGACAGGCGGGTGCTGACAGGCACGGTTGGAATGCAGACAGGCAGAAACTGGCAGGTATGAACGCAGGATAGGGACCAGTACAGACTGGGATACAGGAACAGAGCCGCAGGTACGGAGGACTAGCAGAGCAAAACCGCAGGTGCGGTGAACAAGCAGAGCAGAGCAAAACCGCAGGAGCGGTGAGCAAGCAGAGCGGAGCAAAACCGCAGGTGCGGTGAGCAAGAAGAGCGGAGCAAAACCGCAGGTGCGATGGGCAATCAGAGTGAAGCAAAACTGCAGGTGCGGTGAGCAAGCAGAGCGGAGCAAAACCGCAGGTGCGATGGGCAATCAGAGCGAAGCAAAACTGCAGGTGCGGTGAACAAGCAGAGCAGAGCAAATCGGCAGGTGCGGTGAACAAGCAGAGTGGAGCAAAACCGCAGGTGCGGTGAACAAGCGGAGCAGAGCGGAACCGCCGGAGCGGTGAACAAGCAGAGCAGAACAGAACCGCAGGTGCGGTAAACAAGCGGAACAGAGCGGAACCGCCGGAGCGGTGAACAAGCAGAACAGAACCGCAGGTGCGATAAACAAGCGGGAAGAGAGGAACCGCCGGAGCGGTGAACAAGCAGAGCAGAACAGAGCAGAAGGTGAAGGCAGAAAGGACAGGGCTCTGTTCACATGGAACAGACTGGAAAATACAGGAAGATGGTTAGAACACAGTAGGTAGATACGGAGGCAGGGAAAGGGGACAAGCAGAACCAGATATACACAAGGTACTTACAATGAAGTAGCGAGTGGACACAAAACTCACAAACAGAAGTACAGAGACCACGAGTTGGAGTTAGGTGCAGGTTCAGACACTGCAGGAAAAGGGAAGGTATGGACATAGAGAGAAACAAGTAATGGGCTAGGACACTGTTCAGACAGGAACTGAACCGGGAACAAGAAACAGGAACGAGCCTGGGAACTCAACCCCCAGGGTGGCGGAAACAGACTAGAAGTCAGAGATACAGGTAGCGGCCCTGGGTACTCAGCCCCCAGGGTGGCAGAACAGACTAGATACAGAACAAGACCTGGCAACTCAGTTGCAAAAGACAAACTGAGTGAAAGTGTTGCTCAGGCACCTCCTACTGGGTGGAGGGGGTTTAAGTATCCAGTGTCTCACAGCAATAGGCTGGGGACGCATTAGGACTGTGCACACAGTAGCTATAAGAAACAAGCAGAAAGCCGTGCCGACGCCCTAAGCAATCAGACAAGAGACATGGACACAGCAGGTACTGGAGCAAAGAGTGCAGCATGGACAGACAGGTAAGATTGCGGTCTTGCATGGTGGGAGGTGGTGCACCATGCAAGCATGCCACCAGGGATGTTACAGTCAGTATTTTACATCAGTATTTGTAAGCCAAAATCAGAAGTGTGTAATAAATACAGAAGTGGTAACGTGTTTCTATTATACTTTTCATCTGATTGTTCCACTCCCTCCTGGTTTTGGCTTGCAAATACTGATGTAAAATACTGACCAAACACTGAACGTGACTTTAACTGCAGTGATAAAATCTTATCTCAGACCCATCTGTAATGACTAGCTACAGCTATTGATTGACTGCAGCTATCAGATATCCTCAAGTCCAGATGTTTTTTCTGAAGCTGGAAGTCCAGCATGGTAGAGGGCCAGCAATGTCAAAATGTGAGCTGTGGGTAATGAAAGAGTTTTGCTTGGTTTATTTTTAAACCCTTTTATCCTGCTTGACAATCCCTTTAGTGGTTTCTCTCACACATACTGGGTAATACTGAAGGACTTTGCACCCCTACACAAATAATTTAGATTGTCAGGTTCTTACCACTAGAAATGAGAGGTGTTCGACTCGAACTGTTCGCCAATCTCAAATTCGAGCTGTTTTGGGCGGTGTTCGAGCCGTTCGGCGAACACGAACGATTTGAAAAAAATTCGGCTGTTCGAGGTTATGTTCGATAACTGTTCGTGCACCAAAACCATAACTGGATTTTTTTTCAGTAATGCTGAAAATTAATGTTAATACGCAGTTTGAGTGCACAGCGGGGCGGGGGGAGGGGCAGGGGATGGATCTCTGCAGGAATAATGAAGATCTCCATTTTTTTTTCTCTTTCCCGCATTTACAGTGGGGAGGTGCAATCTGTCAGCCTATCAGCAAGCGCACACACGGAGCAAAGTGCTTTTTTTCAAACAAGCAAGGGCATGTGTCATTGGCAGTGTATGTCACATGTCCTTGCCCTATAAGACCCAGCTATTTTCCCCGTCGCCACCATTTTCTCACTGCTGCAGCTGCGTGTTAGACAGCACCGCTGTTGCTGTGTGCGCTATACATTCAGTGTTAATTTCATGCCAATTTTCGCACAAATCTACAGATAGCTTGGGAGTAGGGAAGAGTTGTGATTGCAGTCCTTTTAAGGACTAGGTTACATCATTTCATACGACTTTTATCAGGCAGGTCTGTGCTCTTAAATAGATAGGTTGGGAGTAAAGACTAATTGTAGTTGAAATCCTTTTCAGGGCTAGGTTACATCAGTTCCTATCACTTTTTGCCAGGCAGGTCTGTGCCAGTGCTGTGCAAGTTTTTTTCACAGCATTTGGCTAAATCTAGCAAAGTAAATCCTTTTTGGCCTATTGCAGAGTGTGTTAGTCAGTGGAGTAGCCTATCTGTGTTGCAAGCTACACCACCTGTGTATAGAATACAATTTTTTTTACTGCACCTAGTGAAGTAAAACCTTTTGGGCATAGCATCATTCTATTAGTCCATCTATACTAACCTCCACCAGGTTGCAAATTCAATATAATTTTTTTCTTCATCGAGCTCTGAAAAAATATTTAGGCTTCTAGCAGTGTGTGGGACTTGTTCTATTAGTCCATCTATACTAACCTCCATCAGGTTGCAAATTCAATATATTTTTTTTCTGCATCTAGCTCTGAAAAAATATTACAGCTTGTAGCAGTGTGTGGGACTTGTTCTATTAGTCCATCTATACTGACCTCCATCAGGTTGCAAATTCAATATAATTTTTTTCTGCATCTAGCTCTGAAAAAATATTTCAGCTTGTAGCAGTGTGTGGGACTTGTTCTATTAGTCAATGTATACTAACCTCCATCAGGTTGCAAATTCAATATAATTTTTTTCTGCATCTAGCTCTGAAAAAATATTTAGGCTTCTAGCAGTGTGTGGGACTTGTTCTATTAGTCCATCTATACTAACCTCCATCAGGTTGCAAATTCAGTATAATTTTTTTCTGCATCTAGCTCTGAAAAAATATTTAGGCTTCTAGCAGTGTGTGGGACTTGTTCTATTAGTCCATCTATACTGACCTCCATCAGGTTGCAAATTCAATATAATTTTATTCTGCATCTAGCTCTGAAAAAATATTTCAGCTTGTAGCAGTGTGTGGGACTTTTTCTATTAGTCCATCTATACTGACCTCCATCAGGTTGCAAATTCAATATAATTTTTTTCTGCATCTAGCTCTGAAAAAATCTTTAGGCTTCTAGCAGTGTGTGGGACTTGTTCTATTAGTCCATCTATACTGACCTCCATCAGGTTGCAAATTCAATATAATTTTTTTCTGCATCTAGCTCTGAAAAAATATTTCAGCTTGTAGCAGTGTGTGGTACTTGTTCTATTAGTCCATCTATACTAACCTCCATCAGGTTGCAAATTCAATATAATTTTTTGTCTGCATCTAGCTCTGAAAAAATATTTAGGCTTCTAGCAGTGTGTGGGACTTGTTCTATTAGTCCATCTATACTAACCTCCAGCAGGTTGCAAATTCAAAATAATTTTTTTTCTGCATCTAGCTCTGAAAAAATTGTTCAGCTTGTAGCAGTGTGTTGGACTTGTTCTATTAGTCCATCTAAACTAACCTCCATCAGGTTGCAAATTCAATATAATTTTTTTCTGCATCTAGCTCTGAAAAAATATTTAGGCTTCTAGCAGTGTGTGGGACTTGTTCTATTAGTCCATCTAAACTAACCTCCATCAGGTTGCAAATTCAATATAATTTTTTTCTGCATCTAGCTCTGAAAAAATATTTAGGCTTCTAGCAGTGTGTGGGACTTGTTCTATTAGTCCATGTATACTGACCTCAATCAGGTTGCAAATTCAATATAATTTTTTTCTGCATCTAGCTCTGAAAAAATATTTCGGCTTGTAGCAGTGTGTGGTACTCATTGTATTAGGCCTGGCGCGCCTGGCTAACAAAAATATGCGCTTCATAACAAAAAACAACAGCCTAGCGCACTGCATTAATAAAATGGCATCATCGTCTCTCCCAGTGCTAGGCCTACTACGCCGGCTAGCATTCCTGTGCCTAAAGCACAATGTAAGGGTCCACGCTAGCCACGATGCTGAGGGGTCTAAAGCTGCTGCTAACGCTTTATCACAATTCAATTGGCAGATTTTTACAGAGCTCTTCCCCAAAGCCCACCCATCGGGCAACAGTTGTCCACCCTCCCTATGGGATCTAGTGGCGAATAGTTGATGCCATTAATCAGAGCGTCAGTTGCCCCGTCAATGTGGCAAGCATACGGTAAGGCATGGTAAGAGTGGACTCGACTAGCAACAGGCAGACGGGTTGACCAATGTGAACAAGCCAGATCACAAGTCACCATAGAATTTCTCCACCAGCTAATGATGAGGGGCATATCAGGGGCGTCAGCGCAGCGGTGTCTGACCGGAGTAGCATTTCACTTCCAACTACTGAATTGGGGAGATGTGACAAAGATTCATCATCAGACAAACCATAAAAGGGTGGAAAAGGGGTCAGCCAAGTCAGGAGTGTAGACGTCCCGTCCCGTGTCACTAAAACTGATTTCTCACATCATATCCCTAACACCATTAACATGACACTCACAATTTGAAGCAACACTACTGTCTACTGCATTTGCGATCGCCTTCTTCGGGGCGCTATGCATAAGCGAATTAGTCCCTCAATCCAAAATTACCACCAGTGGAGGCTTATTACTAGTGTTGAGCCACCCCCGTAGTGTTCGGGTTCGGTTCGGTTCGTCGAACACCGGGATGTTCGAGGAACTGTTTGTCGAACTGTTCGTCGAACACCTTAGAACACCGTCGAACACCGTTAAAACCAATGGCAGGCAAACAAAAACACATAGAAACACATAGAAAACACCTTCAAAGGTGTCCAAAAGCTGACAAACTGCTCAGAAGACGCTTTCTTTAAAAAAGCCGGCCGGTAATTCAGCAGCGGCATACACCGGTACCCGACAATTTAGACAAGAAGCAATAGAGCCTCACACATAGATTAGATAGATAGAAACATGTCAGCCACATATATATGAAGTACAGTGACAGTGTTGCTTACTGTACTTGTCATTTAGTGTAAAGGATTTATTAAAAAATATAATAGTGTTTTCATGCACTGTCTCTTTAAAAAAGCCGGCCGGCAATTCAGCATCTGTACCCGACAATTTATAACAGACAGAATAGAGCTTCACACATAGATTAGATAGATAGAAACATGTCAGTCACATATATATGAAGTACAGTGATAGTGTTGGTTACTGTACTTGTCATTCCGCAGACACTGAGAAGCGCAGGCATGCTTGCGCTCTGCAGTGTCTGGCTGTGAAGGCATAAAGATGAGACGAGTTCATGTCCAATGAACTCGGCGCACCTCATGCACGTCACTGACAGCGTGGGAAAATTCTCACGCTGAAGCGCTGAGTGCAGGAGAATTCTCCCACGCTGTCAGTGACGTGCATAAGGTGAGCTCATGTCCAGTGAACTCAGCTAACCTCCTGCACGTCACTGACAGCGTGGGAGAATTCTCCTGCACTCAGCGCTTCAGCGTGAGAATTCTCTCACGCTGAAGCGCTGAGTGCAGGAGAATTTTCCCACGCTGTCAGTGACGTGCATAAGGTGAGCTCATGTCCAATGAACTCAGCTCACCTCCTGCACGTCACTGACAGCGTGGGAGAATTCTCCTGCACTCAGCACTTCAGTGTGAGAATTCTCCCACGCTGAAGCGCTGAGTGCAGGAGAATTTTCCCACGCTGTCAGTGACGTGCATGAGGTGAGCCGAGTTCATTGGACATTAACTCGGCTCATCTGGATGCCCTCACAGAGAGACACTGTGGAGCGCAAGCAAGCCTGCGCTTCTCAGTGTCAGCGGGATGACAGGCTGGATGGCAGCGTTCTGCTGCGGTCCAGCCTGTCATCTCGATGTAGCAGAGCTGAAGCTGTCATGGGAACCATGGAAAGGTAAGGATGATGTTGCTTTATTATTTTTCTTTTATTTCAGGAGATCGTTGGCTTCAGCTGGAATGGGCGTGACGGTAAGTATGGTTTAATTTAGAACAATAAAGAATTGTGTGTTTATTTCAATTAAAGGACTTTTTTCTGGGTGTTGTGTTTTTTTTAAATACTTTACTAGAAATTCATGGTGGTCATGTCTAATATTGGCATGACCCCATGAATTTTGGGCTTAGGGCCAGCTGATAATGCCAAGCTGGCCCTAACCCCTTTATTACCCAGTGAGCCACCGCATCAGGGCCCTGGATGAGTTGGGTACAGCGCCAGAAGATGGCGCTTCTATGAACGCGCCATTTTCCGGGGTGGCTGCGGACTGCAATTTGCAGCGGGGGTGGCCCAGAAAGCTTGGGCCTCCCTGCGCTGCGGATTCCAGCCCCCAGCTGCCTAGTTGTACCTGGCTGGACACAAAAACAGGGCGAAGCCCCACGTCAATTTTCTTTAAATTATTTCATGAAATAATTAAGAAAAAAAGGGCTTCCCTATATTGTTGTGTCCGGCCAGGTACAAATAGGCAGCTGGTGGTTGGGGGCAGCCCGTTCCTGCCTGCTGCACCTGACTGGACACAAATATAGTGCGAAGCCCCTCGTCAATTTTTTTTTAATTATTTCATGAATTTCCTGAAATAATTAAAAAAAATTGAAGTGGGGCTTCGCACTATATTTGTGTCCAGCCAGGTACAGCAGGCAGGAACGGGCTGCCCCCAACCACCAGCTGACTATTTGTATCTGGCCGGACACAACAATATAGGGAAGGCCTTTTTTTCTTAATTATTTCATGAATTTCATGAAACAATTAAAAAAAAAATACGTGGGGCTTCGCACTATTTTTGTGTCCAGCCAGGTACAACTAGGCAGCTGGGGGCTGGAATCTGCAGCGCAGGGAGGCCCAAGCTTTCTGGGCCCCCCCCCGCTGCAAATTGCAGTCCGAGGCCACCCCGGAAAATGGCGCGTTCATAGAAGCGCCATCTTCTGGCGCTGTACCCAACTCATCCAGGGCCCTGGTGCGGTGGCTCACTGGGTAATAAAGGGGTTAGGGCCAGCTTGGTATTATCAGCTGGCCCCAAGCCCAAAATTCATGGGGTCACGCCAGTATTAGACATGACCGCCATGAATTTCTAGTAAAGTATTTAAAAAAAACACAACACCCTTAATAAAGTCCTTTAATTGAAATAAACACACAATTCTTTATTTTCTAAATTAAACCATACTTACCATCACGCCCATTCCAGCTGAAGCCAACGATCTCCTGCAATAAAAGAAAAATAATAAACCAACCTCATCCTTACCTTTCCATGGTTCCCACGACAGCTTCAGCTCTGCTACATCGAGATGACAGGCTGGACCGCAGCAGAACGCTGCCATCCAGCCTGTCATCCCGCAGACACTGAGAAGAGCAGGCATGCTTGCGCTCCTCAGTGTCTCGCTGTGACGGCATCCAGATGAGCCGAGGTCATGTCCAATGAACTCGGCTCACCTCATGCACGTCACTGACAGCGTGGGAAAATTCTCACGCTGAAGTGCTGAGTGCAGGAGAATTCTCCCACGCTGTCAGTGACGTGCATGAGGTGAGCTCATGTTCAATGAACTCAGCTCACCTTATGCACCTCACTGACAGCGTGGGAGAATTCTCCTGCACTCAGCGCTCCAGCGTGAGAATTTTCCCACGCTGTCAGTGACGTGCATGAGGTGAGCCGAGTTCATTGGACATGAACTCGTCTCATCTTTATGCCGTCACAGCCAGACACTGCAGAGCGCAAGCATGCCTGCGCTTCTCAGTGTCTGCGGGATGACAGGCTGGATGGCAGCTTTCTGCTGCGGTCCAGCCTGTCATCTCGATGTAGCAGAGCTGAAGCTGTCGTGGGAACCATGGAAAGGTAAGGATGAGGTTGCTTTATTATTTTTCTTTTATTGCAGGAGATCGTTGGCTTCAGCTGGAATGGGCGTGATGGTAAGTATGGTTTAATTTAGAACAATAAAGAATTGTGTCTTTATTTCAATTAAAGGACTTTATTCTGGGTGTTTGTGTTTTTTTTAACTTTGATTATGGGGTTAGTAATGGGGGTGTCTTATAGACGCCTCTCCATTACTAACCTGGGCTTGATGTCAGCTGGCATTATAAGCTGACATCAACCCCAGCCCTATTACCCCCTGCCACCGCACCAAGGCAGCGTGGAAGAGCGAGGCTAAGTGCCAGAATTGGCGCATCCTATAAATGCGCCATTTCTGGGGCGGCTGACGGCTGGTGTTTCTAGCCTGGGAGGGGGCCAATATTCATGGCTCCCTTCCTGGGCTATTAATATCAGCCCCCAGCTGTCTGCCTAGCCTTTGCTAGCTATTAAATTAGGGGGAACCCCACGTCATTTTTTTGGGGGGGTCCCACATTTTAATGGCTAGTAAAGGCTATGTATTCAGCTGGGGGCTGATATTAGTAGCCTGGGAAGCTCCGTGGGTATTACCCCCTTCCCAGGCTTCAAACATCTGCCCCAGCAGTCTGCTTAACCTCCGCTAGAGCCTAAAATTAAGGGGAACCACACGCCAATTTTTTTAATAATAAATCCTTTATTTTAATACTAAATGACAAGTACAGTAACCAACACTATCACTGTACTTCATATATATGTGACTGACATGTTTCTATCTATCTAATCTATGTGTGAAGCTCTATTCTGTCTGTTATAAATTGTCGGGTACCGCTGCTGAATTGCCGGCCGGCTTTCTTAAAGAGACGGTGCATGAAAACACTATTATTTTTTTTAATAAATCCTTTACACTAAATGACAAGTACAGTAAGCAACACTGTCACTGTACTTCATATATATGTGACTGACATGTTTCTATCTATCTAATCTATGTGTGATTCTCTATTCCTTCTATTCTAAATTGTCGGGTACAGATGCTGAATTGCCGGCCGGCTTTTTTAAAGAGACGGTGCATGAAAACACTATTATTTTTTTTGATAAATCCTTTACGCTAAATGACAAGTACAGTAAGCAGCACTTTCACTGTACTTCGTATATATGTGGCTGACATGTTTCTATCTATCTAATCTATGTGTGAAGCTCTATTCTTTCGGTTCTAAATTGTCGGGTACCGGTGTACGCCGCTGCTGAATTGCCGGCTTTTCATGTTTCACTGTGAGCACTGTTCCCATCGATTTGGGCAATCACTGTAATGCCACAACCACCATGGCTGTGGCATTACAGTGAGTGGCAGACAATCCCTGCATGATTGGTGCTCTAAATAGCACCAGACATGCAGGACACGCTTTTGGTGCACGAACAGTTATCGAACATAACCTCGAACAGCCGAATTTTTTGCAAATCGTTCGGGTTCGTCGAACAACTCGAACACCGCCCAAAACAGCTCGAATTTGAGATTTGCGAACAGTTCTAGTCGAACACCGCTCATCTCTACTTATTACACCAGGACGTAGTCATAGCCAATAATGCAATGCTATGACTAAGGGTCAAATATGATCCGAAACGCGTAAGCCTACATACGCTTTTATCTCTGTTGGAATTGTATTTTTTTTTACGATGGATTAAATAAAGGCTTTTTGTAATTTTTCTACATCATGTGCTGGAAAACTATTTTTTACTTTCACCAATAATGCAATACGTCTACGCATACGCCAATCGAAAACGGTTCCAGCGGGCAGGGGCTCTTGGGTACTTCTACAACCCACAAACGGTACACTGAGTCGGGTAACAATAGTAAAAACATATATAACCATCAGATCACAAAGTAATTTCTTCCTATCACACATTGATGGAACGCCATTATCAAGATACCAGTTCCAAGCTATATTTAATAAATGCATAACATCGGCAGGGAACCACCCCAAAGATTACGGGACACATTCATTCCGCATAGGCGCGGCCACGGAAGCAGCAAGAGCAGGACTGTCAGAAACGGAAGTTCAGAGGATAGGGAGATGGCGATCCACGTGTTTGGCGAGATACATAAGACCGGACATGTTATCCTAACTAGTGTTGAGCCACCCCTGTAGTGTTCGGGTTCGGTTCGGTTCGTCGAACACCGGGATGTTCGAGGAACTGTTCGTCGAACTGTTCGTCGAACACCTTAGAACACCGTCGAACACCGTTAAAACCAATGGCAGGCAAACAAAAACACATAGAAACACATAGAAAACACCTTCAAAGGTGTCCAAAAGCTGACAAACTGCTCAGAAGACGCTTTCTTTAAAAAAGCCGTCTGGCAATTCAGCAGCGGCATACACCGGTACCCGACAATTTAGACAAGAAGGAATAGAGCCTCACACATAGATTAGATAGATAGAAACATGTCAGCCACATATATATGAAGTACAGTGACAGTGTTGCTTACTGTACTTGTCATTTAGTGTAAAGGATTTATTAAAAAATATAATAGTGTTTTCATGCACTGTCTCTTTAAAAAAGCCGGCCGGCAATTCAGCATCTGTACCCGACAATTTATAACAGACAGAATAGAGCTTCACACATAGATTAGATAGATAGAAACATGTCAGTCACATATATATGAAGTACAGTGATAGTGTTGGTTACTGTACTTGTCATTTAGTATTAAAATAAAGGATTTATTATTAAAAAAAATTGGCGTGGGGTTCCCCTTAATTTTAGTCTCTAGCGGAGGTTCAGCAGACAGCTGGGGCAGATGTTTGAAGCCTGGGAAGGGGGTAATACCCACGGAGCTTCCCAGGCTACTAATATCAGCCCCCAGCTGAATACATAGCCTTTACTAGCTATTAAAATGGGGGACCCCCCCAAAAAATGACGTGGGGTCCCCCCTAATTTAATAGCTAGCAAAGGCTAGGCAGACAGCTGGGGGCTGATATTAATAGCCCAGGAAGGGAGCCATGAATATTGGCCCCCTCCCAGGCTAGAAACACCAGCCGTCAGCCGCCCCAGAAATGGCGCATTCATAGGATGCGCCAATTCTGACACTTAGCCTCTCTCTTCCACGCTGCCCTGTAGCGGTGGCAGGGGGTAATAGGGCTGGGGTTGATGTCAGCTTATAATGCCAGCTGACATCAAGCCCAGGTTAGTAATGGAGAGGCGTCTATAAGACACCCCCATTACTAACCCCATAGTCAAAGTTAAAAGAAAACACAAACACCCAGAATAAAGTCCTTTAATTGAAATAAAGACACAATCCTTTATTGTTCTAAATTAAACCATACTTAGCGTCACGCCCATTCCAGCTGAAGCCAACGATCTCCTGCAATAAAAGAAAAATAATAAAGCAACCTCATCCTTACCTTTCCATGGTTCCCACGACAGCTTCAGCTCTGCTACATCGAGATGACAGGCTGGACCGCAGCAGAACGCTGCCATCCAGCCTGTCATCCCGCAGACACTGAGAAGCGCAGGTATGCTTGCGCTCTGCAGTGTCTGGCTGTGAAGGCATAAAGATGAGACGAGTTCATGTCCAATGAACTCGGCGCACCTCATGCACGTCACTGACAGCGTGAGAATTCTCTCACGCTGAAGCGCTGAGTGCAGGAGAATTTTCCCACGCTGTCAGTGACGTGCATAAGGTGAGCTCATGTCCAATGAACTCAGCTCACCTCCTGCACGTCACTGACAGCGTGGGAGAATTCTCCGGCACTCAGCACTTCAGTGTGAGAATTCTCCCACGCTGAAGCGCTGAGTGCAGGAGAATTTTCCCACGCTGTCAGTGACGTGCATGAGGTGAGCCGAGTTCATTGGACATAAACTCGGCTCATCTGGATGCCCTCACAGAGAGACACTGTGGAGCGCAAGCAAGCCTGCGCTTCTCAGTGTCTGCGGGATGACAGGCTGGATGGCAGCGTTCTGCTGCGGTCCAGCCTGTCATCTCGATGTAGCAGAGCTGAAGCTGTCATGGGAACCATGGAAAGGTAAGGATGATGTTGCTTTATTATTTTTCGTTTATTTCAGGAGATCGTTGGCTTCAGCTGGAATGGGCGTGACGGTAAGTATGGTTTAATTTAGAACAATAAAGAATTGTGTGTTTATTTCAATTAAAGGACTTTTTTTATGGGTGTTGTGTTTTTTTTAAATACTTTACTAGAAATTCATGGTGGTCATGTCTAATATTGGCATGACCCCATGAATTTTGGGCTTAGGGCCAGCTGATAATGCCAAGCTGGCCCTAACCCCTTTATTACCCAGTGAGCCACCGCATCAGGGCCCTGGATGAGTTGGGTACAGCGCCAGAAGATGGCGCTTCTATGAACGCACCATTTTCCGGGAGGCTGCGGACTGCAATTTGCAGCGGGGGTGGCCCAGAAAGCTTGGGCCTCCCTGCGCTGCGGATTCCAGCCCCCAGCTGCCTAGTTGTACCTGGCTGGACACAAAAACAGGGCGAAGCCCCACGTCAATTTTCTTTAAATTATTTCATGAAATAATTAAGAAAAAAAGGGCTTCCCTATATTGTTGTGTCCGGCCAGGTACAAATACGCAGCTGGTGGTTGGGGGCAGCCCGTTCCTGCCTGCTGCACCTGACTGGACACAAATATAGTGCGAAGCCCCTCGTCAATTTTTTTTTAATTATTTCATGAATTTCCTGAAATAATTTAAAAAAATTGAAGTGGGGCTTCGCACTATATTTGTGTCCAGCCAGGTACAGCAGGCAGGAATGGGCTGCCCCCAACCACCAGCTGCCTATTTGTACCTGGCCGGACACAACAATATAGGGAAGGCCTTTTTTTCTTAATTATTTCATGAATTTCATGAAATAATTAAAAAAAATTGAAGTGGGGCTTCGCACTATATTTGTGTCCAGCCAGGTACAGCAGGCAGGAACGGGCTGCCCCCAACCACCAGCTGCCTATTTGTACCTGGCCGGACACAACAATATAGGGAAGGCCTTTTTTTCTTAATTATTTCATGAATTTCATGAAATAATTAAAAAAAATTGAAGTGGGGCTTCGCACTATATTTGTGTCCAGCCAGGTGCAGCAGGCAGGAACGGGCTGCCCTCAACCACCAGCTGACTATTTGTATCTGGCCGGACACAACAATATAGGGAAGGCCTTTTTTTCTTAATTATTTCATGAATTTCATGAAATAATTAAAAAAAAAATACGTGGGGCTTCGCCCTATTTTTGTGTCCAGCCAGGTACAACTAGGCAGCTGGGGGCTGGAATCTGCAGCGCAGGGAGGCCCAAGCTTTCTGGGCCCCCCCCCGCTGCAAATTGCAGTCCGCAGCCACCCCGGAAAATGGCGCGTTCATAGAAGCGCCATCTTCTGGCGCTGTACCCAACTCATCCAGGGCCCTGGTGCGGTGGCTCACTGGGTAATAAAGGGGTTAGGGCCAGCTTGGTATTATCAGCTGGCCCCAAGCCCAAAATTCATGGGGTCACGCCAGTGTTAGACATGACCGCCATGAATTTCTAGTAAAGTATTTAAAAAAAACACAACACCCAGAATAAAGTCCTTTAATTGAAATAAACACACAATTCTTTATTGTTCTAAATTAAACCATACTTACCATCACGCCCATTCCAGCTGAAGCCAACGATCTCCTGCAATAAAACAAAAATAATAAACCAACCTCATCCTTACCTTTCCATGGTTCCCACGACAGCTTCAGCTCTGCTACATCGAGATGACAGGCTGGACCGCAGCAGAACGCTGCCATCCAGCCTGTCATCCCGCAGACACTGAGAAGAGCAGGCATGCTTGCGCTCCTCAGTGTCTCGCTGTGACGGCATCCAGATGAGCCGAGGTCATGTCCAATGAACTCGGCTCACCTCATGCACGTCACTGACAGCGTGGGAAAATTCTCACGCTGAAGTGCTGAGTGCAGGAGAATTCTCCCACGCTGTCAGTGACGTGCATGAGGTGAGCTCATGTCCAATGAACTCAGCTCACCACATGCACCTCACTGACAGCGTGGGAGAATTCTCCTGCACTCAGCGCTTCAGCGTGAGAATTTTCCCACGCTGTCAGTGACGTGCATGAGGTGAGCCGAGTTCATTGGACATGAACTCGTCTCATCTTTATGCTGTCACAGCCAGACACTGCAGAGCGCAAGCATGCCTGCGCTTCTCAGTGTCTGCGGGATGACAGGCTGGATGGCAGCTTTCTGCTGCGGTCCAGCCTGTCATCTCGATGTAGCAGAGCTGAAGCTGTCGTGGGAACCATGGAAAGGTAAGGATGAGGTTGCTTTATTATTTTTCTTTTATTGCAGGAGATCGTTGGCTTCAGCTGGAATGGGCGTGATGGTAAGTATGGTTTAATTTAGAACAATAAAGAATTGTGTCTTTATTTCAATTAAAGGACTTTATTCTGGGTGTTTGTGTTTTTTTTAACTTTGATTATGGGGTTAGTAATGGGGGTGTCTTATAGACGCCTCTCCATTACTAACCTGGGCTTGATGTCAGCTGGCATTATAAGCTGACATCAACCCCAGCCCTATTACCCCCTGCCACCGCACCAGGGCAGCGTGGAAGAGCGAGGCTAAGTGCCAGAATTGGCGCATCCTATGAATGCGCCATTTCTGGGGCGGCTGACGGCTGGTGTTTCTAGCCTGGGAGGGGGCCAATATTCATGGCTCCCTTCCTGGGCTATTAATATCAGCCCCCAGCTGTCTGCCTAGCCTTTGCTAGCTATTAAATTAGGGGGAACCCCACGTCATTTTTTTGGGGGGGTCCCACATTTTAATAGCTAGTAAAGGCTATGTATTCAACTGGGGGCTGATATTAGTAGCCTGGGAAGCTCCGTGGGTATTACCCCCTTCCCAGGCTTCAAACATCTGCCCCAGCTGTCTGCTTAACCTCCGCTAGAGCCTAAAATTAAGGGGAACCCCACGCCAATTTTTTTAATAATAAATCCTTTATTTTAATACTAAATGACAAGTACAGTAACCAACACTATCACTGTACTTCATATATATGTGACTGACATGTTTCTATCTATCTAATCTATGTGTGAAGCTCTATTCTGTCTGTTATAAATTGTCGGGTACCGCTGCTGAATTGCCGGCCGGCTTTCTTAAAGAGACGGTGCATGAAAACACTATTATTTTTTTTAATAAATCCTTTACACTAAATGACAAGTACAGTAAGCAACACTGTCACTGTACTTCATATATATGTGACTGACATGTTTCTATCTATCTAATCTATGTGTGATTCTCTATTCCTTCTATTCTAAATTGTCGGGTACAGATGCTGAATTGCCGGCCGGCTTTTTTAAAGAGACGGTGCATGAAAACACTATTATTTTTTTTGATAAATCCTTTACGCTAAATGACAAGTACAGTAAGCAGCACTTTCACTGTACTTCGTATATATGTGGCTGACATGTTTCTATCTATCTAATCTATGTGTGAAGCTCTATTCTTTCGGTTCTAAATTGTCGGGTACCGGTGTACACCGCTGCTGAATTGCCGGCTTTTCATGTTTCACTGTGAGCACTGTTCCCATCGATTTGGGCAATCACTGTAATGCCACAACCACCATGGCTGTGGCATTACAGTGAGTGGCAGACAATCCCTGCATGATTGGTGCTCTAAATAGCACCAGACATGCAGGACACGCTTTTGGTGCACGAACAGTTATCGAACATAACCTCGAACAGCCGAATTTTTTGCAAATCGTTCGGGTTCGTCGAACAACTCGAACACCGCCCAAAACAGCTCGAATTTGAGATTGGCGAACAGTTCTAGTCGAACACCGCTCATCTCTAATCCTAACGTGGTTTGTTTCTTTTACAGGTGACGCTAAGCCAACAGTGTGGGTGATAGGCCACTCGTGTATATATATTGGGCAGAAAAAAGGGCAAAAGTCCGCCCAGGCGGGAGGAAATTAGAGTTTCATAACACATATTTCAACTGGAGAGGTATTAGAGGCCTGCTATGGCCACAGGTACTAATGGAGGTAATCAAGGTAGGGAGAGAGGCAAGAGGTCTGGTCATCTTAGTTATACAGGCCGGGGGAAACAACCTAGGTCATCACAAGAGCCCATAACTAATGGCAATAATGAAACTAGACACTGAGCGCTTCAGAGAATTTTTCACAAAACTAACTATAGTATGGTCAGAGATTGTGCCGATAGCGGTATGGCAAGGTGCGCGAGACATCACGGCCATCGAATGGACAAGGCAGGTAATAAATATTCGGATGGCAAAATTTAGAAGAGACAGAGGCGGTGTAGTGATACGACACCGACAACTGGAAGGAGATAAAGCAGGCCTCATACGGCCCGACGGTGTTCACTTAATGGATATTGGACTGGACATATTCCTGTCAGGACTCCAGGACGGAGTGGAACAAGCGTTAAGAGTGATGGGTGGGGGTCAGAGTCCTGCATACGAGTATGCAGGATCCTCCGTGGCCTGTAAATAGAAAGAACATGTTGGAGAGTTACACTTGTTGGCCAACTAGCCGGAGTGGAGACCCAGGGCATGCTGCAACAAGCTGAATTATTTTAGAAATAAAATGCCTTTCTAATGGAATGAGTATAAAGAGTTAATAAAGATGTGACCGCTCCTCACCCATCCAGTTGTAAGAGTTACATTATTGTATTGTCAAGGAAAGGGGGGCGGTAGGGGGGCTGAGCGTCTGGGTTTGGTTGGGGGTCACCACAGTCTGCCTAGGCTAGATGCATTTAAAAATTCTTATTAGATACACAGGCGGTGCAGCTTGCTTCGCAGCTTGGCTACTACGCCCAAAGTATTGCCTAGGCTAGATGCAGTTAAAAATTCTACGCTGACTAGCAGACACTGAAGCTTTGGAGCAGACCTCTGAGTAAACAGCTCTTCAGACTCAACCATATGTGTTACCCAAAGCCATAGTGTATGTAGTTTCTTACAGTTAAAAGGGGGGGGGGGAGCGACCCAACCCACCTGAAATTGACGATGCCAACGTCACGTAAGACACAGCAAGGGGACTCCAAATAGAGTCTCCATTTTTTCCCAAAATTGTGGCACAGACACCACTTAACCCTAGAACGCATACCTGGGGACTCGCAGGCCCGCCCTGTTAATTGTTTTCTATTTTCTGCAAGATTACTTTAGTTAGAATTTTGAAACTCTAGGTATTCTTCATGTTTATAGTGTAAGGCAGCGCTAGTCATCATAATGGGGGATACTCGCTGCACCGGGTAAAATCAAAGCACACCAGCAATGTCTTTCCGGTTTTCACACTTTAGCAGTTTATTATCTCATCATAAACCGCAGTTCACACATATAATGTCAAACGAGCCCCAAATGGCAGACAGGCCCACTTGGCTCCAGGTCCAGCCTTCAGCAAGGTAATAATATAGCAATGTCTATATCAATGTCCATATAAGCAGTGTTTTTACCTTTGCTGGCTTATGGCTGCTCCAGTCCGTTTGGTCCCGCCACCACTGTGGCTCTAGGGCTTTCAACACATGGTCTCCAGCCCTCATCCCGTCCAAGGCCACTGGCATCTCTCACACACAGATCCAGGCTCTGTGCCTTCCAGGACGCTGATCTTCCAAACCTCTGGCACTCCAAGGCTTACTGGCATCTAGTCACCAGATCCAGGCTTCACCCTCCAGGAGTCCTCTAGCCTCTGGCCCTCCAAGACTTACTGGCATCTAGTCACCAGATCCAGGCTTCACCCTTCAGGATGCCACCAGGCTTCACCAGGCCTCACCAGGCCTCTCACTCACACATGGTGTCCGCACGGGAACAGGCCTCATGCCTTTCACACCGGAGCAGGCCTCATGCCTTTCACCACAGGAGCAGGCTTCATGCCTTACACAACACCTGAGCAGACCTCAGGCCTTTCACAACACCACACAACACAACTGTCTCAAATCACCCAGGGTTTATATAACCTGTAGCACACACACACACACACACACACACAGACAGGACCTTGCTGATGTCACAGTCAAGTGATCAGACAGACATTCTGTGTGCACAGGACCTGAGCTATGTCACAGTCATGTGACCAGTTACCTGAGGGAAAGGTACATGTTCAGCCAAAATACACACTGGATCATTACAATAATGCCGCTGCATTACATGTTCCCCCCCTTTGTTCAAACCTGTGGGGTTGAACACACAACAAACACAAACAGTTTACAACCCACAGTTCACATAGAGACAATTGCGCTGCTCAACCCCTGGAACAATAGTCAATGACATCAGCCCATTCCTCAGGGACCTACTATCTGCCATTGTCACTGACTTCGTCAAGTCACATTTCCGGGTTGTAAACTTGTCCGACCTCCCCTGCTCCCAGCGGTCAGTCATAACCTTGTCAGACCTCCCCCGCTCCCAGCGGTCAGTCGAAACCCTGTCAGGTCTCCCCCGCTCCCAAAGGTCAGTCGAAACCCTGTCAGGTCTTCCCCGCTCCCAGCGGTCAATACAGCAGTGCGACTCACATGTCCTGGTATCTAAGGTCCGGTTTGACTCCGTGCTGTCATGCACTCTATTGGGTGTTCTGTATGGGCTGCTCAAACCTGAGTCACTGGAGGTCTCACTACCTCTAAACCCACACCCACTACTTTCAGGACATCTTGAAAGGTCCCTAACTTCAGCTGTAGCTGTTCTGCTATTTAGGGGGCCCTTTCTCTGTCCGGTCTCACAACTACTAGATGGCCGCCATCCCCTGCTACTCAGATGATGCCGTCTATCCACTCACAGCCTAGCAAGATTTAACTGTTCCACCTCTCGCAGGTAGGTCACTCGGTTCGCCACCAGCATGCGCACATATTCCAGGCTTTCTTCTGTTCCTACCGCGGAAAATGACACCATGCCGTCTTCGGCTGGTATCCAGTCCTGACGATCACGTGGACTGCTTACTTTCACCACACCAGACTTCTTGACCATTATCTGCATGGCTCGACCATTTCTCCCAACGAGCTTGCTCACCAGAACATGAGGCACCCGGATGACCTCTTCCCGCAGACTGTGAGCTTTTCTCATCAGCTCCAGTTGTCTGGCGGCTTGTTCAGTCTTCAACCGGAGAAACCGCTTCGTGCGAATACATCGCCAATGTATGTCACTTAGGATCGCCACCCTCTTCACTGTGACTTCGGTCGTGGACAGGACCACCAGCTGTTTCCTTTCTGAGGTCGAGTACACCTTGCAGGCTCCCACGGCCCTCTTAAACTGGTCATGCACGGACTCACTGGTTCATTCTTCCCTCAAATCTTCAGGTACATCTGTGAGGCATTTGTACCAAGCCGTTTCGGTCTCACCAGTGGTCTCCAAACGATCATTTGTTGACACTCTCTTAGCTCTCCTCAGGTCCACCTTCTCCTGGTCTAAGGGAGTGAGTGTCACTTGTTTGCCTTTTCCCTTCTCCCAGGAGGCCTCGTTCACTGAGTGACACTCTATCAGGCGACCTTTGAGCCCGGAAACTTCTTCCTCTAGTTCCGCCACTCTCCTCTCAGCGGCCCGTCTCTGAAGCTCTTCCTGCTTCAACAGCTCTTTTAACAGTAGAGTTCTCTCCAACCTCTCTGTTTCCAATGCGCCCACTCGGCTCGCAATAGCCAGTCTCTCAAGCTTCTCTTGCGTCCACTGGGCTTGTAGCAACTCCTTGAGCTCCTTGATCTCGGCTCCTACATCCACCGAATCATCCAAGCTCACATCACTCGAGGGGGTATCTGCTTCAAACCTCCCATCACCAGCGACCAACTCCTGGCCCTGGTCTGTGGCTTCTCCGATGGACTCTTCCATCTTTTCCCGCTCAGCTTCCATCTTGCTGAGCCTTTCCTTAAAGCACGTCTCTGCCCTCTGGAGATTATCACAGGACACCTGTAGCTCCTTCACCTGAGCTTCCAGACCTAGGGTCTTTCTACGGAGATCATCATTCTCCTCACGGGTCTCCTGCAGAGTGGTCTCAACCACTTGGCGCATGTGCTCTAAAATCCGCCTTATCATCCTCTAGTTTTCCTTTACCCCTGAGGAGATCCTCATAGGCTCTTTTAATCTGTTGGAGTTTCTTACTGAGTGCACCACACTCCTTCTTGGAGTCACACAGTTCCTGGTTGAACTGTGCGCGCAGTCGTTCTAGTTCCTGATCACGTCCAGAAACTCCATCCTGCCGCGTCTCCTTCTCAAGCTTCAACTGCAAAACCTCCTCCTTGAGTTTGCGGCGGTCCTCCTTAATTTCCAGGAACATTTCCTTCCATTGGTTAACTTCCTCGTTCACCTCCTCTTCTGTATCGGAGGTTGCTACTGGCAACGTCACCTCCTCTTCTTCTAAAAGAGGATCCACACTTGAAACAATGGCACACACCATTACATTTTCTTTATTTTCACTTTTAGTCAAGACTACAGGAGCAACCTTTTTGTGGCCCCTGCGCCGTCTACGAGATGGGGACTTTCCCACCTCGTCTAGCCCCTCCTGACGGACCTCACCTTCTACTTCCGTAGTGTCACCGTCAGCTACGGGGTCTGTGTCACTCCCCCTGGTGTTGTGGACTAACAGGTCACCTCCCACCTTGACGTTAACCCCCTCCACTGGAGTCACCCCGTTAACAACGGTCAAATTGTCATTTTTAGGGGGTACCAACCCACAACCAGTAACAATTTTCAGTTTTCTACACTCCATGCTCTTGTGAAAATCCGCCCCCTTTTGGACACCCACACCTGTAGGGGAATTTTCACAAAAAAAAACAGCAATAGTCTTAGGACCCAGTTCACAACAGCTCTTACCACCTCCCCGGGCACTCTGGGACCATACTGGCGCCCCCGGAGAGTTTACCGAATGGTCCACTGCTGCCATTCTATACGGTGCCAACAGCTCCTGCCGTTCCTGCACCATGTTCTGTTGCTGTATTTTCTCAAATGCCTGCTGCTGTGCTTTTGACAGGCACTTTAATCGCTCAACAGCTTCACACTCATTTGCTGCTCCTTTCACAGCCATCTTTATCAGCTCCTGCATATCTTCAGGACACTCTGTTATGCCAAAGAGCGATTGCACACGGTCATCTAACCCCTTCTCCATTCCGTCTGGAGATACTGCACCATTCCTGGCCATCGCAGTACACACTAGACACTTTATACCGCTCTCCCCGAAAAAATTTTCGTGGCCCCGCCGAACCACAGCAAAACCGGATTTGAGTGCGACGACAACCTTCGCAACCCCGCCGAGTTGCAGCCAGATGCTTTAAACTTCGTGAGCCCCGCTGAGCCACAGCAAACCAGGTTTGAGTACGACGACAAACTTCGCAACCCCGCCGAGTTGCAGCAAGATGCTTTACCACACTCGACCTGTTCCGTTGCCCCTAGCAACCGGGCTTCAGTTGCCCCTAGCAACCACACTGCAGTTGCCCCTAGCAACCACACTGCAGTTGCCCCTAGCAACCACACTGCAGTTGCCCGCATCCTCGAACCACATGTAAGGCAGCGCTAGTCATCATAATGGGGGATACTTGCTGCACCGGGTAAAATCAAAGCACACCAGCAATGTCTTTCCGGTTTTCACACTTCAGCAGTTTATTATCTCATCATAAACCGCAGTTCACACATATAATGTCAAACGAGCTCCAAGTGGCAGACAGGCCCACTTGGCTCCAGGTCCAGCCTTCAGCAAGGTAATAATATAGCAATGTCCATATCAATGTCCATATAAGCAGTGTTTTTACCTTTGCTGGCTTATGGCTGCTCCAGTCCGTTTGGTCCCGCCACCACTGTGGCTCTAGGGCTTACCACACGTGGTCTCCAGCCCTCATCCCGTCCAAGGCCACTGCCATCTCTCACACACAGATCCAGGCTCTGTGCCTTCCAGGACGCTGATCTTCCAAACCTCTGGCACTCCAAGGCTTACTGGCATCTAGTCACCAGATCCAGGCTTCACCCTCCAGGAGTCCTCTAGCCTCTGGCCCTCCAAGGCTTACTGGCATCTAGTCACCAGATCCAGGCTTCACCTTCCAGGACGCCACCAGGCTTCACCAGGCCTCACCAGGCCTCTCACTCACACATGTTGTCCGCACGGGATCAGGCCTCATGCCTTTCACGCCGGAGCAGGCCTCATGCCTTTCAAGCCGGAGCAGGCCTCATGCCTTTCACACTGGAGCAGGCCTCATGCCTTTCACCACAGGAGCAGGCTTCATGCCTTACACAACACCTGAGCAGACCTCAGGCCTTTCACAACACCACACAACACAACTGTCTCAAATCACCCACACACACACACACACACACAAACAGGACCTTGCTGATGTCACAGTCATGTGATCAGACAGACATTCTGTGTGCACAGGACCTGAGCTATGTCACAGTCATGTGACCAGTTACCTGAGGGAAAGGTACATGTTCAGCCAAAATACACACTGGATCATTACAATAATGCCGCTGCATTACAATAGTTGTTTTTCATTTGACTTTGAGTTATTCCATGTTATTTGCACACGGGCCTAAAAGGCCCCAGGTATGTGAAAGTGTAGATTTTTATGGTCATGCGTTCTAGGGTTAAGTGGCATCAATTGCCCCACAGTTGCTTAAAACGGTTGGTGAGGTGATTTTACCAAATCCTCAAGCTTTTAGTCTCCCCAGGATGACTCAGGGGTAGAAAAGTCCTTGCGAATCAATGATTTGTTCATCTTTATGAACGTGAGTCTGTCTATATTCTCAGTGGACAGCCGCGTGCGCTTATCTGTCAGCACACCACCAGCAGCGCTGAACACATGCTCAGAGAGAACGCTGGCTGCAGGGCATGACAAGATCTCCAAGGCATGAGTGGCGAGCTCCGGCCATTTTTCCAGATTGGAATCCCAAAATGAGCAAAGGTCCAGTGACACAGTCATGGCTTCGATGTTCACTTGGAGATACTCCTGTACCATCCTCTCTAGGCGTTGACTATGTGTCAGACTTCTTGTCTCCTGTGGCCTTGCAAAGGATGGTCTAAAAAAGTGGTGAAACGATTCCACAAAATTGCTGTTACCAGCAGATACTGTGTTACTGTTACGGTTTGAGTAATGAAGACTCGACAGTCACACGGTTTGCAAGTTAGAACTGTGAGATTCACTACGTGCACCACTGGTGTTTTGTGGAAAAGCACATGTAAGATTCTGCAACAGCGTCTGCAGATACTCCTGCATGCGTGAATCCCTTTCTATGGCAGGAATTATTTCGGCAAATTTACTTTTGTACCGGGGATCTAAGAGTGTGGCAACCCAGTAGTCGGGATTACGTCTAATTCTGACAATCCGAGGGTCATGTTGCAGGTAGTGCAGCAAGAAGGCACTCATGTGTCTTGCGCATCCAGGAGGACCAAGTCCTTGTTGTGTTGGTAGTGAGGTAAGAATCATGCTTCCTTCCTCTGCCCTCTCCCCCCCAACCTCGCACAACAGAAATCTGATCAAGGTCTCCCTCATCTGATGAGTCTTACATGCCCATCGCCAGTTCGTCCTCCACTTCTTCCTCGGCTCCTGCACCTTCCTCAACAGTTTGGCTGCTACCATGCGCCCTGGTTAATCCCTCTCCCCTACCCTCCCATGCCTGCCGCCTTGGTGCTGCCGACCGTCTGGACCTTGGAGATGTTATCCCTTCCGCATACGACTCCTCCTCTACTTCCTCCACCTCCTCTTGTCCCACCACCTGACTCTGAATTCTGTTTAACGTGTGCTCCAGCATGTAAATCACCAGAATAGTCATGCTGATAATGGCATCGTCATCAGTACTAAACATCTTTGTCGCCATTTCAAAACTGTGCGGAAGGGTGTGTGGCGCCCCTGAGGGTTCAGTCGCCACAGAGTTACTGCATCTCACCCAGAGGTGTGGTATCTCACCCTCAGGTAAGGAAGGAGTATGGCTCGGGACCCTAACACCTGCATCCAACACATACCCGCAGTGGGGGTAGGGCGAGATTGCTCCTAAGGGAGAACACAGTCCCAGGTCCCTAGCTGGCGGGAGGGTCCTATGTAGTGGGTGCTTAGGGGAGCAGCTTAGGGGAGCACATGACAGGGAGAGTATAAATAGGAAGCCATCTTATAAAGAGCAAGCCAGTCAGAGGAAGAGAAGTGACAGGAGCAGAGGCTCTGCATGAGCTCTGCTCCGGAGGCGGGCCTAGCCTGAGAGGACCAGGACTAAAGGAGAGAAGAGAGGAGTGGGAGCAGGAAGGCTCCAGGAACCGAAGGGAGCCTAGGGGTACGGGCCATGCAGAAGGCCACCCGTACGCCTGCTGCTACCAGGAGGTAGAGGGGTCAGGCCAGATAAGGGGAACCGGTCCCTCAACTAGCGGAGAAACAGCAAGGCTCAACTAGAAACCGGAGGCTGCAGCATTTCATGTACTGCAGGCCAAAGTCCACACCAGTCTCACTAAGAAGGTAGCCACTAGAGATGAGCGTTGTTCTACTCGAACTGTTCGCCAATCTCAAATTCGAGCTGTTTTGGGCGGTGTTCGAGCCGGTCGGCGAACACGAACAATTTGAGAAAAATTCGGCTGTTCGAGGTTATGTTCGATAACTGTTCGTGCACCAAAATCATAACTGGATTTTTTCTCAGTAATGATGAAAATTAATGTTAATACGCAGTTTGAGTGTACAGCGGGGTGGGGGGAGGGGCAGGGGATGGATCTCTGCAGGAATAATGAAGATCTCCATTTTTTTTTCTCTTTCCCGCATTTACAGTGGGGAGGTGCAATCTGTCAGCCTATCAGCAGCGCACACACAGAGCGAAGTGCTTTTTTTCACACAAGCAAGGGCATGTGTCATTGGCAGTGTATGTCACATGTCCTTGCCCTATAAGACCAAGCTTATTTCCCCGTCGCCACCATTTTCTCACTGCTGCAGCTGCGTGTTAGACGGCACCGCTGTTGCTGTGTGCGCTATACCTTGTTAATTTCAAGCCAATTTTCGCACAAATCTACAGATAGCTTGGGAGTAGGGAATAGTTGTGATTGCAGTCCTTTTAAGGACTAGGTTACAGCATTTCCTACGACTTTTATCAGGCAGGTCTGTGCTCTTAAATAGATAGATTGTGTGAGTAAAGACTAATTGTAATTGCAGTCCTTTTCAGGACTAGGTTACATCAGTTCCTATCAGTTTTTGCCAGGCAGGTCTGTGCCAGTGCTGTGCAAGTTTTTTTCACAGCATTTGGCAGAATCTAGCAAAGCTAATCCTTTTTGGCCTATTGCAGAGTGTGTTAGTCAGTGGAGTAGCCTATCTGTGTTGCAAGATATACCACCTGTGTATAGAATACCAATTTTTTACTGCACCTAGTGAAGTAAAATCTTTTGGGCATAGCATCATTCTATTAGTCCATCTATACTGACCTCCATCAGGTTGCAAATTGAATATAATTTTTTTCTGCATCTAGCTCTGAAAAAATATTTGGGCTTCTAGCAGTGTGTGGGACTTGTTCTATTAGTCCATCTATACTGACCTCCATCAGGTTGCAAACTGAATATAATTTTTTTCTGCATCTAGCTCTGAAAAAATATTTGGCCTTCTAGCAGTGTGTGGGACTTGTTCTATTAGTCCATCTATACTGACCTCCATCACGCTGCAAATTCAAAATAATTTTTGTCTGCATCTAGCTCTGAAAAAGTATTTGGCCTTCTAGCAGTGTGTGGGACTTTCTCTATTAGTCCATCTATACTGACCTCCATCAGGTTGCAAATTAAAAATAATTTTTATCTGCATCTACCTCTGAAAAAATATTTGGGCTTCTAGCTGTGTGTGGGACTTGTTCTATTAGTCCATCTATACTGACCTCCATCAGGTTGCAAACTGAATATAATTTTTTTCTGCATCTAGCTCTGAAAAAATATTTGGCCTTCTAGCAGTGTGTGGGACTTTCTCTATTAGTCCATCTATACTGACCTCCATCAGGTTGCAAATTAAAAATAATTTTTATCTGCATCTAGCTCTGAAAAAATATTTGACCTTCTAGCAGTGTGTGGGACTTTCTCTATTAGTCCATCTATACTGACCTCCATCAGGTTGCAAATTAAAAATCATTTTTTGTCTGCATCTAGCTCTGAAAAAATATTTGTCCTTCTAGCAGTGTGTGGGACTTTCTCTATTAGTCCATCTATACTGACCTCCATCAGGTTGCAAATTCAAAATAATTTTTTGTCTGCATCTAGCTCTGAAAAAATATTTGGCCTTCTAGCAGTGTGTGGGACTTTCTCTATTAGTCCATCTATACTGACCTCCATCTGGCTGCAAATTAAAAATAATTTTTATCTGCATCTACCTCTGAAAAAATATTTGGCCTTCTAGCTGTGTGTGGGACTTGTTCTATTAGTCAATCTATACTGACCTCCATCAGGTTGCAAACTGAATATAATTTTTTTCTGCATCTAGCTCTGAATAAATATTTGGCCTTCTAGCAGTGTGTGGGACTTTCTCTATTAGTCCATCTATACTGACCTCCATCAGGTTGCAAATTAAAAATAATTTATATCTGCATCTAGCTCTGAAAAAATATTTGGCCTTCAAGCAGTGTGTGGGACTTTCTCTATTAGTCCATCTATACTGACCTCCATCAGGTTGCAAATTAAAAATAATTTTTTGTCTGCATCTAGCTTTAAAAAAATATTTGGCCTTCTAGCAGTGTGTGGGACTTTCTCTATTAGTCCATCTATACTGACCTCCATCAGGTTGCAAACTGAATATATTTTTTTTCTGCATCTACCTCTGAAAAAATATTGGGCTTCTAGCTGTGTGTGGGACTTGTTCTATTAATCCATCTATACAGACCTCCATCAGGTTGCAAACTGAATATAATTTTTTTCTGCATCTACCTCTGAAAAAATATTGGGCTTCTAGCTGTGTGTGGGACTTGTTCTATTAATCCATCTATACAGACCTCCATCAGGTTGCAAACTGAATATAATTTTTTTCTGCATCTACCTCTGAAAAAATATTTGGGCTTCTAGCTGTGTGTGGGACTTGTTCTATTAGTCCATCTATACTGACCTCCATCAGGTTGCAAACTGAATATAATTTTTTTCTGCATCTAGCTCTGAAAAAATATTTGGCCTTCTAGCAGTGTGTGGGACTTTCTCTATTAGTCCATCTATACTGACCTCCATCAGGTTGCAAATTAAAAATAATTTATATCTGCATCTAGCTCTGAAAAAATATTTGGCCTTCTAGCAGTGTGTGGGACTTTCTCTATTAGTCCATCTATACTGACCTCCATCAGGTTGCAAATTAAAAATAATTTTTTGTCTGCATCTAGCTCTGAAAAAATATTTGGCCTTCTAGCAGTGTGTGGGACTTTCTCTATTAGTCCATCTATACTGACCTCCATCAGGTTGCAAACTGAATATATTTTTTTTCTGCATCTACCTCTGAAAAAATATTGGGCTTCTAGCTGTGTGTGGGACTTGTTCTATTAATCCATCTATACAGACCTCCATCAGGTTGCAAACTGAATATAATTTTTTTCTGCATCTACCTCTGAAAAAATATTTGGGCTTCTAGCTGTGTGTGGGACTTGTTCTATTAATCCATCTATACAGACCTCCATCAGGTTGCAAACTGAATATAATTTTTTTCTGCATCTACCTCTGAAAAAATATTTGGGCTTCTAGCTGTGTGTGGGACTTGTTCTATTAGTCCATCTATACTGACCTCCATCAGGTTGCAAACTGAATATAATTTTTTTCTGCATCTAGCTCTGAAAAAATATTTGGCCATCTAGCAGTGTGTGGGACTTTCTCTATTAGTCCATCTATACTGACCTCCATCAGGTTGCAAATTAAAAATAATTTTTATCTGCATCTAGCTCTGAAAAAATATTTGGCCTTCTAGCAGTGTGTGGGACTTTCTCTATTAGTCCATCTATACTGACCTCCATCAGGTTGCAAATTAAAAATTATTTTTTGTCTGCATCTAGCTCTGAAAAAATATTTGGCCTTCTAGCAGTGTGTGGGACTTTCTCTATTAGTCCATCTATACTGACCTCCATCAGGTTGCAAATTCAAAATAATTTTTTGTCTGCATCTAGCTCTGAAAAAATATTTGGCCTTCTAGCAGTGTGTGGGACTTTCTCTATTAGTCCATCTATACTGACCTCCATCAGGCTGCAAATTGAAAATAATTTTTTTCTGCATCTAACCCAGCCAATAGTTTTGGCCTAATACCACAGTTTGGCCACTCAGCTCTGCTCGGTTCCCATCCATTGTTTTTTTGTGCAAACAACTCCAGAGTTGTGAATTAGTTAACCACCAAAATGAGTGGAAAAAGGCCTGCTGCTGGTGGAAAGGGGAATAGGCGTGTTGGGAAGGGGAAAAAAGATTGTGTCTGTGGGGTAGGTGTTAAAGCAACAGTAACATCTGCAGAAGAAAGACCATCTTCCAGCCAAACTAAAATGTCTACTTCTTTTAGCGGACAATGTGATAAGATCCCTTTCTTACGGCCACGCCAATCGCTACAAATTCCAGATGAGGCACAAAAACAGCAGGTGCTTCAACGGATATCAAGTGCTCCTTTAAGTGGGCTCTCCTCCACATCAACTTCAACATCACAAATACTCCAGTCCTCAAAGGTGTCACCCCAATCGCACTTGCTTCCTCACAGCTCCCAAATCTCCAGCTGCCCGTCTGAGTATGAGTTAGAACAGATGGTTGAGTCTGCAGAGCTGTTTACTCATACTATAGCCTGGGAATCAGAGGTCGACTCCAGCGCTTCTGTGAATCCAGACGAGGAAATGATCTGCACTGATGCCCAGAATCTTTATGAGTCGGATCCAGGACCAGACGCAGAAGGTTCTGACCATAATGTAGACCCTCATTCCCAAACTGTAACTCCTGTTGGTGGAGACAATGAGGAAGACGATGATGAGACTCAAATACCTGATTGAAGCGACAACTTTAGTTTTTTGTCAGGGCAGGAACAGGTTGGCTCTGAGGACGACGGGTGTGATAACGCACAGGGTGATGATGATGAGGTTGGAGATCCCACTTACTGTCAACCCACAGTCAGCCAAGAGATGAGGTCAGCAGAGGAGGTGGAGGAAGATGCTAGTGACGACGAGGTCAGGTTGCGCCTTCCTGGACAGAGACGTAGTACTGGAAGCACGTCAACAACTGCATCCTCAAACACAACTCTTCCTCTGACCACAAGTCGTGGTGGCTCTTCAGGTCGCATGGGTGCTAAGCCTTGCATAGCCTGGGCATTTTTTCAGATCAATAAAGATGACCCAACTCGTGTTATCTGTAACATTTGTCAGCAAAAGCTAAGTAGAGGCCAAAAAATCCATAGTTTGAGTACTTTATGCATGAACCGTCACATGTCACATGCATATGAAGCATAAGTTGCAGTGGGAAGCTCACTGTGCTACAATGTGGCCTAGCGTGCCGGGCCAACCACTGTCTGCCCCATATTGTGCATCCGCGGCCTCTTCATCCTCTTTGACTGGGGGGACAGCAGTCACACCTCTTTTGGGATGCAGACCTGCCACCACTTTACCCGCAACAGCCAGCGTGATTGGCAGGTCATCATTTTCTTTGGAGGTGGAAACACCAGCTGGTGTTGAGCGCTCTCCGACATCGAGAGCACCACCTTTGGATCAAGGCAACCTATCATGTCCGCCTGCATCTTCCTCACAGACCGGCAGTTTGCTGGGGACACCCTTCTCAACCCCGTCTAAGCACAACAGCCAGCCCTCGGTCCCTCAGATGTGGACAAGTAAAAGACCATTTCCTCCTAGCCATAAGAAACCTAAGAGGTTGAATTTCACCATCTGCAAGCTCTTGGCTACAGAAATGCTGCCTTTCTGCCTGGTGGACACAGAGGATTTTCGAGACCTTATGTCCATCGCAGTGCCCCAGTACCAGATGCCCAGTCGGCACTACTTCTCAAAGAAAGGTGTGCCTGCGCTCCACCAGCATGTCACACACATCACCGCTTCTTTGAGAAACTCTGTGTGTGACAGGGTGCATTTCACCACAGACACTTGGACGAGTAGGCATGGACAGGGGCGTTACATGTCGCTGACTGGGCACTGGGTAACTATGGTGACAGCAGGACAAGGGGCTGATGTCCAAGTCTTGCCGTCCCCACGAGTTGTGCATCAATCCTCTTTATCTCGAAGTTCCTCCACTGCTTCTGCCTCCTCAACCTCCTCTCGGTCCTCCACCTGCACCCAAAGCCTGTCTAGTCATGACACACGCTTTCTAACTGCGCAGAAGGGATCCTGCACACCTCCTTACTATGCTGGCAGCAGGGCTCAACGTCATCAGGCGGTTTTTACTTTGAAATGTCTGGGAAATGTGATTCACACAGCTGAGGAGTTGTGGTCAGCTCTGGAGAACCAGTTTAATGAATGGTTGTCTCCACTGGACCTGAAACCAGGGAAGGCTGTGTGCGACAATGCTGCAAACCTCGGTGCGGCCCTTCGCCGGAGCAATGTCACACACGTACCTTGTATGGCTCACGTGTTGAACCTGGTTGTCCAGCAATTTTTAGCCCACTATCCCGGACTAGATGGCCTTCTGCAGAGGGCACGGTCGCTGTGTGCTCATTTCCGCCGTTCGCATCCCGCAGCTCAGCGACTTACATCTCTACAGAAGTCGTTGGGCCTGCCACTTCACCGGCTAAAATGCTATGTGCCTACCCGGTGGAATTCAACTCTGCACATGTTGCAGCGACTGTGGCAGCACCGACAGGCCCTGGTGCAATACGTTCTGACGTATAGCCTGGGCCAACGAGATCCAGAGGTGGGGCAAATCACGCTGGAGGAGTGGTCTCAGATCAGGGACCTATGCACCCTTCTGCACAGTTTTGAAATGGCGACGAAGATGTTTAGTGCTGACGATGCCATTATCAGCATGACTATTCCGGTGATTTACATGCTGGAGCACATGTTAAACAGAATTCGGAGTCAGGTGGTGGCACAAGAGGAGGTGGAGGAAGTAGAGGAGGAGGAGTTGTATGCGGAAGGGCTAACATCTGCAAGGTCCAGACGGTCGGCAGCACCAAGGCGGCAGGCATGTGAGGGTGGGGGAGATGGTTTTACCAGGGCGCATGGTAGCAGCCAAACTAGTGAGGAAGGTGCAGGAGCCCAGGAAGAAGTGGAGGACGAACTGATGGAAGACTCATCAGATGAGGGAGACCTTGATCACATTTCTGTTGTGCGAGGTTGGGGGGAGAGGACAGAGGAAGGAAGCATGATTGTTACCTCACCACCAACACAACAGGGACTTGGTGCTCCTGGATGCGCAACACACATGAGTGCCTTCTTGCTGCACTACCTGCAACATGACCCTCGAATTGTGAGAATTAGAAATAATCCTGACTACTGGGTTGCCACACTGTTAGATCCCCGGTACAAAAGTAAATTTGCAGAAATTATTCCTGCCATAGAAAGGGATGCACGCATGCAGGAGTATCAGCAGAGACTGTTGCAGAATCTTACATGTGCTTTTCCACAAAATACCAGTGGTGCATGTAGTGAATATCACAGTTCTAACTTGCCAACCGTGGGACTGTCGAGTGTTCAGCACTCAAACCATAACAGAAACACAGTATCTGCTGGTAACAGCAATTTTGCGGAATCATTTCACAGTTTTTTTAGCCCATCCTTTGCAAGGCCACTGGAGACAAGAAGTCTGACACATAGTCAACGCCTAGAGACGATGGTACAGGAGTATCTCCAAGTAAACATCGAAGCCCTGACTGTGTCCCTGGACCCTTGCTCTTTTTTGGGCTTCCAATCTGCATAAATGGCCGGAGTTCGCCACTTACGCCTTGGAGATCTTATCATGCCCCGCAGCCAGCATTCTGTCTGAACGTGTGTTCAGTGCTGCTGGTGGTGTGCTGACAGATAAGCGCACGCGGCTGTCCACTGAGAATGTAGACAGACTCACGTTCATAAAGATGAAAAAATCATGGATCCGCAAGGACTTTTCTACCCCTGTGTCATCCTGGAGAGAGTAAAAGCTTGAGGATTTCGTAAAATCACCTCACCAACCGTTTTAAGCTTTCAAATTACTAATAATTTTTAGCTGCATCTTGTCTGGAAAATAATTTTGGGCCTGTAGCAGTGTGCGTTACTCATTCTATTATGCCATCTATACTAAGCTCCACCAGCTTGCAAATTACTAATAATTTTTAGCTGCGTCTTGTCTGTAAAATAATTTTGGGCCTGTAGCAGTGTGCGGTACTCATTCTATTATGCCATCTATACTAAGCTCCACCAGCTTGCAAATTGCTAATAATTTTTTAGCTGCATCTTGTCTGTAAAATAATTTTGGGCCTGTAGCAGTGTGCGGTACTCATTCTATTATGCCATCTATACTAAGCTCCACCACCTTGCAAATTACTAATAATTTTTAGCTGCATCTTGTCTGGAAAAAAAATTTGGACCTGTAACAGTGTGCGGTGCTCATTCTATTATGCCATCTATACTAAGCTCCCCCAGCTTGCAAATTACTAATAATTTTTAGCTGCATCTTGTGTGGAAAATACTTTTGGGCCTGTAGCATTGTGCGGTACTCATTCTATTATGCCATCTATACTAAGCTCCACCAGCTTGAAAATTACTAATAATTTTTAGCTGCATCTTGTCTGGAAAACAATTTTGGGCATAGTAGCAGTGTGTGGTACTTATTCTAACCAACCGTTTTAAGCAACTCTGGGGAAATTGATGCCACTTAAGTGGTGTCTGTGCCACAAATTTTTGGAAAAAATGGAGACTCTTTTTGGAGTCCCCTTGCTTTGTTTTACGTGACGTTACCATCGTCAATTAGAGGTGGGTTGGGTGGGGTGAGGAACTGGATGGGTGAGGATCGGTCACAGCTTTATTAACTGTTTATACTCATTCCATTAGAAATGCATTTTATTTCTAAAATAATTCAGCTTGTTGCAGCATGCCCTGTGTCTCCAGTCTCCACCACGGCAAGTTGGCCAACAAGTGTAACTGTCCAACATGTCCTTTCTATTTCCAGGCCACGGAGGATCCTGCTTACTTGTATGCAGGACTCCGACCCCCATCCATCAATCTTAATGCTTGTTCCACTCCGTCCTGGAGTCCTGACAGGAATATGTCCAGTCCAATATCCATTAAGTGAACACCGTCGGGCCGTATGAGGCCTGCTTTATCTCCTTCCAGTTGTCGGTGTCATATCACTACACAGCCTCTGTCTCTTATAAATTTTGCCATCCGAATATTTATTACCTGCCTTGTCCGTTCGATGGCCGTGATGTCTCAAGCACCTTGCCATACCGTTCTCGGCACAATCTCTGACCATACTATAGTTAGTTTTGTGAAAAATTCTCTGAAGCGCTCAGTGTCTAGTTTCATTATTGCCATTAGTTATGCGCTCTTGTGATAAGCTATGTCGTTTCCCCCGGCCTGTATAACTAAGATGACCGGACCTCATGCCTCTCTCCCTACCTTGATTACCTCCATTAGTACCTGTGGCCATTGCAGGCCTCTAATACCTCTCCAGTTCAAATATGTGTTATGAAACTCCAATTTCCTCCCGCCTGGGTGGACTTTTACCCTTCTTTCTGCACAATATATATACGAGTTCTTAATCATTGCATAGCAAAAAAACAGCAAGGAAGTGGTATTTATATGTCATGTCCTGCTATGCACCTGTTCAGGGCTGAGTTAATCAGAAATTTAAACACACATACCATGTTAAAATCGTATAGCATAGAAAGAATGCATATAAATGTAAATAATCAAAAAGAAAAAGAAAAGAAGAAAAAAGGAACATATATAATAATAATCTATAAATGATCACTCATAATGATACATCAAATCATGTCTGATGTTTAAACCCGCTGGTACATGTGTATTTAAAGTATAAATCCACCAACTTTCTCTATTAAGGAGCTTTCTCCTATAATCATCCACCAAATCTCCACCAATCGCCATGGCCCACAGAGGGGCCACCACAGTCAGTGAATCCTTCCTTATTTAGTATAGAGTCTACCAATACTTTGGGCGTATTAGCCCAGCTGCGAAGCAAGCTGCACCGCCTGTGTATCTAATGAGAATTTTTAACTTCATCTAGCCTAGGCAGACTGTGGGGACCCCCAACCAAACCTAGACGCTCTGCATGTAACCAAGCCAATCATTTGATAGTATTGCTAGTAGCAGAGTCACATGGGCTCTAAACCTTGCACAGCCTGTGCATTTTTTCCGATCGCTAAGGATGACCCAACTCGTGTTATCTGTAACATTTGTCACCAAAAGCTAAGTAGAGGCCAAAAAATCCATAGTTTGAGCACTTCATGCATGTACCGTCACATGGATATGAAGCATAAGTTGCAGTGCGAAGCTCACTGTGCTACAATGCGGCCTAGCGGGCCGGGACAACCACCATCTGCCCCACCTGTGTCATCCTGGGGAGACTAAAAGCTACTGAGTAGTCTTTTCAAAAAATTTGAGGGAATTACCACAGGAATGGTTTGGAAGAGGTTTAAGAGTTTAGATAGGATGTTCATTTTTAGTATACTTATTCTGCCGAACCAGGAAAAATCCTTCACCGTCCAAGAAGTAAGATCTTTATGGAGTTGTTCAATAAAGGGCCAAAAATGAAGATAAAATAGACGGGAGAGGTCTCTATGAATACGAATTCCTAAGCATTTGATACCCTGTGAGGGCCAGGCAAAGGGAAAGTTGGACTGGATGGAATCCTGTATGGATTTGGGGAGGGAGACATCGAGGGCCTCAGACTTCGCTGCATTGATTTTAAAATTTGACCATGTAACAAAGTGATCTATTTCAGCCATAACAACTGTGATGGATATATGTGATTGAGTGATATATACTAGGACATCATCAGCAAATGCAGAGCACTTGTACTCGGTGCCTCCCACCTCAATCCACCTAATATTGGGGTTATCGCGAATTGATGAGAGCCGGTGCTCCATCACTAGGATGTATAAGAGAGGGGACAGAGGACATCCCTGCCTTGTCCCATTGGTGATTATGAAAGGTGATGAAAATTTTCGATTTATCTTCAGCCTAGCTGACGGATTACGGTACAGGGCCATGATTTTGGCTATAAAAGGGTCCCCTAGACCCCTACCCCAATCTTTTTAAGAGAATAATATATGGCGTGCCAGGAGACTCTATGGAATGCTTTCTCAGCATCCAACGAGAGTATCTAATTACAAATTTTTAACTGCATCTAGCCCAGGCAATACTTTGGGCCTAGTAGCAGTGTCTGCTAGTCAGCGGAGTATCCACCGCCTGTAGATCTAATTACAAATTTTTAACTGCATCTAGCCCAGGAAATAATTTGGACCTAGTAGCAGTGTCTGCTAGTCAGCGGATTATCCCACCTGTTAAGCAAGCTACACCACCTGTAGTTTGGACACTTAATTTTTTCAAAGGAAATGCTTTGGGCCCCCGGTACACTCAGTGAAGAGCATCAGGGAGGCACCCCAAGGCACAGGGGCTGGGACTTGTGGTAGGACGCCTTGCGGTGGACCGCCACGCTCGATCCTTATAAAAGCTTTTTAACTGCAGCAGCTTTAGTGGACGCTACTGGAGCTGGAATTCCCACGGCTGCTGGCATCAGACTTGCCCTCCAATAGATCCTTGTAAAAGGATTTAAAGTGTACTCATTCAAATTACAGAGACAATTTAAATTAAAAAGCTAAGACCGCCTCCACCGCAGGGGGGCTCGCTCGACCCACCAGAGGACAGGCACCAGTATAGGGAGAGGGGGGCTGGCCGTCAGGGTCCACCGCAGCTCTGGCACAAACCCGGCGACACGGAGGTCGCACGGGCAGGAACGGACTGGCCGTGTCAGCTTCGCACTTTTTTGGTTTTAGAAGGGCATGACATGCCTATATCTGTGTCTCCCCCTCCTTTTACTCCTCCACCTCTTTTCTTTTCGCATGACTATATGTACTTGTCACTTTTCCATGTGTTAGTTGTGTCTTCTGAGCAGTTTGTCAGCTTTTGGACACCTTTGAAGGTGTTTTCTATGTGTTTTTGTTTGAATGCCATTGGTTTTAACGGTGTTCGAAGCTGTTCGACGAACAGTTCGACGAACAGTTCGACGAACATATGGGTGTTCGATGAACCGAACCGAACTCGAACACTACGGGGGTGGCTCAACTCTAGTAGATATTGTGGTGGAGGATGATGATGAGGAGAAGGAGGAGGACAAGAGCAAATAGACAAAATCAGTAAGCTTATACCCATGTCTGAGTGTGAAGACAGAGGTGCATGCGAATAGAGTTAGATCTCCCCAAAAAAAAGACACTGTATTTGAGTTTATGTTACGCTGCTATCATTCGGTAGTGTTGAGAAGTCTGGCCCTTGTTCATTTTTATAAGAGACAGCCTTTCAGCATTTTCAGTTGTCAGACGGATGCGCCTATCGGTTATAACTCCACCAGTGGCACTAAGAACCCGCTCTGACAAAACGCTAGCTGCAGGGCAGGCCAGGACCTCCAAGGCGTAGAGAGCCAGTTCATGCCACGTGTCCAGGTTGGATAGCCAATAATTGTAAGGCACAGGGGAATCAGGGAGGACATTGGTAAGGTCGGCAAGGTACTCCCTCAGCATCTTCCGAAACTTTTCTCTCCTTGTGAGAGTATCCCGCACCTCAGGGCCTATGCGATGGGAGGGTCTAAGAAAACTGTCCCAGAACTTTGCAGTGTTCCCCTGACTCTACTCGATTGCATTTGTGTCTCTCTTCCCTGTACTCCTTGGTTGTCCAACGAACTGTGACCTCTGCTGCCAGTGTTTTCTGATGGGAATTTTTTTAATAATTCCGCAACAAGGGCATTCTGCTACTGCCACATTTTATTAGGTCAGTCTGGCAAGGGAATAAGAGACAAAACGTTCTCCCTGTAGCGTGGGTCTAGAAGTGTCACCAACCAGTAATGACTGTCACCCAAAATTTGGACAACTCGAGGGTCACTGGAAAGGGAGCATAACATAAACTCAGCCATGTGTGCCAGACTGCCAAGAGACAAGACTTCCGTGTCCTCACCAAGAGGACGACTGACCATGCTCTCCTCCTCCTCTTCCTCCCCTCCCTGTTCTCAGACCATCCACGCTGAACAGACATTATGACAGTAATGCATGTAGTACCGTCTATAACGCAGGAAACTAACTCCTGTTCTTCCTCCTCCTCCTCATTGTTATCCAATCCATGTTAGGATGAGATGAGGCTGGGCTGTGTTCCTGTATGGTTCCTTGCTCCATCTCATCGTGCTCCGCCTGCAATGTATCCTCTTTAATTGTGAGCGGAGAGCGTTTCAGAAGACAGAGAAGCGGGATGGTGATGCTAATTATGGCGTCATCGCCGCTCACCATCTTGGAGTATTGTACAGAAGGTACCATCTTGGAGTACTCCATCATTTTGGAGTATGGTACAGATGTCTGACATCCATGTCCACTCCTGAGGTCTTATGTGGGGAGTCTGACCTGAATACCGACAGCCATGTTGATGCTGGTAGTCAACAACTGCCCTCTTCTGCTCACAAATTCTTTCCAAGATTTGCAATGTAGATTTCCAACGTGTGCGGACATCGCAGATCATGCAGTGAGCTGGAAGCTGCAAACGATGCTAAAGCATGGCAAGGGCGGCAAGAGCTGTAGAATGTGGGGGCAACCCTTCTTAACTCAGGGCGCGCAATCCTCGGCATCGGTAGGACCTGTTATGTCCAAAGGTCCGACTGGGTCCCGGCTTCCACTACATTAACCCAGTGTGCCGTCAGCGAGATGTACCGTCCCTGCCCACAAGCACTTGTCCACGTGTCCGTGGTTAGGTGGAATTTTCCAGCAACTGCGTTGTTGAGGACACATCTAATGTTTTAGGACACGAGCTCGTGTAATTCGGGGACGACACACCGGGAGAAATAGTCGTGGCTGGGGACCAAGTACCGTGGGACGGCTGCCGCCGTCAGGTTGCGGAAAGCTTCCGTCTCCACGAGTCTAAAAGGCAACATTTCAAGCGCAAGCAGTCGCAAAATGTGTGAATTTAGTAGTGTGGCCTGTGGGGCATTGGCTGTGTATTTGTGCTTGCGTTGCAAGGACTGGGGTAGGGACAACTGAACGCTCAGTTGGGACATGGATGTGGACATGCTTGCTGTTGGTGCTTGTTGAGAGTATGCAATGACACGTGCAGAGCAGGAGCCATCTTTGCATGGACAAGGGATTGGCGTGCACGCACAACAGCGGAAGAAGCAGTGGTGTCACCCACAGACACTGTTTCTGGACCCTGGGATTCGGTCCACTTAGTAGGGTGCTTTGCTGCCATGTGCCTGATCATGCTGGTGGTGGTCAGGCTGCTAGTTTTTCTACCCTTGCTGATGCTGGCCTGGCAGGTTTGTGCAAATGGCCTTTTTGGGGTTATCTGCAGAGTCTTTAAAAATAACCAGACTCGGGAAGACCTAACAGTTGTACTGGCAACTTCCGTCGTGTTGGTGTTACGGGGAATGCTTTCCCGCCTTGTGTCTGCAGCCACAACACTGCTTCTTCCTGCCTGTTGGGGTGTTCTGCCTCCCTCCCCCTGTGTGCTGCTCTCCTCAATCTGCATGTCCTCCTGCCAGGTTGGGTCAGTTACTATATCATCCACCACCTCATCTTCCACTTCCGCTCCCTGGTCCTCCTCCTTACTTTCTCGCAATTGTTTCATCATTATCATCCACCTCTTGCGACAGTAATTCCACTTTCCCACCATTGCCTTCGTGTGATCGTGGCTGCTCAAATATTTGGGCATTGCTAAACGTGTTCTCTTCTTGACTCGCTTGAAGCTGGCCAGGCAAGAGGCCCGAATCTATAAATGGAAAAGTGAACAGCTCTTCTGAGTGTCCAAATGTGGGATCAGTTGTCTCTGGGCACTCGGCATGGTGGGAGGAAGGAGGATCAGGGTGAGGAATATGCGGTCAAGACTCACGGCTACTGAGACTTGATCATGTGGAAGACAAGGCGGTAGTCATGGTGGCAAAGTGACTGGAAATATTATCTGCTATTCAACCAACAACCTTTTGACATTGCTCTGGGTTCAATATTGGTGTGCTGCGGTCCCCTTGCAATTGGGATAGAAAGTTAGGGCGACAAGATGTGGGTGTTTGTTGTCTCACAATTTCAACTTGCCCACAGCCTCGTCCTCTGCATGCATCATCACCATCACGTCTACTTCCCCGTCGCTTGCCAGGCACCTTGCCCATCTTAAATGGAGGACAATATTTTCCACGTTCACGAGAAATGGCTGATTTTGGAATGCAGTTATATGTGATACGTCTCACAGAGAACCATGGTTTTAAATAGCAGGTCTGTAATTTACTAATACTATTCTTCACAGGGACCTAGTGTGAATAGCTTGACTGACACACTGCAACAAAATGGAAGGCAGAAATGGCTGATTTTGGAAAGCTGTTATATATGATACGTCTGACAGAGAACCACGGTTTTAAATAGCAGGTCTGTAATTTACTTATACTATTCTTCACAGAGACCTAGTGTGAATAGCTTGACCGACACACTGGAACAAAATGGAAGGCAGAAATGGCTGATTTTGGAACACAGTTATATATGTGATATGTCTGTCAGAGAACCACGGTTTTAAATAGCAGGCCTGTAATTTACTAATACTTTTCTTCACAGAGACTTAGTGTGAATAGCTTGACCGACACACTGCAGCAAAATGAAAATATAAGCCAATATTTTCCACGTTCATTTCAAATTTCTGTATTTTTATCGCTGTAATATGGAAAAGATCTGCCTGTATTCTGAAGTGCTAACAAGCAAATGGAGTAGAAAAAATGTGTACTCTGGATTGCTTTTTAAGCAAATAATCAAGATTAAGATAAAAAAGAAAAATTGGACCAGGCCCCTGATATTTGGGGCTATGTCTACAAATATCTGTAAGTACAGCAGCAGCAGGAATATGCTAAGGACCCTCTTGCACTATATGCACTGCAGTCTGCCACATACACTGCCTGCCTGCCTAATTCCTGCTATCACCACTGAATATATGCAGCTGGATTAGTCCTCAGAACGACTGTTAGTTCAGATGGATACAGTGGTGGCCAAAAGTATTGGCACCCCTGCAATTCTGTCAGATAATACTCAGTTTCTTCCTGAAAATTTAATTTGTCTTCAATGAAAAAACACAAAAATAATTGTCCTAAAGCCACATTGGATATAATTCCACACCAAACCTAAAAAAGGGGGTGGACAAAAGTATTGGCACTGTTTGAAAAATCATGTGATGCTTCTCTAATTCGTGTAATTAACAGCACTTGTAACTTACCTGTGGCACCTAACAGGTGTTGGCAATACCTAAATCACACTTGCAGCCAGTTAACATGGATTAAAGTTGACTCAACCTCTGTCCTGTGTCCTTGTGTGTACCACATTGAGCATGGAGAAAAGAAAGAAGACCAAAGAACTGTCTGAGGACTTGAGAAACCAAATTGTGAGGAAGCATGAGCAATCTCAAGGCTACAAGTCCATCTCCAAAGACCTGAATGTTCCTGTGTCTTCCGTGCACAGTGTCATCAAGAAGTTTAAAGGCCATGGCACTGTGGCTAACCTCCCTAGATGTGGACGGAAAAGAAAAATTGACGAGAGATTTCAACGCAAGATTGTGCGGATGGTGGATAAAGAACCTTGACTAACATCCAAACAAGTTCAAGCTGCCCTGCAGTCCGAGGGTACAACAGTGTCAACCAGTACTATCCGTCGGCATCTGAATGAAAAGGGACTGTATGGTAGGATACCCAGGAAGTCCCCAATTCTTACCCAGAGACATAAAAAAGCCAGGCTGGAGTTTGCCAAAACTTACCTGAGAAAGCCTAAAACGTTTTGGAAGAATGTTCTCTGGTCAGATGAGACAAAAGTAGAGCTTTTTGGGAAAAAGCATCAGCATAGAGTGTACAGGAAAAAAAAAGAGGCATTCAAAGAAAAGAACACGGTCCCTACAGTCAAACATGGCGGAGGTTCCCTGATGTTTTGGGGTTGCTTTGCTGCCTCTGGCACTGGACTGCTTGACCATGTGCATGGCATTATGAAGTCTGAAGACTACCAACAAATTTTGCAGCATAATGTAGGGCCCAGTGTGAGAAAGCTGGGTCTCCCTCAGAAGTCATGGGTCTTCCAGCAGGACAATGACTCAAAACACACTTCCAATAGCACTATAAAATGGTTTGAGAGAAAGCACTGGAGACTTCTAAGGTGGCCAGCAATGAGTCCAGACCTGAATCCCATAGAACACCTGTGGAGAGATCTCAAAATGGCAGTTTGGAGAAGGCACCCTTCAATATCAGGGACCTGGAGCAGTTTGCCAAAGAAGAATGGTCTACAATTCCAGCAGAGCATTGTAAGAAACTCATTGATGGTTACCGGAAGCAGTTGTTCGCAGTTATTTTGGCTAAAGGTTGTGCAACCAAGTATTAGGCTGAGGGTGCCAATACTTTTGTCTGGCCCATTTTTGGAGTTTTGTGTGAAATGATCAATGATTTGATTTTTGCTTCATTCTCTTTTGTGTTTTTCCTTGCAAGCAAATTAAATGAAGATAATAATACCAAAGAATTTGTGATTGCAATCATTTTCAGGAAGAAACTGAGTATTATCTGACAGAATTGCAGGGGTGCCAATACTTTTGGCCACCACTGTATATAGTATAATACACGCGTGCGTGGTGTTTGCTTAAGGGAGTGCGCTATGCACTGATTGTCAATCAGTGTTGCTTCCTAAGTGGACAGTTTGATTTCACAGGAGTTTGATTTACTTGTAGTTATATTTTGTTGTTTAAGTGTTCCCTTTATTTTTTTGAGCAGTGTATATTGCGTGTCTTGCAGTTGCAGTATTCCCGAAGGCGTAACTGTTCAGGGAGTACAGGGAGAGAGATTTTATCAGCAGCCAACATAAATGAGCATACCGTACATTCCCCACAGGGATAGGTACCCCGCAATTCTTCTTGTATATGATTTAATTGCTTAGCATGTGACGGGTTGAACACCATAGTGTATTACTATTATTACTATTGTGGTGACCTCTGTTTCTTTTTCTAATGGACAGGGGATTGGCGTGCACGCACAACAGCGGAACCAGCAGTGGTGTCACCCGCAGACACTGTTGCTGGACCCTGGGGGTCAGTCCACTTAGTCGGGTGCTTTGCTGCCACGTGCCTGATCATGCTGGTGGTGGTCAGGCTGCTAGTTTTGCTACCCCTGCTGATGCTGGCCTAGCAGGTGTTGCAAATGGCCTTTTTGGGGTTACCTGTAGAGTCTTTAAAAAATAACCAGACTCTGGAAGACCTAACAGTTGTACTGGCAACTTTCTTCGTGTTGGTATTACGAGGAACGCTTTCCCACCTTGTGTCTGCGGCCACCACGCTGCTTCTTCCTGCCTGTTGTGGTGTTATGCCTCCTTCCCCCTGTTTACTCTGTATGTCCCCCTACCAGGTTAGGTCAGTTGCTATATCATCCACCACCTCGTCTTCCACTTCCGCACCCTGGTTCTCCTCCTGACTTTCTGGCAATTGTGTCTCATCATCATCATTATCCACCTCTTGTGACAGTAATTACACTTTCCCACCATCGCCTTTGTGTGACCGTGGCTGCTCAAATATTTGGGCATCGCTACACACTTTCTCCTCTTGACTCGCTTGAAGCTGGCCGGGCGAGAGGCCTGAATCTATATATGGAAAAGTGAACAGATCTTCCAAGTGTGGGATCAGTTGTCACTGGGCACTTGGCAAGGTGGGAAGAAGGAGGAAATTGGTGAGGAACATGCGGTAAAGACTCACGGCTACTGAGACTTGACCGTGTGGAAGACAGGGTGGTGGTGGTGGCTAAGTGACTGGAATCATTATCTGCTATCCAATCATTAACCTTTTGACACTGCTCTGTGTTCAATAGTGGTGTTCTGCAGTCCCCTATTAATTGGTACAGGAAGGTCGAGCGACAAGCTATGGGTGTTTGTTGTGGCACAATTTTAGCTTTCCCATGGCCACATCCTTGGCCTCAGCATGCACCATCACGTCCACTTCTCCCTCCCTTGCCAAGCACCTTGCCCATTTTTAATGGAGGACAATATTTTCCATGTTCACGAGAAATGGCTGATTTTGGAACGCAGTGATGGAACACTCTTATAGGTGTTATGTCTGACAGAGAACCTGTAATTTTCTAATATTATCCTTCACAGACACCTAGTGTGAATATCTTGACTGACACACTGCAACGGAATGAAAATGGAAGAAATGTCTGATTTTGGAACACTCTTATAGGTGTTATGTCTGACAGAGAAACATGGTTTTAAATAGTAGGCCTGTAATTTGCTAATACTATCCTTCACAGACACTTAGTATGAATAGCTTGACCGACACACAACAGAATGGAAAAGGAGGCCAATATTTTCCACGTTCAGTTTAAATTTCTGGATTTTTATCGCTGAAATATGGAAAAGATCTGGCTTTATTCTGCAGTGAGAACAAGAAAATGGAGCAGAAAAATGGTGTACTCTGGATTGCTTTTTAAGCAAATAACCAGGATTAAGATCAAAAAATGTTTTGCCCTGGCCCCTGATATCTGGGGCTATGCTTACAAATATCTGTAAGAACAGCAGCAGCAGGACCTCTTGCACTATATGCACTGCAGTCTGCCACATACACTGCCTGCCTGCCTAATTCCTGCTATCACCACTGAATCAGGATGCAGCAGGATTAGTCCTCAGAAGGACTGTTAGTTCAGTTGTATATATATATATAAATGTTGTGGAATACCTATACTAACTATGAAGAAGCAAATCTCTCTCTGACGCAGCAGCAGCTCTCCCTACTCTGCCTGATTCTGGGGTAGACTGTGACGAGCATGGCGGTGCCCGGTCTTTTATACACCTGATGATGCTGTGCGGCCAGCCAATCACTGTAATGCCCACAACCAACATGGCTACGGCATTAAAGTGCAAGGCAGGCAATCCCTGCATGTTCATTGACTCTCTAAAGAGTGCCAAATATGCAGGGAGGGGACCCAAGTTCCTGCCGGAGCAATCCGAAAATACTTGCCAAGTTCCGTGCTCGTCGAGCACAGTGATGCTCAGGTGAGTACAGAGCAGTGGCGAGCATGTTCGCTCATCACTACTGAGAACCTTTTCAGGGGTCACTCCTATCCCAGCTGGTGAAGAAGGGTATAACACTTAGAGTGATGTTGCTCTGCAGTAGCTAGAAGAATGGCATAGCACTGATGCTGTAAAGAAGCAGAGAATAATGGAGAGTTTGAAAGGTCCTGCTATGGAAGTTGTGAAGGCTGCTTGGCGAAGTCGACCAGAGGCAACTTCTAAAGACTACATGACTGCCCTAGAAGATACTTTTGGGTCCCCAGAGGATGTAACAGATCTCCTCTATAAACTTTGTACCACTTACCAGGACTCTGGTGAGAAGTTGTCTGATTATCTGTATCGAGTGGACAAGCTGGTGCATAGAATATTATGCAAGGGCTGACTTAGATCCAGACAAGTTGGCCAGTGTCATCTGGAACAAGAGCTACGAGGAGCTCTGACCCACGAGCCCATTGCTTAACAATTGAGGTGCTGTGATAAATAGCTGATCCCATATTCTTTCCATCAGCTGCTTAAGGAAGTTGGACAGGAGAAAAATGCAAGAGAAAAAGTGGCTGCTGTCACCGTACATATCAAGCTGAGTCATCGAAAGGGAGAATTCCTGAAGGTCATAGAGAAGCAAGGTGAACAAACTACCCAACTGCTAAGTGCCCAGGCTATTGAGCTGAAGCAGTTAAAGCAAATTATTTAGTCATCTTTCAAAAACCATCAACAGCCTTTGAGACTGGCAAGTGATGGCTAGAGTTGTGTGGAAGATACAAAGTTAGAAGAAAAGTTTAATCTGTGGGAGTACCAATCATGTGTCTCAACATTGTCCAAACAGGTAGAGTTCAAAGAAATCTCCAACAATCTCATCATAAGAAAAAGTAGATAGAAAATGGGAAAGGGGACCTTTAAAATCAAAGGTGTACACAGCAGCTCCATCCAAAGGGATGACTTTCTGAAGGTGTCGTGGTACCAGTAGTACAGTAGACGGTAGATCTCAAATGTCTAGCATTTTTGTGAAATGGTACAAAAAACCTGCCAGATGTGCCCCTGCAACCTTTATCTGTACTTGTGGTCTAGGGACTGAGCGAAAACAGCAACCCCTACAAAGGATATGTATTTGTCACGCTTGGGTTTCCAAAGATCATTACTAGGGTACACATCTTGTACAGTAAATATGTTAAGGAACATCCTTTCCAGGGTAATGACTTGTATATAAGGCAAAATAAATAACCAAAAACAAAAATACTCCTCCACACCTTGGGCTATGTTCACATGTAGCGTTTTTGATGCATTTTTGCACTTTTACATTGCATTGAGTTGTATTTCACCACAGCCATATTCTTTAGCTTGGTGCAAGGACTTGGGAAACCATATCTACCCAGCAGTCATTCTCCCAGGAAGTCCTCTAAAGCTGCTTTCACTTGAAATGTGGCCTTTTAGGCTCGTGGAGGCAGAAGCTTTTCATAACCTCATGCGGGCAGCGGCCGAGTGTCCATACTTGGTCCCCAGCCGCCACTGTTTCTCCCGGTATCGTCTCCGCCTTCCACAAGCACAGGTCCCACAACATTACCTGTGCCCTCCCCAGTGCACTTACTGGGAAGGACCGCCTAACCACAAACACGTGGATAGGTGAATGCGGCCAGGGATGGTACGGAGCCAGTCCACAGCTTTTTTTGCTGAGAGTTGTATTTCACCACAGCCATATTCTTTAGCTCGGTGAAAGGACTGGCTTAGAGGGAAACCATATCTACTCTGGGTGTCATTTCTCCCAGGAAGTCCTCTAAAGCAGCTTTTGCAGAAGCAATGGCAGCCCATCCAACATCAACTCGCACTTCTCGGTGGTGCTTTGACACACAAACATCTTTCTTTGCGCATTTAATTTCATGACTACAGAGTTGGGCAATGGCCTGATCTGCAATCCGGTTTGAGAAATAACATGCATAAGCACTTCCGATCCGCATTAAAAAAACAGCCATAGATTGTCCGGGAACCTTCTCCCACACTTTCCTTAGCCAGGGCTGCTTCTCGGCAGGGTTAGACGGACCCACCAGAAAACCGGAGACTCCTCCGGTGGGCCCTGGCTTCTCCTTCAGGAGCGTTCATAGTGCCGATGTGAGGCCATGATGATGATAGAGGCCACCATCTGCTTAGTTTTCTGTTACTTGGAAGTTGGAATGCATGCGCAAGTATGCAGCCAGCCACCCACCCACAGGCTGCAATACTAAACGGCCAGATTTCTGGGCAGCTGCTTGCACTTGAAATGTGGCCTTTTAGGCTCATGGAGGCGGAAGCTTTTCACAACCTCATGCCTCATTGCCTCGTGGCCATACTCGGTCCGCAGCCGTCACTATTTCTCCAAGTGTTGTCTCCGCCTTCTACATGCGCGGGTCCCTGAACATTACTGTTGGTACTTTTCTGTGGGAATTTGCTTGCCTCCTACCAACCTGGAATATTTCCAGTAAACTATGGTACGATGCCATGGTATTAGCACTGCCCCCAGTAACAGTAGCAAAGCCATTCCCAATTTCCTTCTCAGGAATTTTATTTGATAGACCGAGTGGCTGCCCAAATACATTAGTTTCTCACAAAGGAGCTGAAGATAGAGTGGCAGTAGGTGCAAGTTTCTCCAGCCTGTTAGGTATTAGAGGGTGAACGGCAGCACACTGGATCAGTGGTTAGCACTGAAGCCTTGCAGCACTGGGATCCTGGGTTCAAATCCCAGCAAGGACAACATCTGGAAGGACTTTGTATGTTCTCCCCATGTTTGTGTGGGTTTCCACCTCAGTAAAAAAGCAGCCATAGAGTGTCCGGGAACCTTCCCACACACTTTTCTTAGCCAGGACTGCTTCTCAGCAGTGTTGGATGGGCCCACCAGAGAACCGGAGAATCCTCTGGTGCGCCCTGGCTTCTACATCAGGAGAGTTCATGATAGCGCTAACTTTGGAGATGCTATGGGGCTCTTGAGCGGGGGAGAAAGGTGAGCCCTCAGAATCAAATCCTCTAGTGGGCACAATTTTTTTCAATCTGAAACAGCTTCTCAGTGGGAGTTGAATTTCACCACAGCCATATTCTTTAGCTTGGTGAAAGGACTGACATAGAGGGAAACCGTATCTACTCTGGCTATCATTTCTCCATCACCAGGTTCTGCCCATTGTCACACATGACCATGCCTGGCTGTATGTTCAGCGGTGAGAGCCACAGATCAAGCTTTTGTGTTACAGCTTTCAACAACTCTGTAGCGCAGGGCGGTTTGTCACCTAAGCATTAAGCATGTTATCTTTAGCACAGCCTGTTGCCACTTGGCCAAGGCAGTGCTGCAGTGCTTTCAGCTTGTGACTGATGTGGTCATTTCAGAGATGGAGGAGGAGGTTCAGGAGCTGAACAATGTGATTACAGTGAGGTTACATTGGCGATTCTGTTTTTATACTAAAGAAAGATCCTACTGTTTTTTTTTTTTTATGTTATTTTTTAAGGCAAATGCATTCACTGGGAAATGTCATTTTAACATTTTACAACCTTATCTGGCAATGTGGTGTGTGACACATCATCAGACACATCCTCTTTCATTGATGATGGAGGGACTCTGAAAGACCCATAGAGCAGGGCCACAGTAACGAGTATGACATGTTCCCATTAGAAAGGAGAGAGTCTGCTATACAGATATAGGGTATGCAGTGAGTCCAACAGCTGAGCAAATTTAGGAAAACCCACACTAAGAAGTTAAAGACACATAGAGCAGGGCCACAGTAACGACAAATTCCCATTAGAAAGGAGAGAGTCTGCTATACAGTTATAGGATATGCAGTGAGTCCAATGGCTGACCAAATTTAGGAAAAACCCCACTAAGAATTTAAAGACACATAGTGCAGGGCCACAGTAACAAGTACGACATGTTCCCAGTAGAAAGGAGAGGGTCTTCTATACAGTTATAGGGTATGCAGTGCGTCCAACGGCTGACCAAATTTAGGAAAAACCCCACTAAGAAATTAAAGACACATAGAGCAGGGCCAGAGTAATGACAAATTCCCATTAGAAAGGAGAGAGTCTGCTATACAGTTATAGGGTATGCAGTGAGTCCAACGGCTGACCAAATTTAGGAAAAACCCCACTAAGAAATTAAAGACACATAGAGCAGGGCCACAGTAACGACAAATTCCCATTAAAAAGGAGAGAGTCTCCCATAGTGTTGGCCTATGCAGTGAATGCAAGGGCTGCCAAAAATTTGGAGGCACTTCAATGCCCCTTGGAAGAGACATGGAGGTCAGAGGGCCTCCTCAAAACAATGTTCCCATTATTAGGAAGTGGATCTCCCATAGTGTTGGCCTATGCAGTGAATGCAAGGGTTGCCAAAAATTTGGAGGCACTCCAATGCCCCTTGGAAGAGACGTGGAGGAGGGCCTCATAAAAAAATGTTCCCATTAGAAAGGAACGGGCCTCCTATACTTGTAATGCCCATGCACTAAGTGTATGGGCTGGCAAACATTTACCCATGGGGGGTATACATGAACATACTGTATAAATTTTTTATTTACGGGCATCATAAACACCCTTTAAAAAATTATGTGGGTGTTGCATCACGGACCACGGTCACCCTGGTGATATGGTGGTGGAGGATGAGGAGAAGGAGGAGGGCAAGAGCAAATAGCCAAAATCAGGAAGCGTATACCCATGTCTTGGTGTGAAAAGGTGCATGGGAATACACCTCCCAAGAAAAGACACTGGATTTGAGTTTATGTTACGCTGCTATCATTCGGTGGTGTTGAGAAGTCAGGCTCAATCCAGCCCTTGTTCATTTCTTTTAAGAGTCAGCCTGTCAGCATTTTCAGTTGACAGGCAGATGCGCTTATCAGTTATAATTCCACCAGCGGCACTAAAAACCCGCTCTGATAAAACGCTGGCGGCACGGCAGGCCAGGACCTCCAAGGCATAGAGAGCCAGTTCATTCCACGTATCTAGCTTGGATACCCAATAATTATAAGGCACAGAGGAATCACGGAGGACGTTGGTGCGGTCGGCAAGGTACTTCCTCAGCATCTTCCTAAACTTTGCACTCCTTGTGATAGTACCCCGCGCCTCAGGGCCTGTGCGATGGAAGTGGCTGAGAAAACTCTCCCAGAACTTTGACAGTGTTCCCCTGCTTCTGCTGGATTGAAGTTGTGTCTCTCTCGCCTGTATTCCTTGGTTGTCCAAGGAAGTGTGCCCTCTGCCGCCAGCGTTTTCAGATAGTTCCGCAACAAGGGCCTTCTGGTACAGCCCCATTTTTGCAGACCTGTCCGCCTCAGGAATAAGAGATATAAAGTGGGTCTAGAAGTGTCACCAACCAGTAATGACTGTCACCCAAAATTTTGAGAACGCGAGGGTCATGGGAAAGGCAGCGTAACATAAACTCAGCCATACGTGCCAGACTACTAATAGGCAAAACTTCCGTGTCCTCACCAAGAGGATGACTGACCATGCTCTCCTCCTCCTCTCTGTCCTCTTGCCATCCATGCTGAACAGATGGTATGACAGCTGTTAAGGGGACAGTTGCAAACAACTTTATTAAATAATGGAACACAACCGAACCCGGGGTCCGCGAACACCTTCCGGGTAAGAAGGTAAAACAACCAACTGAAATAACAATCCCCTCCGTGTTACTGCACACTGGAACGGGAATAGGAATTCGCACTATCTCCGTTAACTGCACGAGAGATGTGCGATAAATAATGTATCTGTAGCCCTGTTTACAGCACAGGGACTGCACAGCAGGCGCTAGGATGCGTGTGTGATACACGCCGGCGTATACGTGCTCCCAGCAGGCGTGCTACCGGACTGAGGAGTATCTCTCCACGTGGCTTACAGGCGGTGCCGGGAATACGGTGTCTGCAGACTGCTCGGGTGTATGGCGACTAGTGTTGAGCATTCCGATACTGTAATATCGGGTATCGGCCGATATTCGCGGTATCGGAATTCCGATACTTAATTCCGATACTTTGACAATATCGGATACCGGAATCGGAAGTTCCCATAATGCCTGTGCTCTGCAGTGTCTCTGAAGGATGACAAGTTGGATGGCAGCGCTCAGCTGAGATCCAGCCTGTCATCAGAATGCCATCCCAGCGTGGGAGAATTCTCCTGATTGTTTAAAAGCCGGCGGGCGGTAAAAAGCCGCCGGCTTTTAAACAATCACACAGCCCCATACTGCTTCCCCGCAGCCTCCCACCCCGATCCTCCGCTCCCCTCGCCACCTCCCATCCCGATCGTAAGCTAGGACCGGGCGGGGAGCGCAGCACCAAGGAGCGAAGGACCCGGGCGGGGAAGCCGGCAATGAAAAGACTTCACCGCCGGCTTTCCCGTTCTGTGCTGCGCTTTCCCGCCAGTTATTTCAAATGAACAGCTGAGGTATCAGGTGATGCCGATCAGCTGTTCATTTGAAGTCGCCGCGGTGCCCTCAGAGGGTTCATGTGAGTTCATGCTTGACTGCATGAACTCACATGAACTTTCCCACGGCCGCACAGGTCAGCCTCACCTCCCAGACCATCAGCCCGTCATGATTAGTGTGTGTGCGGGTGTGTGTGCGGGGTGTGTGTGCGGGGTGTGTGTGCGATGTGTGCGGGTGTGCGCGGTGTCTGTGCGATGTCTGCGAGTGTGTGCGGGTGTGTGCATGCAGGCAGACATAGGCCGATGTGACACTACTACTCCCATCGGCCTATGTCTGTCCCCCGTCCACTCGTGCCAGCAGGATCAGCTCGATGGGAGCAGTAGTTCCCATCAGCCTGATTCTGCTATATAAATTGCCCTACTGTGTCCCCAATAAATTTTAAATACATGTCATTGGTGGCCAGTGGTTACCTACAATAAATTAGTTCATACATTACCTGTCCCCGCCGATCGCCACCTAAAATAAAGTAAAAAATAAAAAACTACACCTATACTCACCTAGACACCTAATTCCCCGAAGCCATCGATCTCCTGTAATAAAATATAAAATAATAAACCACAACCTTATCCTTACCCCTCCGTAGTAGTCCACGAGTGTCCCACGATGATCTCCAGTTCAGAGCAGCCACATAGAATGTGACCGCTCTGAACCGCTGCCGCCGCTAGAATGACGGGGCCGTAAGGGTTCACCGGAGTTCAGGCAGCGCTGCTCCGGTTAGCTCCTTTACGGCCCTGCTGTATCGTGAGAAATTCCCACGGTACAGCAGTGCCGTAAAGGGGGTCTCCGGAGCTGCGCTGACTGAATGCACTCCGGTGACCTCAGTCAGTGGCTCCCGCTGCAGGGAGCGGACGTGTTCCCGGCAGCGTGAGCTTACAGCAGCCATGACAGCTGTCACCATCTCCAGATGTGACAGCTGTGCATGGGAGATCAGCGCAGGAACGTGGACAGGTAACTATTATTTTTAGTAAACTAAGAATTAAATAAAATGGTGTGTTTTATTTCAAATAAATTATTTTTTTCTGAGTGTAGTGTGTTTTTTCTTTTTAACACTTTGTAGGTTAGTAATGGGGGTGTCTTATAGACGCCCATCATTACTAACCTGGGCTTCATGGCAGCTGGCTCTGACATGAACCCCAGCCCTATTACCCCCTGCCACCGCACCAGGGCAGCGTGGAAGAGTGAGGCTAAGTGCCAGAATTGGCGCATCCTATGGATGCGCCATTTCTGGGGCGGCTGACGGCTGGTGTTTCTAGCCTGGGAGGGGGCCATTATTCATGGCACCCTTCCTGGGCTATTAATATCAGCCCCCAGCTGTCTGCCTAGCCTTTGCTAGCTATTAAAATAGGGGGGACCCCACGTCATTTTTTTTGGGGGGGGTCCCCCATTTTAATAGCTAGTAAAGGCTAGGTATTCAGCTGGGGGCTGATATTAGTAGCCTGGGAAGCTCCGTGGGTATTACCCCCTTCCCAGGCTTCAAACATCTGCCCCAGCCGTCTGCTTAACCTCCGCTAGAGACTAAAATTATGGGGGATCCCACGTCATTTTTTTTTAAAATAAATCCTTTATTTTAACACTAAATGACATTTGAGGAGTTAATAAAGATGCAGTCCCTAAATTATTATTTATTTTTTAATAAATTTTTCCCAAAACTTTTGACGTGGGCTTCGCCATATTTTTGTATGCCAGCCAGGTACAGCATCCAGCTTCTATGAACGCGCCATTTTCCGGGGCGGCTGCGGACTGCAATTTTCAGCGGGGGGGGGGGGGGCAGAAAGCTTGGGCCTCCCTGCGCTGCAGATTCCATCCCCCAGCTGCCTAGTTGTACCTGGCTGGACACAAAAATAGGGAGAAGCTCCACGTTTTTTTTTTTTTTAATTATTTCATGAAATTCATGGAATAATTAAGAAAAAAAGGGCTTCCCTATATTGTTGTGTACAACCAGGTACAAATAGGCAGCTGGTGGTTGGGGGCAGCCCGTCCCTGCCTGCTGTACCTGGCTGGACACAAATATAGTGCAAAGCCCCACGTCAATTTTTTTTAATTATTTCAGGAAATTCATGAAATAATTAAAAAAAAATTATGTGGGGCTTCGCCCTATATTTGTGTCCAGTCAGGTACAGCAGGCAGGAACGGGCTGCCCCCAACCACCAGCTGCCTATTTGTACCTAGCCGGACACAACAATATAGGGAAGCCCTTTTTTTCTTAATTATTCCATGAATTTCATGAAATAATTAAAAAAAAAAATACGTGGGGCTTCGCCCTATTTTTGTGTCCAGCCAGGTACAACAAGGCAGCTGGGGGCTGGAATCCGCAGCGCAGGGAGGCCCAAGCTTTCTGGGCCCCACCCGCTGCAAATTGCAGTCCGCAGCCGCCCCGGAAAATGGCGCGTTCATAGAAGCGCCATCTTCTGGCGCTGTACCCAACTCATCCAGGGCCCTGGTGCGGTGGCTCACTGGGTAATAAAGGGGTTAAGGCCAGCTTGGCATTATCAGCTGGCCCTAAGCCCGAAATTCATGGGGTCACGCCAATATTAGACATGACCGCCATGAATTTCTAGTAAAGTATTTAAAAAAAACACAAACACCCAGAAAAAAGTCCTTTAATTGAAATAAAGACACAATTCTTTATTGTTCTAAATTAACCATACTTACCATCACGCCCATTCCAGCTGAAGCCAACGATCTCCTGCAATAAAAGAAAAATAATAAAGCAACCTCATCCTTACCTTTCCATGGTTCCCACGACAGCTTCAGCTCTGCTACATCGAGATGACAGGCTGGACCGCAGCAGAACGATGCCATCCAGCCTGTCATCCCGCAGACACTGAGAAGCGCAGGCATGCTTGCGCTCCTCAGTGTCTGGCTGTGACGGCATAAAGATGAGCCGAGGTCATATTCAATGAACTCAGCTCACCTCATGCACGTCACTGACAGCGTGGGAAAATTCTCCTGCACTCAGCGCTTCAGCGTGAGAATTTTCCCACGCTGTCAGTGACGTGCATGAGGTCAGCTGAGTTCATTGGACATGACCTCACCTCATGTATGTCACTGACAGCGTGGGAGAAGTCTCACGCTGAAGCGCTGAGTGCAGGAGAATTTTCCCACGCTGTCAGTGACGTGCATGAGGTGAGCTGAGTTCATTGAACATGACCTCGGCTCATCTTTATGCCGTCACAGCCAGACACTGAGGAGCGCAAGCATGCCTGTGCTTCTCAGTGTCTGCGGGATGACAGGCTGGATGGCAGCGTTCTGCTGCGGTCCAGCCTGTCATCTCGATGTAGCAGAGCTGAAGCTGTCGTGGGAACCATGGAAAGGTAAGGATGATGTTGGTTTATTATTTTATTTTTATTACAGGAGATCGTTGGCTTCAGCTGGAATGGGCGTGACTGTAAGTATGGTTTAATTTAGAACAATAAAGAATTGTGTCTTTATTTCAATTAAAGGACTATTTTTCTGGGTGTTTGTGTTTTTTTTAAATACTTTACTAGAAATTCATGGCGGTCATGTCTAATATTGGCGTGACCCCATGAATTTCGGGCTTAGGGCCAGCTGATAATGCCAAGCTGGCCTTAACCCCTTTATTACCCAGTGAGCCACCACACCAGGGCCCTGGATGAGTTGGGTACAGCGCCAGAAGATGGCGCTTCTATGAACGCGCCATTTTCCGGGGCGGCTGCGGACTGCAATTTGCAGCGGGTGGGGCCCAGAAAGCTTGGGCCTCCCTGCGCTGCGGATTCCAGCCCCCAGCTGCCTAGTTGTACCTGGCTGGACACAAAAATAGGGCGAAGCCCCACGTATTTTTTTTTTAAATTATTTCATGAAATTCATGGAATAATTAAGAAAAAAAGGGCTTCCCTATATTGTTGTGTCCGGCTAGGTACAAATAGCCAGCTGGTGGTTGGGGGCAGCCCGTTCCTGCCTGCTGTACCTGACTGGACACAAATATAGGGCGAAGCCCCACATCAATTTTTTTTAATTATTTCATGAATTTCCTGAAATGATTTAAAAAAAATTGACGTGGGGCTTCGCACTATATTTGTGTCCAGTCAGGTGCAGCAGGCAGGAACGGGCTGCCCCCAACCACCAGCTGCCTATTTGTACCTGGCCGGACACGACAATATAGGGAAGCCCTTTTTTAAAAAAATTATTTCATGAAATAATTAAAGAAAAATTGACGTGGGGCTTCGCACTATATTTGTGTCCAGCCATGTACAGCAGGCAGGAATGGGCTGCCCCCAACCACCAGCTGCCTATTTGTACCTGGTTGGACACAACAATATAGGGAAGCCCTTTTTTTCTTAATTATTCCATGAATTTCATGAAATAATTAAAAAAAAATATGCGTGGGGCTTCGCCCTATTTTTGTGCCCAGCCAGGTACAACTAGGCAGCTGGGGGCTGGAATCCGCAGCGCAGGGAGGCCCAAGCTTTCTGGGCCCCCCCCCGCTACAAATTGCAGTCCGCAGCCGCCCCAGAAAATGGCGCGTTCATAGAAGCGCCATCTTCTGGCGCTCTACCCAACTCATCCAGGGCCCTGGTGCGGTGGCTCACTGGGTAATAAAGGGGTTAAGGCCAGCTTGGCATTATCAGCTGGCCCTAAGCCCGAAATTCATGGGGTCACGCCAATATTAGACATGACCACCATGAATTTCTAGTAAAGTATTTAAAAAAACACAACACCCAGAATAAAGTCCTTTAATTGAAATAAACACACAATTCTTTATTGTTCTAAATTAAACCATACTTACCATCACGCCCATTCCAGCTGAAGCCAACGATCTCCTGCAATAAAAGAAAAATAATAAAGCAACATCATCCTTACCTTTCCATGGTTCCCACGACAGCTTCAGCTCTGCTACATCGAGATGACAGGCTGGACCGCAGCAGAACGCTGCCATTCAGCCTGTCATCCCGAAGACACTGAGAAGCGCAGGCATGCTTCCACTCCTCAGTGTCTGGCTGTGACGGCATAATGATGAGCCGAGGTCATGTCCAATGAACTCAGCTCACCTCATGCACGTCACTGACAGCGTGGGAAAATTCTCCTGCACTCAGCACTTCAGCGTGAGAATTTTCCCATGGATGCGCCATTTCTGGGGCGGCTGACGGCTGGTGTTTCTAGCCTGGGAGGGGGCCAATATTCATGGCTCCCTTCCTGGGCTATTAATATCAGCCCCCAGCTGTCTGCCTAGCCTTTGCTAGCTATTAAATTAGGGGGGACCCCACGTTATTTTTTTGGGGGGGTTCCCCCATTTTAATAGCTAGTAAAGGCTAGGTATTCAGCTGGGGGCTGATATTAGTAGCCTGGGAAGCTCCGTGGGTATTACCCCCTTCCCAGGCTTCAAACATCTGCCCCAGCCGTCTGCTTAACCTCCGCTAGAGCCTAAAATTACGGGGAACCCCACGCCAATTTTTTTTTTAAATAAATCCTTTATTTTAACACTAAATGACAAGTACAGTAATCAACACTGTCACTGTACTTCATATATATGTGACTGACATGTTTCTATCTATCTAATCTATGTGTGAAGCTCTATTCTGTCTGTTATAAATTGTCGGGTACCGCTGCTGAATTGCCGGCCGGCTTTTTTAAAGAGACGGTGCACGAAAACACTAATATTTTTTTAAATAAATCCTTTACACTATATGACAAGTACAGTAATCAACACTGTCACTGTACTTCATATATGTGTGACTGACATGTTTCTATCTATCTAATCTATGTGTGAAGCTCTATTCTGTCTGTTATAAATTGTCGAGTACCGCTGCTGAATTGCCGGCCGGCTTTTTTAAAGAGACGGTGCACGAAAACACTAATATTTTTTTAAATAAATCCTTTACACTAAATGACAAGTACAGTAATCAACACTGTCACTGTACTTCATATATATGTGACTGACATGTTTCTATCTATCTAATCTATGTGTGATTCTCTATTCTTTCTATTCTAAATTGTCGGGTACAGATGCTGAATTGCCGGCCGGCTTTCTTAAAGAGACGGTGCACGAAAACACTAATATTTTTTAAAATAAATCCTTTACACTAAATGACAAGTACAGTAAGCAACACTGTCACAGTACTTCATATATATGTGACTGACATGTTTCTATCTATCTAATCTATGTGTGAAGCTCTATTCTTTCTGTTGTAAATTGTCGGGTACTGGTGTATGCCGCTGATGAATTGCCGGCTTTTCATGTCATTCTACATTATTCTTAGTTGTTTTACTTCATGTAGAATTAACCTACAAGGAAAGAAAGGGTTTATTTTCATTCCGATATTTGTGTCCCATTGACTTGCATTGGTTTCCGGTATCGGAATTGGCGATATCCGATACTTTTTGGGTATCGGCCCGATCCAATCCGATACGATATTTCCTGATATCGGAAGGTATCGCTCAACACTAATGGCGACCCCTTTGTCGGAGCCAGACTGCCAGACGAAGCTACCTGCCTCCCTCCATCTAAGGCTGCCTATCCCCCGCTAAACCTGCCTGACAGGAGCTAACGCACACGTGGAGCCCAAACGACCAAGCGTCCACACAACAACACCAACACAGCTCAAGGATCAGAGCGCGCAGCCATGTTTGTGGGCGGGCTATTTAAAGATTAAGCCCTGCCCACCGTCGCACTATTGGTGACGTCACCCGCGACCAATCAGGCGGTGCCAGGTCACCGGATCAGCTGACTTCCAAACCACCAATCACGGTCCGCCATGTCACGGGCATGCTCAGTGCAGTGAATCCTGGACTTAGGCTGTAGCAGCCCTGGTTCCCTCTGCAATCTACGCTTCATGTTGCTAGGAACAAAGACCCCAAGATACAACTTGTCCATCTCGTGCACCAGCTAGGCGCTGGGACTGATGACAATGTTGAGCAGCATCAGCCCCAGCTGGACCAGAATGGGAGACCACAGAATCCACTGATGGTTCTGAACCCATTTCAAATCCAGCAGATGCCTAACATTGTCCCCCCTCCACTTGATGCTCATATTCCTCAATGAGCAAGGGAGCATGAATGTGGTCCACCAGTTCCCAGGGATGATCCTCACATCCATGGCCCCTCCAGTGTACTGGGTAACCCTTTTTTTCACGAACCATCTTAGATCCCATAATAGCCTGAACCTCGAGATTATCACCCCTGGTTTCAGTAGCAGGTTGGGGTTCAGCGAGTTTTGTCAGGCGAACGGGCTTAAGGAGCGACACATGAAAAGTGTCGTGACTCCTCTGGTGTCGTGGTAACTGTAAACGGTACATTACTGGGTTTACTTGGGCCAAACTTTTGAAAGGACCAATAAAGCATGGGGCAAACTTAGCAGATTCCCCGTGTACTTTAGTATTGCGAGCCGTGAGCCACACTCTGTCGCCCGGATAGAATACGGGAGCAGGACGACGAAGAGTGTCAGCCGACTCTCTCATTTGATTCTTGGAGGCCAATATAGCATCGTGGGTATTGTCCCAAACCTCCCGCGCTTCCAGAGCCAAATCTCTGACCCCAGGTTCCATAGAGGGAACTGGCAAAGGAACAGGAACGCGCGGATGTTGGCCATTATTCAGAAGAAGCAGAGTCAGATATGTGGAATCCACCTTGGTAATGGGTGGAGAAGACCAGCTGGACTTTGACGGGATGATTTATCTCTCGCACAGGAGACCCATGCTAGAACATATTCCTTAACGGCTGTAATGCACACGCCCGGGCTGAGCGGCGTGAGCGTGTGATTCCACTGGACCGTGCCGGAGAGTGAATGCCTGGAGGGGTGTAACTAGGTATTCACCCGATCCGACCAGGGTCGCACGACGTCATACGACGCCAGTGCACCAAGGAGGAACCGAGCAGAGGGACCAGGTGCTACTCCAGGACAGACCCCGGACACGGCTGTTGACCCACACAGGGGAATATAGGAACAGACAGGTTAGGCTGGCACACAGACTGGTGGGTATAGGCAGGCACGACTGGTATGCAGGCAGGCGGGTATGCAGGCAGGGGGGTACAGGCAAGCATGGCTAGAGTGCAGACAGGGAGGCACTAGCAGGTAGGAACACAGGCAGGATAGGACCCAGTACACACTGCGACTCAGGAACAGAACCACAGATGTGGCGGACAAACACAGCAGAGTAAGGCCGCCCAGAGTGGTGAGCGAGAGCAGGGCAAGACGAGACCGCCTAGAGCGGTGAGCGAGAGTAGAGCAGGACGAGGCCGCCTGGAGCGGTGAGCAAGAGTAGAGCAGGACAAGGCCGCCTGGAGCGGTGAGCAAGAGTAGAGCAGGACAAGGCCGCCTGGAGCGGTGAGCAAAGGGTCAGAGCTGAGCGAGACTGCCGGAGCAGTGAGCAAAGGAGTCAGAGCAGAGCAAGACTGCCGGAGCAGGGAGCAAAGAGTCAGAGCGGAGCGAGACTGCCGGAGAAGTGAGCAAAGGGTCAGAGCGGAGCGAGACTGCCGGAGCAGTGAGCAAAGGGTCAGAGCGGAGCAAGACTGCCGGAGCAGTGAGCAAAGGGTCAGAGCGGGGCGAGACTGCTGGAGCAGTGAGCAAAGGGTCAGAGCGGAGCGAGACTGCTGGAGCAGTGAGCAAAGGGTCAGAGCGGAGCGAGACTGCCGGAGCAGTGAGCAAAAGGTCAGAGCGGAGCAAGACTGCCGGAGCAGTGAGCAAAGGGTCAGAGTGGAGCAAGACTGCCGGAGCAGTGAGCAAAGGGTCAGAGCAGGCTAGAACCGCCGGGGCGGTGAGCAAAGGCAGAGCAGGATAGAACCGCCTGAGCGGTGAGCAAGGCAGAGCAAGCTAGAACCGCCGGAGCGGTGAGCAAGGCAGAGCAGGCTAGAACCGCCAGAGCGGTGAGCAAGGCAGACCAGGCTAGAACCGCCGGAGCGGTGAGCAAGGCAGAGCAGGGGGGACAGGGCTCTGTACACACGGAACAGGCAGGAAGGGAAAGGCAGAACCAGATACCCACAGGGTACTTACAGTGAAGTAGCGAGTGGACCACTAACTCACAAACGGAAGTACAGTAACAACGAGCAGGAGTTTGGTACGAGTTCAGACTCTGCAGAAAAAGGAAAGGTACGGACATAGAGAAACACAGGAAACAGGCTAGAAGAGTATACAGACAAGAACAGACACAGTAGCAAGATACAGGAGCGGGTCTATGTATGCAGCCCCTAGAAGGCGGGAGGAACAGGCTAGGAGCGTGTTCAGACAGGACAGACAAGATAAAGGAGCGGGTCTAGGTATGCGGCCCCTAGAAGGCGGAACGAACAGGCAAGGAGCGTGTTCAGACAGGCCTGGTAATAAAGTCTCCAGGAAGGGCAGGCAAGCAAACACAGAAGGGGACCTGGCACATTCAGAGTGAAAGAGCACACTGAATGAAACACAATGCTCAGGCAGGGATTCATTGGAGCAGCTGGGTTAAATACCAGGTGACAGACAGCAATAGGCTGAGGACGCACAAGGGGTGTGCCCGCAGCAGGTACAAGCAGCAGAAACAGAGGCAAGCAGACAGCATGGAGGGAAGCCAGGCTAGCAGACTGGACTGGAGATCAAGTGCGCGCTCTTGCACAGTGGGAGATGGACCACTATGCAAGGACGCCGCCAGGTATGTTACAACGTCCTGGTGCCACCGGGGCCACCAATACGACCGTTGAAGGAACTTTGTGTTTCGTTTAACCCCAAAATGACCTCCGAACTTAGGGGAATGTGCCCAGGAGAGCACCTCATTTTATAGAATAGGAGGAACGAACGTCCTCCCAGGAGGAAGAGTGAGCCTGGGCTCGTCATCGTCCTCAGCAATATCCATGGACCGGGACAAAAGGTCTACCCGAGGGTTCTTTTTGATATAATCTGACAATACCTGGGTCTCGGGGACAGACAGAGAATCTGTGCCAGGGGCCAAATCGGTAGAAGGCTCAGAGACTACCCTCCGGGTGACTGTAACCATACACTGAGACACAATTCTCACTCCAGGAAGAAATTCTCCCTATATTCCAGTCAATGTGTGGAGTGTGACAATGTAACCATGGAAGACCCAATAGCACCTCATCTAATCCACCGGGAATAATAAGAATGGAGATAACCTCCCGGTGACCCTGAGGAAATGACATAGTGAAGGGAGTCGACTGATGGGTGATTTGCGTGTCCAGTAGTGAACCGTTGACTACCCTAATGTTCATTGGTTTTGGCAGTAACTCTATAGGAATGGCGTACTTCTGGGCAAACGTAGATGACAAAAAATTGCCATCGGCACCAGAATCCACCCAGGCCTTTGCAGTAACCGTGGTTGTTCCGAAGAACAATGTCACCTTATACAATAATTTGGAGGAAGGAGCCCCCGAATCTAACACACCTCCTCCAACGGTGGTTAGACACACTCGTTTTCCCGACTGCTTGGAACCCTTATTAATAGGGACTCAGTCCGGGATACATCCATAGCCTCAGGTTCCGGGTCGGGTGTCACAGGTTTGGAAATGGGTCTAGAGAATGATGGCGCCAACCGACATTGAAGTCTGCGGACCTCCAGCTCTAACTTGTGTTCTGCATGACGCGAATCTATTCGGTTAGCGAGAGAGATTAACTCCTCCAGGGAGGTTGGAATCTCCCTGGTAGATAGAGCATTTTTAATATGCCCAGCCAGACCCCTTCAGAACACCGGAATAAAAGACCGCTCAGACCAATCCAATTCAGACGCTAAGGTTCTGAAGTGGATGGCATAGTGGCTGGCGGTGACCGAACCCTGGACCAACGCAAGAAGCTTAAGAGCCGTATCATGCGTGACCTGAGGACCTAGGAAGACATTTTTTAGGGCTGCAAGAAAGAGACCCGCATTAGTCACTACTGGGTCACTCCACTCCCACAGAGGTGTAGCCCACTCTAAGGCCCTGTGAGAAAGTAACGAGATGACAAAACCCACTTTGGCCCTTTCGGAGGGGAACTGTGCCTCCATCATCTCCAACTGAATGGAGCACAGATTAATAAAACCTCTGCAGGATTTGCTGTCACCAGAAAATTTTTCCAGCAGAGCAAAACGGGGTAGAGGAGCGATTGCAGCTGCCGCAGCATTCACCGCAGACGAGTTAACCAGATTGACAGCTTGAGAAGCTGCCTGGGTAGCTACTGCAGTGATATCAGCTACCGGGGCAGCTTGTTCCAGAGTCCTAAGTCGGGCCTCAAGTTGCTGTATATGGCGCTGCAGTTGCTGGTTGTCAGCCATGTTTGGCAAGACCCGGGCGCTCTGATACTGTTAAGGGGACGGTTGCAAACAACTTTATTAAATAATGGAACGCAACCGAACCCGGGGTCCGCGATGCAGCCTGGAGGACTGCGGCCGAACACCTTCCAGGTAAGAAGGTAAAACAACCAACTGAAATAACAATCCCCTCTGTGTTACTGCACACCGGAGCAGGAATACGAATTCGCACTATCTCCGTTAACTGCATGAGAGATGTGCAATAAATAATGTATCTGTAGCCCTGTTTACAGCACAGGGACTACACAGCAGGCGCTAGGATGCGTGTGTGATACGTGCTCCCAGCCGGCATGCTACCGGACTGAGGAGTATCTCTCCACGTGGCTTACAGGCGGTGTCGGGAATACGGCATCTGCAGACTGCTCGGGATGTATGGCGACCCCTTTGTCGGAGCCAGACTGCCAGACAAAGCTACCTGCCTCCCTCCATCTAAGGCTGCCTATTCCCCGCTAAACCTGCCTGACAGAAGCTAAAGCACACGTGGAGCCCAACCGACCAAGCGTCCACACAACAACACCAACACAGCTCAATGATCAGAGCGCGCTGCCATGTTTCTGGGCGGGCTATTTAAAGATTAAGCCCTGCCCACCGTCGCACTATTGGTGACGTCACCCGCGACCAATCAGGCGGTGCCAGGTCACTGGATCAGCTGACTCCCAAACCACCAATCACGGTCCGCCATGTCACGGGCATGCTCAGTGCAGTGAATCCTGGACTTAGGCTGTAGCAGCCCTGTTTCCCTCCGCAACCTACACTTCATGTTGCTAGGAACAAAGACCCAAGAGACAACTTGTCCATGTTGTGCACCAGCTAGGCGTTGGGACTGATGATGATGCTGAGCAGCATCATCCCTGGCTGAACCAGAAAGGGAGACCACAGAATCCACTGATGGTTCTGAACCCACTTCAAATCCAGCAAATGCCCAACACCAAACAACAGCTATGCATGTAATACCATCTATAGAGTATGAAATTTGCTCCTGTCATTACTCCTCCTCTTCCTCATTGTCACCCAATCCACATTGGGATGAGATGAGGCTGGGTTGTGTGTAATCACCCTGTATGGTTCCTTACTCCATCACACCATGCTCCACCTGCAATGCATCCTCTTTAATTATGAGCAGAGAGCATTTCAGAAGACAGAGAAGCAGGATGGTGATGCTAATTATTGTGTCATCGCCGCTCACCATCTTGGTGGAATCCTCAAAGTTTTGAAGGATGGTACATGTCTTACATCCATGTCCACTCCTGAGGTCTTATGTGTGGAGTCTGAAATGAATATCGACAGCCTTGTTGATGCTGGTACTCAACAACTGCCCTCTTCTGCTCACAAATCCTTCCCAACATCTGCAGTGTAGAGTTCCAACGTGTGGGGACATCACACACCAGTCTGTGAGCCGGAAGCTGCAAACGCTGCTGAAACACGGCAAGGGCGGCGGAAGCTGTAGGTGACTTTCTAAAATGGGCACACAGGCGGCGTACTTTAACAAGCAGATCCGGCAGCTCCGGGTAGGATTTGAGAAACCGCTGAACCACGAGATTAAGCACATGGGCCAGGCATGGTACATCTGTGAGCTCGCCTTGCCTCAGAGCCGCCACCAGGTTCCAGCCATTGTCACACATGACCATGCCTGGCTGGAGGTTCAGCGGTGTGAGCCACAGATCTGCCTGTTCTTTTAGAGCTGTCCACAACTCTTCAGCATTGTGCAGTTTGTCACCTAAGCATATTAGCTTCAGCACAGCTGTTGCCGCTTGGCCGAGCCAGTGCTGCAGTGCTTCCAGCTTGTGACTGATGTGGTCATTTCGGAGATGGAGGCTGAAGAGGAGGAGGAGGCTGAGGAGGATGAGGTGCAGGAGCTGTAGACCGTGGGGGCAACCCTGATTGACCTAGGGCCCGCAATCCTTGGTGTCGGGAGGATGTTTTCCGTCCCAAGGTCCGACTGGGTCCCGGCTTCCACTATGTTAACCCAGTGTGCCATCAGTGAGATGTACCGTCCCTGCCCACAAGCACTTGTCCAAGTGTCCATGGTTAGGTGGACTTTCCCGGTAACTACGTTGTTGAGGGCACAGCTAATGTTTTGGGACACGTGCTTGTGTAATGCGGGGACGGCACACCGGGAGAAATAGTGGTGGTTGGGGACCGAGTACCGAGGGACGGCCGCCGTCATCAGGTTGCGGAATGCTTCCGTCTCCAAGGGCCTAAAAGGCAACATTTCTAGCACAAGCAGTCGTGAAATCTGAGAATTTAGTAGTGTGGCCTGTGGGGCGTTGGCTGCGTATTTGTGCTTGCGTTCTAAGAACTGGGGAATGGACAACTGAACGTCGCGCTGGGACAAGGACGTGGACGTGCTTCCTGATGCTGCTACTTGAGAGTGTGCAACAACAGGTGCAGGGCAGGAGACATCTTCGCATGCACCATGGACAGGGGATTGGCTTGCATGCACGACAGCGGAAGAAGCAATGGTGCCACCCGCAGACACTGTTCCTGGACCCTCGGGTTCGGCCCACAAAGTTGGGTGCTTTGCAACCATGTGCCTGATCATGCTGGTGGTGGTCAGGCTGGTCATTTTGCCACCCCTGCTGATGCCGGCCTGGCAGGTGGTGCAAATGGCCTTTTTGGGGTTATCGGCAAAGTCTTTAAAAAACAACCAGACTCAGGAAGACCTAATAGTTGTACTGGCAACTTCCTTCATGTTGGTGCTACGGGGAACGGTTGCCTTCCCTCTGTCTGCGGCCACCACACTGCTTCTTCCTGCCTGTTTGGGTGCTTTGCCTCCCTCCCCCTGTGTGCTGCTCTCCTCCCTCTGCATGTCCTCCTGCCAGGTTGGGTCAGTCACTATATCATCCACCACCTTGTCTTCCACTTCCGCACCCTGGTCCTCCTCCTGACTTTCTGGAAATTGTGTCTCATTATCGTCCACCTCTTATGACACTTTTCCACCGTCGCCTTTGTGTGACCGTGGCTGCTCAAATATTTGGGCATTGCTACATGCGATCTCCTCTTGCCCCGCTTCAAGTGGACAGGGCGAGAGGCCCGAATCTATAAATGGAAAAGTGAACAGCTCTTCAGAGTGTCCAAGTATGGGATCAGTTGTCTCCGGGGACTCAGCATGGTGGGAGGAAGGAGGATCAGGGTGAGGAATATGCGGTCCAGACTCACGGCTACTAAGACTTGACTGTGTGGAAGACAGGGTGGTGGTGGTGACTAATTGACTGGAAGCATTATCCGCTATCCAACCAACAACCTTTTGACACTGCTCAGGGTTCAACAGTGGTATTCTGCGGTCCCATAGGAATTGGGACAGGAAGATGGGGCGAGAAGATGTGGGTGTTTGTTGTGGCAGAATTTCAGCTAGCCCACGGCCTTGTCCTCGGCCTCTGCATGCACCATCACTATCACGTCCAGTTCCAGTCCCTTGCCATGTGCCTTGACTATTTTAAATGGAGGACACTATCTTCCACGCTCACTACAAATGAATCAGTTTGGAGCGAAATATATATGTGATCCATGTGACGGAGAAAACAGAGTTTTAAATACCTGGCCTGTAGGTAACTAGTTTGAACAGCAAACTGTTGTGAATTGCTTCACTGACACACTGAAAGAAATTTTTAATGGAGACCAGAAATGGCAGTATTTTCTGACAACGTATATGTGATCCGTGTGACGGAGAAAACAGAGTTTTAAATACCTGGCCTGTAGGTAACTAGTTTGAACAGCAAACCGGTGTCAAAAACTTTGCTGACACAGTGAAAAAAAATGGAATGGAGGCCAAAAATCACAGTATTTTCTGAAAACGTATATGTGATCCATGTGACGGAGAAAACAGTTTTAAATATCTGGCCTGTAGGTAGCTAGTTTGAACAGCAAACTGGTGTGAATTGCTTCACTGACACGCTGAAAGAAATTTTTAATGGAGGCCAGAAATGGCAGTATTTTCTGACAAAGTATATGTGAACCGTGTGATGGAGAAAATAGAGTTTTAAATACCCGGCCTGTAGGTAACTAGCTTGAACAGCAAACTGGTATGTATTACTTCACTGACACGCTGAAAGAAATTTTTAATGGAGGCCAGAAATGGTGGTATTTTCTGGCAACGTATATATGATCCATGTGACGGAGAAAACAGAGTTTTAGATACCTGGCCTGTAGGTAACTAGTTTGAACAGCAAACCGGTGTCAAAAACTTCGCTGACACAGTAAAAAAAATGGAATGGAGGCCAAAAATGGCAGTATTTTCGGAAAACGTATATGTGATCCGTGTGATGGAGAAAACAGTTTTAAATACCTGGCCTGTAGGTAGCTAATTTGAACAGCAAACTGGTGTGAATTGCTTCACTGACACGCTGAAAGAAATTTTTAATGGAGGCCAGAAATGGCAGTATTTTCTGACAATGTATATGTGATCCATGTGACAGAGAAAACAGAGTTTTAAATACCTGGCCTGTAGGTAACTAGTTTGAACAGCAAACTAGTGTGAATTGCTTCACTGACACACTAAAGGAAATTTTTAATGGAGGCCAGAAATGGCAGTATTTTCTGACAAAGTATATGTGATCTGTATGACAGAGAAAACAGAGTTTTAAATACCTGGCCTGTAGGTAACTAGTTTGAACAGCAAACTAGTGTGAATTGCTTCACTGACACACTAAAGGAAATTTTTAATGGAGGCCAGAAATGGCAGTATTTTCTGACAACGTATATGTGATCCGTTTGATGGAGAAAACAGAGTTTTATATACCTGGCCTGTAGGTAACTAGTTTGAACAGCAAACTGGTGTGCATTGCTTCACTGACACGCTGAAAGAAATTTTTAATGGAGGCCAGAAATGGCTGTATTTTCTGAAAACGTATATATGTGATCCGTGTGACGGAGAAAACATTGTTTTAAATAGCTGGATTTCTAGTGCTGTAATATGGAAAGGACCTGGCTGTATTCTGCAGTGCCAACAAGCAAATGGCTCAGAAAAACAGTGTTCTCTGGAATGCTTTTTAAGCAAATAATGAGGATTAAGATCCAAAAAAAGTATTCCTGGCCCCTGAGACCTGGGCCTTTGTATAGAAATATCTAACAGCAGCAGAGGGCAGAATTGGATTGGAGCCTTTGTGTTATATGCACTGCAGTCTACTATATACACTGCCTGGCTATATACCCTGCCTGCCTGATATCTCTGCAGATGGATTAGTTGGTCCTCAAAAGGACTGTTTGTTAAGATGGATATGTGTAATGTACGTTTTTTCTCCCTACACTACCTAATACACAAGCAAATCTCTCCCTGACACAGCAGCACGTCTCCCTACTCTGCCTGATTCCGGAGTGACTGTGACGAGCACAGCGGCGCCAGGTCTGATATAGACCTGATGACGCTGTGCGGCCATGGCTGCAGCATTACAATGAGTGGCAGGCAATCTGTGCATGTTGATTGGCACTCTAAAGAGCGCCAAACATGCAGGGAGGGGACCCGAGCTCCCGCCGAGCAACCCCGGAAATACTCGGCGAGCGCCAAGCATCTCGAGCAGTGAGATGCTCGGGTGAGCACCGAACAGAAGCAAGCATGCTCGCTCATCACTAGTCATGACCTAAATGAAGAGGAAAAGCAGTCAGTGATAAGGGGTGTGATGAAGCGTGCCAAAGCGTTCTCCTTGGGCGATTGGGACCTAGGTTACACAAAGGGCATGGAGCACCACATGTGACTGATTGATGAAAATCTGTTTCGAGAGAAAACCTGATGGTTGGCTCCAGCAGATGTAGAAGACATCAGTAGGCACTTACGGGTTTGTTGGACACTGTAGTCATCATAGAATCCAACAGCCCATACTGATAGTTGCTCAAAAGAAAAATGGGTCTATGAGGTTGTGTGTGGATTATCTCACTCTAAACAAGCACACAGTTCCTGACCATTATATTGTGCCTAGGATTAATTGAAGCATTAGACTGCTTACAGGGCAGCCAGTGGTTTTCAGTGTTAGTGTTATGATCTGCAACATGTACTAAGGAAAGATAGCGCAAAGCTGTCCCTACAGTAAGACTAAGCTGAATCCCTACGATGTTGCGGGCTGCCTGTTCCTAGTGAACAGACCCACCTTAGCCCTCGTCTAGTCTGAACGAAGACCTATAGAATTAAGGGAGGAGTCCCTAAAAGAACTAAGGACTGGGACAAAAATGGGATACCTCCTAAACAGAGAAGCTGTTGCAGAACACAAAAAGACAAACTGACAAATATGTACTAGAGGTCCCAGAGGACCAAGCGAACTTGACAGAGAAAGGCACTGAAGCACCTGGCCAGAGAGACAGTCAAACACTGAAGTCCAGCACAGCCACAAGGGCGGAGCTGGAATATAAAGATGGTCACGTGACTGCAAAACACAAGATAGAAAAAACAAACAGGAAGGTTCTAACAGTACCCCCCCTCTTTTATGAGGATCCTCCGGATCCTCCAGGCCCAGGACTAACCAGAAACTCCTGTGGAAAGCTTTAACAAGCCTAGGAGCAGAGACATCATCCGTCCTTACCCAGGAGTTGTCTTCGGGACCGAAACCCTTCCAGGAGACAAGATTCTGTAATCTCCCTCTATGCCTTCTAGAATTCAAGATACGAGAAATTTCATATTCGTCGTCTTCCACAACAGGAGGAACTGTGACAGTGGCGTCCCTATCAGATACATCAGCCTTTTTCAACAAGGAAACATGAAACACAGGATTAATCTTCCAGGAAGTAGCGACATCCAACCTAACAGCAGACGGATTAACAACCTGAAGCACTTTAAATGGACCCACAAACTTAGGACCCAGTTTTTTAGAGGGAATCCTCAACCGTAGGTTCTTCGAGGACAACCAAACCATGTCACCCACAGTAAACAAAACCTCCTTACGTTTCCTGTCAAAATACTTCTTGGACTTCTTGTTAGCCTCTTGAAGGTTGCAACGTACATTAGTCCAAACTCTCTCCAAATCACCGGAAAAATTCTCCTCCGCCGACCCCAATTTGGAGAAAGAACCAAAAGACGGATGTCTCCCAGTACAATAAAAAAAGGAGAACACCCAGCAGAGGAGGATGTATGATTGTTAAGAGAAAATTCTGCGAGAGACAGAAACTCAGACCACACCTCTTGATTGTCCACCACAAAACAACGCAAAAACTGCTCAACATCCTGGTTCTTTCTTTCAGTCTGTCCATTAGACTCAGGATGATAACCAGACGAAAATGACAATTGGACTCCCAACCTGTCACAAAAAGCATGCCAAAAGCGAGCTACAAACTGAGGTCCTCTATCAGAAACAATATCCGTGGGAACGCCATGGAGCTTGACCATCTCCTTAACAAACGCCTTAGCGAGTGTCTTGGAGCAGGGCAACTTAATGAATGGAACCAAATGACACATCTTACTAAAACTGTCCATGACCACCCAGATGACAGTAAAACCCTCAGACACAGGAAGATCAGTAATAAAATCCATTGTGAGATGCGTCCAAGGCGCACCTTGAACTTCCAGAGGGCAAAGCAACCCCACAGCAGGAGTATGTGAAGCCTTTGACCTAGCACACACAGTACACTGACGCACCCACTTGATGACTTTCTTCTGTCATCCAGGCCACCAAAAACTGCGACTGATAAGTCTCTTAGTCTCCGAAATTCCTGGATGACCTGCCAACCGACACTCATGACACTCCACAAACAAATCTCTCCTAAAGGTTCTAGGCACGAACAACCTCCCATGAGGAGTGTTAGATGGAGCATCATCTTGAGCTTTCAAAATCCCATTCTCCAAAATGGAGTCCAATGCTGCCACCACAACTCCTTTCTGTAAATTGCTCTCCTCCTCCTCGGCACCGACCGTAGGAGAGAAGCTGCGAGATAAAGCATCGCTTTAACATTCTTAGTAGCAGGGATAAAGGTAACACAATAATGAATCCGAGAAAAAAAAAGTGTCCACCTAGCTTGACGGGCATTCAAGCGCTTGGCTGCATCCAGATAGATCAAATTCTTATGATCTGTGAAAACCTGAATAGGAAATCTAGCGCCTTCCAAAAAATGACGCCAATGTTCAAATGCAAGTTTAATAGCCAGCAACTCCAGATTTCCAACATCATAATTCAGTTCGGTTTCTGAAATTTTTTTCGAAAAGAAGGCACAAGGATGTACTCCACCCTTGTTCTCCTGAGACAAAACTGCTCCGACCCCCACCGATGAAGCATCGACCTCGACCAAAAAAGGCTTGGTCTCATCAGGCTGCATAAGGATAGGGGCAGAACTGAACCCCTCTTTGAGATGCTCAAACGCTTCAATGGCCTCAGTAGTCCACTGGGCCGTATTCGCATCTTTCCTGATGAGATCGGTTAGAGGTTTAACAATTACAGAAAAATTCTTAATGAATTTCCTGTAATAATTGGCAAATCCCAAAAATCTCTGTATTGATTTCAAACCAACAGGCCTAGGCCATTCCTCCACAGCCTGAACCTTCACAGGGTCCATCTCAAATCCCTCGCTGGAGACAATGTAGCCCAAAAAACGAATTTTCTGCACAGCGAACTCATTTCTCCAGCTTAGCAAAGAGTGAATTATCACTCAATAACTGCAAAACTTCACGTACACTCTGCCAATGGGACTCTAGATCTGGTGAGTTAATCAAAATGTCATCCAAATACACAACCACATTCTTACCAATCAAAGGTCTCAGGATATCATTAATAAGGTTCTGAAAAAATGCAGGTGCATTGGTAAGACCAAAAGGCATCACCAGATTCTCAGAATGACCTGCCGGAGTGTTAAAGGCAGTTTTCCATTCATCACCCTCCTTCACTCGTAACAAATTGTATGCCCCCCGGAGATCCATTTTGGAGAACCACTTGACCCCCACTAACTGGTTAAACAAGTCAGGAATTAACGGCAATGGGTAGGAATTGCGTACAGTAATCTTATAAATGTCACAAAAATCCAGACATGGAAGTAAACCCCTGTCCTTTTTTTAACAAAGAAAAATCCAACTGCCACAGGTGACTTGGAAGGTCTAATGTGACCAGCTGCCAGGCTAGTCAGTATGTATTCCTCCAAGGCCTTTCTTTCAGGGATAGTCAGATTAAACAAGCGACTCTTGGGAAGAGTAGCTCCCGGAACAAACTCAATGGTGCAATCATAATCCCTATGAGGAGGTAAAACTTGCGACTCCTCCTCCGAAAAAAAACTCCAAAAATCTCGAATAGGTACAGGTAATTCCTATTTTTCCACAGCCGCAATGTCATCATTACAACATTTATCATAGCACTTCGGACTCCAAGACTTAATTAAATTAGTAGACCAGTCCAATAAAGGATTGTGCAGTTTTAACCAAGGCAATCCTAGAACAACTGGAGAGGGTAAATTATCTAAAACAACCAAGTCCAAAATTTCTTGGTGAACTCCATTGGTAGTGAGGGGAAATGCAGCAGTCTTGTGAGTAATACATTTCAAAGGAGTGTTATCAATTGCAATCACAGAAATAGGTGACGACAAAGGTTTGGATTTCAATTTAAGGTTTTCCAAAAACCCTTTATCAATCAAATTTAGTGTTGAATAGTGTTGAGCGAGCACTAAAATGCTCGGGTGCTCAAAGCTCGGGCCGAGCTCACCGTGATACTCAGGTGCTCAACCCGAGCAACGAGCAATGTTAGTCTATGGGAGATCCGAGCATTTTTGCGGCGGCACCCCCGGCAGTCTGTAGAAAGCCTAAAAAGTGCCCAAAACGATAGTAACAGTGCTCAAAAGACATGGGGGCAGCATGGGGATCGCCCCTGGAAGCATTTCTGACCCCCAGGTCACTGCTGTCAACAACGTGGTCAGAGACATGAAGCCACTTTTACGGGCTCACAATAAAATGTTTAAAAACGAAACTGAAACGGTTTTCCTGTGAAATATGTTGAGGAATTTCCTTTCCAGGGTAAAAACTTGTGTATAAGGTAAAATAAATAACCAAACACTAAAATACTCCTCCACACCTTGGGCTATGTTCACAAGTAGCATTTTTCATGCGTTTTTGCACTTTTGTATTGCTTTCAACCGTGACAAATGCATTCACCGGGAAATATCATTTTAACATTTTACAACCTTATCTGGCCATGTGCTGTGTACACATGCATACAGTGCTGAAAAGACATGGAAACAGCATGGGGAAGACCCCTGGAAGCATCTCTGACTCCCAGGTCACTGCCTAAAAGTGTGCCCATCAGAAGTGATCCTTGCTGCATCAGAAGATGCAGACTTGCAACTATCCCCGTTCAAGTCCTTGTCCCAGGGCAGTGTTCAATTGTACCTCCCCCATTCCTTGCAATGCAAGCGCAAATATGCAGCCAACCACCCACCCACCCGCAGGCTGCAATACCATACTGCTAGCTTTCACTTGAAATGGGGCCTTTTAGTTTGGAGGAGGCCGAAGCTGGCCACTACCTCATGGCTGCTTCGGCAGCGAGGTATCCATACTCATTCACCAGCCGCCCGGCGGCTGGGTATCCACACTCGGTCCCCAGCTGCTCCTATTTCTCCTGTCACCTTCCCACACACTTTTCTTAGCCTGGACTGCTTTAGGGCAGCATTGGACGAGCCCACCAGAGAACCAGACTACTCCGGTGGGCCCTGGCTTCTCCATCAGGGGAGGTGAGAGTGCCAAGGTGAGGAGCATGATGATGATGATAGAAGTTAGCATCTGCTTTGTTTTCTTGGAATGCAAGCGCTTGTATGTAGTATCGGCTAGGCCTGAGGTGGTCAGCGTTTTGGCGCATATCCTACATCCTCCGAGGATTGCTGGATGTTTTCCTGCTACTATTCTAGTTCTACGACTCCCATTAAAACAAAGCTTCAGTTGATAAATGATGGATGAGGTGGTGGCAAAGGAGAAAGAGCAGGAGGAACAGGGACCATTCACATCAATATCAGGCCAGTCAACCACACATGTCTTGTAGGATATGTTTCTGTACCAAAAGGAGCAGTTCAGCTAAACAGTTATAGGGCATACAGTAAGTGCAATGCCTACCAAAAATTTAGAGGAACTCCAATGCCCCTTGGAAGTGACATGGAGGTCAGAGGGCCTTAACTAAACCATTTTTTCCATTTATAGCAACTGGGTCTCCTGTGCACTGTTGGCCTAAGCAGTGAATGGAAGGCTTTCCAAAAATTATGAGGAACTGCAATGCCCCTTGAAACAGACATGGATTACAGTGTACTAAAACCCTTCTACCCATTATTGGGGAGTGGGTCTCCCTTAGTGTTCGCCTATGCATTGAAAAGCAAAAGCTGACTAAAATTAGGAGGAAATGCAATGCGCGTTGGAAGAGTCGTGGAGGTCGCAGTAGCTTAACAAGACGGTTTTAATGCCCCTTGGAAAATTGGTGGAGGTCACAGTAGCTTATCAAGACTGCATGAATGCCCCTTGGAAAAGTGGTGGAGGTCACAGTAGCTTAACAAGACGGTTTTAATGCCCCTCGGAAGAGATGTGAAGGTCGCAGTAGCTTAACAAGATGGTTTAAATGCCCCTTGGAAAAATGGTGGAGGTCACTGTAGCTTAACAAGACGGTCTGAAAGCCCCTTGGAAAAGTGGTGGAGGTCGCAGTAGCTTAACAAGACGGTTTTAATGCCCCTTACAAGAGCCATACAGTACAGCCTCTTAAAAACATTATTCCCATTATTGGGGAGTGGGTCTCCCATAGTCTTTGCTTAAGCCTTCCATGCAAAATCTGCCTAAAATTAGGACGGAGGAACTTCCAATGCCCCTTACAAGAGCCATGCAGTACAACATATTACAAAAATTATTCCCATTATTGGGGAGTGGGTCTCCCATAGTCTTTGCTTATGCCTTCCATGCAAAAGCTGCCAAAAATTAGGATGAAGGAACTTGCAATGCCCCTTACAAGAGCCATGCAGTACAGCATGTTACAAACATTATTCCCATTATTGGGGAGTGGGTCTCCCATAGTCTTTGCTTATGCCTTCCAAGCAAAAGCTGCCAAAAATTAGGACAGAGGAACTTGCAATGCCCCTTACAAGAGCCATGCAGTACAGCATATTACAAACATTATTCCCATTACTGGGGAGTGGGTCTCCCATAGTCTTTGCTTATGCCTTCCAAGCAAAAGCTGCCAAAAATTAGGATGGAGGAACTTGCAATGCCCCTTACAAGAGCCATGAAGTACAGCATATTACAAACATTATTCCCATTACTGGGGAGTGGGTCTCCCATAGTCTTTGCTTATGCCTTCCATGCAAAAGCTGCCAAAAATTAGGACGGAGGAACTTGCAATGCCCTTTACAAGAGCCATGCAGTGCAGCATATTACAAACATTGATCCCATTATTGGGGAGTGGGTCTCCCATAGTCTTTGCTTATGCTTTCCAAGCAAAAGCTGCCAAAAATTAGGACAGAGGAACTTGCAATGCCCCTTACAAGAGCCATGCAGTACAGCATATTCAAAACATTATTCCCATTATTGGGGAGTGGGTCTCCTATAGTCTTTGCTTATGCCATCCAAGCAAAAGCTGCCAAAAATTAGGACGGTGAAATCTGCAATGCCCCTTACAAAAGTCATGCAGTACAGCATATTACAAACATTATTCCCATTATTGGGGAGTGGGTCTCCCATAGTCTTTGCTTATGCCTTCCAAGCAAAAGCTGCCAAAAATTAGGAGGAAATGCAATGCCCGTTTGAAGAGTAGTGGAGGTTAGAGTTAATTAAAAACAACATTTCAATGCCCCTTGGAAGAGCTGTGGAGTTCAGAGTGGTTTAACAAGACACTTTTAATGCCCCTCGGAAGAGACGTGGAGGTCCCAGTAGCTTAACAAGATGGTTTTAATGCCCCTCGGAAGAGACGTGGAGGTCGCAGTAGCTTAACAAGATGATTTTAATGCCCCTTGGGAAAGTGGTGGAGGTCACAGTAGCTTAACAAGACGGTTTTAATGCCCCTCGGAAGAGACGCGGAGGACGCAGTAGCTTAACAAGACGGTTTTAATGCCCCTTGGAAAAGTGGTGGAGGTCACAGTAGCTTAACAAGACGGTTTTAATGCCCCTCGGAAGAGACATGGAGGTCACAGTAGCTTAACAAGATGGTTTTAATGCCCCTTGGAAGAGACATGGAGGTCTCCCATAGTCTTTGCTTATGCCTTCCAAGCAAAAGCTGCCAAAAATTAAGAGGAAATGCAATGCCCGTTCGAAGAGTCGTGGAGGTTAGAGTTAATTAAAAACAACATTTCAATGCCCCTTGGAAGAGCTGTGCAGTTCAGAGAGGTTTAACAAGACGCTTTTAATGCCCCTCGGAAGAGACATGGAGGTCTCAGTAGCTAACAAGACGCTTTTAATGCCCCTCGGAAGAGACGTGGAGGTCGCAGTTGCTTAACAAGCAGGTTTTAATGCCCCTTGGAAAAGTGGTGGAGGTCGCAGTAGCTTAACAAGATGGTTTTAAAGCCCCTTACAAGAGCCATACAGTACAGCATCTTAAAAATATTATTCCCATTATTGGGGAGTGGGTCTCCCACAGTCTTTGCTTATGCCTTCCAAGCAAAAGCTGACAAAAATAAGGACGGAGGAACTTTCAATAATGGCAACACAGACCACGGTCACCCTTGTGGTATAGTGGTGGTGGAGGCTGAGGATAAGGAGAAGAACATAAAACAGCCGAAATGAGGAAGCGTATACCCATGTGTGGGTGTGAAGCGGTGCATGTGAATACACCTCCCGAAATAACACAGTGGATTTGACTTTATGTTACTCTGCTGTTATTTTGTGGTGATGAGAAGTCTGGCCCAATCCAGCCCTTGTTCATTTTGATAAGGGTCAGCTTGTGAGCATTGTCAGTTGACAGGCGAGTGCGCTTATCAGTTATAATTCCCCCAGCGGCACTAGAAACACGCTAGCGGCAGGCCAGGCCAGGAGTTCCAAGGCGTACAGAGCGAGTTCATTCCAAGTGTCCAGCTTGGATACCCAATAATTAAAAGGCACAGAGGAATCACGGACGTACGGTCGGCAAGGTACTCCCTCACCATCTTTTGAAACTTTCCACTCCTTGTAAGATGACCCCGTGCCTCAGGGGGAGGGCCTGAGAAAACTGTCCCAGAACGTTGACAGTGTTCCCCTGCCTCTGCTGGATAGGAGTTGCGTCTCTCTCGCATGTACGCCTTGGTTGGGCAATGAACTGTGACCTCTGCCGCTAGCGTGTTCAGATGGGAATTTTTTTTAACAGTTCTGCAGCAAGGGCCTTCTGGTACTGCCCCATTTTTGTAGACCTCTCCACCTCAGGAATAAGAGAGTGAAAGTTCTCCTTGTAGCGGGGGTCACCAACCAGTGTCAACAACCAGTAATGACTGTCACCCAACATTTTGACAACGCCAGGGTCACGGTTAAAGCAGCGTAACATAAAGTCAGCCATGCGTGCCAGACTGGTAACGGGCAAGACTTCTGTGTCCTCACCAAGATGACGACTGACCATGCTCTCCTCCTCCTCCTCCCCCCTGTCCTCAGGCCACCCACGCTGAACCGACGGCATGACAGTTGTACAGGTACTACCGTCTACAGCGCATGATACAAGCTCCTGTTCTTCCTCCTCCTCCTCCTCTACATCATTGTCCCCCAATGCATGTTGGGATGAGATGAGGCTTGGCTGTGTGTAATTGACTGCTACGGCTTCTTGATCCATCTCATCATACTCTGGCTGCAATGCATCCTCTTTAATTCTCTGCAGAGAGCGTTGCAAAAGACAGACAAGTGGAATGCTGACGCTAATGGCATCAGCGCCACTGACCATCTTGGTGGACTCCTCAAAGTTTGTCAAGATGGTACATATGTCAGACATCCAGGTTCACTCCTGAGGTCTTATGTGTGGAGTCTAACCTGAATATCGACGGCCTTGTTGCAGCTGGTACTCCACAACTGCTCTCTTCTGCTCACAAATCCTTTGCAACATGTGGAGGGTAGAGTTCCAACGTATGGGGACATCACACACCAGTCGGTGTGCCGGAAGCTGCAAACGCTGCTGCAACACAGCAAGGGTGGCGGAAGCTGTAGCCGACTTGTGAAAATGAGCTGACAGGCGGCGTAATTTGACGAGCAGATCTGGCAACTCGGGGTACAATTTAAGAAACCGCTGAACCACGAGGTTAAGTACATGAGCCAGGCATGGTACGTGTGTGATCTTGCCTCGCCTCAGAGCCGCCACCAGGTTACGGCCATTGTCACACACGACCATGCCTGGATGTAGGTTCAGCGGATTCAGCCACAGATCTGCCTGGGGACTGAGTACTGAGGGACAGCCACCGCCATAAGGTTGCGGAAGGATTCCGTCTCCACCAGCCTAAAAGGCAGCATTTCCAAAGCAAGCAGTCGTGAAATGTGCGAATTTAGGACTGTGGCCTATGGGGCGTTGGCTGTGAATTTCTGCTTTCATTCAAAGGTCTGAGATATGGACAATTGAATGCTGCGGTGGGACGTGGATGTGGACGTTGATGCTGTTTCTTGAGAAACTGCCATAACAAGTGAAGACTGAGAGGAGAGGGCTTCTTTGCATACAGTATGGACAGGGGATTGCCATGCACACACAACAGGGGGTTCTATTGCACGCACAACAGTGGAAGAAGCAGTGGTGACACCCAGTGACACTGGTCGTGGACCCTGGGGTTCACCCCACAAACTCGGGTGCTTTGCTGCCATGTGCCTGATCATGCTGGTGGTGGTCAGGCTGGTAGTTTTGTCACCCCTGCTGATGCTGGCCTGGCAGGTGGTACAAATGGGCTTTTTGGGGTTATCAGCTGAGTCTTTAAAAAATTCAAGTCTCTGGAAGACCTACAGGTTGTACTGGCAACGTCCCTCGTGTTGGTGTTACGGGGAACTGTTGCCTGCCTTCTGTGTGCGGCCACCACACTGCTTCTTCCTGCCTGTTGGGGTAGTCTGCCTCCCTCACACTGTGTGCTGCTGGTCTCGCTCTGCATGTCCTCCTGCCACGTTGGGTCAGTTACTAGATCATCCACCACATCCTCCTCTTCCACTTGCGCACCACGATCCTCCTCCTCACTTCCTGGCAATTGTGTCTCGTCATCGTCCACCTCTTGTGACAAATTGCCAGCGTCGACTTCCTGTGTCCGTGACTGTTCAAATATTTGGGCATCGCTACATGGGATCTCCTCTTCCTCCACTTCAAGCGGAGCAGGCTAGGGGCACAAATCTGGAAATGAACCAGTGAACAGCTCTTCAGAGTGTCCAAGTGTGGGATAAGTTGCTGTCTGACGACACTCGGCATGGTGGGAGGAAGGAGCATCAGGGTGAGGAGGAGTATGCGGTCGAGACTCACGGCTACTAACACTTGACCTTGTAGAAGACAGACCGGAGCTGGTGGTGCCCAGGTAACTGGAAGTATTATCTGCTATCCAATTAATAACCTGTTCACACTGATCAGTTCTCAATACTGGTGTTGTTCTGTGCTTCCCTAGTAATTCGGTCAAGAAGTGGGAGCGAGAAGATGTGGCTGTTGGTTGTGGCACATTTTCACCTTGGCCACGGCCCCGTCCTTTGCACGCACCATCACCAGAACGTCCAGTTCCACATCCCTTGCCATGCGCCTTGCCCATTGTAAAGGAAGTAAATTAGCTTACACTCGCACTATCAATGGAAAATAGGTAATAAAAAGTAGATTAGAACCGTGGAAGAGGAAAACCACAGTTCTATTTCTCTGGCCTACACCCGACTCTTTTAAACAATCTGAACAATCAGGGAGAAACTTACTGTTTTTCTTTACGGAAAAAATACCAAAAGCTGAATAACAGAGATTTTTTACCGTGGAATGGCAAAACCACAGTTATTGTTTACTGGGGTATACCAGACAATTTTAAATAGATATATTGGCGGCTGAACAGTGAGCGACACACTCAAACTGTTTTTTTTTAGGTAAAAATGGCCCAAAAGTGGATAATGCAGAGGTTTGAACCATGGAACTGCAAAACCACACTTCTATTTCTCTGGCCTACACCAGACTATTTTCAACAAATATATTTGTGTCAGAGCAATCAGGGAGACACTATTAATTTTTTTTTTTTTTTACGGTAAAAAATGCCAAAAGCAGGATAATACAGATTTTTTACCGTGGAACGGCAAAACCACAGTTATAATTTACTGGTGTATACCAGACTCTTTTAAACAGATATATTTGTGTCTGAACAATCAGAAGACACTATTACTGTTTTTTTTACGGCAAAAAATGCCAAAAGCAGGATAATACAGAGATTTTACCAGTGGAACTGCAAAACCACAGTTCTATTTCTTGGGCCCACACCAGACTATTTTCAACAGATATATTTGTGTCTGAACAATCAGGAGACACTATTACTGTTTTTCTTTACGGCAAAAAATGCCAAAAGCAGGATAATACAGAGATTTGACTCGTGGAACTGCAAAACCACAGTTCTATTTCTCGGGCCTACACCAGACTATTTTAAACAGATTTATTGGTGTCTGAACAATCAGGAGACACTATTACTGTTTTTCTTTACAGCAAAAAATGACAAAAGCATGATAATACAGAGATTTGACCCGAGGAACTGCAAAACCACAGTTCTATTTCACGGGCCTACACCAGACTATATTCAAAAGATATATTTGTGTCTGAACAATCAGGAGACACTATTACTGTTTTTCTTTACGGCAAAAAATACCAAAAGCAGGATAATTGAGATTTTTCACCGTGGAACGGCAAAACCATAGTTATAATTTACTGGTGTATACCAGACTCTTTTAAACAGATATATTGGTGTCTGAACAATCAGGAGACACTATTACTGTTTTTCTTTACGGAAAAAATACCAAAAGCTGGATAATAGAGATTTTTTACTGTGGAACAGCAAAACCACAGTTATATTTTACCAGACTTTTTTAAATAGATATATTTGCCGCTGAACAGTGAGCGACACACTCAAACTGTTTTTTTTTTAGGTAAAAATGGCCCAAAAGTGGATAATACAGAGGTTTGAACCGTGGAACTGCAAAACCACACTTCTATTTCTCTGGCCTACACCAGACTCTTTTAAAAAATACATTTGTGTCTGAACTGTCACAGACACACTTTTTTTTTTTTGGGGGGTGGGGACACCAAAAGGTTAATAAGATGGGTAGGGTATTTATACAATGTGAAGGAGTCAAAAAAAAAAGAGGATTTAGATGAAAAAAAAAGGATTTTTCCTGGCCCCCGGGACCTGGAGCTAAGTCCAGCAATTTCAGCAACAGGAGCACACAGGACTGTAACGCAGCGTTTGCTGGTATAACCACTGCGTCTCCTATACAGCCTGCCTGCCTCATATCTGGGATGGATATCAGCCCTGAGAAGGACTGTTTGTTTGATCTGGCAGCCTTTACAGACCCTACACTTACTATTTCGCAGTATATACAGTTATATGAAAAAGTTTGGGCACCCCTATTAATCTTAAGCTTAATGTTTTCTTAAAATTGGTGTTTTTGCAACAGCTATTTCAGTTTGATATATGCAATAACTGTTGGACACAGTAATGTTTCTGCCTTGAAATGAGGTTTATTGTACTAACAGAAAATGTGCAATCTGCATTCAAACAAAATTTGACAGGTGCATAAGTATGGGCACCCTTATCATTTTCTTGTTTTAAATACTCCTACCTACTTTTTACTGACTTACTAAAGCACTTTTTTTTGTTTTGTAACCTCATTGAGCTTTGAACTTCATAGTCAGGTGTATGCAATCATGAGAAAAGCTACTTAAAGTGGCCACTTGCAAGTTGTTCTCCTGTTTGAATCTCCTCTGAAGAGTGGCATCATGGGCTCCTCAAAACAACTGTCAAATGATCGGAAAACAAAGATTATTCAACATAGTTGTTCAGGGGAAGGATACAAAAAGCTGTCTCAGAGATTTAACCTGTCAGTTTCCACTGTGAGGAACATAGTAAGGAAATGGAAGAACACAGGGACAGTTCTTGTTAAGGCCAGAAGTGGCAGGCCAAGAAAAACATCAGAAAGACAGAGAAGAAGAATGGTGAGATCAGTCAAGGACAATCCGCATACCACCTCCAGAGAGCTGCAGCATCAACTTGCTGCAGATAGTGTCACTGTGCATCGGTCAACTATACAATGCACTTTACCCAAGGAGAAGCTGTATGGGAGAGTGATGCAAAAGAAGACGTTTCTGCAATCACGCCACAAACAGAGTCAGCTGAGGAATGCAAAAGCACATTTGGAGAAGCCAATTTCTTTTTGGAAGAAGGTCCTGTGGACTGATGAAACCAAGACTGAGTTGTTTGGTCATACAAAAAGGCGTTATGCATGGTGGCAAAAAAACACAGCATTCCAAGAAAAACACTTGCTACCCACAGTAAAATTTGGTGGAGGTTCCATCATGCTTTGGGGCTGTGTGGCCAATGCCGGCACCGGGAATCTTGTTAAAGTTGAGGGATGCATGGATTCCACTCAGTATCAGCGGATTCTTGACAATAATGTTCAAGAATTAGTGATAAAGTTGAAGTTACGCAGGGGATGGATCTTTCAGCGAGACAATGAACCAAAACACCGCTCCAAATCTACTCAGGCATTCATGCAGAGGAACAATTACAATGTTCTGGAATGGCCATCCCAGTCCCCAGACCTGAATATCATTGAACATCTGTGGGATCATTTGAAGAGGGCTGTCCATGCTCGGCGACCATCAAACTTAACTGAACTGGAATTGTTTTGTAAAGAGGAATGGTCAAAAATACCCTCATCCAGGATCCAGGAACTCATTAAAAGCTACAGGAAGCAACTAGAGGCTGTTATTTTTGCAAAAGGAGGATCTACTAAATATTAATGTCACTTTTCTGGTGAGGTGCCCATACTTATGCACCTGTCAAATTTTGTTTGAATGCAGATTGCACATTTTCTGTTAGTACAATAAACCTCATATCAAGGCAGAAACATTACTGTGTCCAACAGTTATTACATATATCAAACTGAAATAGCTCTTGCAAAAACACCAATTTTTATAAAACATTAAGCTTAAGATTAATAGGGGTGCCCAAACTTTTTCATATAACTGTATCTCTCCCTAAATCAGCAGCGCTGTCCCTACACTGTCTGATCCCAGCCGTCTGTGTCCAAGATGGCGGCGCCCGGTTTTAAATACTCGAGGTGACGCTGTGCGGCCAGCCAATCAATGTAATGCCCACAACCAACATGGCTGCGGCATTACAGTGGCTGGCAATCCCTGCATGTTCATTGGCTCTGTAAAGAGCGCCAAACATGCAGGGTGGAGACCCGAGCTCCCGCCCGAGTAACCCGGAAATGCTCGGTGCTCGCCGAACATCCCGAGTAGCGTGATGCTCGGGCGAGTACCGAGCAGTGTCGAGCATGTTCGCTCAACACTAGTGTTGAACCACAATCCACAAATACCTGAAATTCAATGAAATCTCCCTGCAGAGTAGTACTCCCAGAAAGAAATACTCCTGCAGAGCGTAAACAAGCTATACGGGCGTAACTGACCTTTTTTTTTTCTTTACTTAAACAACGCTCACAATACTTAATCAAATGGTCAGCTTTACCACAATAAAGACACAATCCCTCGGTAAACCTCCGGTCTCTTTCCTGAGAGCAGAGTGACATCACCCCAACCTCCATTGGTTCACCGCCATCAGAGCAGATTTTCTGGGGACTAGGACCTGACATTACAGGAGTCTTTACCTCATTAAGCCTGCACCTTAGTCTCCTGTCTATACTAACAGCTAACTGCATAGCATCCTGCAGAGTCTCAGGTGCAGGGAATGCAATTAGCAAATCCTTAACCCTTTCACTCAGACCAGCAAGAAATAAACATCTCAGCGCAGGATCCTTCCAGTTAACTTCTGAAGCCCATCTCCTGAAGTGTGTGCAATAATTTTCAACATCATCTGACCCCTGATTCAAATGTCTGAGTTTTGATTCAGCAGATGAGATTCGATCAGGATCGTCATATAATAGCCCCATAGCAGAAAAAAATTCTTCAACAAACCTTAAACACGGATCATTAGGCTGGAGAGAAAAGGCCCACCCCTGTGGTTCATTGCACAAAAGTGACATAATAAAACCAATGCGCTGTGATTCATTCCCAGAGGACCTTGGTCTTAAACAAAAATGTAAAAAACAAGCATTTTTAAAGGAAAAAGAATCTTGCTGTTTACCATAAAAAACATCAGGCAGTCCTACCTTGGGTTCGACAAAATGCGCTCCAGAACAGCTACCTCACGTGTTTCTGAAGCTCGGCCACCTCCAGAGACAATCCCTGCAGGCGTTGAGCCAAATCCTGGACGGAAACCATACTGATCCCCGAATTTCTTTCCATTTAGTTTTTTGGGCTGGACTTACTGTTATGATCTGCAACATGTACTAAGGAAAGATAGGGAAAGCTGTCCCTACAGTAAGACTAAGCTAAATCCCTATGATGTTGCGGGCTGCCTGTTCCTAGTGAACAGACACGCCTTAGTCCTCGGCTAGTCTGAACGAAGACCTATAGAATTAAGGGAGCAGTCCCTAAAAGAACTAAGGACTAGGACAAAAATGGGACACCTCCTAAACAGAGAAGTTGTTGCAGAACACAAAAAGACAAACTGACAAAAATGTACTAGAGGTCCCAGAGGGCCAAGCGAACTTGACAGAGAAAGGCACCGAAGCACCTGGCCAGAGAGACAGTCAAACACTGAAGTCCAGCACAACCACAAGGGCGGAGCTGGAATATAAAGGCAGATGGTCACGTGACCACAAAACACAAGATAGAAAAAACAAACAGGAGGGTTCTAACAGTTAGATCTCTAGAGTGGATACTACCAGATACCCATGACCAAGGAGGATAAAAAGAAGACCACTTTCATTTGTCCCATTGGTTTCTACCAATTCCAGAGGATGTCCCTAGATGACCTGATTGCATTTCGATATACCTTGGAAGAGCACAATCAGAACCTATTCAAGGTACTAGACCGGCTAAAACAAGCTGGGCTAAAACTATTCCTTGACAAGTGCTAGTTCTGTCAGTAGGCTGTAAAGTATGTAGGACAAATTATCAGCCGAACAGATATCTCTACGTACTCAGTCAAAGTGGAGCCTGTGGTTGAGTGTCCGAAACCCACCAAACTGGGGGAGCTGAGATCTTTTGTAGATTTGTGCCAGAGAATTCCAAAACTGTGAAAACTTCAACTGCTCTCACCCAAGTGTATTTGACTTCGCGAGAGATAGCTCCCTCCCAGATGCCTGCAAAGAAGACCTACTTCATGATAAATTAGCCATTTTAAGAGAGATTGACACCAATGTGATGAGGTATTTAAGGAGCTCAAGTGTTGATCGACACAGGCACCAATTCTGACCGGTGGGCTATGGTGGACAAGCTATATGTCTACCTCTATGGTGTGCATTTCAAAGTTCACACTGACAACAATCTACTGACCTATGTGATGACCACAACAAAGCTTGATGCTATTGGCAAGTGATGGCTAGCTTCACTAGCTGTATACAATTTCAGCCTGAAAAAACGATCTGGCATTACCGACATTGATGCTGATGCTCTGCCCACCTTGCCCAGGCAGATTTTGAAGGACAAAGAAGAAACCTGAATTGAGTTCCAAATGAAACTCTTTCACTATTTTTTTGTCATTTGACTAAGGTGGACACCAACTCCCTACCTCATCTGACTCAAAATCAGGTTGAAAGGGCCCAATAGGATGACTTTTCTGATGAGCTTCAAGAGGTAGTCATCGGAAATGGTCTTCCAACAATCTTGAAGGAGTTCCCAGAGATGCTTAGCACTTGTTGGCCCTTTTGCCTTCACTCTGCGGTCCAGCTCACCCCAAACCATCTCAATTGGGTTCAGGTCTGGTGACTGTGGAGGCCAGGTCATCTGGCATAGCATCCCATCACTCTCTTTCTTGGTCAAATAGCCCTTGCACAGCCTGGAGGTGTGTTTGGGGTCATTGTCCTGTTGAAAAATAAATGGTGGTCCAACTAAACGCAAACCGGATGGAATAGCATGCCGCTGCAACATGCTGTGGTAGCCATGCTGGTTCAGTATGCCTTCAATTTTGAATAAATCCCCAACAGTGTCACTAGCAAAGCACCCCCACACCATCACACCTCCTCCTCCATGCTTCACGGTGGGAACCAGGCATGTAGAGTCCATCCGTTCACCTTTTCTGCGTCGCACAAAGACACGGTGGTTGGAACCAAAGATCTCAAATTTGGACTCATCAGACCAAAGCACAGATTTCCACTGGTCTAATGTCCATTCCTTGTGTTCTTTAGCCCAAACAAGTCTCTTCTGCTTGTTGCCTGTCCTTAGCAGTGGTTTCCTAGCAGCTATTTTACCATGAAGGCCTGCTTCACAAAGTCTCCTCTTAACAGTTGTTGAAGAGATGTGTCTGCTGCTAGAACTCTGTGTGGTATTGACCTGGTCTCCAATCTGAGCTGCTGTTAACCTGCGATTTCTGAGGCTGGTGACTCGGATAAACTTATCCTCAGAAGCAGAGGTGACTCTTGGTCTTCCTTTCCTATGGGGGTCCTCATGTGAGCCAGTTTCTTTGTAGCGCTTGATGGTTTTTGCAACTGCACTTGGAGACACTTTCAAAGTTTTCCCAATTTTTCGGACTGACTGACCTTCATTTCTTAAAGTAATGATGGCCACTTATTTTTCTTTACTTAGTTGCTTTTTTCTTGCCATAATACAAATTCTAACAGTCTATTCAGTAGGACTATCAGCTGTGTATCCACCAGACTTCTGCACAACACAACTGATGGTCCCAACCCCATTTATAAGGCAAGAAATCCCACTTATTAAACCTGACAGGGAACACCTGTGAAGTGAAAACCATTTCCGGTGACTACCTCTTGAAGCTCATAAAGAGAATGCCAAGAGTGTGCAAAGCAGTCATCAAAGCAAAAGGTGGCTACTTTGAAGAACCTAGAATATAAGACATATTTTCAGTTGTTTCATACTTTTTTGTTAAGTATATAATTCCACATGTGTTAATTCATAGTTTTGATGCCTTCAGTGTGAATGTACAATTTTCATAGTCATGAAAATACAGAAAACTCTTTAAATGAGAAGGTGTGTCCAAACTTTTGGTCTGTACTGTTTGGAGGAGAGAGGTTTTTAATAGCTTGGTATGCTAAAGTTAGGCTTTGCAACTGAAGTCTCTGGGCAACAGGGAGCCAGCGCAGGGATTGACAAAGGGAAGAAGCCTGGGAATAGCGGGGTGACAGGTGGATTAATTGGCCAGCATAGTTTAGGATAGATTGGAGGGGTGCGAGAGTGGTAGAAGGGAGGCCACAGAGCAAGAGCTTGTAGTAGTCGAGGTGGGATATGATGAGGACGTGCACTGGTGTTTTTCTACATTCATGGTTGAGGAATGTGCGAATCCCCGAGATACTTTGGAGTTGGAGTCAGCAGCAACTGGAAAGCGCTTGGATCTGACGTTTGAAGGACAAGCTTGCGGGACTGAGGAGAGTGGACAGTCATTCACTTTAATGGATAGGTCAGTTGGGGGGGGTGAGATGATGGAAAGATGATGCATTCTGTTTTATCCATGTTAACTTTTACAAATCTAGCAGAGAAGAAAGATGAAATACAGGACACACATTGTGGGATTCTGGTTAGTAAGGAGGTGATATCAGGTCCAGAGAGGTAGATCTGTGTGTTATCACCATAGGTGATCAGGGTGATGCTGAAAGCCGTGAGACCATGAGCTGCCCCAGGCCGAAGGTGTAGATGGAGGAGAAAAGCCTGGGTCCTACAACTGTACCTTAGGGGACACCGACACATAGGGGGTGAGATGAGGAGGTGGTGTGTGAGTGGGAGACACTAAATGTCCTGTCGGTTAGGTATGAAAAGATCTCAGACAGGGCCAAGTCTGTGATGCCGAGAGATGAGATTATGCAGTAAGAGGGTATGGTCTACTGTGTCGAAGGCGATGACAGATCTAGGAGGAAGAAGACAGAGTAGTCTGGCTTGGATTTGGCAGTTAGTAGGTCGTTGGTAACTTTAGTCAGGGCAGTTTCAATGGAATGGTGAGGTCGAAAGCCTGATTGTAAGCAGTCAAAGAGGGAGCAGGAGGAGAGGTGGGAGGACAGTTCAAAATAGACGTGATGATCCAGTAGTTTGGAGGTATAGGGGAGAAGTGAGATGGGGCGATAGCTAAACATAGGGTGGGTTAAGGGAGGGCTTTTGGAGGATGGAGGTGATCGGGGTATGTATGAATCATGAGGGGAAGACGCCAATTGTTAGTGACAGGTAGAAGAGAAGTGTTAGGCTTGGGATGAAGACTGTGGTACGGTTTGGAATGAGGTGGGATGGTTTTAGGTCAAGTTCACAGGTGGTGAGATGTGATTTAGAGAGTAAAGATGATCTTTGCCGTGATGGCGGAGAAGCTGGTTTTGGAGGAGGAGAGTTGATTCATTATGAGAGAGAGGGGCTGTTGGGACTTTAAGTAAAAGCTTTTCCCTATGTTGTCAATCTTCTGCTTGAAGAATGAGGCTAAGTCTTCAGCTGAAATGAGAGGAGAGGAGAGGGAGGAGGAGCTGGTGGACAGAGGAAGTACTTGAAAGTACTGAATAGCTGTTTATGATATGAGAGATGAGAATTACGTTTGTTTTGTTGCTGTGAGCAATTGTGCAGCATTTTGAAAGCTTCTGTTACTGGACTCCAATCTCTTTCTTTGGCAGTCGCACAGCGGTATGCCTTGTAGATGAGGAGCAGAAAGAACATGTGCTCCAGTAGATGACAAGCGCTGGATCAAATGGCCTCTACTCCTCTTCCTCCACCTTAACATCACACACAGTACAGTCCTCAGAGGTGGCACCCCAATTACCCTTGCTTTCACCCACGTCACTACTCTCCAACCGGCCAACTGACTATGGGGAAGCACACATGGGAGAGTCTGCAGAGCTGTTCACACATTGTATTCCGGTGCATCAGAGGTCTGATCCAAAGATTCACAGACTCAAGAGGAGGAAAGCATGTGTAGTGATGCCCAAAATGATTTTCCGTTGATCCGGGCCCGGACAAAGTAGGGTCCAAGAAGAATCCAAACCCTCATCACCAAACGTTAACCCCTGGGGTGGGCATGGATGGGTTGGAGAAAGAAATAAATATACACCAGAACGTGGAGAACTAAACTAATAGAAAACAGGGGTTGGAGAACTAAACTACTAAGACAAAAGGGGTTGGAAAACTAACCTACCAAACAGTTAGGGTGGGAGAACTAAACCACTACAAACAAGAGGATGGAGAACTAAACCGCTAAACACCAAGGTGTCACTAGACAGGAAGTGTTGGAATCCCCAAGGCTTGTGGGACAAACCTCTGTATCTAAAACTTCCTCCAGTGCTTCTGCATCCTCCTCTAAGGCCTCCACCTGCACCCTCAACATCTGCCTTACTGAGACACATGTTCCAACAGTCCAGAGAGAATCCTGCCCACATCTGTACTGTGCAGCCAGGTCTCACCGCAATCAGGCAGTGTTAGAATTAATATGTATTGGAGATCACAGTCATACAGCTGAAGAGTTGTGGACAGCTCTCCAGGCCGAGTTTGAGCAATGGCTGTCTCCACTGAAGCTGAAGCAAGGGAAGGCCATGTGCGATAACAGTGCAAACTCGGTGGCAGCCCTATGCCGGGGAACCTCAGACATGTGCCTTGCAAGGCTTGCATCCTCAACCTGATGGTAAAGCAATTTCTGCGCCAGTATCCTGGCCTGGATGCACTGCTGCAGAAACAATGGTTTCTGCGTGCTCAATTAAAACTATAAAAATGAGCAGGATCTTTAGTATAAAAGCCAGACTACTAGACAACGAACAAACTCCTTCATGACGATAGAGGCCACCATCCCCTTAGCTTGCTGGTACTTTTCTGTGGGAATAAGCTTGTCTCCAACCAGCCAGGAATATCAAGTGAATGGCATGCCACAAATTGGTATTAGCACCCAGTACCAGAAGCAAAGCCAACCACAATTTCCATACCTCAGGATTTTTATTTGGTAGACTGGCTGAGCAAACATTAGTTTCTCACAAAGGAGCTAAAGACACTGAGTGGCAGTAGGTGCAAAGTTCTCCAGCATGACCTGTTTGTTATTGTTAGATATCAGAGGGAGAACACAACTGGGCTTTGCCAAAGTGCCATATTGCATCTTAAATCTTATAGACCCTGCACTTGCGGCCTTACATTCTACAGGATGGTGGTGAAGGATACAGTAGGTTGTGGAGTTGAATTAACTCCGGTGGTGTTGAGGTGGCAGCGAGGCAATGGCAGGCTGTAGGCTGTCTTGAAGAGATGGGTTTTCAGGTTGTGTCTGAAGGATCCGAATATGGTGGCTAATTGGATGTGTTGAGGCACAGAATTCCAGAGGATATTTGGTAGAAGTATTGGAGGTGATTGCGTGAGGAACAAATAAGTGTGGAAAGAAGGAGGTCTTGGGAGGACCGGAGATTACGTAAGGGAATATATCAGGAGATTAATTCAGAGATGAACGGAGAAGAAAGGTTATGGATGGCTTTGAACGTCAGTGTTAGTGGGTTGAACTGGATACATTGGGCAATTAGGAGCCAGTGAAGGGAGCTTATAGATTGCAATCTTATGAATTGCTGGAGCCAGTCCACAGTAAAAAAGCAGCAATTGAGTGTCTGGGAAACTTTCCACACACTTTTCTTAGCCAGGGCTGCTTCTCTGCTGGTGTGGACGGGTCCACCAGAGAACCAGAGAATCCTCCGGTGGGCCCTGGCTTCTCCATCAGGAGAGTTCATAGCACAAACCTTTCAGGTTGTGATGATGATGAGGCCATCCATCCTATTAGATTTCTGTTACTTGGAATGCAAGCGCAAGTATGCAGCCAGCCAGCCACCCACCCACAGATTGCAATAGTAAACTACCACATTTCTGGACAGCTGCTTGCACTTGAAATGTTGCCTTTTAGGCTCGTAGAGGTGGAAGCTTTTCACAACCTCATGGTGGCGGCGGCCGCGTCTCTATACTCGGTCCCCAGCTGCCACTATTTCTCCCGGCGTCATCTCTGCCTTCCACAAGCACGGGTCCAAGAACATAACCCCTGCCCTCCCCAGTGCACTTACTGGGAAGGACCGCCTAACCACAAACACATGGACAAGTGAGTGTGGCCAGGGACGGTTCGGAGCCAGTTCGCAGTAAATAAGCAGCCATAGAGTGTCCGGGAACCTTCCCACACACTTTTCTTAGCCAGGGCTGCTTCTCGATAGGGTTGGATGGGCCCACCAGAGAATCGGAGAATCCTCCGGTGGGCCCTGGCTTCTCCTTCTGGAGAGTTAATAGCGCAAACCTTGCAGCTGCTATGGGCCCTTTTAGAGGGGGAGAATGGTGGTCCCTCAGAATCAAATCCTCTGGTGGGCCCAATGTTCTTCAATCTGACACTGCTTCTCGGTGAGAGTTGTATTTCACCACAGCCATATTCTTTAGCTCGGTGAAAGGAGTGGCATAGAGGGAAACCATATCTACTTCGGCTGTCATTTCTTCCAGGAAGTCCTCTAATGCAGCTTGTTGCAATGGCAGCCCGTCCACCATCAGCTCACACTTCTCGGTGGTGCTTAGTCACAGACAAAGATCTTTCTTTATGCCTTAAATTGAATCACTACAGAGTTGGACAATAGCCTGATCTGCAATGTGTTTTGAGAAATAACGTGCATAAGCAAAGCCATGGTTTAGGCCACTGAAGGTCATTAAGCAAAACTCATACAGCTTTCCCACAGACTGAAAGAGGGGTATCAAGACTTCCAAGACAGCCAAGACTTCCCTGTCCTCTCCAAGAGGATGACTGTCCATATTCTCCTCCTCATCCTCCTCCTCATTATCACCCAATGCGCATTGAGATTAGATGAGGCTGGGCTGCATAGTTCCTTGCTCTGCTTGCAGTGCCTACTCTTTAACTGTGAGCACCAAGCGTTTCAGTAGACAGAGAAGCGGGATGGTGACGCTAATTATGGCGTTTTCGCCGCTCATCATCTTGGTGGAGTTTTCAAAGTTCTGGAGAACGGCACTGATCTTAGACATCCATTCCCACTCATCAGTTCTTATGTGCAGAGTCTGACCTGAATGTCGATGGGCATGTGTTATGACCTGCAACAAGTACTAAGGAAAGAAAGGGGAAAGCTATCGGTACAGTAAGACTAAGCTGAATCACTACGATGTAGCGGGCTGCCTGTTCCTTGCGAACAGACCTGCCTTAGTCCTCGGCTAGTCAGAACGAAGACCTATAGCATAAAGGAAGGGGTCCCTAAAAGAACTAAGGACTGGAACAAAAATGGGACACCTCCTAAACAGAGAAGGTTGTTGCAGAACACAAAAATATAAACTGACAAAAGGGTACTAGAGGTCCCAGAAGGACCAAGCAAACTGACAGACAAGGCACAGAAGCACCTGGCTAGCAAAACAGTCAAACAACACTGAAGTCCAGCACAGCCAAAAGGGCGGAGCTGGAATATAAAGGCAGATGGTCACGTGACCGCAAAACACAAGATGGAAAAAACAAACAGGAGGGTTCTAACAGTACCCCCTCTTTTATGAGGATCCTCTGGATTCTCCAGGCTCAGGCCTGTCCGGAAACCTCCTGTGGTAAACTCTAACAAGCCTAGGAGCAGAGACATTATCCACCCTTACCCAGGAGTTATCATCGGGACCAAAACCCTTCCAGGAGATGAGATACTGTAATCTCCCTCTATGCCATCTAGAATTCAAGATACGAGAAAGTTCATATTCATCGTCTTTCACCACAGGAGGAACTGTGACAGTGGCATCCCTATCAGATACATCAGCCTTTTTCAACAAGGAAACATGAAACACAGGATTAATCTTCCAGGAAGTAGGGACATCCCACCTAACCGCAGACGGATTAACAACCTGAAGCACTTTAAATGGACCCACAAACTTAGGAACAAGTTTTTTAGAGGGAATCCTCAATCTTCCTTGAGGACAAACAACCATGTCACCCACAGTAAACAAAACCTCCTTATGTTTCCTGTCAAAATACTTTTTGGACTTCTTGTTAGCCTCTTGAAGGTTGCAACGTACATTAGTCTAAACTCTCTCCAAATCACCGGAAAAATTCTCCTCCTCCGGCACCGCCGACCCCAATTTGGAGAAAGAACCAAAAGACGGATGTCTCCCAGTACAACAAAAAAAAAGGAGAACACCTAGCCGAGGAGGATGTATGATTGTTAACAGAAAATTCTGCGAGCGGCAGAAACTCAGACCACATCTCTTGATTGTCCGCCACAAAACAACGCAAAAACTGTTCTACATCCTGGTTCTTTCTTTCAGTCTGTCCATTAGACTCAGGATAATACCCAACCTGTCACAAAAAGCACGCCAAAAGTGGGCCACAAACTGAGGTCCTCTCTCAGAAACAATATCCGTGGGAATGCCATGAAGCTTGACAATCTCCTTAACAAACGCCTTAGCGAGTGTCTTGGCGCAGGGCAACTTAATGAATGGAACCAAATGACACATCTCACTAAAACGGTCCACGACCACCCAGATGACAGTAAAACCCTCGGACATCAGTAATAAAATCCATTGTGAGATGCGTCCAAGGCGCACTAGGATCCTCCAGAGGGCAAAGCAACCCCGCAGCAGGAGTATGTGAAGCCTTTGACCTAGCACACACAGTATATTGACGCACCCACTTGATGACTTCTTTCTGCCATCCAGGCCACCAAATACTGCGACTGATAAGTCTCTTAGTCTCAGAAATTCCTGGATAACCTGCCAACCGAGACTCATGACACTCCACAAACAAATCTCTCCTAAAGGTTCTAGGCACGAACAACCTCCCATGGGGAGTGTTAGATGGAGCATCATTTTGAGCTTTCAGAATCCCATTCTCCAAAACAGAGTCCAATTCCGCCACCACAACTCCTTTCTGTAAAATGCTCTCCTCCTCCTCAGCACCGACCGTAGGAGAGAAGCTGTGAGATAAAGCATTGCTTTAACATTCTTAGTACCAGGGATATAGGTAACAGAAAAATGAATCCGAGAAAAAAAAAGTGCCCACCTAGCTTGACAAGCATACGAGCGCTTGGCAACATCCAGATAGATCAAATTCTTATGATCTGTGAAAACCTGAATAGGAAATCTAGCGCCTTTCAAAAAATGAAGCCAATGTTCAAACGCGAGTTTAATAGCCAGCAACTCCCGATTTCCAACATCATAATCCAGTTCGGTTTCCGAAATTTTTTTCGAAAAGAAAGCACAAGGATGTATTCCATCCCTGTTCTCCTGAGACAAAACTGCTCTGACCCCCACCGATGAAGCATCGACCTCGACCAAAAAAGGATTAGAAGTAGAATAATGGGGACAGACACCTCTTCACTACAGCCAACCCAGTAAATGGAGACCCCATAGCGATTCCCCACATTTCCAAAAAATAGTGGCAGACACTAGCAAAGTGGCATCAAATTCACCAGAATAGAAGTAGTATAATGGGGACCAACACTGCTATCACTACAGCCAACCCAATAGATGCAGACTATCAGGATTCCCCACATTTCCGAAAATTAGTGACAGACACCAGCAAAGTGGCATCAATTTCACTACATTAGAAATCGTAGAATTAGGAATGACACCTCTTCCCCTACAGCCAACCCAGTAGATGGAGACCCAATCAGGAGAGGTCACATTTTAATAAATTAGGGCCTAAAACCACCAAAGTGGCATTAGTTTCACTAGAGTAGAAGTAGTATAATGAGACCAAAACCTTTTCCACTACAGCCAACCCAGAAAAATTGAGACTCAATCAGGAGTGCAACATCCGCTCCAGTTGTTCACCATGTGTCAGACTTGTACTTGTTGTGCAGGTGCACGAGCTGGTCTAAAAAATGTGTGAAAGGACTGACAGAAATTGCTTCTGCCACTTACACTACCACCGCTGCTGCTAATATTTTGGTGATGACAAATTGACGTGCTGGAGGTTGGAAGTGTAGAGCTGCGATGAACCCTGTGTGCCCCACTGCTGGCTTGGGGAAAACCTATCTTAAGGTTGTGTAACAGCGTGTTTCGATAACTCCAGCATTCGCCGGTCCCTTTCCAGGCGGGAAGCATGGCTAAATTTACTCTTATAACGTGGATCTAACAGAGTGGCAACCCAGTAGTCAGCACTATTTCGAATCATAACTATACTGGGATCATGTTGCAGCAAGAACGCATTCATATGTCGGGCCCTTTCATGAGATTCAAACCCATGCGGTGTTGGTGGCTGGGTAATTCTGATGCTTGTTTCCTCCGTCCCCTCCCGCCAAACACAGAGAGAGGATGATTTCACCTCTTCCTCTTCCATTTGTTCCTCGCTTACACTAACACCTTCAATGACAATTTTTCTGGTATCGCCAACTCCCCTCGATCACAGTGAACCACCCTCCCTTGGCAACCTAAGATGTTCACTTGTGTATGACGTTAGTAACAGAAGAAAGTATTTTTTTTAATGTGGATGAGGCCTGTATAACATACTAGATGTTCTCCAAACTATTTCAAAGTGAGATGTCCCTCCTGTATATCGTTAGAAACCAAACAAAGTATTATTTTTTACTGTGGATGAGGCCTGTATAACATACGAGATATTCTCCAAATTATTTCAAACTCAGATCTAGCCTGCTGTATCACTTTAGGAACAGCAAAAAAAATATTTTTTGACTCTGCACAAGCTCTGAATACAGCTGAATTTCACCGCCACTAAAAGGACTAGGTGGCTTATAGCAGAGTATAACACGTTTGCGACAGGAAAAAATATTTTTTGGACTGTGGCTAGCAAGACAAAAAAATATTTTTTTTTACTCTGAAATCAGCTGAGGTTCACCACCACTAAGATAGTAGGTGGCTTTTAGCAGAGTGTATCACATTTGCCACACTAAAAAATCTTTGGTGGACTGTGGCTAGCAACAGAAAAAAATCTTTTTTTTTACTCTGAAAACAGCTGAAGTTCACCGCCACTAATGTAGTAGCTGATGTATAGCCGAGTGTATGACGTTTGCCACACAAAAAAATCTTTGGTGGACTCTGCCTAGCAAGACAAAAAAATCAATTTTTTTACTTTGAAAACAGCTGAGGTTCATCACCACTAAGAGAGTAGGTGGCTTTTAGCAGACTGTATCACGTTTGCCACACAAAAAAACCTTTGGTGGACTGTGGCTAGCAACAGAAAAAAACTTTTTTTTTACTTTGAAAACAGCTGAGGTTCACCGCCGCTAAGATAGTAGGTGGCTTATAGCAAACTGTATTACATGTGCCACACAAAAAAAACTTTGGTGGACTGTGGCTAGCAACAGAAATTTTTTTACTGTGCATAAAGCTGAAGTTCATCCACCAAAAAGATGACAAACTGGGCTAAGACAGTGTCATGGAAATATTGAAAATCTTCCTTCTCGTCTGTCATAGATATTAAGAAAATGTCGCTTTCCTCAAGCCCCTCCTCATCCCCCCTCCCCTATAGTATTTGTCACAGGAGAAAAACTGATACTCCACGCAGCTGTCTCCATGCAAATTAGTCCACACAGAAGAATTAGCTTGTAAGCAAATGCTAGCACAAAAGGCGCTACTGACCCAATTAACATGCTAGTGTAGTTTCCAGCGACACAATTTACATCTAGCTGAGGAAGATTAATCCTGAGCTTCAAAAGAATTCAACAGAAATCTGCAACCGGGCCGGCACCGACACGAAATATAGAATAGCTGGAGTTCCATATGTCTGATAATAATTGGACCCATGATTTTAGTGGCAGGGTCTGCCAAGAAACTATATGGATAATTTTCTGTAGCTGTACGCCCCTCCGGGGAGCAGTAACGCAAAAGTACAGAATGACAGACTGCAACTATATCAAGTGTGGTCTCCGGAGAAAGGTAATTTATAATGGAAAATATGATACCACTTTCGGGCTTCTGAGATCAACCAGCGAAAAGTTATCGCAGAAGCCAGATATTTTTAATAAAAATATGAAGGCTGGAGCCCAGCCCTCGTGAGGTCATCACCAGGGGTGTGTGGGCAGTTCTCTCCCTTCGACATAAAAGACACAGTCGAATGTGGGGTCAGTGTTCATTGCCGGAGGGTATAGATTCGATAAGCAAAGGATCACGTTCGATAACAGTCAAATCAAATTGGAGCACCCCCCCTCCAGCTATACTGAGTTGTCTCTGCGAACTTTATAGTAAGTTTCTTCTTTAATCCTATTTCATTTTGGTGTAAACTGTATATTCTGTATTGTAATGTCTCCTTTTGTAAAATCTTTGTATATTTTTCCTAAACACTGCCTCTATTTTGGATTAAATATAAAATGTAATAGTTCTGTTTCTTTTGTTCTGTAATCGTTCCCTCCCCCGAAGCCATATACACTACCAAAAAGCAGGCACCCTACCAGGCCTGTATTATATTTCAAACTGGGTCGGTGGTGGCAGTAAATAACATTAATTGGGCTATCATGAAGCTGGCAGTGACCGTACGGGGCATAAACACATATTCCACGCGTTGGAATCCGAAGGTGTATATGCCATACGCTCACTGCGTGCTTGCCGATACCTATGTAGTGAGTAATCGGGATCGTGCACGAATCCCTGCTCAATTCTGACAAAGTGACGGCAGCGTCAGGATATTGTGTGATCTCCACGGCGTCGTCTCTGCTCTGTCGTTACCTGACACACAGCTTGCACTATCACATTAGCAAATGAAAAAAAAAAGGTTTTTGTGCTCTGCACTCAGAAGCTCTGCACTGACAAACTCTACAGATAGCTGAATTTCAACCCCACAAAATCAAAAAGTGGCCTATAAGGGCTTCTTTGCTTGCTTTATCACATTAGCAAGTGCAAAAAAAGAGATTGAAGGTATACCCCTGCATGGAGCACAGACAGTACAACGGTGCACAACACTGTTCTATACCATATGTACTGCTCTTTCTGTCAGGATCTCAGTAATTGCACAAAAATAAAAAAAAGTGCTGCAAGGTCAATTTAACAGGTACACAGCACAGGACTTATCTACACTATCTGACTTCCACAGAAGTGCCCATCTATCTAGCTAATATCTCTCATTACCTAGGAGCTGGGTGCAGGAGCAGTGTCTGTCTCCAGCAGTGATATGCATAAAATGGCGCTGAAGGAACATGGCCGGATTTTATATGGAGAGGACATGTGATTCCAGCAGCCAATTGCAGAAGCCCTTGTCTGGAACACTGTGGATGCTTCCTGCACTCTGATTGGCTAGCCGCTCTTTCCTGACTTAAAGTTACCGCCTAAAGGAAAAAAAACAAACAGCTGATCTGACCAATTCTGAGCTATCATCTGCCCCTCAGTCATCTACCACGTCTCTCCACTCATCATACGCAAGCACTATGCTAGCAAAACTCTTAAAAAAGCTGTAGTTGCCCTGCAATCAGGTAACCACGGAAATTCGCCGAACTTTACCAATTTTTCCGAATTTCACAAATATTGCTCGCCTTTCTGATCACGAATCCGAATGTGCCACATTTGTGTCGAACTTAAGTTTGAAAATCAGATTTCGAACATATTCGCTCATCACTACCAAAGACCAGAGGGCAATCACTGTGGCCAAAACATTGTGGGAGAAATTCATTGTCCATTATGGGCTGCAAGCACGCATCCATTCTTGAGGAGTTGGCTAATTAAGGAGTCGTGTGAGATTTGTCAGATCAAGAAGTCCAGAACCATGCAGTTTCATCCTCAGGGAGATGCCAAACATGAGAGGTTCAACTGTACTGTTCTTAACATGTTGGGCATCTTGGATTTAAAACAGAAAGGGTGATGGAGTTGACACATAAGTTAATTAGTCCATGCCTACAACTGTACCAAAAATGAGTCAACTGGGTCCCACTTTTTTGGATGAAAATCTGACCCATTTTTTATACACTTGGGTGATCCCAGCCTTAATGAGAACCTGTTAGCAGGATTTAGCAATATAAAGTCAAGACATGGCCATAATGGCACTTTTATATTGATCAAATTGATACCTTTGGTGAATAAATCTGATGTGTTTTCCTTGTTTAGTCAGAATATGAAGTTTTCATCTAATGATATTTTATTGAATAGGGGAGGGACTTCGGATAAAGTCTTCTCTTTCTGCTTCAGTCCTTCCGCCTGCCTCCTGTGTTTCTATGACAGGTCACTGACATATGCATGCGCAGATTGAGATCTCGGCTCATTGTAAAGAAGTTATCCAACCACGAAATCCAAATTATTTTTTTAAGCTATTCTATGCTGTATTGTAATATACAACACCGCTATAAATTTTGGTTTTTGTTTCTGCCTTCCTTCTGAATTTCACTTCATTGCCTGTGACGCGCCCCCTGGGCCGTGGGGTACTCGGTAGCTGAACCGGGGATGTCACGGTGGCAGTGACCCGGTCCGTGACCCACTGCGGTCAATTAAAGAGAAAGTAAAAGGGGAATAAAGTTTTTACAGAGATAATGTTCGTGACGCCACCTGTGGTATGCGGCTATATGGGGCCACCGCTGCGGTGCAGATCTTCTGGAGCTGATGGTGATGCAGCAGAGTTGGTTCAGCTCTCCACAGGCAGAGCTTATCTCCAGGGCAGTATATAGTGATGCTATGAGGTAGATGTTGCTGGTGCTGTGTAGTGCAGCGCTGGTGATGGCGCAGCAATTATTCAAGGACACAGTGGGGTGCCGTCTTCAAGGTTTTACTCACAGTTATCACGCTGCTCCTGGTTACAACTGCCAGCTTATAACCTCCCACGTCGCCCTGTGTTCACCAAGAAAGGGGTTCAACAGCTCTCAAGTATTTCAGAAGTACTTAAACGGGACCCCGTTCTATGTTCCTTCGTCGGTGGTCTTCCTGCGCTGGCTCTCACCCTCCTGCCCTGCGCCTCACAATCAGTGTCCCAAGCCAGTAGCCTCGGGTCATGTTGGGCGACATGCAGTCCCTGGGACCCTATGCGGCCACCTTTTCGGTGATGTAATTGTGGTAGTTGGCAGCTGCACCTTTTAGCACAGTAGCCTCCGGTTATCTAGCTGAGCCTGATTATTCTCCACTAGTTTAGGGGCCGGTCCCCTCTGCGGCCTGATCCCTCCACGTCCGTGTAGATTCAGGCGCAAGGGTGCATCTGCACTCGCCGTGCCCCTGGGATCCCCTCTGTCTCTGGAACCTTCCCTCTGCTCCTGTCCTCTTCTCTCAGTCTTTCCTCCTGGGCCTCTCAGACGAGGCTCTGCTCGTTTCCCTACTCCTCCTGAGCAGAGCTCCTCCTGAGCTCCTGCTCCCAGCTCTCTCTCCTCTGAACTGTCTCCTCACAACTGACTGACTGAACTCTTTCTAGATGGTTCCCTTCCCTCTTATACTCCTACTGACGGTGCTCCCCTGATCTACCACCTCCACCAACACCCACTACATGGTTCAACCCTCCAGCTAGGGACCAGGGACTCTGCTCTCCCTTCGGAGTAATCTCGCCATTCCCTACTGAAGTGGAGTGTAATGGATGCAAGTGTGTGGGTCCCGGGCAGTAATCCATCCTTACCTGAGAGTGGGGTACCACACCTCTGGGTGAGATGCAGTACCTCTGTGGCGACTGAACCGGCAGGGGTGCCACACCTGCACCCACTTTGTTTACCTGAACTCTACTAAACTTGACAGCTCCCTCTGCTTTATTATCTAACCTCTCAGCTAGAGCTGGCACCACCTGGACTCAGTGTCCAGCACCACCCTCTGCGTGAACACTGCACACTCACTCCAGAATTGGAAATAACAGAGCAGTATCCTCATCTGTGGAAAGCAGCAGAATCACTGCACTCCACACCACATCCACAGTGGTGACAGAGCTTCACATATCTCCACATCACCTTGACATATGAGTACTGTGAAATCCATAGTGATCTGTGTGCAAGAGTGAGTATGTGTGTGCATATCTACATGTATACCACATAATATACTTAAAAGGTCAAATATTAATCACAACTTCCCAATCAAAATGTTACCACAACAAAAAACTAGAGCAAAGTGAGCCCAGTTTTCAGGAAGATATTCGGCAATTTGTGAAAGATCAACAAACGTTATTTCAATCATATTAAGACAAAAATTAAAAAATAAAATTCAGATACTTTCAATATCAAATATCAACTATCACTTGCAGACTTAAATCATGATTATAAATTTCCACATAAATGTACCACCAATTTTGGCAATAATTATGAAATACTAAAATCCATGCAAGTATCCATTTATATTGCACCCATTGCCGATTAGGTGCTAGTGCCAAGAGATATTCAAAAACATGATGCAAGATATCACAGATCCCAACATTATTATAGCAGACTTAAATCCAAATATAAAGTGCAAGTGCCAGAAATTAGTTAACTATAAGAATCTACTATGTGCAGTATCATGCCAGGTTCATACAAGCAATAGTTCTGTACAGGATGCAAAATGCCTAGAAAGTATGTTATGCAATCAGGGTTGGTGTCACTATAGGTATGATGGTTGCTCCAAAGAGGGTACTTACATAGCTCAATATAACAGTCTTCCAAAAAGGGGTACAACACTTCCTGTGTCCTGTGGTTGTGTTACAGTATTTGTAACAGATGCTGGATGCTTTTGAAGCAACAGCACTACTTCTGCATGTCACATTCTTCCCTCCATTTTGAATGTCGTCCTCGACATTCATCTTAATTAGTCAATCTGACCAATTTTGAGACAGTGGTGAAAGATGAGTAACTTTATATACAAATTGGCATAACATTTATAAATATTTATAATAACCTATTCTACAAACTTTTTCTTGTAGTAATTCTGTAAGAAATAAACAATTAACACAATCAGTGTCACTTCAGCTGGAGCTTTTCGTATGTCTTCAACCAGCTCTCTCTGTCACTAGGCGTTAACTGTTCTTTGTTTCTACAAAGTCTTTTAAGAAAAATCAAAGCATGAAAACAAGTCTTTCCACCAGGCAACATCTTCCACACTGCCTCTCGGTGGTGAATACTACTCCAGTGAGCTTACCTTTTGTGTAGGCAGAGATACCTGTTCCAGTCGACAGTCCTTGGCACTTGATTCGGTTCACCAAGTGCCTCATACGTCAGCATCACGGGCCTCCTCACTTCTCGAGTCGACATCCTCTTGGTGGATTGTTCCTCAGATACCACAGGTTATTCGGTCACAGGAGTTCCTTCCACCACACTCATTTCCCATACTTCCTTAGATGCTCCTGGAACTGCCTCTGTAAGTTCCTGTACTTCTCTGGAATTGCCTGGTTCCACACGGTCTGGTAATTCCACTTCTCCTGAGTGTCGTTCTGTCTCTCCAGTGACCGGTGTTCGATCAGATCTGAATTGGACTTCATTAGTGATGAGCGAGCACTAAAATGCTTGGGTACTCGTTGTTCGAGTTGAGCAAATTGGAATGCTCAAGTGCTTGGACCGAGTAATGAGCCCAATGTAAGTATATCGGAAACTCGAGCATTTTTCCGGCGACTCCCCCCGGCGGTCTGCAGAGGGCCTAAAAATTGCCCAAATCGATGGAAACAGTGTCAAATGACATGTAAACAGCATGGGGAAGACCCATGGAAGCATTTCTGACTCCCAGGTCACTGCTGTCAACAACGTTGTCAGAGTTATTATGGCACTTTTATGGACTCACTATAAAACCTACAAAAAACGAATCCAAAAGGGATTTTCCTGGGAAATATGTTAAGCAACATCCTTTCCAGGGTAATGACTTGTTTTTTACATTTTACATTTTTACATTTTACAAACTTACCTGGCCATGTGGTGTGTGACACATCATCAGACACATCCTGTTTCATTTATGATGGAGGGACTCTGAAAGTCACAAAGCCTATTTTTATAGGGCCATCATGCAGCCCTTACTATTCTTAAAGGGTCAGCAGTCGGCACTCGCTATTGTTAGAGAAATTTGGAGGAACTCCAATGCCCCTTGCAAGAGACGTAGAGGTCAGAGGGCCTCCTGTAAACAATGTTCCCATTATTAGGAAGTGTGTCTCCCATACTATTGCCTATGCAGTGAAGCAACAGGTGCCAAAAATTTGGAGGAACTCCAATGCCCCTTGCAAGAGACGTAGATATGTTGATATGGTACATATGGTGGTGATGTGGTGGTGGAGGATGAGGATGTGGAGAAGGAGGAGGACAAGAGCAAATAGACAAAATCAGGAAGCGTATACCTATGTCTGGGTGTGTAGACAGAGGTGCATGGGAATAGAGTTAGACCTCCCAAAAAAAAGACACTGTATTTGAGTTTATGTTACGCTGCTATCATTAGGTGGTGTTGAGAAGTCTGGCCCAATCCAGCCCTTGTTCATTTTTATAAGAGTCAGCCTGTCAGCATTTTCAGTTGACAGGCGGATGTTCCTATCGGTTATAATTCCACTGGCGGCGCTAAAAACCTGCTCTGACAAAACGCTAGCAGCTAGGGCTAGGGCCTCCAAGGCATAGAGAGCAAGTTCATGCCATGTGTCCAGCTTGGATGCCCAATAATTATAAGGCACAGAGGAATCACGGAGGACGTTGGTAGGGTTGGCAAGGTACTCCCTCAGCATCTTCCGCAACTTTTCCCTTCTTGGGAGAGTACCCCGCATATCATAATTCTGCAAAAAGGGCCTTCTTGTACTGCCCCATTTTATTAGGCCTGTCCTGCAATGAATAACAGACACAATATTTTCCATGTTCACGAGAAATGGCTGATTTTGGAACACAGTTATATGTGATACGTCTGACAGAGAATCACAATTTTAAATAGCAGGCCTGTAATTTGCTAATACTATCCTTCACAGACACCTAGTGCAAATAGCTTTACACTGCAACGGAATGAAAATGGAAGAAATGTCTGATTTTGGAACACTCTTATAGGCGTTATGTCTGACAGAGAACCACGGTTTTAAATAGCAGGCCAGTAATTTGCTAATACTATCCTTCACAGACACCTAGTTTGAATAGCTTGAAACACTGCAACAGAATGGAAAAGGAGGCCAATATTTTCCACGTTCAGTTTAAATTTCTGGATTTTTATCGCTGAAATATGGAACAGATTTGGCTTTATTCTGCAGTGAAAATAAGCAAATGGAGCAGAAAAATGGTGTACTCTGGATTGCTTTTTAAGTAAATAACCGGGTATAAGAGCAAAAAAAAATTTCCCTGGTCCCTGATATCTGGGGCTATGTCTACAAATATCTGAAAGAATAGCAGCAGGAAAGTTCAATGGACTCTCTTGCACTATATGCACTGCAGTCTGCCACATTCACTGCCTGCCTGCCTAACTCCTGCTATCACCACTGAATATATGCAGCTGGATTAGTCCTCAGAAGGACTTTTAGTTCAGTTGGATAAATATATGTATGTTGTGGAATACCAATACTAACTATGAAGAAGCAAATCTCTCCCTTACGCAGCAGCAGCTCTCCCTACTCTGCCTGATTCTGGGGTAGACGGCCAGCCAATCACTGTAATGCCCACAACCAACATAGCTACGGCATTACAGTGCATGGCAGGCAATCCCTGCATGTTCATTGGCTCTCTAAAGAGTGCAAAACATGCAGGGAGGGGACCCGAGTTCCCGCCCGAGCACCCTGGAAATACTTGCCGAGCACACTGATGCTCGGGCGAGTACCGCGCAGTGGCGAGCACGTTTGCTCATCACTAGACTTTATCTGTACTTCTTGGTATAAACTCTGGAGCCTTGGGACTCAGTTCACTCTCCTGAGGATGGTACATCCCTCTCCTTGCCGGTCCGAGAAATACAACAGTGTGCTCTTCTTCATCGGATCTTTCAAGGTCACTATCTTCCACCAGAGCTTCAATCTGTGGTCATCTCTTAGTCGATCTCGGTCGATGTCAGTCTGCTTCTGGGAAGTCTTGTTGTGGTGAGAGATAATCACAGGGAAGTAATAAATTCTAATGGACTATTCTGGTTTTCTTGTCCCCTCTTTCCAATCAGATTTCATACAGTGGACTGTCATCGGCTTTCCTCTTTACGACCACATACACCTTGTCTTCCCAGTATGAACAAAGTTTTCCTGGGCCACCTTTCACATGTACGTTCTTGACTAGCACCCGGCTTCCCGGTGCCAATTCTGCTCCATAACATTTTCAATCATAGTACTCCTTACTCTTGCTCTGTCCTTGCGTAACCACTTTGGACGCTATGTTGCATGCCTCTGCCATCCATTCCTTCCATTTCCGAACGTACTCCAGATTAGAGATGAGCGTTGTTCTACTCGAACTGTTCGCCAATCTCAAATTCGAGCTGTTTTGGGCGGTGTTCGAGCCGTTCGGCGAACACGAACAATTTGAGAAAAATTCGGCTGTTCGAGGTTATGTTCGATAACTGTTCGTGCACCAAAATCATAACTGGATTTTTTCTCAGTAATGATGAAAATTAATGTTAATACGCAGTTTGAGTGTACAGCGGGGTGGGGGGAGGGGCAGGGGATGGATCTCTGCAGGAACAATGAAGATCTCCATTTTTTTTTTCTCTTTCCCGCATTTACAGTGGGGAGGTGCAATCTGTCAGCCTATCAGCAGCGCACACACGGAGCGAAGTGCTTTTTTTCACACAAGCAAGGGCATGTGTCATTGGCAGTGTATGTCACATGTCCTTGCCCTATAAGACCAAGCCATTTTCCCCGTCGCCACCATTTTCTCACTGCTGCAGCTGCGTGTTAGACGGCACCGCTGTTGCTGTGTGCGCTATACCTTGTTAATTTCAAGCCAATTTTCGCAGAAATCTACAGATAGCTTGGGAGTAGGGAATAGTTGTGATTGCAGTCCTTTTAAGGACTAGGTTACAGCATTTCCTATGACTTTTATCAGGCAGGTCTGTGCTCTTAAATAGATAGGTTGTGGGAGTAAAGACTAATTGTAATTGGAGTCCTTTTCAGGACTAGGTTACATCAGTTCCTATCAGTTTTTGCCAGGCAGGTCTGTGCCAGTGCTGTGCAAGTTTTATTCACAGCATTTGGCTGAATCTAGCAAAGCTAATCCTTTTTGGCCTATTGCAGAGTGTGTTAGTCAGTGGAGTAGCCTATCTGTGTTGCAAGATATACCACCTGTGTATAGAATACCAATTTTTTTACTGCACCTAGTGAAGTAAAATCTTTTGGGCATAGCATCATTCTATTAGTCCATCTATACTGACCTCCATCAGGTTGCAAATTGAATATAATTTTTTTCTGCATCTAGCTCTGACAAAATATTGGGCTTCTAGCTGTGCGTGGGACTTGTTCTATTAATCCATCTATACAGACCTCCATCAGGTTGCAAACTGAATATATTTTTTTCTGCATCTACCTCTGAAAAAATATTGGGCTTCTAGCTGTGTGTGGGACTTGTTGTATTAGTCCATCTATACTGACCTCCATCAGGTTGCAAATTAAAAATAATTTTTATCTGCATCTACAGTACCTCTGAAAAAATATTTGGGCTTCTAGCTGTGTGTGGGACTTGTTCTATTAGTCCATCTATACTGACCTCCATCAGGTTGCAAATTGAATATAATTTTTATCTGCATCTAGCTCTGAAAAAATATTTGGCCTTCTAGCAGTGTGTGGGACTTTCTCTATTAGTCCATCTATACTGACCTCCATCAGGTTGCAAATTAAAAATAATTTTTATCTGCATCTACCTCTGAAAAAATATTTGGGCTTCTAGCTGTGTGTGGGACTTGTTCTATTAGTCCATCTATACTGACCTCCATCAGGTTGCAAATTGAATATAATTTTTATCTGCATCTAGCTCTGAAAAAATATTTGGCCTTCTAGCAGTGTGTGGGACTTTCTCTATTAGTCCATCTATACTGACCTCCATCAGGTTGCAAATTAAAAATAATTTTTATCTGCATCTACCTCTGAAAAAATATTTGGGCTTCTAGCTGTGTGGGGGACTTGTTCTATTAATCCATCTATACAGACCTCCATCAGGTTGCAAACTGAATATATTTTTTTCTGCATCTACCTCTGAAAAAATATTGGGCTTCTAGCTGTGTGTGGGACTTGTTGTATTAGTCCATCTATACTGACCTCCATCAGGTTGCAAACTGAATATATTTTTTTCTGCATCTACCTCTGAAAAAATATTGGGCTTCTAGCTGTGTGTGGGACTTGTTCTATTAATCCATCTATACAGACCTCCATCAGGTTGCAAACTGAATATATTTTTTTCTGCATCTACCTCTGAAAAAATATTGGGCTTCTAGCTGTGTGTGGGACTTGTTGTATTAGTCCATCTATACTGACCTCCATCAGGTTGCAAACTGAATATATTTTTTTCTGCATCTACCTCTGAAAAAATATTGGGCTTCTAGCTGTGTGTGGGACTTGTTGTATTAGTCCATCTATACTGACCTCCATCAGGTTGCAAACTGAATATATTTTTTTCTGCATCTACCTCTGAAAAAATATTGGGCTTCTAGCTGTGTGTGGGACTTGTTCTATTAATCCATCTATACAGACCTCCATCAGGTTGCAAACTGAAGATATTTTTTTCTGCATCTACCTCTGAAAAAATATGTGGCCTTCTAGCAGTGTGTGGGACTTTCTCTATTAGTCCATCTATACTGACCTCCATCAGGTTGCAAACTGAATATAATTTTTTTCTGCATCTAGCTCTGAAAAAATATTTGGCCTTCTAGCAGTGTGTGGGACTTTCTCTATTAGTCCATCTATACTGACCTCCATCAGGTTGCAAATTAAAAATAATTTTTATCTGCATCTACAGCACCTCTGAAAAAATATTTGGGCTTCTAGCTGTGTGTGGGACTTGTTCTATTAGTCCATCTATACTGACCTCCATCAGGTTGCAAATTGAATATAATTTTTATCTGCATCTAGCTCTGAAAAAATATTTGGCCTTCTAGCAGTGTGTGGGACTTTCTCTATTAGTCCATCTATACTGACCTCCATTAGGTTGCAAATTAAAAATAATTTTTATCTGCATCTACCTCTGAAAAAATATTTGTGCTTCTAGCTGTGTGTGGGACTTGTTCTATTAGTCCATCTATACTGACCTCCATCAGGTTGCAAATTGAATATAATTTTTTTCTGCATCTAGCTCTGAAAAAATATTTGGCCTTCTAGCAGTGTGTGGGACTTTCTCTATTAGTCCATCTATACTGACCTCCATCAGGTTGCAAATTGAATATAATTTTTATCTGCATCTAGCTCTGAAAAAATATTTGGCCTTCTAGCAGTGTGTGGGACTTTCTCTATTAGTCCATCTATACTGACCTCCAATAGGTTGCAAATTAAAAATAATTTTTATCTGCATCTACCTCTGAAAAAATATTTGTGCTTCTAGCTGTGTGTGGGACTTGTTCTATTAGTCCATCTATACTGACCTCCATCAGGTTGCAAATTGAATATAATTTTTTTCTGCATCTAGCTCTGAAAAAATATTTGGCCTTCTAGCAGTGTGTGGGACTTTCTCTATTAGTCCATCTATACTGACCTCCATCAGGTTGCAAATTAAAAATAATTTTTATCTGCATCTACAGTACCTCTGAAAAAATATTTGGGCTTCTAGCTGTGTGTGGGACTTGTTCTATTAGTCCATCTATACTGACCTCCATCAGGTTGCAAATTGAATATAATTTTTATCTGCATCTAGCTCTGAAAAAATATTTGGCCATCTAGCAGTGTGTGGGACTTTCTCTATTAGTCCATCTATACTGACCTCCATTAGGTTGCAAATTAAAAATAATTTTTATCTGCATCTACCTCTGAAAAATTATTTGGGCTTCTAGCTGTGTGTGGGACTTGTTCTATTAGTCCATCTATACTGACCTCCATCAGGTTGCAAATTGAATATAATTTTTATCTGCATCTAGCTCTGAAAAAATATTTGGCCTTCTAGTAGTGTGTGGGACTTTCTCTATTAGTCCATCTATACTGACCTCCATCAGGTTGCAAATTAAAAATAATTTTTATCTGCATCTACCTCTGAAAAAATATTTGGGCTTCTAGCTGTGTGTGGGACTTGTTCTATTAGTCCATCTATACTGACCTCCATCAGGTTGCAAATTGAATATAATTTTTATCTGCATCTAGCTCTGAAAAAATATTTGGCCTTCTAGCAGTGTGTGGGACTTTCTCTATTAGTCCATCTATACTGACCTCCATCAGGTTGCAAATTAAAAATAATTTTTATCTGCATCTACCTCTGAAAAAATATTTGGGCTTCTAGCTGTGTGTGGGACTTGTTCTATTAGTCCATCTATACTGACCTCCATCAGGTTGCAAATTGAATATAATTTTTATCTGCATCTAGCTCTGAAAAAATATTTGGCCTTCTAGCAGTGTGTGGGACTTTCTCTATTAGTCCATCTATACTGACCTCCATCAGGTTGCAAATTAAAAATAATTTTTATCTGCATCTACCTCTGAAAAAATATTTGGGCTTCTAGCTGTGTGTGGGACTTGTTCTATTAGTCCATCTATACTGACCTCCATCAGGTTGCAAATTGAATATAATTTTTATCTGCATCTAGCTCTGAAAAAATATTTGGCCTTCTAGTAGTGTGTGGGACTTTCTCTATTAGTCCATCTATACTGACCTCCATCAGGTTGCAAATTAAAAATAATTTTTATCTGCATCTACCTCTGAAAAAATATTTGGGCTTCTAGCTGTGTGTGGGACTTGTTCTATTAGTCCATCTATACTGACCTCCATCAGGTTGCAAATTGAATATAATTTTTATCTGCATCTAGCTCTGAAAAAATATTTGGCCTTCTAGCAGTGTGTGGGACTTTCTCTATTAGTCCATCTATACTGACCTCCATCAGGTTGCAAATTAAAAATAATTTTTATCTGCATCTACCTCTGAAAAAATATTTGGGCTTCTAGCTGTGTGTGGGACTTGTTCTATTAGTCCATCTATACTGACCTCCATCAGGTTGCAAATTGAATATAATTTTTATCTGTATCTAGCTCTGAAAAAATATTTGGCCTTCTAGCAGTGTGTGGGACTTTCTCTATTAGTCCATCTATACTGACCTCCATCAGGTTGCAAATTAAAAATAATTTTTATCTGCATCTACCTCTGAAAAAATATTTGGGCTTCTAGCTGTGTGTGGGACTTGTTCTATTAGTCCATCTATACTGACCTCCATCAGGTTGCAAATTGAATATAATTTTTATCTGCATCTACCTCTGAAAAAATATTTGGGCTTCTAGCTGTGTGTGGGACTTGTTCTATTAGTCCATCTATACTGACCTCCATCAGGTTGCAAATTGAATATAATTTTTATCTGCATCTAGCTCTGAAAAAATATTTGGCCTTCTAGCAGTGTGTGGGACTTTCTCTATTAGTCCATCTATACTGACCTCCATTATGTTGCAAATTAAAAATAATTTTTATCTGCATCTACCTCTGAAAAAATATTTGGGCTTCTAGCTGTGTGTGGGACTTGTTCTATTAGTCCATCTATACTGACCTCCATCAGGTTGCAAATTGAATATAATTTTTATCTGCATCTAGCTCTGAAAAAATATTTGGCCTTCTAGCAGTGTGAGGGACTTTCTCTATTAGTCCATCTATACTGACCTCCATCAGGTTGCAAATTAAAAATAATTTTTATCTGCATCTACCTCTGAAAAAATATTTGGGCTTCTAGCTGTGTGTGGGACTTGTTCTATTAGTCCATCTATACTGACCTCCATCAGGTTGCAAATTGAATATAATTTTTATCTGCATCTAGCTCTGAAAAAATATTTGGCCTTCTAGCAGTGTGTGGGACTTTCTCTATTAGTCCATCTATACTGACCTCCATCAGGTTGCAAATTAAAAATATGTGTGGGATTCATTGTATTAGGCCATCTATACCAAGCTCCACCAGCTTTGAAATTAATAATAATTTTTAGCTGCATCTAGCCCTGAAAATAATTTTTCCCAATAGTGGTAGCAATAGAAATATGGGGTGCGCGCCTGGCTAACAAAAATATACGCTTCATAAAACAAAACACCAGCCTAGCGCACTGCATTAATAAGATGGCATCATCATCTCTCCCAGTGCTAGGCCTACTACGCAGGCTAGTATTCCTGTGCCTAAAACACAATGTATGGGTCCGCGCTAGCCACTATGCTGAGGGGTATAAAGCTGCTGCTAACGCTTTATAACAATTCAATTGGCAGATTTTCACAGAGCTCTTCCACAACGCCCACCCATCGGGCAACAGTTGCCCACCCTCCCTATGGGATCTAGTGGCGAATAGTTGATGCCATTAATCAGAGCGTCAGTTGCCCCGTCAACGTGGCAAGCATACGGTAAGGCATGGGAAGAGTGGACACGACTAGTAGCAGGCAGACGGGTTGACCAATGTGAAAAAGCCAGATCACAAGTCACCATAGAATTTCTCCACCAGCTAATGATGAGGGGCATATCAGGGGCGTCAGCGCAGCGGTGTCTGACCGGAGTAGCATTTCACTTCCAACTACTGAATTGGGGAGATGTGACAAAGATTCATCATCAGACAATCCATAAAAGGGTGGAAAAGGGGTCAGCCAAGTCAGGAATGTAGACATCCTGTCCCGTGTCACTAAAACTGATTTCTCACATCTTATCCCTAACACCATTAACATGACACTCACAATTTGAAGCAACACTAATGTCTACTGCATTTGTGATCACCTTCTTCGGGGCGCTATGTATAAGCGAATTAGTCCCTCAATCCAAAATTACCACCAGTGGACGCTTATTACACCAGGAAGTAGTCATAGCCAAAAATGCAATACGTGTATGCATACACCAATCGAAAACGGTTCCAGCGGGCAGGGGAACTTGGGTACTTCTACAACCCACAAACGGTACACTGAGTCGGGTAACAATAGTAAAAACATATCTAACCATCAGATCACAAAGTAATTTCTTCGTATCACACATTGATGGAACGCCATTATCAAGATACCTGTTCCAAGCTATATTTAATAAATGCATAACATCGGCAGGGAACCACCCCAAAGATTACGGGACACACTAATTCCGCAGAGGTGCGGCCACGGAAGCAGCAAGAGCAGGACTGTCAGAAACGGAAGTTCAGAGGATAGGGAGATGGCGATCCACGTGTTTGGCGAGATACATAAGACCGGACTTGTTATCCTAACGTGGTTTGTTTCTTTTACAGGTGACGCTAAGCCAACAGTGTGAGTGATAGGCCACTCGTATATATATTGGGCACAAAAAAGGGCGAAAGTCCGCCCAGGCGAGAGGAAATTAGAGTTTCATAACACATATTTCAACTGGAGAGGTATTAGAGGCCTGCTATGGCCACAGGTACTAATGGAGGTAATCAAGGTAGGGAGAGAGGCAAGAGGTCCGGTCATCTTAGTTATACAGGCCGGGGGAAACAACCTAGGTCATCACAAGAGCACATAACTAATGGCAATAATGAAACTAGACACTGAGCGCTTCAGAGAATTTTTCACAAAATTAGCTATAGTATGGTCAGAGATTGTGCCGATAGCGGTATGGCAAGTTGCGCGAGACATCACGGCCATCGAATGGACAAGGCGGGTAATAAATATTCGGATGGCAAAATTTAGAAGAGACAGAGGCGGTGTAGTGATACGACACCGACAACTGGAAGGAGATAAAGCAGGCCTCATACGGCCCGACGGTGTTCACTTAATAGATATTGGACTGGACATATTCCTGTCAGGACTCCAGGACGGAGTGGAACAAGCGTTAAGAGTGATGGGTGGGGGTCAGAATCCTGCATACGAGTACGCTGGATCCTCCGTGGCCTGGAAATAGAAAGGACATGTTGGAGAGTTACACTTGTTGGCCAACTTGCCGGAGTGGGGACCCAGGGCATGCTGCAACAAGCTGAATTATTTTAGAAATAAAATGCCTTTCTAATGGAATGAGTATAAAGAGTTAATAAAGCTGTGACCGATCCTCACCCATCCAGTTGTAAGAGTTACATTATTGGGTTGTCCATGAAAGGGGGGCGGTAGGGGGGCTGAGCATCTGGGTTTGGTTGGGGGTCCCCACAGTCTGCCTAGGCTAGATTAATTTAAAAATTCTTATTAGATACACAGGCGGTGCAGCTTGCTTCGCAGCTGGGCTACTACGCCCAAAGTATTGCCTAGGCTAGATGCAGTTAAAAATTCTACGCTGACTAGCAGACACTGAAGATTTGGAGCAGACCTCTGAGTAAACAGCTCTTCAGACTCAACCTTCTGTGTTACCCCAAGCCATAGTGTATGTAGTTTCTTACAGTTAAAAGGGGGGGGTGCGACCCAACCCACCTGGAAATGACGATGCCAACGTCACGTAAGACACAGCAAGGGGACTCCCAAAATTGTGGCACAGACACCACTTAACCCTAGAATGCATACCTGTGGCCTTGCAGGCCCGCCGAGTTAATTGTTTTCTATTTTCTGCAAGATTGCTTTAGTTAGAATTTTGAAACTCTAGGTATTCTTCATGTATATAGTTGTTTGTCATTTGAGTTTGAGTTATTCCATGTTATTTGCACACGGGCCTAAAGGGCCCCAGGTATGTGAAAGTGTAGATTTTTATGGTCATGCGTTCTAGGGTTAAGTGGCATCAATTGCCCCACTGTTGCTTAAAACGGTTGGTGAGGTGATTTTACCAAATCCCCAAGCTTTTAGTCTCCCAAGGATGACACAGGGGTAGAAATGTCCTTGCTAATCCATGATTTGATCATCTTTATGAACGTGAGTCTGTCTACATTCTCAGTGGACAGCCGCGTGCACTTATCTGTCAGCACACCACCAGCAGCGCTGAACACACGTTCAGAGAGAACGCTGGCTGCATGGCATGACAAGATCTCCAAGGCGTGAGTGGCGAGCTCCGGCGATTTTTCAAGATTGGAATACCAAAATGAGCAAGGGTCCAGTGACACAGTCATGGCTTCGATGTTCACTTGGAGATTCTCCTGTACCATCCTCTCTAGGCATTGACTATGTGTCAGACTTCTTGTCTCCTGTGGCCTTGCAAAGGATGGTCTAAAAAAGTGGTGAAACGATTCCACAAAATTGCTGTTACCAGCAGATACTGTGTTACTGTTACTGTTTGAGTGATGAAGACTCGACAGTCCCACCGTTGGCAAGTTAGAACTGTGAGATTCACTACGTGCACCACTGGTGTTTTGTGGAAAAGCACATGTAAGATTCTGCAACATATACTCCTGCATTCGTCAATACCTTTTATGGCAGGAATTATTTCGGCAAATATACTTTTGTACCGGGGATCTAAGAGTGTGGCAACCCAGTAGTCGGGATTACTTCGAATTCTGACAATCCGGGGTCATGTTGCAGGTAGTGCAGCAAGAAGGCACTCATGTGTCTTGTGCATCCAGAAGGACCAAGTCCTTGTTGTGTTGGTAGCGAGGTAAGAATCATGCTTCCTTCCTCTGCCCTCTCCCTCCAACCTCGCACAACAGAAATGTGATCAAGGTCTCCCTCATCTGATGAGTCTTCCATGCCCATTGCCAGTTCGTCCTCCACTTCTTCCTCGGCTCCTGCACCTTCCTCAACAGTTTGGCTGCTACCATGCGCCCTGGTTAATCCCTCTCCCCCACCCTCCCATGCCTGCCGCCTTGGTGCTGCCAACCGCCTGGACCTTGGAGATGTTATCCCTTCCGCATACGACTCCTCCTCTACTTCCTCCACCTCCTCTTGTCCCACCACCTGACTCCAAATTCTGTTTAACATGTGCTCCAGCATGTAAATCACCATAATAGTCATGCTGATAATGGCATCGTCAGCACTAAACATCTTCGTCGCCATTTCAAGACTGTGCAGAAGGGTGCATAGGTCCCTGATCTGAGACCACTCCTCCAGCGTGATTTGCCCCACCTCTGGATCTCGTTGGCCCAGGCTATACGTCAGAACGTATTGCACCAGGGCTTGTCGGTGCTGCCACAGTCGCTGCAACATGTGCAGAGTTGAATTCCACCGTGTCGGCACATCGCATTTCAGCCGGTGAACTGGCAGGCCCAACGACTTCTGTAGAGATGTAAGTCGTTGAACTGCGGGATGCGAACGGCGGAAGTGAGCACACAGCGACCGTGCACTCTGCAGAAGGCCATCTAGTCCGGGATAGTGGGCTAAAAATTGCTGGACAACCAGGTTCAACACGTGAGCCATACAAGGCACGTGTGTGTCATTGCCCCGGCGAAGTGCCGCACCCAGGTTTGCAGCATTGTCGCACATGGCCTTCCCTGGTTGCAGGTCCAGTGAAGACAAACTTTCATGAAACTGGGTCTCCAGAGCTGACCAAAACTCCTCAGCTGTGTGACTCACATTTCCCAGACATTTCAAAGTAAACACTGATGCGTTGAGCCCTGCTGCCAGCATAGTAAGGAGGTGTGCAGGATTCCTTCTGCGCAGTTAGAAAGCAGGTGGCATTACCAGACAGGCTTTGGGTGCAGGTGGAGGACCGAGAGGAGGTTGAGGAGGCAGAAGCAGTGGAGGAAGTTCGAGATAAAGAAGATTAACACACAACTCGTGGGGACGGTAAGACTTGGACAGCAGCCCCTTGTCCTGCTGTCACCATAGTTACCCAGTGCCCAGTCAGCGACATGTAACACCCCTGTCCATGCCTTCTCGTCCAAGTGTCTGTGGTGAAGTGCACCCTGTCACACACAGAGTTTCTCAAAGAAGCGGTGATGTTGTGTGCGACATGCTAGTGGAGCGCAGGCACACCTTTCTTTGAGAAGTAGTGCCGACTGGGCATCTGGTACTGGGGCACTGTGACGGACATAAGGTCTTGAAAATCCTCTGTGTCCTCCAGGTGGAAAGGCATCATTTCTGTAGCCAACAGCTTGCAGATGGTGAAATTCAACCTCTTAGCTTTCTCATGGCTAGGAGGAAATGGTCTTTTACTTTTCCACATCTGAGGGACCGAGGGCTGGCTGTTGTGCTTAGACGGTGTTGAGTAGGGTGTCCCCGGCAACTGCCGGTCTGTGAGGAAGATGCAGGCGGACATGTTAGGTTGCCTTGATCCAAAGGTGGTACTCTCGATGTCGGAGAGCGCTCAACACTAGCAGGTGTTTCCACTTCCCAATGAACTGACGACCTGCCAATCACACTGGCTGTTGCGGGTAAAGAGGTGGCAGGTCTGCGTCCAAAAACATGTGTGACTGCTGTCCCCCCAGTCACAGAGGATGAAGAGGCTGTGGATGCACAAGATGGGGCAGACGGTGGTTGGCCCAGCCGGCTAGGCCGCATTGTAGCACAGTGAGCTTCCCACTGCAACTTATGCTTCATATCCATGTGACGGTACATGCATGAAGTACTCAAACTATGTATTTTTTGGCCTCTACTTAGCTTTTGCTGACAAATATTACAGATAACACGAGTTGGGTCATCCTTATCGATCTGAATAAAGGCCCAGGCTATGCAAGGCTTAGAGCCCATGTGACCTGAAGAGCCACTACGACTTGTGGTCAGAGGCAGAGTTGTGGTTGAGGATGCAGTTGTTGACGTGCTTCCAGTACTCCGTCTCTGTTCAGGAAGGCGCAACCTAACCTCGTCGTCAATAGCATCTGTGATGCCCCGCTGCGCTTGGTATCACAGATCCTACAAGAGTGCATTGATGGAATCCTCCACAAGAGGCCCCCATAAACATTCACACATCTCCACCTTCCACCTCAGACCAGCAGAGGGAGCCCGTTAGGGATATAAATAGGGAAGGTGGAGCTAGGCAGTTCAGTTCCTCTGAAGAGTTCCTGCAGTAGAGAAGCCTAAGAGAGGTCAGTCTGCAGTGGAGCTCAGTCTAGTCTAGAGAACGCAGTTAATAGTTCAGCAATGGAGCACGAGGCTCCTGCTTGCTAGATTCAGGGAGCCCAGATAGAGCTTAAGGTGTGCCGGTGCCATAAGATCAGTGAAGCACGGCAAGCTGCCGTTAGTGTGTATAGCCTAGTGAGGGCCCGAGTAGGCCGAAGGCGAGTGGCGAGTTAGTACATAAGGGGCAGAGGAGCTTAACCAGCTCACCGCGAAGCATTTACCGGACACAGGATCCGAGCTTACCGGTATCTCTATGACCCAGTAAGGCATAACCGGAATCCCTGGAGAACTACAAGTCCCAGGATCGCTAAGGTGCTGATATGTAACAGAGCCAGGAGACGCTTAGGCCCCGCATACTGGGAGCGTGAACTCCAAGAGAAGGCCCTACCACAAGGTCAGCCAGCGCAGGACAGAGACAAAGTTAGGCCTAGCTCCAGGCAGGTCAGAAACTTACTACGCAGAGGCAAGAAACAGGAGGCCCTACACCCGCTCATTGGGGAGGATCCTGATATGCACCCTTCACCCTACAGTGCTCCGGGATGTGCCTGAATTTCCACCAGTAAAAGGTACTGAAGTGACTACCGTGTCCGTTCCCATTCTTGCTGTGACCCAGCTGGGTCTCGCCTGTCCTGCATTCCCCCTGCATACGCTGCCCTGAGACCTAGCTCCACCTGTGGGGAGCTATACCATCGAGCTGCCTTATCACCGGCCTCAGTGGACTGCTGCAGCGCTGGTGCTTGTCACCAGATACCACAGGTGGCGTCATGAACTCTTATAAAATTAACAATTATCCACCCTTTTAAAGAGAGACCCCAGGGTACGGGCCAGGGAGCCGACCACCGCGACATCCCCAAGGCCAGGCAAATGCCCGGGTACCGAGTCATCCCCATCCCCAGGGCTAGTCACATCCTCCTCCACCTCCTCTGCTGACCTCATCGACTGTCTGACTGTGGGTTGACAGTAAGTGGGATCTCCAACCTCGTCATCATCACCCTGTGTGTTATCACACCCGTCGCCCTCAGAGCCAACCTCTTCCTGCCCTGACCGAAAAGTCAAGTTGTCGCTCCAATCAGGTATTTGAGTCTCATCATCGTCTTCATCATTCTCTCCACCAACAGGAGTTACAGTTTGGGAACAAGGGTCTACATTATGCTCAGAACCTTCTTCATCTGGTCCTGGATCCAACTTATAAAGATTCTGGGCATCGGATCAGATCATTTCCTCATCTGGATTAACAGAAGCTCTGGAGCAGACCTCCGTTTCCCAGGCTATAGTATGAGTAAACAGCTGGGCAGACTCAGCCATCTGTGTTACCCCATACTCAGACGGGCAGCTGGAGACTTGGGAGCTGTGAGGAAGCAAGTGCGATTGGGGTGACACCTCTGAGGACTGGAGTATTTGTGATGTTGAAATTGAGGTGATGGAGAGCCCACTTGAAGGAGCACTTGATATCCGTTGAAGCACCTGCTGTTTTTGTGCCTCATCTAGAATTTGTAGCGATGGGCGTGTCCGTAAGAATGGGATCGTATCACATTGTCCACGAAAAGAAGTCGACATCTTAGTTTGGCTGGAAGATGGTCTTTCTTCTGCAGATGTTACTCCCCCCCCCACCGTGGGGGGCCTCGACCCACCGGCGGACAGGCACCAGTATTGGGATAGGGGGGCTGGCTGTCAGGGTCCACCGCGGCTCTGGCACAAACCCGGCGACACAGAGGTGGCACAGGCAGGAACGGACTGGCCGTGTCGGCTTCTCACTTTTTGGATTTTAGAAGGGCATGACATGCCTATATCTGTGTCTCCCCTTCCTTTTACTCCTCCACCTCTTTTCTTTTTGCATGACTATATGTACTTGTCACTTTTCCATGTGTTAGTTGTGTCTTCTGAGCAGTTTGTCAGCTTTTGGACACCTTTGAAGGTGTTTTCTATGTGTTTCTATGTGTTTTTGTTTGCCTGCCATTGGTTTTAACGGTGTTCGAAGGTGTTCGACGAACAGTTCGACGAACAGTTCGGCGAACACACGGGTGTTCGACGAACCGAACCGAACTCGAACACTACGGGGGTAGCTCAACACTACTCCAGATACGTTCTGTAAGTCTCTGGCACTGGAGTATCGAACATGATGTCAATTGGCAGTCTTGGCGATCGTCCATACAATAGGAAGAAGGGTGAGTAACCCGTTGCATTGCTCTTTGTACAGTTATAGGCATGTACCACTTTTGACAGAGAACTCTTCTAGTCTTTCTTCTCGTCAGCTGTTAAAGTGCGCAACATCCACAATAATGTCCGATTAAAACGTTCCACTTGTCCATTACCCTCTGGGCGATATGGCGTTGTGTGGGATCTCTGAATTCTACTGTACTTTCCTAACTTGGCAAAGAGCTGGTTCTCAAATTCTCTTCCTTGTTCATGGTGTAACCTTGTAGGGTACCCAAACCTCAAAGCAAAATCATTGAAGATCTTCTCTGCCGCTGTTCGAACAGCTTTATTGGTGGTGGCATATGCTTGGGCAAATCGAGTAAAATGGTCCATCACCACCAGTATACATTTGTAACCACCCTTGCACGTCTCGAGATGTAGAAAGTCTATTGAGACCATCTCAAACGGATACGTAGTTTGGATGCTTTCCATAGGTGTCCGGGTTGATGTGTCGGGTTGTTTATCTTTCAGACACCCACACTCTCTGGTCACGTACCTCTCAGTATCTCTCTGCATGTACGGCCAGAAAAAACGTTCACAGATCAAGTTGGTTGTCCTTTCCACTCCCAGGTGTCCCATGTTTTCATGGAGTTCTTTGAAGACCAACCTACGGAATACTCTGGGTAGTACCAACTGCTGTTTTTGTCCTCCTTTAAGATACAGGATACCGTTTTCACTGAGGTAGAGCTTTGTCCATTCTTTAACTAAAACAGATACTGCTGGTGACTCATTATCTCTCTCCCATTTACTTGGAAACTGATTTTGGTCCACATAAAGTAGTCTTCTACCAATTATCTGTGCTTTCCATTGTGCTCTACGGATTTTTCCTGTAGGTAGTTGTTGAATGGACAGGGGGTGATCTTGTTCTCTCACTTTTATGGTGGTTTCCACCCTCAACGGGCACCACAATGGTGTGTCTTCCTCTTGATAAGCTTGCACTGCTTGGGTAGGGCTCTCAATTGCTTCCAGACAGCCTTCCTCTGAGCATTCTTGCATGAACTCCTCAGGCTTTAGTGGCATTCTCGACAATCCATCAGCATCCACATTACATTTTCCTGGCCTGTACTTGAAGAAATTGAAGTCAGCTAGTTCAGCGACCCATCTCTGACCTGTTGCATTCAGTTTGGCTGTAGTGAGGACATAGGTCAAAGGGTTGTTGTCAGCGTATACCTCAAATTCTTTGCTGTAGTAGAGATAATCTCTAAATTGTTCACAGATAGTCCATTTCAATGCCAGGAACTCCAATTTTCCGGGATGTAGATGGTAATTCTTCTCGGCGTCTGTCAACGTTCTAGAACCGTAACCGATGACCCTCAATTTTCAATCTTGATGCTAATACAGGGCAGCTCCCAGTCCAACTTGAGAAGCATCACAATGAAGAACAAATGGTAAGTTGAAATCAGGATATCCCAAGATGGGTGTTTTACCAGGTAGTCTACTAGTTCTTCCAATACCTCCTGGTGGTCTGCTGTCCAGAGAATGGGCTGTTGGGACAAAACGGCATTGTTTCTTTTAAGCCCGGTCCTACCAGCGTTCTTCTTTTTCTCCGTAGGTGTTGTTGACTCTGTTGTCCCCCCCAAGAGGAGGTATAGCGGAGCGGCAATCCTGGAGAAGTTTTGAACGTAAGAATCCAATGGCTGGATGTCCTTAAGGACAAAAATGTCCAGGAAGGATGGGAAATTTTTAAAAATGAGATTCTCAAAGCACAATCGTTAACAATCCCGAAAAGTAGGAAGAATGGGAAGCATTTAAGGAAACCAGGATGGATGAACACAGAACTTAAACACATGCTAAAAAGAAAGAAAGAAATGTTTATTAAATGGAAAGAGGGAGGCATATCTAAAGAAGATTATAATGCAGTCTGCAGTTCCTGCAGGGCACGTATCAGGGTAGCTAAAGCTGACAATGAATTAAGGCTTGCAAGAGATGTCAAAAGCAATAAAAAAGGATTTTGGGGGTATGTCAAAAGTAAAAGAAAAGTCAAAGATGCTATAGGATTTTTACAGGATGAAAATGGAGAAATGGTAAGAGAGGATGTTGAGAAGGCCGAACTTTTTAATTCCTATTTTGCATCTGTTTTCTCTCAGAAAGAAAATGTAACATCAACTGATCTTCACTGTCCTTTTAAAGGAATAGAGGAATCCAAGTTATCTGTAAACAGAAAGATTGTGAGGGAATATTTAGCTAACATAAATGAGTTCAAGTCTCCAGGTCCAGATGAATTACACCCCAGAGTACTGAAGGAGATCGTAGAAGAAATTTTAGAGCCACTCTCCATAATCTTTGAAAATTCTTGGAGAACAGGAGAAGTCCCAGAAGACTGGAGAAGAGCAAATGTTGTTCCTATCTTCAAAAAGGGGAAGAAGGTGGACCCAGGGAACTATAGGCCGGTGAGTCTGACTTCTATACCAGGAAAGATCTTTGAACAAATTATTAAACAACATGTATGTAAGTACATGGATAAGAATGAAGTGATTAACCAGAGTCAGCATGGGTTTGTAACTAACAAGTCATGTCAGACTAACTTAATTTCCTTCTATGACAGAATCACTGACTGGGTGGATCAGGGAAATGCTGTAGATATAGTATATCTTGACTTCAGCAAAGCATTTGACAAAGTATCTCACACCATCCTTATTGAAAAAATGACCAAGTATGCAATGGACCAGGCAACTGTTAGGTGGATTCATAACTGGCTTAGTGATCGGACTCAAAGGGTGGTTGTAAATGGCTTCACATCCAGCTGGATGAATGTCTCAAGTGGGGTACCACAGGGCTCCGTCCTGGGACCTGTATTGTTCAACATCTTTATCAATGATTTAGATGAAGGAATTGAGGGTAAACTGATTAAATTTGCTGATGACACAAAGCTAGGAGGTATAGCTAATACTAGAGAAGAGAGAGAGAGGATTCAAAAAGACCTAAATAAACTGGAGCAGTGGGCAGCAACCAACAGAATGGTTTTTAACAGGGAAAAATGCAAAGTACTACATCTGGGCAATAAAAATGAAAAAAGCATATACAGAATGGGAGGAATAGGACTAAGCAACAGTACATGTGAAAAAGACTTAGGTATACTAATAGATCATAGACTGAACATGAGTCAACAGTGTGATGCAGCAGCAAAAAAGGCAAATACAATTCTGGGATGCATTAACAGAAGCATACAGTCTAGATCACGTGAAGTCATTATCGGTCTTTACTCCTCTTTGGTCAGACCTCATCTGGAATACTGTGTACAGTTTTGGGCACCACATTTTAAAAAAGAAATAGACAAACTGGAGCAAGTTCAGAGAAGAGCGACCAGAATGGTGACTGGTCTGCAAACCCTGTCCTATGAGGAACGGTTGCAGGATTTGGGAATGTTTAGCTTGCAAAAAAGAAGACTGAGAGGAGACTTAATAGCTGTCTACAAATATGTCAAGGGCTGTCACATTGTAGAAGGATCATCTTTATTCTCATTTGCACAAGGAAAGACTAGAAGCAATGGGATGAAACTAAATGGGAGGAGACACAGATTAGATATTAGAAAAAACTTTTTGACAGTTAGGGTGATTAATGAGTGGAACAGGCTGCCACGAGAGGTGATGAGTTCCCCTTCAATGGACGTCTTCAAACAGAGGCTGGACAGACATCTGTCTGAGATGATGTAGTGAATCCTGCTTTGAGCAGGGGGTTGGACCAGATGACCCAGGAGGTCCCTTCCAACTCTACCATTCTATGATTCTATGATTCTATGATTCTATGAATGATAGTGGGAGAGGAATCCTAAGATCTGCCTCAACTTCCCGATAGTAGAGGGCCACTTGTCTTTTAAGGCCAGTACCGGAGCGATTTCTGCTGGGTCCATGGTATATCCTTCTCCGGACACAATGTTCTCTAGAAATCAGACTTGCCTTTTGAACAGTTCACACTTCTTTGGGGTCAACTTAACTCCGTGTTGTTGATACCGCTGTAATTCGGTCCTCACGTGTTCAACATGCTCCCGGAAGGTTTTGCTGTTTACCACATTGTCATCCAAGTACTGCTGGCAGATATCGTCCGTCAATCCTTCCAAACAGGTCTCCATGCTCCTCTGAAATTCTGCTGGAGCTGAACTGAGCACAAACGGTATGCTGATCCACTCATATAACCCTCACGATGTGATGAATGCTGTCAAGGGTCTACTGGACTCTTCAACAAACCCTTGATGGTATGCTTTACCCTGATCGAGGACAGAGAACCAGGTACTTCCTGATAGGCTATCCAGCATATCTTGAATCTTTGGTATCGGGTGCCGATCAGGTACTGACTTTCGGTTTAATTCCCGGTAATCACATCAGAGCCGTTTTACCTCATGCACGCTTCTGGGGTTTGGTGAGATTTGGATTTGCTTCTGGGGCCTCCTTCGTGTTGCGGTTACCAGTCGCCCTGCACTAGCAACCTCCTGTCTTTTAACCCAAACGACCGTGACCATTGGCATTCCTTGGCATAATGTCCTTCCTCAACACATCTTAGACAGTGGATACACACCATACTCTGATTTGATGAATGGCAAACTTCACAAGCCGGGTATCTTCTGTTTTGGAACCCACTCCTGGGTCTGAGGTATACAGGCTCTGGCCTGGAACGAATCAACTTTTTCACCTCAATCAATTCGGCTCACAGTTCTCCTATTACTTCCTCCCAGTCAGCACTGGCGATCCTCTCTTTTTTTGGTGATTTAAGGTTCCCTCTCGGAGGTGGCACTGGAGGGTCTCCATAATGATCTTCAGACTGGCCACCGGGGGTCTCCAACTTCAGCTGACTCATTTTGGTGATTTTAGGAGCAGAGCCTTTCTTTAACTTCTGTTCTCTCTCTGACTCCAGACTAGCTGCCTCATTCATTTTTTCAATTAGGACTTCGTCCAGAATGCCAGGATCTTCTAGGTACTGCTTCAACTGCAACTTGATGTCTTTGCTGATTAACCCCATTCCCAATGATCTCAAGAACTTCTTCTGGACTAGTCCAGCATCAAACTTCTCTACTTCTACATCTCTGGATGCAAACAACAGTCTATCTTTCAGTTCAATTGCTCTGAACAAGAAACTTGGGTGATTCATTATTTTTCTGTGAGAGGTTAATGAGTCGGTGGAAGAATTCTGAACTACTCTCTTGTTTATAGTGCCCTTTTAAAATCATCTTCAGTTGTTGCATTGTCAATTGACTCTTCATTTCTAGCATACTACGGAGGTTCAGTCCTGGGCTGATCACTTTCACCACACCCTTAACAATCTCATCTGGCTTGTAGCCTTTCTGTAAGCCTGCATCGATCTGGTGCAACAAGTTCATATAAGACAGTTTCTCTTTCTGTTCACACTCTCCAATCTGTCCCAGGATCTTGAATTCTTTCCTTATGGTGATTTGTGGTGTTAGAGAGGACTGTCTTCCTGATTTATCTAACCAGAGCAGGGTAAAAATTCCGTCTGAGTCTGTCACCCATTCAGAGGTTTTGGTCGATTCCTGCAGGGCTGTTGTTAGGGCTTTGTATTGTTCTTTCAATTCCTATAGTTCTGCCTGCAGAAAGGAGATTCCCGCTTTTGGTAATTGGTACCGCCCCTCCATCCTCCAACTTCAACCTGGTTAGAAACTGTGTTAGCTCCTGGAGGAATGTCCTCATGATGTTTTCAGCTTCTTTCTCCCCCAGCTCATCCATTTCTGCATTAATGACAGCTAACAGTGTCCTGCAGTTGTATGATTTAGAAATCTGTACTTCTGACATCTTTATATGTTCTGCTACTGTTCTCAATTCTTCACAGGCTAACTGAAGAAGCAGCTCAGTAATTCTGTCCATTTGTATTTCCACATCCATTGCTGCTAGTGAGTTTTCTTTAACGCTGGTCCCCTTTAACTGATGTAGCAGAGTTGAATTGAGGTGCTCTGCTGCTGTCTTTTTCCAGACACTTTTCCTCTTCTCCCTCTACATGCTAATTCCCGCTCAGGATTTCCCATATGGGCCACCAATGCTACACACACGCTGATAGGTTCAGATAGGGCAAGACGGGTTTCATGAATTCTTTGAAATCCTGGGGGAACCAGTACTCAGGCCGACCAAAGGCTGCAGCTTCTCTCAGGCACACGATAGATTCAATTGCTGACCAGACACATCTGACAAGAGTCTTTTTCAACAGTTTAACAGTGGAATTTAATCTGAAACACAGCCAGTGCAATTCAGGGATATTACAGCAACAATCTTCATTACAGTACAGTCTGAATTTCTTGAGCAATCGGCTCCAGTAACAATACAGTAGTCTCTCTCCCAAGTGCCCAAAAACAGGTTCATTTATGCAAATTAGTTTTGCCATCTGTTTGTCCAGATTACTTTCATTAAGAAAGAAGGATACCACCTTTAAACCGTCCTGATGTTTTATTGAAAAATATAGAGCTTCCACATCTGTCGTCACCATAATCGATCCCTCATCCAATTGTAGAGAATCCAGCCTTTTCAATGACTCTGTTGTATCTTTTATATAAGAGGGAAAAGTGAGTACCAATGGTTATAAGTAGAAATCAATTACTGTCCATATAGTTTCACATAGACTGCCATTTCCCGAGACAATTGGTCTCCCGGGGGGATCCAAATGATCCTTATTAGTGATGAGCGAGTATGTTCTGTTAACCCTTTCGCCGAGTATGCTCGGGCCGAGCTCCGAGTATTTACAGCTGCTCGGTGATAAATTTGAATCGCTCCCGTGTGCATGATTTGCAACTGTTTGACAGCTTTATTACATGTGAGGAATGTGTAAGAAATAGACATACCTCAGCTGCTGGACAACCTTAGTCTATGGTGATGTATCTACATATATACCAAATAATAAACTTTAGCGTCTGCCTCAGTCAATAGTGATGTGTATACATCTATACCACATAATACACCTCAGCTTCTGCAGATCCTCAGTCTATGGTGATGTATATACATGTATACCACATAATACCCCACCTACTGTATCCTCACCACTTACTGTGAGCCCTCGCTGGCAAGGTCCTCGCTCCCCCTGTACCAGTCACCGTCACGTTTTGTTCGAGATTATTGTAATTGTTTTTGTATGTATACCCCTTTGCTCTGAAAAAAATTACCCTTACTGAGTACCACATTTTTAATCTTGATTTCTTTTAGTGTTTCTTAAAGCCCTAAAGTTGCCATTTGAAATGGCTTTAGTTTTGTGCCATGTCTGTGATCTGCTTTTTTTCAACAACATTAAACAACTGAATGAACATCCTCCGAGCCCGGTGATTCCATAATTTTTGCCAGGGGTTGTATATAGATATTACCTTCATTCTTCATTGTCCAGGTTCACCCACGTATTTTTCCATATGTGGTGTTTTCTTTTCTTTTACGATGTTTATGTCTTTTTATATGTATCTAAATAAAGTATTTGCAATTTTATTTTTGGCCACTCAGTTCTTTGTTCTATTTTTTGGTGTCTACTTTAGCTTAGAAGAAAGCTTCCATCTTCTTCTTTTTGGACCTGGATTCCTAGATAATATGTCACCTTTCCAAGGTCTTTCGTTTCAAAATACTGATTCTGAATTTTAGTCATCTTTACAATTTCTGTTTCAACTTGATGAACCATGAATCACATCGTCCACATATAAGAGAATATGCATCCACTCTCCGTCTCTACATTTTGTGCATAGACAATGTAAGACTTTGTTCATTTTGGTGTTCCATGCTCTTGCCAATTACTTAAGACCATAGAGACATTTTTGTAGTTTGCAAATGAGATTCTCTTTACCCTCTTTGATATTACCCTCAGGTTGAGTCATGTACAAATCCTCTTCAATGTCATCATTTAAAAAAGTACAATAGGTGATGGATGCAAAGATGTGCCAATGAATTCACGCTCCTCCGTGTTCAAAAATGATACAGTATCCAGTTCTTTAGTATGAATACATTTATTTCAAAGCTCTAGATGGAGACCTAAGCAGGAGTGTTCACATTGCCCTACATGAGGGCCTAACACCACCGAAGTGGCATTGATTTCATCAGACTACAAGTAGTTTAACGCAGACCCAAACCTGTCCCACCTTAGCCAAACCAATGGATGGAGACTCAATCGGAAGTGTTTGCATTTAAAAAAATAGAGCCTAAGACCTCCATTTCCGTGGCCAACAGATTGGAGATGATGGAGTTCAACCTCTTAGCTTTGTCATGTGTAGGATGAAACAATCTTTTACATGACCACAACAGTGGGATTGAGGGCTGGCTGCAGTTCTGAGAGAGGGCAGAGTATGGTGAAACGGACAAACCGATAGACCGTGAATGAGGTGCCGGCAGAGATGTTACGCGGATTGAGAAACATGTGGTGTGCTCAGGGAAACAAACACAGCAGGCATGTCCACTTCACTTACAGCTGATGGGCTGTCACTCAGCCTAACTGCAGTGGGTATACAGCTGGTTCTGTCAGATATATGCGTGACACAACTTGGCACGGTAACAGAGGAGGAGGAAGAAGCAGCAATGGTGTTTGATGGGGCGGCTGATGGTTGTTTATTGAAAATCAATTTAGATTTTATCATGTTTGTGTACCCGTTTTGGGAGAATAATATCTGCACCATATGCTCAATTTCATTACAGTATAACTATAGAAATGCATGGAGACTAAAACCTCTTCCACTACAGTCAACCCAATGGATGGAGACCCATTCAGTATTCCCCACATTTCCAAAAATTAGCAGACGTGAGCAAAATGTAATCAATTTCACTCCAGTAGAAATAGTGTAAATGAGACACACATCTCTTCCAGTACAGACAACCCAAAAGATGGAGACTTAACCAGGAGTGTTCACATTGCCCTAAATGAGGGCTTAAAAAACACCACCAAAGTGGCATCAATTTCACTACAGTATTGCAAAGGAGGCCAAAACCAGTTCCTGTACAGCCAACCCAATAGATGGAGACCCATTCATGATTCTCCACATTTCGAAAAATTAGTGGATGACACTAGCAATGTCTAATCAATTTCACTACAGTAGAAATAGTGTAAATAAGACCCACACCTGTTCCAGTACAGCCAACCCAGGAGATGGAGACCTAACCAGGAATGTTCACATTGCCCTAAATGAGGGCCTAACACCACCGAAGTGGCATCAACGTCATCAGACTACAAGTAGTTTAAAGCAGACCCAAACCTGTCCTACTACAGCAAACCCAATGGATGGAAACACAATCAGAATTCTCCACATTTCCCAAAATTAGGGCCTAAAACCTGCAGCAGCAGCAAGAGCAGGCACAGAAGCCATATCACAGGCTGCAATTTCAAGAGATCAATGCAGTACACTCAAGATGACAACATCGCCTACTCTGTACAGTCTGCAATTGGGGTGCAAAAGTCCTTGGAGATCCATGACTGTTCATTTTGATGAAAGTTAGGCAGTCTACACTTTCAGGGGATAGCCGGGTGCGCTTATCCGTCAAGACACTACCGGCAGCGCTGAAGACATGTTCAGAGAGAACGCTGGCTGCCGAGCATGATAAAACCTCCAAGGTGTGAGAGGCAAGCTCAGGTCATTCTTCCATTTTTGAAGACCAAAATGTAAAAGGGTCCAAACCCTCCCTGATGGTATTGATATTGAACTCTAGATACTCCTGCACCATCATCTCCAGTCGTTTACCATGTGTCAGTCTTGTACTCTATTGTGCTGAGGCACGAGCTGGTGCAAAAAATGTGTGAAAGGACTCCCAGAAATTGCTTCTGCCACTTACTCTGCTGCTAATATTTTGCCATTGATGAACTGACGTGCTGGAGGTTGAAAGACTACAGCTGCGATGCACACTGTGTGCCTCACTGTTATCTTGGGGAAAACCTCTATTAAGGTTACTTAAAAGCTTGTTTCGATACTCCAACATAAGCAGGTCCCTTTCCAGGGTGGAAAGCATCTGGCAAAATTGACTCTTATAATGTGGATCTAACAGAGTGGCAACTCAGTAGTCAGCATTATTTTGAATCCTAACTATAAGAGGATCATGTTGCAGATAGTGCATCAAGAAGGCACTAATATGTCGTGCTCTTCCAGGAGGTCCAAAGCCAGGCTGTATTGTGGGCTGCGTAACACTGATGCTTGTTTCCTCCGTCCCCTCCTGCCAACCACGTTCAAACGAAGGTGATGATTATCCTCTTCATCCTCTGACAGCTACTCACCAATCACCTCTTCCTCCTCCATTAGTTCCTCGGCTCTTGCACCTTCAATAACCGTTTGCCTGGTATCACCAAACCCCCTCAATCGCTGTAATCGACCGTCACTTGGTATCCGCCTGTGTGACGACAGTCTGGAAATTTGAGACATTGGTATCCATTCCGCATCCTCCTCTTCTTCTGGGGCCACCACCTCCTGACGCAGGTTATTCAAAGTTTGCTCCATCATGTATATGACCGGAATAGTGATGCTGATGATGGCATAATTAGCGCTAACCAATTTAGTAGCCATTTCAAAACCATGCAGAAGGGTGCAGAGGTTCTTAATCTTTTCCCACTCCGCAAACGTGATATGCCCCAAGTCCGTTCTGTGTTGCCCCAAGCTATACGTCATGACATACTGCGTCAGAGCTCGTTGCTGCTGGCACAGTCGCTGCAACATGTGCAGAGTGGAATTCCACCACGTTGGCACATCGCAGATCAACTTGTTAACTGGCACGGACAAAGACCTCTGTATCGATGGAAGTCGATGACATGAGGGGTGGGAACGGCAGAAGTGAGCACACAGCTTCCATACTTTGTGAAGCAGCTTATCCAGGCCAGAATAGTGGTGGAGAAATCGCTGTACCACCAGGTTGAGGACGTGAGTCATGCAAGACACGTGTGTGAGCTTGCATCGGCCTTGGGCCGCTAACAGGTTCACACCGTTATCACACACGGCTTCCCTGGCTCAAGGTTTAGCGGAGACAGCCATTGCTCAAACAACTCTTCACCTGTATGACTGCGATCTCCAAGGCATATTAATTTGAAGACTGCCTGTTTACGGTGAGCCCTGACTGCGCAGTATGGAGGTGGTGTGTATTCTCTCCGCACCCTTGGAATGCGTGTCTCGTTAAGGCAGAGGTTGAGTGCACAGGTGGAGGCCCTAGAGGAGGTGGAGGACGCAGAAGCAGCGGAGGAGTGGGAAATACAGAGGTTTCTTCTGCAAGCCTTTGGGATTGCAAAATTTGTGGAGCAGCCCCTTTCCTGCCTGCGCCACAGCCACCAGTCACCCAGTGCCCAGTCAGAGAGACGTAACGCCGTTGGCAATGCTTACTCGTCCAGGTGTCTGAGGTGAAATGCACCCTGGCACACAGATTTAGACAAGGAACGTGTGATGTTGTCTGCGACATGCTGGTGTAGCGTAGGCACAACTTTCTTAGAGAAGTAATGGCGACTGGGTAACTGGTACTGGGGGACTGTGAAGGCCATCAGTTTTTGGAAACCATGTGTATCCACCAGGTGGAAAGGCAGCATTTCCGTGGCCAACAGATTGGAGATGGTGGAGCTCAATCTCTTAGCTTTGTCATGAGTAGGACGAAACAATCTTTTACGTGATCACAACTGCGGGACCGAGGGCTGGCTAAGGTACTGAGAGAGTGTGGAGTATGGTGAACCGGAAAAACTGGTGGAGCGTGAGTGAAGTGCAGATGTTACGGTGGATTGAGAAACATGCGGTGTGCTCGGTGAAACAAACACAGCAGGCGTGTCCGCTTCCGTTAAACCTGGCGGGCTGTCATTCAGCCTGACTGCAGCGGGTAAAAAACCGGAGTTTCTGTGATGGGAGACCTGCGTGACAATACTTGGCACGGCAACAGAGGAGGAGGAAGAAGCAGCAGATGCGTTTGATGGGGCAGCTGATGGTTGTTCAGGTGCGCTGGTCTGCATTTCAGCACAGTAAGATTTCCAGCATAAAGAATGTTGTTTGAGCATGTGAACGTTCATGCATGTAGTAGTCAAATTATTGCAGTTTTTCCCTCTACTGAGTTTTTTACCGCAAAGCTTGCAGATAACGTGAGATGACTCATCCTTTGCAGTGATGAAAAAGGCCCATGCTAGGCAACCCTTGCTGCCCCTGCAAGCTGCAGACCCGTGACCGCTGCTGGCCACAGCCAGAGTTATGGCTAAGGATGCAGTGCTCCTCGTGCTGCATCACTCTGTGTCTGCACCGTAGTGTGAAATGCAACCTCCACTTCTTCCTCCTCCACCATCTCTGATGAGCTACTCGGCTGCGTGACTCTGGGTTCACACCAAGTAGGATCTTCAACCTCGTCATCTTCCAATTTGCTATTTCATTCCTTGCCCTCAGAGTGACCCCTTTCCTCTTGTTGCTCTGACAGCACAATACAGTCCGCATGAGCCTCAGGTATCTGAGTCTCATCAGGATTACCTCCCTCCCCTGCGGTTAACGTCCAAACTAAAAAAAATTTGGGCAACGGTGCAGATGCTTTCCTCCCTTGACTCTGACTGTTTGGAGTACACTTCTGATGCCCATGGTGTAGAATGGGTGAAGAGTTCTACAGACTAGATCATCATTGGTTCGCTACAGTCAGTTGGACAGTTCACCAGTTGTAACGCAGGGGGAAGCATGGGTAATTGGAGCACCTGCTCTTTCTGGGCCTTATCAACAAGGTGCATTGCTGTGTGGCTGCCAAAGCAAGGGAGTGCAGCAGGCTGTCCACTAACATAAGTTGTCAGTTGTATTTGGATAGGAGCTGTTTGTGTTGGTTCACTAGTGCTTTCACTAACATTACCCCGTACCCAACATACACCTTGAACACCAAGCCTATTCCCCCTTTCACCACGCCCTCTGTTTTTCCCACTCATGTTAATCAGATACAGTGGTAGGAGCACACAATTAACTAAAGAAAAATACGTTTTTTTCCTGTTCAATAGCTCAGCACACACCTGAATTTCAGCGACACTAAATGACAAGGTAAGATATGGCCTGCCGTGTAACGTTACTAACACACAAAAGAAATTTGTTAGTGTGCATGAGGCCAATAAAACCTACGAGATATTCTCCAAACAATTTCAAACTGAGATGTCCCCTGCCATATTACTTTAGGAACAGAAGAAATTTTTTTTTGAATGTGGATGAGGCCAGTATGACATAGAATATATGCTCCAAAATATTTCAAACTCAGATCTAGCCAGCTGTATCACTTTACTCAGAGCAAAAAATATTTTTTGGTTACTCTGCATAAGCTCTGCGTCCAGCTGACTTTCACCGCCGCTGACGTAGTAGCTGGCTTATAGCACTGTATGACTTTTGGAACAGGAAAAAATATTTTTTGGACTGGGCCTAGTAAGAGAAGTTTTTTTTTTTACTGTGAAACCAGGACAAGTTCAACGCCACTAAAACAGGATCTGCCTTTTAGCAGACTGGATCAACTTTGCCACAGTAAAAATCCTTTCTTAAACTCTATCTGCCAACCAAAAATATATATAGGTTTGACTGTGCGTACAAGCTGAATTTGACCGCCACTGCTGGCTTATAGCACTGTATGACTTTTGGCACAGGAAAAATTATTTTTTGGACTGGGCGTAGCAAGAGAAAAAATGTATTTTTTTACTGTGAAACCACCTGAAGTTCAACTCCACTAAAATAGTATATGACACTAAAAAAGCTTTAGTGCACACTGCTTTCAATATCACAAAAGCAACAGAAAAAAAAATGATTTTGTGCTCTGCAATAAGAAGCTCTGCAGACTGTGCAGAGCACAATTTCAACCCCACTAAATGAAAAGGTGCACTGTGCTTTCTTGTTCATTTTTAGCAAGTGCAAAAATAGATTCAAGGTATAATGAGACATGAAGCTCTATACCAGTGGTGCACAGCACTATTGTATGGCATGGGCCCTCTGTTTCTGTCAGAATCTCAGTACTTGCACAAGAACACCAAAAATGTGCTGCACCAGTGGTTGTAGAGGTGCTTTCCTCAGTTAAAGTTATCACCCACAAGAAAAAAACAAAAAACAGTGAGCCACTGATCTGACCTGTTCTAAGCTCTCCAAAGCCCCCACACTCACTTGGCACATGTCACCGCTCATCATACACTTGCACTATGCTAACAAAACTGTTCAAAACACCGTGGTTGCCCTGTATTCACGGTCCCGCGCAAATTCTTCAAACTTTTCAGATTTTAAGAAAATTTGCTCTCATTTGTGATCACAAATCCGAATGTGCCATATTCGTGCCGAATTTGAAACTTTCGCCGAACAAATTCGCTCAACACTAGTCTTGTAAGTCTTCCATTTTCTAATTATTGCTCCCACAGTTGATTTCTTCACACCAAGCTACTTGCCTATTGCAGATTCAGTCTTCCGATCCAGGTGCAGGGCTACAATTTTGTTTCTGGTGACCTTCGACAGCTCTTTGGTCTTCACCATAGTGGAGATTGGAGTGTGACTGTTTGAGGTTGCGGACAGGTGTCTTTTATACTGATAACAAGTTCAAACAGGTCCCAGTACTACAGGTAATGAGTGGAGGACAGAGGAGCCTCTTAAAGAAGAAGTTACAGGTCTGTGAGAGCCAGAAATTTTGTTTGTTTGTAATTGACCAAATACTTATTTTCCACCAAAATTTGAAAAAAAATTCTTTCTAAATCAGACAATGTGATTTTCAGGATTTGTTTTCTCATTTTGTCTGTCATAGTTGAGATCTACCCATAATGTCAATGAGAGGACACATCTTCAGAAGCTTCACAAGGATCAAATGACCTGGATGGGGCATCAGCCCTGTCTCTCAGCTGGACAGTACCATCATACCAGTTCAAAGAATTGGCCCTTCCGAGTCAGGGCCTTAAGAGGAGCTAACACTTGAGAATAACTTTTTATGAACTGACAGTACTAATTTGAAAAGCCTTTTAGAAGATGCTTTTAGACCAACAAATCGTGGGCAATCCAAAGTCGCAGAAACTTTGTCTAGATCCATATGCAGAAACTTTCTCTAGATCACAGAAACTTTCTAGATTCGTTTGCAGATTTTTCCAGCTTAGCATATAGATGGTTTTGTCATTGTCTCTTCAAAATGGTTCAGACATGAAGATGGTGTAAGTCTACGTCTCTGGAGATGGTTAATATGTCATCCAGATAGACTTGGGACATAGTGGTACAGTAAATCTTGAAAAAACGAATTAACAAAGTGTTGGAATACAGCTGGTGCACTGCATAATTTGATAGGAATGACAAGCTATTCATAGTGACCATCACAAGTGTTGAACATGGTCTTCCATTTAAGCTCCCCCTAGATATAATTTGGTGAATATGTTATCACCTTTAATTTGCTAAGTTAGTTCTGAGATGAGGGCAATGGATAATTGTCTTTTAGTGTGATTTTATTCTATACATGGTCTCAGGGACCAATCTTTCTTATTGTTCAGTCAATTTAAATTGGAGAATTTAAGGAAGCTCTGGAATGAAGGGCAAGGAAATTTTGAGCTTCATCCCTTGAGCTCTATTTAAAATGTAAGTATGCTCAGGTCAATTAGATCATCAAGGGAAGATGACACATCCCTGTCAGCAAGTTCATCTTTGATTTGACTGAGTAGGCTAGCATAAAATATAGCCAGGAAAGCATCACTTTTCAATGCTAATTTAGCAGACAGCGTATGTAACTGGATGATATAATGTCCCATGGAGTTAGCCCCATGTGTATGGAATTAGCAACTGTGGGAACTTGACTAGTTTGTCAAACAGTGGAAAGCATACAGAAAGGATGGAAGAGAATGTATCATAGGATCGTTTCATTCGCAAAATGGTGCGGCCAAGCCAAAGCATCTCCAAGTAATGAAAGAAAAATATTTGCCATTTTTAACTGATCAGAAATAAAATGTTGGTGACAAAGTTCAAAGTGTATTCTGCATTGGCTCACAAAGCCCAGCAGTACTTAGCATCTCCATCATAACGGACATCAATAAGCAAATGTTGTAATGTTACCCAAGCAGAAAATCCTGAGTAAAAATTAGACTGTGGCAAGTATTGAAGAGACATAGGTGTAACTGCAGGGATTTGAGGTAGTGCATTCATGTGGGCTGATAGGTCAAGCATACCCTGAATCGCTTTCTGTTGACTCATAGCAAGCAGCATAATCAGTCCTGGTATGGCCTCCATATCAAACTGCAAGGTGCTGATGCCACTACTCTCTTGAAATCCATGGTCTGAGCATTTTGTTATATGCTCACTTTCTAGAGGATTCTCTAAGCCACAAACTGGGTTGTACAACATGGATCACAGGCGATGGCACAGTAGGCAGGACTTGTCGAACGGCATGTGGCACAGCACAGACCAGGTCAGCAGCCAGACAAGCAGTCCAGGAACCTCCAGAAGACAGAACTAGAAGTTTAGCTTTACACACCAACTGAAGAGTAATAGTCAGTCTAGGACTTGCTTCAGCATTCGAATTGTGAGCAGCTTCAGAACAGAGTTCGTTTTGCTTACAGCAGACAAAGATAGCTGCTGGCAGCAGTGGTCAACTAGCAAACCAGTTTGTTAAGAGGATGCAATCTTTTGTGGCAGCTTTTCAAATGTGAACAGCTCCAGAGAAGAGTTTGTTATGCTTACAGCAGATATAGCAGAGATACATGCCAGTTGAGAAATCTGATTTCTGAGACAACTTCAAGGTACACAGTAACTGGACACAAAGCTTACTGAACACTCATTCACACATAGATGTTAGAATTGACCTTAAAGGGTCTTGGATGATGATGTTACTGGAGTTCGCCAGGAAACTCGTGAAATTAAGCATGGACCACACGGTAGCGACCGTACGGGAAGAGAGCAAGGCCATAACCTGGAGACAGGTCAAATTTATACAGAAAGATGGAAACATTTGGAGGATACACAAACTCTCAAGCATTACTGAAGGTCATTTTAGGACAACACATACTCTTTAAGTACTGACATGGCCAGGACTCATCTCTAAAACATGGAGAATTGACAGGCATTCATCTATGCGCCAAAAGAGAATTTGGAATCAGCCATAAACTAGATGTGAACTGTGTTCATTTGCCATTCACAGCCACATAAGCTGATATATTTGTATATACAGTATGTGTGTCTAGTGTCTAGGTTATACGACCAGCCAAACAATGAGGATTTTTTTTAACTTGACTGATGTTAATAATTGTAAACTAATCTTTAATGGGTTTATTGCTTGTTTAAAAGCAAGTAGGCCGTTGTAATTAGAGATCAGACAATGCTGGACTTATATGAAGCCACATTGATAGTTTACCAGTAAAAAGTAAAAGCTTCTTACATAACGCTGCACTTTATTACTACTAATCCTGAAAGATCCAACAGACAAACAGAAGCTGATTTGATGATTCATTTCAGGTATGTGGAAATGATCTGTTAATTGACTCAAGCACAAAACAAGGAAAATCCTGTCTATAAATTCCTCCTCTTTAGATTTAGGCAAATATTCAGGATGGCTGTGACATCTTAAAACATTGAATCCATTTCATGCAGAACATCCCATGCATTTCAAAGGTTTTTTTTTCCTGAAATAAATATTTTCACAGTTTAGAATTTACTTTGTATTTTCCTTATAATTACAATTAATGCATTTTCTTTTGCACTTCTAATCATAACTTCAAGTAAATGTGTTAAGAGGTGTCTGTATATTCTGCAATGAAAGCAATGAACTGGGAGACATTAGTTGTTCTTTTCTTATGATCCTTAAGCCCTTCATGACCTTGGACATATTCATACGTCCTGGATGGTATGGGTTCGCCCTGGCGATTGTGAGGGCACATCAGCTGTGCCCACGCGATCCCCATCAGGAGCTCGGCTTACATGATAGCCAAGACCTCACAGCCCCCGGCTGTTTGACCCACTAAATGGCACGATTGATATCAATAGCAAAATTTATGAGGTTAGGAGAGGGAGGGGGCTCCTTCTCCCACTCGATCAGCGCCCCCACGATGTCATTGCAAGGGCCCGATCATTGCCATGGTAACCCAACGTCGTCATGATGATCCCTGGGTCACCCATCTATGGAAAGCCTGTTAGACCATGCTCAGAGCTAAGAGGCTTCTGTCAGTGCAGGTATAATGCATAGCAATATTTCCATAGAGGGACTAAGTGGAAAAGTAAAAAAAAGTTAAAATAATTATAAAAATATTTAAAAAAAAAAAAAAAATCACAAAAAAAGAAAACATATAATATATTTACCCATAAATAGTTATTTCTATGTCAAAAAAAGCAAACAAAAAAGTACACATATTTGGTATCTCCGGATCTGGACTGACCCAACCTATAAGACTGTCATTCTAGTTAACCCCTTCAATGAACACCGTAAAAAGAAAAAAATATAAAAAACAAGGCAAACCTAAGCATTTTCATCATACCATCGAACAAAAGTTAAATAAACGCAATCAAAAAGATGAATCTAAATAAAAATGGAATATGTGAAAACGACATCTTGTCCCACAAAAAAACAAGCCACAGTACAGCTCCAACAATGGAAAAATAAAAAAGTTATAGCTCTCAGTATACAGTGATGCAAAAATAATATTTTTTTCTGTAAAACAGTTTTTATTGCGTAAAAGTGACGCGCCCCCTGGGCCAGTGTTGTTGGGGATACCCGGAGCCGGATCAGATGGGGGTTGTAGTCTCCGAGTGGCTGTGACCCGGTCCGTGCCCAGGGTGTCAAGCTCAGTGTGTGGCAGTCCTTATGATGTTACTAGATGTTCTTTTGTGTCGACTACGCCACCCGTTGAATTGCGGTCAATACGGCCGCCGCTGCAGCAGGGTCCGCTGAGGCTGGTGATGTATGTGCAGCTCAGGTAGTATAACCCCCAACGGGAGGGGTATAGCCTCAGGGGGTCAGTTGCAGAGGATGGGGGTTGTGGTGGTGCAGCGGGGATGGAAATGAGACTCAGAGTCGGGCTGTGCAGTTCAGGGTTTGTTTACTTACTGCAGTTGTTCTGGTCACTCCGGCCTTAAGTGACCACCCGAGCCGTGCTGCGTCCACCAGGTCCTGGACTCGGCCAACCCCCAGGTGATTCTGGAGCGTGGTCCTGAGCTCCCTTTCTGTCCTGTCCTCTTCTCTGGCCTTCCCCACCAGGGATCCACCTATGTCCGGCTCCCTCGGGCCTCTTGGTGGTAAACCCTTGTCTCTGGGTTCCCTGACCCTATTCCTGGTCTGCCTTCTGGGTGGATTTAGTGGGTGGTCGTGGCAGATCCTGCCCACGACCTCCGGTTCCTGGCTAAGGTGTGCTGTAGCCTCTGCCAGCTTGGGATCCGGTACCCTGTTGCCAACTCTTCACCCTCTGGTCTAATTTGGGCTCTTGGAGTTCCTTCTTTCTCCCCCTCTGGGTCTTTCTTTCTCCTCTCTCTCTCTCTTGGCCTTGGAGCTGCTCTTCTCCTCTGCTCTCTTCCTCTGCTCTGCTCTGACAAAAGACTGACAGACTGACCCTGATCTAAGATGGTTCCCACCTTATATACTCCCTCTATGTGTGAGCTCAGGTGACCAGCACCCAATGAGCTCCTAGCATTACCCAGACTGCTCCCCCTATCTGCCCCTACACTACTGGGATGTTCCACCCCCCTCCCACTCCAGCCAGGGACAGACACTATCGTACCTGCACATAAACTGGTGGGAGTACCGTCGATCTGTCCCCCGGAAATGGGATGTGTGTAGTGTATGCAGCCTACTGATCTCAGTTCCACACTCCATCCTTACCCGGGAGTGGAATATCACACCTCTGGGTTGAGGTGCAATACCCCTGTAGCAGCCGAATCCTCAGGGTGCTACATTCCCCCCTGGTAAATCACAGCACGTCCTCGGGCTGTAAGATATAAACATCCACAAACATACATTTTTTTCATAAACATAAACATATAAAACATATAAAACATCATATATTATCAGCATAAACTTTTCATATAAACATTCTTGTTTCTGGTTCCTCCGGTCACGGTGCAACTTGTGACCGGGTAAAGTGCGACAGTCTCTTCAAGAAAAACAACAGTTTCCTATAAAACCGGTAGGGGGCGCCTTAGGAAGCGCAACTATATACAAGGGGAAATGGCCGCTCTCAGTCCTCGGCCAGGTATAAGGAAGGAATGACCGCTCTCAGTCCTCGGTCAGTTGGATTAAGGGACTCACAGGTTAACAGTTTACACTTGTCCCAACGGGGACATATTTAAAGCAGCAACAGTTCACTGTACCCCGACAGGTAACTATTTACAGTCTCTTTACCGTACTTTAACGACGGCGTCCTCCTGCTCTTTCTTGTTGGTTGGTTTCAGTTTCAGACCCGTCCGGGTCCTCTTGCTCCTCCTCACACCGCAGCTCCTCCTCCAGCGGGGGCGAGGTCCTCTTTACAGGCTTCGGAGCCGGAATCAGGGGCTCGTCTAGGGGTCTTGCTCTCTGGAGTTCCAGCTGAATGTACTCCTGGGGCCATATGAGGGGCTGCCCATCCGGGCACGTATGCTGGGCGAATAGATCTTCACCCAGGTGCGGCACTCTAGATGCTGAGGGCGCGTTGATGGTAGCGGCGCCCGGGTTAACCAGGCCTTGCGACCAGGCCTGGGGCACCTTAAAGGCAAAGGGCACCGTAAGAACGGCGGCGCCCTGGGTTATTCGGCCCTGCGACCAGGCCGGTGGCTCCGCGGAGGTAGAGGGCGCTGTTGGTATTGCGGCGCCCGGGGGTACTAGGCCTTGCGACCAGGCCGGTGGTATTTCCTGCTTGGCCACGCTCGAGGTCGAGGCGTGTGACGTCACAGGGGTCGCGGCCGCGGTTTCCGGTTGAGGCCTAGTTGGCGGCGGTGATGATGCAGCGACGGGCACGGCAGGGGGAATTTCGGGCTCTGCGACGGGGAGCTGGGGCAGGCACGCGGTTTCCCGGCTCGGGGTAGAGACGTCCCCTTTACCTGCCTCCGTCCGTTCAGCTCCCTTCTCGGCGCCGTCTCCGGCCTTCAGTCCTCCTGCGCCATCCTCAGAGGCGGTCTGTCTCCTCGTCTCGGGTGGCGTGCTCCGCTGACGAGTCTCGGTCTGCTGGGCCATCTCTCGGCTCCACTCCGCCAACGTCTCTCGTTGCACCCGGGCCAACCTCTGTGCGAGGCCCTCCAGCGCAGTCTGTGCACACTCCCGATCTCGGGGGAGCTGTGCTAGGATCTCTAGCAGGCCTTCTGGAGTGGCGACCTGCAACAGGCTCCTGACCACTGGGTCGGTGCTGCCTGACTCTCCCTCCAGACGTCTTGTCTCCGGGTGCGCTCTCTCCAGACTGCTCCAGGCGACACCCATCTTTGTTCTCTTCTTCTGTCTCCGCCCACATCGAGGGTGGTCCCGGGGCAACTTCAGTTCCAGGGGCAGTTCTCTCACGCTGATGGACACTTCCAGCATCACAGTCTCTGTTGGTGGGCGCGGTTTCCGCTTTTGGCGCCATTCTTCGACCTGGCCCACGATGGGAGGTGGCCTCTTGCCACCCTCTGGCACGCCCATAATGGCGTCCGCTCTTCCAAGGCGGGAAATCTTTGGAAATGGCGGGAAAAAGCTGCAAATTGCGGACAACCGGCGGGAAACGACCTGTGATGGGGTCCGTTGGCGGGGACCCTCCGGAACCGGCGGGAGACTTCTTTTTGAGGTAACGGTGAACTTTTCTTCAGGCACGCAGTACCCGGTTGTTGCGGGCACGTTATCCTGCCGACTACGCCAAAGTTGACGCGCCCCCTGGGCCAGTGTTGTTGGGGATACCCGGAGCCGGATCAGATGGGGGTTGTAGTCTCCGAGTGGCTGTGACCCGGTCCGTGCCCAGGGTGTCAAGCTCAGTGTGTGGCAGTCCTTATGATGTTACTAGATGTTCTTTTGTGTCGACTACGCCACCCGTTGAATTGCGGTCAATACGGCCGCCGCTGCAGCAGGGTCCGCTGAGGCTGGTGATGTATGTGCAGCTCAGGTAGTATAACCCCCAACGGGAGGGGTATAGCCTCAGGGGGTCAGTTGCAGAGGATGGGGGTTGTGGTGGTGCAGCGGGGATGGAAATGAGACTCAGAGTCGGGCTGTGCAGTTCAGGGTTTGTTTACTTACTGCAGTTGTTCTGGTCACTCCGGCCTTAAGTGACCACCCGAGCCGTGCTGCGTCCACCAGGTCCTGGACTCGGCCAACCCCCAGGTGATTCTGGAGCGTGGTCCTGAGCTCCCTTTCTGTCCTGTCCTCTTCTCTGGCCTTCCCCACCAGGGATCCACCTATGTCCGGCTCCCTCGGGCCTCTTGGTGGTAAACCCTTGTCTCTGGGTTCCCTGACCCTATTCCTGGTCTGCCTTCTGGGTGGATTTAGTGGGTGGTCGTGGCAGATCCTGCCCACGACCTCCGGTTCCTGGCTAAGGTGTGCTGTAGCCTCTGCCAGCTTGGGATCCAGTACCCTGTTGCCAACTCTTCACCCTCTGGTCTAATTTGGGCTCTGGGAGTTCCTTCTTTCTCCCCCTCTGGGTCTTTCTTTCTCCTCTCTCTCTCTCTTGGCCTTGGAGCTGCTCTTCTCCTCTGCTCTCTTCCTCTGCTCTGCTCTGACAAAAGACTGACAGACTGACCCTGATCTAAGATGGTTCCCACCTTATATACTCCCTCTATGTGTGAGCTCAGGTGACCAGCACCCAATGAGCTCCTAGCATTACCCAGACTGCTCCCCCTATCTGCCCCTACACTACTGGGATGTTCCACCCCCCTCCCACTCCAGCCAGGGACAGACACTATCGTACCTGCACATAAACTGGTGGGAGTACCGTCGATCTGTCCCCCGGAAATGGGATGTGTGTAGTGTATGCAGCCTACTGAGCTCAGTTCCACACTCCATCCTTACCCGGGAGTGGAATATCACACCTCTGGGTTGAGGTGCAATACCCCTGTAGCAGCCGAATCCTCAGGGTGCTACAAAAGCAGCAAAGCATAAAAAAATAATATAAATGTGGTATCGCTGTAATCGTACTGACCCAAAGAATAAAGCTGCTTTATCAATTTTACCACACGCAGAATGGGATAAAAATAAAAATAATTCCTGAATTGCTGGTTTTTGTTCATTCTGCCTCCCAAAAATCTTAACAGATAGCGATAAAAAATGTTACATGCTCAAAAATGGTACCAATAAAAACGTCAACTTGTCCCGCAAAAAACAGCCCTCACAGGACTCTGTTGGCAGAAATATGGAAAAATTATAGCACTCAAAATATGGTGATGCAAAAACTAGTTTTTGCAAAAAAAGCGTCTATTAGTGTGACAGCAACCAAGCATAAAAAACAATATAAATCTTGTATCTCTGTAATCAAACGACCCAAAAAATAAAGTAGTATAATCACTTATTCCGCATGAGGAATGGAGTAAAAAATAAATAAAACCAATTCTTGATCTGCTGATGATTTGATCATTCTGCCTCCCAAAGATCGCAGTAAGGTTCGGCTCACATTTGTCCTGAACTCTACGCTGAGCGTTTACTCAGACAGAACCCCTGACGGATGATTCCCTACAATGAGGCTGATGGCGGCACTGTGGATGCCGTCTGGCCTATGACCCAGCGATGTCCATCTTTTTAAGCGTGTATAAAAGCGCAGTCGTGCCACAGTTTTGTACACTTCTGAAAAGAACACCACTAAACAGGGCCAGACGGAGTACAGAGTAACTCTGCTGCCTCATTATAATGAATGTATCTCTCGGGGGTTTCATCTGAATCACGTCATTTGGTGATTTAGATAATTGTACCATTTATTTTCTCCTATTATCTCTTTTGAAAATTAAAAACCTAGAGCCAAAGCCACATTTTAGTGGAAAAAATGGTAATTTTCCATTTACTCAGTCTAATGTTCTGTAATTCTGTGACTCCCCTGAAGGTTAGAAATGCTGATTACACCCCTAGATGAATTCCTCAAGAGGTGTAGTTTCCAAACAGCAACCAGCACGTGTGGGGGTTTATGCTGTTTTGGCATGTCGGGGGCTCATTAAATGTGACATGGCATCTGCAATCTATTCCAGCCAAAATTAATCTCCAGAATTCAGTTGGCGCTCCTTCCCTTCCGAGCCCAGTCATGTGCCCAAATAGTAGTTTTCTACCACATATGGAGCATCGATGTACTCATGAGAAATTACCCAACAAATTGTATGGTCCATTTTTCTCCTGTTACCCTTGTGAAAATGAAAAAATTTGAGGCAAAACCAACATTTTTGCAGGAAAAATTTTTTTTTTTTACATTTTCACTGCTCAACATTCTAACATTTTGTGAAGCACCTGTGGGTTGAAGGTGCTCACCACACCTCTAGAATATTCAGCCAAATTCGGCAAGCGTTTTTCAGGGAGAGGACATGCGGAAATGAAGCAGAAATTTTCTGCTTCATTTCTGCAACGTGGGCACAGAACCTTAGACTTCTACTTCTCTTCCGAGCCCTGCCGTGCACCAAAACAGTAATTTCTCATTACATATGGGGTATCAGCATACTTAGGAAAAATAGCACAACAAATTGTATGGTCCATTTTCTCCTGTTTCCTTTGCAAAAATGAAAAATTACCCTTGTGAAAATGAAAAATTTGGGGCAAAACCGACATTTGTACGGGAAAAATGTGTTTTCTCATTTTCACGGCTCAACATCATACAGTTCTGTTACTGATGTAAAATACTGGCCAAATAGTGAACATATGAACGTAGCCTTTATCCATCATTTGATAAAAAATGTATTGTACCATATGCATATGCTATTAGAATCTATTAAGGCATATTAAAGTACAGTATAGGTCCTATCTGTATTATGCTGCAAAAACTGGATGCTGTGATGATCTAAATTTCATTTAGTAGAACTGCAAGGGTCATCACTCTAACATGGGCGCTAAAATGAATCTGGAACCAGCCTCAAAGGGTTTTTTCATTACATGATATTATTATGATATTGATAGCCATTTATGGGATTTGTAATCAATATCAGTTCAGTGGTCGTGCGACATCAAGTACTCCCAAATCAACTTTTAGTATCTCTGGCAGTAGCTAGACATATACAGTGTATGGAATGGAACACCAAGGGTTGTTCACACAGTTTAGTCGCTGATCCCAGGTACTGCAGATCCGTTTCCTAGTAGTGAAAAACGCCTTGAAGTTTAGAGATTTTAAGGTTATATTCACACATAGAGTTAAATGAAATCATATGAAAATCAAGGTTTTATTTTTGAATCACAGTATACTTGCTACAATAATTTTCAGTATATTAATAACTGAAATTTCTACACATAAAAATGCAATGATCGCATATTTATCTATCTATCTATCTATCTATCTATCTATCTATCTATCTATCTATCTATCTCAAATGTATATATTTATCTATATATATCAAACAACATAACTTTAAAGTGAACCTAACACCTGATACAAGCTACCCAATGCATGAGCAGCATGTACCAGGCCCTGCTATATGATCTCAGCCATGTATGTTTTACTGTGAAACGTTACATCTAGAGATGAGCGTTGTTCTACTCGAACTGTTCGCCAATCTCAAATTCGAGCTGTTTTGGGCGGTGTTCGAGCCGTTCGCCAAACACGAACAATTTGAGAAAAATTTGGCTGTTCGAGGTTATGTTCGATAACTGTTCGTGCACCAAAATCATAACTGGATTTTTTCTCAGTAATGATGAAAATTAATGTTAATACGCAGTTTGAGTGTACAGCGGGGTGGGGGGAGGGGCAGGGGATGGATCTCTGCAGGAACAATGAAGATCTCCATTTTTTTTTCTCTTTCCCGCATTTACAGTGGGGAGGTGCAATCTGTCAGCCTATCAGCAGCGCACACACGGAGCGAAGTGCTTTTTTTCACACAAGCAAGGGCATGTGTCATTGGCAGTGTATGTCACATGTCCTTGCCCTATAAGACCCAGCCATTTTCCCCGTCGCCACCATTTTCTCACTGCTGCAGCTGCGTGTTAGACGGCACCGCTGTTGCTGTGTGCGCTATACCTTGTTAATTTCAAGCCAATTTTCGCACAAATCTACAGATAGCTTGGGAGTAGGGAATAGTTGTGATTGCAGTCCTTTTAAGGACTAGGTTACAGCATTTCCTACGACTTTTATCAGGCAGGTCTGTGCTCTTAAATAGATAGATTGTGGGAGTAAAGACTAATTGTAATTGGAGTCCTTTTCAGGACTAGGTTACATCAGTTCCTATCAGTTTTTGCCAGGCAGGTCTGTGCCAGTGCTGTGCAAGTTTTTTTCACAGCATTTGGCTGAATCTAGCAAAGCTAATCCTTTTTGGCCTATTGCAGAGTGTGTTAGTCAGTGGAGTAGCCTATCTGTGTTGCAAGATATACCACCTGTGTATAGAATACCAATTTTTTTACTGCACCTAGTGAAGTAAAATCTTTTGGGCATAGCTTCATTCTATTAGTCCATCTATACTGACCTCCATCAGGTTGCAAATTGAATATAATTTTTTTCTGCATCTAGCTCTGAAAAAATATTGGGCTTCTAGCTGTGTGTGGGACTTGTTCAATTAATCCATCTATACAGACCTCCATCAGGTTGCAAACTGAATATATTTTTTTCTGCATCTACCTCTGAAAAAATATTGGGCTTCTAGCTGTGTGTGGGACTTGTTGTATTAGTCCATCTATACTGACCTCCATCAGGTTTCAAACTGAATATATTTTTTTATGCATCTACCTCTGAAAAAATATTGGGCTTCTAGCTGTGTGTGGGACTTGTTGTATTAGTCCATCTATACTGACCTCCATCAGGTTGCAAACTGAATATATTTTTTTCTGCATCTACCTCTGAAAAAATATTGGGCTTCTAGCTGTGTGTGGGACTTGTTCTACTAATCCATCTATACAGACCTCCATCAGGTTGCAAACTGAATATATTTTTTTCTGCATCTACCTCTGAAAAAATATTGGGCTTCTAGCTGTGTGTGGGACTTGTTCTATTAATCCATCTATACAGACCTCCATCAGGTTGCAAACTGAATATATTTTTTTCTGCATCTACCTCTGAAAAAATATTGGGCTTCTAGCTGTGTGTGGGACTTGTTCTATTAATCCATCTATACAGACCTCCATCAGGTTGCAAACTGAATATATTTTTTTCTGCATCTAGCTCTGAAAAAATATTGGGCTTCTAGCTGTGTGTGGGACTTGTTCTATTAATCCATCTATACAGACCTCCATCAGGTTGCAAACTGAATATATTTTTTTTCTGCATCTACCTCTGAAAAAATATTGGGCTTCTAGCTGTGTGTGGGACTTGTTGTATTAGTCCATCTATACTGACCTCCATCAGGTTGCAAACTGAATATATTTTTTTCTGCATCTACCTCTGAAAAAATATTGGGCTTCTAGCTGTGTGTGGGACTTGTTCTATTAATCCATCTATACAGACCTCCATCAGGTTGCAAACTGAATATATTTTTTTCTGCATCTACCTCTGAAAAAATATTGGGCTTCTAGCTGTGTGTGGGACTTGTTCTATTAATCCATCTATACAGACCTCCATCAGGTTGCAAACTGAATATATTTTTTTCTGCATCTACCTCTGAAAAAATATTGGGCTTCTAGCTGTGTGTGGGACTTGTTCTATTAATCCATCTATACAGACCTCCATCAGGTTGCAAACTGAATATATTTTTTTCTGCATCTACCTCTGAAAAAATATTGGGCTTCTACCTGTGTGTGGGACTTGTTCTATTAATCCATCTATACAGACCTCCATCAGGTTGCAAACTGAATATATTTTTTTCTGCATCTAGCTCTGAAAAAATATTGGGCTTCTAGCTGTGTGTGGGACTTGTTCTATTAATCCATCTATACAGACCTCCATCAGGTTGCAAACTGAATATATTTTTTTTCTGCATCTACCTCTGAAAAAATATTGGGCTTCTAGCTGTGTGTGGGACTTGTTGTATTAGTCCATCTATACTGACCTCCATCAGGTTGCAAACTGAATATATTTTTTTCTGCATCTACCTCTGAAAAAATATTGGGCTTCTAGCTGTGTGTGGGACTTGTTCTATTAATCCATCTATACAGACCTCCATCAGGTTGCAAACTGAATATATTTTTTTCTGCATCTACCTCTGAAAAAATATTGGGCTTCTAGCTGTGTGTGGGACTTGTTCTATTAATCCATCTATACAGACCTCCATCAGGTTGCAAACTGAATATATTTTTTTCTGCATCTACCTCTGATAAAATATTGGGCTTCTAGCTGTGTGTGGGACTTGTTCTATTAATCCATCTATACAGACCTCCATCAGGTTGCAAACTGAATATATTTTTTTCTGCATCTAGCTCTGAAAAAATATTGGGCTTCTAGCTGTGTGTGGGACTTGTTCTATTAATCCATCTATACAGACCTCCATCAGGTTGCAAACTGAATATATTTTTTTTCTGCATCTACCTCTGAAAAAATATTGGGCTTCTAGCTGTGTGTGGGACTTGTTGTATTAGTCCATCTATACTGACCTCCATCAGGTTGCAAACTGAATATATTTTTTTCTGCATCTACCTCTGAAAAAATATTGGGCTTCTAGCTGTGTGTGGGACTTGTTCTATTAATCCATCTATACAGACCTCCATCAGGTTGCAAACTGAATATATTTTTTTCTGCATCTACCTCTGAAAAAATATTGGGCTTCTAGCTGTGTGTGGGACTTGTTCTATTAATCCATCTATACAGACCTCCATCAGGTTGCAAACTGAATATATTTTTTTCTGCATCTACCTCTGAAAAAATATTGGGCTTCTAGCTGTGTGTGGGACTTGTTCTATTAATCCATCTATACAGACCTCCATCAGGTTGCAAACTGAATATATTTTTTTCTGCATCTACCTCTGAAAAAATATTGGGCTTCTAGCTGTGTGTGGGACTTGTTCTATTAATCCATCTATACAGACCTCCATCAGGTTGCAAACTGAATATATTTTTTTCTGCATCTAGCTCTGAAAAAATATTGGGCTTCTAGCTGTGTGTGGGACTTGTTCTATTAATCCATCTATACAGACCTCCATCAGGTTGCAAACTGAATATATTTTTTTTCTGCATCTACCTCTGAAAAAATATTGGGCTTCTAGCTGTGTGTGGGACTTGTTGTATTAGTCCATCTATACTGACCTCCATCAGATTGCAAACTGAATATATTTTTTTCTGCATCTACCTCTGAAAAAATATTGGGCTTCTACCTGTGTGTGGGACTTGTTCTATTAATCCATCTATACAGACCTCCATCAGGTTGCAAATTGAATATAATTTTTTTCTGCATCTAACACAGCCAATAGTTTGGGCCTAATTCCACAGTTTGGCCACTCAGCTCTGCTCGGTTCCCATCCATTGTTTTTTTGTGCAAACAACTCCAGAGTTGTGAATTAGTTAACCACCAAAATGAGTGGAAAAAGGCCTGCTGCTGGTGGAAAGGGGAATAGGCGTGTTGGGAAGGGGAAAAAAGGTTGTGTCCGTGGGGTAGGTGTTAGCAACAGTAACATCTGCAGAAGAAAGACCATCTTCCAGCCAAACTAAAATGTCTACTTCTTTTAGCGGACAATGTGATAAGATCCCTTTCTTACGGCCACGCCAATCGCTACAAATTCCAGATGAGGCACAAAAACAGCAGGTGCTTCAACGGATATCAAGTGCTCCTTTAAGTGGGCTCTCCTCCACATCAACTTCAACATCACAAATACTCCAGTCCTCAAAGGTGTCACCCCAATCGCACTTGCTTCCTCACAGCTCCCAAATCTCCAGCTGCCCGTCTGAATATGAGGTAGAACAGATGGTTGAGTCTGCAGAGCTGTTTACTCATACTATAGCCTGGGAATCAGAGGTCGACTCCAGCGCTTCTGTGAATCCAGACGAGGAAATGATCTGCACTGATGCCCAGAATCTTTATGAGTCGGATCCAGGACCAGACGCAGAAGGTTCTGACCATAATGTAGACCCTCATTCCCAAACTGTAACTCCTGTTGGTGGAGACAATGAGGAAGACGATGATAAGACTCAAATACCTGATTGGAGCGACAACTTTAGTTTTTTGTCAGGGCAGGAACAGGTTGGCTCTGAGGACGACGGGTGTGATAACGCACAGGGTGATGATGATGAGGTTGGAGATCCCACTTACTGTCAACCCACAGTCAGCCAAGAGATGAGGTCAGCAGAGGAGGTGGAGGAAGATTCTAGTGACGACGAGGTCAGGTTGCGCCTTCCTGGACAGAGACGTAGTACTGGAAGCACGTCAACAACTGCATCCTCAAACACAACTCTGCCTCTCACCACAAGTCGTGGTGGCTCTTCAGGTCGCATGGGTGCTAAGCCTTGCATAGCCTGGGCATTTTTTCAGATCGATAAAGATGACCCAACTCGTGTTATCTGTAACATTTGTCAGCAAAAGCTAAGTAGAGGCCAAAAAATACATAGTTTGAGTACTTCATGCATGAACCGGCACATGGACATGAAGCATAAGTTGCAGTTGGAAGCTCAGTGTGCTACAATGCGGCCTAGCCGGCCGGGCCAACCACCGTCTGCCATATCTTGTGCATGCGTGGCCTCTTCATCCTCTGTGACTGGGGGGACAGCAGTCACACCTGTTTTGGGGCGCAGACCTGCCACCTCTTTACCCGCAACAGCCAGCGTGATTGGCAGGTCATCATTTTCTTTGGAGGTGGTAACACCAGCTGGTGTTGAGCGCTGTCCGACATCGATAGCACCACCTTTGGATCAAGGCAACCTAACATGTCCGCCTGCATCTTCCTCACAGACCGGCAGTTTGCCAGGGACACCCTTATCAACCCCGTCTAAGCACAATAGCCAGCCCTCGGTCCCTCAGATGTGGACAAGTAAAAGACCATTTCCTCCTAGCCATGAGAAAGCTAAGAGGTTGAATTTCACCATCTGCAAGCTCTTGGCTACAGAAATGCTGCCTTTCCGCCTGGTGGACACAGAGGATTTTCGAGACCTTATGTCCTTCGCAGTGCCCCAGTACCAGATGCCCAGTCGGCACTACTTCTCAAAGAAAGGTGTGCCTGCGCTCCACCAGCATGTCACACACAACATCACCGCTTCTTTAAGAAACTCTGTGTGTGACAGGGTGCATTTCACCACAGACACTTGGACGAGTAGGCATGGACAGGGGCGTTACATGTCGCTGACTGGGCACTGGGTAACTATGGTGACAGCAGGACAAGGGGCTGCTGTCCAAGTCTTGCCATCCCCACGAGTTGTGCGTCAATCCTCTTTATGTCAATGTTCCTCCACTGCTTCTGCCTCCTCAACCTCCTCTCGGTCTTCCACCTGCACCCAAAGCCTGTCTGGTCATGCCACAAGCTTTCTAACTGCGCAGAAGGGATCCTGCACACCTCCTTACTATGCTAGCAGTAGGGCTCAACGTCATCAGGCGGTTTTTACATTGAAATGTCTGGGAAATGTGAGTCACACAGCTGAGGAGTTGTGGTCAGCTCTGGAGAACCAATTTCATGAATGGTTGTCTCCACTGGACCTGAAACCAAGGAAGGCCGTGTGCGACAATGCTGCAAACCTGGGTGCGGCCCTTCGCCGGGGCAATGTCACACACGTGCCTTGTATGGCTCACGTGTTGAACCTGGTTGTCCAGCAATTTTTAGCCCACTATCCCAGACTAGATGGCCTTCTGCAGAGGGCACGGTCGCTGTGTGCTCACTTCCGCCGTTCGCATCCCGCAGCTCAGCGACTTACATCTCTACAGAAGTCGTTGGGCCTGCCACTTCACCGGCTAAAATGTGATGTGCCTACCCGGTGGAATTCAACTCTGCACATGTTGCAGCGACTGTGGCAGCACCGACAAGCCCTGGTGCAATACGTTCTGACGTATAGCCTGGGCCAATGAGATTCAGAGGTGGGGCAAATCACGCTGGAGGAGTGGTCTCAGATCAGGGACCTATGCACCCTTCTGCACAGTTTTGAAATGGCGACGAAGATGTTTAGTGCTGACGATGCCATTATCAGCATGACTATTCCGGTGATTTACATGCTGGAGCACATGTTAAACAGAATTCGGAGTCAGGTGGTGGCACAAGAGGAGGTGGAGGAAGTAGAGGAGGAGGAGTTGTATGCGGAAGGGCTAACATCTGCAAGGTCCAGACGGTCGGCAGCACCAAGGCGGCAGGCATGTGACGGTGGGGGAGATGGTTTTACCAGGGCGCATGGTAGCAGCCAAACTAGTGAGGAAGGTGCAGGAGCCCAGGAAGAAGTGGAGGACGAACTGATGGAAGACTCATCAGATGAGGGAGACCTTGATCACATTTCTGTTGTGCGAGGTTGGGGGGAGAGGACAGAGGAAGGAAGCATGATTGTTACCTCGCCACCAACACAACAGGGACTTGGTGCTCCTGGATGCGCAACACACATGAGTGTCTTCTTGCTGCACTACCTGCAACATGACCCTCGAATTGTGAGAATTAGAAATAATCCTGACTACTGGGTTGCCACACTGTTAGATCCCCGGTACAAAAGTAAATTTGCAGAAATTATTCCTGAAATAGAAAGGGATGCACGCAGATTCTGTTGCAGAATCTTACATGTGCTTTTCCACAAAATACCAGTGGTGCACGTAGTGAATCTCACAGTTCCAACTTGCCAACCGTGGGACCGTCAAGTGTTCAGCACTTAAACCGTAACAGAACCACAGTATCTGCTGGTAACATCAATTTTGCGGAATCATTTCACCACTTTTTTAGCCCATCCTTTGCAAGGCCACAGGAGACAAGAAGTCTGACACATAGTCAACGCCTAGAGACGATGGTACAGGAGTATCTCCAAGTAAACATTGAAGCCACGACTGTGTCACTGGACCCTTGCTCTTTTTGGGCTTCCAATCTGGATAAATGGCCGGAGCTAGCCACTTACGCCTTGGAGATCTTGTCATGCCCCGCAGCCAGCGTTCTGTCTGAACGTGTGTTCAGCGCTGCTGGTGGTGTGCTGACAGATAAGCGCACGCGGCTCTCCACTGATAATGTAGACAGACTCACGTTCATAAAGATGAACAAATCATGGATCCGAAACGACTTTTCTACCCCTGTGTCATCCTGGGGAGAGTAAAAGCTTGATGATTGGTTAAAATCACCCTACCAACCGTTTTAAGCTTTCAAATTACTAATCATGTTTATCTGTATCTTGGCTGGAAAATAATTTGGGCTTTGTAGCAGTGTGCAGCACTGATTCTATTAGGCCATCTATAATAAGCTCCACCAGATTTAAAATTACTAATCATGTTTATCTGTATCTTGACTGGAAAATAATTTGGGCTTTGTAGCAGTGTGCAGCACTGATCCTATTAGGCCATCTATACTAAAGCTTCACCAGATTTAAAATTAATAATAATTTTTAGCTGCATCTAGCCCGGAAAATAATTTTGGGGCTCCGAGATGCGCAAGACACATAAGTGCCTTCTTGCTGCACTACCTGCAGCATGACCCTCATATTGTCAGAATTCGAAGTAATCATGACTACTGGGTTGCCACACTCTTAGATCCCCCAAACTTTTCGATCAACCTTTTCATTTTAATAAAGACCAAAAAAATGGTCATTTTTGAAATTATAAGCATTAGCAGGTTGTTAGAAACTGAAATCAAACAGTTTTCAACTCAAAACTTTATTCTAGGTGATGTTACATTTTCACATAGGACCCCTTGTTCGAAAGGAGCTTCTGAACTCTCTCGTCCATTGAATTTGTCAGGTTTTGGATGGTTTCTGCTTCAATTGTTTTGCATGAGGACAGAATACCCTCCCAGAGCTGTTGCTTAGATGTGAACTGCCTCCCGCCATCATAGACACTCCTTTTAATGATGCTCCAAAGGTTCTGAATGGGGTACAGGTCAGGGGAGCATGGGGGTCACACCATAAGTTTGTCCCCTTTTATGCCCATATCAGCCAGAGATGCAGATGTTTTATGTGCAGCATGAGATGGTGCATTATCATGCAGAAAAATGATCTTGCTGTGAAATACACGGTTCTTCTTCTTGAACCATGGCAGGAAGTGCTGTTTGAGAAAATCCACATACATTATGGAGCTCATCTTTAGCGCCTTCAGGGATCCTAAAGGGGCCGACAATCTCTCTCCCCATGATTCCAGCCCAAAACATTACTCCACCTCCTCCTTGTTGGCGCTGTAGCCGTGTTTGCGTGGGGTGTCCATCAACCAGCCATCCTCCACTCCATCCATCTGGACCATCGAGCGCTGCACGGCACTCATCCGTGAACAAAACAGTTTTGAAATCAGTCTTCATGTAATGTTTGGCCCACTGGAGCCGTTTCTGCTTGTGTGAAGTGGATAGAGGAGGTCGACAGGATGGCATATGCACAGCTGCAAACCTCTGAAGGACCCTGCATCTTGTTGTTCGGGGGACGTTGGAGGCACAAGCAGCTTCAAAAACTTGTCTGCTGCTATGACAAGGCTTTTTTGCCGCTGCTCTTTCAACCTGACGTAATTGCCTGTAGGAAAGAGTCCTCAATTTGCCCTTATCAGCACGCACACGTGTGTACTGTGAATCTGCTACATACTTCTTGATTGCCAAGACACTTCATCCTGATCATCGCACAATGTTGATTGTAGTCATGCCTTGACCTAAACACTCCACAATTTGTTGCTTCTCAGCAGCCGACACATCCTTTTTCTTTCCCATTTTGGTAGAAAATGTAGGCTGCTTAATAATGTGAGACAACCTTCTTAAGTAGTCTTGCCTTTCATTGGACACACCTGCCAAACTAATTAGCACAGGTGTCTGCAATTGCTTACAGTGATATAAAGAGCCCTGACACACATCACCATCAATGAGTTTAACTGACAAACAAACAAATTCTTCCCTTATCACTCCTAAACACTTTTTGCATAATAATTTGGAACGCAGTGTACATGTGCTTTTCCACAAAACACCAGTGGTTCACGTAGTGAATCTTACAGTTTTAACTTGCCAACTGTGGTCTGTATGGAGTTGTTCAATAAAGGGCCCAAAATTAAGATAACATAGATGGGAGAGGTCTCTATGAATAGGAATTCCTAAGTATTTGATACCCTGTGAGGGCCAGGCAAAGGGAAAGTTGGACTGGATGGAATCCTATATGGATTTGGGGAGGGAGACATCAAGGGCCTCAGACTTCGCTGCATTGATTTTAAAATTTGACCATGTAACAAAGTGATCTATTTCAGCCATAACAGCATGGATGGATATATGTGATTGAGTGATATATACTAGGACATCATCAGCAAATAGAGAGCACTTGTACTCGGTGCCTCCCACCTCAATCCACCTAATATTGGGGTTATGGCGAATTGATGAGAGCAGGTGCTCCGTCACTAGGATGTATAAGAGAGGGGACAGAGGACATCCCTGCCTTGTCCCATTGGTGATTGTGAAAGGTGATGAAAATGTTCTGATGCACCCCCTGGGCCTTGGGACATCCGGAGCCGGACCCTTTTTGGTGGATGCTGGTGGTTGTAGTCTTCGTGGCGGCGACCCGGTTCCGTGGCTCAGGGTGGTCAAACCAGTGGCGGAACAATTTATGTGGTTTTGATGTTTAAATGTCCGACTACGCCACCCGTGGATTGCGGTCAGAGTGAACCGCCGCTGCAGGGCAGACCGCTGAGGCTGGTGTTGTGGGTGCAGCAGAGCGTAGCATAACTCCCCACGGGAGGAGTATAGCCTCAGGGCAGTGTATGCGGAGGATGGGGGTGATGGTGCAGGGCAGCAGCAGTAACGACACGGAGTCAGTGATGCAGTCCAGGGCCTTTACTCACAGTTCTTATTATCCAGACCACGTCTGCAGGTAACGGCTGCCCACGTCGTACTGTGCTCACCAGGTGAGGGGCTCAGACAACTCCCAGATAACTTTGGAGCGCTTCACAGGACCCCCTTTGTGTGTCCTTTGTCTGGCCTTTCTTACCTACCCTTCTGTCCGGCTGCCTCGGGCCTCCTCTTGGTAAACTTGGCGCCAGTTTCCCTGACCGTATGTGGTGCCTTCCTAGCGGGTGTAGCGAGGGGCTGCACCACATAAAATGTCACAGCCTCCGGTTTCTAGCTGAGGGTCGTTTCCTGCCTCCACTAGTTTCGGGGACCGGTCTCCCCCTTTGGCCTGACCCCTCCACGCAGGTGGATTCGGGCGTGCGGTGGCGACTTGCCCGTCCGCACCCCTGGGATCCCTTCATTCCTCATTCCTGGAGCCTTCTCCGCTCCTCTTCCTTCCTTCTCCCTCTTCCAGGCCTGGTCCTCTGTTACTAGGCCCGCCTCCAGAGCAGAGCTCATGCAGAGCCCCTGCTCCCTGCCACTTCTGCTCAGACTTCTCTGCACTGAACTAAGATGGTGCCCACCTTTTATACTCCCTTCTCAATGCACCCAGGAACTGCTTCCTCCCTGCTCCTGCACTACAGGGTTCCCCTTCCTCAGTGTTCCCTCCCCCCACTCCAGCCAGGGACAGGGACTGTCGTGCCCATCTCAGAGGCATATTGGTCGCCCTGCCCCACGGCAATGTGGTGTAATGCATGCAGGTGTCGGGTCCTGATCCACACTCCATCCTTACCTGAGAGTGAGATATCACACCTCTGGGTGAGGTGCAATACCTCTGTAGCAACCGAGCCCTCAGGGTGCTACAGTTCCATTTATCTTCAGCCTAGGTGACGTATTGTGATACAGGGCCGTGATTTTGGCTATAAAAGGGTCCCCTAGACCCCTACCCCAAGCTTTTTAAGAGAATCATATATGGCGTGCCAGGAGACTCTATGGAATGCTTTCTCAGCATCCAACGAGAGTATCTAATTACAAATTTTTAACTGCATCTAGCCCAGGAAATACTTTGTGCCTAGTAGCAGTGTCTGCTAGTCAGCGGATTATCCCGGCTGTTAAGCAAGCTACACCACCTGTAGTTTAGACACTTAATTTTTTCAAAGGAAATGCTTCGGGACCATGGGATACTCAGTGAAGAGCATCAGGAGGCACCCCAAGGCATAGGGGCTGGGACTGGCAGTAGGATGCCTTGCGGTGGACAGCCGAGCTCGATCCTTATAAAAGCTTTTTAAGTGCAGCAGCTTTAGTGGACGCTACTGGAGCTGGAATTACGCGGCTGCTGGCATGAGACTTGCCCTCCAATAGATCCTTGTAAATGGATTTAAATTGTATTCATTCAAATTAGAGAGACAATTTAAATTAAAAAGCTTAGAGCTGCCTCCACCACAGGGTGGCTCGCTCGACCCACCAGCGGACAGGCACCAGTATTGGGAGAGGGGGGCTGGCCATCAGGGTTCACCGCGGCTCTGGCACAAACCCGGCGACAAGGAGGTGGCACGGGCAGGAGCGGACTGGCCGTGTCGGCTTCTCACTTTTTGGATTTTAGAAGGGCATGACATGCCTATATCTGTGTCTCCCCCTCCTTTTACTCCTCCACCTCTTTTATTTTCGCATGACTATATGTACTTGTCACTTTTCCATGTGTTAGTTATGTCTTCTGAGCAGTTTGTCAGCTTTTGGACACCTTTGAAGGTGTTTTCTATGTGTTTCTATGTGTTTTTGTTTGCCTGCCATTGGTTTTAATGGTGTTCGAAGGTGTTCGACGAACAGTTCGACGAACAGTTCGGCGAACACACGGGTGTTCGACGAACCGAACTCGAACACTACGGGGGTGGCTCAACACTAGTTACATCATTTCAAAGCAAAACACACTTTTAAGTTAGACAGGTGGGTTCCAGGTGGCTTTTCTGTGCCCACTGCCCTGGATTGATGGGTCTCTGCCTCCACCACAGTGTTTCAGAGTAAAACATATATTGCAGAGATTGTACAGCCAATGCCGATACATGTTGCCTGTGGATTGACCAGAATGTATCAGGTGTCTGTTTCTCTTTAAAAGGATTTTCCAGGCTTAAGATACATTTTTGCAGTCACTTTATGTGACAGCAGATTGACAAATCCTGACATTGTGCGTTACATATACTGTCAGGATTTATCTTAATTGCCAAGGAAGGTGGTCACATGACTGCCAGAATGCGATGTTCTATTGAGAGAAGAGGATGAGAATTCGGTCAGGATGTGATTTGCATGTGATTGCTAGATTAGTCTGGAGATTGAATGACTGCAGAAATTCAACTCAAGCATGGAAAGCCCCTTTAAAATGACTGGCAATTTAAATTAGTAACCTTGATTATCTCATTAAAATGGCACTTGTCAACAAGTGATATATCGTAGACTGCAGATGAACAGTAAGTTGATATCTTAGAAGCAGGAAGAATGAGCAAGCTATAAGAGTAGCTATCACCAAAAATCTAGTTTTATTAAAAAAATCTATCTATAATTATATGTGTGTTTACTTATTTAGATCAATTCTGATTACTTTGAAAGTCAGTATATTTCAAAAACACTTTGTTTTAAGTACCTAATATTCAATGGAAGCGTGCTTCTAATGTGCATGTGCAGGCAGAAAGACAGGAAGTATGCTGCTCCTGTGGACATACTGCTACTTTATTAGAAGATTTTTCCCTACTACTCCTCACATTCACTATTTCTCATTGTCATACTGGTCTGTTATCTGATCAGGAGTGGAAACACTCTGATCAGAGCAAAGACCAGTCTGATAGTGATATATTGAAGCTGAAGAGCAACAGGGAAAACTGTTATAATATAGTTACTGTAACATACCTGGCGGCGTCCTTGCATAGTGGTCCATCTCCCACTGTGCAAGAGCGCGCACTTGATCTCCTGTCCAGAATGTCTCTGGCTTCCCTCCTTGCTGTCTGTTTGTCTGTTTTGGCTGCATAGGGCGACGCCCGCTGAACTTCCTGTTTCTTGTACCTGCTGCGGACACGCCCCTGTTGCACCTTCAGCCTATTGCTGTCCACCTTCTTCCTCAAGATGGCGCCTGAGCATTGTTTCTTGTCAGTTGGCTTTTTGTCTCTGACATGCCAGGTCCTATCCTGTTTTCCTGCCTGGTTTCCAGTTCTGTGTCTGAACTGTGGTCTGTTCTTGTGAACACGCTTCTTGCCTGTTCTTTCGCCTTCTAGGGGCCGTTTTCCTAGATCTGCCTGTCTGTGCCTTGCGGTATCTGTTCCCGTCTGAACAGAGTCCTGTTTGTGTCTCTGCCTTTCGGTATCTGTTCCCGTCTGAACAGAGTCCTGTTTGTGTCTCTGCCTTGCGGTATCTGTTCCCGTCTGAACAGAGTCCTGTTTGTGTCCCTGCCTTGCGGTATCTGTTCCCGTCTGAACAGAGTCCTGTTTGTGTCTCTGCCTTTCGGTATCTGTTCCCGTCTGAACAGAGTCCTGTGTGTGTTCCTGCCTTGCGGTATCTTTTCCCGTCTGAACAGAGTCCTGTTTGTGTTCCTGCCTTGCTGTCTCTGTTCCCGTTCCTCTGTTCCCTGTTGTCTGTGCCTCGTTTCTACTTTAACCTTGTCTCCCTTTTCCCTCTATGTCTGTTTTCTGCGTCTTTCTGCAGAGTCTGAACTTGCTCCTAAATTCCTTCTCGTCGTCTCTGTACCTCTGTTGTGAATTTAGTGTACGCTCGCTACTTCTATGTAAGTACTGTGCGCGCTTCTGGTTCTGCCTTTCCTTCTCCGTCTGTTCTTTGTGAACAGAGTCCTATCCCCTTGCCTTGTTTACCGCTCCGCGGTGTCCGCTCTGCTCCTGCTTAGCTTGCCGCTCTTGCGGTTTCTGCTCTGCTCCTGCCTTGTTTACCGCTCTGCGGTGTCCGCTCTGCTCCTGCTTAGCTTGCCGCTCTTGCGGTTTCTGCTCTGCTCCTGCCTTGTTTACCGCTCTGCGGTGTCTGCTCTGCTCCTGCTTAGCTTGCCGCTCTTGCGGTTTCTGCTCTGCTCCTGCCTTGTTTACCGCTCTGCGGTGTCCGCTCTGCTCCTGCTTAGCTTGCCGCTCTTGCGGTTTCTGATCTGCTCCTGCCTTGTTTACCGCTCTGCGGTGTCCGCTCTGCTCCTGCTTAGCTTGCCGCTCTTGCGGTTTCTGCTCTGCTCCTGCCTTGTTTACCGCTCTGCGGTGTCCGCTCTGCTCCTGCTTAGCTTACCGCTCTTGCGGTTTCTGCTCTGCTCCTGCCTTGTTTACCGCTCTGCGGTGTCCGCTCTGCTCCTGCCTTGCTTGCCGCTCCTGCGGTTTCTGCTCTGCTCTTATCTTGCTTACTGCTTTTGCGGTTTCCGCCCTGCCCTGCTTCTGCCCGCTGCTCGGGCAGTCCTGTCCTGCCCTGCTTGTGCTCGCTGCTCCTGCAGCCCCGTCCTGCTCTGTTCTTGCCCATCGCTTCGGGCGTTCCCTCTCTGCTGTGGTTGTCTACCGCATCTGCGGTTCTGTGACCCAGTCTGTACTGGGTCTTAACCTCTCTGTGCTCCAGCCCATCCTTTCGGCCAGTACCTCCCTGCCTGCATACTCGCCTGTATCCACCCATCTGCATACCTGCCGTGTTTGCTTACATCCACCAGTCTGTGCCAGCCTAACCTGCCTGTTCCAGTAATCCCAGTGTGGGTCAACCCCCGTGTCCGGAGTTTGACCTGGAGTAGCACCTGCTCCCTCTGCCCGGTTTCTCCCTGGTGCACTGGCGTCGTATGCCGTCGTGCCACCTTGGTCGGATCGGCCAGATACTTAGTCACGCCCCTCCAGGCACTCTCCGGTCCATGGTCCAGTGGAACTACAACACCCGCACACGCCAGTCAGTCCGGGCGTGTGCATAACAGCATGCTCAGGCCATGGTTCCCGTTGAGCCCCACGGCCTTCGCTCTCTGAGAAGTTTTCCAGCGAATACATGCATTAAAATAAATAAATAAATTTTTTTTTTTCCTTTAGCTGAGTTCCAGGCGAATTACGCACCCGTCCAGATGGATCTATCTGCTCTCGTTCCTGCGGATCCGCTACGTTATTATGGGGATCCAAGACAAAGTCGTGCATTTGTGGAGCAATGCATGCTACACTTCAAGTTCTACCCTCTATGTTTTCCCACCGATCGGGTTAAGGTGGCATTCATTATGTCTTACCTGGCGGGTGATGCCTTGGAATGGATCAACCCCCTATATGAAACACAGGATCCGATCCTCCTGGACCTAATGGCCTTCCTGGTGGCCTTTCTAATGGTCTTCGATGATCCTAACCCGGAGGCTCCTGCTGAAGCTTCACTTCCCAATATCCCGGAGCAGCCCCAATGGGTAATGTGTGTGGGTAGCGCAATAGTCCTCCAGCCCAATGAGACTACTGCCCACCCAGAATCCTCACAGGGTGACTACGCTTTCCGGAACACTTCTCCCAACCTCAAGAGGCAGTCCAGACGTGCTAGACGTAGAGGCAAGCCGTCACGCCAGGGTCTGTCCTCCCTGAGACCTCCTGACCCCAACCTTGAAGTCCCTACTGAAGCTTCATCTCCCTGTATCCCGGAGAAGCCCCAACGGGTAATGTGCGTGGGTAGTGCACCAGTTCTCCTGCCCGAAGAGACTTCTGCCCATCCAGACTCCACACAGGAGAACTTCCTGCACCCGGCATCAGATGCTTCACCCACTTTAACCGGTGTGCATGTCCAAGGATGCTCCAAAGCTGTGGTTACCTCAGAGTTTGTGCACCCCTCCGACCAGGCGGAGGACCTCCATTTGTCTCCAGAACCCTTCCGGGTGCTACCTGGTAGCGAAAGGACAGAGACTCTCCTATACTCTGTACCTGATACCTCGCTCGCTTCGTCCACTGAGTCCAACCTAGTGTACTCCGAAGCAGTGGTTACTCCCGAGTCTCTACACCCCTCTGACCAGGCGGAGGACCTCCAGTTGTCTCCAGAACCCTTCGGGGTGCCACCAGGTGGTGAATGGACAGAGACTTTCCTATATCCTGGATCTGATACCTCGCTTGCTTCGTCCAGTGAGTCCGACCTAGTGTACTCTGAAGCAGAGGTTACCCGTGAGTCTCTACACCCCTCTGACCAGGCGGAGGACCGCCAGTTGTCTCCAGAACCCTTCGGGGTGCCACCTGGTGGTGAATGGACAGAGACTTTCCTATACTCGGTACCCGATACCTCGCCTGCTTCGTCCAGTGAGTCCGACCTAGTGTACTCTGAAGCAGATGTTTTCTCTGAGCCTCGGCACTCTTCTGACCCGGCGGAGGACCTCCAGTTGTTTCCTGAATCCTCCGGGGTACCACCAGATAACAAAGAGACAGTGACTTTTCCTCATTATGTACCTGATAACCCGTCTATTTCTTCCTGTGAGCTTGACAAGATGTACCTCGAAGCAGAGATTACCCCCAAGTCTCTGTCCCCCTCCAACCCGGTGGAGGACTTCCAGTTGTCTCCTGTACACTCTGGGGTGCCACCTGAAAATATGTGGAGAGAGACTTCCTTGTGTGCTGTTCCTGGTACTCCACCCGTTTCGTCTGTTGCTAAGGGTGGCTGGATGGGAGGTAGCATCCTAGCTACCCAGAGGAGACCAGTTTTTCCGGTGGACAGTGGAAGTGATCTCTTCGAAGTGAAGAATTGGCCCTCGAATTCCCTGCGGAAGATTCTGGCAGGCCTGAAGAAGAGGGGGCGTAAGGGGGGGGTACTGTAACATACCTGGCGGCGTCCTTGCATAGTGGTCCATCTCCCACTGTGCAAGAGCGCGCACTTGATCTCCTGTCCAGAATGTCTCTGGCTTCCCTCCTTGCTGTCTGTTTGTCTGTTTTGGCTGCATAGGGCGACGCCCGCTGAACTTCCTGTTTCTTGTACCTGCTGCGGACACGCCCCTGTTGCACCTTCAGCCTATTGCTGTCCACCTTCTTCCTCAAGATGGCGCCTGAGCATTGTTTCTTGTCAGTTGGCTTTTTGTCTCTGACATGCCAGGTCCTATCCTGTTTTCCTGCCTGTTTTCCAGTTCTGTGTCTGAACTGTGGTCTGTTCTTGTGAACACGCTTCTTGCCTGTTCTTTCGCCTTCTAGGGGCCGTTTTCCTAGATCTGCCTGTCTGTGCCTTGCGGTATCTGTTCCCGTCTGAACAGAGTCCTGTTTGTGTCTCTGCCTTTCGGTATCTGTTCCCGTCTGAACAGAGTCCTGTTTGTGTCTCTGCCTTGCGGTATCTGTTCCCGTCTGAACAGAGTCCTGTTTGTGTCCCTGCCTTGCGGTATCTGTTCCCGTCTGAACAGAGTCCTGTTTGTGTCTCTGCCTTTCGGTATCTGTTCCCGTCTGAACAGAGTCCTGTTTGTGTTCCTGCCTTGCGGTATCTGTTCCCGTCTGAACAGAGTCCTGTTTGTGTTCCTGCCTTGCTGTCTCTGTTCCCGTTCCTCTGTTCCCTGTTGTCTGTGCCTCGTTTCTACTTTAAACTTGTCTCCCTTTTCCCTCTATGTCTGTTTTCTGCGTCTTTCTGCAGAGTCTGAACTCGCTCCTAAATTCCTTCTCGTCGTCGCTGTACCTGTGTTGTGAATTTAGTGTACGCTCGCTACTTCTATGTAAGTACTGTGCGTGCTTCTGGTTCTGCCTTTCCTTCTCCGTCTGTTCTTTGTGAACAGAGTCCTATCCCCTTGCCTTGTTTACCGCTCTGCGGTGTCCGCTCTGCTCCTGCTTAGCTTGCCGCTCTTGCGGTTTCTGCTCTGCTCCTGCCTTGTTTACCGCTCTGCGGTGTCCGCTCTGCTCCTGCTTAGCTTGCCGCTCTTGCGGTTTCTGCTCTGCTCCTGCCTTGTTTACCGCTCTGTGGTGTCCGCTCTGCTCCTGCTTAGCTTGCCGCTCTTGCGGTTTCTGCTCTGCTCCTGCCTTGTTTACCGCTCTGCGGTGTCTGCTCTGCTCCTGCTTAGCCTGCCGCTCTTGCGGTTTCTGCTCTGCTCCTGCCTTGTTTACCGCTCTGCGGTGTCCGCTCTGCTCCTGCTTAGCTTGCCGCTCTTGCGGTTTCTGCTCTGCTCCTGCCTTGTTTACCGCTCTGCGGTGTCCGCTCTGCTCCTGCTTAGCTTACCGCTCTTGCGGTTTCTGCTCTGCTCCTGCCTTGTTTACCGCTCTGCGGTGTCCGCTCTGCTCCTGCCTTGCTTGCCGCTCCTGCGGTTTCTGCTCTGCTCTTATCTTGCTTACTGCTTCTGCGGTTTCCGCCCTGACCTGCTTCTGCCCGCTGCTCCAGCAGTCCTGTCCTGCCCTGCTTGTGCTCGCTGCTCCTGCAGCCCCATCCTGCTGTGTTCTTGCCCATCGCTTCGGGCGTTCCCTCTCTGCTGTGGTTGTCTACCGCATCTGCGGTTCTGTGACCCAGTCTGTACTGGGTCTTAACCTCTCTGTGCTCCAGCCCGTCCTTTCGGCCAGTACCTCCCTGCCTGCATACTCGCCTGTATCCACCCATCTGCATACCTGCCGTGTTTGCTTACATCCACCAGTCTGTGCCAGCCTAACCTGCCTGTTCCAGTAATCCCAGTGTGGGTCAACCCCCGTGTCCGGAGTTTGACCTGGAGTAGCACCTGGTCCCTCTGCCCGGTTTCTCCCTGGTGCACTGGCGTCGTATGCCGTCGTGCCACCTTGGTCGGATCGGCCAGATACTTAGTCACGCCCCTCCAGGCACTCTCCGGTCCATGGTCCAGTGGAACCACAACACCCGCACACGCCAGTCAGTCCGGGCGTGTGCATAAAAGTTACCACTGGGGAAAGGCGGTGGAGTGGTTGTGAGCGGTCTTCTAATAAAGTGGAGCAATGTACTCGGGAGACGAGTGTATGGTAAGACATCCTGTTGCTGTCCTCACGAAGCAGAAAGATCTCACAAGTTATCACGGGATCTCTGCTTAGTCAGGAGAGAAAACAGGAAAAGTTACTACAAGTGTGAATCCCGGGGACATCGCCCTACTCTGTTAGAAGATGCTCACCGCTGCTCCACCAGCCTTTCATCAACAATAAGTGGTCATAATAGCCCTTTCCGTAATGATTTTTTAATCTATACTTTGAATTTAGTTCATTTTTTCATCTGTAATATTTTAAAAAAAGGAGAGAGGTAATGTTTCATGATAGGTATACCCTCTTAAAAATCTGAGTGACTTTGACAAACTTCAAATTATTAAGATGATACTTCTAAAATGGCAGCTCTGTCAGGTATTTCTGAAATGCAGTAGTTAGTACCCAGCAAAAGTGATCCAATGAAAAACTATAGTTGACTGGAGAGCTCAAGGCTCATTGATGAATGTCCCTACAAGGGTGAATCCAAGAGAAGAGATACTGAAGTATATTTTTTTAACCATTTGGTGACCAATAGACATCTTTTTACTGACCTGCAATATAAGAGACTAGCGTTCCCCAACAGGTGACAATCCAGCAGCTGTCACCTGTACACTATAGATGACAACTTGCTGCATCAGCCACGATCAATGTTGGCACCGACCATGGACGTTTAACCCCTTAGATTCTGCTGTCAATAATGACTACAGAATCTAAATAGTTAACAGAGTGTGGGGGCTCCCTCTTTAACCTCATCGGCACCCTGAGATCTTGATTGGGTGGCCCTGATGTTTGCCATGGCAGATACTGGCCAAATAACGGCCTTAGAGTCTGCCGGCTATAGCGGCCTGTACAGAAATTATCAAAATTTAGGTGCTAAATTCACCATTCTTGTCATGCCACTTTCCATTACTTCCTGAAAAGAACTAGAAGGATTAATGAACTACCTGAAAGCAATTTTGAATACGTTGAGGGGAGGGGTTTTAAAATGGTATCACTTTTGGGTGGTTTCCAACATACAGGACCGCCAAAGTCACTTCAAAACTGAACAGGTCTCTATAAAAATAATTTTTGTAAATTTTCATGAAAAAATGAAAAATTACTGCTACATTTTTAAACCTTCTAAAATGCTAACAAAATAAAACAACACTTTTCAAATGGTGCTGATGTAAGGCAGACATGAGGGAAATGTTATTTATTAATGTTTTTGTGTGGTCTAACTATCTGGATTAAAGGGATAGTCATTCAAAGTTTGAAAATTGCAATTCTTAAAACATTTTTGTCAAAGTTTTTTATAAATAAATGCAAAACATATCAACCTAAATTTTTGTCAAAGTTTTTTATAAATAAATGCAAAACATATCAACCTAAATTTACCATTATTATAAAGTATCATGTGTCACAAAAAAACTGTCTCAAAATCAATGGGATATGTTGAAGCATTTCAGAGTTAGGCTGTGTGCCCACTATGCATTTTTTAAGCGCTTCCGCAGTGGCAAGTCCGCTGCAGAAACGCTTAAAAAACACTTGGTAGAAGGCCTGCCATGTTCCCCAATGATAATCCGCATGTGCTGTGCACATGCTGTGGAAATTTCCGCTGCGGATTATCATTGCGGAGAAATCCGCAGCACTACCAATTATTTTGCGGAAGAACGACGTTTTCGCCGCCATTGACTTGCATTGGAACGCATGGAATCCATATCACTGCATCTGTACATGCGGATTCCATGCGTTTCAATGTGCCGATGGTATCTGGGTTTGGAGAAGAGGAGACTCTCCTCCGGACCCGGGTACCATAGAACCTGTAAAAAAAAGAATAAAATAAAAAATAAATATTATACTTATCTTCTGATGGCCCCCAGTGTGCTTGTCTTGGCTTTCCGGCAACTCGCGGTGGACTCAAGGACCTGCGCTGACGTCATTTAGTCATGTGATGGGTCGTGCGACCACTGACGTCGGCAGGTCCTTTAAGCTACTGCGAGCTGCCAGCAAGCCAGGACGCATCGGATAAAAACTCCGGAGGCCATCAGAAGGTAAGCATAGATTTCTTTTTTATTTTTTCCCCATTCTTTCGGTCACACTATATAAATCCATGTCGTTTGCATGGATTTATATAGTGTGACCAAGTTGTCAAGCACTTTCCAAGAGATGCTAAAATCGCTTGGAAAGCGCTTGTCAACCCGCATGCAGAAATGCATGTGAAGAACGCTTCACATCCGCTTGTCCCTGGCAGGAAAAACGCATGTACAATCCGAAAGCATTTTTTCTGACAGGGAGATGCAGAAGTGCTCAGAAAAAATCTGGAGCATTTCTGCATAGTGGACACATAGCCTTATTACTACATAAAGTGACACTGGTCAGATTTCAAAACATTGGTCCGGTCACTAAGGGGTTAAAATATTAATGCTGTTAATACAAATTATAGTTTGCTGCTAATTTGACTGCAAAAACACAGTCTGGTTGGAGAACACATACAAAGCTTTGTCCGCAGTTGAAAGTGCCTACAATGGGCATTTAAGCACCAGATCTAGACTATAGAGCAATGTAAGAAGGTGGTTTGGTCTGATTAATATTTTTTTTTCACATCATGCAGACAGCTGGCTATCAGTATTTCGCACTATGGGAAGAAAACAAGCCAGTAGAGTTGGTCTGATGCTGGGAAATCTTGGGTCATGGCATTTATGTGGATGTTACTTTGACATGTACCACTTACCTATTGCGAGGCATTATTGTGACAGTAAGTACATGGCACACAATAAAGAGTTGAATAAGGGTGAGCAGACAGCCTTTGAAATGTCTTCAAGTTTCCAAGATTTTGAGCAGAGATAGAAAAAATAGTAAGATTTGTCCAATTTCTGTTAGGAGTAGACATAGATAAATTGTGTGGAATCGTATTATTACCTAAGATACCTAGTCCTCAGTTATCTTTTTAAGAAAGTGAGTTACCAAGAACAGAAAACAGAAAAAGAGGTGGTCCTCCATGTACAACAGAATCTGTTAATACTTTTGTAAGGTAAAGGCAGTCATACACAGGTAGCTTTGGAGTATTTCCAGAAGAGGCAACCAGGAAAGGAATTTAATTTGGAATTTAACTTGGAAAAGGGCCTACCTCCTGCTTGAAAATGATATAACAATGGTAAATACTGCCCTTAAGTTTCCTCAGGTCTTAAGAGTTCAAAACTGCTTATAAATCCTAACTATTATAAAAAGTTAAACCGTAGCCCAAAAGGATTTTATCCTGTAAATCCCAAACCATACAAAATTAATTTAATTTTTAGCATCTAAATCCCAGTAAGTGTTTGAAAGTGTGGGTGGTAAAAATACAGTGCCCATCAAGGAGAGACCCTTCTTGTACTTACAATTAATTGGCTTTGGTCTTCAGCTTCTGTAGGTTGTTAAAGTAGTTTATAGCATTATGCAATAGCAAACAAAATTTACTTATTTTAATTGGCTTGTTCCCCTGCTTGGAATTATAAATACGTTTTTTAAATTGAAGTTATTTTTATAGTTCCAGTTATGTTCCAACTACAGAATGCTTTACAATGGGTATTTTGAGGAAGTTACATTTAGGCAATACATCATCTGCCACCCATTTTCAGGAATTCAGCCTGTCTTTTCTGTAATTTCCAAAGAATAATAGTATGATTGACCTAATGGAGACAAATAACTAGTTTGTCCGAATCCTGTGAGGCTAATATAACCTAAGGAGAACTCTTAACTCCTTGTCTACTACAGCAACATAAAATGACTTGCTAATGTAATTCTTTGCTGATTTCTTTGATAATATAAGGGGTTAACATTAAGGATCAATTAGGTGACCTGAGTTGGCAAGCCTCTTATTGAAGTGTGTCTGACATTGTTCTACAAGAACGTTCTGTGCTGTTGTAGACACACTCCTTTCTTCCGCCTAAAGAGTAAGGAAAGTAAACTCCCCACCTTGCCCTGCTCAATTTTCTTTCTCTTATTCTTTAAGGAGCATATCCTTCAACTGCATGGGAGTGTTACGACCTGGGAAAACAACCTATTTGACCTGTCAATCTCCTATCTTACCTGCTCTGAGTGAAATTTACTGTCATTCAGAAAAAAATGTAATATACAATAGGAAAAGTCATGAAAGGATGGCTGATGTAGAGTTTTAAAATGTCCTTTTAAAGGGGTTGTCCCTAAAAGTGACTTTTTTTCCTACCTACATGCTTGCAATTGGGGTTAAAATAATTTTTGCAATTGGTTCCATAAACATTTTGCACTGTTCACCTGCTATAGCCGCTATATTACACTGTCTATTGCTGGCTGCAGAATGAGTTAATTGAGTTGGTCATTTTCTCTTTACTTTATCAGATGTGTTGGACACATGACTTTGTGACACTGACTATTATATACTTATTACAGGTTCTTCTGCTCTTGTTAGTGCAGGTTTTCTCCTCATAAACTGCACATTTCTCAGTCCGTAAAATGGACGCTGGTGGTGGAGCAGTAACCGGACCTGTCCATCAGTCTCTTCCAATAGAACAGCAGCATTTTCATGTGAGGTTTTTAATTGGACAAAACTGATAGACAAGTCTGGCCACATATTCCACCATCAGCAGCCATTGTATGGACTGGAGAGTCGTGCAGGAAGAAAGCTGCACTAACTAGAGCAGGAGGAGAACCTGTCATATCTACACACGTGGTCAAAATTGTTGGTACCCCTCATTTAATGAAATAATAACCCACAATGGTCACAGAAATAACTTGAATCTGACAAAAGTAATCAAGAGAATGCCAAGAGTGTGCAAAGCAGTCATCAAAGCAAAAGGTGGCTACTTTGAAGAACCTAGAATATAAGACATATTTTCAGTTGTTTCACACTTTTTTGTTAAGCATATAATTCCACATGTGTTAATTCATAGCTTTGATGCCTTCAGTGTGAATGTACAATTTTCATAGTCATGAAAACACAGAAAAATCTTTAAATGAGAAGGTGTGTCCAAACTTTTGGTCTGTATGGTATATGAAGGAATGATGGAGACATATGGGGCCAGGATAAGAGGACATATATGGCGGTTTGATGGAGACATGTGGGGCCAGGATGAGAGGACAAATGGGGGAATGATGGAAACATGTGAGGGCAGGATGAGAGGACATATGGGGGGGGCATAATGGAAACATGTGGGGCCAGGATAAGAGGACATATATGGGGGCTTGATGGAGACATGTGGGGCCAGGATGAGAGGACAAGTGGGGGAACAGGATGGGGACACATGGGGCCATGTGGGAGGACATATGGGAGCAAGAGGGAGACACATGGGGCCAGGAATGAAACACATGGGGGACGTTATTACAGGAAGGTGCCAGGATGTAGGACATTATTACTGCAGGGGCTAATTACATGATATTATTATTGCTGTGATGTATTTTATTTTTGAGGATACTGTTTTCAGTGGGGGAGGGGGGGGGTCCTGTTACTGTACAGGGCAACACTGTCGCTTTTTTTCTTCATCTGACGTAGTGTAGAAGTTGGGGAAAACTTGGGGAATGTGCTCTAGATAACTGTGTTATTTTCTGCAGAGATGAGTCCTGGCTGTAAGAAGTGATGGCAGTCTGCACTGGATGAAAAAGAAAAGCGAAGATGATGGACTTCAACTAGAGACGTCACTGGTGAGACAGTGTGTTACCTATGCACTATATACAGAGGTATTGTGTATAAAGTCACTGGTGATCACTGTATTACCTGTACACTCAGGGCCGTCGTCAGCACCCGGCGTACCCGGGCAAGTGCCGGGGCCCTGGAAAATCAGAGGGGCCCAATGCCCACTCACTGTCGGGGCCCACCGCCCACTCACTGTCGGGGCCCTGGCCGCTTCCTCGGCACCTGATCAGTGACGCAGGCGCTGCTTGATTGCCAGCACTCCCCCAGACATAGCCGCGCACTGTGCGGCTGTGTCTGCTAGTAATGACACGGCAGGGTCGACTGCACTGCACCTTTAATTGTGCTTGTGTGTCTCCCCTGCCGCGTCATTACTAGCAGACACAGCCGCACAGCGCGTGGCCATGTCTGGGGGAGTGCCGGCAATCAAACACCGTCGGAGGTCCTGCACAGATGGGGGGGAGCGGCCCGGAGCCGACCGCAAGTGGGCCCCTCTGATGGTCCAGGGCCATGATGTCTGTGACACGCCGGGGGCCCTGCACTGCCCCATACCTGAGGAGCAGCTGGACAGGACACTGGACCGGGGACAGGTGAGTGAGGCTTCCCCAATCCCCATATTAAAAATATTTGTAATGGGTCTGTGTGAGTGCATGTATGTGAATGTCAGTGTGTATGAGTGTGTATATATTTGTCTGTTTTATATATGTTTTTAAGAATTTGTGTAAAAATTTGTGTATGTCTGTATGTGTACATATCTGTGTACCATGTGTGCGTGTGTGTGTCTGCGTACCGTGTGTGCGTGCGCGTGTCTGCGTACCGTGTGTGCGTGCGCGTGTCTGCGTACCGTGTGTGCGTGCGCGTGTCTGCGTACCGTGTGTGTGTGCGCGTGTCTGCGTACTGTGTGTGTGTGCGCGTGTCTGCATATGTGAAGGATGAGGTGGCAGGCTGGGCCCTGTGTACTATATATATATTTCTCTGCGGTATCTGTGCATCATGAATCGTGTATGTGTTAAAAGGGCCCACTGAGACTTTTTCGCCCAGGGCCCACAAAAACCTGGAGCCGGCCCTGTGTACACTGACACTACACTGTGTTCCAAATTATTATGCAAATAATATTTTCTCAGATTTTCCCAAATTACCTATATGAATTGCAGTCATTGTAATTTTCCAGTCAAATAACTATTAGAGTACAATTGAAAGGTTTTTGTACAAACTGCCTATGATAACAGTATATTTTTAAAAAAATAAAAAACTCAAACTGCACTCAAAATGCATGTTCACAAGTAATCACAGTCACTGGTATGCTATAACAGGAAAAATAATGTACTTTTGTACATCCACATTGTTATCTAGAACCAAAACAAGACATGTAAGGTGTTGGTAAAATACCTGTATAGCGATGTGTCAGAAGCCAGATCTGTCAGCTCAACCCTGACACGCGTTTCGGCGTGGGCCTTTGTCAAGGGGCTGAGCTGACAGGTCTGGCTTCTGACACATCGCTATACAAGTATTTTACCAACACCTTACATGTCTCGTTTTGGTTCTAGATAACAATGTGGATGTACAAAAGTACATTATTTTTCCTGTTATAGCATACCAGTGACTGTGATTACTTGTTAGCAATGCATATGCGTTATCAAATAGATATTGTCATCCTTTAGATATATTTATGGTTGTCATATGCACTTTCACCTAGTCTACCTGTGTGCTCTCTTTTTTCATATGGCAATTGCTGCTGATGTTTTTATTCCACTCTAATCTGCTTGTAATTTTAAATAATAAAGTCTAATTTTGCATACTATGAACGCTGTTATCATTATTTAGGCGACATAGTCGTTTCTCCCCCTATTGTCATGTAAGATGATTCGTCTTGTAGATGGTCCTAAATCTGACAGCCACTAATACTATATACATGAACATGTTTAGTGTTTATCTATACACCTGGCTGATTTCTGTTAGTTATCTTGACTGTATACTATGTACAGAGCTCCTGTGTATAATGTCACCAGTGATCCCTGTATTATCTGTACACTGACACTATATACAGAGCTTCTGTCTATAATGTCACCGGTGATCCCTGTATTACCTGTACACTGACACTATATACAGAGCTCATGTATATAATGTCTCCGGTGATCCCTTTATTACCTGTACACTATACACTATACACTATATACAGAGCTCCTGTGTATAATTTCACTGGTAATCACTGCATTACCTGTACACTATATACAGACCACCTGTGTATAATGTCACTGGTGATCCTTGTACACTAATACTGTATACAGAGCTCCGTTGTATAATGTCACCGGTGATCCCTGTATTACCAGTACACTATACACTATATATAGAGCTCCTGTGTATAATGCCACTGGTGATCACTGTACTACCTGTACACTGACACTGTGTACTATGTACAGAACTCCTGTGTATTATGGCACTTATGATAATAATAGCATTGTGTTTTTTATTAATGATCAGTATTGTAATATTTGGTCACTATGTGGTGGTAATATGTGGTCCAGTCATGGTGTGGCCGTATTTGTTCCTTGTATGTGGTATTATTCGGTCACTATGTGGTGGTAATATGTGGTCTGGTCACGGTGTGATGGTATTTCTCCCTTGTATGTAGTATTATTCAGTAATTATGTGGTAGCAATATGTAGACTGGTCATGGTGTGGCGGTATTTGTCCCTTGTATGTGGTATTAATGATCATTTTAAAAAATGTATGTGACACATTCCCTTACAGTAAAATACATAAAAATATGCCTAAAAAGAGTATTGGGCATTTTAACAAATTTTTAATAGGTTAAAGTAGAGTAGGGCCCTGCAAAAAAAGAGTCTAGATTGTGGGGTAGCGGCTTAAAAAATCTTTTGGCTAAAACGAAAGCTGCTGGCTATGTATGTGATCTGGTGTTTGATAGGAACTGTTGATGTGTGATTGGTGAGGAAATGATGCAAAAGTGGAGTTTTTCCAAGAGTATGCAGTGGGATTGTGGAAGGTTCGAGGGATGGAGGCAGAGCTGGGTTGGAGGCGGAGCTGGGATGGAGCCTGGGCTGAGTCTCAAAGGGGCCAGAAAATTTTGCTGGTATGGGGCTCTGAAATTCCTGGTGGCAGCCCTGCCTTCAGCCATAACATCTCATGGTCTATCCCAGTTTATGAAGAGGATTATCAAGCCTTGCTCAGTGCTGGCCAGTACTTCGGTAATCAGAGATCATCGGGTCCCAGTGGAGCACAGACTACACAAACCATATTGAGGCTAAATGTACTGTATCTCTTCCCCAAACTTTCCAGTAATGCGATCTAAATTTTCTAGTTGTTCAATAATTTGCTGCAAATAGAAATTTGGGGGAAAATTTGACAACGACTGTGAATTCCAGTTTCAAATGATCCATTCATCTTTAGTCACCATATATGCTGTTATATTGTGCACTATCTACCAATACCGTTTTATCAAAATTTCTCCACAAAAAGTAGTGGTAATACAGCATCCTTTGGAACATAGTACAATTTAAAATACCTTCCATTGTGCCTCGGTATGAAGTTGTAGCCATAAGCAATTACAGTATAGCCTCAAACTTGTACAGGTGTTTTATTGTGGCTCCATAAAACTTGGAGCAAGTAGAAAGCCACAACACAGTTATGTGCAGAAGCCCTTAGGTTACGTGCAGACACTGTGGTTTTGCATTGTTTTGACATCTGTGGTAAATTACTTGATTTTGATGGGTGGAAACCTCAAAACTGAAGACTGTGTGTAACCTAAAATTAGATTTTTTTATGTAATAAATTGTCTAAGAACATATTGTAAAAAAATGTTTCTTGAAGTGAAGCTTTTGTCTTGGTTCAATGCTAGTGCGGCTTTCTGTCAACTAGAGGTATTAAAATATTTATATTGTGCTGACTGTGAAAGGCATCTATTACTAATGTTGCTAATAATTAATTAATATCAATTATCATTGTCATGAAAATAAATCCACTAATGCATTTCCATGTAAATGGTGCACAGCAAACCCTAAACTGACCACCATTGTTTTGAAAAGAAATATAATACAATTTTATAGACTTGGGGCCCAAGCAGGTGCGTTCCATTTCCCATCTCGCAGTCCGTACATTAACATATCTTTATCACTAAAATCAACAGAAGATAACTAATTATGTCAACAGTATTTAAACATTAAACCTCATTCCTCCTTTTGAGTTTCTAAAGAGTGGGCAAACACTGTGTCCGCTGAGTCCCATGGAGTTACTAGTTAGCCATAATGTACGACAATAAAAAAGCACATCTCTCACTCACAGTGAGAACCTATGACATGTCTTGTCTGAGTGACCGCATGGCATGCAAGCCATGGTTAAATGAGACTAATAGTCAATCTTAAAAGTAAGCCATAATGAAATACAGTCTCTAGACATGAATATGCTACAACCCACCACTTTGAAAGATGGAAGAAATGTGTTTTTTAATAGAATTTTATTAAGATATTGTGATAAGATCTATAAAAATAAAACCTTTTTTTGAAGTTAAAAAGTTCCTAAAAATGAATAACCCTATGATAATTGCACCATTAGAGAGCTATATGTGGTTTTCTGTATTGCAAAAATAATGAGAGAGGATGAGAAGATTTTTGGGAAAGAGGGAAATAATGCAGTTTGTGCAGTTACGGTATACGATGAAGAAGGCCTGAAGTCATTTCATCTGCACTCTGAAGAATTCTCTATATAACATTAAACACTTCTGATATTGTCAAATAAGATCAGGTCTGAGAGAGGAAGGATTGGTGTATGCAATATTATTTGACAGAGTCCAGAAGTTAAGATTTAATTTGTTAGATAAGAAAACTAAAAGAGGTTTTGGGTAGTCTACACATTGAGAATTTTGCAGGTTCTATCTCTCTAGATCAGTTTAAACAGAGTTTGGCTCTCATAGAGGTGGGTGGATCGATTGGCAGGACTCCAGTCTATTGGTCAGGTCACTGTTGGACAGGAGATTTGCGAATCTCTTAAATTCCAGGAATCCTAGGGCAGCTTTTGATTAGCCGGGCTGACGCTATGCCATCAGTGTGTCAAGCCTCATTGATGACAAAGTTCCAGCTTGGCCAATCAAAAACCGTATCGGGGATCCTGAAAGGTAAGAGATCCGAGAGCCTCTTGTTAATCTGCCATAGACTACTTTGCTGGCCAATGGACCGGAGACCTGCAAATCAATCCACCTATCTCTAGTCCCTATTATCTGGTGTTTCTAAAATGTCAGTGTTTGCTTTGCAACACATATCACAGCTATATTTGATCTACAGAGCTTATTATACTGATATTATACTGATAGTAGTAAAAATAGAAACTCCTCTTTTGTGAAAGGTTTGTTTATAAAAAAATATGACCATCTCCCATGGGTTCATTACGCAATTACATCCCAAGACCTGGTAAGAGGTTTACTCCACTAGGATCACAGATCAATAACATTAATTTCTTAATTGAATTGTTCATGGCTGAAATTAAAATCTGCAGTCTTTCTATGTGACTGTAGACTTCTGAGTCCTTACAGCGTGTGCACCTCACGTGGTCAGGATTCTCCGATGTTGCTGGTGAGAGAGGACAGTCTTATGACCACAAGTATGCAATTTCCATACCTCCAGCCACATTCTTACCAGAGATGCTCGGATTTGCTGAAAAGGGTTTTCTGGGACTAGCTTATTTTTTTTTTACTATGGGCCTAAGAACTAAAAGGCAGGTAATTACTAACTACCTGCCTGTTCCACAACAGAATGCTGCTGCCTGTGATTCTGCTTCTTTACGTCAACAGAGCAGCTATTCCTCTTCCGGGGTAGCTCTATCGACGGATCGTGACTGCCGACGTCGTGCTGATTGACAGCCAATTTCCTGCATTTAGGGAGCGGGCAGTCAATCAGCATGACATCCGCAGTCACGTCTCGTCAACCGTGGAGAGCAGAAAAGAATCAGCTGCTCTATTGATGTGAAGTCAGCGAAAGCCGGAGAATCACTTGCAGGGCCAGCAGAGATTGTCAATGGGCATAACAGGCAGGTAGTTAGCAACTATCTGTTAGTTCTTAGGCCCATAGTAAAACAAATAAAATAATCCCAGATTTTAAATTCCCTTGTAATGAGTGAGGTTGAGCATGTCTAGTCAGCATGTGATTGCATGTATGCAAATAGCATAATTGCGGTCATGAGACCACGCGCTCTCGCTGGCAACACAGGTGAATCCTGACAGCATGTTGTGCGTACACTGTGTACACTGTGAGAATACAGAAGTCTGCAGTCTCATAGACTATTATCCTGCTCCTGGACAGCCCCTTTAGTGGAATAAATAGTAGACTTTACTTTTGGGAAGTTTTCCTTAAAATTTGTAGCCCTGTAACGCTGCCTCATTAATGTACTTTGGTGTCATGCATATCAGACTATACTCCTTGCTCCTTGTGATACTGACAAAATTTTGAGCATACCTTTGTAAGTCAATGACATACAGGGGTTGATTCATTAAGGTTGGCTTGTGCACTCCAGTCTTAATGAAAAGCTCACGGGAGTACGATACTCCAAATTCATTAAAAGGCGCACGTTGCTTAATAAATTTGGTTAATCTTTTCTATGGCTTTGCCAGAAATGCTACTCTAGTCAGAGCCTTCTGGCATAAAAACCGCCTACACTTTGAATTTGATGGGTGGACATACCACCCACCCAGCTCCGCCGATTTTGATGGATCAAAGAGTTTACCATGTGTGTCTGTGCTTTGGTGGCCCAAGGTTTTTCTTTGGTTCAGATGTTTCCTCTTGAAGTGACAGAGGTGATTGGTCACCAGCTGTCTTCTTTATTGACATAACTTGCCTGTAGTCTATCCAAACAATCATTTGTCAAATAAAATGATAGTGTTTGGTCTAGCAATCGTTCAACCAACAGATATCTCAGAATCCGACCATCTCATTGGTCTGTTTATACGGCGGGTTGTATTTTTTCTCTTAACAATGTATGCATAATTTCCACTAGGTGGCACTGTGCACTAGTTTATTCATCCGATTGCCTTTCCTAATCTATGACCACCTCTTTAAGCACTACACCTAATACAATAATATATAGAACAGTGTTTGGCATAGCACATTATTTCTATTACACACTAAAATACATGGCCTAAATAAAAATAAAATAGAGTCCACTGAAACCTGAGAGATCAGGACCACCAATAATTGCTTACAGGGTTACCGACCACCATTCCCTTCATTTTCTATGGGGTTGGTAGAAAAAACTGAGGGCTTTCCTTGTTCTGCCAACGGGTGCAGGTCCCAGCAGTCAGACTCCCACTGATAGGTGATAATTTGTTTTCACCGTACAACTCCTTTAAAATATGTCATGCAGTGCTGAAGATCTGAAACAGACATGATGACTAGACTGCATGTGTTGTGTAATAGATAGGTGTATTTGGATATGGTTCTGCATTATTTAGCGGATTTGTAATGAAAATAGTTGATATGGAAAATATCACTGATGCAAAAGAGGGACCTTATGGACAGTAATATAATGAAGGTGATAAGTAGCAGACATCATTGGGCTTTCAAATTACATTACAAAATGAAAGGAAGATAGAGAAGTACATTGCCAAGATGGGCTCTGTAGGGATCACTGTCATATTTATATCTAAGAGGTAACGTTTCTGCTTGCAGAGAGTGAAATGCCTGTCCTGGCATTCCAGTGTGAGGAGACTTATGATCCATGCAATGCTCCTCTGAGAAATTAAATATGAAAAATGCTTCTTCAGAGAGGAAAAGCACTTGAACTATAGTGTTTTGGTTTTATCCTAAGTAATATGGCAAGACTTGTTAAAGGGTCAATATTGCCTTTTAGGATTGCTACTTCCAACAGGTGGCACTAGAGTTCACGTCCTCTTTCTCTCTGAAGATGCAATTTGCATATGTCATATTTATAGGGACCTATGGGAAAAAAATATTAACTCATGATTGATCTCCAGAATCGAATCACTCTTCTGTCTCCCAGCTTCATGAATGATTGATGGTTTGCACTAGGGCATGGTTCCACTGCTGGCTCAAACTGTGCACTTTCTGGTGCAGAAAGCTGAGGCAACTGCATCTGCAGCAAGGGACACTCCATCTCCAAAAATCTGTCCAGCTTCAGAGTATCTCCTTCCAATAGAGCTTGTAAGCACTGTGGTCCTTACATAGGGAACTAGCCACCGCTGGCAGATTGTAGCAGTGACCAGTGACCTTGGATAGGTATAGGATAGTTTACGAGTAGTTGACTATAAAATTATAGATCCTTCCGTTTTTGAAAAAGCAGTGGACTTTTATTAAGGAATACATTTCAAACTTACTAGTTTTTAAAAGCCTTGCAATTTTACCATTTAAAAAAGTTGAGACAGTGGGAAAGAAATAACACAGGATGTATGGACTAAAATTGTGTCATCTTCAAGTAAAAGTTCACTTACTCTCTCTTTATTTCTCATATAGGCATACTCAATATGTTATTATTTATTGGAACCTGGAGCTGGTTCTCAGCCCCATAGGCAACGTGGATGGAACACTGAGGTTTGAAAACAGATGAAATCTACTCTACCTAGGTTTGAAGTAATGTGGGAATCCTGGTTTAATGAAGGGTTAGACTTAAATTAACCCAAGCCCCCATGTATAAAAACTAAATTTGATATTTCTTTATCTCTCTGTGTTTTCTCACAAGCTTCACTTCCCTCTGCATTAAGAGGATTAAGGTAGGATGAGAAATTGCATAAAAATAAAAAAATTTAAAAAAAATTAAAGTTCCGTTCTCTATGGATTCTTTAATTTGCAAATTAGTACCTCTGATTCTAAATCTGAAAATGCAATTTATCAATGTATTATTGCAGATTTGTGAGCTGTTGAAATCAGCCACCAGGTGGCACTTGTGTGTGCAAATATCTCAGATGGAGCTAGTACAGCATCTAACAAAAGCAGGGGTATTAGACAGTATAGCCTCTTATGTGTAGAAAACATTTAACAAAATAGTCTGATTTCTACTCTTGAAAATACTAGAAAATATTACGGTACCTGTTTGGTAAGGCCCACTTCTCTAGTCTACAAAGTTTTAGGGTGCACATGTGTTTCTTGGATCAAGAGATCAAAAAGAGTCCAGGTTTGTAGTTTTTTTGACACAGTGTAATTTTAAAACGTATCATTTCACATCTAAAAAGAATAACGGTCTGTGCACACGTTGTGTTTTTGTTGTGTTTTTTTTTCTGAACAGTTTTGTCACAAAACCTTAAGGATTTGTTAGTCCCAGCAAAGTGAATAAGATTCCTGAAGTCTTTCAGATGTTGCTTGTCTTTTACTTGCAGATTTGCAGCAGATTTAAGTCCGCAGCATGTGAATTGTTTCAGCTTTTTTGCTGCAGATTTCACCCATACTAAGGAATGGGAAAAACGCACTAAAAACACATGTAAAAAAAACAAGTGAAAAATGCACCTATTTTATGCTGCGATTTTCCTGCCAACTCATCAGTTATTTAGAGCTGATTTGCAGATGATTTTTCTGTTGCAAATCCTAAACATGTGCACATGTCCATAAGGTTAAATGTGTTTGTTATATTGGAATAGCCACAACAAAAGTAAAACAATGTAACTATAAATTAAAAGTGACCTAATTAAAAGATCAGATGAGATGCAGTTTCCTAAAACCCCATACGAAGTGCAAATTAAGATCCTTAATGTATGCTAATAAAGATCTTCTCAATTGTTTTACAGAGGTATAAGCCTGTGCCCCCTGTCACATTGCTTCCTCGTACACCTGTAACAAAGCCTTTAATAATGTGAACTTGGAATAAGTTTTTAACCTTCTTGATTTTGCAGAACAACTAAAACTAAATGACTCCACCCTCCACACGTCCCAACCTCGAGCCTATGTTAATCATAACATATATACACACTACTGTCAAACAGACATACTGTACGAGTTAGTAGCTCTGTGCCCCATCTATATCATTTCATAAGATGCTGTTGTTGCATAGCTGTAAATATCAAGGCTTCAAGGAAGTTTATTCAAAGAAAAAGCAATTTCTACTAGTTTTCATAATCTTTCGTAATCTTCACTAATTATAATGGTTAGTTCAGCTGGCTTTATATGTAACAGTGTACACAACATTTAGGGGCCACTTCATTAAGACTGGCATTTCGTTTGTGTGCCACTTATTGAATTAGTCATATATTATCAGTGCTTTGCTCCTCTGCACGCCACACCAAAAATATTGCTCCACTCAAGGACTGTAGTAACATTTCTGGAGTAAGGAATGCCAACACTTTTGATGAAATTCACAGGCAAGTATAAATACACCCTGTCTCAACCCGGCTCCTCATAAGCTCTGCCTATTTTGCCGGAGCTGACCAATACAGGTGTGAAAGCACCAAAAGTCGCAAAATTTTTGTGCAATTCTGCAATTTTGTGATTTGTCCAAGAGTTTTATTCCACTTTTCTGGCGCAAACATGTTTATGAATTGTCCCTTTATTCCCATAAGAGTATAACACATTGAGGAGCCTACTCCGTCTTAATCATTTTTAATAAGCAACTTAAAAAGGGCAGACTATATTTCACCATCTAACTGCTAGAAAAATGTTATATTTAAGTAATATGGCAATTGCATATGTTTCTTCTGGCAGTGTAAATCGAGTCCTGATTTTGACTGAAAATGTATAAAAGTTGTATATAAGATACATGTGACATTATTTTTCCTATGCAAAATGCTCTTGCTATTTGTAGGCAAAACATACTGTCAAGTTTTACGAACATATACGTACATTAAGGCTGTGTGCCCACGATGTGCTTTTAATGCGCTTCTGCAGCGTTTTTGCAGCTGCGGAAACGCTGCAGAAACGCATTAAAAACGCATGGTAGAAGGCCTGCCCTGTCCCCCAATGATAATCCGCATGTGCTGTGCACATGCTGCAGAAATTTCCGCTGCGGATTATCATTGCGGAAAAAACCGCAGCACTACCGATTATTTTTCGCCGCCATTGACATGCATTAGATCGCGCCAATTCCACAAGACTGCATCTGTACTAGCGTAATTGGTGCGTTCTAATGTGCGGATGGTACCCGGGTGTAGATGAGAGGAGAGTCTCATCCACACCCAGGTACAATTAAAAAATCTGTAAAAAAAAGAATAAAATAAAAAATAAATGTATATTTACCTTCCGGCGGCCTGCGCTGCGTTCCTTCTTGCTTCCCGGCACTTTGCAGTGGATTGAAGGACCTGCGCTGACGTCAGTGTCATGTGACGGGTCACGCGATGCTGACGTCGGCAGGTCTTTCAATCCACTGCTGCCGGCAGCCGGGACCGAGCGAAACAAGCCAGCGCGGGCCATCGGAGGGTAAGTATAGATTTATTATTTTATTTTTAACCACTCTCTCGGTTCATACTATATAAATCCATGCAGTTTAGACTGACATGAGGGAGTAGATGTAGGGTGGTGCTGAAGCATGGAGCACTTTGTGGGTAAGAGTGATAAGTTTATATTGAACTCTGTAGTGGATGGGCAACCAATGCAATGACTGACACAGGGAAGAGTCATCGATGTATCAGTTGGTGAGTAGAGATGAGCGTTGTTCTACTCGAACTGTTCGCCAATCTCAAATTCGAGCTGTTTTGGGCGGTGTTCGAGCCGGTCGGCGAACACGAACAATTTGAGAAAAATTCGGCTGTTCGAGGTTATGTTCGATAACTGTTCGTGCACCAAAATCATAACTGGATTTTTTCTCAGTAATGATGAAAATTAATGTTAATACGCAGTTTGAGTGTACAGCGGGGCGGGGGGAGGGGCAGGGGATGGATCTCTGCAGGAACAATGAAGATCTCCATTTTTTTTTCTCTTTCCCGCATTTGCAGTGGGGAGGTGCAATCTGTCAGCCTATCAGCAGCGCACACACGGAGCGAAGTGCTTTTTTTCACACAAGCAAGGGCATGTGTGATTGGCAGTGTATGTCACATGTCCTTGCCCTATAAGACCAAGCCATTTTCCCCGTCGCCACCATTTTCTCACTGCTGCAGCTGCGTGTTAGACGGCACCGCTGTTGCTGTGTGCGCTATACCTTGTTAATTTCAAGCCAATTTTCGCACAAATATACAGATAGCTTGGGAGTAGGGAATAGTTGTGATTGCAGTCCTTTTAAGGACTAGGTTACAGCATTTCCTACGACTTTTATCAGGCAGGTCTGTGCTCTTAAATAGATAGATTGTGGGAGTAAAGACTAATTGTAATTGGAGTCCTTTTCAGGACTAGGTTACATCAGTTCCTATCAGTTTTTGCCAGGCAGGTCTGTGCCAGTGCTGTGCAAGTTTTTTTCACAGCATTTGGCTGAATCTAGCAAAGCTAATCCTTTTTGGCCTATTGCAGAGTGTGTTAGTCAGTGGAGTAGCCTATCTGTGTTGCAAGATATACCACCTGTGTATAGAATACCAATTTTTTTACTGCACCTAGTGAAGTAAAATCTTTTGGGCATAGCATCATTCTATTAGTCCATCTATACTGACCTCCATCAGGTTGCAAACTGAATATAATTTTTTTATGCATCTAGCTCTGAAAAAATATTTGGGCTTCTAGCGGTGTGTGGGACTTGGTCTATTAGTCCATCTATACTGACCTCCATCAGGTTGCAAATTAAAAATAATTTTTTTCTGCATCTAGCTCTGAAAAAATATTTGGGCTTCTAGCAGTGTGTGGGACTTGGTCTATTAGTCCATCTATACTGACCTCCATCAGGTTGCAAATTAAAAATAATTTTTTTCTGCATCTAGCTCTGAAAAAATATTTGGGCTTCTAGCAGTGTGTGGGACTTGGTCTATTAGTCCATCTATACTGACCTCCATCAGGTTGCAAATTAAAAATAATTTTTTTCTTCATTTATCTCTGAAAAAATATTTGGGCTTCTAGCAGCGTGTGGGACTTGTTCTATTAGTCCATCTATACTGACCTCCATCAGGTTGCAAATTAAAAATAATTTTTTTCTGCATCTAGCTCTGAAAAAATATTTGGGCTTCTAGCAGTGTGTGGGACTTGGTCTATTAGTCCATCTATACTGACCTCCATCAGGTTGCAAATTAAAAATAATTTTTTTCTTCATTTAGCTCTGAAAAAATATTTGGGCTTCTAGCAGTGTGTGGGACTTGTTCTATTAGTCCTTCTATACTGACGTCCAGCAGGTTGCAAATTGAATATAATTTTTTTCTGCATCTAGCTCTGAAAAAATATTTGGGCTTCTAGCGGTGTGTGGGACTTGGTCTATTAGTCCATCTATACTGACCTCCATCAGGTTGCAAATTAAAAATAATTTTTTTCTGCATCTAGCTCTGAAAAAATATTTGGGCTTCTAGCAGTGTGTGGGACTTGGTCTATTAGTCCATCTATACTGACCTCCATCAGGTTGCAAATTAAAAATAATTTTTTTCTTCATTTAGCTCTGAAAAAATATTTGGGCTTCTAGCAGTGTGTGGGACTTGTTCTATTAGTCCTTCTATACTGACGTCCAGCAGGTTGCAAATTGAATATAATTTTTTTCTGCATCTAGCTCTGAAAAAATATTTGGGCTTCTAGCGGTGTGTGGCACTTGGTCTATTAGTCCATCTATACTGACCTCCATCAGGTTGCAAATTAAAAATAATTTTTTTCTGCATCTAGCTCTGAAAAAATATTTGGGCTTCTAGCAGTTTGTGGGACTTGGTCTATTAGTCCATCTATACTGACCTCCATCAGGTTGCAAATTGAATAAAAAAATTTTCTGCATCTTGCTCTGAAAAAATATTTGGGCTTCTAGCGGTGTGTGGGACTTGGTCTATTAGTCCATCTATACTGACCTCCATCAGGTTGCAAATTAAAAATAATTTTTTTCTGCATCTAGCTCTGAAAAAATATTTGGGCTTCTAGCAGTGTGTGGGACTTGGTCTATTAGTCCATCTATACTGACCTCCATCAGGTTGCAAATTAAAAATAATTTTTTTCTGCATCTAGCTCTGAAAAAATATTTGGGCTTCTAGCAGTGTGTGGGACTTGGTCTATTAGTCCATCTATACTGACCTCCATCAGGTTGCAAATTAAAAATAATTTTTTTCTGCATCTAGCTCTGAAAAAATATTTGGGCTTCTAGCAGTGTGTGGGACTTGGTCTATTAGTCCATCTATACTGACCTCCATCAGGTTGCAAATTAAAAATAATTTTTTTCTGCATCTAGCTCTGAAAAAATATTTGGGCTTCTAGCAGTGTGTGGGACTTGGTCTATTAGTCCATCTATACTGACCTCCATCAGGTTGCAAATTAAAAATAATTTTTTTCTTCATTTAGCTCTGAAAAAATATTTGGGCTTCTAGCAGTGTGTGGGACTTGTTCTATTAGTCCTTCTATACTGACGTCCAGCAGGTTGCAAATTGAATATAATTTTTTTCTGCATCTAGCTCTGAAAAAATATTTGGGCTTCTAGCGGTGTGTGGCACTTGGTCTATTAGTCCATCTATACTGACCTCCATCAGGTTGCAAATTAAAAATAATTTTTTTCTGCATCTAGCTCTGAAAAAATATTTGGGCTTCTAGCAGTGTGTGGGACTTGGTCTATTAGTCCATCTATACTGACCTCCATCAGGTTGCAAATTGAATAAAAAATTTTTCTGCATCTAGCTCTGAAAAAATATTTGGGCTTCTAGCGGTGTGTGGGACTTGGTCTATTAGTCCATCTATACTGACCTCCATCAGGTTGCAAATTGAATAAAAAAAATTTCTGCATCTAGCTCTGAAAAAATATTTGGGCTTCTAGCGGTGTGTGGGACTTGGTCTATTAGTCCATCTATACTGACCTCCATCAGGTTGCAAATTAAAAATAATTTTTTTCTGCATCTAACCCAGCCAATAGTTTTGGCCTAATACCACAGTTTGGCCACTCAGCTCTGCTCGGTTACCATCCATTGTTTTTTTGTGCAAACAACTCCAGAGTTGTGAATTAGTTAACCACCAAAATGAGTGGAAAAAGGCCTGCTGCTGGTGGAAAGGGGAATAGGCGTGTTGGGAAGGGGAAAAAAGGTTGTGTCCGTGGGGTAGGTGCAGAAGAAAGACCATCTTCCAGCCAAACTAAAATGTCTACTTCTTTTAGCGGACAATGTGATAAGATCCCTTTCTTACGGCCACGCCAATCGCTACAAATTCCAGATGAGGCACAAAAACAGCAGGTGCTTCAACGGATATCAAGTGCTCCTTTAAGTGGGCTCTCCTCCACATCAACTTCAACATCACAAATACTCCAGTCCTCAAAGGTGTCACCCAAATCGCACTTGCTTCCTCACAGCTCCCAAATCTCCAGCTGCCCGTCTGAGTATGAGGTAGAACAGATGGTTGAGTCTGCAGAGCTGTTTACTCATACTATAGCCTGGGAATCAGAGGTCGACTCCAGCGCTTCTGTGAATCCAGACGAGGAAATGATCTGCACTGATGCCCAGAATCTTTATGAGTCGGATCCAGGACCAGACGCAGAAGGTTCTGACCATAATGTAGACCCTCATTCCCAAACTGTAACTCCTGTTGGTGGAGACAATGAGGAAGACGATGATAAGACTCAAATACCTGATTGGAGCGACAACTTTAGTTTTTTGTCAGGGCAGGAACAGGTTGGCTCTGAGGACGACGGGTGTGATAACGCACAGGGTGATGATGATGAGGTCAGAGATCCCACTTACTGTCAACCCACAGTCAGCCAAGAGATGAGGTCAGCAGAGGAGGTGGAGGAAGATGCTAGTGACGACGAGGTCAGGTTGCGCCTTCCTGGACAGAGACGTAGTACTGGAAGCACGTCAACAACTGCATCCTCAAACACAACTCTGCCTCTCACCACAAGTCGTGGTGGCTCTTCAGGTCGCATGGGTGCTAAGCCTTGCATAGCCTGGGCATTTTTTCAGATCGATAAAGATGACCCAACTCGTGTTATCTGTAACATTTGTCAGCAAAAGCTAAGTAGAGGCCAAAAAATACATAGTTTGAGTACTTCATGCATGAACCGGCACATGGACATGAAGCATAAGTTGCAGTGGGAAGCTCAGTGTGCTACAATGCGGTCTAGCCGGCCGGGCCAACCACCGTCTGCCATATCTTGTGCATCCGCGGCCTCTTCATCCTCTGTGACTGGGGGGACAGCAGTCACACCTGTTTTGGGGCGCAGACCTGCCACCTCTTTACCCGCAACAGCCAGCGTGATTGGCAGGTCATCATTTTCTTTGGAGGTGGTAACACCAGCTGGCCTTGAGCGCTGTCCGACATCGATAGCACCACCTTTGGATCAAGGCAACCTAACATGTCCACCTGCATCTTCCTCACAGACCGGCAGTTTGCCGGGGACACCCTTATCAACCCCGTCTAAGCACAATAGCCAGCCCTCGGTCCCTCAGATGTGGACAAGTAAAAGACCATTTCCTCCTAGCCATGAGAAAGCTAAGAGGTTGAATTTCACCATCTGCAAGCTCTTGGCTACAGAAATGCTGCCTTTCCGCCTGGTGGACACAGAGGATTTTCGAGACCTTATGTCCGTCGCAGTGCCCCAGTACCAGATGCCCAGTCGGCACTACTTCTCAAAGAAAGGTGTGCCTGCGCTCCACCAGCATGTCGCACACAACATCACCGCTTCTTTGAGAAACTCTGTGTGTGACAGGGTGCATTTCACCACAGACACTTGGACGAGTAGGCATGGACAGGGGCGTTACATGTCGCTGACTGGGCACTGGGTAACTATGGTGACAGCAGGACAAGGGGCTGCTGTCCAAGTCTTGCCGTCCCCACGAGTTGTGCGTCAATCCTCTTTATGTCAAAGTTCCTCCACTGCTTCTGCCTCCTCAACCTCCTCTCGGTCTTCCACCTGCACCCAAAGCCTGTCTGGTCATGCCACAAGCTTTCTAACTGCGCAGAAGGGATCCTGCACACCTCCTTACTATGCTGGCAGTAGGGCTCAACGTCATCAGGCGGTTTTTACATTGAAATGTCTGGGAAATGTGAGTCACACAGCTGAGGAGTTGTGGTCAGCTCTGGAGAACCAATTTCATGAATGGTTGTCTCCACTGGACCTGAAACCAGGGAAGGCCGTGTGCGACAATGCTGCAAACCTGGGTGCGGCCCTTCGCCGGGGCAATGTCACACACGTGCCTTGTATGGCTCACGTGTTGAACCTGGTTGTCCAGCAATTTTTAGCCCACTATCCCAGACTAGATGGCCTTCTGCAGAGGGCACGGTCGCTGTGTGCTCACTTCCGCCGTTCGCATCCCGCAGCTCAGCGACTTACATCTCTACAGAAGTCGTTGGGCCTGCCACTTCACCGGCTAAAATGCGATGTGCCTACCCGGTGGAATTCAACTCTGCACATGTTGCAGCGACTGTGGCAGCACCGACAAGCCCTGGTGCAATACGTTCTGACGTATAGCCTGGGCCAACGAGATTCAGAGGTGGGGCAAATCACGCTGGAGGAGTGGTCTCAGATCAGGGACCTATGCACCCTTCTGCACAGTTTTGAAATGGCGACGAAGATGTTTAGTGCTGACGATGCCATTATCAGCATGACTATTCCGGTGATTTACATGCTGGAGCACATGTTAAACAGAATTCGGAGTCAGGTGGTGGCACAAGAGGAGGTGGAGGAAGTAGAGGAGGAGGAGTTGTATGCGGAAGGGCTAACATCTGCAAGGTCCAGACGGTTGGCAGCACCAAGGCGGCAGGCATGTGAGGGTGGGGGAGATGGTTTTACCAGGGCGCATGGTAGCAGCCAAACTAGTGAGGAAGGTGCATGAGCCCAGGAAGAAGTGGAGGACGAACTGATGGAAGACTCATCAGATGAGGGAGACCTTGATCACATTTCTGTTGTGCGAGGTTGGGGGGAGAGGACAGAGGAAGGAAGCATGATTGTTACCTCGCCACCAACACAACAGGGACTTGGTGCTCCTGGATGCGCAACACACATGAGTGCCTTCTTGCTGCACTACCTGCAACATGACCCTCGAATTGTGAGAATTAGAAATAATCCTGACTACTGGGTTGCCACACTGTTAGATCCCCGGTACAAAAGTAAATTTGCAGAAATTATTCCTGCCATAGAAAGGGATGCACGCATGCAGGAGTATCAGCAGAGACTGTTGCAGAATCTTACATGTGCTTTTCCACAAAATACCAGTGGTGCACGTAGTGAATCTCACAGTTCCAACTTGCCAACCGTGGGACCGTCAAGTGTTCAGCACTCAAACCGTAACAGAACCACAGTATCTGGTGGTAACATCAATTTTGCGGAATCATTTCACCACTTTTTTAGCCCATCCTTTGCAAGGCCACAGGAGACAAGAAGTCTGACACATAGTCAACGCCTAGAGACGATGGTACAGGAGTATCTCCAAGTAAACATTGAAGCCACGACTGTGTCACTGGACCCTTGCTCTTTTTGGGCTTCCAATCTGGATAAATGGCCGGAGCTAGCCACTTACGCCTTGGAGATCTTGTCATGCCCCGCAGCCAGCGTTCTGTCTGAACGTGTGTTCAGCGCTGCTGGTGGTGTGCTGACAGATAAGCGCACGCGGCTCTCCACTGATAATGTAGACAGACTCACGTTCATAAAGATGAACAAATCATGGATCCGAAACGACTTTTCTACCCCTGTGTCATCCTGGGGAGAGTAAAAGCTTGATGATTGGTTAAAATCACCCTACCAACCGTTTTAAACTTTCAAATTACTAATCATGTTTATCTGTATCTTGACTGGAAAATAATTTGGGCTTTGTAGCAGTGTGCAGCACTGATCCTATTAGGCCATCTATAATAAGCTTCACCAGATTTAAAATTAAAAATAATTTTTAGCTGCATCTAGCCCGGAAAATAATTTTGGGGCTCCGAGATGCGCAAGACACATAAGTGCCTTCTTGCTGCACTACCTGCAGCATGACCCTCATATTGTCAGAATTCGAAGTAATCATGACTACTGGGTTGCCACACTCTTAGATCCCCCAAACTTTTCGATCAACCTTTTCATTTTAATAAAGACCAAAAAAATGGTCATTTTTGAAATTATAAGCATTAGCAGGTTGTTAGAAACTGAAATCAAACAGTTTTCAACTCAAAACTTTATTCTAGGTGATATTACATTTTCACATAGGACCCCTTGTTCGAAAGGAGCTTCTGAACTCTCTCGTCCATTGAAGTTGTCAGGTTTTGGATGGTTTTTGCTTCAATTGTTTTGCATGAGGACAGAATACCCTCCCAGAGCTGTTGCTTAGATGTGAACTGCCTCCCGCCATCATAGACACTCCTTTTAATGATGCTCCAAAGGTTCTGAATGGGGTAGAGGTCAGGGGAGCATGGGGGTCACACCATAAGTTTGTCCCCTTTTATGCCCATATCAGCCAGAGATGCAGATGTTTTATGTGCAGCATGAGATGGTGCATTATCATGCAGAAAAATGATCTTGCTGTGAAATACACGGTTCTTCTTCTTGAACCATGGCAGGAAGTGCTGTTTGAGAAAATCCACATACATTATGGAGTTCATCTTTAGCGCCTTCAGGGATCCTAAAGGGGCCGACAATCTCTCTCCCCTTGATTCCAGCCCAAAACATTACTCCACCTCCTCCTTGTTGGCGCTGTAGCCGTGTTTGCGTGGGGTGTCCATCAACCAGCCATCCTCCACTCCATTCATCTGGACCATCGAGCGCTGCACGGCACTCATCCGTGAACAAAACAGTTTTGAAATCAGTCTTCATGTAATGTTTGGCCCACTGGAGCCGTTTCTGCTTGTGTGAAGTGGATAGAGGAGGTCGACAGGATGGCGTATGCACAGCTGCAAACCTCTGAAGGACCCTGCATCTTGTTGTTCGGGGGACGTTGGAGGCACAAGCAGCTTCAAAAACTTGTCTGCTGCTATGACAAGGCTTTTTTGCCGCTGCTCTTTCAACCTGACGTAATTGCCTGTAGGAAAGAGTCCTCAATTTGCCCTTATCAGCACGCACACGTGTGTACTGTGAATCAGCTACATACTTCTTGATTGCCAAGACACTTCATCCTGATCATCGCACAATGTTGATTGTAGTCATGCCTTGACCTAAACACTCCACAATTTGTTGCTTCTCAGCAGCCGACACATCCTTTTTCTTTCCCATTTTGGCAGAAAATGTAGGCTGCTTAATAATGTGAGAGAGCCTTCTTAAGTAGTCTTGCCTTTATTGGACACACCTGCCAAACTAATTAGCACAGGTGTCTGCAATTGCTTACAGTGATATAAAGAGCCCTGACACACATCACCATCAATGAGTTTAACTGACAAACAAACAAATTCTTCCCTTATCACTCCTAAACACTTTTTGCATAATAATTTGGAACGCGGTGTACATGTGCTTTTCCACAAAACACCAGTGGTTCACGTAGTGAATCTTACAGTTGCCAACCGTGGTCTGTATGGAATTGTTCAATAAAGGGCCCAAAATTAAGATAACATAGATGGGAGAGGTCTCTATGAATAGGAATTCCTAAGTATTTGATACCCTGTGAGGGCCAGGCAAAGGGAAAGTTGGACTGGATGGAATCCTATATGGATTTAGGGAGGGAGACATCGAGGGCCTCAGACTTCGCTGCATTGATTTTAAAATTTTACCATGTAACAAAGTGATCTATTTCAGCCATAACAGCAGGGATGGATATATGTGATTGAGTGATATATACTAGGACATCATCAGCAAATAGAGAGCACTTGTACTCGGTGCCTCCCACCTCAATCCACCTAATATTGGGGTTATGGCGAATTGATGAGAGCAGGTGCTCCGTCACTAGGATGTATAAGAGAGGGGACAGAGGACATCCCTGCCTTGTCCCATTGGTGATTGTGAAAGGTGATGAAAATGTTCTGACGCACCCCCTGGGCCTTGGGACACCCGGAGCCGGACCCTTTTTGGTGGATGCTGGTGGTTGTAGTCTTCGTGGCGGCGATCCGGTTCCGTGGCTCAGGGCGGTCAAACCAGTGGCGGAACTATTTATGTGGTTTTGATGTTTAAATGTCCGACTACGCCACCCGTGGATTGCGGTCAGAGTGAACCGCCGCTACAGGGCAGACCGCTAAGGCTGGTGTTGTGGGTGCAGCAGAGCGTAGCATAACTCCCCACGGGAGGAGTATAGCCTCAGGGCAGTGTATGCGGAGGATGGGGGTGATGGTGCAGGGCAGCAGCAGTAACGACACGGAGTCAGTGATGCAGTTCAGGGCCTTTACTCACAGTTCTTATTATCCAGACCACGTCTGCAGGTAACGGCTGCCCACGTCGTACTGTGCTCACCAGGTGAGGGGCTCAGACAACTCCCAGATAACTTTGGAGCGCTTCACAGGACCCCCTTTGTGTGTCCTTTGTCTGGCCTTTCTTACCAGCACTTCTGTCCGGCTGCCTCGGGCCTCCTCTTGGTAAACTTGGCGCCAGTTTCCCTGACCCTATGTGGTGCCTTCCTAGCGGGTGGAGCAAGGGGCTGCGCCACATAAAATGTCAGAGCCTCCGGTTTCTAGCTGAGGGTCGTTTCCTGCCTCCACTAGTTTGGGGACTGGTCTCCCCCTTTGGCCTGACCCCTCCACGCAGGTGGATTCGGGCGTGCGGTGGCGACTCGCCCGTCCGCACCCCTGGGATCCCTTCATTCCTCGTTCCTGGAGCCTTCTCCGCTCCTCTTCCTTCCTTCTCCCTCTTGCAGGCCTGGGCCTCTGTTACTAGGCCCGCCTCCGGAGCAGAGCTCATGCAGAGCCCCTGCTCCCTGCCACTTCTGCTCAGACTTCTCTGCACTGAACTAAGATGGTGCCCACCTTTTATACTCCCTTCTCAATGCACCCAGGAACTGCTTCCTCCCTGCTCCTGCACTGCAGGGTTCCCCTTCCTCAGTGTTCCCTCCCCCCACTCCAGCCAGGGACAGGGACTGTCGTGCCCATCTCAGGGGCATATTGGTCGCCCTGCCCCACGGCAATGTGGTGTAATGCATGCAGGTGTCGGGTCCTGATCCACACTCCATCCTTATCTGAGAGTGAGATATCACACCTCTGGGTGAGGTGCAATACGTCTGTAGCAACCGAGCCCTCGGTGCTACAGTTCCATTTATCTTCAGCCTAGGTGACGTATTGTGATACAGGGCCGTGATTTTGGCTATAAAAGGGTCCCCTAGACCCCTACCCCAAGCTTTTTAAGAGAATCATATATGGCGTGCCAGGAGACTCTATGGAATGCTTTCTCAGCATCCAACGAGAGTATCTACTTACAAATTTTTAACTGCATCTAGCCCAGGAAATACTTTGTGCCTAGTAGCAGTGTCTGCTAGTCAGCGGATTATCCCGGCTGTTAAGCAAGCTACACCACCTGTAGTTTGGACACTTAATTTTTTCAAAGGAAATGCTTCGGGACCACGGGATACTTAGTGAAGAGCATCAGGAGGCACCCCAAGGCATAGGGGCTGGGACTGGCACTAGGATGCCTTGCGGTGGACAGCCGAGCTCGATCCTTATAAAAGCTTTTTAACTGCAGCAGCTTTAGTGGACGCTACTGGAGCTGGAATTACGCGGCTGCTGGCATGAGACTTGCCCTCCAATAGATCCTTGTAAATGGATTTAAAGTGTATTCATTCAAATTAGAGGGACAATTTAAATTAAAAAGCTTAGAGCTGCCTCCACCACAGGGGGGCTCTCTCGACCCACCAGCGGACAGGCACCAGTATTGGGAGAGGGGGGCTGGCCGTCAGGGTTCACCGCGGCTCTGGCACAAACCCGGCGACACGGAGGTGGCACGGGCAGGAGCGGACTGGCCGTCTCGGCTTCTCACTTTTTGGATTTTAGAAGGGCATGACATGCCTATATCTGTGTCTCCCCCTCCTTTTACTCCTCCACCTCTTTTCTTTTCGCATGACTATATTTACTTGTCACTTTTCCATGTGTTAGTTGTGTCTTCTGAGCAGTTTGTCAGCTTTTGGACACCTTTGAAGGTGTTTTCTATGTGTTTTTGTTTGCCTGCCATTGGTTTTAACGGTGTTCGAAGGTGTTCGACGAACAGTTCGACGAACTGTTCGGCGAACACACGGGTGTTCGACGAACCGAACCGAACTCGAACACTACGGGGGTGGCTCAACACTATTGGTGAGGAATATGATCCTGGCTGCTGCATTCAGGATGGATTGGAGAGGGGAAAGTTTAGAAAGAGGGAGCCCGATTAGTAAAGAGTTGCAATAGTCCAGGCGAGAATGAATAAGAGCTACAGTAAGAGTTTTTGCTGAGTCAAAGGTAAGAAAAGTTCTGATTCTAGAGATGTTTTTGAGGTGTAGATGACACGAGTGAGTGATTTGATGTGAGGAGTGAAGGAAAGATCTGAATCGAGTATGACCCCAAGACAGCTGGCATGTTGCTGGGGAATAATGGTGGAGCCACAAACAGGAATGGCAATATTGGGCACAGGTAGGTTAGTGGAGGGAGGAAATACGAGTAGTTCAGTTTTTGACACATTCAATTTTAGATAGAAGGAGGACATAGTGTTAGAGACAACAGAAAGACAATCACTGGTATTTTGTAATAATGCAGGGGTGATGTCTGGAGAAGAGGTGTAAAATTGTTTGTCAGCAGTATAGAGATGGTACTGAAAACCGAATCTGCTGATTGTTTGTCCAATAGGAGCGGTGTATAAGGAGAAAAGAAGGGGTGGTGCCCATAATACTGCATGGAGGACTATGTGGCGCCCATAATACTGTAGGAAGGACTATGTGGTGCCCATAATACTGTATGGAGGACTATATTGTGCTCATAATTGTAGCATACCTGGCGGCGTTCTTGCATGGTGTTCCATCTCTCATCATGCAAGATCGCAAACTTCATCTCCCGCCCAGCTTCCTGGTCTGGCTTCTATCCTTGTGCTCTGCTCTGCTCCACTTTGGCTGCATAGGGCGACGCCCGCTGAACTTCCTGTTTCTTGTACCTGCTGCGGACACGCCCCTGTTGCACCTTCAGCCTATTGCTGTCCATCTTTGGGTATTTATACCACCTTCTTCCTCAAGATGGCGCCTGAGCATTGTTTCTTGTCAGTTGGCTTTTTGTCTCTGACATGCCAGGTCCTATCCTGTTTTCCTGCCTGTTTTCCAGTTCTGTGTCTGAACTGTGGTCTGTTCTTGTGAACACGCTTCTTGCCTGTTCTTTCGCCTTCTAGGGGCCGTATTCCTAGATCTGCCTGTCTGTGCCTTGCGGTATCTGTTCCCGTCTGAACAGAGTCCTGTTTGTGTCTCTGCCTTGCGGTATCTGTTCCCGTCTGAACAGAGTCCTGTTTGTGTCCCTGCCTTGCGGTATCTGTTCCCGTCTGAACAGAGTCCTGTTTGTGTTCCTGCCTTGCGGTATCTGTTCCCGTCTGAACAGAGTCCTGTTTGTGCTCCTGCCTTGCTGTCTCTGTTCCCGTTCCTCTGTTCCCTGTTGTCTGTGCCTCGTTTCTACTTTAACCTTGTCTCCCTTTTCCCTCTATGTCTGTTTTCTGCGTCTTTCTGCAGAGTACTGTGCATGCTTCTGGTTCTGCCTTTCCTTCTCCGTCTGTTCTTTGTGAACAGAGTCCTATCCCCTTGCCTTGTTTACCGCTCTGCGGTGTCCGCTCTGCTCCTGCTTAGCTTGCCGCTCTTGCGGTTTCTGCTCTGCTCCTGCCTTGTTTACCGCTCTGCGGTGTCCGCTATGCTCCTGCTTAGCTTGCCGCTCTTACGGTTTCTGCTCTGCTCCTGCCTTGTTTACCGCTCTGCGGTGTCCGCTCTGCTCCTGCTTAGCTTGCCGCTCTTGCGGTTTTCACTCTGCTCTTGCCTTGCTTGCCGCTCCTGCGGTTTCTGCTCTGCTCTTATCCTGCTTACTGCTTCTGCGGTTTCCACCCTGCCCTGCTTCTGCCCGCTGCTCCGGCAGTCCTGTCCTGCCCTGCTTGTGCTCGCTGCTCCTGCAGCCCCGTCCTGCTCTGTTCTTGCCCACCGCTTCGGGCGTTCCCTCTCTGCTGTGGTTGTCTACCGCATCTGCGGTTCTGTGACCCAGTCTGTACTGGGTCTTAACCTCTCTGTGCTCCAGCCCGTCCTTTCGGCCAGTACCTCCCTGCCTGCATACTCGCCTGTATCCACCCATCTGCATACCTGCCGTGTTTGCTTACATCCACCAGTCTGTGCCAGCCTAACCTGCCTGTTCCAGTAATCCCAGTGTGGGTCAACCCCCGTGTCCGGAGTTTGACCTGGAGTAGCACCTGGTCCCTGTGCCCGGTTTCTCCCTGGTGCATTGGCGTCGTATGCCGTCGTGCCACCTTGGTCGGATCGGCCAGATACTTAGTCACGCCCCTCCAGGCACTCTCCGGTCCATGGTCCAGTGGAACCACAACACCCGCACACGCCAGTCAGTCCGGGCGTGTGCATAACAATAATACTGTATGGAGGACTATGTGGTGCCCATAATACTGTATGGAGGACTATTCTGTCCGGTCTGTACTGTGCAGATTCGCCTGTTTCTGAGCTATTGTAGAATTTACAATAGATATCACTCATATAATGTAAGAAGTAAGTGACATCTTTGGCTTTGTACTATATCTATATTTATCTGTGGTATCTGTGCATCATGAATTGTGGTATGTGTTAAAGATGCCCACTGAGACTCTTTTGCCCAGGGCCCACAAAAACCTGGAGCCGGCCCTGGTAGGACACTACCATTGCTGGGACTAGCTGCCTAGTGCCAAGTCATCCAACCATGCCCCCTCCCCTGATAAGCACCTCACTCTCTATGGACATTGTAAATGGAGAGCCTGATTAGCTTTCACAGCTCTGCTGCATGCCAAATCTAAAAACTGTCAGAACTGCTGCACCCAGTAAACTAAGTGATACATCATTGGATTCAGGGTCTCTTTTCTTAATGTTGTGCTGCTATCAGATGAGGTAGAAAAAACTGCTGACAGATTCCCTTTAAAGATGACTTCTTTGGTCAATTTCTTCTTGATTGAAGAGTGTCCTGTTGATAAGCAAGAGGGCATCCCACCACTATCACCCCCAAGCTACTCTGTACAAACTTTGTGGAAAACCAGAAGCAAGTATTCAGTTTCCTTGTATTGCCACCACTGATGAAATTAAAAATGAGAAAATTCCAATTTAAATCAGTGGAGTAAATCAAAAGAGGTAAAAGAGATGATCAAATCTGTTATGGATTCTACAAGTAAATTCTATTCCTATTGAAGGTATTTGCCATGAATTCAATATTCCTTATTATGCTCTAAGGTATCTCTAGCCGCAGAGCATAATTTAGGTAGCATATAAAAATGAGGATTGATACCCCACCACTCATCTGTCCCCCACCCACGCAATCCGTCTTCCTGTCCTCTGTGCCTCCTCAGCCTGCTTTACTTTGTGCTTGGACTTTCAGTTTGACCAGACCTCTGACATCACTGCACACTATGCCATTTCAGAATTATGAAGTGTCACCTGAGGTCCAGTCAGCATCTCTAGGTCAGTGTCAGAGGCCTGGTTGAGTCCAAAGCCCCTGCCCAGAGTCAAGATGGCTAAAGAAGATGCAGTATGACCGGGTAAGACGAAAAGAAGAGTACCAGGTGACAGGCTGGGTGGGGAGGGCAGAGGAACAGGTGAGTGGTAAGGTATTGTCTTAAAAAAAAACGTTTGCTGGCTCTCTATGCTTCAGCGAGATGTTGGGCATAGCATACCGTGATATTGACAGATTTGTGCAGAGTGAACTACCAAAAATTTGTATTCTGGAAAATGCTAATTTTTGTAAAATTTGAAGAGAATTATAATCCACTTTAATGCTCATCTGTAAGAGCTAGAATGACTTCAAATAGATATTAGGATATTGAAGCAATATTCTCCAACCAGGGCCAGCGTTATGGACAGGCAGACTAGGCAGTTGCCTAGGGCTCTCAGGCACAGAAAGGGTCCCCTGCTCTATCATGGAGCCAGGGGAGTACCGTCCATAGCGGCAGCCCATGTAGCTGCTATGGGGCCCTTGAGACAGGAGGGCTCGATGTGAAACAGCATCAAACCCCTCCATCATGCATCACAATCTCAACAGTATCTGCATCCTCAGATACTGCCAGACTCTGTCGGGACCTCCAGAGGTTTCGGTGGTGCGGAGTCAGAAGAACCCAACTCTTCACCTCTGGCTGCACTGTGTCCGGTGTGCAGACGATGCCTCAGTGTCTCCTCTGTAAGTGCAGGAGATGAGGCTCCACCCACCAGTTCCGGCCTCCAGCTCCAGCAGAGGGGCTGCTCACAGCATGGCCCCTGCTCTTTCTGCCTCCCCGGCTCTGTATTATACTGCTCCGCTCTCCCCGTCCTGCCTTCAGCCCTGCAATTTGCAAGAGAGCTCTGCAGTCTGGCCCTGGAAGATGGGAGGCTGCATCAGAGAGAAATGCATCATGTGGAATCATCTGCAGAGAGGATAAGTCCATGTGTAATGTGTGTGTGCATTGTGGTAGGACGACTCGCTCGGCCACTTCCGGAAGTAGACTCAGGAACCCGGGTTTTCTTTCCAGGCTTTATTACCAACATAAAGCTCTGCACTCCAGCAAAATAAACACAAAACAACAAAACAAAAGATAAACTGTAACACAGTCCATATATGTGTGTGCGGTTCGCCCACACAAGTTATGTCCAGCCTTCAGCTCCCTCCTGAGCTATGGCTGTCCAGTCTGGAGACCTTGCCTCTCCAAACACAACACAGAGAAAAAAAAACAGGACTGAACATTGCTCAGCCACACCCTGGGGAGGAGGTATGGGGAATAACGTCCCTCCCATCTCTATGTCATTCCACTAAAACCACGCCCTTTAACTGAGTTAACCCTCCAGCATATAACATGCTGCAGAAAGTTTATTGGCTTCAGTTCACACGGGCTAGCAACCTGTGTGACACATACCTCCCCTCATACATCATACCAGTGACTCTGTCACAGCATATATGTGTATATATATATATATACACTGCACAAAAAAATAAAGGGAACACTCAAATAACACATCCTAGATCTGAATGAATGAAATATTCTCATTGAATACTTTGTTCTGTACAAAGTTGAATGTGCTGACGACAAAATCACACAAAAATCATCAATGGAAATCAAATTTCTTAACCAATGGAGGCCTGGATTTGGAGTCACCCATAAAATTAAAGTGGAAAAACATACTACAGGCCGATCCAACTTTGATGTAATTTTCCTTAAAACAAGTCAAAATGAAGCTCAGTATTGTGTGTGGCCTCCACGTGCCTGTATGACCCCCTACAATGCCTGGGCATGCTCCTGATGAGGTTCGGATGGTCTCCTGTGGGATCTCCTTCCTGACCTGGACTAAAGCATCCGCCAACTCCTGGACAGTCTGTGGTGCAACGTGACGTTGGTGGATGGAGCGAGACATGATATCCCAGATGTGCTCAATCGGATTCAGGTCTGGGGAATGGGCGGGCCAGTTCATAGCTTCAGTGCCTTCATCTTGCAGGAACTGCTGACACACTCCAGCCACATGATGTCAGGCATTGTCCTGCATTAGGAGGAACCCAGGGCCGCACCAGCATATGATCTCACAAGGGGTCTGAGGATCTCATTTCGGTACCTAATGGCAGTCAGGCTACCCTGGCGAGCACATGGAGGGCTGTGCGGCCCTCCAAAGAAAAATAAATAAAGAAATGCCACCCCACACCATTACTGACCCACTGCCAAACTGGTTATGCTGAAAGATGTTGCAGGCAGCAGATCACTCTCCACGGCATCTCCAAACTCTGTCATGTCTGTCAGATGTGCTCAGTGTGAACCTGCTTTCATCTGAGAAGAGCACAGAGCGCCAGTGGCGACTTTGCCAATCCTGATGTTCTGTTGCAAATGCAAAGCATCCTGCATTGTGTTGGGCTGTGAGCACAACCCCCATCTGGAAGCGTTGGGCCCTCATACCACCCTCATGGAGTCGGTTTCTAACCATTTGTGCAGACACATGCACATTTGTGGCCTGCTGGAGGTCATTTTGCAGGGCTCTGGCAGTGCTCCTCCTGTTCCTCCTTGCACAAAGGTGGAGGTAGCAGTCCTGCTGCTGGGTTGTTGCCCTCCTGCGGCCCCTCCACGTCTCCTGGTGTACTGGCCTGTCTCCTGGTAGCGCCTCCTGCCTCTGGACACTACACTGACAGAGACAGCAAACCTTCATGCCACAGCTCGCATTGATGTGCCATTCTGGATGAGCTGCACTACCTGAGCAACTTCTGTGGGTTGTAGAGTCCGTCTCATGCTACCACGAGTGTGAAAGCACAACCAACATTCAAAAGTGACCAAAACATCAGCCAGAAAGGATTGGTACTGAGATGTGGCCTGTGTTCCCCAGCTGCAGAACCACTCCTTTATTGAGTGTGTCTTGATAATTGCCAATAATTTCCATCTATTGTCTATTCTATTTGCACAACAGCATGTGAAATTGATTGTCAATCAGTGTTGCTTCCTAAGTGAACAGTTTGATTTCACAGAAGTTTGATTTACTTGGAGCTATATTCGGTTGTTTAAGTGTTCCCTTTATTTTTTGAGCAGTGTATATATGTGTGTGTGCGTGCATATGTGTGTGCATATAGGTTTATACATGTGTGTGTGCATATATGTGTATGCAAGTGTATATATAAATATATATATGTGTGTGTGCATATATGTGTATAAATGTGTGTATATACAGGTGCATCTCACTAAATTAGAATCTCATTAAAAAGTTAATTTCCGTTCTTCAATATTAAAAGTGAAACTCATATAATATATAGAGGTGTTACACGCACGCCGCTAGGTTCAGATAGGGGCGAGACAGGTTACATGAATTCTTTGGAAACTTGGGGGAACCGTTACTCAGGGCGACCATAGACCATGTGCTGCAGCTTATCTCAGGCACACAGGGGTATTAACCCTCAAGCACAGACACGTAGGTTGTTTCACTTGCTGACCAGACACACTTGACAAGAGTCCTCATAAACGGTAGAACAGTAGCATTTAATAAGAAGAAGCACAGCCAGTGCAAGTTAAGTCTTATGAGCAACAGGCTCCAGTGACAAACAGTACAGTTTCCTTAGCAGCACAGCAGTTCACAGTCTTCCCAGTAGTACAGGACAGCACAGTTCTTATGCAAAGGCACATTAATGAACACAGCATTCTTTACATCACAGTGAGATGGAGAAGGGGGGTGGTTTGCTGAGGGAGATGATCTCTGTGACACGATTTCTTCCAGTCCTTATCTTTCTGCCTGACAATACTCTGCACTGCTAGTTCAGGAACTCTACCAGACCTGTGCTTAGATTCACTCCTGACTTGAATTCTTTTCACTTACAGGGTTGCTTCTGTGAGATACAGAACACACGCACCACCTTTCTCTTTGGCTCTAGCCAGACAGTAAACAACTTCCCCACAATCCCCTGGGCTCTGCTAAAACACTCTCCTTCTCCTGTGCCTGTGTTAACCGCCTAGTTTCTGGATGCTTCTGGAGCACAACATTTCCTGTCTCCTGTGCTTGTGTTACTTCTAATAGTTGCTGAATTCTTTTAAAACAACAGCACTACTTCTGCTTGTCACACTCTTCAACAGCACTACTTCTGCATGTCACACTCTTCCCTCCTTTTTGAATGTTGTCCTCGACATTCGTCTTAATTGGTCAATCTGACCAATTCTGCGACAGTGGTGAAAGTTGGATAACTTTATATACAAATTGGCATTGTGAAATTGGTATAACGTTCATAAACATTGATAACAACCTAATCTTACAACCTTTTTCTTGTAGAATGCCTGTAAGAAATAAACAATTAACACAATTAAAACAATAAGCATCTCTTCAACTGGAGATTTTCGTACGTCTTCAACCAGCTCTCTCTCTCGCTTTAACAGTTCTTTGTTTTTACAAAGTCTTTTAAGGAAAATCAAAGCATGAAAACAAGTCTTTCCACCAGGCAACATCTTCCATACTGCCTCTCGGTGGTGAATACCACTCAAGTGGGCTTACCTGGTCCACAGGCAGAGAAACCTGTTTCCAGTCGACTGTCCTTGGCACTTGACTCGGTTCACCAAGTGTCTTATATGTCAGGATCATGGGCCTCCTCACTTCTAGAGTCAACATCCTCCTTGTGGGTTGTTCCTTAGAGACCACGGGTTGTTCAGTCACAGAAGTTTTTTCTGCCGCACTCATTTCCTGTGCTTCCTCAGATGCTCTTGGAGCTGCCTCTGTAAGTTCCTGAGTCACATGTTTCCGCATGGTCTGGTAATTCCGCTCCTCCTGAGTATTGATCGGTCTATTCAGTGGCCGGTGTCCGATCATCAGATCTGAATTGGACTTCATCTGTATTCCTTGGTATGAACTGTAGAGCAACACCACTTAGTTCACTCTCCTGAGGATGGTACATTGCCCTCCTTGCTGGTCCGAGAAATACAACGGTGTCTTTTTCGGAACTTTCAAGGTCACAATCCACCTTAGTAGCTTCAGTCAGTGGTGGTCCCTTAGTCGATCTCGGACGATGTTGGTCTACTTCTGGCAAGTCTTGTTGTGGTGGGAGATAACCACAGTGTAGTAGTAAATTCCGATGGACTATTCTGGTTTTCTTGTCTCCCGTTTCCAATCGGATTTCATACACTGGGCTGTAATCAGCTTTCCTCCTTACGACCACATACACCTTGTCTTCCATGTACGAACAAAGTTTTCTTGGACCGCCTTTCTCACATACGTTCTTGACCAGCACTCGGCTTCCAGGTGCCAATTCTGCTCCATAACATTTTCGATCATAGTACTCCTTACTCTTGCTCTGTCCTTGCGTAACCACTTTGGACACTATGTTGTATGCCTCTGCCATCCATTCCTTCCATTTCCAAACGTACTTCGGATACGTTCTGTAAGTCTCTGACACCGGAGTATCGAACAAGATGTCGATTGGCAGTCTTGGTGATCGTCCATACAATAGGAAAAAGGGTGAGTAACCCGTTGCATCGCTCTTTGTACAGTTATAGGCATGTACCACTTTTGACAGGGAACACTTCAAGTCTTTTCTGGACTTTTCTTCCCTGTTCTACCCGGACTCCACACCTCAACCCCACCATTTGGTTTGCAGGGATGATGGTTGGGTGCTAGCCTACCTTGACTTCTTTTAGGTCCATTGTATTCTGAGCTTCCTTTACTCTATGAATCACATTTTCCGCCACGGCATTGGGTATGGCGAGCGATGTGGCGATTGCATCCACCACCAGCGCTCCTGCCTTGTGTTTTGTGACGACCTCACTGATTACATTATAACCCAGGATAGTATACTTTGCCACATTCTGATCACTGGTCACGAGAAAAGGTACCAAAAGCTCGATGGTATTGCTGTTCTTCATGGCCCTGAGTTGGAAAGACACTTCCATCCAGCCTATGAAAGGGATTTCGGTCTGGTTGACGTCTTTGCCGTGGATTTCTACTGGTCCCAAGAGTTCTTTTAGTGACCGAAGGCAAGTGCGTGGTAGGTAGCACCTTCTTCATTTTTCATTTAAAAGGCTCACTTGAGCTCCTGTGTCCCACAGTGCTTTTACTAGGAGTCCATCTAGTTGGCACTGTATAAAGCACATTTCACCGATTAGACTGATGAGGCTATCTTTACTGACAGAGGAATCCTCCTCCCAGGAGTACATCGTTTGACCTCCGCACTGGGCATTAAGTAACTGATGCCCCTGTCTGTCTTGCATCTGTTGTAGACGGGAACACACTTGGGGATAGTACTGACGCAGCCGTTTTACCTCATGCGCCGTTCTGGGGTTTAGTGAGATTTGAATTTGCTTCTGGAGCCTCCTCCGTGTCGCGGTTACCGGTCACCCCACACTGGTAACCTCCTGTATTTTAACCCAAATGACCGTGACCATTGGCATTCCTTGGCATAATGTCCTTCCTCACCACATCTTAGATATTGGACACACACTGTACTCTGATTTGATGAACGGCACGCTTCACAAGTTGGGTATCTTCTGTTTTGCAACCCAATCCTAGGTCTGAGGGATACCTGTTCTGTTCTGGAACGAATCAACTTTTTCACCTCAATCAACTCGGCTCGCAGTTCTCCTATTACTTCCTCCCAGTCAGCGCTGGCGGCCCTCTCTTTTGTTGGTGATTTAAGGTTTCCTCTCGGAGGTGGCACTGGAGGGTCTGTATGATGTTCTTCGGACGGGCCACTGGGGTCTCCAACTTCAGCTGACTCATTTTGGTGATTTTAGGAGCAGAGCCTTTCTTTAACTTCTGTTCGCTCTCTGACTCCAGACTAGCTGCCTCATTCATTTTTTCAATTAGGACTTCGTCCAGAATACCAGGATCTTCTAGGTACTGTTTCAGCTGCAACTTGATGTCTTTGCTGATTAACCCCGTTCCCAATGATCTCAAGAACTTCTTCTGGACTAGTCCAGCATCAAACTTCTCTTCCACTTCTACATCTCTGGATGCATACAACAGTCTATCCTACAGTTCAATTGCTCTGAACAACTTTGGGGTGATTCATTATTTTTCTGTGAGAGGTTAAGAGGTCGGTGGAACAATTCTGAACTCCTCTCTTCTTTATAGTGCCCTTTTAAAATCATCTTCAGCTGTTGCAAGATCAATTGACTCTTCATTTCTAGTATACTACGGAGGTTCAGTCATGGGCTGATCGCTTTCACCACCCCCTCAACGGTCTCATCTGGCTGGTAGCCTTTCTGTAAGCCTGCATCGATCTGGTGCAACAAGTTCCTATAAGACAGTCTCTCTTTCTGTTCACACTCTCCAATCTGTCCTAGGATCTTGAATTCTTTCCTTATGGTGATTTGTGGTGTTAGAGAGGACTGTCCCCCTGATTTATCTAACCCGAGCAGGTTAAAAGTCCCATCTGAGTCTATCACCCGTTAAGAGGTTTTAGTCAATTCCTGAATGGCTGTTGTTAGGGTTTTGAATTGTTCTTTCAATTCCTGTAGTTCAGTCTGTGAACGGAGATTCCTGCTTTTGGTAATTGGTGCCGCCCCTCCATCCTCCAACTTCAACCTGGTTAGAAACTGTGTTAGTTCCTGGAGGAATGTCCCCATGACGTCTTCAGCTTCTTTCTCTCCCAGCTCATCTATTTTTGCATTAATTGCAGCTAAAAGTTGCCTGCGGTTGTGTGCTTTAGAAATCTGTTCTTCTGACATCTTTATATGTTCTACTACTGTTCTCAATTCTTCACAGGTTAACTGAAGAAACAGCTCACTAATTCTGTTCATTTGTATTTCCACATCCATTGCTGCTAGTGAGTTTTCTTTAGAGCTGGTCCCCTTTAACTGGTGTAGCAGGGTTGAATTGAGGTGCTGTGCTGCTGTGTTTTTCCAGACACTTTTCCTCTTCTCCTTCTACACGCTAATTACCGCTCAGGACTCCCCGTATGGGCCACCAATGTGACACGCACGCCACTAGGTTCAGATAGGGGCGAGACAGGTTACATGAATTCTTTGGAAACTTGGGGGAACCGTTACTCAGGGCGACCATAGACCATGTGCTGCAGCTTATCTCAGGCACACAGGGGTATTAACCCTCAAGCACAGACACGTAGGTTGTTTCACTTGCTGACCAGACACACTTGACAAGAGTCCTCATAAACGGTAGAACAGTAGCATTTAATAAGAAGAAGCACAGCCAGTGCAAGTTAAGTCTTATGAGCAACAGGCTCCAGTGACAAACAGTACAGTTTCCTTAGCAGCACAGCAGTTCACAGTCTTCCCAGTAGTACAGGACAACACAGTTCTAATGCTAAGGAACATTAATGAACACAGCATTCTTTACAACACAGTGAGATGGAGGATGGGGTGGTTTGCTGAGGGAGATGATACCTGTCACACCATTTCTTAGAGTCCTTTTCTTTCTGCCTGACAATACTCTGCACTGCTAGTTCAGGAACTCTACCTGACCTGTGCTTAGCTTCACTCCTGATTTGAATCCTTTTCAGTTGCAGGGGCACTTCTGTGAGATACAGAACACACACACCATCTTTCTCTTAGGCTCCAGCCAGACAGTAAACAACTTCCCCACAATCCCCCTGGGACTCTGCTAAAACACTCCCCTTCTACTGTGCCTGTGTTAATCCCTCTAGTTGCTGGATGCTTCTGGAGCACAACACTTCCTGTCTCTTGTGCTTTTGTTACTACTAATAGTTGCTGAATGCTCTTAAAGCAACAGCACTATTTCAGCATGTCACACTGTGCAGCAGCACTACTTCTGCATGTCACAGGGTCATTGCAAACAGAGTGATCTATTTCAAGTGTTTATTTCAGTTAATGTTGATGATTATGGCTTACAGACAATGAAAACACAAAAAGTCATTATCTCAGTAAATTGGAATACTTTATAACAACAGCTTGAAAAATGTTTTAAAAATCCGAAATGTTGGCCTACTGAATTGTATAACAACACACATTAACCCTTTAAGGCAACAACAAGGGATAAACTGGAGACAGGACCCAGTTGAAGATTAAAAGAATATTTTATTGTTAAATTTTTTTAAAAATTAATGACACACATATTAAAATTAAGCAGGAAATTTTTTTTCAGCTATACAGGAACATATGGGTGGGTCCCAAACCGAAGGCTGAATTTATGGGCTAATTGAGTTCGGAGCATATCCAATATTGTATTGTTCCACAGCTCAAAATAAATAGGGTGGTTTTAAGACAGCAAATAGAGACATAAAATGCTAGTGCTCCATATAGTAGTATCTATCTCAACAATGTATGCCTGTCATCCAACCATAGAGACATAGAGTGCTAGTACTTCGTATAAGGACTGTATTGACAGTATATGCCTGTCACCCAACCAATACAGAATTGCCCAATGCTAGCAATCCCCCCATTCCATATGTAATCCCTTATTACCAAAGTTCCGTTAGGAGTAGCCACAATAGTATAAGTTCAGAACGGCAGGTCACCGAAACCACAATAAGGCATAGAGAAAATGGGCACATTACTTACAGCCAAACGAGAGAGAGAAAATGAAGCCCACCGCTCCTGATGCTGCACTGAAATGTATGTTCAGTAAATGCACTTAATACTTGGTCAGGGATCCTTTTGCATCAATTGATGCAAACATTGATACTGTTGTTTTTAAACCAGGTATAGGTACTTTTGGCTGTGTGGACAGGTGCCAAGTCCTGCTGGAGAATGAAATTTTCTTGTCGGCAGAGGGAAGCAAGAAGTGTTCTAAAATTTCCTGGTAGACAGCTGCGCTGACTTTGGTCTTGATAAAACACAGTCGACCTACACCAGCAGATGACATGGCTCGCAAAACCATCACTGATTTTGGAAACTTCACACTAGACCTCAAGCAGCTTGGATTGCGTGCCTCTCCACTCTTCCTCCAGACTCTGGGACCTTGATTTCCAAATGAAAATTGGAACTCTGGGACCTTATGAAGTGTGTCAATGACTGCCTTCTTGACATCTGTCTAGTCAGCAGTCTTCCCCATGATTGTGGAGCCTACTGAAACAGTCTAAGGGACCCTTTTAAATTCTTAGGAAGCCTTTGCAGGTGTTTTTTTGTTAAATATTTTAATTTACTGAGATAATGACATTTGTGTTTTCATGAGCTTTAAGCCATAATCATCAACATTCACAGAAATAAACACTTTAAATAGATCACGCTGTTTGTAATGACTCTATATAATATATGAGTTTCACTTTTTGTAATGAAGAACTGAAATAAATTAACTTTTTGATGATATTCTAATTTAGTGAGATGCACCTGTGTGTGTATATATATATATATATATATATATATATATATATATATATACATATATATGTGTGTGTGTGTGTCTATGTGTGTGTGCATATATGTGTGTGTGTGTATACACTGTGTGCAGAATTATTAGGCAAGTTGTATTTTGGAGGATTATTTTTATTATTGATCAACAACTATGTTCTCAATCAACCCAAAAGACTCATAAATATCCAAGCTTAATATTTTTAGAAGTTGGAGTGGTTTTTTTTTAGACTTGGCTATCTTAGGAGGATATCTGTTTTTGCAGGTAACTATTACTGTGCAGAATTATTAGGCCACTTAATAAAAACCAAATATAATCCCATCTCACTTGTTTATTTTAACCATTTAAACCAATATCAGTGCACAAAATTTAGAAATAAACATTTCTGACATGCAAAAACAAAAAACAAAAAAATTAGTAATCAGTATAGCCACCTTTCTTTATGATGACACTCAACAGCCTTCCATCCATAGATTCTATCAGTTGCTTGATCTGTTTTCGATCAACATTGCATGCAGCAGCCACCACAGCCTCCCAGACACTGTTCCGAGAGGTGTACTGTTTTTCCTCCCTGTAGATCTCACATTTTATGATGGACCACAGGTTCTCTATGGGGTTCAGATCAGGTGAACAAGGGGGCCATGTCATTATTTTTTCTTCTTTTAGACCTTTACTGGCCAGCCACGCTGTGGAGTAGTTGGATGCATGTGATGGAGCATTGTCCTGCATGAAAATCATGTTTTTCTTGAATGATACCGACTTCTTCCTGTACCACTGCTTGAAGAAGTTGTCTTCCAGAAACTGGCAGTAGGTCTGGGAGTTGAGCTTCACTCCATCCTCAACCCGAAAAGGTCCCACAAGTTCATCTTTGATGATACCAGCCCATACCAGTACCCCACCTCCACCTTGCTGGCGTCTGAATCGGAGTGGAGCTCTCTGCTCTTTATTGATTCAGCCTCTGGCCCATCCATCTGGCCCATCAAGAGTCACTCTCAATTCATCAGTCCATAAAACCTTTGAAAAATCAGTCTTAAAATATTTCTTGGCCCATTCTTGACGTTTTATCTTATGTTTCTTGTTCAAAGGTGGTCGCTTTTCAGCCTTCCTTACCTTGGCCATATCCCTAAGTATTGCACACCTTGTGCTTTTTGATACTCCAGTAACATTGCAGCTCTGATATATGGCAAAACTGGTGGCGAATGGCATCTTGGCAGCTTCACGCTTGATTTTCCTCAATTCATGGGCTGTTATTTTGCTTCTTTTTTGGCCAACACGCTTCTTGCGACCCTGTTGGCTATTTGCCATGAAACGCTTGATTGTTCGGTGAGCACGCTTCAAAATTTTGGAAATTTCAAGACTGCTGCATCCCTCTGCAAGACATCTCACAATTTTGGACTTTTCAGAGCCAGTCAAATCTCTCTTCTGACCCATTTTGCCAAACGAAAGGAAGTTGCCTAATAATTAAGCGCAAGTTATATAGGGTGTTGATGTCATTAGACAACACCCCTCCTCATTACAGAGATGCACATCACCAGATTTACTTAATTGGTAGTTGGCTCCCAAGCCTATGCAGCTTGGAGTAGGACAACATGTATAAAAAGTATCGAAGTAATCAAAATACGCATTTGCCTAATAATTCTGCACGCGGTGTATACAGTATGTATGTGTCCAGATATGTGTATGCATGCTTGTGTGTGCATACAGTTAGGTCCATATATATTTGGACAGAGACAACATTTTTCTAATTTTGGTTCTAGATATTACCACAATGAATTTTAAACAAAACAATTCAGATACAGTTGAAGTTCAGACTTTCAGCTTTCATTTGAGGGTATCCAAATTAAAATTGGATGAAGGGTTTATGAGTTTCAGCTCCTTAATATGTGTCACCCTGTTTTTAAAGTGACCAAAAGTAATTGGACAGATTAAATAATTGTAAATAAAATGTTCATTTCTAGTACTTGGTTGAAAACCCTTTGTTGGCAATGACTGCCTGAAGTCTTGAACACATGGACAACACCAGACGCTGTATTTCCTCCTTTTTGATGCTCTGCCAGGCCTTCACTGCGGTGGTTTTCAGTTGCTGTTTGTTTGTGGGCCTTTCTGTCTGAAGTTTAGTCATTAGCAAGTGAAATGCATGCTCAATTGGGTTGAGATCAGGTGACTGACTTGGCCATTCATGAACTTCAACTGCATCTGAATTGTTTTGTTTAAAATTCATTGTGGTAATGTCTAGAACCAAAATTCGAAAAATGTTGTGTGTGTATACATGTATATATATATATATATATATATATATATATATACACACAGTGGTGTTCTGCCAATGGCGGCAGGCCACACCGCTGCTATGGGACCCGTGAGACAGAGGGCCCATAGCAGGCCTTCATTGCAGGGGGCCCTCACCGCACCGGGCCCTGCCTCTGTCCGTTAGCACCCGCACTACCCGGCCGCTTGCCCCCACAGAATTATGGGAATGGAGTAGGGGACCAGTGTGAGCAATGATGATGGAGGAGGGAACGTCAGAAGACGTTTCCACTCCCATCATTCTTCCTCGACGTATGATGTCATTACAGGCCGTCCGCTGCTCTGAGATGTCCGGCGCTTCACAGTGCACGCTGATGAGACTGGAGGATTGGCTGGAACCAGGAGAGGTGAGTATCATATTTATTTTTTTTTAAATCAGTGACCGGTGGCCATAATACAGTATGAGGAGTGCATTATACTGTGTGGATGACAATGGGGAGTGCATTATACTGTGTGGAGGAACATGGGGGGAGTGCATTATACTGTGTAGCGGACCATGGAGGGAGTGCATTATACTGTATGGAGGAACATGGGGGTGCATTATGCTGAATGGGGGACCATGGGGTGCATTATACTGCATAGAGTACCATGAGGGGTACATTACATTGTATGGAGGACCATGGAGGTGCATTATATTGTGTGAAAGACCATTGGGGTGCATTATACTGTGTGGAGGAACATGGGGGTGAAATATACTGTGTGGAGTACCATGTGGGTGCATTATACTGTATGGAGGACCATGGGGGTGCATTATACTGTGTGGAGGACCATGGAGGTGCATTATGCTGTATGGAGGACCGTGGGGGCAGCATTATATTGTATGGAGAACCATGGGGGATGCATTATACTGTATGCAGGACCATGGGGGGAGCAATATACTGTATGGAGGACCATGGGGGTGCATTATATTGTATGGAGCACCATGGGGGGTGCATTATAGTGTATGGAGGACCATGGGGGTGCATTATACTGTATGGAGGACCATGGGGGTGCATTATGCTGTATGCAGGACCATGGGGTACATTATGCGGTATGGAGGAACATGGGGTGTATTATGCTGTATGGAGGACTATGCGGGTATATTATTCTGCATGGAGGACCATGGGGGCTGCATTTGCTGTATGTGTGGCGCCCAACTGCACTTGGTACCACAGATCCTAGAAGGGTGCATTGATGAAATCCTCCACAAGAGGCCCCCATAAACATTCACACATCTCCACCTTCCACCTCAGACCAGCAGAGGGAGCCCGTTAGGGATATAAATAGGGAAGGTGGAGCTAGGCAGTTAGTCTGTGGAGAGAGTTCCTGCAGAGTGAGAAGCCTGAGCGAGGTCAGCCTGCAGTGGAGCATAGTTCAGACTCAGTAGTAGCTCTGAATAGTGAGCTTTAGGTGTGCCGACGCCATAAGATCGGTGAAGTGCGGCCAGCTGCCGTTAGTGTGAGTAGCCCAGTGAGGGCCCAAGCGTGGCCGAAGGCGAGTGGAAAGTGAGTAGCAGTGGGGGCAGAGGAGCTTACCCAGCTCACCCCGAAACATATACCGGACACCGGGTCCGAGCTTATCGGGATCTCTATGACCCAGTAAGGCATAACCGGAATCCCTGGAGAACTACAGGTCCCAGGTTCACCAGAGAGCTGATACGTAACAGAGCCAGGAGACACATAGTCCCCGTAAACTGGGAGCGTGCACTCCAAGAGAAGGCCCTACCACAACGTCAGCCGGTGCAGGACAGAGATAAAGTTAGGCCTAGCTTCAGGCAGGTCAGAAACTTACTACGCAGAGGCAAGAAACAGGAGGCCCTACACCCGCTCATTGGGGAGGATCCTGATATGCACCCTTCACCCTACAGTGCTCCGGGATGTGCCTGAATTACCACCAGTAAAAGGTACTGAAGTGACTACCGAGTCCGTCTCCGTTCATGCTCTGACCCGGCTGGGTGTCGCCTGTCCTGCATCCCCCTCTCCGCACGCTGCCCTGAGGCCTAGCTCCACCTGTGGGGAGCTATACCATCGAGCTGCCATATCACCGGAGTGGACTGCCGCAGCGCTCGTGATTCTCACCAGAAACCACAGGTGGCGTCACGAACTTTGATAAAATTAACAAACAATCCCCTTTTAAAAGCTGACCCCAGAGTACAGGCCCGGGAGCCGACCACCGCGACATCCCCAAGGCCAGGCAAAGGCCCGGGTACAGAGTCGTCCCCATCCCCCTGGGCTAGTCATATGGAGGACCATGAGGGTGTATTATGCTGCATGGAGGACCATGGGATGCATTATGCTGCAAGGAGGACCATGGTGGGCATATTATACTGTATGAAGGACCGTGGTGGGCACATTATACTGTGTGGAAGACCATGAGGGTGCATTATACTGTATTGAGGATCAAGGTGGGCACATTATATTGTGTGGAGGACCATGGGGGATGCATTATACTGCATGGAAGACCATGTGGGGTGCATTATACTACATGGAGGACCATGGGGGTGCATTATACTGTAGGGAGAACCATGGGGGTGCATTATACTGTATGGAGGACCATGTGGGTGCATTATACTGTATGGAGGACCATGGGGGTGCATTATACTGTATGGAGGATCATAGTGGGCATATTATACTGTGTGGAGGACCATGGTGGGTGCATTATACTGTGTTTGGGGGGCTCTTTTGTTTGCATAATACTTCATGGACATTATGCTGTATGGCAGACCATGGGGGTGTATTATGCTGTATGGAGGATCATAGTGGGCACATTATACTGTATGGAGGACTATGGGGGTGTATTATTCTGCATGGAGGACCATGGGGGTGTATTATGCTGCATGGAGGATCATGGGGTGCATTATGCTGTGTGGAGGACCACGGGGGGTGCATTATACTGTATGGAGGATCATGGTGGGTGCATTATATTGAGTGGAGAACCATGGGGAGTGCATTATGTTCTATGGAGAACTATGAGGAGTGATTATACGATATGGAGGATTATGGGGAGTGCATTATACTATATGGAAAGCTATGTGGGGCCATTATAATATGTGGGGGTCTATTATACTGTATGCAAGCAATTATACAGTGTGAAGGTTTGTGTGGGGTCCTTCATACTGTGTGGGGGCCATTATACTGTTTGGAGGGCTAGTGGGGGCCATTATACTGCATGGAGGGCTGTGTGGGGCTCACAGTTCTGGGATCATACTGTGTTCGGGTCACCATACTTTGCCTTGGGAGTTGAGGTGGGGTACAGTAGGGTCATTATATTGTGCATGTGGAGGAATTCACCATGGGGGTATCATTCTGTGTTTGTGGGGCACTTTTGTTTGAATAATACTTCATGGGGCAATGAAAGAGGAATCTAAGACTTCAGGAGGAGGAAAATTACTATGTAAAGGCTGGAAAGTTGTGAGACATGCTCTTCTGTGAGCCCAACAATTATTTAATTTTTTTTTTGGGAGGGGGCCCAATTAGAACTTCTGCTTTGTGGCCCCATGATTTTGTAGCGCCCCGAGGGTTCGGTCGCTACAGAGGTATTGCATCTCACCCAGAGGTGTGATATCTCACTTCCAGGTAAGGATGGAGTGTGGCCCAGGACCCTAACACCCACATGCACTACACCACATTTCCGGGGGGCAGGGCGACAATGCTCCCAAGAGTGAGCACAACTGCCCCTGTCCCTGGCTGGAGTAGGGGGAGTGAACACCTAGAAAGGGGGGAACCCGGTAGTGTGTGCGTGGGGAGAGCAGATTCTGGGTGCACTAAAAAGTAGGAGTATATAAGGTGGACACCATCTTAGAGTCAAGGCGAAGGAGAAAGAGAGCAGAGAGAGAAGGAGACTGGGAGCAGGGGCTCTGTACGAGCTCTGCTCCGTGGGCAGGCCAAGTCACAAGGCCTGGGCCTGGAGGAGCGCAAAAGGAAAGGAGAGGAATGGAGGAGGCTCCAGGAGTGGAGTGAAGGGACCCCAGGGGTGCCGACCGGCCAGTCGCCACCATACGCCCGCCGCTACCAGAGTAGTGGAGTCAGGCCGAGAAAGGGAACCGGATCCCTCATCTAGTGGAGGAGAGCAACTACTCTCAGCTATTAACCGGAGGCCGTGGCATTGTTGTGTTACGGCCCCTCACTACACCCGTTAGGAAGGCACCATATAGGACCCAGGGAAACGGAACAAACGTTTGCCCGCCAAGGCCCGAAGCAGCTGAACAGAAACATGGTCAATTGTGGGGTACGACGGGCCAGAGAAAGGACACACGAAGGGGGTCCTGAAAAGCATTCCAAAGGTACCTGGGAGTTGGCCGAGCCCCTCACCTGGCGAGCACAGTACGACGTGGGCAGCCATTACCTGCAGAAGTGGCTTGGAGTGTAAAACTGTGAGTAAAGACCCTGAACTGCATCACTGGACTCTGAGTCATTACTGTTGCTCCCGCGCACCATCACCCCCACCATCTGCACTCACTGCCCTGAGGCTATACTCCTCCCGTGGAGAGTTATACTACCCTCTGCTGCGCACACAACATCAGCCTCAGCGGTCCGCCCCGCAGAGGCGCTTCTCAGTGACCGCAATCCACGGGTGGCGTAGTCGGACATTTAAACATTAAAAACCAAGTAAACAGATCCGCCACTGGTTTGACCACCCTGAGCCATGGGACCGGGTCGCCGCCACAGAGACTACAACCCCTGATATTACACAGAGACACGGCTCCGGTTATTTCCCCCAACACACGGCCCAGGGGGCGTGTCAATTTCTATGTACACCCCTGCATGGAGCTTACAATTCATATAACACTAGGCAGTGCTTCGCTCAGCAAGAGAAGAGGCAGAGATAAGTGCATCTTTGCTTCTGTTCTCCTGCAGTGTCAGTCTTGCCGGCTGTGCTTCCTAGTGTTATTTATAGTTCCATCAGCGATTGTGGTGGCAGAATCAATCAGGCGTGTACTACTGACTGGACCTGCACTCTGCATTTTCTCATGTTCTTCTGGGACTGGGATCTGACATGCTTACTTTTACAGACTTTAGGCTTATAATCTATACTGTGTCCTAACAGCTGCTGTTCAGCGTCCGGATCTTACTACACAGTCTGAAAGTGACATTTGACCACTGAGGTTGGACAGCAGCGCCTGTCAGGAAACAATACAGTAGCTGTGCTGCAAACCCAGGAGAAGTGTTCACATAGACAACACTATAGCACTGGTCACTGGTGACCCACAGGCCAGAGTTTGACGTGTGCTCTAGCATGAGAGAATCTTATCACAGGTGCGGAGAAGATGGAGAACTTAATTTCTTCATCTTCTCCATTGTCTCTGTGAGAGTACATTGGACTGCACTCAGATGACAACCGAGTGCAGTACAGTGTTTTACACGTACTCATAGACTTGTATAGGTCCTTATTGTCCGTTTTGCGGAGAGACTCGCAGCACGCTGTGATTGTTTTGTCATGCTGAATCACAGATCTGGACTGCCCCATAGTATCACCATAAGTCGAGTGCTGAGCACTTGGCCGTGTTATACGTTAATGTGAGCGAGCCCATAAGCTGCATTAGTCAGGTGACTTGTATGACGTATCATTGTATGTTTTTCTGATGGTACTCTGCTCAAGTCACCTGACCGCTGCAGCTTATTTCAAAATGTAATGGTTGTGCGTCTAGAGATCACATTAACATTATCACTTCTGGTGCCAGCGCACACCACAAAGCGGCCTGTGCAGGATCCTGATGAGTGACAGCAGGCATCAATGATTTAATTATTTTTAGTAAATCCAAGCCGCCATGTAATATTACTTTTAGCCCAGACAACAGTGTTGAAGGAGTGTTCTCAAGTTTAAAAAATATCATTTATCCATGGGATAATTTTCGGACCTCTGGGGTCTGACTGCCATGGCCCCCACCAATCCCAAGAATCAGGATTCTGAATGGAGAGGAGGTCAATCATGTGCATCACCATTCCATTCATTCTTAATGGAAGCGCCAGAGATTGCTGAGCACAGTGCTTGGCTGATGTCCTATTAAAATGAATGGAGCATTAGTACACATGCTCAACCTCCGCTTCATTCAGCCCGGGCATTCGTGTGTACGTTCACATCATCCGTTTGCTGTCCATGTGGCTTCCATGTGACACATACCAGAATAGAATGCAGAATAGAAATTTCAGATGTTTAGGTGCTAAAGATGCGCAAAAATATAGATAAATAGATATTTATTTACCCCATAACTATTTATTTATCTATCTACCTCATATCCTCATATCTAGCTATCTAAATAAAAAAATTGGAGGCAGCATGCCATTCAGAGTGTAAAAAAGTACTGTCTAATGGCTAATCATAGCGACGTTAAGGTTCTGTAGGACATGGTTCCCCAACTCCAGTCCTCAAGGCCCACCAACAGGTCATGTTTTCAGGCTTTCCTTAGTATTGCACAGGTGATAATTACATCACATGCACAGGCAATAATTCCATCATCTGTGCAATACTAAGGAAATCCTGAAAACATGACCTGTTCGTGGGCCTTGAGGACTGGAGTTGGGGAACCCTGCTGTAGGAGAAAGGTTCTCACTAAAGAACCAAAACGTCGCTATGATGGGTCATTAAACAGCACTTTTTTCAGTCTGAGTGATGTGCTGCCTCCAATTTTTGGAATTACACTGCTCAAAAAAATAAAGGGAACACTTAAACAACAGAATATAACTCCAAGTGCATTGGTGTAACATTAGTGACAGTGCAGTGATTTTATTAATTAGTATGGTGGTATTTAGCAGCAATATATGGTCATTGTGTGGTGTTACTTGTCTCTTGCATGTAGTATTATTGTTATATTGGTCTTGGTATAGCGGGTTTTGTTAAGTAACAGGATGGTAGTGATATTTAGACACTATGTGGTAGTATTATATGGTGTGTGACAACATTATTTTGCCCTTGTATATGGTATTATTGGTAAGATTAATCTTGGTATAGTTATATTTGCTCAGTTAAAGTATAGTCATATACACTGCTCAAAAAAATAAAGGGAGCACTTAAACAACAGAATATAACTCCAAGTAAATCAAACTTCTGTGAAATCAAACTGTCCACTTAGGAAGCGACACTGATTGACAATCAATTTCACATGCTGTTGTGCAAATGGAATAGACAATAGATGGAAATTATTGGCAATTATCAAGCCACCCTCAATAAAAGAGTGGTTCTTCAGGTGGGGACCACAGACTACATCTTAGTACCAATGCTTTCTGGCTGATGTTTTGGTCACTTTTGAATGTTGGTTGTGCTTTCACACTCGTGGTAGCATGAGACGAACTCTACAACCCACAGAAGTTGCTCAGGTAGTGCAGCTCATCCAGGATGGCACATCAATGAGAGCTATGGCAAGAAGGTTCGCTGTGTCTGTCGGCGTCGTGTTCAGAAGTAGTGTTGAGCCACCCCCGTAGTGTTCGAGTTCGGTTCGGTTCGTCGAACACCCGTGTGTTCGCCGAACTGTTCGTCGAACTGTTCGTCGAACACCTTCGAACACCGTTAAAACCAATGGCAGGCAAACAAAAACACATAGAAACACATAGAAAACACCTTCAAAGGTGTCCAAAAGCTGACAAACTGCTCAGAAGACACAACTAACACATGGAAAAGTGACAAGTACATATAGTCATGCGAAAAGAAAAGAGGTGGAGGAGTAAAAGGAGGGGGAGACACAGATATAGGCATGTCATGCCCTTCTAAAATCCAAAAAGTGAGAAGCCGAGACGGCCAGTCCGCTCCTGCCCGTGCCACCTCCGTGTCGCCGGGTTTGTGCCAGAGCCGCGGTGAACCCTGACGGCCAGCCCCCCTCTCCCAATACTGGTGCCTGTCCGCTGGTGGGTCGAGAGAGCCCCCCTGTGGTGGAGGCAGCTCTAAGCTTTTTAATTTAAATTGTCCCTCTAATTTGAATGAATAAACTTTAAATCCATTTACAAGGATCTATTGGAGGGCAAGTCTCATGCCAGCAGCCGCGTAATTCCAGCTCCAGTAGCGTCCACTAAAGCTGCTGCAGTTAAAAAGCTTTTATAAGGATCGAGCTCGGCTGTCCACCGCAAGGCATCCTAGTGCCAGTCCCAGCCCCTATGCCTTGGGGTGCCTCCTGATGCTCTTCACTAAGTATCCCGTGGTCCCGAAGCATTTCCTTTGAAAAAATTAAGTGTCCAAACTACAGGTGGTGTAGCTTGCTTAACAGCCGGGATAATCCGCTGACTAGCAGACACTGCTACTAGGCACAAAGTATTTCCTGGGCTAGATGCAGTTAAAAATTTGTAAGTAGATACTCTCGTTGGATGCTGAGAAAGCATTCCATAGAGTCTCCTGGCACGCCATATATGATTCTCTTAAAAAGCTTGGGGTAGGGGTCTAGGGGACCCTTTTATAGCCAAAATCACGGCCCTGTATCACAATACGTCACCTAGGCTGAAGATAAATGGAACTGTAGCACCGAGGGCTCGGTTGCTACAGACGTATTGCACCTCACCCAGAGGTGTGATATCTCACTCTCAGATAAGGATGGAGTGTGGATCAGGACCCGACACCTGCATGCATTACACCACATTGCCGTGGGGCAGGGCGACCAATATGCCCCTGAGATGGGCACGACAGTCCCTGTCCCTGGCTGGAGTGGGGGGAGGGAACACTGAGGAAGGGGAACCCTGCAGTGCAGGAGCAGGGAGGAAGCAGTTCCTGGGTGCATTGAGAAGGGAGTATAAAAGGTGGGCACCATCTTAGTTCAGTGCAGAGAAGTCTGAGCAGAAGTGGCAGGGAGCAGGGGCTCTGCATGAGCTCTGCTCCGGAGGCGGGCCTAGTAACAGAGGCCCAGGCCTGCAAGAGGGAGAAGGAAGGAAGAGGAGCGGAGAAGGCTCCAGGAACGAGGAATGAAGGGATCCCAGGGGTGCGGACGGGCGAGTCGCCACCGCACGCCCGAATCCACCTGCGTGGAGGGGTCAGGCCAAAGGGGGAGACCGGTCCCCGAACTAGTGGAGGCAGGAAACGACCCTCAGCTAGAAACCGGAGGCTCTGACATTTTATGTGGCGCAGCCCCTTGCTCCACCCGCTAGGAAGGCACCACATAGGGTCAGGGAAACTGGCGCCAAGTTTACCAAGAGGAGGCCCGAGGCAGCCGGACAGAAGTGTTGGTAAGAAAGGCCAGACAAAGGACACACAAAGGGGGTCCTGTGAAGCGCTCCAAAGTTATCTGGGAGTTGTCTGAGCCCCTCACCTGGTGAGCACAGTACGACGTGGGCAGCCGTTACCTGCAGACGTGGTCTGGATAATAAGAACTGTGAGTAAAGGCCCTGAACTGCATCACTGACTCCGTGTCGTTACTGCTGCTGCCCTGCACCATCACCCCCATCCTCCGCATACACTGCCCTGAGGCTATACTCCTCCCGTGGGGAGTTATGCTACGCTCTGCTGCACCCACAACACCAGCCTTAGCGGTCTGCCCTGTAGCGGCGGTTCACTCTGACCGCAATCCACGGGTGGCGTAGTCGGACATTTAAACATCAAAACCACATAAATAGTTCCGCCACTGGTTTGACCGCCCTGAGCCACGGAACCGGATCGCCGCCACGAAGACTACAACCACCAGCATCCACCAAAAAGGGTCCGGCTCCGGGTGTCCCAAGGCCCAGGGGGCGCGTCAGAACATTTTCATCACCTTTCACAATCACCAATGGGACAAGGCAGGGATGTTCTCTGTCCCCTCTCTTATACATCCTAGTGACGGAGCACCTGCTCTCATCAATTCGCCATAACCCCAATATTAGGTGGATTGAGGTGGGAGGCACCGAGTACAAGTGCTCTCTATTTGCTGATGATGTCCTAGTATATATCACTCAATCACATATATCCATCCATGCTGTTATGGCTGAAATAGATCACTTTGTTACATGGTCAAATTTTAAAATCAATGCAGCGAAGTCTGAGGCCCTCGATGTCTCCCTCCCCAAATCCATATAGGATTCCATCCAGTCCAACTTTCCCTTTGCCTGGCCCTCACAGGGTATCAAATACTTAGGAATTCCTATTCATAGAGACCTCTCCCATCTATGTTATCTTAATTTTGGGCCCTTTATTGAACAACTCCATACAGACCACGGTTGGCAAGTTAGAACTGTAAGATTCACTACGTGAACCACTGGTGTTTTGTGGAAAAGCACATGTACACTGTGTTCCAAATTATTATGCAAAAAGTGTTTAGGAGTGATAAGGGAAGAATTTGTTTGTTTGTCAGTTAAACTCATTGATGGTGATGTGTGTCAGGGCTCTTTATATCACTGTAAGCAATTGCAGACACCAGTGCTAATTAGTTTGTCAGGTGTGTCCAATGAAAGGCAAGACTACTTAAGAAGGCTCTCTCACATTATTCAGCAGCCTACATTTTCTGCCAAAATGGGAAAGAAAAAGGATGTGTCGGCTGCTGAGAAGCAACAAATTGTGGAGAGTTTAGGTCAAGGCATGACTACAATCAACATTGTGCGATGATCAGGATGAAGTGTCTTGGCAATCAAGAAGTATGTAGCTGATTCACAGTACACACGTGTGCGTGCTGATAAGGGCAAATTGAGGACTCTTTCCTACAGGCAATTACGTCAGGTTGAAAGAGCAGCGGCAAAAAAGCCTTGTCATAGCAGCAGACAAGTTTTTGAAGCTGCTTGTGCCTCCAACGTCCCCCGAACAACAAGATGCAGGGTCCTTCAGAGGTTTGCAGCTGTGCATACGCCATCCTGTCGACCTCCTCTATCCACTTCACACAAGCAGAAACGGCTCCAGTGGGCCAAACATTACATGAAGACTGATTTCAAAACTGTTTTGTTCACGGATGAGTGCCGTGCAGCGCTCGATGGTCCAGATGGATGGAGTGGAGGATGGCTGGTTGATGGACACCCCACGCAAACACGGCTACAGCGCCAACAAGGAGGAGGTGGAGTAATGTTTTGGGCTGGAATCATGGGGAGAGAGATTGTCGGCCCCTTTAGGATCCCTGAAGGCGCTAAAGATGAACTCCATAATGTATGTGGATTTTCTCAAACAGCACTTCCTGCCATGGTTCAAGAAGAAGAACCGTGTATTTCACAGCAAGATCATTTTTCTGCATGATAATGCACCATCTCATGCTGCACATAAAACATCTGCATCTCTGGCTGATATGGGCATAAAAGGGGACAAACTTATGGTGTGACCCCCATGCTCCCCTGACCTCTACCCCATTCAGAACCTTTGGAGCATCATTAAAAGGAGTGTCTATGATGGCGGGAGGCAGTTCACATCTAAGCAACAGCTCTGGGAGGGTATTCTGTCCTCATGCAAAACAATTGAAGCAGAAACCATCCAAAACCTGACAAATTCAATGGACGAGAGAGTTCAGAAGCTCCTTTCGAACAAGGGGTCCTATGTGAAAATGTAACATCACCTAGAATAAAGTTTTGAGTTGAAAACTGTTTGATTTCAGTTTCTAACAACCTGCTAATGCTTATAATTTCAAAAATGACCATTTTTTTGGTCTTTATTAAAATGAAAAGGTTGATCGAAAAGTTTGGGGGATCTAAGAGTGTGGCAACCCAGTAGTCATGATTACTTCGAATTCTGACAATATGAGGGTCATGCTGCAGGTAGTGCAGCAAGAAGGCACTTATGTGTCTTGCGCATCTCGGAGCCCCAAAATTATTTTCCGGGCTAGATGCAGCTAAAAATTATTTTTAATTTTAAATCTGGTGGAGCTTATTATAGATGGCCTAATAGGATCAGTGCTGCACACTGCTACAAAGCCCAAATTATTTTCCAGTCAAGATACAGATAAACATGATTAGTAATTTGAAAGCTTAAAACGGTTGGTAGGGTGATTTTAAACAATCATCAAGCTTTTACTCTCCCCAGGATGACACAGGAGTAGAAAAGTCGTTTCGGATCCATGATTTGTTCATCTTTATGAACGTGAGTCTGTCTACATTATCAGTGGAGAGCCGCGTGCGCTTATCTGTCAGCACACCACCAGCAGCGCTGAACACACGTTCAGACAGAACGCTGGCTGCGGGGCATGACAAGATCTCCAAGGCGTAAGTGGCTAGCTCCGGCCATTTATCCAGATTGGAAGCCCAAAAAGAGCAAGGGTCCAGTGACACAGTCGTGGCTTCAATGTTTACTTGGAGATACTCCTGTACCATCGTCTCTAGGCATTGACTATGTGTCAGACTTCTTGTCTCCTGTGGCCTTGCAAAGGATGGGCTAAAAAAGTGGTGAAATGATTCCGCAAAATTGATGTTACCACCAGATACTGTGGTTCTGTTACGGTTTGAGTGCTGAACACTTGACGGTCCCACGGTTGGCAAGTTGGAACTGTGAGATTCACTACGTGCACCACTGGTATTTTGTGGAAAAGCACATGTAAGATTCTGCAACAGTCTCTGCTGATACTCCTGCATGCGTGCATCCCTTTCTATGGCAGGAATAATTTCTGCAAATTTACTTTTGTACCGGGGATCTAACAGTGTGGCAACCCAGTAGTCAGGATTATTTCTAATTCTCACAATTCGAGGGTCATGTTGCAGGTAGTGCAGCAAGAAGGCACTCATGTGTGTTGCGCATCCAGGAGCACCAAGTCCCTGTTGTGTTGGTGGCGAGGTAACAATCATGCTTCCTTCCTCTGTCCTCTCCCCCCAACCTCGCACAACAGAAATGTGATCAAGGTCTCCCTCATCTGATGAGTCTTCCATCAGTTCGTCCTCCACTTCTTCCTGGGCTCATGCACCTTCCTCACTAGTTTGGCTGCTACCATGCGCCCTGGTAAAACCATCTCCCCCACCCTCACATGCCTGCCGCCTTGGTGCTGCCAACCGTCTGGACCTTGCAGATGTTAGCCCTTCCGCATACAACTCCTCCTCCTCTACTTCCTCCACCTCCTCTTGTGCCACCACCTGACTCCGAATTCTGTTTAACATGTGCTCCAGCATGTAAATCACCGGAATAGTCATGCTGATAATGGCATCGTCAGCACTAAACATCTTCGTCGCCATTTCAAAACTGTGCAGAAGGGTGCATAGGTCCCTGATCTGAGACCACTCCTCCAGCGTGATTTGCCCCACCTCTGAATCTCGTTGGCCCAGGCTATACGTCAGAACGTATTGCACCAGGGCTTGTCGGTGCTGCCACAGTCGCTGCAACATGTGCAGAGTTGAATTCCACCGGGTAGGCACATCGCATTTTAGCCGGTGAAGTGGCAGGCCCAACGACTTCTGTAGAGATGTAAGTCGCTGAGCTGCGGGATGCGAACGGCGGAAGTGAGCACACAGCGACCGTGCCCTCTGCAGAAGGCCATCTAGTCTGGGATAGTGGGCTAAAAATTGCTGGACAACCAGGTTCAACACGTGAGCCATACAAGGCACGTGTGTGACATTGCCCCGGCGAAGGGCCGCACCCAGGTTTGCAGCATTGTCGCACACGGCCTTCCCTGGTTTCAGGTCCAGTGGAGACAACCATTCATGAAATTGGTTCTCCAGAGCTGACCACAACTCCTCAGCTGTGTGACTCACATTTCCCAGACATTTCAATGTAAAAACCGCCTGATGACGTTGAGCCCTACTGCCAGCATAGTAAGGAGGTGTGCAGGATCCCTTCTGCGCAGTTAGAAAGCTTGTGGCATGACCAGACAGGCTTTGGGTGCAGGTGGAAGACCGAGAGGAGGTTGAGGAGGCAGAAGCAGTGGAGGAAAAATGACATAAAGAGGATTGACGCACAACTCGTGGGGACGGCAAGACTTGGACAGCAGCCCCTTGTCCTGCTGTCACCATAGTTACCCAGTGCCCAGTCAGCGACATGTAACGCCCCTGTCCATGCCTACTCGTCCAAGTGTCTGTGGTGAAATGCACCCTGTCACACACAGAGTTTCTCAAAGAAGCGGTGATGTTGTGTGCGACATGCTGGTGGAGCGCAGGCACACCTTTCTTTGAGAAGTAGTGCCGACTGGGCATCTGGTATTGGGGCACTGCGACGGACATAAGGTCTCGAAAATCCTCTGTGTCCACCAGGCGGAAAGGCAGCATTTCTGTAGCCAAGAGCTTGCAGATGGTGAAATTCAACCTCTTAGCTTTCTCATGGCTAGGAGGAAATGGTCTTTTACTTGTCCACATCTGAGGGACCGAGGGCTGGCTATTGTGCTTAGACGGGGTTGATAAGGGTGTCCCCGGCAAACTGCCAGTCTGTGAGGAAGATGCAGGCGGACATGTTAGGTTGCCTTGATCCAAAGGTGGTGCTATCGATGTCGGACAGCGCTCAAGACCAGCTGGTGTTATCACCTCCAAAGAAAATGATGACCTGCCAATCACGCTGGCTGTTGCGGGTAAAGAGGTGGCAGGTCTGCGCCCCAAAACAGGTGTGACTGCTGTCCCCCCAGTCACAGAGGATGAAGAGGCCGCGGATGCACAAGATATGGCAGATGGTGGTTGGCCCGGCCGGCTAGACCGCATTGTAGCACACTGAGCTTCCCACTGCAACTTATGCTTCATGTCCATGTGCCGGTTCATGCATGAAGTACTCAAACTATGTATTTTTTGGCCTCTACTTAGCTTTTGCTGACAAATGTTACAGATAACACGAGTTGGGTCATCTTTATCGATCTGAAAAAATGCCCAGGCTATGCAAGGCTTAGCACCCATGCGACCTGAAGAGCCACCACGACTTGTGGTGAGAGGCAGAGTTGTGTTTGAGGATGCAGTTGTTGACGTGCTTCCAGTACTACGTCTCTGTCCAGGAAGGCGCAACCTGACCTCGTCGTCACTAGCATCTTCCTCCACCTCCTCTGCTGACCTCATCTCTTGGCTGACTGTGGGTTGACAGTAAGTGGGATCTCCGACCTCATCATCATCACCCTGTGCGTTATCACACCCGTCGTCCTCAGAGCCAACCTGTTCCTGCCCTGACAAAAAACTAAAGTTGTCGCTCCAATCAGGTATTTGAGTCTTATCATCGTCTTCCTCATTGTCTCCACCAACAGGAGTTACAGTTTGGGAATGAGGGTCTACATTATGGTCAGAACCTTCTGCGTCTGGTCCTGGATCCGACTCATAAAGATTCTGGGCATCAGTGCAGATCATTTCCTCGTCTGGATTCACAGAAGCGCTGGAGTCGACCTCTGATTCCCAGGCTATAGTATGAGTAAACAGCTCTGCAGACTCAACCATCTGTTCTACCTCATACTCAGACGGGCAGCTGGAGATTTGGGAGCTGTGAGGAAGCAAGTGCGATTTGGGTGACACCTTTGAGGACTGGAGTATTTGTGATGTTGAAGTTGATGTGGAGGAGAGCCCACTTAAAGGAGCACTTGATATCCGTTGAAGCACCTGCTGTTTTTGTGCCTCATCTGGAATTTGTAGCGATTGGCGTGGCCGTAAGAAAGGGATCTTATCACATTGTCCGCTAAAAGAAGTAGACATTTTAGTTTGGCTGGAAGATGGTCTTTCTTCTGCACCTACCCCACGGACACAACCTTTTTTCCCCTTCCCAACACGCCTATTCCCCTTTCCACCAGCAGCAGGCCTTTTTCCACTCATTTTGGTGGTTAACTAATTCACAACTCTGGAGTTGTTTGCACAAAAAAACAATGGATGGTAACCGAGCAGAGCTGAGTGGCCAAACTGTGGTATTAGGCCAAAACTATTGGCTGGGTTAGATGCAGAAAAAAATTATTTTTAATTTGCAACCTGATGGAGGTCAGTATAGATGGACTAATAGACCAAGTCCCACACACCGCTAGAAGCCCAAATATTTTTTCAGAGCTAGATGCAGAAATTTTTTTTATTCAATTTGCAACCTGATGGAGGTCAGTATAGATGGACTAATAGACCAAGTCCCACACACTGCTAGAAGCCCAAATATTTTTTCAGAGCTAGATGCAGAAAAAAATTATTTTTAATTTGCAACCTGATGGAGGTCAGTATAGATGGACTAATAGACCAAGTCCCACACACCGCTAGAAGCCCAAATATTTTTTCAGAGCTAGATGCAGAAAAAAATTATTTTTAATTTGCAACCTGATGGAGGTCAGTATAGATGGACTAATAGACCAAGTCCCACACACCGCTAGAAGCCCAAATATTTTTTCAGAGCTAGATGCAGAAAATTTTTTTATTCAATTTGCAACCTGATGGAGGTCAGTATAGATGGACTAATAGACCAAGTCCCACACACTGCTAGAAGCCCAAATATTTTTTCAGAGCTAGATGCAGAAAAAAATTATTTTTAATTTGCAACCTGATGGAGGTCAGTATAGATGGACTAATAGACCAAGTCCCACACACTGCTAGAAGCCCAAATATTTTTTCAGAGCTAGATGCAGAAAAAAATTATTTTTAATTTGCAACCTGATGGAGGTCAGTATAGATGGACTAATAGACCAAGTCCCACACACCGCTAGAAGCCCAAATATTTTTTCAGAGCTAGATGCAGAAAATTTTTTTATTCAATTTGCAACCTGATGGAGGTCAGTATAGATGGACTAATAGACCAAGTCCCACACACTGCTAGAAGCCCAAATATTTTTTCAGAGCTAGATGCAGAAAAAAATTATTTTTAATTTGCAACCTGATGGAGGTCAGTATAGATGGACTAATAGACCAAGTCCCACACACTGCTAGAAGCCCAAATATTTTTTCAGAGCTAGATGCAGAAAAAAATTATTTTTAATTTGCAACCTGATGGAGGTCAGTATAGATGGACTAATAGAACAAGTCCCACACGCTGCTAGAAGCCCAAATATTTTTTCAGAGATAAATGAAGAAAAAAATTATTTTTAATTTGCAACCTGATGGAGGTCAGTATAGATGGACTAATAGACCAAGTCCCACACACTGCTAGAAGCCCAAATATTTTTTCAGAGCTAGATGCAGAAAAAAATTATTTTTAATTTGCAACCTGATGGAGGTCAGTATAGATGGACTAATAGACCAAGTCCCACACACTGCTAGAAGCCCAAATATTTTTTCAGAGCTAGATGCAGAAAAAAATTATATTCAGTTTGCAACCTGATGGAGGTCAGTATAGATGGACTAATAGAATGATGCTATGCCCAAAAGATTTTACTTCACTAGGTGCAGTAAAAAAATTGGTATTCTATACACAGGTGGTATATCTTGCAACACAGATAGGCTACTCCACTGACTAACACACTCTGCAATAGGCCAAAAAGGATTAGCTTTGCTAGATTCAGCCAAATGCTGTGAAAAAAACTTGCACAGCACTGGCACAGACCTGCCTGGCAAAAACTGATAGGAACTGATGTAACCTAGTCCTGAAAAGGACTCCAATTACAATTAGTCTTTACTCCCACAATCTATCTATTTAAGAGCACAGACCTGCCTGATAAAAGTCGTAGGAAATGCTGTAACCTAGTCCTTAAAAGGACTGCAATCACAACTATTCCCTACTCCCAAGCTATCTGTATATTTGTGCGAAAATTGGCTTGAAATGAACAAGGTATAGCGCACACAGCAACAGCGGTGCCGTCTAACACGCAGCTGCAGCAGTGAGAAAATGGTGGCGACGGGGAAAATGGCTTGGTCTTATAGGGCAAGGACATGTGACATACACTGCCAATCACACATGCCCTTGCTTGTGTGAAAAAAAGCACTTCGCTCCGTGTGTGCGCTGCTGATAGGCTGACAGATTGCACCTCCCCACTGCAAATGCGGGAAAGAGAAAAAAAAATGGAGATCTTCATTGTTCCTGCAGAGATCCATCCCCTGCCCCTCCCCCCGCCCCGCTGTACACTCAAACTGCGTATTAACATTAATTTTCATCATTACTGAGAAAAAATCCAGTTATGATTTTGGTGCACGAACAGTTATCGAACATAACCTCGAACAGCCGAATTTTTCTCAAATTGTTCGTGTTCGCCGACCGGCTCGAACACCGCCCAAAACAGCTCGAATTTGAGATTGGCGAACAGTTCGAGTAGAACAACGCTCATCTCTATTCAGAAGTTGAAGGCGCTACCAGGAGACAGGCCAGTACACCTGGAGACATGGAGGGGGCTGTAGGAGGGCAACAACTCAGCAGCAGGACTGCTACCTCCACCTTTGTGCAAGGAGGAACAGGAGGAGCACTGCCAGTGCCCTGCAAAATGACCTCCAGCAGGCCACAAATGTGCATGTGTCTGCACAAACGGTTCGAAACCAACTCCATGAGGGTGGTATGAGGGCCTGACGTCCACAGATGGGGGTTGTGCTCACAGCCCAACACCATGCAGGAGGCTTGGCATTTGACACAGAACACCAGGATTGGCAAAGTCGCCACTGGCGCCCTGTGCTCTTCACAGATGAAAGCAGGTTCACACTGAGCAGATGTGACAGACATGACAGAGTCTGGAGATGCCGTGGAGAGTGATCTGCTGCCTGCAACATCCTTCAACATGACCGGTTAGGCAGTGGGTCAGTAATGGTGTGGGGTGGCATTTCTTTGGAGGGCCGCACAGCCCTCCATGTGCTCGCCAGAGGTAGCCTGACTGCCATTAGGTACCGAGATAAGATCCTCAGACCCCTTGTGAGACCATATGCTGGTGCGGTTTGCCCTGCGTTCCTCCTAATGCAGGACAATGCCAGACCTCATGTGGCTGGAGTGAGTCAGCAGTTCCTGCAAGATGAAGGCATTGAAGCTCTAGACTGGCCCGTCCGTTCCCCAGACCTGAATCCGATTGAGCACATCTGGGACATCATGTCTCGCTCCATCCACCAACATCACGTTGCACCACAGAATGTCCAGGAGTTGGCGGATGCTTTAGTCCAGGTCTGGGAGGAGATCCCACAGGAGACCATCCGCAACCTCATCAGGAGCATGCCCAGGCATTGTAGGGAGGTCATAGAGGCACGTGGAGGTCACACACAATACTGAGCCTCATTTTGATTTGTTTTAAGGACATTACATCAAAGTTGGATCAGCCTGTAGTGTGTTTTTCCACTTTAATTTTGGGTCTGACTCCTAATCCAGGCCTACATTGGTTAATAAATTTGATTTCCATTGATGATTTTTGTCTGATTTTGTTGTCAGCACATTCAACTTTGTACAGAACAAAGTATTCAATGAGAATATTTCATTCATTCAGATCTAGGATGTGTTATTTGAGTGTTCCCTGTATTTTTTTGAGCAGTGTATATTGAAGGTTGGTCTGTACCAGGGAGGCTTTGCACCCAAGGACAAGGTGCTAGTGCTGCTTTTGTTTTTTATTTATCTATCTATTTATCTATCTATCTACCTACCCCATTGTGGTAACCTCATATGGTGTACGATACAGTAGATGGTTGTACTCCTGGCAGTGTATAATGTGCCTCAAGGTGGCCAAGCTTTCTGCCAGGATGAGCCACTTCACCTCTCAAATTACATGCACACAAAGTTCCACAATATAAGGTTTGCACAGTAGCTGCCTCTTTAAATAGAGGATGATGGTGGTGATAGTAATTTGTGCAACTAAGCCCAAATCATGAAGAAGCCGTATGAACTTAGCATAACAGTCTCTTTACTAATGATAAAGGGGCAAATAATTATTTACAAATAGTAGGGAATTGGTGTTCAGGTTTACATTCGCAGTTGAAGATTGACTAATACATGTAGACAGGCAGATCTCTGTGGGACACTCGTTTCATCAAATCAGAATATTTCTTCCTTAGAGCTGTGCTATGCTTCTGCCATGAGATAATTTTCCTTCTAGAGGTGCAATAGGAATTTTCCTAATATGAAGGCTGTCAGCTCCCCTTATTTTATTAGCCCCTTTTTGACCCAGCAGTCAGGGGGAAGAAACCCCTTTTCCTACAAAATGGCTTCCTCTTCTCATTCTTCTGACAAAATGTCTGACCTTCAACTGTCGCCTCAATTCTTAACTACCTCACAGGATTTAGCATCTCTCACTCACATATGACTCTTACAGCTGTACTCACTGGCTGACTGCCCAGGGGCATTTGTTCCAGAAGCTTCTGCATACTAATCAGAGCACGGTCACATGATCGAGCCTATGAGGGGAAGATTAACCCTTTTTGTGCCTGTCAGCAGGTCTCACAATGTGTTTACAATATGCAGTTTATACAAAAATCACAGCATTTGTGCGGAACACACTATACATCTGGTATCCCAAGGAAATGGCCAGTTCGTGGGATATCACGTTTCACCTCTTGAAGTGTGTCGTCCCCAACTCACTTGCATCTGTAAAACAGAAGGAAACAGCATACATTTATTTATAAACACATTCAATACATACTGTTGCTTAAAATTTTCTTGGATTCCTGAATACCTGTGAAGAAACATAAAACTATGCAACATCTGAATACAAAGGTAAAAACACATAAACATAATAAAAGAGTCCTTTTAGTCTTAGAGTAGGTTTTTGTAGGAACAACTCCCACTAAGTGGGGAACGTGATAACAGCTAGCCCGCTATAATTTCTTTGCTTGGTTCCCGGGTGCAATTGGGGCACACGGACCATAAAGAAACTTTCTGCTCTTTTTTTTTTTAGGAGGGCTAGGAAACAGTGTGTCAGTAATAAAGCTCTCATAAGCCACGGAGTCTCTCTTATTATGTAGTACTAGTATGTCTCTATTGGAGGCACACATGCAAAGTCTCTCCCATTTAGATAATCAGTGACCAACTAGTCCTGGTAGCGAGCGGGTAACTGTCCATTGGTCGCTCGTTCAGATCTCCACAGAGCAGGTACTGCCCTTTCTTGGATGGATGATGCTCAGGGCTCCTCGACCATAGAAGTCATCTCCCGATAATCTACTGTAGGAGCTACATCAATATTCTCTAGTGGAAAAGGAGGCGCTTGCATAATAAACTGAAGAAAGGGCGCATGAGGCCATACAAGAGGGGTGGTGGAGGTTCTGGAAGTCTCTACTGTTGCAATAGGAGTAGAAACTGGCAGGATGACAACTTCCAGGGTTATGCAAGTGTTAATATGGTGATGATGGATCACCTTTTCTTGCTCAGTATCTTCTCTGGCAATTCTGTACACTTCCACCCTTGGGAACAGGATACTGGTGATGATGTAGGGTAGGATTCCCACTGGTCACACAGCTTGTGGGAGCGGTGGTTCATTTTAGCCCAAACTCTGTCTCCAAACTGTAAGGGTTTGGCCTTGGCTATCACATTGAAATCATCCTCCTGCCTTTAGTGTACAGCTTTCATTTGGTCTTCGACAATTTCGTTCTTGGTGGTCTCTAACCCAATCTGTCTGTGGGAGGGGATTATGGCGATCTTCCACTTGGACATTTAGCTGAAGGCCTGCAGGCAGTTCCCTGGATGGCCAAACATCAAGTAATATGGACTGTACCCAGTGGAGCAGTAGATGGTATTGTTGTGCAGGTAAGTTAACTCTTGGAACAACTCAGGCAATTCTTTTCTGTCTTGGGATTGAAAATTATTTTACATATCAATCAAAATTGTATTCATCCTTTCACACAGGCCATTGCATTGGGGATGGTATGCAATTGTGTGAAGTTTCTTGCAGCCATAGAGTGCACACAGTTCTTGGAATAACTCAGACTCAAAGGTTGGACCTTGATCTGTGAGGATCTGTTCGAGATATCCATAAGACCTCATGAAATGTTTCCAAAATATCGTGGCAGTGGTCCGGGCAGTCTGATCTCTGACGGGCACAGCCACAACAAATTTTGTGTAATAGTCCATGGAGCATAGAGATATCTAGTACAGCTGGGTTGCAGTTTCACATGGTCAAGAGCAATGCTCCAGAGGATGGTGAGTTTCAATGGGATGCAGCTGGGTTCTTTGTTACATACCTTCTCGGCTACTTAGAGTACATGAGACACATTCTCGCCACCATTTCTCAATGTCTTGACGCATTCCTATCCATTAAAAGTCTTTTAGCAGCCAAAGTGTCCTGATTGGTTGTGATAGGCCTCTAGGATGAATCTGGCATCTTGTCTGGGTACGACAATTTGATAGACTATTTGAAAGACTCTCTTGTGAGTGTGAGGTTCACAGCGCATTGAACTAACTCTCCTTTGTGGAACTGCAGGCATTTTTCTGTTGCCATAGTCGACAAAGATCTGGATCAGATTGCCTGTAGCCCACGGGTAGTTTTGGGGGTCTAGATTCTAGCAATTTCCATAGGGTTCTGAAGGTTCTGCTCCTCTTCTGGATTTCAGCCCAATCATGGCTCACTGTGGATCTGGGAGCAAGGTTCTGAAATGGCAGTTTATTGGACTCTCTGCACATTCTGTTTGGCGACATAGGAGTAGAAGGTGGGCATTTCTGCTTCTTCCGATTAGTTTTCATCATAAGGGGGAGTTTCTGTTGTGGGCAGCCTGGGCAGGGCATTAGCATTGGCATTTGATTGGCCTACTCGGTACTTCAGAATAATTGGTAGTTGGCCAGGCGGGAGGCCCATCTCTGCTCAAGGGCTCCAAATCTGGCAGTCTGTAACCGACACAATGGGTAGTTGCCGGTGAAAGCGATGAAGGCGGTTGCAGCAGAGTAATAGTTAAATATTTTGGTGACTGCCCACATTAATGCAAGGAATTCCAACTTAAACAAACTGTAATTCTGATATTTTTTTGGGGTTGGCCAGAGGGATCTGCTGGTGTAAGCGATGACTCTTTCTTCGTCATACACCTAGTCCCATATGGCTGACATCTGTATAAAGGTGGAAGGAGACATTGTAGTCCAGATAAGCAAGGCAACAAAATACAGTAACACCATTTCAAAATTCTTGTGACTCAAACAGCATTCCATGAGTCTCTTGAAGGTTCCTGGATCATTGCACAGCTCAAAGGGCATGCAATTAAATTCAAACAAGCCCATGGAGGTAGTGAATGCGGTCTTCTCTTGGTCCTCTGGGGCCATTGGTACTTGACAGTACCCGCTAGTGAGATTTAGGATGGAGAAATAGGTTGCTGATTTCATGGCAGCCAATTATTCTTCTGTTTTGGGTGGGGGGTATGCATCTTTGTGGGTAATGTCCTTAAGTTTTCGATAATCCACACAAAAACGAATACTCCCTTCGTTCTTTTTGATAAGAACAATTTGTTCAGCCCAAGGACTGCGGCTGTCCTTAATCACATCTGCATCTTTAATTTCTTGTATCATCTTCTTGACTGTCTGATACATGGATGGAGGTATAGATCGGTATTTATCTTTGATTGGAGGATGGGAACTAGTGGAAATAGGGTGTTCGATTGTACTGACTCTCCTGAAGTCAAAGGCAAACTTGCTGAAAATATGTTGGTATTCTTTGGCAACTCTAAGTGCTCCATCTTTTTGCATGAGGTGGGTCTCTTCAGTGCCAATGTCAAGTTTGTGCCACCACTCCTTCTGAGTTTCTGGACTTGCGGAAGGTTTTACATGGGTAGAGCATTGGGACACTTGGATGATATCTGATAATTGAGCCTACTCACTTTGGCTACAGTAGTATATTTACACAGGTTCATAGCTTGGTCCCCGCAATTTATGAGACGTACTAGTACTCAACCGTGAGTTACAGTAGCCAAACTTCTTGCAGCCATGATGACTGTATCTTCGTGTTCATTTAATTTGACTAGGACTTCATAGTCCTGACCCTGTAGATCCATCTAGGTTTTGCACCACACCATAGTTTCTGTACGAGGTTTCGGGACTATAGGTCTGTTGTCCATTATCCTGGCAGAGCCAATCTCCCCTCTTGAATTTGTGAATTTCTGATGCCTAACAAGTATGTAAAGCATTTTCTGAATGTTTCTCCTCTTCGTGGGGGATGCAGCATTAAGAGTGTAAGTCATGCCTTCAATTAGTTTGTCAAAACAATTTTGTAGTATGTTCATCCCTAAAACTACAGGAGGGAAATCGTCTTCTCCCGTATTGACTACAATAAGGCCTTGGTCAGATAACACAGTTCTTCCAATTTTTTAAAGTAGCTGCCCAGTGGCCCGCTTAAGGAACAGGTTGTCCATTACTAGCTATAATGTTGAGGTCAATGAAGGTGATTTTTTTCTAACTGGTCTGTTTTCCAGTAACGTTTATATTGTGGTAGCTGGATAGTGGTAACTTGCGAGCCAGTGTTAAGTATTGCTGGAAAAGGGATACCATCTGCTGTGATTGGAATGATGGGGCAATAGCCAACATATTTCAGACCCCAGTCAGGGTCATCTGGACCTATGCATTCTTCTCCCGAGTGTCGGTCCTTGGCCTCAGGAAATTCCAGTTTAAAGGCTGACATTCTCTTTTTATGTGATCACTACGGGTCCATCTGCAGCAAATCGGCCAACCTACGGAATCAAATCTGTCGGTAGGTCTCCTATCTGTCCTGTAGTAGATTTTCCTGGGACTGTAGGGTGGCACAAACTGGATAAAGCAACGACGCTTCTCTTGACTGCTACAACTCCTTTACTTCTTTGCATATGAGTGCAAGGCTTTTGGTTAGTTCTGCAATTTGACTATGAATCTCTTCAGTAGGTTCTTGTACCTGTTGGGGAGCGCACTGAACAACAACAGCTTTGGCACAGGCAAACACAGCACTTTCTTGGTCATTCAACCCTTTACCCCTTGGATTTTGATATGCAACAACAAGTTCTGTATGGATTGGCACAGATCTGGGTGGTGTGCCCGGGCTCAATACTTTTATGGCAGACTCTTTAAAGTTCAGAAAATCACTATCAGGATGTTATAGTGCCTGCAATCTCAATAGTAACAATTGTAACTTGGTAGTATCAGACACTACTCCCTCAATAAATTGTTCCTTTAAAATTTGATCAGCATCAAAAGCTTCAGAGGGATCAGCTTGGTTAAGGGCATATCAGGCTTCCTGTAAACTAAGGGCAAAATCTCTTAAAGATTCATGGAACTGCTGCCTTTTCCCAAAAAATCCCATCTTTAACTTTGACAGGGTTTTTGTTTCAAATGTAGCTCCTAACTTGTCTAGTATGTTCAGCAGTTTTCTTTACACAAGGAGGCCAAGATTTAACTTCCCCAAGTGCAGCGCCCCCTAGCTGACCAATCAATATCTCCACTTTTTGCGCAGGACTCACTGGATACAGTCTGAACATTTTTTCTTTAAAGTCCTTATACGTGTGGAGTTCTGCACTGTAGCTGGGGATCCAGGGTACCCCAAAGTAATAAGGAATTGTTGATGGCATTGCTTGAGCTGTAGGAGTTGATGGGCTAGTCATTTCGCCCTCCTCTTCTGAAGACATGTTTACAGCACTGTATGTATAACGCAGTAGTTCCTCTTACCTTTCCGGCTGCTACACGTCTCTCCCCTTTTTGCTGGGGTACAGCAGAGGAAACTTCAAATTAGGAGAAAAGGACGTCACTTTTTCCATGCACTCTTTGGCAGTTGTGCACTTTTCAGTTAGGCCTCATTTCCAACAGTATTCACTTCTGGGTGCTTGTCCCTGCAGAGCACCGACTCCATATACAAGATATGTTATGTCCCATGATTGGAAAATTTACAGACTATATTGAACTTTTTTACAGTTTCTATGTACTACTGTTTTATTGCATAGCTGTAATGTTCACCTTCCTTGAAGTTTGTCCTTTTCCTCTCCCTGTCTCCTTCTCTTGGCTGTGATGTAATTAACCCCCCCCCCTTCTTCTTCCTGCTTCCCCTCACTCTCCATGTAACCACCATTAGAAGCTCATGTGCTCACAGCCTGTCTCTCAAGAAAAGTCTTTTTACCTGCTGCTATTGTATGCACTCTTACAAGATTTCTGCAAGAAGGAATAAAGTTTCTTCTAAATCTTCACAACGTGCCTGCCTGCAGCCGAGTTAAAGGGAATCTATCACCCCCTGGGACTTTTCAGACCGCTAATATGAGCATACAGGTTATGGAAATGTGAATTACAGAATGTGCCTATATTAGTGGTCTGGTTTCTGTTTAATCGCATTTTTATTAAATGATTTCTGCTGTCGGTACAGGGGAAACAGTGCAGACGGGGGATCCGGCTGGGAACTGCACGTCACAGGGATCTTGTGACGTGCAGGAGAGGTGGGGTAAGTATGATAATAGGGCTAGTAGGTGGGGATTTCTTGGCATCCGTGGGACGCCAAGCTTAGCAGAAATCATTTAATAAAAATGTGATTACACAGAAACCAGACCGCTAATATGGGCCATACAGGTAAGTATAGATTCACATTTCTATAACCTGTTTGCCCATATCAGCAGTCTGAAAAGTCCCAGGGGGTGACTTACTCCCTTTAAAGCTATCTGCGCCCATCGCCCTTGTAAGTAAGGTGAAGAGACAGTCTGGAAACAGTGTCTCACAGCGCCCTATATTTACAGCACAGCCATGGGGACAGAATAAGATATCTGCGCAACAACTTGGAAACCACAGTTCAAATCACAGGGTATTGCAATCATAACAGATCACTGTTTCCAATAAAGCAGCCACTGGGATGTGTACAGTTTCTGAGTGCAACAACAGCTGTGGTGCAGTACAAATTCTTTAAATCAGTAAACAATGATACTTTCTGAGGTAATTTTCTCATCAATTTCCTTCAACATCAAATGTATAGATTAACTCTCTTTTCAATGCTTATAAGGCACGGAGGTAATATCCTGTTCTTGGACCCCACTTTTGTGGTAACCTCTGTGGTGTACGGCAGAGGGTTGTACTCCTGGCAGTGTATAATGGGCCTCACGGTGGCCAAGCTTTCTGTCATGATGAGCAGCCCCCCCCCCCATATTGTGGAACTTTGCATGCATGTAATTTAAGGTTTGCACAGTAGTTGCCTCTATAAGTAGAGGATGATGGTGGTGATTGTAGTTTGTGCAACTAAGCCCCAATCATGAAGAAGCCTATGAACTTAAACATAACAGTCTCTTTACTAATGATAAAGGGGCAAGTAATTATTTACAAACAGTAGGGAATTGGTGTTCAGGTTTACATTCGCAGTTGAAGATTGACTGTGGGACACTTGTTTCATCAAATCAGAATATTTCTTCCTTAGAGCTGTGCTATGCTTCTGCCCCGAGATAATTTTCCTTTTAGGGGTGCAATAGGAATTTTCCTAATACGAATGCTGTCAGCTCCCCTTATTTTATTAGTCCCTCTTTTGACCCAGCAGTCAGGAGGAGGAAACCCCTTTTCCCTCAAAATGGCTTCCTCTCCTCATTCCTCTCACAAACTGTCTGACCTTCCACTGCGGCCTCAATTCTTAATTACCTCACAGGATTTAGTTCCTCCCACTCTCATGTGACTCTTCCAAAAGCTTCTACATACTAAGCAGAGCTGGATCACATGATCAAGCCTAGAAGGGGAAGATTAAAGGGGTTGTCCGGTACTTTTAAAAAAATGGCAGTGTGTTTTAATGATACATACAAGCTTCTTTATAATTACCTTGCGTTGCTGATACTGCCTGAGAGCGGCGCTATCGGTGGCCGCTCACAGGCAGCACGTGACCCCCTGCTGACGTTGACGTGCCTCCTGGACCGTGGGGTACTCGACAGCCGGGCCTATATGGATGCTGGTGGGAGATATCACGGTGGCTGGCCCGGTCCGTGACCCAGGGCGGTCAATAAAAAGGGGGGTTTTCTATTTATAGGGGATTTATAGAGTTCGTGACGCCACCTGTGGAATGCGGCCAAAGGGAGTCGCCGCGGCGGAGCTGTCCTCTGAAGCTGATGTTACTGCAGCAGGGATGGTGTAGCTCTCCACAGGAAGAGCTAGCTCCAGGGCAGTGTAGATATTGTTGGTTGGGCTGGGCGTTGTAGTGCAGGGGGAAAGATGGCGCAGCTGAAATAATGGATGGAGGCAGTGCGGTGCAGTCATCCGAGTCTTTACTCACAGTTCTCATGTACGTTCCACTGATACACTGTGCGGGTGCCAGCCTCCCACGTCGCGCTGCGTTCACCAGACTGGGGATTCAGCTCTTCCTCAGGTAGGTTAGGAGAGCTAGACAGAACCCCGCTTTCTTATGTTCCTTTCCTTGCCCCACTTCACGCTGGGTCTTCTATCTCCTGCCCTGCGTTTCCCCACTCACAGTCCCGTTTGGGTGCTCTGAAGTCCCTCCTGTCAGACTGGAGTTCCCGGACCTGCTTGACCCTCATGGTGACTAGAATGAGGCTTTGGCAACTGAACTATAAAAGCCAGAAGCTTCCGGTTTTTCGAGCCGAGACTTGGAATAACACGGCTGGTCCAGGGGCCGGTCCCCTTCTTGCGGACTGATCCCTCTGTCTTCTGACAGATTTGCGGCGTACGGGTGCCGTCCTGCACTCATCGTACCCCCTGGGATCCCTTCAATAGAACGGAGCCTTCTTCCTCTGCTCCCCTCCTGGGCCTCTAGCACTAGGCCCCACTTGTGGGGCAGAGCTCCTATGGAGACTCTGCTCCCTGACTGACTGTCCTCTCTCACTCATCTACTGAACTGTCCTGCCACCCTAAGATGGCTTCCCTTTATATACCTCCTACAATGGTGCTCCCCTAAACTTCTTCCTCCACCCACACCCACTACAGGTTCCCCCTACCTTTGGGTTCCCCCCACTCCAGCCAGGGACAGGGCTCAGTACTGTGCACATGCATCTTGCCCTTCCTGTCGGCCTGGAGCAGTGTAGTGTTGGATGCAGGTGTTGGGGTTCCGGGCAACACTCCCTCCTTACCTGAGAGACGGAGACACCACACCTCTGGGTGAGGTGCAGTACTTCTGTGGCAACTGAACCCTCAGGGCCACCACAACATCATGACAAATGTGGCTGCTGGGTTGTTGGCGGGGTTATTCCCCTGCATCACACCCAGCATCCACCGCGCACTTTCCCAGTGAATGAGGACAGGGAGAGCGCGCGGTGAATGCCTGGTGTGACGCAGGGGAATAACCCCACCCACAACCCAGCAGCCACCGGTGGAACGCGGAAGAGGGACCCCCGGCTGCAGCCACAACTTGTTGTGACATCAGCGGATGTCAGTGCCTGCTGCATGCGGGCATCAAGTGCTGCCTATGAGCAGCCACCGATAACAGTATCAGCCGCGCAAGGTAATTAGAAAAAGCTAGTATATATCATTAAAACACACTGCCATTTTTTTAAAAGTACCGGACAACCCCTTTAACCCTTTTTGTGCCTGTCAGCAGGTCTCACAATGTGTTTACAATATACAGTTTACACATCTATCTATTATCTACCTACCCCATATCAATCTGTGGCGCCCTGCTGCGCATTGGTGCCACAGATCCCAGAGGGGTGCATGGATGGACTTCTCCACAAGAGGCCCTCATAGCATTCACACACCTCCACCCTACCACCTCAGACCACCAGAGGGAGCTCGGATAGGGATATATATACTGGAGGGTGGAGTTAGGCAGTGCAGTCTAGAGTCTTCAGTCTGTGAGAAGGTCAGTCTGTTGAGAGGAGCTCCTGCAGAAGCGAGTCTGCAGGACAGCTCAGTCAGTTCAGTCCAGACTCAGAGAGCTCGAGTTAGTGAGCCTAGGGCGTGCCGACGCCAAAAGAGCGGCGAAGCGCAGTGAGGCCTACTGCCAGTGTGAAGCCTAGTGAGGGCCCCGAGTGTGGCCGAAGGCGAGTGGAAAGAGAGTACCATAGGGGGCAGAGGAGCTTTACCCGCTCACCCCAAGAACATATACCGGACACCGGGTCCGCGTCTGCAGGGATTCCTTACACTCAGCAGAAACAACCGGAACACCTGGCGAACTATATGTCCCAGGAACACCAAAAGCTGATTACATACCAGGGTCAGGAGTCACGGAGGCCCCAGAGACCAGGGAGTGTGAACTCCAATAGAAGGCCCTACCACCAGGTCAGCAGGTGCAAGACAGAGACCAAGTTAGGCCTAGCTCCAGGCAGGTCAGAAACTTATCAAGGAAAGGCAAGGAACAGGAGGCCCTACACCTGCTCACTGGGAAGAGTCCTGATATGCACACTTCACCCTAAAGTGCCCTGGATCGTGCCTGAAACACCACCAATAAAGGTACTGAAGTGAACTGTCGTGTGTGTGCCTATTCTTCCTCTGACCCGGCTGGGTCCCCTCTGTCCTACATCCCTACACTTACACTGCCCTGAGGCCCCGCTCCACCTGTGGGGAGCCGCACAAACTAAGCTGCCTAAACACCGGCCTCAGAGGACTGTCGCAGCGCTGGTGATCCTCCCCAGACACCACAGGTGGCGTCACGAACATTTCACTATCCCATACAACTTCCCCCCTTCTTTTAAGAGTGACCCCAGGGTACGGGCCCGGGAGCCGACCACCGCGACATCCCCCAAGGTCAGGCAACAACAAGGCCGGGGCACCGAGTTGTCCCCATCCCCTGGGCGCGTCAAATCTATCTATCTATCTATCTATCTATCTATCTATCTACTTACTCCATATCTATCTATCTATTTATTATCTGTCACCTATCTCATATCAATCACTTTATCTATCTCTCTATCTATCTATCTATCTATCTATCTATCTCTGTCTTTGCACATCTAACACCTAAACATTTGTAATTTCTATTCTGCATTCTATTCTGGTATGTGACGCGCCCCTGGGCCTGTGTCGCGCTGCGTTGCGCACGCGGGAGCCTACCCGGAGCCGGATCAGTGGAGGGTTGTAGTCTCGTGGCGGTGACCCGCTCCGTGCCCAGGGAGTCAAACTAGACGGCAGTCTATTAGTAGTAAATAGTTGATGACTACGCCACCCGTTGAATGCAGCCAGGGGGCTGCTGCTGCAGGGCAGACCGCTGAGGCCGGTGGAAGGATGGTGCAGCGTGATAGTATAACCCCCAACGGGAGGGGTATGGCCTCAGGGCAGCCGACGTGGATGATGGGGGTAGCAGGAACCACTCAGAGACGGTATGGTAGCGTTCAGGGTCTTTACTGGTAACAACGATAGACCCTCCCGGAGTACTTGCTAGCGAACGGGGCCTGGTCAGTCCTTGAGCAGATGGGATCTCCCCTGGCCAGGCGTAGTTGTAGGCCTCCCAAGCTGACTGTACTCTTCTGGCTACCTTGCTAGAAGCTGATGTAAGTAGCCCACGTCCCTGAGTGTACCGTGTGGTGCTCACCCGTATGGCCGGTGACTCGGGGCCTTCTAATGGCTTCCGCTCCACGATGGCGGTGCTGGTCCCACGCGTGTGACCGGGCCTTCGGGCTTCTGGGCCAGGGGACCTGAAATCCCCTGCCTGACGGATTCTGCTGCTGGGTAGAAGTTAGTCCCCACAGCCTCGGACTCCGGGTCCGGTAAAGAATCTTCTCAGTCAGGGCGAGCTCTTTAGCTGCCAGCCCCTGACTCCTTGTGACTCTGCTGCTTCCTATGCTGCTCTTGTCTCTACTCTTCCTGGACTCCAGGCTCAGGCCCCTGGACAGGGCCTGCCTGTGGAGCAGAGCCCATAGAGCAGCTCTGCTCCCTGTCTTCTCCTCTCAGAACTCTCTACTCTGCCTCAGCCCCAGGTTTATATAGGGGAAGTCCTTCCCCTCCCAAGACTGGGCAGGAGGTGTGGCATGCACAGGATCCCTGACCAAAGGACCTCCCACCTGCTCTCAGACGTAATATCTCTATCACTGTGACAACCAGACCCCTGGGGTGTCACATATGCCTTGTAAAGGCTCCTTTAGAAACCATTTGCTTGAACATTTTTTAGTTTCCTCTTGTTTTGATTCTTATTTAAGTTGTGGATCCCTCTGACTAAGCCATAAATGTCTATAGTGAAAAAAACATATTATTTATGTTTAGCAAAGTGTAAAGTTATATTTATGGTTGTATTTACCATGGTGGCCAAAAGTATTGGCACCCCTGCAATTCTGTCAGATAATACTCAGTTTCTTCCTGAAAATGATTGCAATCACAAATTCTTTGGTATTATTATCTTCATTTAATTTGTCTTCAATGAAAAAACACAAAAAGAATTGTCCTAAAGCCAAATTGGATATAATTCCACACCAAACCTAAAAAAGTATTGGCACTGTTTGAAAAATCATGTGATGCTTCTCTAATTCGTGTAATTAACAGCACCTGTAACTTACCTGTGGCACCTAACAGGTGTTGGCAACAACTAAATCACACTTGCAGCCAGTTAACATGGATTAAAGTTGACTCAACCTGTGTCCTGTGTCCTTGTGTGTACCAAATTGAGCATGGAGAAAAGAAAGACCAAAGAACTGTTTGAGGACTTGAGAAACCAAATTGTGAGGAAGCATGAGCAATCTCAAGGCTACAAGTCCATCTCCAAAGACCTGAATGTTCCTGTGTCTTCCGTGCGCAGTGTCATCAAGAAGTTTAAAGCCCATGGCACTATGGCTAACCTACCTAGATGTGGACGGAAAAGAAAAATTGACGAGAGATTTCAACGCAAGATTGTGCGGATGGTGGATAAAGAACCTTGACTAACATCCAAACAAGTTCAAGCTGCCCATGCAATCCGAGGGTACAACAGTGTCAACCCGTACTATCCGTCGGCGTCTGAATGAAAAGGGACTGTATGGTAGGATACCCAGGAAGAACCAACTTCTTACCCCGAGACATAAAAAAGCCAGGCTGGAGTTTGCCAAAACTTACCTGAGAAAGCCTAAAACGTTTTGGAAGAATGTTCTCTGGTCAGATGAGACAAAAGTAGAGCTTTTTGGCAAAAAGCATCAACGTAGAGTGTACAGGAAAAAAAAAAGGCATTCAAAGAAAAGAACACGGTCCCTACAGTCAAATATGGTGGAGGTTCCCTGATGTTTTGGGGCTGCTTTGCTGCCTCTGGCACTGGACTGCTTGACCGTGTGCATGGCATTATGAAGACTACCAACAAATTTTGCAGCATAATGTAGGGCCCAGTGTGAGAAAGCTGGGTCTCCCTCAGAGGTCATGGGTCTTCCAGCAGGACAATGACCCAAAATACACTCCCAAAAGCACTATAAAATGGTTTGAGAGAAAGCACTGGAGACTTCTAAGGTGGCCAGCAATGAGTCCAGACCTGAATCCCATAGAACACCTGTGGAGAAATCTCAAAATGGCAGTTTGGAGAGGGCACCCTTCAAATATCAGGGACCTGGAGCAGTTTGCCAAAGAAGAATGGTCTACAATTCCAGCAGAGCATTGTAAGAAACTCATTGATGGTTACCGGAAGTGGTTGTTCGCAGTTATTTTGGCTAAAGGTTGTGCAACCAAGCGTTAGGCTGAGGGTGCCAATACCTTTGTCTGGCCCATTTTTGGAGTTTTGTGTGAAATGATCAATGATTTGATTTTTGCTTAATTCTCTTTTGTGTTTTTTCCTTGCAAGCAAATTAAATGAAGATAATAATACCAAAGAATTTGTGATTGCAATCATTTTCAGGAAGAAACTGAGTATTATCTGACAGAATTGCAGGGGTGCCAATACTTTTGGCCACCACTGTATGCTAGTTTCAGCAGCATTTTACTGTTTTTTTACTTGGTTCTAAATATCTATAGATGGTAATAAAAAGGTCTCACACATATAATTGTTTGAACTGTTTGAATTGTTTGAACTAAGCATATACAGTGGGTACGGAAAGTATTTAAAATTTTCACTCTTTGTTTAATTGCGGCCATTTGATAAATTCTAAAAAGTTCATATTTTTCTCTCATTAAAGTACACTCTGCACCCCATCTTGACTGAAACAAAATTGAAATGTAGAAATTTTTGCAAATTTATTAAAAAAGAAAAACTGAAATATCACATGGTCATAAGTAGTGTTGATCGAGCACTAAAATGCTCGGGTGCTCGAAGCTCGGGCCGAGCTCACCGTGATACTCGGGTGCTCGACCCGAGCAACGAGCCCAATGTTAGTCTATGGGAGACCTGAGCATTTTTGCGGCGGCACCCCCGGCAGTCTGTAGAAAGCCTAAAATGTGCCCAAAATGATAGTGACAGTGCTCAAATGACATGGGGACAGCATGGGGATCGCCCCAGGAAACATTTCTGACCCCCAGGTCACTGCTGTCAACAACGTGGTCAGAGGTTTTAAGCTACTTTTACGGGCTCACAATAAAACGTTCAAAAACGAAACTGAAACTGTTTTCCTGTGAAATATGTTAGGGAACATCCATTACAGGGTAAAGACTTGTGTATAAGGTAAAATAAATAATCAAAAACAAAAATACTCCTCCACACCTTGGGCTATGTTCACAAGTAGCATTTTTTATGCGTTTTTGCACTTTTGTATTGCTTTCAACCGTGAGAAATGCATTCATCGGGAAATGTCATTTTAACATTTTACAACCTTATCTGGCCATGTGCTGTGTAACACATGCATACAGTGCTGAAAATACATGGGAACAGAATGGGGAAAACCCCTGGAAGTATCTCTGACACCCAGGTCACTGCCTAAAAGTGTGCCCATCAGAAGTGATCCTTGCCGCATCAGAAGATGCAGACTTGCAACTATCCCTGTGCAAGTCCTTGTCCCAGGGCAGTGTTCAATTGTACCTCCCCCATTCCTTGCAATGCAAGCGCAAGTATGCAGCCTGCCACCCACCCACCCACAGGCTGCAATACCATACTGCTTGCTTGCTTACCCTTGAAATTGGGCCTTTTAGGCATGTGGAGGTGGAATCAGGTCACCACGTCATGGCTGCTTCGGCGGCCTGGCATCCATACTCAGTCCCCAGCCAGAGGGAGGCCGGGTGCCCACACACGGTCCCCAGCTGCCTGGGGGCGGCCGGGTGTCCATAAACGGTCCCCAGCCACCCCTATTTGTCCCTGTGCGCCTTATACACAAGCGCGCATACCAAAACATTACCTGTGCCCTCTCACTGACGCCTTCACACTGGGTAAATATTGTGGAAGTCGGGACACAGTTGGACACTGGGATGCAACACGTCCTCCAGACATAGAGGATTGCGGGTCCTGGGTCAATCAGGCTTCAACACAAAGTTCAGAAGGTAGACAGCAGCAGTGGTCGGCCTCCTCCACAACGAGTAAATTATTGATGATCATGAGGCCATCCATCTCCTTAGCTTTCTGTTCCTTGGAATGCAAGCGCATGTATGTAGCAGCGGCTAGGCCTGAGGTGGTCAGCGTTTTGGCGCATATCCTATCTCCTCCGAGGACTGCTGGATGTTTTCCTGCTACTATCCCAGTTCTATGACTCCCATTAAAACAAAGCTTCAGGTGATGAATGATGGATGAGGTGGTGGCAAAGGAGAAAGAGCAGGAGGAACAGCGACCATTCACATCAATATCAGGCCAGTCAACCACACATGTCTTGTAGGATATGTTTCTGTACCAAAAGGAGCGGTTTGGCTGCACAGTTATAGGGCATACAGTGAGTGCAATGCCTACCAAAAATTTCGAGGCACTCCAATGCCCCTTGGAAGTGACATGGAGGTCAGAGGGCCTTAACTAAACTGTTTTTTTCATTTATAGCAACTGGGTCTCCTGTACACTGTTGGCCTAAACAGTGAATGGAAGGCTTTCCAAAAATTATGAGGAACTGCAATGCTCCTTGAAACAGACGTGGATTACAACGTACTCAAAACCTTCTACCCATTATTTAGGGAGTGGGTCTCCCTTAGTGTTCGCCTAAGCACTGAAAAGCAAAAGCTGACTAAAATTAGGAGGAGATGCAATGCCCGTTGGAAGAGTCCTGGAGGTTAGAAGTAATTAAAAACATTTCAATGCCCCTTGGAAGAGCTGTGGAGTTCAGAGTGGTTTAACAAGACGGTTTTAATGCCCCTTGGAAGAGACGTGGAGGTCCCAGTGGAATAAAAAGACAATATCAATGCCCCTTGGAAGAGTGGTGGAGGTCACAGTGGAATAAAAATACAATATCAATGCCCCTTGGAAGAGTGGTGGAGGTCGCAGTGGAATAAAAAGACAACATCAATGCCCCTTGGAAGAGTGGTGGAAGTCCCAGTGGAATAAAAAGACAATATCAATGACCCTTGGAAGAGACGTGGAGGTCACAGTAGCTTAACAAGACGTTTTTAATGCCCCTTGGAAGAGACGTGGAGGTCCCAGTGGAATAAAAAGACAACATCAATGCCCCTTGGAAGAGTGGTGGAAGTCCCAGTGGAATAAAAAGACAATATCAATGATCCTTGGAAGAGACGTGGAGGTCACAGTAGCTTAACAAGACGATTTTAATGCCCCTTGGAAGAGACGTGGAGTTCAGAGTGGTTTAACAAGATGGTTTTAATGCACCTTGGAAGAGACATGGAGGTCACAGTAGCTTAACAAGACATTTTTAATGCCCCTTGGAAGAGACGTGGAGTTCAGAGTGGTTTAACAAGACAATTTTAATGCCCCTTGGAGGAGACATGGAGGTCCCAGTGGAATAAAAAGACAATATCAATGACCCTTGGAAGAGACGTGGAGGTCACATTAGCTTAACAAGAAGATTTTAATGCCCCTTGGAAGAGATGTGGAGTTCAGAGTGGTTTAACAAGATGGTTTTAATGCCCCTTGGAAGAGACGTGGAGGTCACTGTAGCTTGAAAAGACGGTTTTAATGCCCCTTGGAAAAGACGTGGAGGTCCCAGTGGAATAAAAAGACAATATCAATGCCCCTTGGAAGAGTGGTGGAGGTCGCAGTGGAATAAAAAGACAATATCAATGCCCCTTGGAAGAGTGGTGGAAGTCCCAGTGGAATAAAAAGACAATATCAATGACCCTTAGAAGAGACGTGGAGGTCACAGTAGCTTAACAAGATGATATTAATGCCCCTTGGAAGAGACGTGGAGTTCAGAGTGGTTTAACAAGATGGTTTTAATACCCCTTGGAAGAGACGTGGAGGTCCCAGTGGAATAAAAAGACAATATCAATGCCACTTGGAAGAGTGGTGGAGGTCGCAGTGGAATAAAAAGACAATATCAATGCCCCTTGGAAGAGTGGTGGAGGTCCCAGTGGAATAAAAAGACAATATCAATGCCCCTTGAAAGAGTGGTGGGGGTTACAGTGGAATAAAAAGACAATATCAATGACCCTTGGAAGAGACCTGAAGGTCACAGTAGCTTAACAAGATTATTTTAATGCCCATTACAAGAGCCATGCAGTACAGCATAATAAAAACATTATTCTCATTATTGGGGAGTGGGTCTCCCATAGTCTTTGCCTATGCCTTCCAAGCAAAAGCTGCCAAAAATTAGGACGGAGGAACTTGCAATGCTGGCAACACGGACCACGGTCACCCTGGTGGTATAGTGGTGGTGGAGGCTGAGGATAAGGAGAAGAGCAAAAAACAGCCGAAATGAGGAAGCATATACCCATGTGTGGGTGTGAAGCGGTGCATGGGAATACACCTCCCGAAACAACACAGTGGATTTGACTTTATGTTACTCTGCTGTCATTTGGTGGCGATGAGAAGTCTGGCCCAATCCAGCCCTTGTTCATTTTGATAAGGGTCAGCTTGTCAGCATTGTCAGTTGACAGGCGAGTGCGCTTATCAGTTTTAATTCCCCCAGCGGCATTAAAAACACGCACCGATATCACGCTAGCGGCAGGGCAGGCCAGGACCTCCAAGGCGTACAGAGCGAGTTCATTCCAAGTGTCCAGCTTGGATACCCAATAATTAAAAGGCACAGAGGAATCACGGAGGACGCTGGTACGGTCAGCTAGGTACTCCCTCACCATCTTTTGAAACTTTCCACTCCTTGTGAGAGTACCCCGCGCCTCAGGGCCTGTAAGCTGGGTGGGTCTCAGAAAACTGTCCCAGAACATTGACAGTGTTCCCCTGCCTCTGCTGGATGGGAGTTGCGTCTCTCTCACCTGTACGCCTTGGTTGGGCAACGAACTGTGACCTCTGCCGCTAGCGGGTTCAGATGGGAATTTTTTTAACAGTTCTGCAGCAAGGGCCTTCTGGAACTGCCCCATTTTTGTAGACCTCTCCACCTCAGGAATAAGAGAGTGAAAGTTCTCCTTGTAGCGGGGGTCTAAAAGTGTCACCAACCAGTAATGACTGTCACCCAACATTTTGACAACGTGAGGGTCACGGTTAAGGCAACGTAACATAAAGTCAGCCATGCGTGCCAGACTGGTAACGGGCAAGACTTCCATGTCCTCACCAAGATGACGACTGACCATGCTCTCCTCCTCCTCCTCCTCCTCCCCCCTGTCCTCAGGCCACCCACGCTGAACCAATGGTATGACAGTTGTACAGGTACTACCGTCTACAGCGCATGATACCAGCTCCTGTTCTTCCTCCTCCTCCTCTCCCTCATTGTTCCCCAATGTACGTTGGGATGAGATGAGGCTGGGCTGTGTGTAATCGCCCGCTACAGCTTCTTGATCCATCTCATCATACTCTGGCTGCAATGCCTCCTCTTTAATTCTCTGCAGAGAGCGTTGCAAAAGACACACAAGTGGGATGCTGACACTAATGATGGCGTCATCACCACTCACCATCTTGGTGGACTCCTCAAAGTTTGTCAGGATGGTACATATGTCAGACATCCAGGTCCACTCCTGAGGTCTTATGTGTGGAGTCTGACCTGAATATCGACGGCCTTGTTGCAGCCGGTACTCCACAACTGCTCTCTTCTGCTCACAAATCCTTTGCAACATGTGGACGGTAGAGTTCCAACGTGTGGGGACATTACACACGAGTCGGTGTGCCGGAATCTGCAAACCCTGCTGCAACACAGCAAGGGCGGCGGAAGCTGTAGCCGACTTCCAAAAATGAGCTGACAGGCGGCGTACTTTGACGAGCAGATCTGGCAACTCGGGGTATGATTTAAGAAACCGCTGAACCACGAGGTTAAGCACCTGAGCCAGGCATGGTACGTGTGTGATCTCGCCTTGCCTCAGAGCCGCCACCAGGTTACGGCCATTGTCACACACGGCCATGCCTGGATATTGGTTCAGCGGTCTCTGCCTGCTCTTTCACAGCTGTCCACAACTCACAAGCAGTGTGAGATTTATCACCTAAGCTTATGAGTTGCAGCACAGCCTGTTGCCGCTTGGCTGAGGCAGTACTGCAGTGCTTCCAGCTTGTAACTGATGTGGTGATATCTGAGAGGGAGGCTGAACTTGAGGAGGAGGAGGAGGAGGATGATGCGCAGGAGCTGTACACTGTGGAAGCAACTCTGACTGACATAGGGCCCGTAATCCTCGGTGTGGGGAGGATGTGTTCCGTCCCAAGGTCCGACTGGGTCCCGGCTTCCACTATGTTTACCCTTTGTGCCGTCAGGGAGATGTACCGTCCCTGGCCAGTAACTGCGTTGTTGAGGGCACGGCAGATGTTTTGGGACACGTGCTTGTGTAGTGCGGGGATGCCACACCGGGCAAAATAGTGTCGGCTGGGGACCGAGTACCGAGGGATGGCCACCGCCATAAGGTTGCGGAAGGATTCCGTCTCCACCAGCCTAAAAGGCAGCATTTCCAATGCAAGCAGTCGTGAAATGTGCGACTTTTGGACCGTGGCCTGTGGGACGTTGGCTGCGAATTTGCACTTTCGTTCAAAGGTCTGTGATATGGATAATTGAACGCTGCGGTGGGACGTGGACGTTGATGCTATTTCTTGAGAAACTGGCATAACAAGTGAAGACTGAGAGGAGGGGGCATCTTTGCATGCAGTATGGACAGGGGATTGCCTTGCACGCACAACAGGGGGTTCTCTTACACGCACAACAGCGGAAGAAGCAGTGGTGACACCCGCTGACACTGGTCGTGGACCCTGGGGTTCGCCCACAAAGTCGGGTGCTTTGCGGACATGTGCCTGATCATGCTGGTGGTGGTCAGGCTGGTAGTTTTGTCACCCCTGCTGATGCTGGCATGGCAGGTGGTACAAATGGCCTTTTTGGGGTTATCAGCAGAGTCTTTAAAAAAATTCCAGACTCTGGAAGACCTACCGGTTGTACTGGCAACGTACCTCGTGTTGGTATTACAGGGAACGGTTGCCCGCCTTCTGTCTGGTGCCACCACACTGCTTCTTCCTGCCTGTTGGGGTACTCTGCCTCCCTCCCCCTGTGTGCTGCTGGCCTCGCTCTGCGTGTCCAACTGCCACGTTGGGTCACTTACTAGATCATCCACCACCTCCTCTTCTTCCACTTCCGCACCACGGTCCTCCTCCTCACTTTGTGGCAATTGTGTCTCGTCATCGTTCACCTCTTGTGACAAATTGCCAACGTCGCCTTCCTGTGGCTGTGACTGTTCAAATATTTGGCCATCGCTACATGGGATCTCCTCTTCCACCACTTCAAGCGGAGCAGGCGAGTGGGCCCAAATATGGAAATGGACCAGTGAACAGCTCTTCAGAGTGTCCAAGTGTGGGATTAGTTGCTGTCTAATGACACTCGGCATGGTGGGAGGAAGGAGCATCAGGGTGAGGAGGAGTATGCGGTCGAGACTCATGGCTACTAAGACTTGACCGTGTGGAAGACAGACCGGAGGTGGTGGTGCCCATGTGACTGGAAGTATTATCTGCTATCCAATTAATAACCTGTTCACACTGATCAGTTCGCAATAGTGGTGTTGTTGTGTGCTTCCCTAGTAATTCAGTCAACAACTGGGAGCGAGAAGATGTGGCTGTTGGTTGTGGCACATTTTCACCTTGGCCACGGCCCCGTCCTCTGCATGCACCATCACGTGAACGTCCAGTTCCACGTCCCTTGCCACGCGCCTTGCCCATTGTAAATTAAGTAAAATAGCTTACACTCGCACTATAAATAGCAAAAGGGTAATAGAAAGGAGATTAGAACCGTGGAAGAGGAAAACCACAGTTCTATTTCTCTGGCCTACACCAGAATCTTTTAAATAGATATATTTGTGTCTGAACAGTCAGCGAGACACTCAAACTGTTTTTTTTTATGTAAAAAGGGCAAAAAGGTGGATTACACCCAGATTTGAACCGTGGAAGAGGAAACCCACGGTTCTATTTCTCTGGCCTACACCAGAATCTTTTAAACAGATATATTTGTGTCTGAACAGTCAGGGAGACACTCAAACTGTTTTTTTTTTTAAGGAAAAAAGGCAAAAAAGTGGATAATACAGAGATTTGAACCGTGGAACTGCAAAACCACAGTTCTAGTTATCTGGCCAAAGCCAAACTCTTTTAAACAGATATATTTGTGTTTGAACACTCACAGGCACACTCAATTTTTGTTTTTTTTGTGGGGGGGAATACCAAAAGGTGAATAAGATGGGTATTTGTACAGTCTGACTGAGGAAAAAAAAAAAGAAGAGGACTTAGATGAAAAAAAAAGGATTTTTCCTGGCCCCTGAGAGCGGGGGCTAAGTCTAGCAATTTGAGAAGCAGCACACAGGACTGTAATGCAGTGTTTGTTGGTATAACCACTGCATCTCCTATACAGCCTGCCTGCCTGCCTGATATCTGGGATGGATATTAGTCCTCAGAAGGACTGTTTGTTTGATTTTTCAGGCTTTAGAGAACCTACACTACCTATTTTGCAGTATAAATCTCTCCCTAGCTCAGCAGCACTCTCCCTACACTGTCTGATCCGGAGCGACTGTGTCCAAGATGGCGCGCCCGGTTTTAAATACTCGAGGTGACGCTGTGCGGCCAGCCAATCACTGTAATGCCCACAACCAACATGGCTGCGGCTTTACAGTGACTGGCTGGCAATCCCTGCATGTTCATTGGCTCTGTAAATAGTGCCAAACATGCAGGGCGGAGACCCGAGCTCCCGCCCGAGTAACCCGGAAATGCTCAGTGCTCGCCGAACATCCCAAGTAGTGAGAAGCTTGGGCGAGTACCGAGCAGTGTCGAGCATGCTCGCTCAACACTAGTCATAAGTATTCAGACCCTTTGCTCAGTATTGAGTAGAAGCACCCTTTTGAGCTAGTACAGCCATGAGTCTTCTTGGGAATGATGAAACAAGTTTTTCACACCTGGATTTTGGGATCCTCTGCCATTCTTCCTTGCAGATCCTTTCCAGTTCTGTCAGGTTGGATGGTGAACGCTGGTGGACAGGTATTTTCAGGTCTCTCCAGAGATGCTCAATTGGGTTTAGGTCAGGGCTCTGGCTGGGCCAGTCAAGAATGGTCACAGAGTTGTTCTGAAGCCACTCCTTTGTTATTTTAGCTGTGTGCTTAGACTCATTGTCTTGTTGGAAGGTGAACCTTTGGCCAAGTCTGAGGTCCAGAGCACTCTGGAAGAGGTTTTCATCCAGGATATCTCTGTACTTGGCCACATTCATGTTTCCTTTAATTGCAACCAGTCATCCTATCCCTGTAGCTGAAAACACCCCCATAGCATGATGCTGCCACCACCATGTTTCACTATTGGGATTGTATTGGGCAGATGATGAGCAGTGCCTGGTTTTCTCCACACATACCGGTTAGAATTATCACCAAAAAGTTCTATCTTTGTCTCATCAGACCAGAGAATATTATTTCTTATAGTCTGGGAGTCCTTCATGTGTTTTTGAGTAAACTCTATGCGGGCTTTCATATGTCTTGCACTGAGGAGACATTTCCGTCTGGCCACTCTGCCATAAAGGCCTGACTGGTGGAGGGCTGCAGTTATAGTTAACTTTGTGGAACTTTCTCCCATCTCCCTACTGCATCTCTGGAGCTCAGCCACAGTGATCTTGGGGTTCTTCTTTACCTCTCTCACCAAGGCTATTCTCCTATGATTACTCAGTATGGCTGGACGGCCAGATCTAGGAAGACTTCTGGTGGTCCCAAACTTCTTCCATTTAAGGATTATGGAGGCCACTGTGCTCTTAGGAACCTTGAGTAATGCGAAAAAAATGTTGTAACCTTGGCCAGATCTGTGCCTTTCCACAATTCTGTCTCTGAGCTCCTTGGGCAGCTCATGATTCTCATTTGGTCTGACATGCACTGTGAGCTGTGAGGTCTTATATAGACAGGTGTGTACCTTTCCAAATCAAGTCCTATTAGTTTAATTAAACACATCTGGACTCCAATGAAGGAGTAGAACCATCTCAAGGAGGATCACAATGAAATGGACAGCATGTGACTTGAATATGAGTGTCTGAGCAAAGGTCTGAATACTTATGACCACGTGATATTTCAGTTTTTCTTTTTTAATAAATTTGCAAAAATTTCTACATTTCTGTTTTTTTTTAGTCAAGATGGGGTGCAGAGTGTACTTTAATGAGAAAAAAATGAACTTTTTAGAATTCACCAAATGGCTGCAATGAAACAAAGAGTGAAACATTTAAAGGGGTCTCAATACTTTCTGTACCCACTGTAGATAACAAGACTGCATTCACAAGATAATGCATGATATTGTGCATGCGTGACCAATAAACCTTGAATGCAAAATTCAAAGTTGCAATAATATTGTTTGATTTACATATTTTCCACATATTATTTGTATAACATATACAGCAATGATAATAAGAATAATAAGAATTATGGATTATGCTTGTCACCTTGCAGAATCTTAAAAACAAAAATCAAGGTGGTTTCCAGAGGCGCAGCATTTGGTTTTTTTTTTAGCACTGAGCCTCTATGGGCCAAAAATAATAAGCTGGTTACAATTGCTACCTCTGTTCCTCCTTGACCCATGCGACAGGCACTTTTATCAGATAGCGGCATGCAATAAATACATTACTAAAACTACTTTGAGCTGCATGTCTTTAAGCCTATTATTTTTTTCTAGCAGCCTCATAAGAGGGTGAAAATATTCCCAATCTTCCTGGTATGCCGTGCTGCGTTGTCATATATGGGGGCCAGCTCAAGTGCCACTTGTCTGTGTTGTGGGTATTTCGGGTACTGTTAATTTATTGTGATAATAGTAAGATTTTCTTCCCAACCAGTGCTAGATCTCCACTATGGTATTTAAAAAGAACCTGTCACCAGAAAAAAAGGCTATTAGCCTGCAGATAATGGGTTAATCTGTAGGTTAATAGCGTTATTAACCTGCCCGGCACCCGCGCTTAGCCGAACGCTGCGGGAAGAAGATGAACTTTATTCCCCTCGGCACAGGGCACCGCTGGCTCTGGTTCAGTCACTGCTCTGAGAATACAGAGCTGTAACTGTGCCCCTGGCCCTGACTGACACTGGCTCTGCTTTAGGACAGAGCCGATGTCAGGCAGAGAAAAGTGGTGAATGGTATGTACTACAGAGGCAGGAATAGCTAACATCACCAAGGCTCCTGAAGAGACCTAGAGAGATTCAGTTTCCTGAGTAGGAAGGATAGAGATGTACCCATAATGTAAATGGGTACTTATGTAAAGCAGGCCACTGACCCCCACCCACCAGTCCTGAGGACAATGATTTTAGTCACAAGACAGACTACTGCACATAGCCAGAGGTCAGCAACAGAAGGTCAGTGGTGTAGGGCAGTGCAGAGAACAGCCATTGAAGTCAGAGCAAAGTAATCAGAATAGGGCTATCCTGAGATCAAGTAAGGTGGGTGGGCATCTGTTGGGTCTGTCTTAGAAGATCAGAGGTTTAGTGGGCCTGTGTGACAAAGAGCAATAGTGACCAAGGTAGATACAGAGGCAGAGTGCAGGCAGTGGCACAGGCATTTTACTGTTGAGCGGAGAAAGCTGTGTCACATGTCATTATTGCTCTTGTTCAAGTTCTGCAACATTTTCAAGTTTATTGTCTCCATATTGGAAGACCTGTAAAGAAATTTAGACTGTTTTTTAAATCTTGTGTGTGTCTGTGTCTTGTCGGGAAACCTGCCTGCCCTCTAGCACAGCATCTAACCCTTTGTACAATCCTTACAGCCTAATTAGTCATTTCTGTAAATGACTATTGCTAGCCGTACACAAGAAATAATAGTCGGCCAAACACTCATTTGCCTGACAGTTCTCTCCTAACTATACCATAAAGTAAATCAAGAATGCATGTTTATTTCCATGGAGAGATGGGAACACATGATTGGTCATACTGAAATTCCTGACCACGGGGAAAACTAAAATCTTCTTTCCCCCCATTTCTACCATCGGGGAAATTAAAAAAGGAAAATTGGTCTTTGCATATTCGCAATATCCTGATCTGCTAATGTTCGCCTGACCTAAGTTCAGATCAGTAGACCCGTGGCCAATCCAGACATCAAGGTATATACTCTGACCACAAATATCCTAATGTGAAAATGACCTAATAATGGGATTACATATTTCTGTCCACAGATTGTCAATTAGCTCATTTTGACTTTTGGCCTCCAATATGGAATATTTGCAATTCTTATGATAAAAATATACCATCCAGCAAATACAAGACTTCGTTCATACACAGAAAGATCAATTTCCTGGAATTTTGAGCTATCGATTTACTGTACTTGAGATGCAAAAGTGATGTCAGGGCAAGTCTAGACAAATGCCAGAGACACAGACTGAAGTGGTGACCAGTGTGCAAGAAATAGTTTCATGGTTTGTGACAGTGATATATTGTGCAGGCAAACATGAAGAACTTGTTGGGCATTGCAATAGACGGGATTACATAGTACAATTTTTTATCTTTTGTATTGTATTATGTGTATAAACTATATTTGGTCTCATTGATTGCTCACATTCTATAGATACATATCTCCTATGTTGCCATCAACCGCCCCTTTTAATAATAATCTAGCATTATGTCATGATTGCAACAACCAGATTTTATCATAATCAGAGACCAAGGTTCCATTTGGGTTTAAAGTGAAAGTCCATTCTTTATTAATTGAAATAGGGAAAATAAATTTACACTAATTTATTAACATATCTTTGTAGATAATAATAATAATATGTTTTTCTTATACAGGGGTTCAAATTCCCTGTCAATGTAGAGACATAGATGCTAAAATTCTGGCTGCTTGGGACTATTGGGAGTTGAGACATTCTTGGAGTTTACGTTTTTTAGCAGCAGTACATGAGACTACTAAATTAGAGGTTTTGCAAAAAGTTGACAAATACATATATATGTATATACTGTATATCTTTTCTAATGCAGTAGACCAGACAGAAATGTAACTTGGGGTTCATTGACTCCAAGAAAAATATGTTTCAAGGCCTGCATAGAATATCTCTTGACCTATTCTATTGCATAAAACAATATTTTCAGGTTAAGTATACAAAAAAATTTCGAACTTGACTTAGACTTTGTGGTTGAAAAATAATACATTGATACATTGCAGACAACAGGATAAATATAATGTCAAAACCAATCAGTTCTGGCTACATACTGTTAATATGGCTGCAGCATTTCAGAGAAAAAAATAGCTGTCAGCATGGCCAGGAACGAGATGACAAGTCCAAGAGATGCATCACTGCCTTCTTCTCCATGCTCGCTCAGGTAGAGATGATGGGTCTTGCCACAGAAAGAGAGACCTCTCAGTTCAGTTGAGACAATCAGCAGGGACACACCTCGTGAACTAGTCACCTTGTTTTTAGCCGCGTTTTAAACTTTGTCGTTCCATAAAATGTAGCAGTTGTTTAGAGTAATACATGCATATTTGTAAGGCAGGAGCCAATCTCTAAGTCCGGCTGCTCATGGTTTAGGCAATATGAGTTAAATGACAGGTTGCCTTTAAGAAGATTTTAGTTATAGAACTTGTGCATTTGTAGTATTCTATAAAAATGCATTTTGTTCACTACACTATATATATAATTGCAATCAAAATTATTCAAACTCATTGCAGATTAGGTTTATTAGAATTTACATTTTTTTTGCTGTTTGCAATAAACCGAGCAAGAACAATTTAAACAATACAACTAACATAGCAAGTGGGTTCTCAAAATTTGACACAAAATGGCACTTTTAATGACAATTGTAGTCTCAGAATTGTTCAAGCCCTTCATGACTTTAGTACTTTGTAGAGCACCCTTTGGCTGTTACAACCGGCTACAATCGCGATGCGCAGCCAGGCATTAGCTTCTGGAATCGTTTCTGAGAAATCTTAGGCCATTCCTCATGTACAATGGCCTTTAGTTCAATAATATTCTTGGTTTGTCCAGATAGTGGTACAAAAAGTTAAGAGAAGAGGTCATTGCCTCAATTGTCTGTGATTGGTTTATTGCAAATAAAAGACATTTTGTACATTTTGCCTATGAACTTAATCTGCAATTGGGGTTCACTAAGTTTGATTAAAATTGTATAATATCCTATTTATGAACCTTGTCCACCAAAGTTTTTAAAATGAAATATAAATTCTGCAAATCTTCAGGTAACAAGATGACATGTGTGCTGCAGGCATCAGGAGAAGAGTCATATATTATGAAGAAGACTAGTAGTTGATTTCTATTCTGAACGATAGTGTTAGTTTAAACCACATATATCTCGTACGACTGTTCAGAGATTGAGGAAGAACAAACTACCCCACGCGAAGCAAATAGCCATAAGCAGAGTTTAGGGTCAGATCACTCAGAATGACATGATAATTGGAAAGGAGGCTATATTAAGCAATTCTTGTTGTAACTTTACAGTTTTGCTTAAGCTTGCTGTTCTATATCTAGTACAGTATATACCTGCTTTGATCATCAGAACGCACTAACATACAGAATTTAAACTGCCTGTGCCCTGTTTAGAGCCGCTTAAAGACTATCCGTGTCTTTCAAATGCACTTTAAACATTTTGATGCAACATAAACTGTGACCCAAAAGCTTTTATGGTCATCGTTCTTTAGGAATTTTTTAAAGATGACTTAAACTGAGCTCTGAGTTTCTTTAGCCTGAGATTAAGCATTTATTTACAGTTCTAAAAAAACCCCTCCTTTCATTTAGATATAAAAAGAAGTTTTCAAATTCTATACAAACTTATGGTTTATCTATGTTCTGAAATATTAGACTAGTTATAAGCAAGGTTATTTGGTGAAGCATGCAAAGCAATGAACTGGAAATGTAATCTTTTTGAAAGAGAATTAAAAGTAACTGTTCTCATTGGAAGGGGGGGGTTTACTAATGAAAATGCTCCAAAATTCTGTAAAGAAATTGATCCAGAATCATGGTGTATGTGTCATGGTTACTTATATTGCGGGTTTTAGACACTTTTTGTGCCTTGTTAGACATTTTCAGAAAGTGGCTAAAAAAGCAGTTGTGACTAAGGGTGTTTGTAAAAGTTGGCAAACTTACTAAAGGTGCACTTCACTCTTTTTTTACTTTAAAAATGGTCTAAAAGTAAGCAAACTAATAGGTGGTGTAAACTGCCTCGTTATTGCACTGTAAATCTCCACTATTATTTCTAAATTGGGCTGGGGCTACATGGCAACAGGTCATACAGACAAAGATCTCTCTGCTACAATGTAACATAAAGCATGTGAATGGGGTCACATTGTGACCTTCAAGGTTCTGTGTGTAGAGCAAACAGGCAGCAAAAAGTCGTAACCAGTTGGATTTTTTTCAACTGACCTGTTGCGGACTCAGTACCATGTGGGTAGCCTTTTTACAGGCCATCAGTTGAACCAGCTGATATTATTTTTCACTAAGTGGCAGGATTGCTTTCTAATTACTGATAGATTTCAGCTGGTGTCATCACTTTTCATGTCTTTTTGTACCTCTCTTTCTTCATGTGTTCAATACCCTTTTCCCCGTGTCATTTCTCATAATTACATATAAGTTAATCTATGGATATCTATGGTTTGATTTCTTTGCCTGTGTGGATTAGATGGGTTGTTACCGACAACATTTCATGTCAATAGCACCTTTTAAAAATATATCTACTTAGAAATTTGGTGATGTTTTCAATGCTTATTTCACCCGCTGTATATCCATACATAGGTCTTTTGCGTGTTGGAATTTTAAATGTCAGTGATTAAATCTGTTTATAATATATGCTGTACGTCCATATTGCTGGCTTGGCATTTAAGATTTCTCTATCTACAGTGTTAATTTAGACCCATCGCAGGTCAGTCAATTACCAGAAAATTCAGAAAAAAAGACACCAAAACCACTAAAATATTTTCAAACTTTTTCAACAAGCCCATAGTATTATAAAGTCAAAAGGAACCAAAGATATAATATGCGCCAGGAATTCCTGAGCTGAAGCTTTGAGGCTTTTGCTGGAGCAGCTCTTACAAGAGATTGAAGGCCAAGTATGTTAAATACACCTGTAAAAATGAGAGGTTATTAAATCAAGAGATTATAATGGCTTAACGGTTGTTATGGAGATAGATAGCTGTGACAATGGAAAAAAAAGCTCAGTTTTACAATATCGTATTTAACTGTACATAGACTTAAACATTACTGACAAATGTTTTATGCCATCAGTTATATGACAAGGCACTATCACTGCTGCAATATCACCATTAAAAATGGATTTATATGTTTATTATAACCTGGCTAATTGTTCTGATTTTATATGTGATCATCATTTTCTCCATCTCAGAAAATAAGAACTTTACAAATGTTGATGATGTGATGTTGTGAAGTCCATAGAAATTATGTCTCATGACCAAGCCAGTCATCAACATAAAGAATATGTCTGCTTAAATTCTTAACATTTAGAAAAATCCCATAAAAAGTTATATATCAGTAAAAATAACATGCTATGCCCACCATTCACATCCCCCGCATCACTAGTGGACACAGACTGAAGACGGCTCCTGTACAAGAACAAAATATGGGCCCTTTGCTGTACAATAACTCATCATAATTCACAATTCCAACTTCTTTGGGGGTAGAAATGGGCTCCCTTAACCCTTGGGCTCCTGTGCGCAGGGTGCACCAATGGTATGTGTGCCCCTGCCATGCATCTCCTATGCCAGTCTTAATTTACTTGACATGTCATACATACTAATATCAGTGTCTCCTGTATTTGGTGGCAGCAGTCACAAGTTGAATATGATACATCATCACTTTAAGCCAAGTAAATAAAGTAAATTTAAATAAATAAAAAGTGAATAAAAAGTAAAAAAAAAAATAGTGAATAAAAATGTATGATTATTTTTACATGAGAAGTGCATGAAATACATCTGTATAGCACAAGCAGCACTTCGAAATATGGAAAATATGATATAACTTTATTATTTATAGGAGCTCTGCTATATGAAAGATAAGTACACATTTTACATTTTGCATCCCCCAAAAACTAGTCTATTATGTGAAATGTGTGTAACAAACAATATATACAACTTAATAGGACACCTTACAGACTAAGGGCTGGTGCAGACGAGCGTATTTTCGGTCCGAGTGTGATCTGAGAAAACATAGGATCGCACTCGGATCAATGCTATGCTATGGGCTGTGCACATGTCTGATTTTTTTCCTCGGACACAGCCGGGGAAATATTGCAGCATGATCAAGTTTGATCCAATAGTCAGATCACACTCACCATGCAAGTCAATGAAGGCATGGAAAACATCGGACTGTATTCGAATGACATCTGTGTGCAGTCCAGTTTCTGCGGAATGACAGAATGGAGAAGATGGAGAATTTTTTTTTCCATCTTCTCCACATCTGAGAGAATCAGATCGCACTAAGCTGATACTCTGATCAAACTCTGATCAGAGTTTGATCAGAGTCTTTTGAATAATCCTCCTGATTCTCTCGGATGAGAGAATCTACGGTTGTTTGCACCTGCCCTAATATCTATTTCAGAGACAACAAAAATATCTGTTCACTTTGGAATTTTAAAGATGATTAAAACGAGCATTATATTATTTTCATATAAAATTATCAAAGGAGCAATCATTTTGAGAACTTAAAGATTAAAAGATACTGTATTTTCTCCAGCTAGTTCTTTGACATTACAAGTATGTGACTTTATATTGTTGGTCATCCTTATTCTTTTGACTTTATAACATTTCTGATAAATTATATAGTTATCTTTTTATTAGTTAATTATTATCGTGTGAATTGAAGTTGTCCTAAGTATTTCTATTCTGTGGGTTTCAGAGCATTCAGAGCAGTAGTGACTTTGATGTAAATGAGTAAGAGCAGCAGAATGACACTAGCCCCTCCCACGCCTCTCCTAACTGTCTTCTGTCCTTCTATTCATTCTCTGATCCGGATTATGGCTGCTGCCATTTCTTATGGGTTTTATCAAAGTTTACTTATCTAAAAGCATTTTGAAATGCAATGTTATAAAGTGCAGCTGGAGGGGGACATCATTTAGTCCAAGTAATGATGTTGTGGGCCTTGTCCTTTAAATCTATGGCATAAGCCGGCCTGTCTTGGCAGTACTTATTCACTATATAGATTTAAGAGCAGGTCATGTTTATATTCATTTAAAAGACTTCAGGAGGGTTTTTTTGTCTTCATCTGGCCTTAGGCAGGTGTAAACACTTAGATTGTTTAAGTACAATGATTTTTTAATGCCTGGGTGGTAGTAGGGGTCATTCTCTTATTCTTCAAACTGAAACGCGGAACCTGGCTCAAATGGTGCCGTTTACATGTCTGTGGCTGGACATAGTGTCCAAGATAGCATTCCACATCATTGAAGTACACTTTTGTTCAAAAAGACAGTTTTACAATGAAATACTGACCCCCTCCCTGGCTTAGATGTTAGATTGAGGCCTAAACACAATAACTTAGCCTGGTATCTATAATGACATTTCATTAGGTTCTGTTTTGATGCTCCCTGGCTCATTAGATAAAGTTGTACATTTTGTGAGTAATCTGTCCTCCAAATAATGGCGTTACAATTGGTAGATCTCATAACGATCAATTTCAAGGACCTTTGAAGTGTAGGACTTCACGGCACCTGTCTATAATCTGTGGCCAGTATATCGGTTGGTTTGAATACTTTACATGGTAGATAACATCTTAACAAGAATAATGAAAGCCTTTAAAACATTCTGTTTTTAATTCTAAACTTAATCTTCTTCAATTCTACCTGAATGTCTCCTAGCTAACTGTCAAGAATTCTAGAATCAAGTCTTCTCTCTTCAGCACCTTGGCCAGAGCACAAAAGGAGACATTCAAAAGGACCACTCCTATTGTTGTTTGACAGCTGAGAACAAAAGACCTGTGTGAATGAATAAAGACTGGAGGCTGTCACTAGCTGAGTGCAGGGAAGGATGCTCAGTAACTGGATTGTAAGTGTGCAGTTGTATGGAGAGTTTTTAAGCTTAGCTTTTATAAAAATTATAACACTGCATTTTAAATGACTAATGTAAACTATAGCTCATAATGGAACAGTACTCATGTTTCAATTTTCTGATACCAAAAGTGTCCAACCGTTACCAACACTTATTCAATTGCATTTTTCATTAATAATAGTAATAATGAAACAAATGATCCTTCTAACTCAAAATCAAATGTGCTATAAATATAATATAATAATTTAATAAACATAATATTTCCCATATTTTTTAATTAAACATCACATTTCCAATGAAGTTAAAATCATCTTATGAATTACCAAGAAGCTGTTGTTTTATAAGTTTAGACAGTATTATTAAAGCATGACAAGCATATTCGAGGGTAGGCACAAAGACTCTAAACTTATTATGCAATTATATTACATTTGTTTCATTGTATGTTTTTAGGATAGTTACATTTCTAACTTTATGGTGATTTACTCACTAACATGACTTTTCTAGTTCTCTACCACAATAGAATCTGAATTCATAACTTATTGGAACAGGACATTGTACATTTCTCTTTAAATAGCCATTATTATAGGCTTGTTATCTTTTCCCATGTTATTACCGTATTTACATAATAGCATTGACTTTTTATATTTTATGTCTATTATTGAGTTATTGTACTTATTAAATAAGTGGTCCACTTTGAACAATCCCTTGTTATTGAAAATATTCCCAAAAATAAAATATATTACAGTAATGATGTCACCCTTCGTGACCTCCTTATAGTAGAAATGTCCTCCCCTGTGGCACCCATATAGTATTTATGCTTATGTCGCCTTTTGTGTCCCCTAAGCGATAGTAAAATTCTCCTCTGTGCCCCAATAACATGGTAATGTCTGTATTTGTGCTCAAGCACAGCAGTAAAGCCCCTTCCAGTTACACCTATATAGTAGTAGCACACACCATTTCTTCCTCTATACAATAATAATGTTCACCTTTTATGCCCCTATACAGTTATGTCCTCATTTTGGCCGTTCAATGTATAGGGCCACAATGGGAGACATTAATAAAGTATGGGGCCAAAATGGGGGATTTTATTAATGCATAGGATCACAATAGGAGAAATTATTCATATATAGGGCCGCAGTGGATGATATTATTACTGTCCCCATTAGCAGCCCCACCACAGGCATGAAAAGCATTACTCAGTAGCCACAACCATTTTTCGATGTGTGACATACATGTTCATCATGTGTCTGGTGAGGTTGTATGGAGCAGGCTTCGGCGCTCTACACACAGTGATTGCGAAAGTTGTTAAACAGATGGCATTTGCTGCTAACAGTATCTACTGGAGATTGCTGCTGTTTAAAGCCTTAAAACTATGACAGTGGCATTTAAGGCGAGCAATCCTCCCTGGGTGTCTCTCTCCCCTATACATTTGCAACATACTGTTCTGTTGTCAGAGCAGCCTACTGAACTTCATACGAGACCTCAATTTTTGCTACATACTGAAATAAATAGAATGAATAATAAGACTTTTTCAGGTTCAAGACCCCAGGATAAAACTGAAAAAAAAAAGATAATAGTAAAAAATATATTATATTTATTTGATATTGCTGAAGCCAGAAAATTACAATCTATGAAAATATAATATTATTTAAGCCATTAAGAAAAAAAATCAAAATGTTACAGTTGTTTTTTTGGGTTGCTGCATCCTCCCCAAGAATGCAAGAGAATTGAACAAAACGTAGTATGTACCCCAAAATGATACCAATAAAAACATCAGGTCACTATGCAAAACACAAATTTTTGCACAGGTTCATTGATGGAAAAGTAAAGTCTCTTAAAACACAAAATAATTTTTTTTACAAATCTTTGAATTTTTTTAACCTAAGTAAATAAAAAAAAAACTATACAAGCTTGGTATTGCTGTTTTCATAATGTACAATGCGTTTCAGAAAAAAGCTCTTATTTGGCTATATTGATGCAAAGATAAAAAAGTTATAATTCTTGGAAATAAAGGGGAATAAAGAAATGAAAGTGCATAACTGAAAATGGGCTGCAGCAGGAAGGGTCTAAGAGAGGCATGCACAACACATGGCCTGTGGGCCACATGCAGCCCGCCGAAGAATGTTGTGCAGCCCGCAGAGAACCACAAGACTCTGGTTCTCATCTGCCTTTATTCAGCTGTATTCGCGTATTTAAAACTCGAATACAGTTGAACATTTTGGTACTGGGGAAGTTGAGGGCTCGTGAGCTCATCACACTGCTGCTGTTGCCACCACCACAGTGCAGAGGTGACAAGGATGTGGCCTGAAACAGTAAGCACTCCAGAAGGAGCCAAAGATTAAATATCCTATTATAGTAGGAGAGAGGGAGTATGGGAGTTGGTGTTACTATGAGAGGCAAATACGGGGCAACGAGTGAGGAAGAACTGCAAAGATGGCACACTATGCAGAGGGGCAATGTTGGTGAAATTTTGGAGAGGGGCAGTGTGTGGGGGACATTATGGAGAGGGGCAGCACATGGGGGGATATTATGGAGAGGGTCAGTGTGGAAAGGATATTATGGAAAGGGGCAGTGTGGAGGGACATTAAGGAGAGGGGCTGTTAGGGGGGATATTTTGGAGAGGGGCAGTGTCTGGAGACATTATGGAGAGTGGCAGTGTGGAGGGGACATTACGGAGAGAGGCAGTGCGGGGGAACATTACTTATATGGGCAGTGTGGGGGGACATTACAGAAAGAGGCAGTGTGGGGGGACATTACGGAGAGCGGCAGTGTGGGGGGATATTATGGAGTGGGGCAGTGTGAGGAACATCATGGAGTAGGGCAGGTCCAACAGCAGCTAGAGAACACAGGAGTGCTCCTGTGTATGGAGGAGTCTGGAGAGATAGCTGCCGGCCAACAGCTTTCTACAGTGATGTGTATGGGGCCCCTCATAGCCGTATAATTTAGAAGAAGACTATAATTAGAGATGAGCGGTGTTCGACTAGAACTGTTCGCCAATCTCAAATTCGAGCTGTTTTGGGCGGTGTTCGAGTTGTTCGACGAACCCGAACGATTTGCTAAAAATTTGGCTGTTCGAGGTTATGTTCGATAACTGTTCGTGCACCAAAAGCGTGTCCTGCATGTCTGGCGCTATTTAGAGCACCAATCATGCAGGGATTGTCTGCCACTCACTGTAATGCCACAGCCATGGTGGTTGTGGCATTAGAGTGATTGCCCAAATCGATGGGAACTGTGCTCACAGTGAAACATGAAAAGCCGGCAATTCAGCAGCGGCGTACACCGGTACCCGACAATTTAGAACCGAAAGAATAGAGCTTCACACATAGATTAGATAGATAGAAACATGTCAGTCACATATATAAGAAGTACAGTGACAGTGTTGCTTACTGTACTTGTCATTTAGTGTAAAGGATTTATTAAAAAAATATATTAGTGTTTTCATGCACCGTCTCTTTAAAAAAGCCGGCCGGCAATTCAGCAGCGGTACCCGACAATTTAGAATGGAAGGAATAGAGAATCACACATAGATTAGATAGATAGAAACATGTCAGTCACACATATAAGAAGTACAGTGACAGTGTTGATTACTGTACTTGCCATTTAGTGTAAAGGCTTTATTAAAAAAAATATTAGTGTTTTCATGCACCGTCTCTTTAAAAAAGCCGGCGGGCAATTCAGCAGGGTACCCGACAATTTAGAATGGAAGGAATAGAGCATCACACATAGATTAGATAGATAGAAACATGTCAGTCACATATATATGAAGTACAGTGACAGTGTTGATTACTGTACTTGTCATTTAGTGTTAAAATAAAGGATTTATTTAAAAAAAAATTGGCGTGGGGTTCCCCGTAATTTTAGGCTCTAGCGGAGGTTAAGCAGACAGCTGGGGCAGATGTTTGAAGCCTGGGAAGGGGTAATACCCACGGAGCTTCCCAGGCTACTAATATCAGCCCCCAGCTGAATGCCTAGCCTTTACTAGCTATTAAAATGGGGGACCCCCCAAAAAATTGACATGGGGTCCCCCCTATTTTAATAGCTAGCAAAGGCTAGGCAGACAGCTGGGGGCTGATATTAATAGCCCAGGAAGGGTGCCATGAATATTGGCCCCCTCCCAGGCTAGAAACACCAGCCATCAGCCGCCCCAGAAATGGCACATCCATAGGATGCGCCAATTCTGGCACTTAGCCTCACTCTTCCCACTGCCCTGTAGCGGTGGCAGTGGGGTAATAGGGCTGGGGTTGATGTCAGCTTATAATGCCAGCTGACATCAAGCCCAGGTTAGTAATGGAGAGTCGTCTATAAGACACCCCCATTACTAACCCCGTAGTCAAAGTTAAAAAAAAACACAAACACCCAGAATAAAGTCCTTTAATTGAAATAAAGACACAATTCTTTATTGTTCTAAATTAAACCATACTTACAATCACGCCCATTCCAGCTGAAGCCAACGATCCCCTGCAATAAAAGAAAAATAATAAAGCAACATAATCCTTACCTTTCCATGGGTCCCACGACAGCTTCAGCTCTGCTACATCGAGATGACAGGCTGGACCGCAGCAGAAAGCTACCATCCAGCCTGTCATCCCGCAGACACTGAGAAGCGCAGGCTTGCTTGCGCTCCTCAGCGTCTCTCTGTGACGGCATCCAGATGAGCCGAGTTCATGTCCAATGAACTCGGCACACCTCATGCACGTCACTGACAGCGTGGGAAAATTCTCACGCTGAAGCGCTGAGTGCAGGAGAATTCTCCCACGCTGTCAGTGACGTGCATGAGGTGAGCTCATGTCCAATGAACTAAGTTCACCTCATGCACGTCACTGACAGCGTGGGAAAATTCTCCTGCACTCAGCGCTTCAGCGTGAGAATTCTCCCACGCTGAAGCGCTGAGTGCAGGAGAATTTTCCCGCGCTGTCAGTGACGTGCATGAGGTGAGCCGAGTTCATTGGACATTAACTCGGCTCATCTGGATGCCCTCACAGAGAGACACTGTGGAGCGCAAGCAAGCCTGCGCTTCTCAGTGTCTTCGGGATGACAGGCTGGATGGCAGCGTTCTGTTGCGGTCCAGCCTGTCATCTCGATGTAGCAGAGCTGAAGATTCATGGGAACCATGGAAAGGTAAGGATGATGTTGCTTTATTATTTTTCTTTTATTTCAGGAGATCGTTGGCTTCAGCTGGAATGGGCGTGATGGTAAGTATGGTTTAATTTAGAACAATAAAGAATTGTGTGTTTATTTCAATTAAAGGACTTTTTTCTTGGTGTTGTGTTTTTTTTAAATACTTTACTAGAAATTCATGGTGGTCATGTCTAATATTGGCGTGACCCCATGAATTTCGGGCTTAGGGCCAGCTGATAATGCCAGCTGGCCCTAACCCCTTTATTACCCAGTGAGCCACCGCACCAGGGCCCTGGATGAGTTGGGTACAGCGCCAGAAGATGGCGCTTCTATGAACGCGCCATTTTCCGGGGTGGCTGCAGACTGCAATTTGCAGCGGGGGTGGCCCAGAAAGCTTGGTCCTCCCTGCGCTGCGGATTCCAGCCCCCAGCTGCCTAGTTATACCTGGCTGGACACAAAAACAGGGCGAAGCCCCACGTCAATTTTCTTTAAATTATTTCATGAAATAATTAAGAAAAAAATGGCTTCCCTACATTGTTGTGTCCGGCCAGGTACAAATAGGCAGCTGTTGGTTGGGGGCAGCCCGTTCCTGCCTGCTGTACCTGGCTGGACACAAATATAGTGCGAAGCCCCACGTCAATTTTTTTAAAATTATTTCATGAAATAATTAAAAAAAAAAGGTCTTCCCTATATTGTTGTGTCCGGCCAGGTACAAATAGGCAGCCGGTGGTTGGGGGCAGCCTGTTCCTGCCTGCTGTACCTGGCTGGACACAAATATAGTGCGAAGCCCCACGTCAATTTTTTTTTAATTATTTCATGAAATAATTAAAAAAAAAGGTCTTCCCTATATTGTTGTGTCCGGCCAGGTACAAATAGGCAGCTGGTGGTTGGGGGCAGCCCGTTCCTGCCTGCTGCACCTGACTGGACACAAGTATAGTACGAAGACCCACGTCAATTTTTTTTTAATTATTTCATGAATTTCCTGAAATAATTTAAAAAAATTGAAGTGGGGCTTCGCACTATATTTGTGTCCAGCCAGGTACAGCAGGCAGGAACGGGCTGCCCCAACCACCAGCGGCCTATTTGTACCTGGCCGGACACTACAATATAGGGAAGGCCTTTTTTTCTTAATTATTTCATGAATTTCCTGAAATAATTAAAAAAAATTTAAGTGGGGCTTTGCACTATATTTGTGTCCAGCCAGGTACAGCAGGCAGGAACGGGCTGCCCCCAACCACTAGCTGCCTATTTGTACCTGGCCGGACACAACAATATAGAGAAGGCCTTTTTTTCTTAATTATTTCATGAATTTCATGAAATAATTAAAAAAAAAATACGTGGGGCTTCGCCCTATTTTTGTGTCCAGCCAGGTACAACTAGGCAGCTGGGGGCTGCAATCTGCAGCGCAGGGAGGCCCAAGCTTTCTGGGCCCCCCCCCCCCCCCCGCTGCAAATTGCAGTCCGCAGCCACCCCGGAAAATGGCGCGTTCATAGAAGCGCCATCTTCTGGCGCTGTACCCAACTCATCCAGGGCCCTGGTGCGGTGGCTCACTGGGTAATAAAGGGGTTAGGGCCAGCTTGGTATTATCAGCTGGCCCTAAGCCCAAGATTCATGGGGTCACGCCAGTATTAGACATGACCACCATGAATTTCTAGTAAAGTATTTAAAAAAAACACAACACCCAGAATAAAGTCCTTTAATTGAAATAAACACACAATTCTTTATTGTTCTAAATTAAACCATACTTACCATCACGCCCATTCCAGCTGAAGCCAACGATCTCCTGAAATAAAAGAAAAATAATAATCCAACATCATCCTTACCTTTCCATGGTTCCCATGACAGCTTCAGCTCTGCTATATCGAGATGACTGGCTGGACCGCAGCAGAACGCTGCCATCCAGCCTGTCATCCCGCAGACACTGAGAAGAGCAGGCAAGCTTGCGCTCCTCAGTGTCTCTCTGTGACGGCATCCAGATGAGCCGAGGTCATGTCCAATGAACTCGGCTCACCTCATGCACGTCACTGACAGCGTGGGAAAATTCTCACGCTGAAGCGCTGAGTGCAGGAGAATTCTCCCACGCTGTCAGTGACGTGCATGAGGTGAGCTCATGTCCAATGAACTCAGCTCACCTCATGCACGTCACTGACAGCGTGGGAAAATTCTCCTGCACTCAGCGCTTCAGCGTGAGAATTCTCCCACGCTGTCAGTGACGTGCATGAGGTGAGCTGAGATCATTGGACATGAACTCACCTCATGCACGTCACTGACAGCGTGGGAAAATTCTCACGCTGAAGCGCTGAGTGCAGGAGAATTTTCCCACGCTGTCAGTGACGTGCATGAGGTGAACTGAGTTCATTGGACATGAGCTCACCTCATGCACGTCACTGACAGCGTGGGAGAATTCTCCTGCACTCAGCGCTTCAGCGTGAGAATTTTCCCACGCTGTCAGTGACGTGCATGAGGTGAGTTCATGTCCAATGATCTCAGCTCACCTCATGCACGTCACTGACAGCGTAGGAAAATTCTCCTGCACTCAGCGCTTCAGCGTGAGAATTCTCCCACGCTGAAGCGCTGAGTGCAGGAGAATTTTCCCACGCTGTCAGTGACGTGCATGAGGTGAGCCGAGTTCATTGGACATGACCTCGGCTCATCTGGATGCCGTCACAGCGAGACACTGAGGAGCGAAGCAAGCCTGCTCTTCTCAGTGTCTGCGGGTTGACAGGCTGGATGTCAGCGTTCTGCTGCGGTCCAGCCTGTCATCTCGATGTAGCAGAGCTGGAGCTGTCCTGGGAACCATCGAAAGGTAAGGATGATGTTGGTTTATTATTTTATTTTTATTGCAGGAGATCGTTGGCTTCAGCTGGAATGGGCGTGACGGTAAGTATGGTTTAATTTAGAACAATAAAGAATTGTGTGTTTATTTCAATTAAAGGACTTTATTCTGGGTGTTTGTGTTTTTTTTAACTTTCACTATGGGGTTAGTAATGGGGGTGTCTTATAGACGCCTCTCCATTACTAACCTGGGCTTGATGTCAGCTGGCATTATAAGCTGACATCAACCCTAGCCCTATTACCCCACTGCCACCGCTACAGGGCAGTGGGAAGAGCGAGGCTAAGTGCCAGAATTGGCGCATCCTATGGATGCGCCATTTCTGGGGCGGCTGACGGCTGGTGTTTCTAGCCTGGGAGGGGGCCAATATTCATGGCACCCTTCCTGAGCTATTAATATCAGCCCCCAGCTGTCTGCCTAGCCTTTGCTAGCTATTAAAATAGGGGGGACCCCACGTCATTTTTTTGGGGGGTCCCCCATTTTAATAGCTAGTAAAGGCTAGGTATTCAGCTGGGGGCTGATATTAGTAGCCTGGGAAGATCCTTGGGTATTACCCCTTCCCAGGCTTCAAACATCTGCCCCAGCTGTCTGCTTAACCTCCGCTAGAGACTAAAATTACGGGGAACCCCACGCTAATTTTTTTTTACTAAATCCTTTATTTTAACACTAAATGACAAGTACAGTAATCAACACTATCACTGTACTTATTATATATCTGACTGACATGTTTCTATCTATCTAATCTATGTGTGATGCTCTATCTTTCTGTTCTAAATTGTCGAGTACAGATGCTGAATTGCCGGCCGGCTTTTTTAAAGAGACAGTGCATGAAAACACTATTATTTTTTTAAATAAATCCTTTACACTAAATGACAAGTACAGTAAGCAACACTGTCACTGTACTTATTATTTATGTGACTGACATGTTTCTATCTATCTAATCTATGTGTGAAGCTCTATTCTTTCTGTTCTAAATTGTCGGGTACCGCTGCTGAATTGCCGGCCGGCTTTTTTAAAGAGACGGTGCATGAAAACACTAATATTTTTTTTAATAAATCCTTTACACTAAATGACAAGTGCAGTAACCAACACTCTTACTGTGCTTCTTATATGTGTGACTGACATGTTTCTATCTATCTAATCTATGTGTGATGCTCTATTCCTTCTTGTCTAAATTGTCGGGTACCGGTGTATGCCGCTGCTGAATTTGCCGGCCGGCTTTTTTAACCCCTTAATAACATCTGACGTACTAATACGCGTCTGTGCCCTGGGACTTAAGAGCCAGACCCGTATTAGTACGTCATGGCGATCGCGCGCGCACACAGGCTGTGCGGGCGCGATCGCCGCCGGGTGTCAGCTGATTGTCACAGCTGACACCCGGTACTATGTGCAGGGAGCGGTCACGCACCGCTCCCAGCACATTAACCCCCGCGATGCTGCGATCGAAGTCGATCGAAGTCGATCGCGGCATTGCGGGGGCAAGGGGAGGTGATCGCCGATACTCACCTCCTCTTCCGGCTTCCAGCGCAGTCTGCAAAGGCTTCCCGGGTGTTGCCATGACGACCCGATGTCGTCATGACAACATCCGGGTCACCAGAGAGCAGGAAGATTGCTTGGACATGCGCAGTGCATCTCCAAGCAATCTTCACACTGTGCACTTCTGACAGCCTTCATGGCATAGGGATGGTGCTCCATTCCTGTGCCATGCAGGCGATCAGAAAAAAAAAAGTGAAAGTCCCAGAGTGGGACAAAGTAATAAAGTGTATAAACTGTGTGAAAGTGGAAAAAAAAAAAAAAAAAAAATGTGCAAAAATATTATAAAAAAATAAAAAAATAATACACCAAAAATAAAAATATAATGTACCCATCAATAAATATTATTATAAAAAAAATAAAAAAAAAACAATAAAAGTACACATATTTGGTATCGCCGCGTCCGGAACAACCTGACCTATAAAACTGTCCCACTAGTTAACCCCTTCAGTGAACACGGTAAAAAAAAAAAAAAAAAAACAAGCAAAAAACAATGCTTTATCACCATACCGCCAAACAAAAAGTGGAATAACACGCGATCAAAAAGACGCATATAAATAAAAATGATACCGCTGAAAACGTCATCTCGTCCCGCAAAAAACAAGCCGCCATATAGCTCCATCAGCCGAAAAATAAAAAAGTTATAGCTCTCAGAATAAAGCGATACTAAAAAATATTTTTTTCTATAAAATAGCTTTTATTGTGTATAAGCGCCAAAACATAGAAAAATTATACAAATGTGGTACCGCTGTAAACGTACTGACCCGAAGAGTAAAGCTGCCTCATCAATTTTACCACACGCGGAACAGAATAAAAAAAAAAAAAAAAAAACAATTCCTGAATTGTTGGTTTTTGTTTATTCTGCCTCCCAAAAATCGGAATAGAAAGCGATCAAAAAATGTCACGTGCCTGAAAATGGCACCAATAACAACGTCAAGTCATCCCGCAAAAAACGAGCCGTCACATGACTGTCTGCCAAAATTTGGAAAAATTATAGCTCTCAAAATATGGCGATGCAAAAACTAGATTTTACAAAAAATGCGTCTTTTAGTGTGTGACAGCTGTCAGTCATAAAAACCCCATATGATTCTGGCATTGCTGTAATCACACCGACCCGAAGAATAAAGTCGTCTAATCACTTATACCGCACAAGGAACGGCGTCAAAAATAAACTCTTGAGTTAGGATTGGGCTAGGGTTAGGGCTGGGTTTGGGGCTAGGGTTGTGCTGGGGCTAGGGTTGTGCTGGGGCTAGGGTTGTGCTGGGGCTAGGGTTGTGCTGGGGCTAGGGTTGTGCTGGGGCTAGGGTTGTGCTAGGGTTAGGGCTGGGGTTGGGATTTTTTTCAAAAGTAAGAAAAAAAGATGACGATATGGCGACTAGTGTTGAGAGCAAGTGCTCGCTACTTGAGTTTGCATCGGGTGCTCTGGTATGCATTTAGTATCGTGGGTATTTGAGTGACATGCTCGAGTCTCTGCCCCATATGCTTCGCGGCCAAAAAACTTTACGGGGATTGCCTGCCATGCACGAGCGATCCCCGCATGTTTTTTTTTGGGTGTCTAATAACCGTGAAACATGCGGAGCAGGGACTCGAGCATGTCACTCGAGCACACGCTGTACATGGTGCATACCTGAGTACCCGATGCAAACTCAAGTAGCGAGCACTTGCGCTCAAGAATAATGAAAACTTATTCAATATGATGACCTAATGTAAACAAATAATGTGCCGTACCTCTGGGTTCAAAATGTTCACTATACACCTTAATAAAATCTTTGAGGGGTATAGTTTCCAAAATGGGGACACTTGTGGGGGAGCTCCACTGTTTAGGCACATCACGGGCTCTCCAAACGCGACATGGTGTCCGCTAACAAATTGAATGGAAAATCGGCTCAAATTGTTAGCGGACGCCATGTTGCGTTTGGAGAGCCCCTGTGTGTCCAAACATTGGAGCTCCCCCACAAGTGACCCCATTTTGGAAACTAGACCCCCCAAGGCACCTATCTAGATGCATAGTGAGCACTTAGAACCCCCAGGTGCTTCACAAATTGATTCGTAAAAATGAAAAAGTGAAAATAAAACACTTTTTCATTTTTATGAATCAATTTGTGAAGCACCTGGGGTTCCAAGTGCTCACTATGAATCTAGATAGGTGCCTTGGGGGGTCTAGTTTCCAAAATGGGGTCACTTGTGGGGGAGCTCCAATGTTTGGGCACACAGGGACTCTCTAAATGCAACATGGTATCCGCTAACAAATTGAATGGAAAATCGGCTCAAATTGTTAGCGGACACCACATTGCGTTTGGAGAGCCCCTCTGTGCCCAAACTTTGGAGCTCCCCCACAAGTGACCCCATTTTGGAAACTAGACCCCCCAAGGCACCTTTCTAGATGCATAGTGAGCACTTGGAACCCCCAGGTGCTTCACAAATTGATTCGTAAAAATGAAAAAGTGAAAAAAAAAACACTTTTTCATTTTTATGAATCAATTTGTGAAGCACCTGGGGTTCCAAGTGCTCACTATGAATCTAGATAGGTGCCTTGGGGGGTCTAGTTTCCAAAATGGGGTCACTTGTGGGGGAGCTCCAATGTTTGAGCACACAGGGACTCTCCAAATGCAACATGATATCCGCTAACAAATTGTCGGCTCAAATTGTTAGCGGATATCATGTTGCATTTGGAGAGTCCCTGTGTGCCCAAACATTGGAGCTCCTCCACAAGTGACCCCATTTTGGAAACTAGACCCCCCAAGGCACCTATCTAGATGCATAGTGAGCACTTGGAACCCCTAGGTGCTTCACAAATTAATTCGTAAAAATGAAAAAGTGTTTTTTTTTTCACTTTTTCATTATTACGAATCAATTTGTGAAGCAGCTGGGGGTTCCAAGTGCTCACTATGCATCTAGAAAGGTGCCTTGGGGGGTCTAGTTTCCAAAATGGGGTCACTTGTGGAGGAGCTCCAATGTTTGGGCACACAGGGACTCTCCAAATGCAACATGATATCCGCTAACATTTGAGCCGACAATTTGTTAGCGGATATCATGTTGCATTTGGAGAGTCCCTGTGTGCTCAAACATTGGAGCTCCCCCACAAGTGACCCCATTTTGGAAACTAGACCCCCCAAGGCACCTATCTAGATTCATAGTGAGCACTTGGAACCCCAGGTGCTTCACAAATTGATTCATAAAAATGAAAAAGTGTTTTTTTTTTCACTTTTTCATTTTTACGAATCAATTTGTGAAGCACCTGGGGGTTCCAAGTGCTCACTATGCATCTAGAAAGGTGCCTTGGGGGGTCTAGTTTCCAAAATGGGGTCACTTGTGGGGGAGCTCCAAAGTTTGGGCACAGAGGGGCTCTCCAAACGCAATGTGGTGTCCGCTAACAATTTGAGCCGATTTTCCATTCAATTTGTTAGCGGATACCATGTTGCATTTAGAGAGTCCCTGTGTGCCCAAACATTGGAGCTCCCCCACAAGTGACCCCATTTTGGAAACTAGACCCCCCAAGGCACCTATCTAGATTCATAGTGAGCACTTGGAACCCCAGGTGCTTCACAAATTGATTCATAAAAATGAAAAAGTGTTTTTTTTTTCACTTTTTCATTGTTACGAATCAATTTGTGAAGCACCTGGGGGTTCCAAGTGCTCACTATGCATCTAGATAGGTGCCTTGGGGGGTCTAGTTTCCAAAATGGGGTCACTTGTGGGGGAGCTCCAATGTTTGGGCACACAGCAGCTCTCCAAACGCAACATGGTGTCGCTAACAATTTGAGCCAATTTTGCGTTAAATTTGTTAGCGGACACCATGTTGCATTTAGAGAGCCGCTGTGTGCCCAAATATTGGAGCTCCCCCACAAGTGACCCCATTTTGGAAACTAGACCACCCAAGGCACCTATCTAGATGCATACTGAGCACTTGGAACCCTCAGGTGCTTCACAAATTGATTCATACAAATGAAAAAGTGTTTTTTTTTTCACTTTTTCATTGTTACGAATCAATTTGTGAAGCACCTGGGGGTTCCAAGTGCTCACTATGCATCTAGATAGGTGCCTTGGGGGGTCTAGTTTCCAAAATGGGGTCACTTGTGGGGGAGCTCCAATGTTTGGGCACACAGGGACTCTCTAAATGCAACATGGTGTCCTCTAACAAATTTAACGGAAAATCGGCTCAAATTGTTAGCGACACCATGTTGCGTTTGGAGAGCCGCTGTGTGCCCAAACATTGGAGCTCCCCCACAAGTTACCCCATTTTGGAAACTAGACCCCCCAAGGCACCTATCTAGATGCATTGTGAGCACTTGGAACACTCAGGTGCTTCACAAATTGATTCATAAAAATGAAAAAGTGTTTTTTTTTTTCACTTTTTCATTGTTACGAATCAATTTGTGAAGCACCTGGGGGTTCCAAGTGCTCACTATGCATCTAGAAAGGTGCCTTGGGGGGTCTAGTTTCCAAAATGGGGTCACTTGTGGGGGAGCTCCAAAGTTTGGGCACACATGGGCTCTCCAAACACAACATGGCGTCCGCTAATTATTCAAGCAAATTTTACAATCAAAAAGTCAAATAGCGCTCCTTCCCTTCCGAGCCCTGCCGTGCGCCCAAACAGTATTTTTTCCCCAAATATTGGGTATCTGCGTGCCCAGGGGAAATTGCACAACAAATTTTGGGGTCCATTTTTTCTTGTTACCCCTGTGAAAATAAAAAAAATTGGGTCTAAATTAACATTTTTGTGAAAAAAGTTAAATGTTCATTTTTTTCTTCCACATTCAAAAAATTCCTGTGAAGCACCTGAAGGGTTAATAAAGTTCTTGAATGTGGTTTTGAGCACCTTGAGGGGTGCAGTTTTTAGAATGGTGTCACTTTTGGGTATTTTCTGTCATAAAGACCTCTCAAAGTGACTTCAAATGTGATGTGGTCCCTAAAAAAATGGTTTTGTAAATTTTGTTGGAAAAATGAGAAATCGCTGGTCAACTTTTAACCCTTATAGCTCCCTAACAAAAAAAAATTTTGGTTCCAAAATTGTGCTGATGTAAAGTAGACATGTGGGAAATGTTATTTATTAACTCTTTTGTGTGACATATCGCTCTGATTTCAGGGCTTAAAAATTCAAATTTTGAAAATTGCAAAATTTTCAAAATTTTCGCCAAATTTCCGTTTTTTTCACAAATAAACGCAAGTGATATCGAAGAAATTTTTCCACAATCATGAAGTACAATATGTCACGAAAAAACAATCTCAGAATCAGGGGGATCCGTTGAAGCGTTCGAGAGTAATTACCTCATAAAGTGACAGTGGTCAGAATTGTAAAAATTGGCCCGGTCATTAACGTGCAAACCACCCGCGGGGCTTAAGGGGTTAAAGAGAGTGTCTTCTGAGCAGTTTGTCAGCTTTTGGACACCTTTGAAGGTGTTTTCTATGTGTTTTTGTTTGCCTGCCATTGGTTTTAACGGTGTTCGACGGTGTTCTAAGGTGTTCGACGAACAGTTCGACGAACAGTTCCTCGAACATCCCGGTGTTCGACGAACCGAACCTGAACACTATGGGGGTGGCTCAACACTAACTATAATATCTCAAATCTATAGATCAACACTGTTCAATAAATGAAAAGCCAAACTCTTAAATGACCCATAAAAACTGAAATCAAGGACCCATTATGGCTACATGTATAGGTAATTGTTAAATAAGCATTCCCATTTATATACAGTACAGACCAAAAGTTTGGACACACCTTCTCATTTAAAGATTTTTCTGTATTTTCATGACTATGAAAATTGTATATTCACACTGAAGGCATCAAAACTATGAATTAACACATGTGGAATTATATACTTAAAAAAAAGTGTGAAACAACTGAAAATATGTCTTATATTCTAGGTTCTTCAAAGTAGCCACCTTTTGCTTTAATGACTGCTTTGCACACTCTTGCCATTCTCTTGATGAGCTTCAAGAGGTAGTCACCGGAAATGGTTTTCACTTCACAGGTGTGCCCTGTCAGGTTTAATAAGTGGGATTTCTTGCCTTATAAATGGGGTTGGGACCATCAGTTGTGTTGTGCAGAAGTCAGGTGGATACACAGCTGATATTCCTACTAAATAGACTGTTAGAATTTGTATTATGGCAAGAAAAAAGCAGCTAAGTAAAGAAAAACGAGTGGCCATCATTACTATAAGAAATGAAGGTCAGTCAGTCCGAAAAATTGGGAAAACTTTGACAGTGTCCCCAAGTTCAGTTGCAAAAATCATCAAGCGCTACAAAGAAACTGGCTCACATGAGGACCGCCCCAGGAAAGGAAGAACAAGAGTCACCTCTGCTTCTGAGGATAAGTATATCCAAGTCACCAGTCTCAGAAATCGCAGGTTAACAGCAGCTCAGATTAGAGACCAGGTCAATGACACACAAAGTTCTAGCAGCAGACACATCTCTTCAACAACTGTTAACCACTTCGCGCCAGAGCCTGTTTTTGCCTTCGTGACCGGGCCAATTTTTTCAATTCTGACCACTGTCACTTTATGAAGTAATTACTCTGGAACGCTTCAACGTATTCCCCTGATTCTGAGATTGTTTTTCTGTGACATATTCTACTTCATGATAGTGGTAAAATTTCTTCGATATCACTTGCGTTTATTTGTGAAAAAATCGGAAATTTGGCGAAAATTTTGAAAATTTTGCAATTTTCAAACTTTGAATTTTCATGCCCTTAAATCAGAGAGATATGTCACACAAAATAGTTAATAAATAACATTTCCCACATGTCTACTTTACATCAGCACAATTTTGGAACCAAAATTTTTTTTTGTTAGGAAGCTATAAGGGTTAAAAGTTGACCAGCGATTTCTCATTTTTCCAACAAAATTTACAAAAACCTTTTTTTAGGGACCACATCTTATTTGAAGTGACTTTGAGGGACCTTTATGACAGAAAATACCCAAAAGTGACACCATTCTAAAAACTGCACCCCTCAAGGTGCTCAAAACCACATTCAAGAAGTTTATTAACCCTTCAGGTTTTTCACGGGAATTTATGGAACGTGGAAGAAAACAATGAACATTTAACTTTTTTTCACAAAAATGTTACTTTAGACCCAATTTTTTATTTTCACAAGGGTAACAGGAAAAAATGGAATACACAATTTGTAGTGCAATTTCTCATGAGCGTGCTGATAGCCCATATATGAGGGAAAACCACTGTTTGGGCGCACTGCAGGGTTCGGAAGGGAAGGAGCGCCATTTGACTTTTTGAATGTAAAATTTTTTGAATAATTAGCAGACGCCATGTCGCATTTGGGGAGCCTCTAATGAGCCTAAACAGTGGAAACCCCCCCACAAGTGCCACCATTTTGGAAACTAGACCCCTTAGGGAACTTATCTAGATGTGTGGTGAGCACCTTGCCCCCCCAGGTGCTTCACAGAAGTTTATAATATTGAGCTGTAAAAATAAAATTTTTTCCCACAAAAAATGTTTTTCATTCCCTAATTTTGCATTATCATAAGGGTAACAGGAGAAATTGCACCACAAAATTTGTTGTGCAATGTTTTTCATTCCCTAATTTTGCATTATCATAAGGGTAACAGGAGAAATTGCACCACGAAATTTGTTGTGCAATTTCTCCTGAGTACGCTGATACCCCATATGTGCGGGAAAACCACTGCTTTGGTGTACGGCAGGGTTCGGAAGAGAAAGGATGTTGGCTGGGATAGGTTGCAGACACCATGTCACATTTGAAGAGTCGCTGACATGCTGAAACAGCAGAAACCCCCACAAGTGACCCCATTTTGTAAACTACACCTCTCAAGGAATTCATCTAGGGAAGTACTGAGTATTTTTTAATTTTTAAATTTATACCATTGGGCAGTGAAAAAAGCATAATTATATTTTTACCACAAAAAAATGTTTTAACCACAGATTTTACATTTTCACACAGGGCAATGGGTAAAAATGGTACCGAAATGTGTCACACAATTTCTTCTAAAAGTGGCAATACCCCATATGTGGCTGTATCGTACCGCTTAGCCATACGGCGAGATCTGGGGGGGATGGAGCGCTATTTGACAATTGGAGAACGAATTATTGTAGAATAGGCATTTGGATTTGGGAGCACAAAATTTTATGAATTTCTTTTGGGGGGCAAGGGCCATTTCACTTTTCCAGAACCTTTCTGCTACCAGTAACTTGGAAGTCCCTTATATTTTTAACAGATGACGGACCTGAGTGGGGACTAGCTTTTTTTGAGGACTGAGTTGAAGCTTTCATTGGAAACATTTTACGTAACATTTATCCGGCGCTCTAGGCTGAGCACTTACATCGGGGTTTCCATCTAAATTTCCAAGTGATGTAATTCAGATGAAACCCCTGCGGGATCCATTCACTGTAATGAGGCAGCAGAGTTACTCTGGACTCCGTCTGGCCTCTGTTTAGCGGTGTCGTTTTTTTCAGAAGTGCACAAAACTGTGGCCAACCGCACTTTTATGCACGCCTAAAAAAACTGACACCGTGGGATCACAGGCCAGACGGCATCCACAGTGGCCTATATCTGCCTCATTACAGGGAATCTTCCGTCATGGGTTCCGTCTGAATCACGTATTTCAGAGATTTACACGGAAACTCTGGTGTAAGCGCTCAGCGCAGAGCGCAGGATAAATGTGGTCAGAGCCTTACTGCGATCTTTGAGAGACAAAATAAACAAATCAGTAGCAGGTGAAGAATTGGTTTTATTTATTTTTTACGCCGTTCCTCATGTGATATAACTGATTAGATTACTTTATCTTCGGGTCGGTGCGATTACAGAGATACCAGATTTATATCGGGTTTTTATGACTGACAGCTGTCACACACTAAGAGACGCTTTTTTTTGCAAAATCTAGTTTTTGCATCGCCATATTTTGAGAGCTAGAATTTTTCCATATTTTGGCCGACAGAGTCATGTGAGGGCTTGTTTTTTGCGGGACGAATTGACATTTTTATTGATACCATTTTTGGGTACGTGAAATTTTTTGATCGCTTTCTATTCCGTTTTTTGGGAGGTAAAATTAACAAAAAACAACAATTCAGGAATTGTTTTTTATTATTTTTTTTTATGCTGTTTTGCGTGTGGTAAAAGTGATCAGGCAGCATTATTCTTCGGGTCAGTTCGTTTACAGTGATACTACACTTACTGTATATTTTTTTATGTTTTGGCGCTTTTACACAATAAAACAATTTTATAGAAAAAATATTTTTTTGCATCGCTTTATTCTGAGCGCTATAACTTTTTTATTTTTCGGCTGATGGAGCTGTATGGCGGCTTTTTTTTTGTGGAACAAGATGACGTTTTCATCGGTACCATTTTTATTTCCATTTTGCTTTTTGATCGCCTTTTTTTCCCCTTTATGTTTGGCGATAAAAAAGCATAGTTTTTTGCTCCGTTTTTAATTTATTTTTATTACGGTGTGCACATAAGGAGTTAATTAGTGCGGCAGTTTTATAGATCGGATTGTTTCGGAAGAGGCGATACCAAATTTATGTACTTTTTTTGTTTTTGCATAAATATACGGATTTATTGGTTTAATATTTTATTTATTTATTTTTATTTATTTTGTGATTTTTTTTAACAGTTTAAAAACATTTTTTTTACTTTTTTTTTCCATTTTTACTTAGTCCCTGTATGGGACATTCATTTTTATTTTTCTAATCACTGATCTCATCCAATGTAATAGACATGTATTACATTGGATGAGATCTTTGCTGACTGTTTCACAGTCAGTGTGTCCTGCCAGGCTTCAGCTGCAAGCTGAGCCTAGCAGGACACCATCTATGGCAGAGCTGGAGGCGGTCATGTGACCTCCAGCTGCCATAACAACGGAAGGTCCTGGAAGCTATCATGGGGCCGTCGGAGAGGTAAGTTGATGACTCCCTCTCCTCTCACTATCTTCTATGTGCCGCGATCACTATAGATCGCGGCACATAGAAGATAGCAAAGGGTTAACATCATTGGGACCTGATCCAATCAGGTCCCGATGATGTCCCCTGTCAGAGATATCGCTCTGCATCGGAATCGCAGCGCTTGCAGGACCCTGGGGGTCCTGAGCGCTGCGGGACCACCCACGGTTTTTAAACGTCGGCGCTGCACAGAGCCCAAGCAGCGCCGACGTTTATCTACAGTGGACGGTCGGGAACCGGTTAAGAGGAGACTTTGTGCAGCAGGCCTTCATGGTAAAATAGCTGCTAGGAAACCACTGCTAAGGACAGGCAACAAGCAGAAGAGACTTGTTTTGGGCTAAAGAACACAAGGAATGGACATTAGACCAGTGGAAATCTGTGCTTTGGTCTGATGAGTCCAAATTTGAGATCTTTGGTTCCAACCACCGTGTCTTTGTGCGACGCAGAAAAGGTAAACGGATGGACTGTACATGCCTGGTTCCCACCGTGAAGCATGGAGGAGGAGGTGTGATGGTGTGGGGGTGCTTTGCTAGTGACACTGTTGGGGATTTATTTAAAATTGAAGGCATACTGAACCAGCATGGCTACCACAGCATCTTGCAGCGGCATGCTATTCCATCTGGTTTGCGTTTAGTTGGACCATCATTTATTTTTCAACAGGACAATGACCCCAAACACACCTCCAGGCTGTGTAAGGGCTATTTGACCAAGAAGGAGAGTGATGGGGTGCTACGCCAGATGACCTGGCCTCCACAGTCACCAGACCTGAACCCAATCGAGATGGTTTGGGGTGAGCTGGACCGCAGAGTGAAAGCAAAAGGGCCAACAAGTGCTAAGCATCTCTGGGAACTCCTTCAAAATTGTTGGAAGACCATTTCCAGTGACTACCTCTTGAAGCTCATCAAGAGAATGCCAAGAGTGTGCAAAGCAGTCATCAAAGCAAAAGGTGGCTACTTTGAAGAACCTAGAATATAAGACATATTTTCAGTTGTTTCACACTTTTTTGTTAAGTATATAATTCCACATGTGTTAATTCATAGTTTTGATTACTTCAGTGTGAATGTACAATTTTCATAGTCATGAAAATACAGAAAAATCTTTAAATGAGAAGGTGTGTCCAAACTTTTGGTCTGTACTGTATTTTTTATTAAATGTGTGTGTATGTGGATGTAATGTAGTGAGATTGTATTAATATACTTACCTACAGCTGTTCTGTCCGGTGTCCAAGGCCATTTTGCTTCTCTTCCCAGTGACATCACAGCAACTAGCCGGCTCACTCTATGCTCTATGCTGAACCGGAAGTCTCTTTTACAATGAAAGTCTGAGGCTCCATAGGCTTACATTGTAAAAGCCACTTATGGGTCATGCAATGCTCAGTGTGACGCAGAGAGCCTTCAGAGTGGAGATGTCACTTAGTAGCGCAGCAGAATGGCGCTGGACACCAGACAGAGCAGCGGTTGGTGAGTATATTAATAAATTCACACTACATTACATTTACATATACACATATTTAATTAAAAAAAATACATAAATTGTAGTGCTTCTTTAATATGGTTTTGTTTTCTAACCATTTTACAGCTGGAATTTTTTTGGGTGGAGTATAATAGACATCAAGCAGCAGACAGACCTACTGGCACCAGCATTCGCTGTCTTATCACCTGCCAGCCTACCGTTACAGGTTCAACCCTTTGCTTAATGTAGCCTTTCACAATCAATTTCATTAACCTAAATGAGCAGTTAAAAACCACACTAATTAGTTTAAGAAAAAAATCCGAATTGCTCAGACTGGGTATGTATAGTATAAGAATAAAATACAAATCTAGAAATGATGCATCATCCTGTTTTTGTGAATATGAGGTGCTTTTAAATGCTTAGAAGCATATCTTTACTACTGATGAGCGAGAATGTTCTGTTAACCCTTTCGGCAAGCATGGTCGGGTGCTCGCCGAGTAACTTCAGCGTGCTCAGGTGTTATGCTTTAGTTGAGCTGTATGCATGATTTGCGACTGTTTGACAGCTTTAATACATGTGAGGAATGCCTAAGAAACAGGCATTTCTCACATGTATTAAAGCTGTCAAACAGTAGCAAATCATGCACACAGCGCGACTAAAACAACACCCGAGCACGCTGAAGATACTCGAGAAACACCCTAGGATGCTCGTGAATCTAGAGTAACGAGCTTGCTCGCTCATCACTAATCATTACTCAGTGTACAATATTGACTATGTATTTTTCAACCCTGTATAAATTTTAGCATGGGGATAATCTAAATAAACAGGTTTATGTTGTACAATACATAGAAATATGGGATATGATAAATAGTTTTAAACTAAATATGTGGTCAGGTTTTTGCCACTTAATTTGACAGCAGCATAAAGTAGAGACAGAAATCCAGATTCTAGCCATGTATCACTTACTGGTCTGCTTGGTTTAGTTTTGATAAAGTCACTTTTGTATCATCAGGAGATTATCACTAGAGGACTAGTAACTTGCTGCCAGGTAGTCAAGCATATTCATGAGCTCTCTATAACCCCACCCCCTCCAATGATTGGCAGCTTTCTGTGCACGCTATGCATGTTCAGAGAGCTGCCAAACAGTGGTGTGGGTGATGTCATACAGTGATTTTATCAAAAGGACAGCAAGCAGCATAGTAAGTGACACATCGCTGGAATCAGGGTCTCTGTCTCCATATTATGCCGCTCTTAGATGGTAAAGCAAACCCTGATGACAGATTTCCTTTAATGTATATGTAAAGGGGAAGACCGGGGTGTAAGTACTTTCAGAACAAGGGATCCGGAACTGCCGGGGCCTTGCCTCTTGTTGCAGGGGGAAGACAGACTGCGAGACAGGAGTCAGGTGACCGGGAAGCTGGAGGTGTGTCCAGAGAGAGAGCTGAGGAGTCAGGTGACCGGGGAGCTGAGCTCCTGTCTAGGAAGAGGGTGGAAAAGGAGTTTTTGCGCGGGAAAAGCGGCAGTGCACAGTGGGAGTCAAGCCCGACTAGAGGGAGAAGAGACGCAGGATTCTTGGAGCCGAGCAAGTGAGGTGCAGTGTTATGGACAAGGGGCTCAGCGGGTCAAACCGGAGACCACCAGCTGCCGCCAGAAGACGGAGCATTGTTTAGGCGGGGAAGCTGGAAGAAAGCAACACCGGCATCAGCCGGCACCTGCCTTGTGAGGAAAAAGAGTCAGCTAAGTGTAAAACTGCCGAATACAACCGTGTTGACTCTGCTACATCTAGCCAAAGTGAATTGCTGGTAACATAGTAACATAGTTTGTAAAGCCGAATAAAGACTTGCGTCCATCAAGTTCGACCTGTTAGTTCTGTAATTGTATATGCTGAAATCTGCCCAGTCTCAACAGAGTCCTTAAATATAAGATATAACGGTCTGTCTATCACATTACTTAGTTCCCTTAGTACCCGTGGGTGTATGCCATCAGGTCCTGGTGATTTGTTTATTTTAATGTTACTGAGGCGTTTCTGTACCCCAGCTTGGGTTAGATTTGTCATACTTAGTGGAGGATTAAGTTTGTCACTTCTCATTTCTCCTGTTAGTTCGATTTCCTTTGTGAAAGTTGTCGAAAAAAAATTATTTAATAGATTAGCTTTATCCTCATCTTTCTCTATGATTTTGCCTTCCTCACGTTTTATCGGTCCAATATTATCCGATTTAATCCTTTTTACTATTTATATACGTAAAGAACAGTTTGGGATTTGATCTACTTTCCCTAGCAATACGTTTCTCTGTTTCCTCCTTCGCTATTTTTATTTGTTTTTTACAGGTTCTCGCTTTTTCCTTGTAACACATTAGTGCCTCCTTACTGTTTTCCTGTTTTAATCTCTTGAATGCCTCTTTTTTGCTATTTGACACCCCTTTTACGTTCTTGTCCAACCATATTGGTTTCCTCTTATTTCTGGCCCTTTTATTCCCATACGGTATATACCTCTCGCACTGAGTATTCAGAATTCTTTTGAAGGTTTCCCATTTACTATTCGTATTCCTTTGATTAAGAACTTTGTCCCAGTCAATAAGTTGAAGGCTTTCTTTCAGCTGATCAAACTTCGCCCTCCTAAAGTTTAATGTTTTTGTTGTTCCCTTATTGATAACCCTACTGAAGGGCATTTTGAAGTCGATAATATTATGGTCGCTATTACCTAGGTGCCCCCCTATCTGTGCCTCAGTTATTCTATCAGGCCTATTAGTCAATATTAAGTCCAACACGGCCTTCCCTCTCGTTGGTTCCTGCCTGCACTAGTTGGGAGAGATAATTATCCTTAATATTTGTCAAGAACCTTTTTCCTTTCTGAGATCTACAGGTTTCTGTTTCCCAGTCAATATCCGGGTAGTTGAAATCCCCCATTACAATCACTTCATTATGTTTTGCTACCTTGTCTATTTGTCCTAATAGCAGATTCTCATTCTCCTCTGTTATATTTGGTCGCTTATAGCAGACCCCCAGTAATATTTTATTATTATTTTTAGTTCCCTCTATCTCTACCCACATGGACTCGACCCCCTCTTCTCCCTCTCCTATATCTTCCCTTAGTCTGGGTTTTAGACATGACTTTACATATAAGCAAACTCCTCCGCCTTTCCCCTGTTTCCGGTCCCTTCTAAATAAACTATAATCTAATAAATTTACCGCCCAGTCGTAGCTATCGTCTAGCCAAGTCTCTGTTATACCTACGATGTCATACCTCTCCTCCGATATAAGCGCCTGTAGCTCATCCGCCTTATTGGTCAGGCTTCTTGCGTTGGTCAGCATGCAAGATAAAACTTTGGGGTTATTTAGCATCCTATTCTTCTCTAACGATCTAACTGTACTATCCCCACCCCCCTCTCCACCCTCATTATATTCACTTCTCCCCTTCCCCCTTGCTTGCCTCACATCCCACCTATTTCCTTGGTTCCCCCCCCCGTCTCTAGTTTAAAAACTCCTCCAACCTATTAGCCATCTTCTTCCCCAGCACCGCTGCACCCTCCCCATTGAGGTGCAGCCCGTCCCTACGGTAGAGCCTGTAGCCGACCGCGAAGTCGGCCCAGTTCTCCATGAACCCAAACCCTTCTGCCTTGCACCAACTCTTTAGCCACTTATTCACCTCCCTAACTTCCCGTTGGCGCTCCTGTGTGGCTCGCGGGATTGGTAGTATTTCTGAGAAAACTACCTTGGAGGTCCTTGCCCTAAGCTTCCTACCTAGGTCCCTGAAATCATTTTTAAGGACCCTCCATCTACCACTCACTTTGTCATTGCCCCCGCACCGAGTGAAGCGCAGGTTTGGCGCTGAAGGATCTGTGTATGAATTCTAACCCGAGGGGGCTGAAGGAGCCCCTACCAGAGTGGTTCATCGTAGTATGGTGCAGCCATGTCTGTCTAAAGATGATGAGGATGAAGAAGAATCACCTGCGTTTAGAGAGGGTCCTGTCACAGTTGCCCCAAGCCACGATGTGGATGAAGAAGAATTGTTGATTCTACCTCTGAGCACCAGCACTCGATTACCTGCAGCCCCCAGTGCAGGCGGCGAAGGAACAACATCGGTTGAAGCCACCGGGCAGGTGGAGACTGGGAATCCAAGTGACCCTGCACCCCCTATCGGTCAAACTGAGTTATGCCGATCAGAACGGACAACACCAGGAGTGCCTCCTCATTGTTGCGAGCAAGATCAATTTATATGGCAACGTATCGTCCAGAAAGTCCAAGAATGTGAACGTTTGGTGAAGGAACTCTCACCCGTGGAATGGCGAGTTAAAGGAGTGCGGGAGTGTAAAGGGGAAGACCGGGATGTAAGTACTTTCAGAACAAGGGATCCGGAACTGCTGGGGTCGTGCCTCTTGTTGCAGGGGGAAGACAGACTGCGAGACAGGAGTCAGGTGACCGGGAAGCTGTGGGTGTGTCCAGAGAGAGAGCTGAGGAGTCAGGTGACCGGGGAGCTGAGCTCCTGTCTAGGAAGAGGGTGGAAAAGGATTTTTTGCATGGTAAAAGCGGCAGTGTACAGTGGGACTAGAGGGAGAAGAGACGCAGGATCCCTGGAGCCGAGCAAGTGAGGTGCAGACTAGGTGCTCAGCGGGTCAAACCAGAGACCGCCCACTGCCGCCAGAAGACGGAGCATTGTTCAGGCAGGGAAGCCAGAAGAAAGCAACACCGGCATCAGCCGGCAACTGCCTTGTGAGGAACAAGAGTCAGCTAAGTGTAAAACTACCGAATACAACCGTGTTGACTCTGCTACATTTAGCCAAACTGTGAATTGTCGGTTATAGATATTACCCGCTACTTCCCTTGTTGTCCCCATATTTCCCCTGTTACTCCATGCGTGGAGATTGACCCTGTAACAGTAAATCCCCCTTGTTTATTAACCCTGTACTGGCTGCTCTGTGTTTCTGTGTCACTGCATCTAAAGTACCTGTGTTACATATACTTTGCGGAATGAATGCAATATGATAAAGAAGCTACAATTACCAATAAAAAAATAGTCATATCACAATTAAGTTTCTCTGCTGCATCCTATCTTTCACTGATGCAGGATTTCAACCATTATTTTGCCAAGAACACAATGGTAAACTTGTCATTATCATTTATTTTGTTAATTATAGAATCACAAAAAATAGCCATATCACTGTTGTATCATGCACACAGGCAATGGGCTCGGTTTGATGCTGTACCAGATGGATTTCCTAGGTTTTCATATTACAGTTATGTTGGCACACTATGTGCCACAGCATTGTTTTATGGGCATTGGGGCATTGACTGTGAGATTAAGTTCACATGACCATTTTTTATGTCAAAGTGGAAAAAATTGACAGCACTCGGACCAATGTTATTCAGTTGGTCTTTACAGGTGACTGTTTTTAACTCAGACCGAATGTCTGTGAGAAAGAAATTTCAGCATGCACTACCGTCTTTTGGATAAGACTAGCCTATTCAAGTTTATGTTTATAAAAAGAATTGGAAACTATATGAATCAACTGTATAGCATTCGATTTTCATGAATACATTGCAATTCTTTAACATAGTAAACTGTATTTTTTTCTTGCATATTTTAATAACTGATGATGTAAAAATTAATGATTTACATATGAGTGCCATATGGATGGTATACGGTTGACAATACAGATGAAAATCAAATGATTTTTTTTCTGCTATATGCTCGTCTGAACTTAGCCAAAGGCTGAGTTTCCATTCATTTGTTGTAGATAGTGTTGAGCAAATTTGTTCGGCGAATGTTCGAAAGTTTCAAATTCGGCAAAAATATGGCACATTTGGATTCGTGATCACAAAGGCGAGCAAATTTTCTTAAAATCTGAAAAGTTTGACGAATTTGCGCGGGACCGTGAATACAGGGCAACCCCGGCGTTTTGAACAGTTTTGTTAGCATAGTGCAAGTGTATGATGAGCCGTGACATGTGCCAGGTGAGTGTGGGGGCTGTGGAGAGCTTAGAACAGGTCAGATAAGCGGCGCACTGTTTTTTTTTTGTTTTTTTTTTCCCTGTGATCGGTAACTTTAACTGAGGAAAGCACAGCCAGTCATCATAGCTCAGGAAGCATCTAAACTGTCCAGACATAAGGGCTTCTGAATTGGCTGCAGAAATCACATGTCCTCTCCATATAAAAAGCAGCCATGTTCCCTCAGCACCCATTATACCTATGTGGAGACAGACGCAGCTCAGTGTTCTCCTGTGTAATGAGAGATATTAGCTAGATAGATGGGCGCTTGTGTGGTAGTCAGATAGTGTAGATAATTCCTGGCCTGTGTACCTCTGCAACCGCTGGTGCAGCACATTTTTGGTGTTCTTGTGCAAGTACTGAGGTTCTGACAGAAACAGAGGGCCCATGCCATACAATAGTGCTGTGCACCGCTGGTATAGAGCTCCATGTCTCAGTATACCTTGAATCTTTTTTTTTCACTTGCTAATGTGATCAAGCAAGCGCTGTGCACCTTTTCATTTAGTGGGGTTGAAATTGTGCTTTGCACAGTCTGCAGAGCTTCTTATTGCAGAGCACAAAATCTGCTATTGTGATATTGAAAGCTGTGTGCACTAAAGTATTTTTTGTGTCAGATATTATTTTAGTGGAGTTGAACTTCAGGTGGTTTCAGAGTAAAAAAATAATTTTTTCCTCTTGCTACACCCAGTCCAAAAACTATTTTTTCCTGTACTAAAAGTCATACAGTGCTATAAGCCAGCTACTACATCAGTGACGGTCAAAGTTAGCTGGACGCAGGCTAGATCTGAGTTTGAAATATTTTGGAGCATATATTCTCTGTCATACTGGCCTCATCCACTTTCAAAAAAAAATTTCTTCTGTTCCTAAAGTAATATGGCAGGGGACACCTCAGTTCGAAATTGTTTGGAGAACCTCTTATAGGTTTTATAGGCCTCATGCACACTAACAAATTTCTTTTGTCTGTTAGTAACATTATACAGCAGGCCATATCTTACCTTGTTATTTAGTATTGCTGAAATTCAGGTGTGTGCTGAGCTATTGCACAGGAAAAAAAAAGTATTTTTCTTTAGTTAATTGCGTGCTCCTACCACTGTATCTGACCAACATGAGTGGGAAAAAGAGAGGGCGTGGTGGAAGGGGGAATAAGCTTGGTGCTCAAGGTGTACATGGGGTACGTGGTAATGTTAGTGAAAGAACTAGTGAAACAAAACAGGTCCTATTCAAAGACAACTGACAACTTATGTTAGTGGACGGCCTACTGCACTCCCTTCCTTTGGCAGCCGCACAGTGATGCGCCTTGTTGATAAGGTCCAGAAAGAGCAGGTGCTCGAGTGGATGGCAAGCTCTGCTTCCAGTGCCCTCTCCTCTTCGTCCTCTACCTCAACATCACACGCAGTACAGTCCACAGAGGTGGCACCCCAATTACCCATGCTTCCCCCCGCGTCACAACTGGCCAACAGCCCAACTGACTGTAGCGAACCACAGATGGGTGAGTCTGTAGACCTCTTCACCCATTCTACATCAGGGTCATCAGAAGTGTACTCTAAACAGTCACAGAGGCAAGGGGAGGAAAGCATCTGCACCGATGCCCAAAATTTTTTTAGCTTGGATTCAGGGCAGGACGAAGTAGGGTCCGAGCAGGTTCCTGACCCTTGTCACCAGATGTTAACCACAGGGGAGGGAGGTGATCCCGATGAGACTCAGATACCTGAGGCTCATGCGGACTGTACTGTGCTGTCAGGGCAACAAGAGGAGAGGGGTCACTCTGAGGGTGAGGAATGGCATAACACATTGGATGATGACGAGGTTGAAGATCCTACTTGGTGTGACCCCAGAGTCACGCAGCCGAGTAGCTCATATGAGGAGGTGGAGTAGGAAGACGAGGAGGTTACATTTCGCCCTACGGTGTAGACACGGAGTGATGCAAGCACGAGGAGCACTGCATCCTTTAGCCACAACCATGGCTGTAGCCAGCAGCGGTCACAGGTCTGCAGCTTGTAGGGGCAGCAAGGGTTGCCTAGCATGGGCCTTTTTTTGTCACTGCAAAGGATGAGCCAACTCACACTATCTGCAAACTTTGCGATGAAAAACTCAGTAGAGGGAAAAACTGCAATGAATGTTCACATGCTCAAACAACATTTTTTACTCTGGGAATCTTACCACTCTGAAATGCGGACCAGCGCACCTCAATAACCATCAGCTGCCCCATCAAACGCATCCACTGCTTCTTCCTCCTCCTCTGTTACCCTGCCAAGTATTGTCACACAGGTCTCCCATCGCAGAAACTCCGGTTCTTTACCCTCTATAGTCAGGCTGAGTGACAGCCCGTCAGCTGTAACGGAAGCGGACACGCCTGCTGTGTTTGTTTCACCGAGCACACTGCATGTTTCTCAATCCACCGTAACATCTGCACCTCACTCACGCTCCACCAGTTTTTCCGGTTCACCATATTCTGCACTCTCTCAGCACCTTAGCCAGCCCTCGGTCCCACAGTTGTAGTCATGTAAAAGATTGTTTCATACTACGCATGACAAAGCTAAGAGGTTGAACTCCACCATCTCCAATCTGTTGGCCACGGAAAGCTGCCTTTCCGCCTGGTAGATACAGACAGTTTCTGAAAACTGATGGCTGTCGCAGTCCCCCAGTACCAGTTGCCCAGTCGCCGTTACTTCTCTAAGAAAGCTGTGCCTGCGCTACACCAGCATGTCGCAGACAACATCACCCGTTCCTTGTCTAAATCTACGTGTGCTAGGGTGCATTTCACCACAGACACCTGGATGAGTAAGCATGACCAAGGGCATTACATCTCACTGACTGGGCACTGGGTGTCTCTGGTGGCTGTGGGGGTAGGCGGGGAAGGGGCTACTCCACAAATCTTGGAATCCCCAAGGCTTTCAGAAGAAACCTCTGTATTTCCCATTTCCTCCGCTGCTTCTGCATCCTCCACCTCCTCTAGGACCTTCACCTGCACACTCAACCTCTGCCTCACGCGTTCCAAGGGTGCGGAGCGAATACAGATCACCTCTGTACTGTGCAGTCAGGGCTCACCGTAATCAGGCAGTCTGCAAATTAATATACGTTGGAGATCGCAGTCATACAGGTGAAGAGTTGTGGACAGCTCTCCAGGCTCAGATTGATCAATGGCTGTCTCTGCTGAACCTAGAGCCAGGGAAGGCGATAACTCTGCGAACCTGTTAGTGGCCTTAAGCCGAGGCAAGCTTGAACACGTGCCTTGCATGGCTCACGTCCTCAACCTGGTGGTACAGCGATTTCTCCGCCACTATCCTGGCCTGGATGAGCTGCTTAGTATGGAGTGCTAGTACAAAGTATGGAAGCTGTGTGCTCACTTCCGCCGTTCGCATCCCTCATGACATCAACTTGCATCGATACAGGGGTCTTTGTCCGTTCCAGTTAACAAGTTGATCTGCAATGTACCGACGCGGTAGAATTCCACTCTGAACATGTTGCAGTGACTGTGCCAGCGGCAATGAGCTCTGACGCAGTATGCCATGACGTATAGCTTTGGGCAACGCAGTACGGACTTGGGGCATATCACGTTTGCGGAGTGGGAACAGATTAAGGACCTCTGCACCCTTCTGCACTTTTTTAAAATGGCTACTAAACTGGTTAGCGCTGACAAGGCCATCATCAGCATCACTATTGCGGTCATATACATGCTGGAGCAAACTTTGAATAACCTGCGGCAGGAGGTGGTGGCCCCAGAAGAAGAGGAAAATGCGGAAAGGATACCAATGTCTCAAATTTCCAGACTGTTGTCACACAGGCGGATGCCAAGTGATGGTGGATTACAGCGATCAAGGGGGTTTGGTGATACCAGGCAAACTGTTAGTGAAGGTGCAAGAGCCGAGGAACTAATGGAGGAGGAAGAGGTAATGGGCGAGCAGCTGTCAGATGAAGAGGATAATCATCCACGCTCGTTTGAACGTGGTTGGCAGGATGGGACGGAGGAAACAAGCATCAGTGTTACGCAGCCCACAATACATCCTGGCTTTGGACCTCCTGGAAGAGCCCAACATATGAGTGCCTTCTTGATGCACTATCTGCAACATGATCCCCTTATAGTTAGGATTCAAAATAATGCCGACTGTAGTGCCGGCGTCCCTGCCCTCTGCTAGGCAGGGACGCTGTTCCCCTCACCGCTCTGCTCCGTGCCCGGCGTCCCTCTCCCGCTCTGCTGGCAGCGCGCGCTCCTTCCCGGCCACTGTGCTTAGGGCGCGCGCCCTCCCTCCCTCTTAAAGGGGCCGCGCGCGCCGTCCTAAGGAGTCCCCGGCCAATGGCCGGAGGACTTTACCATATATAAGGCACCTCCTCCAAAATGGAGGTGCCCGAGCAATGTTGTTGCACCGTTCTACTCTGCTTCAGCCCTCAGGTCCCGTTGCCAGTTACCTGCCAGTTACCTGCCAGATTCCTGCCAGCTTGCTGTCCTAATCCTGCCTGATTTCCTGTTACCTGCCTGCCTGCCTGAGGTCCGACGGTCTGCCTTACAACTCCAGTCAGTCTGTCTTAGGACCAACTTGCCCGCTCACCTGGGAGCGCACATCAGCTACCAGCCTGCTTGCCTGAGGTCCGACGGTCTGCCTTACAACTCCGGTCAGTCTGTCTATGGGCCAGCTTGCCCGCTCACCTGGGAGCGCTTCTCCGCTACCTGCCTGCTTGCCTGCCCGGAGGCTCCGCTGTCACGTGCTGTGACCACCAGCTAATCCAGACTCTTGCCCGCTCACCTGGGAGCGCTTCTCCGCTACCTGCCTGCTTGCCTACCTGGAGGCTCCGCCGTCACGTGCTGTGACCACCTGCTATTCCAGAGACTCTCGCTTGCTCACCTGGGAGCACACATCCTCCATCTGCCTTGCTAGCCTACCTGGAGGTTCAGCCATCACAGGTCGTACCTACCCCTTTCCTAGAGACTGCCCCGGTCACTTGCCGTGACCTCCAGCCCGTTCTTCCAGAGACTGCCCCGGTCACTTGCCGTGACCTCCAGCCCGTTCTTCCAGAGACTGCCCTGATAACTTGCCGTGACCTCCTGCCCGTACACCCAGAGACTGTCCCGGTCACCTGCTGTGACTGCCTGCCTGGTCGCCACCCGCTCCCTTACAAGGACCGCTCCCTTGTATAGTAGCCCAGAGGTTCCGCCTCCCAGACCCGTTACAGTTTGCTCGGGCCATGGAACCCGGTGGCACCCAAGCTCTCTCGCTCTCGGACCTGTGTCATGAACTGTCCCATCAAAGGTCCCAACAGGAGTCCATCCTGGGTCACCTGCGGAATGTCAATACTCGCCTTGACACTCTGACTGTTCCACCAACAACCTCCGCCAGTGCCATGTCTCGCAATCCGGCAGCTCCGCTGTCCACTAACACCATGATATCCTACCCCGGACCTCGGCTTTCTGCACCTCCTCGCTTCGGAGGCGACTCAGCCCAGGCTCGGGGCTTCATAAATCAGTGCACCCTGCACTTTGAACTATTGTCCCACCAGTTTAACTCCGACCGAGCCAAAATTGCATTCATCATGTCCCATCTCACCGGGGAGGCCCTGGCCTGGCTAAATCCTCTATGGGAGAGAGGAGACCCCCTGGTGTCCAACTTGCCTGCTTTTCTCACGGCTTTCCGGAAAGTCTTCGACGAACCCGGACGGAAGACCTCATCCGCATCATCGTTGCTACGCCTCCGTCAGGAAAGTCTCACCGTGGGCCAATATGCCATACGGTTCCGTACCCTTGCCTCGGAGCTGGCCTGGGATAACGACGCTCTGGTTTCCGTCTTCTGGGAGGGTCTGTCCGGCCGTATTAAAGATGAAATTGCCGGTCGGGACATTCCTACCACTCTCGATGACTTAATAACTCTTGCCACCCGGATTGACCTACGGTTCCAGGAGCGTGCCAGAGAGGTCACCCGTGAGAGGAGGTTACCACGTCTAGCTCCTACTTTTCAGAAACCCGTCACTCCTTCTGTCTCTAACCAGGTACACCCTCCTGAGCCTATGCAGGTCGACCAGACCAAGATGGTCAAGACCCGACAGGACTTACGCCGTGCCGAGGGGACCTGCTTCTACTGTGGCAGTAAGGAGCACCGGATCCGTGCCTGCCCGGAGAGGTCGGGAAACGCCTGTGTCTAGGTTCGCTCAGAGAGGTCCACCTAGACAAGAATAAATCCTCTCCATCCCTGCTGTTGTCAGTTTCAATCGTCTACGGGGAGAACCGTTATTTCGAACTAGCCCAACTGGACTCTGGAGCAGCCGGGAATCTTATTTCACAGTCCCTGGTAGAGAAATACCGCATTCCCACCAAACCTCTGGCTGTACCCTTGTCTGTTGCTGCCGTGGATGGGGGGCTCTTACCACGCCCCATCCAACTCATCACCGAATCCATTACTCTGCAGGTGGGAATGCTGCATTCTGAAAGTATCTCCTTCCATGTTCTGCCTGGACTCTCTCACGCCCTCTCGCTAGGCCTACCTTGGCTCCAGAAACATGCACCCGTTCTTGACTGGCAGACCGGAGAAGTCCTTCGCTGGGGACAGGGCTGCCATAAGACCTGTCTGGTTCCCGTTCATCCCGTCCGTCCTTCTCCTACCCCAGCTAATGTACCTGGACTTCCGATTCCTTATTGGTCTTATGCTGATGTCTTTAATAAAAAGGAGGCAGAGACACTACCCCCTCATAGACCATACGACTGCCCTATCGACCTGTTACCTGGTACTTCTCCTCCCCGTGGGCGTATTTATCCATTATCCGCTGCTGAGACCCGGTCGATGTCCGAATATATTGAGGAGAATCTGGCCAGGGGATTCATCCGGAAATCTACCTCCCCGGCGGGAGCAGGCTTCTTTTTCGTCAAAAAGAAGGACGGCTCTCTTCGTCCCTGTATAGACTATAGAGGCCTTAACCAGATCACGGTGAAGAATAAGTACCCCCTTCCGCTCATTCCGGAGTTATTTGATCGTCTGAGGGGGGCTAGAATCTTCACCAAACTGGACCTCCGTGGGGCGTACAACCTGGTTCGTATCCGTCAGGGGGATGAATGGAAGACGGCATTCAACACCCGGGACGGCCACTATGAATATCTCGTAATGCCCTTTGGCCTCTGTAACGCTCCTGCCGTCTTTCAAGAGTTGGTCAATGACATCTTCCGGGACCTTCTCTACTCCTGCGTAGTGGTGTACCTGGACGACATCTTGGTCTTCTCTCCGGATCTCCAGACTCACCGGAGGGATGTTCGTCAGGTCCTGCTCAGGCTCAGGCAGAACCATCTCTACGCTAAATATGAGAAGTGCCTCTTTGAGCAGACCTCGCTTCCGTTTCTGGGCTACATTATCTCTCAGACCGGCCTACAAATGGATCCTGAGAAACTGTCTGCCATCGAGAAATGGCCCCGACCGGAGGGGTTGAAGGCTATTCAACGGTTCCTGGGCTTCGCCAACTATTACCGCCTCTTCATCCCGCACTTCTCTTCCCGGACTGCCCCAATTTCCGCGCTCACCCGTAAGGGTACTAATCCCAAAGAGTGGCCGCCCGAAGCAGAGGAGGCCTTTCTTTCCCTAAAACAGGCCTTCTCTTCCGCCCCGGTGCTGCATCGCCCGGACGGCAACAAGCAGTTCTTCCTGGAAGTTGACACCTCCTCCTCTGGAGCCGGAGCGGTACTTACTCAAAAATCATCTTCTGGGAGAATGGTAACTTGTGGCTTCTTCTCCAAACTCTTCTCCTCTTCTGAGCGCAACTATTCCATAGGAGACCGAGAGTTATTGGCCATCAAGCTGGCGTTGGAGAAGTGGCGTTACCTACTCGAGGGGGCTCTTCATCTGGTAATAATTTACACTGACCACAAGAACTTGGCTTACCTCCAGCATGCCCAGAGACTTAACCCGCGCCAAGCCCGGTGGTCCTTGTTTTTTGCTCGCTTTGATTTTGTTCTTCATTTTCGCCCGGCTGACAAAAACGTCAAAGCAGACGCCTTGTCCCGATCCTTTCTGGTGTCCGATCTCGAGGAAGAACCTAAACATATCATCGATCCCGCCAGAGTAATGCAGGTGGCTCCCGTGAGTCTAAATCGTCTCCCTCCCGGTAAGACGTTTGTTTCAGTACCTGATCGGGAGAAGATCCTACACTGGGGCCATTCGTCTAAACTAGCTGGCCACGCCGGTCAGAAAAAGACCCTCCAGCTTATTGCCCGGCACTATTGGTGGCCTACCCTGCACAAGGACATAATAGACTTTGTTTCTGCCTGTGTGTCCTGCGCCCGCAACAAAGTCCCGAGACATCTGCCAGCCGGACGCCTCCTTCCGCTTCCTGTACCTGCTGCCCCCTGGCAGCATATAGCAATGGACTTTATAACTGATCTCCCCGTCTCTGCCGGTTGTACGGTCATTTGGGTGGTCGCTGACCGCTTTTCCAAGATGGCTCACTTTATTCCCCTGCCAGGCCTTCCGTCTGCACCCGAGCTGGCTAAAGACTTTATCCGCCACATCTTCCGTCTTCATGGCCTGCCCCTCCACATCGTGTCGGATAGTGGGGTACAGTTCACCTCACGTTTCTGGAGAGCCACTTGTAAACTACTAGACGTCACCCTGGACTTCTCTTCCGCTTACCACCCACAGTCCAATGGTCAAGTGGAGCGGATCAATCAGAACCTGACCAGTTACCTCCGGCACTTCGTTAATGCCCACCATTCTGACTGGGTGGATCTCCTACCATGGGCCGAGTTCTCTTATAATAATCACGAGAGCGAATCCTCCTCCAAATCCCCGTTTTTTGTAGTCTTTGGTCAGCATCCTCGGATTCCTTTTCCTGTCTCCACCTCTGTGGACAACCCGGCTGCGGAATCTCTCGTTAGCAAATTTTCCTCCATATGGGAGAGTACCCGGTCCGCACTCCTTCTGTCATCCGAGCGTATGAAAAGACACGCTGACAAAAAACGCCTGGATCCTCCACAATTTCGTCCAGGAGATAAAGTCTGGCTCTCATCTAAATATGTTCGACTCAAGATACCTTCTTACAAGTTAGGGCCTCGGTTCATAGGTCCTCTGGAGGTCATCAGTCAGATCAACCCGGTGGCCTATAAATTGAAACTCCCGGCCAACTTACGGATCCCTAACTCCTTCCATGTATCTCTCCTCAAACCCGTGGTGCTTAACTCTTTTTCCAAGTCTACAGGTACGCCTCCTGCTCCGGTTTCTGCTGAGGACGAGTTTGAGGTAGAGAACATTCTTGCCACCAAAAGGGTAAGAGGAAAGACCTTTTTTCTGGTAGATTGGAAGGGGTTTGGTCCTGAGGAGAGAACGTGGGAGCCCCGGGAGAACATCCATGCCCCTCTCATCCTAGCTAAATTTCTATCTGGCCTAAAAAAGGGGGGGCCTAAAGGGGGGGGTACTGTAGTGCCGGCGTCCCTGCCCTCTGCTAGGCAGGGACGCTGTTCCCCTCACCGCTCTGCTCCGTGCCCGGCGTCCCTCTCCCGCTCTGCTGGCAGCGCGCGCTCCTTCCCGGCCACTGTGCTTAGGGCGCGCGCGCGCGCCCTCCCTCCCTCTTAAAGGGGCCGCGCGCGCCGTCCTAAGGAGTCCCCGGCCAATGGCCGGAGGACTTTACCATATATAAGGCACCTGCTCCAAAATGGAGGTGCCCGAGCAATGTTGTTGCACCGTTCTACTCTGCTTCAGCCCTCAGGTCCCGTTGCCAGTTACCTGCCAGTTACCTGCCAGATTCCTGCCAGCTTGCTGTCCTAATCCTGCCTGATTTCCTGTTACCTGCCTGCCTGCCTGAGGTCCGACGGTCTGCCTTACAACTCCGGTCAGTCTGTCTAAGGACCAACTTGCCCGCTCACCTGGGAGCGCACATCAGCTACCTGCCTGCTTGCCTGAGGTCCGACGGTCTGCCTTACAACTCCGGTCAGTCTGTCTATGGACCAGCTTGCCCGCTCACCTGGGAGCGCTTCTCCACTACCTGCCTGCTTGCCTGCCCGGAGGCTCCGCTGTCACGTGCTGTGACCACCAGCTAATCCAGACTCTTGCCCGCTCACCTGGGAGCGCTTCTCCGCTACCTGCCTGCTTGCCTACCTGGAGGCTCCGCCGTCACGTGCTGTGACCACCTGCTATTCCAGAGACTCTCGCTTGCTCACCTGGGAGCACACATCCTCCATCTGCCTTGCTAGCCTACCTGGAGGTTCAGCCATCACAGGTCGTACCTACCCCTTTCCTAGAGACTGCCCCGGTCACTTGCCGTGACCTCCAGCCCGTTCTTCCAGAGACTGCCCCGGTCACTTGCCGTGACCTCCAGCCCGTTCTTCCAGAGACTGCCCCGGTCACTTGCCGTGACCTCCAGCCCGTTCTTCCAGAGACTGCCCTGATCACTTGCCGTGACCTCCTGCCCGTACACCCAGAGACTGTCCGGGTCACCTGCTGTGACTGCCTGTCTGGTCGCCACCCGCTCCCTTACAAGGACCGCTCCCTTGTATAGTAGCCCAGAGGTTCCGCCTCCCAGACCCATTACACCGACTACTGGGTTAGATCCACGTTATAAGAGTCAATTTTGCCAGATGCTTCCCGCCCTGGAAAGTGACCCGCTTATGTTGGAGTATCGAAACAAGCTTTTAAGCAACCCTAATAGAGGTTTTCCCCAAGATAACTGTGAGGAACACAGTGTGCATCGCAGCTGTAGTCTTTCAACCTCCGGCATGTCTGTCAAAGACATTAGTAGCAGCAGAGTAAGTGGCAGAAGCAATTTCTGGGAGTCCTTTCACCCATTTTTTGCACCAGCACAACAGAGTACAAGTCTGACACGTGATGAACGACTGTAGAGAATGGTGCAGGAGTATCTAGAGTTCAATATCAATACCATCAGGGAGGGTTTGGACCATTTTACACTTTTGTCTTCAAAAATGGATGAATGGCCTGAGCTCGCCTCTCACGCCTTGGAGGTTTTATCATGGACGGCAGCCATCTTTGTCTATGAACAGGTCTTCAACGCTGCTGGTAGTGTCTTGACGGATAAGTGCACCCGTCTGTCCCCTGAAAGTGTAGACCGCCTAACTTTCATCAAGATGAATAAGTCATGGATCTCCAAGGACTTTTGCACCCCAATTGCAGACTGTACAGAGTAGGCGATGTTGTCGTTTTGAGTGTGCTGCATTGATCTCTTGAAATTGCAGTCTGTGATATGGCTTCTGTGCCTGCTCTTGCTGCTGCTGCTGCAGGTTTTAGGCCCTGATTTTGGGAAATGTGGAGAATTCTGATTGTGTCTCCATCCATTGGGTTGGCTGTAGTGGGACAGGTTTGGGTCTGCGTTAAACTACTTGTAGTCTGATGAGATTGATGCCACTTCGGTGGTGTTAGGCCCTCATTTAGGGCAATGTGAACACTCCTGGTTAGGTCTCCATCTCCTAGGTTGGCTGTACTGGAAGAGGTGTGGGTCTTATTTACACTATTTGTACAGTAGTGAAATTGATGCCACTTTGCTGGCATCTGCCACTCATTTTTTTAAATGTGGGGAATCCTGATTGGGTCTCCATCTATTGTGTTGGCTTTAGTGGAACCGTCCTGTTCTGCAGTCTAAGTTGTGTAAGGTTGCGACCCAGAACTTGCTGCACTCCTGATACAGACTCTACCTGCTGCACTCCTGATACAGACTCTGCCTCCTGCACTCCTGATACAGACTCTGCCTTCTGCACTCCTGATACAGACTCTGCCTTCAGCACTCCTGATACAGACTCTGCCTGCTGCACTCCTGATACAGACTCTGCCTGCTGCAATCTGATACAGACTCTGCCTGCTACACTCCTGATACAAACTCTGCCTGCTCCACTCCTGATAAAGACTCTGCCTGCTGCACTCTGATACAGACTCTGCCTGCTACACTCTGATACAGACTCTGCCTGCAGCACTCCTGATACTAACTCTGCCTGCTGCACTCTAATACAGACTCTGCCTGCTGCACTCTGATACAGACTCTGCCTGCTTCATTCTGATACAGACTCTGCCTGCTGCACTCTGATACAGACTCTGCCTGCTGCACTTCTGATACAAACTCTGCCTGCTCCACTCCTGATAAAGACTCTGCCTGCTGAAATCTGATACAGACTCTGCCTGCTACACTCTGATACAGACTCTGCCTGCTACACTCCTGATACTAACACTGCCTGCTGCACTCTGATACAGACTCTGCCTGCTGCACTCCTGATACAGACTCTGCCTCCTGCACTCCTGATACAGACTCTGCCTTCTGCACTCCTGATACAGACTCTGCCTTCTGCACTCCTGATACAGACTCTGCCTTCTGCACTCCTGATACAGACTCTGCCTGCTGCACTCCTGATACAGACTCTGCCTGCTGCACTCCTGATACAGACTCTGCCTGCTACACTCCTGATACAAACTCTGCCTGCTCCACTCCAGATAAAGACTCTGCCTGCTGCACTCTGATACAGACTCTGCCTGCTACACTCTGATACAGACTCTGCCTGCAGCACTCCTGATACTAACTCTGCCTGCTGCACTCTAATACGGACTCTGCCTGCTGCACTCTGATACAGACTCTGCCTGCTTCATTCTGATACAGACTCTGCCTGCTGCACTCTGATACAGACTCTGCCTGCTGCACTTCTGATACAAACTCTGCCTGCTCCACTCCTGATAAAGACTCTGCCTGCTGAACTCTGATACAGACTCTGCCTGCTACACTCTGATACAGACTCTGCCTGCTACACTCCTGATACTAACACTGCCTGCTGCACTCTGATACAGACTCTGCCTGCTGCACTCCTGATACAAAATCTGCCTGCTCCACTCCTGATACAGACTCTGCCTGCTGCACTCTGATACAGACTCTGCCAGCTACACTCTGATACAGACTCTGCCTGCTGCACTCCTGATACTAACTCTGCCTGCTGCACTCTAATACAGACTCTGCCTGCTGCACTCTGATACAGACTCTGCCTGCTGCACTCTGGTACAGACTCTGCCTGCTGCACTTCTGATACAGACTCTGCTTGCTGCACTCTGATACAGGCTCTGCCTCCCGCACTCTGATACAGGCTCTGCCTGCGGAACTCTGATACGGACTCTGCCTGCAGCACTCCTGATACAGACTCTGCCTGCTGCACTCTGATGCAGACTCTGGCACAGGCAGGGGAGCGAGGTGTCTGCAGAAGAATCTGCTGGTCAGCCATACAAGAAGCAGGTATCCTCTTGGCAAAATCTTTGCAGAGCAGGTAACACAGGTTATCCTGGTAATAATCTAATTCGGACTCCCTTTTGGAAAAAGCATTCCCCATTTTGCTTTTATAGTAAGAGTCTAAAAGCATGGCTATGCAATAGTGATTCCTTTGAAAAAGGCAAAAAAGGAAACTTATTGACACTAACATCTTCCACCCATTAATGCAAGATGATGTACACAGGTGTAATCCATGAACGTAGTTAACTGTAATAAGAATTAGTGGTGCTCTGTCATAATATGAAAAGTCACTAAAAGTCCCAAGTAGTAGAAGTTAAGATAACGGCACTCACCACGTCAGGGGAAAATCTTCTCCATTGCTTCATAGTAAGCAATAAAAATTAGGTGAGGAGAGTACAGATAAACAACAAGCTACTGCCCTTTCATCTATTGGAAGGGCTTATGCATGAGACATGTGTGATGCTCGCAGCCCTCACCCTGGGAAGTGGGGTTACTCTGAGCCGGGTAAGATGTTGGGGGTTGCAGTCGTGGCCCGGACCCAGTCCGTGCCCAGGGCGGTCACAATAAAAGATGGAATGGTCTTTCAGGGTTGGTGTTAATCGAGTGGATTAAATGACTACGCCACCTGTGGTGCCTGGTGATTCGCCACCAGCGCTGCGGCAGTCCCCTGAGGCGGGATGTAGTGGCAGCAGAAGATGGTACTACTCCCCACAGGCGGAGCAGGGCCCCAGGGCAGAGAAGACGGATCAAGGGAGTTGTAGTGGGTGGTGTGGTGTCGCGCTGAAATAAGGGACCGGAAGCAATGGATGCAGTCTTCCAAGCTTTACTCACGTTGTTATGTGTCAGCTGCAAGGCTTCTCCTTGCTCCTCACGGCGCGCTGCGGCCACCAGGAAGGGGTTCAACACACTCCGGGTAGTTCGGGTGCATCAATCAGGACCCCCTGCACCAGAGTGTTCCTAGACTTTCCCACTAGGTCCTCTCCTGTCCGTATTTGGTGCGTGTTACAAAGCTGGGTCTCCCTCTGGCTATTCACAGAACAAGGGTACGGGTGGCGACTCCGCTCCGTCCGTTACCTGGTGGGATCCTCTAAGCCTCCGGGCTTCTCTGACTAAGACTTGAAGTGACAGAGTCAGATATTGGGGGCCGATACCCCTTTTGCAGCAAGAATCCCTCTGACTAGGCCAGAATAGTGAGGACAGGTGGCGTATGCCGCTCCGTCTGCATCCCCCTGGGATCCTTTTGCCTGTGGAGCTTGTCTCCTCTGCTCCCCTCCAGGCCTTCTTAGGTAGGGACCTTGACCGGGTAGAGACAACCGTTAACTCTAGCCCGCTCCTCGCCTCAAGGCCAGAGCATGAGGACCGTGTATCCTCAATCAGCTGCAGGTTCACACAGAAAGCCACATTCAGTGATGAAGATCACAATCAAAGACCATAAGCCCAAGATGGCCGTTTATTAAATATGAATTTTGTGGTGTAACCTAAAGTGCGTCCTCCACCCTCTCCCACTACATGGTTCCCCCTATCTTTGGTTCCACCCAACTCCTCTTATCCCGGATGGGGCAGCACCCTGGTGCATATAAGCCCCCCTCAGGTGGGAGAGGTGTAGTGTTGGATGGATGGCTGAGCCCTGAGAGGTGCTCCTTCCTTACCTCGGAGAGGAGATACCACACCTCGGTCTGAGGTGCAGTACCCCTGTGGCGACTGAACCCTCAGGGGCGCCACACATGCATTCTTCATCAGCTGTCAATGGCTAATCATGCTCCAGTTTGGCTGCTACATGATATAGTTCATCACAATTTTATGCTGCTTGCACAGTTGTCCAACATATACAGTATCAAATTCCAGCAGGTTGCAGCATTGTAAATCAGGCGGCTCTCTGGTTGACCATTCTGTCTTTGCAAAGCCAGCTGCAGTACACAGGGAGCCAGCATGAGCACTGTCGCTTGATGCATAGCAGCAACTCTTTCACTGTATGGCTTTTCTCAGTTATGCTTTCAAGCTATAAAACAGCAGCGTACCCACCACCTGTCCCAGTTTTGGTATTAATTCACTGCTGCTCAAAACAGTCACCCAGTGGTCCGTGAAATTTAGTGTCCCTGCACCGTTCAGCTCAAAGACAAGTCAAGGGAGTGGCCTATGTTCTCCTGCCCATGAGTACAGTATACAGGCGCACAGTGGCGTAACTAGAGTTCTATGGGTCACAGAGCAAAACTTGGACCTGAACTCCACCACTACTAATATGTTGCTCAGATATGAGGGCACAAGTAGCATTAATAGAGTATATGTTAGCGCCCTCATGAAAATATATTACAAATACAATATATAAATATGACAAAAACACAATAGGATATTTTTTTTAAGAAATACTTCTAAACAATACAGTCATGTAGCCACCAAGCAACGTACACTGCTCCAAAAAATAAAGGGAACACTCAAATAACACATTCTAGATCTGAATGAATGAAATATTCTCATTGAATACTTTGTTCTGTACTAAGTTGAATGTGCTGACAACAAAATCAGACAAAAATAATAAATGAAAATCAAATTTATTAACCAATGGAGGCCTGGATTTGGAGTCACCCCCAAAATTAAAGTGTAAAAACACACTACAGGCTGATCCAACTTTGATGTAATGTCCTTAAAACAAGTCAAAATGAGGCTCAGTATTGTGTGTGGCTTCCACGTGCCTATATGACCTCCCTACAACGCCTGGGTATGCTCCTGATGAGGTTGCGGATGGTCTCCTGTGGGATCTCCTCCCAGACCTGGACTAAAGCATCCACCAACTTCTGGACAGTCTGTGGTGCAACGTGACGCTGGTGGATGGAGCGAGACATGATGTCCCAGATGTGCTCAATCAGATTCAGGTCTGGGGAATGGACGGGCCAGTCCATAGCTTCAATGCCTTCATCTTGCAGGAACTGCTGACACACTCCAGCCACATGAGGTCTGGCATTGTCCTGCATTAGGAGGGACCCAGGGCCAACCGCACCAGCATATGGTCTCACAAGGGGTCTGAGGATCTCATCTCAGTACCTAATGGCAGTCAGGTGAGCACATGGAGGGCTGTGCGGGCCTCCAAAGAAATGCCTTCCCACACCATTGCTGACCCACTGCCAAACCGGTCATGCTGAAGGATGTTGCAGGCAGCAGATCGCTCTCCACGGCGTCTCCAGCCTCTGTCGTGTCTGTCACATGTGCTCAGTGTGAACCTGCTTTCATCTGTGAAGAGCACAGGGCGCCAGTGGCGAGTTTGCCAATCCTGGTGTTCTATGGCAAATGCCAAGCATCCTGCACGGTATTGGGCTGTGAGCACAACCCACATCTGTGGACGTCGGGCCCTCATACCACCCTCATGGAGTCGGTTTCTAACCATTTGTGCAGACACATGCACATTTGTGGCCTGCTGGAAGTCATTTTGCAGGGCTCTGCCAGTACTCCTTCTGTTCCTCCTTACACAAAGGTGGAGGTAGCGGTCCTACTGCTGGGTTGTTGCCCTCCTACGGCCCCCTTCATGTCTCCTGGTGTACTGGCCTGTCTCCAGGTAGTGCCTCCAACCTCTGGACAGACACAGCAAACCTTCTTGCCACAGCTCGCATTGATGTGCCATCCTGGATGAGCTGCACTTCCTGAGCAACTTCTGTGGGTTGTAGAGTCCGTCTCATGCTACCAAGAGTGTGAAAGCACAACCAACATTCAAAAGTGACCAGAACATCAGCCAGAAAGCATTGGTACTGAGATGTGGTCTGTGGTCCCCGCCTGCAGAACCACTCCTTTATTGAGGGTGTCTTGATAATTGCCCATAATTTCCATCTATTGTCTATTCCATTTGCACAACAGCATGTGAAATTGATTGTCAATCAGTGTTGCTTCCTAAGTGGATAGTTTGATTTCACAGAAGTTTGATTTACTTGGAGTTATATTCTGTTGTTTAAGTGTTCCCTTTATTTTATTGAGCAGTGTATATGACTATACTTTAACTGAGCAAAGATAACTATACCAAGATTAATCTTACCAATAATACCAGATACAAGGGCAAAATAATGTTGTCACACACCATATAATACTACCACATAGTGTCTAAATATCACTACCATCCTGTTACTTAACAAAACCCACTATACCAAGAGCAATATAACAATAATACCACATGCAAGAGACAAGTACCACCACACAATGACCATATATTGCTGCAAAGTACCACCATACTAATTAATAAAATCACTGCACTGTCACTAATGTTACACCAATGCAATGACTATATAGTGAAATGTATCAGTATATACAGTAAAGGTCAACCCAACTGACATAAGTCATTTTCTCTTTTCTTCTTCATCTGGCACTGACCACACTGATCGCAGGTCGTCTTCTCATCCATCTTCCCAGTGGATGGATATGGAACAAGGAGATTGAACAGGAATGTACAATTAAAACAACTGGCTACGTCAACGGTGCCATCAGCAACAATTTGTGTTTCTTGACCATGTAGTGAATTACTTGTATGATGGACTCCTTGCTAAAAATGAGTTGCATCTTACGAAAACAGGAAACACATATTGGTTAGACGTCTTGCTACACTGATAAGGAGAGCTTTAAACTAGTAATCTAGAGCAATATAGAATGGGAAATATATGGCCAGGAAAAAGTATGCAGCTAATGAGTTATTTTGAGAACCCTCCTATTAGAAGTGGAAATAAAGAACAAAGACAACAAATTCTGAATGAAAATAGAGGAGCAAGAGAAACAGACTACAATCTAAAATGTGTCTATACAAATGCATAGAGCATGTGAAACAAACAAGGAGAATTGGCGCTGTTAACACAGAAAGAGAGATATGATGTTATAGGCATCACTGAAATTTGGTGGGATAATACACATGATTTGAATAAAAACCTTGAAGGCTACAACTTATTTTTAAATAAACAGGCATAACAAGAGGGGAGGAGGTGCTGCATTGTATGTTAGGAAAGCATATTTCAAAAACAGAGATCAAAGCTTCAGAGAATGGTAACTCTGTAGAAACTGTGATGGTAAGAATACCAGGAGAGAAGAACGGAAAGGTCTAACCTGGACAGACTGAAGATATGGATGAACTCTTTTTACTTCAGATGTCTTTGTTCTCAAAAAAGTATGACATAGTAATCATGGGAGATTTTAACTATCCAGATATATGTTGAGAATCTCTCTCAGGCAAAAGTAATGTGTCCAGAAAATTCTTATCTTCTCTTACTGACAACTTTATCTTTCAAAATGTAGAGGAGAAATAAGAGGACCTGCCATCTTGGATCTAATTCTTACCAACAGGGAGGAAATTGTTGAGGAAGTAAAGGTGGCTTGGAATTTAGGAGGTAGTAATCATGCTATCCTTGAATTTTGGATTACAAGAGCGGAAGACCTGCGAGAACTCAGACTTTAAGTTTGGACTTCAGAAAGGCAGATTTTAATAAATTCAGAAAGAGGGTAGGAAAGGTCTAATGGCTGGATGTGCTAAAGGACATAATTGTCCAAAAAGGATAGGAGATTTTGCTAAATGAAATTACCACTGAGCAATCAGTAACAATCCCGAAAAGAAAGAAGAATTGGAAGCATTTAAAGAGACCAGGGTGGATGAACACAGAACTTAAACACTTGTTCAAAAGGCAAAAAGAAATGTATTTCAAATGGAAGTGAGGCTTGCATGAGAGACCAAAAGCAATAAAAAGGATTTTGGGGGTATGTCAAAAGCAAAAGAAAAGTCAAAAATGCTATGGATTTTTACCGGATGAAAAGGGTGAAGTGGTCAAAAATGATGTTGAGAAGGCCAAACTTTTAAATACCTACTTTGCATCTGTGTTCTCTAAGAATGCAAATGTCACATCAACTGATCGGCACTGTGCTATTGAAGGAATAAAATAATCCACACTATCTATAAACAAAGATAAGGCGAGGTAACACTTAGCTAATTTAAATGAATTTAAATCTCCTGGTCCAGATGAATTACTGAAAGAAATAACAGAGGAAATTGCAGAACCACTTGACAGAATCTTTGACAATTCCTGGAGAACAGGAGAAGTCCCAGACAATTGGAAAAGGGCAAATGTTGTCCCTAGATTCAAAAAAGGAAAGAAGATGGAGCCAGGAAATTACAGGCCAGTGATCCTTACTTCTAAACCAGGAAAGATCTTTGAACAAATTATTGACACTGGAAGTCCCTTTCAACTCTAACATTCTATGATTTTATGACTTCTGATGCTGATCACATCCAGAGCACCCTCCCCACATCTTTTCCCAATTCAAAAGTAACTGTACATCTATTTTGTCCCACAGTTGAAATGTTCCCCAAAATAAAATACATACAGTACAGACCAAAAGTTTGGACACACCTTCTCATTTAAAGATTTTTCTGTATTTTCATGACTATGAAAATTGTACATTCACACTGAAGGCATCAAAACTATGAATTAACACATGTGGAATTATATGCTTAACAAAAAAGTGTGAAACTACTGAAAATATGTCTTATATTCTAGGTTCTTCAAAGTAGCCACCTTTTGCTTTGATGACTGCTTTGCACACTCTTGGCTTTCTCTTGATGAGCTTCAAGAGGTAGTCACCGGAAATGGTCTTCCAACAATCTTGAAGGAGTTCCCAGAGATGCTTAGCACTTGTTGGCCCTTTTGCCTTCACTCTGCGGTCCAGCTCACCCCAAACCATCTCGATTGGGTCAAGGTCTGGTGACTGTGGAGGCCAGGTCATCTAGCATAGCACCCCATCACTCTTCCTCTTGGTCAAATAGCCCTTACACAGCCTGGAGGTGTGTTTGGGGTCATTGTCCTGTTGAAAAATAAATGATGGTCCAACTAAACGCAAACCGAATGGAATAGCATGCTGCTGCAAGATGCTGCGGTAGCCATGCTGGTTCAGTATGCCTTCATTTTTGAATAACTCCCCAACAGTGTCACCAGCAAAGCACCCCCACACCATCACACCTCCTCCTCCATGCTTCACGGTGGGAACCAGGCATGTAGAGTCCATCCGTTCACTTTTTCTGCATCGCACAAAGACACAGTGGTTGGAACCAAAGATCTCAAATTTGGACTCATCAGACCAAAGCACATATTTCCACTGGTCTAATGTCCATTCCTTGTGTTCTTTAGCCCAAACAAGTCTCTTCTGCTTGTTGCCTGTCCTTAGCAGTGGTTTCCTAGCAGCTATTTTACCATGAAGGCCTGCTGCACAAAGTCTCCGCTTAACAGTTGTTGAAGAGATGTGTCTGCTGCTAGAACTCTGTGTGGCATTGACCTGGTCTCTAATCTGAGCTGCTGTTAACCTGCGATTTCTGAGGCTGGTGACTCGGATAAACTTATCCTCAGAAGCAGAGGTGACTCTGGGTCTTCCTTTCCTGGGGCGGTCCTCAAGTGAGCCAGTTTCTTTGTAGCGCTTGTTTTTTTTTGCAACTGCACTTGGGGACACTTTCAAAGTTTTCTCAATTTTTCGGACTGACTGACCTTCATTTCTTAAAGTAATGATGGCCACTCGTTTTTCATTACTTAGCTGCTTTTTTCTTGCCATAATACATATTCTAACAGTCTATTCTGTAGGACTAGCAGCTGTGTATCCACCTGACTTCTGCACAACACAACTGATGGTCTCAACCCTATTTATAAGGCAAGAAATCCCACTTATTAAACCTGACAGGGCACACCTGTGAAGTGAAAACCATTTCCGGTGACTACCTCTTGAAGTTCATCAAGAGAATGCCAAGAGTGTGCAAAGCAGTCATCAAAGCAAAAGGTGGCTACTTTGAAGAACATAGAATATAAGACATATTTTCAGTTGTTTCACACTTTTTTGTTAAGTATATAATTCCACATGTGTTAATTCATAGTTTTGATGCCTTCAGTGTGAATGTACAATTTTCAAAGTCATGAAAATACAGAAAAATCTTTAAATGAGAAGGTATGTCCAAACTTTTGGTCTGTACTGTATATTGTAGTGATGTTCCCATATGTGTCTCATATTCAATAGTAATGCTTATGTACGTTTTCAGCTCCAAAATAGAATTTCCCCCACCTTTGCACCCATACAGTAGTATTGTCGACCTATTATGTCCCTATACAGGTGTAATGTCCCTCTTTGTGGCTCCAATATAGTAGTAATATTTCCTTTGTGGTTCCCAAAAATGAACACTGTCCTCCTATGTTGTCCCCGTACCTTAATAATGCCCCCCTATAATATTAATAATAATGTCCCCTTATGTGACCCTCATTTAGCAATAATATCCCCCTACATGGCTGTAATACATTAACATTAATCATTTGCATACATGTTGTTACGTGCCAACTAGACATGTGTGGCCTTACCCAATAAAAATGAATTGAGCGAGGCCAGACACATCTAGCACATCAGAATGTGACCAGAAGTATACAGATCGCATTCTTGTGCTCACATGAACGTTCATTCTTGTCACTGAAAAGGGAGAATCCTAAAAGTGTGCAGTGCAGGTGCTGTGAGAATTCAGAAGCCTGCAGTCACGTAGAGTGACTGCACACTTTCATGTCAAACCTTGAAAGCCCCTTAATAACAAAATGAAGAACTAAAGTATTCCAATCCTAACAGTGTGTAATATACTCACTGTCAGGATTCAGCTCTGCTTGCAGGTTTCAGCATTCATCTCATGACCACTTCACTCATATGAAATTTTCATGCTTATTTCCATGTGACAACTAGCTTTTCTGCATGCTTCCTTCTGTTTTCCACTGAGAGAATTAGGGAGAGCAGTTCGTTGGCACGTGACTAAGTGTGAAAATTGCATATGTGCTTGGGAGGGAGGCAAACTGCTTTCTTGCCCCGGGTGCCAGAAAACCTTGATACACCTCTAGGGAGAGTGTTTGAGTCAGCATAAAAGAGCAGAGCAAATGTCCCGCCAAAAGATCCTGAGGAAAGATCTGCTTCTTTGCAGAAAGCTCAGGAGCAAGTGATTTTGAGACTATTTTAAGAGGCTCAACAGTGCCTATGGTTGTGGACGTGGAGGGGGCGATTCCTTTGTTCAACCATCTCGACTGTCGGACTTCTTTTCCCCATTGCCAGAGAACCAATCTATTGCAGTGTGCAGGCTGTGCTGTTGGAAAAGATGCCATTTACTGCCTGACATACATAGATGTATGGGGAAATTCAAATTGACCAGCATGATGAGAAAGGCTCAAGCTGCACTCCTTATCTTCATGATTGTCTTTCTGCAAATCAATCCACACCTACAAGTAATGCCTTATCGTTGTCATAAACCCCTTCAAAATTGTCATCTACTTCTTTCCGAACTCTTCCGCCTCTACTTATACTACGTATTCAGTTTGTTTTTGGAAACACAAAAGCCTGTCATTATTTTTAACCCATTCATTTCAAAGTCTCTTTTCACCTTCTGGACCAGGCCAAATCTTACATTTTTGACCAGTGTTAATTTATGAGATAATAACTCTGGAATCCTTCAACTTTTCTCAGAAAGTTTTTTCATGACACATTGTACATCATGGTAGTGGTAAATTTTGGTCAATATTATTTACATTTAATTCTGAAAATATCTGACAAAAAAATTAGAAAATGTTTACATTTTCAAACTTTAAATTTTTATGCCCTTGAACCAGATAGTTATACCGCTCAAAATAGATCATAATTAACATTTACCACATATTTAGTTTACATCAGCATAATTTTTGAGACATAATTTTTTTTAGATGAAGTTAGAAGGGTTCAAAGTTAATCAGCAATTTTTAGTTTTTCCAACAAAATTTACAAAATCAATTTTTTAGGGGCCACATCTAGTGATGAGTAGTGATGAACGAATATGTTCAAAATCGAATCTCAAACACGAGCAATTTTTACTTAAAATCGGTAACATTCGGCGAAGAAGTGCGGGAAAATTATTGCGGTGCAACTACAGTGTTTTTAACAGTTTGGCTAGCATACTGCTTGTATATAATGAGCAGGGGGACGTGTTTGATAAAGAGAGGGGCTGGGGAGAGATCAGTTGAGCTCAGAGGAGCGGCGTGCTTGTAATCTTTTTTTTTTCTCTGCAACTTTAAGTATGCAAATCGGGGCTAGCCAGTCAGAGCGCAGGAAGCATCCACACTGTCCAGACTCAAGGGCTTCTATCATTGGCTGCTGAAATCACATGTCCTCTCTATATAAAAAGCGGCCATGTTCCTTGAGCGCCATTTTATGCATGTCATTGGCCACAGACGCTGATGCTGGAGCCTGCTCCTGTGTACTGAGACATATTAGCTAGATAGTTAGGCGGTTGCTTGGAAGTCAGATAGTTTAGATAACTAGTCTTCTGTGTACCTGTGAAATCGACCTTGCAGCAGATTTTTTTTTTCTGTCACCCATGACGGCACAACGAGAGAGGGGATCCGCCCTTCAAGGACAGGATAAAAAGGGCGGCGCCTCTCACTGCCTCAGTGGTTTCCTGTCCTTGATGGGGGACCTTCTGACTCATCGGCGGCGACAGCAGGAAGATTTCATCCTACCCAGACCAGGGCCAGTTGGTTGTGGCAGGGCATAGTCTCTGCTGTGGCCGGGCATAGTCTCTGCTGTGGCCGGTCCTGTGTGTCCTGGAAGTGCAGCGGAGGGCGCCGACATTGGTCTCCTCGCGTGCGGGCAGGGGTTTGCGGCACCTACACAGCATAGTGGCCAGCAACCCCGCGTCTCGGATGTGACATCATGGGGCGTGACCGGAAGTGACAAAACCGGAAGTCACGCCCCAATGATGTGCACTGGGACCTCTGACCCCCGGATGTAATTTACGGGGGAGGTACCAGAAGCCGGCCGGTGATTTCCCTGGCACAAATGAGAGTACTTAAGGGTAGATCACCGGCTAGGCAGGGGCGCAGTGCACCATAATGGCCTCACAGCAGCCCTCCCCACCGCATCAGCAGTGAGAGCAGCAGACCATACTGCAGCTGCAGCAGCACGAAGAGTCGGAGCAGCCTCAGCGTGTACAGCCTCGGCGCCAGAAGCGCACCCAGGAGCAGCGTCCACTGCAGAGCAGGAGCAGTGGGCACTCTGGGACACGCAGCACCAAAGATTCAAGATCCAGCCAGCATAGCTCAAGCAGGATTGATGATTCCACGGTCTCCCAAGGAGAAATGTCGGATACCGTCCTGCCTCCCATTCCGGTACCCTGTTTTTATCTACTGGGTGATGAGTGAGGTATGTGAAAGTAGACATATTAATGTAGACTTTTTTCTGTTTTGTATCTCTCTCTCCCTCTAATTTCTCCTTTCCTCTGGTCAGGATGTCCCTAAAAAATGTATGGGGAAATCGAAATACAGGGTGTGTGCCCTGTGTGAACTGGGTCTGACTAAGGACTGGCCTAAAAAGTTATGCCAGCCATGTATTGAAGAGACAATTTCGGAGGGACTTCCTGACTTTGCTTCAAATTTAAAAACCCTTATTAGGTCTGAGGTGGAAAGATTGCTAAAATCGTTTTCTCAGTCAAAAGAAGCGTTCCAGACCCATAGAGCAAAAACCCCACCCACCCTTTCAGACTCAGAATCCGATGAGGGAATGCTGGATGACTACTGACTCTTCCTCTTCCGATAGCGTCATTGTTTTCCCCTAGAGAGAGTTGATAGCTTAGTTAAAGCTGTCAGGTCTACAATGGGGTTAGTTGACCAGAAGGCAAAAAAATTGGTCCAAGATATTATGTTCGGTGGCCTGGATCGGAAGAAACAGAGTTTTTCCGATTAACGATAAGGTGCAGGGGCTTATCAAGAAGGAGTGGGATAGGACAGAGAAAAAGGGTCCTCTTCCATCCTCCTTCAAATGAAAATATCCCTTTGATGAGGATGATACCGCATCCTGGAATAAAGCCCCGAAGCTGGATGTTGCTTTGTCCAAGGCTTCTAAAAAATCTTCTCTCCCTTTTGAAGATACAGGGATGCTGAAGGACCCACTGGACTGGAAGGTAGATACCTTTCTTAAGGATACCTGGGAATCATCAGCAGGGGCATTGAAACCAGCCATAGCTGCAACCTGTACTGCAAGATCCCTCATGGTTTGGTTAGACAGGTTAGAAGACCAGGTTAAAAACAACGAGTCACAGGACTCCATTCTGGCCTCTCTACCTGTATTGAAAGGAGCTGCAGCCTTCTTATCTGATGCCTCTGCAGATTCCGCCAGATTAGCGGCTAGATCTTTATCCCTGTCTAATGCCAGCCATAGAGCAGTCTGGCTGAAATGTTACCCAGGGGATATACAGACAAAAGGGAAATTATGTTCTCTTCCGTGTGAAGGAGATTTTCTTTTGGGTACCTCTCTTGACACAATTCTTGAAAAATCAGAGGACAACAAGTAGGGATTTCCTAAATCTTCCTTCTCGGCTTTCAAACAGTCCTTTCGGAGGAAGAAATTTACCCGCAGAAGAACATCCACCGAACAACCTAGGTGGGAGTATCGTTCCAGAAGAGGAAAAGGGTTTTTATTCGGCAGAATAAAGCTCGAATTTCTGAGGAACTCGCCAGAGAGATTTATCCTGACTGCCTTAAGATCCTCTCTACCAGAACAGCGGGCACTGGAGGAAGAGATTTCAGGCCTCCTTCGAAAGAATGTCTTATGGGAGTTATCTTTACAAGAGGAAAGAAGAGGGTTCTATTCCCCCTTATTTCTTGTAAAGAAACCGGACAACTCATACAGAGTGATTATCAACTTGAAAGGCCTGAACAAAGTCCTGAACATTCCATCATTCAAGATGGAAACAATAAAATCAACGATAAGCCTTCTATTTCCCCGTTTGTACATGGCAGTGTTGGACCTAAGAGATGCGTATCATCATGTGCCAATCCATCACGACTTTCAGAGATACCTCATAGTGGCCGTAACTGTACAGGGAGTCGTCAGACACTTTCAGTACAAAGCTCTTCCCTTCGGTCTAGCAGTGGCGCCCCGCATATTCACAAAACTTAGGTTACGGCTCATCTCAGGGAGGAAGACAGATTAATCATCCCGTACTTGGAAGACTTCCTAATAGTGGGAAACACTCACGATCATTGCCTAGCCCAAGAGGATCAGGTGTGCACCATCATAAAAAACTTAGGATGGTGTTTAAACCTGGAAAAATCAAAACTGATCCCGCAAACAACCCGAACAGAAAAAATAAAAAAATCAAAAACTTGGTTTCGGCGGCCATAGCAAACCCAGTAATGACTCTCAGGGGGGCCATGTCTCTGCTGGGATCCCTCACCTCCTGCATTCCAGCAGTATGCTGGGCTCAATTTCACTCAAGAGAATTACATGGGATGTCCTAAAGAACAAGGTCATCCTCAGGGGGCATCTGGAGGGCAGACTGACACTCCCTCACAATGTAATTCAGTCACTGCACTGGTGGTTATGGACGAACACGTTCCGGACAGGCGTCCACTGGGTTCCCCTTATTACCATATTAATTACCACAGACACCAGCCCAAGGGGGTGGCGGGCACACCTAGACAACCACCCGATACAGGGGACTTGGTCAGAGGAGGAGAGTCTGGAGTCTTCAAACATGTGGGAACTATGAGCAGTAGAAAATGCACTAATCAGCTTCTTACCCCTTCTACAAGGATATCACGTAAAAATTCTGTCCGACAACCAGGTCACTGTAGCATGTGTGAATCACCAGGGGGGAACTCACTCAAAATCTCTTATGCGGGTAGCAGGGAGAATATTTTCTCTAGTGGAAGGGAAAGTTCTCTCATTAAATACCCTTCATATCAGAGGAGAGGACAACAGAAGGCAGACTTTCTAAGTCGCAGGCCGCTATTGCTGGAAGAACCCTAAATCATTCAGTGTTCCATCAGCTAGTTGCCTTGTGGGGGTCTCCAGAGGTCGACCTATTTGTGACCCATCAGAACAGCAAATTAAAAAGTTCTGTTCAATAGATCCCACAGAAAATCCTCTAGTAGTAGATGCCTTCCAGTGCAGATGGGATTTCAGTCTTGCCTATGCATTTCCCCCAACGTGCCTAATTCCAGCAGTGTTGAGGAAGATCCGGGAGGATCAGGCACGAGTGGTCCTTATAGCCCCCTTCTGGCCGAAGAGACCATGGTTCTTTTGACTGAGAAGCGTGTCATTCACGAACCCCTGGATTTTTCAAGAGATTCCCGACCTTCTTGCTCAAGGTCCTATATTCTATCCTTAGGTGAAAGTATTGCACTTAGCGGCCTGGAACTTGAGAGGTCATTGCTAGAAGGTCGGGGATTCGCTTTGAATCTAGTTACTACTCTTCTAGGTAGTAGTAAACTGATCACTACTAAGATTTACGGTAGAACCTGGAAGAAATTCTTGTCATCTGAGGGATTCTCCCTGGGGGGGGGGGGGTTCCCGTAAAGTCCATTTTGGAATTTCTTCAAACAGGGCTGGAATAAGGCCTAGCGGTTAGCACCCTAAAGGTCCAAATCTCTGCCTTAGGGGCCTTGTATAATTAAAATCTGGCCGGTAACAAATGGATTTCCAAGTTCGTGAGTGCATGCAGTAGAGCCAAACCAGCCCCTATAATAAGGGTCCCTTCCTGGGATTTGAACTTAGTGCTAAACGCATTAACAAATTCTTCCTTTGAGCCCCTTAGCTCAGGGTCCATAAAGTTACTTACCCTAAAAACAATACTTTTTGTGGCCTTAACATCAGCACGGAGGGTTAGTGTGTTACAGGCTCTATCTGCAGATCCACCTTTTACCTTAATGCTAGAGGATAGGGTAGTTTTGAGACCAGACCCTGCTTTCCTACCTAAAATTGTATCCAAGTTTCACATGTCTCAGGAGATAGCCCTACCATCCTTTTGTCCTGAACCAAGAAATAGCAAGGAGGAAAAATTTCATTTGGATGTCAAGAGATGCCTTATACATTATTTAGCATCCACGATCTCATTGTGGAAGGATAGGGCTCTATTTGTCTCCTTTCAGGGCTCCCGGAAAGGGACGAAGGCCTCAAAAGGCACTTTATCAAGGTGGATCCAAGAAGCCATCACGATGGCCTATACCGGGTGAGGCAGAGATCCTCCTAGCAATCTGATGACCCACTCTACAACGGCCATGGCAGCTTCCTGGGCAGAAACAGCGGACGTGCCCATTGAGCAAATATGTAAGGCTGCCACATGGTCATCTCCGTCCACTTTCTATAATCAGTATAGGCTTGACCGTTCTGCTTCCTCTGATCTCACATTTGGGAGAAGGGTTCGGCAGGCTGTGGTCCCTCCCTTACATACCTAATTCTCTGTAATTCTCTCGTTGTGCCGTCATGGGTGACAGAAAAACACGTATATTACTTACCGGAAATGTGTTTTTTGGAACCCATGATGGCACCTTTACATTCCCTCCCTGTCACTTTGGTGATCACCATCCGGTTGGTGGGTATTAAAGTGTTCACATGGGTGAAATTTGTATATAGTTAATAAGATTTATGTACTCTAACTGGAGTGTCCTCTCATGCTCTGTAATCCACTGAGGCGGAGAGAGGTGCCGCCCTTTTTATCTTGAAGGATTCCTGTCCTTGAAGGGCGGATTCCCTCTCTCGTTGTGCCGTCATGGGTTCCAAAAAAATGCATTACTGGTAAGTAATATACATGTTTTTCTTGTGCTATTACTGAGGATCAGACATAAACAGCAGGATCCATGTCATAGAACGGTGTTGTGCACTGCTTGTATTGTGTTCTATGCATGAGTATCCCTTCAATCTATTTTTTCACTTGCTAATGTGATACAGAAAGCAAGAAAGAAAGCCCCTGTAGCCCACCTTTTAATTTTTTGGGGGTGAAATTTAGCTGTATTCACAGTAAAAAAAAAGTTTTCTGCTGCTAGGCAGAGTCCAAAAAATATTTTTTTCTGTCGCAAACGTGATACACTCTGCTATAAGCCACCTAGTACTTTAGTGGCCTTAAAGTTAAGCTGTTTTCAGAGTAAAAAAATTTTTTTTTTCTGTTGCTAACCAGAGTCCAAAAAATATTTTTTTCTATCGCAAACATGATAGTCTGCCATAAGCCACCTAGTCATTTTGTGACGGTGAAATTCAGCTGTATGCAGAGCTTATGCAGAGTAAAAAAATCTATTTTTTACTGTGACTAACGTGATACGTCAGGCTTCTGAGTGTGAAATATCTTGGAGCATGTTTTCTATGTTATACAGGCCTTATTCACACTAAAAAAATACTTTCTTCTGTTCCTAACGTTACACAGTAGGGGACAGCTCACTTTGAAATTGTTCGCAGCATATCTCCTATGTTATACAGGCCTCATCCACACTAAAAAAATATTTTCTTCTGTTACTAACGTGATACAGTAGGGGACATCTCAGTTTGAAATAGTTTGGAGAATATATTGTATGTTATACAGGCCTCATCCACACTAGAAAAAACTTTCTTCTCTTACTAACTTTATACAGCAAGCCATATCTTACCTTGTCATTTAGTGCCACTGAAATTCAGCTGTGTGCAGAGCTGTTGCAGAGGAAAAATCTAATTTTTTTTGCTAATAGCGTGCTCCTATTACACTATCTGAGCAACATGAGTGGGAAAAAGAGACGTCGTGGTGGAAGGGGGAATAGGCTTGGTGTTCAAGGTATACATGGGGTAGGTGGTAATGTTAGTGAAAGCATTAGTTAACCAACACCGTCATGTCCTGTCCGAAGACTACTGACAACTTCTGTTACTATAAAAATTAATTCATCGCATACTCATAGGAAGTTTTGCTTTTTAGTGCCAATTTATTTATACAAATGAAATGTAGGAAAAATAACAGTGGTGAAGGCGACAATAGGTAGACGTTTCGGCCACACTGGCCTTATTCATTAAGTCGCTACTGCAAAAAAGATAAATAGCGTGATGAGAAAAAAATATAACAAAAGATGCATAATTGAAAGTCATACATAAGAATACATCTCGGTTGACACTGAGTTACGAAAGAGGTAGGTAACGGAATAGACGGTGTCAAAAAGGGAGGAGGGGAAAAGGGGGGGATGGAAAGGGGAGGGAGAGAGAGGAGGGGGGGTTGGGGTGGAGGGTTGGGATAGGATGGAGGCAGAGGAATAATATATACAAATAAAAACAGTTAAAAACAGTTAAGGTATACCAGGGGGAGCACAAGTATTAGGGGTTCCTTACTTGTATCAAGTTTGTTTTACTAGGAAGGTAGACAATTTATGTGACTCCCCATCTAGAGACACCCCTGATACAGGAACTGCAGGTACTTATTGACCCCTATGGGCTTTACTCCTTATCCAAACCCTTTGACAGCACTGGTAACCAGCATTACTTCTATTTCAGCTCTCCACAGGCTGATGAACCCCTGTCTTTTGTTAAGGTACTTATATCCACTAGCTTAGGCACTAGTGTTGAGCCACCCCCGTAGTGTTCGAGTTCGATTCGGTTCGTCGAACACCCGTGTGTTCGCCGAACTGTTCGTCGAACTGTTCGTCGAACACCTTCGAACACAGTTAAAACCAATGGCAGGCAAACAAAAACACATAGAAACACATAGAAAACACCTTCAAAGGTGTCCAAAAGCTGACAAACTGCTCAGAAGACATAACTAACACATGGAAAAGTGACAAGTACATATAGTCATGCGAAAATAAAAGAGGTGGAGGAGTAAAAGGAGGGGGAGACACAGATATAGGCATGTCATGCCCTTCTAAAATCCAAAAAGTGAGAAGCCGACACGGCCAGTCCGCTCCTGCCCGTGCCACCTACGTGTCGCCGGGTTTGTGCCAGAGCCGCGGTGAACCCTGATGGCCAGCCCCCCTCTCCCAATACTGGTGCCTGTCTGCTGGTGGGTCGAGCGAGCCACACTGTGGTGGAGGCAGCTCTAAGCTTTTTAATTTAAATTGTCTCTCTAATTTGAATGAATACACTTTAAATCCATTTACAAGGATCTATTGGAGGGCAAGTCTCATGCCAGCAGCCGCGTAATTCCAGCTCCAGTAGCGTCCACTAAAGCTGCTGCAGTTAAAAAGCTTTTATAAGGATCGAGCTCGGCTGTCCACCGCAAGGCATCCTACTGCCAGTCCCAGCCCCTATGCCTTGGGGTGCCTCCTGATGCTCTTCACTGAGTATCCCATGGTCCCGAAGCATTTCCTTTGAAAAAATTAAGTGTCTAAACTACAGGTGGTGTAGCTTGCTTAACAGCCGGGATAATCCGCTGACTAGCAGACACTGCTACTAGGCACAAAGTATTTCCTGGGCTAGATGCAGTTAAAAATTTGTAATTAGATACTCTCGTTGGATGCTGAGAAAGCATTCCATAGAGTCTCCTGGCACGCCATATATGATTCTCTTAAAAAGCTTGGGGTAGGGGTCTAGGGGACCCTTTTATAGCCAAAATCACGGCCCTGTATCACAATACGTCACCTAGGCTGAAGATAAATGGAACTGTAGCACCCTGAGGGATCGGTTGCTGCAGAGGTATTGCATCTCACCCAGAGGTGTGATATCTCACTCTCAGGTAAGGATGGAGTGTGGATCAGGACCCGACACCTGCATGCATTACACCACATTGCCGTGGGGCAGGGCGACCAATATGCCTCTGAGATGGGCATGACAGTCCCTGTCCCTGGCTGGAGTGGGGGGAGGGAACACTGAGGAAGGGGAACCCTGTAGTGCAGGAGCAGGGAGGAAGCAGTTCCTGGGTGCATTGAGAAGGGAGTATAAAAGGTGGGCACCATCTTAGTTCAGTGCAGAGAAGTCTGAGCAGAAGTGGCAGGGAGCAGGGGCTCTGCATGAGCTCTGCTCCGGAGGCGGGCCTAGTAACAGAGGCCCAGGCCTGGAAGAGGGAGAAGGAAGGAAGAGGAGCGGAGAAGGCTCCAGGAATGAGGAATGAAGGGATCCCAGGGGTGCGGACGGGCGAGTCGCCACCGCACGCCCGAATCCACCTGCGTGGAGGGGTCAGGCCAAAGGGGGAGACCGGTCCCCGAAACTAGTGGAGGCAGGAAACGACCCTCAGCTAGAAACCGGAGGCTGTGACATTTTATGTGGCGCAGCCCCTCGCTACACCCGCTAGGAAGGCACCACATAGGGTCAGGGAAACTGGCGCCAAGTTTACCAAGAGGAGGCCCGAGGCAGCCGGACAGAAGGGTTGGTAAGAAAGGCCAGACAAAGGACACACAAAGGGGGTCCTGTGAAGCACTCCAAAGTTATCTGGGAGTTGTCTGAGCCCCTCACCTGGTGAGCACAGTACGACGTGGGCAGCCGTTACCTGCAGACGTGGTCTGGATAATAAGAACTGTGAGTAAAGGCCCTGGACTGCATCACTGACTCCGTGTCGTTACTGCTGCTGCCCTGCACCATCACCCCCATCCTCCGCATACACTGCCCTGAGGCTATACTCCTCCCGTGGGGAGTTATGCTACGCTCTGCTGCACCCACAACACCAGCCTCAGCGGTCTGCCCTGCAGCGGCGGTTCACTCTGACCGCAATCCACGGGTGGCGTAGTCGGACATTTAAACATCAAAACCACATAAATAGTTCCGCCACTGGTTTGACCACCCTGAGCCACGGAACCGGGTCGCCGCCACGAAGACTACAACCACCAGCATCCACCAAAAAGGGTCCGGCTCCGGGTGTCCCAAGGCCCAGGGGGTGCATCAGAACATTTTCATCACCTTTCACAATCACCAATGGGACAAGGCAGGGATGTCCTCTGTCCCCTCTCTTATACATCCTAGTGACGGAGCACCTGCTCTCATCAATTCGCCATAACCCCAATATTAGGTGGATTGAGGTGGGAGGCACCGAGTACAAGTGCTCTCTATTTGCTGATGATGTCCTAGTATATATCACTCAATCACATATATCCATCCATGCTGTTATGGCTGAAATAGATCACTTTGTTACATGGTCAAATTTTAAAATCAATGCAGCGAAGTCTGAGGCCCTCGATGTCTCCCTCCCCAAATCCATATAGGATTCCATCCAGTCCAACTTTCCCTTTGCCTGGCCCTCACAGGGTATCAAATACTTAGGAATTCCTATTCATAGAGACCTCTCCCATCTATGTTATCTTAATTTTGGGCCCTTTATTGAACAACTCCATACAGACCACGGTTGGCAAGTTAGAACTGTAAGATTCACTACGTGAACCACTGGTGTTTTGTGTAAAAGCACATGTACACTGCGTTCCAAATTATTATGCAAAAAGTGTTTAGGAGTGATAAGGGAAGAATTTGTTTGTTTGTCAGTTAAACTCATTGATGGTGATGTGTGTCAGGGCTCTTTATATCACTGTAAGCAATTGCAGACACCTGTGCTAATTAGTTTGGCAGGTGTGTCCAATGAAAGCAAGACTACTTAAGAAGGCTGTCTCACATTATTAAGCAGCCTACATTTTCTGCCAAAATGGGAAAGAAAAAGGATGTGTCGGCTGCTGAGAAGCAACAAATTGTGGAGTGTTTAGGTCAAGGCATGACTACAATCAACATTGTGCGATGATCAGGATGAAGTGTCTTGGCAATCAAGAAGTATGTAGCTGATTCACAGTACACACGTGTGCGTGCTGATAAGGGCAAATTGAGGACTCTTTCCTACAGGCAATTACGTCAGGTTGAAAGAGCAGCGGCAAAAAAGCCTTGTCATAGCAGCAGACAAGTTTTTGAAGCTGCTTGTGCCTCCAACGTCCCCCGAACAACAAGATGCAGGGTCCTTCAGAGGTTTGCAGCTGTGCATACGCCATCCTGTCGACCTCCTCTATCCACTTCACACAAGCAGAAACGGCTCCAGTGGGCCAAACATTACATGAAGACTGATTTCAAAACTGTTTTGTTCATGGATGAGTGCCGTGCAGCGCTCAATGGTCCAGATGGATGGAGTGGAGGATGGCTGGTTGATGGACACCCCACGCAAACACGGCTACAGCGCCAACAAGGAGGAGGTGGAGTAATGTTTTGGGCTGGAATCATGGGGAGAGAGATTGTCGGCCCCTTTAGGATCCCTGAAGGCGCTAAAGATGAACTCCATAATGTATGTGGATTTTCTCAAACAGCACTTCCTGCCATGGTTCAAGAAGAAGAACCGTGTATTTCACAGCAAGATCATTTTTCTGCATGATAATGCACCATCTCATGCTGCACATAAAACATCTGCATCTCTGGCTGATATGGGCATAAAAGGGGACAAACTTATGGTGTGACCCCCATGCTCCCCTGACCTGTACCCCATTCGGAACCTTTGGAGCATCATTAAAAGGAGTGTCTATGATGGCGGGAGGCAGTTCACATCTAAGCAACAGCTCTGGGAGGGTATTCTGTCCTCATGCAAAACAATTGAAGCAGAAACCATCCAAAACCTGACAAATTCAATGGACGAGAGAGTTCAGAAGCTCCTTTCGAACAAGGGGTCCTATGTGAAAATGTAACATCACCTAGAATAAAGTTTTGAGTTGAAAACTGTTTGATTTCAGTTTCTAACAACCTGCTAATGCTTATAATTTCAAAAATGACCATTTTTTTGGTCTTTATTAAAATGAAAAGGTTGATCGAAAAGTTTGGGGGATCTAAGAGTGTGGCAACCCAGTAGTCATGATTACTTCGAATTCTGACAATATGAGGGTCATGCTGCAGGTAGTGCAGCAAGAAGGCACTTATGTGTCTTGCGCATATCGGAGCCCCAAAATTATTTTCCGGGCTAGATGCAGCTAAAAATTATTATTAATTTTAAATCTGGTGAAGCTTTAGTATAGATGGCCTAATAGGATCAGTGCTGCACACTGCTACAAAGCCCAAATTATTTTCCAGCCAAGATACAGATAAACATGATTAGTAATTTGAAAGCTTAAAATGGTTGGTAGGGTGATTTTAACCAATCATCAAGCTTTTACTCTCCCCAGGATGACACAGGGGTAGAAAAGTCGTTTCGGATCCATGATTTGTTCATCTTTATGAACGTGAGTCTGTCTACATTATCAGTGGAGAGCCGCGTGCGCTTATCTGTCAGTACACCACCAGCAGCGCTGAACACACGTTCAGACAGAACGCTGGCTGCGGGGCATGACAAGATCTCCAAGGCGTAAGTGGCTAGCTCCGGCCATTTATCCAGATTGGAAGCCCAAAAAGAGCAAGGGTCCAGTGACACAGTCGTGGCTTCAATGTTTACTTGGAGATACTCCTGTACCATGGTCTCTAGGCGTTGACTATGCGTCAGACTTCTTGTCTCCTGTGGCCTTGCAAAGGATGGGCTAAAAAAGTGGTGAAATGATTCCGCAAAATTGATGTTACCAGCAGATACTGTGGTTCTGTTACGGTTTGAGTGCTGAACACTTGACGGTCCCACGGTTGGCAAGTTGGAACTGTGAGATTCACTACGTGCACCACTGGTATTTTGTGGAAAAGCACATGTAAGATTCTGCAACAGTCTCTGCTGATACTCCTGCATGCATGCATCCCTTTCTATGGCAGGAATAATTTCTGCAAATTTACTTTTGTACCGGGGATCTAACAGTGTGGCAACCCAGTAGTCAGGATTATTTCTAATTCTCACAATTCGAGGGTCATGTTGCAGGTAGTGCAGCAAGAAGGCACTCATGTGTGTTGCGCATCCAGGAGCACCAAGTCCCTGTTGTGTTGGTGGCGAGGTAACAATCATGCTTCCTTCCTCTGTCCTCTCCCCCCCAACCTCGCACAACAGAAATGTGATCAAGGTCTCCCTCATCTGATGAGTCTTCCATCAGTTCGTCCTCCACTTCTTCCTGGGCTCCTGCACCTTCCTCACTAGTTTGGCTGCTACCATGCGCCCTGGTAAAACCATCTCCCCCACCCTCACATGCCTGCCGCCTTGGTGCTGCCGACCGTCTGGACCTTGCAGATGTTAGCCCTTCCGCATACAACTCCTCCTCCTCTACTTCCTCCACCAACTCTTGTGCCACCACCTGACTCCGAATTCTGTTTAACATGTGCTCCAGCATGTAAATCACCGGAATAGTCATGCTGATAATGGCATCGTCAGCACTAAACATCTTCGTCGCCATTTCAAAACTGTGCAGAAGGGTGCATAGGTCCCTGATCTGAGACCACTCCTCCAGCGTGATTTGCCCCACCTCTGAATCTCGTTGGCCCAGGCTATACGTCAGAACGTATTGCACCAGGGCTTGTCGGTGCTGCCACAGTCGCTGCAACATGTGCAGAGTTGAATTCCACCGGGTAGGCACATCGCATTTTAGCCTGTGAAGTGGCAGGCCCAACGACTTCTGTAGAGATGTAAGTCGCTGAGCTGCGGGATGCGAACGGCGGAAGTGAGCACACAGCGACCGTGCCCTCTGCAGAAGGCCATCTAGTCTGGGATAGTGGGCTAAAAATTGCTGGACAACCAGGTTCAACACGTGAGCCATACAAGGCACGTGTGTGACATTGCCCCGGCGAAGGGCCGCACCCAGGTTTGCAGCATTGTCGCACACGGCCTTCCCTGGTTTCAGGTCCAGTGGAGACAACCATTCATGAAATTGGTTCTCCAGAGCTGACCACAACTCCTCAGCTGTGTGACTCACATTTCCCAGACATTTCAATGTAAAAACCGCCTGATGACGTTGAGCCCTACTGCCAGCATAGTAAGGAGGTGTGCAGGATCCCTTCTGCGCAGTTAGAAAGCTTGTGGCATGACCAGACAGGCTTTGGGTGCAGGTGGAAGACCGAGAGGAGGTTGAGGAGGCAGAAGCAGTGGAGGAACTTTGACATAAAGAGGATTGACGCACAACTCGTGGGGACGGCAAGACTTGGACAGCAGCCCCTTGTCCTGCCTTCACCATAGTTACCCAGTGCCCAGTCAACGACATGTAACGCCCCTGTCCATGCCTACTCGTCCAAGTGTCTGTGGTGAAATGCACCCTGTCACACACAGAGTTTCTCAAAGAAGCGGTGATGTTGTGTGCGACATGCTGGGGGAGCGCAGGCACACCTTTCTTTGAGAAGTAGTGCCGACTGGGCATCTGGTACTGGGGCACTGCGACGGACATAAGGTTTCGAAAATCCTCTGTGTCCACCAGGCGGAAAGGCAGCATTTCTGTAGCCAAGAGCTTGCAGATGGTGAAATTCAACCTCTTAGCTTTCTCATGGCTAGGAGGAAATGGTCTTTTACTTGTCCACATCTGAGGGACCGAGGGCTGGCTATTGTGCTTAGACGGGGTTGATAAGGGTGTCCCCGGCAAACTGCCGGTCTGTGAGGAAGATGCAGGTGGACATGTTAGGTTGCCTTGATCCAAAGGTGGTGCTATCGATGTCGGACAGCGCTCAACACCAGCTGGTGTTACCACCTCCAAAGAAAATGATGACCTGCCAATCACGCTGGCTGTTGCGGGTAAAGAGGTGGCAGGTCTGCGCCCCAAAACAGGTGTGACTGCTGTCCCCCCAGTCACAGAGGATGAAGAGGCCGCGGATGCACAAGATATGGCAGACGGTGGTTGGCCCGGCCGGCTAGTCCGCATTGTAGCACACTGAGCTTCCCACTGCAACTTATGCTTCATGTCCATGTGCCGGTTCATGCATGAAGTACTCAAACTATGTATTTTTTGGCCTCTACTTAGCTTTTGCTGACAAATGTTACAGATAACACGAGTTGGGTCATCTTTATCGATCTGAAAAAATGCCCAGGCTATGCAAGGCTTAGCACCCATGCGACCTGAAGAGCCACCACGACTTGTGGTGAGAGGCAGAATTGTGTTTGAGGATGCAGTTGTTGACGTGCTTCCAGTACTACGTCTCTCTCCAGGAAGGCGCAACCTGACCTCGTCGTCACTAGCATCTTCCTCCACCTCCTCTGCTGACCTCATCTCTTGGCTGACTGTGGGTTGACAGTAAGTGGGATCTCCAACCTCATCATCATCACCCTGTGCGTTATCACACCCGTCGTCCTCAGAGCCAACCTGTTCCTGCCCTGACAAAAAACTAAAGTTGTCGCTCCAATCAGGTATTTGAGTCTTATCATCGTCTTCCTCATTGTCTCCACCAACAGGAGTTACAGTTTGGGAATGAGGGTCTACATTATGGTCAGAACCTTCTGCGTCTGGTCCTGGATCCGACTCATAAAGATTCTGGGCATCAGTGCAGATCATTTCCTCGTCTGGATTCACAGAAGCACTGGAGTCGACCTCAGATTCCCAGGCTATAGTATGAGTAAACAGCTCTGCAGACTCAACCATCTGTTCTACCTCATACTCAGATGGGCAGCTGGAGATTTGGGAGCTGTGAGGAAGCAAGTGCGATTGGGGTGACACCTTTGAGGACTGGAGTATTTGTGATGTTGAAGTTGATGTGGAGGAGAGCCCACTTAAAGGAGCACTTGATATCCGTTGAAGCACCTGCTGTTTTTGTGCCCCATCTGGAATTTGTAGCGATTGGCGTGGCCGTAAGAAAGGGATCTTATCACATTGTCTGCTAAAAGAAGTAGACATTTTAGTTTGGCTGGAAGATGGTCTTTCTTCTGCAGATGTTACTGTTGCTTTAACACCTACCCCATGGACACAACCTTTTTTCCCCTTCCCAACACGCCTATTCCCCTTTCCACCAGCAGCAGGCCTTTTTCCACTCATTTTGGTGGTTAACTAATTCACAACTCTGGAGTTGTTTGCACAAAAAAACAATGGATGGGAACCGAGCAGAGCTGAGTGGCCAAACTGTGGTATTAGGCCAAAACTATTGGCTGGGTTAGATGCAGAAAAAAATTATATTCAATTTGCAACCTGATGGAGGTCTGTATAGATGGACTAATACAACAAGTCCCACACACAGCTAGAAGCCCAATATTTTTTCAGAGGTAGATGCAGAAAAAAATATATTCAGTTTGCAACCTGATGGAGGTCAGTATAGATGGACTAATACAACAAGTCCCACACACAGCTAGAAGCCCAATATTTTTTCAGAGGTAGATGCAGGAAAAAATATATTCAGTTTGCAACCTGATGGAGGTCTGTATAGATGGATTAATAGAACAAGTCCCACACACAGCTAGAAGCCCAATATTTTTTCAGAGGTAGATGCAGAAAAAAATATATTGTTTGCAACCTGATGGAGGTCTGTATAGATGGATTAATAGAACAAGTCCCACACACAGCTAGAAGCCCAATATTTTTTCAGAGGTAGATGCAGAAAAAAATATATTCAGTTTGCAACCTGATGGAGGTCTGTATAGATGGATTAATAGAACAAGTCCCACACACAGCTAGAAGCCCAATATTTTTTCAGAGGTAGATGCAGAAAAAAATATATTCAGTTTGCAACCTGATGGAGGTCTGTATAGATGGATTAATAGAACCAGTCCCACACACAGCTAGAAGCCCAATATTTTTTCAGAGGTAGATGCAGAAAAAAATATATTCAGTTTGCAACCTGATGGAGGTCTGTATAGATGGATTAATAGAACAAGTCCCACACACAGCTAGAAGCCCAATATTTTTTCAGAGCTAGATGCAGAAAAAAATATATTCAGTTTGCAACCTGATGGAGGTCTGTATAGATGGATTAATAGAACAAGTCCAACACACAGCTAGAAGCCCAATATTTTTTCAGAGGTAGATGCAGAAAAAAATATATTCAGTTTGCAACCTGATGGAGGTCAGTATAGATGGACTAATACAACAAGTCCCACACACAGCTAGAAGCCCAATATTTTTTCAGAGGTAGATGCAGAAAAAAATATATTCAGTTTGCAACCTGATGGAGGTCAGTATAGATGGACTAATACAACAAGTCCCACACACAGCTAGAAGCCCAATATTTTTTCAGAGGTAGATGCAGAAAAAAATATATTCAGTTTGCAACCTGATGGAGGTCTGTATAGATGGATTAATAGAACAAGTCCCACACACAGCTAGAAGCCCAATATTTTTTCAGAGGTAGATGCAGAAAAAAATATATTCAGTTTGCAACCTGATGGAGGTCAGTATAGATGGACTAATACAACAAGTCCCACACACAGCTAGAAGCCCAATATTTTTTCAGAGGTAGATGCAGAAAAAAATATATTCAGTTTGCAACGTGATGGAGGTCAGTATAGATGGACTAATACAACAAGTCCCACACACAGCTAGAAGCCCAATATTTTTTCAGCGGTAGATGCAGAAAAAAATATATTCAGTTTGCAACCTGATGGAGGTCTGTATAGATGAATTAATAGAACAAGTCCCACACACAGCTAGAAGCCCAATATTTTTTCAGAGGTAGATGCAGAAAAAAATATATTCAGTTTGCAACCTGATGGAGGTCTGTATAGATGGATTAATAGAACAAGTCCCACACACAGCTAGAAGCCCAATATTGTTTCAGAGGTAGATGCAGAAAAAAATATATTCAGTTTGCAACCTGATGGAGGTCTGTATAGATGGATTAATAGAACAAGTCCCACACACAGCTAGAAGCCCAATATTTTTTCAGAGGTAGATGCAGAAAAAAATATATTCAGTTTGCAACCTGATGGAGGTCTGTATAGATGGATTAATAGAACAAGTCCCACACACAGCTAGAAGCCCAATATTTTTTCAGAGCTAGATGCAGAAAAAAATTATATTCAATTTGCAACCTGATGGAGGTCAGTATAGATGGACTAATAGAATGATGCTATGCCCAAAAGATTTTACTTCACTAGGTGCAGTAAAAAAATTGGTATTCTATACACAGGTGGTATATCTTGCAACACAGATAGGCTAGTCCACTGACTAACACACTCTGCAATAGGCCAAAAAGGATTAGCTTTGCTAGATTCAGCCAAATGCTGTGAAAAAAACTTGCACAGCACTGGCACAGACCTGCCTGGCAAAAACTGATAGGAACTGATGTAACCTAGTCCTGAAAAGGACTCCAATTACAATTAGTCTTTACTCCCACAATCTATCTATTTAAGAGCACAGACCTGCCTGATAAAAGTCGTAGGAAATGCTGTAACCTAGTCCTTAAAAGGACTGCAATCACAACTATTCCCTACTCCCAAGCTATCTGTAGATTTGTGCGAAAATTGGCTTGAAATTAACAAGGTATAGCGCACACAGCAACAGCGGTGCCGTCTAACACGCAGCTGCAGCAGTGAGAAAATGGTGGCGACGGGGAAAATGGCTTGGTCTTATAGGGCAAGGACATGTGACATACACTGCCAATGACACATGCCCTTGCTTGTGTGAAAAAAAGCAGTTCGCTCCGTGTGTGCGCTGCTGATAGGCTGACAGATTGCACCTCCCCACTGTAAATGCGGGAAAGAGAAAAAAAAAATGGAGATCTTCATTGTTCCTGCAGAGATCCATCCCCTGCCCCTCCCCCCACCCCGCTGTACACTCAAACTGCGTATTAACATTAATTTTCATCATTACTGAGAAAAAATCCAGTTATGATTTTGGTGCACGAACAGTTATCGAACATAACCTCGAACAGCCGAATTTTTCTCAAATTGTTCGTGTTCGCCGAACGGCTCGAACACCGCCCAAAACAGCTCGAATTTGAGATTGGCGAACAGTTCGAGTAGAACAACGCTCATCTCTATTAGGCACTCTACCCCATGCCTCATGATACTGATCCGAATCCCCTCATTGTTGCAGTTTCTGACTGGAACTTCTCTCTACATTCTATGGTGCCTTCCTACTAAAACAAACTTGATACAAGTAAGGAACTCCCAATACCTGTGCTCCCCCTGGTATACCTTGACTGTTTTTAACTGTTTTTATTTGTATATATTATTCCTCTGCCTCCATCCTATCCCAACCCTCCACCCCAACCCCCCCTCCTCTCTCTCCCTCCCCTTTCCATCCCCCCCTTTTCCCCGCCTCCCTTTTTGACACCGTCTATTCCGTTACCTACCTCTTTCGTAACTCAGTGTCAACCGAGATGTATTCTTATGTATGACTTTCAATTATGCATCTTTTGTTATATTTTTTTCTCATCATGCTATTTATCTTTTTTGCAGTAGCGACTTAATGAATAAGGCCAGTGTGGCCGAAACGTCTACCTATTGTCGCCTTCACCACTGTTATTTTTCCTACATTTCATTTGTATAAATAAATTGGCACTAAAAAGCAAAACTTCCTATGAGTGTGCGATGAATTAATTTTTACGTGATTTGAGGACATTTCCAGTCCATTGCATCTGCACCTCAACTCTATTTGACAGTGTGCACGCTAATTTTCTATTTACTGAACTTCTGTTACTGGACAGGCTACTTCACTCCCTTTCTATGGAAGCTGCACAGCGATACGCCTTGTTGATAAGGGCCAGAAAGAACAGGTGCCCCATCTCCAATCTGTTGGCCACGGAAATGGTGGTGTCAGGACCTAATTTTTTGAAATGTGAATAGTAATGAACGAATGTGCTTGCCACTGCTCAGTACCCGCCTGAGCATTACGGTGCTCGACAAGTCCGGCGAGTATTTCCGGGTTGCTCGGGCGGGAACTCAGGTCCCCACCCTGCCTGCTTGGCGCTCTATAGAGAGCCAATGAACATGCAGGGATTGCTTGCCACGCACTGTAAAGCCGTAGCCATGTTGGTTTGTGGGCATTACAGTGATCGGCTGGCCGTATAGCATCATCAGGTCTGTATAAGGCCTGGCACCGCTATGCTCATCACAGTCTAACCCGGGAACAGGCAGAGTATTGAGAGCTGCTGCTGAGTCAGGGAGATATTTGCTTGTTAAGCGTTAGTATAGGCATTCCACAACATATATCTATATACAGTGGTGGCCAAAAGTATTGGCACCCCTGCAATTCTGTCAGATAATACTCAGTTTCTTCCTGAAAATGATTGCAATCACAAATTCTTTGGTATTATTATCTTCATTTAATTTGCTTGCAAGGAAAAACACAAAAGAGAATGAAGCAAAAATCAAATCATTGATCATTTCACACAAAACTCCAAAAATGGGCCAGACAAAAGTATTGGCACCCTCAGCCTAATACTTGGTTGCACAACCTTTAGCCAAAATAACTGCGAACAACTGCTTCCGGTAACCATCAATGAGTTTCTTACAATGCTCTGCTGGAATTGTAGACCATTCTTCTTTGGAAAACTGCTCCAGGTCCCTGATATTGAAGGGTGCCTTCTCCAAACTGCCATTTTGAGATCTCTCCACAGGTGTTCTTTGGGATTCAGGTCTGGACTCATTGCTGGCCACCTTAGAAGTCTCCAGTGCTTTCTCTCAAACCATTTTATAGTGCTATTGGAAGTGTGTTTTGAGTCATTGTCCTGCTGGAAGACCCATGACCTCTGAGGGAGACCCAGCTTTCTCACACTGGGCCCTACATTATGCTGCAAAATTTGTTGGTAGTCTTCAGACTTCATAATGCCATGCACATGGTCAAGCAGTCCAGTGCCAGAGGCAGCAAAGCAACCCCAAAACATCAGGGAACCTCCGCCATGTTTGACTGTAGGGACCGTGTTCTTTTCTTTGAATGCCTCTTTTTTTTTCCTGTACACTCTATGCTGATGCTTTTTCCCAAAAAGCTCTACTTTTGTCTCATCTGACCAGAGAACATTCTTCCAAAACGTTTTAGGCTTTCTCAGGTAAGTTTTGGCAAACTCCAGCCTGGCTTTTTTATGTCTCTGGGTAAGAAGTGGGGTCTTCCTGGGTATCCTACCATACAGTCCCTTTTCATTCAGATGCCGACGGATAGTACTGGTTGACACTGTTGTACCCTCGGACTGCAGGGCAGCTTGAACTTGTTTGGATGTTAGTCAAGGTTCTTTATCCACCATCCGCACAATCTTGCGTTGAAATCTCTCGTCAATTTTTCTTTTCCGTCCACATCTAGGGAGATTAGCCACAGTGCCATGGCCTTTAAACTTCTTGATGACACTGTGCACGGAAGACACAGGAACATTCAGGTCTTTGGAGATGGACTTGTAGCCTTGAGATTGCTCATGCTTCCTCACAATTTGGTTTCTCAAGTCCTCAGACAGTTCTTTGGTCTTCTTTCTTTTCTCCATGCTCAATGTGGTACACACAAGGACACAGGACAGAGGTTGAGTCAACTTTAATCCATGTTAACTGGCTGCAAGTGTGATTTAGGTATTGCCAACACCTGTTAGGTGCCACAGGTAAGTTACAAGTGCTGTTAATTACACGAATTAGAGAAGCATCACATGATTTTTCAAACAGTGCCAATACTTTTGTCCACCCCCTTTTTTAGGTTTGGTGTGGAATTGTATCCAATGTGGCTTTAGGACAATTATTTTTGTGTTTTTTCATTGAAGACAAATTAAATTTTCAGGAAGAAACTGAGTATTATCTGACAGAATTGCAGGGGTGCCAATACATTTGGCCACCACTGTATCCATCTGAACTAACAGTCCTTCTGAGGACTAATCCAGCTGCATATATTCAGTGGTGATAGCAGGAATTAGGCAGGCAGGCAGTGTATGTGGCAGACTGCAGTGCATATAGTGCAAGAGGGTCCTTAGCATATTCCTGCTGCTGCTGTACTTACAGATATTTGTAGACATAGCCCCAAATATCAGGGGCCTGGTCCAATTTTTCTTTTTTATCTTAATCTTGATTATTTGCTTAAAAAGCAATCCAGAGTACACATTTTTTCTACTCCATTTGCTTGTTAGCACTTCAGAATACAGGCAGATCTTTTCCATATTACAGCGATAAAAATACAGAAATTTGAAATGAACGTGGAAAATATTGGCTTATATTTTCATTTTGCTGCAGTGTGTCGGTCAAGCTATTCACACTAAGTCTCTGTGAAGAAAAGTATTAGTAAATTACAGGCCTGCTATTTAAAACCGTGGTTCTCTGTCAGACGTATCATATATAACAGCTTTCCAAAATCAGCCATTTCTGCCTTCCATTTTGTTCCAGTGTGTCGGTCAAGCTATTCACACTAGGTCTCTGTGAAGAATAGTATAAGTAAATTACAGACCTGCTATTTAAAACCGTGGTTCTCTGTCAGACGTATCATATATAACAGCTTTCCAAAATCAGCCATTTCTGCCTTCCATTTTGTTGCAGTGTGTCAGTCAAGCTATTCACACTAGGTCCCTGTGAAGAATAGTATTAGTAAATTACAGACCTGCTATTTAAAACCATGGTTCTCTGTGAGACGTATCACATATAACTGCATTCCAAAATCAGCCATTTCTCGTGAACTTGGAAAATATTGTCCTCCATTTAAGATGGGCAAGGTGCCTGGCAAGCGACGGGGAAGTGGACGTGATGGTGATGATGCATGCAGAGGACGAGGCTGTGGGCAAGTTGAAATTGTGAGACAACAAACACCCACATCTTGTCGCCCTAACTTTCTATCCCAATTGCAAGGGGACCGCAGCACACCAATATTGAACCCAGAGCAATGTGAAAAGGTTGTTGGTTGAATAGCAGATAATATTTCCAGTCACTTTGCCACCATGACTACCGCCTTGTCTTCCACATGATCAAGTCTCAGTAGCCGTGAGTCTTGACCGCATATTCCTCACCCTGATCCTCCTTCCTCCCACCATGCCGAGTGCCCAGAGACAACTGATCCCACATTTGGACACTCAGAAGAGCTGTTCACTTTTCCATTTATAGATTCGGGCCTCTTGCCTGGCCAGCTTCAAGCGAGTCAAGAAGAGAACACGTTTAGCAATGCCCAAATATTTGAGCAGCCACGATCACACGAAGGCAATGGTGGGAAAGTGGAATTACTGTCGCAAGAGGTGGATGATAATGATGAAACAATTGCGAGAAAGTAAGGAGGAGGACCAGGGAGCGGAAGTGGAAGATGAGGTGGTGGATGATATAGTAACTGACCCAACCTGGCAGGAGGACATGCAGATTGAGGAGAGAAGCACACAGGGGGAGGGAGGCAGAACACCCCAACAGGCAGGAAGAAGCAGTGTTGTGGCTGCAGACACAAGGCGGGAAAGCATTCCCCGTAACACCAACACGACGGAAGTTGCCAGTACAACTGTTAGGTTTTCCCGAGTCTGGTTATTTTTAAAGACTCTGCAGATAACCCCAAAAAGGCCATTTGCACAAACCTGCCAGGCCAGCATCAGCAAGGGTAGAAAAACTAGCAGCCTGACCACCACCAGCATGATCAGGCACATGGCAGCAAAGCACCCTACTAAGTGGACTGAATCCCAGGGTCCAGAAACAGTGTCTGTGGGTGACACCACTGCTTCTTCCGCTGTTGTGCGTGCACGCCAATCCCTTGTCCATGCAAAGATGGCTCCTGCTCTGCACGTGTCATTGCATACTCTCAACAAGCACCAACAGCAAGCATGTCCACATCCATGTCCCAACTCAGCGTTCAGTTGTCCCTACCCCAGTCCTTGCAACGCAAGCACAAATACACAGCCAATGCCCCACAGGCCGCACTACTAAATTCACACATTTTGCGACTGCTTGCGCTTGAAATGTTGCCTTTTAGACTCGTGGAGATGGAAGCTTTCCGCAACCTGACGGCGGCAGCCGTCCCACGGTACTTGGTCCCCAGCCACGACTATTTCTCCCGGTGTGTCGTCCCCGAATTACACGAGCTCGTGTCCTAAAACATTAGACGTGTCCTCAACAACGCAGTTGCTGGAAAATTCCACCTAACCACGGACACGTGGACAAGTGCTTGTGGGCAGGGACGGTACATCTCGCTGACGGCACACTGGGTTAATGTAGTGGAAGCCGGGACCCAGTCGGACCTTTGGACGTAACAGGTCCTACCGATGCCGAGGATTGCGGGCCCTGAGTTAAGAAGGGTTGCCCCCACATTCTACAGCTCTTGCCGCCCTTGCCATGCTTTAGCATCGTTTGCAGCTTCCAGCTCACTGACTGATCTGCGATGTCCGCACACGTTGGAAATCTACATTGCAAATCTTGGAAAGAATTTGTGAGCAGAAGAGGGCAGTTGTTGACTACCAGCATCAGCATGGCTGTCGGTATTCAGGTCAGACTCCCCACATAAGACCTCAGGAGTGGACATGGATGTCAGACATCTGTACCATACTGCAAAATGATGGAGTACTCCAAGATGGTACCTTCTGTACAATACTCCAAGATGGTGAGCGGCGATGACGCCATAATTAGCATCACCATCCCGCTTCTCTGTCTTCTGAAACGCTCTCCGCTCACAATTAAAGAGGATACATTGCAGGCGGAGCACGATGAGATGGAGCAAGGAACCATACAGGAACACAGCCCAGCCTCATCTCATCCTAACATGGATTGGATAACAATGAGGAGGAGGAGGAAGAACAGGAGTTAGTTTCCTGCGTTATAGACGGTACTACATGCATTACTGTCATAATGTCTGTTCAGCGTGGATGGTCTGAGAACAGGGAGGGGGAGGAAGAGGAGGAGGAGAGCATGGTCAGTCGTCCTCTTGGTGAGGACACGGAAGTCTTGTCTCTTGGCAGTCTGGCACACATGGCTGAGTTTATGTTATGCTCCCTTTCCAGTGACCCTCGAGTTGTCCAAATTTTGGGTGACAGTCATTACTGGTTGGTGACACTTCTAGACCCACGCTACAAGGAGAACGTTTTGTCTCTTATTCCCTTGCCGGACTGACCTAATAAAATGTGGCAGTAGCAGAATGCCCTTGTTGCGGAATTATTAAAAAAATTCCCATCTGAAAACACTGGCGGCAGAGGTCACAGTTCGTTGGACAACCAAGGAGTACAGGGAAGAGAGACACAAATGCAATCGAGTAGAGTCAAGGGAACACTGCAAAGTTCTGGGACAGTTTTCTTAGACCCTCCCATCGCATAGGCCCTGAGGTGCGGGATACTCTCACAAGGAGAGAAAAGTTTCGGAAGATGCTGAGTGAGTACCTTGCCGACCTTACCAATGTCCTCCCTGATTCCCCTGTGCCTTACAATTATTGGCTATCCAACCTGGACACGTGGCATGAACTGGCTCTCTTCGCCTTGGAGGTCCTGGCCTGCCCTGCAGCTAGCGTTTTGTCAGAGCGGGTTCTTAGTGCCACTGGTGGAGTTATAACCGATAGGCGCATCCGTCTGACAACTTAAAATGCTGAAAGGCTGTCTCTTATAAAAATGAACAAGGGCCAGACTTCTCAACACTACCGAATGATAGCAGCGTAACATAAACTCAAATACAGTGTCTTTTTTTTGGGGAGATCTAACTCTATTCGCATGCACCTCTGTCTTCACACTCAGACATGGGTATAAGCTTACTGATTTTGTCTATTTGCTCTTGTCCTCCTCCTTCTCCTCATCATCATCCTCCACCACAATATCTACTAGAGTTGAGCCACCCCCGTAGTGTTCGAGTTCGGTTCGGTTCATCGAACACCCATATGTTCGTCGAACTGTTCGTCGAACTGTTCGTCGAACAGCTTCGAACACCATTAAAACCAATGGCATTCAAACAAAAACACATAGAAAACACCTTCAAAGGTGTCCAAAAGCTGACAAACTGCTCAGAAGACACAACTAACACATGGAAAAGTGACAAGTACATATAGTCATGCGAAAAGAAAAGAGGTGGAGGAGTAAAAGGAGGGGGAGACACAGATATAGGCATGTCATGCCCTTCTAAAACCAAAAAAGTGCAAAGCTGACACGGCCAGTCCGTTCCTGCCCGTGCGACCTCCGTGTCGCCGGGTTTGTGCCAGAGCTGCGGTGGACCCTGACGGCCAGCCCCCCTCTCCCTATACTGGTGCCTGTCCTCTGGTGGGTCGAGCGAGCCCCCTTGCGGTGGAGGCGGTCTTAGCTTTTTAATTTAAATTGTCTCTGTAATTTGAATGAGTACACTTTAAATCCTTTTACAAGGATCTATTGGAGGGCAAGTCTGATGCCAGCAGCCGTGGGAATTCCAGCTCCAGTAGCGTCCACTAAAGCTGCTGCAGTTAAAAAGCTTTTATAAGGATCGAGCGTGGCGGTCCACCGCAAGGCGTCCTACCACCAGTCCCAGCCCCTGTGCCTTGGGGTGCCTCCCTGATGCTCTTCACTGAGTGTACCGGGGGCCCAAAGCATTTCCTTTGAAAAAATTAAGTGTCCAAACTACAGGTGGTGTAGCTTGCTTAACAGGTGGGATAATCCGCTGACTAGCAGACACTGCTACTAGGTCCAAATTATTTCCTGGGCTAGATGCAGTTAAAAATTTGTAATTAGATCTACAGGCGGTGGATACTCCGCTGACTAGCAGACACTGCTACTAGGTCCAAATTATTTCCTGGGCTAGATGCAGTTAAAAATTTGTAATTAGATACTCTTGTTGGATGCTGAGAAAGCATTCCATAGAGTCTCCTGGCACGCCATATATGATTCTCTTAAAAAGATTGGGGTAGGGGTCTAGGGGACCCTTTTACAGCCAAAATCATGGCCCTGTATCGTAATCCGTCAGCTAGGCTGAAGATAAATCGAAAATTTTCATCACCTTTCATAATCACCAATGGGACAAGGCAGGGATGTCCTCTGTCCCCTCTCTTATACATCCTAGTGATGGAGCACCGGCTCTCATCAATTCGCGATAACCCCAATATTAGGTGGATTGAGGTGGGAGGCACCGAGTACAAGTGCTCTGCATTTGCTGATGATGTCCTAGTATATATCACTCAATCACATATATCCATCACTGTTGTTATGGCTGAAATAGATCACTTTGCTACTAGTGTTGAGCCACCCCCGTAGTGTTCGGGTTCGGTTCGGTTCGTCGAACACCGGGATGTTCGAGGAACTGTTCGTCGAACTGTTCGTCGAACACCTTAGAACACCGTCGAACACCGTTAAAACCAATGGCAGGCAAACAAAAACACATAGAAACACATAGAAAACACCTGCAAAGGTGTCCAAAAGCTGACAAACTGCTCAGAAGACACTCTCTTTAAAAAAGCCGGCCGGCAAATTCAGCAGCGGCATACACCGGTACCCGACAATTTAGACAAGAAGGAATAGAGCATCACACATAGATTAGATAGATAGAAACATGTCAGTCACACATATAAGAAGCACAGTGACAGTGTTGGTTACTGCACTTGTCATTTAGTGTAAAGGATTTATTTAAAAAAATATTAGTGTTTTCATGCACCGTCTCTTTAAAAAAGCCGGCCGGCAATTCAGCATCTGTACCCGACAATTTAGAACAGAAAGAATAGAGCTTCACACATAGATTAGATAGATAGAAACATGTCAGTCACATATATATGAAGTACAGTGATAGTGTTGCTTACTGTACTTGTCATTTAGTGTAAAGGATTTATTTAAAAAAATAATAGTGTTTTCATGCACTGTCTCTTTAAAAAAGCCGGCCGGCAATTCAGCAGCGGTACCCGACAATTTAGAACAGAAAGATAGAGCATCACACATAGATTAGATAGATAGAAACATGTCAGTCACATATATATGAAGTACAGTGATAGTGTTGGTTACTGTACTTGTCATTTAGTATTAAAATAAAGGATTTATTATTAAAAAAATTGGCGTGGGGTTCCCCTTAATTTTAGGCTCTAGCGGAGGTTAAGCAGACGGCTGGGGCAGATGTTTGAAGCCTGGGAAGGGGGTAATACCCACGGAGCTTCCCAGGCTACTAATATCAGCCCCCAGCTGAATACATAGCCTTTACTAGCTATTAAAATGGGGGACCCCCCAAAAAAAATGACGTGGGGTCCCCCCTAATTTAATAGCTAGCAAAGGCTAGGCAGACAGCTGGGGGCTGATATTAATAGCCCAGGAAGGGAGCCATGAATATTGGCCCCCTCCCAGGCTAGAAACACCAGCCGTCAGCCGCCCCAGAAATGGCGCATTCATAGGATGCGCCAATTCTGGCACTTAGCCTCGCTCTTCCACGCTGCCCTGGTGCGGTGGCAGGGGGTAATAGGGTTGGGGTTGATGTCAGCTTATAATGCCAGCTGACATCAAGCCCAGGTTAGTAATGGAGAGGCGTCTATAAGACACCCCCATTACTAACCCCATAGTCAAAGTTAAAAAAAACACAAACACCCAGAATAAAGTCCTTTAATTGAAATAAAGACACAATCCTTTATTGTTCTAAATTAAACCATACTTACCGTCACGCCCATTCCAGCTGAAGCCAACGATCTCCTGCAATAAAAGAAAAATAATAAAGCAACCTCATCCTTACCTTTCCATGGTTCCCACGACAGCTTCAGCTCTGCTACATCGAGATGACAGGCTGGACCGCAGCAGAAAGCTGCCATCCAGCCTGTCATCCCGCAGACACTGAGAAGCGCAGGCTTGCTTGCGCTGCTCAGCGTCTCTCTGTGACGACATCCAGATGAGCCGAGTTCATGTCCAATGAACTCAGCTCACCTCCTGCACGTCACTGACAGCGTGGGAGAATTCTCCTGCACTCAGCGCTTCAGCGTGAGAATTTTCCCACGCTGTCAGTGACGTGCATGAGGTGAGCCGAGTTCATTGGACATGACCTCGGCTCATCTGGATGCCGTCACAGCGAGACAGTGAGGAGCGCAAGCATGCCTGCGCTTCTCAGTGTCTGCGGGATGACAGACTGGATGGCAGCGTTCTGCTGCGGTCCAGCCAGTCATCTCGATGTAGCAGAGCTGAAGCTGTCGTGGGAACCATGGAAAGGTAAGGATGAGGTTGGTTTATTATTTTTCTTTTATTGCAGGAGATCGTTGGCTTCAGCTGGAATGGGTGTGATGGTAAGTATGGTTTAATTTAGAACAATAAAGAATTGTGTCTTTATTTCAATTAAAGGACTTTATTCTGGGTGTTGTGTTTTTTTTAAATACTTTACTAGAAATTCATGGCGGTCATGTCTAATACTGGCGTGACCCCATGAATTTTGGGCTTGGGGCCAGCTGATAATACCAAGCTGGCCCTAACCCCTTTATTACCCAGTGAGCCACCGCACCAGGGCCCTGGATGAGTTGGGTACAGCGCCAGAAGATGGCGCTTCTATGAACGCGCCATTTTCCGGGGTGGCTGCGGACTGCAATTTGTAGCGGGGGGGGGGGGCCCAGAAAGCTTGGGCCTCCCTGCGCTGCAGATTCCAGCCCCCAGCTACCTAGTTGTACCTGGCTGGACACAAAAATAGGGCGAAGCCCCACGTACTTTTTTTTTAATTATTTCATGAAATTCATGAAATAATTAAGAAAAAAAGGCCTTCCCTATATTGTTGTGTCCGGCCAGGTACAAATAGGCAGCTGGTGGTTGGGGGCAGCCCGTTCCTGCCTGCTGTACCTGGCTGGACACAAATATAGTGCGAAGCCCCACTTCAATTTTTTTTAATTATTTCATGAAATTCATGAAATAATTAAGAAAAAAAGGGCTTCCCTATATTGTTGTGTCCGGCCAGGTACAAATAGGCAGCTGGTGGTTGGGGGCAGCCCGTTCCTGCATGCTGTACCTGGCTGGACACAAATATAGTGCGAAGCCCCACTTCAATTTTTTTAAATTATTTCAGGAAATTCATGAAATAATTTAAAAAAAATTGACGTGGGGCTTCGCACTATATTTGTGTCCAGCCAGGTACAGCAGGCAGGAACGGGCTGCCCCCAACCACCAGCTGCCTATTTGTACCTGGCCGGACACAACAATATAGGGAAGCCCTTTTTTTCTTAATTATTTCATGAAATAATTTAAAGAAAATTGACGTGGGGCTTCGCACTATATTTGTGTCCAGCCAGGTACAGCAGGCAGGAACGGGCTGCCCCCAACCACCAGCTGCCTATTTGTACCTGGCCGGACACAACAATATAGGGAAGCCCTTTTTTTCTTAATTATTTCATGAAATAATTTAAAGAAAATTGACGTGGGGCTTCGCCCTGTTTTTGTGTCCAGCCAGGTACAACTAGGCAGCTGGGGGCTGGAATCCGCAGCGCAGGGAGGCCCAAGCTTTCTGGGCCACCCCCGCTGCAAATTGCAGTCCGCAGCCACCCCGGAAAATGGCGCGTTCATAGAAGCGCCATCTTCTGGCGCTGTACCCAACTCATCCAGGGCCCTGATGCGGTGGCTCACTGGGTAATAAAGGGGTTAGGGCCAGCTTGGCATTATCAGCTGGCCCTAAGCCCGAAATTCATGGGGTCACGCCAATATTAGACATGACCACCATGAATTTCTAGTAAAGTATTTAAAAAAAACACAACACCCAGAAAAAAGTCCTTTAATTGAAATAAACACACAATTCTTTATTGTTCTAAATTAAACCATACTTACCATCACGCCCATTCCAGCTGAAGCCAACGATCTCCTGCAATAAAAGAAAAATAATAAAGCAACCTCATCCTTACCTTTCCATGGTTCCCACGACAGCTTCAGCTCTGCTACATCGAGATGACAGGCTGGACCGCAGCAGAACGCTGCCATCCAGCCTCTCATCCCGCAGACACTGAGAAGCGCAGGCTTGCTTGCGCTGCTCAGCGTCTCTCTGTGACGACATCCAGATGAGCCGAGTTCATGTCCAATGAACTCAGCTCACCTCCTGCACGTCACTGACAGCGTGGGAGAATTCTCCTGCACTCAGCGCTTCAGCGTGAGAATTTTCCCACGCTGTCAGTGACGTGCATGAGGTGAGCCGAGTTCATTGGACATGACCTCGGCTCATCTGGATGCCGTCACAGCGAGACAGTGAGGAGCGCAAGCATGCCTGCGCTTCTCAGTGTCTGCGGGATGACAGACTGGATGGCAGCGTTCTGCTGCGGTCCAGCCAGTCATCTCGATGTAGCAGAGCTGAAGCTGTCGTGGGAACCATGGAAAGGTAAGGATGAGGTTGGTTTATTATTTTTCTTTTATTGCAGGAGATCGTTGGCTTCAGCTGGAATGGGTGTGATGGTAAGTATGGTTTAATTTAGAACAATAAAGAATTGTGTCTTTATTTCAATTAAAGGACTTTATTCTGGGTGTTGTGTTTTTTTTAAATACTTTACTAGAAATTCATGGCGGTCATGTCTAATACTGGCGTGACCCCATGAATTTTGGGCTTGGGGCCAGCTGATAATACCAAGCTGGCCCTAACCCCTTTATTACCCAGTGAGCCACCGCACCAGGGCCCTGGATGAGTTGGGTACAGCGCCAGAAGATGGCGCTTCTATGAACGCGCCATTTTCCGGGGTGGCTGCGGACTGCAATTTGTAGCGGGGGGGGGGGCCCAGAAAGCTTGGGCCTCCCTGCGCTGCAGATTCCAGCCCCCAGCTACCTAGTTGTACCTGGCTGGACACAAAAATAGGGCGAAGCCCCACGTACTTTTTTTTTAATTATTTCATGAAATTCATGAAATAATTAAGAAAAAAAGGCCTTCCCTATATTGTTGTGTCCGGCCAGGTACAAATAGGCAGCTGGTGGTTGGGGGCAGCCCGTTCCTGCCTGCTGTACCTGGCTGGACACAAATATAGTGCGAAGCCCCACTTCAATTTTTTTTAATTATTTCATGAAATTCATGAAATAATTAAGAAAAAAAGGGCTTCCCTATATTGTTGTGTCCGGCCAGGTACAAATAGGCAGCTGGTGGTTGGGGGCAGCCCGTTCCTGCATGCTGTACCTGGCTGGACACAAATATAGTGCGAAGCCCCACTTCAATTTTTTTAAATTATTTCAGGAAATTCATGAAATAATTTAAAAAAAATTGACGTGGGGCTTCGCACTATATTTGTGTCCAGCCAGGTACAGCAGGCAGGAACGGGCTGCCCCCAACCACCAGCTGCCTATTTGTACCTGGCCGGACACAACAATATAGGGAAGCCCTTTTTTTCTTAATTATTTCATGAAATAATTTAAAGAAAATTGACGTGGGGCTTCGCACTATATTTGTGTCCAGCCAGGTACAGCAGGCAGGAACGGGCTGCCCCCAACCACCAGCTGCCTATTTGTACCTGGCCGGACACAACAATATAGGGAAGCCCTTTTTTTCTTAATTATTTCATGAAATAATTTAAAGAAAATTGACGTGGGGCTTCGCCCTGTTTTTGTGTCCAGCCAGGTACAACTAGGCAGCTGGGGGCTGGAATCCGCAGCGCAGGGAGGCCCAAGCTTTCTGGGCCACCCCCGCTGCAAATTGCAGTCCGCAGCCACCCCGGAAAATGGCGCGTTCATAGAAGCGCCATCTTCTGGCGCTGTACCCAACTCATCCAGGGCCCTGATGCGGTGGCTCACTGGGTAATAAAGGGGTTAGGGCCAGCTTGGCATTATCAGCTGGCCCTAAGCCCGAAATTCATGGGGTCACGCCAATATTAGACATGACCACCATGAATTTCTAGTAAAGTATTTAAAAAAAACACAACACCCAGAAAAAAGTCCTTTAATTGAAATAAACACACAATTCTTTATTGTTCTAAATTAAACCATACTTACCATCACGCCCATTCCAGCTGAAGCCAACGATCTCCTGCAATAAAAGAAAAATAATAAAGCAACCTCATCCTTACCTTTCCATGGTTCCCACGACAGCTTCAGCTCTGCTACATCGAGATGACAGGCTGGACCGCAGCAGAACGCTGCCATCCAGCCTGTCATCCCGCAGACACTGAGAAGCGCAGGCTTGCTTGCGCTCCACAGTGTCTCTCTGTGAGGGCATCCAGATGAGCCGAGTTATTGTCCAATGAACTCGGCTCACCTCATGCACGTCACTGACAGCGTGGGAAAATTCTCACGCTGAAGCGGTGAGTGCAGGAGAATTCTCCCACGCTGTCAGTGACGTGCAGGAGGTGAGCTGAGTTCATTGGACATGAGCTCACCTTATGCACGTCACTGACAGCGTGGGAGAATTCTCCTGCACTCACCGCTTCAGCGTGAGAATTTTCCCACGCTGTCAGTGACGTGCATGAGGTGAGCCGAGTTCATTGGACATGAACTCGGCTCATCTGGATGTCGTCACAGAGAGACGCTGAGCAGCGCAAGCAAGCCTGCGCTTCTCAGTGTCTGCGGGATGAGAGGCTGGATGGCAGCGTTCTGCTGCGGTCCAGCCTGTCATCTCGATGTAGCAGAGCTGAAGCTGTCGTGGGAACCATGGAAAGGTAAGGATGAGGTTGCTTTATTATTTTTCTTTTATTGCAGGAGATCGTTGGCTTCAGCTGGAATGGGCGTGACGGTAAATATGGTTTAATTTAGAACAATAAAGGATTGTGTCTTTATTTCAATTAAAGGACTTTATTCTGGGTGTTTGTGTTTTTTTTAACTTTGACTATGGGGTTAGTAATGGGGGTGTCTTATAGACGCCTCTCCATTACTAACCTGGGCTTGATGTCAGCTGGCATTATAAGCTGACATCAACCCCAACCCTATTACCCCCTGCCACCGCACCAGGGCAGCGTGGAAGAGCGAGGCTAAGTGCCAGAATTGGCGCATCCTATGAATGCGCCATTTCTGGGGCGGCTGACGGCTGGTGTTTCTAGCCTGGGAGGGGACCAATATTCATGGCTCCCTTCCTGGGCTATTAATATCAGCCCCCAGCTGTCTGCCTAGCCTTTGCTAGCTATTAAATTAGGGGGGACCCCACGTCATTTTTTTTGGGGGTCCCCCATTTTAATAGCTAGTAAAGGCTATGTATTCAGCTGGGGGCTGATATTAGTAGCCTGGGAAGCTCCGTGGGTATTACCCCCTTCCCAGGCTTCAAACATCTGCCCCAGCCGTCTGCTTAACCTCCGCTAGAGCCTAAAATTAAGGGGAACCCCACGCCAATTTTTTTAATAATAAATCCTTTATTTTAATACTAAATGACAAGTACAGTAACCAACACTATCACTGTACTTCATATATATGTGACTGACATGTTTCTATCTATCTAATCTATGTGTGATACTCTATCTTTCTGTTCTAAATTGTCGGGTACCGCTGCTGAATTGCCGGCCGGCTTTTTTAAAGAGACGGTGCATGAAAACACTATTATTTTTTTTGATAAATCCTTTACGCTAAATGACAAGTACAGTAAGCAGCACTGTCACTGTACTTCATATATATGTGACTGACATGTTTCTATCTATCTAATCTATGTGTGATTCTCTATTCTTTCTATTCTAAATTGTCGGGTACCGCTGCTGAATTGCCGGCCGGCTTTTTTAAAGAGACGGTGCACGAAAACACTATTATTTTTTTTGATAAATCCTTTACGCTAAATGACAAGTACAGTAAGCAGCACTTTCACTGTACTTCGTATATATGTGGCTGACATGTTTATATCTATCTAATCTATGTGTGAAGCTCTATTCTTTCGGTTCTAAATTGTCGGGTACAGGTGTATGCCGCTGCTGAATTGCCGGCTTTTCATGTTTCACTGTTGGCACTGTTCCCATCGATTTGGGCAATCACTGTAATGCCACAACCACCATGGCTGTGGCATTACAGTGAGTGGCAGACAATCCCTGCATGATTGGTGCTCTAAATAGCACCAGACATGCAGGACACGCTTTTGGTGCACGAACAGTTATCGAACATAACCTCGAACAGCCGAATTTTTTGCAAATCGTTCGGGTTCGTCGAACAACTCGAACACCGCCCAAAACAGCTCGAATTTGAGATTGGCGAACAGTTCTAGTCGAACACCGCTCATCTCTATTTGCTACATGGTCAAATTTTAAAATCAATGCAGCGAAGTCTGAGGCCCTCCATGTCTCCCTCCCCAAATCCATACAGGATTCCATCCAGTCCAACTTTCCCTTTGCCTGGCCCTCACAGGGTATCAAATACTTAGGAATTCGTATTCATAGAGACCTCTCCCGTCTATTTTATCTTAATTTTTGGCCCTTTATTGAACAACTCCATAAAGATCTTACTTCTTGGACGGTGAAGGATTTTTCCTGGTTCGGCAGAATAAGTATACTAAAAATGAACATCCTATCTAAACTCTTAAACCTCTTCCAAACTATTCCTGTGGTAATTCCCTCAAATTTTTGGAAAAGACTACTCAGTAGCTTTTAGTCTCCCCAGGATGACACAGGTGGGGCAGATGGTGGTTGTCCCGGCCCGCTAGGCCGCATTGTAGCACAGTGAGCTTCGCACTGCAACTTATGCTTCATATCCATGTGACGGTACATGCATGAAGTGCTCAAACTATGGATTTTTTGGCCTCTACTTAGCTTTTGGTGACAAATTTTACAGATAACACGAGTTGGGTCATCCTTAGCGATCGGAAAAAATGCACAGGCTGTGCAAGGTTTAGAGCCCATGTGACTCTGCTACTAGCAATACTATCAAATGATTGGCTTGGTTACATGCAGAGCGTCTAGGTTTTGGTTGGGGGTCCCCACAGTCTGCCTAGGCTAGATGAAGTTAAAAATTCTCATTAGATACACAGGCGGTGCAGCTTGCTTCGCCGCTGGGCTAATACGCCCAAAGTATTGGTAGACTCTATACTAAATAAGGAAGGATTCACTGACTGTGGTGGCCCCTCTGTGGGCCATGGCGATTGGTGGAGATTTGGTGGATGATTATAGGAGAAAGCTCCTTAATAGAGAAAGTTGGTGGATTTATACTTTAAATACACATGTACCAGCGGGTTTAAACATCAGACATGATTTGATGTATCATTATGAGTGATCATTTATAGATTATTATTATATATGTTCCTTTTTTCTTCTTTTCTTTTTCTTTTTGATTATTTACATTTATATGCATTCTTTCTATGCTATACGATTTTAACATGGTATGTGTGTTTAAATTTCTGATTAACTCAGCCCTGAACAGGTGCATAGCAGGACATGACATATAAATACCACTTCCTTGCTGTTTTTTTGCTATGCAATGATTAAGAACTCGTATATATATTGTGCAGAAAGAAGGGTAAAAGTCCACCCAGACGGGAGGAAATTGGAGTTTCATAACACATATTTGAACTGGAGAGGTATTAGAGGCCTGCAATGGCCACAGGTACTAATGGAGGTAATCAAGGTAGGGAGAGAGGCATGAGGTCCGGTCATCTTAGTTATACAGGCCGGGGGAAACGACATAGCTTATCACAAGAGCGCATAACTAATGGCAATAATGAAACTAGACACTGAGCGCTTCAGAGAATTTTTCACAAAACTAACTATAGTATGGTCAGAGATTGTGCCGAGAACGGTATGGCAAGGTGCTTGAGACATCACGGCCATCGAACGGACAAGGCAGGTAATAAATATTCGGATGGCAAAATTTATAAGAGACAGAGGCTGTGTAGTGATATGACACCGACAACTGGAAGGAGATAAAGCAGGCCTCATACGGCCCGACGGTGTTCACTTAATGGATATTGGACTGGACATATTCCTGTCAGGACTCCAGGACGGAGTGGAACAAGCATTAAGAGTGATGGATGGGGGTCGGAGTCCTGCATACAAGTAAGCAGGATCCTCCGTGGCCTGGAAATAGAAAGGACATGTTGGACAGTTACACTTGTTGGCCAACTTGCCGTGGTGGAGACTGGAGACACAGGCCATGCTGCAACAAGCTGAATTATTTTAGAAATAAAATGCATTTCTAATGGAATGAGTATAAACAGTTAATAAAGCTGTGACCGATCCTCACCCATCCAGTTCCTCACCCCACCCAACCCACCTCTAATTGACGATGGTAACGTCACGTAAAACAAAGCAAGGGGACTCCAAAAAGAGTCTCCATTTTTTCCAAAAATTTGTGGCACAGACACCACTTAAGTGGCATCAATTTCCCCAGAGTTGCTTAAAACGGTTGGTTAGAATAAGTACCACACACTGCTACTATGCCCAAAATTGTTTTCCAGACAAGATGCAGCTAAAAATTATTAGTAATTTTCAAGCTGGTGGAGCTTAGTATAGATGGCATAATAGAATGAGTACCGCACAATGCTACAGGCCCAAAAGTATTTTCCACACAAGATGCAGCTAAAAATTATTAGTAATTTGCAAGCTGGGGGAGCTTAGTATAGATGGCATAATAGAATGAGCACTGCACACTGTTACAGGTCCAAAATTATTTTCCAGACAAGATGCAGCTAAAAATTATTAGTAATTTGCAAGGTGGTGGAGCTTAGTATAGATGGCATAATAGAATGAGTACCGCACACTGCTACAGGCCCAAAATTATTTTACAGACAAGATGCAGCTAAAAAATTATTAGCAATTTGCAAGCTGGTGGAGCTTAGTATAGATGGCATAATAGAATGAGTACCGCACACTGCTACAGGCCCAAAATTATTTTACAGACAAGACGCAGCTAAAAATTATTAGTAATTTGCAAGCTGGTGGAGCTTAGTATAGATGGCATAATAGAATGAGTAACGCACACTGCTACAGGCCCAAAATTATTTTCCAGACAAGATGCAGCTAAAAATTATTAGTAATTTGAAAGCTTAAAACGGTTGGTGAGGTGATTTTACGAAATCCTCAAGCTTTTACTCTCTCCAGGATGACACAGGGGTAGAAAAGTCCTTGCGGATCCATGATTTGTTCATCTTTATGAACGTGAGTCTGTCTACATTCTCAGTGGACAGCCGCGTGCGCTTATCTGTCAGCACACCACCAGCAGCGCTGAACACACGTTCAGACAGAATGCTGGCTGCGGGGCATGACAAGATCTCCAAGGCGTAAGTGGCGAACTCCGGCCATTTATCCAGATTGGAAGCCCAAAAAAGAGCAAGGGTCCAGTGACACAGTCATGGCTTCGATGTTTACTTGGAGATACTCCTCTACCATCGTCTCTAGGCGTTGACTATGTGTCAGACTTCTTGTCTCCAGTGGCCTTGCAAAGGATGGGCTAAAAAACTGTGAAATGATTCCGCAAAATTGCTGTTACCAGCAGATACTGTGCTTCTGTTATGGTTTGAGTGCTGAACACTTGACAGTCCCACGGTTGGCAAGTTAGAACTGTAATATTCACTACATGCACCACTGGTATTTTGTGGAAAAGCACATGTAAGATTCTGCAACAGTCTCTGCTGATACTCCTGCATGCGTGCATCCCTTTCTATGGCAGGAATAATTTCGGCAAATTTACTTTTGTACCGGGGATCTAACAGTGTGGCAACCCAGTAGTCAGGATTATTTCTAATTCTGACAATTCGAGGGTCATGTTGCAGGTAGTGCAGCAAGAAGGCACTCATGTGTCTTGCGCATCCTGGAGCACCAAGTCCCTGTTGTGTTGGTGGTGAAGTAACAATCATGCTTCCTTCCTCTGCCCTCCCCTCCCCCAACCTCGCACAACAGAAATGTGATCAAGGTCTCCCTCATCTGATGAGTCTTCCATCAGTTCGTCCTCCACTTCTTCCTGGGCTCCTGCACCTTCCTCACTAGTTTGGCTGCTACCATGCGCCCTGGTAAATCCATCTCCCCCACCCACACATGCCTGCCGCCTTGGTGCTGCCGACCGTCTGCACCTTGCAGATGTTAGCCCTTCCGCATACAACTCCTCCTCTACTTCCTCCACCTCCTCTTGTCGCACCACCTGACTCCGAATTCTGTTTAACATGTGCATGTAAATCACCGGAATAGTCATGCTGATAATGGCATCGTCAGCACTAAACATCTTCGTCGCCATTTCAAAACTGTGCAGAAGGGTGCATAGGTCCCTGATCTGAGACCACTCCTCCAGCGTGATTTGCCCCACCTCTGGATCCCGTTGGCGCAGGCTATACGTCAGAACGTATTGCACCAGGGCTTGTCGGTGCTGCCACAGTCGCTGCAACATGTGCAGAGTTGAATTCCACCGGGTAGGCACATAGCATTTTAGCCGGTGAAGTGGCAGGCCCAACGACTTCTGTAGAGATGTAAGTCGCTGAGCTGCGGGATGCGAACGGCGGAAATGAGCACACAGCGACCCTGCCCTCTGCAGAAGGCCATCTAGTCCGGGATAGTGGGCTAAAAATTGCTGGACAACCAGGTTCAACACGTGAGCCATACAAGGTACGTGTGTGACATTGCTCCGGCGAAGGGCCGCACCGAGGTTTGCAGCATTGTCGCACACAGCCTTCCCTGGTTTCAGGTCCAGTGGAGACAACCATTCATTAAACTGGTTCTCCAGAGCTGACCACAACTCCTCAGCTGTGTGACTCACATTTCCCAGACATTTCAAAGTAAAAACCGCCTGATGACGTTGAGCCCTGCTGCCAGCATAGTAAGGAGGTGTGCAGGATCCCTTCTGCGCAGTTAGAAAGCGTGTGTCATGACTAGACAGGCTTTGGGTGCAGGTGGAGGACCGAGAGGAGGTTGAGGAGGCAGAAGCAGTGGAGGAACTTCGAGATAAAGAGGATTGATGCACAACTCGTGGGGACGGCAAGACTTGGACAGCAGCCCCTTGTCCTGCTGTCACCATAGTTACCCAGTGCCCAGTCAGCGACATGTAACGCCCCTGTCCATGCCTACTCGTCCAAGTGTCTGTGGTGAAATGCACCCTGTCACACACAGAGTTTCTCAAAGAAGCGGTGATGTGTGTGACATGCTGGTGGAGCGCAGGCACACCTTTCTTTGAGAAGTAGTGCCGACTGGGCATCTGGTACTGGGGCACTGCGATGGACATAAGGTCTCGAAAATCCTCTGTGTCCACCAGGCAGAAAGGCAGCATTTCTGTAGCCAAGAGCTTGCAGATGGTGAAATTCAACCTCTTAGCTTTCTTATGGCTAGGAGGAAATGGTCTTTTACTTGTCCACATCTGAGGGACCGAGGGCTGGCTGTTGTGCTTAGACGGAGTTGAGAAGGGTGTCCCCGGCAAACTGCCGGTCTGTGAGGAAGATGCAGGCGGACATGATAGGTTGCCTTGATCCAAAGGTGGTGCTCTCGATGTCGGAGAGCGCTCAACACCAGCTGGTGTTTCCACCTCCAAAGAAAATGATGACCTGCCAATCACGCTGGCTGTTGCGGGTAAAGTGGTGGCAGGTCTGCGTCCCAAAAGAGGTGTGACTGCTGTCCCCCCAGTCAAAGAGGATGAAGAGGCCGCGGATGCACAATATGGGGCAGACAGTGGTTGGCCCGGCACGCTAGGCCACATTGTAGCACAGTGAGCTTACCACTGCAACTTATGCTTCATATGCATGTGACATGTGACGGTTCATGCATGAAGTACTCAAACTATGGATTTTTTGGCCTCTACTTTGCTTTTGCTGACAAATGTTACAGATAACACGAGTTGGGTCATCTTTATCGATCTGAAAAAATGCCCAGGCTATGCAAGGCTTAGCACCCATGCAACCTGAAGAGCCACCATGACTTGTGGTCAGAGGCAGAGTTGTGTTTGAGGATGCAGTTGTTGACGTGCTTCCAGTACTACGTCTCTGTCCAGTAAGGTGCAACCTGATCTCGTCATCACTAGAATCCTCCTCCACCTCCTCTGCTGACCTCATCGACTGGCTGACTGTGGGTTGACAGTAAGTGGGATCGGCAACCTCGTCATCATCACCCTGTGTGTTCTCACACCCGTCGTCCTCAGAGCCAACCTCTTCCTGCCCTGACAAAAACTCAATTTGTTGCTCCAATCAGGTATTTGAGTCTCATCATCGTCTTCCTCATTGTCTTCACCAAAAGGAGTTACAGTTTGGGAACGAGGGTCTACATTATGGTCAGAACCTTCTGCGTCTGGTCCTGGATCCGACTCATAAAGATTCTGGGCATCAGTGCAGATCATTTCCTTGTCTGGATTCATAGAAGCTCTGGAGCCGACCTCTGATTCCCAGGCTATAGTATGAGTAAACAGCTCTGCAGACTCAACCATCTGTTCTACCCCATACTTAGACGGGCAGCTGGAGACTTGGGAGCTGTGAGGAAGCAAGTGCGATTGGGGTGACACCTCTGAGGACTGGAGTATTTGTGATGTTGAAGTTGAGGTGGAGGAGAGCCCACTTAAAGGAGCACTTGATATCCGTTGAAGCACCTGCTGTTTTTGTGCCTCATCTGGAATTTGTAGCGATTGGCGTGGCCGTAAGAAAGGGATCGCATCACATTGTCCGCTAAAAGAAGTAGACATCTTAGTTTGGCTGGAAGATGGTCTTTCTTCTGCAGATGTTACTGTTGCTTTAACACCTACCCCACGGACACAACCATTTTTTCCCTTCCCAACACGCCTATTCCCCTTTCCACCAGCAGCAGGCCTTTTTCCACTCATTTTGGTGGTTAACTAATTCACAACTCTGGAGTTGTTTGCACAAAAAATGATGGATGGGAACCGAGCAGAGCTGAGTGGCCAAACTGTGGTATTAGCCCAAAAGGATTGGCTGGGTTAGATGCAGTAAAACAATTTTATTACATACACAGGTGGAGGAGCTTAGTATAGATGGACTAATAGAATGAGTCCCACACACTGCTCTAAGCCCAAAATTATTTTCCGAGCTAGATGCTGATAAAAATTATTTGTAATTTCCAAGCTGGAGGAGCTTAGTATCGATGGACTAAGAATAAGTCACACACACTGCTACAAGCCCAAAATTATTTTCCGAGCTAGATGCAGATAAAATTTTTTTGTAATTTGCAAGCTGGTGGAGCTTAGTATAGATGGCCTAATAGAATGAGTACCACACACTGCTAATATACCCAAAATTATTTTCCAGGCAAGATGCAGCTAAAAATTATTAGTAATTTGAAAGCTGGTGGAGCTTAGTATAGATGGCCTAATAGAATGAGTACCACACACTGCTAATATGCCCAAAATTATTTTACAAGCAAGATGCAGCTAAAAATTATTGTTAATTTCATAACTGGTGGAGCTTGGTATAGATAGCCTAATACAATGAGTACCACACACTGCTACTATGCCCAAAATTAGTTTCCAGGCAAGATGCAGCTAAAAATTATTAGTAATTTGAAAGCTGGTGGAGATTAGTATAGATGGCCTAATTGAATGAGTACCACACACTGCTACTATGCCCAAAATTATTTTCCAGGAAAGATGCAGCTAAAAATTATTAGTAATTTGAAAGCTGGTGGAGCTTAGTATAGATGGCCTAATAGAATGAGTATCACACACTGCTAATATGCCCAAAATTATTTTCCAGGCAAGATGCAGCTTAAAATTATTATTAATTTCAAAACTGGTGGAGCTTGGTATAGATGGCCTAATACAATGTGTGCAAAACACTGCTACTATGCCCAAAATTATTTTCCAGGCAAGATGCAGCTAAAAATTGTTAGTAATTTGAAAGCTGGTGAAGCTTAGTATAGATGGCCTAATAGAATGAGTACCACACACTGCTAATATGCCCAAAATTATTTTACAGGCAAGATGCAGCTAAAAATTATTGTTAGTTTCAAAACTGGTGGAGCTTGGTATAGATGGCCTAATACAATGAGTACCACACAATGCTACTATGCCCAAAATTATTTTCCAGGCAAGATGCAGCGAAAAATTATTAGTAATTTGAAAGCTGGAGGAGCTTAGTATAGATGGCCTAATAGAATGAGTACCACACACTGCTAATATGCCCAAAATTATTTTCCAGGCAAGATGCAGCTAAAAATTATTATTAATTTCAAAACTGGTGGCGCTTGGTATAGATGGCCTAATACAATGAGTACCACACACAGCTACTATGCCCAAAATTATTTTCCAAGCAAGATGCAGCTAAAAATTATTAGTAATTTGAAAGCTGGTGGAGCTTAATATAGATGGCCTAATAGAATGAGTACCACACACTGCTAATATGCCCAAAATTATTTTACAGGCAAGATGCAGCTAAAAATTATTATTAATTTCAAAGCTGGTGGAGCTTGGTATAGATGGCCTAATACAATGAGTACCACACACTGCTACTATGCCCAAAATTATTTTCCATGCAAGATGCAGCTAAAAATTATTAGTAATTTGAAAGCTGGTGGAGCTTAGTATAGATGGCCTAATACAATGAGTACCACACACTGCTACTATGCCCAAAATTATTTTCCAGGCAAGATGCAGCTAAAAATTATTAGTAATTTCATAACTGGTGGAGCTTGGTATAGATGGCTAATACAATGAGTACCACACACTGCTACTATGCCCAAAACTATTTTCTTGGCAAGATGCAGCTAAAAGTTATTATTAATTTCAAAACTGGTGGAGCTTGGTATAGATGGCCTAATACAATGAGTACCACACACTGCTACTATGCCCAAAATTATTTTACAGGCAAGATGCAGCTAAAAATTATTAGTAATTTGAAAGCTGGTGGAGTTTAGTATAGATGGCCTAATAGAATGAGTACCACACACTGCTAATATGCCCAAAATTATTTTACAGGCAAGATGCAGCTAAAAATTATTATTAATTTCAAAGCTGGTGGAGCTTGGTATAGGTGGCCTAATACAATGAGCACCACACACTGCTACTATGCCCAAAATTATTTTACAGGTAAGATGCAGCTAAAAATTATTATTAATTTCAAAGCTGGTGGAGCTTGGTATAGGTGGCCTAATACAATGAGTACCACACACTGCTAATATGCCCAACATTATTTTCCAGGCAAGATGCAGCTAAAAATTATTAGTAATTTGAAAGCTGGTGGAGATTATTATAGATGGACTAATAGAATGAGTACCACACTCTGCTATTATGCTCAAAATTATTTTACAGGCAAGATGCAGCTAAAAATTATTATTAATTTCAAAGCTGGTGGAGCTTGGTATAGATGGCCTAATACAATGAGTACCACACACTACTACTACACCCAAAATTATTTTCCGAGCTAGATGCAGATAAAAATTATTTGTAATTTGCAAGCTGGTGGAGCTTAGTATAGATGGACTAAGAATAAGTCCCACACACTGCTACAAGCCCAAAATTATTTTCCGAGCTAGATGCAGATAAAAATTATTACTAATTTGCAAGCTGGTGGAGCTTAGTATAGATGGCCTGATAGAATGATGCTATGCCCAAAAGGTTTTACTTGGCTAGGTGCAGTAAAAAAAATTGTATTCTATACACAGGTGGTGTAGCTTGCAACACAGATACGCTACTCCACTGACTAACACACACTGCAAGAGGCCAAAAAGGATTTGCTTAGCTAGATTTAGCCAAATGCTGTGAAAAACACTTGCACAGCACTGGCACAGACCTGCCTGGCAAAAAGTCCTAGGAAATGCTGTAAAATAGTCCTCAAAAGGACTGTAATTACAATTAGTCCCTACTCCCAACCTGTCTATTTCAGAGCACAGACCTGCCTGCTAAAGGTCGTAGAAAATGCTGTAACCTAGTCCTCAAAAGGACTGCAATCACAACTATTCCCTACTCCCAAGCTATCTGTATATTTCAGAGAAATTGGCTTGAAATTAACACTGAAAGTATAGCGCACACAGCAACAGCGGTGCCGTCTAACACGCAGCTGCAGCAGTGAGAAAATGGTGGCAACGGGGAAAATGGCTGGGTCTTATAGGGCAAGGACAGCCAATGACACATGCCCTTGCTTGTGTGAAAAAAAGCACTTCGCTCCGTGTGTGCGCTGCTGATAGGCTGACAGATTGCACCTCCCCACTGTAAATGCGGGAAAGAGAAAAAAAAATGGAGATCTTCATTATTTCTGCAGAGATCCATCCCCTGCCGCTCCCCCCGCCCTGCTGTACACTCAAACTGCGTATTAACATTGATTATCAGCATTACTGTGAAAAAATCCAGTTATGATTTTGGTGCACGAACAGTTATCGAACATAACCTCGAACAGCCGGATTTTTTTCAAATCGTTCGTGTTCGCCGAACGGCTCGAACACCGCTCAAAACAGCTCGAATTTGAGATTGCCGAACAGTTCAAGTCGAACAACGCTCATTTCTAATATCTACCATATCACCATATCTACATCTCTTGCAAGGGGCATTGGAGTTCCTCCAAATTTTTGGCAGCTGTTGCATTCACTGCATAGTCCAGTAGGTAGATAATTAGCATGCACTATGTCTGTATTCAAGGAGGTGATAATGAAACGGACTTGTAATGCCCGGTAAATGTACAAAAATTAAATCATCGCACACTCTTAAACTACTATTATAGTGTAAATTTATTTACAGGCAAAATGTCAAAACAGTGGTGAATGCGACAATAGATGTTTCGGCCACAGAGGTCTTATTCATTACGTAGCTATTGTGTCTGGTTTTGACCGTAAGTCAGGTAAAGGGTAAGTGCCAAGGTATATGGCTAAGTGGTCCAGTAGAGAGCTCCACTGTGGTACCAGAGTTTGTCAGCCTGTAGAAATCTGAAATGAAGGTGCTCCTGCGTCTATGACGTCTGTCAGGTGGAGGTCCCATAGACGCAGGAGCACCTTCATTTCAGATTTCTACAGGCTGACAAACTCTGGTACCACAGTGAAGCTCTCTCAAAACCAGACACAATAGCGATGTAATGAATAAGGTCTCTGTGGCTGAAACGTCTACTGTCGGCTTCACCACTGTTTTGACTTTTTGCCTGTAAATAAATTTAGATTATAATAGCAGTTTAAGAGTGTGCGATGAATTAATTTTTGTGCATTCACTGCATAGGCAAACAGTATGGGAGACCCACTCCTTTCTAATGGGAATATGTCTTTACTGTGGTCCAACTCTATGTGTCTTTAAATTGTTATTGGGATATTACCTACATTTTAGCAGCCGTTGGACTCACTGCATACCCTATAACTGTATAGCAGACCAGCTCCTTTCTAATGGGACCATGTTGTTACTGTGGCCCAGCTCTATGTGTCTTTAAATTGGTATTAAGGTTTTCCAAAATTTTAGCAGCCCTTGGGCATGCATGGCCATTACCACTATAGGAGACCCGCTCCTTTATAATGGAAACATATTTTTTACTGACACCCTTCTCTATGTCTCTTCAAAGGGGTATTGGGGTACATCCAAATTTTTGCCAGCCCTTGCTGTCACTGCATACGCAATAACAGTATAGGAGACCCACTCTTTAATAATGGGAACAACAAACCATAGCCGACTGCTGGCCTTTTAAGAATAGTAAGGGCCGTCTGATGGCCCTATAAAAATATTGTTTGTTACTTTCAGCGTCCCCCCTTTCATAAATGAAACAAGATGTGCCTGATGATGTCTCACACACCACATGGCCAGATAAGGTAGTAAAATGTTAAAATGACATTTCCTGGTGAATGCATTTTTCATTGTTGAAAGCAATGCAAAGGTACAAAAACGCATCAAAAACGCTACGTGTGAACATAGCCCAAGGTGTGGAGAAGCATTTTTGTTTTTGGTTATTTATTTTGCCTTGTATACAAGTCATTACCCCAGAAAGGATCTTCCTTAACATTTTTCCCAGGAAAATACATTTTGTTTTTGTTTTTGCATGTTTTATTGTGAGTCCGTAAAAGTGGCGTAATACCTCTGACAACATTGTTGACAGCTGTGACCTGAGAGTCACAGATGCTCCCAGGGGTCTTCCCCATGCTATTCCCATGTCATTTGAGCACTGTTGCCATTGATTTGGGCAACTTTTAGGCCCTCTGCAGACTGCCGGGGGAAAGGAGGGGGGCGCAATAAAAATTCCCGAGTTTCCCATAGACTTACATTGCGCTCGTTACTCGGACCGAGCACTCGAGCATTCCAATTTGCTCGACCCGATCGACGAGTACCCGAGCATTTTAGTGTTCTCTCATCACTAAATGTGAATACTCCTGATTGGGTCTCCATCAGCTGGGTTGACTGTAGTGGAAGAGTAGTCTATCTCCATTATACTAGTTCTACTCAAGTGAAATTAATTTTTTGGTGCAGGTATTGTTGTAACTGGGGTAAACATAAAATAATCGAAATTGGTTTTCTTACTACCGTGATATATAAAGCAGGCTACATTTCATCTTTTAATTCTTTGGTGATGATATTGTTCTCCATACAGAGGTACACATTAGTGATGAGTGAGCACTAAATATGCTCAACTTAGTGGTTTAGCGGTTTTTGAAAACCTACCCAGATCTGCCAGGGCTGCTTGTGAAAGTATGCCGCGTGTGTGCCCAGCAAGTCAGCAACAGCTTCCGCCACCCTGGCAGTGCTTCAGCAACATTTGCAGATTCTGGCTTACCGACTGGTGTGCGATGTGACCACATGTTGGAAATCAACGTTGAAGATGTTGGGAAGAATTTGTGAGCAGTAGAGGGCAGTTGTTGAGTACCAGCTTCAACATGCCCATTGGAATTCAGGTCAGCGTCTGCACATAACAACTGATGAGTGGACATGGATGTCTGACATCTGTGCCATCCTCCAAAATTTTGAGGACTCCGCCAAGATGGTGAGCAGCGACGACGCCATAATTAGCATCACCATCCCGCTTCTCTGTCTACTGAAACGCTCGCTGCTCACAGTTACAGAAGAGGCATTGCAGACAGAGCAAGGAACTATACAGCTCAGTCTCATCTCATCTTAACGCTGCTTGGGTGATAATGAGGAGAAGGAGGAGAACATGGACAGTTGTCCTCTTGGTGAGGACAGGGAACATTTGGCCGTCTTGGAAGTCTTAATACCCCTCTTTTAGTCTGTGGGAAAGCTGTATGAGTTTCGCTTAATGATGATCTTCAGTAACCTAAACCTTTGGCTTTGTTTATGCATGTTATTTCTCAAAACACATTACAGATCAAGCCATTTCCCTGCTCTGTATTCATGAAATTCAAGGTGTAAAGAAAGATCTTTGTGTGTGACTAAGCACACACAACGAGAAGTGTGAGATGATGTTGGACGGGCTACCATTGCTTATTTAACAAGCTGCATTAGAAGACTTCCTGGGAGAAATGACAGCCAGACTAGATATGGTTTCCCTCTGTGCCAGTCCTTTCACCGAACCTAAAGAATATGGCTGAGGTGAAATACAACTGTCATCAAGTAGCATTATCAGACTGAAGAACATTGGGCCCATCAGAAGATTTGATTATGAGGGCCCATCTTTCTCCCCTGCTCAACAGCCCCATAGCAGTGGCAAGGTTTGTGCTATGAACTCTCCTGAAGGAGAAGCCAGGGCCCACGGGAGGATTCTCCGGTTCTCAGGTGGGCCCGTCCAACCCTGCCGAGGTCTGTGTGAAGGTTCCTGGACACTCTATGGCTGCTTTTTTACTGAGAAGGAAATTGGAGAACCCGGGGGAAACCCCCGCAAACATGGGGAGAACATACAAACTACTTACAGATGTTGTCCTTGGTGGGATTTGAACCCAGGACCCCAGCGCTGCAAGGCTGCAGTGCTAACCACTGAGCCACTGTTCTGCTCTCTGTTCTCCCTATGATATCTAACATGCTGGAGAAACCTGCACCCACTGCCACTCAGTGTCTTCAGCTCCTTTGTGAGAAACTACTGTTTGGGCAGCCACTCAGTCTACCAAATAAAATTCCTGAGAAGGAAATTGTGGGTGACTTCGCTTCTGGCACTAGGTGCACTGCTAATACTATGGCATGCCATAATTCACTGGAAATATTCCAGGCTGGTTGGAGACAAGCTCATTTTCTCAGAAAAATACCAGCAGAAAACTAAGGAGATTGTGGCCTCTATCATCATAAAGGAGTTAGCTCGTTGTCTAAGGGACGGACCACCGCTACTCAGTTGTGACCTCCTGATAGCTTACCTTCATTTAGGCTCTCTGCAGATTTGTCCCGTGCATCTCCCCTACTTTGTAACTCTGTACCACAACACATCAGACTCTCGCCAACCGTGGAAACCTTGAAAAGGAAGCTGAAGATCCACTTCTTGTGACAAGCATACAATCTGTGGTAACCCTCGCTCCAGCATACTGCTGCACGACTAGCTGTACCCTGACCTACTGTATCCTCACCCATCCTTTGTAGAATGTTTGTGCATACTTGCAGGCAGGGTCCTCTATCATCTTGTACCAGTAAGTGACGCCTTTTCACATGTAAAGCGCCACGGAATAAATGTTGCTAAATTAATAATAATAATTTTAGTACTTGTACTCTGGGTCAATTGATGACACTTTCCATGTGTCTACCCCTAATTTGATGTGTTTTGGCATCTTTTGGGCCCATTTGAAGGTGTTGTGTATGCGTTTGTTTTTGCCCCTTATTGAATCCTATGGCGTTCGGCTATGTTCAGCGAATATTCTACGAATAAATCGATGAATATTGCAAATTTGACGATCGTAATCCGAACCCAACATTGAACATTCACTCATCTCTAGTAATAAGTAGTGATGAGCGAATATGTTCGAAATCCGATCTCAAATGTTAAATTCGACACGAATGTGGCACATTCGGATTTGTGATCAGAAAGGCAAGCAAAATTTGTTAAATTCTGGAAAATCGGTAAAGTTTGGCGAATTTACATGGTTATGTGATTGCGGGGCAACTACTGCGTTTTTTACAGTTTTCTAGAATAGTGCTTGCGAATGATGAGCGAGCTGTTTTTTTTTTTTCTTCCTCTAGGCGGTAGCTTTAAGTCAGGTAAGCGCGGCTAGCCAATCAGAGGAAATCCACAGTGTCCCAGACACAAGGGCTTCTGCAATTGGCTGCTGAAATCACATGTCCTGTCCATATAAAAACCGGCCATGTCCCCTCAGCGCCATTTTATGCATGTCACTTAAGGAGATAGACGCTGCTCAGTGTGCTCTGTCCTGTGTAATGAGAGATATTAGCTAGATAGATGGGCGCTTCTGTGGAAGTCAGATAGTGTAGATAAGTCTTGTGCTGTGTACCTGTTCAATCGACCTTGCAGCATTTTTTTTTTTTTTTGTGCAATTACTGAGATTCTCACAGAAAGAGCAGGGTCTATGGCTCAGAACAGTGCTGTGCATCGGTTGTACTGTGCTCCATGCAGACCTTCAATATATTTTTGCACTTGCTAATGTGATAAAGCAAGCAAGCAAGCAAGCCCTTGTAGGCCACTTTTTGTTTTTGTGGGGTTGAAATTCAGCTATCTGCAGAACTTGTCAGTGCAGAGCTTCTGAGTGCAGAGCATAAAAAACTTTTTTATTTCATTTGCTAATATGATAGTGTAAGCTGTGTTAGCCCAGTTTGTCATTTTTTTGGTGGATGAACTTCAGCTTTATGCACAGTAAAACAAATATTTTTTTTGCTGTTGCTAGCCACAGTCCACCAAAGATTTTTTTGTGTCGCAGATGTGTTAAACTCTGCTATAAGCCACCTAGTGCTTTCACTGGCAGTCAAATTCAACTGTTTTCAGAGTAAAAAAAAAATTTCTGTTGCTAGTCAGAGTCCACCAAAGATTTTTTGGTGTCACAAACGTGATACACTTTGCTAAAAGCCACATACTATTTTAATGGCAGTGAAATTCAGCTGTATGCAGAGCTTATGCAGAATAAATAAATCTAATTTTTACTGTGACTAACATGATACAGCAGGCTAGATCTGAGTTTGAAATATCTTGGAGTATATATTCTATGTTATACAGGCCACAGTCAAAAAATACTTTCTTTGATTCCTAACATTATACAGCTGGGGATATCTCAGTTTGAATTAGTTTGGAGAATATCTAGTATGTAATACAGGCCTCATTCACGACAAAAAAATACTTTCTTCTGTTACTAATGTGATACAGTAGGGGACATCTCAGTTTGAAATTGTTTGTAGCATATCTCCTATGTTATACTGGCTTCATCCACACTAAAAAAATACTTTCTTCTGTTACTAATGCATAGGCGGATTATAATGAGGGCAATCTGGGCCACCGTCCAGGGCCCGTTGCTCCGGGGGGCCCATGCTCCTAAAAGTAATTGCCCTCATTATAACCCGCAGTGCACAGGGGCCACCTCGGCCGCAGCTCTTTTAAGTAATGCTGGACTCGCACGTGTAGCATGACTTTCAGCAGGACGTACCTAGCATGCAGAGCTCTGGCACATCTCGGTGAAGCCATGCCTACTGTCTGGTCTGGTGGGAAGAAGCTTGTCAGCTCTGCCGGCACAAGCACAGCCTGAAGACTGAGGGACTGGGACAAGCTGCTGCGCCTGTCTGGCTGGCAGATCTCCCTCCCAAAGCCTCCTGTAAAGCTGCTGCCTGCACTGGGTCTACCAGTAAAGTATGTATAATGTGGAAGCAGTGTTATGTATTTAATGACCATTATTGCAATTTTTAAAATGTGTATAATATGTGGGTGATGGGAGTAAGCTGAAATTACATGGAGCAAATGACCCTGCACACTGTGTGCTCCTGCAGTTTGGAAATTTTGCTTGCATCATGTATTTATATACATACATGATACAAGCAAAGTTTCCAAGCTGGAGGAGCACACAGTGTGCAGGGGCATTTGACATGGTGCTAGCACAGTTCCAAGGTGGAGGACACAGTGTGCAGGGGCATGTGCTCTATGTAGTTTCAGTCTACTCACATCCCCCACATTTTATACACAACAATAAAAGACCCCTAGCTCTTAGAGACAGAGCACTGCTGCAAATTCTGATTCTATGCTTTCATACTACTGTCATTATTTCATGGTCTGAAGTCACATAGCATGGCTGCAGATTAATGTTAGAAAACCAGTCAAGCCCTTTAAGGCTCTGTGCCCACGATCCGGACGTAGCAGCGCTTTGAACACGGCATATTTTTGCTGCGTCCAAAACGCTGCGTTGTATTGAACGAGGGTAAATCCACATGTGTTCACTGGACCTTGCAGATTTACAGCATTCAATAATTTCTAGTGGTGAAATTTCTGTTGCGGGGACTAGCGACTCCGCAAGAGAATTTGACATGCTGCGGCCCTTAAAGACGTGCCACATGTCCGTGTGCGCGGGTTATCCGCAGCCTCAGATGCATGTATAGTGGACATCGGATTTTTTAGAAATCCCATCCACTATGCTGTAACATCTGGACGCTGTGGGTTTAGAGCTGTATAAACACGCAGCGTCAAAACCACAGAAAATCCTGATTGTGGGAACTAAAGGGAATCTGTCTAGTAAAATAACGCTATTAACCTGCAGGTATGTGATTAATCTGCAGGCTAATAGCCTTCTGAAGTCATACGGCCACTGCTCTAAGTCTAACTTTGAACGCAGCATATTTTCGCTGCATCCGATCACGCAGGTAAATCCGCATCCTATACATAAACTATACTACAGTGGGTACGGAAAGTATTCAGACCCCTTTAAATTTTTCACTCTTTATTTCATTGCAGCCATTTGTTAAATTCTAAAAAGTTCATTTTTTTTCTCATTAAAATACACTCTGCACCCCATCTTGACTGGAAAAAAAACAAATGTAGAAATTTTTGCAAATTTATTAAAAAAGGAAAACTGAAATGTCACATGGTCATAAGAATTCAGACCCTTTGCTCATTATTGAGTAGAAGCACCCTTTTGAGCTAGTACAGCCATGAGTCTTCTTAGGAATGATGCAACAAGTTTTTCACACCTGGATTTGGGGATCCTCTGCCATTCTTCCTTGCAGATCCTCTCCAGTTCCGTCAGGTTGGATGGTGAAAGTTGGTGGACAGCCATTTTCAGGTCTCTCCAGAGATGCTGAATTGGATTTAGGTCAGGGCTCTGGCTGGGCCAGTCAAGAATGGTCACAGATTTGTTCTGAAACCATTCCTTTGTTATTTTAGCTGTGTGCTTAGGATCATTGTCTTATTGGAAGGTGAACCTTCAGCCAAGTCTGAGGTCCAGAGCACTCTGGAAGAGGTTTTCAATCAAGGAAATCTCTGTACTTGGCCACATTCATGTTTCCTTCAATTGCAACCAGTCGTCCTGTCCCTGCAGCTGAAAAACACCCCCATAGCATGATGCTGCCACCACCATGTTTCACTGTTGGGATTGTATTGGGCATTTATGAGCAGTGACTGGTTTTCTCCACACATACCGCTTAGAATTATCACCAAAAAGTTCTATCTTCATCTCATCAGACCATAAAATCTTATTTCTCATAGTCTGGGAGTCCTTCATGTGTTTTTGAGCAAACTCTATGCGGGCTTTCAAATGTCTTGCACTGAGGAGAGGTTTCCGTTGGGCCACTCTGCCATAAAAGCTCAACTGGTGGAGGGCTGCAGTGATAGTTGACTTTGTGGAACTTTCTCCCATCTCCCTACTGCATCTCTGGAGCTCAGCCACAGTGATCTTACGGTTCTTCTTTAGCTCTCTCATCAAGGCTCTTCTCACACGATTGCTCAGTTTGGCTGGACGGCCAGGTCTAGGAAGACTTCTGGTGGTCCCAAACTTCTTCCATTTAAGGATTATGGAGGCCACTGTGCTCTTAGGAACCTTGAGTAATGCAGAAATTCTTTTGTAACCTTGGCCAGATCTGTGCCTTGCCACAATTCTGTCTCTGAGCTCCTTGGGCAGTTCCTTTGAGCTCATGATTCTTATTTGGTCTGACATGCACTGTGAGCTGTGAGGTCTTATATAGACAGGTGTGTGCCTTTCTAAATCAAGTCCTATCAGTTTAATTAAACACAGCTGGACACCAATGAAGGAGTAGAACCATCTCAAAGAGGATCACAAGGAAATGAACAGCATGTGGCTTAAATATGAGTGTCTGAGCAAAGGGTCTGAATACTTATGACCATGTGATATTTCAGTTTTTCTTTTTTAATAAATTTGCAAAAATTTCTATATTTCTTTTTTTTTCAGTCAAGATGGGGTGCAGAGTGTACTTTAATGAGAAACAAAATGAACTTTTTAGAATTTACCAAATGTCTGCAATGAAACAAAGAGTGAAAAATTTAAAGGGGTTTGAATACTTTCTGTACCCACTGTATATATTGGAGACATATCTGTTGTGGAGAATAGTGTCTCTGCAGCAGAAATTGACATGCTGCGGCTCATAGACCAGCGCCACAGTTGAGTTTACGAGCGGCAAATAGAAGCACAGTGGGCATGGGACTTCTATAAATCCATCTACTGTGCTTGTAATGTACAATGCAGCGGTTTGGACACAGCGCAGGTGAGCACCCGTGCCCTGACTTACTGCCGGCTCTAATGCTGAGGGGGCTGTCAGTGCCAGGGCGCAGTTACAGCCAGGATCTGTCTCACGCAGCCGTGGATGGAGCTGAGGTGGGCCTCAGTAACGACATGTTCTTAGAAAGGAGCGAGTCTGCTATCCAGTTATAGGGTATGCAGTGAGTACAAGGTTGCCAAAATTTGGGAAAAACCCCAATAACAATTTAAAGACACATAGAGGTGGGCCACAGTAACGACATGTTCCCATTAGAAAAGAGCAGTTTTGCTATCTAGTTATAGGGTCATTTCCCCTTGAAGAAGGTGCTGTGAGCAGCGAAACGTGCGTAGGGGCACTGAATCATGTGGTGCAAATACACAGGGCAGGTAATTATTACACTGACATGTTTACATTATGATTTGCAACTATTGCAATTACAAATTCATGTATATGTATTAAGGTCAGAATTGAGACCTGGGTACATGTTTTTTGAGTCATGGGGTTAATTATTCATTATTTTTAGTATGACAGCTTTTGTCTTACAAACATAGGCTGACTATAGCATAATATGTGCATGATTTATATCCTTCATGCACACCTGTGACTCATGACTTGTGGCAGGTATATACGGATCTGTGATCTGCTTCTGCCCCCTCTTCTCCCCGCTTACATGTGGTTTGCACTGCACTGTTTGTGAGCCTATATCTGGACCTCGTTCTAACTTTATGAGGAATTTTTCTCTTTTTCTGTTGTTCAAATGAACACAGTCTTTTTATCATGTTTGTATGATTAATGTTTAATAAAATCATGGTTATTTCTAATATTGCAATTGTTTGGATCTTTTTATGACTCTAAATCTGTGCTTTGTAGGTATTATATTATATGAGTCTTGATCTATAATACATTTTGCTGCCCTGATCTTTTTTTGGTTCCACTTATAGGGTATGCAGTGAGTACAAGGGCTGCCAAAATTTGGGAAAAACCCCAATAACAATTTAAAGACACATAGAGGTGGGCCACAGTAATGACATATTCCCATTAGAAAGGAGTGGGTCTGCTATCCAGTTATAGGGTATGCAGTGAGTACAAGGGCTTCCAAAATTTGGGAAAAACCCCAATAACAATTTAAGGACAAAAAGAGGTGGGCCACAGTAACGGCATGTTCCCATTAGAAAGGAGTGATTCTACTATCCATTTATAGGGTATGCAGTGACTACAGCGGCTGCCAAAATATGGGGAAAACCCGAATAACAATTAAAAGACACATAGAGATAGGCTTTAGTAATGAGTACGACATGTTCCTATTAGAAAGGAGTGGGTCTCCCATACTGTTCTTGCGTATGCAGTGACTGCAACGGTTTCCAAAAATTTGGAGGCACTCCAATGCCTCTGGCAAAAGATATAGAGGAGGACCTCCTGAAAAATATGCTCCCATGTTCCCATTAGGAAATGGGTCTCCCATACTTTTTGCCTATGCAGTGAATGCAACTAGTGATGAGCAAGGACTAAAATGCTCGGGTACTCATTGTTCAAGTCGAGCAAATTGGAATGCTCGAGTGCTCAGACCGAGTAACGAGCCCAATATAAGTCTATGGGAAACTAGAGAATTCTTCTGCTGGCTCCCCCCGGTGGCCTGCAGAGGGACTAAAAATTGCCCAAATCGATGGGAACAGTTCTCAAATGACATGGGAACAGCATGGGCAAGACCCCGGGAAGCATTTCTGACTCCCAGGTCACTGCTGTCAACAACGTTGTTAGAGGTATTACTCCACTTTTACGGACTCACAATAAAACATATCAAAACTAAACCCAAATGGATTTTCCTGGGAAATATGTTAAGGAACATCCTTTCCAGAAAAATGACTTGTATATAAGGCAAAATAAATAAACAAAAACAAAAATGCTCCTCCACACCCAGGGCTATGTTCACACTTAGCATTTCTGATGCGTTTTTGCACTTTTGCAATGCTTTCAACAGTGAAAAAACATTTGCCAGTAAATGTCATTTTAACATTTTACTACCTTATCTGGCCATGTGGTGTGTGACATATCATCAGACACATTCTGTTTCATTTATGATGGAGGGATTCTGAAAGTCACAAAGCCCATTTTTATAGGGCCATCAGGCGGCCCTTACAATTCTTAAAGGGCCAGCAGTCGGCTATGCTTTGTTGTTCCCATTATTAACGAGTGGGTCTCCTATACTGTTATTGCATATGCAGTGACTGCAAGGGCTGCCTAAAATTTTCAAGAGATATAGATGTATGAGGGCCTCCTGCAAAAAATGCTCCAATTATTAGGAAATGTGTCTCCCATACTGTTTGCCTATGCAGTGAAGCAATGGCTGCCAAAAATTTGGAGAAACTCCAATGCCCCTTGCAAGAGACATAGAGGTCTGTGGGCCTCCAGCAAAATGTGCTCCCATTATTAGGAAGTGTGTTTCCCATACTGTTTGCCTATGCAGTGAAGCAACGGCTGCCAAAAACTTGGAGGAACTCCAATGCTCCTTGCAAGAGACGTAGAGGTCGGAGGGCCTCCTGCAAAAAATGCTCTCATTATTAGGAAGCGTGTCTCCCATTCTGTTTGCCTATGTAGTGAAGCAATGGCTGCGAAAAATTTGGAGGAACTCCAATGCCCCTTGCAAGAGGTGTAGAGATCAGAGGGCTTCCTGTGAAAACTGCTCCAATTATTAGAAAGTGTGTCTCCCATACAGTTTGCCTATGCAGTGAAGCAAAGGCTGCCAAAAATTTGAAGGAACTCCAATGGCCCTTGCAAGAGACACAGAGGTCGGAGGAGCTTCTGCAAAAAATGCTCCCATTATAAGAAAGTGTCTCCCATAGTGTTTGCCAATGCAGTGAAGCAACAGCTGCCAAAAATTTGGAGGAACTCCAATGCCCCTTGCAAGAGATGTAGATATGTTGATGTGGTACATATGGTGGTGATATCGTGGTGGAAGATGAGGATGCAGAGAAGGAGGAGGACAAGAGCAAATAGACAAAATCAGGAAGCATATACCCATGACTGGGTCTGAAGACTTAGGTGCATGGGAATAGAGTTAGACCTCTCAAAAAAAAGACACTGTATTTGAGTTTATGTTACGCTGCAATCATTCGGTAGTGTTGAGAAGTCTGGCCCAACCCAGCCCTTGTTCATTTTTATAAGAGTCAGCCTGTCAGCATTTTCAGTTTACAGACAGATGAGCCTAGCAGTTATAATTCCACCAGCAGCACTAAAAACCCACTCTGAAAAAAAGCTAGCGGCAGGGCAGGCCAGGATCTCCAAGACATAGAGAGCCTGCTCATGCCACATGTCCAGCTTGGATACCCAATAATTATAAGACACAGAGGAATCACGGAGGATGTTGGTATGGTCGGCAAGGTACTCCCACACCATCTTCTGAAACTTTTCCTTCCTTGAGAGAATACCCCGCGCCTCTGGGCCTGTGCGATGGGAGGCTCTGAGAAAACTGTCCCAGAACTTTGACAGTGTTCCCCTACCTCTGCTGGATTGCATTTGAGTCTCTCTTGCCTGTACTCCTTGGTTGTCCAACGAACTGTGACCTCTGCCGCCAGCGTTTTCAGATGGGAATTTTTTCAATAATTCTGAAGCAAGGGCCTTCTCGTACTGCCACATTTTATTAGGCCTGCCCTGCAAAGGAATAAGAGCCAGAAAGTTCTCCTTGTAGCGTGGGTCTAGAAGTTGGAATGACTGTCACTCAAAATTTACACAACGCGAGGGTTACGGGAAAGGCAGTGTAACAAACTCAGCCATGTGTGCCAGACTGCAAAGAGGCAAGACTTCCGTGTCCTCACCAAGAGGACAACTGACCATGCTCTCCTCCTCATCCTCCTCCTCCCTGTCCTCAGACCATCCAAACTGTACAAACGGTAAGACAATTGTGCAGGTAGTACCGTCTATAACGCAGGAAACTAGCTCCTGTTCTTCATCCTCCTCCTCCTCTTCCTCATTGTCACCCAATCCACATTGGGATGAGATGAGTCTGGGCTGTGTGTAATCACCCCGTATGGTTCCTTGCTCAATCTTATCAGGCTCCACCTGCAATGCATCCACTTTAATTGTGAACTGAGACCATTTCAGAAGACAGAGAAGCGGGATAGTGACGCTAAGTATGGCTTCATCACCGCTCACCATCTTGGTGGACTCTTTAAAGTTTTGGAGGATGGTACGTATGTCTGACATCCATGTCCACTCCTGAGGTTTTGTGTGTGAAGTCTGACCTGAATACCGATGGCCTTGTTGATGTTGGTAATCAACAACTGCCCTCTTTTGCTTACAAATCCTACCCCAACATCTGCAATGTAGAGTTCCAAAGTGTGGGGACATCGCAGATCAGTCGGTGAGCTGGAAGCTGCAAAAGCTGCTGAAGCATAGCAAGGACGGCGGAAGATGTAGCTGACTTTCTAAAATGAACACACTGGCGGCGTACTTTGACAAGCAGATCCGACAGATCTGGGTAGATTTTGAGAAACCGCTGAACCACGAGGTTAAGCACATGGGCCAGGCATGGCACGTGTGTGAGCTCACCTCGCCTCAGAGCCACCACCAGATTCCAGCCATTGTCACACATGACCATGCCTGGCTGTAGGTTCAGCGGTGTCAGCCACAGATCTGCAAGCTCTTTCAGAGCTGTCCACAACTCTTCAGCGTTGTGCCGTTTATCACCTAAGCATATTAGCTTCAGAACAGCCTGTTGCCACTTGGCCGAGACAGTGCTGCAGTGCTTCCAGCTTGTGACTGATGTGGTCATTTTGAAGATGGAGGCTGAAGAGGATGAGGAGGTGCAGGAGCTTCAGAGAGTGGGGGCAACCCTGACTGACCCACGGCCTGCAATCCTCGGCATTGGGAAGACGTGTTCCGTCCCAAGGTCCGACTGGGTCCCTGCTTCCATTACATTAACCCAGTGTGCCGTCAGTGATATGTACCATCCCTGCCCACAAGCCCTTGTCCAGGTGTCCATGGTTAGGTGGACTTTCCCAGTAACTGCATTGTTGAGGGCACATCTAATGTGGGACAAGTGCTCATGTAATGCGGCAATGGCACACCTGGAGAAATGCCGTTGCCTGCAGGTTGCAGAAAGCTTCCATCTCTACGAGCCTAAAGGGCAACATTTCGAGCGCAAGCATTCGCGAAATGTGTGAATTTAGTAGTGTGGCCTGTGGGGTGTTGACTGCGTATTTGCGCTTGCGTTCCAAGGACAGGGGTAGGGAAAACTGAACGCTGCGCTGGGACAAGGACGTGGACGTGCTTGCTGATGTTGCTAGTTGAGAGTGTGCAACAGGTGCAGGGCGGGAGGCATCTTCGCTTGCGCCATGGACAGGAGATTGGTGTGCATGCACAACAGCGGAAGAAGCAGTGGTGTCACCCACAGGCACTGCTGCTGGACCCTGGGGTTCGGCCCACTTAGTCCTCTGCTTTGCTGCCATATGCCTGATTATGCTGGTGGTGGTCAGGCTGCTAGTTTTGCTACCTTTGCTGATGCTGGCCTGGCAAGTGGTGCAAATGGCATTTTTGGGGTTATCTGCAGTCTTTAAAAAAAACCAGACTCGGGAAGACCTAATAGTTGTACTGGCAACTTCCGTCATGTTGGCGTTATGAGGAACTCTTTCTCGCCTTGTGTCTGTGGCCACCATGCTGTTAGTTCCTGCCTGTTGTGGTGCTACGCCTCCCTCCCCCTGTTTGCTGCTGTCCTCGCTCTGTATGTCCAACTGCCAGATTGGGTCAGTTACTATAGCATTCACCACCTCATCTTCCACCTCCGCACCCTGGTCCTCCTCCTGACTTTCTGGCAATTGTGTCTCAACATCATCATCATCCACCTCTTGCGACAGTAATTGCACTTTCCCACCATTGCCTTCATGTGATTGTGGCTGCTCCAATATTTGGTCATCTCTACACACGTTCTCCTCTTGACTCACTTGAAACTGGTCGGGCGAGAGGCCTGAATCTACAAATGGAAAAGTGAACAGATCTTCTGAGTGTCCAAATGTGGGATCAGTTGTCTCCAGCCACTCGGCATGGTGGGAGGAAGGAGGATCAGGGTATGAAATATGCGGTCCAGACTGAGATTTGACTGTGTGGAAGACAGGGTGGTGGTGGCTTAGTGACTGGAAGTATTATCTGCTATCCAACCAATAACCTTTTGACACTGCTGTGTGATCTATAGTGGTGTTCTGCGGTCCCCTACTAATTTGGACAGGAAGGTCGAGCGACAATATGTGGGTGTTTGTTGTGGCACAATTTCAGCTTTGCCACAGCCACGTCCTTGGCCTCTGCATGCACCATCACCATCAGGTCCACTTCTCCTTCCCTTGCCACGCACGTTGCCCATTTTTAATGGTGGACAGTATTTTAAATGTTCACGAGAAATGGCTGATTTTAGAATGCAGTTATACGTGATATGTCTGGCAGAGAACCACAGTTTTAAATAGCTTGCCTGTTATTTGCTAATACTATCCTTCACAGACACCTAGTGTGAATAGCATGACAGACACACTGAAGCGGAATGAAAATGGAAGAAACGTCTGATTTTGGAACACTCTTATAGGTGTTATGTCTGACAGAAAACCATGATTTTAAATAGCAGGCCTGTTATTTGCTAATACTATTCTTCACAGACACCTAGTGAGAATGGCTTGACCGACACACTGCAACGGAATGAAAATGGAAGAAATGTTTGATTTTGGAACACTCTTATAGGTGTTATGTCTGACAGAGAACCACAATTTTAAATAGCTGACTTGTTATTTTCTAATACTATCACTCACAGACACCTAGTGTGAATAGCTTGACCGACACACTGAAACGGAATGAAAATAGAAGAAATGCCTCATTTTGGAACACTCTTATTGGTGTTATGTCTGATAGAGAACCACGGTTTTAAATAGCAGGCCTGTAATTTGCTAATACTATCCTTCACAGACACCTGGTGTGAATAGCTTGACCGACACACTGCAGTGGAATGAAAACGGAAGAAATGTCTGATTTTGGAACACCCTTATATGTGTTATGTCTGACCGAGAACCACAATTTTAAATAGCAGACCTGTTATTTTCTAATGCTATCACTCACAGACACCTAGTGTGAATAGCTTGACCAACACACTGAAACGGAATGAAAATGGAAGACATGCCTGATTTGGAACACTCTTATAGATGTTATGTCTGACAGAGAACCATGGTTTTAAATAGCAGTCTTGTTATTTGCTAATATTATCTTTCACAGACACCTAGTGTGAGTAGCTTGACAGACACAATGCAACGGAATGAAAATGGAAGAAATGTCTAATTTTGGATCACTCTTATAGATGTTATGTCTGACAGAGAACCATGATTTTAAATAGCAGGCCTGTTATTTGCTAATACTATCCTTCACAGACACCTAATGTTAATAGCTTGACCAACATACTGCTACGAAATGAAAATGGAAGAAATGTCTGATTTTGGAACACTCTCAAATGTGTTATGTCTGACAGAGAACCACAGGTTTAAATAACAGACCTGTGATTTTCTAATACTATCCTTCACCAACACCTAGTGTGAATAGCTTGACCTACACACTGCAACGAAATGAAAATGGAATAAATGTCTGAGTTTGGAACACTTTTATAGCTGTTATGTCTGACAGAGAACCACGGTTTTAAATAGCTTGCCTGTTATTTGCTAATACTATCCTTCACAGACACCTAGTGTGAATAGCATGGCAGACACACTGAAGCAGAATGAAAATGGAAGAAATGTCTGATTTTGGAACACTGTTATAGGTGTTATGTCTGACAGAAAACCATGATTTTAACCACTTCGCGCCAGAGTCTGTTTTTGCCTTCGTGACCAGGCCAATTTTTTCAATTCTGACCACTATCACTTTATGAAGTAATTACTCTGCAACGCTTTAACGGATTCCCCTGATTCTGAGATTGTTTTTTCGTGACATATTGTACTTCATGTTAGTGGTAAAATTTCTTCTATATCACTTGTGTTTATTTGTGAAAAAATCGGAAATTTGGCAAAAATTGTGAAAATTTTGCAATTTTCAAACTTTGGATTTTCATGCCCTTAAATCAGAGAGATATGTCACATAAAATAGTTAATAAATAACATTTCACACATGTCTACTTTACATCAGCACAATTTTGTAACCAATATTTTTTTTGTTAGGAAGCTATAAGGGTTAAAAGTTGACCAGTGATTTCTCATTTTTCCAACAAAATTTACAAAAACATTTTTTTAGGGACCACATCTTATTTGAAGTGACTTTGAAAAGCCTTTATGACAGAAAATACCCAAAAGTGACACCATTCTAAAAACTGGACCCCTCAAGGTGCTCAAAACCACATTCAATAAGTTTATTAACCCTTCAGATGTTTCACTGGAATTTTTGGAATGTGGAAGAAAACAATGAACATTTAACTTTTTTTCACAAAAATGTTATTTTAGACCCAATTTTTTTATTTTCACAAGGGGAACAGGAATAAATGGACTACACAATTTGTAGTGCAATTTCTCATGAGCGCGCTGATACCCCATATGTGAGGGAAAACCACTGTTTGGGCACACTGCAGGGTTCGGAAAGGAAGGAGCGCCATTAGACTTTTTGAATGTCAAATTTGTTTGAATAATTAGCTGACGCCATGTTGTGTTTGGAGAGCTCCTGATGTGCCTAAACAGTGGAAACCCCCCACAAGTGACACCATTTTGGAAACTAGACCCCTTAGGGAACTTATCTAGATGTGTGGTGAGCACCTTGAACCCCCAGGTGCTTCACAGAAGTTTATAATATTGAGCTGTAAAAATAAAATGTTCACATTTTTCCCACAAAAACGTTATTCATCCCTTAATTTTGCATTATCATAAGGATAACAGGAGAAATTGCACCATGAAATTTGTTGTGCAATTTCTCCTGAGTACGAGGGAAAACCACTGCTTTGGTGTACGGCAGGGTTCGGAAGAGAAAGGAGCGCTATGTTGGCTGGGATAGGTTGCAAACACTATGTCACATTTGAAGAGTCGCTGACATGCCGAAACAGCAGAAACCCCCACAAGTGACCCCATTTTGTAAACTACACCTCTCAAGGAATTAATCTAGGGAAGTAGTGAGTATTTTTTAAATTTTTAAATTTTTACCATTGGGCAGTGAAGAAAACATAATTATATTTTTACCACAAAAAAATGTTTTACCCTCAGATTTTACATTTTCACACAGGACAATTGGTAAAAATGGTGCCAAAATGTGTCACACAATTTCCTCTAAAAGTGGCAATACCCCATATGTGGCTGTATCGTACCGCTTAGCCATACGGCGAGATCTGGGAGGGGCGGAGCGCTATTTGACAACTGGAGAACAAATTATTGTAAAATAGGCATTTGGATTTGGGAGCACAAAATTTTCTGAATTTCTTTTGGGGGGCAAGGGCCATTTCGCTTTTCCAGAGCCTTTCTGCTATGAGTAACTTGGAAGTCCCTTATATTTTTAACAGATAACGGACCTGAGTGGGGACTAGCTTTTTTTGAGGACTGAGTTGAAGCTTTTATGGGGAACATTTTACATATTGCTTATCCGGTGCTCTATGCTGAGCACTTACATCGGGGTTTCCATCTAAATTTCCAAGTGATGTAATTCAGATGAAACCCCTGCGGGATCCATTCACTGTAATGAGGCAGCAGAGTTACTCTGGACTCCGTCTGGCCTCTGTTTAGCGGTGTCCTTTTTTTCAGAAGTGCACAAAACTGTGGCCAACCGCACTTTTATTCACGCCTAAAAAAACTGACACCGTAGGATCACAGGCCAGACGGCATCCACAGTGGCCTATATCTGCCTCATTACAGGGAATCTTCTGTCATGGGATCCGTCTGAATCACGTATTTCAGAGATTTACATGGAAAGTCTGGTGTAAGTGCTCAGCGCAGAGCACAGGATAAATGTGAGCAGAGCCTTACTGCGATCTTTGGGAGATACCAGATTTATATTGGGTTTTTATGACTGACAGCTGTCACACACTAAAAGACGTTTTTTTTGCAAAATCTAGTTTTTGCATCGCCATATTTTGAGAGCTATAATTTTTCCATACTTCGGCCGACAGAGTCATTTGATGGCTTGTTTCTTGCGGGACGAGTTGACATTTTTATTGGTACCATTTTTGGGTACGTGACATTTTTTGATCGCGTTCTATTCCGTTTTTTGGAGGTAAAATTAAGAAAAAACAACAATTCAGGAATTGTTTTTTGAGGTTTTTTTTATGCCGTTCTGCGTGTGGTAAAAGTGATAAGGCAGCATTATTCTTCGGGTCAGTACGTTTACAGCGATACTACACTTACCGTATATTTTTTTATGTTTTGGCGCTTTTACAAATTAAAACAATTTTATAGAAAAATATTTTTTTTGCATCGCTTTATTCTGAGAGCTATAACTTTTTTATTTTTCGGCTGATGGAGCTGTATGGCGGCTTTTTTTTGCGGAACAAGATGATGTTTTCAGCGGTACCATTTTTATTTCCATTTTGCTTTTTGGTCGCATTTTTTTCCACTTTTTGTTTGGCGATATGATGAAAAAGCATAGTTTTTTGCTCCGTTTTTTATTTATTTTTATTACGTTGTGCACAGAAGGAGTTAATTAGTGTGACAATTTTATAGATCGGGTTGTTTCGGATGCGGCGATACCAAATATGTGTACTTTTTTGTTTTTGCATAAATATACAGATTTATTGGTTTAATATTTTATTTATTTATTTTATTTATTTTGTGATTTTTTTAACAGTTTGAAAACATTTTTTAGACTTTTTTTTACATTTTCACTTAGTCCCTATGGGACATTAATTTTTATTTTTCTAATCACTGTTCTCATGCAATGCAATAGACATGTATTGCATTGCATAAGAGCTTGCTGACAGTTTCACACTGTCTGTCTCCTGCTAGACTTCAGCTGCAGGCTGAGCCTAGCAGGACACCGTACATGGCAGACCCGGAGGCGGTCATGTGACCTCTAGCTGCCATGACAACGGCAGGTCCTGTTAGACATCAGGGGGCCGTCGGAGCCGGTAAGTGGACGACCCCCTCTCGTCTCACTATCTTCTAAATGCCGCGATCACTATAGATCGCGGCTAGAGATGAGCGGTGTTCGACTAGAACTGTTCGCCAATCTAAAATTCGAGCTGTTTTGGGCGGTGTTCGAGTCGTTCGACGAACGCGAACGATTTGCAAAAAAATTCGGCTGTTCGAGGTTATTTTCGATAACTGTTCGTGCACTAAAAGCGTGTCCTGCATGTCTGGTGCTATTTAGAGCACCAATCATGCAGGGATTATCTGCCACTCACTGTAATGCCACAGCCATGGTGGTTGTGGCATTACAGTGGTTGCCCAAATCGATGGGAACTGTGCTCACAGTGAAACATGAAAAGCCGGCCATTCAGCAGCGGCATACACCGGTACCAGACAATTTAGAACAGAAAGAATAGAGTATCACACATAGATTATATAGATAGAAACATGTCAGTCACATATATAAGAAGTACAGTGACAGTGTTGGTTACTGTACTTGTCATTTAGCGTTAAAGGATTTATTTAAAAAAATAATAGTGTTTTCATGCACCTGTCTCTTTAAAAAAGCCGGCCGGCAATTCAGCATCGGTACCCGACAATTTATAACTGAAAGAATAGAGCATCACACATAGATTAGATAGATAGAAACATGTCAGTCACATATATAAGAAGTACAGTGATAGTGTTGATTACTGTACTTGTCATTTAGTGTTAAAATAAAGGATTTATTAAAAAAAAATTGGCGTGGGGTTACCCGTAATTTTAGTCTCTAGCGGAGGTTAAGCAGACGGCTGGGGCAGATGTTTGAAGCCTGGGAAGGGGGTAATACCCACGGAGCTTCCCAGGCTACTAATATCAGCCACCAGCTGAATACCTAGCCTTTACTAGCTATTAAAATGGGGGACCCCCAAAAAAATGACGTGGGGTCCCCCCCATTTTAATAGCTAGCAAAGGCTAGGCAGACAGCTGGGGGCTGATATTAATAGCCCAGGAAGGGTGCAATGAATATTGGCCCCCTCCCAGGCTAGAAACACCAGCCGTCAGCCGCCCCAGAAATGGCGCATCCATAAGTTGATGTCAGCTTATAATGCCAGCTGACATCAAGCCCAGGTTAGTAATGGAGAGGCATCTATAAGACACCCCCATTACTAACCACATAGTCAAAGTTAAAAAAAACACAAACACCCAGAATAAAGTCCTTTAATTGAAATAAACACACAATTCTTTATTGTTCTAAATTAAACCATACTTACCATCACGCCCATTCCAGCTGAAGCCAAGCTCAGCTGCCATCCAGCCTGTCATCTCAATGCCATCCCAGCGTGGGAGAATTCTCCTGCTGAAGCGCTGAGCGCAGGAGAATTTTCCCACGCTGTCAGAAACGTGCATGAGGTGAGCTCATGTCCAATGAACTCAGCTCACCTCATGCACGTCACTGACAGCATGGGAGAATTGCCTGCGCTCTGCAGTGTCTATGAAGGATGGCATGCTGGATGGCAGCGCTCAGCTGCCATCCAGCCAGTCATCTCAATGCCATACCAGCATGGGAGAATTCTCCTGCTCAAGCGCTGAGCGCAGGAGAATTTTCCCACGCTGTCAGTGACGTGCATGAGGTGAGCCGAGTTCATTGGACATGACCTTGGCTCATCTGGATGCCGTCACAGCCAGACACTGAGGAGCGCAAGCATGCCTGCGCTTCTCAGTGTCTGCGGTATGGCAAGCTGGATGGCAGCTTTCAGCTGCGATCCAGCCTGTCGTGTCAATGTAGCAGAGCTGAAGCTGTCATGGGAACCATGGAAAGGTAAGGATGATGTTGCTTTATTATTTTACTTTTATTGCAGAAGACATTGGCTTCAGCTGGAATGGGCATGATGGTAAGTATGGTTTAATTTAGAACGTTAAAAAATTGTGTGTTTATTTCAATTAAAGGACTTTATTCTGGGTGTTGTGTTTTTTTAAATACTTTACTAGAAATTCTTGGCTGTCATGTCTAATATTGGCGTGACCCCATGAATTTCGGGCTTAGGGCCCGCTGATCCCGGTGTTCGACAAACCGAACCCGAACACTACGGGGGTGGCTCAACACTAATCGCGGCATATAGAAGATAACAAAGGGTTAACATCATTGGGACCTGATCCAATCAGGTCCCGATGATGTCCCCTGTCAGAGCTGTCGCTCTGCAAAACACCCGCAGTGCTTTCAGGCCCCTGGGGTCCTGAGGGCTGCGGGACCACTGACCGTTCATAAACATCAGCGCTGCACAGAGCCCAGCAAGCGCCGACGTTTACGTACAGTGGGCGGTCGGGAAGCGGTTAACTAGCAGGCCTGTTATTTGCTAATACTATCCTTCATGAAAATGGAAGAAATGCCTGATTTTGGAACACTCTTATAGGTGTTATGTCTGACAGAGAACCACAGTTTTAAATAGCTTGCCTGTTATTTGCTAATACTATCCTTCACAGACACCTAGTGTGAATAGCTTGACCGACACACTGAAACGGAATGAAAATGGAGGAAATGTCTAATTTTGGAACATTCTTATAGGTGTTATGTCTGACAGAGAATCACGGTTTTAAATAGCAGGCCTGTAATTTGCTAATACTATCCTTCACAGACACGTAGTGTGAATAGCTTGACCAACACACTGCTACGGAATGAAAATGGAAGAAATGTCTGATGTAACACTCTTATTGGTGTTATGTCTGACAGAGAACCACAGGTTTAAAAAGCAGACCTGTTATTTGCTAATAATATCCTTCACCAACACCTAGTGTGAATAGCTTGACCGACACACTACAATGGAATGAAAATGGAAGAAATGTCTGATTTTGGAACACTCTTATAGGTGTTATGTCTGACAGAGAACCACGGTTTTAAATAGCTTGCCTGTTATTTGCTAATACTATCCTTCACAGACTGCTAAAAATTCCGAGTCACTCCAATGTTCCTTGCAAGAGACGTAGAGGAGGGCCTCCTGAAAAAATATCTCAATATTCTCAATATTAGTAAGTGGGTCTCTCATACTGTTTGCCTATGCAGTGAATGCAACGGCTGCCAAAAATTTGGAGGCATTCCAATGCCCCTTGCAAGAAATGTAGATATGGTAATATAGTAGATGTGGTGGAGGATGAGTAGAAGGAGGAGGACAAGCGCAAATACACAAAATCAGGACACGTATACCCATATCTGGGTGTGAAGACATAGGTGCATGTGAATAGAGCTTCCAAAAAAAGACACTGTATTTGAGTTTAAGTTACACTGCTATCATTCGGTGGCATTGAGAATTCTTTCTCAATCCAGCCCTTGTTCATTTTTAGTCAGCATTTTCAGTTGACAGGCGGATGCGCCTATCAGTTATAATTCCACCAGTGGCATTAAAAACCCACTCGCAAAACACTAGCGGCAGGGCAGGCGTAGTGAGCCAGTTCATGCCACGTGTCCAGTTTGAATACCCAATAATTATAAGTCACAGAGGAATCACGAAGTACGTTGGTACGGTTGGCAAGGTACTCCCTCAGCATCTTACCAAACTTTGCACTCCTTTGCACTCCTTGTGCGTTTGAGGGTCGGAGAAAACTGTCCCAGAACTTTGACAGTGTTCCGCTGCCTCTCCTGGATTGGATTTGTGTCGCTCTCACCTGTACTCCTTGGTTGTCCAATGAACTGTGACCACTGCCGCCAGCGTTTTCAGATGGGAATTTTTTTAATAGTTCTGCAACAAGGGCCTTATGGTACTGCTCCATTTTATTAGGCCTGTCCAGCGTGAGAATATGAGACAGAAAGTTCTCCTTGTAGCATGGGTCTAGAAGTGTCACCAACCAGTAATGACTGTCACCCAAAATTTGGACAACGCGAGGGTCACGGGAAAGGCAGTGTAACATAAACTCAGCCATGTGTGCCAGACTGCTAACATGCAAGACTTCTGTGTCCTCGACAAGAGGACAACTGACCATGCTCTCCTCCTCAGCCTCCTCCTCCTCCTCCTCCCTGTCCTCAGGCCATCCACGCTGAACAGATGGTATGACAGTTGTGCAGGTAGAACCTTCAATAGCTCCTGTTCTTCCTCCTCCTCCTCTTCCTCATTGTCACCCAATCCACATTGGGATGAGATGAGGCTGGGCTGTGTGGAATCACCCTTTATGGTTCCTTGCTCCATTTCATCGTGCTCCGCCTGTAATGCATCCTCTTTAATTGTGAGCAGAGAGTGTTTCAGAAGACAGAGAAGTGGGATGGTGACGCTAAGTATGGAATCATTGTCTCTCACCATCTTGGTGGAGTCCTCAAAGTTTTGGAGGATGGTATATATGTCTGACATCCATGTCCACTCCTAAGGTTTTATGTGTGGAGTCTGACCTGAATTCCGACAGGCTTGTTAATGCTGGTAGTCAAAAACTGCCATCTTCTGCTCACAAATCCTTCCCAACATCTGCAATGTAGAGTGACAACACGTGGGAGCATAGCAGATCAGTCGGTGAGCTGAAAGCTGCAAACGGTGCTGAAGCACGTCAAGGGCTCCGGAAGCTGTAGCTGACTTTCTAATATGGGCTCACATGCGGCGTACTTTGACAAGAAGATCTGGCAGACCTGGGTAAGCACAAGGCAGGAGGTTAAGCACATGGGCCAAGCATGAAGTAGAATGTGGTGGCAACCCTGATTGACCCAGGGCCCGCAATCCTCAGCATCGGGAGGATGTGTTTTGTCCCAATGTCCACCTGAGTCCCGGCTTACATTATATTAACCCAGATGTACCGTCACTGCCCACAAGCACTTGTCACGGGTCCGTGGTTAGGTGGACTTTCCCAGTAACTGCATTGTTGAGGGCACGGCTAATGTTGTGGGACATGTGCTCGTGTAATGCAGCGACATCACACCAGGAAAAATAGTGGTGGCTGGGGACCTAGTACCGAGGGACAAGTCGCCGCCATCAGGCGGTAAAAAGCTTCCGTCTCCACAAGCTTAAAAGGCAACATTTTGAGCGCAAGCAGTCGCGAAATGTGTGAATTTAGTAGTGTGGTCTGTGGGGCGTTGGCTGCATATTTGTGCTTGCATTTCAAGGACTGGGGTAGGGACAACTGAATGCTGCGCTGGGACAAGGACATGGACATGCTTATTGATGGTGCTAGTTGAGAGTGTGCAATGACAGGTGCAGGGCATCAGGCACAACAGCGGAAGAAGCAGTGGTGTCACCCGCACACACTTTTTCTGGATCCTGGGATTCGGCCCACTTAGTAGGGTGCTTTGCTGCCATGTGCCTGATCACACTGGTGGTGGTCAGGCTGCTAGTTTTGCTACCCTTGCTGATGCTGGCCTGGCAGGTGGTGCAAATGGCCTTTTTGGGGTTTTCTGCAGAGTCTTTAAAAAATAACCAGACTTGGGAAGACCTAACAGTTGTACTGTCAACTTCCGCCGTGTTGGTGTTACAGTGAACGCATTCCCGCCTTGTGTCTGTGGCCACCACATTGCTTCTTCCTGCCTGTTGTGGTGTTATGCCTACCTCCCCCTGTGTGCTGCTCTCCTCGATCTGCATGTCCCCCTGCCAGGTTGGGTAAGTTACTATATCATCCACCACCTCGTCTCCCACTTCCTCTCCCTGGTCCTCCTCCTGACTTTCTGGCAATTGTGTGTCATTATCATCCACCTCTTGCGACAGTAATTGCACCGTTGCCTTCTTGTGACCGTGGCTGCTCAAATATTTGGGCATCGCTACACATGTTCTTTTCACTCACTTGAATCTGGCCGAGCGAGCAGCCCGTACCTATAAATGGAAAAGTGAACAGCTCTTCTGAGTGTCCAAGTGTGGGATCAGTTATCTACGGGCACTCGGCATGGTGGGAGGAAGGAGGATCAGGCTGAGGAATATGCGGTCCAGACTCATGGCTACTGAGACTTGACCATGTGGATGACAGGGTGAGGGAGGTGGTGGCAAAGTGACAGGAAGCATTATCTACTATCCAACCAACAACCTTTTGACACTGCTCTCTGTTCAATAGTGGTGTTGTGCGGTCTCCTAGTAATTGGGACAGGAAGGTCGAGCGACAAGATGTGGGTGTTTGTTGTGACACAATTTCAGCTTGCCCATGGCCTCGGCCTCTGCATGCACCATCACGTTCACTTTCTCTTCCCTTGCCACGAACCTTGGCCATTTTATACGGAGGACAATATTTTCCACGTTCACTACAAATGGCTGGATTTAACCACAGTTATATGTGATACATTTGACGGACAACCACAGCTTTAAATAGCGGGCCTGTAGGTTACTATTCTTCACAGCGACCTTGTGTGAATAGCTTCACTGACACACTGCAACAAAATTGGAAATGGAGGCCAGAAATGGTTGAATTTGGAACGCAGTTATATGTGATACATCTGACAGAGAACAGTGGTTTTAAAATGTGGGCCCGTAGTTTACTAATGTGTTTCTTCACTGTGACCTCGCTTCACCGACACACTGCAACAAAATGGAAATGGAAGCCAGAAATGGCAGATTTTGGAACGCAGTTATATGTGATACGTCTGAAGGAGAACCATGGTTTTAAAAAGTGGTCCTGTAGGTTACTAATACTATTCTTCACAGCGATCTCGTGTGAATAGCTTCACCGACACACTGCTACAAAATGGAAATGGAGGCCAATACTTTCCACATTCAGTTCAAATTTCTGGATTTTTATCTCTGCAATATGGAAAAGATCTGGCTGTATTCTGCAGTGCTAACACCAAATGGAGCAGAAAAATTGTGTACTCAGGATTGCTTTTTAAGCAAATAATCAAGATTAACATAAAAAAAAAAATTATCCCTGGCCCCTGATTAATTCTGCAGTAACATTTGACCACCTGATATGGACAAGTTTCTCTGCTTCCACAATACAGCAATGCTATTAAAATCAACCAAATCTGGCTGTATACTGCAAACAAGCAAATGGAGCAGTAAAATGGTGTATTATATTGCTTTTCACCAAAATTAGCATGATTAAGAGCAAAAAGAATATGAGCCCTGGCCCCTGATATCTAGGGCTATTGATGAGTTCCAGCAGCAGAAAGAACGTGCAATTGACCCTATTCTGAACTATACTAGCTCACCACAAACTCTGCCTAAATAGTGCTATCAGCAGGATTAATATTTTATTCAGAATTAGTCCTTAGAAGGACTGTTAGACCACGGCCCACTTTCAGTATTTGATCAGTACTCGGTCAGTTTTTTTTCTCAGGAGTGGGAGCCATTATATTTATAATAGTGGTAAAATTTGCTCAATATGACTTGCATTTATTTTTGAAAATATTGTAAATTTGACAAAAATTTTGAAAATGTTGCAATTTTCAAACTTTTCAAACTTTTAATTTTTATACTCTTAAACCGGTTATCTCACACAAAATAGTTAATAAATAACATTTAACACATGTCTAATTTGCATAATTTTTTAAACATATTTATTTTTTATTAGGAAGTTAGAAGGGTTAAAAGTTGATCAGCAACGTCCCATTTTTTAAATAAAATTTACAAAACCATTTTTTAGGGACCAAATTTGAATTGAAATTGATGGGCCTATATGTCAGAAAATACCCAAATGTGACATCATTATGAAAACTCAAAGGGCTGAAATCCACATTCAAGAAGTTTATTGACCCTTCAGGTGCTTCACAGGAATTAAAGCAATGTGGAAGGAAAAAATGAACATTTTACTTTTTTTCATAAAAATGTTACTTTAGCCCCCAATTTTATTTTAAAAGGGTAACAAGAAAAATTGACCCCAAACTATTTTTGCAATTTCTCTTGAGTACACTGATACCCAATATGTGGGGAAAAACTACTGTTTGGGCGCATGGCAGTGCTCAGAAGGGAAGGAACACCATTTGACTTTTTGAACGCAAAATTGGCTGGAATCGAGAGCGAACACCATGTCACGTTTGGAGAGCTCCTGATGTGCCTAAATAGTGGAAACCCCTCAAAAGTAACTCCATTTTAAAAACTTGACTCCTCAAGGTAGTTATTGAGATGTGTGGTGAGCACCTTGAACCCCCAGGTGCTTCAAAGAAATTTATAACATTGAGCAGCGAAAATTAAAAAATCACATTTTTACCACAAAAATGTTTTAACCCCAAATTTGTTATTTTCACAAGGGTAAAAGGAAAAAAAAATTGTGCAATTTCTTCTGAGTGTGCTGATACCCAATGTGTAGGGAAAACTACTGTTTTAGTGCACAGCAGGGCTCGGAAGGGAAGGAGCACCGTTGGACTTTTTAAACACAAAATTGGCAGGAATCAAGAGTGGACACCATGTTGCGCTTGGAGAGCTCCTGATGAGCCCAAACAGTGAAAACCCTCCACAAGTGACCCCATTTTGGAAACTAGACTCCTCAAGGAAGTTATCAAGATGTGTTATGAGCACCCATAGGTGTTTCACAGAAGTTTATAACTGTGAGCTGTGAAAATAAATCAAATTTTTCCCACAAAAATATTGTTTTAGCCCCAAATTCATTATTTTCACAAGGGCAACAGGTAAAAAAAATACCCAAAAATTTGTTGTGCAATTTCTCCAGCAACGAGGAGGTCGAGTCCTTATGGGTGGAGATACATGGGGCAAAAAACAATAATAAAATTATCATAGGAGTCTGTTATAAACCACCAAATATAGCAGAAGCCACGGAAAGTCTATTAATGAGACAAATAGACGAAGTAGCAAAAAATAACGAGGTGATTATTATGGGGGACTTCAACTACCCCGATATAGACTGGGAAACCGAAAGCTGTAGATCTCAGAAACGAAACAGGTTTCTGTCAATTATCAAAGACAATTATTTGTCACAACTTGTGCAGGAACTAACTAGAGGGACGGCCCTTTTAGACTTAATATTAACTAACAGGCCAGACAGAATAACTGAGGTGCAGGTCGGGGGGCACCTGGGAAATAGTGACCACAACATTATACAATTCCACATGTGCTTCAGTAGGGTGCCCAGCAAGGGAGTCACAAAAACACTGAACTTCAGGAGGGCAAAGTTTGATCAGCTAAGAGATGCCCTTCACCTTATAGACTGGGATAGTATCTTTAGTAATAGGAGCACAGATAGAAAATGGGAAATTTTCAAAACAGTCCTACATAGTCACTGTAGAAGGTACATACCTTATGGGAATAAAAGGGCTAGGAATAGGAGGAAGCCAATGTGGCTAAATAAGGAAGTCAAGAGGGCAATGAAAAGCAAAAAAAGGGCTTTCGGTAAACTTAAACAAGAAGGCAGCGAGGAAGCGCTAATATCTTATAGGGAAAAAAACAAAATCTGTAAGAAACAAATAAGAATAGCAAAAGAGGAGACAGAGAGACTAATTGCCAAGGAAAGTAAAACGAATCCCAAACTGTTCTTTAACTATATAAACAGTAAAAGGATTAAAACTGATGGAGTTGGCCCATTGAAAAATAACCTGGGTAAAATCATAGAGGGCGATGAGGGTAAAGCAAACCTACTCAATAGCTTCTTCTCCACTGTTTTCACAAAAGAAAACAATTTATCGGAGGAAATGCAGAGTGATAAAGTAAACCCTCCCCTAAATATCACCCACCTAACCCAGGAGGAAGTTCAGAAACGCCGAAATAATATCAAAATAGACAAGTCACCAGGCCCAGATGGCATACACCCCCGGGTACTAAAAGAATTAAGTAATGTGATAGACAGACAGCTGTATCTTATATTCAAGCACTCTTTATGGACAGGGACTGTCCCACTAGACTGTCGCCAAGCAAATGTGGTACCAATATTCAAAAAGGGGTCTAAAAGTGACCCTGGGAACTATAGACCAGTCAGCTTAACGTCTGTTGTGGGTAAATTGTTTGAAGGATTTCTTAGAGATGCTATTGTAGAATATCTTAATGATAATAACTGTCTAACTCCATATCAACATGGATTCATGAGGTATCGCTCCTGCCAAACAAACCTGATCGCCTTCTACGAGGAGGTGAGCTCACAGCTGGACCGGGGAGAGTCAGTGGATGTTGTATACCTTGACTTCTCCAAAGCGTTTGATACTGTGCCACACAAAAGGTGGGTATATAAAATGAGAATGCTTGGTCTGGGGGATAATGTGTGCAAGTGGGTAAATAGCTGGCTGAGTGATAGAAAGCAGAGGGTGGTTATCAATGGAGTAAGCTCAGGGTGTGTCAGGGTTACTAGCGGGGTGCCTCAAGGGTCTGTCTTTGGCCCTATATTATTTAATATATTTATTAATGATCTAGTGGAAGGGTTGCATAGTAAAATAGCAATATTTGCAGATGATACTAAACTTTGTAAAGTAGTTAATACAGATGAGGATAGGGCACAGCTACAGGAGGATTTAGATAAATTGGGGAGTTGGGCCAAAAAATGGCAAATGGGGTTCAATGCCGATAAATGTAAGGTCATGCACATGGGAAAGAAAAACAGCAGTCACCCATACATATTAAATGGGAAACCGTTGGGGAAATCTGACATGGAGAAGGACCTGGGCGTCTTGGTTAATAGCAAATTAAATTGGAGTGCCCAGTGTCAGGCAGCAGCTGCGAAGGCAAATAGAGTCATGGCATGCATCAGAAGAGGAATAGGGTCATATGATGAGAACATTGTTCTTCCTCTGTATAAAGCGCTGGTAAGGCCGCACTTAGAATATTGTGCACAGTTCTGGGCTCCGGTGCTCAGGAAAGACATATTGGAGCTAGAGAGGGTACAAAGGAGGGCGACTAAGGTAATAAAGGGAATGGAGGGACTAGAATACCCAGAGAGGTTGTCAAAATTAGGCCTATTTACGTTGGAAAAGAGAAGGCTTAGGGGAGACCTCATAAACATGTATAAATACATCAGGGGCAGTACAGAGATATCTCCCATGACCTGTTTATACCAAGGATGGTGACAAAGACGAGGGGGCACACTATGCGTCTGGAGGAAAGGAGGTTCCTGCACCAGCATAGAAGGGGATTCTTTACGGTCAGAGCCGTGAGACTCTGGAACTCTCTGGGAGAGGAAGTGGTGATGTCCAACTCACTTAATGAGTTCAAGAGAGGCCTGGACGCCTTTCTTGAGAACACTAAAATTACATCTTATGCTTAGTTAATTAATCCAGGGATTTAATCTGACTGCCAGATTGGTGTCGGGAAGTGAATTTTTCCTCAATGATGTAAATTGGCCTATACTGCATGGTTTTTTGTTTGCCTTCCCCTGGATCAACGCTGCGGAATAGCTGCAGTGCACAAGAAATAGGCTGAACTGGATGGACGCTTGTCTTTTTTCGGCCTTATAAACTATGTAAACTATGTAACTATGTATACCCCATATGTGGGGGAAAACTACTGTTTGGGTGCATGACAGGGCTGGGAAGGGAAGGAGTAATGTTTTAGAGTGCAGACTTTGATGGAATGGTCTGCTGGCTCCATGTCACATTTGGAGAGCCCCTGATGTGCCTAAACTGTGGAAATCCCCCACAAGTGACCCCATTTTGGCAACTAGACACCTCAATGAATTTATCTAGATGTGTGGTGAGCACCTTGCACACGCAGGTGATTTACAGAAATTGTTGAGCCTTGAAAATAAAAAATCACATATCTGCCAAAAAAATGTTGTTTAGCCCCAATATTTTTATTATTACAAGGATAACAGGAGAGAATAGACTCCAAAATTTGTTGTGCAATTTCTCCTGAGTGCGCAGATAGCTCATATGTGGGGGAAAACAAGTGTTTGGGCACATGGCAGGGCTCAGAAGGGAAGGAGTGACATTTTGGTGCGCAGACTTTGATGGAATGTTCTGCAGGCGCCATGCTGAAGTGCCCATGATGTGCGTAAAAAGTGAAAACATTCAGAATATGACCCCATTTTGGAACTACATCCCTCAAAAAATTATCTAGAGACATAGTTATAATAATGATAATAATGCTTTTGGTTTTACTGGTGTATGATTTTATAATGTGGTGGTATGTGTAAATTGTGCAGAGTACATCAGATCATAAAAGTGTGTTGTGTCAACAGGGTAAAGCCAAATTTATGGACATATGGTACGCTTTGCAGCAATCCTTAATGCAAAGACCAGGTTTCTCAGGGCAGGTTTCACAATGGTAAATTGTGCCCTTTTGTATTCCCCTCTTGGAGCATACTCTGCACCTTTTTTGTGATCTTCCCTTCTTTGCTGTTTGGGGAACCTGGTACAATACTGCACCATCAGTTTCAGAAGTACTGGGACCCTCCTCTTCCTGACTTTCAAACATTAGAGCCTTTATTACTACCTCTTAAAACTGAAGGAAGGTCCCTGTATTGCCTGTAGATCGAAACAGCACAAAAAGTTGTACAGTGCCATCTGAACAATGTGCATGGCCAACTTTTTGTACCATAGTTTAGCTTTTTGCATGGCACTGTATTGTTTGAGGAACTGATCTGTGAGATCTGCACCCACAATGAACTTATTAGAATCCAGGATACAATCTGGATTTGGGACTTCTGTTGTGGTACCTCAGACAGTCACAAGGGAGTTGCTGTCACGGTGTATAGTGGTCAAGATAAGGACATCCCTCTAGTCCTTATACTTGACAACCAACATTTTGTCATTGCATTGGCCCCTGTTGTTCTGATCAGTTGCCCAATTAGCAGCTTAGGGAGGCCTCCCTCTTCTTTGCACAGTGTCGCATGCAGCTGTACCTCTGGCAGAGAGGGTCTTGAAGAGTGGGATGCTGGTGTAAAAGTTATCTACGTAGAGGTGATAACGTACATAGAGGAGCAGCAATTCTCACACAACTCATCTATACAGATGTCCTTTTCGGGGTTGTACGCCTCAACAAGTTTTCTTCTGAAGTGGTCAACTTCTGGCCGAATCAAGATGATCAAAGTTGGAATCGTCTCGGGAAAATTGTTGGATTGCTTCAAATCATGTCCTTTTCATGGCCATAGGGAATACTGATGTGCTGCAGAGTATATCAGTACTCCAGTATTTCCGAAGCTCTGTTTTTTTTTTTACTATGCCCATATGCAGCACAATGCCCCAAAAACCCAAAATGTCATAATCTCTGCTGCATTTACAGGAGTCCATCTGGCGTGTGATGATGTGGGATTTTTGGTGAAAATTGGATAGGCATACAAATTTGTCTGGACCACCATAAGATTTATTATTTCCTCTCTGAAAAATAGTTTGAAAAAGTTAATTTCAGTGAGGCCTGTAGCGTCAAATTGGATTTCTGGCTGCTCATGACATCTGGAATAACAGGCTGATAATTTTCGGGTTGGTGGAGTCCATATGGGATCGATTGCTGAAGGGGTAGCCTCTGTCCTAGGGCGCCTTGCTGGGGTTCCCTCCTCACTAGATAAGGAGGAGGAGGAACAAAAATATTCCTTTTTTATGTAAAAGAAAAACAGACATTACTAACACGGTGACTTACGCTCCCCTAATGAGCTAGCTAAGAAGTTACCCGGTGCTAACTATTCTTTTTTTGTGCAAAAGAAAAATGGATGTGACACTGCAACGTATGCTCCACTAATGCACTAGGTATAAAGTTACTTGACGCTAAATATTCTTTTTTTTGTGCAAAAGAAAAACAGACATCACTAACATTGCGACGAACACTCCCTTAATGTGCCAGCTATAAAGATACTCAACGCTAACTATTATTATTTTTCTGGAAGAGAAAAACAAACATCACTAACACTGCCACGTCCGCTCCACTGATGCACTACCTTCCTACCTAAAATATCTACTCTACTAGAGATGAGCAAACCTTTGAAAGTTTGATTCAGTTTTGAATGACGAATTTCCTGATGCTCGCCAAACAGTTCTTCGAACATATCCGAACCTCATTGGATTCAATGGGAGGCAAAACTAAACGCATAAACAACAGCTTCAAAAGGGCACAAAAGCTGCTAAAACAGCTCAAAAAAAGGGCAGACACCAGAAAAAGTGGCATCAATTGACCCACAGTACATATTTTATAATGGCACATCAGCAGTCAGCCACGGGCCATGCATGAGGTATCAGGGTCTGGGCCAGCATTTACAGCTTTGAATTTAGGTTCAAATTAAGACGAGGTGGGTGAGGAATCACTGTAGGCCTGTTGCTCTGGGAGCCCTGATACCACATGCAACAGCTCAAGCTTTTTTTCTGCTCAGCCACACTCAGGTGGCATAAATATCTGATTTATAAACTACTATTTCTAGAAAAATTTAAAGGGATAGTAACACAGGTAGTTGACTGAAAGTAAGTGGAGGCCTGCCAGTCTGAGAGCCCTGCTGCTATAGGCAACACACATAAAGGAGACCCAACTTGGAGTCTCCACATTTCAATAAATAATTGCCATAGACCACTAAAGTGGCATCAATTTCACCGGAGTAGAAATAGTATAATGGGGACTGACACACCTTCCACTAAAGGAAACACAACAGATTGAGACCCAACCAAGAGTCTCCGCATTTCAAAAAATTATTTCCATATACTACTAAAGTGGCATCAATTTCACCAGAGTAGAAATAGTAATATGGGGACTGACACCCTATCTACTACAGGAAATACACCAGATGGAGACCCAACCAGGAGTCTCCACATTTCAAAAAAATATTGCCATACACCACTAAAGTGGCATCAATTTCACCACAGTAGAAATAGTATAATGTGGACTGACACCATTTCTACTACAGGAAACACACCAGATGGAGACCCAACCAGGAGTCTCCACATTTCAAAAAATTATTACCATACATTTCTAAAGTGCCATCAATTTCACCAGAGTAAAAATAGTATAATGGGGGCAGACACCCCTTCCATTACAGGAAACACACTAGATGGAGACCCAACCAGGAGTCTCCACATTTTAAAAAATTATTGATAACATCAGCAAAAGTAGCAACTAGTGATGAGCGAGCACTAAAATGCTCGGGTACTTGTTGCTCGGGTCGAGCAAATTGGAATGCTCGAGTGCTTGGTCCGAGTAACTGTTAGAACCCTCCTGTTTGTTTTTGTTTCTATCTTGTGTTTTGCGGTCACGTGACCATCTTCCTATAAATTCCAGCTCCGCCCTTCTGACTTTGCTGGACTTCAGTGTTATTTTGACTGTCTCTCTAGCCAGGTGCTTTTGTGCCTATCTATCTCTAGTTTGCTTGGTCCTCTGGGACCTCTAGTACTTTTGGTCAGTTTATCTTTTGCTCTGCAACAACTTCTGTTAGGAGGTGTCCCATTTTTGTCCCAGTCCTTAGTTCCTTTAGGGACCCCTCCCTTTCTCTATAGGTCTCCGTTCAGATTAGCCGAGGACGAAGGCGGGTCTATTCACAAGGAACAGGTAGCCCACTACAATGTAGGGGCTCAGCTTAGTCTTACTGTAGGGACAGCTCTCCCCTTCTTTCTTTAGCCTATGTTGCAGATCATAACAGTAAGTCCAGCCAAACAAAAACTTTAAGGAAAGAAATCCGGGGATCAGTATGGTTTCTGTTCAAGATTTGGCGCAACGCCTGCAGGGATTGTCTCTGGAGGTGTCTGAGCTCCGGCAACACATGAGTAGCTGTTCTGGAGCGCATTTTGTCGAACCCAAGGTAGGACTGCCTGATATTTTTTATGGTAAACAACAAGATTTTTTTTCCTTTAAAAATGCTTGTTTATTATATTTTCGTTTGAGACCAAGGTCCTCTGGGAATGAATCACAGCGCATTGGGTTTATCATGTCACTTTTGCGCAAGGAACCACAAGGGTGGGCCTTTTCTCTCCAACCTAATGATCTGTGTTTTAGGTCAGTGGAGGATTTTTTTTCTGCTATGGGGCTATTGTATGATGATCCTGATTGAGTCTCATCTGCTGAGAATCAGGGGTCAGGTGATGTTGAAAATTATTGTACACACTTCAGAAGGTGGTCCTCAGAAGTGAAATGGAATGATTCGGCGTTAAAATGTTTTTTTCTTGCTGGTCTAAGTGAAAGGGTTAAGGATCTGCTTATTGCATTCCCGGCACCTGAGAACTTGCAGGAAGCCATGCAATTAGCTATACGTGTGGACAGGAGACTGCGTGCCAGGGTTAATGATGAAAAAATTCCTGCAATGGCAGCTCCTAGTCCCCAGAGGGTCTGCTCGGACGGTGGAGAACCAATGGAGGTTGGGGCGATGTCACTCCGCTCTCAGGAAAGAGACCGCAGGTTTTCCAAGGGATTGTGTTTTTATTGTGGTAACCTGACCATTTGATTAAGAACTGTGAGTTTCGTTTAAGTAAAGAAAAAAAAAAGGTCAGTTACGCCCGTTTTGCTTGTTTGAGCTCTAAGGGAGTATTTCTTTCAGGGAGTACCTCATTGCAGGAAGATTTGATTGAATTTCGGGTATTTGTGGATTGTGGTTCAACACTTAATGTGATTGATAAGGGTTTTTTGGAAAAACTTAAATTGGAATCCAAACCTTTGTCATCACCTATTTCTGTGATTGCAATTGATAACACTCCTTTGAAATGTATTACTCACAAGGTGGCGGCATGTCCCCTCACTATCAATGGTATTCACCAAGAAATTTTGGACGTGGTGGTATTAAATAATTTACCCTCTCCAGTCGTTTTAGGTTTGCCTTGGTTAAAACTGCACAATCCTTTACTGGACTGGTCTACTAATGAGATTAAGTCTTGGAGTCTCATTAGTTGTAATGGTCGCATTGCGGCTGTGGAAAAAGGGGAATTACCTGTACCTATTCAGGATTTTTGGAAGGTTTTTTCAGAAGAGGAGTCGCAAGTTTTACCTCCTCATAGGGACTATGATTGCACCATTGAGTTTGTTCCTGGAGCTACTCTTCCCAAGAGTCGCTTATTTAATCTGACTATCAGTGGCACCCCAGGGGTCTGGTTGCCACAGTGATAGAAATATCACGTCTGAGAGCAAGTGGGAGGTTCCCTGGTCAGGAGCCCTTGAACATGCAACACCTCCTGTCCCAGACCAGATAGGGGAGGAACCTGCCCTATATAAACTGGATCTGGGGCGGGGTTAGAGCAGAAAGCAGAGAAAGCAGAGGGAGAGTGAAGAACAAGCAGACACAGGGAAAGCAACAGCTAGGAGCTCTGTAGGAGCAGGAGCTGAGTGCCAGAGACTGGAAGCGGATATTGCTCATCCTGGCTGAAGACACTACGATCGGACGACGGAGTCCGAGGCTGTGAGGACTTATATATCCAGCAGCAGAAACCAGCCGGCAGGGGATTTCAGGTCCTCTGGCCATAGGAAGCCCGGAGGCTCAGTCATACACACAAGGGACTGGTACCGCCATCGAGGAGCGGAAGCTACCAGAGGGTCCAAGTCACCAGCCATACGGGTGAGCACCACAAGGTATACTCAGGGACGAGGGCTACTTCCACTCGCTTACAGCAAGGTAGCCAGGAAGAGTGCAGATAGACGGGGATGCCTACAACTCCACCTGGCCAGGGGAACTCCTGTTTGTTCACAGACTGACCAGGCCCCTTATGCTAGCCAGTACTCCTGGGAGGGTCTGCCTTATCATCATCAGTAAAGACCCTGAACTGCACTGCAAAGACTCTGAGTCATTCCTGCTTCACCCGCGCACCATCACTCCCTTCATCCACACTCACTGCCCTGAGGCTATACTCCTCCCGTGGGGAGTTGTCCCATCCTCTGCTGCGCACACAACACCAGCCTCAGCGGTCTGCCTCGCAGCGGCGGTACACCCTGACCGCAATCCACGGGTGGCGTAGTCGGACATTAAATCATAAAAACCCTATAAAAGATGGCCACTGGTTTGACCACCCTGAGCCATGGGACCGGGTCACCGCCACGGAGACTACACCCCCAGAGCCCCGTCTCTGGGTAACCCACACATGAGCATACACGGCCCAGGGGGTGCTTCAACCTTTTGGCGTAGTCGGCAGGATTGTGACCACAAACAGGTATTGCGTGCCTGAAAAAGACTTTGCACTTACCTGAGTGAAGTTTCCCGCCATCCGGAGCCGTTTCCCGCTATCTTCTGTTGTTTCCCGCCGTCTTCAGCCGTTTTCCCGCTATCGGACGCCATCTTCAGGACGCCGCGCGGGAAGAAGAGGGGCGTGGAAGTGCCAAACCGTGCGAGACCTGAAGCCCCGCCCTACACAACAACGCTGTGCAAGGTCCTGGAAGGAGAGAGAGCGGCGCTGAGGTCACCAGGACGCGACGCAAGGTCCTCGCCCGGAGTAGCACCAGCAGAGCCGCGGCCTACGGAGGAAGAGCAACAAAAGGTAGGCCACGGTTAACTAGGGGGGGCGGAAGATACCAGGAATGGAGGGAGCTCCCACCGCCAGTGCGGCCGCTGACGCAGTAATGCCATTTACAATTCATTACATCCCTGGAGCGGCCAGGCTGCCCCAATACTCAGGGGAGTCGCATACCCTAAGCGACTTTAAAGAGAAACTGTACAGCCTATTTAAAGTGTACCCCCTGACCGAGGGACAAAAAGTGAGCATATTGGTAGGCCAGCTAACCGGCTCAGCCCAACGTGAAGTAAAGTCCTGGTCAGTCAGGGACGAGGAGACTGTGAAGGAGATCTTAGCCCGTCTGAAGGACACTTTTGATACCCGTACCTCAGCAGAGATCAAATGAGATTTTATGGGTGCAAGCAGCGGGCCCAAGAAAGTATAAGAGACTATGCTTTGAATTTGCAGGAGGCCCTTGGGGCCATTAAACAGGCAGACCCTGACAGTGTGCGGAATGCAGATGAACTGTTGACTGAGCAATTCATTGGGGGTCTGCTGTCCAACGCCCACCGAACCCAGTTACGTGCAATGGCCTTGCAGAACCCTGGGTTAGACTTTGCAAAGTTCAAAGACAGGGCCATCCGGGTGCTCCGAGAATCGGCACCGGGTAGCGCTGTAACCCACCGGTGCCCTGCTATTACCTATCACCAGGAGGCAGCGCCCTTGTCTGCAGAGCCTGTGGGAGCTGGTGCGCAGGCTTTGAATAAAGACCCGGCTGCAGACCTGCACCATCAGGTCCAAGAACTGACCAAAAGAGTTGCCGCATTAACCAGGACTGTGCAGTCGTTACAGGTATCCTCTCCAGGAAGGATAAAGCTGGCCACCAGTCCGGAGGACGTCCCGTGGCGCCGACAGAGGAGGATCCCATCGTCCAGAGGAAGGCCCAGCGACAGATACAATGAGGACGGACAAACCATCTGCCGCCGCTGCAATCAACCCGGACATATGGCAAGGTACTGTCACAATATGTAAAGAGAGGAGAGAACAAGGCGCAATGGGTGACTCAGTATTGAAATTGTAGGAGGGGTGTGGGGATGGCTACTAACCTTATGAAGTTGTGCACCTCTGCACAACCCCAGTGTAAAGCTCCACAAGCTCCGCTCTGTTGGTGGCTGTCATCTATTTCCAGCGGTGTTCACAGATCCTGATCTCTCGGTGGTGGATCACGTGGTCAGGTTAGTTGCATATAACGCCTAGATGGACGCCCAGCTTCACCAACACCCCCGGCAGCGTTCCGGAGGGGTTAGGGCAGCGCAGCTTGGAAAACCAGGGTAGTAATTCTAATTAAATTCCTCCCACGAAAAGCGTTATGTGTATTAATAAATCAGTCCTTTTAATATTTTTGCCCTGTTATTGGCGCTCTGATACCGCTATTCATATTCACTGATATGGCAAGGTACTGTCATTTAAACGTGCACAACCTGGGGCAGAGGGCCAATCCCCAGGCATAAGATCATCAGGCCCATCGAACTGGCGTGATAAATACGTAGGGGGATGTCCAGTCTTGCCTGTAGTACTGGATGGCATTCCTATGAGTGCCCTACTAGACACCGGGTCACAGGTGACTACCATCACTTATGTGCTCTTTAAGCGGTACTGGAATGACTCGGACATAACAAGCTACCCAGATGACGACCTGAGTATCATCGCCAGCAATGGTCAGCCCATGCCGCAGGTGGGATTCAAACAGGTGACCATTAAAATCGGTAAAGTTGAACTGGCGGCACAAGGACTGATTATTGTGGACATTGACCGTCGTGAGAGTCACGCTAAAATAACCTTGGGTACTAACGTGATTGAAAATTGTCTTGCAGAGATAATTCTCATTTTACAGCAGGTTGCCATGAACGCCAGCTCCGGCCAGCAGCGTGTCCTACAAAAGGAGATCTGCGCACTGATGAAACGGCAACAGGTAGAACTGTCGGGTGGTGAGATTGGTAGCGTTAGGATGAGTGACCCGTTCCCTATCGCCATGCCCCCAAAGAATGAGATGATGATCTGGTGTCGGGCAGCTATTGGTCTGAGGGGTAGAGACTACCAAGCTATGGTAGAACCCGTTTACTCAGACAGTAGGCCCACCATTTTGACGGCACGGGGGGTGGTTGATGTCCGCCATGGGAGGGTACCTGTCCGCATCCTAAACATTGGGGAAAGAGAAGTATACTTGCCCCGGTATGCCACGCTAGCCAAATTGTTCACCATAAACCAAAATTCTGTAAAGGCCGTAGAACCCTTGCCTCCGTCTCAACCAGAGGAAGGTAACGGCTCTAAGAAACAAATGGAAGACTGGTGTCAGCAGCTGCATTTGGGTACTGACTCCACTCCCTCACACCAAAAACAGGGAGTCTACCGGGTGGTTCAGAAGTACAAAAGAGTCTTTAGTAAACACCCGCTAGACTTCGGGCGAGTAAAGGGGGTAGAACATCACATCCCCACAGGAGACCATCCACCCATAATGGAAAGATACCGACCTGTACCTCCTACGCACTATCAGCATGCAAAGGGGATTTGCGAGACATAAAGGAGGCTGGGGTAATCAGGGACAGCTGTAGCCCCTGGGCAGCTCCACTAGTCCTAGTGAAAAAGAAAGACAACACCATGAGAATGTGTGTAGACTACAAAAAGGTCAACCGAATCACACACAAAGATGCGTACCCGTTATCTTGGATAGAAGAATCTTTAGCTGCATTAAAATCTGCTAACTTCTTCTCCACTTTGGATCTTACTAGCGGGTACTGGCAGGTTCCTGTAGCAGAGGCGGACAAGGAGAAGACCGCGTTTACCACCCCGATGGGTCTCAGCGAATTCAACTGTATGCCGTTCGGGCTCTGCAACGCACCAGGAACCTTCCAGCGGTTGATGGAATGCTGTCTGGGACACCGGAATTTCGAGAGACGGTCCTGTTATACCTGGACGATGCCATCGTTTATTCCAAGACCTACGAGGACCATCTGAAACACCTGGCAGAAGTGATTGACGCCCTGGCAAGCTACGGCCTAAAGGTGAAACCCTCCAAGTGTCATCTACTGAAACCAAAAGTACAGTACCTGGGACTCATGGTGAGTGCTGACGGAGTGGCTCCCGACCCCGATAAGATCACCGTGATTAAGGACTGGCCAAGACCCTCCAACATAAAGGAAGTGCGACAGTTCCTCGGGTTGGTAGGCTACTACCGAAGATTCATTCCCGGTTTCACCAAAATGGCAGCTCCTATGCAGGACCTCCTGATAGGTCAATCGAGGAAGGCCAAAAACCAGAAGCTACCTTTCAGGTGGGAAAAGCTGGAAGAGGAATCCTTCCGCCAGTTGAAGATGGCCCTCACGGGGGATGAAATCCTGGCGTACCCTAACTACAGCCAGCCCTTTATCCTCCACACGGACGCGAGCAACATCGGGCTAGGAGCCGTACTGTCCCAGATCCAGTAGGGGAGAGAACGGGTAATCGCTTACGCCAGCCGAAAACTACAGCCCACAGAGAGAAACCCTGAGAATTATAGCTCATTCAAGCTAGAGTTCCTGGCAGTGGTGTGGGCAGTGACGGAACGTTTCAAGCATTACCTTGCCTCCTCCAAGTTCACCGTGTACACAGACAACAACCCGTTGACACATCTGGACACTGCAAAACTTGGTGCCCTGGAGCAGAGATGGATGGCCCGCCTGTCCAACTATGAATTCACCATTAAATACCGGGCAGGACGCTCAAATGCCAACGCAGACACCATGTCCAGGATGCCGAACTTACCGAACGGAGGGGAAGATCCAGAGGAACAGGAAGAGATCGAACTCCCTGCGTTCCACCGTCATGGGATTACCCAGTATTCCCACCGTGTAAGGGACAGGCACTCTGCTACGTTCAATCCCTTACCCCACTACAGCTGGGCAGAGACTCAAGACAGTGACCCCGCAGTCCGTCTGGTGAAGAAACTGCTGACATAGTCTGATGCCCGCCTTGACCCAGACGCCCCGGAGGAGACCAAACAGCTGTGGAAGGAGAAGAGTAAACTGTTTCTCTACAAGGGGAAGCTGTGCCGGAGAACTGTCAACTCCCGGACACATGAGCTGACCTGGCAGGTAGTGGTCCCGAGACGGGACGCGGCTATGGTCCTGGAGGCATACCACGACGGAGCAGGGCACTTCAAATGGAAGAAGCTGGAGTTCCTTTTGCGTGACCGGTTCTTCTGGGTAAACATGAGAGGGGCCATTGAGAGATGGTGCAGAGACTGCGGCCCGTGCAACTTAAGGAGGAAGGACCGTGCCAGCCAGAAGACCCCCCTGCAGCCCATCATCACGAAGCAACCACTAGAACTGGTAGCCCTGGACCATGTGAAGCTGGCTCCAAGTAGGTCCGGGTATGTCTACACCCTCACCATCGTAGACCACTACTCCCGGTTCCTGGTGGTGGTCCCTGTCAAGGACTTAATGGCTCAAACAGCAGCTAGAGCCTTCCAGCAGCACTTCTGCCATCCACACGGGTATCCGGAGCAAGTGTTGACTGACCAAGGTCCAGCCTTCGAAGCGGAGGTCTTCCAGGAGTTCTGCAACTTGTATGGCTGCAGGAAGATAAGGACAACGCCTTACCACCCCGAAACCAACGGAATGTGTGAGAAAATGAACAATATCATCATTGATCTCCTCAAGACGTTGCCCCTGGAAGAACGCAGCCTGTGGCCAGAGAAGCTGCCAGACCTGATTGACTTGTACAGCCATATCCCGGTGAATGCTACAAATTGCACCCCGGCTTACCTGATGCGCGCAAGGCCTGGTAAGCTGCCACTTGACCTGGAGATGGGAGTCCTGACACCTGAGGACACCTCACCAGAAGCAGACTGGGACACGGAATGGCAGCAGCAGTACCGGAAAGTACAGGAGACCGTGGAGCGAAGTCTGTCTCAAGCAAGAGGAAGGCAAGAGAGGACTTATAACCAACATGCTCCCGCTGTTGCCCTGGCACCTGGAGAGCAGGTCTTGAAGAGAAAGAGACGGCTCCACAAGTTGGATGACCAGTGGAAGAAGGACCCGTACACCGTACTGCCCTCAAGCCATGAGAACCCAAAAGTATGTGTCATCAGTAAGGATGGAGGAGAGACCACAGCCACTGTCTACAGAGACCACCTGAAGAAGTGTCCCGAGCAGCTACAAGGTGCTGAAGAAGACCAGCATATCCTTCAACCCGCAGAGGAAAAGGAAGAAATGATCAGTGCCGTACTCGGAGACTTTCCCCGGTCCTGGACTCAAATCAACAATGCAGTCGTGGTACCCATCATCACCTTTCTCCAGCCAGCCCCTCAAGGGCCTACAGAAGAACAGGTAGTGTCAGAGAGCAGCCAGCCCAGGAGGCAGAAGGATCCATACAAGCAGCCCAGGAGAATCAACCCTCTGCTAGTAGTGAGCCTGTCGTGCCCCTAGTAAGCCAAAGAGTACGCAGGAAGCTGCCAGGCCTACCCGCAACACCTCCTACACCCTGTAGTGCAGAGCCACATAGTGGGTTACGTAGGTCCACCAGGAGCACTAGAGGACAGATGCCCGCTCGCTGGAGAATCTAATGCCAAGTATATATCTACCTGTACATACGTAAAAGTTGAAAATGTTTGATGTTTTTGTTACTTGGTTATTAATTATGTCTTTCTAGTTTTCCTAGTTCATGGACTGACAGGTTATGGACGCTGAATAACCGGAACTACATTGTAAATAGTTGCACTTGGTGCCTCTTGCGAAGATGGCCACGGAAGAAAAACCTGTCTGGCTTGGCCCCGTGTGGTCCAAAGTAGTTCGCTTCGCCTTGCAGCCACGCCCAGGGCCAACGTTTTGGGTTTGCTTTGGACAGTTCTAAGACTTCACCTTGGGTGATATGGACACCTGGTTACGGAAATGCCGTGACCATCAAGACAAAATGTACTTTTTCCTGTTATTGTTTATACCCTTGTATTTGTGTTTTTCTTAAAAATGTGTTTAGTCTCGGAGTACTAAATTTCACTAGGGGGGAATGTGGCACCCCAGGGGTCTGGTTGCCACAGTGATAGAAATATCATGTCTGAGAGCAAGTGGGAGGTTCCCTGGTCAGGAGCCCTTGAACATGCAACACCTCCTGTCCAAGACCAGATAGGGGAGGAACCTGCCCTATATAAACTGGATCTGGGGCGGGGTTAGAGCAGAAAGCAGAGAAAGCAGAGGGAGAGTGGTAGCCAGGAAGAGTGCAGATAGACGGGGAGGCCTACAACTCCACCTGGCCAGGGGAACTCCTGTTTGTTCACAGACTGACCAGGCCCCTTATGCTAGCCAGTACTCCCGGGAGGGTCTGCCTTATCATCAGTAAAGACCCTGAACTGCACTGCAAAGACTCTGAGTCGTTCCTGCTTCACCCGTGCACCATCACTCCCATCATCCACACTCACTGCCCTGAGGCTATACTCCTCCCATGGGGAGTTGTCCCATCCTCTGCTGCGCACACAACACCAGCCTCAGCGGTCTGCCTCGCAGCGGCGGTACACCCTGACCGCAATCCACGGGTGGCGTAGTCAGACATTAAATCATAAAAACCCTATAAAAGACGGCCACTGGTCTGACCACCCTGAGCCACGGGACCGGGTCATCGCCACGGAGACTACAACCCCCAGAGACCCGGCTCCGGGTAACCCACACACGAGCATACATGGCCCAGGGGGCGCGTCATATCCCTGAGAGAAAGGCCTTGGAGAAATACATACAGACAAGCTTGGCTGCTGGTCACATTAGACCTTCTAAGTCACCTGTGGCTGTTGGATTTTTCTTTGTTAAAAAAAAGGACAGGGGTTTACGTCCATGTCTGGACTTTCGTGAAATTAATAAGATTACCATACGCAATTCCTACCCATTGCCATTAATTCCTGACTTGTTTAACCAGTTAGAGGGGGCCAAATGGTTCTCTAAAATTGATCTCCAGGGGGCATACAATCTGTTACGAATGAAGGAGGGTGATGAATGGAAAACTGCTTTTAACACTCCGGTAGGTCATTTTGAGAATCTGGTGATGCCTTTTGGTCTTACCAATGCACCCACGTTTTTTCAGAACCTTATTAATGACATCCTGACACCTTTGATTGGTAAGAATGTGGTTGTGTATTTGGATAACATTCTGATTTATTCACCAGATCTGGAGTCCCATTGGCAGAGTGTACGTGAGGTGTTGCAGTTATTGAGTGATAATTCACTTTTTGCTAAGCTGGAGAAATGTGAGTTCGCTGTGCAGAGAATTAGTTTTTTGGGCTACATTATCTTCAGCGAGCGCTTTGAGATGGACCCGGTGAAGGTTCAGGCTGTGCAGGAATTGCCTAGGCCTATTGGTTTGAAATCGATACAGAGATTTTAGGGTTTCGCCAATTATTACAGGAAATTCATTAAGAATTTTTCTATAATTGTTAAGCTGCTGACCGATCTCACCAGGAAATGTGCGAATACAGTCCAGTGGAATACTGAGGCCATTGAAGCTTTTGTGTATCTCAAGGAGAGGTTCAGTTCTGCCCCTATCCTTATGCAGCCTGATGAGACCAAGCCTTTTTTGGTCGAGGTTGATGCTTCTTCTGTGGGGGTCGGTGCAGTTTTGTCTCAGGAGAACAAGGATGGAGTACATCCCTGTGCCTTTTTTTCGAAAAAATTTTCAGAAACTGAACTTAATTACGATGTTGGTAATCGGGAATTGCTGGCTATTAAACTCGCGTTTGAACATTGGCGTCATTTCTTGGAAGGTGCTAAATTTCCTATTCAGGTTTTCACAGATCATAAGAATTTGATCTATCTGAATGCTGCCAAACGCTTGAATGCCCTGGTACTAAGAATGTTAAAGCCGATGCTTTATCTCGCAGCTTTTCTCCCATGGCTGGTACCGAGGAGGAGGAGAGCATTTTACAGGAAGGAGTTGTGGTAGCAGCATTGGACTCCATTTTGGAAGATGGGATTCTGAAAGCCCAAGAGGATGCCCCATCTAACACTCCCCATGGGAGGTTGTTTGTGCCTAGAACCTTTAGGAGAGATTTGTTTGTGGAGTATCATGAGTCTCGGTTGGCAGGTCATCCAGGAATTTCTGAGACTAAGAGACTTATCAGTCGCAGTTTTTGGTGGCCTGGGTGGCAGAAGGAAGTCATCAAGTGGGTGCGTCAATGTACGGTGTGTGCTAGGTCAAAGGCTTCACATACCCCTGCTGCGGAGTTGCTTTGCCCTCTGGAGGTTCCTAGTGCGCCTTGGACGCATCTGGCAATGGATTTTATTACTGGCCTTCCTGTGTCCGAGGGTTTCACTGTCATCTGGGTGGTCGTGGACCGTTTTAGCAAGATGTGTCACTTGGTTCCCTTCATCAAACTGCCCTGCGCTAAGACACTCGCTAAGGCGTTTGTTAAGGAAATTGTCAGGCTCCATGGCGTTCCCACCAACATTGTTTCTTATAGGGAACCTCAGTTTGTGGCTCACTTTTGGCGTGCTTTTTGTGACAGGTTGGGAGTCCATTTGTCATTTTCGTCTGGGTATCATCCTGAGTCTAATGGACAGACAGAAAGAAAGAACCAGGATGTTGAACAGTTTTTGCGTTGTTTTGTGGCAGACAATCAAGAGGGGTGGTCTGAGTTTCTGCCACTCACAGAATTTGCTCTTAACAACCATACATCCTCCTCTGCTGGGTGTTCTCCTTTTTTTTATTGTACTGGGAGACATCCGTCTTTTGGTTCGTTCTCCAAATTGGGGTCGGCGGTGCCGAAGGAGGAGAATTTTTCCGGTGATTTGGAGAGAGTTTGGACGAATGTACATTGTAACCTTCAAGAGGCTAACAAAAAGTCCAAGAAGTATTTTAACAGGAAACGTAAAGAGGTTTTGTTTATTGTGGGTGACATGGTTTGGTTGTCCTCAAAGAATCTGCGGTTGAGGATTCCCTCTAAAAAATTGGGTCCGAAGTTTGTGGGGCCATTTAAGGTGCTTCAGGTGGTTACCCAGTCTGCTGTTAGGTTGGAGGTTCCCACCTCCTGGAAGATTAATCCTGTGTTTCATGTTTCCTTGTTGAAAAAAGCTGATGTATCGGATAGGGATGCCACTGTCACAGTTCCTCCGGTGGTGGAAGACGGCGAATATGAAATTTCTCGTATCCTGGATTCTAAAGGGCATAGAGGGAGATTGCAGTATCTCGTCGCTTGGAAAGGTTTCGGTCCCAAGGATAACTCCTGGGTAAGGGCGGATGATGTCTCTGCCCCTAGACTTGTCAGAGCTTTCCACAGGAGATTTCCGGATAGGCCTGGGCCTGGAGGATGCAGAGGATCCTCATGAAAGAGGGGGTACTGTTAGAACCCTCCTGTTTGTTTTTGTTTCTCTCTTGTGTTTTGCGGTCACGTGACCATCTTCCTATATATTCCAGCTCCGCCCTTCTGGCATTGCTGGACTTCAGTGTTGTTTTGACTGTCTCTCTAGCCAGGTGCTTTTGTGCCTATCTATCTCTAGTTTGCTTGGTCCTCTCGGACCTCTAGTACTTTTTGTCAGTTTATCTTTTGCTCTGCAACAACTTCTGTCGGAGGTGTCCCATTTTTGTCCCAGTCCTTAGTTCCTTTAGGGACCCCTCCCTTTCTCTATAGGTCTCCGTTCAGACTAGCCGAGGACGAAGGCGGGTCTGTTCACAAGGAACAGGTAGCCTGCTACAACGTAGGGGCTCAGCTTAGTCTTACTGTAGGTACAGCTCTCCCCTTCTTTCCTTAGCCTATGTTGCAGATCATAACAGTAACAAGCCAAATGTAAGTCTATGGGAAACTCGAGCATTTTTCCGGCGGTTGGCAGAGGGCCTAAAAATTGCCCAAATCTACGAGAACAGTGCTCAAATGACATGGGAACAGCATGGGGAAGACCCCTGGATGCATTTCTGACTCCCAGGTCACTGCTGTCAACAATGTTGTCAGAGGTATTGTGCCACTTTTACGGACTCACAATAAAACATGCAATAACGAAACCAAAATGGATTTTCCTGGGAAATATGTTAAAGAACATCCTTCTCCAGGGTAATGACTTGTATATAAGGCAAAATAAATAACCAAAAACAAAAATGCTCCTCCACATTTTGGGCCATGTTCATAAATAGCGTTTTTGATGCGTTTTTTGCACTTTTGCATTGCTTTCAACTAAGACAAATGCATTCACCAGGAAATGTCATTTTAACATTTTACAACCTTATCTGGCCATGTGGCGTGTGACACATCATCAGATACATCCTGTTTCATTTATGATGGAGGGACTCTGAAAGTCACAAACCTATTTTTATAGGGCCATCAGGCGGTCCTTACTATTCTTAAAGGGCCAGCAGTCGGCCCTCGCGTTTGTTAGAGAGCCATCAGCCGGCTATGCTTTGTTGTTCCCATTATTAACGAGTGGGTCACCTATACTGTTATTGCGTATGCAGTGACTGCAAGGGCTGCCAAAAATTTGGAGGCACTCCAATGCATCTTGCAAGAGACATAGAGGTCAGAGAGCCTCCTAAAACAATGTTCCCTTTATTAGGAAGTGGGTCTCCCATAGTGATTGCCTATGCAGTGAAGCAACGGCTGCCAAAAATTTGGAGGAACTCCAATGGCCCTTACAAGAGACATAGATATGTTGATATTGTACATATGGTGGTGACATGGTGGTGGAGGATGAGGATGCAGAGAAGGAGGAGGACAAGAGCAAATAGACAAAATCAGGAAGCGTATACCCATGTGTGGGTGTGAAGAGGTGCATGGGAATACACCTCCCAAAAAAAGACACTATATTTGAGTTTATGTTACGCTGCTATCATTCGGTGGTGTTGAGAAGTCTGGCCCAATCCAGCCCTTTTTCATTTTTATAAGAGTCAGCCTGTCAGCATTTTCAGTTGACATGCGAATGAGCCTATCGGTTAAAATTCCACTGGCGGCACTAAAAACCCGCTCTGATAAAACACTAGCGGCAGGGCAGGCTAGTACCTCCAAGGCATAGAGAGCCAGTTCATGCCATATGTCCAGCTTGGATACCCAATAATTATAAGACACAGAGGAATCACGGAGGACATTGGTACGGTTGGCAAGCTACTCCCTCAGCATCTTCCGAAACTTTGCACTCCTTGTGAGAGTACCCCCTCTCCTCAGGGCCTGTGTGATGGGAGGGTCTGAGAAAACTGTCCGAGAACTTTGACAGTGTTCCCCTGCCTCTGCTGGATTGGATTTGTGTCTCTCTCACCTGTACTCCTTGGTTGTACAACTGTGAGCTCTGACGCCAGCGTTTTCAGATGGGAATTTTTTCACTAATTCCGCAACAAGAGCCTTCTCATACTGCCCCATTTTATTATGCCTTTTTTAAATGCTTAGGAAGCATTTGCAGGTGTTTTTGTTAATTATTTTAATTTACTGAGATAATGACTTTTGTGTTTTCATTGGCTGTAAGCCATAATCATCAACATTAACAGAGATAAACACGTGAAATAGATCACTGTGTTTGTAATGACTCTATATACGAAATATAATAGAGTAATATAGGAGTTTCACTGTTTGTATTGAAGAACTGAAATAAATTAACTTTTTGATGATATTCTAATTTTGTGAGAGGCACAATATATATATATATATATATATATATATATATATATATATACACAAGGCATTATCTCAGTAAATTAGAATACTTTATAACAACAGCTTGAAAAATGTTTTTAAAATCTGAAATGTTGGCCTGCTGAAATGTATGTTCAGTAAATGAACTCAATACTTGGTTGGGCTCCTTTTGCATCAATTATTGCATCAATGATTGCATCAATGCGGTGTAGCATGGAGGCGATCAGCCTGTGACACTGCTGAGGTGTTATGGAAGCCCAGGTTGCTTTGATAGCAGCCTTCAGCTTGTCTGCATTGTTGAATCTTGTGTCCCTCATCTTCCTCTTGAAAATACGCCATAGATTCTCTATGGGGTTAAGGTCAGGAGAGTTTGCTGGCCAATCAAGTAAAGTGATACTGTTGTTTTTAAACCCGGTATTGGTATTTTTGGCAGTGTGGACAGGTGCCAAGTCCTGCTGGAGAATGAAATTTCCATCTCCAAAAAGCTTATCAGTAGAGGGAAGAATGAAGTGCTCTAAAATTTCCTGGCAGACGGCTGTGCTGACTTTGGTCTTGATTAGTGTTGAGCGAGCACTAAAATGCTCGGGTGCTCGAAGCTCGGGCCGAGCTCACTGTGATACTCGGGTGCTCTACCCGAGCAACGAGCCCAATGTCAGTCTATGGGAGACCCGAGCATTTTTGCGACGGCAGCCCCGGCAGTCTATAGAAAGCCTAAAAATGCCCAAAACGATAGTGACAGTGCTCAAATGACATGGGGACAGCATGGGGATCGCCCCAAGAAGCATTTATGACCCCCAGGTCACTGCTGTCAACAACGTGGTTAGCGGTATTAAGCCACTTTTACGGGCTCACAATAAAACGTTCACAAACGAAACTGAAACTGTTTTCCTGTATAATATGTTAAGAAACATCCTTTCCAGGGTAAAGACTTGTGTATAAGGTAAAATAAATAACCAAAAACAAAAATACTCCTCCACACCTTGGGCTATGTTCACAAGTAGCATTTTTTATGTGTTTTTGCACTTTTGTATTGCTTTCAACCGTGACAAATGCATTCACCGGGAAATGTAATTTTAACATTTTACAACCTTATCTGGCCATGTGCTGTGTGATACATGCATACAGTGCTGAAAAGACATGGGAACAGCATGGGGAAGACCCCTGGAAGCATCTCTGACACCCAGGTCACTGCCTAAAAGTGTGCCCATCTGAAGTGATCCTTGCCGCATCAGAAGATGCAGACTTGCAACTATCCCCATGCAAGTCCTTGTCCCAGGGCAGTGTTCAATTGTACCTCCCCCATTCCTTGCAATACAAGCGCAAATATGCAGCCAACCACCCACCCACCCGCAGGCTGCAATACTATACTGCTAGCTTGAATTTGAAATGGGGCCTTTTAGTTTGGAGGAGGCCGAAGCTGGCCCCTACCTCATGGCTGCTTTGGCAGCGAGGTCTCCATACTCAGTCCCCAGCCGCCACTATTTGTCTCGGTAACCTTCCCCACACTTTTCTTAGCCTGGCCTGCTTTAGGGCAGCATTGGACGAGCCCATCAGACAACCGGACTCCTCCGGTGGGCCCTGGCTTCTCCATCAGGGGAGTTGAGAGTGCCAAGGTGAGGAGCATGATGATGATGATAGAAGTTAGCATCTGGTTTGTTTTCTTGGAATGCAAGCGTGTAGCCTGCCACCCACCCACCCCCAGGCTGCAATACCATACTGCTAACTTGCTTGTACTTGAAATGAGGCCTTTTAGGCTTGTGGAGGCAGACGCCGGCCACCATGTCATGGGTGCGTCGGCAGCCTGGTATCCATACTCAGTCCCCAGCCGCCCGGCGGCCAGGTGTCCACACTCGGTCCCCAGCCGCCAGGGGGCGGCCGGGTGCCCATACTCGGTCCCCAGCGACCCCTAATTGTCCTGGTGCGCCTCATACACAAGCGCCCATACCAAAACATTACCTGTGCCCTCCTCAGTGCATTTAGTGGGAAGGACAGCCTATTCCGCTGTAGTGTGTGAACGCCAACTCCCTGTTCATGGCACATGCGAAGATGCCTCCCTCCCTGCACCTGTCGTTGCAGACTTGCAACTATCCCCATGCAAGTCCTTGTCCCAGGGCAGTGTTCAATTGTACCTCCCCCATTCCTTGCAATGCAAGCGCAAGTATGCAGCCTGCCATCCACCCACCTCCAGGCTGCAATACCATACTGCTAGCTTGCTTGCACTTGAAATTGGACTTTTAGATATGTGGAGGCGGAATCAGGCCACCACGTCATGGTTGCGTCAGCGGCCTGGTATCCATACTCAGTCCCCAGCCGCCCGGCGGCCGGGTGTCCACGCTTGGTCCCCAGCCGCCAGGGGGCTGCCGGGTGTCCATAAAAGGTCCCCAGCCAACCCTATTTGTCCCTTATACACAAGCGCGCATACCAAAAATTTACCTGTGCCCTCCCCAGTACATTTAGTGGGAAGGACAGCCTAACCACAAACACGTGGACAAGTGAATGTGGCCAGGGATGGTCCATCTCACTGATGCCTTCACACTGGGTTAATATTGTGGGAGCCGGGACAGTTGGACACTGGGATGCAACAAGTCCTCCAGACATAGAGGATTGCGGGTCCTGGGTCAATCAGGCTTCAAAACAAAGTTCAGAAGGTAGACAGCAGCAGTGGTCGGCCTCCTACACAAAGAGTAAATTATTCATGATCATGAGGCCGTCCATCTTCTTAGCTTTCTGTTCCTTGGAATGCAAGCGCATGTATCTAGTAGCGGCTAGGCCTGAGGTGGTCAGCGTTTTGGCGCATATCCTACCTCATCCGAGGATTGCTTGATGTTTTCCTGCTACTATCCCAGTTCTATGACTCCCATTAAAACAAAGCTTCAGGTGATGAATGATGGATGAGGTGGTGGCAAAGGAGAAAGAGTAGGAGGAACAGGGACGATTCACATCACTATCAGGCCAGTCAACTACACATGTCTTGTAGGATATGTTTCTTTACTAAAAGGAGCGGTTCGGCTGCACAGTTATAGGGCATACAGCGAGTGCAATGCCTACCAAAAATTTCGAGGCACTCCAATGCCCCTTGGAAGTGACATGGAGGTCAGAGGGCAATAACTAAACCATTTTTTCAATTTACAGCAACTGGGTCTCCTGTTGGCCTAAGCAGTGAATGGAAGGCTTTCCAAAAATTATGAGGAACTGCAATGCCCCTTGAAACAGACGTGGATTACAGCGTACTAAAAACCTTCTACCCATTATTGGGGAGTGGGTCTCCCTTAGTGTTCGCCTATGCATTGAAATGCAAAGCTGACTAAAATTAGGAGGAAATGCAATGCCGTTGGAAGAGTCGTGGAGGTTAGAGGTAATTAAAAACAACATTTCAATGCCCCTTGGAAGAGCTGTGGAGGTCGCAGTGGAATAAAAAGACAATATCAATGCCCCTTGGAAGAGTGGTGGAGGTCGCAGTGGAATAAAAAGACAATATCAATGCCCCTTGGAAGAGTGGTGATGGTCCCAGTGGAATAAAAAGACAATATCAATGACCCTTGGAAGAGTGGTGGAGGTCGCAGTGGAATAAAAAGACAATATCAATGCCCCTTGGAAGAGTGGTGGAGGTCCCAGTGGAATAAAAAGACAATATCAATGACCCTTGGAAGATACGTGGAGGTCACAGTAGCTTAACAAGATGATTTTAATGCCCCTTGGAAGAGACGTGGAGCTCAGAGTGGTTTAACAAGACAGTTTTAATGCCCCTTGGAAGAGACGTGGAGATCACAGTAGCTTAACAAGACGGTTTTAATGCCCCTTGGAAGAGACGTGGAGTTCAGAGTGGTTTAATAAGATGGTTTTAATGCCCCTTGGAAGAGACGTGGAGGTCACAGTAGCTTAACAAGACGATTTTAATGCCCCTTACATGCAGTACAGCATATTAAAAACATTATTCCCATTATTGGGGAGTGGGTCTCCCATATTCCCAATCAGTGAGACACTCAAACACCCAGATTTGAACCATGGAAGAGGGAAACCACAGTCCTAATTTCCTGGTGTATACCAGCCTTTTTTTAAATAGATATATTTGTGTCTGAACAGTCAGCGAGACACTCAAACTGTTTTTTTTTGTGGAAAAAAGGCAAAAAAGTGGATAATACAGAGATTTGAACAGTGGAACTGCAAAACCACAGTTCTAGTTATCTGGCCGAAACCAGACTCTTTTAAACAGATATATTTGTGTCTGAACACTCACAGACACAATCAATTTTTTTTTTGGGGGGTGGGATACCAAAAGGTTAATAAGACGGGTATTTGTACAGTATGACTGAGGAAAAAAAAAAAAGAGGATTTAGATGAAAAAAAAGGGATTTTTCCTGGCCCATGAGACCTGGGGCTAAGTCTAGCAATTTGAGCAGCGGCAGCACACAGGACTGTAATGCAGTGTTTGTTGGAATAACCACTGCGTCTCCTATACAGCCTGCCTGCCTGCCTGATATCTGGGATGGATATTAGTCCTAAGAAGGACTGTTTGTTTGATTTTGCAGGCTTTAGAGACCCTACACTACCTATTTCGCAGTATAAATCTCTCCCTAGCTCATCAGCACTCTCCCTACACTGTCTGATCCAGAGCGACTGTGTCCAAGATGGCGGCGCCCGGTTTTAAATACTCGAGGTGACACTGTGCGGCCAGCCAATCACTGTAATGCCCACAACCAACATGACTGCGGCATTACAGTGACTGGCTGGCAATCCCTGCATGTTTAGTGGCTCTGTAAAGAGCGCCAAACATGCACGGTGGAGACCAAAGCTCCCGCCAGAGTAACCCGGAAATGATCGGTGCTCGCCGAACATCCCGAGTAGTGAGATGCTCGGGCGAGTACCAAGCAGTGTCGAGCATGCTCGCTCAACACTAGTCTTGATAAAACACAGTGGACCTACACCAGCAGATGACATGGCTCCCCAAACCATCTCTGATTGTGGAAACTTCACACTAGACCTCAAGCAGCTTGGAATTTGTGCCTTTCCACTCCTCCTCCAGACTCTGGGACCTTGATTTCCAAATGAAAATTGGAACTCTGGGATGGTGTGGAGAGTGTCAATGACTGCCATCTGGACATCTGTCAAGTCAGCAGTCTTCCCCATGATTGCGGAGCCTACTGAAACAGACTAAGAGACCTTTGTAAACTATTAGGAAGCTTTTGCAGGTGTTTTTGTTAATTATTTTAATTTACTGAGATAATGACTTTTGTGTTTTCATTGGCTTCAAGCCATAACCATCAACATTAACAGAAATAAACACTGGAAATAGATCACTCTGTTTGTAATGACTCTATATAATATGTGAGTTTCACTTTTTGTATTGAAGAACTGAAATAAACTTTTTGATGATATTTTAATTTTGTGAGATGCACAAATTATATATATATATATATATATATCGATAGATATTTATAGATATATATATCTATATATGTTGTGGAATACGTAGACTAACAGGACATTCAATGGACCCTCTTGCTATATGCCCTGTAGTCTGCCACATACACTGCCTACCTGCCTAATTTCTGCTATCACCACTGATTATATGAAACTGGATTAGTCCTCAGAAGGACTGTTAATTCAGATGGATATTATAGATATATGTTGTGGAATACCTATACTAATTCTAAATAAGCAAATCTCTCCCTGAAGCAGCAGCACTTCTCCCTACTCTGCCTGATTCTGGGGTAGACTGTGATGAGCATGGTGGTGACCGGTCTTATATACACCTGATGATGCTGTGTGGCCAGCCAATCACTCTAATGCCACAACCAACATGTATACGGCATTACAGTATGTGGCAGGCAATCCCTGCGTATTCATTGGCTCTCTAAAGAGTGCCAAACATGCAGGAAGGGGACCTGAGCTCCCGCCCGAGCAACCAGGAAATTCTCGCAGAGCGCCGAGCATCTTGAGCAGTGAGATGCTCGGGCGAGTACAGAGCAGTGGCGAGCTTGTTCACTCATCACTAGTAGCAACAGCAGGCACAGGTGTCACAGACTGCAATACACTGTGTGCAGAATTATTAGGCAAATGAGTATTTTGATCACATGATACTTTTTATACATGTTGTCCTACTCCAAGCTGCATAGGCTTGAGAGCCAACTACCAATTAAGTAAATCTGGTGATGTGCATTTCTGTAATGATGAGGGGTGTTGACTAATGACATCAACACCCTATATAAGGTGTGCATAATTATTAGGCAACTTCCTTTATTTTGGCTAAATGGGTCAGAAGAGAGATTTGACGAGCTCTGAAAAGTCCAAAATTGTGAGATGTCTTGCAGAGGGATGCAGCAATCTTGAAGTTTCCAAACTTTTGAAACGCGATCACCGTACAATCAAGCGTTTCATGGCAAATAGCCAACAGGGTCGCAAAAAGCGTGTTGGCCAAAAAAGCGCAAAATGACTGCCCATGAATTCAGGAAAATCAAGCGTGAAGCTGCCAAGATGCCATTCGCCACCAGTTTTGCCAGATTTCAGAGCTGCAACTGTTAGAACTCTCCTGTTAGGTTTTTTCTATTTTGCTGGTCACATGACCTTTTTTGCCTATTTAATCCTGCTCCGCCCTTCTGGCCATGCTGGACTTCATTGTAATTTCTACTCTTAAGCTAGCCAGGTGCTTTGTAACCTTTCTCAGTCAGTTTAGCTAGGTCTTTTGACCTCTATGTTCTATGTTGTTTGTTTGTCTTTTTACTGCTACAATTTCTGCTAGGAGGTGTCCATCTTTCTCCCAGTCCCTAGTTCTTGTAGGGATCCCTCCCTCACATCTATAGGTCTTCGTTCAGACTAGCTGAGGACTTTAGCGAGTCTGATCCCAGGATCAGGTTCCCCGTTACATCATAGGGATCTAGCTTAGTTCTATTGTAGGGACAGATCTCCTGTCTTTCCTTAGAGCTTGTAGCCTATCATAACAGTAAGTCCAGCCATAAAAATATCTCTAAGGAAAGACCTCCAGTTTCCATCATGGTGTCGGTTGAGGATTTGGCTCAACGTCTGCAGGGATTCTCTCTGGAGGTGGCCGAGCTCCAACAACACGTGAGTAGCTGTTCTGGAGCGCATTTTGTGGAGCCAAAGGTACAATTGCCTGATTTATTTTTTGGTGAACAACAAGATTTTTTTCCTTTAAAAATGCTTGTTTATTGTATTTTCGTTTGAGACCCAGATCCTCTGGTGATGAATCACAGCGCATAGGGTTCATAATGTCACTTTTGCGCAAAGAACCTCAGGGATGGGCCTTTTCTCTCCAACCTAGTGATCCGTGCTTTAGATCAGTGGATAGTTTTTTTTCTGCTTTGGGGTTGTTGTATGATGATCCTGATCGTGTCTCATCAGCTGAGACGGAATTGAGACTTTTGAGGAAGGGATCAGGTAATGTGGAAAATTATTGTACTCACTTCCGTCGGTGGTCTGCTCAGGTGGGGTGGAACGATTCAGCTCTGAAAAGTTCGTTTCTTGCTGGGCTAGGTGAAAGGGTTAAGGATCTGCTTATTGCTTATCCTACACCTGGAAACTTGCAGGAGGCAATGCAATTAGCTATACGGGTGGACAGGAGACTGCGTGCAAGGGTTAATGAGAGTAAATCCTTTGCCATGTCAGCTTCTAGTCTTGAGAGGGTCTGTACTGACATTGGAGAGCCGATGGAGATTGGGGTGATGTCACCCCGCTTTCAGGAAAAAGACCGCAGGTTTTCTGAAGGTTTGTGCTTTCATTGCGGAAAATCTGACCATTTCATTAAGAACTGTGTGCTTCGTATGAACAAAGAAAAAAAAAAAGGTCAGTTACGCCCGTATAGCCTGTTTAAACACTAAGGGGATATTTCTTTCTGCTACCACTGCAGCTCAGGAAGAATTAATTGAATTTCGGGTATTTGTGGATTGTGGTTCTACTCTGAATGTGATTGATGGGGGATTCTTGGAAAAACTTAAATTAAAACCCAAACTTTTGTCATCCCCTATTGCCGTGGTTTCTGTCGATGCTCTCCCTTGAAATGTGTTACTCACAAGGTTTATGAATTTCCCCTCACTATTAATGGTATTCACCAAGAAAATTTGGATTTGGTAGTATTAAATAATTTGCCTTCTCCAATAGTTTTGGGGTTACCCTGGTTAAAATTGCACAATCCTGTACTGGATTGGTCTACTAATGAAATTAAGTCCTGGAGCCCTAAGTGTTATGACAAGTGTTGTAATGGGCGCATTGCTGCTGTGGATAAAGGGGAATTACCTGTACCTATTCAGGATTTTCGGAAAGTTTTTTCTGAGGAGGAGTCTCAAATTTTGCCTCCCCATAGAGACTATGATTGTACCATTGAATTTGTCCCTGGAGCGACTCTTCCTAAAAGTCGTTTATTTAATCTTACTATTCCTGAGAGAAAGGCTTTGGAGGAATACATACAGACGAGCTTGGCCGCCGGTCATATCAGACCCTCTAAGTCACCTGTGGCTGTTGGATTTTTTTTTGTTAAAAAAAAGGACGGCGGTTTATGTCCTTGTCTGGACTTTCGCGAGATTAATAAAATTACTGTACGCAATCCCTACCCACTGCCGTTGATTCCTGATTTGTTTAACCAGTTAGTGGGGGCCAAGTGGTTCTCTAAAATTGATCTCCGGGGGGCATACAATTTGTTGCGCATGAAGGAGGGTGATGAATGGAAGACTGCTTTTAACACTCCTGTGGGTCATTTTGAGAATCTGGTTATGCCTTTTGGTCTTACCAATGCTCCAGCAATTTTTCAGAATCTTATTAATGACATCCTTAGACGTTTGATCAGCAAAAATGTGGTTGTGTATTTGGATGACATTTTGATTTATTCGCCTAATCTGGTGTCTCATTGGCGGAGCGTACGTGAGGTATTACAGTTATTAATAGAGATGAGCGTTGTTCTACTCGAACTGTTCGCCAATCTCAAATTCGAGCTGTTTTGGGCGGTGTTCGAGCCGGTCGGCGAACACGAACAATTTGAGAAAAATTCGGCTGTTCGAGGTTATGTTCGATAACTGTTCGTGCACCAAAATCATAACTGGATTTTTTCTCAGTAATGATGAAAATTAATGTTAATACGCAGTTTGAGTGTACAGCGGGGCGGGGGGAGGGGCAGGGGATGGATCTCTGCAGGAACAATGAAGATCTCCATTTTTTTTTCTCTTTCCCGCATTTGCAGTGGGGAGGTGCAATCTGTCAGACTATCAGCAGCGCACACACGGAGCGAAGTGCTTTTTTTCACACAAGCAAGGGCATGTGTGATTGGCAGTGTATGTCACATGTCCTTGCCCTATAAGATCAAGCCATTTTCCCCGTCGCCACCATTTTCTCACTGCTGCAGCTGCGTGTTAGACGGCACCGCTGTTGCTGTGTGCGCTATACCTTGTTAATTTCAAGCCAATTTTCGCACAAATATACAGATAGCTTTTAAGGACTAGGTTACAGCATTTCCTACGACTTTTATCAGGCAGGTCTGTGCTCTTAAATAGATAGATTGTGGGAGTAAAGACTAATTGTAATTGGAGTCCTTTTCAGGACTAGGTTACATCAGTTCCTATCAGTTTTTGCCAGGCAGGTCTGTGCCAGTGCTGTGCAAGTTTTTTTCACAGCATTTGGCTGAATCTAGCAAAGCTAATCCTTTTTGGCCTATTGCAGAGTGTGTTAGTCAGTGGAGTAGCCTATCTGTGTTGCAAGATATACCACCTGTGTATAGAATACCAATTTTTTTACTGCACCTAGTGAAGTAAAATCTTTTGGGCATAGCATCATTCTATTAGTCCATCTATACTGACCTCCATCAGGTTGCAAACTGAATATAATTTTTTTCTGCATCTAGCTCTGAAAAAATATTTGGGCTTCTAGCAGTGTGTGGGACTTGGTCTATTAGTCCATCTATACTGACCTCCATCAGGTTGCAAATTAAAAATAATTTTTTTCTTCATTTAGCTCTGAAAAAATATTTGGGCTTCTAGCAGTGTGTGGGACTTGTTCTATTAGTCCTTCTATACTGACCTCCAGCAGGTTGCAAATTGAATATAATTTTTTTCTGCATCTAGCTCTGAAAAAATATTTGGGCTTCTAGCGGTGTGTGGGACTTGGTCTATTAGTCCATCTATACTGACCTCCATCAGGTTGCAAATTAAAAATCATTTTTTTCTGCATCTAGCTCTGAAAAAATATTTGGGCTTCTAGCAGTGTGTGGGACTTGGTCTATTAGTCCATCTATACTGACCTCCATCAGGTTGCAAATTAAAAATAATTTTTTTCTTCATTTATCTCTGAAAAAATATTTGGGCTTCTAGCAGCGTGTGGGACTTGTTCTATTAGTCCATCTATACTGACCTCCATCAGGTTGCAAATTAAAAATAATTTTTTTCTGCATCTAGCTCTGAAAAAATATTTGGGCTTCTAGCAGTGTGTGGGACTTGGTCTATTAGTCCATCTATACTGACCTCCATCAGGTTGCAAATTAAAAATAATTTTTTTCTTCATTTATCTCTGAAAAAATATTTGGGCTTCTAGCAGCGTATGGGACTTGTTCTATTAGTCCATCTATACTGACCTCCATCAGGTTGCAAATTAAAAATAATTTTTTTCTGCATCTAGCTCTGAAAAAATATTTGGGCTTCTAGCAGTGTGTGGGACTTGGTCTATTAGTCCTTCTATACTGACCTCCAGCAGGTTGCAAATTGAATATAATTTTTTTCTGCATCTAGCTCTGAAAAAATATTTGGGCTTCTAGCGGTGTGTGGGACTTGGTCTATTAGTCCATCTATACTGACCTCCATCAGGTTGCAAATTAAAAATAATTTTTTTCTGCATCTAGCTCTGAAAAAATATTTGGGCTTCTAGCGGTGTGTGGGACTTGGTCTACTAGTCCATCTATACTGACCTCCATCAGGTTGCAAATTAAAAATAATTTTTTTCTGCATCTAACCCAGCCAATAGTTTTGGCCTAATACCACAGTTTGGCCACTCAGCTCTGCTCGGTTACCATCCATTGTTTTTTTGTGCAAACAACTCCAGAGTTGTGAATTAGTTAACCACCAAAATGAGTGGAAAAAGGCCTGCTGCTGGTGGAAAGGGGAATAGGCGTGTTGGGAAGGGGAAAAAAGGTTGTGTCCGTGGGGTAGGTGCAGAAGAAAGACCATCTTCCAGCCAAACTAAAATGTCTACTTCTTTTAGCGGACAATGTGATAAGATCCCTTTCTTACGGCCACGCCAATCGCTACAAATTCCAGATGAGGCACAAAAACAGCAGGTGCTTCAACGGATATCAAGTGCTCCTTTAAGTGGGCTCTCCTCCACATCAACTTCAACATCACAAATACTCCAGTCCTCAAAGGTGTCACCCAAATCGCACTTGCTTCCTCACAGCTCCCAAATCTCCAGCTGCCCGTCTGAGTATGAGGTAGAACAGATGGTTGAGTCTGCAGAGCTGTTTACTCATACTATAGCCTGGGAATCAGAGGTCGACTCCAGCGCTTCTGTGAATCCAGACGAGGAAATGATCTGCACTGATGCCCAGAATCTTTATGAGTCGGATCCAGGACCAGACGCAGAAGGTTCTGACCATAATGTAGACCCTCATTCCCAAACTGTAACTCCTGTTGGTGGAGACAATGAGGAAGACGATGATAAGACTCAAATACCTGATTGGAGCGACAACTTTAGTTTTTTGTCAGGGCAGGAACAGGTTGGCTCTTAGGACGACGGGTGTGATAACGCACAGGGTGATGATGATGAGGTCGGAGATCCCACTTACTGTCAACCCACAGTCAGCCAAGAGATGAGGTCAGCAGAGGAGGTGGAGGAAGATGCTAGTGACGACGAGGTCAGGTTGCGCCTTCCTGGACAGAGACGTAGTACTGGAAGCACGTCAACAACTGCATCCTCAAACACAACTCTGCCTCTCACCACAAGTCGTGGTGGCTCTTCAGGTCGCATGGGTGCTAAGCCTTGCATAGCCTGGGCATTTTTTCAGATCGATAAAGATGACCCAACTCGTGTTATCTGTAACATTTGTCAGCAAAAGCTAAGTAGAGGCCAAAAAATACATAGTTTGAGTACTTCATGCATGAACCGGCACATGGACATGAAGCATAAGTTGCAGTGGGAAGCTCAGTGTGCTACAATGCGGTCTAGCCGGCCGGGCCAACCACCGTCTGCCATATCTTGTGCATCCGCGGCCTCTTCATCCTCTGTGACTGGGGGGACAGCAGTCACACCTGTTTTGGGGCGCAGACCTGCCACCTCTTTACCCGCAACAGCCAGCGTGATTGGCAGGTCATCATTTTCTTTGGAGGTGGTAACACCAGCTGGTCTTGAGCGCTGTCCGACATCGATAGCACCACCTTTGGATCAAGGCAACCTAACATGTCCGCCTGCATCTTCCTCACAGACCGGCAGTTTGCCGGGGACACCCTTATCAACCCCGTCTAAGCACAATAGCCAGCCCTCGGTCCCTCAGATGTGGACAAGTAAAAGACCATTTCCTCCTAGCCATGAGAAAGCTAAGAGGTTGAATTTCACCATCTGCAAGCTCTTGGCTACAGAAATGCTGCCTTTCCGCCTGGTGGACACAGAGGATTTTCGAGACCTTATGTCCGTCGCAGTGCCCCAGTACCAGATGCCCAGTCGGCACTACTTCTCAAAGAAAGGTGTGCCTGCGCTCCACCAGCATGTCGCACACAACATCACCGCTTCTTTGAGAAACTCTGTGTGTGACAGGGTGCATTTCACCACAGACACTTGGACGAGTAGGCATGGACAGGGGCGTTACATGTCGCTGACTGGGCACTGGGTAACTATGGTGACAGCAGGACAAGGGGCTGCTGTCCAAGTCTTGCCGTCCCCACGAGTTGTGCGTCAATCCTCTTTATGTCATTTTTCCTCCACTGCTTCTGCCTCCTCAACCTCCTCTCGGTCTTCCACCTGCACCCAAAGCCTGTCTGGTCATGCCACAAGCTTTCTAACTGCGCAGAAGGGATCCTGCACACCTCCTTACTATGCTGGCAGTAGGGCTCAACGTCATCAGGCGGTTTTTACATTGAAATGTCTGGGAAATGTGAGTCACACAGCTGAGGAGTTGTGGTCAGCTCTGGAGAACCAATTTCATGAATGGTTGTCTCCACTGGACCTGAAACCAGGGAAGGCCGTGTGCGACAATGCTGCAAACCTGGGTGCGGCCCTTCGCCGGGGCAATGTCACACACGTGCCTTGTATGGCTCACGTGTTGAACCTGGTTGTCCAGCAATTTTTAGCCCACTATCCCAGACTAGATGGCCTTCTGCAGAGGGCACGGTCGCTGTGTGCTCACTTCCGCCGTTCGCATCCCGCAGCTCAGCGACTTACATCTCTACAGAAGTCGTTGGGCCTGCCACTTCACCGGCTAAAATGCGATGTGCCTACCCGGTGGAATTCAACTCTGCACATGTTGCAGCGACTGTGGCAGCACCGACAAGCCCTGGTGCAATACGTTCTGACGTATAGCCTGGGCCAACGAGATTCAGAGGTGGGGCAAATCACGCTGGAGGAGTGGTCTCAGATCAGGGACCTATGCACCCTTCTGCACAGTTTTGAAATGGCGACGAAGATGTTTAGTGCTGACGATGCCATTATCAGCATGACTATTCCGGTGATTTACATGCTGGAGCACATGTTAAACAGAATTCGGAGTCAGGTGGTGGCACAAGAGGAGGTGGAGGAAGTAGAGGAGGAGGAGTTGTATGCGGAAGGGCTAACATCTGCAAGGTCCAGACGGTCGGCAGCACCAGGGCGGCAGGCATGTGAGGGTGGGGGAGATGATTTTACCAGGGCGCATGGTAGCAGCCAAACTAGTGAGGAAGGTGCAGGAGCCCAGGAAGAAGTGGAGGACGAACTGATGGAAGACTCATCAGATGAGGGAGACCTTGATCACATTTCTGTTGTGCGAGGTTGGGGGGAGAGGACAGAGGAAGGAAGCATGATTGTTACCTCGCCACCAGCACAACAGGGACTTGGTGCTCCTGGATGCGCAACACACATGAGTGCCTTCTTGCTGCACTACCTGCAACATGACCCTCGAATTGTGAGAATTAGAAATAATCCTGACTACTGGGTTGCCACACTGTTAGATCCCCGGTACAAAAGTAAATTTGCAGAAATTATTCCTGCCATAGAAAGGGATGCACGCATGCAGGAGTATCAGCAGAGACTGTTGCAGAATCTTACATGTGCTTTTCCACAAAATACCAGTGGTGCACGTAGTGAATCTCACAGTTCCAACTTGCCAACCGTGGGACCGTCAAGTGTTCAGCACTCAAACCGTAACAGAACCACAGTATCTGCTGGTAACATCAATTTTGCGGAATCATTTCACCACTTTTTTAGCCCATCCTTTGCAAGGCCACAGGAGACAAGAAGTCTGACACATAGTCAACGCCTAGAGACGATGGTACAGGAGTATCTCCAAGTAAACATTGAAGCCACGACTGTGTCACTGGACCCTTGCTCTTTTTGGGCTTCCAATCTGGATAAATGGCCGGAGCTAGCCACTTACGCCTTGGAGATCTTGTCATGCCCCGCAGCCAGCGTTCTGTCTGAACGTGTGTTCAGCGCTGCTGGTGGTGTGCTGACAGATAAGCGCACGCGGCTCTCCACTGATAATGTAGACAGACTCACGTTCATAAAGATGAACAAATCATGGATCCGAAACGACTTTTCTACCCCTGTGTCATCCTGGGGAGAGTAAAAGCTTGATGATTGGTTAAAATCACCCTACCAACCGTTTTAAGCTTTCAAATTACTAATCATGTTTATCTGTATCTTGACTGGAAAATAATTTGGGCTTTGTAGCAGTGTGCAGCACTGATCCTATTAGGCCATCTATAATAAGCTTCACCAGATTTAAAATTAAAAATAATTTTTAGCTGCATCTAGCCCGGAAAATAATTTTGGGACTCCAAGATGCGCAAGACACATAAGTGCCTTCTTGCTGCACTACCTGCAGCATGACCCTCATATTGTCAGAATTCGAAGTAATCATGACTACTGGGTTGCCACACTCTTAGATCCCCCAAACTTTTCGATCAACCTTTTCATTTTAATAAAGACCAAAAAAATGGTCATTTTTGAAATTATAAGCATTAGCAGGTTGTTAGAAACTGAAATCAAACAGTTTTCAACTCAAAACTTTATTCTAGGTGATGTTACATTTTCACATAGGACCCCTTGTTCGAAAGGAGCTTCTGAACTCTCTCGTCCATTGAATTTGTCAGGTTTTGGATGGTTTCTGCTTCAATTGTTTTGCATGAGGACAGAATACCCTCCCAGAGCTGTTGCTTAGATGTGAACTGCCTCCCGCCATCATAGACACTCCTTTTAATGATGTCCAAAGGTTCTGAATGGGGTAGAGGTCAGGGGAGCATGGGGGTCACACCATAAGTTTGTCCCCTTTTATGCCCATATCAGCCAGAGATGCAGATGTTTTATGTGCAGCATGAGATGGTGCATTATCATGCAGAAAAATGATCTTGCTGTGAAATACACGGTTCTTCTTCTTGAACCATGGCAGGAAGTGCTGTTTGAGAAAATCCACATACATTATGGAGTTCATCTTTAGCGCCTTCAGGGATCCTAAAGGGGCCGACAATCTCTCTCCCCATGATTCCAGCCCAAAACATTACTCCACCTCCTCCTTGTTGGCGCTGTAGCCGTGTTTGCGTGGGGTGTCCATCAACCAGCCATCCTCCACTCCATTCATCTGGACCATCGAGCGCTGCACGGCACTCATCCGTGAACAAAACAGTTTTGAAATCAGTCTTCATGTAATGTTTGGCCCACTGGAGCCGTTTCTGCTTGTGTGAAGTGGATAGAGGAGGTCGACAGGATGGCGTATGCACAGCTGCAAACCTCTGAAGGACCCTGCATCTTGTTGTTCGGGGGACGTTGGAGGCACAAGCAGCTTCAAAAACTTGTCTGCTGCTATGACAAGGCTTTTTTGCCGCTGCTCTTTCAACCTGACGTAATTGCCTGTAGGAAAGAGTCCTCAATTTGCCCTTATCAGCACGCACACGTGTGTACTGTGAATCAGCTACATACTTCTTGATTGCCAAGACACTTCATCCTGATCATCGCACAATGTTGATTGTAGTCATGCCTTGACCTAAACACTCCACAATTTGTTGCTTCTCAGCAGCCGACACATCCTTTTTCTTTCCCATTTTGGCAGAAAATGTAGGCTGCTTAATAATGTGAGAGAGCCTTCTTAAGTAGTCTTGCCTTTCATTGGACACACCTGCCAAACTAATTAGCACAGGTGTCTGCAATTGCTTACAGTGATATAAAGAGCCCTGACACACATCACCATCAATGAGTTTAACTGACAAACAAACAAATTCTTCCCTTATCACTCCTAAACACTTTTTGCATAATAATTTGGAACGCGGTGTACATGTGCTTTTCCACAAAACACCAGTGGTTCACGTAGTGAATCTTACAGTTCTAACTTGCCAACCGTGGTCTGTATGGAATTGTTCAATAAAGGGCCCAAAATTAAGATAACATAGATGGGAGAGGTCTCTATGAATAGGAATTCCTAAGTATTTGATACCCTGTGAGGGCCAGGCAAAGGGAAAGTTGGACTGGATGGAATCCTATATGGATTTAGGGAGGGAGACATCGAGGGCCTCAGACTTCGCTGCATTGATTTTAAAATTTTACCATGTAACAAAGTGATCTATTTCAGCCATAACAGCAGGGATGGATATATGTGATTGAATGATATATACTAGGACATCATCAGCAAATAGAGAGCACTTGTACTCGGTGCCTCCCACCTCAATCCACCTAATATTGGGGTTATGGCGAATTGATGAGAGCAGGTGCTCCGTCACTAGGATGTATAAGAGAGGGGACAGAGGACATCCCTGCCTTGTCCCATTGGTGATTGTGAAAGGTGATGAAAATGTTCTGACGCACCCCCTGGGCTTTGGGACACCCGGAGCCGGACCCTTTTTGGTGGATGCTGGTGGTTGTAGTCTTCGTGGCGGCGATCCGGTTCCGTGGCTCAGGGCGGTCAAACCAGTGGCGGAACTATTTATGTGGTTTTGATGTTTAAATGTCCGACTACGCCACCCGTGGATTGCGGTCAGAGTGAACCGCCGCTACAGGGCAGACCGCTAAGGCTGGTGTTGTGGGTGCAGCAGAGTGTAGCATAACTCCCCACGGGAGGAGTATAGCCTCAGGGCAGTGTATGCGGAGGATGGGGGTGATGGTGCAGGGCAGCAGCAGTAACGACACGGAGTCAGTGATGCAGTTCAGGGCCTTTACTCACAGTTCTTATTATCCAGACCACGTCTGCAGGTAACGGCTGCCCACGTCGTACTGTGCTCACCAGGTGAGGGGCTCAGACAACTCCCAGATAACTTTGGAGCGCTTCACAGGACCCCCTTTGTGTGTCCTTTGTCTGGCCTTTCTTACCAACACTTCTGTCCGGCTGCCTCGGGCCTCCTCTTGGTAAACTTGGCGCCAGTTTCCCTGACCCTATGTGGTGCCTTCCTAGCGGGTGGAGCAAGGGGCTGCGCCACATAAAATGTCAGAGCCTCCGGTTTCCAGCTGAGGGTCGTTTCCTGCCTCCACTAGTTCGGGGACCGGTCTCCCCCTTTGGCCTGACCCCTCCACGCAGGTGGATTCGGGCGTGCGGTGGCGACTCGCCCGTCCGCACCCCTGGGATCCCTTCATTCCTCGTTCCTGGAGCCTTCTCCGCTCCTCTTCCTTCCTTCTACCTCTTGCAGGCCTGGGCCTCTGTTACTAGGCCCGCCTCCGGAGCAGAGCTCATGCAGAGCCCCTGCTCCCTGCCACTTCTGCTCAGACTTCTCTGCACTGAACTAAGATGGTGCCCACCTTTTATACTCCCTTCTCAATGCACCCAGGAACTGCTTCCTCCCTGCTCCTGCACTGCAGGGTTCCCCTTCCTCAGTGTTCCCTCCCCCCACTCCAGCCAGGGACAGGGACTGTCGTGCCCATCTCAGGGGCATATTGGTTGCCCTGCCCCACGGCAATGTGGTGTAATGCATGCAGGTGTCGGGTCCTGATCCACACTCCATCCTTATCTGAGAGTGAGATATCACACCTCTGGGTGAGGTGCAATACGTCTGTAGCAACCGAGCCCTCGGTGCTACAGTTCCATTTATCTTCAGCCTAGGTGACGTATTGTGATACAGGGCCGTGATTTTGGCTATAAAAGGGTCCCCTAGACCCCTACCCCAAGCTTTTTAAGAGAATCATATATGGCGTGCCAGGAGACTCTATGGAATGCTTTCTCAGCATCCAACGAGAGTATCTACTTACAAATTTTTAACTGCATCTAGCCCAGGAAATACTTTGTGCCTAGTAGCAGTGTCTGCTAGTCAGCGGATTATCCCGGCTGTTAAGCAAGCTACACCACCTGTAGTTTGGACACTTAATTTTTTCAAAGGAAATGCTTCGGGACCACGGGATACTTAGTGAAGAGCATCAGGAGGCACCCCAAGGCATAGGGGCTGGGACTGGCACTAGGATGCCTTGCGGTGGACAGCCGAGCTCGATCCTTATAAAAGCTTTTTAACTGCAGCAGCTTTAGTGGACGCTACTGGAGCTGGAATTACGCGGCTGCTGGCATGAGACTTGCCCTCCAATAGATCCTTGTAAATGGATTTAAAGTGTATTCATTCAAATTAGAGGGACAATTTAAATTAAAAAGCTTAGAGCTGCCTCCACCACAGGGGGGCTCTCTCGACCCACCAGCGGACAGGCACCAGTATTGGGAGAGGGGGGCTGGCCGTCAGGGTTCACCGCGGCTCTGGCACAAACCCGGCGACACGGAGGTGGCACGGGCAGGAGCGGACTGGCCGTCTCGGCTTCTCACTTTTTGGATTTTAGAAGGGCATGACATGCCTATATCTGTGTCTCCCCCTCCTTTTACTCCTCCACCTCTTTTCTTTTCGCATGACTATATGTACTTGTCACTTTTCCATGTGTTAGTTGTGTCTTCTGAGCAGTTTGTCAGCTTTTGGACACCTTTGAAGGTGTTTTCTATGTGTTTCTATGTGTTTTTGTTTGCCTGCCATTGGTTTTAACGGTGTTCGAAGGTGTTCGACGAACAGTTCGACGAACAGTTCGGCGAACACACGGGTGTTCGACGAACCGAACCGAACTCGAACACTACGGGGGTGGCTCAACACTAGTTATTAATTGACAATTCGCTTTTTGCTAAGCTAGAGAAATGTGAGTTCGCTGTACAGAGAATTAGTTTTTTGGGCTACATTATCTCCAGCGAGGGCTTTGAGATGGACCCCGTGAAAGTTCAAGCTGTGCAGGAATGGCCTAGGCCTATTGGTTTGAAATCGATACAGAGTTTTTTGGGTTTCGCCAATTATTACAGAAAATTCATTAAAAAATTTTCTATTATTGTTAAACCACTGACCGATCTCACCAGGAAAGGTGCTAATACGGTTCAGTGGACTACTGAGGTCATTGAAGTGTTTGTGTTTCTAAAGGAGAGGTTCAGCTCTGTCCCCATCCTTATGCAGCCTGATGTGACTAAGCCGTATTTGGTTGAGGTTGATGCTTCTTCTGTGGGGGTCGGTGCGGTGTTGTCTCAGGAAAACAAGGATGGAGTACATCCCTGTGCCTTTTTTTCAAAAAAATTTTCTGAGACTGAACTTAATTACGATATTGGTAATCGGGAATTGCTGGCTATTAAACTCGCATTTGAACACTGGCGTCATCTCTTGGAAGGTGCTGAATTTCCCATTCAGGTTTTCACTGATCATAAAAATCTGATCTATCTTGATGCTGCCAAGCGCTTGAATGCCCGTCAGGCTAGGTGGGCACTTTTTTTTTCGTGGTTTAATTTTTCCGTTACTTACATCCTGGGTACCAAGAATGTTAAAGCTGATGCGTTGTCTCGCAGCTTTTATCCTATGGTCGGTGCTAAGGAGGAGGAGAGCATTTTACAAGAAGGTGTTGTGATCGCTGCATTGGACTCCGTTTTGGAAGATGAGATTCGTAAAGCACAGGAGAATGCCCCATCTAACACTCCCCATGGGAGGTTGTTTGTGCCTAGGACCTTTAGGAGAGATTTGTTTGTTGAGTGTCATGAGTCTCGGTTGGCATGTCATCCAGGAATTTCTGAGACCAAGAGACTTGTGGGTCGCAGTTTTTGGTGGCCTGGATGGCAGAAGGAAGTCATTAAGTGGGTGCGTCAATGTACTGTGTGTGCTAGATCTAAGTCTTCTCATACTCCTGCTGCGGGGTTGCTTTGCCCTCTGGAGGTTCCTAGTGCACCTTGGACACATCTGGCTATGGACTTTATTACTGACCTTCCCTCCTCTGAGGGTTTCATGGTCATCTGGGTGGTCGTGGACCGTTTTAGCAAGATGTGTCACTTGGTTCCCTTCATCAAACTGCCCTGCGCTAAGACACTCGCTAAGGCCTTTGTCAAGGAAATTGTCAGACACCATGGTGTTCCTACTGGCATTGTTTCTGATAGGGGACCTCAGTTCGTGGCTCATTTTTGGTGTGCCTTTTGTGACAGGTTGGGAGTTCATTTGTCGTTTTCATCTGGATATCATCCTGAGTCTAATGGCCAGACAGAAAGGAAGAATCAGGATGTTGAGCAGTTCTTGCGTTGTTTTGTGGCAGACAATCAAGAGGGGTGGTCTGAGTTTCTGCCGCTTGCTGAATTTGCTCTTAACAATCATACATCCTCTTCTGCTGGGTGTTCGCCTTTTTTTTGTTGTTCTGGGAGACATCCGTCTTTTGGGTCATTCTCCAAATTGGTATCGGCTGTGCCTGAGGAGGAGAGTTTTTCCGGTGATTTGGAGAGAGTTTGGATGGATGTGCGTGGTACGTGGTAATCTTCAGGAGGCTAACAAAAAATCTAAGAGGTACTTTGACAGGAAACGTCAAGAGGTTTTTTTTATGGTTGGTGACATGGTTTAGTTGTCCTCAAAGAATCTGCGGTTGAGGATTCCTTCTAAAAAATTGGGTGCCAAGTTTGTAGGGCCCTTTAAGGTGCTTACATAGTTACATAGTTAGTAAAGCCGAATAAAGACTTGTGTCCATCAAGTTCGACCTGTTAGTTCTGTAATTGCTAAAGTTGATCCAGAGGAGGGCAAAAACCCCAAATGATTTGGCCAATCTTCACCTGAGGAAAAATTCCCTCCCGACTCTGAAACCAGCAGTCAGAATAAATCCCTGTATCAACCTACTATTTTATTTTATTTTTAAGTATACGCTGAAATCTGCCTGGTATCTAGAAATGCATCCAGTCCCCGCTTGAACTGGTTTAGTGAATCCGACATTACCGTCTCCTCACTCAGTGAATTCCATATTCTCACTGCTCTTACCGTAAAGAACCCCTTCCTATGCTGGTGCTGAAACCTTTTCTCTTCCAGTCTTAGTGAATGCCCTCTTGTTACCGTAATATCCCTCCTTTTGAACAAATCCCGGGCAAGGTCTCTATACTGTCCCCTAACATATTTGTACACATTTATTATGTCCCCCCTCAACCTTCTCTTTTCCAGGCTCAATAGTCCTAGTTTTGCCAACCTCTCTGGGTATTGCAGTCCCTCCATTCCCCTTATTAATTTTGTTGCCCTCCTTTGTACCTTTTCAAGCTCATTTATATCCTTTCTATATATTGGGGCTAGTGTTGAGCCACCCCCGTAGTGTTCGGGTTCGGTTCGGTTCGTCGAACACCGGGATGTTCGAGGAACTGTTCGTCGAACTGTTCGTCGAACACCTTAGAACACCGTCGAACACCGTTAAAACCAATGGCAGGCAAACAAAAACACATAGAAACACATAGAAAACACCTGCAAAGGTGTCCAAAAGCTGACAAACTGCTCAGAAGACACTCTCTTTAAAAAAGCCGGCCGGCAAATTCAGCAGCGGCATACACCGGTACCCGACAATTTAGACAAGAAGGAATAGAGCATCACACATAGATTAGATAGATAGAAACATGTCAGTCACACATATAAGAAGCACAGTGACAGTGTTGGTTACTGCACTTGTCATTTAGTGTAAAGGATTTATTAAAAAAAATATTAGTGTTTTCATGCACCGTCTCTTTAAAAAAGCCGGCCGGCAATTCAGCATCTGTACCCGACAATTTAGAACAGAAAGAATAGAGCTTCACACATAGATTAGATAGATAGAAACATGTCAGTCACATATATAATAAGTACAGTGATAGTGTTGCTTACTATACTTGTCATTTAGTGTAAAGGATTTATTTAAAAAAATAATAGTGTTTTCATGCACTGTCTCTTTAAAAAAGCCGGCCGGCAATTCAGCAGCGGTACCCGACAATTTAGAACAGAAAGATAGAGCATCACACATAGATTAGATAGATAGAAACATGTCAGTCACATATATATGAAGTACAGTGATAGTGTTGGTTACTGTACTTGTCATTTAGTATTAAAATAAAGGATTTATTATTAAAAAAATTGGCGTGGGGTTCCCCTTAATTTTAGGCTCTAGCAGAGGTTAAGCAGAGGGCTGGGGCAGATGTTTGAAGCCTGGGAAGGGGGTAATACCCACGGAGCTTCCCAGGCTACTAATATCAGCCCCCAGATGAATACATAGCCTTTACTAGCTATTAAAATGGGGGACCCCCCCAAAAAAATGACGTGGGGTCCCCCCTAATTTAATAGCTAGCAAAGGCTAGGCAGACAGCTGGGGGCTGATATTAATAGCCCAGGAAGGGAGCCATGAATATTGGCCCCCTCCCAGGCTAGAAACACCAGCCGTCAGCCGCCCCAGAAATGGCGCATTCATAGGATGCGCCAATTCTGGCACTTAGCCTCGCTCTTCCACGCTGCCCTGGTGCGGTGGCAGGGGGTAATAGGGTTGGGGTTGATGTCAGCTTATAATGCCAGCTGACATCAAGCCCAGGTTAGTAATGGAGAGGCGTCTATAAGACACCCCCATTACTAACCCCATAGTCAAAGTTAAAAAAAACACAAACACCCAGAATAAAGTCCTTTAATTGAAATAAAGACACAATCCTTTATTGTTCTAAATTAAACCATACTTACCATCACGCCCATTCCAGCTGAAGCCAACGATCTCCTGCAATAAAAGAAAAATAATAAAGCAACCTCATCCTTACCTTTCCATGGTTCCCACGACAGCTTCAGCTCTGCTACATCGAGATGACAGGCTGGACCGCAGCAGAACGCTGCCATCCAGCCTGTCATCCCGCTGACACTGAGAAGCGCAGGCTTGCTTGCGCTGCTCAGCGTCTCTCTGTGACGACATCCAGATGAGCCGAGTTCATGTCCAATGAACTCGGCTCACCTCATGCACGTCACTGACAGCGTGGGAAAATTCTCACGCTGAAGCGCTGATTGCAGGAGAATTTTCCCACGCTGTCAGTGACGTGCAGGAGGTGAGCTGAGTTCATTGGACATGAGCTCACCTCATGCACATCACTGACAGCGTGGGAGAATTCTCCTGCACTCAGCACTTCAGCGTGAGAATTTTCCCACGCTGTCAGTGACGTGCATGAGGTGAGCCGAGTTCATTGGACATGACCTCGGCTCATCTGGATGCCGTCACAGCGAGACAGTGAGGAGCGCAAGCATGCCTGCGCTTCTCAGTGTCTGCGGGATGACAGACTGGATGGCAGCGTTCTGCTGCGGTCCAGCCAGTCATCTCGATGTAGCAGAGCTGAAGCTGTCGTGGGAACCATGGAAAGGTAAGGATGAGGTTGGTTTATTATTTTTCTTTTATTGCAGGAGATCGTTGGCTTCAGCTGGAATGGGTGTGATGGTAAGTATGGTTTAATTTAGAACAATAAAGAATTGTGTCTTTATTTCAATTAAAGGACTTTATTCTGGGTGTTGTGTTTTTTTTAAATACTTTACTAGAAATTCATGGCGGTCATGTCTAATACTGGCGTGACCCCATGAATTTTGGGCTTGGGGCCAGCTGATAATACCAAGCTGGCCCTAACCCCTTTATTACCCAGTGAGCCACCGCACCAGGGCCCTGGATGAGTTGGGTACAGCGCCAGAAGATGGCGCTTCTATGAACGCGACATTTTCTGGGGCGGCTGCGGACTGCAATTTGCAGCGGGGGTGGCCCAGAAAGCTTGGGCCTCCCTGCGCTGCAGATTCCAGCCCCCAGCTGCCTAGTTGTACCTGGCTGGACACAAAAATAGGGCGAAGCCCCACGTACTTTTTTTTTAATTATTTCATGAAATTCATGAAATAATTAAGAAAAAAAGGCCTTCCCTATATTGTTGTGTCCGGCCAGGTACAAATAGGCAGCTGGTGGTTGGGGGCAGCCCGTTCCTGCCTGCTGTACCTGGCTGGACACAAATATAGTGCGAAGCCCCACTTCAATTTTTTTTAATTATTTCATGAATTTCATGAAATAATTAAGAAAAAAAGGGCTTCCCTATATTGTTGTGTCCGGCCAGGTACAAATAGGCAGCTGGTGGATGGGGGCAGCCCGTTCCTGCCTGCTGTACCTGGCTGGACACAAATATAGTGCGAAGCCCCACTTCAATTTTTTTAAATTATTTCAGGAAATTCATGAAATAATTTAAAAAAAATTGACGTGGGGCTTCGCACTATATTTGTGTCCAGCCAGGTACAGCAGGCAGGAACGGGCTGCCCCCAACCACCAGCTGCCTATTTGTACCTGGCCGACACAACAATATAGGGAAGCCCTTTTTTTCTTAATTATTTCATGAAATAATTTAAAGAAAATTGACGTGGGGCTTCGCCCTGTTTTTGTGTCCAGCCAGGTACAACTAGGCAGCTGGGGGCTGGAATCCGCAGCGCAGGGAGGCCCAAGCTTTCTGGGCCACCCCCGCTGCAAATTGCAGTCCGCAGCCACCCCGGAAAATGGCGCGTTCATAGAAGCGCCATCTTCTGGCGCTGTACCCAACTCATCCAGGGCCCTGATGCGGTGGCTCACTGGGTAATAAAGGGGTTAGGGCCAGCTTGGCATTATCAGCTGGCCCTAAGCCCGAAATTCATGGGGTCACGTCAATATTAGACATGACCACCATGAATTTCTAGTAAAGTATTTAAAAAAAACACAACACCCAGAAAAAAGTCCTTTAATTGAAATAAACACACAATTCTTTATTGTTCTAAATTAAACCATACTTACCATCACGCCCATTCCAGCTGAAGCCAACGATCTCCTGAAATAAAAGAAAAATAATAAAGCAACATCATCCTTACCTTTCCATGGTTCCCATGACAGCTTCAGCTCTGCTACATCGAGATGACAGGCTGGACCGCAGCAGAACGCTGCCATCCAGCCTGTCATCCCGCAGACACTGAGAAGCGCAGGCTTGCTTGCGCTCCACAGTGTCTCTCTGTGAGGGCATCCAGATGAGCCGAGTTAATGTCCAATGAACTCGGCTCACCTCATGCACGTCACTGACAGCGTGGGAAAATTCTCCTGCACTCAGCGCTTCAGCGTGGGAGAATTCTCACACTGAAGCGCTGAGTGCAGGAGAATTCTCCCACGCTGTCAGTGACGTGCAGGAGGTGAGCTGAGTTCATTGGACATGAGCTCACCTTATGCACGTCACTGACAGCGTGGGAAAATTCTCCTGCACTCAGCGCTTCAGCGTGGGAGAATTCTCACGCTGAAGCGCTGAGTGCAGGAGAATTCTCCCACGCTGTCAGTGACGTGCAGGAGGTGAGCTGAGTTCATTGGACATGAACTCGGCTCATCTGGATGTCGTCACAGAGAGACGCTGAGCAGCGCAAGCAAGCCTGCGCTTCTCAGTGTCTGCGGGATGAGAGGCTGGATGGCAGCGTTCTGCTGCGGTCCAGCCTGTCATCTCGATGTAGCAGAGCTGAAGCTGTCGTGGGAACCATGGAAAGGTAAGGATGAGGTTGCTTTATTATTTTTCTTTTATTGCAGGAGATCGTTGGCTTCAGCTGGAATGGGCGTGACGATAAGTATGGTTTAATTTAGAACAATAAAGGATTGTGTCTTTATTTCAATTAAAGGACTTTATTCTGGGTGTTTGTGTTTTTTTTAACTTTGACTATGGGGTTAGTAATGGGGGTGTCTTATAGACGCCTCTCCATTACTAACCTGGGCTTGATGTCAGCTGGCATTATAAGCTGACATCAACCCCAACCCTATTACCCCCTGCCACCGCACCAGGGCAGCGTGGAAGAGCGAGGCTAAGTGCCAGAATTGGCGCATCCTATGAATGCGCCATTTCTGGGGCGGCTGACGGCTGGTGTTTCTAGCCTGGGAGTGGGCCAATATTCATGGCTCCCTTCCTGGGCTATTAATATCAGCCCCCAGCTGTCTGCCTAGCCTTTGCTAGCTATTAAATTAGGGGGGACCCCACGTCATTTTTTTGGGGGGGTCCCCCATTTTAATAGCTAGTAAAGGCTATGTATTCAGCTGGGGGCTGATATTAGTAGCCTGGGAAGCTCCGTGGGTATTACCCCCTTCCCAGGCTTCAAACATCTGCCCCAGCCGTCTGCTTAACCTCCGCTAGAGCCTAAAATTAAGGGGAACCCCACGCCAATTTTTTTAATAATAAATCCTTTATTTTAATACTAAATGACAAGTACAGTAACCAACACTATCACTGTACTTCATATATATGTGACTGACATGTTTCTATCTATCTAATCTATGTGTGAAGCTCTATTCTGTCTGTTATAAATTGTCGGGTACCGCTGCTGAATTGCCGGCCGGCTTTTTTAAAGAGACGGTGCATGAAAACACTATTATTTTTTTTGATAAATCCTTTACGCTAAATGACAAGTACAGTAAGCAGCACTTTCACTGTACTTCGTATATATGTGGCTGACATGTTTATATCTATCTAATCTATGTGTGAAGCTCTATTCTTTCGGTTCTAAATTGTCGGGTACAGGTGTATGCCGCTGCTGAATTGCCGGCTTTTCATGTTTCACTGTTGGCACTGTTCCCATCGATTTGGGCAATCACTGTAATGCCACAACCACCATGTCTGTGGCATTACAGTGAGTGGCAGACAATCCCTGCATGATTGGTGCTCTAAATAGCGCCAGACATGCAGGACACGCTTTTGGTGCACGAACAGTTATCGAACATAACCTCGAACAGCCGAATTTTTTGCAAATCGTTCGGGTTCGTCGAACAACTCGAACACCGCCCAAAACAGCTCGAATTTGAGATTGGCGAACAGTTCTAGTCGAACACCGCTCATCTCTAATTGGGGCCCATAACTGAGCACAGTATTCCAAGTGTGGTCTGACCAGTGCTTTGTACAGTGGAAGAACAATGTTCTCATCCTTTGCAGCTATACCTCTTCTGATACATCCCATTACCCTGTTTGCCCTTACAGCAGCGGCCTGACTTTGGGCACTCCAATTTAGATTGCTATCAATCAAGATGCCCAAGTCCTTCTCCATCTCTGAATTCCCCAATGATTTCCCATTCAGTGAGTACTGGTGACTTCCATTTTTCCTTCCCATATGTATGACCTTACATTTCTCCTCGTTAAACCTCATTTGCCATTTAATGCTCCACCTACCCAGCTTATCCAAATCCCTCTGTAGGTCTTCACTATCCTCTTTTGTATTAATTGTTTTACATAACTTTGTGTCATCTGCAAATATTGATATTTTACTATTTATCCCGTTGACTATGTCGTTAATAAAGATATTAAATAACATTGGGCCTAGTACAGACCCCTGTGGTACCCCACTAGTGACACTTACCCAATCTGAGTATATTCCATTTATAACCACCCTCTGCCTTCTATCCTTTAGCCAGTTAGCTACCCACTTGCAGACATTTTCCCCCAGCCCCATCATTCTCATTTTGTATACCAACCTATTATGTGGCACGCTATCGAACGCTTTTGAGAAGTCGAGATACACGACATCCACTGGTTCCCCCTGATCTACTCGAGAGCTAACCTCCTCGTAGAAGTCAATCAGGTTTGTTTGGCAGGAGCGATTCCTCATGAATCCATGTTGGTTCGGGGTTAATAGATTATTAGCATCCAGATGCTCCATGATTGCCTCATTAATAAAGCCTTCAAAAATTTTGCCCACAACGGACGTCAGACTCACCGGCCGATAGTTTCCGGTGTTACTTTTTGCTCCCTTTTTGAATATTGGCACTACATTCGCCTGTCGCCAATCAAGTGGTACAGACCCAGTCTCAACAGAGTCCTTAAATATAAGATATAACGGTCTGTCTATCACATTACTTAGTTCCCTTAGTACCCGTGGGTGTATGCCATCAGGTCCTGGTGATTTGTTTATTTTAATGTTACTGAGGCGTTTCTGTACCCCAGCTTGGGTTAGATTTGTCATACTTAGTGGAGGATTAAGTTTGTCACTTCTCATTTCGCCTGTTAGTTCTTTTTCCTTTGTGAAAGTTGACGAAAAAAATTTATTTAATAGATTAGCTTTATCCTCATCTTTCTCTATGATTTTGCCTTCATCACTTTTTATCGGTCCAATATTATTCGATTTAATCCTTTTACTATTTATATACGTAAAGAACAGTTTGGGATTTGATCTACTTTCCCTAGCAATACGTCTCTCTGTTTCCTCCTTCGCTATTTTTATTTGTTTTTTACAGGTTCTCGTTTTTTCCTTGTAACACATTAGTGCCTCCTTGCTGTTTTCCTGTTTTAATCTCTTGAATGCCTCTTTTTTGCTATTTAACGCCCCTTTTACGTTCTTATTCAACCATATTGGTTTCCTCTTATTTCTGGCCCTTTTATTCCCATACGGTATATACCTCTCGCACTGAGTATTCAGAATTCTTTTGAAGGTTTCCCATTTACTATTCGTATTTCCTTGATTAAGAACTTTGTCCCAGTCTATAAGTTGAAGGTTTTCTTTCAGCTGATCAAACTTCGCCCTCCTAAAGTTTAATGTTTTAGTTGTTCCCTTATTGATAACCCTACTGAAGGGCATTTTGAAATTGATAATATTATGATCGCTATTACCTAGGTGCCCCCCTATCTGTACCTCAGTTATTCTATCAGGCCTATTAGTCAATATTAAGTCCAACACTGCCTTCCCTCTCGTTGGTTCCTGCACTAGTTGGGAAAGATAATTTTCCTTGATATTTGTCAAGAACCTTTTTCCTTTCTGCGATCTACAGGTTTCTGTTTCCCAGTCAATATCCGGGTAGTTGAAGTCCCCCATTACAATCACCTCATTATGTTTTGCTACTTTGTCTATTTGTCCTAATAGCAGTTTCTCATTCTCCTCTGTTACATTGGGTGGCTTATAGCAGACCCCAGTAATATTTTATTATTATTTTTTGCCCCCTCTATCTCTACCCACATGGACTCGACCCCCTCTTCTCCCTCTCCTATATCTTCCCTTAGTCTGGGCTTTAGACGTGACTTTACATATAAGCAGACTCCTCCGCCCTTCCCCTGTTTCCGGTCCCTTCTAAATAAACTATAATCTGTTAAATTTACCGCCCAGTCGTAGCTATCGTCTAGCCAAGTCTCTGTTATACCTACGATGTCATACCTCTCCTTCGATATAAGCGCCCGCAGCTCATCCGCCTTATTGGTCAGGCTTCTTGCGTTGGTCAGCATGCAAGATAAAACTTTGGGGTTATTTAGCATCCTATTCTTCTCTAACGATCTAACTGTACTATCCCCACCCCCCTCTCCACCCTCATTATATTCACTTCTCCCCTTCCCCCTTGCTTGCCTCACATCCCACCTATTTCCTTGGTTCCCCCCCCGTCTCTAGTTTAAAAACTCCTCCAACCTATTAGCCATCTTCTTCCCCAGCACCGCTGCACCCTCCCCATTGAGGTGCAGCCCGTCCCTACGGTAGAGCCTGTAGCCGACAGCGAAGTCGGCCCAGTTCTCCATGAACCCAAACCCTTCTGCCTTGCACCAACTCTTTAGCCACTTATTCACCTCCCTAACCTCCCGTTGGCGCTCCTGTGTGGCTCGCGGGATTGGTAGTATTTCTGAGAAAACTACCTTGGAGGTCCTTGCCCTAAGCTTCCTACCTAGATCCCTGAAATCATTTTTAAGGACCCTCCATCTACCACTCACTTTGTCATTGGTGCCAATGTGGACCATGACCGCTGGGTCTTCGCCAGCCCCACCCAGTAACCTGTCAACCCGATCCGCGATGTGCCGGACTCGAGCGCCAGGGAGGCAGCACACCGTTCGGCGATCCCGGTCTTTGTGACAGATTGCCCTGTCTGTCCCCCTAATAATAGAGTCACCCACTACCAGGACCTGTCTAGCCTGCCCTACACTTCCCCCCTCCCCCTCATTACTGGAGCATACACTCCCCCGGCGGTCAGAGGATCTGTCGTGCTCCAATAATGCCGGTTCTGAACCAGCCTTCCTATACTTCTTCCCTCTATCCCTTCTAACTGTTACCCAGCTCCCTGCCTGTTCAGCCTGCGCTTCCCCACTAAGCTCCACCCTCAGTGTTGACCCATTGAGTGTCTGCTCTGTGAGCAGCAAACTCCGTTCCATGTTGTCGATGCTCCTCAGTACCGCTATCTGAGCACTTAGATCCAGGATTTGGGCTTCCAAGTGCACGATATGCTCACATCTCTCGCAGCAGTATGGATCCCTGAGCGGGATGCATACATTGCGCAAGATGTACACTGCACGGCTCCGCCCAACATGGACGTCATTCTAAATATGGGGATACAGTCAGTATATATGTACAAGTACAAAACACAATTATTTATATATAGGTGTATGGACGGGGATCAATTAGGGATGTGCAAGTGTATCGATTAGATATCGGCGCGGGATCAGTTAAGTATGGACGGGGGATCAATTAAGTATCAATTAAGTATGGACGGGGGATCAGCTGAGTGGGTCAGGTGGATTAATTAAGTGTGGACGGTGTGTCAATTAACTATGGACTGGGATCAATAAGTATGGACTGGGGAAATAATTAATTGTGGACTAGGGATTCAATCAATTAATTATGGACAGGGGGTTTAATTAAATAGGATGGGGGGTAAAGCAAATAAATAGGTATGGACGGTGGGTCAATTAACTAAGGACTGGGGATCAATAAGTATCAATAATATCAATAAATATGGAATGGGGAAATAATTAATTGTGGTCTGGGGAATCAATCAATTAATTATGGACAGGGGTTAATTAAATATGGTGGGGGATAAGGCAAATAGATAGGGACTGGGGATGAGTAAAAGTGGACAAGGAGAATCTACTAAATAGGACAAGGGGGATCAATCAATTATGGGCTGGGGGGGTCAATCATTTAAATGTGGTTCAGGTAGTTAACCAATCTGCTGTTAGGTTGGAGGTTCCTACCTCCTGGAAGATTAATCCGGTGTTTCATGTTTCTCTATTGAAAAAAGCTGATGTATCAGATAGAGACGCCACTGCCACTGTTCCTCCGGTGGTGGAGGATGGGGAATATGAAATTTCCCGCATGCTTAATTCTAGACGGTATAGGGGGAGTTTGCAGTATCTCGTCGCTTGGAAGGGTTTCGGTCCCGAGGATAACTCATGGGTGAGGGCGGATGATGTTTCTGCTTCCAGACTTGTCAGAGCGTTTCACAAGAGGTTTCCTGATAAGCCGGGGCCTAGGGGATCCGGAGGATCCTCATAGAAGAGGGGGGACTGTTAGAACTCTCCTGTTAGGTTTTTTCTATTTTGCTGGTCACATGACCTTTTTTGCCTATTTAATCCTGCTCCGCTCTTCTGGCCTTGCTGGACTTCATTGTAATTTCTACTCTTAAGCAAGCCAGGTGCTTTGTAACCTTTCTCAGTCAGTTTAGCTAGGTCTTTTGACCTCTATGTTCTATGTTGTTTGTTTGTCTTTTTGCTGCTACAATTTCTGCTAGGAGGTGTCCATCTTTCTCCCAGTCCCTAGTTCTTATAGGGATCCCTCCCTCACATCTATAGGTCTTCGTTCAGACTAGCTGAGGACTTTAGCGCGTCTGATCGCAGGATCAGGTTCCCCGTTACATCGTAGGGATCTAGCTTAGTTCTATTGTAGAGACAGATCTCCTGTCTTTCCTTAGTGCTTGTAGCCTATCATAACAGCAGCGTTACTGGAGTATCAAATAGCACAAGGTGTGCGATACTCAGGGACATGGCCAAGGTAAGGAAGGCTGAATAACGACCACCTTTGAACAAGAAACATAAGATAAAACGTCAAGAATGGGCCAAGAAATATCTTAAGACTGATTTTTCAAAGGTTTTATGGACTGATGAAATGAGAGTGACTCTTGATGGGCAAGAGGCTGGATCAGTAAAGGGCAGAGAGCTCCACTCTGACTCAGATGCCAGCAAGGTGGAGGTGGGGTACTGGTATCGGCTGGTATCATCAAAGATGAACTTGTGGGACCTTTTTGCTTTGAGGATGGAGTGAAGCTCAACTCCTAGACCTACTGCCAGTTTCTGGAAGACAACTTCTTCAAGCAGTGGTACAGGAAGAAGTCGGTATCATTCAAGAAAAACAAGATTTTCATGCAGGACAATGCTCCATCACATGCATCCAACTACTCCACAGCGTGGCGGCCATTAAAGGTCTAAAAGAAGAAAAAATAATGACATGGCCCCCTTGTTCACCTGATTTGAACCCCAAAGAGAACCTGTGGTCCATCATAAAATGTGAGATCTACAGGGAGGTAAAACAGTACACCTCTTGGAACAGTGTCTGGGAGGCTGTGGTGGCTGCTGCACGCAATGTTGATCGAAAACAGTTCAAGCAACTGACAGAATCTATGGATGGAAGACTGCTGAGTGTCATCATAAAGAAAGGTGGCTATATTGATCACTATTTTTTTTGTTTTTTGTTTTTGCATGTCAAAAATGTTTATTTCTAAATTTTGTGCACTGATATTGGTTTACCTGGTGAAGTCTTTTGGGTTGATTGAGAACATAGTTGTTGATCAATAATAAAAATAATCCTCTAAAATACAACTTGCCTAATAATTCTGCACACAGTGTAATGTGAGATCAATGCAGCACACTAAAAACTACACTATCGCCTAGTCTGCACAACCTGCAATTTGGGTTCAGAAGTCCTTGGAGTTCCATGGCTTGTTCATCTTGATGAAAGTTAGGCGATCTACACTTTCAGGGGGCAGTCGGATGCACTTATCCATCAGGACACCACCCGCAGTGCTGAAGATACGTTCTGAGAGAACTCTGGCTGCCAGGCATGATAAAACCTCCAAGGTGTGACAGGCGACCACAGGCCACTCTTCCATTTTAGAAGACCAAAATGTAAAAGGGTCCAAACCCTCCCTGATGGCATTGATATTGGGCTCGAGATACTCCTGCACCATGCTCTTCAGTCATTCACCACGTGTCAGACTTGTACTTGGTGCACAGACTGGTCTAAAAAATGTGTGAAACGACTCACAGAAATTGCTTCTGCCACTTACGCTGTTGCTGCTGCTAATGTTTTTGCATTGACGAATTGACGTTACCAGGGCTGGAAGTCTACAACTGTGATGCACACTGTGTGCCAAACTGCTGTCTTGGAGAAAAATACTCTTAAGATTGTGTACAAGCATTTTTTGATACTCGAGCAAGCGCACGTCCCTTTCCAGGGGAAAAAGCATCTGTCAAAATTTACTCTTGTACCATAGATCTAGCAGAGCGGCAACCCAGTAGTCAGCACTATTTAGAACCCTAAAAATACGGGGATCATGTTTCAGATAGTACAGCAAGAAGGCGCTCATGTGTCAGGCTCTTCCATTTGTTCCTCGGCTCCTGCACATTCACTAAAAATTTGGTTGGTAACATGAAGCCCCCTTGATTGCTGTAATCCACTCTCCCTTGGCGCCCACGACGACAGTCTGAAACTTAGGGATATTGTTATCCCTTCCGCATCCTCCTCTGCATCCTCCTCTTCCTCTGGGACCACCACCTCATCCTGCAGACTATTCAAAGTGTGCTCCAGCATGTAGATGACTGGAATAGTGATTCTGATGATGGCATCATCAGCGCTGACCATCTTATTAGCCATTTCGAAACAGTGCAGAAGGGTACAGAGGTCCTTAATCTGTGCCCATTCCCCAAACATGATTTGCACGACGTCCGTACTGCATTGTCACAGGCTATGCAAAATAAGATACTGCATCAGGCAGGGCAGGCCAGGACCTCCAAGGCAAAGAGAGCCAGTTCATTCCACTTATCCAGCTTGGATACCCAATTTCATAAGGCACAGAGGAATCAAGTAGGATGTTGGTACGGTCGGCAAGGTACTCCGTTAGCATCTTCCCCAACTTTGCACTCCTTGTAAGAGTACCCCGCGCCTCAGGGCTTGTGCGATGGGAGAGGCAGAGAAAATTCTCCCAGAACTTTTGAAAGTGTTCCCCTGCCTCTGCTGAATTGAAGTTGCGTCTGTCTCGCCGGTACTCCTTGGTTGTCCAATGAACTGTGACCTCTGCCGTCAGTGACTCGCCCCCTGGGCGGTGGGGTACCCGGTGCCGGGCCAGTAGATGCTGGGGGTGATGTCATAGAAGCGGTGACCCGGTCCGTGACCCAGGGCGGTCAGTAAAAAGGGGGATATTTATAGGGGATTTGGAAAGTTCGTGACGCCACCTGTGGATTGCGGCTAAAGGGTGCCGCCGCTGCGGAGCAGTCCTCTGGAGCTGGTGTTATGGCAGCAGAGATGGTATGGCTCTCCACAGGTAGAGCTAGCTCCAGGGCAGTGTAGGTAGTTGTTGGGTAGTTTTTACTCACAGTTCTTATGACAGTTCCGCTGGTGCACTGTACGGGTGCCAGCCTCCCACGTCGCGCTGCATTCACCAGGCAGGGGTTCAGCACTTCCTCAGGCAGATTAGGAGTACCTGACAGAACCCCACTTTCTTGTGTTCCTAGCTAGACCGTCTTCACGCTGGGTCTTTCTCCCTCCTGCCCTGCGCTTCCCACTTTCAATCCCGCTCGGGTGCTCTGAAGTCCCTCCTGTCTTGTCGGAGTTCCCAGACCTGCTTGACCCTCACGGGGATTAGAATGAGGCTTCAGCAACTGACTATGTAAGCCAGAAGCCTCCAGTTTTCCCAGCCGAGACTTGGAGTAACACGGCTGGCCCAGGGGCCAGTCCCCTTCTTGCAGCCTACGATCCCTCTGTCTTCTGACTGATTCGGGGCGTACGGGTGCCGTCTCGCACTCGCCGCACCCCCTAGGATCCCTTCTGTAGATCGGAACCTACTCCTCTGCTCCTCTCCTGGGCCTCTAGGACTGGGCCCTGCTTGTGGAGCAGAGCTCCTAAAGAGACTCTGCTCCCAGACTGTTCTCCACTTACTAGCCTGACTGATCTGCCACCCTAAGATGGCCTCCCTTTTTATATCTCACTCTATAGTGCTCCCCTTAACTGCTTCCTCCACCCACACCCACTACTGGTTCCTCCTACCTCTGGGTTCCCCCCACTCCAGCCAGGGACAGGGCTCAGCAGCTGCGCACATGCATGTTGCCCTTCCAGCCGGCCTAGAGCAGTGTAGTGTTGAATGTGTGTGTTAGGGTTCCAGGCAGCACTCCCTCCTTACCTGGGAGAAGGGGATACAACACCTCTGGTTGAGGTGCAGTACCTCTGTGGCGACTGAACCCTCAGGGGCGCCTCATCAGAGTTTTCAGATGGGAATTTTTTTAATAGTTCCGCAACAAGGGTCTTCTGAAACGGCCCCATTTTTGTAGTCCTGTCCACCTCAGGAATAAGAGATATAAAGTTCCCCTTGTAGCGTCGGTCTACAAGTGTCACAAACCAGTAATGACTGTCACCCAAAATTTTGAGAACACGAGGGTCATGGGAAAGGCAGTGTAACATAAACTCAGCCATCCTTGCCTGACTGCACAGGCAAGATTTCCGTGACCTCACCAAGAGGATGACTGACCATGCATTCCATCAGTTTGTGGAATGCTTCCGTCTTCACAAGCCTAAAAAGCAACATTTTGAGTGAAAGCAGTCATGAAATGTGGGAATTTAGTAGTGTGGCCTGTGGGGCGCTGGCTGCGTATTTGCGCTTGTGTTCAAAGGACTGGGGTATGGACAACTGAACGCTGCGCTGGGACAAGGAAATGGATGTGCTTCCTGATGCTGCTATTTGAGAATGTGCAACGACAGGTGCAGGGCAGGAGGCATCTTCACATGCACCATGGACAGGGGATTGGCTTGAACAACAGCGGAAGAAGCAATGGCACCACTCGCAGACACTGTTCCTCGACCCTGGAGTTCGGCCCACAAAGTCGGGTGCTTTGTTGCCATGTGCCTGATTATGCTGATGGTGGTCAGGCTGCTAGTTTTGCCACCCCTGCTGATGCTGACCTGGCAGGTGGTGCAAATGGCCTTTTTGGGGTTATCGGCAGAGTCTTTAAAAAACAACCATACTCGGAAGTTGTATTGGCAACTTCCTTCGTGTTGGTGTTACGGGGAACGGTTGCCTGCCTTCTGTCTGCGGCCACCACACTGCTTATTCCTGCCTTTTGGGGTGCTCTGCCTCCCTCCCCCTGTGTGCTGCTACTATATCATCCACCACCTCGTCTTCCACTTCCGCACCCTGGTCCTCCTCCTGACTTTCTGGCAATTGTGTCTCATCATTGTCCACCTCTTGTGACACTTTCCCACCATCACCTTTGTGTGACCGTGGCTGCTCAAATATTTGGGCATCGCTACATGCGATCTCCTCTTGCCCCTCTTCAAGTGGACCGGACGAGAGACCCGAATCTATAAATGGAAAAGTGAACAGCTCTTTAGAGTGTCCAAGTGTGGGATGAGTTGTCTCCAGGCAATCAGCATGGTGGGAGGAAGGAGGATCAGGGTGAGGAATATGCGGTCCAGACTCACGGCTACTGAGACTTGACCGTGTGGAAGACAGGGTGGTGGTGGTGGTGGCTAAGTGACTGGAAGCATTATGCGCTATCCAACCAACAACCTTTTGACACTGCTCTGGGTTCAATAGTGGTGTGATGTGGTCCCCTAGGAATTGGGACAGGTAGGTCGGGCGAGAAGATGTGGGTGTTTGTTTTGGCACAATTTCAGCTTGCCCACAGTCTCGGCCTCGGCATGCACTATCACCATCACGTCCAGTTCCTTGTCCTGTGCCACGCGCCTTGCCCATTTTAAATGGAGGACAATATCTACCACGCTCACTACAAATGGCTGAATTTGGAGTGAAGTTATATGTAATCCGTGTGATGGAGAAAACACAGTTTTAAATACCTGGCCTGTAGGTAACTATTTTGAACACCAAACCGGTGTCAAAAACTGAAAAAAAAATTGAATGGAGGCCAAAAATGGCAGTATTTTCAGCGCAATTATATGTGATCCGTGTGATGGACAAACCACAGTTTTAAATAGCTGGATTTTTAGCGCTGTAATATGGAAAGGACCTGGCTGTATTCTGCAGTGCCAACAAGCAAATGGCGCAGAAAAACAGTGTTCTCTGGATTGCTTTTTAAGCAAACAATGAGGATTAAGATCCAAAAAAAATTATTCCTGGCCTCTGAGACCTGGGCCTTTGTCTAGAAATAGCAGCAGAAGGCTGAACTGGAATGGAGCCTCTTGTGCTATATGCACTGCAGTCTGCTATATACATTGCCTGCCTATATACACTGCCTGCCTGATATCTCTGCAGATGGATTACTGAGATGCTCAGGCGGGTACATCACTAGTGAACAGCTCTGCAGACTACAGTCAGTTGGGTGGTTGTGATGGGGAGGCAAACAAGGTTAATTGGGGTGCCACCTCTGAGGACTGTACTGTGTGTGATGTTGAGGTGGAGGAAGAGGAGAAGCGGTCACTTCATGCAGCGCTTGCCATCAACTGCAGCATATGCACTTTCTGGTCTTCATCTACAAGCCGTACCGCTGTGTGGCTGCCAAAGAAAGGGAGTTGAGTAGTCTGTCCAGGAACAGAAGTTATCAGTTGTCTTTGAATAGGACGTGACAGTGTTTGTTCAGTAGAGTTTTCACTAACATTACCACCAACCTCACGTACACCATGAACACCAAGCCTATTCGCCCTTCCACCACCTCAGTTTTTCCCACTCATGTTGGATGTACCCTTCCCCTCTTTTAAACAGCTGTTTAATAAACCTAGGCCCAGACCTGTGAGTCACCTGTCACTAAATTACCAATCAGTATTTATTTACTCAGATAGTGTGGCTGGAGCACGCTATAAGCAACAAATATTGAGATTTTCGAACCCTTGATGGAGCATAATATCAGCACAAAGGAATTAAAAGCTCAAATGTGGCCTGGTTCCTGTAGCACGGTAGTACCAGACAAAAAATTTGATTTTCTAATGTGAACTCTTGGATGGAGTAGAATATCAGAACAAAACAATTAAAAGCTCAAATGCTGCCTGGTTTATGTAGCACAGTAGTACCAGACACAAATTGAGATTTTCTAATGTGGACCCATGGATGGAGCAGAATATCAGCACAAAAGAATTAAAAGCTCAGGTGTAGACTGTTTTATGTAGCACTTTAGTACCAGACAAAAATTTAGATTTTCTAATGTGAACTCCCGGATGGAGCAGAATATCAGCACTAAAGAATTAAAAGCTGAAATGTGGTCTGGTTTATGTAGCATGGTAGTGCCAGAAAAAAAATTGTGATTTTCTAATGTGGAATGCTGGATTGAGCAGAATATCAGCACAAAAAAAATGAAAAGCTCAAATGTGGCCTGGTTTCTGTAGCACAGTAGTAGCAGAAAAAATTGAGATTTTCTAATGTGAACTCTTGGATGGAGCAGAATATCAGCACAAAAGAATTAAAAGCTCAAATGTGGCTTAATTTTTATAGCACAGTATTTGCAGAAAAAAATGAGATTTTCTAATGTGAACGGATGGAGCAAAATATCAGCATAAATGGATGAAAAGCCCAAATGTGGCCTGGTTTCTGTAGCACAGAAGAAGCAGAAAAAAATGTAGATTTTCTAATGTGAACTCCTGCCTGGCCAAAAAAATTACCAGCAACAAATCAAATGTGGCCTTGTTTCAGGACCATGGTATTAGCAGAAAGAATTTAGAGTTTCAAAGGTGTACTCCTGCATGGAGCAGAATATCAGCACAACAGAGTTACATACTGAAATGTGGCCTTCGTGTCTCTGGACTACACTATTAGCAAAAACAATTGATCTGCTGGAATATCTTTTTCCAGGACGTCCTACTGAGCACCATGGAGGATGTCCTTCTTATCCTTTCAGGGACAGGAAACACAAAAAGGTTAAAAACCTTCCCCTCCCTCCACCCCTCAGTGTTTTTCCTGTCACAGCTAAGTGCATGGTGTAATGTCGATTGGAAGGTCTAGGCCTCTGGGCTGATGCTAGCCTCATGCCTTATGCCGAAGCTGGGCCTAGAGACTCATATTCTGAGGTTTGATTTCAGATACGCAGCTAGGCCTCACCTAAGAACCTCATTTCTGCCCATAGTAAAACAGAGAGCGATGAGAGACAGGATATGTCAGTTCTCAAGGGATCATTGCTCAATCAGGAGTGCAATGAGAATTCTCAGTTTAAATGACGGCCTGCATACCTTGTGTAAGATGGAGTCAGTTTCATTCAAGAGAACTTCAGAAAGCTGTCTTGTCAGTTTATGACAGAAAGCAGATATCCCTAGACAAGGTAATGTCTCTGTCTCGAACAGTAAGTAAGTCATTGATTTGGTGGACGGTTCCAGAAAACCTTCAGGTGGGGGTAGATTGGATCCCTTCCCCCTTCATCACCATCAACGTGAGTCAGTCAGGTTTGGGTGGCCACATAGAAGGAAGTTTTTTTCAGGGTATTTGGTCTCTGGAGGTTCGTTCCAGGTCGTCAAACTTCTAGAACTTTGCGCCGTATGGGAAGTCCTTCAGCGCAATCGTTTTCTTGTACACAACAAACATATAAAGGTTCTGTCGGACGATACAACGACAGTATCCTTTCTGTGCCACCAAGGAAGGCCAAGACATGCAATGCTCCAGGGCCTTGCTTCAAAAATATTCATCTAGATAGAGAAGATGGCCTGCCTTATCAATCTCGGCAGTTCACCTGAAAGGGGCTCAGAATCAGATAGCAGAATTCCTAAGCATACGAGAGATTTTACACACGGAATGGGAACTAAATAGGGAAATATTCCGCAGATTTTGTCGCCGTTGGGGTGTCCCGCAGATAGACCTTCTTGCGACTAGGAAGAACGCAAAGGCCAAAAAATTATTTTACCTAAATCCCAGGGACAACCCGGTGGGAATCAATGTGCTATCCCAAGTATGGTCCGAGGACCTTTCGTATGCGTTCCCTCCACTACCCTTGTTTCCAAGGGTTCTAAGAAGGGTTCAGGAAATAAATCTGAAAATAATCCTGATAGCTCCCTTATGGCCAAAGAGGAGCTGGTTTCCTCTTTTTGCCAGGATGGCCCTGGAAGAACACGTATTGCTTCCCTTAAGGAAGGATCTCTTTACAAGCGGGGTTCAACAAAGGATTAAGACCGAGTACACTGAGAGTCCAGATTTCAGCCCTAATTGCGTTTTTTGACACCCACTTAGCCTCTCATCCCAGGATAGCTAGGTTTTCTAGGACGGTTCAGAGACTAAAACCTTAGGTAAAAAAATCCATCCCTCCTTGGGATCTTAATCTACTTTTTAACGGCCTATGCAAACACCCATATGAGCCAGCCAGTGAAATAAACATCAGCAGGCTTACCTTTAAAATAGCTTTCTTGGTGATTTTCAGCACCGCTAAGAGAGTGGGGGAGTTACAGGCATTATCCATTGAATATCATATTTATAGATCTATGAGGACTGAATAGTGCTTAGGTTCGACCCAGCCTTTCTACCTAAGGTAGTGTCTACAAGAAGCAGAAGTCAGGAAATTGTGCTGCAATCATTCTGTCAGGGCCCTAAAAATCAGAAAGAACGTTTTTTTCCATTTCTTGGATGTCAGGCAGTCAGTCATCGATTATCTAAGGGTTACAGGGGTATGGAGGCGGGATCACAACCTATTTATCCAGTATGGAGGTAAAAATAAAGGGAAAAAAGCATCTAAGAAAACAATCGCGAGATGGGTTAGGTCCACGATAGGTCTTGCTTACACAGCAGAGGGAAAAAAAACCTTGAAAGTGTTGAAAGCCCATTCAACTCGATCATTCTCCACATCATGGGCAGAGAAGGCGGGCACTCGGTAGAACAAATATGCACTGTGGCAAAATGGTCAAGTTAGAGTACATTTTCCAAACACTATAAACTAGATGTACTAGCAGGGCAAAGAATGGTGTTTGGTAGGAAAGTTCTCCATGCGGTAATCCCAACCTAGGGAAATACTTTGGTATTCTCCATGGTGCAGTCAGGGGGATGTCCAGGAAAGCGGTAATTAGACTTACCGGTAATTGTATTTCCAAGAGTCCATCCTGACAGCACAGTTAATTTCCCTCCCTTGATTATTCCTGTACAATGTGAAGTAACATTGGTATGTAAAGATTAATACATTTGTTGCATCCATCCTGATGTGGTACTTAGAAAGACACTGAGGAGTGGAGGGAGGGGAGGGCATTTAACCTCTCGGTGTTTCCTGTCCCTGAAATGATAAGTAGGACTTCCTCCATGGTGTTGTCAGGATGGAATCCTGGAAATACAATTACTGGTAAGTCTAATTACCGCTTTCACAGCCACACAGGATCCTATATTTCTAAACTAGCTGAATGACAAGCAAATGCCTAGCAAACTATCTCACTATCCAGTAGCAGCAGCAGGAGCAGCCTCTCTGCGCTGTTGCACTAACAAAATGGCGCTAAAACAATATATCCACTCTTTATATGGAGTGGGACATGTGACGTCAGCAATCAATGACCCAAGCCCTTGTGTCTGGACATTGTGAATGGTTCCTGCTCCCTGATTGGCTGGCGGAATCTCAACACATTAAGTTAAAAAAAAAGAAAAAAAATTAAGATTAACAGTCTGCCGCTCCTCTGACCTCTCTCCACCCCCTGCCCTCATCAAACACATCCCCCCACTCATCAAACAGTACCACTATCCTAGCCAAAGTCCTAAAAAAAATACTAGTGGAAACGTGAACATTTACCGCACTTTTGCCAAATTTTGCCGATTTTGAGTAAAAACGCTCAGGGGTACGAACACGAATCTGAATGTGCAATGTTCGTTCCTAATTTGAGATTGGCAAACGTTTTCCGAACAAGTTTGCTCATCTCTACTATACTTTTATTTTTTTTTTCTACAAAAAAATCGGACATCACATTTACTGCGACATTCGCTACTCTACCTTTAGCAATAAAAAGAAAAAGTCCCTTGTGGCGCAGACTCTGATCAGGAGCGATACTGATCAGAGTGCTGCAGCCATGGGAAGAGCATGAATGATCAGTGCAGGATGCAGCACACATGTAAAAGGCGCAAAAAAAAAGAGTGTGCCAAAAATACAATTGGGGATTGGGGGTGGGGGATGAGGGGAGCTGGAACAGAGATTAGGGAACTGTTGCTATTGTGATTACAGATTGGTCACACAAACACCCCAGAGCACAGCACAGGAGACAAGGAGGATTGCAGGAGACAAATCTCAGGAGAATCTCACTGACCACTAGAGATGAGCGTTGTTCTACTCGAACTGTTCGCCAATCTCAAATTCGAGCTGTTTTGGGCGGTGTTCGAGCCGTTCGGCGAACACGAACGATTTGAGAAAAATTCGGCTGTTCGAGGTTATGTTCGATAACTGTTCGTGCACCAAAATCATAACTGGATTTTTTCTCAGTAATGATGAAAATTAATGTTAATACGCAGTTTGAGTGTACAGCGGGGTGGGGGGAGGGGCAGGGGATGGATCTCTGCAGGAATAATGAAGATCTCCATTTTTTTTTCTCTTTCCCGCATTTGCAGTGGGGAGGTGCAGTCTGTCAGCCTATCAGCAGCGCACACACGGAGCGAACTGCTCTTTTTCACACAAGCAAGGGCATGTGTCATTGGCAGTGTATGTCACATGTCCTTGCCCTATAAGACCAAGCCATTTTCCCCGTCGCCACCATTTTCTCACTGCTGCAGCTGCGTGTTAGACGGCACCGCTGTTGCTGTGTGCGCTATACCTTGTTAATTTCAAGCCAATTTTCGCACAAATCTACAGATAGCTTGGGAGTAGGGAATAGTTGTGATTGCAGTCCTTTTAAGGACTAGGTTACAGCATTTCCTACGACTTTTATCAGGCAGGTCTGTGCTCTTAAATAGATAGATTGTGGGAGTAAAGACTAATTGTAATTGCAGTCCTTTTCAGGACTAGGTTACATCAGTTCCTATCAGTTTTTGCCAGGCAGGTCTGTGCCAGTGCTGTGCAAGTTTTTTTCACAGCATTTAGCTGAATCTAGCAAAGCTAATCCTTTTTGGCTTATTGCAGAGTGTGTTAGTCAGTAGAGTAGCCTATCTGTGTTGCAAGATATACCACCTGTGTATAGAATACCAATTTTTTTTACTGCACCTAGTGAAGTAAAATCTTTTGGGCATAGCATCATTCTATTAGTCCATCTATACTGACCTCCATCAGGTTGCAAATTGAATATAATTTTTTTCTGCATCTAGCTCTGAAAAAATATTTGGGCTTCTAGCTGTGTGTGGGACTTGTTCTATTAGTCCATCTATACTGACCTCCATCAGGTTGCAAATCGAATATAATTTTTTTCTGCATCTATCCCAGCCAATAGTTTTGGCCTAGTGAAGTAAAATCTTTTGGGCATAGCATCATTCTATTAGTCCATCTATACTGACCTCCATCAGGTTGCAAATTGAATATAATTTTTTTCTGCATCTAGCTCTGAAAAAATATTTGGCCTTCTAGCAGTGTGTGGGACTTTCTCTATTAGTCCATCTATACTGACCTCCATCAGGTTGCAAATTAAAAATAATTTTTATCTGCATCTAGCTCTGAAAAAATATTTGGCCTTCTAGCAGTGTGTGGGACTTTCTCTATTAGTCCATCTATACTGACCTCCATCAGGTTGCAAATTAAAAATAATTTTTATCTGCATCTACCTCTGAAAAAATATTTGGGCTTCTAGCTGTGTGTGGGACTTGTTCTATTAGTCCATCTATACTGACCTCCATCAGGTTGCAAACTGAATATAATTTTTTTCTGCATCTAGCTCTGAAAAAATATTTGGCCTTCTAGCAGTGTGTGGGACTTTCTCTATTAGTCCATCTATACTGACCTCCATCAGGTTGCAAATTAAAAATAATTTTTATCTGCATCTACCTCTGAAAAAATATTTGGGCTTCTAGCTGTGTGTGGGACTTGTTCTATTAGTCCATCTATACTGACCTCCATCAGGTTGCAAACTGAATATATTTTTTTTCTGCATCTACCTCTGAAAAAATATTTGGGCTTCTAGCTGTGTGTGGGACTTGTTCTATTAGTCCATCTATACTGACCTCCATTAGGTTGCAAATCGAATATAATTTTTTTCTGCATCTATCCCAGCCAATAGTTTTGGCCTAATACCACAGTTTGGCCACTCAGCTCTGCTCGGTTCCCATCCATTGTTTTTTTGTGCAAACAACTCCAGAGTTGTGAATTAGTTAACCACCAAAATGAGTGGAAAAAGGCCTGCTGCTGGTGGAAAGGGGAATAGGCGTGTTGGGAAGGGGAAAAAAGGTTGTGTCCGTGGGGTAGGTGTTAAAGCAACAGTAACATCTGCAGAAGAAAGACAATCTTCCAGCCAAACTAAAATGTCTACTTCTTTTAGCGGACAATGTGATAAGATCCCTTTCTTACGGCCACGCCAATCGTTACAAATTCCAGATGAGGCACAAAAATAGCAGGTGCTTCAACGGATATCAAGTGCTCCTTTAAGTGGGCTCTCCTCCACATCAACTTCAACATCACAAATACTCCAGTCCTCAAAGGTGTCACCCCAATCGCACTTGCTTCCTCACAGCTCCCAAATCTCCAGCTGCCCGTCTGAGTATGAGGTAGAACAGATGGTTGAGTCTGCAGAGCTGTTTACTCATACTATAGCCTGGGAATCAGAGGTCGACTCCAGCGCTTCTGTGAATCCAGACGAGGAAATGATCTGCACTGATGCCCAGAATCTTTATGAGTCGGATCCAGGACCAGACGCAGAAGGTTCTGACCATAATGTAGACCCTCATTCCCAAACTGTAACTCCTGTTGGTGGAGACAATAAGGAAGACGATGATGAGACTCAAATACCTGATTGGAGCGACAACTTTAGTTTTTTGTCAGGGCAGGAACAGGTTGGCTCTGAGGACGACGGGTGTGATAACGCACAGGGTGATGATGATGAGGTTGGAGATCCCACTTACTGTCAACCCACAGTCAGCCAAGAGATGAGGTCAGCAGAGGAGGTGGAGGAAGATGCTAGTGACGACGAGGTCAGGTTGCGCCTTCCTGGACAGAGACGTAGTACTGGAAGCACGTCAACAACTGCATCCTCAAACACAACTCTGCCTCTCACCACAAGTCGTGGTGGCTCTTCAGGTCGCATGGGTGCTAAGCCTTGCATAGCATGGGCATTTTTTCAGATCGATAAAGATGACCCAACTCGTGTTATCTGTAACATTTGTCAGCAAAAGCTAAGTAGAGGCCAAAAAATACATAGTTTGAGTACTTCATGCATGAACCGGCACATGGACATGAAGCATAAGTTGCAGTTTGAAGCTCAGTGTGCTACAATGCGGCCTAGCCGGCCGGGCCAACCACCGTCTGCCATATCTTGTGCATCCGCGGCCTCTTCATCCTCTGTGACTGGGGGGACAGCAGTCACACCTGTTTTGGGGCGCAGACCTGCCACCTCTTTACCCGCAACAGCCAGCGTGATTGGCAGGTCATCATTTTCTTTGGAGGTGGTAACACCAGCTGGTGTTGAGCGCTGTCCGACATCGATAGCACCACCTTTGGATCAAGGCAACCTAACATGTCCGCCTGCATCTTCCTCACAGACCGGCAGTTTGCTGGGGACACCCTTATCAACCCCGTCTAAGCACAATAGCCAGCCCTCGGTCCCTCAGATGTGGACAAGTAAAAGACCATTTCCTCCTAGCCATGAGAAAGCTAAGAAGTTGAATTTCACCATCTGCAAGCTCTTGGCTACAGAAATGCTGCCTTTCCGCCTGGTGGACACAGAGGATTTTCGAGACCTTATGTCCGTCGCAGTGCCCCAGTACCAGATGCCCAGTCGGCACTACTTCTCAAAGAAAGGTGTGCCTGCGCTCCACCAGCATGTCGCACACAACATCACCGCTTCTTTGAGAAACTCTGTGTGTGACAGGGTGCATTTCACCACAGACACTTGGACGAGTAGGCATGGACAGGGGCGTTACATGTCGCTGACTGGGCACTGGGTAACTATGGTGACAGCAGGACAAGGGGCTGCTGTCCAAGTCTTGCCGTCCCCACGAGTTGTGCGTCAATCCTCTTTATGTCAAAGTTCCTCCACTGCTTCTGCCTCCTCAACCTCCTCTCGGTCTTCCACCTGCACCCAAAGCCTGTCTGGTCATGCCACAAGCTTTCTAACTGCGCAGAAGGGATCCTGCACACCTCCTTACTATGCTGGCAGTAGGGCTCAACGTCATCAGGCGGTTTTTACTTTGAAATGTCTGGGAAATGTGAGTCACACAGCTGAGGAGTTGTGGTCAGCTCTGGAGAACCAATTTCATGAATGGTTGTCTCCACTGGACCTGAAGCCAGGGAAGGCCGTGTGCGACAATGCTGCAATCCTGGGTGCGGCCCTTCGCCGGGGCAATGTCACACACGTGCCTTGTATGGCTCACGTGTTGAACCTGGTTGTCCAGCAATTTTTAGCCCACTATCCCAGACTAGATGGCCTTCTGCAGAGGGCACGGTCGCTGTGTGCTCACTTCCGCCGTTCGCATCCCGCAGCTCAGCGACTTACATCTCTACAGAAGTCGTTGGGCCTGCCACTTCACCGGCTAAAATGCGATGTGCCTACCCGGTGGAATTCAACTCTGCACATGTTGCAGCGACTGTGGCAGCACCTACAAGCCCTGGTGCAATACGTTCTGACGTATAGCCTGGGCCAACGAGATCCAGAGGTGGGGCAAATCACGCTGGAGGAGTGGTCTCAGATCAGGGACCTATGCACCCTTCTGCACAGTTTTGAAATGGCGACGAAGATGTTTAGTGCTGACGATGCCATTATCAGCATGACTATTCCGGTGATTTACATGCTGGAGCACATGTTTAACAGAATTCGGAGTCAGGTGGTGGCACAAGAGGAGGTGGAGGAAGTAGAAGAGGAGGAGTTGTATGCGGAAGGGCTAACATCTGCAAGGTCCAGACGGTCGGCAGCACCAAGGCGGCAGGCATGTGAGGGTGGGGGAGATGGTTTTACCAAGGCGCATGGTAGCAGCCAAACTAGTGAGGAAGGTGCAGGAGCCCAGGAAGAAGTGGAGGACGAACTGATGGAAGACTCATCAGATGAGGGAGACCTTGATCACATTTCTGTTGTGCGAGGTTGGGGGGAGAGGACAGAGGAAGGAAGCATGATTGTTACCTCGCCACCAACACAACAGGGACTTGGTGCTCCTGGATGCGCAACACACATGAGTGCCTTCTTGCTGCACTACCTGCAACATGACCCTCGAATTGTGAGAATTAGAAATAATCCTGACTACTGGGTTGCCACACTGTTAGATCCCCGGTACAAAAGTAAATTTGCCGAAATTATTCCTGCCATAGAAAGGGATGCACGCATGCAGGAGTATCAGCAGAGACTGTTGCAGAATCTTACATGTGCTTTTCCACAAAACACCAGTGGTGCACGTAGTGAATCTCACAGTTCCAACTTGCCAACCGTGGGACCGTCAAGTGTTCAGCACTCAAACCGTAACAGAACCAGAGTATCTGCTGGTAACATCAATTTTGCGGAATCATTTCACCACTTTTTTAGCCCATCCTTTGCAAGGCCACAGGAGACAAGAAGTCTGACACATAGTCAACGCCTAGAGACGATGGTACAGGAGTATCTCCAAGTAAACATTGAAGCCATGACTGTGTCACTGGACCCTTGCTCTTTTTGGGCTTCCAATCTGGATAAATGGCCGGAGCTAGCCACTTACGCCTTGGAGATCTTGTCATGCCCCGCAGCCAGCGTTCTGTCTGAACGTGTGTTCAGCGCTGCTGGTGGTGTGCTGACAGATAAGCGCACGCGGCTCTCCACTGATAATGTAGACAGACTCACGTTCATAAAGATGAACAAATAATGGATCCGAAACGACTTTTCTACCCCTGTGTCATCCTGGGGAGAGTAAAAGCTTGATGATTGGTTAAAATCACCCTACCAACCGTTTTAAGCTTTCAAATTACTAATCATGTTTATCTGTATCTTGGATGGAAAATAATTTGGGCTTTGTAGCAGTGTGCAGCACTGATTCTATTAGGCCATCTATAATAAGCTCCACCAGATTTAAAATTACTAATCATGTTTATCTGTATCTTGGCTGGAAAATAATTTGGGCTTTGTAGCAGTGTGCAACACTGATCCTATTAGGCCATCTATACTAAGCTCCACTAGATTTAAAATTAATAATAATTTTTAGCTGCATCTAGCCCGGAAAATAATTTTGGGGCTCCGAGATGCGCAAGACACATAAGTGCCTTCTTGCTGGACTACCTGCAACATGACCCTCATATTGTCAGAATTCGAAGTAATCATGACTACTGGGTTGCTACACTCTTAGATCCCCCAAACTTTTCGATCAACCTTTTCATTTTAATAAAGACCAAAAAAATGGTCATTTTTGAAATTATAAGCATTAGCAGGTTATTAGAAACTGAAATCAAACAGTTTTCAACTCAAAACTTTATTCTAGGTGATGTTACATTTTCACATAGGACCCCTTGTTCGAAAGGAGCTTCTGAACTCTCTCGTCCATTGAATTTGTCAGGTTTTGGATGGTTTCTGCTTCAATTGTTTTGCATGAGGACAGAATACCCTCCCAGAGCTGTTGCTTAGATGTGAACTGCCTCCCGCCATCATAGACACTCCTTTTGATGATGCTCCAGAGGTTCTGAATGGGGTAGAGGTCAGGGGAGCATGGGGGTCACACCATAAGTTTGTCCCCTTTTATGCCCATATCAGCCAGAGATACAGATGTTTTATGTGCAGCATGAGATGGTGCATTATCATGCAAAAAATCTTGCTGTGAAATACACGGTTCTTCTTCTTGAACCATGGCAGGAAGTGCTGTTTGAGAAAATCCACATACATTATGGAGTTCATCTTTAGCGCCTTCAGGGATCCTAAAGGGGCCGACAATCTTTCTCCCCATGATTCCAGCCCAAAACATTACTCCACCTCCTCCTTGTTGGCGCTGTAGCCGTGTTTGCGTGGGGTGTCTATCAACCAGCCATCCTCCACTCCATCCATCTGGACCATCGAGCGCTGCACGGCACTCATCCGTGAACAAAACAGTTTTGAAATCAGTCTTCATGTAATGTTTAGCCCACTGGAGCCGTTTCTGCTTGTGTGAAGTGGATAGAGGAGGTCGACAGGATGGCGTATGCACAGCTGCAAACCCCTGAAGGACCCTGCATCTTGTTGTTCGGGGGACGTTGGAGGCACCAGCAGCTTCAAAAACTTGTCTGCTGCTATGACAAGGCTTTTTTGCCGCTGCTCTTTTAACCCGACGTAATTGCCTGTAGGAAAGAGTCCTCAATTTGCCCTTATCAGAACGCACACGTGTGTACTGTGAATCAGCTACATACTTCTTGATTGCCAAGACACTTCATCCTGATCATCGCACAATGTTGATTGTAGTCATGCCTTGACCTAAACACTCCACAATTTGTTGCTTCTCAGCAGCCGACACATCCTTTTTCTTTCCCATTTTGGCAGAAAATGTAGGCTGCTTAATAATGTGAGACAGGCTTCTTAAGTAGTCTTGCCTTTCATTGGACACACCTGCCAAACTAATTAGCACAGGTGTCTGCAATTGCTTACAGTGATATAAAGAGCCCTGACACACATCACCACCAATGAGTTTAACTGACAAACAAACAAATTCTTCCCTTATCACTCCTAAACACTTTTTGCATAATAATTTGGAACACAGTGTACATGTGCTTTTCCACAAAACACCAGTGGTTCACGTAGTGAATCTTAGAGTTCTAACTTGCCAACCGTGGTCTGTATGGAGTTGTTCAATAAAGGGCCCAAAATTAAGATTACATAGATGGGAGAGGTCTCTATGAATAGGAATTCCTAAGTATTTGATACCCTGTGAGGGCCAGGCAAAGGGAAAGTTGGACTGGATGGAATCCTATATGGATTTGGGGAGGGAGACATCGAGGGCCTCAGACTTCGCTGCATTGATTTTAAAATTTGACCATGTAACAAAGTGATCTATTTCAGCCATAACAGCATGGATGGATATATGTGATTGAGTGATATATACTAGGACATCATCAGCAAATAGAGAGCACTTGTACTCGGTGCCTCCCACCTCAATCCACCTAATATTGGGGTTATGGCGAATTGATGAGAGCAGGTGCTCCGTCACTAGGATGTATAAGAGAGGGGACAGAGGACATCCCTGCCTTGTCCCATTGGTGATTGTGAAAGGTGATGAAAATGTTCTGATGCACCCCCTGGGCCTTGGGACACCCGGAGCCGGACCCTTTTTGGTGGATGCTGGTGGTTGTAGTCTTCGTGGCGGCGACCCGGTTCCGTGGCTCAGGGTGGTCAAACCAGTGGCGGAACTATTTATGTGGTTTTGATGTTTAAATGTCCGACTACGCTACCCGTGGATTGCGGTCAGAGTGAACCGCCGCTGCAGGGCAGACCGCTGAGGCTGGTGTTGTGGGTGCAGCAGAGCGTAGCATAACTCCCCACGGGAGGAGTATAGCCTCAGGGCAGTGTATGCGGAGGATGGGGGTGATGGTGCAGGGCAGCAGCAGTAACGACACGGAGTCAGTGATGCAGTCCAGGGCCTTTACTCACAGTTCTTATTATCCAGACCACGTCTGCAGGTAACGGCTGCCCACGTCGTACTGTGCTCACCAGGTGAGGGGCTCAGACAACTCCCAGATAACTTTGGAGCGCTTCACAGGACCCCCTTTGTGTGTCCTTTGTCTGGCCTTTCTTACCAACCCTTCTGTCCGGCTGCCTCGGGCCTCCTCTTGGTAAACTTGGCGCCAGTTTCCCTGACCCTATGTGGTGCCTTCCTAGCGGGTGTAGCGAGGGGCTGCGCCACATAAAATGTCACAGCCTCCGGTTTCTAGCTGAGGGTCGTTTCCTGCCTCCACTAGTCTCGGGGACCGGTCTCCGCCTTTGGCCTTACCCCTCCACGCAGGTGGATTCTGGCGTGCGGTGGTGACTCGCCCGTCCGCACCCCTGGGATCCCTTCATTCCTCGTTCCTGGAGCCTTCTCCGCTCCTCTTCCTTCCTTCTCCCTCTTCCAGGCCTGGGCCTCTGTTACTAGGCCCACCTCCGGAGCAGAGCTCATGCAGAGCCCCTGCTCCCTGCCACTTCTGCTCAGACTTCTCTGCACTGAACTAAGATGGTGCCCACCTTTTATACTCCCTTCTCAATGCACCCAGGAACTGCTTCCTCCCTGCTCCTGCACTACAGGGTTCCCCTTCCTCAGTGTTCCCTCCCCCCACTCCTGCCAGGGACAGGGACTGTCGTGCCCATCTCAGAGGCATATTGGTCGCCCTGCCCCACGGCAATGTGGTGTAATGCATGCAGGTGTCGGGTCCTGATCCACACTCCATCCTTACCTGAGAGTGAGATATCACACCTCTGGGTGAGGTGCAATACCTCTGTAGCAACCGAGCCCTCAGGGTGCTACAGTTCCATTTATCTTCAGCCTAGGTGACGTATTGTGATACAGGGCCATGATTTTGGCTATAAAAGGGTCCCCTAGACCCCTACCCCAAGCTTTTAAGAGAATCATATATGGTGTGCCAGGAGACTCTATGGAATGCTTTCTCAGCATCCAACGAGAGTATCTAATTACAAATTTTTAACTGCATCTAGCCCAGGAAATACTTTGTGCCTAGTAGCAGTGTCTGCTAGTCAGCGGATTATCCCGGCTGTTAAGCAAGCTACACCACCTGTAGTTTGGACACTTAATTTTTTCAAAGGAAATGCTTCGGGACCACGGGATACTCAGTGAAGAGCACCAGGAGGCACCCCAAGGCATAGGGGCTGGGACTGGCAGTAGGATGCCTTGCGGTGGACAGCCGAGCTCGATCCTTATAAAAGCTTTTTAACTGCAGCAGCTTTAGTGGACGCTACTGGAGCTGGAATTACGCGGCTGCTGGCATGAGACTTGCCCTCCAATAGATCCTTGTAAATGGATTTAAAGTGTATTCATTCAAATTAGAGAGACAATTTAAATTAAAAAGCTTAGAGCTGCCTCCACCACAGGGGGGCTCGCTCGACCCACCAGCGGACAGGCACCAGTATTGGGAGAGGGGGGCTGGCCGTCAGGGTTCACCGCGGCTCTGGCACAAACCCGGCGACACGGAGGTGGCACGGGCAGGAGCGGATTGAACGTGTCGGCTTCTCACTTTTTGGATTTTAGAAGGGCATGACATGCCTATATCTGTGTCTCCCCCTCCTTTTACTCCTCCACCTCTTTTCTTTTCGCATGACTATATGTACTTGTCACTTTTCCATGTGTTAGTTGTGTCTTCTGAGCAGTTTGTCAGCTTTTGGACACCTTTGAAGGTGTTTTCTATGTGTTTCTATGTGTTTTTGTTTGCCTGCCATTGGTTTTAACGGTGTTCAAAGGTGTTCGACGAACAGTTCGATGAACAGTTCGGCGAACACACGGGTGTTCGACGAACCGAACCGAACTCGAACACTACGGGGGTGGCTCAACACTACTGACCACCAATGATATTTCTTTCTCTCAAGTACACAGAGGATCTATACAACCGCTCTGCACCCCAGATCTTAGGAAAAGATGGCGTGCAAAGCAGTGATTGCTATTTTAAATCCAACCTTTTGACTCCGAAGGGTCAGTAACTATTATTCAGCTAATCAGTGCCAAAATGGTTAATCAGCAGAGTTGACGTCGCAATCAACCCATTCATTGTGACTGCTGTGACTCAGACAGCACCAATCGCAGCATGTCACATTGATTTTCCTTTTTAACTTTACTATTATATCTTTGTGATTGGCTGTTCTGAATTGATCGACCAATCACAGTGATAGCCGATGCGGGGGGGGGGGGCGGTAGAGCTGCTGTCAAAGACTATAGCCATCTTAAGTCAGTCACCACACAATGCAGCACTGTGACTGGAAATAGTGGCGCTGTATATGTACAGCGATTTGCGGGAATGCAATTCCCGCAGTGCCATACATGTACGGCAGATGTCGTGAAGGGATTAATACTGGATCTGTTTCAAAAAGAAGACAACTGAACATGTAGCAGGTTCGTGATCGGCAAGCTATAGGACAGTGATTACAGTTGAATTCTATAGATGGGATGTAATCAGTAATATTTTAAGTAAAGATTGATGGCTGATTTGTCGTGTACATGAAAGAAAAATACAGAAGGCACGTGCCAGATGCTTACAATAGTCTTTTGTAGATAAAAGCTTTGGATGGATGAACAAGTTTTGGTCACCCAGAGCAAGAAAATAACCTTTTTTTCTTAATTATCAATTGAGAGTGCAAAATACAAAGAAAGAATAGATAAGATATGACAAAAAGGGTGTATGCAAGACATGATAAATCACTGAATGAGTGTATGTCTGGTTGTATCTAGAAAGATGCGGGAGACTGTGCAAGACACGGGCAGGCAAAACAACAACATTTTAAGTGAAACCTGAATAAAGGTGAAGTGGAATTTTGAGGCACGTGCTATCTATAGAAATTTAAAACTTTTTTCTTTTTTTCAGCTGAATAGCATGTGGGATGAACAATTGCTGCAAGCATCTTTCAGAACAGAATGCTTGAAAACTGCTTGCTGGAAATTTACCTGAAAGACAACTATGACAATAATTCATTTTAAATGAATAAAATTTATTGCTAAATTGGCTGCAGTTTGTAGGATGTTTAAAAATCTGTCCTCATTCCAAAGAGCATATTATAGTAAGGTGTGTGATGCTAAGTATTGCTTATACGAGCACAAATAGCTGAAAATGATGGCAACTTCTGCATATTGAAATGTGTCCTGCATCCCAGAAAAAAAATATTTCTTACATAATAAGTACTTTAAAATTTTGCAAACAAGAACTTGCGTTTGGAGTAATTATCTTTAGGTAAAATTTACTAGTTTCGCACATCCGCATATCAAGGTTCAAATTTAGACCGCAATGTATGGTCTAGTTTCTCGTCTACTGCCCCTTTTTCAGCAGCCTCATAGGTATAAATGAGACTGTTGAGTATATGTCAGGAGACCCCTAGCCAGTGCTAGACAGTACTCAAAATATGATTTCCGGATGAAACCTGCCTAATACACAGCACTTGAGTTCTGACTGTTATGTAGGTTACATGTACAAAGCCATACTATTACACTTATTGACTGCTATGGATAAAAACTAGAGTTGGGTAGATCTTTTGAAATTCGAATTTGCCAACATAGGCAAATTTTCCCCCAAAATATGATTTCTGGCAAATTTATTAGCTATGTTGCAAAGTCTGGACAATACTTGTATAACACCTTGAGGACTCTTAGGAGTGTACTAAGCCCGTTTTTAACTCTTTAATACAAACACAGTCTTATTAATGTCCAAGTGGATTCAGTCTATTAGGCTAGTGTTACACGGATAGTAACGTGGTAAACTGCAGCTATTTAAAAGGTTACTCTCAAGTTTTATCTTGAGCAGCTCAGAAATATACAGTCTCCTTACTTCCTGGTTTCTGGGAGGGCACCCCTCCTTGAGTGACAGTAGTGGTAGAGCTGTAGTATTGGTAAAACCATAGCTTCCATCCTTCCCGATCCAGTGGGACAGTTCTGATTTCTGCAAACCTTTTGGCTATGTGCCCACGATGCAGAAATGAAGCAGAAAATTTCTGCAGCATTTCTGCATCTCCCTGGCAGAAAAAAACGCATGCAGATTGTGCATGCGTTTTTCCTGCAGAATACATGCGGATCCACATGCGGGTTCACATGCGTTTCCGCATGCAGATTGACAAGCACTTTCCAGGCGATAGCATCACTTGGAAAGTGCTTGACAACTAGGTCACACTGTATAAATCCATGCAAACAGCATGGATTTATACAGTGTGAACCGTAAAAATATAAACAAATAAAGCTATACTCACCCCCGAGGCCCCGGCGTGGCTGCAGCGCTGCTTCCTGGCTGGTTCCCGGCTGCCGGCATATCGCGAGACAGAGCGGTGAAGGGCCTGCGGTCACATGACTGTGACGTCACCGAAGGTCCTTCAGCGCTGCTGGCATTCAGAGAGAAGACGCCGGACAGGTGAGTATAAACTTTATTTGTTATTTTATTCTTTTTTTACAGGTACAATGGTACCCAGGTCTGGATGAGAGTCTCCTCTCCTCCAGAACTGGGTACCATCCGCACATAGAGAGGCATAGAAGCCGCTTGTAAAAATGTACAGTCGCGGTTTCTGTGCGTCTCAATGCAAGTCAATGGCGGGAGTTCCGCTGCACTTCCGCAAAATTAAATGACATGCTGCGGATTTTTGTACGCAGCATAAACGCTGCGGAAAAATCCGCATCATGTGCATAGAACATGCGGAATCCCCTTGGGGACCATGGGGTGCGGATTACCTAGAAATTCCGCAGCATAAACGCTTGAAAAACGCTACGTGGGCACACAGCCTTTCACTATCCTGGGAGGTCATGACCATGTCCCCAAATTCACTCAGTCTGTGTTATATTATAAATCTATGGAAAAAAAATACAAAATCACTAATATAAGTTTTTAGTGGGTATTCCAAACAATGAAAATCTACAAAAATTGAATAACCTCTCAAGTATGAATGTAAATATAATTTGATTAAATGTGATATTCATATAAATATAATATTTTATATCTCAAATTTGTCCATATCACAATACGTATATTTCCCTTGGTTGATCCCCATTTTCCATGTTAGCACCTACTTTGTCAGATATTTTTAATTTCCTTTAAGTATACTGTAAATAGTTACAAAAATTGTGAATGAAACATGGGAGATATGTAGCGCTGCTGAATGTGACAGGTAGAGAGTACATCAATAAGAATTTATTTTGATCAAATCAATACAGGGCTATGGGTTTCAACATCGGACTGATGTCTTCCTTTGGCTAGGCATGCATGTTAGTAATAGAACAGAGTGTAAATAGACAAAAATGTAAAGTGGTGGGGAGTGGGAGGTAGAGGTTACACAATAACATCATGGGTGAAGGGTCAGTACTAGTGTTGAGCGAGCACTAAAATGCTCGGGTGCTCGAAGCTCGGGCCGAGCTCACCGTGATACTCGGGTGCTCGACCTGAGCAACGAGCCCACTGTTAGTCTATGGGAGACCCGAGCATTTTTGCGGCGGCACCCCCGGCAGTCTGTAGAAAGCCTAAAAAGTGCCCAAAACGATAGTGACAGTGCTCAAATGACATGGGGACAGCATGGGGATCGCCCCTGGAAGCATTTCTGACCCCCAGGTCACTGCTGTCAACAACGTGGTCAGAGGTATTAAGCCACTTTTACAGGCTCACAATAAAACGTTCAAAAACGAAAGTGAAAGTGCTTTCCTGTGAAATATGTTAACCCCTTAATGACCATGGGTCTTTCTGTTTTTGTGTTTTCCTTTTTTGCTCCCCTTCTTCCCAGAGCCAGAACTTTTTTAATTTTCGTTCAATATGGCCATGTGATGGCTTATTTTTTGCGGGACGAGTTGTACTTTTAAACACCATCACTGGTTTTACCATATCGTGTGCTGGAAAATGGGAAAAAAATTCCAAGTGCAGTGAAACTGCAAACAAAATGCAATTCCACAGTTGTTTTTTGGGTCCTTTTTTTACCACGTTCACAGATTGCTAAAACTGACCTGCCATCATTATTTTCCAGGTCGTTAAGAGTTCATAGACACCAAACATGTATAGGTTCTTTTTTATTTAAATGGTGAAAAAAAAATCCAAAGCTTGCTAAAAAAAACAAAAAAAATTACGCCATTTTCCGAGACCCTTAGCTTCTCCATTTTTCGGGATCTGGGGCCAGGTGAGGGCTTATTTTTTGCGTGCCGGGCTGACGTTTTTTTTTATACCATTTTGGGGTAGATCCGATGTTTTGATCGCCCGTTATTGCATTTTATTGCAAGGTTGTAGCGACCAAAAAAACTTAATTCTGGCGTTTAAAATTTTTTTCTCGTTACGCCGTTTACTGATTGTATTAATTCTTCTTTTATATTGATAGATCGGGCGATTCTGAACGCGGCGATACCAAATATGTGTATGTGGTTTTTTTTTTTAAATATATATATTTTATTTTGAATGGGGCGAAAGGGGGGTGACTTAAACTTTTATATATTTTTTATTTTTTTTATTTTTTTAAAAACTTTTTTTTTACACTTTCTGCTTGCTTCTATAGTCTCCAGAGGAGACTAGAAGTAGCAGTTGTCTGATTGCTTCTACTGCATACAAGCGATGAGCAGATCGCTTGTATGCAGGAGAAATGCTCACTTGCTATGAGCGCTGACCACTAGGTGGTGCTCATAGCAATTGAGACATGACAACCACAGGCGTCTGCTGCAGACCCTGAGTTGTCATGCCCACCCATTGGTGACCCGCGATCACGTGACGGGGTCACTGATGGGCGGGGCTTAGGACTCCCGGAAGCGCGAGTTAAATGCCACTGTCAGAGATTTAACATGTTAACAGCCGCGGGTGGATTGCGATTCCAATAATCAGCTGACATGTGCTCGCTTCAGTGCGGGCTCACCGCCGGAGCCCCCGCTGAACCGGCCTTCCCGACCTGGTGCGTACTATTACTGACCAGGTCGGAAAGGGGTTAAGGAACATCCTTTCCAGGGTAAAGACTTGTGTATAAGGTAAAATAAATAACCAAAAACAAAAATACTCCTCCACACCTTGGGCTATGTTCACAAGTAGCATTTTTTATGCGTTTTTGCACGTTTGTATTGCTTTCAACCGTGACAAATGCATTCACCGGGAAATGTCATTTTAACATTTTACAACCTTATCTGGCCATGTGCTGTGTGACACATGCATACAGTGCTAAAAAGACATGGGAACAGCATGGGGAAGACCCCTGGAAGCATCTCTGACACCCAGGTCACTGCCTAAAAGTGTGCCCATCAAAAGTGATCCTTGCCGCATCAGAAGATGCAGACTTGCAACTATCCCCGTGCAAGTCCTTGTCCCAGGGCAGTGTTCAATTGTATCTCCCCCATAACTTGCAATACAAGTATGCAGCCTGCCACCCACCCACCCCCAGGCTGCAATACCATACTGCTAGCTTACTTGCACTTGAAATTGGGCCTTTTAGGCATGTGGAGGTGGAATCTGGCCACCACGTCATGGCTGCGTCGGTAGCCTGGTATTCATACTCAGTACCCAGCCGCCCGGCGGCCGGGTGTCCACGCTTGGTCCCCAGCAGGGGGCGGCCGGGTGTCCATACTCAGTCCCCAGCCGCCCCGCGGCCGGGTGCCCACACACAGTCCCCAGCCGCGTGGGGGTGGCCGGGTGTCCATAAACGGTCCCCAGCCGTCCCTATTTGTCCCGGTGCACCTTATACAGAAGCGCGCATACCAAAACATTACCTGTGACCTCCCCAGTGCATTTAGTGGGAAGGACAGCCTAACCACAAACACGTGGACAAGTGAATGTGACCAGGAATGGTCCATCTCACTGACGCCTTCACACTGGGTTAATATTGTGGAAGCCGGGACACAGTTGGACACTGGGATGCAACACGTCCTCCAGACATAGAGGATTGCGGGTCCTGGGTCAATCAGGCTTCAACACAAAGTTCAGAAGGTAGACAGCAGCAGTGGTCGGCCTCCTACACAACGAGTAAATTATTCATGATCATGAGGCCATCCACCTCCTTAGCTTTCTGTTCCTTGGAATGCAAGCGCATGTATGTAGTAGCAGCTAGGCCTGAGGTGGTCAGCGTTTTGGCGCATATTCTACCTCCTTCGAGGATTGCTGGATGTTTTCCTGCTACTATCCCAGTTCTATGACTCCCGTTAAAACAAAGCTTCAGGTGATGAATGATGGATGAGGTGGTGGCAAAGGAGAAAGAGCAGGAGGAACAGGGACCATTCACATCAATATCAGGCCAGCCAATCACACATGTCTTGTAGGATATGTTTCTGTACCAAAAGGAGCGGTTCAGCTACACAGTTATAAGGCATACAGTGAATGCAATGCCTACCAAAAATTTCGAGCCACTCCAATGCCCCTTGGAAGTGACATGGAGGTCAGAGGGCCTTAACTAAACCGTTTTTTTCATTTATAGCAACTGGGTCTCCTGTACACTGTTGGCCTAAGCAGGGAATGGAAGACTTTCCAAAAATTATTAGGCACTGCAATGCCCCTTGAAACAGACGTGGATTACAGCGTATTAAAAAGCTTCTGCCCATTATTGGGGAGTGGGTCTCCCTTAGTGTTCGCCTATGCATTGAAAAGCAAAAGCTGACAAAAATTAGGAGGAAATGCAATGCCCGTTGCAAGAGTCGTGGAGGTTTTAGGTAATTAAAAACAACATGTCAATGCCCCTTGGAAAAGCTGTGGAGTTCAGAGTGGTTTAACAAGACAGTTTTAATGCCCCTTGGAAGAGATGTGGAGGTCACAGTAGCTTAACAAAATGGTTTTAATGCCCCTTGGAAGAGACGTGGAGTTCAGAGTGGTTTAACAAGACAGTTTTAATGCCCCTTGGAAGAGTGGTGGAGGTTACAGTGGAATAAAAAGACAATATCAATGCCCCGGGGAAGAGACGTGGAGGTCACAGTAGCTTAACAAGATGGTTTTAATGCCCCTTGGAAGAGTGGTGGAGGTCGCAGTGGAATAAAAAGACAATATCAATGCACCTTGGAAGAGTGGTGGAGGTTACATTGGAATAAAAAGACAATATCAACGCCCTGTGGAAGAGACGTGGAGGTCACAGTAGCTTAACAAGACGCTTTTAATGCCCCTTGGAAGAGTGGTGGAGGTCGCAGTGGAATAAAAAGACAATATTAACGACCCTTGGAAGAGACGTGGAGGTCACAGTAGCTTAACAAGACGATTTTAATGCCCCTTACAAGAGCCATGCAGTACAGCATATTAAAAACATTATTCCCATTATTGGGGAGTGGGTCTCCCATAGTCTTTGCCTATGCCTTCCAAGCAAATGCTGCCAAAAATTAGGACAGAGGAACTTGCAATGCTGGCAACATGGACCATGGTCACCCTGGTGGTATAGTGGTCGTGGAGGCTGAGGATAAGGAGAAGAGCAAAAAACAGCCGAAATGAGGAAGCGTATACCCTTGTGTGGGTGTGAAGCGATGCATGGGAATACACCTAAAACCAGGGGAGGAGTCCTGAGGAGATAATTTGCATATTCCCACTGCATTTTGGGGTAAGTGAAGAGTCTCCGCGAGCTCAAAGAACACTGGATTTTGGCGGTTGGAGCTGAAAAGAGAACATCGGTAAACCAGGGGAGGAGTCCTGAGGAGATAATTTGCATATTCCCACTGCATTTTGGGGTAAGTGAAGAGTCTCCGCGAGCTCAAAGAACACTGGATTTTGGCTGTTGGAGCTGAAAAGAGGACATCGGTAAACCGCGCGCCGACCGGCGCGTGCATTTTGAAGCTTTTTTTTTTAAGCTTTTTTCACTGTTTTCAGAACATTAACAATAAGAACATGGAAGAGTCCAGGAGCTGCATATCCTGCTACATGTTCACAGACTTGCCAGTGGAAAAGCCAAACTTCACATGCCAGAAATGCAAGCTTGTGTCCCTGTTGGAGGAAAAGTTGCGAAATCTAGAAGAGAGGTTAACTACCTTGAAAATCATTAAGGAAGGTGAAGAGTTCTTAGAGCAGAATTATCTCTTCATGATTCAGAAAGAGAAGAAATTCGAACTGTACCTGACGAAACAGAGGAATGGAAGCATGTGACCCACAGAAGCAGGAGGATCGAGAGGCAGTCAGCACCCATACTGCTCAGGAACCAGTACCAGGCTCTCTCGCAGGAGAACCATGAAGAAATACAGCAAAATAAGACTTTGCCAGCAATGAATAACCTTGTAAGCCCTCAGAATCCTCCTGGATGGAGAAAGAAGAATGTTGTGAAGAAAAAACGGAGAGTGGTGGTCATGGGGGATTCCCTGTTAAGAGGAACAGAGGCCGCTATCTGCAGACCAGACATAACCTCAAGAGAAATGTGCTGTCTTCCAGGAGCAAAAATTAAAGATGTGTCTGACAGGATATCAAGACTCTTCAGACCTACAGATCACTACCCATTCCTGCTAATACATGTGGGGAGAAATGACACCGCAAGAAAGGACCTGGAAACCATCTGCAGTGACTTTGAAGACTTAGGCAAGAAAGTGAAAGAATTGGGAGCGCAGGTGGTCTTCTCATCCATCCTCCCAGTGGATGGCCATGGAACAATGAGGTGGAATAAGATTCTACAGGTGAACAACTGGCTATGTCGATGGTGCCGTCAACAAGGATTTGGATTTCTGGATCACGGAATGAATTACCTATACGATGGACTACTTGCTAGAGATGGGGTGCACCTTACGAAGACTGGAAAACATGTATTTGGAAGTCGCCTTGCTACACTCATCAGAAGAGCTTTAAACTAGAACAATGTGGGAAGGGAAGCAAAAGGCCAGAAAAAGCCATACAGCTGACAAATACTATTGAGATCTCTGCTACTGGAAGTGGAAAGGAAGAACAAAGACAAAACAATTTAAATAATAAAAATATGGGAGGAAGAGAAACCAATCACAAACTAAAATGTTTTTATACAAATGCACAAAGCATGGGCAACAAACAAGGAGAATTGGAACTACTAATGCAGGAAAGGGAATATGATGTCATTGGAATCACTGAAACTTGGTGGGACGATACACATGATTGGAATAAAAGGCTAAAAGGATACAACTTATTTGCAAGAAACAGATTTGATAAACGAGGAGGAGGTGTTGCATTGTATGTTAGAAAAGCGTATATCTGCACAGAGATTGAAGCTTCAGAGACTGGGAGTTCTGTGGAAACTGTTTGGGTAAGAATGCAAGGAGAGAACAACGGAAAGGACACCATTGTAGGCATTTACTACAGGCCACCTGGGCAAGCTGAAGTTATGGATGAACTCTTTATGTATCAAATGACCAAGTTCTCCAAAAAATATGACGTAGTGGTCATGGGAGATTTCAACTATCCAGACATTTGTTGGGAATCTCTCTCAAGTAAAACTAACAGGTCAAGCAAATTCTTATCCTCTCTTGCTGACAACTTTATCTTCCAAAAGGTAGGGGAGAAAACAAGGGGATCTGCTACTTTGGATCTAATCCTTATAAACAGGGAGGAAATGGTTGAGGAGGTAAAGGTGGCTGGGACCCTAGGAGGCAGCGATCATGCTATTATAGAATTTTGGATAACTAGAGGAGGAAGACATGTGAAGACTCAAACTTCAAGGTTAGATTTTAGAAAGGCAGATTTTAAGAGACTCAGAAAGAGAATAGGAGGGATCCAATGGCTGGATGTCCTTAAGGACAAAAATGTCCAGGAAGGATGGGAAATTTTTAAAAATGAGATTCTCAAAGCACAATCGTTAACAATCCCGAAAAGTAGAAAGAATGGGAAGCATTTAAGGAAACCAGGATGGATGAACACAGAACTTAAACACATGCTAAAGAGAAAGAAAGAAATGTTTATTAAATGGAAAGAGGGAGGCATATCTAAAGAAGATTATAATGCAGTCTGCAGATCCTGCAGGGCACGTATCAGGTTAGCTAAAGCTGACAATGAATTAAGGCTTGCAAGAGATGTCAAAAGCAATAAAAAAGGATTTTGGGGGTATGTCAAAAGTAAAAGAAAAGTCAAAGATGCTATAGGATTTTTACAGGATGAAAATGGAGAAATGGTAAGAGAGGATGTTGAGAAGGCCGAACTTTTTAATTCCTATTTTGCATCTGTTTTCTCTCAGAAAGAAAATGTAACATCAACTGATCTTCACTGTCCTTATAAAGGAATAGAGGAATCCAAGTTATCTGTAAACAGAAAGATTGTGAGGGAATATTTAGCTAACATAAATGAGTTCAAGTCTCCAGGTCCAGATGAATTACACCCCAGAGTACTGAAGGAGATCGTAGAAGAAATTTTAGAACCACTCTCCATAATCTTTGAAAATTCTTGGAGAACAGGAGAAGTCCCAGAAGACTGGAGAAGAGCAAATGTTGTTCCTATCTTCAAAAAGGGGAAGAAGGTGGACCCAGGGAATTATAGGCCGGTGAGTCTGACTTCTATACCAGGAAAGATCTTTGAACAAATTATTAAACAACATGTATGTAAGTACATGGATAACAATGAAGTGATTAACCAGAGTCAGCATGGGTTTGTAACTAACAAGTCATGTCAGACTAACTTAATTTCCTTCTATGACAGAATTACTGACTGGGTGGATCAGGGAAATGCTGTAGATATAGTATATCTTGACTTCAGCAAAGCATTTGACAAAGTATCTCACACCATCCTTATTGAAAAAATGACCAAGTATGCAATGGACCAGGCAACTGTTAGGTGGATTCATAACTGGCTTAGTGATCGGACTCAAAGGGTGGTTGTAAATGGCTTCACATCCAGCTGGATGAATGTCTCAAGTGGGGTACCACAGGGCTCCGTCCTGGGACCTGTATTGTTCAACATCTTTATCAATGATTTAGATGAAGGAATTGAGGGTAAACTGATTAAATTTGCTGATGACACAAAGCTAGGAGGGATAGCTAATACTAGAGAAGAGAGAGAGAGGATTCAAAAAGACCTAAATAAACTGGAGCAGTGGGCAGCAACCAACAGAATGGTTTTTAACAGGGAAAAATGCAAAGTACTACATCTGGGCAATAAAAATGAAAAAAGCATATACAGAATGGGAGGAATAGAGCTAAGCAACAGTACATGTGAAAAAGACTTAGGTATACTAATAGATCATAGACTGAACATGAGTCAACAGTGTGATGCAGCAGCAAAAAAGGCAAATACAATTCTGGGATGTATTAACAGAAGCATACAGTCTAGATCACGTGAAGTCATTATCGGTCTTTACTCCTCTTTGGTCAGACCTCATCTGGAATACTGTGTACAGTTTTGGGCACCACATTTTAAAAAAGACATAGACAAACTGGAGCAAGTTCATTGAAGAGTAGTGTTGAGCCACCCCCGTAGTGTTCGAGTTCGGTTCGGTTCGTCGAACACCCGTGTGTTCGCCGAACTGTTCGTCAAACTGTTCTTCGAACACCTTCGAACACCGTTAAAACCAATGGCAGGCAAACAAAAACACATAGAAACACATAGAAAACACCTTCAAAGGTGTCCAAAAGCTGACAAACTGCTCAGAAGACATAACTAACACATGGAAAAGTGACAAGTACATATAGTCATGCGAAAATAAAAGAGGTGGAGGAGTAAAAGGAGGGGGAGACACAGATATAGGCATGTCATGCCCTTCTAAAATCCAAAAAGTGAGAAGCCGACACGGCCAGTCCGCTCCTGCCCATGCCACCTCCGTGTCGCCGGGTTTGTGCCAGAGCCGCGGTGAACCCTGATGGCCAGCCCCCCTCTCCCAATACTGGTGCCTGTCCGCTGGTGGGTCGAGCGAGCCCCCCTGTGGTGGAGGCAGCTCTAAGCTTTTTAATTTAAATTGTCTCTCTAATTTGAATGAATACACTTTAAATCCATTTACAAGGATCTATTGGAGGGCAAGTCTCATGCCAGCAGCCGCGTAATTCCAGCTCCAGTAGCGTCCACTAAAGCTGCTGCAGTTAAAAAGCTTTTATAAGGATCGAGCTCGGCTGTCCACCGCAAGGCATCCTACTGCCAGTCCAAGCCCCTATGCCTTGGGGTGCCTCCTGATGCTCTTCACTGAGTATCCCGTGGTCCCGAAGCATTTCCTTTGAAAAAATGAAGTGTCCAAACTACAGGTGGTGTAGCTTGCTTAACAGCCGGGATAATCCGCTGACTAGCAGACCCTGCTACTAGGCACAAAGTATTTCCTGGGCTAGATGCAGTTAAAAATTTGTAATTAGATACTCTCGTTGGATGCTGAGAAAGCATTCCATAGAGTCTCCTGGCACGCCATATATGATTCTCTTAAAAAGCTTGGGGTAGGGGTCTAGGGGACCCTTTTATAGCCAAAATCACGGCCCTGTATCGCAATACGTCACCTAGGCTGAAGATTAATGGAACTGTAGCACCCTGAGGGCTCGGTTGCTACAGAGGTATTGCACCTCACCCAGAGGTGTGATATCTCACTCTCAGGTAAGGATGTAGTGTGGATCAGGACCCGACACCTGCATGCATTACACCACATTGCCGTGGGGCAGGGCGACCAATATGCCCCTGAGATGGGCACGACAGTCCCTGTCCCTGGCTGGAGTGGGGGGAGGGAACACTGAGGAAGGGGAACCCTGTAGTGCAGGAGCAGGGAGGAAGCAGTTCCTGGGTGCATTGAGAAGGGAGTATAAAAGGTGGGCACCATCTTAGTTCAGTGCAGAGAAGTCTGAGCAGAAGTGGCAGGGAGCAGGGGCTCTGCATGAGCTCTGCTCCGGAGGCGGGCCTAGTAACAGAGGCCCAGGCCTGGAAGAGGGAGAAGGAAGGAAGAGGAGCGGAGAAGGCTTCAGGAACGAGGAACGAAGGGATCTCAGGGGTGCGGACGGGCGAGTCGCCACCGCACGCCAGAATCCACCTGCGTGGAGGGGTCAGGCCAAAGGGGGAGACCGGTCCCCGAAACTAGTGGAGGCAGGAAACGACCCTCAGCTAGAAACAGGAGGCTGTGACATTTTATGTGGCGCAGCCCCTCGCTACACCCGCTAGGAAGGCACCACATAGGGTCAGGGAAACTGGCGCCAAGTTTACCAAGAGGAGGCCCGAGGCAGCCGGACAGAAGGGTTGGTAAGAAAGGCCAGACAAAGGACACACAAAGGGGGTCCTGTGAAGCACTCCAAAGTTATCTGGGAGTTGTCTGAGCCCCTCACCTGGTGAGCACAGTACGACGTGGGCAGCCGTTACCTGCAGACGTGGTCTGGATAATAAGAACTGTGAGTAAAGGCCCTGGACTGCATCACTGACTCCGTGTCATTACTGCTGCTGCCCTGCACCATCACCCCCATCCTCCGCATACACTGCCCTGAGGCTATACTCCTCCCGTGGGGAGTTATGCTACGCTCTGCTGCACCCACAACACCAGCCTCAGCGGTCTGCCCTGGAGCGGCGGTTCACTCTGACCGCAATCCACGGGTGGCGTAGTCGGACATTTAAACATCAAAACCACATAAATAGTTCCGCCACTGGTTTGACCGCCCTGAGCCACGGAACCGGGTTGCCGCCACGGAGACTACAACCACCAGCATCCACCAAAAAGGGTCTGGCTCCGGGTGTCCCAAGGCCCAGGGGGCGCGTCAGAACATTTTCATCACCTTTCACAATCACCAATGGGACAAGGCAGGGATGTTCTCTGTCCCCTCTCTTATACATCCTAGTGACGGAGCACCTGCTCTCATCAATTCGCCATAACCCCAATATTAGGTGGATTGAGGTGGGAGGCACCGAGTACAAGTGCTCTCTATTTGCTGATGATGTCCTAGTATATATCACTCAATCACATATATCCATCCATGCTGTTATGGCTGAAATAGATCACTTTGTTACATGGTCAAATTTTAAAATCAATGCAGCGAAGTCTGAGGCCCTCGATGTCTCCCTCCCCAAATCCATATAGGATTCCATCCAGTCCAACTTTCCCTTTGCCTGGCCCTCACAGGGTATCAAATACTTAGGAATTCCTATTCATAGAGACCTCTCCCATCTATGTAATCTTAATTTTGGGCCCTTTATTGAACAACTCCATACAGACCACGGTTGGCAAGTTAGAACTGTAAGATTCACTACGTGAACCACTGGTGTTTTGTGGAAAAGCACATGTACACTGTGTTCCAAATTATTATGCAAAAAGTGTTTAGGAGTGATAAGGGAAGAATTTGTTTGTTTGTCAGTTAAACTCATTGATGGTGATGTGTGTCAGGGCTCTTTATATCACTGTAAGCAATTGCAGACACCAGTGCTAATTAGTTTGGCAGGTGTGTCCAATGAAAGGCAAGACTACTTAAGAAGGCTCTCTCACATTATTCAGCAGCCTACATTTTCTGCCAAAATGGGAAAGAAAAAGGATGTGTCGGCTGCTGAGAAGCAACAAATAGTGGAGTGTTTAGGTCAAGGCATGACTACAATCAACATTGTGCGATGATCAGGATGAAGTGTCTTGGCAATCAAGAAGTATGTAGCTGATTCACAGTACACACGTGTGCGTGCTGATAAGGGCAAATTGAGGACTCTTTCCTACAGGCAATTACGTCAGGTTGAAAGAGCAGCGGCAAAAAAGTCTTGTCATAGCAGCAGACAAGTTTTTGAAGCTGCTTGTGCCTCCAACGTCCCCCGAACAACAAGATGCAGGGTCCTTCAAAGGTTTGCAGCTGTGCATACGCCATCCTGTCGACCTCTTCTATCCACTTCACACAAGCAGAAACGGCTCCAGTGGGCCAAACATTACATGAAGACTGATTTCAAAACTGTTTTGTTCACGGATGAGTGCCGTGCAGCGCTCGATGGTCCAGATGGATGGAGTGGAGGATGGCTGGTTGATGGACATCCCACGCAAACACGGCTACAGCGCCAACAAGGAGGAGGTGGAGTAATGTTTTGGGCTGGAATCATGGGGAGAGAGATTGTCGGCCCCTTTAGGATCCCTGAAGGCGCTAAAGATGAACTCCATAATGTATGTGGATTTTCTCAAACAGCACTTCCTGCCATGGTTCAAGAAGAAGAACCGTGTATTTCACAGCAAGATCATTTTTCTGCATGATAATGCACCATCTCATGCTGCACATAAAACATCTGCATCTCTGGCTGATATGGGCATAAAAGGGGACAAACTTATGGTGTGACCCCCATGCTCCCCTGACCTCTACCCCATTCAGAACCTTTGGAGCATCATTAAAAGGAGTGTCTATGATGGCGGGAGGCAGTTCACATCTAAGTAACAGCTCTGGGAGGGTATTCTGTCCTCATGCAAAACAATTGAAGCAGAAACCATCCAAAACCTGACAAATTCAATGGACGAGAGAGTTCAGAAGCTCCTTTCGAACAAGGGGTCCTATGTGAAAATGTGACATCACCTAGAATAAAGTTTTGAGTTGAAAACTGTTTGATTTCAGTTTCTAACAACCTGCTAATGCTTATAATTTCAAAAATGACCATTTTTTTGGTCTTTGTTAAAATGAAAAGGTTGATCGAAAAGTTTGGGGGATCTAAGAGTGTGGCAACCCAGTAGTCATGATTACTTCGAATTCTGACAATATGAGGGTCATGCTGCAGGTAGTGCAGCAAGAAGGCACTTATGTGTCTTGCGCATCTCGGAGCCCCAAAATTATTTTCCGGGCTAGATGCAGCTAAAAATTATTTTTAATTTTAAATCTGGTGAAGCTTTAGTATAGATGGCCTAATAGGATCAGTGCTGCACACTGCTACAAAGCCCAAATTATTTTCCAGTCAAGATACAGATAAACATGATTAGTAATTTGAAAGCTTAAAACGGTTAGTAGGGTGATTTTAACCAATCATCAAGCTTTTACTCTCCCCAGGATGACACAGGGGTAGAAAAGTCGTTTCGGATCCATGATTTGTTCATCTTTATGAACGTGAGTCTGTCTACATTATCAGTGGAGAGCTGCGTGCGCTTATCTGTCAGCACACCACCAGCAGCGCTGAACACACGTTCAGACAGAACGCTGGCTGTGGGCATGACAAGATCTCCAAGGCGTAAGTGGCTAGCTCCCTTCCATTTATCCAGATTGGAAGCCCAAAAAGAGCAAGGGTCCAGTGACACAGTCGTGGCTTCAATGTTTACTTGGAGATACTCCTGTACCATCGTCTCTAGGCGTTGACTATGTGTCAGACTTCTTGTCTCCTGTGGCCTTGCAAAGGATGGGCTAAAAAAGTGGTGAAATGATTCCGCAAAATTGATGTTACCAGCAGATACTGTGGTTCTGTTACGGTTTGAGTGCTGAACACTTGACGGTCCCACGGTTGGCAAGTTGGAACTGTGAGATTCACTACGTGCACCACTGGTATTTTGTGGAAAAGCACATGTAAGATTCTGCAACAGTCTCTGCTGATACTCCTGCATGCGTGCATCCCTTTCTATGGCAGGAATAATTTCGGCAAATTTACTTTTGTACCGGGGATCTAACAGTGTGGCAACCCAGTAGTCAGGATTATTTCTAATTCTCACAATTCGAGGGTCATGTTGCAGGTAGTGCAGCAAGAAGGCACTCATGTGTGTTGCGCATCCAGGAGCACCAAGTCCCTGTTGTGTTGGTGGCGAGGTAACAATCATGCTTCCTTCCTCTGTCCTCTCCCCCCAACCTCGCACAACAGAAATGTGATCAAGGTCTCCCTCATCTGATGAGTCTTCCATCAGTTCGTCCTCCACTTCTTCCTGGGCTCCTGCACCTTCCTCACTAGTTTGGCTGCTACCATGCGCCCTGGTAAAACCATCTCCCCCACCCTCACATGCCTGCCGCCTTGGTGCTGCCGACCGTCTGGACCTTGCAGATGTTAGCCCTTCCGCATACAACTCCTCCTCCTCTACTTCCTCCACCTCCTCTTGTGCCACCACCTGACTCCGAATTCTGTTTAACATGTGCTCCAGCATGTAAATCACCGGAATAGTCATGCTGATAATGGCATCGTCAGCACTAAACATCTTCGTCGCCATTTCAAATCTGTGCAGAAGGGTGCATAGGTCCCTGATATGAGACCACTCCTCCAGCGTGATTTGCCCCACCTCTGAATCTTGTTGGCCCAGGCTATACGTCAGAACGTATTGCACCAGGGCTTGTCGGTGCTGCCACAGTCGCTGCAACATGTGCAGAGTTGAATTCCACCGGGTAGGCACATCGCATTTTAGCCGGTGAAGTGGCAGGCCCAACGACTTCTGTAGAGATATAAGTCGCTGAGCTGCGGGATGCGAACGGCGGAAGTGAGCACACAGCGACCGTGCCCTCTGCAGAAGGCCATCTAGTCTGGGATAGTGGGCTAAAAATTGCTGGACAACCAGGTTCAACACGTGAGCCATACAAGGCACGTGTGTGACATTGCCCCGGCGAAGGGCCGCACCCAGGTTTGCAGCATTGTCGCACACGGCCTTCCCTGGTTTCAGGTCCAGTGGAGACAACCATTCATGAAATTGGTTCTCCAGAGCTGACCACAACTCCTCAGCTGTGTGACTCACATTTCCCAGACATTTCAATGTAAAAACCGCCTGATGACGTTGAGCCCTACTGCCAGCATAGTAAGGAGGTGTGCAGGATCCCTTCTGCGCAGTTAGAAAGCTTGTGGCATGACCAGACAGGCTTTGGGTGCAGGTGGAAGACCGAGAGGAGGTTGAGGAGGCAGAAGCAGTGGAGGAACTTTGACATAAAGAGGATTGACGCACAACTCGTGGGGACGGCAAGACTTGGACAGCAGCCCCTTGTCCTGCTGTCACCATAGTTACCCAGTGCCCAGTCAGCGACATGTTACGCCCCTGTCCATGCCTACTCGTCCAAGTGTCTGTGGTGAAATGCACCCTGTCACACACAGAGTTTCTCAAAGAAGCGGTGATGTTGTGTGCGACATGCTGGTGGAGCGCAGGCACACCTTTCTTTGAGAAGTAGTGCCGACTGGGCATCTGGTACTGGGGCACTGCGACGGACATAAGGTCTCGAAAATCCTCTGTGTCCACCAGGCGGAAAGGCAGCATTTCTGTAGCCAAGAGCTTGCAGATGGTGAAATTCAACCTCTTAGCTTTCTCATGGCTAGGAGGAAATGGTCTTTTACTTGTCCACATCTGAGGGACCGAGGGCTGGCTATTGTGCTTAGACGGGGTTGATAAGGGTGTCCCCGGCAAACTGCCGGTCTGTGAGGAAGATGCAGGCGAACATGTTAGGTTGCCTTGATCCAAAGGTGGTGCTATCGATGTCGGACAGCGCTCAACACCAGCTGCTGTTACCACCTCCAAAGAAAATGATGACCTGCCAATCACGCTGGCTGTTGCGGGTAAAGAGGTGGCAGGTCTGCGCCCCAAAACAGGTGTGACTGCTGTCCCCCCAGTCACAGAGGATGAAGAGGCCACGTATGCACAAAATATGGCAGACGGTGGTTGGCCCGTCCGGCTAGGCCGCATTGTAGCACACTGAGCTTCCCACTGCAACTTATGCTTCATGTCCATGTGCCGGTTCATGCATGAAGTACTCAAACTATGTATTTTTTGGCCACTACTTAGCTTTTGCTGACAAATGTTACAGATAACACGAGTTGGGTCATCTTTATCGATCTGAAAAAATGCCCAGGCTATGCAAGGCTTAGCACCCATGCGACCTGAAGAGCCACCACGACTTGTGGTGAGAGGCAGAGTTGTGTTTGAGGATGCAGTTGTTGACGTGCTTCCAGTACTACGTCTCTGTCCAGGAAGGCGCAACCTGACCTCGTCGTCACTAGCATCTTCCTCCACCTCCTCTGCTGACCTCATCTCTTGGCTGACTGTGGGTTGACAGTAAGTGGGATCTCCAACCTCATCATCATCACCCTGTGTGTTATCACACCCGTCGTCCTCAGAGCCAACCTGTTCCTGCCCTGACAAAAAACTAAAGTTGTCGCTCCAATCAGGTATTTGAGTCTTATCATCGTCTTCCTCATTGTCTCCACCAACAGGAGTTACAGTTTGGGAATGAGGGTCTACATTATGGTCAGAACCTTCTGCGTCTGGTCCTGGATCCGACTCATAAAGATTCTGGGCATCAGTGCAGATCATTTCCTCGTCTGGATTCACAGAAGCGCTGGAGTCGACCTCTGATTCCCAGGCTATAGTATGAGTAAACAGCTCTGCAGACTCAACCATCTGTTCTACCTCATACTCAGACGGGCAGCTGGAGATTTGGGAGCTGTGAGGAAGCAAGTGCGATTTGGGTGACACCTTTGAGGACTGGAGTATTTGTGATGTTGAAGTTGATGTGAAGGAGAGCCCACTTAAAGGAGCACTTGATATCCGTTGAAGCACCTGCTGTTTTTGTGCCTCATCTGGAATTTGTAGCGATTGGCGTGGCCGTAAGAAAGGGATCTTATCACATTGTCTGCTAAAAGAAGTAGACATTTTAGTTTGACTGGAAGATGGTCTTTCTTCTGCAGATGTTACTGTTGCTTTAACACCTACCCCACGGACACAACCTTTTTTCCCCTTCCCAACACGCCTATTCCCCTTTCCACCAGCAGCAGGCCTTTTTCCACTCATTTTGGTGGTTAACTAATTCACAACTCTGGAGTTGTTTGCACAAAAAAACAATGGATGGTAACCGAGCAGAGCTGAGCGGCCAAACTGTGGTATTAGGCCAAAACTATTGGCTGGGTTAGATGCAGAAAAAAATATATTCAGTTTGCAACCTGATGGAGGTCAGTATAGATGGACTAATACAACAAGTCCCACACACAGCTAGAAGCCCAAATATTTTTTCAGAGGTACTGTAGATGCAGATAAAAATTATTTTTAATTTGCAACCTGATGGAGGTCAGTATAGATGGACTAATTGAGAAAGTCCCACACACTGCTAGAAGGCCAAATATTTTTTCAGAGCTAGATGCAGAAAAAAATTATATTCAGTTTGCAACCTGATGGAGGTCAGTATAGATGGATTAATAGAACAAGACCCACACACAGCTAGAAGCCCAATATTTTTTCAGAGGTAGATGCAGAAAAAAATATATTCAGTTTGCAACCTGATGGAGGTCAGTATAGATGGACTAATACAACAAGTCCCACACACAGCTAGAAGCCCAATATTTTTTCAGAGGTAGATGCAGAAAAAAATATATTCAGTTTGCAACCTGATGGAGGTCAGTATAGATTGACTAATACAACAAGTCCCACACACAGCTAGAAGCCCAAATATTTTTTCAGAGGTAGATGCAGAAAAAAATATATTCAGTTTGCAACCTGATGGAGGTCAGTATAGATGGACTAATACAACAAGTCCCACACACAGCTAGAAGCCCAAATATTTTTTCAGAGGTACTGTAGATGCAGATAAAAATTAGTTTTAATTTGCAACCTGATGGAGGTCAGTATAGATGGACTAATACAACAAGTCCCACACACAGCTAGAAGCCCAAATATTTTTTCAGAGGTACTGTAGATGCAGATAAAAATTAGTTTTAATTTGCAACCTGATGGAGGTCAGTATAGATGGACTAATAGAGAAAGTCCGACACACTGCTAGAAGGCCAAATATTTTTTCAGAGCTAGATGCAGAAAAAAATTATATTCAGTTTGCAACCTGATGGAGGTCAGTATAGATGGATTAATAGAACAAGACCCACACACAGCTAGAAGCCCAATATTTTTTCAGAGGTAGATGCAGAAAAAAATATATTCAGTTTGCAACCTGATGGAGGTCAGTATAGATGGACTAATACAACAAGTCCCACACACAGCTAGAAGCCCAATATTTTTTCAGAGGTAGATGCAGAAAAAATATATTCAGTTTGCAACCTGATGGAGGTCAGTATAGATGGACTAATACAACAAGTCCCACACACAGCTAGAAGCCCAAATATTTTTTCAGAGGTAGATGCAGAAAAAAATATATTCAGTTTGCAACCTGATGGAGGTCAGTATAGATGGACTAATACAACAAGTCCCACACACAGCTAGAAGCCCAAATATTTTTTCAGAGGTACTGTAGATGCAGATAAAAATTAGTTTTAATTTGCAACCTGATGGAGGTCAGTATAGATGGACTAATAGAGAAAGTCCGACACACTGCTAGAAGGCCAAATATTTTTTCAGAGCTAGATGCAGAAAAAAATTATATTCAGTTTGCAACCTGATGGAGGTCAGTATAGATGGATTAATAGAACAAGACCCACACACAGCTAGAAGCCCAATATTTTTTCAGAGGTAGATGCAGAAAAAAATATATTCAGTTTGCAACCTGATGGAGGTCAGTATAGATGGACTAATACAACAAGTCCCACACACAGCTAGAAGCCCAAATATTTTTTCAGAGGTAGATGCAGAAAAAAATATATTCAGTTTGCAACCTGATGGAGGTCAGTATAGATGGACTAATACAACAAGTCCCACACACAGCTAGAAGCCCAAATATTTTTTCAGAGGTACTGTAGATGCAGATAAAAATTAGTTTTAATTTGCAACCTGATGGAGGTCAGTATAGATGGACTAATAGAGAAAGTCCGACACACTGCTAGAAGGCCAAATATTTTTTCAGAGCTAGATGCAGAAAAAAATTATATTCAGTTTGCAACCTGATGGAGGTCAGTATAGATGGATTAATAGAACAAGACCCACACACAGCTAGAAGCCCAATATTTTTTCAGAGGTAGATGCAGAAAAAAATATATTCAGTTTGCAACCTGATGGAGGTCAGTATAGATGGACTAATACAACAAGTCCCACACACAGCTAGAATCCCAAATATTTTTTCAGAGGTACTGTAGATGCAGATAAAAATTAGTTTTAATTTGCAACCTGATGGAGGTCAGTATAGATGGACTAATAGAATGATGCTATGCCCAAAAGATTTTACTTCACTAGGTGCAGTAAAAAAATTGGTATTCTATACACAGCTGGTATATCTTGCAACACAGATAGGCTACTCCACTGACTAACACACTCTGCAATAGGCCAAAAAGGATTAGCTGTGCTAGATTCAGCCAAATGCTGTGAAAAAAACTTGCACAGCACTGGCACAGACCTACCTGGCAAAAACTGATAGGAACTGATGTAACCTAGTCCTGAAAAGGACTCCAATTACAATTAGTCTTTACTCCCACAACCTATCTATTTAAGAGCACAGACCTCCCTGATAAAAGTCGTAGGAAATGCTGTAACCTAGTCCTTAAAAGGACTGCAATCACAACTATTCCCTACTCCCAAGCTATCTGTATATTTGTGCGAAAATTGGCTTGAAATTAACAAGGTATAGCGCACACAGCAACAGCGGTGCCGTCTAACACGCAGCTGCAGCAGTGAGAAAATGGTGGCGACGGGGAAAATGGCTTGGTCTTATAGGGCAAGCACATGTGACATACACTGCCAATGACACATGCCCTTGCTTGTGTGAAAAAAAGCACTTCGCTCCGTGTGTGCGCTGCTGATAGGCTGACAGATTGCACCTCCCCACTGCAAATGCGGGAAAGAGAAAAAAAAATGGAGATCTTCATTGTTCCTGCAGAGATCCATCCCCTGCCCCTCCCCCCACCCCGCTGTACACTCAAACTGCGTATTAACATTAATTTTCATCATTACTGAGAAAAAATCCAGTTATGATTTTGGTGCACGAACAGTTATCGAACATAACCTCGAACAGCCGAATTTTTATCAAATTGTTCGTGTTCGCCGAACGGCTCGAACACCGCCCAAAACAGCTCGAATTTGAGATTGGCGAACAGTTCGAGTAGAACAACGCTCATCTCTATTGAAGAGCGACCAGAATGGTGACTGGTCTGCAAACCATGTCCTATGAGGAACGGTTGCAGGATTTGGGAATGTTTAGCTTGCAAAAAAGAAGACTGAGAGGAGACTTAATAGCTGTCTACAAATATGTCAAGGGCTGTCACATTGTAGAAGGATCATCTTTATTCTCATTTGCACAAGGAAAGACTAGAAGCAATGGGATGAAACTAAATGGGAGGAGACACAGATTAGATATTAGAAAAAACTTTTTGACAGTTAGGGTGATTAATGAGTGGAACAGGCTGCCACGAGAGGTGGTGAGGTCTCCTTCAATGGATGTCTTCAAACAGAGGCTGGACAAACATCTGTCTGAGATGATCTAGTGAATCCTGCTTTGAGCAGGGGGTTGGACCAGATGACCCAGGAGGTCCCTTCCAACTCTACCATTCTATGATTCTATGATTCTATGATACCTCCCGAAATAACACAGTGGATTTGACTTTATGTTACTCTGCTGTCATTTGGTGGTGATGAGAAGTCTGGCCCAATCCAGCCCTTGTTCATTTTGATAAGGGTCAGCTTGTCAGCATTGTCAGTTGAGAGGCGAGTGCGCTTATCAGTTATAATTCCCCCAGCGGCACTAAAAACATGCTCCGATAACACGCTAGCGGCAGGTCAGCCAGGACCTCCAAGGCATGCAGATTGAGTTCATTCCAAGTGTCCAGCTTGGATACCCAATAATTAAAAGGCACAGAGGAATCACGGAGGACGCTGGTACTCCCTCACCATCTTTTGATACTTTCCACTCCTTGTGAGAGTACCCTGCGCCTCAGGGCCTGTAAGCTGGGCAGGTCTCAGAAAACTGTCCTAGAACATTGACAGTGTTCCCCTGCCTCTGCTGGATTGGAGTTGCGTCTCTCTCACCTGTATGCCTTAGTTGGGCAGCGAACTGTGACCTCTGCCGCTACCGTGTTCAGATGGGAATTTTTTTAATAGTTCTGCAGCAAGGGCCTTCTGGTACTGCCCCATTTTTGTAGACCTCTCCAACTCAGGAATAAGAGAGTGAAAGTTCTCCTTGTAGAGGGGGTCTAAAAGTGTCATCAACCAGTAATGACTGTCACCCAACATTTTGACAATGCGAGGGTCACGGTTAAGGCAGCGTAACATAAAGTCAGCCATGGGTGTCAGACTGGTAACGGGCAAGACTTCCGTGTCCTCACCAAGATGACGACTGATAGTGTTGAGCGATCACTAAAATGCTCGGGTGCTCGAAGCTCGGGCCGAGCTTACCGTGATACTCGGGTGCTCGACCCGAGCAACGAGCCCAATGTTAGTCTATGAGAGACCCGAGCATTTTTGCGGCAGCACCCCCGGCAGTCTGTAGAAAGCCTACAAAGTGCCCAAAACGATAGTGACAGTGCTCAAAAGACATGGGGGCAGCATGGGGATCGCCCCTGGAAGCATTTCTGACCCCCAGGTCACTGTTGTCAACAACGTGGTCAGAGGTATTAAGCCACTTTTGCGGGCTCACAATAAAACGTTCAAAAACTAAACTGAAACGGTTTTCCTGTGAAATATGTTAAGGAATTTCCTTTCCAGGGTAAAAACTTGTGTATAAGGTAAAATAAATAACCAAAAACAAAAATACTCCTCCACACCTTGGGCTATGTTCACAAGTAGCATTTTTCATGCGTTTTTGCACTTTTGTATTGCTTTCAACCGTGAGAAATGCATTCACCGGGAAATGTCATTTTAACATTTTACAACCTTATCTGGCCATGTGCTGTGTGACACATGCATACAGTGCTGAAAAGACAAGGGATCAGCATGGGGAAGACCCCTGGAAGCATCTCTGACCCCCAAGTCACCGTTTAAAAGTGTGCCCATCAGAAGTGATCCTTGCCGCATCAGAAGATGTAGACTTGTAACTATCCCCGTGCAAGTCCTTGTCTCAGGGCAGTGTTCAATTGTACCTCCCCCATTCCTTGCAATGCAAGCGAAAATATGCAGCCAACCACCCACCCACCCGCAGGCTGCAATACCATACTGCTAGCTTTCACTTGAAATGGGGCCTTTTAGTTTGGAGGAGGCCGAAGCTGTCCACTACCTCATGGCCGCTTCGGCAGCGAGGTATCCATACTCTGTCCCCAGCCGCCCGGCGGCCGGGTGTCCACGCTCGGTCCCCAGCCGCCAGGTGGTGGCCAGGTGTCAATACTCGGTCCCCAGCCGCCCTGATTTCTCCTGTCACCTTCCCCCACACTTTTCTTAGCCTGGCCTGCTTTAGGGCAGCATTGGACGAGCCCATCAGGGAACCAGACTCCTCCGGTGGGCCCTGGCTTCTCCATCAGGGGAGTTGAGAGTGCCTAGGTGAGGAGCATGATGATGATGATAGAAGTTAGCATCTGCTTTGTTTTCTTGGAATGCAAGCGCATGTATGTAGTAGAGGCTAGGCCTGAGGTGGTCCGCGTTTTGGCGCATATCCTACCTCCTCCGAGGATTGCTGGATGTTTTCCTGCTACTATCCCAGTTCTATGACTCCCGTTAAAACAAAGCTTCAGGTGATAAATGATGGATGAGGTGGTGGCAAAGGAGAAGGAGCAGGAGGAACAGGGACCATTCACATCAATATCAGGCCAGTCAACCAGATATGTCTTGTAGGATATGTTTCTGTAACAAAAGGAGCGGTTCGGCTACACAGTTATAGGGCATACAGTGAGTGCAATGCCTACCAAAAATTTCGAGCCACTCCAATGCCCCTTGGAAATGACATGGAGGTCAGAGGGCGTTAACTAAACCTTTTTTTCGATTTATAGCAACTGGGTCTCCCGTGCACTGTTGGCCTAAGCAGTGAATGGAAGGCTTTCCAAAAATTATGAGGAACTGCAATGCCCCTTACAAGAGCCATGTGTGGCACCCCAGGGGTCTGGTCACCACAGTAATAGAGATATTACGTCGGAGAGCAAGTGGGAGGTTTCCTGGTCAGGATCCCTTAAACATGCAACATCCTCCTGCCCCAGTCCTGGGAGGGGAGAATTCTGCCCTTATAAACTGGATCTGGGGCGGGGTTGAGTGAGTCAGAGAACAGTCAGAGTCAGAGTGAGAGCAAGGGAAAGTAACAGCAAGGAGCTCTGTAGGAGCTAGGAGCTAAAGACCAGGGGCTGGAAGCTGAGCAGAGCTCGCCCTGGCAGAAGACAATAGGAACCGGACACAGGAGTCCGAAGCTGTGAGGACTTATATATCCAGCAGCAGAAACCAGCCGGCAGGGGATTTCAGGTCCTCTGGCCATAGAAGCCCAGAGGCTCAGTCACAAGCAAGGGACCAGCACCGCCGTCGTGGAGCGGAGGTTAACAGAAGGCCCCAAGTCACCAGCCATACGTGTGAGCACTACACGGTACACTCAGGGACGTGGGCTACTTCTACCCGCTTACAGCAAGGTAGCCAGGAAAAGTGCAGACAGACGGGGAGGCCTACAACTCCACCTGGCCAGGGGAACTCCTGCTTGCTCACAGACTGACCCGGCCTCTCATGCTAGCCAGTACTCCCGGGAGGGTCTACCTTATAATCATCAGTAAAACCCTGAACTGCACTGCAAAGACTCTGAGTCGTTCCTGCTGCGCTCGTGCACCATCACCCCCATCATCCACACTCACTGCCCTGAGGCTATACTCCTCCCGAGGGGAGTTATCCCATTCTATGCTGCGCACACAACACCAGCCTCAGCTGTCTGCCTCGCAGCGGTGGTACTCCCTGACCGCAATCCACGGGTGGCGCAGTCGGACAATTAACCTCAAAACCTAAGAAAGACTGCCACTGGTTTGACCAGCCTGAGCCACGGGACCGGTTCACCGCCACGGAGACTACAGACCCCACAGACCCGGCACCGGGTATCCCACACACGTGTACACACGGCCCAGGGGGCGCGTCACATGCAGTACAGCATATTACAAACATAAGTCCCATTATTAGGGAGTGGGTGTCCCATAGTATTTGCTTATGCCTTGCAAGCAAAAGCTGCCAAAAATTAGGACGGAGCAACTTGCAATGCCCCTTACAAGAGCCATGCAGTACAGCATATTACAAACATAAGTCCCATTATTGGGGAGTGGGTCTCCCAGAGTATTTGCTTATGCTTTCCCAGCAAAAGCTGCCAAAAATTAGGACGGAGCAACTTGTAATGCCCCTTACAAGAGCCATGCAGTACAGTATATTACAAACATAAGTCAAATTATTGGGGAGTGGGTGTCCCATAGTATTTGCTTATGCCTTGCAAGCAAAAGCTGCCAAAAATTAGGACGGAGCAACTTGCAATGCCCCTTACAAGAGCCATGCAGTACAGCATATTACAAACATAAGTCCCATTATTGGGGAGTGGGTCTCCCATAGTATTTGCTTATGCTTTCCCAGCAAAAGCTGCCAAAAATTAGGACGGAGCAACTTGCAATGCCCCTTACAAGAGCCATGCAGTACAGCATATTACAAACATAAGACCCATTATTGGGGAGTGGGTGTCTCATAGTATTTGCTTATGCCTTGCAAGCAAAAGCTGCCAAAAATTAGGACGGAGCAACTTGCAATGCCCCTTACAAGAGCCATGCAGTACAGCATATTACAAACATAAGTCCCATTTTTGGGGAGTGGGTCTCCCATAGTATTTGCTTATGCTTTCCCAGCAAAAGCTGACAAAAATTAGGATGGAGCAACTTGCAATGCCCCTTACAAGAGCCATGCAGTACAGCATATTACAAACATAAGTCCCATTATTGGGGAGTGGGTGTCCCATGGTATTTGCTTATGCTTTCCCAGCAAAAGCTGCCAAAAATTAGGACGGAGGAACTTGCAATGCTGGCACCCTGGTGGTATAGTGGAGATGGAGGCTGAGGATAAGGAGAAGAAGATTAAACAGCCGAAACGAGGAAGCGTATACCCATGTGTGGGTGTGAAGCGGTGCATGTGAATACACCTCCCAAAATAACAGTGGATTTGACTTTATGTTACTCTGCTGTCATTTGGTGGTGATGAGAAGTCTGGCCCAATCCAGCCCTTGTTCATTTTGATAAGGGTCAGCTTGTCAGCATTGTCAGTTGACAGGCGAGTGCGCTTATCAGTTATAATTCCCCCAGCGGCACTAAAAACACGCTCCGATAACACGCTAGCGGCAGGGCAGGCCAGGACCTCCAAGGCGTACAGAGCGAGTTCATTCCAACTGTCCAGCTTGGATACCCAATAATTAAAAGGCACAGAGGAATCACGGAGGACGCTGGTACGATCGGCAAGGTACTCCCTCACCATCTTTTGAAACTTTCCAATCCTTGTGAGAGTACTCCGCGCCTCAGGGCCTGTAAGCTGGGCGGGTGTCAGAAAACTGTCCCAGAACGTTGTCAGTGTTCCCCTGCCTCTGCTGGATTGGAGTTGCATCTCTCTCGCCTGTACGCCTTAGTTGGGCAACGAACTGTGACCTCTGCCGCTAGCGTGTTCAGATGGGAATTTTTTAAGAGTTCTGCAGCAAGGGCTTTCTGGTATTGCCCCATTTATGTAGACCTCTCCACCTCAGGAATAAGAGTGTCACCAACCAGTAATGACTGTCACCCAACATTTTGACAACGCGAGGGTCACGGTTAAGGCAGCGTAACATAAAGTCAGCCATGCGTGCCAGACTGGTAACGGGCAAGATTTCTGTGTCCTCACCAAGATGACGACTGACCATGCTCTCCTCCTCCTCCTCCTCTTCCTCCTCCCCCCTGTCCTCAGGCCACCCACGCTGAACCGACGGTATGACACTTGTACAGGTACTACCATCTACAACGCATGATAGCAGCTCCTGTTCTTCCTCGTCCTCCTCTCCCTCATTGTCCCCCAATGCATGTTGGGATGAGATGAGGCTGGGCTGTGTGTAATCGCCCGCTACGGCTTCTTGATCCATCTCATCATACTCTGGCCGCAATGCCTCCTCTTTAATTCTCTGCAGAGAGCGTTGCAAAAGACAGACAAGTGGGATGCTGACACTAATGATGGCGTCATCGCCACTCACCATCTTGGTGGCCTCCTCAAAGTTTGTCAGGATGGTACATATGTCAGACATCCAGGTCCAGTCCTGAGGTCTTATGTGTGGAGTCTGACCTGAATATCGACGGCCTTGTTGCAGCTGGTACTCCACAACTGCTCTCTTCTGCTCACAAATCCTTTGCAACATGTGGAGGGTAGAGTTCCAACGTGTGGGGACATCACACACCAGTCGGTGTGCCGGAAGCTGCAAACGCTGCTGCAACACAGCAAGGGCGGCGGAAGCTGTAGCCGACTTGCGAAAATGAGCTGACAGGCGGCGTACTTTCACGAGCAGATATGGCAACTTGGGGTACGATTTAAGAAACCGCTGAACCACGAGGTTAAGCACATGAGCCAGGCATGGTACGTGTGTGATCTCACCTCGCCTCAGAGCCGCCACCAGGTTACGGCCATTGTCACACACGACCATGCCGGGATGTAGGTTCAGCGGTCTCAGCCACAGATCTGCCTGCTCTTTCACAGCTGTCCACAACTCACAAGCAGTGTGAGGTTTATCACCTAAGCTTATGAGTTTCAGCACAGCCTGTTGCCGCTTGGCGGAGGCAGTACTGCAATGCTTCCAGCTTGTAACTGATGTGGTGATATCTGAGATGGAGGCTGAACATGAGGAGGAGGAGGATGCGCAGGAGCTGTACACTGTGGGGGCAACTCTGACTGACATAGGGCCCGCAATCCTCGGTGTGGGGAGGATGTGTTCCGTCCCAAGGTCCGACTGGGTCCCGGCTTCCACTATGTTTACCCAGTGTGCCGTCAGAGAGATGTACCGTCCCTGGCCACAAGCACTTGTCCACGTGTCCGTTGTCAGGTGGACTCTCCCAGTAACTGCGTTGTTGAGGGCACGGCAGATGCTTTGGGACACGTGCTTGTGTAGTGCGGGGATGGCACACCGGGCAAAATAGTGTCGGCTGGGGACCGAAAACCGAGGGACGGCCACCGCCATAAGATTGCGGAAGGATTCCGTCTCCACCAGCCTAAAAGGCAGCATTTCCAATGCAAGCAGTCGTGAAATGTGTGAATTTAGGACTGTGGCCTGTGGGGCGTTAGCTGCCAATTTCCGCTTTCATTCAAATGTCTGGGATATGGACAATTGAACGCTGCGGTGGGACGTGGACGTGGACGTTGATGCTGTTTCTTGAGAAACTGCCATAACAAGTGAAGACTGAGAGGAGGGGGCATCTTTACATGCAGTATGGACAGGGGGTTCTATTGCACACACAACAGGGGGTTCTATTGCACGCACAACAGTGGAAGAAGCAGTGGTGACACCCGCTGACACTGGTCGTGGACCCTGGGTTTCGCCCCACAAAGTCGGGTGCTTTGCTACCATGTGCCTGATCATGCTGGTGGTGGTCAGGCTGGTAGTTTTGTCATCCCTGCTGATGCTGGCATGGCAGGTGGAACATATGGCCTTTTTGGGGTTATCAGCAGAGTCTTTAAAAAAATTCCAGACTCTGGAAGACCTACCGCTTGTACTGGCAACGTCCCTCGTGTTGGTGTTACGGGGAACGGTTGCCTGCCTTCTGTCTGCGGCCACCACACTGCTTCTTCCTGCCTGTTGGGGTACTCTGCCTCCCTCCCCCTGTGTGCTGCTGGCCTCACTCTGCATGTCCTCCTTCAACGTTGGGTCAGTTACTAGATCATCCACCACCTCCTCCTCTTCCACTTGCGCACCACGATCCTCCTCCTCACTTCCTGGCAATTGTGTCTCGTCATCTTCCACCTCTTGTGACAGATTGCCAACGTCGACTTCCTGTGGCCGTGGCTGTTCAAATATTTGGGCATCGCAACATGGGATCTCCTCTTCCACCACTTCAAGCATATCAGGCGAGGGGCCCAAATATGGAAATGGACCAGTGAACAGCTCTTCAGAGTGTCCAAGTGTTGGATCACTTGCTGTCTGACGACACTCGGCATGGTGGGAGGAAGGAGCATCAGGGTGAGGAGGAGTATGCGGTCGAGACTCACGGCTACTAAGAGTTGACCGTGTGGAAGACAGACCGGAGGTGGTGGTGCCCAGGTAACTGGAAGTATTGTCTGCTATCCAATTAATAACCTGTTCACACTGATCAGTTCTCAATACTGGTGTTGTTCTGTGCTTCCCTAGTAATTTGGTCAAGAAGTGGGAGCGAGAAGATGTGGCTGTTGGTTGTGGCACATTTTCACCTTGGCCACGGCCCCGTCCTCTGCACGAACCATCACCAGAACGTCCACTTCCACGTCCCTTGCCACGCGCCTTGCCCATTGTAAATGAAGTAAAATAGCTTACACTTGCACTATCAATGGAAAAAGGGTAATAAAAAGTAGATTAGAACCGTGGAAGAGGAAAACCACAGTTATTGTTTACTGGGGTATACCACACTTTTTTAAATAGAGATATTTGCGGCTGAACAGAGAGCGACACACTCAAACTGCTTTTTTTTTAGATACCAAAGGCCCAAAACTGGATAGTACAGCGATTTGACCCGTGGAACTGCGAAACCACACTGGGATGTCGGGCCTACACAAGACTATTTTCAACAGATATATTTTTGTGTCACAGCAGTCAGGAGACACTACTGTTTTTCTTTACGGAAAAAACTACCAAAAGCTGAATAATAGAGATTTTTTACCGTGGGATGGCAAAACCACAGTTATTGTTTACTGGGGTATACCACACTTTTTTAAATAGAGATATTTGCGGCTGAACAGTGAGCGACACACTCAAACTGCTTTTCTTTTAGATACCAAAGGCCCAAAACTGGATAGTACAGCGATTTGACCCGTGGAACTGCGAAACCACACTGGGATGTCGGGCCTACACAAGACTATTTTCAACAGATATATTTTTGTGTCACAACAGTCAGAAGACACTACTGTTTTTCTTTACGGAAAAAACTACCAAAAGCTGAATAATAGAGATTTTTTACCATGGGATGGCAAAACCACAGTTATTGTTTACTGGGGTATACCACACTTTTTTAAATAGAGATATTTGCGGCTGAACAGTGAGCGACACACTCAAACTGCTTTTTTTTTAGATACCAAAGGCCCAAAACTGGATAGTACAGCGATTTGACCCGTGGAACTGAAAAACCACACTGGGATGTCGGGCCTACACAAAACTATTTTCAACAGATATATTTTTGTGTCACAACAGTCAGGAGACACTACTGTTTTTCTTTACGGAAAAAACTACCAAAAGCTGAATAATAGAGATTTTCTTACCGTGGGATGGCAAAACCACAGTTATTGTTTACTGGGGTATACCACACTTTTTTAAATAGAGATATTTGCGGCTGAGCAGTGAGCGACACACTCAAACTGCTTTTTTTTTAGATACCAAAGGCCCAAAACTGGATAGTACAGCGATTTGACCCGTGGAACTGCGAAACCACACTGGGATGTCGGGCCTACACAAGACTATTTTCAACAGATATATTTTTGTGTCACAACAGTCAGGAGACACTACTGTTTTTCTTTACGGAAAAAATTACCAAAAGCTGAATAATAGAGATTTTTTACCGTGGGATGGCAAAATCACAGTTATTGTTTACTGGGGTATATCACACTTTTTTAAATAGAGATATTTGCGGCTGAGCAGTGAGCGACACACTCAAACTGCTTTTTTTTAAGATACCAAAGGCCCAAAACTGGATAGTACAGCGATTTGACCCGTGGAACTGCGAAACCACACTGGGATGTCGGGCGTACACAAGACTATTTTCAACAGATATATTTTTGTGTCACAACAGTCAGGAGACACTACTGTTTTTCTTTACGGAAAAAACTACCAAAACCTGAATAAAAGAGATTTTTTACCGTGGGATGGCAAAACCACAGTTATTGTTTACTGGGGTATACCACACTTTTTTAAATAGAGATATTTGCGGCTGAACAGTGAGCGACACACTCAAACTGCTTTTTTTTTAGATACCAAAGGCCCAAAACTGGATAGTACAGCGATTTGACCCGTGGAACTGTGAAACCACACTGGGATGTCGGGCCTACACAAGACTATTTTCAACAGATATATTTTTGTGTCACAACAGTCAGGAGACACTACTGTTTTTCTTTACGGAAAAAACTACCAAAACCTGAATAATAGAGATTTTTTTACCGTTGAACAGCAAAACCACAGTTATAATTTACTGGTGTATACCAGGCTTTTTAAAATATATATATATTTGCGGCTGAACAGTGAGCGACACACTCAAACTGTTTTTTTTAGATACAAATGGCCCAAAAGTGGATAATACAGAGGTTTGTACCGTGGAACTGCAAAACCACACTTGTATTTCTCGGGCCTACACCAGACTATTTTCAACAGATATATTTGTGTCTGAAAAATCAGGGAGACACTATTTTTTTTTTTTTTTTTACAGCAAAAAATGCAAAAAGCAGGATAATAGAGATTTTTTACCGTGGAACAGCAAAAGAACACTTCTGTCTCTCTGGCCTACACCAGACTATTTTCAACAGATATATTTGTGTCTGAAAAATCAGGGAGACACTTATTATTTTTATACAGCAAAAAATGCCAAAAACTGGATAATAGAGATGTTTTACCGTGGAACATCAAAACCACAGTAATAATTTACTGGTGTATACCAGGCTTTTTAAAATATATATATATTTGTGGCTGAACAGTGAGCGACACACTCAAACTGTTTTTTTTAGATACAAATGGCCCATAGAACTGCAAAACCACACTTCTATTTCTCTGGCCTACACCAGACTATTTTCAACAGATATATTTGTGTCTGAAAAATCAGAGGCACACTTTTTTTTTTTTTTGGGGGGGGGGGCACCAAAAGGTTAATAAGATGGGTATTTGTACATTGCGAAGGAGGAAAAAAAAAAGAGGATTTAGATAAAAAAAAGGATTTTTCCTGGCCCCCGGGACCTGGAGCTAAGTCCAGCAATTTCAGCAACAGGAGCAGCACACAGGACTGTAATGCAGCGTTTGCTGGTATAACCACTGCGTCTCCTATGCAGCCTGCCTGCCTGCCTGCCTGATATACCTGGGATGGATATTAGTCCTGAGAAGGACTGTTTGTTTGATCTGGCAGCCTTTACAGACCCTACACTAACTATTTTGCAGGATATATCTCTCCCTAAATCGGCAGCGCTGTCCCTACACTGTCTGATCTGGAGCGACTGTGTCCAAGATGGCGGCGCCCGGTTTTAAATACTCGAGGTGACGCTGTGCGGCCAGCCAATCACTGTAATGCCCACAAACAACATGGCTGCGGCATTACAGTGACTGGCTGGCAATCCCTGCATGTTCATTGGCTCTGTAAAGAGCGCCAAACATGCAGGGCGGAGACCCGAGCTCCCGCCCGAGTAACCCGGAAATGCTTGGTGCTCGCCGAACATCCCGAGTAGCGTGATGCTCGGGCGAGTACCGAGCAGTGTCGAGCATGTTCGCTCAACACTAGTCAGTACAAATTAGCTATAGGTAAAAGTACATAATACTAAGCAAAATAATATATGATATAGAATTGGAAAATACTGATGTGAAACTTCAATGCTAAACAGAAAAATACTAAAAGCTGAGACTTGTAGTGTAGGGTCATATGCTGAGAATTGTAGTACCACATAAGCAAACATGGTGAAATACTTCTCAACTTTGAAAAGACACATATAGTTGTGAGCTTAGCTTAGCTGACGTCAGAACATACCCCAATCTCCACAACAGCTCTCCAAGTTTTAGAACATCTCACTGTATCTGGAGGTATGAATGATATGAATTCCTGACTGTGGACCCAAAAGAAAAGAAGCAGAGATAATGTCCCCTTTAACGGAATTGTACAGTGAGCAGGCTTGATATACAAAGCTGTGATGCAGCAAAACCATAGCCTGAAAGTGGGGAGCTTTACTGTATTTAGTAGGGCAAAACTCTCCTCCATGGAGCCTTTTGAAGAGTTGTCTGCAGTTGCCCACAGGATTGGGACAAGGTATGTTGGTGCCCTATGCAGATGAGGCCAATGGCGTCCCTCCTCCCACTAAACAAAGGAATGGATTAGAGAGTAAGGTAACATGAGCCTTAATGAATCCCCCTATATGGGTCAGGTAACAAGCTCTGAGGACCACTTCCACTAGAATTGTTATATTCCCCCCCCCAAAAAAATATCAGCAAAAGTAAAAAATTGTGAACATTAGGGGTGAGGCTTAATAGGGGGTGCAATTTCACAGTTCAGATATAGTTCAGATACTGGTGCCTTCAAGAGTGTATGGATTACCCTGCTTGTAATTTTTGACAGGCTTTGCAGTGTATGCAGAGCTTTTAAGAGTGTAAGAGTATCACAACTACACTTTGTTCACAACATTTGAATGAGGCACTACAGTTGGTGCCTTTAAGGGTGTATGGATGACCCTGCTTGTAATTTTTGACAGGATTTGCACTTAGTGCATAGACTTTATGAATGCAGGAGTACTAATACATTACAATTTGATCAGAATGTGTATGAGGCCCTCCTTTATGTCTAATACAGGACGTATCTGAGTCCTTCCGAGTCCCTAATTTTAGCACTTCTTGCTCCCTTCATAAATTTCCTATGCAGTGAAGCAACGGCTGCCAAAAAATTTGGAGGAACTCCAATGCCCCTTGCAAGACATAGAGGTTGGAGGGCCTCCTGAAATAATGTTACCATTATTAGGAAGTGGGTCTCCCATACTGTTTGCCTATGCAGTGAATAAACGGCTGCAAAAATTTGGAGGAACTCCAATGTCCCTTGCAAGAGACGTAGATATGTTGCTATGGTACATGTGGTGGTGATATGGTGGTGGACGATGACGATGGGAAGAAGGAGAAAGACAAGAGCAAATAAACAAAATCAGCATATACCCATGTCTGGGTGTGAAGACAGAGGTGCATGGGAATAGAGTTAGACCTCCCAAAAAAAGACACTGTATTTAAGTCTATGTTATGCTGCTATTATTCGGTCGTGTTGAGAAGTCTGGCCCAGTACAGCCCTTGTTCATTTTTATAAGAGTCAGCCTGTCAGCATTTTCAGTTGACAGGTGGATGCGCCTATCGATTAAAATTCCACCGGCAGCACTAAGAACCCTCTCTGACAAAACGCTAGCGGCAGGGCAGGCCAGGACCTCCAAGGTGTAGAGAGCCAGTTCATACCACGTGTCCAGCTTGGATACCCTATAATTATAAGGCACAGAGGAATCACGGAGGATGTTGGTATGGTCGGCAAAGTACTCCCTCAGCATCTTCCGCAACTTTTCCCTCCTTGGGAGAGTACCCCGCGCATCAGGGCTTGTGCAATTGGAGGGTCTGAGAAAACTGTCCAAGAACTTTGACAGTGTTCCTCTGCCTCTGCTTGATTGCATTTGTGCCTCTCTCGCCAGTACTTCTTGGCTGTCCAACAAACTATGACCTCAGCCGCCAACGTTTACAAATGGGAATTTTTTTTAATAGTTCCGCAACAAGTGCCTCCTCGTACTGCACCATTTTATTAGGCCTGCCCTGCAAGGGAATAAGAGACAGAAAGTTTTCCTTGTAGCGTGGGTCTAGAAGTGTCACCAACCAATAATGACTGTCACCCAATATTTAGATAATGCGAGGGTCACAGGAAAGGCAGTGTAACATAAACTCAGCCATGTGTGCCAGACTGTCCCTGTCCTCAAGCCATCCACGCTGAACAGAAGGTATGACAGTTGTGCAGGTAGTACCGTCTATAGCGCAGGAAACTATCTCCTGTTCTTCCTCCTCCTCCTCTTCCTCATTGTCACCCAATCCACGTTGAGATGAGATGAGGCTGGGCTGTGTGGAATCACCCTGTATGGTTCCTTGCTCCATCTCATCATGCTACGCCTGCAATGCATCCTCTTTAATTGTGAGCAGAAAATGTTTCAGAAGACAGGGAAGCGGGATGGTGACGCTAATTATGGCGTCGTCACCGCTCACCATCTTTGTGGAGTCCTCAAAGTTTTGGAGGATGGTACGTATTTCTGACATCCATGTGCATTCCTAAGGTTTTATATGTAGAGTCTGACCTGAATACCGATGGCCTTGTTGATGCTGGTAGTCAACAACTGCCCTCTTCTGCTCACAAATCCTTCCCAACATCTGCAATGTAGAGTTTCAAAGCGTGGGGACATCGCAGATCAGTCGGTGAGCTGGAATCTGCAAATACTGCTGAAGCATGGCAAGAGCGGTGGAAGCTGTAGCTGAGTTTCTAAAATGGGCACACAGGCGGCGTACTTTGACAAGCAGATCCGACAGATCTGGGTAGGTTTTGAGAAACCGCTGAACCATGAGGATAAGCACATGGGCCAGGCATGGTACGTGTGTGAGCTCGCCTCGCCTCAGAGCCGCCACCAGATTCCGGCCATTGTTACACATGACCATGCCTGGCTGTAGGGTGTAGTGCCGGAGTCCCTGCCCTCTGCTAGGCAGGGACGCTGCTCCCCTCACCGCTCTGCCCCGTGCCCGGCGTCCCTCTCCCGCTCTGCTGTCAGCGCGCGCTCCTTCCCGGCGTCCTCCTCCCGCTCTGCTCTCAGCGCGCGCTCCTTCCCGGCCCCTGTGCTTAGTGCGCGCGCGCGCTCCCCTCCTCTTAAAGGGGCCGCGCGCGCCGTCCTAAGGAGTCCCCGGCCAATGGCCGGAGGACTTCATCATATATAAGGCACCTCCTCCAAAATGGAGGTGCCCGAGCAATGTTGTTTGCACCTGTGTCTCACCTGTGCTTCAGCCGTTGCCAGTTACCTGCCAGTTACCTGTCAGATTCCTGCCTGATTACTTGCTACCTGTCTGCTAGTCTGAGGTCCGACGGTCTGCCTTACTACTCCAGTCAGTCTGTCTAAGGACCAGCCTGCCCGCTCACCTGGGAGCGCACCTCAGCTACCTGCCTGCTTGCCTGAGGTCCGACGGTCTGCCTTACAACTCCGGTCAGTCTGTCTATGGACCAGCTTGCCCGCTCACCTGGGAGCGCTTCTCCGTTACCTGCCTGCTTGCCAGCCCGGAGGCTCCGCTGTCACGTGCTGTGACCACCAGCTACTCCAGACTCTTGCCCGCTCACCTGGGAGCGCTTCTCCGCTACCTGCCTGCTTGCCTGCCCGGAGGCTCCGCTGTCACGTGCTGTGACCACCAGCTATTCCTGAGACTCTTGCCCGCTCACCTGGGAGCGCTTCTCCGTTACCTGCCTGCTTGCCAGCCCGGAGGCTCCGCTGTCACGTGCTGTGACCACCAGCTACTCCTGAGACTCTTGCCCGCTCACCTGGGAGCGCTTCTCCGTTACCTGCCTGCTTGCCTACCTGGAGGCTCCGCCGTCACGTGCTGTGACCACCTGCTATTCCAGAGACTCTCGCTTGCTCACCTGGGAGCACACATTCTTCATCTGCCTTGCTAGCCTACCTGGAGGTTCAGCCATCACAGGTCGTACCTACCCTTTATCCAGAGACTGCCCCGATCACTTGCCGTGGCCTCCTGCCCGTACACCCAGAGACTGTCCTGGTCACCTCCTGTGACTACCTGCCTGGTCGCCACCCGCTCCCTTACAAGGACCGCCCCCTTGTATTGTAGCCCAGAGGTTCCGCCTCCCAGACCCGTTACAGTTTGCTCGGGCCATGGAATCCGGTGGCACCCAAGCTCCCTCGCTCTCGGACCTCTGTCTTGAACTGTCCCGTCAGGTCCCAACAGGAGTCCATCCTGGGTCACCTGCGGAATGTCAATACTCGCCTGAACACTCTGTCTGATCCACCAACAACCTCCGCCAGTGCCATATCTTGCAATCCGGCAGCTCCGCTGCCCACTAATACCATGGTATCCTACCCCGGACCCCGGCTTTCTGCACCTCCTCGCTTCGGAGGCGACTCCGTCCAGGCTCGGGGCTTCTTAAATCAGTGCACCCTGCACTTTGAACTTTTGTCCCACCAGTTTAACTCCGACCGGGGAAAATTGCCTTCATCATGTCCCATCTCACTGGGGAGGCCCTGGCCTGGCTAAATCCTCTATGGGAGAGAGGAGACCCCCTGGTGTCCAACTTGCCTGCTTTTCTCACGGCTTTCCGGAAAGTCTTCGACGAACCCGGACGGAAGACCTCACCTGCATCATCGTTGCTACGCCTCCGTCAGGAGAGTCTCACCGTGGGCCAATATGCCATACGGTTCCGTACCCTTGCCTCGGAGCTGGCCTGGGATAACGACGCTCTGGTTTCCGTCTTCTGGGAGGGTCTGTCCGGCCGTATTAAAGATGAACTTGCCGGTCGGGACATTCCTACCACTCTCGATGACTTAATAACTCTTGCCACCCGGATTGACCTACGGTTCCAGGAGCGTGCCAGAGAGGTCACCCGTGAGAGGAGGTTACCACGTCTAGCTCCTACTTTTCAGAAACCCGTCACTCCTTCTGTCTCTAACCAGGTACACCCTCCTGAGCCTATGCAGGTCGACCAGACCAAGATGGTCAAGACCCGTCAGGACTTACGCCGTGCCGAGGGGACCTGCTTCTACTGTGGCAGTAAGGAGCACCGGATCCGTGCCTGCCCGGAGAGGTCGGGAAACGCCTGTGTCTAGGTTCGCTCAGAGAGGTCCACCTAGACAAGAATAAATCCTCTCCATCCCTGCTGTTGTCAGTTTCAATCGTCTACGGGGAGAACCGTTATTTCGAACTAGCCCAACTGGACTCTGGAGCAGCCGGGAATCTTATTTCACAGTCCCTGGTAGAGAAATACCGCATCCCCACCAAACCTCTGGCTGTACCCTTGTCTGTGGCTGCCGTGGATGGGGGGCTCTTACCACGCCCCATCCAACTCATCACCGAATCCATTACTCTGCAGGTGGGAATGCTGCATTCTGAAAGTATCTCCTTTCATGTTCTGCCTGGACTCTCTCACGCCCTCTTGCTAGGTCTGCCTTGGCTCCAGAAACATGCACCCGTGCTTGACTGGCAAACCGGAGAAGTCCTTCGCTGGGGACAAGACTGTCATAAGACCTGCCTGGTTCCCGTCCATCCCGTCCGTCCCTCTCCTACCCCAGCTAATCTACCTGGACTTCCAATTCCTTATTGGTCTTATGCTGATGTCTTTAATAAAAAGGAGGCAGAGACATTACCCCCTCATAGACCATACGACTGTCCCATCGACCTGTTACCCGGTACTACTCCTCCCCGTGGGCGTATTTATCCTTTATCCGCTGCTGAGACCCGGTCGATGTCCGAATATATTGAGGAGAATCTGGCCAGGGGATTCATCCGGAAATCTACCTCCCCGGCGGGAGCAGGCTTCTTTTTCGTCAAAAAGAAGGACGGCTCTCTCCGTCCCTGTATAGACTATAGAGGCCTAAACCAGATCACGGTGAAGAATAAGTACCCCCTTCCGCTCATTCCAGAATTATTTGATCGTCTGAGGGGGGCTAGAATCTTCACCAAACTAGACCTCCGTGGGGCGTACAACCTGGTTCGTATCCGTCAAGGGGATGAATGGAAGACGGCATTCAACACCCGGGACGGCCACTATGAATACCTGGTAATGCCCTTTGGTCTCTGTAACGCTCCTGCTGTCTTTCAAGAGTTGGTCAATGACATCTTCCGGGACCTTCTCTACTCCTGCGTAGTGGTGTACCTGGACGACATCTTGGTCTTCTCTCCGGATCTCCAGACTCACCGGAGGGACGTTCGTCAGGTCCTGCTCAGGCTCAGGGAGAATCACCTCTTCGCTAAATACGAGAAGTGCCTCTTTGAGCAGACCTCGCTTCCGTTTTTGGGCTACATTATTTCTCAGACCGGCCTACGAATGGATCCAGAGAAACTGTCTGCCATCGAGAAATGGCCCCGACCGGAGGGGTTGAAGGCCATTCAGCGGTTCCTGGGCTTCGCCAACTACTACCGCCTCTTCATACCACACTTCTCTTCCCGGACTGCCCCAATTTCCACGCTCACCCGTAAGGGTACTAATCCCAAAGAGTGGCCGCCCGAAGCAGAAGAAGCCTTTCTTTCCTTAAAACAGGCCTTCTCTTCCGCCCCGGTGCTGCATCGCCCGGACAGCAACAAGCAGTTCTTCCAGGAAGTGGACGCCTCCTCCTCTGGAGCTGGAGCGGTACTTACTCAAAAATCTTCTTCCGGGAGGATGGTAACTTGCGGCTTCTTCTCTAAACTCTTCTCCTCCTCAGAGCGCAATTATTCCATAGGAGATCGAGAGTTATTGGCCATCAAACTGGCATTGGAGGAGTGGCGTTACCTGCTTGAGGGGGCTCTTCACCCGGTAATAATTTACACTGACCACAAGAACTTGGCTTACCTCCAGCATGCCCAGAGACTTAACCCGCGCCAAGCCCGGTGGTCCTTGTTTTTTGCTCGTTTTGATTTTGTCCTTCATTTTCGCCCGGCTGACAAAAACGTCAAGGCGGACGCCTTGTCTCGATCCTTTCTGGTATCTGATCTCGAGGAAGATCCGAAACACATCATCGATCCCGCCAGAGTAATGCAGGTGGCTCCCGTGAGTCTAAATCATCTCCCTCCCGGAAAGACATTCGTATCAGTACCTGATCGGGAGAAGATCCTTCACTGGGGTCACTCGTCTAAACTGGCTGGCCACGCTGGTCAGAAGAAGACCCTCCAGCTTATTTCCCGGCACTACTGGTGGCCTACCCTGCACAAGGATGTAATAGACTTTGTTTCTGCCTGTGTGTCCTGCGCCCGCAACAAGATTCCGAGACATCTGCCAGCCGGTCGCCTCCTTCCGCTCCCAGTACCTGCTGCCCCCTGGCAGCAAATTGCAATGGACTTCATAACTGACCTCCCACTCTCTGCCGGTTGTACGGTCATTTGGGTGGTCGCTGACCGCTTCTCCAAGATGGCTCATTTCGTTCCCCTGTCAGGCCTCCCGTCTGCACCCGAGCTAGCTAGAGACTTTATTCGTCACATCTTCCGTCTTCATGGCCTGCCCCTCCACATCGTGTCGGATCGTGGGGTACAGTTCACCTCACGCTTCTGGAGAGCCACTTGTAAACTACTAGACGTCACCCTGGACTTCTCTTCCGCTTACCACCCACAGTCCAATGGTCAAGTGGAGCGGATCAATCAGAACCTGACCAGTTACCTCCGGCACTTCGTTAATGCCCACCATTCTGACTGGGTGGATCTCCTACCATGGGCCGAGTTCTCTTACAATAATCACGAGAGCAAATCCTCCTCCAAATCCCCGTTTTTTGTAGTCTTTGGTCAGCATCCTCGGATTCCTTTTCCTGTCTCCACCTCGGTGGACAACCCGGCTGCGGAATCTCTCGTTAGCAAATTTTCCTCCATTTGGGAGAGTACCCGATCCGCACTCCTTCAGTCGTCCGAGCGGATGAAAAGACACGCTGACAAAAAACGCCTGGATCCTCCTCAATTTCGTCCAGGAGATAAGGTCTGGCTCTCATCTAAATATGTTTGACTCAAGATACCCTCTTACAAGTTAGGGCCTCGGTTCATCGGACCTCTGGAGGTCACCAGTCAGTTCAACCCGGTGGCCTATAAATTGAAACTCCCGGCCAACTTACGGATCCCTAACTCCTTCCATGTATCTCTCCTCAAACCTGTGGTACTTAACTCTTTTTCCAAGTCTACAGGTACGCCTCCTACTCAGGTTTCTGCTGAGGACGAGTTTGAGGTAGAGAACATTCTTGCCACCAAAAGGGTAAGAGGAAAGACCTTTTTTCTGGTAGATTGGAAGGGGTTTGGTCCTGAGGAGAGAACGTGGGAGCCCCGGGAGAACATCCATGCCCCTCTCATCCTAGCTAAATTTCTGTCTGGCCTAAAAAAGGGGGGGCCTAAAGGGGGGGGTACTGTAGTGCCGGCGTCCCTGCCCTCTGCTAGGCAGGGACGCTGCTCCCCTCACCGCTCTGCCCCGTGCCCGGCGTCCTCCTCCCGCTCTGCTCTCAGCGCGCGCTCCTTCCCGGCCCCTGTGCTTAGGGCGCGCGCGCGCGCGCTCCCCTCCTCTTAAAGGGGCCGCGCGCGCCGTCCTAAGGAGTCCCCGGCCAATGGCCGGAGGACTTCATCATATATAAGGCACCTCCTCCAAAATGGAGGTGCCCGAGCAATGTTGTTTGCACCTGTGTCTCACCTGTGCTTCAGCCCTCAGGTCCCGTTGCCAGTTACCTGCCAGTTACCTGTCAGATTCCTGCCTGATTACTTGCTACCTGTCTGCTAGTCTGAGGTCCGACGGTCTGCCTTACTACTCCAGTCAGTCTGTCTAAGGACCAGCCTGCCCGCTCACCTGGGAGCGCACCTCAGCTACCTGCCTGCTTGCCTGAGGTCCGACGGTCTGCCTTACAACTCCGGTCAGTCTGTCTATGAACCAGCTTGCCCGCTCACCTGGGAGCGCTTCTCCGTTACCTGCCTGCTTGCCAGCCCGGAGGCTCCGCTGTCACGTGCTGTGACCACCAGCTACTCCAGACTCTTGCCCGCTCACCTGGGAGCGCTTCTCCGCTACCTGCCTGCTTGCCTGCCCGGAGGCTCCGCTGTCACGTGCTGTGACCACCAGCTATTCCTGAGACTCTTGCCCGCTCACCTGGGAGCGCTTCTCCGTTACCTGCCTGCTTGCCAGCCCGGAGGCTCCGCTGTCACGTGCTGTGACCACCAGCTACTCCTGAGACTCTTGCCCGCTCACCTGGGAGCGCTTCTCCGTTACCTGCCTGCTTGCCTACCTGGAGGCTCCGCCGTCACGTGCTGTGACCACCTGCTATTCCAGAGACTCTCGCTTGCTCACCTGGGAGCACACATTCTTCATCTGCCTTGCTAGCCTACCTGGAGGTTCAGCCATCACAGGTCGTACCTACCCTTTATCCAGAGACTGCCCCGATCACTTGCCGTGGCCTCCTGCCCGTACACCCAGAGACTGTCCTGGTCACCTCCTGTGACTACCTGCCTGGTCGCCACCCGCTCCCTTACAAGGACCGCCCCCTTGTATTGTAGCCCAGAGGTTCCGCCTCCCAGACCCGTTACATAGGGTCAGCAATGTCAGTGTGGCGCCCCTAAGGGTTCAGTCGCCACAGAGGTACAACACCTCACCCAGAGGTATCTCTTTCTCTCAGGTAAGGAGGGAGTGCTGCCCGGAACCCCAACACCCACATTCAACACTACACTACTCCAGGCCAGCTGGAAGGGCAAGATGCAATGTGTTTTCCTGCTGAGCCCTGTCCCTGGCTGGAGTGGGGGGAGCCCAAAGGTAGGGGGAACCAGTAGTGGGTTTGGGTGGAGGAAGCAGTTTAGGCAAGCACTATAGAGTGAGATATAAAAAGGGGAGCCATCTTAGGGTGGTAGAACAGTTGAGGAGAGAGTGTTAGTCAGTCATGGAGCAGAGTCTCTTTAGGAGCTCTGCTCCACAAGTAGGGCCCAGTCCTAGAGGCCCAGGTGGGGAGCAGAGGAGTAGGCTCCGATCTAAAGAACAGATCCAAGGGGGTACGGCGAGTGCGGGACAGCACCCATACGCCCCGAATCTGTCAGAAGACAGAGGGTTGGTAGGCTGAAAGAAGGGGACCGGCCCCTGGACCAGTCCTGTAACTCCAAGTCTTGGCTGGAAAAACCGGAGGCTGCTGGCTTTCATAGACCAGTTGTCGCAGCCTTATTCTAATCCCCGCGGGGGTCAAGCAGGTCTGGGAACTCTAGCAAGACAAGAGGGACTTCAGAGAACCCGAGCGGGATTGAGAGTGGGGAAGCGCAGGGCAGGAGGGAGAAGACCCGGCGTGAAGACGGTCTAGCTAGGAACACAAGAAAGTGAGGTTCCGTCAGGTGCTCCTAATCTGCCTGAGGAAGAGCTGAACCCCAGCCTGGTGAATGCAGTGCAAAGTGGGAGGCTGGCACCCGTATAGTGCACCAGTGGAACTGTCATAAGAACTGTGAGTAAAAACTCGTATGACTGCTCCGTACTGCCTCCGTTCATCATTTCAGATGCGCCATCTTTCCCTCCCTGCACTACAATGCCCAGCGCAACTTACACTACCGACTCTGCCCTGGAGCAAGCTCTACCTGTGGAGAGCCACACCATCCCTGCTGCCGTAACACCAGCTCCAGAGGACTGCTCTGCAGCGGCGGCACCCTTTAGCCACATTCCACAGGTGGCATCACGAAAAACTTTACAAATCCCCTATAAATAGAAATCCCCTTTTTGTTGACTGCCCTGGGCCACGGACCGGGTCAGCCACCGTGATATCCCACCACCAGCATCCATATAGGCCCGGCTGCCGAGTACTCCACGGCTCTGGGGGCACGTCATCAGCCATAGATCTGCCTGTTCTTTCAGACCTGTCCACAACTCTTCAGCATTGTGCGATTTGTCACCTAATCATATTAGCATCAGCACAGCCTGTTGTCGCTTGACTGAGGCAGTGCTGCAGTGCTTCCAGTTTGCGACTGATGTGGTCATTTCGGAGATGAAGGCTGAAGAGGAGGAAGAGTAGGTGCAGGAGCTGTAGAATGTGGGGGCAACCCTGACTGACCTAGGGCCCTCAATCCTTGGCGTCGGGAGGATGTGTTCCGTCCCAAGGTCTGACTGTGTCCTGGCTTCCAGTGTGCCGTCAGCGAGATGTTAGTAACTGCGTTGTTGAGGGCACGTCTAATGTTGTGGGACATGTGCTCGTGTAATGTGGGGACGGAACACCAGGAGATATAGTGGCGGCTGGGGACTGAGTACTGAGGGATGGCTGCCATCATCAGGTTGCGGAAAGCTTTCGTCTCCATGACCCTAAAAGGCAATATTTCGAGCGCAAGCATTCGGTAAATGTGTGAATTTAGTAATGTGGCCTGTGGGGCGTTGACTGCATATTTGCGCTTGCGTTCCAAGAACTGGGGTACGGATAACTGAACGCTGCGCTGGGGCAAGGACGTGGATGTACTAGCTGATGGTGCTAGTTGAGAGTGTTCAACGACAGGTGCAGGGTGGGAGGCATCTTGGCATGCACCATGGACAGGGGATTGACATGCACGTACAACAGCGGAACAAGAAGTGGTGTCACCCACAGACACTGTTGCTGGACCCTGGGGTTCGTCTCACTTAGTCGGGTACTTTGCTGCCATGTGCCTGATCATGCTGGTGATGGTCAGGCTGCTAATTTTGCTAGCCTTGTTGATGCTGACTTGGCAGATGGTGCAAATGGCCTTTTTGGGGTTATCTGCAGAGTCTTTAAAAAATAACCAGACTCATGAAGACCTAAGAGTTGTACTGGCAACTTCCGTCGTGTTGGCATTATGAGGAATGCTTTCCTGCCTGTGTCTGCGGCCACCACACCGCTTCTTCCTGCCTGTTAAGGTGCTACGACTCCCTCCCCCTGTGTGCTTCTGTCGTTGCTCTGTATGTCCCCCTGCCAGGTTGGGTCAGTTACTATATTATCCACCACCTCGTCTTCCACTTCCGCACCCTGGTCGTCCTCCTGATTTTCTGGCAATTGTGTCTCATCATCATCATCATCCACCTCTTGAAACAGTAATTGCACTTTTCCACTGTCGCCTTTGTGTGACCGTGGCTGCTTCAATATTTGGGCAAGATGCAGCTCCAATATTTGGCCAAGATGCCTCCCGCCCTGCACCTGTCGTTGAACACTCTCAACTAGGACCATCAGCAAGCACGTCCACATCCTTGGCCAAAGGAAGCATTCAGTTGTCCCTACCTCAGTCCTTGGAACGCAAGCACAAATACACAGCCAACTCTCCAAAGGCCACACTACTAAATTCACACATTTCGCGAATGCTTGCGGTCAAATGTTGCTTTTTAGGCTTGTGGAAGCTTTCCACAACCTGATAGCGGCGGCTGTCCCTCGGTACTCGGTCCCCAGCCACCACTATTTCTCCCAGTGTGCCGTCCCCGCATTACACAAGCACTTGTCCCACAATATTAGACGTGCCCTCAACAACGCAGTTACTGGGGAAGTCCACCTTGTCAAAGTACGCCTCCTGTGTGCCCCTTATTAGAAAACGACAGCATCCTTCACCCTTGCTGTGCTTCAGCAGCGTTTGCATATTCCAGCTCACCGACTGATCTGTGATATCCCCATGCGTTAGAACTCTACATCGCAAATGTTGGGAAGCATTTGTGAGCATAAGAGGGCAGTTGTTGACTACCAGCATCAGCAAGGCCATCGGTATTCAGTTCAGACTCCACACATAAGACCTCAGGAGTGGACATGGATGTCACACATATGTACCATCCTCCAAAACTTTGAGGACTCCACCAAGACGGTGAGCGGTGATGACGCCATAATTAGCATCACCATCCCGCTTCTCTGTCTTCTGAAACACTCTCTGCTCACAATTAAAGAGGATGCATTGCAGGCGTAGCATGATGAGATGGAGCAAGGAACCGTACAGGATGATTCCACACAGCCCAGCCTCATCTCATCTCAACGTGGATTGGGTGACAATGAAAAAGAGTAGGAGGAGGAAGAACAGGAGCTTTTTTTTTACTGAGACCCTCCTCTATATCTCTTCAAAGGGGTATTGGGTTGCGTCCAAATTTTTGGCAGCCCTTGCAGTCACTGCATACGCATACAGTATAGGAGTCCCACTCATTAATAATGGGAACAACAAAGCATAGCCGGCTGATGGTCCTATAAAAATAGGCTTTGTGACTTTCAGAGTCCCTCCATCATAAATAAAACAGGATATTTCGAATGATGTGTCACACACCACATTGCCAGATAAGGTTATAAAATGTTAAAATGACATTTCCTGGTGAATGCATTTTTCTTGGTTGAAAGCAATACAAAGGTGCAAAAACACATCAAAAACGGTATGTGTGGACATTGCCCAAGGTGTGGAGGAGCATTTTTGTTTTTGTATATTTATTTTGCCTTATGTACAAGTCATTACCCTGGAAAGGATGTTCCTTAACATATTTCTCAGGAAAATCCATTTTGTTTTTGTTTTTGTATGTTTTATTGTGAGTCCGTAAAAATGTCGTAATACCTCTGACAACATTGTTGACAGCATTGATCTGGGAGTCAGAAATGCTTCCAGGGGTCTTCCCCTGTTACCATGTCATTTGAGCACTGTTCCCATCGATTTGGGCAATTTTTAGGCTCTCTGCAGACCGCCGGGGGCAGCCGCCGGAAAAATGCTCGAGTTTCCCATAGACTTACATTGGGCTCGTTACTCAAACCAAGCACTCGAGCATTCCAATTTGCTCGACTTGAACAACCAATACCTAGGCATTTTAGTGCTCGCTCATCACTAATAAGCAACTAACAATCCCGGTCTTTCTGCACATATTGTTGTAGAATTTGCCTGTATGTGTAAGAAAAAAAGAAAGAACAAAAACAAAATAATAAAGCAGAACAGTAATCTTAATAACTTATCTAACTGGTCAGCTAGGACCTACTAGATCTGGGAAACCGAAAACTTCAGTGACTCAGAAGGGAGGTAAAGTTCTTCTGGAGATAATGACCTAACATCTAGTCTATACCCTGTCAAGGTATTAGTCGATCTCCAGCGCCTATTTTTATTCTTTGCCAGTGTACATTGCTAGCCTCTCGACGAGTTGGGGAGATGGCTTATTGAACAGGGGTTGATCTGAAATTTTCAAGTTCCAATTGTGCATAAGAGTCTCCTCTTCTTCAAAAGAAGTAACCACGTGCCATTCTCCCTTATAATTAATGATAAGCTTCATCGGGAAGCCCCAACGATAGGTTATTTCATTTTGTCTCAGAGCTGAGATCATGTGGGTCATCATGAATCTTCGAAAACGTAGAGTAGCTGCCGATACATCCGAAAAAATCTTTATATGTTGAAATGGAGTTGGGAGTTCCCCCTTCTTTCTAGAGAAAAGTAACAAATTCTCATTTATGTGGAAAAAAAGTATGCGTGCTAACACATCTCTAGGTACAGAGTCCGGTAGATGTTTTGGACGAGGTACTCTGTGAATTCTATCAATTATCATATCATTTGAGGAGCAATTTGGTATAGTTGCTTTAATCAGATCTTGAAGGTATCCCCGTAAGTTTCGGGAAAGCACCTCTTCAGCTTTGTGTTTTTGCAGCGGGATCGATCCTCCATGTCTACCGGTTTAGTTTGCATATATTCCAGTTCATCTGACAGCTGATTGAGGGCATCAATTTGACTGTTATGAGAGTTAGAAAAGTCTCCCATGTTTTGTTTCATATGGTAAACCCTTATATCCAGTTCTTTAGTAAAAGTCTGAACTGGCAAGTTAGCAAACTCTTTTTGTACAGAACTTCTTAATTCCATTAACATGTGTGACATGCAGAAGTAGTGCTGTTGCTTCTAAAGCATCCAGCAACTGTTACAAATAACACAAGCACAGGAGACAGGAAGTGTTGTGCTTCAGAAGCACTGAGCAACTAGAGGGGTTAACACAGTCACAGGAGACAGGGAGTGTTTTAGAAGTGCCCCAGGGGGATGTGGGGAACTTGTTATTGTAGTCTAGCTGAAGCCGAAGAGAAAGGTGGTGGTGTGTTATCTGGTTCTGATAGAACAGGTCAGATAAACTCCCTGAACTAACAGTGCAGAGTATTATCGGGCAGGAAGATAAGGACTGAAAAGAATTGTGTAACAGGGATCATCTCCCTAATCAAACCCTCCCCCCTCCATCTCTATGCAGGATAAAGAATGCTGGTGTACTATTGTGTCCTTGTGAAGGAAAAGCTTGTGGTTGTGTATGCATAAAAGTGTGCTGCTAAGAGATATAATCTATGCTGAATTATGCTACTGAAGAGACTGTTATACTGTGCCTTGTGAAGAAACTACTGTATTGTTACTGGAGCTGGTTGCTCAAGAAACTCAGACTGTACTGTAATGAAGATTGTTGCTGTAAAATCCCTGAATTGCACTGACCATGCTTCAGATTAAATTCCACTGTAAGACTGTTGAAAAAGACTCTTGTCAGATGTATCTGGTCAGCAAATGAATCTATTGTGTGCCTGAGAGAAGCTGCAGCCTATGGTCGCCCTGAGTAACGGTTCCCCCAGGATACCAAAGAATTCATGAAACCGGTCTCACCCTATCTGAACCTAGCGGCGCACGTGAAACACATGGGCTGCCCAAATTTTGGAAAAACCCCATTACCCCTTTGAAGAGACATAGAGGAGGGCCTTAGTTAAAAGAAATATTCCCATTATAAAGGAGTGGGTCTGGTATACTGTTATTGGGTATGCAGTGACTGCAGGGGCTGCCAAAAATTTGAATGCACCCCAATAACCCTTTGAAGAGACACAGAGGAGGGCCTCAGTAAAAAAAAATGTTCTCATTATAAAGGAGTGGGTCTCCTATAGTGGTAATGCCCATGCAGTGACTGCAAGGGCTGCCCAAAAATTGTACCAGTCCAATATCCCTTTGAAGAGACGTAGAGGATGTCCTCATTAAAAAGATTGTTACCATTGTCAAGGAGTGGGTCTCCAATACTGGTAATGCCCATGCACTAAGTGCATGGGTTGAAAAACATTTACCCCTGGGGGTATACATGAACATACTGTGTAACACATTGTGTAACATAACAAAATTCCTACTGGCACCATAAACACCCTTAAATAATTATGTGCGTGTTGTTGCATATCACCCTGGTGATATGGTCACGGAGGAAGAGGAGAACGAAAAGAAAGAGGACAACAGAAAATAGACAAAATCAGGAAACGTATACCCATGTCTGGGTGTGAAGAGGTACATGTGAATAGACCCCCCCAAACAAAGCCACTGGATTTGACTTTATGTTTTGCTGCTATCATCCAGTGGTGTTGAGAAGTCTGGCCCAATCCAGCCCTTGTTTATTTTTATAAGAGTCAGCCTGTCAGCATTTTCAGTTGACAGGCGCATGCGCCTAACAGTTATAATGCCCCCGGCGGCACTAAAAACACGCTCTGACAAAATGCCGCAGGGCAGGCCAGAACCTCCAAGGCACAGAGAGACAGTTCTTGCCATGTGTCCAGCTTGGATACCCAATAATTATAAAGCACAGAGGAATCACTGAGGACTTTGGTAAGGTCGGCAAGGTTCTTCTTCAGCATCTTCCAAAACTTTTCACTCCTTGTCAGAGTACCCTTCAGGGCCTGGGCGCTGGAAGGGTCTGAGAAAACTGTCCCACACCTTTGACAGTATTCCCCTGCCTCTGCTGCATCGTAGTTATGTCTCCCTTACCTGTACTCCTTGGTTGTCCAAGGAACTGTGACCTCTGCCGCCAGCATTTTCAGATGGGAATTTTTTTCATAATTCCGCAACAAGGGCTTTCTGGTACTGCAACATTTTACTAGACCTTTCCACTGCTGGAAAAAGAGATAGAAAGTTCTCCTTGTAGCGTGGGTCTAAAAGTATGACCAACCAGTAATTATTGTTGGCCAAAATGTGTACAATGCGAGAGTCACGGGAAAGGCAGAGGAACATAAAGTGCCAACAAAACGCGTGTCGGGGTTGATGGACGTGTGCTTACCTTGCCCAGTGACTGATCACTTAGGTAAACTCTATCTTGCGTTTTTTATTAGCTACTGTAACTTTATCTAATACAGGTCTATTACTGCACTGTCACTTTATCTAATAAAGGGAAAGCACATTGAGATAGTTTACAGATACTCCTATTAGCATATGCATAAAAAATCTTTTCTCTTTAAAATAATTTTTTCTGCCACTGGAGCGATTATTGAAAATGAAATTTATTGTTATGCATTTATAGGTTTACAGCATGTATTTCTATTAATCAGAGCTTTACATGGTTATTGTCATTGTGCATAGGTATAGGGTATTGCACGTATCCGTCCCTCACATCTGAGGTAACTTGTTTTTAATATTGTTATCTTTATTATTACTTGAATAAAGCTATACTGTTAATTATGATTGAAGTGTTCATGCTTTTGATTACCACACCAGGGCTCTGGTTTAGGAGTATCATGTTTTGATTTATAGCTCACGTTATCTGCCAACTTTTTAGAAAAAGACTCAGTAGAGGAAAAAATTGCAATAATTTGACTACTACATGCATGATCCATCACATTGCCTGATCAACATGTGTTAGTGTGGCAATCTCGCTGTGATAAAATGCGGACCAGTGGGCTTCACCAACCATCGGCCGCCCCATCAACTGCATTTGCTTCCTCCTACGTCAACCTGCCAATTGTTATCACACAGGGCTCCGCTTGTTTACCCGCTCCAGTCAGGCTGAGTAAGAGCCCATCAGCTGTAACGGAAGTGGACATACCTGCTGTTTTTGTTTCACTGAGCACATCACATCTTTCTCAATCCACCATAACATCTCCGCCTGCACCTCACTCATGGTCCAGCAGTTTTTCGTGTTCACCCTACTACGCTCTCTCTCAGCACAGCAGCCAGCCCTCGGTCCCACAGTTATGGACATATAAAAGAATGTTTCATCCTACACATGACAAAGCTAATAGATTGGACTCCACCATCTGAAATCTGCTGGCCACGGAAATGCTGCCTTTCCACTTGGTGGATACAGTTTCCGTAAACTGATGGCTGTCACAGTCCCCAAATACCAGTTGCCCAGTCGCCTTTACTTCTCTAAGAAAACTGTGCCTGTGATACACCAGCATGTCGCAGAAATTATCAGCTGTTCCTTGACTAAATCTATGTCTGCCTGTTACAGATCCGGGTGGTGGAACCTCTGTGCTGCGGTGCAAGGAGGGACCAGAGGGGCGTAACTAGGTATCAACTCAGACTGACCAAGGTCGCATGGTGGCTCAATCGACTCCGTGAACCAGGGAAGGACCGAGCAGAGGGACCAGGTGCTACTCTGGGCCTGTCCTTGTATGAGAGCAGGTGACTCCCACGGGTAACTGGCAGGAGCCTCCGGGAAGGCACGGCAGGTAACTGACAGGAGCCTACAGGTAGGCTGACAGATAGGCACGGCAGGTAACTCGCAGGGACCTCCAGGTAGGCTGACAGATAGGCAAGGCAGGTAACTGGCAGGAGCCTCCAGGTAGGCTGACAGATAGGCATGGAAGGTAACTGGTACATTCTCCGGGTAGGCAGGCAAGCCAGGCCCATAGACAGACTGGCGGGTTTGGATCGTAGGCAGACCGTCGGGCTGGAGAGTACACTTGGCTGGCGGAGACAGGTAGTCAGGCTGGCGGACAAGACTGGTAGTCAGGCTGGCGGACTGGACTGGCAGGCAGGCTGGCGGACTGGAATGGTAGTCAGGCTGGCGGACTGGACTGGTAGTCAGGCTGGCGGACTGGACTGGTAGTCAGGCTGGTGGACTGGACTGGTAGTCAGGCTGGCGGACTGGTAGTCAGGCTGGCGGACTGGACTGGTAGTCAGGCTGGCAGTGGGACCTGAAGGCTAAAGCAGAGTTTAGGACACAGAGCTACAACCTTGCACGGGCACCACCATTTTGGAGGAGGTGCCTTTTATATGAGAGGTCCTCCGGCCATTGGCCGGGGACTCCTTAGGATGGCGCACGCAGCCCCTTTAAGAGGGAGGGAGCGCACGTGCGCGCGCCCTAAGCACAGTGTCCGGGAAGCTGCGTGCGCCGGCAGCAGCAGGAGCACCGGGGGACGCCGGGCGGTGAGAGCGGCGGTAAGAGGGATGGCGTCTCTGCCTGTCAGTGGGCAGAGATGCCGATACTACAGTACCCTCCCCTTTACGCCCCCTCTTTTTTAGGTCTGAAAGAAATTTTTTAAGGAGAAGCGGGGCATGGATGTTCTCCCTGGGTTCCCAAGTTCTCTCCTCTGGGCCAAACCCCTTCCAATCCACCAGAAAAAAGGTTTTTCCTCTTACCCTCTTGGTGGCCAGAATGTTCTCTACCTCATAGACGTCCTCAGCAGAGACAGGAGCTGGGGAGGTACCTGGATTGTCAGAAAAAGAATTAAGCACAACTGGTTTGAAGAGAGATACGTGGAAGGAGTTGGGAATCCGTAAGGTGGCTGGGAGTTTTAACTTGTAGGCTACTGGGTTGATTTGCTTGAGGACTTCAAATGGACCGATGAACCATGGACCCAACTTATAGGAGGGTATTTTGAGACGAACATGTTTGGAGGAGAGCCAAACCTTGTCTCCCGGATGGAATTGAGGCGGATCCAGACGTCTCTTATCAGCATGTCTCTTCATCCGCTCGGAGGATTGAAGAAGTGCAGACCTAGTGTCTTCCCAAATGGTGGAAAATTCACTGACCCGAGACTCCGTGGCAGGGATGTCCACTGAAGCAGAAACGGGAAACGGAATCCGGGGATGTTGACCGTAGACCACAAAGAACGGGGACTTGGAAGAAGATTCGCTCTCATGGTTGTTATAGGAGAACTCGGCCCATGGTAGGAGCTCCACCCAATCGGTATGGTGAGCGTTGACGTAGTGCCGGAGGTAGCTGGTAAGGATCTGGTTGATACGTTCCACTTGGCCATTGGACTGCGGATGGTAAGCTGAGGAGAAATCCAGGGATGACGTCCAGCAGTTTGCACGTAGCTCTCTAGAAGCGCGAAGTAAACTGGACCCCGTGATCAGACACAATGTGGAGGGGTAGGCCGTGGAGACGAAAGAGGTGATGGATGAAGTCCTTAGCCAGCACAGATGCAGATGGGAGACCAGGCAGAGGGATGAAGTGAGCCATTTTAGAAAAGCGGTCAGCGACCAACCAAATGACCGTATAACCAGCAGAAACAGGAAGATCAGTAATAAAGTCTATAGCAATGTGTTGCCACGGGGCAACAGGTACGGGAAGAGGCAGGAGACAGCCGCCTGGAAGATGTCTGGGAACTTTGTTGCAGGCACAGGACGAACAGACCGTGACGAAGTCTACCACATCCTTGCGCAGGGTAGACCACCAGTAATGCCGGGTAATGAGCAGGAAGGTCTTCTTCTGGCCATCATGGCTGGCTAGTTTGGATGAATGATCCCAGGGAAGAACCTTCTTACGATCCAGAACCGCTACAAACGTCTTACTGGGTGGGAGACGAGACAGGTCCAAGGAGGGATCGATGATATGCATAGGCTCCTCCTCTTGATTGGAAGACAGGAAGAATCGGGACAAGGTGTCAGTGTTAACGTTCTTGTCCACCGGGCGGTAATGTAGGGTAAAGTTGAAGCGGGCGAAGAACAAAGACCACCGTACCTGACGCAGATTGAGTCTTTGGGCATTCTGTAGATATGCCAGGTTTTTGTGGTCAGTATAGATGACCACCGGGTGCAGAGTCCCCTCGAGCAGGTAACGCCACTCCTCCAGCGCCAAATTTGATGGCTAGCAGTTCTCAGTCTCCTATGGAGTAGTTGCTCTCAGATGAGGAGAAGAGCTTGGAGAAGAAGCTGCAGGTTACCATTCTCCCGGATGGAGATTTCTGGGTGAGCACCTCTCCGGCTCCGGAAGAGGAAGCATCAACCTCCAGAAAGAACTGTTTGTTGCTATCCGGATGGTGCAGCACTGGGGCAGAAGAGAAGGCTTGTTTTAAGGAGAGGAAAGCCTCCTCCATTTCGGATGGCCATTCCTTAGGATTTGCTCCCTTTCGGGTGAGCGCAGAGATGGGAGCAGTCCGGGAAGAGAAATGTGGGATGAAGAGACGGCAATAGTTGGCCCAGGAATCGCCTTCAACCCCTCCGGACGGGGCCACTTTAAGATGGCAGAGACCTTCTTGGGGTCCATCCGTAGACCTGTCTTAGAGATAATATAGCCAAGGAATGGAAGAGAGGTCTGCTCGAAGAGGCATTTCTCAAATTTTGCATATAGGTGATTCCGCCTGAGCCTAAGCAGGACGTGACGAACATCCCTCCGGTGTGTGGGAAGATCCGGAGAGAAGACCAAGATGTCATCCAGGTACACCACCACGCAAGACTATAAGAGGTCACGGAAGATGTCGTTAACTAATTCTTGGAAGACGGCGGGAGCATTACAGAGACCGAAGGGCATCACACGGTATTCATAGTGACTGTACCAGGTATTGAATGCCGTCTTCCACTCGTCTCCTTGGCGAATCCAGACCAAGTTATACGCCCCACAAAGATCAAGTTTGGTGAAGATCTTCGCACCTTTAAGGTGGTCGAACAGCTCAGAGATGAGCGGCAGGAGGTATTTGTTTTTGATAGCAATTTGCTTGAGTCCTCTATAATCGATACAGGGACGTAGTGAACCGTCTTTCTTTTTTATGAAGAAGAATCCGGCTCAAGCAGGGGAGGTAGATTTCCGGATGAATCCCCTAGCCAGGTTTTCTTCGATGTACTCCGACATGGCCCGGGTTTCGGCCAACGACAACGGGTAAATACGCCCATGGGGTGGAGTGGCACCGGGTACCAGGTCGATAGGGCAATCATATGGCCTATGAGGTGGCAGTGTCTCTGCCTCCTTCTTGTCGAAGACATCTGCATAGGACCAGTAAGGTGCCGGTAGACCAGATAAATTAGCCGGAGTAGACGGAGGTCGAGCCGGGTGAACCGGAACCAGACTGGTCTCATGGCAATCCTGCCCTCAACGGAGCACCTCACCGGATTGCCAATTCAGAACGGGTTCATGTCTCTGTAGCCAGGGTAGACCTAGCAAAAGGGAGTGAGAGAGTCCGGAAAGCACATGGAAGGAGATCCTCTCTGAGTGCAGCATTCCCACCTGCAGGGTTACGGGCTTTGTGATGAGCAAGATGGTCACCGGAAGGAGTCTTCCATCCACGGAAGCGACTGCCAATGGTTCAGCCAGAGGTTGGGTAGGAATCTGAGACTTCTCTACAAGGGACTGGGAAATGAGATTCCCAGCGGCTCCGGAATCCAGATGTGCGGTTTCAAAGAAGCGGTTCTCTCCACAGGAGATAGAGATGGATAAAGTCAAGAACGGAGAGGATTTACTCTTGACTAGGACGACCTCTCTGAGCAGTCCTAGACACTGGAGTTTCCCGGCTTCACCGGGCAGGAATGGATAAGGTGCTCCTTACTACCACAGTAGAAACAGCTCCCCTCAGCTCGGCGTGTTTCTTGGCGAGACTTGACCATCTTGGTCTGGTCGATCTGCATAGGTTCGGGCGAGCATGCCCGGGGAGTTGCTGGTCGGGAAGCAGGTTTCTGGAAAACAGGAGCAGGGCAAGAAAATCTTCTCTCCCGGGTAGTCTCCTTAACACGTCCTAGGAAACGGATGTCAATCCGGGTAGCTAATGACACCAGGCCATCCAGGGTGGTAGAAATGTCCCAGCAGGCTAACTCGTCCTTAATAAGACCAGAAATACCCTCCCAGAAGGTGGACACCAGGGCCTCGTTGTTCCAGGCCATCTCAGAAGCGAGGGAATGGAACTGTATGGCATTCTGGCCCATGGTGTGACTCCCTTGGCGGAGAAAAAGCAAAGAGGAGGCAGTAGAAATCCTTCGTCCGGATTCATCGAAGACCCTCCGGAAGGCAGTGAGGAAAGCCGGAAGATCGGACACCAGGGAATCCCCTCTCTCCCATAGAGGGTTTAGCCATGCCAATGCTTCCCCTGTGAGGTGAGACATGATGAACGCCACCTTGGCCCGGTCGGATGGAAACTGACGTGCCAGAAGTTCAAAGTGCAGCATGCACTGGTTCAGAAAGCCCCGACATAAGACGGGGTCACCTCCAAAATGGGGAGGTGCAGAAAGCTGGGGTCCTAGGCTGGATGCCGTGGTATTGGTAGGCAGCGGCTCTGCCGGAGTGGGTGTCGCTCGACTCGAGGTGGGCACAGGTGGGACAGACAGTGTGTCCAGGCAAGAGTTGACAGACCGCAGGTAGGTCAGGATGGTTTCCTGTTGGGATCTCTGACGAGAAACCTCCTGGTACAGGTCAGCAAGCATAGTGGCCTGGGGGCAACCGGATTCCATGGCCCGTGCCAACTGTTACGGATCCGGGTTGTGGAACCTCTGTGCTGCGGTGCAAGGAGGGACAAGAGGGGCGTAACTAGGTATCAACTCGGACTGACCAAGGTCGCATGACTGTTACGGATCCGGGTGGTGGAACCTCTGTGCTGCTGTGCAAGGAGGGATCAGAGGGGCGTAACTAGGTATCAACTCGGACTGACCAAGGTCGCATGGCGGCTCAATCGACTCCGTAAACCAGGGAAGGACCGAGCAGGGGGACCAGGTGCTACTCTGGGCCTGTTCTTGTATGAAAGCAGGTGACTCCCACGGGTAACTGGCAGGAGGCTCCGGGTAGGCAAGGCAGGTAACTGACAGGTGCCTCCAGGTAGGCTGACAGATAGGCATGGCAGGTAACTGGTACGTTCTCCCGGTAGGCAGGCAAGCCAGGCCCATAGACAGACTGGCGGGTTTGGATCGCAGGCAGACCATCGGGCTAGAGAGTACACTTGGCTGGCGGAGACAGGTAGTCAGGTTGGCGGACAGGACTGGTAGTCAGGCTGGCAGACTGGACTGGTAGGCAGACTGGCGGACTGGACTGGTAGGCAGACTGGCAGACTGGACTGGTAGTCAGGCTGGCAGCGGGACCTGAGGGTTGAAGCAGAGTTTAGGACACAAAGCTACAACCTTGCACGGGCACCTCCATTTTGGAGGAGGTGCCTTTTATATGAGAGGTCCTCCGGCCATTGGCCGGGGACTCCTTAGGATGGCGCGCGTGGCCCCTCTATGAGGGTGCGCGCCGGCAGCAGCTGGAGCGCCGGGGGACGCCGGGCGGGGAGCGCGGCGGTAAGAGGGACGGCGTCTCTGCCTGTCAGGGGGTAGAGACGCCGATACTACACTGCCAGGGTGCATTGCACTACAGACACCTGGTTGAATTAGGATGGTCAGGGCATTACATCTTGCTGACTGGGCACTGGGTGAGTCTTGTGGCTGTGGTGGCAGGTGGGGAAGGGGCTGTTCCACAAGTCTTGGAATCCCCAAGGTTTGTGGGACAAACCTCTGTATCCAACAGTTCCTCCACTGCTTCTGCCTCCTCCACCTCCTCTAGAGTCTCCACCTGCGCCCTTAACCTCTGCCTTAGTGAGACACGCTTTTCAATAGTGCAGAGTGAATCTCCAACACCTCCATACTGCCCAGCCACGGCTCACCGCAATCAGGCAGTCTTAAAATTAATATGTCTTGGAGATCGCAGTCACACAAGTCAAGAGTTGTGGACAGCTATCCAGGCAGAGTTTCAGCAATGGCTGTCTCCACTGAACCTGGAGCCAGGGAAGGCTGTGTGTGATAACAGTGCAAACCTGGTGGTGGCCTTACGCTGGGGCAAGCTCACACATGTGCCTTGCATGGATCACGTCCTCAACCTGGTGGTACAGCAATTTCTCCAGCACTATCCTGGTCTGGTTGCTCTGCTGCAGAAAGTACAGTCGCTGTGAGCTCCCTTCTGCCGTTAGCACCCCGCAGGTCATCGACTTGCATCGATGCAGAGGTCTTTGTCCATGCCAGTTAATTGGTTGATATTCATTGTGCCTACACAGTGTAATTCCACTCTGCACATGTTGCAGTGACTGTAGCAGCAGTGATGAGCCCTGACTCAGTATCTCATGTCATATAGCCTGGCCCAATGCAGTATGGACATGGTGCAAATCACATTTGCGGAGTGGGTACAGATTAAGACCTCTGCACCCTTCTTCACAGTTTTGAAATGGCTACTAAGATGGTTAGTGCTGATGATGCCTTCATCAGCATCACTGTTCCAGTCATTAATGCTGGAGCAGACTTTGAATAGCCTGCAGGAGGAGGTGGTGGTCCCAGAGAAAGAGGAGGAAGCAGAGCAGGATGCAGAAGGGATAATAATGTCTCTAAGTTCCACACTGTCGTCACACAGGTGGGTGCCAAGGCAGGGTGTATTACAGCGATCGAGGGGGGCTAGTGTTACCAGACAAACTGTTAGTGAAGGTGAAGGAGCTGAGGAACAAATGGAGGAGGACAAGGTGATCGGCGAGCAACAGTCAGGAGATGAAGCTGATAATGATCCCCTCTCTGTTGTCCGTCATTGGCGGGAGGGGATAGAAAAGAAACAAGCATCAGTGTTACCCAGCCACAAACACACCATAGGCTTGAAATGTATGGAAGGGCCCAACACATGAGCGCCTTCTTGCTGCACTATCTGCAATATGATCCCCGTATAGTTAAAATTCAAAATAGTGCTGACTACTGGGTTGTCACTCTATTAGATCCACATTACAAGAGTAAATTTTGCCAGATGCTTCCTGCCATGGAAAGGGACCCGCGCATGCTGGAGTGTCGAACCACAACCTTAAGAGAGGTTTTCCCCAAGACAGCAGTGAGGCACACAGTGTACATCGCAACTCTAGACTTCCAACCTCAGGAACGTCAACGCATCAATGCCAAAACATTAGCAGCAGAAGCAGTGTAAGTGGCAGAAGCAATTTCTTTGAGTCCTTTCACACATTTTTTAGACCAGGTCCACCAACACAAAAGAGTACAAGTCTGACACGTGGTGAACGACTGGAGAGGATGGTGCAGGAGTATTTTGAGCCCAATAACAATGCCATCAGGGAGGATTTGAACCCTTTTATATTTTGGTCTTCACATTGGAGGCTTTTCATGCCCGACAGCTAGTGTTCTCTCAGGACGTGTCTTTGGCACTGTCTTTGGTGCTGCTGGTGGTGTCCTGACTAGAGATGAGCGTTGTTCTACTCGAACTGTTCGCCAATCTCAAATTCGAGCTGTTTTGGGCGGTGTTCGAGCCGTTCGGCGAACACGAACAATTTGATAAAAATTCGGCTGTTCAAGGTTATGTTCGATAACTGTTCGTGCACCAAAATCATAACTGGATTTTTTCTCAGTAATGATGAAAATTAATGTTAATACGCAGTTTGAGTGTACAGCGGGGTGGGGGGAGGGGCAGGGGATGGATCTCTGCAGGAACAATGAAGATCTCCATTTTTTTTTCTCTTTCCCGCATTTGCAGTGGGGAGGTGCAATCTGTCAGCCTATCAGCAGCGCACACACGGAGCGAAGTGCTTTTTTTCACACAAGCAAGGGCATGTGTCATTGGCAGTGTATGTCACATGTCCTTGCCCTATAAGACCAAGCCATTTTTCCCGTCGCCACCATTTTCTCACTGCTGCAGCTGCGTGTTAGACGGCACCGCTGTTGCTGTGTGCGCTATACCTTGTTAATTTCAAGCCAATTTTCGCACAAATATACAGATAGCTTGGGAGTAGGGAATAGTTGTGATTACAGTCCTTTTAAGGACTAGGTTACAGCATTTCCTACGACTTTGATCAGGGAGGTCTGTGCTCTTAAATAGATAGGTTGTGGGAGTAAAGACTAATTGTAATTGGAGTCCTTTTCAGGACTAGGTTACATCAGTTCCTATCAGTTTTTGCCAGGCAGGTCTGTGCCAGTGCTGTGCAAGTTTTTTTCACAGCATTTGGCTGAATCTAGCAAAGCTAATCCTTTTTGGCCTATTGCAGAGTGTGTTAGTCAGTGGAGTAGCCTATCTGTGTTGCAAGATATACCACCTGTGTATAGAATACCAATTTTTTTACTGCACCTAGTGAAGTAAAATCTTTTGGGCATAGCATCATTCTATTAGTCCATCTATACTGACCTCCATCAGGTTGCAAATTAAAACTAATTTTTATCTGCATCTACAGTACCTCTGAAAAAATATTTGGGCTTCTAGCTGTGTGTGGGACTTGTTGTATTAGTCCATCTATACTGACCTCCATCAGGTTGCAAATTAAAAATAATTTTTATCTGCATCTACAGTACCTCTGAAAAAATATTGGGCTTCTAGCTGTGTGTGGGACTTGTTGTATTAGTCCATCTATACTGACCTCCATCAGGTTGCAAACTGAATATATTTTTTTCTGCATCTACCTCTGAAAAAATATTGGGCTTCTAGCTGTGTGTGGGACTTGTTGTATTAGTCCATCTATACTGACCTCCATCAGGTTGCAAACTGAATATATTTTTTTCTGCATCTACCTCTGAAAAAATATTGGGCTTCTAGCTGTGTGTGGGACTTGTTGTATTAGTCCATCTATACTGACCTCCATCAGGTTGCAAACTGAATATATTCTTTTCTGAATCTACCTCTGAAAAAATATTGGGCTTCTAGCTGTGTGTGGGTCTTGTTCTATTAATCCATCTATACTGACCTCCATCAGGTTGCAAACTGAATATAATTTTTTTCTGCATCTAGCTCTGAAAAAATATTTGGCCTTCTAGCAGTGTGTCGGACTTTCTCTATTAGTCCATCTATACTGACCTCCATCAGGTTGCAAATAAAAACTAATTTTTATCTGCATCTACAGTACCTCTGAAAAAATATTTGGGCTTCTAGCTGTGTGTGGGACTTGTTGTATTAGTCCATCTATACTGACCTCCATCAGGTTGCAAATTAAAAATAATTTTTATCTGCATCTACAGTACCTCTGAAAAAATATTTGGGTTTCTAGCTGTGTGTGGGACTTGTTGTATTAGTCCATCTATACTGACCTCCATCAGGTTGCAAACTGAATATATTTTTTTCTGCATCTACCTCTGAAAAAATATTTGGGCTTCTAGCTGTGTGTGGGACTTGTTGTATTAGTCCATCTATACTGACCTCCATCAGGTTGCAAACTGAATATATTTTTTTCTGCATCTACCTCTGAAAAAATATTGGGCTTCTAGCTGTGTGTGGGACTTGTTGTATTAGTCCATCTATACTGACCTCCCTCAGGTTGCAAACTGAATATATTTTTTTCTGCATCTACCTCTGAAAAAATATTGGGCTTCTAGCTGTGTGTGGGACTTGTTGTATTAGTCCATCTATACTGACCTCCATCAGGTTGCAAACTGAATATATTTTTTTCTGCATCTACCTCTGAAAAAATATTGGGCTTCTAGCTGTGTGTGGGTCTTGTTCTACTAATCCATCTATACTGACCTCCATCAGGTTGCAAACTGAATATAATTTTTTTCTGCATCTAGCTCTGAAAAAATATTTGGCCTTCTAGCAGTGTGTCGGACTTTCTCTATTAGTCCATCTATACTGACCTCCATCAGGTTGCAAATTAAAACTAATTTTTATCTGCATCTACAGTATCTCTGAAAAAATATTTGGGCTTCTAGCTGTGTGTGGGACTTGTTGTATTAGTCCATCTATACTGACCTCCATCAGGTTGCAAACTGAATATATTTTTTTCTGCATCTACCTCTGAAAAAATATTGGGCTTCTAGCTGTGTGTGGGACTTGTTGTATTAGTCCATCTATACTGACCTCCATCAGGTTGCAAACTGAATATATTTTTTTCTGCATCTACCTCTGAAAAAATATTGGGCTTCTAGCTGTGTGTGGGTCTTGTTCTATTAATCCATCTATACTGACCTCCATCAGGTTGCAAACTGAATATAATTTTTTTCTGCATCTAGCTCTGAAAAAATATTTGGCCTTCTAGCAGTGTGTCGGACTTTCTCTATTAGTCCATCTATACTGACCTCCATCAGGTTGCAAATTAAAACTAATTTTTATCTGCATCTACAGTACCTCTGAAAAAATATTTGGGCTTCTAGCTGTGTGTGGGACTTGTTGTATTAGTCCATCTATACTGACCTCCATCAGGTTGCAAACTGAATATATTTTTTTCTGCATCTACCTCTGAAAAAATATTGGGCTTCTAGCTGTGTGTGGGACTTGTTGTATTAGTCCATCTATACTAACCTCCATCAGGTTGCAAACTGAATATATTTTTTTCTGCATCTACCTCTGAAAAAATATTGGGCTTCTAGCTGTGTGTGGGACTTGTTGTATTAGTCCATCTATACTGACCTCCATCAGGTTGCAAACTGAATATATTTTTTTCTGCATCTACCTCTGAAAAAATATTGGGCTTCTAGCTGTGTGTGGGTCTTGTTCTATTAATCCATCTATACTGACCTCCCTCAGGTTGCAAACTGAATATAATTTTTTTCTGCATCTAGCTCTGAAAAAATATTTGGCCTTCTAGCAGTGTGTCGGACTATCTCTATTAGTCCATCTATACTGACCTCCATCAGGTTGCAAATTAAAACTAATTTTTATCTGCATCTACAGTATCTCTGAAAAAATATTTGGGCTTCTAGCTGTGTGTGGGACTTGTTGTATTAGTCCATCTATACTGACCTCCATCAGGTTGCAAACTGAATATATTTTTTTCTGCATCTACCTCTGAAAAAATATTGGGCTTCTAGCTGTGTGTGGGACTTGTTGTATTAGTCCATCTATACTGACCTCCATCAGGTTGCAAACTGAATATATTTTTTTCTGCATCTACCTCTGAAAAAATATTGGGCTTCTAGCTGTGTGTGGGTCTTGTTCTATTAATCCATCTATACTGACCTCCATCAGGTTGCAAACTGAATATAATTTTTTTCTGCATCTAGCTCTGAAAAAATATTTGGCCTTCTAGCAGTGTGTCGGACTTTCTCTATTAGTCCATCTATACTGACCTCCATCAGGTTGCAAATTAAAACTAATTTTTATCTGCATCTACAGTACCTCTGAAAAAATATTTGGGCTTCTAGCTGTGTGTGGGACTTGTTGTATTAGTCCATCTATACTGACCTCCATCAGGTTGCAAACTGAATATATTTTTTTCTGCATCTACCTCTGAAAAAATATTGGGCTTCTAGCTCTGTGTGGGACTTGTTGTATTAGTCCATCTATACTGACCTCCATCAGGTTGCAAACTGAATATATTTTTTTCTGCATCTACCTCTGAAAAAATATTGGGCTTCTAGCTGTGTGTGGGTCTTGTTCTATTAATCCATCTATACTGACCTCCATCAGGTTGCAAACTGAATATAATTTTTTTCTGCATCTAGCTCTGAAAAAATATTTGGCCTTCTAGCAGTGTGTCGGACTTTCTCTATTAGTCCATCTATACTGACCTCCATCAGGTTGCAAATTAAAACTAATTTTTATCTGCATCTACAGTACCTCTGAAAAAATATTTGGGCTTCTAGCTGTGTGTGGGACTTGTTGTATTAGTCCATCTATACTGACCTCCATCAGGTTGCAAACTGAATATATTTTTTTCTGCATCTACCTCTGAAAAAATATTGGGCTTCTAGCTGTGTGTGGGACTTGTTGTATTAGTCCATCTATACTGACCTCCATCAGGTTGCAAACTGAATATATTTTTTTCTGCATCTACCTCTGAAAAAATATTGGGCTTCTAGCTGTGTGTGGGACTTGTTGTATTAGTCCATCTATACTGACCTCCATCAGGTTGCAAACTGAATATATTTTTTTCTGCATCTAACCCAGCCAATAGTTTTGGCCTAATACCACAGTTTGGCCACTCAGCTCTGCTCGGTTACCATCCATTGTTTTTTTGTGCAAACAACTCCAGAGTTGTGAATTAGTTAACCACCAAAATGAGTGGAAAAAGGCCTGCTGCTGGTGGAAAGGGGAATAGGCGTGTTGGGAAGGGGAAAAAAGGTTGTGTCCGTGGGGTAGGTGTTAAAGCAACAGTAACATCTGCAGAAGAAAGACCATCTTCCAGCCAAACTAAAATGTCTACTTCTTTTAGCGGACAATGTGATAAGATCCCTTTCTTACGGCCACGCCAATCGCTACAAATTCCAGATGAGGCACAAAAACAGCAGGTGCTTCAACGGATATCAAGTGCTCCTTTAAGTGGGCTCTCCTCCACATCAACTTCAACATCACAAATACTCCAGTCCTCAAAGGTGTCACCCAAATCGCACTTGCTTCCTCACAGCTCCCAAATCTCCAGCTGCCCGTCTGAGTATGAGGTAGAACAGATGGTTGAGTCTGCAGAGCTGTTTACTCATACTATAGCCTGGGAATCAGAGGTCGACTCCAGCGCTTCTGTGAATCCAGACGAGGAAATGATCTGCACTGATGCCCAGAATATTTATGAGTCGGATCCAGGACCAGACGCAGAAGGTTCTGACCATAATGTAGACCCTCATTCCCAAACTGTAACTCCTGTTGGTGGAGACAATGAGGAAGACGATGATAAGACTCAAATACCTGATTGGAGCGACAACTTTAGTTTTTTGTCAGGGCAGGAACAGGTTGGCTCTGAGGACGACGGGTGTGATAACGCACAGGGTGATGATGATGAGGTTGGAGATCCCACTTACTGTCAACCCACAGTCAGCCAAGAGATGAGGTCAGCAGAGGAGGTGGAGGAAGATGCTAGTGACGACGAGGTCAGGTTGCGCCTTCCTGGACAGAGACGTAGTACTGGAAGCACGTCAACAACTGCATCCTCAAACACAACTCTGCCTCTCACCACAAGTCGTGGTGGCTCTTCAGGTCGCATGGGTGCTAAGCCTTGCATAGCCTGGGCATTTTTTCAGATCGATAAAGATGACCCAACTCGTGTTATCTGTAACATTTGTCAGCAAAAGCTAAGTAGAGGCCAAAAAATACATAGTTTGAGTACTTCATGCATGAACCGGCACATGGACATGAAGCATAAGTTGCAGTGGGAAGCTGAGTGTGCTACAATGCGGCCTAGCCGGCCGGGCCAACCACCGTCTGCCATATCTTGTGCATCCGCGGCCTCTTCATCCTCTGTGACTGGGGGGACAGCAGTCACACCTGTTTTGGGGCGCAGACCTGCCACCTCTTTACCCGCAACAGCCAGCGTGATTGGCAGGTCATCATTTTCTTTGGAGGTGGTAACAGCAGCTGTTGTTGAGCGCTGTCCGACATCGATAGCACCACCTTTGGATCAAGGCAACCTAACATGTCCGCCTGCATCTTCCTCACAGACTGGCAGTTTGCCGGGGACACCCTTATCAACCCCGTCTAAGCACAATAGCCAGCCCTCGGTCCCTCAGATGTGGACAAGTAAAAGACCATTTCCTCCTAGCCATGAGAAAGCTAAGAGGTTGAATTTCACCATCTGCAAGCTCTTGGCTACAGAAATGCTGCCTTTCCGCCTGGTGGACACAGAGGATTTTCGAGACCTTATGTCCGTCGCAGTGCCCCAGTACCAGATGCCCAGTCGGCACTACTTCTCAAAGAAAGGTGTGCCTGCGCTCCACCAGCATGTCGCACACAACATCACCGCTTCGAGAAACTCTGTGTGTGACAGGGTGCATTTCACCACAGACACTTGGACGAGTAGGCATGGACAGGGGCGTTACATGTCGCTGACTGGGCACTGGGTAACTATGGTGACAGCAGGACAAGGGGCTGCTGTCCAAGTCTTGCCGTCCCCACGAGTTGTGCGTCAATCTTCTTTATGTCAAAGTTCCTCCACTGCTTCTGCCTCCTCAACCTCCTCTCGGTCTTCCACCTGCACCCAAAGCCTGTCTGGTCATGCCACAAGCTTTCTAACTGCGCAGAAGGGATCCTGCACACCTCCTTACTATGCTGGCAGTAGGGCTCAACGTCATCAGGCGGTTTTTACATTGAAATGTCTGGGAAATGTGAGTCACACAGCTGAGGAGTTGTGGTCAGCTCTGGAGAACCAATTTCATGAATGGTTGTCTCCACTGGACCTGAAACCAGGGAAGGCCGTGTGCGACAATGCTGCAAACCTGGGTGTGGCCCTTCGCCGGGGCAATGTCACACACGTGCCTTGTATGGCTCACGTGTTGAACCTGGTTGTCCAGCAATTTTTAGCCCACTATCCCAGACTAGATGGCCTTCTGCAGAGGGCACGGTCGCTGTGTGCTCACTTCCGCCGTTCGCATCCCGCAGCTCAGCGACTTACATCTCTACTGAAGTCGTTGGGCCTGCCACTTCACCGGCTAAAATGCGATGTGCCTATCCGGTGGAATTCAACTCTGCACATGTTGCAGCGACTGTGGCAGCACCGACAAGCCCTGGTGCAATACGTTCTGACGTATAGCCTGGGCCAACGAGATTCAGAGGTGGGGCAAATCACGCTGGAGGAGTGGTCTCAGATCAGGGACCTATGCACCCTTCTGCACAGTTTTGAAATGGCGACGAAGATGTTTAGTGCTGACGATGCCATTATCAGCATGACTATTCCGGTGATTTACATGCTGGAGCACATGTTAAACAGAATTCGGAGTCAGGTGGTGGCACAAGAGGAGGTGGAGGAAGTACAGGAGGAGGAGTTGTATGCGGAAGGGCTAACATCTGCAAGGTCCAGACGGTCGGCAGCACCAAGGCGGCAGGCATGTGAGGGTGGGGGAGATGGTTTTACCAGGGCGCATGGTAGCAGCCAAACTAGTGAGGAAGGTGCAGGAGCCCAGGAAGAAGTGGAGGACGAACTGATGGAAGACTCATCAGATGAGGGAGACCTTGATCACATTTCTGTTGTGCGAGGTTGGGGGGAGAGGACAGAGGAAGGAAGCATGATTGTTACCTCGCCACCAACACAACAGGGACTTGGTGCTCCTGGATGCGCAACACACATGAGTGCCTTCTTGCTGCACTACCTGCAACATGACCCTCGAATTGTGAGAATTAGAAATAATCCTGACTACTGGGTTGCCACACTGTTAGATCCCCGGTACAAAAGTAAATTTGCAGAAATTATTCCTGCCATAGAAAGGGATGCACGCATGCAGGAGTATCAGCAGAGACTGTTGCAGAATCTTACATGTGCTTTTCCACAAAATACCAGTGGTGCACGTAGTGAATCTCACAGTTCCAACTTGCCAACCGTGGGACCGTCAAGTGTTCAGCACTCAAACCGTAACAGAACCACAGTATCTGGTGGTAACATCAATTTTGCAGAATCATTTCACCACTTTTTTAGCCCATCCTTTGCAAGGCTACAGGAGACAAGAAGTCTGACACATAGTCAACGCCTAGAGACGATGGTACAGGAGTATCTCCAAGTAAACATTGAAGCCACGACTGTGTCACTGGACCCTTGCTCTTTTTGGGCTTCCAATCTGGATAAATGGCCGGAGCTAGCCACTTACGCCTTGGAGATCTTGTCATGCCCCGCAGCCAGCGTTCTGTCTGAACGTGTGTTCAGCGCTGCTGGTGGTGTGCTGACAGATAAGCGCACGCGGCTCTCCACTGATAATGTAGACAGACTCACGTTCATAAAGATGAACAAATCATGGATCCGAAACGACTTTTCTACCCCTGTTTCATCCTGGGGAGAGTAAAAGCTTGATGATTGTTTAAAATCACCCTACCAACCATTTTAAGCTTTCAAATTACTAATCATGTTTATCTGTATCTTGACTGGAAAATAATTTGGGCTTTGTAGCAGTGTGCAGCACTGATCCTATTAGGCCATCTATAATAAGCTCCACCAGATTTAAAATTAAAAATAATTTTTAGCTGCATCTAGCCCGGAAAATAATTTTGGGGCTCCGAGATGCGCAAGACACATAAGTGCCTTCTTGCTGCACTACCTGCAGCATGACCCTCATATTGTCAGAATTCGAAGTAATCATGACTACTGGGTTGCCACACTCTTAGATCCCCCAAACTTTTCGATCAACCTTTTCATTTTAATAAAGACCAAAAAAAATGGTCATTTTTGAAATTATAAGCATTAGCAGGTTGTTAGAAACTGAAATCAAACAGTTTTCAACTCAAAACTTTATTCTAGGTGATGTTACATTTTCACATAGGACCCCTTGTTCGAAAGGAGCTTCTGAACTCTCTCGTCCATTGAATTTGTCAGGTTTTGGATGGTTTCTGCTTCAATTGTTTTGCATGAGGACAGAATACCCTCCCAGAGCTGTTGCTTAGATGTGAACTGCCTCCCGCCATCATAGACACTCCTTTTAATGATGCTCCAAAGGTTCTGAATGGGGTAGAGGTCAGGGGAGCATGGGGGTCACACCATAAGTTTGTCCCCTTTTATGCCCATATCAGCCAGAGATGCAGATGTTTTATGTGCAGCATGAGATGGTGCATTATCATGCAGAAAAATGATCTTGCTGTGAAATACACGGTTCTTCTTCTTGAACCATGGCAGGAAGTGCTGTTTGAGAAAATCCACATACATTATGGAGTTCATCTTTAGCGCCTTCAGGGATCCTAAAGGGGCCGACAATCTCTCTCCCCATGATTCCAGCCCAAAACATTACTCCACCTCCTCCTTGTTGGCGCTGTAGCCGTGTTTGCGTGGGGTGTCCATTAACCAGCCATCCTCCACTCCATCCATCTGGACCATCGAGCGCTGCACGGCACTCATCCGTGAACAAAACAGTTTTGAAATCAGTCTTCATGTAATGTTTGGCCCACTGGAGCCGTTTCTGCTTGTGTGAAGTGGATAGAGGAGGTCGACAGGATGGCATATGCACAGCTGCAAACCTCTGAAGGACCCTGCATCTTGTTGTTCGGGGGACGTTGGAGGCACAAGCAGCTTCAAAAACTTGTCTGCTGCTATGACAAGGCTTTTTTGCCGCTGCTCTTTCAACCTGACGTAATTGCCTGTAGGAAAGAGTCCTCAATTTGCCCTTATCAGCACGCACACATGTGTACTGTGAATCAGCTACATACTTCTTGATTGCCAAGACACTTCATCCTGATCATCGCACAATGTTGATTGTAGTCATGCCTTGACCTAAACACTCCACAATTTGTTGCTTCTCAGCAGCCGACACATCCTTTTTCTTTCCCATTTTGGCAGAAAATGTAGGCTGCTGAATAATGTGAGAGAGCCTTCTTAAGTAGTCTTGCCTTTCATTGGACACACCTGCCAAACTAATTAGCACTGGTGTCTGCAATTGCTTACAGTGATATAAAGAGCCCTGACACACATCACCATCAATGAGTTTAACTGACAAACAAACAAATTCTTCCCTTATCACTCCTAAACACTTTTTGCATAATAATTTGGAACACAGTGTACATGTGCTTTTCCACAAAACACCAGTGGTTCACGTAGTGAATCTTACAGTTCTAACTTGCCAACCGTGGTCTGTATGGAGTTGTTCAATAAAGGGCCCAAAATTAAGATAACATAGATGGGAGAGGTCTCTATGAATAGGAATTCCTAAGTATTTGATACCCTGTGAGGGCCAGGCAAAGGGAAAGTTGGACTGGATGGAATCCTATATGGATTTGGGGAGGGAGACATCGAGGGCCTCAGACTTCGATGCATTGATTTTAAAATTTGACCATGTAACAAAGTGATCTATTTCAGCCATAACAGCGTGGATGGATATATGTGATTGAGTGATATATACTAGGACATCATCAGCAAATAGAGAGCACTTGTACTCGGTGCCTCCCACCTCAATCCACCTAATATTGGGGTTATGGCGAATTGATGAGAGCAGGTGCTCCGTCACTAGGATGTATAAGAGAGGGGACAGAGAACATCCCTGCCTTGTCCCATTGGTGATTGTGAAAGGTGATGAAAATGTTCTGACGCGCCCCCTGGGCCTTGGGACACTCGGAGCCGGACCCTTTTTGGTGGATGCTGGTGGTTGTAGTCTCCGTGGCGGCAACCCGGTTCCGTGGCTCAGGGCGGTCAAACCAGTGGCGGAACTATTTATGTGGTTTTGATGTTTAAATGTCCGACTACGCCACCGTTGGATTGCGGTCAGAGTGAACCGCCGCTCCAGGGCAGACCGCTGAGGCTGGTGTTGTGGGTGCAGCAGAGCGTAGCATAACTCCCCACGGGAGGAGTATAGCCTCAGGGCAGTGTATGCGGAGGATGGGGGTGATGGTGCAGGGCAGCAGCAGTAATGACACGGAGTCAGTGATGCAGTCCAGGGCCTTTACTCACAGTTCTTATTATCCAGACCACGTCTGCAGGTAACGGCTGCCCACGTCGTACTGTGCTCACCAGGTGAGGGGCTCAGACAACTCCCAGATAACTTTGGAGTGCTTCACAGGACCCCCTTTGTGTGTCCTTTGTCTGGCCTTTCTTACCAACCCTTCTGTCCGGCTGCCTCGGGCCTCCTCTTGGTAAACTGGGCGCCAGTTTCCCTGACCCTATGTGGTGCCTTCCTAGCGGGTGTAGCGAGGGGCTGCGCCACATAAAATGTCACAGCCTCCTGTTTCTAGCTGAGGGTCGTTTCCTGGCTCCACTAGTTTCGGGGACCGGTCTCCCCCTTTGGCCTGACCCCTCCACGCAGGTGGATTCTGGCGTGCGGTGGCGACTCGCCCGTCCGCACCCCTGAGATCCCTTCGTTCCTCGTTCCTGAAGCCTTCTCCGCTCCTCTTCCTTCCTTCTCCCTCTTCCAGGCCTGGGCCTCTGTTACTAGGCCCGCCTCCGGAGCAGAGCTCATGCAGAGCCCCTGCTCCCTGCCACTTCTGCTCAGACTTCTCTGCACTGAACTAAGATGGTGCCCACCTTTTATACTCCCTTCTCAATGCACCCAGGAACTGCTTCCTCCCTGCTCCTGCACTACAGGGTTCCCCTTCCTCAGTGTTCCCTCCCCCCACTCCAGCCAGGGACAGGGACTGTCGTGCCCATCTCAGGGGCATATTGGTCGCCCTGCCCCACGGCAATGTGGTGTAATGCATGCAGGTGTCGGGTCCTGATCCACACTACATCCTTACCTGAGAGTGAGATATCACACCTCTGGGTGAGGTGCAATACCTCTGTAGCAACCGAGCCCTCAGGGTGCTACAGTTCCATTTATCTTCAGCCTAGGTGACGTATTGCGATACAGGGCCGTGATTTTGGCTATAAAAGGGTCCCCTAGACCCCTACCCCAAGCTTTTTAAGAGAATCATATATGGCGTGCCAGGAGACTCTCTGGAATGCTTTCTCAGCATCCAACGAGAGTATCTAATTACAAATTTTTAACTGCATCTAGCCCAGGAAATACTTTGTGCCTAGTAGCAGGGTCTGCTAGTCAGCGGATTATCCCGGCTGTTAAGCAAGCTACACCACCTGTAGTTTGGACACTTCATTTTTTCAAAGGAAATGCTTCGGGACCACGGGATACTCAGTGAAGAGCATCAGGAGGCACCCCAAGGCATAGGGGCTGGGACTGGCAGTAGGATGCCTTGCGGTGGACAGCCGAGCTCGATCCTTATAAAAGTTTTTTAACTGCAGCAGCTTTAGTGGACGCTACTGGAGCTGGAATTACGCGGCTGCTGGCATGAGACTTGCCCTCCAATAGATCCTTGTAAATGGATTTAAAGTGTATTCATTCAAATTAGAGAGACAATTTAAATTAAAAAGCTTAGAGCTGCCTCCACCACAGGGGGGCTCGCTCGACCCACCAGCGGACAGGCACCAGTATTGGGAGAGGGGGGCTGGCCATCAGGGTTCACCGCGGCTCTGGCACAAACCCGGCGACACGGAGGTGGCACGGGCAGGAGCGGACTGGCCGTGTCGGCTTCTCACTTTTTGGATTTTAGAAGGGCATGACATGCCTATATCTGTGTCTCCCCCTCCTTTTACTCCTCCACCTCTTTTATTTTCGCATGACTATATGTACTTGTCACTTTTCCATGTGTTAGTTATGTCTTCTGAGCAGTTTGTCAGCTTTTGGACACCTTTGAAGGTGTTTTCTATGTGTTTCTATGTGTTTTTGTTTGCCTGCCATTGGTTTTAACGGTGTTCGAAGGTGTTCGACGAACAGTTCGACGAACAGTTCGGCGAACACACGGGTGTTCAACGAACCGAACCGAACTCGAACACTACGGGGGTGGCTCAACACTAGTCCTGACAGATAAGCGTATCTGGCTGTCCCCTGAAAGTGTAGACCACCTAACTTTCATAAAGATGAACAAGTCCTGGAACTCCAAGGACTTTTGCACCCCAATCGCAGACTGTGCAGACTAGACGATGGTGTAGTTTTTAGTGTGCTGCATTGATCTCACGTTATTGCAGTTTGTGATATCTTTGTCGTGGCTTCTGTGCTTGCTGTTGCTGCTGATGTCAACAGTAATTTTTGGAAATGTGGAGACTACTGATTGGGTCTTCATCTGCAGGGTTGGCTTTGGTGGAACGGGTGTCAGTGGCCCATTATACTAGTTCTACTCTAATGAAATTGATGCCACTTTGGTGGTGCTTGCCCCTAATTTTTGGAAATGTGGAGACAAAAAGTAAAAAATAAATATTTTTTCTGTGACAAACGTGATACAGTATGCCATATTTCACCTTGTCATTTTGTGGCGGTGAAATTCAGCTGTGTGCAGAGTAAAAAAAACTATTTTTTTAGCTGCTAACAAGAGTAAAAACATTTTTTTGCATGACAAACATGATACAGTACGCCATATGTCTCCTTGTAATTTTGTGGCGGTGAAATTCAGCTGTATGCAGAGCTCATGCAGAGTAAAAAAAATCTATTATTTTCTGTGACAAACGTGATACAGCAGGCTAAATTTGAATTTGACATTTCTTGGAGCATATCTTCTATTTTATACAGGCCTCATCCACACTAAAAAAATATTTTCTTCTGTTACTAACGTGACAAAGTAGGAGAGATCTCAGTTTGAAATTGTTTGGAGCATATCTTCTATGTTATACAGGCCTCATCCGCACTAAAAAAATACTTCCTTCAGGTACCAACTTGATACAGTAGGGGAGATCTCAGTTTGCAATTGTTTGGAGCATATCTTCTATGTTATACAGGCCTCATCCACACTAAAAAAAAAATTCTTCAGGTACTAACTTGATACAGTAGGGGAGATCTCAGTTTGAAATTGTTTGGAGCATATCTTCTATGTTATACAGTCCTCATCCACACTAAAAAAAACTTTCTTATTTTACTGACGTGATGAAAGTAGGAGAAATCTCAGTTTGAAATTGTTTGGAGCTTATCTTCTATGTTATACAGGCCTCATCGACACTAAATAAATACTTTCCTCTGCTATTAACGTGATATAGTAGGGGACATGTCAGTTTGAAATTGTTTGGAGCATATCTTCTATGTTATACAGGCCTCATACACACTAAAAAAATACTTTCTTCTCTTAGTAACGTGATACAGTAGGGGACATCTCAGGGTGCCAAGGGAGAGTGGATTACTGCAATCTGGTGATACCAGACAAGCTGTTAGTGAAGGTGCAAGAACCGAGGAACAAATGGAGGAGGAAGAGGTGATGGGCAAGCAACTATCAGAAGATGAAGAGAATAATCATCCCCTCTCTGTTGCTCGTTGTTGGTGGGAGGGCATGGAGGAAGCAAGCATCAGAGTTACCCAGCTGCCAACACAGCATGGGCTTGGACCTCATGGAAGAGTCTGACATATGAGTTCCTACTTGCTGCACTATCTGCAACATGATCCCCGTAGTTATGATTCGAAATAGTGCTGACTACTGGGTTGACACTCTGTTAGATCCACATTATAAGAGTAAATTTTGCCACATACTTCCCGCCTTGGAAAGGGACCCGCGAATGCTGGAGCATCGAAACACGCTTTTACTCAACCATAAGAGAGATTTTAGCCAAGACAGCAGTGAAGCACACAGTGTACATCGCAGCTCTAGACTTCTAACCTCCAGCACGTCAGTTTGTCAACGACAAAATATTAGCAGCAGTGTAAGTGGCAGAAGCAATTTCTTTGAGTCCTTTCACACATTTTTTAGACCAGCTTGTGCAGCAGCACAACAGAGTACAAGTCTGACACGTAGTGAACGACTGGAGAGGATGGTGGAGGAGTATCTATAACTCAATATCTGTCACGGTTGTACCAGGTTTGATACACAGACATTCTGGATCCGGCTGTAGAAGATTGCTGTGATTGGCTTTGCAGACACCTTCTTTATCCTTTCATCTCTGTAGTGTAGAGGTATCCTTCTCTCGCTAGGACCCAGCAGTGATCTCCACCTTCTGCTGCTAATTGACACACCCTTGCTTGATATATACAAACCCTCAGTGTCCCCAGAGAGTCGCCAGTGATAGAACTATTTTCCCCTGCTCAGGCCTGGAGTACTAGCAGTCGGCTAGTTTCTTGGTGGATTATTGTCGTCTTCTCTCTGGTGTCCTTTCAAGCTAAGCTTGTCTGTTTTCCTTGTTTGTGTTTAGTTGCAGTGGGGGCTGACTAGTGTTCATCCCTTCCCCACCTTACCTAGGGCTTAGCTCTAGGGAAAGTTAGGGATTATGCATCTTGCTCGGCAATGGAACTTATTTAGGGACGGTAGGGGAGTCAGGCTGTTGTAAGATCTGCCTAGGGGTCTCCACTCTCCCTTTTCCCTATCGTTGTACACTTGGTTCCCCCCTGACATAGCATGACAATATCAATAGCATCAGGGAGGGTTTGGACATTTTGGTATATACCGTGGTATATAAAGCAGGTTATATTTCATCTTTTAATTCTTTGGTGCAAATATTGTTTTCTATACAGGGGAAAGATACTTTCTTCTGTTACTAACATGATACAGCAGGGGAGATCTAAGTTTGAATTGTTTGGAGCATATCTCCTATGTTATACAGACCTCATCTACACTAAAAAAATACTTTCTTCTGTTACTAACGTCATACAGCAGGCCAGATGTCAGTTTCAAAGTTTTGGGTTTTGATATTGTTTTCCACACAGGTGTACACATGATAAAATCGAAATTGGTTTTCTTAATAATGTGGTACATAAAGCTGGCTAAATTTCATCTTATAATCCTTTGGTGCAGATATTGTTCTCCACACAGGAGTACACATGATGAAATTGAAATTGGTTTTCTTACTACAGTGTGTTACGCTCGCGCCCAGACTGACTGGCTTGAGCATGATTAGTGATCCCACTGGACCATGAACCGAGGAGTGCCTGGAGGGGCGTAACTAAGTATCAACTCGGTCCGACCAAGGTCACACGGCGGCTCAGTCGACTCCGTGAACCAGGGAGGAACCGAGCAGAGGGACCAGGTGCTACTCCAGGTCAAACCCCGGTCACAGCTGTTGACCCACACTGGGAAATGCAGGAACAGGCAGGCACGGTTGGCAAGCAGACAGGTGGGCACTGGCAGGCACGGCTGGCATGCAGACAGGCGGGTACTGGCAGGTAGGAAGGCAGGCAGGATAGGGACCAGTAAAGACTGGGACACAGGAACGGAGCCGCAGGTGTGGTAGACAAGCAGAGCAGAGCAAAACCCGCAGATGCGGTAGACAAGCAGAGCAGAGCAAAACCCGCAGGTGTGGTAGACAAGCAGAGCAGAGCAAAACCCGCAGGTGTGGTAGACAAGCAGAGCAGAGCAAAACCCGCAGGTGCGGTAGACAAGCTGAGCAGAGCAAAACCCGCAGGTGTGGTAGACAAGCAGAGCAGAGCAAAACCCGCAGGTGCGGTAGACAAGCTGAGCAGAGCAAAACCCGCAGGTGTGGTAGACAAGCAGAGCAGAGTAAAACCCGCAGGTGCGGTAGACAAGCAGAGCAGAGCAAAACCCGCAGGTGCGGTAGACAAGCAGAGCAGAGCAAAACCCACAGGTGCGGTACACAAGCTGAGCAGAGCAAAACCTGCAGGTGCGGTAGACAAGCAGAGCAGAGCAAAACCCACAGGTGCTGTGGACAAGCAGAGCAGAGCAAAACCCGCAGATGTGGTAGACAAGCAGAGCAAAGCAAAACCCGCAGGTGCGGTAGACAAGCAGAGCAAAGCAAAACCCGCAGGTGTGGTAGACAAGCAGAGCAAAGCAAAACCCGCAGGTGCGGTAGACAAGCAGAGCAAAGCCCGCAGGTGCGGTAAACAAGCAGAGCAGAGCGAAACCGCCAGTGCGGTAGACAAGCAGAGCGGAGCAAAACCGCAGGTGCGGTGGACAAGCAGAGCAGAGCAAAACAGCAGGTGCGGTGAACAAGCAGAGCAGAGCAAAACCGCAGGTGCAGTGAACAAGCAGAGCAGAGCGAAACCGCAGGTGCGGTGAACAAGCAGGGCAGAGCAAAACCGCAGGTGTGGTGAAAAAGCAGAACCAGATACACACAAGGTATTTATAATGAAGTAGCGAGTGTACACAAAACTCACAAACAGAAGTTGAGAGACAATGAGTTGGAGTTAGGTGTAGGTTCAGACACTGCAGGAAAAGGGAAGGTTCGGACATAGAGAGAAACAGATAACGGGCTAGGACACAGTTCAGACAGGAACTGAACCAGGAATAAGATACAGGAACGAGCCTGGGAACTCAGCCCCCAGGGTGGCGGAGACAGACTAGAAGTCAGAGATACAGGTAACAGGCCTGGGTATACAGCCCCCAGGGGCGGAAACAGACAAGATACAGGACAGGACCTGGCAACTCAGTTGCACGGAACAGACTGAATGAAAGTGTTGCTCAGGCACCCCCTACTGGGTGGAGGGGGTTTAAGTATCCAGTGACTCACAGCAATAGGCTGGGGAGGCATTAGGAGTGTGCACACAGTAACTACAAGAATCAGGCAGTAGCCCCGCCGCCGCCCTAAGCAATCAGACAAGAGACACAGCAGGTACTGGAGCAAAGTGTGCAGCCTGGATTGATAGGTAAGATGGCGGTCTTGCAGGGTGGGAGGTGGTAAGCCATGCCAGCACGCCGCCAGGGATGTTACACAGTGGTATATAAAGCAAGCTATATTTCATCTTTTAATTCTTTGGTGCAGATATTGCTCTCACAGGGGTACACACGATAAAATCAAAATTGGTTTTCTTTTACCGTGGTGTATACAGCTGGCTAAATTTCATCTTTAAATTCTTTGGAGCAAATATTGTTACAGGGGAAAAAATACTTTATTCTGTAACTAACATGATAAAGCAAGCCATATTTATTTTACGCACTTATATAGCGTCATTAATTCCACAGCGCGAGTCAGTATCAGCAGTGCAGCAGGCAGAGTCTGTATGAGGAGTGCAGCAGGCAGAGACTGTATCAGGAGTGCAGCAAGGACTGGTACGCAACCTTATACAACTTAGACTGCAGAACAGGAAGGTTCCACTACAGCCAACCCAATAGATGGAGACCCAATCAGGATTCTCAACATTTAAAAAAATTTGTGGCAGACGCCAGCAAAGTGGCATCAATTTTACTACTGTAGAAATAGTGTAAATAAGACCCATACCTCTTCCAATATAGCCATTCCAGGAGATGGAGTTTAACCAGGAGTGTTCACATTGCCCTAAATGAGGGCCTAACATCACTGAAGTGGCATCATTGTCATCAGACTACAAGTAGTTTAACGCAGACCCATACATGTCCCACTACAGCCAACCCAGGAGATGCAGACTCAATCAAAAGTGTTTACATTTAAAAAAATAGGGCCTAAGACCACCATTTCCGTGGCCAACAGATTGGAGATGGTGGAGTTCAAGGTCTTAGCTTTGTCATGTGTAGAATGAAACAATCTTTTACGTGAACACAACAGCGGGATTGAGGGCTGGCTGCAGTGCTGTGAGAGGGCAGAGTACGGTGAAACGGACAGACCGATAGAGGTGCAGGCGGAGATGGTACGGTGAATTGAGAAAACTTGTGGTGTGCTCAGAGAAACAAACACAGCAGGCATGCCCACTTCACTTACAGCTGTGGGGCTGTCACTCAGCCTAACTGCAGCGGGTATACCGCTGGTTCTGTCTGACACCTGCATGACACAACTTGGCACGGTAACAGAGGAGGAGGAAGAAGCAGCAGAGGTGTTTGATGGGGTGGCTGATGGTTGTTTATTGAAAATCAATTTAGAGTTTATCATGTTTGTGTACACGTTTGGGGAGAATAATATCTGCACCAAATGCTCAATTTCGCTACATGAAAAAAACCCTGTTTGGGAAAGAAGAACAGACAAATCGCAGCGTCCTAAGTGCGTAAACACAATATTATAGTCTTTGATGGGTGCACAATTTCATGCACTCACCTGATAGAAGACTAATATGGCTTTAGATTGAGTATCCTCAAAAATCCCTCTGGGATACTTTTCAATGGACAGGGCTTTCAGCTTGCCTCGGGTGGATCCAAGCGAAAGAGCCAGACATAGGATGATTAAATCAAGAAGAGTATATCCAGCCTACGCTTCCCAGGACTCACATCCAAAGATGATATCTTATATTTTTTTATTTGATAACTTAAAATAGAGGAGATACAACTTGTTTCGGATACAGTATATATCCTTCTTCAGGTATGATAAAAGCACAGTACAAATCCTACTAGTATAAAATTCAATCACACTTATATATAGTAGCAAACCTTTTATCCCTGCCTCATAAGTTTGAATAGAGGTGTGGACCAGGTTCAGGAACACACCTTATTGACTCTTATAACGTGGATCTAACAGAGTGGCAACCCAGTAGTCAGCATTATTTCGAATCCTAACTATACAGGGATCATGTTGCAGAAAGTGCATCAAGAAGGCACTCATATGTCGGGCTCTTCCAGGAGGTCCAAAGCCAGGATGTATTGTGGGCTGCGCAACACTGATGCTTGTTTCCTCCGTCGCCTCCTGCCAACCACGTTCAAACGAAAGGGGATGATTATCCTCTTCATCCTCTGACAGCTGTTCGCCCATCACCTCCTCCTCCTCCATTAGTTCCTCAACTCTTTCACCTTCACTAACAGTTTGCCTAGTATCACCAAACCCCTCAATCGATGTAATCCACCATCACTTGGCATCCACCTGTGTGACGACAGTCTGGAAATTTGAGACATTGGTGTCCCTTTCGCATCCTCCTCTTCTTCTGGGGCCACCACCTCCTGCCGTAGGTTATTCAACATTTTCTCCAGCATGTATATGACCGTAATAGTGATGCTGATGATGGCATCGTCAGCGCTAACCAGTTTAGTAGTCATTTCAAAACCATGCAGAAGGGTGCAGAGGTCCTTAATCTGTTCCCACTCCGCAATTGTGATATGCCCCAAGTCCGTACTGCGTTTCCCCAAGCTATACGTCATGAAATACGGAGCTCGTTGCTGCTGGCACAGTCGCTGCAACATGTGCAGAGTGGAATTCCACCGCGTCAGCACATCACAGATCAACCTGTTAACTGGCACGGACAAAGAAAGCTGTATCGATGCAAGTCGATGACATGAGGGGTGCAAACAGTGGAAGTGAGCACAGAGCTTCCGTACTTTGTGAAGCAGCTCATCCAGGCCAGGATAGTGACAGAGAAATCACTGTACCACCAGGTTGAGGAAGTGAGCCACGCAAGGCACGTGTGCGAGCTTGCCTCGGCCTAGGGCCGCAAACAGATTCGCACCGTTATCACACACGGCCTTCCCTGGCTCTAGTTTCAGCGGAGACAGCCATTGCTCAAACTGAGCCTGGAAAGCTGCCCACAACTCATCACCTGTATGACTGCGATCTCCAAAGCATATTAATTTGAAGACTGCCTGAGTACGGTGAGCCCTGACTGCGCAGTACGGAGGTGGTGTGTATTCGCTCTGTACCCTTGGAACACGTGTCTCGTTAAGGCAGAGGTTGAGTGCGCAGGTGGAGGCCCTAGAGGAGGTGGAGGACGCAGAAGCAGTGGAGGAAATGGGAAATACAGAGGTTTCTTGGGGATTCCAAGATTTTTGCAGCAAATCAACAATTGCCCCCACCGCCACCAGAGTCACCCAGTGCCCAGTCAGCGAGATGTAATGCCTTTGGCCATCCTTACTCGTCCAGGTGGCTGTGGTAAAATGCACTCTGGCACACGTAGATTTAGACAATGAACGGGTGATGTTGTCTGCGACATGCTGGTGTAGCGCAGGCACAGCTTTCTTAGAGAAGTAATTGAGATTGGGCAACTGGTACTAGGGGACTGAAACGGCCCTCAGTTTTCGGAAACCATCTGTATCTACCAGATGGAAAGGCAGCATTTCCGTGGCCAACAGATTGGAGATGGTGGAGTTCAACCTCTTAGCTTTGTCATGCGTAGGATGAAACTGTTAGAATCTATGTTGTTTTTCTTTTCGGCCATCCTTTTGTGGTTTTCTTGCTTCTAGTCTTTTCCTCTTGTGCTAGGTGTCTTGGTCACGTGATCTCCTCACTCTTTATTACTCAGCACCTGTCTCCCTTTCTTTGCTGGACATCAGTGTTGTTACGCTTGTGCTCTGGCTAAGTTGCCTTGTTAGTTTTTGTGCTTAGGACAATTGATATCCTGGGACTTCTTGTTCCACCAGTTTAGTTTCCTTTTTTCTTGGTTTCTGCAACTAACTGTTCCTTTAAGGAGGTCTCCTGTTTTTGCTTCCAGTCCTTAGATCTTTTAGGGACCCCCTTTCCCCTTCCTTCAGGTCTTTGTTTGAGTTCAGTGCAGGAGTGTTGGTGGGGCTATTTTCTAGGAATAGGGCACCCACCCCAGCGTAGGGTTTTAGCTGAGTCTCAGTGCAGGGACAGCTTTTCCCTTCTATTCATTAGTTCATAGTTGTAGAATACAACAGTATGTCCAACCCCGTTTAAAAAAAAAAAAAATAAGTTTTTTTTTTCTCCTCTCCTCTTCCTAGGTTTTCTTCAGTATGAGTACCATCCAGGAGCTGACTCAACACTTGCAAGGCTTTACTCTGGAAGTTGCCAGTCTTCAGCAGTACGTGAGTAAATACCCTGCAAAACGCTATGAAGAACCTAAGGTAGGATTACCTGAGTGTTTCTCGGGGAAACAACAGGATTTTTTTTCATTTAAAAATGCTTGTTTGTTGTATTTTTGTCTCAGACCTAGATCTTCTGGGAGTGAACTACAGCGTGTAGGGATTATTATGTCTCTATTGCATAAAGAACCTCAAATCTGGGCGTTTTCCTTGTCTCCTGATGATCATTGTTTGAGGTCTGTGGAGGCATTTTTTGATGCCATGGGTTTGCTGTCTAATGATCCTGATCGGGTTACATCAGCTGAGGCAGAGGTCAGTCATCTCAAACAGGGTTCTCTTGATGCTGAGAGTTATTGCACCCTGTTCAGACAATGGTCTGCAGAGGTCAGGTGGAACGACCCTGCACTCAAGTTTCAGTTTCTGGCAGGCTTGAGTAAAAGGGTTAAAGATTTGCTCATTGCATTCCCTGTACCTGATACTTTGCAAGTTGCCATGCAGTTAGCTATCTGTGTTGATAGAAGGTTGAGGGCCAGACAGAATGATGAGAAGTTTCCTATTTTGCTGGACTCTGTTTCTCACGATAATCCTGCTGACACTGGGGAACCTATGCGGGTAGGAGCAATGTCATCCCGTTCTAAGGAGAGGGATAGGAGGTTCTCTGAGGGACTTTGCTTGTATTGCGGTAAGGCTGATCATTTTTTAAAGCAATGCGAGGTTCGCTTAAGGAAAGAAAAAAAAATGGTCAGTAGAAATAACACTCCAGTTTGCATTGTGTTTTTACGTTCTGCTGGGGTGTTTTTTCCTGGTAATACCACCTGTCAGGGTCGTTCAATTGAGTTTCAGGTAATGGTGGATTGTGGTTCTGCACTTAATTTGATTGATCAACAATTTCTTGAAAAGTATAAGTTCGGTTCTGAACCTTTGTCATCTCCTTTTCCTGTGCTGGCGATTGATAATACTCCCCTGGAGCATGGGAGCATTCTTCGAAAGGTCACTGGGTTTCCGCTTACTATGAATATGGAACATCAGGAGCAGATTGACTTACTTGTACTTGCTAAATTGCCTTCCCCGGTCATCCTGGGGTTGCCCTGGTTAAAAGTGCATAATCCTTTGCTGGACTGGTCATCTGGTTCCATAAGATCCTGGGGTCAGGGGTGTCATGGTAAGTGTTGCAATGTTCACATTGTGGCTGTTGTGCAGGGGGAGTTACCTGAACCCATTCAGGATTTTTGGAGGTTTTTTTCTGAGGTGGAATCGAAAGCTTTACCACCTCACAGAGATTATGATTGCACTATTGAGTTCATCCCTGATGCTAAGCTCCCAAAGAGTCTGTTGTTTAATCTGACAATTCCCTAGAGGGAGGCTTTGAAAGAATACCTTCAGACTAGTTTAGCTGCAGGTCACATAAGACCCTCTAAGTCTCCTTTGGCGGTTGGGTTCTTTTTTGTCAAAAAGAAGGATGGGGGTCTTAGGCCATATCTGGATTTTCGGGAGATTAATAAGATCACTGTGCGCAATCCCTACCCGTTACCACTTATTCTGGATTTGTTTAACCAATTGACAGGAGCTAAATGGTTTTCTACGATTGACCTTTGTGGGGCATATAATTTGCTGCGGGTGAAGGACGGAGATGAATGGAAGACAGCTTTTAACACCCCGGAAGGTAATTTTGAGTGTTTGGTGATGCCTTTTGGGCTTACTAATGCTCCTGCATTTTTTCAAAATTTCATCAATGACATTCTGAGACCATTGATCGGTTGGAGTGTTATTCTTTATCTGGATGATATTTTGATTTATTCATCGGATCTTGAGTCTCATTGGCAGAGAGTCCGCAAAGTTCTTCAGATACTGAGAGATAACACACTCTTTGCTAAATTGGAGAAGTGTCAGTTTGCTGTCCAGAAAATTAGTTTTTTGGGTTACTTTGTCTCTTGTGATAGTTTTGAGATGGACCCGGTGAAAGTTCAGGCTGTGCTGGAGTGGCCGAGGCCTGAAGGTTTGAAGTCGGTACAGAGGTTTTTGGGGTTTGCCAATTATTACAGGAAATTCATAAAGAATTTCTCTGTCATCGCTAAACCCATTACTGATCTCACCAAGAAGGGTGCTAATACAGTCCAATGGTCCACTGAGGCTACTGAAGCATTTGAGTATCTCAAGGAGAGGTTCAGCTCTGCTCCTGTTCTTATCCAGACGGATGAGACCAAACCATTTTTGGTTGAGGTGGATGCCTCATCTATAGGCGTAGGGGCAGTTCTGTCCCAGGAGGGTGAGGATGAGGTGCATCCCTGTGCTTTCTTTTCAAAAAAAATTTCTGAGACAGAGCTCAACTATGATGTTGGGAATCGTGAGTTGTTGGCTATTAAACTCGCGTTCGAGCATTGGTGACATTTTTTGGAGGGGGCTCGACATCCTATACAGGTTTTCACTGATCATAAGAATTTGATTTATCTGGACGCAGCTAAACATTTGAATTCCCGTCAGGCTAGGTGGGCACTGTTTTTTGCCTGATTCAATTTTTCCGTAACCTTTGTCTCGGGGTCAAAGAATGTTAAGGCTGAAGCTTTGTCTCGTAGTTTCTCTCCAGCGGTGAATGCTGAGAGGGAGGAGTGTATTTTGCAGAGAGGGGTGGTGGTGGCCGCATTGGATTCTGAGTTGGAGAACAGCATCCTAGGAGCTTAGAGTACGGCACCAACTAACACTCCGTGTGGTAAATTCTTCGTGCCTATAGCCTTGAGGAGAGAGTTGTTTGTTGAATGTCATGAGTCTCGGTTGGCTGGTCACCCAGGGATTTCAGAAACTAGGAAGCCTAGTTGTAATTAATTCTGTGTTTCATGTGTCGTTACTTAAGAAGGCGGACACGCCTGATAAGCAGGCGAAGCCCACTGTTACTCCTGTTGATGAGGACGGTGAATTTGAGATTTCTTTTGAATTCCAGGTGGCATAGAGGGAGATTACAGTATCTTGTGTCCTGGAGAGGTTTCGGCCCCGAGGATAATTCCTGGGTGAAGGCCTCAAGGCTAATTAAGGCTTTTCCCAGGAGATTTCCTGGTAAGGCTCGGCTTAGAGGATACGGAGGATCCTCGTAAAAGGGAGGTACTGTTAGAATCTATGTTGTTTTTCTTTTCGGCCAACTTTTTGTGGTATTCTGACTTCTAGTCTTTTCCTCTGGTGCTGGGTGTCTTGGTCACATGATCTCCTCACTCTTTATTACTCAGCACCTGTCTCCCTTTCCTCGCTGGACATCAGTGTTGTTATGCTTGTGCTCTGGCTAAGTTGCCTTGTTAGTTTTTGAGCATAGGACAATTGATATCCTGGGACTTCTTGTTCCACCAGTTTAGTTTCCTTTTTTATTGGTTTCTGCAATTAACTGTTCTTTTAGGTGGTCTCCTGTTTTTGCTTCCAGTCCTTAGATCTTTTAGGGACCCCCTTTCCCCTTTCTTCAGGTCTTCGTTTGAGTTCAGTGCAGGAGTGTTGGTGGGGCTGTTCACTAGGAATAGGGCACCCACCCCAGCGTAGGGTTTTAGCTCTGTCTCAGTGTAGGGACAGCTTTTCCCTTCTATTCCTTAGTTATTAGTTGCAGAACACAACATAAATAATCTTTTACGTGACCACAGCTGCGGGACCGAGGGCTGGCTAAGGTGCTGAGAGAGGGCTGAGTATGGTGAACCGGAAAAACTGGTGGAGCATGAGTGAGGTGCCGATGTTACGGTGGATTGAGAAACATGCGGTGTGCTCGGTGAAACAAACACAGCAGGCATGTCTGCTTCCATTACAGCTGATGGGCTGTCACTCAGCCTGACTGGAGTGGGTAAAGAACCGGAGTTTCTGTGATTGGAGACCGGCGTGACAATACTTGGCATGGTAACAGAGGAGGAGGAGGAAGCAGTGGATGCGTTTGATGGGGCAGCTGATGGTTGTTGAGGTGCGCTGGTCCGCATTTCAGCGCGGTAAGATTCCCAGTGTAAAGAATGTTGTTTGAGCATTTAAACGTTTATGCATGTAGTAGTCAAATTATTGCAGTTTTTCCCTCTACTGAGTTTTTTATTGCAAAGTTTGCAGCTAACGTCAGTTGGCTCATCCTTTGCAGTGACCAAAAAGGCCCATGCTAGGCAACCCTTGCTGCCCCTGCGAGCTGCAGGACCATGACCGCTGCTGGCCACAACCGGGATGTTGTGGCTAAGGATGCAGTGCTCCTCGTGCTTGCATCACTCCATGTCTGCGCCGTAGGGTGAAATGTAACCTCCTCATCTTCCTCCTCCACCTCCTCAGATGAGCTACTTGGCTGCGTGACTCTGGGTTCACACCAAGTAGGATCTTCAACCTCATCATCATCCAATGTGTTATCTCATGCCTCGCCCTCAGAGTGACTGCTCTCCTTTTGTTGCCCTGACAGCACAGTATAGTCCGCATGAGCCTCAGGTATCTGAGTCTCATCGGGATCATCTCCCTCCCCTGTGGTTAACGTCTGGTGATGAGGGTTAGGAACCTGCTCGGACCCTACTTCATCCTGCCCCAAATCCAAGCTAAAAAAATTTTGGGCATCGGTGCAGATGCTTGCCTCCCCTTGACTCTGACTGTTTGGAGAACACTTCTGATGCCCATGGTGAAGCGATCTACAGACTCTCCCATCTGTGGTTAGCTACAGTCAGTTGGGCGGTTGGACAGTTGTGAAGCGGGGGGAAGCATGGGTAATTGGGGTGCCACCTCTGTGGACTGTACTGCGTGTGATGTTGAGGTGGAGGAAGAAGAGGAGAGGGCACTGGAAGCAGAGTTTGCCATCCACTGGAGCACCTGCTCTTTCTGGGCCTTATCAAAAAGGCGTATCACTGTGCGGCTGCCAAAGGAAGGGAGTGCAGTAGACCGTCCACTAATATAAGTTGGCAGTTGTCTTTGGATAGGACCTGTTTGTGTTGGTTCACTAGTGCTTTCACTAACATTACCACGTACCCCACGTACACCTTGAACACCAAGCCTATTCCCCCTTCCACCACGCCCTCTCTTTTTTCCACTCATGTTGGTCAGATACAGTGGTAGAAGCATGCAATTAACTAAAGAAAAATACGTTTTTTCCTGTGCAATAGCTCAGCACACACCTGAATTTCAGCAATACTAAATAACAAGGTAAGATATGGCCTACCGTATAACATTACTAACAGACAAAAGAAATTTGTTAGTGTGCATGAGGCTGATAAAACCTACGAGATATTATCCAAACAATTTCAGGAATAGAATAAAATTTTGTTTTGAATGTGGATTAGGCCAGTATGACATATAATATATGCTCCAAACTATTTCAAACTCAGATCTAGCCAGCTGTATCGCTTTACTCAGAGCAAAAAATATTTTTGGGTTACTGTGCATAAGCTCTGCGTCCAGCTGACGCTGACTGCCACTGACGCAGTAGCTGGCTTATAGCACTGTATGAGTTTTGGCACAGGAAAAAATATTTTTTGGACTGGGCCTAGTAGTAAGAGAAGTTTTTATTTTTTTACTGTGAAACCAGGACAAGTTCAACCCCACTAAAATAGGATCTGCCTTTTAGCTGACTGGATCAAGTTTGCCACAGTAAAAAACCTTTGGCGGACTCTGCCTGTCAACCAAATATATATATAAGTTTGACGGTGCGTACAAGTTGAATTTGACCGCCACTGACGTTGTAGCTGGCTTATAGCACTGTATGATTTTTGGCACAGGAAAAAATATTTTTTGGACTGGGCCTAGTAAGAGAAGTTTTTTGTTTTTTTTTCTGTGAAACCAGGACAAGTTCAACGCCACTAAAACTGGATCTGCCTTTTAGCAGATTGGATCAACTTTGCCATAGCAAAAAAACCTTTGGTGGACTCTGCCTGCCAATCAAAAATATATGTAGGTTTGACTGTGCATACAAGATGAACTTGACCGCCACTGACGTAGTAGCTGGCTTATAGCATTGTATGACTTTTGGCACAGGAAAAAATATTTTTGGACTGGGTGTAGCAAGAGGAAAAAATTATTTTTTTACTCTGAAACCACCTGAAGTTCAACTCCACTAAAATAGTATCTGACATTAAAAAAAACTTTAATGCACACAACTTTTAATATCACAATAGCAACAGAAAAAAAAACAGATTTTGTGCTGTGCAATAAGAAGCTCTGCAGACTGTGCAGAGCACAATTTCACCCCCATTAAACAAAAAGGTGCACTGCGCTTGCTTGATCACATTAGCAAGTGCAAAAAAAGATTCAAGGTATACTGAGACATGGAGCTCTATACCAGCGGTGCACAGCACTATTGTATGGCATGGACCCTCTGTTTCTGTCAGAATCTTAGTACTTGCACAAGAACACCAAAAATGTGCTGCACCAGTGGTTGCAGAGGTACACAGGCCAGGAACTATCTATACTATCTGACTACCACACAAGCGCCCATCTATCTAGCTAATATCTCTCATTACACAGGAGAACACTGAGCTGCATCTGTCTCCAGCAGTGACATGGATATAATGGCGCTGAGGGAACATGGCCGCTTTTTATATTGAGAGGACATGTGATTTCTGCAGCCAATTGCAGAAGCCCTTATGTCTGGACAGTGTATATGCTTCCTGCGCTATGATTGGCTGGCCGCGCATTCCTCAGTTAAAGTTACCTCCCACAGGAAGAAAAAAAAACAAACAAAAAAACAGTGTGCCGCTGATCTGACCTGTTCTAAGCTCTCCACAGCCCCCCACATTTATCTTGAAAGACAAAAAAGGGGGTGGGGTGGAAAAGCGCAGTGCTTGTGTGAACCTGTATGGAAATAGAATATACGTGCAGATACAGTGGTCTGCTCACCTGAGTGGGTTGTGCAGACCGCACAACCCAGGTTAAACAGCTACTGGCGCTGATAGCGTTGCCACGATGCCTTCAGTGTCTCCTCTGGATTAGCAGATGGAGTTTCCAATCATGTGATTCCGGGTGGGGTCACATGGGTGATGACATCATCGCAGGTCCTACTGGTCCTGCAGCTGAAATTATATCCAGTTCTCTGTGTAAGGGACTCAGGGTGGTAGTTATGGCCCGAGGCTGATGTGTTCCTGATGCGCCCCCTGGGCCAGTGTTGTTTGGGGGATACCCGGAGCCGGATCAGATGGGGGTTGTAGTCTCTGAGTGGCGGTGACCCGGTCCGTGCCCAGGGTGTCAAGCTCAGTGTGTGGCAGTCCTACAGATGTTACTGAATGTTCTTTCGTGTCGACTACGCCAGTGTTCCCCAACTCCAGTCCTCAAGGCCCACCAACAGATCATGTTTTCAGGATTTCCTTAGTATTGCACAGGTGATGGAATTATTGCCTGTGCAGGTGATGGAATTATCACCTGTGCAATGCTAAGGAAATCCTGAAAACATGACCTGTTGGTGGTCCTTGAGGACTGGAGTTGGGGAACCCTGGACTACGCCACCCGTTGATTTGCGGTCACTACGGCCGCCGCTGCAGCAGGGTCCGCTGAGGCTGGTGGTGTGTGTGCAGCTTCGGGTAGTATAACCCCCAACGGGAGGGGTATAGCCTCAGGGGGTCAGTTGCAGAGGATGGTGGTTGTGGAGGTGCAGTGAGGATGGTAATGAAACTCAGAGTCGGGCTGTGCAGTTCAGGGTTTTTACTTACTGCTTTTGTGTTGGTCACTCCGGCCTTGAGTGACCGCCCGAGCCGTGCTGCGTCCACCAGGTCCTGGATTCGGCCAACCCCCAGGTGATTCTGGAGCGTGGTCCTGAGCTCCCTTTCTGACTTGTCCTTCTCTCTGGCCTTCCCCACCAGGGATCCACCTATGTCCGGCTCCCTCGGGCCTCTTGTTGGTAAAACCCTTGTCTCTGGGTTCCCTGACCCTATGCACGGTTTGCCTTCCGGGTGGATTTAGTGGGTGGTCGTGGCAGATCCTGCCCACGACCTCCGGTCTCTGGCTAAGGATTAGGGCCCTCCACCAGCTTGGGATCCGGTACCCTTGTGCCAACTCTTCACCCTCTGGTCTAATTTTGGGTTCTTGGAGTTCCCTCTTCTCCCCCTCTGGGTCCTTCTTTCTCCTCTCTCTCTCTCTTGGCCTTGGAGCTGGCTGAGCTGCTCTGCTTCTCTGACTCAACTCTGACAGACTGACCCTGATCTAAGATGGTTCCCACCTTATATACTCCCTCTATGTGTGAGCTCAGGTGACCAGCACCCAATGAGCTCCTAGCTTTACCCAGACTGCTCCCCCTATCTGCCCCTACACTACTGGGATGTTCCACCCCCCTCCCACTCCAGCCAGGGACAGACACTGTCGTACCTGCACATTTCTCTAGTGGGAGTACCATTGGTCTGTCCCCCGGAAATGGGATGTGTGTAGTGCATGCAGCCTACTGAGCTCAGTTCCACACTCCATCCTTACCCGGGAGTGGAATATCACACCTCTGCCTGAGGTGCAATACCCCTGTAGCAGCCGAATCCTCAGGGTGCTACATTCCCATACCCTGGTCCCCTGACAAAGATAAAAGTTCCCATTTGCCTTTATTGTGTGTGTGGTGCAGAACACTCACATCTGGATCATAGATCTCTGCCATCTTCAGTCTTCTCATCTCAGGAACGGCCGCACACACATTTAAGGAGTTCTGTTCCATTTTATAAAAAAGAACTTTACTAGAACATTGGTAAATATCTTCATACAGCACATTACATTGCATACCGACTCCACCAGGGTCACCGTTCGACACACCGCACGTAGAGATGTTCAGTGTCCATTTGTCCCGAGTTGTCGCTTTGATAGTGAACACTCCTGGTCTATAAGACCCTTGCAGTAGTAAGAATCCCTGTACGGACTGTTTCCTGTCCAGCTTCCCCTTCTCTGAAGGCTTGTGGAGACACAACTCACTGTGAATCCTATGGACCGTAGGTCCCGAACGTACGGAAATGTCTATTCAGATTATCTGAGTGCAAGTTCTTCTCTGCTGGACAACTTGTGCCAAATGTGCCCCCTGGACCACCAACTGTACTTGTCTTACATCTTTCTCTTTCTCCCAGGAACTGACTGCAACCAGAAAACTGCTCTCTGATCCACTGAATCTGCTCCTCCCACACTCAGCAGCTCCCAAACTCCTTAACCCTTTCCTACACTACCCTCTACTAACATGTAGGGCAATTAATCATAAAACCTTTTCATATTGCAAACAGGACATGACATTATATGTACACATACAGACAAGGTGCATGACCAGATCCTGGTCACCCTCTTACATTTCCTCCCTCCTTAAACATGGTCGTCCCGACCATGAGAGCACCTGTAAAATCCAGCAGGGGAATGCGCAAATGTGCGCAACAGAACTTGGAGGGGGGAAAACACACACATAAAAAAAAAATTATCTTCTGGCCGTCCAGCCAGCACCATTGCTCCATGGTGCTATAAGGGCTGGTTGCCCTTTAAGAGAAGCGGAACAGTCACTCTTTAGTGACCGCATCCTGGGCCACCTCCGGTCATCACCAGGCTGAACAGGGGCTCCTGCCCCTAGGAACGCAGAACAGTTCCTTATCTTCCTCCGTGCAACGAACACAACCAGATGCTTTCCTTCTTTTCTTTTTAAAGCAGCAACTCACTCGGGGATTCCCCTGTGTCCACCGTAATGGGCCACTCCTTGACCTTGAATATAAATAACAGTGGTCCCAGAGGACGAATCAATGGAGGCCGATCCTCTGCTGTTACTCCGGCTCCTCGTCTGCGACGCAGATAAACTCGGAGACTCCGACTGTATACTCCCCTGGGAGCCGGCCGTCGCCCTCAGTGACTCCGGAGGCGGGGATGCTGCTCTGGTGCTCACGCTCTCACTCGCGCCCACAGCCAGCTGCACCGCGGCCATCACTGTCGGCCGCACAGGCCGATTTATCATCCGCTCCTCAGTGTCGGACAACACGATAACGGCCACCGCATACGGGCCTCGTGGCCCATGTTCCTTAATAAATTTAACTCGGCTACCCACAAGCAAGGGACCGGGGGCATTGATAGACCCCTTGTTGATGTACATCCTCTCGCCAGTCCCCGTTTCCTGTACGAATCCATAGCCGCGAGCCAGGTCAAAGTGTCGTACTAGGCCGCAAGTCATCCGGCCGGTCATTGCTCCTCCCCCCGGCCTCCGCAGCTCCTCGCGTATGCGGCGCTCCCGCCTCTTCTTTTCCGCGATTACCCCGGCGATCCACCGCGCCTCCTCTTCCCCGGGGGTTCTCACTACTTCTTGGTAAGTAGGGGGTTGGGGGTTGGGGTCGGGGCCCGTGTTGTGACTCACCGCTGCGACGGTCACCGGAGCTGACTCGCCGTCACCTGCTGGCACTTCCGCGGCCGTTGTTTCTCCGACCACTTCCTCCTGTACCACTTCTGGTTTCTCTCCGGGGCTTGTAACCACGAGCCCCTTTAGGGCCTCCACAAGGGGGACGGAATCTCCCCGCGGGTAGTGAAAAGGGTACCAGCCTGGTACAAAAGGCAGACCACTCTCAAACGGATAGTCATGGAGGTCAAAGACTCCCCAGCGGCCTCCTGGGTGTTCCTCCTTTCCTTCGCGCTCCCTGCGCCGGCTCCACTCCATCCTCCCACAGCCGCCACGATGAGCCATCTTGTTATGCTGTCGGTGCTTCTCCGTTCCTTTCAGCAATGGCGCCGCACTGCTCATCACACGAGATCCTCTTTCAAGACTCCGCCCCTCCATGGGCGGGGCTGCCTTCGGCAAATTTTCCCACTCTGTCTCTGGGATCTTCAGTGGTAGGCGGAACTTCTTCTTCCTTCGCCGCGCCCACCGTGGCCGGATACCGCTCACAGGGGGCTGTAGTCTCCATCTGGGCCGGCGTCCATACCATACTGCTTTCCGCGCCGTTTTGTGCTCAGGACGCCCACGATGGGCGGGACCTTCACCAATCTCCGCGCCATCCTCCGCCATCTTTGGACTCACGTTACCGGCCACCATCTTGGCATCGCCATGTTCATCCGCAATCTCATTTCGTACATTCTTCAATTCTCTCCGCTGCATTTGTTTATCTTCAGGCGCCTCATCTGCGCCGCGGGTCTTCTCCATCCCGCTCTCTTCATGCGAGGTACTCGCATCCTGCCGACTGCGCCAATTTTGTAAGGGACTCAGGGTGGTAGTTATGGCCCGAGGCTGATGTGTTCCCATACCCTGGTCCCCTGACAAAGATAAAAGTTCCCATTTGCCTTTATTGTGTGTGTGGTGCAGAACACTCACATCTGGATCATAGATCTCTGCCGTCTTCAGTCTTCTCATCTCAGGAACGGCCGCACACACATTTAAGGAGTTCTGTTCCATTTTTTAAAAAAGAACTTTACTAGAACATTGGTAAATATCTTCATACAGCACATTACATTGCATACCGACTCCACCAGGGTCACCGTTCGACACACCGCACGTAGAGATGTTCAGTGTCCATTTGTCCCGAGTTGTCCCTTTCATAGTGAACACTCCTGGTCTATAAGACCCTTGCAGTAGTAAGAATCCCTGTACGGACTGTTTCCCGTCCGGCTTCCCCTTCTCTGAAGGCTTGTGGAGACACAACTCACTGTGAATCCTATGGACCGTAGGTCCCGAACGTACGGAAATGTCTATTCAGATTATCTGAGTGCAGGTTCTTCTCTGCTGGACAACTTGTGCCAAAGGTGCCCCCTGGACGATCAACTGTACTTGTCTTACATCTTTCTCTTTCTCCCAGGAACTGACTGCAACCAGGAAAATGCTCTCTGATCCACTGAATCTGCTCCTCCCACACTCAGCAGCTCCCAAACTCTTTCCTACACTACCCTCTACTAACATGTAGGGCAATTAATCATAAAACCTTTTCATATTGCAAACAGGACATGACATTATATGTACACATACAGACAAGGTGCATGACCAGATCCTGGTCACCCTCTTACATCTGCAGCCTCCAGCCACAACTCCCAAGGGAAAAGTGAACAGTGTGTAAATTGAAGTGGTCAGTGGGGCGCTAGAAACTGGATAAGGCGCTGGAAAAGGATAAAACAAACCTCTTTATTGAAGTATTAATGCCCACAACTCGTTTCTGCAGCGGTCTGCTGCCTTCATCAGGTGGAGTTATCCAGTTTCTAGTGCCCCACTGACCACCCCACATTTGCCTGGCACATGTCACTGCTCATCATACACTTGCACTATGCTAACAAAACTGTTCAAAATGCTGTGATTGCCCTGTATTTGCGGTCCCACGCAAATTCGTCAAACTTTTCCGATTTTCAGAAAATTTGCTCACCTTTGCGGTCACGAATCTGAATGTGCCATATTCATGCCGAATTTGAAACTTTCGAACATTCGCCGAACAAATTCGCTCAACACTAATTGTAAGCGGTCAAAGAGGGAGCAGGAGGAGAGGTAGGAGGACAGTTCAAAATTGACGTGTTGATCCAATAGTTTGGAGGCATAGGGGTGAAGTGAGATGGGGCGATAGCTAAACATAGGATGGGTCAAGGGAGGGCTTTTTGAGAATGGGTGTGATCGAGGTATGTTTGAATCATAAGGGGAAGACACCAGTTGTTAGTGACAGGTTGAAGAGGAGGGTTAGGCTTGGGATCAAGACTGTGGTATGGTTTGGAATGAGGTGGGATGGTATTAAGTCAAGTTCACAGGTGGTGCGATGTGATTTGGAGAGTAAAGATTATCTTCCGTGACGGCGGAAAAGCTGGTTTTGGAGGAGGAGAGTTGAGTCGTTATGAGAAGGGACTTTAAGCAAAAGCTTTTCCCTATGTTGTCAATCTTCTGCTTGAAGAATGAGGCTAAGTCTTCAGCTGAGATGAGAGCAGAGGAGAGGGAGGGGGAGCTGGTGGACTGAGTAGGGACTTGAAAGTACTGAATATTTGTTTAAGGTTGTGAGACACGTATGATATGAGAAATGAGAAGTAGGTTCGTTTTGCTAAAGTGAGCAATTGTGCAGCATTTTTAAAACTTCTGTTTCTGGACCCCACTCCCTTTCTTTGGCAGTCGAACAGCAGTACGCCTTGTAGATGATGGTAGGAAGAACATGTGCTCCAGTAGATGAAAAGCGCTGCATCAAGTGGCCTCTGTTCCTTTTCCTCCACCTTAACATAACACACAGTACAGTCCTCAGAGGTGGCACCCCAATAACCCTTATTTTCACCCATGTCACAACTCTCCAAGCGGCCAACTGACTGCAGAAAAGCACAGATGGGCGAGTCTGCAGAGCTGTTCATTCTATTCTGAGGAATCAGAGGCCTGATCCAAAGCTTCACAAATTCAAGAGGGGGAAAGCATGCATAGCGATGCCCCAAATTTTTTTCAGTGGATCCCGGCCCGGACAAAGCAGGGTCAGAGAAGAACTCAAACCCTTGTCACCAGACGTTAACCCCTGGGGGTGGGCATGGATGGGCTGGAGAAAGAAATAAATGCACACTAGAACATGGAGAACTAAACTAATATACAACAGGGGTTGGAAAACTAAACTACTAAACAGCTATGGTTAGAGAAAAAAACAAATACACACCAGAACATGGAGAACTAAACTAATAGAAAACAGGGGTTGGGAACTAAACTAATAAGACAACAGGGGTTGGAAAACTAACCTACTAAACAGATAGGGTTGGAGAACTAATCAACTATACATCAGGGGATGGAGAACTAAACCACTAGACACCGAGGTGTCACTTGACAGCAAGTGTTGGAATCCCCAAGGCTTGTGGGACAAACCTCTGTATCTAACAGTTCCTCCAGTGCTTCTGCATCCTCCACCTCCTCTAGGGCCTCCACCTGCACCCTCAACCTCTGCCTAAATGAGACACACTTTCCAACAGTGCAGAGAGAATTCCCCCACCTCCGTACTGTGCAGCCAGGGCTCACTGAAATCAGGCTGTGTTCAAATTAATATGCCTTGCAGATCTCAGTCATACAGCTGAAATGATGTGGACCACTCTCCAGGCCAACTTTGAGCAATGGCTGTCTCCACTGAACCTGGAGCAAGGGAAGGCCGTGTGCGATAATGATGCAATGGCTTGCCATGGTTTTGTACTAGCACCCAGTACCAGAAGCAAAGCCATCCCCAATTTCCATACCTCAGGAATTTTATTTGGTAGACTGGCTGAGCAAACATTAGTTTCTCACAAAGGAGCTGAAGACACTGAGTGGCAATAGGTGCAAGGTTCTCCAGCATGACCTGTTTGTTATTGTTAGATATCAGAGGGAGAACACAACTGGGCTTTGCCAAGGTGCCATATTGCATCTTAAGTTTTATAGACCCTGCACTTGTGGACTTACATTCTACAGGTTTGTGGTGAAGGAGCCAGTCCGCAGTAAAAAAGCAGCCATAGAGTGTCCGGCAACCTTCACACAGACTTTTCTTAGGCACGGCTGCTTCTCGGCATGGTTGGATGGGCCCACCAGAGAACCTGAGACTCCTCTGGTGGGCCCTGGCTTTTCCATCAGGAGAGTTCATAGCACAAACCTTGCAGGTTGTTATGATGATGAGGCCATCAATCTCCTTAGTTTTCTGTTACTTGGAATGCAAGCGCAAGTATGCAGCCAGCCAGCCGCCCACCCACAGGCCGCAGTACTAAACTGCCACATTTCTAGACAGCTGGTTGCACTTGAAATATTACCTTTTAGGCCCGTAGAGGCGGAAGCTTTTCACAACCTCATGGCGGCGACCGGGTCTCCATACTCGGTCCCCAGCCGCCATTATTTATCCCGATGTCGTCACCGTCTTCCACAAGCATGGGTCCCAGAACATTACCCGTGCCCTCCCCAGTGCACTTAGTGGTAAGGACCGCCTAACCACAAACACGTGGACAGGTGAATGTGGCCAGGGACTGTGCGGAGCCAGTCCACAACTTTTTTGGCTGAGAGTTGTATTTAGCTCGGTGAAACGACTGGCATAGAGGGAAACCGTATCTAGCCTGCGTGTCATTTCTCCCAGGAAGTCCTCTAAAGCTGCTTGCAGAATGTGGCCTGAACACTGTGAAAAAGCAGCCAAAAAGTGTCCAGGAACCTTCCCACAGACTTTTCTAAGCCAGGGCTGCTTCTCGGCAGGGTTGGACAGCCCACCAAAGAACCAGAGACTCCTCCGGTGGGCCCTGGCTTCTCCTTCAGTAGAGTTCATAGTGCCGAGGTCGTGATGATGATAGAGGCCACCATCTCCTTAGCTTGCTGTTGGTACTGTTCTATGGTAATCAGCTTGGCTCCAACCAGCCTGGAATATTTCCAGTGAACTATGGCACGACGCCATGGTATTAGCAGTGACCCCAGTACCAGTAACGAAGCCATCCACAATTTCCTTCTCAGGAATTTTATTTGGTAGACTTAGAGACTGCCCAAATACATTAGTTTCTCACAAAGGAGCTGAAGATACTGGGTGGCAGTAGATTCAAGTTTCTCCAGCATGTTAGATATCAGAGGGAGAACAAAGAGGGCAGCACAGTGGCTCAGTGGTTAGCACTGAAGCCTTGCAGCGCTGGGATCCTGGGTTCAAATCCCACCAAGGACAACATCTGCAAAGATTTTGTATGCTCTCCTCGTGTTTGCGTGGGTTTCCCCCTCAGTAAAAAAGCAGCCATAGAGTGTACAGGAACCTTCACACAGACATTTCTTAGCCAGGCTGCTTCTCGACACGGTTGGACGGGCCCACCAAAGAACCGGAGAATACTTAGGTGGGCCCTGGCTTCACCTTCTGGAGAGTTAATAGCGCAAACCTTGCAGCTACTATGGGGCTCTTTAGCGAGGGAGAAAGGTGGTCCCTCAGAATCAAATCCTCTGGTGGGCCCAATGTTCTTCAGTCTGACACTGCTTCTCAGTGTCACTGCTTCATGAGTTGTATTTCACCACAGCCATATTCTTTAGCTGGCTGGCATAGAGGGAAACCGTAACTAATCCGGGTGTCATTTCTCCCACAAAGTCCTCTAATGCAGCTTGTTGCATAAGCAATGGCAGCCCATTCAACATCAGCTCACTCTTCTCGGTGTTGCTTAGTCACAAACAAAGATGTTTCTTGAATTTAATCACTACAGAGTTGGACAATGGCCTGATATGCAATTCATTTTGAGAAATAACATGCATAAGCAAATCCATGGTTTAGGCCACTGAAGGTCATTAAGCGAAACTCATACAGCTTTACAACAGACTGAAAGAGGGGTATCAAGACAGCCAAGAATTCCCTGTCCTCCCCAAGAGGATGACTGTCCATGTTCTCCTCCTCCTCCTCCTCATCATCACCCAATCCGCATTGAGATGAGATGAGGCTGGACTGCAGAGTTCCTTGCTCTGCCTGCAATGCCTCCTCTTTAACTGTGAGCACCGAGCACTTCAGTAGACAGAGAAGCAGGATGGTGACGCTAATTATGGCGTCATCGCCGCTCACCATCTTGGTGGAGTCCTCAAAGTTTTGGAGAATGGCACAGATTTCAGACATCCATGCCCACTCATCAGCTCTTATGTGCGGAGGCTGACCTGTATGCCAATGGGTGTGTTGAAGCAGTTACTCAACAACTGCCCTCTGCTGGTCACAAATCTTTCCCAACATCTGCAACGTTGATTTCCGGCATGTGGTAACATTGCACAACAATCGGTGAGCTGGAAGCTGCAAACTCTGCTGAAGCACTGCCAGGGCGGCTGAAGCTATAGCTTTCTGAAATGGGCACACAAGCGTTGTACTTTCACAAACGGCTCTGGAAGATCTGGGTAGGTTTTGAGAAACCGCTGAACCACTAAGTTGAGCCCATTTAGTACTCTCTCATTACTAATGTGTACCCCTGTATGGAGAACAATATCAGCACGGAAGAATTAAGAGATTAAATATAGCCTACTTTGCCGCCACTAACATAGTAGCTGACGTATAGCAGAGTGTATCACGTTTTTCACACAAAAAAATCTTTGGTGGACTGTGACTAGCAACAGGAAAAATATATTTTTTTACTCTGAAAACAGCTGAAATTCATCGCCACTAATGTAGCAGCTGACATATAGCAGTGTCTTCGACGTTTGCCACACAAAAAAATCTTTGGGGTGTATGCTGTGGCAGGGGTCTGGGTATAGCAGGATTACAAATAGGTAAGTCCTTATAGTTAATGATCGTTCCTCCTCATGGATATAGGGCATTGCTTCGGTGTAACTTATACTGTATACACATGTATACTCTGAGGTCTGAGGACACTTGTCCCTCTACTTAAGTTAGCCATACCCAAACACATACATGTTTATATATCATGAGTTATAATTTTTTCAGGTTTCCCTTGTCTGCTGAAAATCCTCCCACTTTTTTATAGGTGGGAGACCTGGGTACCATTCATCATTATGGCACTCTTCTATAGGATCACATCCTAGAACACGCGTATCCACAATTTCTTAAATCCCTTTTTCACCTTTTTTAGAATTGTTATTTGTGTTTTAATAATTTTTTTCATTAAAAATCTGTTTTTATATTATTGCAAGTGGTTTGGGATTTTTTTTATCCAAATATAGGTTGCCAAAAAAATCTTTTCTGGACTATGCCTAGCAAGACAAAAAAATCTATTTTTTTACTCTGAAAACAGCTGAGATTCACCACCACTAAGATCGTAGGTGGCTTTTAGCGGAGTGTATCGTTTTTGCGACACAAAACGTCTTTTGTGAACTCAGCCAGCCAACAGAAAAAAAAATTGTTTTGCTGTGCATACAGCTGAAGTTCACTAGCGGAATTTCAACCTCACAAAATCAAAAAGTGGCCTATGAGGGCTAGCTTGCTTGCTTTATCACATTAGTGCAAAAATAGATTGAAGGTATACTCCTGCATGGAGCGCAGTACAATCGGTGCACAATACTGTTCCATAGCATGGGCCCTGCTCTTTCTGTCAGAATCTCAGTAATTGCACAAGAAAAAAAAAATGTACTGCAAGGCCGATTGAACAGTCACACAGCACAGGACTTATTTACACTATCTGACTTCCAAACAAGCGCCCATCTATCTAGCTAATATCTCTCAGTACACAGGACAGAGCACACTAAGCATCATCTGTCTCCTTCAATGACATGGATAAAATGGCGCTGAGGGAACATGGCAGGTTTTTATATAGAGAGGACATGTGATTTCAGCAGCCAATTGCAGAAGCCCTTGTGCCTGGACAGTGTGGATGCTTCCTGCGCTATGATTGGCAAGCCTCGCTTTCCTGACTTAAAGTTACTGCCTACAGGAAAAAAATAAAATTACAAGCGCGAAGCTGATCTGACCTGTTTTAAGCTTTCACCAACCCCCACACTCATCTACCACATTACCCAGCTCATCATACACAATCACTATGCTAGCAAAACAGTTAAAAACACTGTAGGTGCCCCGCAACCACGTTCCTGCATTTATTCACCAAACGTTGCCAATTTTTCCCAAATTTAAGAAATTTTGCTTGCATTTCCGATCACGAATCCGAATGTGCAATATTCGTGTCAAATTGAAGTTGTTAGATTGGATTTCGAACAAATTCGCTCATCACTAGCGCAGAGCTGTCGCAGAGTAAAAAAAAAACGTTTTTTTTTCAGTTACTATAGTGATACAGCAAGCCATATTTCACCTTGTCATTTAGTGTCACTGAAATTCGGCTGTGTGCAGGGCAGGTGCACAGTAAAAAAATCAAGTTTTGTTTTGCTAATAGTGTGATTCTACCACGGTATCTGAGCAACATGAGTGGGAAAAAGAGAAGTCGTGGTGGAAGGGGGAATAGGCTTGGTGTTTAATGTATACGTAGGGTAGGTGGTAATGTTAATGAAAGCACTAGTAGTGAACCAACGCTGTCAAGTCCTATCCAAAGATAACTGACAATTTCTGTTACTGGATGGGCTACTCCACTCTTTTTCTTTGGCAACCGCAAGGCAGTACGCCTTGATGATGAGGACCAGAAAGACCAGGTGCTCCAGTGGATGGCAAGCACTGCATCAAATGGCCTCTCCTCCTCTTCCTCCACCTCAGCATCACACACAGTACAGTCCACAGAGGTGGCGCCCCAATTACCTTTGCTTCCCCCCGCGTCACAACTATCCAACTGTCCAACTGATTGAATCACAGATAGGTGAGTCTGCAGAACTGTTCACACATGCTATGCCATGGGCATCAGAAGTGTACTCCAAGGATACGCAGAGTCAGGCTGTTATGGCACTCTGCACCATGCTTTTAGGTGAAAGTGCACCAGGCTTTTAGGGCAATGTGCACCAGGCTGTTAGGGCACGCTACACCAGGCTTTTAGGGCACTCTACACCAGGCTGTTAGGGCACTCTACTCCGGGCTGTTAGGGCAATTTTGGCAAGGCAAATACAGCAATGTGCACTAGGCTGTTAGGCCAATGTGCACCAGGCTATTAGGGCAATCTGCACCAAGCTGTTAGGGCACTCTACACCAGGCCTTTTTGGGCAATTTGCACCAGGGTTTTAGGGCAATTTCCACCAGGCTTGCCACAGCATGCACCATGCTGTTAGGGCAATGTGCACCAGGCTGTTAAGGGACTCTACACCAGGCTGTGAGGACACTTTGCACTAGGCTTTTAGGGCACTCTGCACCAGGCTGTTAGTGCAATGTGCAACAGGCTGTTAGGACACTGAGCACCATGCTGTTAGGGCAATGTGCACCGGGCTGTTAAGGGACTCTACACCAGGCTGTGAGGACACTTTGCACTAGGCTTTTAGGGCACTCTGCACCAGGCTGTTAGTGCAATGTGCAACAGGCTGTTAGGACACTGAGCATCAGACTGTTAGGGCACTCTGCACCAGGCTGTTAGTGCGATGTGCACCAGACTGTTAGGGCACTCTGCACCAGGCTGTTAGGGCAATGTGCACCAGGTTGTTAGGGCACCCTGCAGCAGGAAGAGAATAGAATGGTGGCACAATCCGTGACCCAGCTTTTATACAGGCCGGGTCACGTGGTGCGCCAGCCAGTCACAGCCATGCCAATACTTGCCATGACTATAATGGCTCAGGAAGTGCCCATAGCCTAAAAGCTTGTTGATTGGCTGCGCTGCAGCATTTTCATAGACTTTATTCGGCATCTGAACCCGAACAGTACAACAGACTTCCAGGAGAAGTCCATTTTCAGAGTTCAGTACTGTACACTAGGTGTCAGGTATGGACCCCGAAATTTACAGCTGGGGTTTGCTCATCGCTAGTCTTTATTCAAGTAAAGTGTTTATTTTTGTGTGTGATTTTATTCTTTGTATCCGGGTTTGTAATGGGGGTGCCTGATGGACACCTCTCCATTACTAACCCCAGGACTTCATAGCAGCTGTGATTTTTTTACAAATCACAGCTATCATTGACTCCAATACCATTACACCAATTGCCACTACTCCAGGGCAATTGGGAAGGGCTGAGCAAAGCACCAGAATTGGCATGTCTCATATGATGTGCCAATTTTGGGGTGGCTGCGGGCTTCTATTTTTAGGCTGGGAAAAGCCGAATAACCAGGGACATTTCCAGTCTGATAATATAAGCCCCCAGCTGTGTGCTTTGCCTTGGCTAGATGTCAAAAATAGGGGGGGATCCTAATCATTTATTTAATAGATGCAATAAGGCTAAACACCCTTTAGTGTCACATGAAAGGCACTAAAGGGTGATATATTATTATACACTGCTCAAAAAAGTAAAGGGAACACTCAAATAACACATCCTAGATCTGAATGAATGAAATATTCTCATTGAATACTTTGTTCTGTACAAAGTTGAATGTGCTGACAACAATATCACACAAAAATCATCAATGGAAATCAAATTTATTAATCAATGGAGGCCTGAAATTGGAGTCACCCCCAAAATGAAAGTGGAAAACACACTACAGGCTGATCCAACTTTGATGTAATGTCCTTAAAACAAGTCAAAATGAGGCTCAGTATTGTGTGTGGCCTCCACATGCCTGTATGACCTCCCTACAATGCCTGGGCATGCTCCTGATGAGATTGCAGATGGTCTCCTGTGGGATCTCCTCCCAGACCTAGACTAAAGCATCTGCCAACTCCTGGACAGTCTGTGGTGAAATGTGATGTTGGTGAATGGAGCGAGACATGATGTCCCAGATGTGCTCAATCGGATTCAGGTCTGGGGAACGGGCGGGCCAGTCCATAGCTTCAATGCCTTCATCTTGCAGGAAATGTGACACACTCCAGCCACATGAAGTCTGGCATTGTCCTGCATTAGGAGGAACCCAGGGCCAACCGCACCAGCATATGGTCTCACAAGGGGTCTGAGGATCTCATCTCGGTACCTAATGGCAGTCAGGCTGCCTCTGGCGAGCACATGGAGGGCGATGCGGCCCTCCAAAGAAATGCCACCCCACACCATTACTGACCCACTGCCAAACCGGTCATGCTGAATGATTTGGAGGCAGCAGATCGCTCTCCACAGCGCCTCCAGACTCTGTCACGTCTGTCACATGTGCTCAGTGTGAACCTGCTTTCATCTGTGAAGAGCACATTGCGCCAGTGGCGACTTTGCCAATCCTGGTGTTCTGTGGCAAATGGCAAGCCTCCTGCACGGTATTGGGCTGTGAGCACAACCCCCATCTGTGGACGTCGGGCCCTCATACCACCCTCATGGAGTCGGTTTCTAACCGTTTGTGCAGACACATGCCCATTTGTGGCCTGCTGGAAGTCATTTTGCAGGGCTCTGGCAGTGCTCCTCCTATTCCTCCTTGCACAAAGGCGGAGGTAGCGATCCTACTGCTGGGTTGTTGCCCTCCTATGGCCACCTCCACGTCTCCTGGTGTACTGATCTGTCTCCTGGTAGAGCCTCCAGCCTCTGGACACTACGCTGACAGACACAGCAAACCTTCTTGCCACAGCTCGCATTGATGTGCCATCCTGAATGAGCTGCACTACCTGAGCAACGTCTGTGGGTTGTAGAGTCCGTCTCATGCTACCACGAGTGTGAAAACACAACCAACATTCAAAAGTGACCAAAACATCAGCCAGAAAGCATTGTTACTGAGATGTGGTCTGTTGTCCCCACCTGCAGAACCACTCCTTTATTGAGAGTGTCTTGATAATTGCAAATAATTTCTATCTATTGTCTATTCCATTTGCACAACAGCATGTGAAATTGATTGTCAATCAGTGTTGCTTCCTAAGTGGACAGTTTGATTTCACAGAAGTTTGATTTACTTGGAGTTATATTCTGTTGTTTAAGTGCTCCCTTTATTTTTTTGAGCAGTGTATGTAGGGGTCTTGTGACATTAAACAGCTACAAGACATCTATTTATTCTATCTATTCTGTTTATCAATTTATCTCTCTATTCTGATGGTTCGGGTTGTCAATTTACTGTACTTGACTGATGAAATTTCGGGTTTCCTTTTAGATGTGTGCACAAAAATCGGGCGGCACACCCATGGCCCCTGCTGCGACCAATTTTTGTCTCATAGCAATCGATTTGCATTGGTGAGTGCGATCAGATTCTCACATCCACTCTTAGCATGCTGCAATTTTTTCCTCAGCCTGATTAGAGCTAAATAAAAGCTCGCAGATGAGCACTGCCTCACTGAATAACATTGGTCAGAGTGCAATACAATGTTTTCTCGCATCGCACTCGTCCGATTCATACACTCGTGTGAGCAAGCCCTCAAGTTGACAGTGTGTGCATGAGAGTGGGAGTGCTACACACAGAATCTATTTCATTCATGGTGCTTTCTTCCTTACCAGTGAAAGTTGTGTTGGGTATGCCCTGATTGGTGAAACACAATCCTATCATCAATTGGAAGATTCATGAGGTTAAATCTTGGGTGAATTTTTTTTTTCCAGTTGGTTATTTAAATCCCTGGCATCTATAAAATCTTTTCTTCCAAATTTCAGGATTCTGAGGATGTTTTTTCTGAGACTGAATGTGAAGTCCTTCCCCTGCATAGGTCATATGATTGTGCTATCAAATTTATCCCAGGGGCCAAATTGTCTAAACCTCTCTCTTCCTGAAAGAGGTGCCTTGAAAGAGTACATTCAAAATAGTGCCTCCAATGGTCACATAAGGCATTTGACTTCACCAGTCGCTGTGGGATTTTTGTTTGTTAAGAAAAAAGATGAAGGTTTGTGTCCTTGTTTGGAATTTAGAGAGATTAATAAGATTACTGTACACACTCCATGCCCATTACCTGTTATTCCTAATCTTTTTAATCAACCAGTGAGGGCCATGTGATTTTCTAAACTTGATCTGAGAGGGGCATATAACCTTATAGGTGTTTGCCAAGTTGATGAGTGAAAGACTGTCTTCAATACACCCATGGTTCACTTTAAAAATTTGTGGATGCCATTCAATTTGACCAATGCTCCAGCAGTGTTTCAGAACTTCATAAATTATATTTTTTCTTCTATGGTGGGTAGATTTATGGTGATATATTTGGATGATATCTTTATTTACTCAGGTTCTCGTGAGGTGCATCGGAAACATGTGCTTCACAGGTGCTTCAGTTTCTTCGTGACAATCATTTGTTTGCCAAGCTAGAGAAGTGTTAGTTTTAGGTGCAGCATATTCAGTTTTTGGATCATTTGGTTTTTGCTAAAGGTTTTCAGATGGATCCTGTTAAAGTACTGTACATGCTGTAATTGATTGAGTACAACCAAAAGCTTTACAGAGGTTCTTAGGTTTTGCTAATTATTATCGTAAGTTCATTAAGAACTTCTCAGTCATAGTCAAACCTCTGTACTGATCTGACCAAGAAGAATACTAACTTTTCCTCTTGGTCTACTGAGACTGTTGATGTTTTTGCTGCTCTCTTTTGTGGGGATGGGCGCTGTTCTTTCACAGAAGAAGGACGGTTACTTTCAACCTTGTGTTTTTTTCTCTCGGAAATTCTCACAAGCAGAGTCCTACTATGTTATAGGCAATCAGGAACTCCTGGCTTTTAAGAGAGCTTTTAAGGAATGGAGGCATTGGTTGGAGGAGGCTAGGCATAGAATAATGGTCTTTACTGATCACAAAAATTGACTGCATGTTGATGCCACTAAGTGCTTGAATACTAGACATGCCCCATGGGCCCACTTTTTTGCTCGGTTTGATTTATCTGTGACATATCTCCCTGGCACTAAGAATGTTAAGGCTGATGCTTTATCACGTAGTTTTGTTCCGGAGTTGAGGGATGAAAATCCAGTCAAAATTCTTAGTGAAGGGGTGGTGGTGGGTGCTCTGGGTATTGATCTAAGATTGTGGAAGCTCAGATAGGAGCACCGGAGGGCCTGCCACCTGGCAAGATTTTGTGCCACCCTTGCTTCAAACTGATATTCTTAACGAAGTGCATGACTCTGTGTTGGCCAAAAATCCTGGTTCCTCTGCCTCCTGGAGAGTGGTTTCCGGGTCCTTTTTATGGCAGATTGCTCAAAAAGGATGATGACTATGTCTGCAAGTGCAGAGTTTGCACAGAGTTTGCGCCAGGTGTAAAGTCCCTTGCCAGTCCCTGGCAGGGGTTCTTTTGCATAACGAAGTTCCATCTTAACCTTGGACTCATTTGTCCATGGATTTTGTCACAGATTTTCCTAATACTGGTGGTAATACTGTAGTATAGATGGTGGTGAACCGTTTAAGCAGCATTGTTCACTTGGTTCCTCTACTAAAATTTCCTATGGCTAAGAGTTTAGCTACATTTTTATCTTTCACTTCAATAAGTTACATGGTGTTCCTTAAAACATCATTTCCGATGGAGGGGTTTAGTTTATGGCTAGTTTTTGACTTAGCTTTTGCTCCAGATTAGGAATTAAGATTTCGTTCTCCGCAGGGTTATCTTCTTAAGACTAATGGTCAGACACAGAAAATTAACCAAGAATTGGAATAATATTTAAGATGTTTTGTTTCACCTAATCAAGAGGCCTGGGTGGATTTTCTTCCTCTGGCTGAGTTAGCTCTCAATAACCGCACCTCTACTGCTATTGGTACCTCACCTTTTTTTTGTTATGTTGGTTTTCATCCAGTTTTTGGAAATTGTTCTGGTTTGCAGTATGCAGTCCCAGATGGGGAAAGATATTCTTCTCATTTGATTAAGGTCTGGAGAGAAGTTGAAAAAGGTCTTTGGATAACTTGCGATTGGACCAAGAGAACTGCGAACAGCAGACATAGGAGGGCCCCTGTCTTTAAGGTGGGAGATTTTGTTTGGCTATCCTCTTAAAATCTTCGTCTTAAAGTTCCATCAAGGAAATGTGTGTTAGGAATCGTGGTTATGTGCTCCAACCTGGGAATGGAGCAGATCCATTACTACACTACTTCGGTTGCAGGGGTCACCATTGTCCTGCCCCTGGAGGCAGAGCTACTACGCGTGCAGGAAAGCTGTCCCAATCTTATGGAGCATCGTGTCCTGGTGTTGTAGAATGTGTGAGGACGCGAGATGCCATGTCTCATACTGATTTTTATGCCTGGGGAACATGTAACGCTGTCTTCCCCAGTTGTCAGGCAATGGAGGACGCTGCTGTATCTGGCACTAGGCAGTGGTGGAATTGTGTCCAGTCTGCTGTGCAAACTAGCAGGGAATGGCTCTTTGGAGATGATTGGGAGGTATTCAATACCTGATCATTAGGCAGGCTATTTAATCCTCTTCCCTGCTCAGTCCTTTGCTGTTTATTACAGTTCCTATGTGCTGTGGTGGTGAGTGGTGCTAGCAGTGGGTTTGCTATCTTGTCAGGAGTTTTCTCTTCTGGTTACATTTCCTGGGGTTCTTGCAGAGGTACTCACCTGGTTCTTGACTAGGCTTCAGTCGCATCACTAGATGCCAGCTGTCTGACGACAGTGGGCCTGGGAAGGGCTAGCTGAGCAGCTTGTGCCAAGTGCGTCTGTGGCTGCGTTTTTGCTGGTTTGGTGTCAGACTTGCTGTGTCCCTCTGCGAAGCGCATAACAATTTGCTCCTAAATTTATTGGTCCGTATTAAGTAATCAAGATAATTAATCCTGTGACGGTCAAACTCCCGGTTGTATGGAGGATTATTAATTCCTTAAATTCATCTCTTCTTAAAATGTTTAAGGAGACTCCGAGTCCTCACAACGTCACTGAGGCCGACTTGGAGGCGGACAAGGAATATTAGGTGGAATGAGTTTTGGGTTCCAGACGTGTCAGATGACGACTGCAATATCTCGTTAAATGGAGAGGTTTCAGTCAAGAGGATAATTCCTGGGTTGATGCGGATGATTTGCATGTGGATCGCCCAATGAAGGAGTTCTGTCAGTGGCGTCAGTGGTTGGGGATACTGTCATGCGCCTGGATTTGAACTCTTGAGCCTGTGCTTTCTGGTCAGCTTCTCTGTCTGCCAAACCACAGCAGATACACCTTTTGTCCAGGTGTTTTGTTTCTTTAATCCTTGGTTCAATCTTTTTAGGATAACAGGTGTTTCATTTATTCATTTGTCTGCCCTATCACCTTTCGGTTGTAGCTTTATATACTTTCACCCTGCTTATATTTCCTGCTGGTGATATTCTCATTTGGATGTCCAGCCATACTGCTGTAGTTTAAGCCAGACAGTGAAACACCAGCTATGGTTTATTTCTCTGCTGCTTATATTCTTTTCCCTACACCTATCTTCTGTTTGTTTTTAGGAAGTATGTGGCATATTTTCCAACTGTACGTACTTAATCCTTTATTTTATATTTTGTGGCTTGTTTTGCTCACTCTGGGATCTTACTTTTTCAGCACACTTTCCCTTCTGTAGGTAGCTTGCATTTTGATTTTTCCCCCGGTTACGTGAAGAGCTCAATGGCCCGAGTTGCCATCATCTAGTCTGTGGTTAGGCTATTTTAGCTCATGCAGGAACCACTAGAGACTGCAGGGTCAGGATCTCTAGTCTGTACAGGAACCAGCAGGAACAGTTTCAGTTGTCACTGTGTTACCTATGTTTCTGAGTGAGTTGCTACACTATCATAGCACAAGATATAGCTTCTTCACTTTGAAAACAGTACTCCTGTTTTGTGTCCTATAGCAAAGTCCGGTAGGCTAGGGTTAAATCCTAGAACTACAAGATTGGATTAGGTTCACCTGGCTGACTTTGCATATGACCAGGCTAGATGTTCACCTTAGTCAGTCAGCTGGGAGAAGCTGACCAGACTGGATTGGTGTTGGGGATGAGGAGAGAGTCAAGACAGAGTCTATCTCTGAGAAGTGTCTGCACAGGCCATGTGCACTAAACTGCAAGGATCAGTGGTTGCTATGGATGAAAATTGTTTTGTGAGACCAAAATGGAACTAGCTTATCGGTGTCTGACATAGCCAGGGTCTATATTGTTTAGTTAGCATCTGAACAAGCCTAGAGATTTATGTTTATGGTTTTGTTTTGGTACTGTGCAACCTGTGGAAATAAACATCACATTGTTTTGAAACAAGAATCCAGTGCCTGTGTGAATGCTACCTACTGCCTACCTAAAAAATGTGAATCCCTGCAGTCCCTAAAAAGGTGGATGAGTTTTGAGAAAAAGCATTTGTAATTACCTGATTTTATTTTGCAAAAAAAGAGGTAATTTTTTAATCCTTGTTGAGAAAGAATTATTTTTGGGCTGCTTGTGCCAGAACTCTCCTTTTGCATCGCTTGTTTATAAACAACAGCAAGGCATGCACCTGCCCCCAAAAAGGAAAACATGTAGATTTGAGAGTCCTCAGTGGTTGATACCTTTTAATGGCTAACTGAAATGATGATAACAAATTGCAAGCTTTCGAGACTACGCAGGTCTCTTCATCAGGCTAGTATAACACAAAATCTGATGAGTCACATATTTATACACAGTAAGACACAGAAATAATGCAATTAATAAGACAGGTGACGGAAATCAGAGTTATTATGGGAGAGATAAACAGTTCTGGCTATAAATATTTTAGCAGTTAATAGATAAGGAGTGTGAAGGTTTTATTGTCCTGTGACTAGGTCCAGTGTTATGATGGCCTCACAAGTCTGAGGGGCACATTCCTTAGTTGATGTAGAATGACATACTCTTCAGATTTTGTGTTATACTAGCCTGATGAAGAGACCTGCGTAGTCTCGAAAGCTTGCAATTTGTTACCATCTTTTCAGTTAGCCATTAAAAGGTATCAACCACTGAGGACTCTCAAATCTAAATATTTTTCTATCTACTGGCTTACAAGGTACAAAAATATATATTTTCCCCCAAAAAGGAAAATTTTTGGACCGTTTATTCAATATATTACAATACAAGTAGCCTACAAAGTCTGAATCTGTTGTGTGTGGTTAAATAGGTTGCTGGTTACCAGCAGTTATCATCCATTTCACTGTAGCCAGATAGGTTGAAGTCATTTGGACTTTAAAGAGACTTTTTTACATTATGGAGATTAAAATGGGTTCAATAGTCTCCAAGGGGAATTCCGAGTTTTATACTAGGCATTTAGAGGCCTTTCAAATATGCCGTTATGAGATAATAAATTTGTCATGAATCATATTCTTTGGGAAAATTCAGCAAAGATGTTGAATTTAAATTTCAAAAGATCTGACCATCTGTAATGATTAGCTTTCATTCCTGACTGGCCACAACAGATTGGTCTTTCTAGCCATTCCTAGAGAACATTGTCTTTTTCTTCATAATTTTGTGTCCTCCTCCAAACGCAGGCCTCTCCATTTTGTTATTTTTTAAACATCGCAGTACCTCCAGAATAATCTCCTATATAGACACCTTGGTAGTTTTTTAAAATCTCTGCTTTCTAAAGACAATAATATTAGAGTTATAACTTGTTTTGAAGGCCTCTGTCTGGAGAAGAATCCTCAAGGAAAAATCATTTTGCTTCTGTATTGGATGTTTCAAGAGTACCAGATGCCAGTTCTAGTCCCTCTCTTCTTTGCAAAATGGGAGGAGCATGTAGAAAGATCCTGGGGAATTATCACTGTGTTGCTTGTCACAGGAGAACTATAAGTTTCTCTCAAGATGTAATGTTCTCTTCAATATCTCTTCTATGCTGGAGGTGATTTGGTTCAATTGGCTCTTAAGCTGACATTTGATGGTTATGTCCCTCCATAAAACACTGTATAGAAGTTATCTCTGAAATATTCAACAAGCACTCCTCTACTGAAATACAATCAACTACGGCTGTAGCCATCCTCTTTCAGTCTCCAGCTGTGGAGAGGATTGCTTTGACATTTCCATTCACCAGCTATAATACTTGTACCTAGATTTTGTGGAAGCAACCGCCTACACTCCTCCCTACCTGCTCACACACACGCACATGCACACATACAGTGCATTGTGAATGTATTTGGCCCCCTTGAACTTTTCTACCTTTTGCCACATTTCTGGCTTCAAACATAAAGATATAAAATTCACATTTTTTTGGGAAGAATCAAGAACAAGTGGGACACAATCGTGAAGTGAAACTAAATTTATTGGATATTTTAAACTTTTTTAACAAATTAAAAACTGAAAAGTGGGGCGTACAATATTATTCGGTCCCCTTGAGTTAATAGTTTGTAGCTCCACCTTTTGCTGCGACTACAGCTGCAACTCACTTGGGGTATGTCTCTATCAGTTTTCACATTGATAGGCTGAAATTCCTGCCCATTTTTCCTTGCAAAACAGCTCGAGCTCATTGAGGTTGGATGGAGGGCATTTGTGAACAGCAGTTTTCAGCTCTTTCCACAGATTCTCGATTGGATTCAGGTCTGGACTTTGACTTGGCCATTCTAACACCTGGATACATTTATTTTTGAACCATTCCATTGTAGATTTTGCTTTATGTTTGGGATCATTGTCTTGTAGGAAGAAAATCTCCGTCCCAGTCTCAGGTCTTTTTCAGACTCCAACAGGTTTTCTTCCAGAATGGTCCTGTATTTGGCTCCGTCCATCTTCCCAACAATTTTAACCATCTTCCCTGTCCCTGCTGAAGAAAAGCAGGCCCAAACCATGATGCTGCCACCACCATGTTTGACAATGGGTATGGTGTTTTGAGGGTGATGAGCTGTTTTTACGCCAAGCATATCGTTTTGCATTATGGCCAAAAAGTTTGATTTTGGTTTCATCTGACCAGAGCACCCTATTCCACATGTTTGGTGTGTCTCCCAGGTGGCTTGTTGCAAATGTTAAAAGAGACTTTTTATGGATAGCTTTGAGAAATGGCTTTCTTCTTGCCACTCTTCCATTATGGCCAGATTTGTGCAGTGTACGACTGATTGTTGTCCTGTAAAGGACATATTGATATTCATGCTATGGCAACTCCATTTTGTCTGCTTGCTTCAAAATCATGTTATTATACTCTTTGCATAACATACATTCTTTCCTTCTTTCCTCTTGATTCACATGCAACTTTCCCACACTAACTTTTTCTCTCAAGAACATTCTATGAGACACCCTGCTCTTGTTATCTAGCTAGTCTGAGCCGGGATGTATAACCTTGTAACTTTCCATCATGCACCGAACTAACAATAATATGACCATACGTGTATTTCCGTAATAATTGTACTAACATTGGTTCAAGCTTGTAGTATGTCTGTAGGTGGCTATTGATAAACTCAAAACAATATAAAATGCTAAGTAGAAATAAACGGGGTTAGAAATTCTCGAATCCCCCCATACAGAGCTTTGCCTCCGTCTGGTTTTCTGTTGGATTGCACAATCAACCTTGTAAAATAATTTGACACTCACCGTGAAGAGTCATTACTGCCCTCCCTCAACAGCTTGGTGCCGTGATTCGTATCCCTAACCAGGGACGCCCCACCACTCTGGACGTCCACAAAGAGAGACTTGCTTTCGGCCTCCCCCCACTGGAATTGGGACTGATCATCCCCCACAAAAGCCACGGTAAGTGCACGAGTTCTTTACTAGTGATACTGTGTGGTTGTTTGCAGTATCTCCAGACTTCCTGGTTGGATATAGTCAGAGGTGAGACTATAGGGGTGTAGTCCCATTAGGGGTCTTATATTGATAACTTTTAAAACAATACCACCTCGGATTGACAAGTGAATATTGTATGAATCTTCCTTATCTTCTGACAAAGATTCTTAGGAGACTGAACACTGTTAGTTTCAGTTGCGGCAGGTGATCGAAGATTGGGTAGGACACGCACACAGATATAAGTATATCTAGTGTCCGGAGAGCTGCGGACGAGAGCTCTCCTCCTTTCACCTAGAGCCGTACGTGACTCCCCCGACGGGAGGGGTGAAGTCAGTGGAACAGCATCTGAGGCCGGCCGGACTCGTACTGTGCACAAATCAAGGATCTTTTGTCAGTTGGAAGGCAGTAGTGATTAGTCAATGTTTCCGTGGAGCAGAAAGAGATTGTCTCCCCCGCAGGAGGGAGAGGATGTGATGACTATCATGGTCAGTCGAGAGGGGAAAAGGTCATTTAAGAATGCACTGAAAGTGTTTAAGGTGTTAAACTGTCCGGTGGAGGGGAGACTTCAGCCTACATTGTGGGACGAAGGAATCCGGCAGAAAAGGGGTAGGCTAGTTGACTGTGGATTGTTGGAAGACACTGAAAAGTTTAGGAAAGTTGCACATGAGATTTGTGATGAAGGATGTGTTGAAATAGAGGAGGAGATGAAGCCTGGTTATTTCAATTATCTTTATGTCTAGAAGGGAAAAATATGTAGCACTGTAATGAAGACTGGCTGTTTTGTACTACAAAATGAAGCTGATGGGAACAAGATAAAGGAGGAAGTAAGTTCCCCTTCCCGACTTATGTGTCCACAAACCGAATCTGAAGCCCCTAAAGAAGAATCCCCTACCCCCACAAATGAAGCCGTACCCCAGCCCCTGAATCCGGAAACTGAGTAATTTATACCTAAGGAGATTAAATACCCTGCACTTCCCACTGGTGGCCAGCCACCACCATATAACCCAGATGTCTTGCTCTGTAATGTGTGTTGGGCCACTAATCCGGGATGGCGCGAGACGTGCTATAATTTTGGAGCACGCAGACCCGGTGCTGCAGCACCAGCTTTCCCATTACTTAACGCTGATGGTGGGTAGTATAAACCATTGCCCCCACCTGCTCCCGCCATGGTCCACACTCCATTCGGGGAGACCCAGGGTCCTCCGAATTCTACCCTGTTCACCCTCTCCCGAACTGGGGAAATAGAACATGGACACGAGTACCAGGAGTTGGCGTCTGTTTTACTGAATGGTCCTTTGGAATTTTCCACCATACTGAGAATAGGGATAGGGAGTATACCGCAACAGCAAGTTGGGATCATTGTAAATGCAGCAAATGCAAGACTACAGCATGGGGGGGGGGCTAGCTGCAGAAATATGTCATCTTGGGGGACCTGCAATACAAATTGCATCCAATGATCACATCCGTGACAACGGTCCGTTAAGAGAAGGAGAGATGATGGCTACAAGAGCCGGACAGCTATCATGTCAGTATGTTATACATGCGGCGGGACCAAGATATGATCCCCTGGATGTACCCAGGTCACAACATCTGCTTACAGAAACAATTCAGAACACCATAGCATATGCATCACAGCTTCATGCGGTCCCAACCCTAGCCCTGCCATTTATTTCCACCGTTATCTTTGGATATCCAAAACAGGATGCGGCCAAAATAATAGTCGGGACTATAAAGCAATACATTGCCACGCAACCAACTAAATTGAGAGAGATAAGACTCTTTGCCATCGACAGGGATCTAGTCGATTATGCCGCTCAACTAATCAAACCCACGATCAGACCCGATATCTGGTCTCCCCCCAGCGTTTCCCTACCTCCGAGATCTCCCATCAATCAGTACTCATGCTGATCTCCCCCCTGATTTCCCTCCACCTCCACCCCCTCTCACAAAGTTGGAGGAAATGGAGGAGGTGGATCAGAATACCAGCCCACCCAAATATACCCCGTTTACCCCAGCACAGACGGATACTCTGTGTAATCGTCTCCCGGATCCCGAACATTCCCCCATGGATTTTTACAGGGGCATGGCCGCAAATAGAGAGATATATTAAACAACAAGGCAAGATCTTTTACACCTGCTTCGTGTAAAAGCCGGTGAAGGATATTATTCCATGATAGAGACTGCTATCCCATATAACAGAGCATTAGACTCCAATACGTATGAGAGTGGGGTTGACTTCTGTAACGCCCTTAAAATATGGGCTCAGGATAAGCTGGCTGATCAATCCACCACCCTCACAGATGTCACTCAAGAGAAGGGAGAGTCGGCTGAGAAGTTTTATGGGCACCTTATGCAGGTCTATAAGGACCTTGGGTTCTCCTTACATACTAAAACTCATTGCCAGCTGTTAGTGTCCGCCTTTATCCAGGGTTTATGTACTGAAATCAAGGAAGCAGTATTGGCTGTACGACCAGATGTTGAGTCAGCCACCCCAGGAGATGCCCTAAAAGTAGCAAAAAGCTTCCAGAAAAGTGTTGCCTGGACCGCTTCTGCGGTTAAGCCTAAATCCAAACCCGCTGCAGTGGCAGTTGCGGCACCCACAGTACCCGTAGCACAGTATCCACCCTTGTCCCCCCAGTATCCTCCCTTACAGCCCCACTCTTACCCCATGACGGTACCAGATCATCGAGTAATGTATCCCGAGAGAAGACCAGTAACGAATTCCCATCTCATGTGTTGGAGATGTGGCCAGGCAGGACACTTCCATAGGGACTGTCACACCCCTGCTAGCCAGTGCACCACCCAAGACCCCCTCTCTAGAAATAGGATGCCCGGCCCACGAGACTCACAAGAAAATGTCCCCCAAGACCGTCCATTCGGAAATGGAGGCCAACCAGAGTCTGCCATCGTGATGCCCGTAACAACCCCGGGGCTCTGTTCATATGTAGTTCTCCCAGTAGGAGGGAATCCGGTGAAGTTCATGGTAGACACTGGGGCAGCCAATTCCATTTTAAAATCCAATGAACCTGCCCCAGGGTCGCCCAGTCCAATTTTCTAACGACAATCTAATATTGATCGGTGTAGATGGCAGACCTAACAAACACACTCTCACCAAACCTATTCCGATTGGCCCATTTCCGGAAGTAATGGCGCAATTTGTCATATCCATGACCTGCCCGGTAAATCTTTTAGGGGCAGACCTCTTGTCTAAATTCCGATCCCGAATCCAATAACAGGACAATGGTCAGATGATCCTTACTCTAAAGGATCCAAACTCTGATGCACACATAGAGGAGGTCTGCATCTTACGGGCGCTACCCACGGTTATGATTAACATTTCAGATACGAGTGGAAATCTCCCAAAAGATCCCAGGTTAACTCCATACATAGAGGAAATCCCTTCTCATCTGTGGTTGCAAGGCCCAGACGACATTGGGAGATTGCCGGTAGAACCAATACAGGTGTACCTCAAGCCTGAAGCGCCCTTTCCCAAGGTTCATCAGTACTCACTCACACATGCACAAGAACAAGGTCTACACCAGCAAATCCAGACCTTGTTAGAGAAAGGGCCACTAATCCGCTGCGTCTCCCCATGCAATACGCCGTTGTTCCCCATAAAGAAAAAATCCCAACTGTGGCAGCCACCTGCTTATCGATTGGTGCAGGATTTGAGGGCAGTAAAAGCAGCGAGAGTCTTGGAAACTCCTGTGGTGCCTAACCCACATACAAAGACTGTCAGTTTCTGTTTGCATTTACATATCAGGGCAGGCAATTGACTTGGACGGTGATGCCGCAGGGAGCGCAGAATAGCCCTAATCAGTTTGCAAAGAACATGTCTAGCTGTCTGCTGCCGTGGCAGCTGGACAACTCTGAGGTAGTACTATTACAATACGTGGATGATCTTCTCTTGTGTGCCCCCACGGAGCAAATGTCCATCGGGGCCAGTGTTAGCCTCCTCAAGCATCTAGCAAAACTGAATTGTCGAGTCTCAGCCTCGAACCTTCAGTATTGCCTCTGTCAAGTGGTTTTCTTAGGCCACTGCCTTACTCAGGGTGCCAGACATCTCACAGAAGAAAGAAAGACGGCCATCTACCTGCTAAAATTCTCAAAAGATCCCATAGAGCTGCAACGGTTCCTTGGACTATCTACTTATTGCAGACAATGGATCCCAGATGCCTCACGTCTGATGCAACCCCTATATGATGCATTAAAAGAAGACACTCTAGCTGATGTAAACAACAAGGCCCACCAAGAACAGCTGCAACAAGCCTTTGAGCAACTAAAATCAAGGATAATGACAGCCCCTGCCCTTGGCAATCCGGACTATGCTCAACCTTACCATTTGTATGTCTCTGAGACCGGAGGGCATGCAGACGGGGTACTCACGCAGAGACACTGTACAAAGCAGCGCCCAGTCGGTTATTACTCAGCGCATCTGGACTCGGTAGCCAGGGCCTCCCCCAGCTGTCTACGAGCGGTTCACGCCACACAGCAGTTACTTGAAAAGACGGCGGACATCATCCTTGGACATGAGACTCACATTTATGCTCCACACGATATTGCGGCTGTTTTGGCTTTACAGCAACCTAAACATCTGTCCACACAGAGACACCTGCGGCTGCAGTGTTCGTTGATTTTGCCAGAAAATGTGAAATTACATCGGTGCACCACCATCATCCCGCCACCCTGCTACCAGCACCTGAAGGAGAGGGGAAAGAGGCTCCACCGCATGATTGTCGGGAACAAATTACTGCGGAGTTAACTTCACTTGTTTTAGTGGGGGAAGTACCCTTGGATGATCAAGAACTTACGTTATATACGGATGGATCCAGATATGTTGCCACCTCTGGCAGGTTTCATACTGGATATGATGTTACAACTAAAGATACATTGGTAGAGGCTGCAGCCTTACCTCCCAGTATGTCAGCACAGGAAGCAGAGCTCAAAGCTCTGATAGCTGCTTGTCAACAGGCCGAAGGAAAACATGTGAATATATTTAATGACTTGAGATATGCCTTCGAGAATGCACATGACTTTGGGGAGATCTGGGCAAGGAGAGGCTTTGTCATGACTGCAGGTTCTCCTGTGAAAAATGCTGAAAGCGTCAGACAATTGATGGAAGCGGTACAACTACCAAGACAGTTGGCTGTTGTAAAGGTAAAAGCTCATACCCGACCAGATACCCCTGAAGCAAGAGGTAATGCACTTGCTGATCTCCATGCTAAGCGAGCAGCTCTTCTTCCAACATCCATGTCCATGGCTGTTACGCGGCAGCAGACCAAACAGCTAAATTCCGTGCCAAGCCAGGATCAACCTGCAGAAGAGCATCAACCGGTCCCTCCAATCACAAAGCTATGCTCCAAACAGCAAAAAGTCTCTAAAGAAGAACGCCAGTCATGGAAGGAGGCGGGTGCTAAATTGATAGATGGGCTATGGAAAAAGGAACAACTGTACTGTTTGACTCGACTCCTATATCCTGCCCTCGCAGCCCGGGCCCATGTACCGGTGCATCGAGGGAAGAATCAAGCTTTGCTACTGATACAGAAACTCTATTGGGCCCCAGGAATTTCCACCGTGTTGAGCGCACAGAACAAAGGTTGAACAATATGCCAAACCTGCAACCCAGGCACATTACAGAATGTACCGACAAATCACCTTGCTAAACCAGAGTATCCGTTCCAACGATTGCAAGTTGACTCCCTAAAGCAGAACGATATGAATACTGCTTAGTGGTAGTGGATTTGTTTTCCAGCTGGTCAGAAGCATTTGCCATTCCAAATATGACTGCCAAGACTACCGCCAAGAAGCTGGTCTCTGAAGTTGTTTGCCGGTATGGAGTCCCAGATGTCATCGAAAGTGATCAAGGACCAGCCTTTTCCTCATGCGTATATCAAGAAATACTTACCATGATCGGATCAACAGTGGCGCTGCATACTCCTTACCATCCAGAGTCAAGCGGCAAGGTGGAGAGATTGAATGGCACACTGAAAAGGCAATTGACCAAAATGATGCAGGAGACTATGGCCCAGTGGCCTGAGCTCCTTCCCATTGCACTATATCACATACGCACCACCCCCCACAGGGAAACACAAACTGTCACCCTATGAGATACTATTTGGGTCACAACCATCTATAGCTCGATTTACTCCACAACAATTATCAGAAGAAACAGATCATGTTGTGCAATATGTGATTCAGCTTGCCAAAGCCTTAACTAACACCCATGCGTTAGTATCATCTTCTATTCCAGATCCAGCTGATGCAGGAGGTTGTCATACCCTCAAACCCGCAGATTACATGTATGTGAAGAAGCATGTTCGGAAACACGGACTAGAACCATTGTATGACAGACCATACCAAGTGCTCCTTACAACCCCAACAGCAGTAATACTTGAAGGGAAGTCAACATGGATCCATGCTTCACACTGCAAACGTCAACCATCCTGAGATGTTTTATGATAATATGTATGGTTAGATTAGTCAATACCTGGAATAGCCTACAACAGAATACTGACCCTTTTAATAACAAGTTCATTACTCACCACCAGATTTTGGTACAAGAATTGAGACAATAAGAGAACAACCAGATCAGTGACTGTTGGATATGTACTCACTCACCAGTTTCAGCCGCTAGTATGCCTTTTCTGGTGGTCCCAGTCACTCTGGAAGAATTACTAAACTGGCTCAATTGTAGCGACGCCCTTGCTAATAACACTACTAAGTTTAGTAGATTATGGAACACCACTGTAGGTATACCAGTAGTTGGGTGGGTGGATCTCCCCTGGTGGCAAGGAAATCTTACTGCCACTAGTAAACACCTACAATTTCTTGCCCTTAACGGAAACAAGTGGGTGCCCAGAAACAAGTCTTCCTTGACTAATTTAGGCTGCATACCAACTGAAGGTCTATAAATCAGTTTTAATGCTACCTCTAGTACGGCAGATGCTTTTCAATCATCATTGTTGGAAAGATACATTCATAATCACTCATGGGTACATGCAAATCTGTTTATAAAAGGTACCAATGACACATGTTATAAAATATCTGGTAACATCCCTTGCAATGAATTTTCTGAATATAAGCCTAGTGATCCAACATGTGGCAATCCGGATGTTGGATATTGTAGCCCCCTGGGACAAATGCCTTCATGGTGTATGTTATCAAATAACACAGTTTTTATCGATTTGGTACATAAATTAGTATTACAGCACTCTGCTTTATGGGATCTGCCATCAGCCACATATTGGGTTTGTGGGAATAATGCATACAAATGGCTCCCAGTCGGCGTAGGTGGGACTTGTAGGTTGACCCGGCTAACTCCAGCCACTTATCTTATTCCCCATAGTAAAGTAGATATGAGAGCCATCCCTCTTCACACAATATATAAACGTGCTAAGGACAACACCCCATGCCCATCAGGAAGACCTCATTTAGTACAAATGAGTATACCCAATAAGATAGCCAGTACTGTCTTCCTCTACCCTATGGTTACACAAATGTGGGACAAATTAGTGGAAGTCACTGATTACTTAGATGATCAGATTTGGAGTGTATTGGAAGTAATTAATACTACTGTTGCAGTGCACAATCAACTTATTATAGTAGCTAATCAATATACGTTAGTGCTGGACTATTTGACAGCAGCTCAAGGAGGGATGTGTCAGGTTATAGGCCCAGCCTGTTGTCACTATATTGACCCCTACTCTACCATACGGTTAAAGACTAAAATGGAAGACATTAGGAAACTCAAGGAAGAATATAACAAACATAATGAATTGACCAAAGACAGTTGGTGGTCTCATACGTTTTTCTTTTAAATCCTGCTAATTGGTTTAAAGGGATTGGTGGATGGATTGCTGGGATATTACAAGAAGTGTTGCATATTGCTGCTTGCATCTTGTTAATATATGTTTTACTAAAACTAGTCTTTTATTGTATCCCAATTTGCATGAGGAAAACCTGCCAATCATCAGAGAGCAAGGAGGACGCTGTCAACCAACATCCAGTGCTACTATACACGGACCTCCCAGATATAACCAGCATTGAGGACCTGGACGACAAGGAAATGATGACCTTTACCCGCTTGCCCCGACCAACCTCATGTCTGAATATCAGAGCTTTATGATTATATCGACAAACAAGGGGGGATGGACATGCCGCAACGGCCACAATTGGTAACTTGGGCACTAAATGAGTGAAGACCGATGTCCCTCAGGCTCAAAGCATGACCCTGGGAAAGCACCTCTATTGTTGATAATAACATAATTTTTAGGGGGGAAATGTAAAGGACATATTGATATTCATGCTATGGTAACTCCATTTTGTCTGCTTGCTTCAAAATCATGTTATTATACTCTTTGCATAACATACATTCTTTCCTTCTTTCCTCTTAATTCACATGCAACTTTCCCACACTAAGCTTTTCTTTCAAGAACATTCTATGAGACACGCTGCTCCTGTTATCTAGCTAGTCTGAGCGGGGATGTATAACCTTGTAACTTTCCATCATGCACCGAACTAACGATAATATGACCATATGTGTATTTCCATAATAATTGTACTAACATTGGTTCAAGCTTGTAGTATGGCTGTAGGTGATTGGCTATTGATAAACTCAAAATAATATAAAATGCTAAGTAGAAATAAAAAGGGTTAGAGATTCTTGAATCCCCCCATACAGAGCTTTGCCTCCGTCTGGTTTTCTGCTGGATTACGCAATCAACCTTGTAAAATATTCTGACACTTACTTGGTCAACCGTGAAGGGTCATTACTGTCCTCCCTCAACAGTCCTATGGACAGACTCTCCCACCTCAGCTGTAGATCTCTGCAGTTCATCCAGAGTGATCATGGGCCTTTTGGCTGCATCTCTGATCAGTCTTCTCCTTGTTCGAGATGAAAGTTTAGAGGGACTGCCGGGTCTTGGTAGATTTGCAGTGGTCTGATACTCCTTCCATTTCAATATGATCGCTTGCACAGTGCTCCTTGAGATGTTAAAAACTTGGGAAATCTTTTTGTATCCAAATCCGGCTAAAAACTTCACCACAACAGTATCTCAGACCTGCCTGGTGTGTTCCTTGGTCTTCATGATGCTCTCTGCACTTGAAACAGAACCCTGAGCTATCACAGACCAGGTGCATTTATACGGAGACTTGATTACACACAGGTGGATTCTATTAATCATTACTAGTGTTGAGCGAACATGCTCGACACTGCTCGGTACTCGCCCGAGCATCACGCTATTCGGGATGTTCGGCGAGCACCGAGCATTTCCGGGTTACTCGGGCGGGAGCTCGGGTCTCCGCCCTGCATGTTTGGCGCTCTTTACAGAGCCAATAAACATGCAGGGATTGACAGCCAGTCACTGTAATGCTGCAGCCATGTTGGTTGTGGGCATTACAGTGATTGGCTGGCCGCACAGCGTCACCTCGAGTATTTAAAACTGGGCGCCGCCATCTTGGACACAGTCGCTCGGGATTAGACAGTGTAGGGACAGCGCTGCTGATTTAGGGAGAGATATAAACTGCGAAATAGTTAGTGTAGGGTCTGTAAAGGCTGCCAGAACAAACAAACAGTCCTTTTCAGGACTAATATCCATCCCAGATACCAGGCAGGCAGGCTGTATAGGAGAAACAGTGGTTATACCAGCAAACACTGCATTACAGTCCTGTGAGCTCCTGTTGCTCAAATTGCTGGACTTAGCACCAGGTGTCGGGGGCCAGGAAAAATCCTTTTTTTTCCATCTAAATCCTCCTTTTTTTTCCTCCTTCACACTGTACAAATACCAGTCTTATTAACCTTTTGGTGTGTCCCCCCTCCCCGCCCCCCCCAAAAAAAGCATGTCTCTGATTTTTCAGACACAAATATAACTGTTGAAAATAGTCTGGTGTAGGCTAGAGAAACAGAAGTGTTGTTTTGCACTTCCACGGTTCAAACCTCTGTATTATCCATTTTGGGCCATTTGTATCTAAAAAAAAAAACAGTTTGAGTGTGTCGCTCACTGTTCAGCCGCAAATATCTCTATTTAAAAAAGTGTGGTATACCCCAGTAAACAATAACTGTGGTTTTGCCATCCCACGGTAAAAAATCTCTATTATTCAGCTTTTGGTAGTTTTTTCCGTAAAGAAAAACAGTAGTGTCTCCTGACTGTTGTGACACAAAAATATATCTGTTGAAAATAGTCTTGTGTAGGCCCGACATCCCAGTGTGGTTTCGCAGTTCCACGGGTCAAATCGCTGTACTATCCAGTTTTGGGCCTTTCGTATCTAAAAAAAAAGCAGTTTGAGTGTGTCGCTCACTATTCAGCCGCAAATATCTCTATTTAAAAAAGTGTGGTATACCCCAGTAAACAATAACTGTGGTTTTCCTCTTCCACGGTTCTAATCTACTCTTTATTACCCTTTTTCCATTGATAGTGCAAGTGTAAGCTATTTTACTTCATTTACAATGGGCAAGGCGCGTGGCAAGGGACGTGGAAGTGGACGTTCTGGTGATGGTTCGTGCATAGCACGGGGCCGTGGCCAAGGTGAAAATGTGCCACAACCAACAGCCACATCTTCTCGCTCCCACTTCTTGACCGAATTACTAGGGAAGCACAGAACAACACCAATATTGAGAACTGATCAGAGTGAACAGGTTATTAATTGGATAGCAGACAATACTTCCAGTTACCTGGGCACCACCACCTCCGGTCTGTCTTCCACACGGTCAACTCTTAGTAGCCGTGAGTCTCGACCGCATACTCCTCCTCACCCTGATGCTCCTTCCTCCCACCATGCCGAGTGTCGTCAGACAGCAAGTGATCCCACACTTGGACACTCTGAAGAGCTGTTCACTGGTCCATTTCCATATATGGGCCCCTCGCCTGATACGCTTGAAGTGGTGGAAAAGGAGATCCCATGTTGCGATGCGCAAATATTTGAACAGCCACGGCCACAGGAAGTCGACGTTGGCAATCTGTCACAAGAGGTGGACGATGACGAGACACAATTGCCAGGAAGTGAGGAGGTGGATCGTGGTGCGCAAGTGGAAGAGGAGGAGGTGGTGGAAGATCTAGTAACTGACCCAACGTGGAAGGAGGACATGCAGAGTGAGGCCAGCAGCACACAGGGGGAGGGAGGCAGAGTACCCCAACAGGCAGGAAGAAGCAGTGTGGTGGCCGCAGACAGAAGGCAGGCAACCGTTCCCCGTAACACCAACATGAGGGACGTTGCCAGTACAAGCGGTAGGTCTTCCAGAGTCTGGAAATTTTTTAAAGACTGTGCTGATAACCCCAAAAAGGCCATATGTTCCACCTGCCATGCCAGCATCAGCAGGGGTGACAAAACTACCAGCCTGACCACCACCAGCATGATCAGGCACATGGCAGCAAAGCATCCGACTTTGTGGGGCGAAACCCAGGGTCCACGATCAGTGTCAGCGGGTGTCACCACTGCTTCTTCCACTGTTGTGCGTGCAATAGAACCCCCTGTTGTGTGTGCAAGGCAATCCCCTGTCCATACTGCATGTAAAGATGCCCCTCCTCTCAGTCTTCACTTGTTATGGCAGTTTCTCAAGAAACAGCATCAACGTCCACGTCCACGTCCCACCGCAGCGTTCAATTGTCCATATCCCAGACCTTTGAACGAAAACGGAAATTCGCAGCTAACGCCCCACAGGCCACAGTCCTAAATTCGCACATTTCACGACTGCTTGCATTGGAAATGCTGCCTTTTAGGCTGGTGGAGACAGAATCTTTCCGCAATCTTATGGCGGTGGCCGTCCCTCGGTATTCGGTCCCCAGCCGACACTATTTTGCCCGGTGTGCCATCCCCGCACTACACAAGCACGTGTCCCAAAGCATCTGCCGTGCCCTCAACAACGCAGTTACTGGGAGAGTCCACCTGACAACGGACACGTGGACAAGTGCTTGTGGCCAGGGACGGTACATCTCTCTGACGGCACACTGGGTAAACATAGTGGAAGCCGGGACCCAGTCAGACCTTGGGACGGAACACATCCTCCCCACACCGAGGATTGCGGGCCCTATGTCAGTCAGAGTTGCCCCCACAGTGTACAGCTCCTGCGCATCCTCCTCCTCCTCCTCCTCATGTTCAGCCTCCATCTCAGATATCACCACATCAGTTACAAGCTGGAAGCATTGCAGTACTGCCTCCGCCAAGCGGCAACAGGCTGTGCTGAAACTCATAAGCTTAGGTGATAAACCTCACACTGCTTGTGAGTTGTGGACAGCTGTGAAGGAGCAGGCAGATCTGTGGCTGAGACCGCTGAACCTACATCCCGGCATGGTCGTGTGTGACAATGGCCGTAACCTGGTGGCGGCTCTGAGGTGAGGTGAGATCACACACGTACCATGCCTGGCTCATGTGCTTAACCTCGTGGTTCAGCGGTTTCTTAAATCGTACCCCGAGTTGCCAGATCTGCTCGAGAAAGTACGCCGCCTGTCAGCTCATTTTCGCAAGTCGGCTACAGCTTCCGCCGCCCTTGCTGTGTTGCAGCAGCGTTTGCAGCTTCCGGCACACCGACTGGTGTGTGATGTCCCCACACGTTGGAACTCTACCCTCCACATGTTGCAAAGGATTCGTCAGCAGAAGAGAGCAGTTGTGGAGTACCAGCTGCAACAAGGCCGTCGATATTCAGGTCAGACTCCACACATAAGACCTCAGGAGTGGACCTGGATGTCTGACATATGTACCATCCTGACAAACTTTGAGAAGGCCACCAAGATGGTGAGTGGCGATGACACCATCATTAGTGTCAGCATCCCACTTGTCTGTCTTTTGCAACGCTCTCTGCAGAGAATTAAAGAGGAGGCATTGCAGCCAGAGTATAATGAGATGGATCAAGAAGCCGTAGCGGGCGATTACACACAGCCCAGCCTCATCTCATCCCAACGTGCATTGGGGGACAATGAGGGAGAGGAGGAGGAGGAGGAAGAACAGGAGCTGCTATCATGCATTGTAGACGGTAGTACCTGTACAAGTGTCATACCGTCGGTTCAGCGTGGGTGGCCTGAGGACAGGGGGGAGGAGGAAGAGGAGGAGGAGGAGGAGGAGGAGAGCATGGTCAGTCGTCATCTTGGTGAGGACACGGAAATCTTGCCCGTTACCAGTCTGGCACGCATGGCTGACTTTATGTTACTGTAGCACCCCGAGGACTCGGCTGCTACAGGGGTATTGCACCTCAGACCAGAGGTGTGGTATTCCACTCCCGGGTAAGGATGGAGTGTGGAACTGGGCTCAGATAGCTGCATGCACCACACTCACCCCATTTCCGGGGGACAGATCAACGGTACTCCCACCAGATAGATGTGCAGGTACGACAGCTTCTGTCCCTGGCTGGAGTGGGGAGGGGGGAGGAACATCCTAGTGGTGTAGGAGCAGATAGGGGAGGGACTCTGGGCATAGGTAGGAGCCCATTGGGTGCTTGTCACCTGGGCTCGGGTGTCAGAGGGAGTATATAAGGTGGGCACCATCTTAGGACAAGGTCTTTTGGGTCTGCTCTGTGCAGAGAGGAGCTCAGCCAGAGAGGGCTGACAGGGAGCTGTGGCTCCGTCTGGGCCCTGCTCCAGAGCCAGGCCTGAAGCAGAGAGAGAGAGAGAGAGAAGGAAAAAGGAGGAAGAAGAGAGACGCAAGGAAAGGCCCAGAGACGAAAGCATAGAGGGAACCCTGAGATCCCACGAGAGAACGGAAACGGGTGAAGGGTTGGCAGAGCAGGGTACCGGATCCCAAACTGGTGGAGGCCAATTATCCTTAGCCAGGAACCGGAGGTCGTGGACAAGTTTTGGCGCGACCCCTCGCCATATCCACCAGGAAGGTATACCACGTATAGGGTCAGGGAAGCCTGGAAAGGTTTCACCACCAGAAGGCCCGAGGGAGCTGGACAAAGGTGGATCCCTGGTGGGGACGGCCAGTAGGAAGGAAGAGAGGGGAGCTCAGGACCACGCTCTGGAACTGCCTGGGAGTTGGCCGAGTCCCTGACCTGGTGGACGCAGCACGGCTCGGGTGGTCCAACTGTGCACAAGGGACCTGATAAAGAACTGTGAGTAAAGCTTTTGAAACTGCACTTCAAGCCTCCGTGTTTCGTCGTCGCACCTGCACCATCAGTACTGGGACACCCACACCATCACTCCCATTGTCATCTCTAACATAGCTGCCCTGAGGCCATACCCCTCCCGTTGGGGGTTATACCATCCACGCTGCACATCCGAACCACCGGCCTCAGCGGACTGCCCTGCAGCGGCGGCTTCATAGCCGCATTCAACGGGTGGCGTAGTCGGACACTAATACCATCATATCAATAACGCCACTTAGTTTGACACCCTGGGCACGGACCGGGTCACCGCCACGAGGACTACTACCCCTATCTGATCCGGCTCCGGGTATTCCCCGCGTGCGCAACGCTACACAAACATGGCCCAGGGGGCGCGTCAACTTTGGCGTAGTCGGCAGGATTACGTGCCCGCAACCACCGGGTACTGCGTGCCTGAAGAAAAGTTCACATTTACCGCAAAAAGGAGTCTCCCGCCAATTCCAGAGGGTTCCCGCCATCGGACGCCATCTGGGGTCGTTTCCCGCCGTTTGCCCGCCATCTGCAGTCTTTGCCCGCCATCTGCGAAGTTTCCCGCCATCGGGAGACGATTCCCGCCATCTGAGACGATTTCCCGCCCTGGCAGAGCGGACGCCATTATGGGCATGCCAGAGGGTGGCAAGAGACCACCTCCCATCGTGGGCGCGGTCCCAGAAGGGCGCCAAAAGCGGAGACCGCCCCCACCAGCCGAGACTACCACCATGGAAATGTCCATCAAAGTGGGGGGTCTGCCCCTGAAACTAACTGTCACCAAGTTGCCCCGGGACCACTCCCAAGGGGGGCGGGTAGAGAACAAAACGGAGAAGATGGGTGCAGCCTGGAGAAGTCTGGACAGATCGCACCCGGGGATGGAGGAAAAGACAAGCAGTACCGACCCCGTGGTCCGGGGCCTGCTGCAGGCCGCCACCCCAGAAGGCCTGGTGGAGATCCTGGCACAGCTCCCCAGAGATCGGGAGCGTGCACAGACCGCGCTGGAGGCCTTGGCCCGGAAGATGGCCCGAGTACAGCAGGAAGCACTGGCCGAATGGGGGAGGGAGATGGCCCAGCAGGCTGGAACCCGCCAGCAGAGGACGACACCCGCAACGTGGAGCATGTCTGCCCCTGAGGATGGTGCAGGAGGGACGAAGGCCGGAGACGACGCCGCGGAGGGAGCCGCAGGGATGGAAGCAGGTAACGGGGACGTCACCACCCTGAGCCCAGTAGCCGAAAGCCTGCCCCAGCTCCCCGTCGCAGAGCCCGAAGTCCCACTCACCGCGCCCGTTGCCGCACCGCCACTGCTCCCAACTAGGCCTCAAGCGGCCGGAGCCGCGGTCACGCCCCCTTCCGCGCCACGCCCCTTGACCCGAGCGCGGCAAAAGAGGAAGTGCCCCCGGCCTGGTCACAAGGCCGAGCACCCCCGGGCGCCGCTGCCCCTACAGCGCCCTCTACTTCCACCGTGCCACCCCTGGGTGAAGATCTGTTTGCACAGCATACTAGCCCGGACGGGCTGCCCTTCGTGTGGCCACCGGAGTACGTCAACCCCCGACTCCGGAAGGAACGGCCCCTGTGCGAGCCTCTGATCCCGGCTCCGGCGCCCGTCAAAATTGTCCCGCTCTCGTTGGAGGATGCCCAATTTGCGTGGGATCCGACCGGTGAGGACCTCATGGGGTTCACCAAGGAAACCCGGGCGGCCGCAGCCCGGCGTGAGGAGTGCTGCCGTCAACAGCTAGAGGTCTTTGGGAGAGAACGGCGAGAGAGGCGGATCCGCGAGGAACAGCTGCAGGTCCAAAGCGCGGAGCAGAAACGCCGGGCCCGACGAAACCCCCGTGCGGCCCACTGTCCCCGCGCCAACGGGACCATAATAAAGTTCCAGTTGGAGCATGGCTGGGGCTTTATCCGGGATCACCGAACCCCCGGCGACATCTTTGTCACCCCTCAGGGATGTCGAGAGCCACCTGCCGGAGGGACACCGAGGACGCGACCTCTACTCAGGTGACGAGGTCACCTTCACCCGGCATCAGTGTGCCAAGGGACCGTACGCCCTTCACGTACACCGGCTGACTGAGGAGGAGATACAATATGAGGAAAGCCAAGAGGACCCGGACGGGTCTGAAGACTACCCTCAGGAGGAGACAAGGAGAGGATACCGCTACTGAAGGAAGTAGCATAAACAAAGTACTGTATATAGTTACCCGTAAGGGTACTTGACATGTTGCTGAGTGAAGTGTGGTCCCCGTTGGGACTAGTGTGGAACTGTTTAAAGGAACTGTTTCCTGTGTGCCCCTATCCATTACCAGGCTGAGGACTGTGAGCAGCCATTCCCCTATTCCCACTGGCCGAGGACTGAGAGCGGCCATACCCTGTAAATAGTTGCGCTTCCTAAGGCGCCCCCTATTGGTTTTATAGAAGAACTGTTTTCCTACTACAGAATTAGTGACTGTTGCACTTTACCTGGTCACAAGTTGCACGGTGGCCAGAGATCAAGAACGTGTTGATCAAGAATGTTTTATATGAAAAAGTTTTTATGATGCTAAGAGAGTTAATGGTATTTTCTGATAATGTTTTCGTAATGTTTTATACCCGTAAAGTTAAAAGAGAAAAGTACCTACCATAAAGGGATGAGTTGTTAGTTAATATCTTATATGTGAGTGCACTTTAAAATTTTTTGTCTGTTTAATTGTTTTGCTCTGTTTCAGCCCGAGGACGTGCTGTGATTTACCAGGGGGGAATGTAGCACCCCGAGGACTCGGCTGCTACAGGGGTATTGCACCTCAGACCAGAGGTGTGGTATTCCACTCCCGGGTAAGGATGGAGTGTGGAACTGGGCTCAGATAGCTGCATGCACCACACTCACCCCATTTCCGGGGGACAGATCAATGGTACTCCCACCAGATAGATGTGCAGGTATGACAGCTTCTGTCCCTGGCTGGAGTGGGGAGGGGGGAGGAACATCCTAGTGGTGTAGGAGCAGATAGGGGAGGGACTCTGGGCATAGGTAGGAGCCCATTGGGTGCTTGTCACCTGGGCTCGGGTGTCAGAGGGAGTATATAAGGTGGGCACCATCTTAGGACAAGGTCTTTTGGGTCTGCTCTGTGCAGAGAGGAGCTCAGCCAGAGAGGGCTGACAGGGAGCTGTGGCTCCATCTGGGCCCAGCTCCAGAGCCAGGCCTGAAGCAGAGAGAGAGAGAGAGAGAAGGAAAAAGGAGGAAGAAGAGAGACGCAAGGAAAGGCCCAGAGACGAAAGCATAGAGGGAACCCTGAGATCCCACGAGAGAGCGGAAACGGGTGAAGGGTTGGCAGAGCAGGGTACCGGATCCCAAACTGGTGGAGGCCAATTATCCTTAGCCAGGAACCGGAGGTCGTGGACAAGTTTTGGCGCGACCCCTCGCCATATCCACCAGGAAGGCATACCACGTATAGGGTCAGGGAAGCCGGGAAAGGTTTCACCACCAAAAGGCCCGAGGGAGCTGGACAAAGGTGGATCCCTGGTGGGGACGGCCAGTAGGAAGGAAGAGAGGGGAGCTCAGGACCACGCTCTGGAACTGCCTGGGAGTTGGCCGAGTCCCTGACCTGGTGGACGCAGCACGGCTCGGGTGGTCCAACTGTGCACAAGGGACCTGATAAAGAACTGTGAGTAAAGCTTTTGAAACTGCACTTCAAGCCTCCGTGTTTCGTCGTCGCACCTGCACCATCAGTACTGGGACACCCGCACCATCACTCCCATTGTCATCTCTAACATAGCTGCCCTGAGGCCATACCCCTCCCGTTGGGGGTTATACCATCCACGCTGCACAACCGTACCACCGGCCTCAGCGGTCTGCCCTGCAGCGGCGGTCTCATAACCGCATTCAACGGGTGGCGTAGTCGAACACTCTAACATCTACTGCTAAAGACTGCCATTTAGTTTGACACCCTGGGCACGGACCGGGTCACCGCCACGAGGACTACTACCCCCAACAGATCCGGCTCCGGGTATTCCCCGCGTGCGCAACGCTACACAAACATGGCCCAGGGGGCGCGTCATTACGCTGCCTTAACCGTGACCCTCGCGTTGTCAAAATGTTGGGTGACAGTCATTACTGGTTGGTGACACTTGTAGACCCCGCTACAAGGAGAACTTTCACTCTCTTATTCCTGAGGTGGAGAAGTCTGCAAAAATGGGGCAATACCAGAAGGCCCTTGCTGCAGAACTCTTAAAAAAATTCCCATCTGAACATGCTAGCGGCAGAGGTCACAGTTCGTTGCCCAACCAAGGCATACAGGCGAGAGAGATGCAACTCCAATCCAGCAGAGGCAGGGGAACACTGTCAACGTTCTGGGACAGTTTTCTGACACCCGCCCAGCTTACAGGCCCTGAGGCGCGGGGTACTCTCACAAGGAGTGGAAAGTTTCAAAAGATGGTGAGGGAGTACCTTGCCGATCGTACCAGCATCCTCCGTGATTCCTCTGTGCCTTTTAATTATTGGGTATCCAAGCTGGACACTTGGAATTAACTCGCTCTGTACGCCTTGGAGGTCCTGGCCTGCCCTGCCGCTAGCGTGTTATCGGAGCGTGTTTTTAGTGCCGCTGGGGGAATTATAACAGATAAGCGCACTCGCCTGTCAACTGACAATGCTGACAAGCTGACCCTTATCAAAATGAACAAGGGCTGGATTGGGCCAGACTTCTCATCACCACCAAATGACAGCAGAGTAACATAAAGTCAAATCCACTGTGTTATTTTGGGAGGTGTATTCCCATGCATCGCTTCACACCCACACATGGGTATACACTTCCTCATTTCGGCTGTTTTTTGCTCTTCTCCTTATCCTCAGCCTCCACGACCACTATACCACCAGGGTGACCGTGGTCCATGTTGCCAGCATTGCAAGTTCCTCTGTCCTAATTTTTGGCAGCTTTTGCTTGGAAGGCATAGGCAAAGACTATGGGAGACCCACTCCCCAATAATGGGAATAATGTTTTTAATATGCTGTACTGCATGGCTCTTGTAAGGGACATTGCAAGTTCCCCCTTCCTAATTTTTGGCAGCTTTTGCTTGGAAGGCATAGGCAAAGACTATGGGAGACCCACTCCCCAATAATGGGAATAATGTTTTTAATATGCTGTAATGCATGGCTCTTGTAAGGGGCATTAAAATCGTCTTGTTAAGCTTCTGTGACCTCCACGTCTCTTCCAAGGGTCGTTAATATTGTCATTTTATTCCACTGCGACCTCCACCACTCTTCCAAGGGGCATTAAAGCGTCTTGTTAAGCTACTGTGTCCTCCACGTCTCTTCCACAGGGCGTTGATATTGTCTTTTTATTCCTCTGTAACCTCCACCACTCTTCCAAGGGGCATTGATATTGTCTTTTTATTCCACTGCGACCTCCACCACTCTTCCAAGGGGCATTAAAACCGTCTTGTTAAGCTACTGTGACCTCCATGTCTCTTCCACGGGGCATTGATATTGTCTTTTTATTCCACTGTAACCTCCACCACTCTTCCAAGGGGCATTAAAACTGTCTTGTTAAACCACTCTGAACTCCACGTCTCTTCCAAGGGGCATTAAAACCATCTTGTTAAGCTACTGTGACCTCCATATCTCTTCCAAGGGGCATTAAAACTGTCTTGTTAAACCACTCTGAACTCCATGTCTCTTCTAAGGGGCATTAAAACCGTCTTGTTAAGCCACTCTGAACTCCACAGCTCTTCCAAGGGGCATTGACATGTTGTTTTTAATTACCTCTAACCTCCACGACTCTTGCAACGGGCATTGCATTTCCTCCTAATTTTTGTCAGCTTTTGCTTTTCAATGCATAGGCGAACACTAAGGGAGACCCACTCCCCAATAATGGGTAGAAGGTTTTTAATACGCTGTAATCCACGTCTGTTTCAAGGGGCATTGCAGTGCCTAATAATTTTTGGAAAGCCTTCCATTCCCTGCTTAGGCCAACAGTGTACAGGAGACCCAGTTGCTATAAATGGAAAAAACGCTTTAGTTAAGGCCCTCTGACCTCCATGTCACTTCCAAGGGGCATTGGAGTGCCTCGAAATTTTTGGTAGGCATTGCATTCACTGTATGCCTTATAACTGTGTAGCTGAACCACTCCTTTTGGTACAGAAACATATCCTACAAGACATGTGTGGTTGGCTGGCCTGATATTGATGTGAATGGTCCCTATTCCTCCTGCTCTTTCTCCTTTGCCACCACCTCATCCATCATTCATCACCTGAAGCTTTGTTTTTACGGGAGTCATAGAACTGGGATAGTAGCAGGAAAACATCCAGCAATCCTAGAAGGAGGTAGAATATGCGCCAAAACGCTGACCACCTCAGGTCTAGCTGCTACTACATACATGCACTTGCATTCCAAGGAACAGAAAGCTAAGGAGGTGGATGGCCTCATGATCATGAATAATTTACTCGTTGTGTAGGGTAGGAGGCCGACCACTGCTGCTGTCTACCTTCTGAACTTTGTGTTGAAGCCTGATTGACCCAGGACCCGCAATCCTCTATGTCTGGAGGACGTGTTGCATCCCAGTGTCCAACTGTGTCCCGGCTTCCACAATATTAACCCAGTGTGAAGGCGTCAGTGAGATGGACCATTTCTGGCCACATTCACTTGTCCACGTGTTTGTGGTTAGGCTGTCCTTCCCACTAAATGCACTGGGGAGGGCACAGGTAATGTTTTGGTATGCGCGCCTGTGTATAAGGCGCACCGGGACAAATAGGGGCGGCTGGGGACTGAGTATGAATACCAGGCTACCGACGCAGCCATGACGTGGTGGCCAGATTCCACCTCCACATGCCTAAAAGGCCCAATTTCAAGTGCAAGCAAGCTAGCAGTATGGTATTGCAGCCTGGGGGTGGGTGGGTGGCAGGCTGCATACTTGCGCTTGTATTGCAAGTTATGGGTGAGGTACAATTGAACACTGCCCTGGGACAAGGACTTGCACGGGGATAGTTGCAAGTCTGCATCTTCTGATGCGGCAAGGATCACTTCTGATGGGCACACTTTTAGGCAGTGACCTGGGTGTCAGAGATGCTTCCAGGGGTCTTCCCCATGCTGTTCCCATGTCTTTTTAGCACTGTATGCATGTGTCACACAGCACATGGCCAGATAAGGTTGTAAAATGTTAAAATGACATTTCCCGGTGAATGCATTTGTCACGGTTGAAAGCAATACAAACGTGCAAAAACGCATAAAAAATGCTACTTGTGAACATAGCCCAAGGTGTGGAGGAGTATTTTTGTTTTTGGTTATTTATTTTACCTTATACACAAGTCTTTACCCTGGAAAGGATGTTCCTTAACCCCTTTCCGACCTTTTCAGTAATAGTACGCACCAGGTCGGGAAGGCCGGTTCAGAAGGGGCTCCGGCGGTGAGCCCGCACTGAAGCGAGCACATGTCAGCTGATTATTGGAATCGCAATCCACCCGTGGCTGTTAACATGTTAAATCTCTGACAGTGGCATTTAACTCGCGCTTCCGGGAATCCTAAGCCCCGCCCATCAGTGACCCCGTCACGTGATCGCGGGTCACCAATGGGTGGGCATGACAACTCAGGGTCTGCAGCAGACGCCTGTGGTTGTCATGTCTCAATTGCTATGAGCGCCACCTAGTGGTCAGCGCTCATAGCAAGTGAGCATTTCTCCTGCATACAAGCGATCTGCTCATCGCTTGTATGCAGTAGAAGCAATCAGACAACTGCTGCTTCTAGTCTCCTCTGGAGACTATAGAAGCAAGCAGAAAGTGTAAAAAAAATAAAAAATATATAAAAGTTTAAGTCATCCCCCTTTCGCCCCATTCAAAATAAAATAAATATATATATAAAAAAAAAACACATACACATATTTGGTATCGCCGCGTTCAGAATCGCCCGATCTATCAATATAAAAGAAGAATTAATACAATCAGTAAACGGCGTAACGAGAAAAAAATTTTAAACGCCAGAATTAAGTTTTTTTGGTCGCTACAACTTTGCAATAAAATGCAATAACGGGCGAACAAAACATCGGATCTACCCCAAAATGGTATCAATAAAAACGTCAGCCCGGCACGCAAAAAATAAGACCTCACCTGGCCCCAGATCCCGAAAAATGGAGAAGCTAAGGGTCTCGGAAAATGGCGTCATTTTTTTTTGTTTTTTTAGCAAGCTTTGGATTTTTTTTTCACCACTTAAATAAAAAAGAACCTATACATGTTTGGTGCCTATGAACTCGTAACGACCTAGAAAATAATGATGGCAGGTCAGTTTTAGCAATCTGTGAACGTGGTAAAAAAAAGGACCCAAAAAACAACTGTGGAATTGCATTTTTTTTGCAGTTTCACTGCACTTGGAATTTTTTTCCCATTTTCCAGCACAAGATATGGTAAAACCAGTGATGGTGTTTAAAAGTACAACTCGTCCCGCAAAAAATAAGCCCTCACATGGCCATATTGAACGAAAATTAAAAAGTTCTGGCTCTGGGAAGAAGGGGAGCAAAAAAGGAAAACACAAAAACAGAAAGACCCATGGTCGTTAATGGGTTAACATATTTCACAGGAAAGCACTTTCACTTTCGTTTTTGAACGTTTTATTGTGAGCCTGTAAAAGTGGCTTAATACCTCTGACCACGTTGTTGACAGCAGTGACCTGGGGGTCAGAAATGCTTCCAGGGGCGATCCCCATGCTGTCCCCATGTCATTTGAGCACTGTCACTATCGTTTTGGGCACTTTTTAGGCTTTCTACAGACTGCCGGGGGAGCTGTCGCAAAAATGTTCGGGTCTCCCATAGACTAACATTGGGCTCGTTGCTCAGGTCGAGCACCCGAGTATCACAGTGAGCTCGGCCCGAGCTTCGAGCACCCGAGCATTTTAGTGCTCGCTCAACACTAATCATTACCAGTCATTTAGGACAACATTGGATCATTCAGAGATCCTCACTGAACTTCTGGAGTGAGTTTGCTGCACTGAAAGTAAAGGGGCCGAATAATATTGCACGCCCCACTTTTCAGTTTTTAATTTGTTAAAAAAGTTTAAAATATCCAATAAATTTCGTTCCACTTCATGATTGTGTCCCACTTGTTGATTCTTCCCAAAAAAATAAGAATTTTATATCTTTATATTTGAAGCCAGAAATGTGGCAAAAGGTAAAAAAGTTCAAAGGGACCAAATACTTTCACAATGCACCGTACATGCACACGAATTTGTAACTGAACTAAAATAACATTCTCAGAATGGAGATGTTTGTGGAACAGACTTGTGGCAGTAGAGGGATCCTGCTTTATGGATACCCTGGATCATATTCAAGGATACTCTGTAGCTAGATACCTGTTTTTTGCAAGTTAAGGAAATATTCAGGATCTGATTGCTTCCATGTGGGTGAGAATATCCCACATCATTCTATTTCCTTCTTTTTTCTCTGTCTTTCCTGTTCTTTCTCTCTTGTTTTGTTTTGTCATTTCTTCCTTTTATTTTTTTTTATTCTTTTTATTTAATAGCATTTGATTGTTAACGGTACATATACAAGCAAACTTTTATATACCTCTTCCTTGAATAAAGTGCTTATAGTGTTTTTAATTGTAGGAAGGTATCCTTGGTTGATATTTCTATTTTATCACTTGTAACAAAATATTTCTCTCTTCTATTTTTTTTCTAGTTGTTTTATTGATGCTGAACATAGAATAAACTTTGTGATTTACTCTACAGTGAACAATGAATTACCAAATATTAAAGTATACAATGAGTTAAGATATCACATTCATCAATAGATCAAAGAAAAAACAAATAATAAGTTTAGTTATATTAAAAAATATATTTAGTGCCGGTTGTAGCATGGTATGAATAGTAACTACCAATTATGCCTAGAGCAAGATAAACCTGTCATAGTTGAAAGTGTATGCTGATCTGTTATTCCTGATTGATTGAGAGGAAGTACTGACACTCCACCGATGGCTGATTGCCCTTTGGGGCACGACGTCTGCCGAACAGCTAAAACTTAAAAGCAAATGCAGGTATATTCAATAGCTGTCAAATCTGGTTTCTCTAGCTTATTTCTTTTAGATGGCTATTCTTTATGCTAAGCAAATTATTCTACTATATGACATCTAATAATATGAATGTTTTAGGGAGTATGTTTTTAATATTTTTCATTTTTAAAATAGGATTAATAATTATTACAGATGAGCGCATTTATTTAAATTCAAATTCAACAGCTTTGTCAATTTTTTTTTTTTTTAAATGTGATTTTCACCGAATTACCATGCTGCAAAGCCTCCAATTGTCTGGGAAAGTTGTATTTAATACTATCAGTCTCCTAGGACTGAATTGAAGCCATTTTGATCTCTTCACGCAAAGACAGCCTTAGTAATATCCAAGCGACCTCAACATATACAGTATGGCTATGGGTATATGGATGGTAACTGATGGTAACCAACAACTTGTTTAATATCACACTGCAATATTAGACCTTATATGCTTTTTAAATATAAAAATGGTTAATTTGGTCAAAATGGTCAAACAAAAGTGACGCGCCCCCTGGGCCATATTCTTTATGGGAATATCCGGAGCCGGATCAGATGGGGGTTGTAGTCTCCGAGTGGCTGTGACCCGGTCCGTGCCCAGGGTGTCAAACTCAGTTGTATGTGGCAGTCCTACAGATGTTACTAAGTTCTTAATGTCGACTACGCCACCCGTTGTGTTGCGGTCACTGTGGCCGCCGCTGCAGCAGGGTCCGCTGAGGCTGGTGGTGCAGGTGCAGCTTTGGTGATATAACCCCCAACGGGTGGGGTATAGCCTCAGGGGGATCAGGTGCAGAGGATGGGAGTTGTGGTGATGCAGTGTAGACGGCAATCAGAGACAGAGTCGGGTTATGCAGTTTAGGATGTTTACTCACTGCTGATGTTCTGGTCACTCCAGCTTCGAGTGACCTCCCGAGCCGTGCTGCGTCCACCAGGTTCTGGATCCAGCCAACTCCCAAATAAGTCCGGAGCGTGACCCTGAGCTCTCCTTCTGTCCTTTCTCTGGCCGTCCCCACTATTGATCCACCCAGGTCCAGCTCCCTCGGGCCTTCTGCTGGGAGACCCTTGGCCTTGGGTTCCCTGACCCTCCTCGTGGTATGCCTTCGTGATGGATGTGGTGGGTGACCGTGGCAAACGCTGCCCACGGTCTCCGGTCTCTGGCTGGGGTGTGTTTTTGCCCCCACCAGCTTGGGTTCCGGTACCCTGTGCCGACTCTTCACCCGGGGATTTAGTTTGGGGTCTTGGAGTCCTTTTCTTCTGTTTCCCCCCTCTGGGTCTCTCTTTCTCCTCTCTCACTCTGGGTCTCTCTTCTCCTCAGCTCGCTGACTTTCTCTCTGCAACTGACCCTGTTCTTAGTTGGTGCCCACCTTATATACACCCTCTATGTGTGAGCTCAGGTGACCAGCACCCAATGAGCTCCTATCTTTACCCAGGCTGCTCCCCCTATCTGCCCCTACACTACTTGGGATGTACCACCCCCCTCCCACTCCAGCCAGGAACAGACTCGGTCGTACCTGCACATTTCTAAGTGGGAGTACCGTCGGTCTGCTCCTCGGAAATGGGATGTGTGTAGTGCATGCAGCCTACCGAGCTCAGTTCCACACTCCATCCTTACCCGGGAGTGGAATATCACACCTCTGGGTTGAGGTGCAATACCCCTGTAGCAGCCGAATCCTCAGGGTGCTACAAAAGCATTATCTCTTTTGTTGGGCAAATTCCTGCCTTACTTGTGTTTATACACATGCAATGTACACAGAAGAAGCTATGGCAAGCATTGATTCAAAAATGCTCAGTATTTGTGTATTAGAAACATGTTTGTTAAATGAAAAAGTTATACTACAGTTTTTAACAAGCCTTCCAAATAAATCCCCTTTTTTTGAGAGCAGAAATAGATTTGCTGCCTGAAAGAAAAGTAGCATTGGTTTTTCAGAAGTCATCCAGCAAATTTTTGTATATTGGGATCATCAACCGGTTTGCTGTTTGGAAATTGAAGAAGCAATGGCATTTTAAGAAGCGGAGTAAAAATGATTTAATTTTAAGGGAGCAGCAAAAGGGTTCCTGTTTTGAAAGTAAAGAAGCAATGACTTTTTTAAAAGGCCATCCAAAATTATCCCCTTTTGGGAGCAGTTTCATGTTCTCTTACCCTATACAGGGTAGTATTCCATGCAGCAGTATAGTATAGCTATACAACACAATGGACAACCGTAGTAAAGAATATGATTGGACAGACAAGGAGATGTCCAGCTCTGCAAGGCCAGCACTGGCAGGCCTGGGAGCAGCAGTACAGTATAGCCATGGAATATAACGGACAGGCAGGAGATGTGCCACTATGTATTCTCAGTAGCAGCAGCAACATAGTGTAGAATATGAAGAGACCGGTATGTCCGACTGTGTAGGGATTGCACTGGCAACAGTAGCACAGTATAGAAATAACTTGATGGTCAGGCAGGAGATGCCCACCTGCTTGGGTAGCACTGGCAGTAGCAGAACAGTGTAGAGCACAATGGACAAGTAGGCAGATGCTGTGGCCGATCTAATCATTAGCATCAATCGTTTGTGAATGACAATCGACTGATCTATGCTTAAAGGGAATCTGTCAACCCCTGGGAGATATCAGACCTCTACTATGGGCATACAGGGTATAGAAAAGTAAATCTATACATACCTGTATGGCCCATAGTAGAGGTCTGATTGCAGAGAAATCTGTTTTTATAAACTCCATTTTGCACAGGCTTGGCGTCCCCCAGACACCAAGTAATCCACGCCTATCTGTTTATTATTCCCCGAAATCCCCGCCTATATGCTTAGTTATCATATTTCCCCCCTGCCCTGCACGTCACAGGGCCCTGTGACGTGCATTGTGCCCCTGACTTCCTGGGCATGTGCAATGCGCCGCTCACATATAGCGCGCTTTTCGATTCATCCCAGCCCGTCTCTCTGTGCACTGAGCCGCAGGGTTCTATTGCACAGGCACCGGGAAGTGACAAAGCCTGTGCAAAATGGAGTTTATAAAAACAGATTTCTCTGCAAGCAGACCTCTACTATGGGCCATACAGGTATGTATAGATTTACTTTTCTATAACCTGTATGCCCATAGTAGAGGTCTGATATCTCCCAGGGGGTGACAGATTCCCTTTAACTCGTCGTTTTGACAAATGCAAGATTTTCCATGTTTGCATAGGACAATCTAGTCATCTTGGGCATAAAAAAGAACACCTGCCATTTGAAATATGCTCTCTGAAAGGAGATTGAAGGTTAGACAAAATAGTTCACTCCTGGCAACTGGGCCAGTCCTTGACACTAGTCCAATTTGTCAGTATGCCTAGCACTGCTTCTGCCTGCTGAGAGGTACTTAAGAGTGAGAGCCAAATAGCAGACAAGCAACTCATCTCAAGCCTGGGATGTAATAGCACCATCAATGTGTGTGGATATTTATGTACTGTATATGCCAGTGTAGGCACATGTGTTTTTAAGATGTGTGTATGTAATGGCATATTGTATTGGAGTGTGTGCGTTATCTAGATGGACCCCATAATATTAATGAGATCCCACTGCTTCCATTTATTTCCATTTTTGAGATTTATTTTTCACAATGATTCTACAAGTCTATTCTTAAAACAGAAAAGACAGATGCCTTTCGCTAACACAGATGTGAAAGTAGACTGAAGGTGTGTGTACGCTGCCCGATAATTGAGGAATGAGCAAGCGCAAGAACGCTTGTTTCCGATAATTGGGCATTTTAACAGGCTGCCAGTCATCCAACGAACAAGCAAAATACTCATATCCGGTGCCCTGATCTTTTGTCTGGCTTTAAAATCCTAATTCTTCGTAGTATATCATTATGTGTACACAACAAGCAGTGCCGAGAACAATGATAGTCTGTATGCACAGAACCATGTACTACTGTTCATTTTGTAAGCATCAGAAGTGTGGTTTGCCTGTGTAAACTGAATATTAGCCACTTAGCACAAAATGCCGCACAGATTAACTCTTTCCACACACGGTAGATGATGGCTATATCACATATCCGTCATCTGTCCCTAACAGCAGCATCCAGAGCAGAGCTTCGATAGTTGATGTTAACTATTAAGATACTGCTGTCAATCCTTGACAATGACTTTTAAATGGAATGGTTGCCAGAGCATTCATTAAATAGCTCCCACTGCCCCCCCAAAACGCAATTACAGTGCACCAATGAGTTACCATAGCAGTAGCTCACTGAAGGACCTCATTGATGTTATATTGTTACTGTTGTGAAGCCCAGCCACAGGCTGAGCTTCATAGGAGACTACAATTTAGGGCTCAATCTCATCTACGTATAAATCGGACGATTGCAATCTGATAAAAAATCGGATTGCACTCTGAGTAATGTTATTTGAATGATTTAGTGTTCATATGAGATTTTTTTTCTCAGCTCGTATCAGACTGAGAAAAAAAATTGCAGCATGCTGCGAGCGGCCGCGTATATTGGACGACAGTCACCAATTCAAGTCAATGGGTGCGATAAAAAAAAAACAGATGGCGGATGGCACACGGACCATCCTTATGCTGTTCGCTTTTTATGTATAGATTTAAAAAAATATATATACAAGGAAGTTCAGTCATCCCATGACAGGAAGTGACACACAGGGAAATGTTGGCAGCCTTTCCTAAGCTACTGAGATCCTTCATTGTGACATCCACGCCGCCACAGAGTTTCTTATATTTTTCAAAATGGCAAGGGCGATAAATGTGGAAATGATGCTGGTGCTTGTCCAGGAGCAGCCCGAGCTATAAGACCCCAAGGACTCAGGATATTCAAACAAACTGAAGAAGGATGCGGCCTGGAACTACAGTTGTGTAGGGATGTATAAATGGGGATTAGTAAGTTTTTTTTTTCTGTTTTCTTTTGTTATCAAAATGCCTCATGCAACATCATGTTTCATGTGTGTAATTTAATCTTCTTTTTCCCTTTTTTTGACCTTCATGAACTTCTAAATTTTAAAATAACAATTAACTCCATTGCAGTGAATGATGTCACAAGAAGATGGCACAGCTGCTGTAACCAGTACAGAAGGCAGTGGAAGCAGCGAGGAAAAAGTGAAGATGGGGCACCCAAGAAGAGACCCTATCTGCACGTCATGGATTTAAGACCGTAAGTTCCAAGCTGTGTCCATTTACATGTTTGTTTGGTTTTTTTTGTTTCCCTTTCTATTTTTAGTTATTTATTGTTTTCACTTTTATTTCAAGAACTGAAAGAAACTTACGGGATAGGGAGTCAGTATCCAAGTTTGAGGTGGTGGCACCACCAAAAGAGGCTCCAGGACTATAGGCTTAACCTCAGGTAGCCACCGAGCAAGAGGGGCAGTGCCGGAGTAGTAGCCCCACCTTGCCCCCTGACACATCCTCCCTAGCAGCACCAGTAACCCTGCAGACTCAGGAGAAGGAAGGAGGCTCTTACCAACCCCACACGGCGCAAAATAGATAGTTGACTATCTATCTCTTACTGTCATTGATGATGGTGAGAAGGCTTTTTCTTGGAGTCTCGCACAACATCTGCGGTAAGTTCCTACCGACATCCACATTCGAACAAAAGCAACAATTCTGCACTTACTTGATGCTGCTATCTGACCCAGTGACCCCCAGGATGTGTTTGAATTTTTCGAAACCAGCCAGAAGTCAACACAGGCAACAGCTAAGCAGAAACTTTTCTGCACAGGCCACACCACCACCACATCAGCACCAGCATGAGCATCACCACCAGTAGCACCAGCCACACCAGCTTATGGCCTGCATGCTTACCATGCTGCACATTCTGAGCAGAAACATTTTTCTGGGACAGTAGAAGGATGCATCATGGCCCCCTCACCCATACCTACAATGTGGGGCATCAAAGGCAAAGACGATACTGGGAACCAGACCAGGATCCTGGCTTTGGACCTACTGGTCATGTAAGCTATGGCCACCTACAACAACACCCATACCATTCTCCTTATTACCCACGCCCATCCATGTTGCCAAATGTAGGCATCCCTCATTGTTCTACCCAACCTAACCCATTTGTCAGTCCTCACTACCCTTCCCCATCACCTCCCTCATTTTATAATTTGTAAAGGTATCGTATATACCATTGGTACCACATTTTTGGGGGGGGATGTGTTAGCAAGCATTTTGCCTGAGTTAAGGCTTTATTCTTGTAAATAAGAATAATTTCCATTCTTCATAAAAATTGATTTCTTGTTTTAATTTATAGTAATATATGTTAACAAAATCAAATATACAGACATGTGTTCACAAATTTTGTGTGTTAATGCATATACAAAAAAAACATATAGTGCGAATATCACACCATTAAATTATCTTGCCATGGTGTGGACCCTTCAGGCGTCAGAAAATAATCCGCAAGAACTTTAAGGACTCTGAGGCCAGAAGGATCCCAGCATCTGGCCAAAACCTGTGCAACTGGACCAGGATTGTTTGCCAATCCTCCCTCAGCATCCACAGATACAGGCGAATCGTGAATACAGGTAAAATTGTGTAAAGAAAACAAAAAGGAGAAAATCGGCACTCCAACAGGTAAAATATGAAAAAACTTGATTGGATCATTTAAAAACAGGGGAAAAAATGTTAGTTGCCAGGAAATTAGCCCATATAGGAGTACAACACTGGGATTAAGTATACAAGTGTAGAATCACAGAGTTGAAACATCGCAAATGCCATTGACTATAGCAACAGAAAGTAGGAGGATATACAGGAAATTTACAAGGAAAAATACCTGCATTTGATCTGGTGCAAAACCTAATATCCTAGCAAAAGATCATAGAGCCACAGATATACCAAGCATTATCAATCATATCAACGGAAAGCAAATGGATGCGTCGTTATTAGTGATGAGTGAGCATGCTCGCTACTGCTCGGTGCTCGCCCGAGTGACTCGCCCAGGGGGGATATGGGGGACTCAGTACCCGGGCCTTTACCTTCTTTGGATGTTACGGCGGTAGGCTCCCGGGCCCGTACCCTGGGGTCACTCTTAAAAGGGGTTGTTGCTTGAAGGGATGATAAACGGTTTTATCCCATGACGCCACCTGCGGTTCCTGGTAATGGGTACCAGCGCTGCTGCAGACCTCCGGGGGTGATGGGATGGCAGCTGAGATGTTTCTGCTCCCCACAGGTGGAGCAGGCCCCCGGGGCAGGGTTGATGGAAGGGATGCAGGTGAGAGGTGACCCAGCCGGGTAAGGGGAGAATAACAGACACGCACGCAGGGGATTCGCTTCAGTACCTACTGGTGTAGACGGCAGGTACGGTGCAGGGTACTTGGTAGGAAGGGTGCACTTCTGGACTCCCCCCAGTGAGCTGGTATAAGGCCTCCTTGTCTGTTTTTTCCTCTCTCTCTCTCTGAAGCTCCTGAGCTGCTTGGAACTAGGCCTAGCTTCTGTACTCTTTCTCACTCTCTCACCTGTCTGCTTAGTGGTAAGAACTTTCCTCTGGCTACCACTATCCCTGGATGCTGGGGCCTTCGTGGTTCCTAGTTCTTTGGATGGTTGCAGCTTCAGGTTGACCAGGGGTCTAGAATCCCCTTGGCATACCAGTTATTCCTACTGGGCGTAGAGGACCCTGTAGGCGCATACCCGGTGTCCGGCTTTTGTTCTGGGGTGAGCCTAAGATGCTCATCTGCCCCCCAACACTTCTCTCTTCTCTCCTTGCCTCTGGCCATGCTCTAGACCCTCAGCCTTCAGCACGTGCTTTAGGCCTTAACTTGCCCTCAGCACAGCAGCTAACATGTGCTGCTTCTTCGCTGCTCTAAAGTGTCAGCACACTCTGCCTACCTAACTCCACCCTCCAGTATATATATCCCTAACAGGGCTCCCTCTGGTGGTATGAGGTGGAAGGGTGGAGGTGTCTGTGTGTACTGAGGGCCTCTTGTGGAGAAGTCCGTCCATGCACACTTTTGGGTCCTGTGGTACCAGTGGGTAGCAGGGTGCCACAAGAGCAACTGACTGCTCGAGATGCTCGGTGCTCGCCAAGTAATTCCGGGGTTGCTCGGCGGGAGCTCGGGTCTCCTCCTTGCATGTTTGGCGCTCTTTACAGAGCCAATGAACATGCAGGGATTGCCTGCCACTCACTGTAATGTCATAGCCATGTTGGTTGCAGCGTTACAGTGATTGGCTGGCCGCACAGTATCATCAGGTCTATATCAGACCTGGCGCCGCAATGTTAGTCACAGTCACTCCGGAATCAGACAGTGTAGAGATAGGTGCTGCTGAGCTAGGGAGAGATTTGCTTGTTTCTAGTTAGTGTAGGTGTACCAAACTATATTAGAGACACATATCCATCTCAACAAACAGTCTTTCTGAGGACTAATCCATCTGCAGAGATATCAGGCAGGCAGTGTATATAGGCAGGCAGGCAGGGTATATAGCAGACTGCAGTGCGCATATCACAAGAGGCTCCATTCCAGTTGTGTCTGCTGCTGCTGTTAGATATTTCTAGAAATAGGCCCAGGTGTCAGGGGCCAGGAATAATTTTATTTTGGATCTTAATCCTCATTATTTGCTTAAAAAGCAATCCAGAGGACACCGTTGTTCTGCGCCATTTGCTTGCTGGCACTGCAGAATACAACCAGGTCCTTTCAATATTACAGCGCTAAAAATTCAGCTATTTAAAACTGTGATTTGTCCATCACACGGATCACATATAATTGCGCTGAAAATACTGCCATTTCTGGCATCCATTAAAAATTTGTTTCAGTGTGTCAGTGAAGCAATTGACACTAGTTTGCTGTCCAAATAGTTAACTACAGGCCAGGTATTTAAAACTGTGATTTGTCTGTCACACGGATCACATATGCGTTTTGAGAAAATAATGTAATTTCTGGCCTCCATTAAAAATTTGTTTTCAGTGTGTCAGTGAAGCAATTGACAGCAGTTTGCTGTTCAAAATAGTTACCTACAGGCCAGGTATCTAAAACTGTGTTTTCTCCGTCACCCGGATCACATATACGTTTTCAGAAAATACTGCCATTTCTGGCCTCCATTAAATTTTTTTTTCAGTGTGCCAGCAAAGTTTTTGACACCGATTTGCTGTTCAAAATAGTTACCTACAGGCCAGGTATTTAAAACTGTGGTTTCTCCGTCACCCGGATTACATATAACTTCGCTCCAAATTCAGACATTTGTAGTGAGCGTGGAAGATATTGTCCTCCATTTAAAATGGGTAAGGCGCGTGGCAAGGGATGGGGAACTGGACGAGATGGTGATGGTGCATGCAGAGGCCAAGGCCGTGGGCAAGCTGAAATTGTGCCACAACAAACACCCACATCTTCTCAGCCGACCTTCCTGTCCCAATTCCTAGGGGACTGCAGCACACCACTATTGAACCAAGAGCAGTGTTAAAAGGTTGTTGGTTGGATAGCGGATAATGCTTCCAGTCACTTTGCCACCACCACCACCCTGTCTTCCACATGGTCAAGTCTCAGTAGCCATGAGTCTGGACTGCATATTCTTCACCCTGATCCTCCTTCCTCCCACCATGCCGAGTCCCCGGAGACAACTGATCCCACACTTGGACACTCTGAAGAGCTGTTCACTTCTCCATTTATAGATTCGGGCCTCTCGCACGGTCCACTGGAAGCGGGGCAAGAGGAGATTTTAATCAGCCACGGTCAGGCGATGGTGGGAAAGTGTCACAAGAGATGGATGACGATGAGACACAATTGCCAGAAAGTCAGGAGGAGGACCAGGGTGCGGAAGTGGAAGACGAGGTGGTGGATGATATAGTAACTGACCCAACCTGGCAGGAGGACATGCAAAGCAAGGACAGCAGCACACCGGGGGAGGGAGGCAGAGCACCCCAAAAGACAGGAAGAAGCAGTGTGGTGGCCGCAGGCAGAAGGCAGGCAACCGTTCCCCGTAACACCAACACGAAGGAAGTTGCTAGTACAACTGTTAGGTCTTCCTGAGTCTGCTTGTTTTTTAAAGACTCTGCCAAAAACCTCAAAAAGGCCATTTGCACCACTTGCTAGGCCAGCATCAGCAGGGGTGGCAAAACTAGCAGCCTGACCACCACCAGCATGATCAAGCACATTGCAGCAAAGAACCCCATGGTCCAGGAACAGTGTCTGCGGGTGGCACCACTGCTTCTTCCGCTGTTGTGCATGCAAGCCAATCCCCTGTCCATGTGAAGATGCCTCCTGCCCTGCACCTGTTGTTGCACACTCTCAAGTAGCAGCATCAGGAAGCATGTCCATGTCCTTTTCCCAGTGCAGCGTTCAGTTGTCCATACCCCAGTCCTTGGAATGCTAGCGCAAATAAGCAGCAAACGCCCCACAGGCCACACTAATTAATTCCCACATTTCATGACTGCTTGCGCTCGAAATGTTGCCTTTTAGGCTCGTGGAGACGGAAGCATTCCGCAACCTGATGGCGGCGGCCATACCTCGGTACTCGGTCCCCAGCCGCCACTATTTCTCCCATTTTTCCCCCATTACACAAGCACGTGTCCCAAAACATTAGCCGTGCCCTCAACAATGCAGTTACCGGGAAAGTCCACCTAACCACGGACACATGGACAAGTGCTTGTGGGCAGGGATGGTACATCTCACTGACGGCACACTGGATTAACATAGTAGAAGCCGGGACTCAGTCAGACCTTGGGACGGAACAGGTCTTCCCGACGCCAAGGATTGCGGGCCCTAGGTCAATCAGGGTTTACCCCACAGTCTACAGCTCGTGCATCTCATCCTCCTCAGTCTCCTCCTCCTCTTCAGCCTCCATCTCCGAAATGACCACATCAGTCACAAGCTGGAAGCACTGCAGCACTGCCTCGGCCAAGGGGGAACAGTCTGTGCTGAAGCTAATATGCTTAGGTGACAAACTGCACAATGCTGAAGAGTTGTGTACAGCTCTGAAAGAGCAGGCAGATCTGTGGCTCAAACCACTTATCGTACAGCCAGGCATGGTCATGTGTGACAATGGCCGGAACCTAGTGACGGCTCTGAGGCGAGTCGAGCTCACACGCGTACCATGCCTGGCCCATGTGCTTAACCTCTTTGTTCAGCGGTTTCTCAAATCCTACCCGGAGTTGCCGTATCTGCTTGTTAAAGTACGCCGCCTGTGTGCCCATTTTAGAAAGTCACCTACAGCTTCCGCCGCCCTTGCCGTGTTTCAGCAGCGTTTGCAGCTTCCGGCTCACAGACTGGTGTGTGATGTCCCCACGAGTTGGAACTCTACACTGCAGATGTTGGGAAGGATTTGTGAGCAGAAGAGGGCAGTTGTTGAGTACCAGCATCAACAAGGCTGTCGGTATTCAGTTCAGACTCCACACATAAGGCCTCAAGAGTGGACATGGATGTTAGACATATGTACCATCCTTCAAAACTTTGAGGACTCCACCAAGATGGTGATCGGCGATGATGCCATAATTAGCATCACCATCCCGCTTCTCTGTCTTCTGAAATGCATTCTGCTTACAATCAAAGAGGATGCATTGCAGGTGGAGCACGATGAGATGGAGCAAGGAACTATACAGGGTGATTACACACAGCCCAGCCTCATCTCATTCCAACGTGGATTGGGTGACAATGAGGAAGAGGTGGAGGAGGAAGAACAGGAGCTAGTTTCATGCGCTATAGACGGTACTACCTGCACACCTGTCATACCGTCTGTTCAGCGTGGATGGCCAGAGAACAGAGAGGAGGAGGAGAGCATGGTCAGTCATCCTCTTGGTGAGGTCACGGAAATATTGCCTGTGAAGTCAGGCAAGCATGGCTGAGTTTATGTTACGCTGCCTTTCCCATGACCCTCGTGGTCTCAAAATTTTGGGTGACAGTCATTACTGGTTGGTGACACTTCTTGACCCACGCTACAAGGAGAACTTTATATCTCTTATTGCTAAGGCGGATAGGTCTACAAAAATGGGGCAGTATCAGAAGACCCTTGTTGCGGAACTATTAAAAAAATTCCCATCTGAAAACGCTGGCGGCAGAGGTCACAGTTCGTTGGACAACCAAGGAGTACAGGCGAGAGAGACACAACTTCAATCCAGCAGAGGCAGGGGAACAATCAGCCCCTCCCATCGCACAGGCCCTGAGGCGCAGGGTACTCTCACAAGGAGTGCAAATTTTGCGAAGATGCTGAGGGAGTACCTTGCCGACCAAACCAATGTCCCCCATGATTCCTGTTTGCCTTATAATTATTGGGTATCCAAGCTGGATACGTGGATTGAACTGGCTCTCTATGCCTTGGAGGTCCTGGCCTACCCTGCCGTCAGAGTTTTATCAGAGCGGGTTTTTAGTGCCGCTGGTGGAATTATAACGGATAAGTGCATCCGCCTGTCAACTGAAAATGCTGATAGGCTGACTCTTATAAAAATGAACAAGGGCTGGATTGGGCCAGACTTCTCAACCCCACCGAATGATAGCAGCGTAACATAAACTCAAATCCAGTGTCTTCTTATTTTTGGCAGGTGTATTCCCGTGCACCTCTATCTTCACACCCACACATGGGTATACGCTTCCTGATTTTGTCTATTTGCTCTTGTCCTCCTCCTTCTCCTCAACCTCATCCTCCACCACCATATCACCAGGGTGACCGTGGTCCGTAAAGTAGGGGTAAATGTTTGTCAGCCCATAAACTTAGTGCATGGGCATTACAAGTATAGGAGACCCACTATTTTCTAATGGGAACATTTTTTATGAGGCCCTCCTCTACATCTCTTCCAAGGGGTATTGGAGTGCCTCCAAATTTTTGGCAACCCTTGCATTCACTGCATAGGAAAACATAATGGGAGACCCACTTCCTAATAATGGGAACATTGTTTTCAGGAGGCCCTCTGACCTCCATGTCTCTTCCAAGGGGCATTGGAGTGCCTCCAAATTTTTGGCAACCCTTGCATTCACTGCATAGGCAAACACAATGGGAGACCTACTTCCTAATAATAGAAACATTGTTTTCAGGATGCCCTCCTCGAAATCTCTTCAAAGGGGTATTGGGGCAGCCCTGCCACTCACTGCATATGCAATACCAGTATAGGAGACCCACTCTTTAGTAATGGGAACAATAAAACATAGCCGGCTGATGGCTCTCTAAGAATAATGAGGGCCGACTGCTGGCCCTTTAAGAATAGTAAAGGCCGCCTGATGGCCCTATAAAAATAGGCTTTGTGACTTTCAGAGTCCCTCCTTCATAAATGAAACATGATATGTCTGATGATATCTCACACACCACATGGCCAGATAAGGTTGTAAAATGATTAAATGATATTTCCTGGTGAATGCATTTGTCACGGTTGAAAGCAATGCAAAAGTGCAAAACCGCATCAAAAACGCTACGTGTGAACATAACCCAAGGTGTGGAGGAGTATTTTTGTTTTTGGTATTTATTTTGCTTTATATACAAGTCATTACCCTGGAAAGGATGTTCCTTAACATATTTCCAAGGAAAATCCATTTTGGTTTCGTTTTTGTATGTGTTATTGTATGTAAAATTAGAGTAACACCTCTGACAACGTTGTTAACAAAAGTGACCTGGGAGTCAGAAATGCTTCCAGGGGTCTTCCCCATGCTGTTCCCATGTCATTAGAGCATTGTTCCCATCGATTTGGGCAATTTTTAGGCCCTCTGCAGACCACCGGGGGGGGGTGCCGCCTGAAAAATGCTTGAGTTTCCCATAGACTTACAGCACCCGAGAATTCCAATGTGCTCAACCCGAGCATCGAGCACCCGAGCATTTTATTGCTAGCCCATCACTAGTCGTTATAAAACAGATGAGAACAAATATGTATAAAATACAGATAAAATTACTGTGGAACGTTGCAATGGCGAATCAAAATAGGCGGAACATACAAATCCATGTTATAACAGATCAATTGCAATGGGATAGGTCTGCATAGAGTATGATGCAAAACCTGATCATGAGGCTATAGATTTAGCAAGCTTTACTATCTGTATCAATGAAAAACAGGTAATTAAATTATAATAGAACTGACAAAAATGAATATCTGATGCAAAACTTGATCATGAAGCTGTAGATGTAGCAAGAATTTCTATCTGTATCAACGAAAAACAAATATGCTCAACGTATATGCTCTTTACGTAGTTCATTTGTTCAAGAGAGTCATACCATCAAACAGAGACTCGCTGATAGAGGCTATGGTGCTTCCCTTATCAAACAGGCTTTCAACACAGTCTCTGCAAAACCTAGATCTCTGCAAGCCAGAAATGTCTCCAGAGTTGATGGTGATTCCATTCTGACATTTACCACAGCATATAGCCCACAATTCAAAGATATTAAAGATATGGTTTAGAATATTTACCTGTCTCCAATCAAGATGATATTCTCCGGCAGGTCATTTCTAAGGGCAGTAGATGTGCTTCAAAGAAAGGTTTCCCACTGGGGTAAGTCAATGGGAAATGCGAGTAATTTTCTGCTGGACCCTACAAAGGGGTCTGGGGGCCTGAAGAAATGGCTGAAATGGATGGGAACGTGATGAAACAGAATGGGAAGAGCCTGGAGAATGTGTCTGCATGCATTTCTGACTCACATATGGTTTCTGGGAATAAGTTTGTCGCAGTATTACCCCACTTTTACAGACACACAAAATAACTACCAAACCTAACTTAAATTGCATTTAACAGGCCAAATTGGTTAAGAAACAGTTTTTCCTGCACAATCACTTGTATATAAGGCTAAATAAACCAGAGAAACCAAAAAAATATCCCTTTTAGCCTTTGTTCACACATACTGTTGTGGCTTTTTTCGCCTTTTACAATTGAGAGGGCCCTGACTTTTTGTACATTTTGTAGGTCCCTCTGTCATACATCATTTTTAGTTCGCTACTTAGTTTTTAGTTTGCTATTCCCCAGCACTTTACAAGCACAGCTAGAACGTACTAGCTTGTATGTTGATCTTTGACCTGAGAGGCCTCAGGTGGCTCTGTAACATGCGTTTTGGAGGGACAGCTGTTACGTAGACATTTGGGCGGTCCCTCCATTATTAACACTCAGCTAGTGGAATACATATTCAATAGCAGTTTACAATGTGCCCATTGTAGCGTTGGGCTTGAGCCTCCTCCTCCTCCTCCACCACGATGTGATACTGCGGCCCTAAATTCAAATGTTCAGAGGCCCTGCAGTAGGAAGGAAAGCTGAGTTTTGTGAGAGCCCTCGTGTGGCCCTGTAACACTGTAGCATACATTTTGAAATACCCTCCTCTAGAGATTTTGGAGGTCCCTCTTGTGTACAATACATTTGAGAGTGCCCTCACTTATTCATATTGTAGGGCCCTCACTCTATTATTTAACTCATTTAAGGGCAGAGACTACAGAGAAAAAGGCCAAGAGACATGGAAAACTAGAAGGTAGCAGTGAGTGTGGCCGACGATCCACAGGTATGTCTGAACTCTGTGAACCAGAAAAATAAAGCTGCACTAGTCAACTGGATGACTATCTCAAATATATCACTTGTACAAGTCAAAGGACAAAGGATATATGGTGCCCCCCCTCCAGGATGGGTTGGAGAAGCTTCTCCAAATGGCTCAGAGATGTTGATTGTCAATATTCCCCAGATTATATAGGAAGAGAAGACTTCTTGATACTGTACTACTTGGTCCAGTGCAGAATGTGCATCGTATTTCCAAAAATTACTCCTGGGGGCTGTGTCATAGGTGCAGGGAGATGCCATGACAAGGGCCTCCCTTGTCAAACATTATCTACGATGGAGTACTGTAGTAGTTCTGGCCCTCAATTCAAGTTTTCAGAGTGCCATCAGACGGTCATCAACAGTCAGTGTAAATTTCTATTAAATATGTATCCCCTATCTCAGTCACAATGTGGCACAAGCCAGGCATGTTTTTTTGCCAAATAGGGTGACTGACAGTACATTTCTATTGAATGTGTATATGTATACCCTATCTCAGTCACTATGTGGCACAACCTGTGACAAGGGCCTCCAATGACAAATATTAAATTGGTAGGACCACTGTACATTCCAGATTTGTCCACTGCACAATATGCATAGGGTTTGTAAAAATGAGCCCTAGGGGCTGAGTCATGGTTGACGCAGGTAGCCACCATCCCAAGGGCCTCCAATCACAAATAGTAGTTAGGCTGGAGTAGGAATACTTTCCTAGTTTGTCCACTGCACAATGTGCATAGGGTTTGTAAAAATTAGCCCTATGGGCTGAGTCATGGTTGACGCAGGAAGCCACCATCCCAAGGGCCTCCAATCACAAATAGTAGTTAGGCTGGAAAAGGAATACTGTCCTAGTTTGTCCACTGCACATTGTGCATAGGGTTTGTAAAAATTAGCCCTATGGGCTGAGTCATGGTTGATGTAGGTAGCCACCATCCCAAGGGCCTCCAATCACAAATAGTAGTTAGGCTGGAATAGGAATACTGTCCTAGTTTGTCCACTGCACAATGTGCATAGGGTTTGTAAAAATTATCCCTATGGGCTGAGTCATGGTTGACGCAGGAAGCCACCATCCCAAGGGCCTCCAATCACAAATAGTAGTTAGGCTGGAATAGGAATACTGTCCTAGTTTGTCCACTGCACATTGTGCATAGGGTTTGTAAAAATTAGCCCTATGGGCTGAGTCATGGTTGATGTAGGTAGCCACCATCCCAAGGGCCTCCAATCACAAATAGTAGTTAGGCTGGAATAGGAATACTGTCCTAGTTTGTCCACTGCACAATGTGCATAGGGTTTGTAAAAATTAGCCCTATGGGCTGAGTCATGGTTGACGCAGGAAGCCACCATCCCAAGGGCCTCCAATCACAAATAGTAGTTAGGCTGGAATAGGAATACTGTCCTAGTTTGTCCACTGCACAATGTGCATAGGGTTTGTAAAAATTAGCCCTATGGGCTGAGTCATGGTTGACGTAGGTAGCCACCATCCCAGGGCCTCCAATCACAAATAGTAGTTAGGCTGGAGTAGGAATACTGTCCTGGTTTGTCCACTGCACAATGTGCATAGGGTTTGTAAAAATTAGCCCAATGGGCTGAGTCATGGTTGACGCAGAAAGCCACCATCCCAATGGCCTCTAATCTCAAATATTAGTTAGGCTGGAGTATGAATACTGTCCTAGTTTGTCCACTGCACAATGTGCATAGGGTTTGCAAAAATTAGCCCTATGGGCTAAGTCATGGTTGACGAAGTAGGGAAACAGGTTTTTATGGGAAAGGGGTGACGTTAACAGCAGTAGCATGAATCTGCATTTTTGGTGAATTTAGGTTGGCTTGCTGTCATCTTGAGGGATTACAAACTGTGGAGATATCCAGTCCTTGTTGAATTTAATCAGAGTAAGTCTGTCTGCATTTTCCGTAGGAGAGGCGTGTGCGCCTAGCAGTGATGATTGCCCCAGCGGAACGGAAAACACGCTCAGACACCACACTAGCAGCCAGGTAGGCCAGCACCTCCAAGGCATATAAGGAGAAGTCGGGCCAAGTGTTCAGCTTAGACACCCAATAATTAAAGGGAACTGAAGCGTCAGAAAGGACGCACGTATGGCCACTTAAGTACCCCTTGACCATGTTCTGCAACTTATCCCTCCTTGGCATTGTTACAGGCACTGATAGCCCTTGCTGTTGTGCTGGTTTATTGAAAATTGCCCAATATGTGCACATTTTCCCCCCACCTACATTGGAGCTGGTGTTCGTGTCTCTCCCCATTATCCCTTGGTGGTGAAAAGAGCAAGTACCTCTGCCACCAGCATTGTCTGAGGGTGATTTTTTCAGCAACTGATCTACAACGACCCTCTTGAACGATTCCTTTGTAAAACTCTTTGGTGATTCCAAAAGGAGAGAAGGAAATTTCTCCTTGTACCGTGGATCGAGAAAGGTGGCCCACCAGTATAGGTTGTTGGATAAAATGTGTATCACGCGAGGGTAACTGTGTCCCCAACAGTAGAAAAAGTACCCATCCTCTCCTCACGCTGACTCGCCTCCTCCTCCTCCTCCACCTCCTCGTCCTCCTCTCCAGCCCATCCAGCCTGGACAGACATGAAGCTTGAGTTGGGTGTCCCTTCTGTAGCATTACGAGTCCCCTCGGTAGCACAGAAAAACAAGTCCTCTCCCTCCTCATCCTCCTCATCTTCCTCCTCATAACCCATTGCTGCCTCAGAATATTGGCTGGGCTGGGTAGTAACACCCATTGGGAAATCTGGCTCCATACCAACATGCTTGCCACTCAAAGCTTCCTCTTTGAGATTATGCAGTGATTGTTTCAAGAGACACAGCAGCGGGGTGGTTACGCTGATAATAGCCTGACCACCGCTCATGAGGTTGGTGTAGTACTCAAAGTTCTCAAGAACCTCACAAATGTCAGCGATCCATACCCACTCGACAGTTGTTATGTGTGGTGGCTGACTCCCAGTCTGACGGGCATGCTGAAGCTGGTATTCAGCTACTGCCCTCTGCTGTTCACTAATCCTCGCCAACATATGATAGGTGGAGTTCCACCATGTGGGCAGGTCTCAAATGAGTCGGCGACTTGGCAAATTCAAGCGCTTTTACAGCGCTGTAAGAGCAGCAAAAGCGGTAGAGGAATGGCAGAAATGGGTGCTATTACGGCGCACCTTCTCAAGTAGGTACGGCAAGTCACGGTAAGTTTTCAGAAATTTCTGAACAACAAGGTTCAGCGCGTGAGCCATGCATTGCATGTGTACCAGCTTACCGACCTTTAAAGCCGCCACCAGGTTACGTCCATTATCGCAGACGACCAGACAGGGTTGGAGGTGCAGCGGGGAGAGCCACTGATCGGTCTGTTTTTTAAAGCTTGACACAGCTCTGCTGCAGTGTGGTGCTTTCTGACCTAAACAGATCAGCTTCAGCAGAGCGTGTTGCAGCTTTGCAGATGCGCTGCTGCACAGGTCCCAGCTTGGTGGTGATGGGGAGGGTAATTGAGCAGAGGATGAGGAGCAGAAGGAGGGGAGAGAGGAAGTGGAATATGAAGAGGCGGAAACCCTGACAGAAGTTGAACCCGCTATTCTTGGCGTGGGTAGGATGTGTGATGTTCCCGTTTGCGCCTTTGTCCCACCCTCCACCAGGTTCACCCATTATGCCATGACAGAAATGTATCGTCCTCTGTCCGCAACTTGTCCAGGTGTCTGTTGTTAGGTGGACCTTCCCTGTTACGGCGTTGGTGAGATCACGGTTCAGATTATTTAACACGTGCTTGTGGGAACACTGTATCATGGGGCAGCCACAGCCAAGAGATCACGGAAAGACTGTGTTCCCACAAGCCTAAATGGCAGCAGCTAGCAATTTGGCAATCTGCGAGTTTAGTATTTGTGCCTGTGGGTGCGTGGCAGGGTATTTACTCTTTCTTTCCAAGCTCTCAGGCACAGACAATTAGACTCTTTGCTGGGACAAGGAAGTGGATATGGTTGATGTTTGTTGTGTGAGCAACCGCAGCTTGTGGGCAGAAGGTATGAGCGCCTGAACAGCAGATTCTGAAGGGCACAGCCCAGGCGACATGGCATTGGTTTGACCTGCAGATGCAGATTTAACTGGCAGGTGCTCCGGGTAGGCAGGCTGGCAGGCACGACTGATAGACAGACTGGCGGGCAAGACTGTTAGACAGACTGGCGAGCAGGACTGTTAGACAGACTGGCGGGCAAGGAACCTGAGGGTTGAGGAGAGTGTTAGCACACAAACAACAACCTTGCACAGACACCTCCATTTTGGAGGAGGTGCTTAATATAGGAGCAGTCCTCCGGCCATTGGCCGGGAACTCTTTAGGACGGTGTGCGCGGCCCCTTTAAGAGGGAGCGCGAGCGCCCTAAGCACAGTGCCCGGGAAGCTGCACGCAGTGCGCGCCTCAGCAGCAGGAGAACAGGAAGACACCGGACCGGGACCGCGGCAGTGAGGGGAACTGTGTCTCTGCCCGGCAGGAGGCAGAGATGCCGATGCTACACTCTGACTTTGTTGTGTGCCTTCAACTCTGAAAAGAGCTATATTTTGGTGGTATTATGGAGCTAGTGAGCGGCTCCTTTAAACACTGAACTAGTATACACTGCAGGTAGCCCTTAAAAGGGCTTTTGTTTTATAAAGATGCCTAAACACTCTACCTAGCAGCTCAGCGATCTCTCCCTATGCTTATAGAATGCAGGCTCCAGACATAATGTGCACAAAATGGCGGTGGCAGGGATTAAATAGACCCTATGATGCTGGGCGGCCAGCCAATCACAGTAATGCCACAACCAAGATGTCTGCGGCATTACTGTGATTGTTTAAGAAGCCCAGCATGTTTAGTGGCTGCAAAGATGGCGCCAAAACTGCAGGGCCGGACATCCAAATATAGCGAGGCGAGTACACAAATACTCGCAGAATAACGAGTAACACAAATGCCGTAATATCCGTGAGAATAGCGAATAGTAACGAATACACTCGCTCATCACTAGTTGTGACACAAAATTTATAGTGTACTGCATTTATTGTAAATGTTGCAACATCCGTTATGTTGTATGCACCACCTGAAAATTAAAGAAAAGAATAGCGGAGCATATTTCAAATATCAATAATTCTAATAGCACATACTCTGGGGCATCAAAACATTTTGTGTCCATACATTAAAATGATCTCACACATTTTTCTTTCTTTGGTCTTGAAAAAGTTAATTATCCGATACGGGGTGGAAACAGACAGAAACATCTTAATATGCGTGAAGCCTACTGGATCTCGTTTAAATACCAAATACCCTATGGCTAGAAGTATGAATTTCTGCAATGACCTGTTTTACATCTATTGATGAAAGTCTTACTGGTTTATTTCTAGTAGACCATCTATATGGTGATATTCCATGTTTTTTTAATTTAGTTTCTGTTTTTCCAGTTATTAGTTGTTGGCGTACTTATTTGCCTTTCTGCATACTAAGCTATCATTGCTGATTCATCTTCACAAAATGCACATAAACGATAAAAATATTTTAAAGATTTTTCAGAAATGACTGTTTGATTATTTCCATTGCATTGTTCTGCAGCTTATTTACTTTTTTTTCCATCATATATTTGTGTTTTTTTCAGTTTTATTGCAATATAATTCAATTATTTGCTTTACGTTGATACAGATAGAAATTCTTGCTGCATCTACAGCTTCACGATCAAGGTGTGCATCAGATATTCATTTTTATCAGTTTTATTATAATTTAATTATCTGTTTTTCATCGACACAGATAGTAAAGCTTGCTACATATATAGCCTCACGATCAGGTTTTGCATTATACTCTGTGCAGACATATCCCATTCCAATTGATCTGTTATAACATGGATTTGTATGTTCTACCTATTTTTATTCGCCATTGCAACGTTCCTCAGTAATTTTATGTAATTTTATCTGTATTTTGTACTTGTTCTCGTCTGTTTTATAACAATGCATCTGTTTGCTTTCTGTTGATATGATTGATAATGCTTGGTAAATCTGTGGCTCTATGATCTTTTGCTAGGATATTAGGTTTTGCACCAGATCAAATGCAAGTGTTTTTCCTTGTAAATTTCCCGTATATCCTCCTACTTTCTGTTGCCGTAGTCGATGGCATTTGTGATGTTTCAACTCTGTGATTTTACACTTGTATACTTAATCCCGGTGTTGTGTTCCTATATGGGATAATCCCCTGTCAACTAACATCAGCGTTTTGCATACAAATTTCATGCAATAAACAGCTTACACACAGAGTGGGATACAAATATGCATTCTATTCTATTTATTGTTCCCCATAATGCAGTTTTGCATTTCTGGTTTGTTGGTTGATGCTTGTGACGCGCCCCCTGGGACATATTCCTTTTTGAGGGGAATACCCGGCACCGGATCAGATGGGGGGTTGTAGTCTCCGAGCGGCTGTGACCCGGCCCGTGCCCAGGGCGTCAAGCTCAGTGTTATGTGGCAGTCCTACAGATGTTATTAAGAGTTCTTTTGTGTCGACTACGCCACCCGTTGTGATGCGGTCACTGTGGCCGCCGCTGCAGCAGGGTCCGCTGAGGCTGATGGTGGGTGCGCAGCTTGGTGAGATAACCCCCAACGGGAGGGGTATAGCCTCAGGGGGGACAGGTGCAGAGGATGGGGGTTGTGGTGGTGCAGTGCAGACGGCAATGAAGACAGAGTCGGGTTGTGCAGTTAAGGGTGTTTACTTACTGCAGATGTTGTACTGGTCACTCCAGCTTCGAGTGACCACCCGAGCCGTGCTGCGTCCACCAGGTCCTGGATCCAGCCAACCCCCAAACAAGTCCGGAGCGTGGCCCTGAGCTCTCCTTCTGTCCCGTTCTCTGGCCGTCCCCACCAGTGATCCACCTAGGTCCAGCTCCCTCGGGCCTTCTGTTGGGACACCCTTGGCCTTAGGTTCCCTGACCCTTCATGTGGTGTGCCTTCGGGGTGGATGTGATGGGCGACCGTGACAAACGCTGCCCACGGTCTCCGGTGTCTGGCTGGGGTGTGTTTTGCCCCCCCACCAGCTTGGGTTCCGGTACCCTGTGCCGACTCTTCACCCGGGGATTTAAGTTGGGATCTTGGAGTCCTTTTCTGCTGTTTCCCCCTCTGGGTCTCTCTCTCTCTTCTCCTCTCTCACTCTGGGTCTTTCTTCTCTGCTTGCTGACTTGTTCTCTGCATCTGACCCTGATCTTAGTTGGTGCCCACCTTATATACACCCTCTATGTGTGAGCTCAGGTGACCAGCACCCAATGAGCTCCTATCTTTACCCAGGCTGCTCCCCCTATCTGCCCCTACACTACTTGGGATGTACCACCCCCCTCCCACTCCAGCCAGGAACAGACTCGGTCGTACCTGCACATTTCTAAGTGGGAGTACCGTCGGCCTGTTCCTCGGAAATGGGATGTATGTAGTGCATGCAGCCTACCGAGCTCAGTTCCACACTCCATCCTTACCCGGGAGTGGAATATCACACCTCTGGGTTGAGGTGCAATACCCCTGTAGCAGCCGAATCCTCAGGGTGCTACACTTGCAATGTTCACCTTGTCTGCATTTGATCTAACTGTTTTCAATGTTAACTGTGGCTGTGATTTTACTTGCACCCCTTTTGCATGTTTAATTGATTTCTCATTCTATGTCATGTGACTCCATTGTGCTTGTATATATGACTTCATTTTCCTTTTCTCATCTGCTATGACTAAGGCGCAACCCTAGCGCCAGAACTGCGTGAGAATTTTAAGTTTTTTCCCTGTTTTTAAATGATCCAATAAAGTTTTTTCATATTTTACCCGTTGGAGTGCCGATTTTCTCCTTTTTGTTTTCTTCATATGGCTGTGCTCACCAGCGGGATCGGCACCCTTCAGTGAATTATCTTCACCCTGTTTGGATTCAGCATTGCAGCTCCCTAACCCTCCCTCCTGTTTCTTCATATGTAAATTTGTATAGAATTACACAGGCCTTAATGACACCACTGAAATTTTGTTTTGCTTAACTGGAGGGAACTAAGCAACACCCTCCATTTAGTTGCCAAAATGCCAAAGGCGCATTCGACAAGACATCGTGTCCTAGTAATTAAAAATACGACGTCGCCAATCAAGACACTGGCGAGGAAAAGGCCTCATCAAATAGTGGGTGAGCTGAAAGGCATCATCAGTGATGATGACATGTGGTACCAGTTTGCTAGTTGACCCAGGGAGGTTCCTTGGGGGTTGCACACTCATTTAATTGTTCATAGTCCGTCGACCATTAAGGAAGAGTTGAAGATTCGAGAATCTTCAGTTCTTTCACAGGCCCCAATATTTATATTTACAAACCGGTAGTTGCTGTCAACCAACACCAACAGCACTACCAAAAAAAATAGTTTGTAATTGTAGTATTGGGACCCAGAGTTTGGCAGCTTCACACACGGATGTGTTTGCCTTCCAAAGCGCCCAGGCAATTCTGAAACTAGCATGTGCTAAATAGAGATAAGCGGTGTTCGACTAGAACTGTTCGCCAATCTCAAATTCGAGCTGTTTTGGGCGGTGTTCGAGTTGTTCGACGAACCCGAACGATTTGCAAAAAATTCGGCTGTTCGAGGTTATGTTCGATAACTGTTCGTGCACCAAAAGCGTGTCCTGCATGTCTGGCGCTATTTAGAGCACCAATCATGCAGGGATTGTCTGCCACTCACTGTAATGCCACAGCCATGGTGGTTGTGGCATTACAGTGATTGCCCAAATCGATGGGAACAGAGCTCACAGTGAAACATGAAAAGCCGGCAATTCAGCAGCGGCATACACCTGTACCCGACAAATTAGAACCGAAAGAATAGAGCTTCACACATAGATTAGATAGATATAAACATGTCAGCCACATATATACGAAGTACAGTGAAAGTGCTGCTTACTGTACTTGTCATTTAGCGTAAAGGATTTATCAAAAAAAATAATAGTGTTTTCATGCACCGTCTCTTTAAAAAAGCCGGCCGGCAATTCAGCATCGGTACCCGACAATTTATAACAGACAGAATAGAGCTTCACACATAGATTAGATAGATAGAAACATGTCAGCCACATATATACGAAGTACAGTGACAGTGTTGCTTACTGTACTTGTCATTTAGCATAAAGGATTTATCAAAAAAAATAATAGTGTTTTCATGCACCGTCTCTTTAAAAAAGCCGGCCGGCAATTCAGCAGCGGTACCCGACAATTTATAACAGACAGAATAGAGCTTCACACATAGATTAGATAGATAGAAACATGTCAGTCACATATATATGAAGTACAGTGATAGTGTTGCTTACTGTACTTGTCATTTAGCGTAAAGGATTTATCAAAAAAAATAATAGTGTTTTCATGCACCGTCTCTTTAAAAAAGCCGGCCGGCAATTCAGCAGCGGTACCCGACAATTTATAACAGACAGAATAGAGCTTCACACATAGATTAGATAGATAGAAACATGTCAGTCACATATATATGAAGTACAGTGATAGTGTTGGTTACTGTACTTGTCATTTAGTATTAAAATAAAGGATTTATTATTAAAAAAATTGGCGTGGGGTTCCCCTTAATTTTAGGCTCTAGCGGAGGTTAAGCAGACGGCTGGGGCAGATGTTTGAAGCCTGGGAAGGGGGTAATACCCATGGAGCTTCCCAGGCTACTAATATCAGCCCCCAGCTGAATACATAGCCTTTACTAGCTATTAAAATGGGGGACCCCCCAAAAAAAATGATGTGGGGTCCCCCCTAATTTAATAGCTAGCAAAGGCTAGGCAGACAGCTGGGGGCTGATATTAATAGCCCAGGAAGGGAGCCATGAATATTGGCCCCCTCCCAGGCTAGAAACACCAGCCGTCAGCCGCCCCAGAAATGGCGCATTCATAGGATGCGCCAATTCTGGCACTTAGCCTCGCTCTTCCACGCTGCCCTGGTGCGGTGGCAGGGGGTAATAGGGTTGGGGTTGATGTCAGCTTATAATGCCAGCTGACATCAAGCCCAGGTTAGTAATGGAGAGGCGTCTATAAGACACCCCCATTACTAACCCCATAGTCAAAGTTAAAAAAAACACAAACACCCAGAATAAAGTCCTTTAATTGAAATAAAGACACAATCCTTTATTGTTCTAAATTAAACCATACTTACCGTCACGCCCATTCCAGCTGAAGCCAACGATCTCCTGCAATAAAAGAAAAATAATAAAGCAACCTCATCCTTACCTTTCCATGGTTCCCACGACAGCTTCAGCTCTGCTACATCGAGATGACAGGCTGGACCGCAGCAGAACGCTGCCATCCAGCCTCTCATCCCGCAGACACTGAGAAGCGCAGGCTTGCTTGCGCTGCTCAGCGTCTCTCTGTGACGACATCCAGATGAGCCGAGTTCATGTCCAATGGTTTCATGAAATAATTAAAAAAAATTGAAGTGGGGCTTCGCACTATATTTGTGTCCAGCCAGGTACAGCAGGCAGGAACGGGCTGCCCCCAACCACCAGCTGCCTATTTGTACCTGGCCGGACACAACAATATAGGGAAGGCCTTTTTTTCTTAATTATTTCATGAATTTCATGAAATAATTAAAAAAAAAGTACGTGGGGCTTCGCCCTATTTTTGTGTCCAGCCAGGTACAACTAGGCAGCTGGGGGCTGGAATCTGCAGCGCAGGGAGGCCCAAGCTTTCTGGGCCCCCCCCCCCCGCTACAAATTGCAGTCCGCAGCCACCCCGGAAAATGGCGCGTTCATAGAAGCGCCATCTTCTGGCGCTGTACCCAACTCATCCAGGGCCCTGGTGCGGTGGCTCACTGGGTAATAAAGGGGTTAGGGCCAGCTTGGTATTATCAGCTGGCCCCAAGCCCAAAATTCATGGGGTCACGCCAGTATTAGACATGACCGCCATGAATTTCTAGTAAAGTATTTAAAAAAATCACAACACCCAGAATAAAGTCCTTTAATTGAAATAAAGACACAATTCTTTATTGTTCTAAATTAAACCATACTTACCATCACACCCATTCCAGCTGAAGCCAACGATCTCCTGCAATAAAAGAAAAATAATAAACCAACCTCATCCTTACCTTTCCATGGTTCCCAAGACAGCTTCAGCTCTGCTACATCGAGATGACTGGCTGGACCGCAGCAGAACGCTGCCATCCAGTCTGTCATCCCGCAGACACTGAGAAGCGCAGGCATGCTTGCGCTCCTCACTGTCTCGCTGTGACGGCATCCAGATGAGCCGAGGTCATGTCCAATGAACTCGGCTCACCTCATGCACGTCACTGACAGCGTGGGAAAATTCTCACGCTGAAGTGCTGAGTGCAGGAGAATTCTCCCACGCTGTCAGTGATGTGCATGAGGTGAGCTCATGTCCAATGAACTCAGCTCACCTCCTGCACGTCACTGACAGCGTGGGAAAATTCTCCTGCAATCAGCGCTTCAGCGTGAGAATTTTCCCACGCTGTCAGTGACGTGCATGAGGTGAGCCGAGTTCATTGGACATGAACTCGGCTCATCTGGATGTCGTCACAGAGAGACACTGAGCAGCGCAAGCAAGCCTGCGCTTCTCAGTGTCTGCGGGATGACAGGCTGGATGGCAGCGTTCTGCTGCGGTCCAGCCTGTCATCTCGATGTAGCAGAGCTGAAGCTGTCGTGGGAACCATGGAAAGGTAAGGATGAGGTTGCTTTATTATTTTTCTTTTATTGCAGGAGATCGTTGGCTTCAGCTGGAATGGGCGTGATGGTAAGTATGGTTTAATTTAGAACAATAAAGGATTGTGTCTTTATTTCAATTAAAGGACTTTATTCTGGGTGTTTGTGTTTTTTTTAACTTTGACTATGGGGTTAGTAATGGGGGTGTCTTATAGACGCCTCTCCATTACTAACCTGGGCTTGATGTCAGCTGGCATTATAAGCTGACATCAACCCCAACCCTATTACCCCCTGCCACCGCACCAGGGCAGCGTGGAAGAGCGAGGCTAAGTGCCAGAATTGGCGCATCCTATGAATGCGCCATTTCTGGGGCGGCTGACGGCTGGTGTTTCTAGCCTGGGAGGGGGCCAATATTCATGGCTCCCTTCCTGGGCTATTAATATCAGCCCCCAGCTGTCTGCCTAGCCTTTGCTAGCTATTAAATTAGGGGGGACCCCACGTCATTTTTTTTGGGGGGTCCCCCATTTTAATAGCTAGTAAAGGCTATGTATTCAGCTGGGGGCTGATATTAGTAGCCTGGGAAGCTCCGTGGGTATTACCCCCTTCCCAGGCTTCAAACATCTGCCCCAGCCATCTGCTTAACCTCCGCTAGAGCCTAAAATTAAGGGGAACCCCACGCCAATTTTTTTAATAATAAATCCTTTATTTTAATACTAAATGACAAGTACAGTAACCAACACTATCACTGTACTTCATATATATGTGACTGACATGTTTCTATCTATCTAAGCTATGTGTGATGCTCTATCTTTCTGTTCTAAATTGTCGGGTACCGCTTCTGAATTGCCGGCCGGCTTTTTTAAAGAGACAGTGCATGAAAACACTATTATTTTTTTAAATAAATCCTTTACACTAAATGACAAGTACAGTAAGCAACACTATCACTGTACTTATTATATATGTGACTGACATGTTTCTATCTATCTAATCTATGTGTGAAGCTCTATTCTTTCTGTTCTAAATTGTCGGGTACAGATGCTGAATTGCCGGCCGGCTTTTTTAAAGCGACGGTGCATGAAAACACTAATATTTTTTTTAATAAATCCTTTACACTAAATGAAAAGTGCAGTAACCAACACTGTCACTGTGCTTCTTATATGTGTGACTGACATGTTTCTATCTATCTAATCTATGTGTGATGCTCTATTCCTTCTTGTCTAAATTGTCGGGTACCGGTGTATGCCGCTGCTGAATTTGCCGGCCGGCTTCTTTAAAGAAAGCGTCTTCTGAGCAGTTTGTCAGCTTTTGGACACCTTTGCAGGTGTTTTCTATGTGTTTCTATGTGTTTTTGTTTGCCTGCCATTGGTTTTAACGGTGTTCGACGGTGTTCTAAGGTGTTCGACGAACAGTTCGACGAACAGTTCCTCGAACATCCCGGTGTTCGACGAACCGAACCGAACCCGAACACTACGGGGGTGGCTCAACACTAGTGCTAAACATCGCCATTGCAATGCACTCCCAGTCTTCAGGGGTTCGGTCCGGCATTACTTTGTGCTAAAGATTATCCCATATTTCATTACATGTATTTTAAAATATGTACATTAAAAATAGGTGTATCCAAAATAAAAAAAAATTATGTGGGGTGCCCCTATTTTTAATAACCAGCAAAGGCAAAGCTGGGGTCTGATATTAATAGGCTGGGAAGGGCCATGGATATTGACCCCTTCTCAGTATAATAAGACCAGCTCACAGTTGTCTGCTTTCCCTTGGTTGGTTATTAAAAATAGGGGGGACCCCACATTGTTTTTATCATTTTTTTTTATTAACAAGTACAGTAAAATACACATGCAAGGCACTGCTCCAGTCCTCCACTTGGATCTCCACCTCCTGGTTCCAGATTGTTTTTTTATTTTATTCTATGTTTTTTAAATAGTTCTCCTATCCACATTTGCTTGCAGGGCAATTCACCTGCTCCTAAACTAATTTTGTTTCCCTTTGCAGTCCCCTAGCCCTTAAGGCCCTGTCACACATAACGAGATCGCTAGCGAGATCGCTAGCGAGATCATTATTGCGTCACGGTTTTGGGATCGCTAGGGAGATGTCAAACATGCAGAACTTTCCAACGATCTCGGCCGCCCCAGCGATCTAACCAACGATCTCGGCAGTCGTTGGGACGCTTTCACACAGCAGCTATTTCAACGATCCACACCTTGATAGAGACTGTACTGTGTCAGAAAGGCATACATAAAATTACTTTTCCGCGCCCCCGTCATCTTCAACCGGAGGACGCTACTACGTTCTGATTGAGTGGCCTTGGTTTAACACTGCGTCACCGGTCAGATGGGATCTCTGCTGCGTGTCCATTAAAAATGGAAACTCATTTGAGACCCCAAACAATACCTACCTCGCTAAAGATGCCTGATTTCTTCAAAGTAGAGTCACAGCCGGAGAACGCTGGTGGGATCCAAAAAAACAAGGACGCAGTAGCGACCACCAATCGGGGACGAGGAGCGCAGAAAAGTCCAATTTATGCACGCCTACATGTCTCAGTTCTGAATCGCTAACGAGGTCGTTGATAAGGTGTCAAATACAGCGATGCACACTGCCCAGCGGGAGAACAACGACCCAGGAATGGTCCAGGAAGCTTTGTAACGATCAGCGATCTCATAGCAGGGGCCTGATCGTTGCTACCTGTCAGACGTAACGAGATCGCTGGCGTGATTGCTATTGCGTCACCAAAACCGTGACTCATTAGCGATCGAGCTAGCGATCTCGTTATGTGTGATGGGGCCTTTAGTATGACCATTTTACACCCATTTTAGAGCCACAAAGTTCAGGCCCCTTTGAATTATATGCAGCTCAAGACTGGGGTCAAGTACCCGAACCAACCTTTGGACTCAAGTTCGGATGAACCCACCAAACTCGAACATCCACGGGTCTGTTCATCCCTAATAGTTAACTCTATTTAGGCCTTCAGTTACAAAATTGGAAAAGGAGAAAAAAAAACTTACTTCATCTATAATTTTGGCGAAGCTCCTCCAGTAGGCAGTCAATGGTGTTTTTAGTGATTCTGCAGAAAGCAAAAAGTTTGTCGAGGTGCATACATAGCTACCCATACATACAGGAAAAATGTCCTCTTGTAGCACGTTTACAGAGGAGTGGATGCACCCAGTATCTATGACACTTACTCAGAGCATGAACGGGAGGATAGCCAGTCCCAAATTCCCTGGATAACACTCAGTTATACAGGAGCTGTTCAGTAGTATTGAGTGCCAAGTTTAGCGTGAACTGGCCATAGCTGCAGGATGGATGTCCAAAAAATGTAGAGACTAATATATGAGAGGGGTACACCCAAACAAATATAATAATAATAATAATAATAATAGTTTATTTTTATAGCGCCAACATATTCCGCAGCACTTTACAAATTTTAGGGGGGACTTATACAGACAATACAGAATAAGCATATCTCATATCGAACGGAGTGAGGGCCCTGCTCGCGAGCTTACAGTCTATGAGGAAGTGGGGGAGACACAAAAGGTAAAAAGTACATATATTGTATAATGCAGCCTTGATATACTGAATAGGATAAATAATAATACATGGACTGGTCGCCAGCCAGTATGTGTGCAGTCCTGACAGAGGCTTTTATGTGCATGGTTGGTTTGAACCCGAAGTTGAAGAAGATTTTAATATGGGGGAAAGCTGGGATGGACAGAGTGTGTTTAGGTGATACGCCAGTCTAAAGAAATGTGTTTTTAGGGTTCGCTTGAAACTGTGGGTATTGGGAATTAATCGAACTGTCCTGGGTAGTGCATTCCAGAGAATTGGCGCAGCACGCGAGAAATCTTGGAGACGGGAGTGGGAAGTTCGGATTATGGAGGATTTTAGTTTCAAGTCATTTGCAGAACGGAGGGCACGTGTAGGGTGGTAGACTGAGACAAGGGAGGAGATGTAGGGGGGTACTGAAGCATGGAGCGCTTTGTGGGTAAGCGTGATAAGTTTAAAACGAACTCTATATTGGATGGGCAACCAATGCAATGACTGGCACAGGGAAGAGGCATCTGAGTAGCGGTTGGCGAGGAATATGATCCTGGCTGCTGCGTTCAGGACGGATTGGAGAGGGGAGAGTTTAGTAAGAGGGAGACCGATTAGTAGAGCGTTGCAATAGTCAAGACGAGAATGAATAAGAGCGACAGTAAGAGTTTTTGCCGAGTCAAAGGTGAGAAAAGTCCTGATTCTTGAGATGTTTTTGAGGTGTAGATGACATGAACGAGCGAGTGATTTGATGTGAGGAGTGAAAGAAAGATCTGAATCAAAAATGACCCCAAGACAGCGGGCTTGTAGCTGGGGAGTAATGGTTGAGCCACAAACGGAGATGGCCATATCGGGCACAGGTAGATTAATGGAGGGAGGAAAGACGAGTAGTTCAGTTTTTGACAGATTCAGTTTTAGGTAGAGGGAGGACATAATGTTAGACACAGCAGAAAGACAATCACTGGTCTTTTGTAGTAATGCAGGGGTGATGTCCGGAGCAGAGGTGTATAATTGGGTGTCATCAGCATAGAGATGGTACTGAAAACCGAATCTACTGATTGTTTGTCCAATAGGAGCGGTGTATAAGGAGAAAAGAAGGGGGCCTAGGACTGATCCTTGAGGAACCCCGACAGTAAGAGGAAGTAGGGAGGAGGAGGAGCCGGCAAAAGACACAGAGAAGGAGCGGTCAGAGAGATAAGAGGAGAACCAGGAGAGAACCGTGTCCTTGAGGCCAATAGTGCGGAGCATAGTGAGGAGGAGCTGGTGATCCACAGTGTCAAATGCTGCAGAGAGATCCAGGAGAATCAGCAGGGAGTAGTGACCATTAGATTTAGCTGTTAGTAGATCATTAGAGACTTTAGTGAGGGCAGTTTCAGTAGAATGTAAAGAGCGGAAACCAGATTGTAAAGGGTCAAGAAGAGAGTTGTCTGAGAGATAGCGGATTAGACGGGAGTGGACCAGGCGTTCCAGGAGTTTAGAGATAAAGGGAAGATTGGAAACAGGTCTGTAGTTGGCCGTGCAGTTCTGGTCGAGGGATGTTTTTTTAAGTAATGGTTGTATGCTGGCGTGTTTAAAAGAAGATGGAAAGATACCAGATGAGAGGGAAAGGTTGAAAATTTTAGTTAGGTGAGAGGTGACAGCTGGAGCAAGGGACTGAAGGAGATGTGAGGGAATAGGGTCGCTGGTGCAGGTGGTAGGGCGAGAAGATGCAAGGAGCCTGATCACTTCATCTTCCGTGACTGGTTCGAAGTCAGAAAATGAGCAAGATACAATGTGGCGGGGGGGAGCATGCATAACATTTGGGGATTGGGAGAAAATTTCCTGTCGGATATGGTCAATTTTTTCTTTGAAATAGTTAGCCAGATCGTCAGCGCTGAGGTCGGTGGTCGGGGCCTGTGCTGTTTGATTGAGGAGAGAATGAAACGTATGGATGTACTCAGCATTTGACATTTTTGTAAGGGGTTTATATACAGTAGTGTGACAAAGTCACTGGTAAAGTACTGGAGGGGAGATATGTAGCACTGAGATTGTTAGCTCCAGTAAAATAAACATAGGAAAATTCTCCAGGACATGAAGTGCTGAGAGGGGTTAATCAGCCATGTTTAGTGCTGGGGTGATTAACCCCTTAAGTACCGAGCTACTTTGTAGGTTAATGACCGGGTCTCATCTTTTAAATCTGACCACTGTCAGTTTATGAAGTAATAACTCTGGAACGCTTGAACGGATCCCACTGATTCGGAGACTGTTTTTCGTGACATATTGAACTTCATGGTAATGGTAAAATTTCTTCGATGTGACTTGCGTTTTTATATGAAAAAATCGGAAATTTGGCAAAAATGTACAAAATGTCACACTTTTCAAACTTTGAATTTTTATGTCCTTAAATCAGAGAGTTATGTCACACAAAATAATTAATAAATAACATATCCAACATGTCTGCTTTACATCAGCACAATTTTTGAAACATAACACAGATCTGCAAAAAATAAAGTTTCAAGAGCTGTTTTAGTCATTCCACGTAATCTTTGTTTCTTGTTGCGCTGAATCCGAAAAATACCTCCTTTTTATCAAAGGACAGCACGTTTCCTGACAATTTAGGTAACTATGTTAAATAAGACAATACAGTGAAATAAATGAAAATAGACAAATAGACTTATAAAATTTATTTTTTATTACAAATTTTTCATGAAAATCATTTTTGAACTGAAAAGAGTTCACTAACACTCACTAAAATAGATTTTTTTCCCTGTGAAGCTCCTCTTGGTACATTTAAGCTTGTGAGTAACATCTGGAATGTCTCTCTGAAGCATCCAACAGTAATTTGCCATCATTGTAATGCTCCACTTTCCCTGGTATCTTCTTTCCATCACTTTGATTTCCTGGTGGAATCGTTCACCTTGCTCTTCACTCACAGCTCCCAAATTTTCAGGAAAGTAGTCAAGGTTACTAATGCACTTTCAAACTCATCAGGCAACCTAAAGCTTGAAATGCTTTCAGCATTCATCCGATGATCTTTTTGTAGTGAGGATCTTTTTTATTGCCTAAAAATTTTTCTATGACCTCTTTAAATGCAATAAACCCTTCTTTTTGAGGATCTGTCATGGTATTGACAAACTCATTATCAGCTATAAGCCTTCTAATGTCTGCTCTGACAAACACACCTTCCTTCAATTTTGCCTCCGAGAGGCTTAGAAACTTGGTGGCCAAGTATTTGAAGCATTCCCCATTTCTTGGAATTGATTTTACGAATTGCTTCATCAAGATCAATTTTATGTGGGTAGGTGGTATTAGAACTTTATAGGGAGGTACCAAAGTTTCTCAGAGGATATTTTCTTCACCAACTGTGAGCACCCTCGGCTGCCCACTCTCCTTGGTCCAGTGATTTTGTCAGTCTCGACTGTCCCACAGACACAGAAAACAAGGGTATTTGGTATACCCAGCCTGTTGCCCGAGCAGCATGCACAAGACCTTCAAATCCCCACGCACTTGCCAACTGTGTTCTTCATATTTAAGTTTACAAAGAACCAATTCCAAGTTCTCGTAGGTTTCCTTCAAGTGTATGGAATAACCTACAGGGATGGTAGAGTAAAAACCGCCATTGTGGAGTAAAACAATTTTGAGACTTCTTTTTGAAGAATCTATGGATAAAACACCATTGCGCTGAATCATATTGGATTTTGAATTGACCCATGAAACCTTCGACATTAATGCAATAAACCAACTTGTCTTCCTGGGCAAAGTAAGGAACGAACTCCTTTTCACAATGTCTGAACCATGAAAAAGACACTCCTGGTAACAATAAATTCCTGCCTTTGAGCCTTCATCCAAGTAACTCAGCAGCATATTTGTGAAGATTCAAGTCTCTTAATAAATCCTTTATCTCCTCCTGGGAAAAAAAATTTGATCTTGTATCATCTTCAAAGTCAGAACTTGATTCGCCATCTAGTTCAGGTATGATTCCACCTTCATCGGAGCTAGGTATCTCTTCCAAGGTAGAAGGGGCCTTGGGTACTGGTATATTTGTGCCATGGGGGATGGGACAAATTGCTGAGTGAAGATTGGGGTATGAAATGGAATGCTTACATTTGGAATTATACCCTTTCACATTGCATGAACAAAAGTAACAGTCATCACTGTGGTTCTTTTGCTCTAGTCATACCATAGGAATCCCATAATGGAAAGCTTTTTTCTTACCCTTGAACCAATTTTGGAGGTCCTCAACACACCGCTTGCACACTTTATAAGGCGCCCAAACTTTATCTTGATTTCTAAGTTTTAGTCCGAAGTATGCGAAGTATACTTTTTTCATAAAGTCTGTAATATTCAGCAGTTGATTCAACACTGTATATTCACCACAAATGAAACAGAAACTGTCAGGCAAATTAATACACTTCCGCAAAGCCATAACGCCAATTTGGGGAAAAACAGTTAATGAATGAAATTCCAATGCAAGTTTTTTAAAAGCATAAGGACCTTTCATTAAGTCACTAACCACCTGATTGCCACCAGCCAATCATGCAGTTCCTATTGTTTTAAATGGGGAAAGAAAATAAGCTGCCTGCTGATGATTCACACCAGTTTGCAGAAGAAACTATAGGTTTGTGGCAAGTCCTGACATTTAGGATTTTTTTCAATATTTTTTTCGTTATCAAAACACCAAAATACATGGAAATTATATGAAAATAATCAAACAGCTTTTTAGTCCCTGATCTGTGTAATTTTCTTTTGTTAGGATGTTAGAATGGTTAAGGCTGTGTGCCCACTATGCGTTTTTCAAGCGTTTTTGATGCGGAATTTCCGCTGTGTAAACGCTTGAAAAACGCTTGGTAATACGTGCCCCATGATCCCCAATGAAAATCCGCATGTTCTGTGCACATGCAGCGGAATTTTACGCAGTGGATTTTCCTTGTGGAAAAATCCGCAGCATGTCCATTACTTGTGCATTTCCGCATGCGGATTTGAGGTCACAATGCATTTGAAAAACGCAAGTCAAATTCGCATGTAAAAACAAAGCAAAAACGCTTAAAAACCGTGTGTGAAATCTGCATGCGTTTTTACTGCCCAGAACATGCAGAAGCGCTGCGGAAATTTTCTGCTTCAATTCTGCATCGTGGGCACATAGCCTAATGGTTATTCATTGATTTCTCATTTTTCCAACAAAATTTACAAAACCGTTTTTTTAGAGACCACATCAAATTTGAAGTGACTTTGAGGGGTCTATATGACTGAAAATACACAAAAGTGACACCATTCTAAAAATTGCACCCCTCAAGGTACTCAAAACCACATTCGAGAAGTTTAATAATCCTTCACATGCTTCACAGGAACTGAAGCAACGTGGGAGGAAAAAATTAACATTTAACTTTTTTCATAAAAACGACCCAATTTTTTTTATTTTCACAAGGGTATCAGGAGAAAATGTACCTCAATGTTTGTTCTGAAATTTCTCTTGAGTATGCTGATACCCCATATGTGGAGGAACACCACTGTTTTGTCGCACAGCAAGGCTCGGAATTGAAGGAGCATCATTTGACTTTTTGAATGCAAAATTGGCTGGAATTGAGAACAGACACAATGTCACGTTTGGAAACCCCCTGATGTGCCTAAACAGTGGAAACCCCCCATAAGTGATCCTATTTTGGATACTAGACCCCTTAAGGAACTTATCTATATGTGTGGTCAGCACCTTGAACCCCCAGGTGCTTCACAAAAGTTTATAATGTAGAGCTGTAAAAATAAAAAAAAATCAAATTTTTTCCACAAAAATTATGTTTTAGCCCCAAATGTTTTATTTTCACAAGGTTAAAAGAAGAAACTGGACCCCAAAAATTGTTGTGCAATTTCTCCATAGTACGCAGATACCCCATGTGTGGAGGAAAACCACTGTTTGGGTGCACAGCAGGGCTCAGAAGGGAAGGAGCACCTTTTGACTTTTTGAACACAAAATGGGCTGGAATCGAGAGCAGACGCCATGCTGCGTTTGGAGGACCCCTGATGTGCCTAAACAGTAGAAACTCCCCACAAATTACCCCATTTTGGAAACTATACCTCTCAAGGAACTTATCTAGATATGTGGTGAGCATGTTGAAGCCCCAGATGCTTCACAGAAGATTATAAAAGAGCCGTAAAAATAAAAATTTTACACAAAAAATTTATTTTTGCCCCAAATTTTATATTTTCACAATTATCGCAGGAAAACTATATCCCAAAATGTATTGTTAAATTTCTACTGAATGTACCAATATGTCATGTGTGGGGGAAAACTACTTTTGAGGCACAGTGCAAAGCTCAGAAGGGAAGAAGCGCCATATTGGAGTTCAGATTTTGCTGGAGTAGTTTGAGGGTGTCATGTCACATTGACAGAGCCCCTGAGGTGTCAGAACAGCAGAATCCTCCATACAGTGGGTACAGAAAGTATTCAGACCCCTTTACATTTTTCACTCTTTGTTTCATTGCTACCATTTGATAAATTCTAAAAAGTTCATTTTTTTCTCATTAAAGTACAGTCTGCACCCCATATTGGCTGAAAAAAAATAAAAGAAAGAAATTTTTGCAAATTTATTAAAGAAAAACTGAAATATCACATGGTCATAAGTATTCAGACCCTTTGCTCAGTATTGAGTAGAAGCACCCTTTTGAGCTAGTACAGCCATGAGTCTTCTTGGGAATGATGCAACAAGTTTTTCACACCTGGATTTGGAGATCCTCTGCCATTCTTCCTTGCAGATCCTCTCCAGTTCCGTCAGGTTGGATGGTGAATGTTGGTGTACAGCCATTTTCAGGTCTCTCCAGAGATGCTCAATTGGGTTTAGGTCAGAGCTCTGGCTGGGCCAGTCAAGAATGGTCACAGAGGCCTTGAAGTCACTGCATACACTATAACAGTATAGGAGACCCTCTCCTTAATAATGGGAACAACAAAACATGGCCAGCTGATGGCCCTCTAACAATAGTGAGGGCCGACTACTGTCCCTTAAACAATAGTAAGGGCTGCCTATTAAAATAGGCTTTGTGATTTTCAGACTCCCTCCTTCATAAATGAAACAGGATGTGTCTGATCATGTCTCATATACCACATGGGCAGATAAGGTAGTAAAATGTTAAGAAAACGACTGAAGAAAAAGTCCAGCTTCATAAAAAATTTAAAATTTCTTTCCAAAGCAGCTTAAAAATTATTAGAATCCATAATAGATACAGCAATACGCATTTGGAATGCTCATGGCGTTCTTTATCAGAGCACTGGTAAGCTGAAAGTACCTCTTTTTCTAGTAAAATGTTAAAATGACATTTACCAGTGAAGGTATTTTTCACCATTGAAAGCAATGCCAAGAGTTACTGTAAATGCATCAAAAACGCTATGTGTGAACATAGCCCAAGGTGTGGAGGAGCATTTTTGTTTTCGATTATTTATTTTGCCTTATATACAAGTCATTACCCTGGAAAGGATGTTCCTCAACATTTTTCCCAGGAAAATCCATTTTGGTTTCATTTTTGTATGCTTTATTTTGAGTCAGTAAAAATGTGGTGTAATACTCTGACAACATTGTTCACAGCAGTGACCTGTGAGTCAGAGATTCTTCCATGGGTCTTCCCCTTGCTTTCCTATGTCATTTGAGCACTGTTCCCATTGATTAGGTCAATTTTTAGGCCTCCTGCAGACCTCACGGGGTAGCCGCCAAAAATAAATTCTCGAGTTTCCCATTGACTTACATTGGGCTCGTTGCTCGGGTCGAGCACCCGACCATTACAATTTGCTCAACCCGAGCATTTTAGTGCTCGCTCACCACTAAGTATTACTAGAAGGGGCCAGGATGCGGGACATTTTTACAGGATGAGGGACATTATTACAGAATGTGAGCCAGGAAGGGGCACATTATTATAGGAAGTGGCCCAAGATGGTGGACATTATTACAGGATAAGAGACATTATAGCAAGTGGCCCAGGATGGGGGACATTATTACAGGACGGGAGTCGGACAGGGAACATTACTTCAGGAAGGGGCCAGGATGGGGGACATTATTACAGGATAGTGACAATATTGGGGGACATTATAACAGGATATGGAACATTATTACACCAAGTGGGCAAGGATGGGGATCATTAATACTGGAAGGGGCAAGGATGGGTGACATTATTACAGGAAGGGGCCAGACTGAGAGACATTATTACAGGATGGGGAACATTATTACAGGAAAGGGGACATTACTGCAGGATAAGGGCTAGGACCGAGGACTTTATTACTGAGGCCCATAAATGTAACATCGTGGTGGAGGCCCCACTCTAAATTTTGTCCACAGCTCATAAGACTCTAGTTATGCCACTGACATGGGATGGTACATTCAAAATATATACTGTATATAAAAAAGATATGAAAAGTTTAGTGACTCTTTAAATTTCTGCTTTAAAAGATAGGAATTGGTAATGAAGAATAAGAATCTCTTTTCACTAGACACCATAACCAACAGAAGTTGCTCACCTTTAGTTAAACTACTGAGTAGGACAGGTCAGTAAACATAGTTAAAGTTAATCTTAAACTGATAAAACAGATCTACATAAAAAAAAAGTAATATAAGGTATGAAGATTGAAGACACATCACTCACAAGAGAGTGTTATCTCGTGAAAAGCCCTTGTCACTAAGGCATATTTTAAGATGACAAAGATCAAATGCTATGTCTTGTAGCACAACATTCTTTACTGGTGCTAGAGACTGACTTGTATAATCTGACCCAGTTTACCGCCATGATCTTAAGTGACCAATTGAGACAGAACAAGGTGGTCGAACCAGCACTACAGCCAGCAGTGACTTAATGGCCCGGAGGATAAACACTTGTTTCTACTGAGTAAAGGGTCAGCAGCACTACTCTATGCTGACTTATGTGTGATAAAAGCAATAATTATGTATTAAAATAGTAGTTTTTCCATTGTTTTCTGTGAAATGCTTAGTGCTAAGTTCTTACATTTAATTATTTCTTCATTGTTTTATTGTTTATTATTTATTGAAATTTTGAAGTTTTACTGGAGAATATCAGTTCACTGTGACCAACAATATAGGGGGATGACAAGATGCGGAGTCAAAAATTGTCGCTGTTGCAGAATAATTCAACATGGTGCCAAGCAATTCTGAGCACATTCCACTGGGACTGTCTACACTATCAATCAGGAACTGTCCCATGCTTCCCATTATGTAGTCTTTGTTGAACCCTGTGTCTGTGGCCTTCATTACGTGGGCTGTACAACACAGACGTTGCAGACACGAATGAATGGCCAGTCCACATACACAATACAAAAATGGATTCCTTAAACAGAGTTTGTCACAAAACCTAACGTTGCAGAATAAAAAAGATTTTTACTCTGTATGTGTCACGCTCCTAAAGCAGATTCCAATAGTATTCCAAATAGGAAATCTGTACTCAATTCAAAAAGGTCATATTGAATCTACAGGTTACATAGTCAATCCCCAGAAGCAGGGCTGCCATCAGGGCATTACTGCCCTTACTGCTGTATGGGGCCAGGTGAGCAGCAGTACAGAGGGGGACCCCCTCTTGTGTTTCTGCTCATCGGGCCCCATTGTCTAATAATGTGGCAAACGCCGGGGCACCGCCGCACACCTCGGCGCTATGTGCTTTCCCGGAGCTCGCAGCTCCTGCTCCTTCATACTTTTCCTGACTTCTGGTCAGGTGACTGCGTGTACACAATGACAGAAGTCAGAAGGCAAATGTCTGGAGAAGTATGAGGGAGCTGGAGCTGATTGCGGACCTCCGGGAAAGCACTTAGAACATTGCCAGGATAGCAGAAGCCGAGCTGCACCTGCAGGTGATGGTAAATATGATTTAACCTTTTGTTTTCTTTTTCTTTCTTAAATGAATTAAATAGGTGAGGGATGGGGGCTGCAAGTCATGGAGTGAGTGAGGGGGGCTGCAAGCCATGGAGTGGTGGGGGCTGAAAGTCATTGGAGTGGTGGGGGCTGAAAGTCATGGAGTGAGGGGGAGTAGCAAGTCATGGAATGAGGGGGGCTGCAATAATGGAATGAGGGGGAGTAGCAAGTCATGGAATGAGGGGGGCTGCAATAATGGAGTGAGGGGGGCTGCAAATTATGGAGTGAGGGGGCTGCAGATGATGGTGTAAGGGGGCTTCAAATTATGGAGTGATGGGGGGCCAGGAACTGCAAATGATGAAGTGAGGGGAGGGGGCTGCAAATGATGAAGTGAGAGGGGAATGAGGGACTGAAATGATGGAGTGAGGGGGACGAGGGGCTGCAAATGATGGAGTAGGGGGGCGAGAGACTGCAAATGATGGAGTGAGAGGGGGAAAGCTAATGATGAAGTGAGAGGGGGACTGCAAATGATGACATGAGGGGGGACTGCAAATTATGAAGTAGGGGGCGAGGAACTGCAAATGATAGAGTGAGGGGAGGGGGCTTCAAATGATGGAGTGAGGGGGGCTGTAAGTGATGGTGTAAGAGGGGGCTGCAAATGATGGAGTGAGGGGGGCTGCAGATGATGGTGTAAGGGGGGCTGCAAATGATGGAGTGGGGGGGACAAGGAACTGCAAATTATGGAGTGAGGGAGAATGAGGGACTGCAAATGATAGAGTGGGGGGGATGAGGGATTGCAAATGATGGAGTGGGGAGTGAGGGACTGCAAATGATGGAGTAAGAGGGGGACTGCAAATGATGACATGAGGGGGGACTGCAAATTATGAAGTGAGGGAGGGGACTGAAAATGATGAAGTACAGAGTGGGGGTGTTGATGTTGCAGGAGTGTGACTGAATTGGTGGAAAGAGTATGAGTGCTAACTAATTTATATATTAGGTGGTGAAAAGTGGATGTTTATAGTTAGTGGGGGCGGAGTGGTGGATTACAATTTATATTTGGAATGGTAAGTTGCATAATAACTAATGATATACCCTGATCAAAAAAATAAAGGGAACACTCAAATAACACATCCTAGATCTGAATGAATGAAATATTCTCATTGAATACTTTGTTCTGTACAAAGTTGAATGTGCTGACAACAAAATCGCACAAAAATCATCAATGGAAATCAAATTTATTAACCAATGGAGGCCTGGATTTGGAGTCACTCCCAAAATTGAAGTGGAAAAACATACTACAGGTTGATCCAACTTTGATGTAAGGTCCTTAAAACAAGTCAAAATGAGGCTCAGTATTGTGTGTGGCCTCCACGTGCCTGTATGACCTCCCTACAATGCCTGGGCATGCTTCTGATGAGGTTGCTGATGGTCTCCTGTGGGATCTCCTCCCAGACCTGGACTAAAGCATCCGCCAACTCCTGGACAGTCTGTGGTGCAATGTGACGTTGGTGGATGGAGCGAGACATGATGTCCCAGATGTGCTCAACCGAATTCAGGTCTGGGGCACGGGCGGGCCAGTCCATAGCTTCAATGCCTTCATCTTGCAGGAACTGCTGACACACTCCAGCCACACGAGGTCTGGCATTGTCCTGCATTAGGAGGAACCCAGGGGCAACTGCACCAGCATATGGTCTCACAAGGGGTCTGAGGATCTCATCTCGGTACCTAATGGCAGTCAGGCTACCTCTGGCGAGCACATGGAGGGCGGTGCGGCCCTCCAAAGAAATGCCACCCCACACCATTACTGACCCACTGCCAAACTGGTCATGCTGAAGGATGTTACAGGCAGCAGATCGCTCTCCACGGCGTCTCCAGACTCTCTCACGTCTTTCACATGTGCTCAGTGTGAACCTGCTTTCATCTGTGAAGAGCACAGGGCGCCAGCGGCGACATTGCCAATCCTCGTGTTCTGTATCAAATGCCAAGTGTCCTGCATGGTGTTGGGCTGTGAGAACAACTCCTATCTGTGGACGTCGGGCCCTCATACCACCCTCATGGAGTCGGTTTCTAACCGTTTGTGCAGACACATGCACATTTGTGGCCTGCTGGAGGTCATTTTGCAGGGCTCTGGCAGTGCTCCTCCTGTTCCTCCTTGCACAAAGGTGGAGGTAGCGGTCCTGCTGCTGGGTTGTTGCCCTCCTACGGCACCCCCTCGTCTCCTGGTGTGCTAGCCTGTCTCCTGGTAGCGCCTCCAGCCTCTGGACACTATGCTAACAGACACAGCACACTTTCTTGCCACAGCTCGCATTGATGTGCCATCCTGGATGAGCTGTACTATCTGAGCAACTTCTGTGCATTGTAGAGTCCGTCTCATACTACCACGAGTGTGAAAGCACAAAGAACATTCAAAAGTGACCAAAACATGAGCCAGAAAGCATTGGTACTGAGATGTGGTCTGTGGTCCTCACCTGTAGAACCACTCCTTTATTGAGTGTGTTTGGATAATTGCCAATAATTTCCATCTATTGTCTATTCCATTTGCACAACAGCATGTGAAATTGATTGTCAATCAGTGTTGCTTCGTAAGTGGACAGTTTGATTTCACAGAAGTTTGATTTACTTGGAGTTATAATCTGTTGTTTAAGTGTTCCCTTTATTTTTTTGAGCAGTATATTAATGGTGGGTGCACATCTGTATTCAGCTGAGAAGGGGGAAAAGTAGGGAATGTGCTCTAGAAGTGGTGCTCTAGATAACTGTGTTATTTTATGCAGAGATGAGTCCTGGCTGGAAGAATTGATGGCGGTCTGCGCTGAATGAAAAAGGAAAGCAAAGATGAAGGACTTCTACTAGAGAAGACTGTTGAGTCAGTGTGTTACGTGTACACCTACACTATACACTATATAGAGAGTGTATAATATCACTGGTGTTTACTGTATTACCTGTACATTATACACTATATACAGAGCTCCTGTGTATAATGTCACTGGTGATCCCTGTATTACCTTTATACTGACACTATATACAGAGCTCCCGTGTATATTGGCACTTACGGTAATATTATTATTGTGTTTTTTTTATTAATGATCAGCATTGTAATATTCGGTCACTATGTGGTGGTAATATGTGGTCTGATGACGGTGTGGCGGTATTTGTTCCTTGTATGTGGTATTATTCAGTCACTATATGGTGGTAATGTGTGATCTTGTCATGGTGTAACAGTATTTGTCCCTTGTATGTAGTATTATTTGGTTACTATGTTGCAGTAATATGTGGTCTAGTTATGGTGTGATGGTATTTGTCCGTGTTTGTGGTATTATCCGGTAATATGTGGTCAGGTCATGGTGTGGTGGTATTTGTTCCTTGTATATGGTATTATTGGTCATTTTAAAAAAATGTACTTGACACATTCTGCTAAAGAAAAATAAATAAAAATTATACCTAAAAAGAGTATTGGATATTTTAACAAATGTTTAATAGGTTAGAGTAGAGTAGGACCCGGCCAGAAGAGTCTCCTTGCTGTGGTGGTGGCTTCAAAAATCTTTTGGCCAAAACAAAAGCTGATGGCTATGTATGTGATCTGGTGTTCGATGGGAACTATTAATGTGTGATTTTTAAGAACCTGGTGCAGAAATTGACTTTTTCCAAGGGTGAGGGGCGGGACTGTGGAAGTTTTGAGGTGTGGAGACGGAGTTGTGGTGGAGCCTGGGTGGAGTCTCAAGGTGGCCAGAAAATTTTGCCAGTATGGGGCCCTGAAATTCCTGGTGGCAGCCCTGCCCAGAAGGGCTAAATTGACTTGTTGGAACAAGTCTAACTTTTTCCATATAATGATGTTCATGGTCCCTTCATACATACCTCCACCAAAATATTCCCCCCATGATACCACACCGTGCTAGTCCATGGACACTGGATTTATGATGGTACTCAGAGTCTGGATTCCATCCACACCACATTTCTCCCCCCTTCCCCCTCTTTTTCTCATCTGGGGTTTTTCCTGAGTCCACATTGTGCCGTTAAGTTGCTCAAGGCATACGATTGGTGCCTGGTTTAGCACCTTGGGGGTATGTGTTCCCTCATTTCCTATAGTTTTTCATCTGGTCCTTTGGATTGATGATCTGGCAGCATGTCGGCTGATCGGTCTATCCTCTTGAACCCCTACCCTTCCCCCCTTTCTTTCCCCATCTTTTTCCATTCATTCCCACCAATGTAGTTCAGAAGCTTATTTTCTTCACTTTACGTGAGGAATCCTCCTTATAGTGACCTGAATCTGGAAAATACAAGTACCCAGGCTGTTTTCCATTTGGCCTTAGCAGTTAATGCATCATGGAGACTCTTCCTCTTGTGATGAGGGAATTTCCTGACAGTAATCATCTGGTTCAATCCTGGGTAAAATACATACATACATTTTTTTTTCATATAATCTCTCCAATCTCCAAAATTATCTATTATGAGCAAAAAAACAAATAGAAAAAATAAAAAATAAAATAGGAAAGAACAAAAGTAGCATTATATAAAAAATTTACTAAATAGAAAATATAAAAATATACAATAAAAAATAAAATAATTGAAAGTAAAAAATGTAAATATAAATCAAAGACCAATCTGATAAAATTAGACTAAAAGTAAACTGACAAGTTGCATGGGGAGGTGTATTCAATTTTTCCACTTGTATTCATGTCACTGTACTGTAATAGAGTCCATGTTCCTTTGGTGTTATTGTCACGCAAGGTATGGGAAAGATTAAGTGCAACACGAAGAGAAGATGGTAAGGAAGCCCAAACACTAGGGGAAGGGGGAATGGAGACCCCCAGGCAGATCTAATAACACCCTGCCTACCCTATCATCCCTATATTGATTCCACACCAATCGCCGAGCAAGACCCTAAACCCTGTATATCCCTAGAGCTTGGCCCTAGATAGGGAGGCGGGGGGGGTGAGCACTGGTAAGGCCCCACTACAAACTAAAGACAATAAGGAAGACAAACAAAGGGGATTAACTTAGCTTGAGCAGTCACCAGAAGAGTAACGCCAGCTGTCCTCCAAGGGCTCCAGAGAAGAAACCAGCCAACCGCTAATGCTCCATTCATTCACAAAAGAACATAAAAGTATCACATGCAATTGCCTGGAGCAAACTGAGAGTTTTTAACTCCCATGCAAGGGTGTGTCAATCAGCAGCAGGAGGGAGGTCGCCGCTGGGTCATAAAGGAAGAAGGATTAGGGAGGTGTCTGCAATGCCAAGCGCAGTGACCTTTTACAGCCAGATCCAGAGCGACTGTCTATTACACCTGACACACCCGTGACAATTATAAGAATATTTCATGTACAGTCATGGCCAAAAGTTTTGAGAATGACACCAAAATTATATTTTCACATGATCTGCTGGCCTCTGGTTTTTATTAGTGTTTGTCTGATGTTTATATCACATACAGAAATATAATTGCAATCATATTATGAGTACCAATAGGTTATATTGACAGTTAGAATGAGTTAATGCAGCAAGTCAATATTTGCAGTGTTGCCCCTTCTTCTTCAAGACCTCTGTAATTCTCCCTGGCATGCTCTCAATCAACTTTTGGACCAAATCCTGACTGATAGCAGTCCATTCTTGCATAATCAATGCTTGCATTTTGCCAGAATTTGTTGGTTTTTGTTTGTCCACCCATCTCTTGATGATTGACCACAAGTTCTCAATGGGATTAAGATCAGGGGAGTTTCCAGGCCATGGACCCAAAATCTCTATGTTTTGTTCCATGAGCCATTTAGTTATCACCTTTGCTTTATGGCAAGATGCTCCATCATGCTGGAAAAGGCATTGTTGGGCGCCAAACTGCTCTTGGACGGTTGGGAGAAGTTGCTCTTGGAGGACATTCTGGTACCATTCTTTATTCATGGCTGTGTTTTTAGGCAAGACTGTGAGTGAGCCGATTCCCTTGGCTGAGAAGCAACCCCACACATGAATGGTTTCAGGATGCTTTACAGTTGGCATGAGACAAGACTGGTGGTAGCGCTCAACTCTTCTTCTCCGAATAAGCTGTTTTCCAGATGTCCCAAACAATCTAAAAGGGGATTTATCAGAGAAAATGACTTTACCCCAGTCCTCAGCAGTCCACTCCCTGTACCTTTTGCAGAATATCAGTCGGCCCCTGATGTTTTTTCTGGAGAGAAGTGGCTTCTTTGCTGCCCTCCTTGAAACCAGCCCTTGCTCAAAGAGTCTCCGCCTCACAGTGCGTGCAGAAGCACTCACACCAACCTGCTGCCATTCCTGAGCAAGCTCGGCACTGCTGGTAGTCCGATCCCGCAGCTGAAACAGTTTTAAGATACGGTCCTGGCGCTTGCTGGTCTTTCTTGGGCGCCCTGGAGCCTTTTTGACAACAATGGAAGCTCTCTCCTTGAAGTTCTTGATGATGCGATAGATTGTTGACTGAGGTGCAATCTTTGTAGCTGTGATGCTCTTCCCTGTTAGGCCATTTTTGTGCAGTGCAATGATGGCTGCACGTGTTTCTTTAGAGATAACCATGGTTAACTGAAGAGAAACAATGATACCAAGAACCAGCCTCCTTTTAAAGTGTCCAGTGATGTCATTCTTACTTAATCATGACTGATTGATCGCCAGCCCTGTCCTCATCAACACCCACACCTGTGTTAATGGATCAATCACTAAAACGATGTTAGCTGCTCCTTTTAAGGCAGGACTGCAATGATGTTGAAATGTGTTTTGGGGGTTAAAGTTCATTTTCTGGGCAAATATTGACTTTGCAAGTACAGTAATTGCTGTTAAGCTGATCACTCTTTGACATTCAGGAGTATATGCAAATTGCCATTACAAAAAATGAAGCAGTAAACTTTGGAAAAATTACTATTTGTCTCATTCTCAATACTTTTGGCCATGACTGTATAATTGCTGTTCAACTGTGGTATAAGAAAATATTAAATATTTTATGTATAACTGTTTAACTGGTGCCTGTGGAGAACTCACAGCGCCTTTGCTGTATCTTGATCTTGGGTTGGTTAACTTATGTTTTGCCTTCAACTGAGACAGATGTGTGGGGGGATGAGAAGAAAACAATGTATTGGTAGATCTGTTAATACACCCGCCCCCTCTAACACCAGTTGAGGGTATAAGTAAGTTCCTTTGGACTATATTACACATACACCTGATGAAGGCTGCATAGCAAAATGCATTGTGTTCTGACATTGTCAGTAATAGTACATCCCTGTGCCCTGAATCTTATTGACCAGGGATGTACTATTACTGACCGGCGATCGGGCCCACACACAGGCTGTGCGGGCGCGATCACTGCTGGGTGTCAGCTGATCCTGTGCCAGGAGTGGTCCCGCACCGCTTTCGGCACATTAACTCCCGAAATGCTGCGATCGAAGTTGATTTGCTTGCCACAGTTTGCAGCTTCACTGCGCAAGCACTGTAACAAGTGGCTCCGGCCGCACACAGTGAAGCTGGGAACTACACTGCGCATGCGCTGGGAGCAACTCGTCACAGCTCATGCGCAGTGATGCTGGGAACTATAGAACTACACAGCCTCACTGCACATGCGCGGGGAGCAGCAGGTAAAACTGCGCATGCGCCCCACTAATATCAGCACCAGCCGGAAGCAAAATTCAAATATGTGGGTGGCGCCAGCAGTGACTGAATGTGGCGCCGCCCACTACTGAATGCGCGGATCACACCTCTATGACTGAAAATGGGTAGGATACAAGTACATCAAATGTTATAGATTCATTATAATACCACCAGTTTTAATGAAAAAAGCTTGTAAGAGATGCACATTGCATCACTATCAACGCAAAGGGGGCAGTGAAGATAGTAGATATGACATGAAAGGTTCCTTTTATTGTTTATTATGTGTACATGTGATAATCTCTATGCCATTGTTTTTTTGTACACTAAAAGGGAGTTTTACACCTCTGGATCCTCATTTCCATCAAGTGGAAGCGCCTTTGGCTTGGTTCACCTTTCTTTCTGTTCCAATACGCAAATATGTACATTTTTGGCTACTTCATTTTTTTTTCAATTTACAACTGTAATTGGTAGAAGAAATGTGTGTTTCGTAAAAAACAATGTCATGAATCTGACAAAATTCAGAATAATTGCAAAGATCTTGCTTGTGAAGTCAGCTTGTGGAATGTTTGCTCTTATTTACAGTGTTGTTAGTGTTGGTAGACCTTAGTAAGATGGTGTCAATGCAGCACACTTTTAAAATAATTTTGGCTAATAAATAGAGATGAGCGTTGTTCTACTCGAACTGTTCGCCAATCTCAAATTCGAGCTGTTTTGGGCGGTGTTCGAGCCATTCGGCGAACACGAACAATTTGAGAAAAATTCGGCTGTTCGAGGTTATGTTCGATAACTGTTCGTGCACCAAAATCATAACTGGATTTTTTCTCAGTAATGATGAAAATTAATGTTAATACGCAGTTTGAGTGTACAGCGGGGTGGGGGGAGGGGCAGGGGATGGATCTCTGCAGGAACAATGAAGATCTCCATTTTTTTTTTCTCTTTCCCGCATTTACAGTGGGGAGGTGCAATCTGTCAGCCTATCAGCAGCGCACACACAGAGCGAAGTGCTTTTTTTCACACAAGCAAGGGCATGTGTCATTGGCAGTGTATGTCACATGTCCTTGCCCTATAAGACCAAGCCATTTTCCCCATCGCCACCATTTTGTCACTGCTGCAGCTGCGTGTTAGACGGCACCGCTGTTGCTGTGTGCGCTATACCTTGTTAATTTCAAGCCAATTTTCGCACAAATCTACAGATATCTTGGGAGTAGGGAATAGTTGTGATTGCAGTCCTTTTAAGGACTAGGTTACAGCATTTCCTACGACTTTTATCAGGCAGGTCTGTGCTCTTAAATAGATAGATTGTGGGAGTAAAGACTAATTGTAATTGGAGTCCTTTTCAGGACTAGGTTACATCAGTTCCTATCAGTTTTTGCCAGGCAGGTCTGTGCCAGTGCTGTGCAAGTTTTTTTCACAGCATTTGGCTGAATCTAGCAAAGCTAATCCTTTTTGGCCTATTGCAGAGTGTGTTAGTCAGTGGAGTAGCCTATCTGTGTTGCAAGATATACCACCTGTGTATAGAATACCAATTTTTTTACTGCACCGAGTGAAGTAAAATCTTTTGGGCATAGCATCATTCTATTAGTCCATCTATATTGACCTCCATCAGGTTGCAAATTGAATATAATTTTTTTCTGCATCTAGCTCTGAAAAAATATTGGGCTTCTAGCTGTGTGTGGGACTTGTTGTATTAGTCCATCTATACTGACCTCCATCAGGTTGCAAACTGCATATATTTTTTTCTTCATCTGCCTCTGAAAAAATATTGGGCTTCTAGCTGTGTGTGGGACTTGTTCTATTAATCCATCTATACAGACCTCCATCAGGTTGCAAACTGAATATATTTTTTTCTGCATCTACCTCTGAAAAAATATTGGGCTTCTAGCTGTGTGTGGGACTTGTTGTATTAGTCCATCTATACTGACCTCCATCAGGTTGCAAACTGAATATATTTTTTTCTGCATCTACCTCTGAAAAAATATTGGGCTTCTAGCTGTGTGTGGGACTTGTTGTATTAGTCCATCTATACAGACCTCCATCAGGTTGCAAACTGAATATATTTTTTTCTGCATCTACCTCTGAAAAAATATTGGGCTTCTAGCTGTGTGTGGGACTTGTTGTATTAGTCCATCTATACTGACCTCCATCAGGTTGCAAACTGAATATATTTTTTTCTGCATCTACCTCTGAAAAAATATTGGGCTTCTAGCTGTGTGTGGGACTTGTTGTATTAGTCCATCTATACTGACCTCCATCAGGTTGCAAACTGAATATATTTTTTTCTGCATCTACCTCTGAAAAAATATTGGGCTTCTAGCTGTGTGTGGGACTTGTTGTATTAGTCCATCTATACAGACCTCCATCAGGTTGCAAACTGAATATATTTTTTTCTGCATCTACCTCTGAAAAAATATTGGGCTTCTAGCTGTGTGTGGGACTTGTTGTATTAGTCCATCTATACTGACCTCCATCAGGTTGCAAACTGAATATATTTTTTTCTGCATCTACCTCTGAAAAAATATTGGGCTTCTAGCTGTGTGTGGGACTTGTTCTATTAATCCATCTATACAGACCTCCATCAGGTTGCAAACTGAATATATTTTTTTCTGCATCTACCTCTGAAAAAATATTGGGCTTCTAGCTGTGTGTGGGACTTGTTCTATTAATCCATCTATGCAGACCTCCATCAGGTTGCAAACTGAATATATTTTTTTCTGCATCTACCTCTGAAAAAATATTGGGCTTCTAGCTGTGTGTGGGACTTGTTGTATTAGTCCATCTATACTGACCTCCATCAGGTTGCAAACTGAATATATTTTTTTCTGCATCTACCTCTGAAAAAATATTGGGCTTCTAGCTGTGTGTGGGACTTGTTCTATTAATCCATCTATACAGACCTCCATCAGGTTGCAAACTGAATATATTTTTTTCTGCATCTACCTCTGAAAAAATATTGGGCTTCTAGCTGTGTGTGGGACTTGTTGTATTAGTCCATCTATACTGACCTCCATCAGGTTGCAAACTGAATATATTTTTTTCTGCATCTACCTCTGAAAAAATATTTGGCTTCTAGCTGTGTGTGGGACTTGTTCTATTAATCCATCTATACAGACCTCCATCAGGTTGCAAACTGAATATATTTTTTTCTGCATCTAGCTCTGAAAAAATATTTGGCCTTCTAGCAGTGTGTGGGACTTTCTCTATTAGTCCATCTATACTGACCTCCATCAGGTTGCAAATTGAATATAATTTTTTTCTGCATCTAACCCAGCCAATAGTTTTGGCCTAATACCACAGTTTGGCCACTCAGCTCTGCTCGGTTCCCATCCATTGTTTTTTTGTGCAAACAACTCCAGAGTTGTTAATTAGTTAACCACCAAAATGAGTGGAAAAAGGCCTGCTGCTGGTGGAAAGGGGAATAGGCGTGTTGGGAAGGGGAAAAAAGGTTGTGTCCGTGGGGTAGGTGTTAAAGCAACAGTAACATCTGCAGAAGAAAGACCATCTTCCAGCCAAACTAAAATGTCTACTTCTTTTAGCGGACAATGTGATAAGATCCCTTTCTTACGGCCACGCCAATCGCTACAAATTCCAGATGAGGCACAAAAACAGCAGGTGCTTCAACGGATATCAAGTGCTCCTTTAAGTGGGCTCTCCTCCACATCAACTTCAACATCACAAATACTCCAGTCCTCAAAGGTGTCACCCCAATCGCACTTGCTTCCTCACAGCTCCCAAATCTCCAGCTGCCCGTCTGAGTATGAGGTAGAACAGATGGTTGAGTCTGCAGAGCTGTTTACTCATACTATAGCCTGGGAATCAGAGGTCGACTCCAGCGCTTCTGTGAATCCAGACGAGGAAATGATCTGCACTGATGCCCAGAATCTTTATGAGTCGGATCCAGGACCAGACGCAGAAGGTTCTGACCATAATGTAGACCCTCATTCCCAAACTGTAACTCCTGTTGGTGGAGACAATGAGGAAGACGATGATAAGACTCAAATACCTGATTGGAGCGACAACTTTAGTTTTTTGTCAGGGCAGGAACAGGTTGGCTCTGAGGACGACGGGTGTCATAACGCACATGATGATGAGGTTGGAGATCCCACTTACTGTCAACCCACAGTCAGCCAAGAGATGAGGTCAGCAGAGGAGGTGGAGGAAGATGCTAGTGACGACGAGGTCAGGTTGCGCCTTCCTGGACAGAGACGTAGTACTGGAAGAACGTCAACAACTGCATCCTCAAACACAACTCTGCCTCTCACCACAAGTCGTGGTGGCTCTTCAGGTCGCATGGGTGCTAAGCCTTGCATTGCCTGGGCATTTTTTCAGATCGATAAAGATGACCCAACTCGTGTTATCTGTAACATTTGTCAGCAAAAGCTAAGTAGAGGCCAAAAAATACATAGTTTGAGTACTTCATGCATGAACCGGCACATGGACATGAAGCATAAGTTGCAGTGGGAAGCTCAGTGTGCTACAATGCGGCCTAGCCGGCCGGGCCAACCACCGTCTGCCATATCTTGTGCATCCGCGGCCTCTTCATCCTCTGTGACTGGGGGGACAGCAGTCACACCTGTTTTGGGGCGCAGACCTGCCACCTCTTTACCCGCAACAGCCAGCGTGATTGGCAGGTCATCATTTTCTTTGGAGGTGGTAACACCAGCTGGTGTTGAGCGCTGTCCGACATCGATAGCACCACCTTTGGATCAAGGCAACCTAACATGTCCGCCTGCATCTTCCTCACAGACCGGCAGTTTGCCGGGGACACCCTTATCAACCCCGTCTAAGCACAATAACCAGCCCTCGGTCCCTCAGATGTGGACAAGTAAAAGACCATTTCCTCCTAGCCATGAGAAATCTAAGAGGTTGAATTTCACCATCTGCAAGTTCTTGGCTACAGAAATGCTGCCTTTCCGCCTGGTGGACACAGAGGATTTTCGAGACCTTATGTCCGTCGCAGTGCCCCAGTACCAGATGCACAGTCGGCACTACTTCTCAAAGAAAGGTGTGCCTGCGCTCCACCAGCATGTCGCACACAACATCACCGCTTCTTTGAGAAACTCTGTGTGTGACAGGGTGCATTTCACCACAGACACTTGGACGAGTAGGCATGGACAGGGGCGTTACATGTCGCTGACTGGGCACTGGGTAACTATGGTGACAGCAGGACAAGGGGCTGCTGTCCAAGTCTTGCCGTCCCCACGAGTTGTGCGTCAATCCTCTTTATGTCAAAGTTCCTCCACTGCTTCTGCCTCCTCAACCTCCTCTCGGTCTTCCACCTGCACCCAAAGCCTGTCTGGTCATGCCACAAGCTTTCTAACTGCGCAGAAGGGATCCTGCACACCTCCTTACTATGCTGGCAGTAGGGCTCAACGTCATCAGGCGGTTTTTACATTGAAATGTCTGGGAAATGTGAGTCACACAGCTGAGGAGTTGTGGTCAGCTCTGGAGAACCAATTTCATGAATGGTTGTCTCCACTGGACCTGAAACCAGGGAAGGCCGTGTGCGACAATGCTGCAAACCTGGGTGCGGCCCTTCACCGGGGCAATGTCACACACGTGCCTTGTTTGGCTCACGTGTTGAACCTGGTTGTCCAGCAATTTTTAGCCCACTATCCCAGACTAGATGGCCTTCTACAGAGGGCACGGTCGCTGTGTGCTCACTTCCGCCGTTCGCATCCCGCAGCTCAGCGACTTACATCTCTACAGAAGTCGTTGGGCCTGCCACTTCACCGGCTAAAATGCGATGTGCCTACCCGGTGGAATTCAACTTTGCACATGTTGCAGCGACTGTGGCAGCACCGACAAGCCCTGGTGCAATACGTTCTGATGTATAGCCTGGGCCAACGAGATCCAGAGGTGGGGCAAATCACGCTGGAGGAGTGGTCTCAGATCAGGGACCTATGCACCCTTCTGCACAGTTTTGAAATGGCGACGAAGATGTTTAGTGCTGACGATGCCATTATCAGCATGACTATTCCGGTGATTTACATGCTGGAGCACATGTTAAACAGAATTCGAAGTCAGGTGGTGGCACAAGAGGAGGTGGAGGAAGTAGAGGAGGAGGAGTTGTATGCGGAAGGGCTAACATCTGCAAGGTCCAGACGGTCAGCAGCACCAAGGCGGCAGGCATGCGAGGGTGGGGGAGATGGTTTTACCAGGGCGCATGGTAGCAGCCAAACTAGTGAGGAAGGTGCAGGAGCCCAGGAAGAAGTGGAGGACGAACTGATGGAAGACTCATCAGATGAGGGAGAGCTTGATCACATTTCTGTTGTGCGAGGTTGGGGGGAGAGGACAGAGGAAGGAAGCATGATTGTTACCTCGCCACCAACACAACAGGGACTTGGTGCTCCTGGATGCGCAACACACATGAGTGCCTTCTTGCTGCACTACCTGCAACATGACCCTCGAATTGTGAGAATTAGAAATAATCCTGACTACTGGGTTGCCACACTGTTAGATCCCCGGTACAAAAGTAAATTTGCAGAAATTATTCCTGCCATAGAAAGGGATGCACGCATGCAGGAGTATCAGCAGAGACTGTTGCAGAATCTTACATGTGCTTTTCCACAAAACACCAGTGGTGCACGTAGTGAATCTCACAGTTCCAACTTGCCAACCGTGGGACCGTCAAGTGTTCAGCACTCAAACCGTAACAGAACCACAGTATCTGCTGGTAACATCAATTTTGCGCAATCATTTCACCACTTTTTTAGCCCATCCTTTGCAAGGCCACAGGAGACAAGAAGTCTGACACATAGTCAATGCCTAGAGACGATGGTACAGGAGTATCTCCAAGTAAACATTGAAGCCATGACTGTGTCACTGGACCCTTGCTCTTTTTGGGCTTCCAATCTGGATAAATGGCCGGAGCTAGCCACTTACGCCTTGGAGATCTTGTCATGCCCCGCAACCAGCGTTCTGTCTGAACGTGTGTTCAGCGCTGCTGGTGGTGTGCTGACAGATAAGCGCACGCGGCTCTCCACTGATAATGTAGACAGACTCACGTTCATAAAGATGAACAAATCATGGATCCGAAACGACTTTTCTACCCCTGTGTCATCCTGGGGAGAGTAAAAGCTTGATGATTGGTTAAAATCACCCTAAGAACCGTTTTAAGCTTTCAAATTACTAATCATGTTTATCTGTATCTTGACTGGAAAATAATTTGGGCTTTGTAGCAGTGTGCAGCACTGATCCTATTAGCCCATCTATACTAAGCTCCACCAGATTTAAAATTAATAATAATTTTTAGCTGCATCTAGCCCGGAAAATAGTTTTGGGGCTCCGAGATGCGCAAGACACATAAGTGCCTTCTTGCTGCACTACCTGCAACATGACCCTCATATTTTCAGAATTCGAAGTAATCATGACTACTGGGTTGCCACACTCTTAGATCCCCCAAACTTTTCGATCAACCTTTTCATTTTAATAAAGACCAAAAAAATGGTCATTTTTTAAATTATAAGCATTAGCAGGTTATTAGAAACTGAAATCAAACAGTTTTCAACTCAAAACTTTATTCTAGGTGATGTTACATTTTCACATAGGACCCCTTGTTCGAAAGGAGCTTCTGAACTCTCTCGTCCATTGAATTTGTCAGGTTTTGGATGGTTTCTGCTTCAATTGTTTTGCATGAGGACAGAATACCCTCCCAGAGCTGTTGCTTAGATGTGAACTGCCTCCCGCCATCATAGACACTCCTTTTGATGATGCTCCAGAGGTTCTGAATGGGGTAGAGGTCAGGGGAGCATGGGGGTCACACCATAAGTTTGTCCCCTTTTATGCCCATATCAGCCAGAGATGCAGATGTTTTATGTGCAGCATGAGATGGTGCATTATCATGCAAAAAAATGATCTTGCTGTGAAATACATGGTTCTTCTTCTTGAACCATGGCAGGAAGTGCTGTTTGAGAAAATCCACATACATTATGGAGTTCATCTTTAGCGCCTTCAGGGATCCTAAAGGGGCCGACAATCTCTCTCCCCATTATTCCAGCCCAAAACATTACTCCACCTCCTCCTTGTTGGCGCTGTAGCCGTGTTTGCGTGTGGTGTCCATCAACCAGCCATCCTCCACTCCATCCATCTGGACCATCGAGCGCTGCACGGCACTCATCCATGAACAAAACAGTTTTGAAATCAGTCTTCTTGTAATGTTTGGCCCACTGGAGCCGTTTCTGCTAGTGTGAAGTGGATAGAGGAGGTCGACAGGATGGCATATGCACAGCTGCAAACCTCTGAAGGACCCTGCATCTTGTTGTTCGGGGGACGTTGGAGGCACCAGCAGCTTCAAAAACTTGTCTGCTGCTATGACAAGGCTTTTTTGCCGCTGCTCTTTTAACCTGACGTAATTGCCTGTAGGAAAGAGTCCTCAATTTGCCCTTATTAGCACGCACACGTGTGTACTGTGAATCAGCTACATACTTCTTGATTGCCAAGACACTTCATCCTGATCATCGCACAATGTTGATTGTAGTCATGCCTTGACCTAAACACTCCACAATTTGTTGCTTCTCAGCAGCCGACACATCCTTTTTCTTTCCCATTTTGGCAGAAAATGTAGGCTGCTTAATAATGTGAGACAGCCTTCTTAAGTAGTCTTGCCTTTCATTGGACACACCTGCCAAACTAATTAGCACAGGTGTCTGCAATTGCTTACAGTGATATAAAGAGCCCTGACACACATCACCATCAATGAGTTTAACTGACAAACAAACAAATTCTTCCCTTATCACTCCTAAACACTTTTTGCATAATAATTTGGAACACAGTGTACATGTGCTTTTCCACAAAACACCAGTGGTTCACGTAGTGAATCTTACAGTTCTAACTTGCCAACCGTGGTCAGTATGGAATTGTTCAATAAAGGGCCCAAAATTAAGATAACATAGATGGGGGAGGTCTCTATGAATAGGAATTCCTAAGTATTTGATACCCTGTGAGGGCCAGGCAAAGGGAAAGTTGGACTGGATGGAATCCTATATGGATTTGGGGAGGGAGACATCGAGGGCCTCAGACTTCGCTGCATTGATTTTAAAATTTGACCATGTAACAAAGTGATCTATTTCAGCCATAACAGCATGGATGGATATATGTGATTGAGTGATATATACTAGTACATCATCAGCAAATAGAGAGCACTTGTACTCGGTGCCTCCCACCTCAATCCACCTAATATTGGGGTTATGGCGAATTGATGAGAGCAGGTGCTCCGTCACTAGGATGTATAAGAGAGGGGACAGAGGACATCCCTGCCTTGTCCCATTGGTGATTGTGAAAGGTGATGAAAATGTTCTGATGCACCCCCTGGGCCTTGGGACACCCGGAGCCGGACCCTTTTTGGTGGATGCTGGTGGTTGTAGTCTTCGTGGCGGCGACCCGGTTCCGTGGCTCAGGGTGGTCAAACCAGTGGTGGAACTATTTATGTGGTTTTGATGTTTAAATGTCCGACTACGCCACCCGTGGATTGCGGTCAGAGTGAACCGCCGCTGCAGGGCAGACCGCTGAGGCTGGTGTTGTGGGTGCAGCAGAGCGTAGCATAACTCCCCACGGGAGGAGTATAGCCTCAGGGCAGTGTATGCGGAGGATGGGGGTGATGGTGCAGGGCAGCAGCAGTAACGACACGGAGTCAGTGATGCAGTCCAGGGCCTTTACTCACAGTTCTTATTATCCAGACCACGTCTGCAGGTAACGGCTGCCCACGTCGTACTGTGCTCACCAGGTGAGGGGCTCAGACAACTCCCAGATAACTTTGGAGTGCTTCACAGGACCCCCTTTGTGTGTCCTTTGTCTGGCCTTTCTTACCAACCCTTCTGTCCGGCTGCCTCGGGCCTCCTCTTGGTAAACTTGGCGCCAGTTTCCCTGACCCTATGTGCTGCCCTCCTAGCGGGTGTAGCGAGGGGCTGCGCCACATAAAATGTCACAGCCTCCGGTTTCTAGCTGAGGGTTGTTTCCTGCCTCCACTAGTTTCGGGGACCGGTCTCCCCCTTTGGCCTGACCCCTCCATGCAGGTGGATTCGGGCGTGCGGTGGCGACTCGCCCGTCCGCACCCCTGGGATACCTTCATTCCTCGTTCCTGGAGCCTTCTCCGCTCCTCTTCCTTCCTTCTCCCTCTTCCAGGCCTGGGCCTCTGTTACTAGGCCCGCCTCCGGAGCAGAGCTCATGCAGAGCCCCTGCTCCCTGCCACTTCTGCTCAGACTTCTCTGCACTGAACTAAGATGGTGCCCACCTTTTATACTCCCTTCTCAATGCACCCAGGAACTGCTTCCTCCCTGCTCCTGCACTACAGGGTTGCCCTTCCTCAGTGTTCCCTCCCCCCACTCCAGCCAGGGACAGGGACTGTCATGCCCATCTCAGGGGCATATTGGTCGCCCTGCCCCACGGCAATGTGGTGTAATGCATGCAGGTGTCGGGTCCTGATCCACACTCCATCCTTACCTGAGAGTGAGATATCACACCTCTGGGTGAGGTGCAATACCTCTGTAGCAACCGAGCCCTCAGGGTGCTACAGTTCCATTTATCTTCAGCCTAGGTGACGTATTGCGATACAGGGCCGTGATTTTGGCTATAAAAGGGTCCCCTAGACCCCTACCCCAAGCTTTTTAAGAGAATCATATATGGCGTGCCAGGAGACTCTATGGAATGCTTTCTCAGCATCCAACGAGAGTATCTAATTACAAATTTTTAACTGCATCTAGCCCAGGAAATACTTTGTGCCTAGTAGCAGTGTCTGCTAGTCAGCGGATTATCCCGGCTGTTAAGCAAGCTACACCACCTGTAGTTTGGACACTTAATTTTTTCAAAGGAAATGCTTCGGGACCACGGGATACTCAGTGAAGAGCATCAGGAGGCACCCCAAGGCATAGGGGCTGGGACTGGCAGTAGGATGCCTTGCGGTGGACAGCCGAGCTCGATCCTTATAAAAGCTTTTTAACTGCAGCAGCTTTAGTGGACGCTACTGGAGCTGGAATTATGCGGCTGCTGGCATGAGACTTGCCCTCCAATAGATCCTTGTAAATGGATTTAAAGTGTATTCATTCAAATTAGAGAGACAATTTAAATTAAAAAGCTTAGAGCTGCCTCCACCACAGGGGGGCTCGCTCGACCCACCAGCGGACAGGCACCAGTATTGGGAGAGGGGGGCTGGCCGTCAGGGTTCACCGCGGCTCTGGCACAAACCCGGCGACACGGAGGTGGCACGGGCAGGAGCGGACTGAACGTGTCGGCTTCTCACTTTTTGGATTTTAGAAGGGCATGACATGCCTATATCTGTGTCTCCCCCTCCTTTTACTCCTCCACCTCTTTTCTTTTCGCATGACTATATGTACTTGTCACTTTTCCATGTGTTAGTTGTGTCTTCTGAGCAGTTTGTCAGCTTTTGGACACCTTTGAAGGTGTTTTCTATGTGTTTCTATGTGTTTTTGTTTGCCTGCCATTGGTTTTAACGGTGTTCGAAGGTGTTCGACGAACAGTTCGACGAACAGTTCGGCGAACACACGGGTGTTCGACGAACCGAACCGAACTCGAACACTACGGGGGTGGCTCAACACTACTAATAAATTCTATGTGCATATTTAGGCTGGCAGTGCACCATAGACATAGTGTGAATGGACACTGTAACATTTTAATTTCTTTGCCTCTCAGATTCACATCAAATTTGACAAGACTCTCTATATAAAATCAGAGACATGTGAAGGTACGGTAAAGGTCCATGCATTTGTTGGTACTGCATAATGGTTCAATGTAACGTAAAGTTTTTACAAAGTTATATTAGCCATTAGCTCAAATAAATTGGTCAAAGCTAGTGTTGAGCATTCCGATACTGAAATATCGGGTATTGGACGATATTCACGGTATCGGAATTCCGATACTTAGTTCCGATACTTTTAGAATATCGGATAACGGAATCGGAAGTTCCCATAATGCAATGAGCCAGTTTCAGTTAATTCAGCCAATGAGGATTATAAGAAGTGTGGGCACATCCTGTTAGGCATGTAGGCATGTTAACTAATGGCATGGCTGTGATTGGCTGCTGAAATGATGTCATGATGAACTATAAAAGCTGCCGCCGCCATTTTGAGCTCACTCTGCTGTGAATTCGGTTAGGGATAGGACGCTGCTGTTCTGAGGGACAGTTTTAGCTACCTATTTGCTCTATTCTGCTTTACCCAAGCTACTTTATAAACCGCTGTGCCTTGCAGCGCTAGTGCACAGTTCTCTGTGCTGTTCACGGCTGTCTGCAAGGTCTCTGTGTGTGAGTGCAGCTCATGCTGTAGTGTGTGCTTCAGCCACGTCTGGTTGTAGTGCGCTCAGCGGGCGTCACTGCCTCATACATTCTGCTTTTTTTGCTAATTGATCATTTTTCCTGATTTCTCCTATTAGTGTGGTGGTTCCTTCTGTATCCAGATACATTGGTTCCAAACACATTATATAGGAGTAGATAGAGAAGTTTTATTTTGTCTTGCAGCACTAGTGCACAGTGCTCTACATCTGCACTGTTCACGACTGTCTGCAAGGTCTCTGTGTGTGAGTGCAGCTCACGCTGCAGTGTGTGCTTCAGCCACGTCTGGTTGTAGTGCGCTCAGCGTGCGTCTCTGCCTCATACATTGTCCTTTTTTGCTACTTGATCATTTTTCCTGATTTCTCCTATTAGTGTGGTGGTTCCATCCGTATCCAGCTAGACTGGTTCCAAACACACTATATAGGAGTAGATAGAGAAGCTTTATTTTGCCTTGCAGCGCTAGTGCACAGTGCTCTGCATCTGCACTGTTCACGGCTGTCTGCAAGGTCTCTGTGTGTGAGTGCAGCTCACGCTGTAGTGTGCTCTGCAGCCACGTCTGGTTGTAGTGCGCTCAGCGTGCGTCACTGCCTAATACATTGTCCTTTTTTGCTAATTGATCATTTTTCCTGATTTCTCCTATTGGTGTGGTGGTTCCATCCGTATCCAGCTAGATTGTTTCCAAACACACTATATAGGAGTAGATAGAGAAGCTTTATTTTGCCAGAGTGCACAGTGCTCTGCATCTGCACTCTTCACGGCTGTCTGCAAGGTCTCTGTGTGTGAGTGCAGCTCACGCTGTAGTGTGTGCTTCAGCCACGTCTGGTTGTAGTGCGCTCAGCGTGCGTCACTGCCTCATACATTGCACTTTTTTGCTAACTGATCATTTTTCCTGATTTCTCCTATTAGTGTGGTGGTTCCATCCGTATCCAGCTAGATTGGTTCCAAACACATTATATAGGAGTAGATAGAGGAGCCTTTCTGCAGCCTTGTGCCCTGCAGCCCCAGCCAGATTAGTATTAGCCTATTTTTTGTAGCCTCATCTATTGCATTGTAGGTTACCTTCCTGCATTGTAATAGCTACAAAAAGTTTGTGATACTATCGGTATTACATCTTTGGGCACATCCAGTGCCTTTTTATGACAAAAAAATACTAAATAAAGTTCATCAAACACTCCACTTTACAGTTGTGTAGGCCACATTAGCTCATATTAAAGTCTAGTCCACACTTTATAAAATTAGTGTTTCTTATACCTGTTAGCAGCTGTTCAGGAATAAGCACACTAAGACCTTAGTACTTTTCTGCCTATCTTTATCAGTCTACCAAGATGAAGAAGGCAGGGAGTAAGGCATGTGGTCGTGGTCGTGGGCGTGGGCATGGAGTTTCTGCAGGGAGAGGACGTGACGATTCTGTGCCTGCAGGGAGAGGACGTGGGGATTCTGTGCCTGCTGCGGGCACCAGTGACTCAGCATCCCCCAGTTTTACCAGGGAACAGTCCTTTATGCGCAGCTTTGTAGGAGCTAGCCGTACCCCACTGCTGCAGGAGGACCAAATTGAAGCCGTTGTTGGATGGATGGCAGCTAACGCATCGACTTCAATTAGTTCCAGATCCTCTCAGGTCCTGAGCACTGAAGAGCACCCATCTATCTCTTCACCACCTGCCAAATTGCCCAGGCAGTCAGAGAGCCCTGGACAGGAGCCTTCTTTACTTCTGTTTTCTGAATCTCTTGGCTTGGAAAGAGGGGGCCAGCCAAGCAGAATTTGAGAATTTGAAGAAGAGGTAGTATGCAGTGATGCGCAACCATTTTGTCTCTCTGAATCTGAAGAGGCGGGTGGGCCAGTGCCTATGGTCAGCAGCACACCTCAGTACGCATCTGATGATGAGACTTAGGTGCCACTTTCTGGTGCATACTGTGCTGTCAAGACTACCCAGGAGAAGCAGTTGTTTGAAGAGGGTGGTGTAGTTGATGAGGTCCTTGACCCATTATGGCATGAGGGACAGGAAGGTGGTGGGAGCAGCTCTGAGGAAGAGATTCCCCGAACGGCTCAAAAAGGAGGGAGAGGGGGGGGGCAGACTTGGTTGCCTGTAGCCTCCACTTCGGCACCCATTAGGAGCATGGCTCTTCCAAAACCCAAAGCGGGCGCTCCCAAGACTTGCAGTGCCTGGTCCTTTCTTGACACAGTTGCAGATGACATTTGCATTGTCAAATGCAAGCTGTGTAATCAGAAGGTGAAAAGAGGGAAAAGTGTCAGCAACCTCAATACCACAAATATGTGGAAACATGTGCGGACCAAGCACGTGGTGGAGTTACAAAGACACACTGAAGACCTAGGCCAACCTACAGAGCCACCTACCACCTCTTCAGCTCGTGTTGTAGCCTCTGCCTCCAGCTCACACACAGCTGGTTCGGCTTCCTCACAGGATCGCCATGGAAGAACCTCTGGCACTGTTGTACAGAGACACAGTGTCATTCCACCCACAGCACCACGTTCCCTGTCATCCTCACACTCCCAGGCCAGTCTACAGCCATCGTTAGCACAGGCATGGGAGAAAAGGCGCCCATTCTCGGCAAACCACCCCTGAGCACAGGCTCTGAATGCTTGCATTGCAAAACTACTGGCCCTTGAAATACTATCATTCAGGCTGGTGGAGACTGACACCTTCCGTAAATTGATGGCATTGGCAGTCCCACAATACAACGTGCCCAGCTGCTTTTATTTAAGCACGCAAGCCATCCCTGCCCTGCAACAGCATGTGGAGGGAAAAATTAAACATGCGCTACAAAACGGCGTCAGTAGCAAGGTCCACCTGACCACCGATGAGTGGACCAGTAAGCATGGACAGGGACGATACCTTTCCCTCACTGCCCATTGGGTAAATGTTGTGGAGCCGGGTACAGATCTTGAGAGTGGCGCTGTACGTGTTCTGCCAACTCCAAGGATTGCAGGAATCCAGTCTGTACACATTGACTCCTCCTCATACTCCAGTTCCTCTGAATCAGCGCTGCAGAAGCCGTCACGGTCTACCTCCACATCGACCCATGTACGGTTACCTGTTATGATGACCGATATGAGCACAGCCGTGGCCAAACGTCAACAGGCCGTATTAAAATTAATTTATTTGGGGAATCAAAGCCACACAGCGCAGGAGCTCTCTGGAATGCCATCAAGCAGCAGAGTGACGTGTGGTTTGTGCCAGCGAATCTCCAGCCAGGCATGGTAGTGTGTGACAATGGCCGAAATCTGGTGGCAGCTCTGGGCCTAGGCAACCTCACTCACATCCCATGTCTGGCACATGTGCTCAACTTGGCTGTGCAGAGTTTTTTGAGGGACTATCCGGATCTTGATGCACTGTTGCACAAGGTCCGCATAGAGTGCGCTCACTTGCGGCGTTCCAGCAACGCAAGATCGCGCATTGCAGCTCTGCAGCGCCGATTACGTCTTCCGGAACATCGCATCATATGTGACCTACCCACCAGGTGGAATTCAACGTTACATATGTTGGAAAGGTTGTGTGAGCAGCAGGCAGCAGCAATGGAGTACCAGCTGCAGCAGGCGCAAACAAGTCGCAGTGCGCGCCATTCACACTTCACCACCACTGAGTGGGCCTCTATGAATCACATTTGCCACGTTTTGCATGCCTTCGATTATTCCACGCGGATGGCGAGTGCAGATGATGCACTAGTCAGCATAACTATCCCCCTTATCTGCCTGCTTGAAAAAATACTGCAAGCACTAAGGGAGGAGGTTTTGGAAGAGGTGGAGGATGATGAGTCACAAATGCCATCTGTTTCTGTACAGTCTGTGCAACGTGGTTCCTCACAAAGGCCTAGGCAGGGGACACTTTGTGAGGAGGATGAGGAGGAATCAATGGAGGAGGAAGACATCTGTCCAGAGGAGGGAGGTACACAATGCTCTAGTAGTCAGCATCTAGAGTGAGGGTGGGGTGATGCAGAGCAGGCAGAGATCACGCCTCAAGCAGGGGACAGCGTTTCTTGGCCAGTTGGCAGTCTGCAGCACATGGTTGATTTCATGCTGCAGTGCCTGAGAAACGACCGCCGCATCGCCCACATTCTCAACACAGCTGATTATTGGGTGTCCACCCTCCTAGATCCTCGCTACCGGGACAACTTACAAAGCCTGATAACACCGTTGAACCGGGAGTGTAAAATGCGGGAGTACCAAGACGCACTGGTGCATTCCATCATGTTCTCCATTCCACCCGAGAGCAGTGCTGCTAGTGCTTTACAAAGCATCTCAGTGCGTCGAGGCAGTGGAGGAAGCTCTGCACAAAGAGGGAGCAGAAGCATGGCCTCAGCACAAGGCAAGACCAGTATGGCCCAAATGTGGCAAAGTTTTGTGTCCCCGCCACAAATGTCTACACTATCACAGACGGCTCCAGTCAGCAGGAGGCAACGTTTCCGTCAGATGGTGACAGACTACATGTCTTGCCCTCTCAGTGTACTCCCAGACAGCTCTTCCCCCTTCAAGTTTTGGGTCTGTAAGCTGGATACATGGCCAGAGCTTAGCCAGTATGCATTGGAGGTGCTGGCTTGCCCTGCTGCTAGTGTATTATCGGAACACGTCTTTAGTGCCGCAGGTGGTGTACTAACAGACCGTCGCATGCGACTATCCTTCGATAACATTGACCGGCTTACTTTTCTGAAAATGAACAAGGCCTGGATCTCGCATAAATTTGCCAGTCCTCTTCCAGAATGAATAATATTTTGGCAACAGTATCCAGGTCTCCTGTTGTGTTCATGTTTCTACCTCCTGAACTATAATCCCTGGGCTCCAACACAGCCAGTAACTGCTCAGAAGTGCTGTCTGCACAGTCAACACTTGGTCCAGTTTTATTGGGGTTCAGTAACGTCAGCTGATCCCCAGCTGTGTGTCCGGCAAATTCTCCTGCTCTGTCCACATTCACACTACTACAGATGTTAAACTTGCTCCAATTACACCTCTAGCTCCTCTCTGTTTTCAGTATTTACCCTGAGCTCCAAAACCGCTAGTTGCTGCTCAGAAGTGCTGTCTGCACAGTCAACACTTGGTCCAGTGTTATTGGGGTTCAGTAACGTCAACTGATCCCCAGCTGTGTGTCCGGAAAATTCTCCTGCTCTGTCCACATTTCACTACTACTACAGATTTAAAACTTGCTCCAATTACACCTCTGGCTCTTCTCTGTTTTCAGTATTATCCCTGAGCTCCGACACCGCCAGTTGCTGCTCAGAAGTGCTGTCTGCACAGTCAACACTTGGTCCAGTGTTATTGGGGTTCAGTAACGTCAGCTAATCCCCAGCTGTGTGTCCGGCAAATTCTCCTGATCTGTCCACATTCACACTACTACAGATGTTAAACTTGCTCCAATTACACCTCTAGCTCCTCTCTGTTTTCAGTATTTACCCTGAGCTCCAACACCACCAGTTGCTGTTCAAAAGTGATATCTGCACAGTCAACACTCGGTCCAGTGTTATTGGGGTTCAGTAACGTCAGCTGATCCCCAGCTGTGTGTCCGGCAAATTCTCCAGCTCTGTCCACATTCTCACAACTACTACAGATTTAAAACTTTCTCCAAATACACCTCTAGCTCCTCTCTGTTTTCAGTATTTACCCTGAGCTCCAACACCGCCAGTTGCTGCTCAGAAGTGCTGTCTGCACAGTCAACACTTGGTCCAGTGTTATTGGGGTTCAGCAATGTCAGGTGATCCCCAGCTGTGTGTCCGGCAATATCTCCTACTCTGTCCACATCCACTTTACTACAGATTTAAAACTTGCTCCAATTACACGTGTGGCTCTTCTCTGTTTTCAGTATTATCCCTGAGCTCCAACACCACCAGTTTCTGCTCAGAAGTTCTGTCTGCACAGTCAACACTTGGTCCAGGGTTATTGGGGTTCAGTAACGTCAGCTGATCCCCTGCTGTGTGTCTGGCAAATTCTCCTGCTCTGTCCACATTCACTCTACTACTAATTTAAAACTTGCTCCAATTACACCTCTGGCTCTTCTCTGTTTTCAGTATTATCCCTGAGCTCCAACACCACCAGTTGCTGCTCAGAAGTGTTGTCTGCACAGTCAACACTTGGTCCAGTGTTATTGGGGTTCAGTAACGTCAGCTGATCCCCATCTGTGTGTCCAGCAATATCTCCTGCTCTTTCCACATCCACTCTACTACAGATTTAAAACCTGCTCCAATTAGACCTCTGGCTCCTCTCTGTTTTCAGTAATATCCCTGAGCTCCAACACCGCCAGTTGCTGCTCAGAAGTGCCGTCTGCACAGTCAACACTTGCTGCTATGTTATTGGGGTTCAGTAACGTCAGCTGATCCCCGGCTGTGTGTCCGGCAAATTCTCCTGCTCTGTCCACATCCATTCTACTACTAATTTAAAACTTGCTCCAATTACACCTCTGGCTCTTCTCTGTTTTAAGTATTATCCCTGAGCTCCAACACCGCCAGTTGCTGCTCAGAAGTGCTGTCTACAGAGTCAACACTTGGTCCAGTGTTATTGGGGTTCAGTAACGTCAGCTGATCCCCTGCTGTGTGTCCGGCAAACTCTCCTGCTCTGTCCACATCCACTCTACTACAGATTTAAAGCTTGCTCCAATTACAAATCTGGCTCCTCTCTGTTTTTCAGTATTATCCCTGAGCTCCAACACCGCCAGTTGCCGCTCAGAAGTGCCGTCTGCATAGTTAACACTTGCTGCCATGTTACTGGGGTTAAGCAATGTCAGCTGATCCCCAGCTGAGTGTCCGGTAATATATCCTGCTCTGTCCACATCCACTCTACTACAGATTTAAAACTTCCTCCAATTACACCTATGGCTCCTCTCTGTTTTCAGTATTATCCCTGAGCTCCAACACCGCCAGTTGCTGCTCAGAAGTGCTGTCTGCACAGTCAACACTTGGTCCAGTGTTATTGGGGTTCAATAACGTCAGCTGATGCCCTGCTGTGTGTCCGGCAAATTCTCCTTCTCTGTCCATATCCACTCTACTACAGATTTAATACTTGCTCCAATTACACCGCTGGCTCCTCTCTGTTTTCAGTATTTACCCAGAGCTCCAAAACCACCAGTTGCTGCTCAGAAGTGCTGTCTGCACAGTCAACACTTGGTCCACTGTTATTGGGGTTCAGTAACGTCAGCTGATCCACAGCTGTGTGTCCGGCAAATTCTCCTGCTCTGTCCACATTCTCACAACTCCTACAGATTTAAAACTTTCTCCAATTACACCTCTAGCTCCTCTCTGTTTTCAGTATTTACCTTGAGCTCCATTACCGCCAGTTGATGCTCAGAAGTGCTGTCTGCACAGTCAACACTTGGTCCATTGTTATTGGGGTTCAGTAACATCAGCTGATCCCCAGCTGTGTGTCCGGCAATATCTCCTGCTCTGTCCACATCCACTCTACTACAGACTTAAAACTTGCTCCAATTACACCTCTGGCTCTTCTCTGTTTTCAGTATTATCCCTGAGCTCCAACACCACCAGTTGCTGCTCAGAAGTGTTGTCTGCACAGTCAACTCTTGGTCCAGTGTTATTGGGGTTCAGTAACGTCAGCTGATCCCCAGCTGTGTGTCCAGCAATATCTCCTGCTCTGTCCACATCCACTCTACTACAGATTTAAAACCTGCTCCAATTAGACCTCTGCCTCCTCTCTGTTTTCAGTAATATCCCTGAGCTCCAACACAGCCAGTTGCTGCTCAGAAGTGCCGTATGCACAGTCAACACTTGCTGCCATGTTATTGGGGTTCAGTAACGTCAGTTGATCCCCGGCTGTGTGTCCGGCAAATTCTCCTGCTCTGTCCACATCCACTCTACTACTAATTTAAAACTTGCTCCAATTACACCTCTGGCTCTTCTCTATTTTAAGTATTATCCCTGAGCTCCAACACCGCCAGTTGCTGCTCAGAAGTGCTGTCTGCACAGTCAACACTTGGTCCAGTGTTATTGGGGTTCAGTAACGTCAGCTGATCCCCTGTTGTGTGTCCGGCAAACTCTCCTGCTCTCTCCACATCCACTCTACTACAGATTTAAAACTTGCTCCAATTACAAATCTGGCTCCTCTCTGTTTTTCAGTATTATCCCTGAGCTCCAACACCGCCAGTTGCCGCTCAGAAGTGCCGTCTGCATAGTTAACACTTGCTGCCAGGTTATTGGGGTTCAGCAACGTCAGCTGATCCCCAGCTGGGTGTCCGGCGATATATCCTGCTCTGTCCACATCCACTCTACTACAGATTTAAAACTTCCTCCAATTACACCTCTTGCTCCTCTCTGTTTTCAGGATTATCCCTGAGCTCCAACACCGCCAGTTGCTGCTCAGAAGTGCTGTCTGCACAGTCAACACTTGGTCCAGTGTTATTGGGTTTCAATAACGTCAGCTGATCCCCTGCTGTGTGTCCTGCAAATTCTCCTTCTCTGTCCATATCCACTCTACTACAGATTTAATACTTGCTCCAATTACACCGCTGGCTCCTCTCTGTTTTCAGTATTTTACCCAGAGCTCCAAAACTGCCAGTTGCTGCTCAGAAGTGCTGTCTGCACTGTCAACACTTGGTGCAGTGTTATTGGGGTTCAGTACTATCAGATGAACCCCAGCTGTGTGTCGGGCAAATTCTCCTGCTCTGTCCACATTCACACTACTACAGATTTTAAACTTGCTCCAATTACACCTCTAGCTCTTCTCTGTTTTCAGTATTTACCCTGAGCTCCAACACCGCCAGTTGCTGCTCAGAAGTGCTGTCTGCACAGTCTACACTTGGTCCAGTTTATTGGGGTTCAGTAACGTCAGCTGATCCCCAGCTGTGTGTCCGGCAAACTCTCCTGCTCTGTCGACATTCTCACAACTACTACAGATTTAAAACTTGCTCCTATTACACCTCTAGCTCCTCTCTGTTTTCAGTATTTACCCTGAGCTCCAACTCCGCCAGTTGCTGCTCAGAAGTGCTGTCTGCACAGTCAACACTTGGTCCAGTGTTATTGGGGTTCAGTAACGTCAGCTGATCCCCAGCTGTGTGTCCGGCAAATTCTCCTACTCTGTCCACATTCTCACTGCTACTACAGATTTAAAAATTTCTGCAATTACACCTCTGGCTCCTCTCTGTTTTCAGTATTAGCTCTGAGCTCCAACACCGCCAGTTGCCGCTCAGAAGTGCTGTCTGCACAGTCAACACTTGCTACCGTGTTATTGGGGTTCAGTAACGTCAGCTGATCCCCTGCTGTGTGTCCGGCAAATTCTCCTGCTCTGTCCACATCCACTCTACTACAGATTTAAAACTTGCTCCAATTACACCTCTGGCTCTTCTCTGTTTTCAGTATTATCCCTGAGCTCCAACACCGCCAGTTGCTGCTCAGAAGTGCTGTCTGCACAGTCAACACTTGGTCCAGTGTTATTGGGGTTCAGTAAAGTCAGCTGATCCCCAGCTGTGTGTCCGGCAATATCTCCTGCTCTGTCCATATCCACTCTACTACAGATTTAAAACTTGCTCCAATTACACCTCTGGCTCCTCTCTGTTTTCAGTATTATCCCTGAGCTGCAACACCGCCAGTTGCCGCTCCGAAATTCCATCTGCACAGTCAACACTTGCTGCCGTGTTATTGGGGTTCAGTAACGTCAGCTGATCCCCAGCTGTGTGTCCAGCAATATCTCCTGCTCTGTCCACATCCACTCTACTACAGATTTAAAACTTGCTCCAATTACACCTCTGGCTCCTCTCTGTTTTCAGTAATATCCCTGAGCTCCAACACCGCCAGTTGCCGCTCAGAAGTCCCGTCTGCACAGTCAACGCTTGCTCCAGTGTTATTGGGTTCAGTAACGTCAGCTGATCCCCAGCTGTTTGCCGGCAAATTCTCCTGCTCTGTCCACATCCACTCTACTACAGATTTAAAATTTGCTCCAATTACACCTATGGCTCCTCTCTGTTTTCAGTATTTACCCTGAGCTCCAACTCCGCCAGTTGCTGCTCAGAAGTGCTGTCTGCACAGTCAACACTTGGTCCAGTGTTATTGGGGTTCAGTAACGTCAGCTGATCCCCAGCTGTGTGTCCGGCAAATTCTCCTACTCTGTCCACATTCTCACTGCTACTACAGATTTAAAAATTTCTGCAATTACACCTCTGGCTCCTCTCTGTTTTCAGTATTAGCTCTGAGCTACAACACCGCCAGTTGCCGCTCAGAAGTGCCGTCTGCACAGTCAACACTTGCTACCGTGTTATTGGGCTTCAGTATCGTCAGCTGATCCCCTGCTGTGTGTCCGGCAAATTCTCCTACTCTGTCCACATCCACTCTACTACAGATTTAAAACTTGCTCCAATTACACCTCTGGCTCTTCTCTGTTTTCAGTATTATCCCTGAGCTCCAACACCACCAGTTGCTGCTCAGAAGTGCTGTCTGCACAGTCAACACTTGGTCCAGTGTTATTGGGGTTCAGTAACGTCAGCTGATCCCCAGCTGTGTGTCCGGCAATATCTCCTGCTCTGTCCATATCCACTCTACTACAGATTTAAAACTTGCTCCAATTACACCTCTGGCTCCTCTCTGTTTTCAGTATTATCCCTGAGCTGCAACACCGCCAGTTGCCGCTCAGAAATTCCATCTGCACAGTCAACACTTGCTGCCGTGTTATTGGGGTTCAGTAACGTCAGCTGATCCCCAGCTGTGTGTCCAGCAATATCTCCTGCTCTGTCCATATCCACTCTACTACAGATTTAAAACTTGCTCCAATTAAACCTCTGGCTCCTCTCTGTTTTCAGTAATATCCCTGAGCTCCAACACCACCAGTTGCCGCTCAGAAGTCCCGTCTGCACAGTCAACGCTTCCAGTGTTATTGGGGTTCAGTAACGTCAGCTGATCCCCAGCTGTTTGCTGGCAAATTCTCCTGCTCTGTCCACATCCACTCTACTACAGATTTAGAACTTGCTCCAATTACACCTCTGGCTCCTCTCTGTTTTCAGTATTATCCCTGAGCTCCAACACCGCCAGTTGCCGCTCAGAAATGCCGTCTGCACAGTCAACACTTGGTCCAGTGTTATTGGGGTTCAGTAACGTCAGCTGATCCCCAGCTGTGTGTCCAGCAAATTCTCCTTCTCTGTCCATATCCACTCTACTACAGATTTTAAACTTGCTCCAATTACACCTCTGGCTCCTCTCTGTTTTCAGTATTTACCCAGAGCTCCAACACCGCCAGTTGCTGCTCAGAAGTGCTGTCTGCACAGTCAACTCTTGGTCCAGTTTATTGGGGTTCAGTAATGTCAGCTGATCCCCAGCTGTGTGTCCGACACATTCTCCTGCTCTGTCCACATTCTCACTACTACTACAGATTTAAAACTTGCTCCTATTACACCTCTAGCTCCTCTCTGTTTTCAGTATTTACCCTGAGCTCCAACTTCGCCAGTTGCTGCTCAGAAGTGCTGTCTGCACAGTCAAAACTTGGTCCAGTGTTATTGGGGTTCAGTAACGTCAGCTGATCCCCAGCTGTGTGTCCGGCAAATTCTCCTTCTCTGTCCACATTCTCACTACTACTACAGATTTAAAACTTTCTGCAATTACACCTCTGGCTGTTCTCTGTTTTCAGTATTATCCCTGAGCTCCAACACCGCCAGTTGCTGCTCAGAAGTGCTGTCTGCACCGTCAACACTTGGTCCAGTGTTATTGGGGTTCAGTAACGTCAGCTGATCCCCAGCTGTGTGTCCAGCAAATTCTCCTTCTCTGTCCATATCCACTCTACTACAGATTTAAAACTTGCTCCAATTACACCTCTGGCTCCTCTCTGTTTTCAGTATTTACCCAGAGCTCCAACACTGCCAGTTGCTGCTCAGAAGTGCTGTCTGCACAGTCAACACTTGGTCCAGTTTATTGGGGTTCAGTAACGTCAGGTGATCCCCAGCTGTGTGTCCGACACATTCTCCTGCTCTGTCCACATTCTCACTACTACTGCAGATTTAAAACTTGCTCCTATTACACCTCTAGCTCCTCTCTGTTTTCAGTATTTACCCTGAGCTCCAACTTCGCCAGTTGCTGCTCAGAAGTGCTGTCTGCACAGTCAACACTTGGTCCAGTGTTATTGGGGTTCGGTAACGTCAGCTGATCCCCAGCTGTGTGTCCGGCAAATTCTCCTGCTCTGTCCACATTCTCACTACTACTACAGATTTAAAACTTTCTGCAATTACACCTCTGGCTGTTCTCTGTTTTCAGTATTATCCCTGAGCTCCAACACCGCCAGTTGCTGCTCAGAAGTGCTGTCTGCACAGTCAACACTTGGTCCAGTGTTATTGGGGTTCAGTATCATCAGCTAATCCCCTGCTGTGTGTCCGGCAAATTCGCCTGCTCTGTCCACATCCACTCTACTACAGATTTAAAACTTGCTCCGATTACATCTCTGGCTCTTCTCTGTTTTCAGTATTATCCCTGAGCTCCAACACCGCCAGTTGCTGCTCAGAAGTGCTGTCTGCACAGTCAGCACTTGGTCCAGTGTTATTGGGGTTCTGTAACGTCAGCTGATCCCCTGCCGTGTGCCGGCAAATTCTCCTGCTCTGTCCACATCCACACAACTACAGAATTAAAACTTGCTCCAATTACACCTCTGGCTTCTCTCTGTTTTCAGTATTATCCCTGAGCTGCAACACCGCCAGTTGCCGCTCAGAAATGCCGTCTGCACAGTCAACACTTGCTGCCGTGTTATTGGGGTTCTGTAACGTCAGCTGATCCCCAGCTGTGTGTCCGGCAATATCTCCTGCTCTGTCCACATCCACTCTTCTACTGATTTAAAACTTGCTCCAATTACACCTCTTGCTCCTCTCTGTTTTCAGTATTATCTCTGAGCTCCAACATCGCCAGTTCCTGCTCAGAAGTGCTGTCTGCACAGTCAACACTTGGTCCAGTGTTATTGGGGTTCAGTAACATCAGCTGATCCCCTGCTGTGTGTCCGGCAAATTCTCCTGCTCTGTCCACATCCACTCTACTACAGATTTAAAACTTGCTCCTATTACACCTCTAGCACCTCTCTGTTTTCAGTATTTACCCTGAGCTCCAACTCCACCAGTTGCTGCTCAGAAGTGCTGTCTGCACAGTCAACACTTGGTCCAGTGTTTTTGGGGTTCAGTAACGTCAGCTGATCCCCAGCTGTGTGTCCGGCAAATTCTCCTACTCTGTCCACATTCTCACTGCTACTACAGATTTAAAAATTTCTGCAATTACACCTCTGGCTCCTCTCTGTTTTCAGTATTAGCTCTGAGCTCCAACACCGCCAGTTGCCGCTCAGAAGTGCCGTCTGCACAGTCAACACTTGCTACCGTGTTATTGGGGTTCAGTAACGTCAGCTGATCCCCTGCTGTGTGTCCGGCAAATTCTCCTGCTCTGTCCACATCCACTCTACTACAGATTTAAAACTTGTTCCAATTACACCTCAGGCTCTTCTCTGTTTTTAGTATTATCCCTGAGCTCCAACACCACCAGTTGCTGCTCAGAAGTGCTGTCTGCACAGTCAACACTTGGTCCAGTGTTATTGGGGTTCAGTAACGTCAGCTGATCCCCAGCTGTGTGTCCGGCAATATCTCCTGTTCTGTCCATATCCACTCTACTACAGATTTAAAACTTGCTCCAATTACACCTCTGGCTCCTCTCTGTTTTCAGTATTATCCCTGAGCTCCAACACCACCAGTTGCTGCTTAGAAGTGCTTTCTGCACAGTCAACACTTGGTCCTGTGTTATTGGGGTTCAGTAATGTCAGCTGATCCCCTGCTGTGTGCCGGCAAATTCTCCTGCTCTGTCCACATTCACACTACTACAGATTGAAAACTTGCTCCAATTACACCTCTGGCTCCTCTCTGTTTTCATTATTATCCCTGAGCTGCAACACCGCCAGTTGCCTCTCAGAAATGCCGTCTGCACAGTCAACACTTGGTCCAGTGTTATTGGGGTTCAGTAACGTCAGCTGATCCCCAGCTGTGTGTCCAGCAATATCTCCTGCTCTGTCCACATCCACTCTACTACAGATTTAAAACTTGCTCCAATTACACCTCTGGCTCCTCTCTGTTTTCAGTAATATCCCTGAGCTCCAACACCGCCAGTTGCCGCTCAGAAGTCCTGTCTGCACAGTCAACGCTTGCTCCAGTGTTATTGGGGTTCAGTAACGTCAGCTGATCCCCAGCTGTTTGCCGGCAAATTCTCCTGCTCTGTACACATCCACTCTACTACAGATTTAAAACTTGCTCCAATTACACCTCTGGCTCCTCTCTGTTTTCAGTATTATCCCTGAGCTCCAACACCGCCAGTTGCCTCTCAGAAATGCCGTCTGCACAGTCAACACTTGGTCCAGTGTTATTGGGGTTCAGTAACGTCAGCTGATCCCCAGCTGTGTGTCCAGCAAATTCTCCTTCTCTGTCCATATCCACTCTACTACAGATTTAAAACTTGCTCCAATTACATGTGGCACCCCAGGGGTCTGGTTTTCCACAGTAATGTAATGTTATGTCTGAGAGCAGGTGGGAGGTCCTTTGGTCAGGGATCCTGTGCATGCCACACCTCCTGCCCAGTCTTGGGAGGGGAAGAACTTCCCCTGTATAAACCCTGGGCTGAGGCAGGGTTAGTCAGTCAAGGAGTGTAGAGACAAGAAACAGTCACAGGAAGAAACAGCAGAAGCTCAGTGGGAGCAATACTACTACAAGTCAGGGGCTGGCAGCTGCAGAGCTCGCCCTGACTGAGAAGCTTTCTTACCGGACCCGGCGTCCGAGGCTGTGGGGACTAACTCTTACCCAGCAGCAGAAGCCGACCGGCAGGGGATTTCAGGCCCTCAGGCCCAGAAACCCGAAGGCACGGTCACACGCGTGGGACCAGCACCGCCATCGTGGAGCGGAAGCCATTAGAAGGCCCCGAGTCACCGGCCATACGGGTGAGCACCACACGGTACACTCAGGGACGTGGGCTACTTATATCCGCTTCTAGCAAGGTAGCCAGAAGAGTACAGTCAGTTTGGGAGGCCTACAACTCCGCCTGGCCAGGGGAGATCCCATCTGCTCAAGGACTGACCAGGCCCCGTTCACTAGCAAGTACTCCGGGAGGGTCTATCGTTGTTACCAGTAAAGACCCTGAATTACACCGCACCGTCTCTGAGTGGTTCCTGCTACCCCCATCATTCACATCTGCTGCCCTGAGGCCATACCCCTCCCGTTGGGGGTTATACCATCTACGCTGCACCATCCATCCACCGGCCTCAGCGGACTGTCCTGCAGCGGCAGCTCCATAGCTGCATTCAACGGGTGGCGTAGTCGTCCTACATCTACCGCTGTTACATCGCCGCTCAGTTTGACTCCCTGGGCACAGACCGGGTCACCGCCACGAGACTACAACCCTCAAGAGATCCGGCTCCGGGTAAGCTCCCGCGTGCGCAACGCAGCGCGACACAGGCCCAGGGGCGCGTCAACTTTGGCGTAGTCGGCAGGATTTCGTGCCCGCAACCACCGGGTACTGCGTGCCTGAAAAAGAGACTTTTCAAACTTACCTGTGGTGAAGATTCCCGCCATCCGGCGCCATCTTCAGCCTTCTTCCCGCCATCGGTGAAGTTTCCCGCCATCCGGCGCCATCTTCTGCCTTCTTCCCGCCATCCGTGGAGTTTTCCCGCCATTGGACGCCATCTTGAGGACGCCACGCGGGAAGAAGAGGGGCGTGGACTCCGAAAGCGCGCGAGAACTGAAGCCCCGCCTCACGTCCGGACATTGCGTAAGGTCCTGGAAGGAGCCCAGCAGACGCCGACGTCACAGGAGCGCGACGGAAGGTCCTCAACCCTGACGATCCACTGCGGAGCCGCGGCCTACGGAACAGGATCATCGCAAGGTAGGCCACGGTCCACTAGGGGGGAGGAAGATGTCGGATACGGAGGAGAGCTTCACTGCCTCAACCCCCGCCAGCGCTACCGCTGCTGCAGTTATGCCCTTCACCATGCCCTATATCCCGGGAGCAGCTTGGCTACCCCAGTACTCAGGGGAGTCACATACCCTGCATGACTTTAGAGAAAAGCTGGATAGCCTCTTCCAGGTGTACCCCCTCACAGAAGAGCAAAAAGTGAGCATCCTGGTGGCCCAACTAACCGGGGCAGCCAAAAGGGAAGTAAAATCCTGGCCACCTGGGAGGAAGACTGTCGCAGGGATACTAACCCGGCTGAAGGACACCTTTGATACCCGCACCTCAGCCGAGATTAAGCTTAGATTCTACGGGTGCAAGCAGCGAGCGCATGAGAGTATAAGGGACTATGCACTAAACCTACAAGAGGCCCTGAGGGCCATTAAGCAGACCGACCCTGATGGAGTGGGAAACGAGGACAGGCTGTTGACCGAACAGTTTATAGAGGGACTGTATTGTAATACCCACCGAACCCAGTTGCGGGCAATGGCCTTACAGGATCCCCATCTGGGCTTTGCACAGTTCAAGGACAGAGCCATCCGGGTGCTCCGAGAACCGGCACCGGGTGGCGTTGTGACCCACAGGCGCCCAGCTAGCACTTACCACCAGGAGGCGGCGCCCTTGTCGGCAGGGCCTGTGGGAGCTGATGCGCAGGCTTTGGACAATGACCCGGCTCCAGACCTACACCATCAGGTCCAAGAGCAAGCTAAGAGCGTTGCTGCGCTAACCCGAACTGTGCAGTCTTTACAGGTTTCCACCCCAGGGAAGATCCAGCTGGCATCCGGACCGGAGGACATCCCGTGGCGTCGACCAAGGAGGACCCCACCGGCCAGAGGAAGACCCAGTGACCGATACAGCGAGGACGGACGACCCATCTGCCGCCGCTGCAGTCAACCTGGACATATGGCAAGGTACTGTTCTTTAAACGGGCACAACCTGGGGTAGAGGGCCAACCCCCAGGAAAAAGATCACCAGGCCCATCGAACTGGCGCGACAGATATGTGAGAGGACGTCCAGTCTTGCCTGTGGTACTGGATGGCATTCCCATGAGTGCCCTACTGGACACCGGGTCACAGGTCACCACCATCCCGTACGTGCTCTTTAAGCAGTACTGGAATGACTCGGATATTACCCGCTACCCTGACGACGACTTGAGTATCATCGCCAGCAATGGCCAGCCCGTGCCACAGATCGGATTTAAAGAGGTGACCATCAAAATCGGTAGAGTCGAACTGGCAGCACAGGGACTGATCATTGTAGATATTGACAAGCATGAGAGTCACCCAAAAATAACTCTAGGAACTAATGTAATTGAAAATTGTCTTGCAGAGGTGATTTTCCTTTTACAGCAGGTTACCAAGAACGCCAGCTCCGGCGAGCAGCGGGTGCTCCAGAAAGAGATCCGGGCACTGATGCGACGGCAACAGGTGGAACTCTCCGGCGGTGAGATTGGTAGCGTAAGAATGTGTGACCCTTTTCCTATTGCCATGCCCCCAAAAAGTGAAATGATGATTTGGTGCCGGGCAGCTATTGGTCTGAGAGGTAGAGATTACCAGGCAATGGTAGAACCAGTTTACTCGGACAGTAGGCCCACCATTTTGACAGCACGGGGGGTGGTTGATGTACGCCATGGGAGGGTGCCCGTTCGCATAATAAATATCGGGGAGAGGGAAGTGTACCTGCCCCGGTATGCCACGCTAGCCAAATTATATACCATTAACCAAAATTCTATACAATCTGTGGAACCCTTGCCTCCATCTCACCCGGAGGAAGGTAACGGCTCTAAGAAAAACATGGAGGACTGGTGTCAGCAACTACATCTGGGTACTGACTCCACTCCCGCACACCAGAAACAAGGAGTCTATCGGGTGGTTCAGGAGTACGAGAGAGTGTTCAGTAAACACCCGTTAGACTTCGGGCGAGTCAAGGGGGTAGAACACCACATCCCCATGGGAGACCATCCTCCTATAAAAGAGAGGTATCGACCCGTACCCCCTGCCCACTACCAACACGCCAAGGGGATGCTTAGAGACATGAAGGAGGCTGGGGTGATCAGGGATAGCTGTAGCCCCTGGGCAGCTCCACTAGTCTTAGTCCGAAAGAAAGACAACACCATGAGGATGTGTGTAGATTACCGGAAAATCAATCGTATCACACACAAGGATGCGTACCCCTTACCAAGGATAGAGGAGTCATTGGCTGCTTTAAGATCTGCTAACTTCTTCTCTACCTTGGATCTCACTAGCGGGTACTGGCAGGTTCCTGTAGCAGAGGCGGACCGGGAGAAGACCGCATTCACCACCCCGATGGGACTTAGCGAGTTCACCTGCATGCCGTTCGGACTCTGCAACGCACCGGGAACCTTCCAACGACTAATGGAGTGTTGTCTGGGCCACAGAAACTTCGAGACGGTCCTGTTGTACCTGGACGATGTCATCGTATATTCCAAGACGTATGAGGACCACCTGAAACACCTGGCGGAAGTGTTCGAAGCTCTGGCAAGTTACGGCCTAAAGGTGAAACCCTCCAAGTGTCACCTCCTGAAACCAAAGGTGCAGTACCTGGGACACGTGGTGAGCGCTGACGGAGTGGCTCCCGACCCTGATAAGATCACCGCAATTAAGGAATGGCCAAGCCCCTCCAGCGTAAAAGAAGTGCGGCAGTTCCTCGGGTTGGTAGGCTACTACCGAAGGTTTATTCCCGGTTTCACCAAAAAGGCAGCACCTATGCAGGACCTCCTGATAGGCCAGTCCCGGAAGGCCAAGAACCAGAAGCCGCCCTTCAAATGGGAGGAGCTGGAAGAAGAGTCCTTCCGCCAGCTGAAGATGGCCCTCACGGGGAACGAAATCCTGGCGTACCCGAATTATAGCCAGCCCTTTATTCTCTACACCGACGCCAGTAACATCGGGCTAGGAGCCGTACTGTCCCAGATCCAGCAGGGGAAGGAACGAGTAATCGCCTACGCCAGCCGAAAACTGCGACCCACCGAAAGGAACCCCGAGAATTACAGCTCATTTAAGTTAGAGTTCCTGGCCGTAGTATGGGCAGTCACCGAGCGCTTTAAGCATTACCTCGCTTCTTCCCGGTTCACCGTGCACACGGATAACAACCCGTTGACACACCTGGACACGGCAAGACTCGGTGCCCTGGAGCAGAGGTGGATGGCCCGTCTGTCCAACTACGAGTTCACAATCAAATACCGGGCAGGACGCTCCAATACCAACGCGGACGCCCTGTCCAGGATGCCCAACCTGCCGGACGGAGGAGAAGATCCGGAGGGACTGGAAGAAGTTGAACTCCCTGCGTTCCACCGTCATGGGACTATCCAGTATTCCCACCGGGTAAGGAGTAAGCAGGCTGCTACGTTGAACCCCTTACCCCACTACAACTGGGCGGAAACGCAAGACAGCGACCCTGCCGTCCGACTGGTGAAGGAGATGCTGACTCGGCCGGAGGCTCGCCTTGAACCAGACGCTCCGGAGGAAGCCAAACAACTATGGGCAGAGAAGAGTCGACTGTTCCTTTACAAAGGGAAGTTGTGCCGCAGAATGGTTAACTCCCGGACGCATGAATTACTCTGGCAAGTAGTGGTGCCACGAAGAGACGCAGCCATGGTGATGGAGGCATACCACGACGGAGCTGGACACTTCGGGTGGAAGAAGCTGGAGTTCCTGCTGCGCGAGCGGTTCCACTGGGTAGGCATGAGGGGAACCATCGAGAAGTGGTGCAGAGACTGTGGCCCGTGCAACCTGAGAAGGAAGGACCGTGCCAGCCAGAAGACTCCCCTGCAGTCCATCGTCACCCGGCAACCGTTGGAACTGGTAGCCTTGGATCATGTAAAACTGACCCCAAGCAGAAGTGGCTACGTCTACGCGTTAACCATCGTGGATCATTACTCCCGGTTTCTGGTTGTCGTCCCCGTCAAGGACTTAACGGCTCAAACAGCAGCTAGAGCCTTCCAGCAGCACTTTTGCCGTCCACACGGGTACCCGGACCAAGTGCTGACGGACCAGGGACCTGCCTTTGAAGCGGAGGTCTTCCAGGAATTCTGCAATCTGTATGGCTGCCGGAAGATAAGGACGACACCCTACCATCCGCAAACTAATGGACTTTGTGAGAAAATGAACCAGGTGGTAATGGATCTTCTAAAAACGTTGCCCCTGGAAGAACGCAGTCTGTGGCCTGAGAAGTTGCCCGATCTGGTGGACCTATACAACCACATCCCGGTAGGTTCCACCAACTGTACCCCGGCTTACCTAATGAGGGCAAGACCTGGTAAGTTACCTGTTGACCTGGAAATGGGAGTCCTGACACCCGAGGACACTTCACCAGAAACAGACTGGGACACAGAGAGGCAGCAGCAGTACCGGAGAGTACAGGAGAGCGTGGAGCGAAGTCTCTGTCAGGCTAGGGAAAGACAAGAGAAAACTTACAACCAGTATGCTCCCGCTGTTCCCCTGGTACCCGGAGAGCAGGTCTTGAAGAGGAAGAGACGGCTCCACAAGTTGGATGACCAGTGGGAGAAGGACCCGTACACCGTACTGCCCTCAAGCCACGAGAACCCGAAGGTTTGTACCATCAGTAAAGACGGAGGGGAAACCACAGCCATTGTATCCCGGGACCACCTGAAGAAGTGTCCCGAACAACTGAGGAACCCTGAAGAGGAACAAGAAGACCATCGACCCGTAGAGGAAAGGGAAGATATGGTTAGTACTGTGCTCGGGGACTTCCCTCGGTCTTGGACTCAAGTCAATGGTGCAGTTGTGGTACCCGTACTCACCTTCCTCCAACCAGCATCCCAAGCACCTACGGAGCAACAGGTAGAGCTGGAAGAACAGCCGGTCCAGGAGGCAGAAGACTCCACACAAGCAGAACAGGAGGATCAACCCTCTGCTTATAGTGAGCCTGCCGTACCCCTAGTGAGACAAAGAGCCGGTAGACAGCTGCCCAGTTTACCCTTGACAGCTCCTACACCCTGTAATTCAGGGCCAGACAGTCAGCTCCGTAGGTCCACTAGGGCCACTAGAGGCCAGTTACCCGCACGCTGGAGGATTTGAAGTGTATAAATTGTTTTATTTATGTTTATCTGTGTATTGTTGCTTGTGTATAATTTTGTGTTTCCAGTTATTTTTAGGAATCCTTGGTGGATTTACCGGGAATCCTTGTACATAGTTGGAGCGTAACCCAGGATGGACTAGAGACTGTTAAGGACTCGGGGTAGGACAGACCCCTACCTGGTTACGTCTCCCTGTTTTGGTGAAATGGACACCTTGCTTTCTTCAAAGACTACACCCGGTTACGGACATGCCGTGACCACCTTTATGTGTTTCTTCTTATTGTACTATTATTGTTGTTATATCTTGTTATGTTTTTTCTAAAATATGTTTAGTCCCGGAGTACTAAATTTCACTAGGGGGGAATGTGGCACCCCAGGGGTCTGGTTTTCCACAGTAATGTAATGTTATGTCTGAGAGCAGGTGGGAGGTCCTTTGGTCAGGGATCCTGTGCATGCCACACCTCCTGCCCAGTCTTGGGAGGGGAAGAACTTCCCCTGTATAAACCCTGGGCTGAGGCAGGGTTAGTCAGTCAAGGAGAGTAGAGACAAGAAACAGTCACAGGAAGAAACAGCAGAAGCTCAGTGGGAGCAATACTACTACAAGTCAGGGGCTGGCAGCTGCAGAGCTCGCCCTGACTGAGAAGCTTTCTTACCGGACCCGGCGTCCGAGGCTGTGGGGACTAACTCTTACCCAGCAGCAGAAGCCGACCGGCAGGGGATTTCAGGTCCTCAGGCCCAGAAACCCGAAGGCACGGTCACACGCGTGGGACCAGCACCGCCATCGTGGAGCGGAAGCCATTAGAAGGCCCCGAGTCACCGGCCATACGGGTGAGCACCACACGGTACACTCAGGGACGTGGGCTACTTATATCCGCTTCTAGCAAGGTAGCCAGAAGAGTACAGTCAGTTTGGGAGGCCTACAACTCCGCCTGGCCAGGGGAGATCCCATCTGCTCAAGGACTGACCAGGCCCCGTTCACTAGCAAGTACTCCGGGAGGGTCTATCGTTGTTACCAGTAAAGACCCTGAATTACACCGCACCGTCTCTGAGTGGTTCCTGCTACCCCCATCATCCACATCTGCTGCCCTGAGGCCATACCCCTCCCATTGGGGGTTATACCATCTACGCTGCACCATCCATCCACCGGCCTCAGCGGACTGTCCTGCACCGGCAGCTCCATAGCTGCATTCAACGGGTGGCGTAGTCGTCCTACATCTACCGCTGTTACATCGCCGCTCAGTTTGACTCCCTGGGCACGGACCGGGTCACCGCCACGAGACTACAACCCTCAAGAGATCCGGCTCCGGGTAAGCTCCCGCGTGTGCAACGCAGCGCGACACAGGCCCAGGGGCGCGTCATACACCTCTGGCTCCTCTCTGTTTTCAGTATTTACCCAGAGCTCCAACACCGCCAGTTGCTGCTCAGAAGTGCTGTCTGCACAGTCAACACTTGGTCCAGTTTATTGGGGTTCAGTAACGTCAGCTGATCCCCAGCTGTGTGTCCGACAAATTCTCCTGCTCTGTCCACATTCTCACTACTACTACAGATTTAAAACTTGCTCCTATTACACCTCTAGCTCCTCTCTGTTTTCAGTATTTACCCTGAGCTCCAGCTTCGCCAGTTGCTGCTCAGAAGTGCTGTCTGCACAGTCAACACTTGGTCCAGTGTTATTGGGGTTCAGTAACGTCAGCTGATCCCCAGCTGTGTGTCCAGCAAATTCTCCTGCTCTGTCCACATTCTCACTACTACTACAGATTTAAAACTTTCTGCAATTACACCTCTGGCTCTTCTCTGTTTTCAGTATTATCCCTGAGCTCCAACACCGCCAGTTGCTGCTCAGAAGTGCTGTCTGCACAGTCAACACTTGCTCCAGTGTTATTGGGGTTCAGTAACGTCAGCTGATCCCCTGCTGTGTGCCGGCAAATTCTCCTGCTCTGTCCACATCCACACTACTACAGAATTAAAACTTGCTCCAATTACACCTCTGGCTCCTCTCTGTTTTCAGTATTATCCCTGAGCTGCAACACCGCCAGTTGCTGCTCAGAAATGCCGTCTGCACAGTCAACACTTGCTGCTGTGTTATTGGGGTTCTGTAACGTCAGCTGATCCCCAGCTGTGTGTCCGGCAATATCTCCTGCTCTGTCCACATCCATTCTTCTACTGATTTAAAACTTGCTCCAATTACACCTCTGGCTCCTCTCTGTTTTCAGTATTATCTCTGAGCTCCAACATCGCCAGTTGCTGCTCAGAAGTGCTGTCTGCACAGTCAACACTTGGTCCAGTGTTATTGGGGTTCAGTAACATCAGCTGATCCCCTGCTGTGTGTCCGGCAAATTCTCCTGCTCTGCCAACATCCACTCTACTACAGATTTAAAACTTGCTCCAATTACACCTCTGGCTCCTCTCTGTTTTCAGTAATATCCCTGAGCTCCAACACCGCCAGTTGCCGCTCAGAAGTCCCGTCTGCAAGTCAACGCTTGCTCCAGTGTTATTGGGGTTCAGTAACGTCTGCTGATCCCCAGCTGTGTGCCGGAAAATTCTCCTGCTCTGTCCACATCCACTCTACTACAGATTTAAAACTTGCTCCAATTACACCTCTGGCTCTTCTCTGTTTTCACTATTATCCCTGAGCTCCAACACCGCCAGTTGCCACACAGAAATGCCGTCTGCACAGTCAACACTTGCTGCCGTGTTATTGGGGCTCAGTAACGTCAGCTAATCCCCAGCTGTGTGTCTGACAATATCTCCTACTCTGTCCACATCCACTCTACTTCAGATTTAAAACTTGCTCCAATTACACCTCTGGCTCCTCTTTGTTTTCAGTATTATCCCTGAGCTCCAACACCACCAGTTGCTGCTGAGAAGTGCTGTCTGCACAGTCAACACTTGGTCCAGTGTTATTGGGGTTCAGTAACATCAGCTGATCCCCTGCTGTGTGTCCGGCAAATTCTCCTGCTCTGTCCACATCCACTCTACTACAGATTTAAAACTTGCTCCAATTACACCTCTGGCTCCTCTCTGTTTTCAGTATTATCCCTGAGCTCCAACACCACCAGTTGCTGCTCAGAAGTGCTGCCTGCACAGTCAACACTTGGTCCAGTGTTATTGGGGTTCAGTAAAGTCAGCTGATCCCCAGCTGTGTGTCCGGCAAATTCTCCTGCTCTGTCCACATCCACTCTACTACAGATTTAAAACTTGCTCCAATTACACCTCTGGCTCCTCTTTGTTTTCAGTATTATCCCTGAGCTCCAACACCACCAGTTGCTGCTCAGAAGTGCTGTCTGCTCAGTCAACACTTGGTCCAGTGTTATTGGGGTTCAGTAACGTCAGCCCTCTAAGCTATGCATGTGCACTTAGACCTCATTATCACTAACTTTTGATCTGTATGTTTTCATTGATTTGTATAAAAAAAATATATAGTAGGGATGAGCGAGCACTAAAATGCTCGGGTGCTCGTTGCTCGGGTCGAGAAAACCGTAATGCTCGGGTGCTCGACCCGAGTAACGAGCTCAATGTAAGTCAATGGGAAACTCGAGCATTTATTCTGCCCCCCCCCCCCTTCCCGGAGGTGTGGAGTGAGCCTAAAAATTGGTCAAATTGATGGAAACAGAGCTCAAATGGGAACAGCATGGGGAAGACCCCTGGAAGCATCTCTGACTCCCAGGTCACTGCTGTGAACAATGTTGTCAGAGTATTTTTATGGACTGACAATAAAACTTACAAAAAAAAAGCCAAAATAGATTTTCCTGGGAAATATGTTAAGGAACATCCTTTCCAGGGTAATGACTTGTATATAAGGCAAAATAAATAGCCAAACTGAAAAATGCTCCTCCCCACCTTAGGCTATGTTCACATGTAGAAGAAGGGGAGAGAGGGAAGCCGACCATATAGTCCCAAATATCAAATGTAGTGAATAATTTCATATTTATTAACAACAGGTGACAACAATGAATAGCAGATCAAATACATGATAAAAAATAACTAAAAACATCTAAAAACAGGGGCGAGTGTCCGATATGATATTCCGTGTGGGAGAGAAAAATAGAAAAAAATATATATATAATAATAATTGAATAAATAGTCTATAAATAGATAAAATAAATAAAGAGTAATTGTGAATAATAAATAAGGTGCACAGTGAGATATATTAGAAAGTGTCAGTGCTATAAATGTTTTGATGTCTACCCCAAGATTGTATACAGAGTATATATAAAGATATATAACAAGTCAATAGCAGCATCAATGCATAATATATGTTTATCAATGTATATATACTAGGGAGACAGGGCAGAGAAAATCAATGCCTTAATCAAGATATAAAAGAAATCAGCAATGCAAGTGTCTGAGAATAGATCAATGTGTACCTGAGGTAGATAACTATCCTAGCATAATTAACAAATAATGAAATTGAAATATACCTACAAATGTGCAGTGAGGGGCTCCCACACACCAGACACGCGTCCACCCAGACGCGCGTTTCGGCAAGCGCCTTCATCAGGGGCGAAGGGGGCGAAGGCGCTTGCTGAAACGCGCGTCTGGGTGGACGTGTGTCTGGTGTGTGGGAGCCCCTCACTACACATTTGTAGGTACATTTCAATTTCATTATTTGTTAATTATGCTAGGATAGTTATCTACCTCAGGTACACATTGATCTCTTTTCAGACACTTGCATTGCTGATTTCTTTTATATCTTGATTAAGGCATTGATTTTCTCTGCCCTGTCTCCCTAGTATATATACATTGATAAACATATATTATGCATTGATGCTGCTATTGACTTGTTATATATCTTTATATATACTCTGTATACAATCTTGGAGTAGACATCAAAACATTTATAGCACTGACACTTTCTAATATATCTCACTGTGCACTTTATTTATTATTCACAATTACTCTTTATTTATTTTATCTATTTATAGACTATTTATTCAATTATTATTATATATATTTTTTTTTCTATTTTTCTCTCCCACACGGAATATCATATCGGACACTCGCCCCTGTTTTTAGATGTTTTTAGTTATTTTTTATCATGTATTTGATCTGCTATTCATTGTTGTCACCTGTTGTTAATAAATATGAAATTATTCACTACATTTGATATTTGGGACTTTATGGTCGGCTTCCCTTTCTCCCCTTCTTCTTTTGGTGTTTTTTCCGATTGACCCCTTTGCTTATATTGGTCCCTTATTCTGGCTGGTTGAATATTTATGTACTCTGTATTTATACACTTATATTTATTTCCGCCGGAAGTACATCTTGTTTTTTGGTTTCCTTGTTTTATGTTCACATGCAGCATTTTTGATGCGTTTTTGCACTGCTTTCAACGGTGAAAAAATACATTCACCAGTAAATGTCATTTTAACATTTTACTACCTTATCTGGCCATGTTGTGTGTGAGACATGATCAGACACATTCTATTTCACTTATGAAGGAGGGACTCTGAAAGTCACAAAGTCTGTTTTTACAAGGTCATCAGGCAGCCCTTACTATTGTTAGATGGCCATCCGCCGGCTATGCTTTGGTGCTCCCATTATTGAAGAGTGGGTCTCCTATACTGTTATTGCATATGCAATGACTGTAAGGGCTGCCAAAAATTAGGACACACTCCAATACCCCTTTGAAGAGACGTAGAGGAGGGCCTCAGAAAAAAAAATGTTCCTATTATAAAGGAGTGGGTCTCCTATACTGTTATTGCGTATGCAGTGACTGCAAGGGCTGCCAAAAATTAGGATGCACTCAAATAGCCATTTGAAGAGACATAGAGGAGGGCCCCAGTAAAAAAAATTGTCCCATTATTAAGGAGTGAGTCTCCTATACTGATAATTTGCGTGCACTAAGTGCATGGGCTGAAAAACATTTACCTCTTGGGAGTATACATCAACATACTGTATACATGAACATTTTGTATAACATACAGAATGTTAGAGGTAGACCTCGAAAAATAGTTCCTAAACACCCTTAGAAAAATTATGCACTTTACCACAGTTGGTGTGAGAGTGCTGGCAAAGATCCAGGAACACGTGTACTTGGCACAGAGAATGGTGGATGTCCTGGGTGAAGGCAGTCAGCCAGCCAGAGATGTCCGGCAACATGGAGGACCTGCTTAAGCATCTATTGCAGGCACCGCAGGCGCAACAAATGCAGCACCTGCAGCAGCTACAGCAACAGCAGGCACAGCAGGCGCTGTACCGCAGCAGCAGCACCAGGAGACGACCAAACTGTTGCTGCATCAGATCCAGCTGCAGCAAAAGGCACAGCAGCAGCACCAGCAGGAGCAGCAACAGCAGATAAAGCTTCTGGCGGACGCCATCCAGGGCAGGGCAACCGCCCCACCCCCAGAGCCGACTGATGACTCCCACGTCAGGAAGGCAGTAAGACGGGCCATGCCGAAGATGATCCCCGGTGATGATGTTGAAGCATTTCTGACTGTCTTTGAGAGGGTGGCTGATCGGGAGAGACTTCAGCCAGAACAGTGGGCAGAGGTTCTGGCGCCATATTTGTGGGGGGAACCTCAAAAGGCATATTACGACTTGGCACTGCAGAATGCCAAGGAATACGCCAAGCTAAAGACAGAGATCTTAGCACGCCTGGGAGTAAATATGGCGGTGAGCGCCCAATGAGTCTACCACTGGGCCTATGCCAGCGACAAGCCCCCTCGTTCACAGATGTTTGACCTACTGCATCTCATTCAGAAGTGGTTGCAGCCAGAGTCCTCCACTCTGGCCCAGATGGTCGAGCAGGTGGTGATTGATAGATTTGTGCATTCCCTTCCCAAGCCAGTACATACTTGGGTTGCTCATGGCGATCCCCAGAACGCAGATGACTTCATTGGCCGGGTAGAGAGGTACCAGGTGGTTGAGAAATTCCTCAGGAAACCAGATATAGTCACTTCTCCGTACTGGGATACCCAAAAGGGGGCGGGTTCACCACGGAAGGGGTCTAGAATGTTACAGGTCCGAATGGTGGAATCTCTGTGCTTCGGTGCAAGGAAGGACCAGAGGTGGGTGACTAAGTGCCTACTCGGCCTGACCCAGGTCACACGGCAGCTTAGTCGACTCTGTGAACCAGGGAGGGACCGGGCTGGTGAACCAGGTGTCACTCTGGGACCGACCTTGTGTGAGAGCAGGTGACTCTCACGGGTCAGATGACAGGAACTGACCGGTACAGCACGGCAGGAAGGCAGATGGGTGGTCCGGGTAGATCAGCAGGCAGGTGCGACAGATAGTCAGACAAGTGCTTCGGGTAGGCAAGCAGGCGGGCATGGCGAATAGCCAGACAGGTTCTCCAGGTAGGCAAGCTGGCGGGCATGACAGGTTACTTGGCAGTAGAGATGAGCGTTGTTCTACTCGAACTGTTCGCCAATCTCAAATTCGAGCTGTTTTGGGCGGTGTTCGAGCCGTTCGGCGAACACGAACAATTTGAGAAAAATTCGGCTGTTCGAGGTTATGTTCGATAACTGTTCGTGCACCAAAATCATAACTGGATTTTTTCTCAGTAATGATGAAAATTAATGTTAATACGCAGTTTGAGTGTACAGCGGGGTGGTGGGAGGGGCAGGGGATGGATCTCTGCAGGAACAATGAAGATCTCCATTTTTTTTTCTCTTTCCCGCATTTACAGTGGGGAGGTGCAATCTGTCAGCCTATCAGCAGCGCACACACGGAGCGAAGTGCTTTTTTTCACACAAGCAAGGGCATGTGTCATTGGCAGTGTATGTCACATGTCCTTGCCCTATAAGACCAAGCCATTTTCCCCGTCGCCACCATTTTCTCACTGCTGCAGCTGCGTGTTAGACGGCACCGCTGTTGCTGTGTGCGCTATACCTTGTTAATTTCAAGCCAATTTTCGCACAAATATACAGATAGCTTGGGAGTAGGGAATAGTTGTGATTGCAGTCCTTTTAAGGACTAGGTTACAGCATTTCCTACGACTTTTATCAGGGAGGTCTGTGCTCTTAAATAGATCGGTTGTGGGAGTAAAGACTAATTGTAATTGCAGTCCTTTTCAGGACTAGGTTACATGAGTTCCTATCAGTTTTTGCCAGGCAGGTCTGTGCCAGTGCTGTGCAAGTTTTTTTCACAGCATTTGGCTGAATCTAGCAAAGCTAATCCTTTTTGGCCTATTGCAGAGTGTGTTAGTCAGTGGAGTAGCCTATCTGTGTTGCAAGATATACCACCTGTGTATAGAATACCAATTTTTTTACTGCACCTAGTGAAGTAAAATCTTTTGGGCATAGCATCATTCTATTAGTCCATCTATACTGACCTCCATCAGGTTGCAAATTAAAACTAATTTTTATCTGCATCTACAGTACCTCTGAAAAAATATTTGGGCTTCTAGCAGTGTGTGGGACTTGTTCTATTAGTCCATCTATACTGACCTCCATCAGGTTGCAAACTAAATATAGTTTTTTCTGCATCTACCTCTGAAAAAATATTGGTCTTCTAGCTGTGTGTGGGTCTTGTTCTATTAATCCATCTATACTGACCTCCATCAGGTTGCAAACTGAATATATTTTTTTCTGCATCTACCTCTGAAAAAATATTTGGCCTTCTAGTAGTGTGTCGGACTTTCTCTATTAGTCCATCTATACTGACCTCCATCAGGTTGCAAATTCAAAATAATTTTTTTCTGCATCTAACCCAGCCAATAGTTTTGGCCTAATACCACAGTTTGGCCACTCAGCTCTGCTCGGTTACCATCCATTGTTTTTTTGTGCAAACAACTCCAGAGTTGTGAATTAGTTAACCACCAAAATGAGTGGAAAAAGGCCTGCTGCTGGTGGAAAGGGGAATAGGCGTGTTGGGAAGGGGAAAAAAGGTTGTGTCCGTGGGGTAGATGTTAAAGCAACAGTAACATCTGCAGAAGAAAGACCATCTTCCAGCCAAACTAAAATGTCTACTTCTTTTAGCGGACAATGTGATAAGATCCCTTTCTTACGGCCACGCCAATCGCTACAAATTCCAGATGAGGCACAAAAACAGCAGGTGCTTCAATGGATATCAAGTGCTCCTTTAAGTGGGCTCTCCTCCACATCAACTTCAACATCACAAATACTCCAGTCCTCAAAGGTGTCACCCAAATCGCACTTGCTTCCTCACAGCTCCCAAATCTCCAGCTTCCCCTCTGAGTATGAGGTAGAACAGATGGTTGAGTCTGCAGAGCTGTTTACTCATACTATAGCCTGGGAATCAGAGGTCGACTCCAGCGCTTCTGTGAATCCAGACGAGGAAATGATCTGCACTGATGCCCAGAATCTTTATGAGTCGGATCCAGGACCAGACGCAGAAGGTTCTGACCATAATGTAGACCCTCATTCCCAAACTGTAACTCCTGTTGGTGGAGACAATGAGGAAGACGATGATAAGACTCAAATACCTGATTGGAGCGACAACTTTAGTTTTTTGTCAGGGCAGGAACAGGTTGGCTCTGAGGACGACGGGTGTGATAACGCACAGGGTGATGATGATGAGGTCGGAGATCCCACTTACTGTCAACCCACAGTCAGCCAAGAGATGAGGTCAGCAGAGGAGATGGAGGAAGATGCTAGTGACGAGGAGGTCAGGTTGCGCCTTCCTGGACAGAGACGTAGTACTGGAAGCACGTCAACAACTGCATCCTCAAACACAACTCTGCCTCTCACCACAAGTCGTGGTGGCTCTTCAGGTCGCATGGGTGCTAAGCCTTGCATAGCCTGGGCATTTTTTCAGATCGATAAAGATGACCCAACTCGTGTTATCTGTAACATTTGTCAGCAAAAGCTAAGTAGAGGCCAAAAAATACATAGTTTGAGTACTTCATGCATGAACCGGCACATGGACATGAAGCATAAGTTGCAGTGGGAAGCTCAGTGTGCTACAATGCGGCCTAGCCGGCCAGGCCAACCACCGTCTGCCATATCTTGTGCATCCGCGGCCTCTTCATCCTCTGTGACTGGGGGGACAGCAGTCACACCTGTTTTGGGGCGCAGACCTGCCACCTCTTTACCCGCAACAGCCAGCGTGATTGGCAGGTCATCATTTTCTTTGGAGGTGGTAACACCAGCTGGTGTTGAGCGCTGTCCGACATCGATAGCACCACCTTTGGATCAAGGCAACCTAACATGTCCGCCTGCATCTTCCTCACAGACCGGCAGTTTGCCGGGGACACCCTTATCAACCCCATCTAAGCACAATAGCCAGCCCTCGGTCCCTCAGATGTGGACAAGTAAAAGACCATTTCCTCCTAGCCATGAGAAAGCTAGGAGGTTGAATTTCACCATCTGCAAGCTCTTGGCTACAGAAATGCTGCCTTTCCACCTGGTGGACACAGAGGATTTTCGAGACCTTATGTCCGTCGCAGTGCCCCAGTACCAGATGCCCAGTCGGCACTACTTCTCAAAGAAAGGTGTGCCTGCGCTCCACCAGCATGTCGCACACAACATCACCGCTTCTTTGAGAAACTCTGTGTGTGACAGGGTGCATTTCACCACAGACACTTGGACGAGTAGGCATGGACAGGGGCGTTACATGTCGCTGACTGGGCACTGGGTAACTATGGTGACAGCAGGACAAGGGGCTGCTGTCCAAGTCTTGCCGTCCCCACGAGTTGTGCGTCAATCCTCTTTATGTCAAAGTTCCTCCACTGCTTCTGCCTCCTCAACCTCCTCTCGGTCTTCCACCTGCACCCAAAGCCTGTCTGGTCATGCCACAAGCTTTCTAACTGCGCAGAAGGGATCCTGCACACCTCCTTACTATGCTGGCAGTAGGGCTCAACGTCATCAGGCGGTTTTTACATTGAAATGTCTGGGAAATGTGAGTCACACAGCTGAGGAGTTGTGGTCAGCTCTGGAGAACCAATTTCATGAATGGTTGTCTCCACTGGACCTGAAACCAGGGAAGGCCGTGTGCGACAATGCTGCAAACCTGGGTGCGGCCCTTCGCCGGGGCAATGTCACACACGTGCCTTGTATGGCTCACGTGTTGAACCTGGTTGTCCAGCAATTTTTAGCCCACTATCCCAGACTAGATGGCCTTCTGCAGAGGGCACGGTCGCTGTGTGCTCACTTCCGCCGTTCGCATCCCGCAGCTCAGCGACTTACATCTCTACAGAAGTCGTTGGGCCTGCCACTTCACCGGCTAAAATGCGATGTGCCTACCCGGTGGAATTCAACTCTGCACATGTTGCAGCGACTGTGGCAGCACCGACAAGCCCTGGTGCAATACGTTCTGACGTATAGCCTGGGCCAACGAGATTCAGAGATGGGGCAAATCACGCTGGAGGAGTGGTCTCAGATCAGGGACCTATGCACCCTTCTGCACAGTTTTGAAATGGCGACGAAGATGTTTAGTGCTGACGATGCCATTATCAGCATGACTATTCCGGTGATTTACATGCTGGAGCACATGTTAAACAGAATTCGGAGTCAAGTGGTGGCACAAGAGGAGGTGGAGGAAGTAGAGGAGGAGGAGTTGTATGCGGAAGGGCTAACATCTGCAAGGTCCAGAAGGTCGGCAGCACCAAGGCGGCAGGCATGTGAGGGTGGGGGAGATGGTTTTACCAGGGCGCATGGTAGCAGCCAAACTAGTGAGGAAGGTGCAGGAGCCCAGGAAGAAGTGGAGGACGAACTGATGGAAGACTCATCAGATGAGGGAGACCTTGATCACATTTCTGTTGTGCGAGGTTGGGGGGAGAGGACAGAGGAAGGAAGCATGATTGTTACCTCGCCACCAACACAACAGGGACTTGGTGCTCCTGGATGCGCAACACACATGAGTGCCTTCTTGCTGCACTACCTGCAATATGACCCTCGAATTGTGAGAATTAGAAATAATCCTGACTACTGGGTTGCCACACTGTTAGATCCCCGGTACAAAAGTAAATTTGCAGAAATTATTCCTGCCATAGAAAGGGATACACGCATGCAGGAGTATCAGCAGAGACTGTTGCAGAATCTTACATGTGCTTTTCCACAAAATACCAGTGGTGCACGTAGTGAATCTCACAGTTCCAACTTGCCAACCGTGGGACCGTCAAGTGTTCAGCACTCAAACCGTAACAGAACCACAGTATCTGCTGGTAACATCAATTTTGCGGAATCATTTCACCACTTTTTTAGCCCATCCTTTGCAAGGCCACAGGAGACAAGAAGTCTGACACATAGTCAACGCCTAGAGACGATGGTACAGGAGTATCTCCAAGTAAACATTGAAGCCACGACTGTGTCACTGGACCCTTGCTCTTTTTGGGCTTCCAATCTGGATAAATGGCCGGAGCTAGCCACTTACGCCTTGGAGATCTTGTCATGCCCCGCAGCCAGCGTTCTGTCTGAACGTGTGTTCAGCGCTGCTGGTGGTGTGCTGACAGATAAGCGCACGCGGCTCTCCACTGATAATGTAGACAGACTCACGTTCATAAAGATGAACAAATCATGGATCCGAAATGACTTTTCTACCCCTGTGTCATCCTGGGGAGAGTAAAAGCTTGATGATTGGTTAAAATCACCCTACCAAACGTTTTAAGCTTTCAAATTACTAATCATGTTTATCTGTATCTTGACTGGAAAATAATTTGGGCTTTGTAGCAGTGTGCAGCACTGATCCTATTAGGCCATCTATAATAAGCTCCACCAGATTTAAAATTAAAAATAATTTTTAGCTGCATCTAGCCCGGAAAATAATTTTGGGGCTCCGAGATGCGCAAGACACATAAGTGCCTTCTTGCTGCACTACCTGCAGCATGACCCTCATATTGTCAGAATTCGAAGTAATCATGACTACTGGGTTGCCACACTCTTAGATCCCCCAAACTTTTCGATCAACCTTTTCATTTTAATAAAGACCAAAAAAATGGTCATTTTTGAAATTATAAGCATTAGCAGGTTGTTAGAAACTGAAATCAAACAGTTTTCAACTCAAAACTTTATTCTAGGTGATGTTACATTTTCACATAGGACCCCTTGTTCGAAAGGAGCTTCTGAACTCTCTCGTCCATTGAATTTGTCAGGTTTTAGATGGTTTCTGCTTCAATTGTTTTGCATGAGGACAGAATACCCTCCCAGAGCTGTTGCTTAGATGTGAACTGCCTCCCGCCATCATAGACACTCCTTTTAATGATGCTCCAAAGGTTCTGAATGGGGTAGAGGTCAGGGGAGCATGGGGGTCACACCATAAGTTTGTCCCCTTTTATGCCCATATCAGCCAGAGATGCAGATGTTTTATGTGCAGCATGAGATGGTGCATTATCATGCAGAAAAATGATCTTGCTGTGAAATACACGGTTCTTCTTCTTGAACCATGGCAGGAAGTGCTGTTTGAGAAAATCCACATACATTATGGAGTTCATCTTTAGCGCCTTCAGGGATCCTAAAGGGGCCGACAATCTCTCTCCCCATGATTCCAGCCCAAAACATTACTCCACCTCCTCCTTGTTGGCGCTGTAGCCGTGTTTGCGTGGGGTGTCCATCAACCAGCCATCCTCCACTCCATCCATCTGGACCATCGAGCGCTGCACGGCACTCATCCGTGAACAAAACAGTTTTGAAATCAGTCTTCATGTAATGTTTGGCCCACTGGAGCCGTTTCTGCTTGTGTGAAGTGGATAGAGGAGGTCGACAGGATGGCGTATGCACAGCTGCAAACCTCTGAAGGACCCTGCATCTTGTTGTTCGGGGGACGTTGGATTCACAAGCAGCTTCAAAAACTTGTCTGCTGCTATGACAAGGCTTTTTTGCCGCTGCTCTTTCAACCTGACGTAATTGCCTGTAGGAAAGAGTCCTCAATTTGCCCTTATCAGCAGGCACACGTGTGTACTGTGAATCAGCTACATACTTCTTGATTGCCAAGACACTTCATCCTGATCATCGCACAATGTTGATTGTAGTCATGCCTTGACCTAAACACTCCACAATTTGTTGTTTCTCAGCAGCCGACACATCCTTTTTCTTTCCCATTTTGGCAGAAAATGTAGGCTGCTTAATAATGTGAGAGAGCCTTCTTAAGTAGTCTTGCCTTTCATTGGACACACCTGCCAAACTAATTAGCACAGGTGTCTGCAATTGCTTACAGTGATATAAAGAGCCCTGACACACATCACCATCAATGAGTTTAACTGACAAACAAACAAATTCTTCCCTTATCACTCCTAAACACTTTTTGCATAATAATTTGGAACGCGGTGTACATGTGCTTTTCCACAAAACACCAGCGGTTCACGTAGTGAATCTTACAGTTCTAACTTGCCAACCGTGGTCTGTATGGAATTGTTCAATAAAGGGCCCAAAATTAAGATAACATAGATGGGAGAGGTCTCTATGAATAGGAATTCCTAAGTATTTGATACCCTGTGAGGGCCAGGCAAAGGGAAAGTTGGACTGGATGGAATCCTATATGGATTTGGGGAGGGAGACATCGAGGGCCTCAGACTTCGCTGCATTGATTTTAAAATTTGACCATGTAACAAAGTGATCTATTTCAGTCATAACAGCATGGATGGATGTATGTGATTGAGTGATATATACTAGGACATCATCAGCAAATAGAGAGCACTTGTACTCGGTGCCTCCCACCTCAATCCACCTAATATTGGGGTTATGGCGAATTGATGAGAGCAGGTGCTCCGTCACTAGGATGTATAAGAGAGGGGACAGAGGACATCCCTGCCTTGTCCCATTGGTGATTGTGAAAGGTGATGAAAATGTTCTGACGCACCCCCTGGGCCTTGGGACACCCGGAGTCGGACCCTTTTTGGTGGATGCTGGTGGTTGTAGTCTTCGTGGCGGCGACCCGGTTCCGTGGCTCAGGGCGGTCAAACCAGTGGCGGAACTATTTATGTGGTTTTGATGTTTAAATGTCCGACTACGCCACCCGTGGATTGCGGTCAGAGTGAACCGCCGCTACAGGGCAGACCGCTGAGGCTGGTGTTGTGGGTGCAGCAGAGCGTAGCATAACTCCCCATGGGAGGAGTATAGCCTCAGGGCAGTGTATGCGGAGGATGGGGGTGATGGTGCAGGGCAGCAGCAGTAACGACACGGAGTCAGTGATGCAGTCCAGGGCCTTTACTCACAGTTCTTATTATCCAGACCACGTCTGCAGGTAACGGCTGCCCACGTCGTACTGTGCTCACCAGGTGAGGGGCTCAGACAACTCCCAGATAACTTTGGAGCACTTCACAGGACCCCCTTTGTGTGTCCTTTGTCTGGCCTTTCTTACCAACACTTCTGTCCGGCTGCCTCGGGCCTCCTCTTGGTAAACTTTGCGCCAGTTTCCCTGACCCTATGTGGTGCCTTCCTAGCGGGTGTAGCGAGGGGCTGCACCACATAAAATGTCAGAGCCTCCGGTTTCTAGCTGAGGGTCGTTTCCTGCCTCCACTAGTTCGGGGACCGGTCTCCCCCTTTGGCCTGACCCCTCCACGCAGGTGGATTCGGGCGTGCGGTGGCGACTCGCCCGTCCGCACCCCTGGGATCCCTTCATTCCTCGTTCCTGGAGCCTTCTCCGCTCCTCTTCCTTCCTTCTCCCTCTTCCAGGCCTGGTCCTCTTTTACTAGGCCCGCCTCCGGAGCAGAGCTCATGCAGAGCCCCTGCTCCCTGCCACTTCTGCTCAGACTTCTCTGCACTGAACTAAGATGGTGCCCACCTTTTATACTCCCTTCTCAATGCACCCAGGAACTGCTTCCTCCCTGCTCCTGCACTACAGGGTTCCCCTTCCTCAGTTATCCCTCCCCCCACTCCAGCCAGGGACAGGGACTGTCGTGCCCATCTCAGGGGCATATTGGTCGCCCTGCCCCACGGCAATGTGGTGTAATGCATGCAGGTGTCGGGTCCTGATCCACACTCCATCCTTACCTGAGAGTGAGATATCACACCTCTGGGTGAGGTGCAATACGTCTGTAGCAACCGAGCCCTCAGGGTGCTACAGTTCCATTTATCTTCAGCCTAGGTGACGTATTGCGATACAGGGCCGTGATTTTGGCTATAAAAGGGTCCCCTAGACCCCTACCCCAAGCTTTTTAAGAGAATCATATATGGCGTGCCAGGAGACTCTATGGAATGCTTTCTCAGCATCCAACGAGAGTATCTAATTACAAATTTTTAACTGCATCTAGCCCAGGAAATACTTTGTGCCTAGTAGCAGTGTCTGCTAGTCAGCGGATTATCCCGGCTGTTAAGCAAGCTACACCACCTGTAGTTTAGACACTTAATTTTTTCAAAGGAAATGCTTCGGGACCATGGGATACTCAGTGAAGAGCATCAGGAGGCACCCCAAGGCATAGGGGCTGGGACTGGCAGTAGGATGCCTTGCGGTGGACAGCCGAGCTCGATCCTTATAAAAGCTTTTTAACTGCAGCAGCTTTAGTGGACGCTACTGGAGCTGGAATTACGCGGCTGCTGGCATGAGACTTGCCCTCCAATAGATCCTTGTAAATGGATTTAAAGTGTATTCATTCAAATTAGAGAGACAATTTAAATTAAAAAGCTTAGAGCTGCCTCCACCACAGGGGGGCTCGCTCGACCCACCAGCGGACAGGCACCAGTATTGGGAGAGGGGGGCTGGCCATCAGGGTTCACCGCGGCTCTGGCACAAACCCGGCGACACGGAGGTGGCACGGGCAGGAGCGGACTGGCCGTGTCGGCTTCTCACTTTTTGGATTTTAGAAGGGCATGACATGCCTATATCTGTGTCTCCCCCTCCTTTTACTCCTCCACCTCTTTTATTTTCGCATGACTATATGTACTTGTCACTTTTCCATGTGTTAGTTGTGTCTTCTGAGCAGTTTGTCAGCTTTTGGACACCTTTGAAGGTGTTTTCTATGTGTTTCTATGTGTTTTTGTTTGCCTGCCATTGGTTTTAACGGTGTTCGAAGGTGTTCGACGAACAGTTCGACGAACAGTTCGGCGAACACACGGGTGTTCGACGAACCGAACCGAACTCGAACACTACGGGGGTGGCTCAACACTACTTGGCAGGTGCTCCGGGTAAGCAAGCTGGCGGGCACGACAGGTCACTTGGAAGGTGCTCCAGGTAGACAAGCTGGCGGGCATGACAGGTAACTGGTAGGTGCTCCAGGTAGACAGGCTGGCGGGCACGGCAGGTAACTGGTAGGTGCCCCAGGTAGAATGGCTGGCGGGCACGGCAGGTAACTGGCAGGTGCTCCAGGTAGGCAGGCTGGCGGGCAGAACTGTAAGACAGACTGGTGGGCTGAACTGTAGACAGGCTGGTGGGCTGGACTGTTAGACAGACTGGCGGGCTGGACTGACAGGCAGCGGGACCTGAGGGCTGAAACAAGTGTTAGCACATGGAGCAACAACCTTGCTCAGGCACCTCCATTTTGTAGGAGGTGCCTTATATAGGCGAAGTCCTCTGGCTATAGGCCGGGGACTCTTTAAGACGGCGCGCATGGTCCATACAAGAGGGAGGAAGCGCGCACGCCCTAAGCACAGTGCCCGGGAAGCAGCGCGCAGTGCACGCCACAGCAGCAGGGGAGCAGGAAGACGCCGGACCAGGACCACGGCGGTGAGGGGAACGGCGTCTCTGCCAGGCAGGAGACAGAGACGCCGATGCTACATAGAGCCACCTCTGGGGGGCATCCCACTCCCACTGAAGGTGCCACAAGGACTGTTGCTAAAGATATAGTCTGTTGGCAGTGTCACAACCCTGGACACGTAGCCGCCAGGTGTCATATGTCCCCTGAGCCCATGGACTGCAGCCTAGGCAGACGGGTCTCCTATTATGCTTATCCAGCCTGCAGAGTGGACTGTTGACCCGGCGAGGGGCCGCAAGCATGTGCAGTGTCCGTTAATAGGCTAAAGGTGATTTGACTGTTGGACTCTGGGAGTCTGGTGACCTTAATCAGAGCTACAGTCCCCCACCAGTTGATCCCTTCCAAAACTATGGGCGTTCGGTGCATCCATAGGGATGCCAAGGATTATCCCGTGGCCACAGTGACAGTGGGAACAGACTGTGGTGCCCAGTCCCACGAAGTCGGGGTGGTTAAGGACTTGATACATCCCGTCATACTGGGCCGTGATTTTTCTTTATTTTGGGACTTGTGGGGGAAGGGAACTGGACTAAGTAGCGTAGGCTGACACCAGGTTCCCCCACTTTGCAGTGCAGGGGGAGTTGCTATATCGGGTGGCCAAACTAAGGGGCAGTGAGATAGTGGAACAGCTGTTAGTGCCGGGCCATACAGATGGAGGGTACTAGATATGGCTTATTCACATGTTCTGGGGGGACACCTAGGGGTCGAGAAAACTCAGGAGAGGATACTGAGAAGGTTTTATTGGACAGGGTGTTACCGAGAAATTCAGAATTATTGTAGGTCCTGCCCCACCTGCCAAATACCACTCCCTCATGCCACTTCCGCAGTCCATTAGTTCCACTACCGGTGATAGAGATCCCCTTTGAGAGGATTGCTATGGACCTAGAAGGGCCCCTAGTCAAATCAGTCCGAGGCCACCAATATATCCTGGCGATCATGGACTATGCAACCCGGTATCCAGAAGCAGTGCCGCTTAGGAACTCATCGAAAAAATGCATAGCCAGGGAACTCATCCATATATTTGTCACGACCGGTCTGCCGAAGAAAATCCTAATGGACTAAGGGACCCCGTTCATGAGAAAGGTAATGAAGGAGCTGTGCAAGGTCCTACAGATTACTTGGCTGCGAGGCTCCATTTACAATCCGCAGACCGACGGCTTAGTAGAGCGCTTTAACAAGACCCTGAAAGCGATGCTCAAGAAAGTCGTAGAGAAGGATGGACAGGACTGGGACTACCTGCTGCCCTTCCTGCTCTTCTCAGTAAGGGAGGTTCCAAAAGCCTCTACTCGTTTTTCTCCGTTTGAGCTCCTGTATGGACGACATTTATGATGGCTCCTGGACATCGCTAAGGAAACCTGGAAAACCGAGGCTATGCCGCACCGGAGCATCATTGAACATGTCGCCCAGATGCAGGAAAGAATAGAGAAAGTGATGCCAATCGTAAAAACTCATCTCCTCCATTCTCAGGAAGCTCAGGCAAGGGTCTATAACTGTTCGGCGAGGCTGAGGCAGTTCCAGCCTGGGAACCGTGTTTTGGTCCTAATCCCTACAGTCGAGAGCAAGTTCCTGGCCAAATGACAAGGTCCGTATGAGGTGGTGGAGAAAGTCAGCGAGGTTAATTATAAAGTCCACCAGCCTGGCCCAAGAAAGTCACACCAAATATACCATGTGAAGTTGCTCAAGCCGTGGCAGGACCGGGAACCTGTGGAAATTCCTTGCTTGGGAGCCACAACCTAAGGCAAGGTGGAGGAGGTCACTATAGCAGAGACTCTCTCGCAGGCCCAGAAGCAACAGTGTTGAGAACTACTACAGCAGAATTGGGAGCTGTTCTCAGAGTTGCCGGGGCATACACAGGTGGTAGAGCATGATGTTCTATGAGAACCACACGTAAGAGTGAATCTGAAGCCATACTGGATTCCGGAAGCACGCTGGAAGGTGATCTCAGCCGAGGTGAAGAGGATGTTAGACCTTGGGGTGATAGAGGAGTCAAAGAGTGGGTGGTTGAGCCCAATAGTCCTCATGTCAAAACCCAATGGAGAATGGAGGTTTTGTAATGACTACTGCCGGGTGAATGAGGTATCCAAGTGTGACGCATACCCGATGCCCCACGTCGACGAACTCATCGAGAGGCTTGGACCGGCTAGGTACATCACCACTCTTGACCTGACAAAGGGCTACTGGCAGATCCCCATGTCCCAGACGGCCAAGGAGAAGATGGCTTTCTCGACATCTGATGGGTGCTTTCAGTACATTAGGATGCCGTTCAGACTACAGGGGGCCCCAGTCACCATCCAGAGGGCTTTGGATCGGATCATAGCCCCACATAAGAAGTATGCCGCAGCCTACCTTGACGACATTGTAATCTTTATCCCAGACTGGGCTAGCCATCTATCTAAACTACAGGCCATTCTGGATGCTGTTATGCACACGCTCGGGCTGACTGGCGTGTGCGTGATTTAGTGATTTCACTGTGCCATGAACCGGAGAGGGCCTGGAGGGGCGTAACTAAGTATCTACTGGATCCGACCAAGGTCGCACGACAGCTAACGACGCCTGTGCACCAGGGAGGAACCGAGCAGAGGGACCAGGTGCTACTCCAGGCCAGACCCCGGACACGGCTGTTGACCCACACCGGGGAATACAGGAACAGGCAGGTTTAGGCTGGCACACAGACAGGTGGGTATTGGCAGGCACAGCTGGCATGCAGACAGGTGGGCACTGGCAGGCACGGCTTGAGTGCAGACAGGAGGATACTGGCAGGCACGGCTGGTGTGTAGACAGGAGGGTACTGACAAGTACGGCTGGCGTGCAGACGGAGAGGTACTAGCAGGTTGGAGCACAGGCTGGATAGGGTCCAGTACAGACTGGGATTCAGGAACAGAACCGCAGATGCGGTAGACAAGCAGAGCAGAGAGGAACCGCCAGAGCGGTGGGCAAGGCGGAGCAGAGAGGAACCGCCGGAGCGGTGAGCAAGACAGAGTAGGCAGGAACCGCCGGAGCGGTGAGCAAGGCAGAGCAAGCAAGAACCGCCGGAGCGGTGAGCAAGGCAGAGCAGGCAAGAACCGCCGGAGCGGTGAGCAAGGCAGAGCGGGCAGAAACCGCCGGAGTGGTGAGCAAGGCAGAGCAGGCAAGAACCGCCGGAGCGGTGAGCAAGGCAGAGCAGCCAGAAACCGCCGGAGCGGTAAGCAAGGCAGAGCAGGCAGGAACTGCCGGAGCGGTGAGCAAGGCAGAGCAGGCAGGAACCGCCGGAGCAGTGAGCAAGGCAGAGCAGAGATAAACTGCTGGAGCGGTGAGCAAGGCAGAGCGGGCAGAAACCACCGGAGCGGTGAGCAAGGCAGAGCAGAGAGAAACCGCCGGAGTGGTGAGCAAGGCAGAGCAGAGAGAAACCGCCGGAGCGGTGAACAAGGCAGAGCGGGCAGAAACCGCCGGAGTGATGAGCAAGGCAGAGCAGAGGGGACAGGGCTCTGTACACACAGAACAGACTGGAAGGGAAGGGCAGAACCAGATACACACAAGATACTTGCAATGAAGTAGCGAGTGGACTCTAAACTCACAAACGGAAGTACAGCGACAATGAGTAGGAGTTAGGTGCAGGTTCAGACTCTGCAGAAAAAGAGAAAAACAGGTAACAGGCTAGGAGAGTGTACAGACAGGAACTGAGTGTTCAGACATGAACTGACACTGAAGCGAGATACAGGAGCGAGTCTGGGTATGCGGCCCCCAGAAGGCGAAACGAACAGGCTAGGAGCGTGTTTAGACTGGCCTGGAAATACAGCCTCCAGGATGGCGGACAGACAGGCAAGAAAACACAGATAACAGATCTAGGTATGCGGCCCCTAGAAGGTGGGACGAACAGGCTAGGAGCGTGTTCAGACTGGCCTGGAAATACAGCCTCCAGGAAGGCGGACAGACAGGCAAGAAAACACAGATAACAGATCTAGGTATGCGGTCCCTAGAAGGCGGGATGAACAGGCTAGGAGCGTGTTCAGACAGGCCTGGAAATACAGCCTCCAGGAAGGCGGACAGGCAGGAGAAACAGAACAGGACCTGGCACATTCAGAGTCAAGGAGCACACTGAATGATAGAGTTGCTCAGGCACCAGCTTCCAGGTGAAGTTGGTTTAAATATCCAGTGACAGACAGCAATAGGCTGAGGACGCATTCGGGGTGTGCCCACAGCAGCTACAAGAAACAGGAAGTAACCGGGCCGCCGCCCTAAGCAGTCAGAACAGAGACAAACAGACAGCATGAATAGAAGCCAGGCTAGCAGACTGGACTGAAGATCCAGTTTGCGATCTTGCATAGTGAGAGATGGTGCACCATGCACGCCCGCAACCAGGTATGTTACAGATGCTCTAAAGAAGGCGGGATTTACCATAAATCCGAGAAAATGTGCCGTCGGAAAAGAGGAGGTGAAGTACTTGGGCTATGTCATCGGGGAAGGTGAAATAAAACTGCAGGTAAATAAAGTGGAGGCAATCCAGAACTTGCCACAACCGCTCTCCAAGAAACAAGTAAGAGCGTTCCTGGGAATGGTGGGATATTACCAGCGGTTTATCCCAAATTTTGCTATGATGACTGTGCCACTGACGGATCTCCTAAAAGGCACCAGGTCAACCATGGTGAAGTGGACGGAGGAGACAGAGACTGCGTTTCAACTGTTGAAGTCAGCATTCTACAGATGGAGGGTACTAGATATGGCTCATTCACATGTTCTGGGGGGACACCTAGGGGTCAAGAAAACTCAGGAGAGGATAGTGAGAAGGTTTTATTGGACAAGGTGTTACCGAGAAATTCAGAATTATTGTAGGTCCTGCCCCACCTGCCAAATACCACTCCCTCATGCCACTTCCGCAGTCCATTAGTTCCACTACCAGTGATAGAGATCCCCTTTGAGAGGATTGCTATGGACCTAGAAGGGCCCCTAGTCAAATCAGTCCGAGGCCACCAATATATCCTGGCGATCATGGACTATGCAACCCGGTATCCAGAAGCAGTGCCGCTTAGTAACTCATCGAAAAAATGCATAGCCAGGGAACTCGTCCATATGTTTGTCACGACCGGTCTGCCGAAGGAAATCCTAATGGACTAAGGGACCCCATTCATAAGAAAGGTAATGAAGGAGCTGTGCAAGGTCCTACAGATTACTTGGCTGCGAGGCTCCGTTTACAATCCGCAGACCGACGGCTTAGTAGAGCGCTTTAACAAGACCCTGAAAGTGATGCTCAAGAAAGTCGTAGAGAAGGATGGACAGGACTGGGACTACCTGCTGCCCTTTCTGCTCTTCTCGGTAAGGGAGGTTCCAAAAGCCTCTACTCGTTTTTCTCCGTTTGAGCTCCTCTATGGACGACATTCACGAGGGCTCCTGGACATCTGTAATGCACACGCCCGGGCTGAGCGGCGTGTGCGTGTATATGTAGTGATTCCACTGGACCGTGCCGGAGAGTGAATGCCTGGAGGGGCGTAACTAAGTATTCACCCGATCCGACCAGGGTCGCACGACGGCATATGACACCAGTGCACCAAGGAGGAACCGAGCAGAGGGACCAGATGCTACTCCAGGACAGACCCCGGACACGGCTGTTGACCCACACATAGGAATACAGGAACAGACAGGTTAGGCTGGCACACAGACTGGTGGGTATAGGCAGGCACGACTGGTATGCAGGCAGGCGAGTATGCAGGCAGGGGGGTACAGGCAAACACGGCTAGAGTGCTGACTAGCAGGTTGGAACACAGGCGGGATAGGACCCAGTACACACTGGGACTCAGGAACAGAACCACAGATGTGGCGGACAAACACAGCAGAGTGAGGCCACCCAGAGTGGTGAGCGAGAGCAGGGCAAGACGAGGCCGCCTAGAGCGGTGAGTGAGAGTAGAGCAGGACGAGGCCGCCTGGAGCGGTGAGTGAGAGGAGAGCAGGACGAGGCCGCCTGGAGCGGTGAGCGAGAGTAGAGCAGGACGAGGCCGCCTAGAGCGGTGAGCAAGAGTAGAGCAGGACGAGGCCACCTGAAGCGGTGAGCGAGAGTAGAGCAGGACGAGGCCGCCTGGAGCGGTGAGCAAGAGTAGAGCAGGACGAGACTGCCGGAGCGGCGAGCAAGAGTAGAGCAGGACGAGACTGCCGGAGCAGCGAGCAAAGGGTCAGAGCAGAGCGAGACTGCCGGAGCAGCGAGCAAAGGGTCAGAGCAGAGCAAGACTGTCGGAGTAGCGAGCAAAGGGTAAGAGCAGAGCGAGACTGCCGGAGCAGCGAGCAAAGGGTCATAGCAGAGCGAGACTGCCGGAGCAGCGAGCAAAGGGTCAGAGCAGAGTGAGACTGCCGGAGCAGCAAGCAAAGGGTCAGAGCAGAGCGAGACTGCCGGAGCAGCGAGCAAAGGGTCAGAGCAGAGCGAGACTGCCGGAGCAGCGAGCAAAGGGTCAGAGCAGAGTGAAACTGCTGGAGCTGCGAGCAAGGCAGGGCAGAGGGGACAGGGCTCTGTTCACATGGAACAGACAGGAAGGGAAAGGCAGAACCAGATAACCACAGGGTACTTGCAGTGAAGTAGCGAGTGGACCACAAACTCACAAACGGAAGTACAGTGACAACGAACAGGAGTTAGGTACGAGTTCAGACTCTGCAGAAAAAGGAAAGTACGGACATAGATAAAAACAGGAAGCAGGCTAGAAGAGTATTCAGACAAGAACAGACACAGTAGCAAGATACAGGAGCGGGTCTAGGTATGCAGCCCCTAGAAGGCGGAAGGAACAGGCTAGGAGCGTGTTCAGACAGGACAGACAAGATACAGGAGCGGATCTAGGTATGCGGCCCCTAGAAGGCGGAACGAACAGGCAAGGAGCGACTTCAGACAGGCCTGGAAATACAGCCTCCAGGAAAGGCAGGGAAGCAAACACAGAAAGGGACCTGGCACATTCAGAGTGAAAGCGCACACTGAATGAAACACAATGCTCAGGCATGGATTCCAGGGAGGGGCTAGGTTAAATACCAGGTGACGGACAGCAATAGGCTGAGGACGCACAAGGGGTGTGCCTGCAGCAGCTACAAGAAGCAGGAAATGATCAGGCGCCGCCCTTAAGCAGCAGAAACAGAGGCAAGCAGACAGCATGGAGGGAAGCCAGGCTAGCAGACTGGACTGGAGATCAAGTGCGCGCTCTTGCACAGTGGGAGATGGACCACTATGCAAGGACGCCGCCAGGTATGTTACAGTACCCCCCCCTTACGCCCCCTCTTCTTCAAGCCTGCCAGAATGTTCCGCAGGGAATTCGAGGGCCAATCCTTCACTTCAAGGAGATCACTTCCACTGTCCACAGGAAAAACTGGTCTCATCTGAGTAGCTAGGATGCTACCTCCTATCCAGCCATCCTCAGCAACAGACGAAACGGGTGGAGTACCAGGAAAAGCACACAAGGAAGTCTCTCTCCACTTATTATCAGGTAGCACCCCAGAGGGTTCAGGAGACAACTGGAAGTCCTCCGCCGGGTTGGAGGGGTGCAGAGACTCGGGGGTAACCTCTGCTTCGGGGTACATCTTGTCAAGCTCACAGGATGAAATGGGCGAGGTATCAGGTACAAGGTGTAGAAAAGTCACTGTCTCTTTGTTATCTGGTGGTACCCCGGAGGATTCAGGAAACAACTGGGGGTCCTCCGCCAGGTCGGAAGAGTACAGAGACTCGGGGTTAACCTCTGCTTCGGACTACACTAGGTCGGACTCGCTGGAAGAAGCGGGCGAGGTATCAGGTACCGAATATAGGAGAGTCCCTGTCCATTCGCTATCAGGTAGCACCCCGAAGGGTTCAGGAGACAACTGGAGGTCCTCCTCCTGGTCGGAGGGGTGTAGAGACTCGGGGATAACCTCTGCTTCGGAGTACACTAGGTCGGACTCACTGGACGAAGCGGCCGAGGTATCAGGTACCGAGTATAGGAGAGTCTCTGTCCATTCGCTATCAGGTAGCACCCCGAAGGGTTCAGGAGACAACTGGAGGTCCTCCGCCTGGTCGGAGGGGTGTAGAGACTCGGGGATATCCTCTGCTTCGGAGTACACTAGGTCGGACTCACTGGACGAAGCGGGCGAGGTATCAGGTACAGAGTATAGGGAAGACTCTGTCCATTCGCTACCAGGTAGCACACCGAAGGGTTCTGGAGACAACTGGAGGTTCTCCGCCTGGTCGGAGCGGTGTAGAGACTCGGGGTTAACTACCGCTTTGAGGTACCCATTGTCAGGCTCACAGGACGGAGCGGACGAAGTATCGGGTACCGGGTGTAGGGAAGTCTCTCTCCATTTGTCATCAGGTGGTATCCCGGAGGATTCAGGAGGCAACAGGGGGTCCTCCACCAGGTAGTAGAGATGCACAGACTCGGAGGTAATCACTGCTTCAGAGTACCCTTGGACAGGCTCACCGGTTAAAGTGGGTGAAGCATCAGATACCGGGTGCAGGAAGTCCTACTGTGTGGATTCTAGGTGGGCAGAAGTCTCTTCGGGCAGGAGAACTGGTGCGCTACCCACGCACATTACCCGTCGGGGCTGCTCCGGGATACAGGGAAATGAAGCTTCAGCAGGAACCTCAAGTTTGGGATCAGGAGGTCTTTGGGAAGACAGACCCTGGCGTGACGGCTTGCCTCTACGCCTAGCACGTCTGGACTGCCTCTTGATGTTGGGAGAAGTATTCCGGAGAGCGCAGTCATCCTGTGTGGATACTAGGTGGGCAGTAGTCTCTTCGGGCAGGAGGACTAGTGCGCTACCCACACACATTACCCATCGGGGCTGCTCCGGGATATTGGGAAGTGAAGCCTCAGCAGGAGCCTCCGGGTTAGGGTCATCGAAGACCATTAGAAAGGCCACCAGGAAGGCCTGTAGGTCCAGGACGATAGGATCCTGTGCTTCCCATAGGGGGGTGATCCATTTCAAGGCATCACCCGCCAGGTAGGACATAATAAATCCCACTTTAATCCGGTCGGTAGGAAAATCAGGAGCATAGAACCGGAAGTGCAGCAGGCATTGCCATACAAACGCACGGCTTTGTTTTGGATCCCCATAGTACCGTGGCGCATCTGCGGGAAAGGGTGCAGAAAGCTCCATCTTTCAGCTTGTAGCACAAAAAAAAAAATTTTCTTCTAGATGCACGTATTCGCTGGAAAACGTCTCAAAGAGCGAAGGCCGTGGGGCTCAACGGGAACCATGGCCTGAGCATGCTGTAATGCACACGCCCGGGCTGAGCGGCGTCTGCGTGTATATGTAGTGATTCCACTGGACCGTGCCGGAGAGTGAATGCCTGGAGGGGCATAACTAAGTATTCACCCGATCCGACCAGGGTCGCACGACGGCATATGACGCCAGTGCACCAAGGAGGAACCGAGCAGAGGGACCAGGTGCTACTCCAGGACAGACCCCGGACACGGCTGTTGACCCACACAGGGGAATACAGGAACAGACAGGTTAGGCTGGCACACAGACTGGTGGGTATAGGCAGGCACGACTGGTATGCAGGCAGGCGGGTATGCAGGCAGGGGGGTACAGGCAAGCACGGCTAGAGTGCAGACTAGCAGATTGGAACACAGGCGGGATAGGACCCAGTTCGCACTGGGTCTAAGGAACAGAACCACTGATGTGGCGGACAAACACAGCAGAGTGAGGCCGCCCAGAGTGGTGAGCGAGAGCAGGGCAAGATGAGGCCGCCTAGAGCGGTGAGCGAGAGTAGATCAGGACGAGGCCGCCTGGAGCGGTGAGGGAGAGTAGAGCAGGACGAGGCCGCCTGGAGCGGTGAGCGAGAGTAGAGCAGGACGAGGCCGCCTGGAGCGGTGAGCGAGAGTAGAGCAGGACGAGGCCGCCTGAAGCGGTGAGCAAGAGTAGAGCAGGACGAGGCCGCCTGGAGCGGTGAGCAAGAGTAGAGCAGGATGAGACTGCCGGAGCGGCGAGCAAGAGTAGAGCAGGACGAGACTGCTGGAGCAGCGAGCAAAGGGTCAGAGCAGAGCGAGACTGCCGGAGCAGCGAGCAAAGGGTCAGAGCAGAGCGAGACTGCCGGAGTAGCGAGCAAAGGGTAAGAGCAGAGCGAGACTGCTGGAGCAGCGAGCAAAGGGTCAGAGCAGAGCGAGACTGCCGGAGCAGCGAGCAAAGGGTCAGAGCAGAGCGAGACTGCCGGAGCAGCGAGCAAAGGGTCAGAGCAAAGTGAGACTGGCGGACCAGTGAGCAAAGGGTCAGAGCAGAGCGAGACTGACGGAGCAGCGAGCAAAGGATCAGAGCAGAGCGAGACTGCCGGAGCAGCGAGCAAAGGGTCAGAGCAGAGGGAGACTGACGGAGCAGCGAGCAAAGGATCAGAGCAGAGCGAGACTGCCGGAGCAGCGAGCAAGGCAGGGCAGAGGGGACAGGGCTCTGTTCACACGGAACAGACAGGAAGGGAAAGGCAGAACCAGATACCCACAGGGTACTTGCAGTGAAGTAGCGAGTGGACCACAAACTCACAAACGAACGTACAGTGACAACGAACAGGAGTTAGGTACGAGTTCAGACTCTGCAGAAAAAGGAAAGGTACGGACATAGAGAAAAACAGGAAACAGGCTAGAAGAGTATTCAGACAAGAACAGACACAGTAGCAAGATACAGGAGTGGGTCTAGGTATGCAGCCCCTAGAAGGCGGAAGGAACAGGCTAGGAGCGTGTTCAGACAGGACAGACAAGATACAGGAGCGGGTCTAGGTATGCGGCCCCTAGAAGGCGGAACGAACAGGCAAGGAGCGAGTTCAGACAGGCCTGGAAATACAGCCTCCAGGAAAGGCAGGCAAGCAAACACAGAAAGGGACCTGGCACATTCAAAGTGAAAGCGCACACTGAATGAAACACAATGCTCAGGCATGGATTCCAGGGAGGGGCTAGGTTAAATACCAGGTGACGGACAGCAATAGGCTGAGGACGCACAAGGTGTGTGCCTGCAGCAGCTACAAGAAGCAGGAAGTGATCGGGCGCCGCCCTTATGCAGCAGAAACAGAGGCAAGCAGACAGCATGGAGGGAAGCCAGGCTAGCAGATTGGATGGGAGATCAAGTGCGCGCTCTTGCACAGTGGGAGATGGACCACTATGCAAGGACGTCGCCAGGTATGTTACAACATCGCTAAGGAAACCTGGAAAACCGAGGCTATGCCATACCGGAGCATCATTGAACATGTCGCCCAGTTGCAGGAAAGAATAGAGAAAGAATAGAGAAAGTGATGCCAATCGTGAAAACTCATCTCCTCCATTCTCAGGAAGCTCAGGCAAGGCTCTATAACTGTTCGGCGAGGCTGAGGCAGTTCCAGCCTGGGAACCGTGTTTTGGTCCTAATTAGTGTTGAGCCACCCCCGTAGTGTTCGAGTTTGGTTCGGTTCGTCGAACACCCGTGTGTTCGCCGAACTGTTCGTCGAACTGTTCGTCGAACACCTTCGAACACCGTTAAAACCAATGGCAGGCAAACAAAAACACATAGAAACACATAGAAAACACCTTCAAAGGTGTCCAAAAGCTGACAAACTGCTCAGAAGACATAACTAACACATGGAAAAGTGACAAGTACATATAGTCATGCGAAAAGAAAAGAGGTGGAGGAGTAAAAGGAGGGGGAGACACAGATATAGGCATGTCATGCCCTTCTAAAATCCAAAAAGTGAGAAGCCGACACGGCCAGTCCGCTCCTGCCCGTGCCACCTCCGTGTCGCCGGGTTTGTGCCAGAGCCGCGGTGAACCCTGATGGCCAGCCCCCCTCTCCCAATACTGGTGCCTGTCCGCTGGTGGGTCGAGCGAGCCCCCCTGTGGTGGAGGCAGCTCTAAGCTTTTTAATTTAAATTGTCTCTCTAATTTGAATGAATACACTTTAAATCCATTTACAAGGATCTATTGGAGGGCAAGTCTCATGCCAGCAGCCGCGTAATTCCAGCTCCAGTAGCGTCCACTAAAGCTGCTGCAGTTAAAAAGCTTTTATAAGGATCGAGCTCGGCTGTCCACCGCAAGGCATCCTACTGCCAGTCCCAGCCCCTATGCCTTGGGGTGCCTCCTGATGCTCTTCACTGAGTATCCCGTGGTTCCGAAGCATTTCCTTTGAAAAAATGAAGTGTCCAAACTACAGGTGGTGTAGCTTGCTTAACAGCCGGGATTATCCGCTGACTAGCAGACCCTGCTACTAGGCACAAAGTATTTCCTGGGCTAGATGCAGTTAAAAATTTGTAATTAGATATTCTCGTTGGATGCTGAGAAAGCATTCCATAGAGTCTCCTGGCACGCCATATATGATTCTCTTAAAAAGCTTGGGGTAGGGGTCTAGGGGACCCTTTTATAGCCAAAATCACGGCCCTGTATCGCAATACGTCACCTAGGCTGAAGATAAATGGAACTGTAGCACCCTGAGGGCTCGGTTGCTACAGAGGTATTGCACCTCACCCAGAGGTGTGATATCTCACTCTCAGGTAAGGATGTAGTGTGGATCAGGACCCGACACCTGCATGCATTACACCATATTGCCGTGGGGCAGGGCGACCAATATGCCCCTGAGATGGGCATGACAGTCCCTGTCCCTGGCTGGAGTGGGGGGAGGGAACACTGAGGAAGGGGAACCCTGTAGTGCAGGAGCAGGGAGGAAGCAGTTCCTGGGTGCATTGAGAAGGGAGTATAAAAGGTGGGCACCATCTTAGTTCAGTGCAGAGAAGTCTGAGCAGAAGTGGCAGGGAGCAGGGGCTCTGCATGAGCTCTGCTCCGGAGGCGGGCCTAGTAACAGAGGCCCAGGCCTGGAAGAGGGAGAAGGAAGGAAGAGGAGCGGAGAAGGCTCCAGGAACGAGGAACGAAGGGATCTCAGGGGTGCGGACGGGCGAGTCGCCACCGCACTCCAGAATCCACCTGCGTGGAGGGGTCAGGCCAAAGGGGGAGACCGGTCCCCGAAACTAGTGGAGGCAGGAAACGACCCTCAGCTAGAAACAGGAGGCTGTGACATTTTATGTGGCGCAGCCCCTCGCTACACCCGCTAGGAAGGCACCACATAGGGTCAGGGAAACTGGCGCCAAGTTTACCAAGAGGAGGCCCGAGGCAGCCGGACAGAAGGGTTGGTAAGAAAGGCCAGACAACGGACACACAAAGGGGGTCCTGTGAAGCACTCCAAAGTTATCTGGGAGTTGTCTGAGCCCCTCAACTGGTGAGCACAGTACAACGTGGGCAGCCGTTACCTGCAGACGTGGTCTGGATAATAAGAACTGTGAGTAAAGGCCCTGGACTGCATCACTGACTCCGTGTCATTACTGCTGCTGCCCTGCACCATCACCCCCATCCTCCGCATACACTGCCCTGAGGCTATACTCCTCCCGTGGGGAGTTACGCTACGCTCTGCTGCACCCACAACACCAGCCTCAGGGGTCTGCCCTGGAGCGGCGGTTCACTCTGACCGCAATCCACGGGTGGCGTAGTCGGACATTTAAACATCAAAACCACATAAATAGTTCCGCCACTGGTTTGACCGCCCTGAGCCACGGAACCGGGTTGCCGCCACGGAGACTACAACCACCAGCATCCACCAAAAAGGGTCCGGCTCCGGGTGTCCCAAGGCCCAGGGGGCGCGTCAGAACATTTTCATCACCTTTCACAATCACCAATGGGACAAGGTAGGGATGTTCTCTGTCCCCTCTCTTATACATCCTAGTGATGGAGCACCTGCTCTCATCAATTCGCCATAACCCCAATATTAGGTGGATTGAGGTGGGAGGCACCGAGTACAAGTGCTCTCTATTTGCTGATGATGTCCTAGTATATATCACTCAATCACATATATCCATCCATGCTGTTATGGCTGAAATAGATCACTTTGTTACATGGTCAAATTTTAAAATCAATGCAGCGAAGTCTGAGGCCCTCGATGTCTCCCTCCCCAAATCCATATAGGATTCCATCCAGTCCAACTTTCCCTTTGCCTGGCCCTCACAGGGTATCAAATACTTAGGAATACCTATTCATAGAGACCTCTCCCATCTATGTTATCTTAATTTTGGGCCCTTTATTGAACAACTCCATACAGACCACGGTTGGCAAGTTAGAACTGTAAGATTCACTACGTGAACCACTGGTGTTTTGTGGAAAAGCACATGTACACTGCGTTCCAAATTATTATGCAAAAAGTGTTTAGGAGTGATAAGGGAAGAATTTGTTTGTCAGTTAAACTCATTGATGGTGATGTGTGCCAGGGCTCTTTATATCACTGTAAGCAATTGTAGACACCAGTGCTAATTAGTTTGGCAGGTGTGTCCAATGAAAGGCAAGACTACTTAAGAAGGCTCTCTCACATTATTCAGCATCCTACATTTTCTGCCAAAATGGGAAAGAAAAAGGATGTGTCGGCTGCTGAGAAGCAACAAATTGTGGAGTGTTTAGGTCAAGGCATGACTACAATCAACATTGTGCGATGATCAGGATGAAGTGTCTTGGCAATCAAGAAGTATGTAGCTGATTCACAGTACACACGTGTGCATGCTGATAAGGGCAAATTGAGGACTCTTTCCAACAGGCAATTACGTCAGGTTGAAAGAGCAGCGGCAAAAAAGCCTTGTCATAGCAGCAGACAAGTTTTTGAAGCTGCTTGTGCCTCCAACGTCCCCCGAACAACAAGATGCAGGGTCCTTCAGAGGTTTGCAGCTGTGCATACGCCATCCTGTCGACCTCCTCTATCCACTTCACACAAGCAGAAACGGCTCCAGTGGGCCAAACATTACATGAAGACTGATTTCAAAACTGTTTTGTTCACGGTTGAGTGCCATGCAGCGCTCGATGGTCCAGATGGATGGAGTGGAGGATGGCTGGTTGATGGACACCCCACGCAAACACGGCTACAGCGCCAACAAGGAGGAAGTGGAGTAATGTTTTGGGCTGTAATCATGGGGAGAGAGATTGTCGGCCCCTTTAGGATCCCTGAAGGCGCTAAAGATGAACTCCATAATATATGTGGATTTTCTCAAACAGCACTTCCTGCCATGGTTCAAGAAGAAGAACCGTGTATTTCACAGCAAGATCATTTTTCTGCATGATAATGCACCATCTCATGCTGCACATAAAACATCTGCATCTCTGGCTGATATGGGCATAAAAGGGGACAAACTTATGGTGTGACCCCCATGCTCCCCTGACCTCTACCCCATTCAGAACCTTTGGAGCATCATTAAAAGGAGTGTCTATGATGGCGGGAGGCAGTTCACATCTAAGCAACAGCTCTGGGAGGGTATTCTGTCCTCATGCAAAACAATTGAAGCAGAAACCATCCAAAACCTGACAAATTCAATGGACGAGAGAGTTCAGAAGCTCCTTTCGAACAAGGGGTCCTATGTGAAAATGTAACATCACCTAGAATAAAGTTTTGAGTTGAAAACTGTTTGATTTCAGTTTCTAACAACCTGCTAATGCTTATAATTTCAAAAATGACCATTTTTTTGGTCTTTATTAAAATGAAAAGGTTGATCGAAAAGTTTGGGGGATCTAAGAGTGTGGCAACCCAGTAGTCATGATTACTTCGAATTCTGACAATATGAGGGTCATGCTGCAGGTAGTGCAGCAAGAAGGCACTTATGTGTCTTGCGCATATCGGAGCCCCAAAATTATTTTCCGGGCTAGATGCAGCTAAAAATTATTTTTAATTTTAAATCTGGTGGAGCTTATTATAGATGGCCTAATAGGATCAGTGCTGCACACTGCTACAAAGCCCAAATTATTTTCCAGTCAAGATACAGATAAACATGATTAGTAATTTGAAAGCTTAAAACGGTTGGTAGGGTGATTTTAAACAATCATCAAGCTTTTACTCTCCCCAGGATGACACAGGGGTAGAAAAGTCGTTTCGGATCCATGATTTGTTCATCTTTATGAACGTGAGTCTGTCTACATTATCAGTGGAGAGCCGCGTGCGCTTATCTGTCAGCACACCACCAGCAGCGCTGAACACACGTTCAGACAGAACGCTGGCTGCGGGGCATGACAAGATCTCCAAGGCGTAAGTGGCTAGCTCCGGCCATTTATCCAGATTGGAAGCCCAAAAAGAGCAAGGGTCCAGTGACACAGTCGTGGCTTCAATGTTTACTTGGAGATACTCCTGTACCATCGTCTCTAGGCGTTGACTATGTGTCAGACTTCTTGTCTCCTGTGGCCTTGCAAAGGATGGGCTAAAAAAGTGGTGAAATGATTCCGCAAAATTGATGTTACCACCAGATACTGTGGTTCTGTTACGGTTTGAGTGCTGAACACTTGACGGTCCCACGGTTGGCAAGTTGGAACTGTGAGATTCACTACGTGCACGACTGGTATTTTGTGGAAAAGCACATGTAAGATTCTGCAACAGTCTCTGCTGATACTCCTGCATGCGTGCATCCCTTTCTATGGCAGGAATAATTTCTGCAAATTTACTTTTGTACCGGGGATCTAACAGTGTGGCAACCCAGTAGTCAGGATTATTTCTAATTCTCACAATTCGAGGGTCATGTTGCAGGTAGTGCAGCAAGAAGGCACTCGTGTGTTGCGCATCCAGGAGCACCAAGTCCCTGTTGTGTTGGTGGCGAGGTAACAATTATGCTTCCTTCCTCTGTCCTCTCCCCCCAACCTCGCACAACAGAAATGTGATCAAGGTCTCCCTCATCTGATGAGTCTTCCATCAGTTCGTCCTCCACTTCTTCCTGGGCTCCTGCACCTTCCTCACTAGTTTGGCTGCTACCATGCGCCCTGGTAAAACCATCTCCCCCACCCTCACATGCCTGCCGCCTTGGTGCTGCCGACCGTCTGGACCTTGCAGATGTTAGCCCTTCCGCATACAACTCCTCCTCCTCTACTTCCTCCACCTCCTCTTGTGCCACCACCTGACTCCGAATTCTGTTTAACATGTGCTCCAGCATGTAAATTACCGGAATAGTCATGCTGATAATGGCATCGTCAGCACTAAACATCTTCGTCGCCATTTCAAAACTGTGCAGAAGGGTGCATAGGTCCCTGATCTGAGACCACTCCTCCAGCGTGATTTGCCCCACCTCTGAATCTCGTTGGCCCAGGCTATACGTCAGAACGTATTGCACCAGGGCTTGTCGGTGCTGCCACAGTCGCTGCAACATGTGCAGAGTTGAATTCCACCGGGTAGGCACATCGCATTTTAGCCGGTGAAGTGGCAGGCCCAACGACTTCTGTAGAGATGTAAGTCGCTGAGCTGCGGGATGCGAACGGCGGAAGTGAGCACACAGCGACCGTGCCCTCTACAGAAGGCCATCTAGTCTGGGATAGTGGGCTAAAAATTGCTGGACAACCAGGTTCAACATGTGAGCTATACAAGGCACGTGTGTGACATTGCCCCGGCGAAGGGCCGCACCCAAGTTTGCAGCATTGTCGCACACGGCCTTCCCTGGTTTCAGGTCCAGTGGAGACAACCATTCATGAAATTGGTTCTCCAGAGCTGACCACAACTCCTCAGCTGTGTGACTCACATTTCCCAGACATTTCAATGTAAAAACCGCCTGATGACGTTGAGCCCTACTGCCAGCATAGTAAGGAGGTGTGCAGGATCCCTTCTGCGCAGTTAGAAAGCTTGTGGCATGACCAGACAGGCTTTGGGTGCAGGTGGAAGACCGAGAGGAGGTTGAGGAGGCAGAAGCAGTGGAGGAACTTTGACATAAAGAGGATTGACGCACAACTCGTGGGGACGGCAAGACTTGGACAGCAGCCCCTTGTCCTGCTGTCACCATAGTTACCCAGTGCCCAGTCAGCGACATGTAACGCCCCTGTCCATGCCTACTCGTCCAAGTGTCTGTGGTGAAATGCACCCTGTCACACACAGAGTTTCTCAAAGAAGCGGTGATGTTGTGTGCGACATGCTGGTGGAGCGCAGGCACACCTTTCTTTGAGAAGTAGTGCCGACTGGGCATCTGGTACTGGGGCACTGCGACGGACATAAGGTCTCGAAAATCCTCTGTGTCCACCAGGCGGAAAGGCAGCATTTCTGTAGCCAAGAGCTTGCAGATGGTGAAATTCAACCTCTTAGCTTTCTCATGGCTAGGAGGAAATGGTCTTTTACTTGTCCACATCTGAGGGACCGAGGGCTGGCTATTGTGCTTAGACGGGGTTGATAAGGGTGTCCCCGGCAAACTGCCGGTCTGTGAGGAAGATGCAGGCGGACATGTTAGGTTGCCTTGATTCAAAGGTGGTGCTATCGATGTCGGACAGCGCTCAACACCAGCTGCTGTTACCACCTCCAAAGAAAATGATGACCTGCCAATCACGCTGGCTGTTGCGGGTAAAGAGGTGGCAGGTCTGCGCCCCAAAACAGGTGTGACTGCTGTCCCCCCAGTCACAGAGGATGAAGAGCCCACGGATGCACAAGATATGGCAGACGGTGGTTGGCCCGGCCGGCTAGGCCGCATTGTAGCACACTGAGCTTCCCACTGCAACTTATGCTTCATGTCCATGTGCCGGTTCATGCATGAAGTACTCAAACTATGTATTTTTTGGCCTCTACTTAGCTTTTGCTGACAAATGTTACAGATAACACGAGTTGGGTCATCTTTATCGATCTGAAAAAATGCCCAGGCTATGCAAGGCTTAGCACCCATGCGACCTGAAGAGCCACCGCGACTTGTGGTGAGAGGCAGAGTTGTGTTTGAGGATGCAGTTGTTGACGTGCTTCCAGTACTACGTCTCTGTCCAGGAAGGCGCAACCTGACCTCGTCGTCACTAGCATGTTCCTCCACCTCCTCTGCTGACCTCATCTCTTGGCTGACTGTGGGTTGACAGTAAGTGGGATCTCCAACCTCATCATCATCACCCTGTGTGTTATCACACCCGTCGTCCTCAGAGCCAACCTGTTCCTGCCCTGACAAAAAACTAAAGTTGTCGCTCCAATCAGGTATTTGAGTCTTATCATCGTCTTCCTCATTGTCTCCACCAACAGGAGTTACAGTTTGGGAATGAGGGTCTACATTATGGTCAGAACCTTCTGCGTCTGGTCCTGGATCCGACTCATAAAGATTCTGGGCATCAGTGCAGATCATTTCCTCGTCTGGATTCACAGAAGCGCTGGAGTCGACCTCTGATTCCCAGGCTATAGTATGAGTAAACAGCTCTGCAGACTCAACCATCTGTTCTACCTCATACTCAGACGGGCAGCTGGAGATTTGGGAGCTGTGAGGAAGCAAGTGCGATTTGGGTGACACCTTTGAGGACTGGAGTATTTGTGATGTTGAAGTTGATGTGGAGGAGAGCCCACTTAAAGGAGCACTTGATATCCGTTGAAGCACCTGCTGTTTTTGTGCCTCATCTGGAATTTGTAGCGATTGGCGTGGCCGTAAGAAAGGGATCATATCACATTGTCTGCTAAAAGAAGTAGACATTTTAGTTTGGCTGGAAGATGGTCTTTCTTCTGCAGATGTTACTGTTGCTTTAACACCTACCCCACGGACACAACCTTTTTTCCCCTTCCCAACACACCTATTCCCCTTTCCACCAGCAGCAGGCCTTTTTCCACTCATTTTGGTGGTTAACTAATTCACAACTCTGGAGTTGTTTGCACAAAAAAACAATGGATGGTAACCGAGCAGAGCTGAGTGGCCAAACTGTGGTATTAGGCCAAAACTATTGGCTGGGTTAGATGCAGAAAAAAATATATTCAGTTTGCAACCTGATGGAGGTCAGTATAGATGGACTAATACAACAAGTCCCACACACAGCTAGAAGCCCAATATTTTTTCAGAGGTAGATGCAGAAAAAAATATATTCAGTTTGCAACCTGATGGAGGTCAGTATAGATGGACTAATACAACAAGTCCCACACACAGCTAGAAGCCCAATATTTTTTCAGAGGTAGATGCAGAAAAAAATATATTCAGTTTGCAACCTGATGGAGGTCAGTATAGATGGACTAATACAACAAGTCCCACACACAGCTAGAAGCCCAAATATTTTTTCAGAGGTACTGTAGATGCAGATAAAAATTAGTTTTAATTTGCAACCTGATGGAGGTCAGTATAGATGGACTAATAGAGAAAGTCCGACACACTGCTAGAAGGCCAAATATTTTTTCAGAGCTAGATGCAGAAAAAAATTATATTCAGTTTGCAACCTGATGGAGGTCAGTATAGATGGATTAATAGAACAAGACCCACACACAGCTAGAAGCCCAATATTTTTTCAGAGGTAGATGCAGAAAAAAATATATTCAGTTTGCAACCTGATGGAGGTCAGTATAGATGGACTAATACAACAAGTCCCACACACAGCTAGAAGCCCAATATTTTTTCAGAGGTAGATGCAGAAAAAAATATATTCAGTTTGCAACCTGATGGAGGTCAGTATAGATGGACTAATACAACAAGTCCCACACACAGCTAGAAGCCCAATATTTTTTCAGAGGTAGATGCAGAAAAAAATATATTCAGTTTGCAACCTGATGGAGGTCAGTATAGATGGACTAATACAACAAGTCCCACACACAGCTAGAAGCCCAATATTTTTTCAGAGGTAGATGCAGAAAAAAATATATTCAGTTTGCAACCTGATGGAGGTCAGTATAGATGGACTAATACAACAAGTCCCACACACAGCTAGAAGCCCAAATATTTTTTCAGAGGTACTGTAGATGCAGATAAAAATTAGTTTTAATTTGCAACCTGATGGAGGTCAGTATAGATGGACTAATAGAGAAAGTCCGACACACTGCTAGAAGGCCAAATATTTTTTCAGAGCTAGATGCAGAAAAAAATTATATTCAGTTTGCAACCTGATGGAGGTCAGTATAGATGGATTAATAGAACAAGACCCACACACAGCTAGAAGCCCAATATTTTTTCAGAGGTAGATGCAGAAAAAAATATATTCAGTTTGCAACCTGATGGAGGTCAGTATAGATGGACTAATACAACAAGTCCCACACACAGCTAGAAGCCCAATATTTTTTCAGAGGTAGATGCAGAAAAAAATATATTCAGTTTGCAACCTGATGGAGGTCAGTATAGATGGACTAATACAACAAGTCCCACACACAGCTAGAAGCCCAATATTTTTTCAGAGGTAGATGCAGAAAAAAATATATTCAGTTTGCAACCTGATGGAGGTCAGTATAGATGGACTAATACAACAAGTCCCACACACAGCTAGAAGCCCAATATTTTTTCAGAGGTAGATGCAGAAAAAAATATATTCAGTTTGCAACCTGATGGAGGTCAGTATAGATGGACTAATACAACAAGTCCCACACACAGCTAGAAGCCCAAATATTTTTTCAGAGGTAGATGCAGAAAAAAATATATTCAGTTTGCAACCTGATGGAGGTCAGTATAGATGGACTAATACAACAAGTCCCACACACATCTAGAAGCCCAAATATTTTTTCAGAGGTACTGTAGATGCTGTTAAAAATTATTTTTAATTTGCAACCTGATGGAGGTCAGTATAGATGGACTAATACAACAAGTCCCACACACAGCTAGAAGCCCAAATATTTTTTCAGAGGTACTGTAGATGCAGATAAAAATTAGTTTTAATTTGCAACCTGATGGAGGTCAGTATAGATGGACTAATAGAATGATGCTATGCCCAAAAGATTTTACTTCACTCGGTGCAGTAAAAAAATTGGTATTCTATACACAGGTGGTATATCTTGCAACACAGATAGGCTGCTCCACTGACTAACACACTCTGCAATAGGCCAAAAAGGATTAGCTTTGCTAGATTCAGCCAAATGCTGTGAAAAAAACTTGCACAGCACTGGCACAGACCTGCCTGGCAAAAACTGATAGGAACTGATGTAACCTAGTCCTGAAAAGGACTCCAATTACAATTAGTCTTTACTCCCACAACCTATCTATTTAAGAGCACAGACCTCCCTGATAAAAGTCGTAGGAAATGCTGTAACCTAGTCCTTAAAAGGACTGCAATCACAACTATTCCCTACTCCCAAGCTATCTGTATATTTGTGCGAAAATTGGCTTGAAATTAACAAGGTATAGCGCACACAGCAACAGCGGTGCCGTCTAACACGCAGCTGCAGCAGTGAGAAAATGGTGGCGACGGGGAAAATGGCTTGGTCTTATAGGGCAAGGACATGTGACATACACTGCCAATGACACATGCCCTTGCTTGTGTGAAAAAAAGCAGTTCGCTCCGTGTGTGCGCTGCTGATAGGCTGACAGATTGCACCTCCCCACTGCAAATGCGGGAAAGAGAAAAAAAAATGGAGATCTTCAGTGTTCCTGCAGAGATCCATCCCCTGCCCCTCCCCCCACCCCGCTGTACACTCAAACTGCGTATTAACATTAATTTTCATCATTACTGAGAAAAAATCCAGTTATGATTTTGGTGCACGAACAGTTATCGAACATAACCTCGAACAGCCGAATTTTTATCAAATTGTTCGTGTTCGCCGAACGGCTCGAACACCGCCCAAAACAGCTCGAATTTGAGATTGGCGAACAGTTCAAGTAGAACAACGCTCATCTCTAGTCCTAATCCCTACAGTCGAGAGCAAGTTCCTGGCCAAATGACAAGGTCCGTATGAGGTGGTGGAGAAAGTCAGCGAGGTTAATTATAAAGTCCACCAGCCTGGCCCAAGAAAATCACACCAAATATACCATGTGAAGTTGCTCAAGCCGTGGCAGGACAGGGAACCTGTGTAAATTCCTTGCTTGGGAGCCACAACCTAAGGCAAGGTGGAGGAGGTCACTATAGCAGAGACTCTCTCGCAGGCCCAGAAGCAACAGTGTTGAGAACTACTACAGCGGAATTGGGAGCTGTTCTCAGAGTTGCCGGGGCATACACAGGTGGTAGAGCATGATGTGCTAAGAGAACCACACGTAAGAGTGAATCTGAAGCCATACCGGATTCCGGAATCACGCCGGAAGGTGATCTCAGCCAAGGTGAAGAGGATGTTAGACCTTGGGGTGATAGAGGAGTCAAAGAGTGGGTGGTTGAGCCCAATAGTCCTCATGTCAAAACCCAATGGAGAATGGAGGTTTTGTAATGACTACTGCCGGGTGAATGAGGTATCCAAGTGTGACGCATACCCGATGCCCCACGTCGACGAACTCATCGAGAGGCTTGGACCGGCTAGGTACATCACCACTCTTGACCTGACAAAGGGCTACTGGTAGATCCCCATGTCCCAGACGGCCAAGGATAAGACGGCTTTCTCGACATCGGATCGGTGCTTTCCGTACATTCGGATGCCGTTCGGACTACAGGGGCCCCAGTCACCATCCAGAGGGCTAATTATGGCGTCATCGCCACTCACCATCTTGGTGGCGTCCTCAAAGTTTTGGAGGACGGCACAAATGTCAGTCATACCTGCCAACTCTTCAGCTCTAATGTGTGGAGGCTGACCTAAATACCGATGGGCGTGATGAAGCTGATATTCAACAACTGCTCTCTGCTCCTCACAAATACTTCCAAACATATGCAACATTGAGTTCCAATTAGTGATGAGCGAGAGTATTCGTTATTATTCGCTATTTGCACGGATAGTATGGTATTCGGGTTATACGTTATGTGGCGAGAATTCGTGTTCTCGCCTCGCTATATTTGGATGTCCCGCCCGGCAGTTTTGGCTCCTCCTTTGCATCCACTAAACATACTGTGCTTCTTAACCAATCACAGTAATGCTGCAGACATCTTGGTTGTGGCATTACTGTGATTGGCTGGCCACCCAGCGTCATAGGGTCTATTTAAGCCCTGCCGCCGCCATTTTGTGCACATTGTGTCCGGAGCCTGCGTTCTACGAGCAAAGGGAGAGATTGCTGAGCTGCTAGGGAGAGTGTTTAGGCCTCTTGATAAAACAAAAGCCCTTTTAAGGGCTACCTGCAGTATATACTAGTTCAGTGTAGAGTAGGGAGGGAGAGATACTCGAGCAGGGACAGTTTAAAGGAGCCGCTCACTAGCTCCATAATACCACCAAAAAATAGCTCTTTTCAGAGCTGAAGACACACAGCAAAGTCAGAGTACAGGGAGGAAGAGCTTGTGTATTAGGTAGGGAGAGGTTAAAGTGCTCTTCCAGTGTCCATCTTAAAAGAGCTCTTGTCAGAGGCAAAGAAATATTTTTCCAGCACACAGGGTAGTAGCATTTAGTGCTGCCTTTTTTTTTAAACGCATCGGTCTATTTTCCCTGCTGTTTTAGGGGTCAGAGCCTGGCTTCTGCTGTCCACATTAGTCCACTTAAAGAGACGTTTAGTGCCCTACACAAAGCAGTAGTCCAAACATTTCCTACTGCCTGCTACAAAGCATGCACCAGACCATTTTCCCAGCTGTTTTTGGGGTGACAGCCTGTATCCTGTCCACATTAGTCCTCTTAAAAAAGGCATTTAATGCCCTACGCAAAGCAGTAGTCCAAAGGTTTCCTACTGCCTGCTGCCAAGCACGCACCAGGCCATTTTACCCACTATCTTGGCTGTGACAATGGCCTTCTGAAAACTTGAATTGAGGGCCACAACTACTACAGTACTCCATTGTAGATAATGTTTGTCAAACCTGAGGACTGCAGGCCGCACTCACTGCTACCTTCTAGTACTCCATGTCTCTTGGCCTTTTTCTCTGTAGTCTCTGCCCTTAAATGAGTTAAATAATAGAGTGAGAACCCTACAATATGAATAAGTGAGGGCACTCTTAAATGTACACAAGAGGCACCTCCAAAATTTCTAGAGGAGGGCACTTCAAAATGTATGTTACAGGGTCACACGAGAGCTCTCACAAAACTCAGCTTTCCTGCCTACTGCAGGTCCTCTGAGCATTTGAATTTAGGGCCGCAGTATCAGATGGTGGTGATGGAGGAGGACAAGGAGAAGGAGAAGGGTCAAGTCCAACGCTACAATGGGCACATTGTAAACTGCTATGGAATATGTATTCCACTATTCATGGAATGAATGATGAATCAATGATGGAAGGACCACCCAAATGTCTAAGTAACAGCTGTCCCACCAAAACGCATGTTACAGAGCCACCTGAGGCCTCTCAGGTCAAAGATCAACATACCTACTGGTACGTTCTAACTGTGCTTGTAAAGTGCTGGGGAATAGCGAACTAAAAATGATGTATGACAGAGGGACCTACAAAATGTATAAGTCAGGGCACTCCCAATTGTAAAAGGTGAAAAAAAGCCACACCAGTATGTGTGAACAAACGCTAAAAGGGATATTTTTTGGTTTCTCTGGTTTATTTAGCCTTATATGCAAGTGATTAGGCAGAAAAAACTGTTTCTTAACCTTTTTGGCCTGTTAAATGCAATTTTGGTTAGGTTTTGTAGTTGTTCTTGTGGCTTAATACTGCGACAAACGTATTCCCAGAAACCATATGAGAGTCAGAAATGCATGCAGGCATATTCTCCAGGCTCTTCCCATTCTGTTTCATCACTTTCTCATCCATTTCAGCCTTTCCCTCAGGCCCCCAGTCCCCTCTGTAGGGTCCAGCAGAAAATTACTCGCATTTCCCATTGACTTACATTGTACTCACTATTCGGAACGAATACGCGATTAATACAAAGCACTCATTACGAGTACAGCGATTACGAATATTATGGTACTCACTCATCACTAGTTCCAACATGTGGTGACATCGCACACCAGTTGGTGATCTGGATGCTGCAAGCGCTGGTGAAGCACGGCGAGGGCAGCCGAATCTGTAGCTAACTTTCTGAAATGGGCACACGGCGTACATTTACAAGCAGCTCAAGAAGATCCAGGTAGGTTTTGAGAAACCGTTGAACCACTAGGTTGAGCATATGTACATGGTACGTTTGTAACATTGCCAAGCCTCAGAGCCGCCACCAGGTTCCAGCCATTGTCACACATGACCATGCCTGGCTGTAGGTTCAGCGGTGAGAGCCACAGATCTGCCTGCTCTGTTACAGCTTTCAACAACTCTGCATCGGTATGCGATTTGTTACCTAAGCAGATTAGCTTCAGCAGAGCCTGTTGCCACTTGGCCGAGGCAGGCTGCAGTGCTGCAGTGCTTCCCGCTTCTGATTGATGTGGTCATTTTGGAGATAGAGGCTGAAGAGGAGGAGGAGGAGGTGCAGGAGCTGTAGAATGTGGGGGCAACTCTGATTGAACCAGGGCCTGTAATCCTCGGCGTCGAGAGGACGTGTTCCGTCCCAGGGTCCGACTGGGTCCCGACTTCCACAATATTAGCCCAGTGTGCCGTCAGTGAAATGTACTGTCCCGGGCCACAAGCACTTGTCCACGTGTCCATGGTTAGGTGGACCTTCCCAGTAACTGCTTTGGTGAGGGCACGGCTAATGTTCTTGGACAAGTGTTTGTGTAAGGCGGGGATGGCACACTAGGAGAAATAGTGGCTGCTGGGAACCGAGTACTTGTGGACGGCTGCCGCCATGAGTTTGCGGAAACATTCCATCTCCACGAGCCTAAAAGGCAACATTTCAAGTGCAAGCATTCGAGAAATGTGGCAGTTTAGTATTGTGGCCTGTGGGGCATTGGCTGCGTATTTGTGCTTGTGTTCCAAGAAATGGGATAGGGACAACTGATTGCTGCGCTGGGACAAGTACGTGGATATGGTTGCTGATGGTGGTGGTTGCAAGTGTGTCACAACAGGTGCAGGGCGGGAGGCATCTGGTCCTGCGCCATGGACAGGGGATTGGCGTGCATGCACAACAGCAGAACAAGCAGTCGTGTCTCCTGCAGACACTGTTTTTGGACCCGGTTGTTCGGGCCAACTATTCGGGTGCTTTGCTGTCATGTGCCTGAGCATACTGGTGGTGATAAGGCTGGTAGTTTTGCTGCCCCTGCTGATTCTGGCATGTCAGATGTTGCAAATAGCTTTTTTGGGGTTAACTAGACAGTCTTTAAAAAAGAGCCAGACTCGGGAAGACCTAACAGTTGGACTGGCAACTTCCCTCGTGATGGTGTTCTGGGGAACAGTTGCCCACCTTGTGTCTGTGGCCACCCCACAGCTGGTTCCTGCTAGTTGTGGTGCTATGATTCTCTCCCCCTCTGCACTGCTGTCCTCGCTATGCACCTCACCTTCCTAGATTGGGTCAGTGACTTCATCGTCCACCACCTCGTTTTCCACGTACGCACCCTGGGCCTCCTCCTGACTTGCTGGCAATTGTGTCTCATCATCATCCACCTCTTGCGACAGTAATTGCACTTTCCCACTGTCGCCTTCATGTGACCATGGCTGCTCAAATATTTGGGAATTGATACATGCGATCTCCTCATGCCCCGCGTGAAGCAGGCCGGGTGAGAGTCCCAAATCTATAAATGGAAAAGTGAATAGCTCTTTGGAGTGTCCAAGTTTGGAGGAACAGGGTGAGGAATATGTGATCCAGACTCATGGCTACTGAGACTGGATCATGTGGAAGACACGGTGGTTGTGGTGGCAGACTGACTGGAAGCATTATCTGCTATCTAACCAACAACCTTTTCACACTGCTCTGGCTTCAATAGTGGTGTTCTGTGGCCCCCTACAAAGTGGGACAGGAAGGTAGGGAGACATGATGTGGGTGTTTGTTCCGCTTCCTGGCCAGGCACAATTTCAGCTTGCCCACGGCCTTGGCCTTAACATGCATCATCACCATCACGTCCACTTCCCCATCCCTTCCCCCGCGCTTTTCCCATTTTAAATGGAGTATAATATTTTTCACGTTTCCAAAAATGTCAGGATTATAACCGCAGTAATATAGGATCACGTCTGATGGCCACGATTTTAGGCAGTCACCTAAGAGTATGGTATTGGTCAGCGACCAAGTGTGAAAAGGTTTGAACAACACACAACTGGCAGATTTTAAATAGAGTATAATATTTGTCATGTTCCCAAAAATGTCAGGATTATGAGCGCAGTAATATCGGATCACATCTGATGACCACGATTTTAGGCAGTGGCCTAATAGTATGGTATTGGTCAGTGACCAAGTGTGAATAGTTTTGATCAACACACAACTGGCAGACTTTAAATGGAGTATAACATTTCTCACATTCCCAAAAATGTCAGGAGTATTACCGCAGTAATATAGGCAGGATTATTACTGCAGTAATATAGGATCACCTGAGATGATGGATTAGTTTCTCTGCTTCCACAATACAGCAATGCAAATAAAATCAAACATATCTGGCTGTATGCTGCTAACAAGCAAATAGAGCAGTAAAAATGGTGCATTATATTGCTTTTCACCAAAATAATCAGGATAAAGAGCAAAAAGACTATTAGCCCTGATATCTAGGGCTACGGATATCAGTAACATCAGCAGACAGAACGTGCAATGGACCCTATTCTGTTGTATATACTCTCCACAAACTATGCCTGCCTAACTCCTGCTACCACCAGAATTGATACGCATCAGAATTAGTCCATAGAAGGACTGTTAGTTTAGATGTATATTGCTGTGGAATACCTGACTAAATAAACCACCAATTCTCTCCCTCATTCAGCTATAGCTCTCCTGACTTTGCCTGTCTGAAGGATAAACTGTGAGATACCTCCAGTTGCAACCAGATGTAAACCTTGATCAGAGCTGCACTGTTAAATAGTTGATATTCTGTAGTACACAGCAGCTACTGCTACACATCGAACAAAGCCACAATAGCTACCAACAGCTGATCAATGCGGTGTCAATGATACTGATTTCTTATCCTATTAATTCTCATACACATTAGATGGCTGTCTGTCAAACGATGCTTCTGCTGATCGTTCACCAGACAGTCATCTCAGCTGAATCTCCCATTCAAAGGAGCGCTTATTCGACCGAGTACTCCTATGTCCACTATGATTAAGTTTGCGGCTGACACATCAGCCAGTGGCTTATCTCTGGGAGAAAAATGCAATCAGCTGTCTGAATGCCCGATCGACATCTTCCCTGACCATCAGTTGGCTGGCACCCCCAGACACATTAGATTGTCGGCCAAACCTGACGATATTAGCAAGGCCTTAGAAATACAGTTGAAACCAGAAGTTTACATACACGATATAAAAAGACACATGCATGTTTTTGTCAACATCTGACATGAAATCAGAATAAATCTTTCCTGTTTTAGGTCAATAAGGATTACCATAGTTTTTAATATTTGCCAAATGCCAGAATAATGAGAGAGAATGTTTTAAGGCATTTTTATTACTTACTGCAAAGTCAAAAGTTTACATACATTTCATTAGTACCATTGCCCTTAAACTGAATGACTTGAGTCAAACGTTTGGGATATCCTTCCACAAGTTTCTCACAATAGTTGGTCGGAATTTGGGCCCATTCCTCCCGACTAGTGATGAGCGAGCACTAAAATGCTTGGGTGCTCGATGCTCGGGTCGAGCACATTGGAATACTCGGGTGCTCGACCCGAGCAACAAGCCCAATGTAAGTCTCAAGCATTTTTCAGGCGGCTCCTCCCGGCGGTCTGCAAGGGCCTAAAAATTGCCCAAATCGATGGGAACAGTGCTCAAATGACATGGGGACAGCATGGGGAAGACCCCTGGAAGCATTTCTGACTCCCAGGTCACTTCTGTCAACAATGTTGTCAGAGGTATTATGCCACTTTTACGGACTCACAATAAAACATACCAAAACAAAACCAAAATGGATTTTCCTGGGAAATATGTTCAGAAACATCCTTTCCAGGGTAATGACTTGTATATAAAGCAAAATAAATAGCTAAAAACAAAAATGCTCCTCCACACCTTGGGCTATGGTCACACGTAGAGCTTTTTATGCGTTTTTTCACTTTTGCATTGCTTTCAGCCGTGACAAATGCATTTGTGTCACCCTGACCTGGATGCCACAAGTGTAATTAAAGCTGTGTCTGAGAGCAAGGGGGAGGTTCTCTAGTCAGGGGAACATTAGCATGCAATGCCTCCTGTCTCAGGCCAGTAGGGGGAGCTGGCTGCCCCTATAAAAGCTGGTACTGAGGGCAGGGTTAGAGAGAACTGGACGACCTATCTGAGGATTCAGGTCCCCGAGCAGAGAGGGACAGTTGTGTTGCACCTAAGAGGAAGTGTGGCAGGAGGAGAGCCACAAGCCAGAGACAAGAGGCGAAGCAAGCCTGTCTTGGCAGAGAAAAGACTTAATTTTACCAGACTTTGGTGTCTGAGGCTGGAAGGATTCCACATCCCCCAGCAGAGAACCAGTTCGCAGGGGACTGTACTTTCCTTGGCCTAAGAAGCCTGGAGGTCCTGCCACAACCGAAGGGACCAGTAAAGCCGTACAAGGCTGGGAGCAGAAAGGAACCCACGTCGCAGGCCATACAGGCGAGAATACACGGAAAGCTCGGAAACGTGGGCTGTTACCCTATCAGGAGGAGATAGCCAGAAGGAGCGCAGAAAGCACGGTAGGCCTACACCCTCACCCTGACCAGGGCCAATTTCCCCGTTGCTCTCAGACATCCAGGTCCCCTCCTAGCTGGGACTGTTTATGGGTCAGTTTACCTGTTGTAGTAAAGACCCTGGACTGCAACTTGTTGTCTGTGTGCTCCTTGCTCCTCCAGCTCTATCAGCACTGGGATTCTCACTACCATCACTCCCACCATCCACTATACTGCCCTGGGGCCGCACTCTTCCCGTGGGGAGTCACACTACCCTAGCTGCACACCTCATCAGCCCCAGCGGTCTGCATGCAGCGGCGGTTCCTTATAACCGCAATCCACGGGTGGCGGAGTCGGACATAAACATCAGTACATAATGGACTACCACTGGCCTGACCACTCTGAGCCACGGAACCGGGTTGCCACTACTACTCCCACCGTTTCCCTATTGCCCGGATCCGAGTGCCCCACGGCCCAGGGGGCGAGTCAGCTTTGGCGTAGTCGGCAGAATTTCGTGCCCGCAACCACCGGGTACTGCGTGCCTGAAAAAGACTTTTGTAACTTACCTGTGGCGAAGTTTCCCGCCGTCCGGAGTCTTTTCCCGCCATCCGGAGCCGATTCCCGCCATCAGACGCCATCTTGGACCATTTCCCGCCGTCTTCTGCCGTCTTCCCGCCATCCGCAGCTGCTTCCCGCCATCGGACGCCATCTTCAGGATGCCGCGCGGGAAGAAGAGGGGCGTGGACGTCAAAACCGCGCGAGATCCGAAGCTCCGCCCCATGCACCGACGCTGCGCAAGGTCCTGGAAGGGAGAGAGAGCGACGCTGACGTCATCAGGACGCGACGCCAGGTCCTCGTCCATAGCAGCAGCAGCTGAGCCGCGGCCTACAGAAGAGGATCGTCGGAAGGTAGGCCACGCTTAACTAGGGGGGAGGAAGATGTCAGACACAGAGGCGCCCACTACCACCAACGCAGCTGCAGCAGCGGTGATGCCCTTTTCCCTGCCCTACATCCCTGGAGCGGCCTGGCTGCCCAAATACTCAGGGGAGCCCCATGCCCTAACTGATTTCAAGGAAAGGCTATACAGTTTGTTCCACGTTTACCCCCTGACAGAGGAACAGAAGGTCAGCATATTGACAGGGCAGTTAACTGGCGCAGCCCAAAGGGAGGTAAAATCATGGCCCACTGAGGAGAAAAGGACTGTGAAGGGTATTTTGGCCCGGCTGCGGGGTACCTTTGACACACGTACCTCCGCTGAAATTAAAATGAGGTTCTATGGATGTAAGCAGCGGGCACAGCTCCTATGCAGGACCTTCTGATTGGACAGTCTAAGTCCAGAAGTCAAAAGCCACCCTTCAAGTGGGATAAACCGGAAGAGGAGTCCTTCCACCAGTTGAAGATGGCCCTCACGGGGGATGAGATCCTGGCCTACCCTGATTATGGCCAGCCTTTTATTCTCCACACAGATGCCAGTAATGTGGGACTGGGAGCCGTACTGTCCCAAAACCAACAGGGCAGAGAACGGGTGATCGCATACGCCAGCCGGAAGCAGAGGCCCACCGAGAGGAACCCGGAGAATTACAGCTCCTTCAAGCTAGAATTATTGGCTGTGGTGTGGGCCGTGACAGAACGCTTCAAGCATTACCTGGCCTCCGCAAAGTTCACCGTGTACACGGACAACAACCCGTTGACACACCTGGACAATGCAAGACTGGGTGCCCTGGAACAGCGGTGGATGGCCCGTCTCTCCAACTATGACTTCGTGATCAAGTACCGGGCAGGCAAAACCAACGCCAACGCGGACGCCCTATCAAGGATGCCTCACTTACCTGAAGGTGACGAAGACCCAGAAGAGCTGGAGGAGGTAGAACTCCCCGCGTTTCACCGGTATGGAGCCGCTCAACACTCTCACCGCGTGAAGGAGGAGGATCTAACAACTGTGATGATGAATCCCCTACCTCACCACAGCTGGGCCGAGACCCAAGATAGTGACCCTGCAGTCCGCCTGGTGAAAGACCTGCTGACCCGGGAAGATGCCCGCCTAGATCCAGATGCCCCAGAGGAAGCCAAGCAGCTATGGAAGGAGAAGAGCAAGCTGTTCCTCTACGAAGGCAAGTTGTGCAGAAGGATTGTTAACCACCGGACGCACGAGCTGACCTGGCAAGTCGTGGTCCCAAGGCGAGATGCAGCTATGGTCCTGGGGGCTTACCATGACAGAGCGGGACACTTCGGTTGGAAGAAACTGGAGTTCCTACTAAGAGGAAGGTTCTTTTGGGTCGGCATGAGAGGAGCTGTAGAAAAATGGTGCAGAGACTGTGGCCCTTGTCACCTAAGGAGGAAGGACCGCAACAGCCAGAAGACACCCTTGAGGCCCATCGTCACCACGCAGCCTCTTGAGCTGGTAGCTCTGGACCACGTCAAATTGGCTCCAAGCCGGTCTGGATACATCTATGCCCTGACAATCGTGGACCACTATTCCCATTTTCTAGTTGTGGTCCCGGTAAAGGACTTGACAGCCCAAACAGCGGCCAGAGCCTTCCAGCAATATTTCTGCCGTCCACACGGGTATCGGGAACAGGTCCTGACAGACCAGGGTCCAGCGTTCGAGGCTGAAATCTTCCAGGAGTTCTGCAACCTCTATGGCTGTAAGAAAATACGGACAACGCCTTACCACCCCCAAACCAACGGGATGTGTGAGAAGATGAACAATATAGTCACTGATCTCCTGAAGACGTTGCCCCTGGAGGAACGCAGCCTGTGGCCAGAAAAATTTCCGGACCTGGTAGACATGTACAACAACATCCCGGTGAACGCTACAAACTGCACCCCGGCTTACCTGATGCGAGCTAGACCAGGTAAGCTGCCCGTAGACCTGGAGATGGGAGTCCTAATACCTGAGGACACCTCCCCGGATGCAGACTGGGATACGGAAAGGCAACTGCAGTACAAGAAGGTACAGGAGATTGTGGCGAAGAGCCTGGCCCAGGTGAGAGAGAAGCAAGAAAGACTCTTCAATCAACACGCCCCTGCTGGTCCCCTAGAACCTGGTGAGCAAGTCCTAAAGCGAAAAAGAAGGCTACATAAGTTGGACGACCAGTGGGAAAGGGAACCCTACACCGTACTGCAGTCTGACCACGACAACCCAAAGGTGTGTGTAATCACCAAGGACGGAGGAGAATCCACTAGTGTCGTCTCCAGAGACCACCTCAAAAGGTGCCCCGAGCAACTCCGTAGTGCAGAAGAGGATCAGAGTGACCTTGAACCCGCAGAGGACAAGGAAGAAATGATCAGCACCGTTCTCGGAGAGTTCCCTCAGTCCTGGACTCGCATAAATGATGCCATAGTGGTACCCGTCCTGCATTTCCTGCAACCGGCCCAGCAACCACCAACACCAGAGCCGGAAGGTGAAGAAGAGCAAGCAGTTCCAGAGGCAGAAGAGCCTGTTCCAGCAGCCCAGGAGAGACAACCCTCTGCTGACAGTGAGCCTGCCATGCCTGCGGTAAGCCAAAGGACCCGCAGACAGCTGCCTGCCTTACCTGTACACCCAGCTGGTAGCTGTACCCCTAACGCTAGTGGGGAAAGCCAGGTTGGTCCACCACCAGACAGTGGGTTAAGGAGGTCAACCAGGAGCACAAAGGGACAGATACCCGCTCGCTGGAGAATATAGGATGCACTAAAAGTGTAAATAACCCTGTTGCCAAATGTTGAATCGTTTGCAAAGTTACATGCATGTTTGGTAATACTCTGTTTCAGTTTCTTGCAGCTACCGTAAGGACTCAAAGGTTATGGACTTTGTATAACCGGGACCTGGTATGGACTGCATTCTGAGCCTAACCCAGGAATGAACTAAGACTGTGAAGGACTTGGGGTAGGACAGACCCCCACCTGGTTAAGGCTCCCATTGTTTTGGTGATATGGACACCCGGTCACAGACCACACTGTGACCTTAAGAACTTAATTTGTGCGTCGTCTGTCTATTAATGTTTTATTGTTATGTATATTATCTTTATTTGCTGTTTAGTCCCGGAGTACTAAATTTCACTAGGGGGGAATGTGTCACCCTGACCTGGATGCCACAAGTGTAATTAAAGCTGTGTCTGAGAGCAAGGGGGAGGTTCTCTAGTCAGGGGAACATTAGCATGCAATGCCTCCTGTCTCAGGCCAGTAGGGGGAGCTGGCTGCCCCTATAAAAGCTGGTACTGAGGGCAGGGTTAGAGAGAACTGGACGACCTATCTGAGGATTCAGGTCCCCGAGCAGAGAGGGACAGTTGTGTTGCACCTAAGAGGAAGTGTGGCAGGAGGAGAGCCACAAGCCAGAGACAAGAGGCGAAGCAAGCCTGTCTTGGCAGAGAAAAGACTTAATTTTACCAGACTTTGGTGTCTGAGGCTGGAAGGATTCCACATCCCCCAGCAGAGAACCAGTTCGCAAGGGACTGTACTTTCCTTGGCCTAAGAAGCCTGGAGGTCCTGCCACAACCGAAGGGACCAGTAAAGCCGTACAAGGCTGGGAGCAGAAAGGAACCCACGTCGCAGGCCATACAGGCGAGAATACACGGAAAGCTCGGAAATGTGGGCTGTTACCCTATCAGGAGGAGATAGCCAGAAGGAGCGCAGAAAGCACGGTAGGCCTACACCCTCACCCTGACCAGGGCCAATTTCCCCGTTGCTCTCAGACATCCAGGTCCCCTCCTAGCTGGGACTGTTTATGGGTCAGTTTACCTGTTGTAGTAAAGACCCTGGACTGCAACTTGTTGTCTGTGTGCTCCTTGCTCCTCCAGCACTATCAGGACTGGGATTCTCACTACCATCACTCCCACCATCCATTATACTGCCCTGGGGCCGCACTCTTCCTGTGGGGAGTCACACTACCCTAGCTGCACACCTCATCAGCCCCAGCGGTCTGCATGCAGCGGCGGTTCCTAATAACCGCAATCCACGGGTGGCGTAGTCGGACATTATCAATAACACATAACGGACTACCACTGGCCTGACCACCCTGAGCCACGGAACCGGGTTGCCACTACTATTCCCATCGTTTCCCTAATTGCCTGGATCCGAGTGCCCCACGGCCCAGGGGGCGAGTCACATTCACCAGGAAATGTCATTTTAACATTTTACAACCTTATCTGGCCATGTGGTGTGTGAGATATCATCAGACACATCATATTTCATTTATGAAGGAGGGACTCTGAAAGTCACAAAGCCTATTTTTATAGGGCCATCAGGCGGCCTTTACTATTCTTAAAGGACCAGCAGCAGGCCCGCACTATTCTTAGAGAGCCATCAGCTGGCTATTTTTTATTGTTCCCATTACTAAAGAGTGAGTCTCCTATACTGCTATTGCGTAAGAAGTGATTGCCAGGGCTGCCCAAAATTTGGACGCACCCCAATACCACTTTGAAGAGACTTAGAGGAGGGCCTCCTGAAAACAATGCTCCCATTATTAGGAAGTAGGTGTCCCATTGTGTTTGCCTATGCAGTGAATGCAAGGGTTGCCAAAAAATTGGAAGAACTTCAATGCCCTTTGGAAGAGACATGGAGGTCAGTGCGCCTCCTCAAAACAATGTTCCAATTATTAGGAAGTGGGTCTCCCATCGTGTTGGCCTATGCAGTGAATACAAGGGCTGCCAAAAATTTGGAGGCACTTCAATGCCCCTTGGAAGAGACGTGGAGGTCAGAGTGCCTCCTGAAAACAATGTTCCCATTATTAGGAAGTGGGTCTCCCATTGTGTTTGCCTATGCAGTGAATGCAAGGGTTGCAAAAGATTTGGAGGCACTCAAATGCCCCTTGGAAGAGACGTGTAGGTCAGAGGGCCTCCTGAAAACAATGTTCCCATTATTAGGAAGTGGGTCTCCCATTGTGTTTGCCCATGCAGTGAATTCAAGGGCTGCCAAAAATTGGGAGGCACTCCAATGCCCCTTGGAAGAGGCGTAGAGGGCCTCATGAAAAAATTTCCCATTATTCGGAAGTGGGTCTCCCATCGTGTTGGCCTATGCAGTGAATACAAGGGCTGCCAAAAATTTGGAGGCACTTCAATGCCCCTTGGAAGAGACGTGGAGGTCAGAGTGCCTCCTGAAAACAATGTTCCCATTATTAGGAAGTGGGTCTCCCATAGTGTTGGCATATGCAGTGAATGCAAGGGTTGCCAAAAATTTGAAGGCACACCAATGCCCATTGGAAGAGACGTGGAGGTCAGAGGGCCTCCTGAAAACAATGTTCCCATTATTAGGAAGTGGGTCTCCAATTGTGTTTGCCTATGCAGTGAATGCAAGGGTTGCCAAAAATTTGGAGGCACTCCAATGCCCCTTGGAAGAGATGTGGAGGCCTGAGGGCCTCCTGAAAACAATGTTACCAATATTTTGAAGTGGGTCTCCCATTGTGTTTGCCCATGCAGTGATTTCAAGGGTTGCCAAAAATTTGGAGGCACTACAATGCCCACAGGAAGATACGTGGAGGTCAGAGGGCCTCCTGAAAACAATGTTCCCATTATTAGAAAGTGGGTCTCCCATAGTGTTGGCCTATGCAGTGAATGCAAGGGTTGCCAAAAATTTGGAGGCACTTCAATGCCCCTTGGAAGAGACGTGGAGGTCAGAGGGCCTCCTGAAAACAATGTTCCCATTATTAGGAAGTGGGTCTCCCATTGTGTTTGCCTATGCAGTGAATGCAAGGGTTGCCAAAAAATTTGAAGGCACACCAATGCCCATTGGATGAGACGTAGAGGTCAGAGGGCCTCCTGAAAACAATATTCCCATTATTAGGAAGTGGGTCTCCAATTGTGTTTGCCTATGCAGTCAATGCAAGGGTTGCAAAAAATTTGGAGGCACTCCAATGCCATTTGGAAGAGACGTGGAGGTCAAAGGGCCTCCTGAAAACAATGTTCTCATTATTAGGAAGTGGGTCTCCCATTGTGTTTGCCTATGCAGTGAATGCAAGGGTTGCAAAAGATTTGGAGGCACTCCAGTGCCCCTTGGAAGATACGTGTAGGTCAGATGGCCTCCTGAAAACAATGTTCCCATTATTAGGAAGTGGGTCTCCCATTGTGTTTGCCCATGCAGTGAATTCAAGGGCTGCCAAAAATTGGGAGGCACTCCAATGCCCCTTGGAAGAGACGTAGAGGGCCTCATGAAAAAATTTTCCCATTATTAGGAAGTGGGTCTCCCATTGTGTTGGCTTATGCAGTGAATACAAGGGCTGCCAAAAATTTGGAGGCACTTCAATGCCCCTTGGAAGAGACGTGGAGGTCAGAGGGCCTCCTGAAAACAATGTTCCCATTATTAGGAAGTGGGTCTCCCATTGTGTTTGCCTATGCAGTGAATGCAAGGGTTGCCAAAAATTTGGAGGCACTCCAATGCCCCTTGGAAGAGACGTGGAGGCCAGAGGGCCTCCTGAAAACAATGTTCCCATTATTTTGAAGTGGGTCTCCCATTGTGTTTGCCCATGCAGTGAATTCAAGGGTTGCCAAAAATTTGGAGGCACTACAATGCCCACTGGAAGATACGTGGAGGTCAGAGGGCCTCCTGAAAACAATGTTCCCATTATTAGAAAGTGGGTCTCCCATAGTGTTGGCCTATGCAGTGAATGCAAGGGTTGCCAAAAATTTGGAGGCACTTCAATGCCCCTTGGAAGAGACGTGGAGGCCAGAGGGCCTCCTGAAAACAATGTTCCCATTATTAGGAAGTGGGTCTCCCATTGTGTTTGCCTATGCAGTGAATGCAAGGGTTGCCAAAAATTTGGAGGCACTCCAATGCCCCTTGGAAGAGATGTGGAGGCCTGAGGGCCTCCTGAAAACAATGTTACCATTATTTTGAAGTGGGTCTCCCATTGTGTTTGCCCATGCAGTGAATGCAAGGGTTGCCAAAAATTTGGAGGCACACCAGTGCCCATTGGATGAGACGTGGAGATCAGAGGGCCTCCTGAAAACAATATTCCCATTATTAGGAAGTGGGTCTCCAATTGTGTTTGCCTATGCAGTGAATGCAAGGGTTGCCAAAAATTTGGAGGCACTCCAATGCCATTTGGAAGAGACGTGGGGGTCAGAGGGCCTCCTGAAAACAATGTTCCCATTATTAGGAAGTGGGTCTCCCATTGTGTTTGCCCATGCAGTGAATTCAAGGGCTGCCAAAAATTGGGAGGCACTCCAATGCCCCTTGGAAGAGACGTAGAGGGCCTCATGAAAAAATGTTCCCATTATTAGGAAGTGGGTCTCCCATAGTGTTGGCCTATGCAGTGAATACAAGGGCTGCCAAAAATTTGGAGGCACTTCAATGCCCCTTGGAAGAGACGTGGAGGTCAGAGGGCCTCCTGAAATCAATGTTCCCATTATTAGGAAGTGGGTCTCCCATAGTGTTGGCCTATGCAGTGAATGCAAGGGTTGCCAAAAATTTGAAGGCACACCAATGCCCATTGGAAGAGACGTGGAGGTCAGAGGGCCTCCTGAAAACAATGTTCCCATTATTAGGAAGTGGGTCTCCCATTGTGTTTGCCTATGCAGTGAATGCAAGGGTTGCCAAAAATTTGGAGGCACTCCCATGCCCCTTGGAAGAGACGTGGAGGCCAGAGGGCCTCATGAAAACAATGTTACCATTATTTTGAAGTGGGTCTCCCATTGTGTTTGCCCATGCAGTGAATTCAACTGTTGCCAAAAATTTGGAGGCACTACAATGCCCACTGGAAGATACGTGGAGGTCAGAGGGCGTCCCGAAAACGATGTTCCCATTATTAGAAAGTGGGTCTCCCATAGTGTTGGCCTATGCAGTGAATGCAAGGGTTGCCAAAAATTTGGAAGCACTTCAATGCCCCTTTGAAGAGACGTGGAGGTCAGAGGGCCTCCTGAATACAATGTTCCCATTATTAGGAAGTGGGTCTCCCATTGTGTTTGCCTATGTAGTGAATGCAACGGTTGCCAAAAATTTGAAGGCACACCAATGCCCATTGCATGAGACGTGGAGGTCAGAGGGCCTTCTGAAAACAATATTCCCATTATTAGGAAGTGGGTCTCCAATTGTGTTTGCCTATGCAGTCAATGCAAGGGTTGCCAAAAATTTGGAGGCACTCCAATGCCATTTGGAAGAGACGTGGAGGTCAGAGGGCCTCCTGAAAACAATGTTCCCATTATTAGGAAGTGGGTCTCCCATTATGTTGGCCTATGCAGTGAATGCAAGGGTTGCCAAAAATTTGGACGCACTCCAATGCCCATTGGAAGAGACGTGGAGGTCAGAGGGCCTCCTGAAAACAATGTTCCCATTATTAGGAAGTGGGTCTCCCATTGTGTTTGCCTATGCACAGAATGCAAGGGTTGCCAAAAATTTGGAGGCATTCCAATGCCCCTTGGAAGAGACGTAGAGGGCCTCATGAAAAAATCTTCCCATTATTAGGAAGTGGGTCTCCCATAGTGTTGGCCTATGCAGTGAATGCAAGGACTGAAAAAAAATGGGAGGCACTCCAATGCCCCTTGGAAGAGAAGTAGAGGGACTCATGAAAAAATGTTCCCATTATTAGGAAGTGGGTCTCCCATAGAGTTGGCCTATGCAGTGAATGCAAGGGCTACCAAAACTTTGGAGACACTCCAATGCCCCTTGGAAGAGACGTGGAGGTCAGAGGGCCTCCTGAAAAGAATGCTCCCATTATTAGGAAGTGGGTCTCCCATAGAGTTGGCCTATCCAGTGAATGCAATGGCTGAAAAAAAATGGGAGGCATTCCAATGCCTCTTGGAAGAGACGTAGAGGGCCTCATGAAAAAAGGTTCCCATTATTAGGAAGTGGGTCTCCCATAGTGCTGGCCTCTGCAGTGAATGCAAGGGTTACCAAAAATTTGGAGGCACTCCAATGCCCCTTGGAAGAGACGTGGTGGTCAGAGTGCCTGCTGAAAACACTGCTCCCAGTATTAGGAAGTGGGTCTCCCATAGTGTTGGACTATGCAGTGAATGCAAGGGCTGCCAAAAATTGGGAGGTACTCCAATGCCCCTTGGAAGAGACATAGAGGGCCTCATGAAAAAATTTTCCCATTATTAGGAAGTGGGTCTCCCATCGTGTTGGCCTATGCAGTTAATACAAGGGCTGCCAAAAATTTGGAGGCACTCCAATGCCCCTTGGAAGAGACATGGAGGTCAGAGGGCCTCCTGAAAACAATGCTCCCATTATTATTAAGTGGGTCTCCTATAGTGTTGGCCTATGCAGTGAATGCAAGGGTTGCCAAAAATTTGGAGGCACTCCAATGCCCCTTGGAAGAGACATAGAGGGCTTCATGAAAAATTTTTCCCATTATTAGAAAGTGGGTCTCCCATTGTGTTGGCCTATGCAGTGAATGCAAGGGTTGCCAAAAATTTGGAGGCACTCCAATGTCCCTTGGAAGAGACATGGAGGTCAGAGGGCCTCCTGAAAACAATGTTCCTATTAATAGGAAGTGGGTCTCCCATTGTGTTGGCCTATGCAGTGAATGCAAGGGTTGCCAAAAATTTGGAGGCACTCCAATGCCCTTTGGAAGAGACGTGGAGGTCAGAGGGCCTCCTGAAAACAATGCTCCCATTATTTGGAAGTGGGTGTCCCATAGTGTTGGCCTATGCAGTGAATGCAAGGCCTGAAAAAAAATAGGAGGCACTCCAATGCCCCTTGGAAGAGACGTGGAGGTCAGAGGGCCTCCTGAAAACAATGATCCCAGTATTAGGAAGTGGGTCTCCCATAGTGTTGGACTATGCAGTGAATGAAAGGGCTGCCAAAAATTGGGAGGTCCTCCAATGCCCCTTGGAAGAGACGTAGAGGGCCTTATGAAAAAATGTTCCCATTATTAGGAAGTGGGTCTCCCATCGTGTTGGCCTATGCAGTGAATACAAGGGCTGTCAAAAATTTGGAGGCTCTCCAATGCCCCTTGGAAGAGACATGGAGGTCAGAGGGCCTCCTGAAAACAATGCACCCGTTATTAGGAAGTGGGTCTCCTATAGTGTTGGCCTATGCAGTGAATGCAAGGGTTGCCAAAAATTTGAAGGCATTCCAATGCCCATTGGAAGAGACGTGGAGGTCAGAGGGCCTCCTGAAAACAATGTTCCCATTATTACGAAGTGGGTCTCCATTGTGTTGGCCTATGCAGTGAATGCAAGGGTTACCAAAATTTTGGAGCCACTCCAATGCCCATTGGAAGAGATGTGGAGGTCAGAGGGCCTCCTGAAAACAATGTTCCCATTATTAGAAAGTGGGTCTCCCTTTGTGTTTGCCTATGCAGTGAATGCAAGGGTTGCTAAAAATTTGGAGGCACTCCAATGCCCCTTGGAAGAGACGTAGAGGGCTTCATGAAATTTTTTTCCCATTATTAGAAAGTGGGTCTCCCATTGTGTTGGCCTATGCAGTGAATGCAAGGGTTGCCAAAAATTTGGAGGCACTCCATTGTCCCTTGGAAGAGACGTGGAGGTCAGAGGGCCTCCTGAAAACAATGTTCACACCCATTATTAGGAAGTGGGTCTCCTATAGTGTTGGCCTATGCAGTGAATGCAAGGGTTGCCAAAAATTTGGAGGCACTTCAATGCCCCTTGGAGGAGACGTGGAGGTCAGAGGGCCTCCTGAAAACAATGTTCCCATTATTAAGTAGTGAGTCTCCCATTGTGTTTGCCTATGCAATGAATGCAAGGGTTGCCAAAAATTTGAAGGCACTCCAATGCCCCTTGGAGGAGACGTGGAGGTCATAGAGCCTCCTGAAAACAATGTTCCCATTATTAGGAAGTGGGTCTCCCATAGTGTTGGCCTATGCAGTGAATGCAAGGGTTGCCAAAAATTTGGAGGCACTCCAATGCCCATTGGAAGAGACGTGGAGGTCAGAGGGCTTCCTGAAAACAATGTTCCCATTATTTGGAAGTGGGTCTCCCATAGTGTTGGCCTATGCAGTGAATGCAAGGCCTGAAAAAAAATGGGAGGCACTTCAATACCCATTGGAAGAGACGTGGAGGTCAGAGGGCCTCCTGAAAACACTGCTCCCAGTATTAGGATGTGGGTCTCCCATAGTATTGGCCTATGCAGTGAATGCAAGGGCTGCCAAAGATTGGGAGGTACTCCAATGCCCATTGGAAGAGACGTAGAGGGCCTCATGAAAAAATGTTCCCATTATTAGGAAGTGGGTCTCCCATCGTGTTGGCCTATGCAGTGAATGCAAGGGCTGCCAAAAATTTGGAGGCACTGCAATGCCCCTTGGATGATACGTGGAGGTCAGAGGGCCTCCTGAAAACAATGATCCCATTATTAGGAAGTGGGTCTCCTATAGTGTTGGCCTATGCAGTTTATGCAAGGGCTGCCAAATATTGGGAGGCACTCCAATGCACCTTGGAAGAGACGTAGAGGGCCTCATGAAAAAAAGTTCCCATTATTAGGAAGTGGGTCTCCCATAGTGTTGGCCTATGCAGTGAATGCAAGGGCTGCCAAAATTTGGGAGGCACTCCAATGCATCTTGGAAAAGACTTGGAGGAGGGCCTCATAAAAAAATGTTCCCATTAGAAAGGAGTGGGTCTCCTATACTTGTAATGCCCATGCACTAAGTGTATGGGCTGACAAACATTTACCCCTGGGGGGTATACATGAACATAATGTATAAACATTTTTTTTATGGGCATCATCAACACTCTTTAAAAAAATTATGTGGGTGTTACATCATGGACCACGGTCACCCTGGTGATATGGTGGTGGAGTATGAGGATGAGGAGAAGGAGGAGGACAAGAGCAAATTGCCAAAGTCAGTAAGCGTATACCCATGTGTGGGTGTGAAATGGTGCATGGGAATACACTTCTCAAAAAAAGACACTGGATTTGAGTTTATGTTACGCTGCTATGATTCGGTGGTGTTGAGAAGTCTGGCCCAATCCTGCCCTTGTTCATTTTTATAAGAGTCAGCCAGTCAGCATTTTCAGCTGATAGGCGGATGTGCTTATCAGTTATAATTCCACCAGCGGCACTAAAAGACCACTATGATAAAACGCTAGCAGCAGGGCAGGCCAGGACATGGCGTAGAGAGCCAGTTCATTCCACGTGTCCAGCTTGGATACCCAATAATTATAAGGCACAGAGAAATCACGGAGGACGTTGGTACGGTCGGCAAGGTACTCCCTCAGCATCTTCTCAAACTTTGCACTCTATGTGAGAGTACCCTGCGCCTCAGGGCCAGTGCGATGGGAGGGGATGAGAAAACTCTCCCAGAACTTTGACAGTTTTCCCCTGCCTCTGCTGGATTGGAGTATTGCCCCTCTCGCTTGTACTGCTTGGTTGTCCAACGAACTGTGACCTCTGCCGCGAGCGTTTTCAGATGGGAATTTCTTCAATATTTCCGCAACAAGGGCCTTCTGGTACTGCCCCACTTTTGTAGACCTGTCCGCCTCAGGAATGACAGATATAAAGTTCTCCTTGTAGCGTGGGTCTAGAAGTGTCACCAACCAGTAATGACTGTCACCCAAAATTTTGAGAACGCGAGGGTCACGGGAAAGGCAGCGTAACATAAACTCAGCCATGCGTGCCAGACTGCTAACAGGCAAGACTTCCGTGTCCTCACCGAGAGGACGACTGACCATGCTCTTCTCCTCCTCCTCCTTCTCCTCCTCCCTGTCCTCAAGCCATCCTCGCTGATCAAAAGTATGACAGTTGTGCAGGTAGTACCGTCTATAGCGCATGAAACTAGCTCCTGTTCTTCCTTCTCCTTCTCCTCTTCCTCATTGTCACCCAATACACGTTGGGATGAGATGAGATGAGGCTGGGCTGTGTGTTATCAACCTGTATGGTTCCTTGCTCCATCTCATCGTGCTCCGCCTGCAATGCATCCTCTTTGATTGTGAGCAGAGAGCATTTCAGAAGACAAAGAAGCGGGATGGTGAAGTCCTCAAAGTTTTGGAGGATGGTACAGATGTCTGACATCCATGTCCACTACTGAGGTCTTATGTGTGGAGTCTGAACTGAATACCGACGACCTTGTTGATGCTGGTAGTCAACAACTGCCCTCTTCTGCTTACAAATCCTTCCCAACATCTGCAGTGTAGAGTTCCAACGCGAGGGGACATCACACACCAATCTGTGAGCCGGAAGCTGGAAACGCTGTTGAAACACGGTAAGGGCGGCGGAAGCTGTAGCTGAGTTTCCAAAATGGGCACACAGGCGGCATACTTTGACAAGCAGATCCGGCAGCTCCGGGCAAGTTTTGAGAAACGGCTGAATCACGAGGTTAAGCACATGGCCTCGCCTCACAGCCGCCACCAGGTTCCGGCCATTGTCACACACGACCATGCCTTGCTATAGGTTCAGTGGTGTTATCCACAGATCTGCCTGCTCTTTCAGAGCTGTCCACAACTCTTCAGTACTGTGCGGCTTGTCGCCTAAGCATATTAGCTTCAGCACAGTTTGTTGCCGCTTGGCTGAGGCAGTGCTGCAATGCTTCCAGTTTGTGACTGATATGGTCATTTCGGAGAAGGAGAAGGAGGCTGAAGACGAGGTGGAGGATGAGGAGGATGAGGTGGAGGAGCTGTAGACTGTGGGGGCAACCCTGATTGACCAATGGTCCCGGCTTCCACTATGTTAACCCAGTGTCAGCGAGATGTGCCGTCCCTGCCCACAAGCACTTGTCCATGTGTCCGTTGTTAGGTGGACTTTCCCATTAACTGCATTGTTGAGGGCACAGCTAATGTTGTGGGAAACGTGCTTGTGTAATGCGGGGACGGCACACCCGGAGAAATAGTGGCTGTTGGGGACCGAGTACCGAGGGATAGCCGCCGCCATCAGGTTGTGGAAAGCTTCCATCTCCATGAGCCTAAAAGGCAACATTTTGAGCGCAAGCAGTCGCGAAATGTGGGAATTTAGTAGTGTGGCCTGTGGGGCGTTGGCTGCGTAGTTGCGCTTGTGCTCCAAGGACAACTGAACGCTGTGCTGGCACAAGAATGTGCTTGCTGATGATGCTAGTTGAGAGTGTGCAATGACAGGTGCAGGGCAGGAGGCATCTTTGCATGCACTATGGACAGTGGATTGGCTTGCACGCACAACAGCGAAAGAAGCAGTGGTGTCACCTGCAGACACTGTTCCAGGACCCTGGGGTTCAGCCAACAAAATCGGGTGCTTTGCTGCCATGTGCCTGATCATGCTGGTGGTGGTCAGGCTGCTAGTTTCGCTACCCCTGCTGATGCTGGCCTGGCAGGTGGTGCAAATGGCCTTTTTGTTATTATAGGCAGAGTCTTTAAAAAACAACCAGACTCGGAAAGATCTAACAGTTGTACTGGCAACTTCCGTCGTGTTGGTGTTACGGGGAATCGCTGCCCTCCTTCTGTCTGCGGCCACCACACTGCTTCTTCCTGCCTGTTGGAGTGCTCTGGCTCCCTCCCCCTGTGTGCTGCTGTCCTCGCTCTGCATGTCCTTCTGCCAGATTGGGTCAGTTACTATATCATTCACCACCTCATCTTCCACTTCCGCACCCTGGTCCTCCTCCTGACTTTCTGGCAATTGTGTCTCATCATCGTCCACCTCTTGTGACACTTTCCCACCATCACTTTCGTATGACCGTGGCTGCTCAAATATTTGGACATCGCTACATGTGATCTCCTCTTGCTCTGCTTCAAGTAGACCACGCGAGAGGCCCGAATCTATAAATGGAAAAGTGAACAGCTCTTCGGAGTGTCCAAGTGTGGGATCAGTTGTCTCTGGGCACTCGGCATGGTGGGAGGAAGGAGGATCAGGGTGATGAATATGCGGTCCAGACTCACGGCTACTGAGACTTGATCGTGTGGAAGACAGAGTGGTGGTGGTGGTGGCTAAGTGACTGGAAACAATATCTGCTATCCAACCAATAACCTTTTCACACTGCTCTGTGTTCAATAGTGGTGTTCTGCGGTCCCCTATTAATTGGGACAGGAAGGTTGAGCGAGACGATGTGGGTGTTTTTTGTGGCACAATTTCAGCTTGCCCACGGCCTCGGCCTCTGCATGCACCATCACCATCACGTCCAGTTCACTGTCCCTTGCCACGTGCCTTGCCCATTTTAAATGGAGGACAATATCTTCCACGCTTACTACAAATGGCTGAATTTGGCGTGAACTTATATGTGATCCGTGTGATGGACAAACCACAGTTTTAAATAGCGGGCCTGTAGGTAAATATTTTTAACAGCGCCGACCTCGTGTCAATAAGTTCGCTGAGGCACTGCAACAAAATTTCAATGGAGGCCAGAAATGGCAATATTTTCAGTGCAATTAAATGTAATCCGTGTGACGGACAAACCACAGTTTTAAATACCTGGCCTGTAGGGAACTTTTTTTAACAGAAAACTGGTGTCAATAACTTCACTGACACACTGAAACAAAATTTTAATGGAGGCCAGAAATGGCAGAATTTTCAGCGCAATTATATGTGATCCATGTGACGCACAAACCACAGTTTTAAATAGCTGGCCTGTAGATAACTATTTTTAACAACGCCGACCTCGTGTCAATAAGTTCACTGACACACTGTAACAAAATTTCAATGGAGGCCAGAAATGGCAGCATTTTCAGTGCAATTATATGTGATCCATGTGATGGACAAACCACAGTTTTAAATAGCTGGATTTTTAGCGCTGTAATATGGAAAGGACGTGGCTGTGTTCTGCAGTGCCAACAAGCAAGTGGTGCAGAAAAACAGTGTTCTCTGCATTGCTTTTTAAGCAAATAATCAGGATTAAGATAAAAAAAGAAATTATTCCTGGCCCCTGACACCTGGGGCTATTTCAACAAATATCTGTAAAAGCACCAGCAGATGGAATTGGAATGGACCCTCTTGCTATGTGCACTCCAGTCTGCTATATACCCTGCCTGCCTGCCTAGCACTGATATCTCTGCAGCTGGATTAGTCCTCAGAAGGACTGTTAGTTGAGATGGATATGTAGAGAATCTTGTAGAATACATACACTAACTAATAAACAAGCAAATCTCTCCCTAGCTCAGCAGCACCTCTCCCTACACTGTCTGATTCCGGAGTGACTGTGACAAGCATGGCGGCGCCAGGTCTTTTATAGACCTGATGACGCTGTGTGGCCAGCCAGTCACTGTAATGCCACAACCAACATGGCTGCAGCATTACAATGTGTGGCAGACAATCCCTGCATGTTCTTTGGCACTCTAAAGAGCGCTAAACATGCAGGGAGGGGACCCGAGCTCCCGCCGAGCAACCCCGGAAATATTCAGCGAGCGCCGAGCATCTCGAGCAGTGAGATGCTCGGGTGAGCACTGAGCAGTAACGAGAATGCTCGCTCATCACTATTTAGGATGTAAAAATAAACTTTTTTTATCTTGTCATGACACTTTGCATTAATTCCTGAAAAGCATCAGAAGGGTTAATGAACTACCTGAAATCAATTTTAAATACGTTGACTGGTGCGTTTTTTAAAATGGTATGACGTTTGGAGATGTTTCCAATATATAGGACTCCAAAAGTCACTTCGAAACTGAACCGGTCCCTATAAAAATAAGTTTTTTAAATTTCCTGGAAAAAAATTAAAATTACTGATACAATTTTAAATCTTCTAAAATGCTAACAAAATAAACAACATTTTATAAATGATTTAAAGCAGACATGAGGGAAATGTTATTTATTTAAGTTTTTCTGTGGTATGACTATCTCGATTAAAGGGATAATTATTCAAAGTTTGAAAAATTGCAATTTTTGAAACATTTTTGTCAAATTTCTGATATTTTTATAAATAAATGCAAAACATATCCACATAAATCCATTATTATAAAGTATAATGTGTCACACAAAAAAATCTCAAAATTACAGGAATATGTTGAAGCATTCCAGAGTTATTAATACATAAAGTGACACTGGTCAGATTTAAAAAAAATTGGTCTGGTCACTAAGGGGTTAAGGATAATGCCCTTAAAGGTCCCCATATACCTTTTCTGTCAAGTTTAATGTTGTTTTATGTCTTTCTGCCTCACTTCCTGCTCCCAGCTCTGTTGTCATAATGATCATTTTTTATTCAAAATCCCCTGCTCCCTTCTTACTACATTTCCCATCATTCCTTGTGCTGGGCTGAAAGCAAGCAGTGAGCATAGGCCTGTAAATCTCACCAATAACGAAGAAATGGAGGGAGCAATAGATCAGAGTAATTTATGTATCAGAAGTTTATTATATCAAAACGTTTTTAAAAAAGTAATAACATAGATTTTTTACATATACATAGAAATAGGACATAACTTTGTACAAAAGTTTATAAGAGACCTGTGAGCTGGACTACAAAATAACTTCTCCCCTAAGTCTAAGGTCTAGGATAATAAACATGGAATAGGTGTAGGAGGCTACCTTATAGTCAAAATAATAGGGCTAATTTTAATAGTAAGCTGTAGAAATATATTTAGTAAGGTCTATAGGTGTCTCAAAAATATAATTAGAAAGATATATTACCTGTAGACATTAGGTGTAGTCTTGGATGATGGGCTCACTTGTTACCTCGACGCGCGTTTCACCGCTGCCGCAGTTTCGTCAGGAGGTGTTGAATGCGTTATGGTGTCAGGGTTTTATATGTGTGGCTCACTTGTAATTGGTCTGATATGTATTGGCAGCGCATCCCCGCCATGTTGCCGCGTCATCCCGGGGGGTCGCCCGCCCTGTTCGCGTCACGACGTCCACATGACCCGGTCATGTGATCGGAGCCGTAGCCGTGGCGACGCGTCACAGTGTCGGAGCACTTCTCCCCAGGAGAAGTAGCAGCGCATGCACGGTATGCGCTCACATCAGGCCATAGAATGGATATAATGTAAGAAGATATATGGGCCTTTAATTAATCTATAAGTTGATCTCATATCTAGAAAGTATGTTGATATTGTGGGCTGTTATTTAATTAGCTACAATAGTTGTATTTTAGCCATTTAATTACCATTTTATATATTCTTAGTTATATATGTACGTAGGAAGATGCATATGCACATATACATACTAAGGTTTGTTGTAGTATGTCATATATCAACTGGGCTTTCTTAAATGTTCCTTAGGGAGTATGTAACTGTTATTAGGCGTTTATATTTGAAAGATATATGGTTACGTATATTAGAGTTGATGGTGTAATATATCTTCATTGACTTAAGATGGAATATATTATAATTTCATTTTATATTATATTTTAATTTTTTAATTTTTTACTATATGTAAATCTAGACTTCAACTCATTATCTTAATTACATTTGTTTTTCCCCTGGAGTAAGTATATCATAATGTGGGGAAACATTCTTGATATGGGAGTAATATACGGTGTAATTTTTTCACATTTACGGAAGTAAAAAAACCCTAAAGGGGGATGATTGTCTCCTAATGAGTATGTGAGGTATAGATATCTAACAGGTGTAAATATATATAAAGGTTAGATTACATATATGACAATTGTAAATCGCAGTGAAAAAAAAAAAACAGAAGAAAAAAATATAAAAAATATAAATCTTTGGTGATACCATGTGGTTACATCTGCAGGTATTGTCCCAAGGTTATTCATGAGTGACAGTCCTCTATGGTAGCAAAAAACTCATAGGTAGGCCAGTTGGAAAATATTTGGAAAGTTGTAAACCATATTTCATATTTACAAATGGGAATCTTTGCCGTGGTGGATCTGATGCCTTGTATGTTATCCTCGGATTAGGGGGTTAATCCTAATATCATGATTATTCATTTTTTCTTCACCATGGGTATGGTTATATATTATCCTCGGATTGAGGGGTTGATCTAAGTATATTGATTTTTCTTGTTTTCTCTCCATAGGTATGGTTTAGCTACGGTCCCAGAGCACACATCTTTCTCCCCCTCAGCTCTTCGACCCTCGCGAGGAAACAAAACAAAACATAGGTAAATAAAATATATAGTTAGTCCCATTAAGGTGTATCTGTGCCTATATTTCCCCGACACCATAAGTGTTGTAAAAAACATAAATAGACTTGTAAAACATAGATTGGATTTTTTAAAATTCACGCATTCACAGGAAAGGTTTGAAACTCACATGTTCGATAAGGCCATTAGGGGCTGTTGTATTTAGGGTCACTATCCATTTTGCTTCTTTTTTTAAAAGTTCTCTTTTGTAATTACCTCCCCTGATACCCAGATGTACTCGGTCGATTCCAATTATTTTGAGAAATGTTGGATTACTGTTATGATGTTTTTTAAAGTGTTTGGGAATGGTTTTCAGAATTCCTAGATCTGTAACTTCTGCAGTGTTCTTGGTATCTCTTATATGTTCCAATGTTCTGACTCTCAGTTCTCGAGTTGTCATCCCTATATAGATCCGATGACATGGACAGTATGCATAGTAGATAACATTATCTGTTTTACAGTTTATATGGTGGGTTATGGTAAAGGATTTGCTTCCATCACTGTTAGAAAATGAAAATGATCTTTCTATATATTTGCATGCCAGGCATCCTCCACATTGGAAAGATCCCCAATTTGGGCCTACCCTATCAGAAAAAAAGGCTTTTCTGTGGTGTTGTGTAATGGCTTTTTGTGATTATGTCCTTTAGGTTTTTTGATCTTCTCCAGGTGACGGATGGGTGGTTTGGAAGGTATTTTGCTAGATCCTCATCTGTTAGTAAGATTGACCAGTGTTTTCACAGCATCTTTAAAATATCCTGCCATCTGGAGTTAAACGTAGTAATAAATCTGATGCATTGTTTTTCTCGACTGGTAGATTTTTTTGAATATTTCAGTAATTCGCTCCTAGGGGTGAATTTGGCCCTTCTGTAGCCAGCCCTAATTGTTTTATGGTTGTAGCCTTTGTTTTGCAGATTATTTTTCAAAAAAATTGCTTGGTTTTCAAATTTATCATTATCTGAACATAGGTGTTTCATACGTAGAAACTGTCCAATCGGTAGCGCTCTCTTGGTCTGGGGGGGGTGGTAAGAAGAGGAAGCATGAAGGAGTGTGTTTGTAGCTGTACCTTTGCGATAAACATCTGTAGTGGTAAATCCCTCCGGAGCAACCTCAATGTGTAGGTCGAGAAAATCTACATTGGTCTTACTGTAGTGCCATGTGAGCTTAATATTTAGCTCATTAATATTGAGCTTGTCTAAGAAGATGAGTAGGTCTGATTCAGAACCCTGCCAAATAAACAAAATGTCGTCTATATATCTCGACCATGAGACCACGGCATCCATCTCATCCATATTTTGGATGGTTTGACTTTCCCACAGCCCCAGGAAAAGATTTGCATATGAGGGCGCACAAGTTGCCCCCATAGCAGTTCCCTTGAGCTGTAGGAAGAATCTGTCCTTAAATGTAAAAAAATTGTGCGTTAAAATGAATTGTAGTAGAGTGATAATAAAGTTGGTTAAATCGTCATCTAAGTTTGACATATCAAGGATATGTCGGGACGCCGTGATCCCATGGTCGTGGCATATAGACGTATAAAGCGATTCAACATCACATGTGACTAGGAACATGCCTTCTTCAAGTTGTATGTCTGCATGACGTCGCAGCATATCTGTAGTGTCTTTGATAAAAGATGGTAGTGTTTCAACGCATTTCTGTAGATAGAAGTCTATAAATTTACATATACCCTCACATAGCCCACCCATCCCTGATACAATGGGGCGCCCCAGAGGGTTCTGTCTGTTTTTATGGATCTTGGGTTTTACATAAAGCGTCGGAACTATGGGAAAATCATATGTGAGGCCTTTCAGCATATCATTGGAAATGATTCCTTTTTGGTAGCCTGCTAGGTGGATGGAATCTAGTTCTTTTTTGTATCTCTGTAGAGGGTTTGATTCCAATTTTTTGTAACAGTTTATCATATTGAGTTGTCTAAAAGCTTCTCTCTCGTACATATCTACAGGCCATAGTACAACATTTCCCCCCTTGTCTGCTGGTTTAATGACCAGATGTTTCATATGCTTTATTTTGTGAAGATGTTAGGTTATGTGAGGAAACTGCGGCAGCGGTGAAACGTGCGTCGAGGTAACAAGTGAGCCCATCATCCAAGACTACAGTTATTTTGTAGTCCAGCTCACAGGTCTCTTATAAACTTTTGTACAAAGTTATGTCCTATTTCTATGTATATGTAAAAAATCTATGTTATTACTTTTTTAAAAACTTTTTGATATAATAAACTTCTTCTGATACATAAATTACTCTGATCTATTGCTCCTTCCATTTCTTCATTATTGGTGAAGTTTAGGCTGGAGAGGATCTTTCCCACCATTTAAGGTAGCCTCTTTTAGTACATATAGGCCTGTAAATCTGCCTGAACCTTTCCCACTAGTCCCCCAGCTTCACACACAGCATCAGCACAACCTCCTGTATAATACGCTGCAGGGAATATAAGTAATGCATAAAGTATCATTACACCAGCTCAGACAATAAGGATTATCCTGTACTCGCTTTCACTGACATGGATGATGGGATGGATGGGATAGATCTGAATGAATTCACATTATAAAGGGAATACAGCAGGGTGTATGTACATTACACCGGATATCCAGCAATATGTGTACATATATATATATATACCCTCTGTATACATACAGATGCAGGGAAGAGCTGTGTCTGCAGGGAGAGCTGCCAGCATTCACAGAAACCGAGTGAGCTCTGCTGAATGCAGCCCTGCCCACCAGTGCGGCATGCTCTGCTGACCTAGGGAAAACAAAGGGAGAATCTGATATGACATCACAGGACACCAGGAGAGTCTCAGCCAGAGATCATGTGACCAGAAGAGTGAAGTGCTTATCTATGACAGTTAATTCACATGGGAACTAAAAAGGGACATTTACAATAGTTGCCAAGCCCTTTAAATAAAAATTAAAATGACAATTACTGTTTAAGCATGGGAAAGGCAGTATTCTGCTTTGGGATTTTTTTCGTCAGCTGAAACTGGGGCTTTAGTCAAGATGAAGGGATTTATGAAGAGTTCCAAATATCAGTCAATTTTGCAACAAAAACTTCAAACAACTGTTAAAAACCTGAAGATAAAGAGGAATTTCATCATTCAGCATGACAATGACCCTAAACATACCTCTAAATCAACAAAAGTATCTTTTCACCAGAAGATCAAAGTTTTAGCATGGCCCAGCCAGAACCCGGACCAGGATCTAATTGAAAATCTGTGCGCTGACCTGAAGAGGGCGCTGTACACAGGAGATGCCCTTGTAATCTGACTGATTTGGAGCACCACTTCAAGGGAGAGTGGGCAAAGACTAACAACTAACTAATAGTGCTGAGCGAGCATGCTCGACACAGCTCGATACTCGCCCGATCATCTCACTACTCAGGATGTTCCGCGACCACCGAGCATTTCCGGGTTACTCGGGCGGGAGCTCGGGTCTCCGCCCTGCACGTTTGGTGCTCTTTACAGAGCCAATGAACATGCATGGATTGCCAGCCAGTCACTGCAATGCCGCAGCCATGTTGTTTGTGGGCACTACAGTGATTGGCTGGCCGCACAGCGTCACCTCGAGTATTTAAAACCGGGTGCCGCCATCTTGGACACAGTCGCCCGGGATCAGACCGTGTAGGGAGAGTGCTGCTGAGTTAAGGAGAGATATATAGTGCGAAATAGGTAGTGTAGGGTCTCTAAAGCCTGCCAAATCAAACAAACAGTCCTTCTCAGGACTAATATCCATCCCAGATATCAGGCAGGCAGGCAGGCTGTATAGGCGACGCAGTGGTGATACCAGCAAACGCTGCATTACAGTCCTGAGTGCTCCTGCTGGTCAAATTGCTAGACTTATCCCCCGGTCTAAGGGGCCAGGAAAAATCCATTTTTTTTCATCTAAATCCTGTATTTTTTTTTCCTCAGTCAGACTGTACAAATATGCGTCTTATTAAACTTTTGGTATTTCCCCCCCCAAAAAAAAAGTGTGTCTGTGACTGTTCAGACACCAATATATCTGTTTAAAAGTGTCTGGTGTAGGCCAGATAACTAGAACTTTGATTTTGCAGTTCCACGTTTCAAATCTCTGTATTATCCTGCTTTTGCCATTTTTTCCGTAAAAAAAAAACGGTAATAGTGTCTCCCTGACTGTTCAGACACCAATATATCTGTTTAAAAGAGTCTGGTGTAGGCCAGATAACTAGAACTTTGGTTTTGCAGTTCCACGGTTCAAATCTCTGTATTATCCTGCTTTTGGCATTTTTTCCCTAAAAAAAACAGTAATAGTGTCTCCCTGACTGTTCAGACACCAATATATCTGTTTAAAAGAGTCTGGTGTAGGCCAGATAACTAGAACTTTGGTTTTGCAGTTCCACGGTTCAAATCCCTGCATTATCCAGCTTTTGGCCGTTTTTCCGTAAAAAAAAACTGTAATAGTGTCTCGCTGACTGTTCAGACACAAATATATCTGTTTAAAAGATTCTGGTGTAGGCCACAAAACTAGAACGTTGGTTTTGCAGTTCCACAGTTCAAATCTCTGTATTATCCTGCTTTTGGCATTTTTTACTTAAAAAAAAACAGTAATAGTGTCTCCCTGACTGTTCAGACACCAATATATCTGTTTGAAAGAGTCTGGTGTAGGCCAGATAACTAGAACTTTGGTTTTGCAGTTCCACGGTTCAAATCTCTGTATTATCCTGCTTTTGGCATTTTTTCCGTAAAAAAAAACAGTAATAATGTCTCCCTGACTGTTCAGACACAAATATATCTGTTTAAAAGATTATCGTGTAGGCCAGAGAAATAGAACTGTGGTTTTCCTCTTCCACGATTCTAATCTCCTTTTTATTTCCCTTTTTCCATTGATAGTACGAGTGTAAGCTATTTTACTTCATTTACAGTGGGCACGGCGCGTGGCAAGGGACGTGGAACTGGAAGTTCTGGTGATGGTGCGTGTAGAGGACGAGGCCGTGGCCAACGTGAAAATGTGCCACAACCAACAGCCACATCTTCTCGCTCCCACTTCTTGACAGAATTACTAGGGAAGCACACTACAACACCAGTATTGCGAACTGATCAGTGTGAACAGGTTATTAATTGGATAGCAGATAATACTTCCAGTTACCTGGGCACCACCACCTCCGGTTTGTCTTCCACACGGTCAAGTTTTAGTAGCTGTGAGTCTCGACCGCATACTCCTCCTCACCCTGATGCTCCTTCCTCCCACCATGCCGAGTGTCGTCAGACAGCAACTGATCTCACAGTTGGACACTCTGAAGAGCTGTTCACTGGTCCATTTCCATTTTTGTGCCCCTCGCCTGCTCCGCTTGAAATGGTGGAAGAGGAGATCCCATGTAGTGATGCCCAAATATTTGAACAGCCACAGCCACAGGAAGTCAACACTGGCAATTTGCCACAAGAGGTGGACGATGATGAGACACAATTGCCACGAAGTGAGGAGGAGGATCGTGGTGCGCAAGTGGAAGAGGAGGAGGTGGTGGATGATCTAGTAACTGACCCAACGTGGCAGGAGGACATGCAGAGCGAGGCCAGCAGCACACAGGGGGAGGGAGGCAGAGTACCCCAACAGGCAGGAAGAAGCAGTGTGGTGGCCGCACACAGAAGCCGGGCAACAGTTCCCCGTAACACCAACACGAGGGACGTTGCCAGTACAACCGGTAGGTCTTCCAGAGTCTGTAATATTTTTAAAGACTCTGCTGATAACCCCAAAAGAGCCATTTGTGCCACCTGCCATGCCAGCATCAGCAGGGGTGACAAAACTACCAGCCTGACCACCACCAGCATGATCAGCCACATGTCAGCAAAGCACCCGACTTTGTGGGGCGAACCCCAGGGTCCACGACCAGTGTCAGCGGGAGTCACCACTGCTTCTTCCGCTGTTGTGCATGTAAGAGAACTCCCTGTTGTGCATGCAAGGCAATCCCCTGTCCATACTGCATGCAACGATGCCCCCTCCTCTCAGTCTTCACTTGTTATGGCAGTTTCTCAAGAAACAGCATCAACGTTCACGTCCATATCCCACTGCAGCATTCAATTGTCCATATCCCAGACCTTTGAACGAAAGCGCAATTCGCAGCCAACGCCCCACAGGCCACAGTCCTAAATTCGCACATTTCACGACTGCTTGCGTTGGAAATGCTGCCTTTTAGGCTGGTGGAGACGGAATCCTTCCGCAACCTTATGGCGGTGGCCGTCCCTCGGTACTCGGTCCCCAGCCGACACTATTTTGCCCGGTGTGCCATCCCCGCACTACACTAGCACGTGTCCCAAAACCTCTGCCGTGCCCTCAACAACGCAGTTACTGGGAGAGTCCACCTGACAACGAACATGTGGACAGGGACGGTACATCTCCCTGACGGCACACTGGGTAAACATAGTGGAAGCCGGGACCCAGTCAGACCTTGGGACGGAACACATCCTCCCCACACCAAGGATTGCGGGCCCTATGTCAGTCAGAGTTGCCCCCACAGTGTACAGCTCCTGCGCATCATCCTCCTCCTCCTCCTCATGTTCAGCATCCATCTCAGATATCACCACAGCAGTTACAAGCTGGAAATGTTGCACCCCTGAGGGTTCGACCGCCACAGGGATGCTGCACCTCTCTAATGGGGTGTAGTATCCCTCCTTCAAGGTAAGAACGGTGCAATGATCGGGACCTCACCTCCACATCCAACACCACACTTCTCCCACCAGAGGAGGCTATTAGGCACTAGGTGCTGCCCCTACTGGGAATTGGGAGACTGGGGAACCAAAAGATAGGGGGAACCAAGTAGTGGGTGAGGGTGGAGGACTCACATTTAATTTACACTTAATATTTCCTATTTAATACACAGCCATCTTGGGCTCATGGTTCTTTGATTGTGATCTCCATCCCTGACCGTGGCTTCTGGGTGAACCTGCAGCGGATGGAGACACGGCCCTCGTACCCTGGCCTTGGGTCGAGGGGCAGGTTCTAGTTAACATATGTCTCAACCCGGTCAAGGACCATGACCAAGAAGGCCACCTGTCCTTGCTATTATGATCTATTCAGAGGGATTCTGGCTGCAAGAGGGGTACCGGCCCCCGACACCTGACTTTGCTACTCTACGTCCTAGTCAGGGAAGCCCGGCAGGCCCTGAGGATCCCATCGGGTAACGGACGGAGCGGAGCTGCCACCCGTACCCTGTTTCTGAGCTTAGTCCAGAGGGAGACCAGGCCTATCTACACACCGACAGGAATGGACTCGGTCTGAAGTCTAGGAACACTCTGGTGCGGGGTCCTGATTGAGCACTCTAATTACTCAGAGGTTGTCGGACCCCCATCCCTGGTGACCGCAGAACTCCGCGAGGAGCAGGGAGAAGCCTTGCCGCTGTATTCTCCATCATAAGTAAACAACCCTGGAAGTCAACCCCTATGGCCTCCGGACTCGTTATTTCTGCACCACACCGCGCAGCACCAGACATCCTACACTACAACACCCTCCATCCTTTTCTCTGCCCTGAGGCCCTGCTCCGCCTGTGGGGAGTAGTATCAACATCGGCTGCCACAACATCTCGCCTCAGAGGACTGCTGCAGCGCTGGTGGTCTTCACCAGGTACCACAGGTGGCGTAGTCGATAGCAACCACTCAACCCTGATAGCCCTTACATCCTTTTTAATGTGACGGCCCTGGGCACGGGACGGGTCCAGGCCACGGCTGCACCCCACCTTCCATAGGACCCGGCCCCGAGTAATCCCCCCATCTTCCCAGGGCAGGGCTTGCGAGCGTCACATCACTGGCATAGTCGGCAGGATTGCGTGCCCCGCAGCAATGGAAGGAAATTGCCCATTTCTACCGGGTACTGTGCACCTTACACCTTAGACTGTCGTTTCCACTTATAATGGCGCCCACCCAAGAAGAACAGACGCCATAGTGTACCAGAAAGACAGTGTCCTAACACCTCCTATCATGGGCCAGGCTCCCATATGGCGCCAAAAGAGCAGACCGCCACTTCTATCAAAGACTATCCGCGGGGTAATGCCTGTCAAAATAGATGGGTGGTACGAAGGCGTGCCTGTCAGCCTACCGCCCTGGAGCCGCCCCAAAAAGAGGTGGAGATGGAAAAACACCAAGGTGCGGCCATAGCAGTTGGAGTCTGGCAATCTTCAGGAGCGGACATGGACGCTGCTGGTGCGGAACAATCGGAATCTTCCGAACCCGGCCCAGATTCCTCTCCCGTCAGGAGGCGAGACGGCACGATCCTCACAGTGGGAGATATTGCATTTCTCCACCAGGAAGCCCTGGGTCTCGCTCGAAGACTGGATGAGGCCCAGAAAGCGGCGTCCGCTGCATGGCGGGAAGAAATGCTGCTGCGCATCTAGACCCGCCGCCAAGGAGCCGGAGCTCAGGAAGAAGCTGCAGCAGAGATCACGAGCAGCCCAGAGGCGGGTGAGTGTGCTACCCCTGCCCCGGCTGCTGAGCCCACCGTGCCCGTACTGGACCTCATGACCGAGTATCTGCTGCCCGGCGCGGTCACCTGGGAGTAGGTCTTTGCCCCGGAGCTACAAGCTTCTGCTATAGGTGGGGGCAAAGACTATGGGAGACCCACTCCCCAATAATGGGAATAATGTTTTTAATATGCTGTACTGCATGGCTCTTGTTTGCCAGCACTGCAAGTTCTTCCGTCCTAATTATTGGCAGCTTTTGCTTGGAAGGCATAGGCAAAGACTATGGGAGACACACTCCCCAATAATGGGAATAATGTTTTTAATATGCTGTACTGCATGGCTCTTGTAAGGGGCATTGCAAGTTCCTCCGTCCTAATTTTTGGCAGCTTTTGCTTGGAAGGCATAGGCAAAGGCTATGGGAGACCCACTCCCCAATAATGGGAATAATGTTTTTAATATGCTGTACTGCATGGCTCTTGTAAGGGGCATTGCAAGTTCCTCCGTCCTAATTTTTGGCAGCTTTTGCTTGGAAGGCAAAGGCAAAGACTATGGGAGACCCACTCCCCAATAATGGGAATAATGTTTTTAATATGCTGTACTGCATGGCTCTTGTTTGCCAGCATTGCAAGTTCCTCCATCCTAATTTTTGGCAGCTTTTGCTTGGAAGGCATAGGCAAAGACTATGGGAGACCCAATCCCCAATAGTAGGAATAATGTTTTTAATATCCTGTACTGCATGGCTCTTGTAAGGGGCATTAAAACCATCTTGTTAACCTACTGTGACCTCTACCACTCTTCCAAGAGGCATTAAAACTGTCTTGTTAAGTAACTGTGACCTCCACGTCTCTTCCAAGGGGCATTAAAACCGTCTTGCTAAACCACTCTGAACTCCACAGCTCTTCCAAGGGGCATCAAAACCATCTTGTTAAGCTACAGTGACCTGCACGTCTCCTCCATGGGGCATTGATATTGTCTTTTTATTCCACTGCGACCTCCACCACTCTTCCAAGGGGCATTGATATTGTCTTTTTATTCCACTGCGACCTCCAACACTTTTCCAAGGGGCATTAAAACTGTCTTGTTAAGCTACTGCGACCTCTACCACTTTTCCAAGGGGCATTAAAACCATCTTGTTAAGCTACTGCGACCTCCACCGCTTTTTCAAGGGGCATTAAAACCGTCTTGTTAAGCTACTGCGACCTCCACCACTTTTCCAAGGGGCATTAAAACCATCTTGTTAGGCTACTGTGACCTCCACGTCTCTTCCAAGGGGCATTAAAACCGTCTTGTTAAACCACTCTGACCTCCACGTCTCTTCCAAGGGGCATTAAAACCCTCTTGTTAAACCACTCTGAACTCCACGTCTCTTCCAAGGGGCATTAAAACCGTCTTGTTAAGCTACTGTGACCTCCACCACTCTTCCAACGGTCATTAAAACCGTCTTGATAAGCAACTGTGATCTCCACCACTCTTCCAAGGGGCATTGATATTGTCTTTTTATTCCCCTGCGACCTCCTCCACTCTTCCAAGGGGTTTTAAAACTGTCTTGTTAAGCTACTGTGACCTCCACCGCTCTTCCAAGGGGCATTAAAACCGTCTTGTTAAGCTACTGTGACCTCCACGCCTCTTCCAATGGGCATTAAAACCGTCTTGTTAAACCACTCTGACCTCCACGTCTCTTCCAAAGGGCATTAAAACCGTCTTGTACAACCACTCTGAACTCCACAGCTCTTCCAAAGGGCATTAAAACCATCTTGTTAAGCTACTGTGACCTCCACCACTCTTCCAAGGGGCATTAAAACCGTCTTGATAAGCTACTGTGACCTCCACCACTCTTCCAAGGGGCATTGATATTGTCTTTTCATTCCTCTGCGACCTCCACCACTCTTCTAAGGGGCATTAAAACTGTCTTGTTAAGCTACTGTGACATCCACCACTCTTCCAAGGGGCATTAAAACTGTCTTGTTAAGCTACTGTGACCTCCATCACTCTTCCAAGGGGCATTGATATTGTCTTTTTATTCCACTGCGACCTCCACCACTCTTCCAAGGGGCATTAAAACCGTCTTGCTGAGCTACTGCGACCTCCACCGCTTTTCCAAGGGGCATTAAAACCGTTTTGTTAAGCTCCTGCGACCTCCACCACTTTTCCAAGGGGCATTAAAACCATCTTGTTAAGCTACTGTGACCTCCACCACTTTTCCAAGGGGCATTAAAAGTGTCTTGTTAAGCTACTGCGACCACCACCACTTTTCCAAGGGGCATTAAAACCGTCTTGTTAAGCTACTGTGACCTCCATGTCTCTTCCAAGGGGCATTAAAACCGTCTTGTTAAACCACTCTGACCTCCACATCTCTTCCAAGGGGCATTAAAATTGTCTTGTTAAACCACTCTGACCTCCACGTCTCTTCCAAGGGGCATTAAAACCGTCTTGTAAAACCACTCTGATCTCCACAGCTCTTCCAAGGGGCATTAAAACCGTCTTGTTAAGCTACTGTGACCACCACCACTCTTCCAAGGGGCATTAAAACCGTCTTGTTAAGTTACTGTGACCTCCACCACTCTTCCAAGGGGCATTGATATTGTCTTTTTATTCCACTGCGACCTCCACCACTCTTCCAAGGGGCATTAAAACTGTCTTCTTAAGCTACTGTGACCTCCACCACTCTTCCAAGGGGCATTAAAACAGTCTTGTTAAGCTACTGTGACCTCCACGTCTCTTCCAAGGGGCATTAAAACCGTCTTGTTAAACCACTCTGAACTCTACAGCTCTTCCAAGGGGCATTGAAATGTTGTTTTTAATTATCTCTAACCTCCACGACTCTTCCAACGGGCATTGCATTTCCTCCTAATTTTAGTCAGCTTTTGCTTTTCAATGCATAGGCGAACACTAAGGGAGCCCCACTCCCCAATAATGGGTAGAAGGTTTTTAGTACGCTGTAATCCACATCTGTTTCAAGGGGCATTGCAGTTCCTCATAATTTTTGGAAAGCCTTCCATTCACTGCTTAGGCCAACAGTGTACAGGAGACCCAGTTGCTATAAATGGAAAAAACGGTTTAGTTAAGGCCCTCTGACCTCCATGTCACTTCCAAGGGGCATTGGAGTGCCTCAAAATTTTTGGTAGGCATTGTACTCCCTTGGAGCTGAAAAGAGGGCATTGGTAAACCAGGGGAGGAGTCCTGAGGAGATAATTTGCATATTCCCACTGCATTTTGGGGTAAGTGAAGAGTCTCCGCAAGCTCAAAGAACACTGGATTTTGGCTGTTGGAGCTGAAAAGAGGGCATTGGTAAACCAGGGGAGGAGTCCTGAGGAGATAATTTGCATATTCCCACTGCATTTTGGGGTAAGTGAAGAGTCTCCGCAAGCTCAAAGAACACTGGATTTTGGCTGTTGGAGCTGAAAAGAGGGCATTGGTAAACCAGGGGAGGAGTCCTGAGGAGATAATTTGCATATTCCCACTGCATTTTGGGGTAAGTGAAGAGTCTCCGCAAGCTCAAAGAACACTGGATTTTGGCTGTTGGAGCTGAAAAGAGGGCATTGGTAAACCAGGGGAGGAGTCCTGAGGAGATAATTTGCATATTCCCACTGCATTTTGGGGTAAGTGAAGAGTCTCCGCAAGCTCAAAGAACACTGGATTTTGGCTGTTGGAGCTGAAAAGAGGGCATTGGTAAACCAGGGGAGGAGTCCTGAGGAGATAATTTGCATATTCCCACTGCATTTTGGGGTAAGTGAAGAGTCTCCGCAAGCTCAAAGAACACTGGATTTTGGCTGTTGGAGCTGAAAAGAGGGCATTGGTAAACCAGGGGAGGAGTCCTGAGGAGATAATTTGCATATTCCCACTGCATTTTGGGGTAAGTGAAGAGTCTCCGCAAGCTCAAAGAACACTGGATTTTGGCTGTTGGAGCTGAAAAGAGGGCATTGGTAAACCAGGGGAGGAGTCCTGAGGAGATAATTTGCATATTCCCACTGCATTTTGGGGTAAGTGAAGAGTCTCCGCAAGCTCAAAGAACACTGGATTTTGGCTGTTGGAGCTGAAAAGAGGGCATTGGTAAACCAGGGGAGGAGTCCTGAGGAGATAATTTGCATATTCCCACTGCATTTTGGGGTAAGTGAAGAGTCTCCGCAAGCTCAAAGAACACTGGATTTTGGCTGTTGGAGCTGAAAAGAGGGCATTGGTAAACCAGGGGAGGAGTCCTGAGGAGATAATTTGCATATTCCCACTGCATTTTGGGGTAAGTGAAGAGTCTCCGCAAGCTCAAAGAACACTGGATTTTGGCTGTTGGAGCTGAAAAGAGGGCATTGGTAAACCAGGGGAGGAGTCCTGAGGAGATAATTTGCATATTCCCACTGCATTTTGGGGTAAGTGAAGAGTCTCCGCAAGCTCAAAGAACACTGGATTTTGGCTGTTGGAGCTGAAAAGAGGGCATTGGTAAACCAGGGGAGGAGTCCTGAGGAGATAATTTGCATATTCCCACTGCATTTTGGGGTAAGTGAAGAGTCTCCGCAAGCTCAAAGAACACTGGATTTTGGCTGTTGGAGCTGAAAAGAGGGCATTGGTAAACCAGGGGAGGAGTCCTGAGGAGATAATTTGCATATTCCCACTGCATTTTGGGGTAAGTGAAGAGTCTCCGCAAGCTCAAAGAACACTGGATTTTGGCTGTTGGAGCTGAAAAGAGGGCATTGGTAAACCAGGGGAGGAGTCCTGAGGAGATAATTTGCATATTCCCACTGCATTTTGGGGTAAGTGAAGAGTCTCCGCAAGCTCAAAGAACACTGGATTTTGGCTGTTGGAGCTGAAAAGAGGGCATTGGTAAACCAGGGGAGGAGTCCTGAGGAGATAATTTGCATATTCCCACTGCATTTTGGGGTAAGTGAAGAGTCTCCGCAAGCTCAAAGAACACTGGATTTTGGCTGTTGGAGCTGAAAAGAGGGCATTGGTAAACCAGGGGAGGAGTCCTGAGGAGATAATTTGCATATTCCCACTGCATTTTGGGGTAAGTGAAGAGTCTCCGCAAGCTCAAAGAACACTGGATTTTGGCTGTTGGAGCTGAAAAGAGGGCATTGGTAAACCAGGGGAGGAGTCCTGAGGAGATAATTTGCATATTCCCACTGCATTTTGGGGTAAGTGAAGAGTCTCCGCAAGCTCAAAGAACACTGGATTTTGGCTGTTGGAGCTGAAAAGAGGGCATTGGTAAACCAGGGGAGGAGTCCTGAGGAGATAATTTGCATATTCCCACTGCATTTTGGGGTAAGTGAAGAGTCTCCGCAAGCTCAAAGAACACTGGATTTTGGCTGTTGGAGCTGAAAAGAGGGCATTGGTAAACCAGGGGAGGAGTCCTGAGGAGATAATTTGCATATTCCCACTGCATTTTGGGGTAAGTGAAGAGTCTCCGCAAGCTCAAAGAACACTGGATTTTGGCTGTTGGAGCTGAAAAGAGGGCATTGGTAAACCAGGGGAGGAGTCCTGAGGAGATAATTTGCATATTCCCACTGCATTTTGGGGTAAGTGAAGAGTCTCCGCAAGCTCAAAGAACACTGGATTTTGGCTGTTGGAGCTGAAAAGAGGGCATTGGTAAACCAGGGGAGGAGTCCTGAGGAGATAATTTGCATATTCCCACTGCATTTTGGGGTAAGTGAAGAGTCTCCGCAAGCTCAAAGAACACTGGATTTTGGCTGTTGGAGCTGAAAAGAGGGCATTGGTAAACCAGGGGAGGAGTCCTGAGGAGATAATTTGCATATTCCCACTGCATTTTGGGGTAAGTGAAGAGTCTCCGCAAGCTCAAAGAACACTGGATTTTGGCTGTTGGAGCTGAAAAGAGGGCATTGGTAAACCAGGGGAGGAGTCCTGAGGAGATAATTTGCATATTCCCACTGCATTTTGGGGTAAGTGAAGAGTCTCCGCAAGCTCAAAGAACACTGGATTTTGGCTGTTGGAGCTGAAAAGAGGGCATTGGTAAACCAGGGGAGGAGTCCTGAGGAGATAATTTGCATATTCCCACTGCATTTTGGGGTAAGTGAAGAGTCTCCGCAAGCTCAAAGAACACTGGATTTTGGCTGTTGGAGCTGAAAAGAGGGCATTGGTAAACCAGGGGAGGAGTCCTGAGGAGATAATTTGCATATTCCCACTGCATTTTGGGGTAAGTGAAGAGTCTCCGCAAGCTCAAAGAACACTGGATTTTGGCTGTTGGAGCTGAAAAGAGGGCATTGGTAAACCAGGGGAGGAGTCCTGAGGAGATAATTTGCATATTCCCACTGCATTTTGGGGTAAGTGAAGAGTCTCCGCAAGCTCAAAGAACACTGGATTTTGGCTGTTGGAGCTGAAAAGAGGGCATTGGTAAACCAGGGGAGGAGTCCTGAGGAGATAATTTGCATATTCCCACTGCATTTTGGGGTAAGTGAAGAGTCTCCGCAAGCTCAAAGAACACTGGATTTTGGCTGTTGGAGCTGAAAAGAGGGCATTGGTAAACCAGGGGAGGAGTCCTGAGGAGATAATTTGCATATTCCCACTGCATTTTGGGGTAAGTGAAGAGTCTCCGCAAGCTCAAAGAACACTGGATTTTGGCTGTTGGAGCTGAAAAGAGGGCATTGGTAAACCAGGGGAGGAGTCCTGAGGAGATAATTTGCATATTCCCACTGCATTTTGGGGTAAGTGAAGAGTCTCCGCAAGCTCAAAGAACACTGGATTTTGGCTGTTGGAGCTGAAAAGAGGGCATTGGTAAACCGCGCGCCTACCGGCGCGTGCATTTTGAAGCTTTTTTTTGAAGCTTTTTTCACTGTTTTCAGAACATTAACAATAAGAACATGGAAGAGTCCAGAAGCCATTTGGTGAGCTGCATATCCTGCTACATGTTCACAGACTTGCCAGTGGAAAAGCCAAACTTCACATGCCAGAAATGCAAGCTTGTGTCCCTGTTGGAGGAAAAGTTGCGAAATCTAGAAGAGAGGTTAACTACCTTGAAAATCATTAAGGAAGGTGAAGAGTTCTTAGACAGAGCAGAATTATCTCTTCATGATTCAGAAAGAGAAGAAATTCGAACTGCACCTGACGAAACAGAGGAATGGAAGCATGTGACCCACAGAAGCAGGAGGATCAAGAGGCAGTCAGCACCCATACTGCTCAGGAACCAGTACCAGGCTCTCACGCAGGAGAACCATGAAGAAATACAGCAAAATAAGACTTTGCCAGCAATGAATAACATTGTAAGCCCTCAGAATCCTCCTGTATAGAGAAAGAAGAATGTTATGAAGAAAAAACGGAGAGTGGTGGTCATGGGGGATTCCCTGTTAAGAGGAACAGAGGCCGCTATCTGCAGACCAGACATAACCTCAAGAGAAATGTGCTGTCTTCCAGGAGCAAAAATTAAAGATGTGTCTGACAGGATATCAAGACTCTTCAGACCTACAGATCACTACCCATTCCTGCTAATACATGTGGGGACAAATGACACCGCAGGAAAGGACCTGGAAACCATCTTCAGTGACTTTGAAGACTTAGGCAAGAAAGTGAAAGAATTGGGAGCGCAGGTGGTCTTCTCATCCATCCTCCCAGTGGATGGCCATGGAACAATGAGGTGGAATAAGATTCTACAGGTGAACAACTGGCTACGTCGATGGTGCCGTCAACAAGGATTTGGATTTCTGGATCACGGAATGAATTACCTATACGATGGACTACTTGCTAGAGATGGGGTGCACCTTACGAAGACTGGAAAACATGTATTTGGAAGTTGCCTTGCTACACTCATCAGAAGAGCTTTAAACTAGAACAATGTGGGAAGGGAAGCAAAAGGCCAGAAAAAGCCATACAGCTGACAAATACTATTGAGATCTCTGCTACTGGAAGTGGAAAAGAAGAACAAAGACAAAAAAATCTAAATAATAAAAATATGGGAGGAAGAGAAACCAATCACAAACTAAAATGTTTTTATACAAATGCACAAAGCATGGGCAACAAACAAGGAGAATTGGAACTACTAATGCAGGAAAAGGAATATGATGTCATTGGAATCACTGAAACTTGGTGGGACGATACACATGATTGGAATAAAAGGCTAAAAGGATACAACTTATTTGCAAGAAACAGACTTGATAAACGAGGAGGAGGTGTTGCATTGTATGTTAGAAAAGCGTATATCTGCACAGAGATTGAAGCTTCAGAGACTGGGAGTTCTGTGGAAACTGTTTGGGTAAGAATACAAGGTGAGAACAACGGAAAGGACACCATTGTAGGCATTTACTACAGGCCACCTGGGCAAGCTGAAGATATGGATGAACTCTTTATGTATCAAATGACCAAGTTCTCCAAAAAATATGACGTAGTGGTCATGGGAGATTTCAACTATCCAGACATTTGTTGGGAATCTCTCTCAAGTAAAACTAACAGGTCAAGCAAATTCTTATCCTCTCTTGCTGACAACTTTATCTTCCAAAAGGTAGGGGAGAAAACAAGGGGATCTGCTACTTTGGATCTAATCCTTATAAACAGGGAGGAAATGGTTGAGGAGGTAAAGGTGGCTGGGACCCTAGGAGGCAGCGATCATGCTATTATAGAATTTTGGATAACTAGAGGAGGAAGACATGTGAAGACTCAAACTTCAAGGTTAGATTTTAGAAAGGCAGATTTTAAGAGACTCAGAAAGAGAATAGGAGGGATCCAATGGCTGGATGTCCTTAAGGACAAAAATGTCCAGGAAGGATGGGAAATTTTTAAAAATGAGATTCTCAAAGCACAATCGTTAACAATCCCGAAAAGTAGGAAGAATGGGAAGCATTTAAGGAAACCAGGATGGATGAACACAGAACTTAAACACTTGCTAAAAAGAAAGAAAAAAATGTTTATTAAATGGAAAGAGGGAGGCATATCTAAAGAAGATTATAATGCAGTCTGCAGATCCTGCAGGTCACGTATCAGGTTAGCTAAAGCTGACAATGAATTAAGGCTTGCAAGAGATGTCAAAAGCAATAAAAAAGGATTTTGGGGGTATGTCAAAAGTAAAAGAAAAGTCAAAGATGCTATAGGATTTTTACAGGATGAAAATGGAGAAATGGTAAGAGAGGATGTTGAGAAGGCCGAACTTTTTAATTCCTATTTTGCATCTGTTTTCTCTCAGAAAGAAAATGTAACATCAACTGATCTTCACTGTCCTTTTAAAGGAATAGAGGAATCCAAGTTATCTGTAAACAGAAAGATTGTGAGGGAATATTTAGCTAACATAAATGAGTTCAAGTCTCCAGGTCCAGATGAATTACACCCCAGAGTACTGAAGGAGATCGTAGAAGAAATTTTAGAACCACTCTCCATAATCTTTGAAAATTCTTGGAGAACAGGAGAAGTCCCAGAAGACTGGAGAAGAGCAAATGTTGTTCCTATCTTCAAAAAGGGGAAGAAGATGGACCCAGGGAACTATAGGCCGGTGAGTCTGACTTCTATACCAGGAAAGATCTTTGAACAAATTATTAAACAACATGTATGTAAGTACATGGATAAGAATGAAGTGATTAACCAGAGTCAGCATGGGTTTGTAACTAACAAGTCATGTCAGACTAACTTAATTTCCTTCTATGACAGAATCACTGACTGGGTGGATCAGGGAAATGCTGTAGATATAGTATATCTTGACTTCAGCAAAGCATTTGACAAAGTATCTCACACCATCCTTATTGAAAAAATGACCAAGTATGCAATGGACCAGGCAACTGTTGGTGGATTCATAACTGGCTTAGTGATCGGACTCAAAGGGTGGTTGTAAATGGCTTCACATCCAGCTGGATGAATGTCTCAAGTGGGGTACCACAGGGCTCCGTCCTGGGACCTGTATTGTTCAACATCTTTATCAATGATTTAGATGAAGGAATTGAGGGTAAACTGATTAAATTTGCTGATGACACAAAGCTAGGAGGGATAGCTACTACTAGAGAAGAGAGAGAGAGGATTCAAAAAGACCTAAATAAACTGGAGCAGTGGGCAGCAACCAACAGAATGTTTTTTAACAGGGAAAAATGCAAAGTACTACATCTGGGCAATAAAAATTAAAAAAGCATATACAGAATGGGAGGAATAGAGCTAAGCAACAGTACATGTGAAAAAGACTTAGGTATACTAATAGATCATAGACTGAACATGAGTCAACAGTGTGATGCAGCAGCAAAAAAGGCAAATACAATTCTGGGATGTATTAACAGAAGCATACAGTCTAGATCACGTGAAGTCATTATCGGTCTTTACTCCTCTTTGCTCAGACCTCATCTGGAATACTGTGTACAGTTTTGGGCACCACATTTTAAAAAAGATATAGACAAACTGGAGCAAGTTCAGAGAAGAGCGACCAGAATGGTGACTGGTCTGCAAACCATGTCCTATGAGGAACGGTTGCAGGATTTGGGAATGTTTAGCTTGCAAAAAAGAAGACTGAGAGGAGACTTAATAGCTGTCTGCAAATATGTCAAGGGCTGTCACATTGTAGAAGGATCATCTTTATTCTCATTTGCACAAGGAAAGACTAGAAGCAATGGGATGAAACTAAATGGGAGGAGACACAGATTAGATATTAGAAAAAACTTTTTGACAGTTAGGGTGATTAATGAGTGGAACAGGCTGCCACGAGAGGTGGTGAGTTCCCCTTCAATGGACGTCTTCAAACAGAGGCTGGACAGACATCTGTCTGAGATGATTTAGTGAATCCTGCGTTGAGCAGGGGGTTGGACCAGATGACCCAGGAGGTCCCTTCCAACTCTACCATTCTATGATTCTATGATATTTCACAGGAAAGCAGTTTCAGTTTTGTTTTTGAACGTTTTGTGAGCCCGTAAAAGTGGCTTAATACCTCTGAACACATTGTTGACAGCAGTGACCTGGGGATCAGAAATGCTTCCTGGGGCGATCCCCATGCTGTCCCCATGTCATTTGAGCACTGTCATTATCGTTTTGGGCACTTTTTAGGCTTTCTGCAGACTGCCAGGGGTGCCGCCGCAAAAATGCTCGGGTCTCCCATAGACTAACATTGGGCTCGTTGCTCAGGTCGAGCACCCGAGTATCACGGTGAGCTCGGCCCGAGCTTCGAGCACCCGAGCATTTTAGTGCTCGCTCAACACTACTAACTAACTGTCACTATATGAGTGGTCATAATAATCATGGATACCTAAGCTACTGCAATGTCCTGCACATAGGGTAAATGACAGTCAATTAGAAGACCTATTCAACATTTCTAATTGGAGGTATTTGCTAACGCCTACTATATATTGGTATAGGATATTGGAGATGGGAATACCCTTTTAGGTAATTAAATGACAACATTTATTCCCATCAACCTAGTACATTATGTATGAAAATATTTGAAATGACTTTTGTAATGTGGGGAAAAAAATGCAAATTTGCCTATATACCCTTTAGTGTAGAAAATTTTACAAACTGTGCATTTGGAAACAATGAGAGGTAGAGGTAGAAATGTGTGGTGACATGTACAGTAAAGGCCCATATATATGAGACGCTTGTTGGAATGCTAGCTCCCGAATATTGGCCTGTCTAAACAGACCGGCAATCACCCAATGACAAAAGAAAATGCTTGTTTGTCGATGTGATGATTTTTAACCTGTCTTATAAATCATCATTTTTGGCAGCATTATGGAAACAGGAGATGCGCTGTTTCATTCTCACAAAATGATCTATTAACAATATTTCTGTGTATATAGAACAGGCCAGTAAACAATTGTCGATTGGCTTACATATATCAATGGTTGTTTAATGGCCGTGGTTGGCTCATGTAAATGAGCCATTAATACACAGTACAATTTTAAAGAACTGTGTCCGTGACTCTTGTAACAGAGCAACCTCATTAGCATATAAATCAGGCTCACCTTGAGACAATTGGTCTGGTTAAAATACAACCCTGAGGGGGTCTATTTCTAAGATGCAATTATAATATCAACAATAATGCATATTAAGTATATTAATAATAATAATTGTTCAATTGCATTGAGACACCTTCTAGTGGTTTGGTCCGTTTTAGCTTATATTGCTTTTTTAATACCTTTCATAACAACTGTATTATATGTTGCTTTCCTTTGTTTTATGTATTTTTTTTTACATGTGAATGAATTACACATTTTGTTTTTTTTTTCATTACCAATTAACTAAAAAATGTTTTTCTTTTTTTTTTTTATTTGTTTTCAGTCGTATTTTCAGATCATATGACATCTGTATTTGTACTCCTTTGCTAATGCGCAAAATGTGACCTTGAATTTAATGTTTCTGATTTATTATATGTCACAGAGAAATATAAGTTTTCAATCATGGTCGTCTGCCTCAAGGACCCCTACTGGTAGCAGAAATGAAGCTGCTAAAGTGCTCATTAGAGCACATAGCAGCTTCGGATCCTGTTGGCTTCTCTCAGCCATACTTGTGGGAGATAAAGGTGGCCAACAGACTGTATTACAAGTCTACCTGCTGTCTGTAACTGGAAAGAGGTCAACAGGAGTCATAGCTGCTACGTGCTCTAACGACCACTTTAGCAGCTTCATCCTATTTAACAATGGGAACCTCAAAGCCCAAATCCTGTGAAATTGAACTGCGACATCACAGAAGTTTTATGTAATAGTTGGTTTGTATGTTTACATGCCGATTTATTGTAAATGGGGCTTCTAGAAATCGATGTGTTTGTCACCAACTAATACAATTCAGAATTTCAGTTGTGAATATGAATTAAGATTTTAGCACAATATTATGTGATAATACTGTACATGTAATTTTTACTTTAAATACTCCCAATGAATTGTACAATATGAGATTACAAAATATTTAGTATCACAGTGAAATTTTGCCAGTTTGCCCGTGTCTTATTATTGCAACGAGAAAGTAAAAATAATTATTTTGGCTGAAGTTGGGCATTAGGTATCCAGACAGGTCGCATTTCCAATCTGTTAAAACATCTGTTGAAAGTGTCTGGTGCCGACTTTTAGGTAACAGTTCAGCTGGCACTCAGTTCATCTTAGATCCAGTGGGCCCCAAGGGAAGCCAATGCCCTGAATACAGACTTGGTAGTATTGGGTGCTTTATTTTGTGCTATCAGCTTAGTATCTTGTCTCAATAAACTGACCACATCATGTCAAAGGCAAGTGGCTGAGTACTCTATTCAGATGAAACGTTCACATAATATGAAACAATTTATAAGCTGTAGTTGTAGTATCCAGTGGAATAACTATATTTGGTGCAGGGGTTGCAATCGCACTCGAACCCTGGAGCTTGGGGGGCTCAAAAAGCCCCTTTGGCTTATATGAAGAGACCAATACCACTAAAGAATTGCAATAATTGGGGGCCCCATTGGAGATTTTGCATTGGGGCCCAGAAGCTTCAAGTTATGTCACTGGTAGTATCCAGTGTGTTCTTCTGGTTTTGGCCCAGAAAACCAGTTTCATTTGGGAAATCTCAGATGGATGTCACTAGATTTCATCTATGGAGGTCATTAGTATGTAGGTCATAATCATAGTGTAGGGTTGGTTGCTACAGGGTGAATACATAGCAGATTTCTGGTTGTGGATTTTATGCAGAAAATCTGTATATTAGAGTGGGGCCAGTCGTCTAAGGTTAGCAGATGTAGGAACCTACACTAAATGACCTGTAGACTACAAGGGAAACCATTATAAAACACTGATAGCTATAAACTGGTATGTTGTATTTGGTTTACAGTCTTGAGGTAGACTATAACCATTGCTGTAAAATAGCACTACTATGTAAAAATTGAGAGCAAATTAAAGAGTTATTTCCAAATTAGCAAAGTAGTCCCTATCCATGAAACGGGATAACTTGTTGATTGCTAGAGGTCCAATTGCTGGGAATCCCAGTGATTGTAAAAATGGGTTTAGCAGCCCTGTCTTGAATGTCAGAGAAAGCAGAGTACAGCATATGGCTATTTCCGGATGTCCCATAGACAATGAATGGAACGGGAAGTCAAGCATGCAAGACAGGGATGCAGAGACCTGTTCTCGGGGTTCTAGAATCACAATCTCAGCATCGCTAGTGGTCCTTCGGTTGGACCCTCAATCAGAAAGTTATTTAATAACTACTGGAATAATCTTTTAAGTTGACAAGCCTGTAAAAGGCAGAACATTATGTTACCAGACTACAGTGCAAACATGACCTAGACTTTTCTAAACAGTTTAAGAAGGAAACTTCCTCTGCACCCAGCACACCCAATATTAGGCAAGCTTAATTGTAAATACCTGTCACCTATATTGCAGTTGTTTTGATGATTATGATAATAATAATGATGGTGATAATAATAACAATACTAATAATAATGCACCAATAATAGTAACAAAAATAATTTAATATTTTGATTTAAGTACTAATTCTGATATCAGAAAATAAAATACACACCACACAAATGTAACATAGCTGTAAGTAGAAATTGGAAAAACACAAAACTATGAGATATGATTCTGGTTTCTCTGCAGTGACCATAAGACTTAGTGTCAGGTTACAGACTTTTCAGATTAATGGATGACAGAACGCATCCAGTAAAATATATAAAGTGAGATAAGTCAATAGTATAGTGTATTTAGCTTTACTTTTATTAAGCAAGTTTGTTGAACTACACCTATTTGTATTGTGGAAGAAGAAATTCTAGCATTTCCTACTAAGACATTTGTGAATGTGCACACTCTAGTTGTTTTATATCAGATTTTCCCTATATGTTATCAAATCCTTATTTTGACACACAGACACACTTTCCAGCTTTTAATACTGCACAAAACACCAGCTCTCTATGATTTTTTTCTCTGATTTATTCATATAAAATTGAACACAGTAAAATTTGACAGTGATTGTCCTTATTAATGCAATGAGCAGTAAATAAATAGTCTTGGCACAAAAAAAATGTTCATTCTTGTTAAAGGGCAACTCATCCCATTAATCGTGGAACAAGAAAACAAAAGACCTTTCCAGCAATCTTAATGTACATCTCTGATAACCAACCTGGCAGTGGGTGAGGGTTTCTACATTGGCACAATGGGAGTGGGAGGTCAGTGTCTATTGTTATCAAGTCAATGCTATCCTTCTATTTCATATTGATGGGACCATGAAAAAGCAAGGCAGTGATCACATATAGGCAGCAAAACAAACAGGTGCAAACCAAGAACTAAGTCAGTAGAACAGCACTGGAATTAATTGCACTTGGAACCCAACAGAAATAAATACTGTTAGCAAATACTATTTTTTCATGGAAAAAATATAATACATATATACATTTACATGTAAACAAACAAAGCCCCCCACAGTAGTATACCAGCACCCAGTTCAAAATTTTTTAGACTGACTACCAGGATTGTGTCAAGCTTTAGTCCTGAGGAGGTCTTCTTAAGTTCTTATGAGCAAGTCAAGTGCAAAACTGTTCTGTAAACATCCAGGACAAGACATCCAGTGGACTATTCAGACTGTTTGGGCACCCATGTAAACCTCCATCCTCCTTCAGTGTCCCTCCGGACAAATGCCTGGCCATTAGAGAAGCTGTGGGTCTTCACATTACAATGAGGGTTCAATGATGTGGAGAAAGCAACGTCTGTTTTGTTTGGAGAGACCTCAGGAGTGTAGTAGATTGGAGATCCGAAAGGACTTACAGGTTCACTGCTGGCAAGAGATGTAGATCTGGAGGTGGAAGGAGAGTAGTCTGGCATGCAAGGGGAGTCTTGGGTGCAGGAACTCCCATCTTGGCTATGTACCGGGGTCCTGTGCACTGTGCTGTGTCCAGAAGATGTAGATCCCTCTGCATTGCTGTAGTTTGTTCCTGGCAGGCTATTGAGAAGTTCTGTAGAAATGGCACTGTAGCTAGCTGTAGCAGAGTCATCGATAGTGTTGACATCTTTCAGTCCAAGAGTTTGCAGCACCCATTTTTCTATAATAGGACTGGATTGCTCCTCGCAGGCAGTGAAGTCACTAAAAAGATTTCTTTTGGCCTTCTTCGCTGAGGTTTCAGGAGAAGCGAGGCTGCCAACTCTGCTTTTTCTCTTTAGAGAAGCTCCAAGACCACTTCTGGACAGCAGCTTCTGTGATATAAATACATTGCACTCTTAGTATCACATATAGTAGCAATCATTTCATGTAATTTCTTGCCTAGCAGTGATTTTGATAATGCACCATGTAGAAGGCTGGAGAGCTGCTACCTGGAGCCAAGCACCGCAGGGGATCCAGCAGAGCTGCAGGTGCAATTTGCACGTACAAACAATGGAAAACATTTAGTAATAGATCACAGTCAGGGCAAGACTCTTCTGTCAACACAGAATCACCTCTGGCTGTACAACAATCAAATCAGCATACTAAAGACATTTACTACCATGCCACGTGGCCCGTATCTCAGGAGGTTCCTATCTACCCTCAGAAGCAGATTTGTCATCACTTTAGCAAATCACTTCCAACATGACTGATAAAACAACACTTGTACTAGAAGGGTGGAATTACACACCTTGGTCTTTTCTTCCAAGCATTTCACAAAAGTGGAGTTCAGGTATTGCTTTAACTTGTTGTTCTCCTCGTGTAACCTTGCCAGTTCCTCTTCCCTTTGGACTAGAGTATCCTGGAGCTGAATGAGAGATGGCAGGTTAGAAGATGCAGGTAAGCTATAGAAAGTGTGTCTATCCTGGCTGATCACTACCCCCTGCTGTGATCACTGAAGCTTGCAGAACTGTGTCTACAAATAACCCTGAAGTGCCTGTCACACCAATGCTTACCTGTTTGTTTGTGAACATCTGATTAGACATCTGATCCCCCCAGAGATAATCATCTTGAAGAGTGCACCCAAGATATGACTGCCCTGGAATGACAAAGCAGGTCCAGGATTTATCAAGGTTATTTAGATGCAAAGTAAAAATAGAAAAGAAAGACTATTTAGACTGAAGCTACCTATGCATGATGCATGATTATAGAGAGGACTTACCGTGGGATTGTGGACCTTGGTTGCTTGATCTGTTGTCCAGGAGACCAGCAGTCCAGAGAGAGACCCAAGTATCCTTGGAAACATCAACATTGGCTGCTGACGTTGAGGAGAAGTATGGGCAATCATAGCCCTGACCCCCTGCAAAGTACTGGTCTTGGCACGCCAGAATGGTGTTCTGTAGAAGGAACACAGGAGGAGAGCTATATTAGATATGGCAGAATCAGACTTTTGTGCTGCAACAAAGGCTAATTCTTTAGGGGAGGTAAAGCCAGATTCTCTGCAGATATTACCCTGCTGGAAATGAAGGCTCAGCTGTGTGAATTGAGAGTTAGATCAGCTGATAATTCGCTTCCACCACAAGTACAGAAAGCACATGCCAAAACACCTATCAGTATGGATCAACATAAAACACTGAAGTCAGATCTGTCCTGGAGCTAGACACATACAGACACTAGGTATAGATAATCCAGAGCAGAGAATGTCAAACACATATACAGTAATTACACACAATGGGAAAACCTAATCCTTGTACCATAATCTGATCTCACATTAGTGAGAAAGATAAGAGTTTGCAGTTGATCACAGCTCAGGTAAATCTCAGGTACTTTGTAGAAAATAGCTAAATAAAACTACTGATCAAACAAGGAGCAGCTTGAGAATGACTGCAGGGAAGTGCTGGGAAAGCAATGCTCAATCCAGTGGGCAGGGAATCCCCAGCGCACAGCCAGGAGCAGAGCAGTCACTTACCATCTTGTTGCTTGAATGACTATTTGCAGACACGTTTTCATTAAAGCCCCACTGAGCTTTAAATGGGAGTGAGGTAGGGCACGAAGAGGCAGTCCTAATCTAAAGGAGCTCCAGAAACGCCCCTGGGATTTCCCAAAGCCACCAATCTGATTAGATGCCAATCTGTCAAATGTCTGACATCAGCTATCGTGTAATGCACATATCAAAGCCATTCACTCCCACGCATGAATATGCATGGTGGGCTCACTCCACATTGGACTTCAGGTGACTTGTCTCCCATCAGCATCACTGTGCTGAATAAAGGGCTTTGTTCCTAATAAACTATCTGTACAATATGCACATTATTCTTATATGAGGGGTGGAAAGGTCTCTATATGTTCATATGTAGGTGGAACTCACACCTGTATAATGATCAAGATACAAAGACAATACAGGAATTCAAGAAATATACAAAACGTGTACAAATACAATACAAATTAGCTTAAATAGGCATTAGAAAAGTGCAGTCATTCAAAACTTGGTGAAATAATTGATTTATGAGCCTGATATTTCTGGACTTGTAATGTAATAGACCACAGCCATCCAATAAGGAGAAGTGTGCCTGATTATATCTAATTAGTACTGTACAATTTATGGATCACTGAGTCTGTGTTATGTGGCATCCGCAAAGTGTGATGAAGTAACCTGACCTGCCCAATATAACAACCTGTGGACAGTGCTGGCTAATGAGCAAAAGACAGAATGACATATGGAGATGTTATTTTATTTCACCCAAGAGGACACTTTATTCTGTTAGCCCATTACACAGGCTCAATGTCTCGTTAATAGGGCAAATTGCGTCCATTCTCTCATTACAAACATATTTTCACAATTCGAGGGAGAAAGTAAAATTATGACCCCTGAGAAATGTATCCTTATTGTTTCACCACAGTGCACCACTTTGAAGGAAATCCATAGTAACATCTATCTATCTATCTATCTATCTATCTATCTATCTATCTATCTATCTATCTATCTATCTTTCATTAGAAGAAACTGTTGTAGATTTTATATCTATATAAACATGAAACAATAGGTTAAGGTTAAAAGCACTGGGTGCTGATTGCTCTATTCATTAGGACTGCACCTAACACTGGGGATTTCTGTGGTTTTGTTGTGTTAATGGTGTATACGTGCGAAGATCAGCCCTTAGCTTCAGTAAACTCACTATTAGCATCTCTACTCGGAAACAACACAACTCCACAATGTATAGAGCTGTCATAGTAAGCAATTATATGGTAAATTATTACACACATCCACTTATTGCTATAATGTCCATTCCTGTGAGTTTTGTATTTGGACAATATACAACTGTAGCAACAGGGAAATATACACCTATAAATCCGGACAGGTCGGTGCTAGGGTTAAATCACACCGAAAGACACTGGACGGTATCTATGTCAATCCTTTATGTATCTCATATGCCTATCTATCTATCTATCTATCTATCTATCTATCTATCTATCTATCATCTATCTATCTATCTATCTCAGATCTATGATTTTTGACTATCTATCTATCTATCTATCTATCTATCTATTTATCTATCTATCTATCTATCTCAGATCTATGATTTTTGACTATCTATCTATCTATCTATCTATCTATCTATATATCTATCTATCTATGTATCTCAGATCTATGATTTTTTATTATCTATCTATCTATCTCAGATCTATGATTTTTGACTATCTATCTATCTATCTATATCTATCTATCTCAGATCTATGATTTTTGACTATCTATCTATCTATCTATCTATCTCAGATCTATGATTTTTGACTGTCTATCTATCTATCTATCATCTATCTATCTATCTCAGATCTATGATTTTTGACTATCTATCTATCTATCTATCTATCTATCTCAGATCTATGATTTTTGACTATCTATCTATCTATCTATCTATCTATCTATCTATCTATCTATCTCAGATCTATGATTTTTGACTGTCTATCTATCTATCTATCTATCATCTATCTATCTCAGATCTATGATTTTTGACTATCTATCTATCTATCTATCTATCTATCTATCTATGATCTATGATTTTTGACTATCTATCTATCTATCTATCTATCTATCTATCTATCTCAGATCTATGATTTTTGACTATCTATTTATCTATCTATCTATCTATCTATCTATCTATCTATCTATCTATCTATCTATCTATCTAATAGCTATCTGTCTCTATAATATCTATCTATCTATCTCTCAATCATCTCTCTATTGATATGGGAATATATGGTACATGTTGATTGTCATGACCAGGTAGCTGAAGCACGATCCTTTACACTGAGTGCTCCGTGGTGACAGATCTTTGACATCTTTGTAACCTGGGAGTGCTGTAACTCATGCTCTACAATTCTGCAGCCATCTATAGTGGGTTATTTACAGAATTGCGATCAAATAAATATTTAGAATAGGTTAAATACAAAGAATTCATTTTTTTTATTGATAGACACAGATTCTGTACCGATTTCGATTACCTTACAATATAGGTGAGAAAGGAAGCGGGTTAGCTCTGAGCTATTGCATGGCTTTCTATGTCCTATTCTGCATATTTCCTATGACAGAGACCTAGACATGGATACAATCATGTCTGGTACTTCTAGTGGCTGCACTAGGAGAGGTATTACTTAATTTATCAACATTATCTAGAGAATTACAAGGTGACTACAATGAGATCGGTGGCCTAGCCCACAGTGCAGTATATCTCGCAATGCTGCCCTCTACAGGCCGATCACATTCTAAGGGAATTTATGGATCCTTCCTGTTAGATTTGACATTGTGTTAGATATTTATTCATAAGACTTCATAGTCTCACCTGGAGTTTTCTAAAATTTTTCTTATTTTGAAAAGATAATAAGATAAGATAATTCAATGCATTAGGGATCATGAATAAAATAGTATGTGTGGTGCAAAGTGTGCTTCATAAGAGCCGATTTATCTGCATACATGAAAGGCTGATTTAATAAAACTGTAGGTAAAGGTGTATAGACTTATATTCCTCACATATTAAGTGTCACATCCAAAAATAAGGTAGACAATTCATGCTTCATGTTATTAATGTGCTGTCAGATACCAACATTTTTAAAGGGAAATTGCTGCTGTGTGTACAATAGGTTTCCCACATATCAATGTAATGACAAGAGCTCTCCTACAGAGATCCATCTTTTTTCAGGGTGGACCTCATGTCTGGAAGCTAGTGATAACAAAATGTGCTTCCATTCACTAACCTATCTCAGAAAAATGAAGGCTACATTCTGATTGGCATGGGACTAGTGCTGCACTTATTTTTTTTTTTTGCAGAGTAGTTTTACTGTGTATGTAAACTCTATCTATCTATCTATCTATCTATCTATCTATCTATCTATCTATCTGTCTATCTATCCATCTATCTATCTATCAAGAAAAATGGAACAGCACTATAGGAAAATCGGTGGTTGAAATTTCCTCTCAAACAAATGTCCAGTTGTAATATAAATAAAAATAAGAAAAGCCGGCACCCCAAAAACCTGTAGGTGAAAAAATGGACTTTTATTAGTCCATATGGTGTGGCAACATTTCAGTTGTGAACAACCTTCCTCCAACAATTTCTCATCTACAATTTTTTGGAGTGCTGCCCGCTTTTCTTCTATCTATCTATCTATCTATCTATCTATCTATCTATCTATCTATCTATCTATCTATCTATAGTATCATGAAATATATACATTTATGTAGACATATATATATAATTTTTTTAATATACTAAATTATTATTACATTATATATATATATATATATATATATATATATATATATATATATATATATATATAAACACACTCATGGCCAAAAATGTTGGCATCCTTGAAATTGTTCCAGAAGTATTTCTCCCAAGAAAATGATTGCAGTTATACATGTTTTGTTATACATATGTTTATTTCCATTGTGTGCATTGGAACAACATAAAAAAACAGAGAAATAAAGGCAATTTGGACATAATTTCCCACAAAACCCCAAAAATGGGCCTGACAAAATTGTTGCCACCTTTCCAAAATGCTTGTTCAAACTCACCTGTGGCAAGTAACAGGTGTGAGCAATATGAAAATCACACCTGAAACCAGATAAAAAGGGAAGAAGTTGACTCAGTCTTTGCATTGTGTGTCTGTGTGTGCCACACTAAGCATGGAGAACAGAAAGAACAGAAAGAGGAGACGAGAACGGTCCAAGGACTTGAGAACCCAAATTGTTGAAAAATGTCAACAATCTCAAGGTTACAAGTCCAGCTCCAGAGATCTTGATGCTCCTTTGTCCACAGTGTGCAACATAATTAAGAAGTTTACAAACCACGGAACTGTAGCTAATCTCCCTGGACGTAAATGGCAGAGAAAAATTGATGAAAGCTTGCAACACAGGATAGTCCGGATGGTGGATAATCAGCCCCAATCAAGTTCCAAAGAAATTCAAGCTGTACTGCAGGCTCAGCGTGCATCAGTTTCAGCATGAACTGTCCATCGACATTTGAATAAAATTAAACACTATAGCAGGAGACACAGGAGGACCCCACTGCTTACAGAGAGACATAAAAAAGCTAGACTGGGGTTTGAAAAATATTAGCGAGTAAGCCAAAATCCTTGTGGGAAAGCGTCTTGTGGACAGATGAGACCAAGATAGAGCTTTTTGGTAAAGCACATCATTCTACTGTTTACAGAAAACGGAATGAGGACTATAAAGAAAAGAACAAAGTACCCACAGTCATTTATGGTGGAGGTTCAAAAATGTTTGTGGGTTATTTTTCTGCCTCTGGCATTGGTGCCTTTTCTCTGTGCAAGGCATCATGAAATCTGAAGATTACCAAAGGATTTTTGATCGCAATGTAGTGCCCAGTGTCAGAAAGCTGGGTTTGCGTTCTAGGTCTGGGTCTTCCAGCAGGACAATGACCCCAAACATATTTCAAGAAGCACACATAAATGGATGAAAACAAAGCGCTGGAGAGTTCTGAAGTGGCCAGCAATGAGTCTGCATCTAAATCCCATTAAACACCTGTGGAGAAATCATCTATGCAAGCCCCTGGATACGAGGGTGTAAGGGCCTTTGAGGTGGACGCCTCCCCTGCCTCTACTCCCAGCTGTACTGCTGCAGACTCTCCTTCTGCATCTGGCTCCATCTTCACTCGCGAGACAGCCATCACATACCATCCTCGTGGACCATCTTCTTTAAGAAATATAACCCACACCCCCAGCTGCAAGCTCTTCAAGTGAGTGGGAAAAGGACTACTCTTGACAGAACAGCAGTTCACGTACACAACATGTACATTCCTATTCCAGGAAACCATATTCCCTGCCCCTTGTCAAAGAACAGCATCATCCTCTGCATCATCTGTTGAATCAGGCATCCTCCATCTGGACTATCCAACTGGGCCTTCACCCACTCCTCCCTCTAATACTTGGCCTCTATCACTTCTGAGATCCATCGGGCAGTAGCTATATTCGTCACCTTCGCAGGGGAGGGGCAGGCATGGGTGGTGGTGGGGGACCCACTGTTACTTGGGCCTGTAAATCTACGAGTCGTTTGGCCAAACCGATGGCTGCTAACCAAGCCGAGGTGAGGGATCTGACCTTCAGCTCCACCAGTTCCATCAACTGAAGTACCCGACCGCGTCCTTTTCCATTGCCTGACTGTGCACTGGGCGTGATGCTTGCCTTCATCTTCCTCCTAGATCTATCTTCTTCTCCAGCATCCATTGCGTTTTTCAGCTCCCCTGGGTCGGTCTGGACATGAAGGTGACAGACCTGCCCCAACCACAACCTTTCTAGGCTTCTCCTGCCATCACGGACTTTCGATTGGCTGCTATGTTGTACTGCTCTCTCCTCGACTCCCACCAGCCGACTAATGGAGCCGGCCTCCTATGTGCTTCCTGTTACTGCTCCGTCTTTCACTGTGTGGGGTTTCCTTTGGCACACCATCTCGTTTTGCTAATGCCTCTGCCCATTTTCCCTAGTCACACGTTAATGGGCGGGTCTTTTCCTTCCACTTTACCCTCCTTGTGCAGGCACTTCTTACTACAGGCTGGCTGTTCCTGTTAAGACACTCTCTTCTGTAGACGAAACCTCAGGAGGGCTGAATGGTTCTTTTCACACTTTCGTGTCCTCTATACCCACGATGAGCAGTTTCTCCTTTTCGCGCTGCGCCATGAACCGCTACCTTAGAGTCCATTCTCGGTACCATCTTAAAATGCATCTTTCATGGAACTCGAGTCTTCCCGCATTTCTCCTTTCTTTTGGTTGCAAGACTCAATCTTGCTGACTATCCCAAGTGCAACGAGGCACGGGGCGGTAGCCGTGGGTGAGGTACTCATGTTTCATGTCCCGGCATGAAAATGAGGGTCCTGGCTGGGTGTGTGGACTTTAGCTATGGGGGTGCTATGCCCTTGCAGACGACATGACGCCATTGACTTTGACTGGCCAGAACCAGATGTGGTAGCGTTCAATGAGGGTGACCAACACTCAAAAATAAACTGTGATTTACTGAACAATAAAGTGGGAAGTATATTATCAAAATTATATATATTAATATATATTTGTATTGACAATATTTATTCGACACTGGGATCAATATCCGACATGAACAACCCAATAGACTATAATAGATATGAGTTTACCAGGGAAAAACATGTAGATCTTGTACGAAAACAACTGACATCTTAGTGAGCCCTTAGACTGGCAACAATCTATTTGCATCTATATTAGACTTTAGAGATCATTTAAATCACAGCTATCAGACATATTATGACTCTACAACTTGCAAAGTGTATGAATAAGTGAGAGAATAGTAATAGAAATTTTCTCATGATTGCCTTAGATGTGATGTTTTCATCACTGACCAATTACAAATAATTAGAATACATTCGTATTCCGATGAGCTTTTGGAACATTTTTGATGCTGCGTAACAGTTCCAGCAAAGTGGATGTGATTTATAGAAATCTCCTTCCCGCTGCGCTTTTATTTTACTCAGTGTAAACCTATCTGCTTCAAATCTGCAACATGTCAATTTCTCTTGTGGGTATGCTGAGCTTTCTGTGTGGATTCTCCCTATAGAATTGCATTAGATGCAGAAAATCTGCAGGTAAAAAACGCACATGCATTTTTAGTGCATTTCCACGGCTGAAACACATCAAAAACACTTGTAATCCGCACCTAGGTATATTAATAAAGTTTTGTAAAAGCCAAATACCAGTAAGTATCAAAAACAAAGCAGCTTTATTTAAAGCATGAAACACCAACAAGAGACAAAAAGCGCAGAGTCAAAAACGCAATAAAAGTGCATGTAAAAAAATGAAAATGTAATAAAAAAATACAATTAACGTTTTTTAAATAATAGGTGCAGGAATGGTGCAGAAATTCTGTAGCGTCAAAAACTCACCAAAAGCTCATCGTGGGAACGTAGCCTAATAGAATTTTACAGCTGTACATGCACAACAGTTCCACCTTGGAGTTTAGGTTGTTAAAATGACAAAGTTTCCAAAGGCAAAATAAACATTTATTGTCACAGTTGGAACACCAGATTCAATCTGCCTTGTAGCCGTTTTTGTTATGAAATGTTTCCTCAAGTCAACTCATTTCCCTGAAGCAGCGATCCAAATGTTTCTTAAAAATCTGTAGTTCTATAGCAGAAACACCCCACTCACACTTAGATTTTCTTGCAATTGTAATTAACATTACTCTGTCAGGAGATGTTTACGCTATATGTGATTAATATCTAGTTGTATACACCCAGTGGTTGTGAAGTTTTTGTTACCATGTCACAATAATGAACCATATTGAATTTTTAGGGTGAAAAATTGGAGTTCTTAACAAAATTTAAGGATCGACACATCTCTAATATGTCTGAGTGAAAGTTATATGTGTTCAGGATTTTGTTAGCATGTCATGATAATGCTGTATCGTATTGACTTTTTGACTTGAGAAATTGGAGTCCTAAACTAAATTTGCAAACAGGTAATGATTGACACATCTGTAATGCTTGGGCCTTTGAACTCTAATCTGGCAGAAAAATTGCCAACATGGGTGAAGTACCCAATTTTTTATGGAAAACAAACACTTTAAGAACAGCTTAGCATTGTTCTACTTTAAAGTGTAAATTCGGAAAAATATTGCTACTGACCCAATATCCAGTACGAGATCTGGCACAGTTGAATGTAATGTAATTGTTGAATGTAATGTGATTCTACAGTGCTGGCTAGAATACTGGATGCAGCCTAAGAGATGGAGCATTGCATAGGTATGTGTAGGGATACCTAGGGAAAGGATAGGTATGAGCAGCCCAGAACACAGATTGCAGCCGGTCCATGTTGCTATATAGAATCTGATATGCAATATATTTAGAAATGCTGAGATTGTGCACACTCCTGCACTTTAGTGGTTTTTCTATACAAATATTATATACTTTTTAGCGACTCATTTAGAAAGAGTTGAAAGCACAGTAAAATAATGGTTAAGTGTCGCCACCTGTAGGAGAGAAGATATACTGCAATAAATAACCAACAGTGAAATTTGGAAATTTTAGAGAATAGTTGGGCGTTTATTCCTCTTGAATGGTCTGTATAAGTTGTAAAAAGTATTGTGTTGGCATTTTGGGCACATTGATGCTCTATGTTTATTAATGCCTTTGGTCTAAAAGACTATGTTACACTACCACAATAGTGAGGCAAGAGTTCAAATTAAAAACTTAGTTGTGGAGGGGAAACTGCAAGTTGTTCCATCAAATCTAATATCAAATATATCCTCCATACAGTATTATGATTTCACTTACACATGATAATGTACCCAGAATTATCAGAATGTTAGGCATCAATAGCATGTGATTTTAAAGAGGGCCTTCATTGTGGACAATTCTTTTTTCTTAAAAATGGTCTCTGGATAATTAATTATGTGTTCTACTGCTGAAAGCAAAAAGTTGTAAACATTTTATAAAGAAATTCAGTCGAAGGTTGTTCACCAAGTAGTGTGCAAAATTTCTTGCTAATGAGGAATAGTAGGAAGAGCTTTATTGAAAAAAAAAAAAAATAGCACATTTTGGTGTATGCCCATTTTATCAAAAGTGTGCGACTCTTTTTCATTCTTATGTAACTCTCACTGCTTAAAATAAAATAAAAGTAGGTGGGATTTAACAGTGGTGGGTGTAGCCAATAATGGCTCAGCAGGTCAGATTTACTATAATTTGTAACACAAATTGGGTTAAATTATAGTGGAAATCTACATCTGCCTTTGATTTCAGTTTGTGGTGCACAAACATTCAAAGATGCAACAAATTTAACATGAATCTCTTAATAATTTTTGTGCATCGTATTTCAGCTACCTTCTTTTTAAAGGGGTTGTCCACTTCTCAGATAATCCCTTCTCAAAGCGCGGGTTTCCCTCTTGTAAAATAAAAGAATAGCACTTATACTCACCTCTGGTGTTGGTACTGTTCCAGAAAAGTCGGCACTGGCTCTCCCAGGGATCGTGTAACATTGTTATATTTCGCAATCCCTGCAGCCACTAACCGCCATTTTAGAGTCCATTCTTGGCGCCATCTTGAAATGCACCTTTTTCGCCATCTTCTGGGTAACTCGAGTCTTCCCCGCGTTACCCCGTTCTTTTTGTTGCTAGACTTGATCCTGTCGACTACGCCAAGTGTAACGTAGCGCGGAGTGATGAAAATAGCGAGGTAATCGTGCTTCACGCCCTGGCACGCTGCATGTAAATGGGGGTCTCGGCAGGGGGTGTGGACTTTAGCTGTGGGGTCACTATGCCCTTGCAGACCACATGATGCCAGTGACTTCTGTTGGCCAGTACCAGATGTTGTAACGTTCAATGAGAGAGACCACCATTCAAAAATAAACCGTCTTTTAATGAACAATAAAGTGGGAAATATGTACAGCGGATAGTGGGTGTATAAATTCATGGACGTTTCTTTTTTAACATAGGGCATCTTCATACACATTTCCGTTCCTTCCTGAGCTCACTCTGCCTCTGTCCATTAGCCACTCTCTCTAGCATCGCCACCACCCAGTACAGCACTTTGGGAGCTTCCCTAATACTCAACAACAGCACCTCTAACCGGTAAGCGAGAATCTTATTCTTCAATCCATGATTCCACATCCTTTTTCCCTTAGGGGAGCTACTTATGCCACTATGGCCGTTACTTAGCTTCTCTGCTAGCATGTGTCTTGGAACTACCGCACGGGGCACTTATTCTCTTTGTCCTGCTTTCCTTCTCAGCACTGCTCCGTCACTATCAGATAACTCAGTACCGTCACGCTAGGCTTCCTGCCACAGACCCCGTCTACGGAGAATCACTCACTCCTTCTAACACTTTTCCTCTGTTTCTACTCTGGATCACACTATCCGCTGCCCCGGTCTCCCTCTTCGGGGACACCCACTTCTTATGGTTCTGCTTCTTATTCAGACTGTAGGTCTGTTTCTGCTGCAGGCTAGGACCTCTCTGACCTCTGACAGGAACCTCTCTACTGTCTCTTCACTTTAGCTTCTCCCACTCTGGGCTAGTCCCAAATATTAACTCCCACTATCACTATCAGCTATCAGTGCTGGGCAGAACACAACTCTATCGATAGAAATATAGATCATTAAACATTCAAACATGATAACACATTACACAATATACATGTTTTCAAGGGGAAACATGGGCAACACTTCCATCTTCTTACATAGAAATGATTGAATTTATTGATATTTGAATTCAGCAGGTTTGACAAAGTTTTCCCAAACATTTGATTTGCAGTGAATCAGTTCACAGCATTTGGAAATATTGAAAAGTCTCCAATTGCCCTGAAAAAATGTGGGTAACACGCTGAAGTTTCGTAGGATTGTGTTCAACCTTTTCCAAGCGCTTTCAAACAAACACAGCCTTAGTAATGGTAAAGTGACCACCATAGCAACAGATGATAACTTAGTAGTAAGCAACAGCCCATTAAATAATAATTCATCACACTGACGTACACTTCATGTTTTTCAAAATTAATAAATCGGTCCACAAATTATCCCTTTCAGTCTCTTCTGATCAGGCAAACCATTTTGTGCAGACTGCGTCACTGTGTGTCAGATGTGACAAACAGTAGTTCTGCAGTTTTCGCATTGCAGACACCTTCTCAAATCTGTCTTTCTTTAGGACCCAGCGGCTACCTCCCTCCTGATCCAATTGACATCCTGGCCTGGGTGTATAAATACTTTCAGTTTGCTACAGGGAGGCGCCGGTGATAATCACATGTTCCCTTGTGAAGGCTTGGAGCTATTGCCATCTGCTTACTTTATCTCTGGTGCTTAGAGGACATTTGGTGTAATCTCTCTGAAGTCAGCTCAAGCTAAGTTGCTTCCCCCTGTGTTTGTCTCCTTTGTTGTCTTTAGTTTGTTAGTGGGGACTGACCAGTGCTCATCCCACCCTTCCCTATCCAGGGCCTAGCTCTAGGGAGATACAGGGCTTAGGTTTCCTGTTTGGCGATTGGTGAGGAACCAGTAAAGGGAAAGTAGCGGAAACAGGGTGATATTAGATAAGACTAAGAGGTCTTCACTCCCCCTTCCCCTAGTGTTTGGGCTCCCTTCCCCTCATCCTTTAGTGTTGCACTTTGTCTTTCCTACAATGTGCGTGACAGTCACTGGCGATTTATGTGAGGGGAGATATGTGTCACGAAAGTTGCTATCTTCCGTGATGTGAAACTCAGAAGCTTTTATCCCGCATGTTAGGGGCTGAGGAGGTTAATTTGCCATGTTATGGGTTGTTTTTTTTGTGAGTAGGTGTGAGATGGACGGGACGCCTACTCACCATATCGCCACCTCAAGGGTGTGGCTGGAGAAGTTAAATGTCCATCCACTGAGTTTTGTTTGCTGTTGTGTGTTTGGAGACAGGGAAGTCTCCAGTCTGGAGCTCCAGTGAGAGCTGAAGCCTGTTGAATCATGAGCGGGTGAATCCCGCATTTATAAGGACTGTGCTGTATGTTATCTTTTGTTTAGTCGTCATGCCGAAAGGCTGTGTTTATTTTGTTAACCATCGCTTTGGTTTATGCCACATTTTTAATAAACCAACAAAAGAACAGTTCCTGTTTCTAACTCTGAGAGCAGCCAAATGAGGAAATCTACCACAGTTGGTGGACAATGCGGGCAGCATTTTGGGAACACGTGTAGCAGCTACAGGAAACGGCATATGTCCTGGGTGAAGGCTGCCAGCCAGCAAGGGATGTTCATCAGCATGAAAGATGTAATTAAACACCTGGTCCAGACACAGCAGCAGCAGGAGGCCAACAGGCTGTTGCTACAGCAAACACAACAGCCTCAGCAGGAGCAGCAGCAGCAGATGCAGCTTCTGGCAAACACCATCCAGGACAGGACGAGTGCACCACCCCCAAGTCTGGCTGATGACTCCCACGTTGGGAAGGAGGTAAGATGGGCCATGCAGAATATGACCCATGGGAATGATGTGGAAGCCTTTCTTATGGTTTTCGAGAGGGTGGCTGATTGGGAGAAACTTCTGCCAGAGCAGTGGATGGAGGTTCTGTCGCCATATTTGATGGATGAACCTCAAAAAGCATATTACGATTTGGCACTACAGGATTCCAAGGAATACACCAAGCTAAAGATCAAAATCTTGGCACGCCTGGGAGTAACTATGTCGGTGAGAGCCCAACGAGTCCACCACTGGGCATATGCAGGCGATAAACCCCTTCACTCACAGATGTTTGACATGTTACATCTAGTCCAAAAGTGGTTGCAGCCAGAGTCTTCCAGTCCTGCTCTGATCAAATGGTCGAGCATGTGTTGATGGACAGATTCATCCACTCCCTTCCCAGGTCAGTGCAGACCTGGGTTGCCCAGGGTGACCCTTGGAACGCGGATGACTTCGTTGGACTAGTAGAGAGGTACCAAGTGGTCCAGAAATCCCTCAGGAAACTGGACATAGTCACTTCCCCATACTGGAATACTCAAAGGGGGGCGGTCTTACCACATAGGGAGTCTAGAGCCACAAAGGGGAGACGACCCAATCCCGCTGAGGTTCCCGCAAAGGCTGTTATTAAAGACGTGGTCTGTTGGCGATGCACAATCCTGGACACGCAGCCACCCCGTGTCATATGTCCTCTGAACCAATGGACTGCAACCTAGGCCGACGTTGTTCCTATTACACCAATCCTGCCTGTAGTGTGGACTGTCGACCCAGCGAGGGGCCACAGGCGTGTGCCGTATCTTGGACTGCTTGGACTGTTGGACTCGGGGTGTCTGGTGACCCAAATCAGTGCTACCCTAATCCACCAGTTGATCCCTGCCAAAACCGTTGGCTTTTGCTGTATACACGGAGATGCCAAGGACTACCCTGTTGCCAGATTAACCGTGGGAACAGACTGTGGTGCCCATTTCCATGAGGTCGGGGTAGTAAAGAACTTGATACATCCCATCATATTGGGGCAGGAGTTTTCCTTATTTTGGGACTTGTGGAAAAAGGGGGCCATAACGAGTGTACCGGACAAAAGCCAGATCCCTCGGGAAGAAACCCCTTCGAAATCAAAGGTGGAAGAGTTCCCCCTGTGTGTCCTTGCTGGGGAGGAGGATGAGACCGTGATTGAGGAGGCCAACCTTCATGAGTTAGAAGTGTCCGGAGCAAATTTTGGCACTGCTCAAGTTAGGGACCTTATCTTAAAGGGGTGTTTGACAATGTTACTGTCTGTAATGAGGTTGGTCAAGAGCCAGGGGTGCAGACACCAAATTCCCACACTTTGCAGTCAGTTTGGAGTTGTATCGAGTAACCAAACTGAGGAGCGGGGAGATAGTGGAGCAGCTGTTTGTTCCAGGACCCTACCAGCAGAGGGTATTAGACATGGCCCATTCGCATGTTTTGGTCAGACATCTGGGTGTAGAGAAAACTCAGGAGAAGATAATGCGGAGGTTCTATTGGCTCGGATATTACCAGGAGATACTAAATTATTGTAGGTCCTGCCCCACCTGCCAGAAAACCGCTCCCTCTTTTCACTTCTGCAGTCCCTTAGTCCTGTTACCTGTGATAGAGGTCCAATTTGAGAGGACTGCCATGGACCTAGTGGGTCCCTTAGTTAAATATACATAGGGACATCAATACACTCTAGTGGTCATCGACTATGCGACCCAGTACCCAGAAGCGGTACTACTAAGGAATTCGTCGGCCAAGAGTATAGCATGGGAACTTGTCCATATTTTTGCCAGGAAGGGCCTGCCAAAGGAGATATTGATGGACCAAGGAACCTCCTTCATGTGCAAAGTGATGAAGGATCTGTGTAAGTCCTCTAGATTGCCAAACTGCGAACTTCAGTTTACCATCCACAGACATACGACCTAGTGGAGTGCTTTAATAAGACAAAAGCCTGCTTCCATTCCGGCTCTTCTCTGTCAGGGAAGTTCCTCAAGCCTCTACTGGCTTCTTCCCATTCAAACCCCTGTATGGTCTTTATCTATTGGATATCACCAAGGAAATCTAGTAAGCCAAGGTTACGCCCCACCGGAGCATCATAGAGCATATCACCCAGATACTGAAGAGAATGGCAAAAGAGATACCTATCATGGCTCATCTCCACCAGACACAGGCAAGGGTGCATAACTGATCAGCGAGGTTCAGGCAGTTCCAGCCGCATTCTGATGCTTATCACCATAGTTGAGAGCAACTTCCTGGCCAAGTGGCAAGGCCCAGGAGAGAAACTCAACAAAGTTAATTACAAAGTCCACCAGCCAGGGCAAAGATAGCCACACCAAGTATATCACGTGAACTTGCTCAAGCTGTCGCAAGATCGGAAAAAACTGGGAGCTTCTTGCCAGGGAAGCAGTCACGAAGCCAAAGTGGAGGATGTCACAATAGCGAAGACTATCGCCGGGCCATAAGCAACAGTATCGAGAACTGCTGCAGCAGAACTGTGACTTGTTCTCGGAGTTTCCAGGGTGTACACAGGTGGTGGAGAATGACATGTTGACAGAGCCGCTTATAAGGGTGAACCTTAAGCCATATAGGATTCCCGAAGCACGCCGTGAGGTGAATTTGACTGAGGTGAAGAGAATGTTAGACCTCCGCATGATAGAGGAGTCAAAAAGCGGATGGTTGAGTCCCATCATCAGAGAGGATGAGACGGCTTTCTCGACACCTGATGGGCGTTTTCAATACATTATAATGCCTTTCTGACTGCAGGGGGCCCCAGCCTACCTCGATGACATTGTGGTCTTTAGCCCAGACTGGGGTCGTTATCTACCAGAGGTACAGGTGATTCTGAATGCTCTAAGAAAGGCAGGGGTTTACTATAAATCAAAACAAAATATGCCATTGGGATGGAAGGGGCCAAGTACTTAGGCTATATCGTTGGGAAAGGCAAAATCAAGCCACAAGTAAACAAGGTCAAGGCAATCAAGAAGTGGTTGCAACGGCTCTCTAAGAAGCAGATGAGGGCGTTTCTCGGAATTGTGGGATATTACCGACAGTTTATCCTAAATTTCGCAGTGATGGCCGCACCACTGACTTATTTTCTTAAAGGCACTAAATCAATCATGGCCAAATGGGCAGCTGAAACGGAGATAGTAGTGGTGTACCCCCAATGGCAGCAGGCCAAGTGACTGCTATGGGGCCCGTGAGCCGGGAGAGACATATAGCAGTCGTCCTCCTTCTGCAACCCTCGCTTCGCTATTTGATTGCCGCCGCCCACCGGCACTGTCTTCAGGCATGGCCGCGCGCTGTGCGTCTGTAACTTGTAGTAATGGGGCGTCACTGCACCTTTAATTGTGCTTGTGTAGCTTCTGCCACGTCATTACTACAAGACACAGCTGCACAGCGCGCAGCCATGCCTGAATACAGTGCCGGCGGCGGTAATCAAACAGCGGAGCGGGGGGGTCCAGGAGGGGGGCCCCTGTTGAAGGGAGGCCCTGTGGGGGCCCTGTTGAAGGGGGGTCCCGATGGAGGGGCGCCCTGTTGAAGGGAGGCCCCAATGGAGGGGGGTCCCTGTTGAAGGGATGCCCCTTTGCGTCCCTGTTGAAGGGAGGCCCCGTGGGGGGCCCTGATGAAGTACCGGCAATTAAGCAGCGCCGGCGGTGTGGGGGATGCAGAAGGGGGGCTCCGATGAAGTGCTGGCAATCAAACACTGCCGGAGGTCCTCCCTGCGGAGATGCTGGGGGAGCGGTCTGGGCCCCAATGGCAAGTGGGCCCCTCTGATGGTCCAAAGCTTCTGATGGCCATCAGACTCAATGGCGGCCCTGCACAAATGGAGTGGACACAGGACAAGGGGCAGGTAAGTGAGGCTTGTCGTCAGAATCCCCATATTAAATATATTTCTAATGTGTCTTGTGTGTATGAAAGTGTATATATATATATTTATGTCTGTTTTATGTGTTTTTAAGAATGCGTTCAGATATGTACGTATGTCTGTACGTGTATGTATCTGTATATCTGTTTGTGTATGTGCATGTCTGTGTACCGTGTGTGCGCGTGTCTGTGTACTGTGTGTGCGTGCGTGTCTGCATACTGTGTGTGTGCGTGCCTGTCTTCGTACTGTGTAAGTGCGTGCGTGTCTGCGTACCGTGTGCGTGCATGTCTGCATAACATGTGCGTGCATGTTTGCGTACCGTGTGCGTGCATGTCTGCATAACGTGTGCGTGCATGTCTGCGTACCGTGTGCATGCATGTCTGCGTACTGTGTGCATGTCTGTGTACTGTGTGTGTGCATGTGTGTGTGCGTGCGTGTCTGCGTACTGTGTGCACGTGCGTGTCTGCATACTGTGTGTGTGCATGTCTGCGTACCGTGTGCGTGCATGTCTGCGTAACGTGTGCATGCATGTCTGCGTACTTTGTGCATGCATGTCTGCGTACCGTGTGCGTGCATGTCTGCGTACTGTGTGTGCATGTCTGCGTACTGTGTGTGTGTGCATGTCTGCGTACTGTGTGTGTGCATGTCTGCGTACTGTGTGTGTTCGTGCATGTCTGCGTACCGTGTACATGCATGTATGCCCTCCGTGTGCTTGCATGTCTGCGTACTGTGTGTGTGCGTACATGTCTGCGTACTGTGTGTGTGCTTGCATGTCTGCGTACTGTGTGTGTGCATGCATGTCTGCGTACTGTGTGTGTGCGTGCATGTCTGTGTACTGTGTGTGTGCGTGCATGTCTGCATACCGTGTGTGTGCGTGCATGTCTGCGTACTGTGTGTGCGTGTCTGCGTACTGTGTGTGTACGTGTCTGCATACTGTGTGTGCTCGTCTGCGTACTGTGTGTGTGTGCGTCTGCGTACTGTATGTGTGTCTGCGTATTGTGTGTGTGCGTGTCTGCGTACTGTGTGTGTACATGTGTCTCTGCATACTGTGTGTGTGCATGCATGTCTGCGTATTGTGTATGTGCATGTCTGCGTACTGTGTGTGTGCGTGCGTGTCTGCATACTGTGTGTGTGCGTGTCTGCGTACTGTGTGTGTGCATGTCTGCGCACCGTGTGCGTGCATGTTTGCGTACCGTGTGTGTGCATGTCTGCATAACGTGTGCGTGCATGTCTGCGTACCGTGTGCATGCATGTCTGCCTACACTGTGTGCCGAATTATTAGGCAAATAAGTATTTTGATCACTTCGATATTTTTTATACATGTTGTCCTTCTCCAAGCTACGTAGGCTTGAGAGCCAACTACCAATTAAGTAAATCTGGTGATGTGCATCTCTGTAATGAGGAGGAGTGTTGACTAATGACATCAACACCCTATATAAGGTGTGCTTAATTATTAGGTAGCTTCCTTTCCTTTGGCAAAATGGGTCAGAAGAGAGATTTGACGGGCTCTGAAAAGTCCAAAATTGTGAGATGTCTTGCAGAGGGATGCAGCAGTCTTGAAATTTCCAAACTTTTGAAGCGTGATCACCGAACAATCAAGCGTTTCATGGCAAATAGCCAACAGGGTCGCAGGAAGCGTGTTGGCCAAAAAAGGCGCAAAATAACTGCCCATGAATTGAGGAAAATCAAGCGTGAAGCTGCCAAGATACCATTCGCCACCAGTTTTGCCATATTTCAGAGCTGCAACGTTACTGGAGTATCAAAAAGCACAAGGTGTGCGATACTCAGGGACATGGCAAAGTTAAGGAAGGCTGAAAAACCACCACCTTTGAACAAGAAACATAAGATAAAACGTCAAGAATGGGCCAAGAAATATCTTAAGACTTATTTTTCAAAGGTTTTATGGACTGATGAAATGACAGTGACTCTTGATGGGCCAGATAGATGGGCCAGAGGCTGGATCAGTAAAGGGCAGAGAGCTCCACTCCGACTCAGACGCCAGCAAGCTGGAGGTGGGGTACTGGTATGGGCTGGTATCAAAGATGAACTTGTGGGACCTTTTCGGGTTGAGGATAGAGTGAAGCTCAACTCCCAGACCTTCTGATAGTTTCTGGAAGACAACTTCTTCAAGCAGTGGTACAGGAAGAAGTCAGTATCGTTCAAGAAAAACATGATTTTCATCCAGGACAATGCTCCATCCCATGCATCCAACTACTCCACAGAGTAGCTGGCCAGTAAAGGTCTAAAAGAAGAAAAAATAATGACATGGCCCCCTTGTTCACCTGATATGAACCCCATAGAGAACCTGTGGTCCATCATAAAATGTGAGATCTACAGGGAGGGAAAACAGTACACCTCTCAGAACAGTGTCTGGGAGGCTGTGGTGGCTGCTGCACGCAATGTTGATGGAAAACAGATCAAACAACTGACAGAATCTATGGATGGAAGGCTGTTGAGTGTCATCATAAAGAAAGGTGGCTATATTGATCACTAATTTTTTTGGTTTTGGTTTTTGCATGTCAGAAATATTTATTTCTAAATTTTGTGCACTGATATTGGTTTACCTGGTGAAAATAAACAAGTGAGATGGGATTATATTTGTTTTTTATTAAGTTGCCTAATAATTCGGCACAGTAATAGTTACCTGCACAAACAGATATCCTTCTAAGATAGCCAAATGTAAAAAAAAAACCTCTCCAACTTCCAAAAATATTAAGCTTGGATATTTATAAGTCTTTTGGGTTGATTGAAAACATAGTTGTTGATCAATAATAAAAATAATCCTCTAAAATACAACTTGCCTAATAATTCTCCACACAGTGTACTGTGTGCATGCGTGTATGTCTGTGTACTGTGTGTGTGCGCGTGCGTGTTTGCATACTGTGTGTGCACGTGCGTGTCTGCATACTGTGTGTGCATGTCTGCGTACCGTGTGCATGCATGTCTGCGTACCGTGTGCATGCAGGTCTCCATACTCTGTGCATGCGTGTCTGCGTACCGTGTGCGTGCATGTCTGCGTACTGTGTGTGTGCGTGCCTGTCTGCGTACTGTGTGGGCATGTCTGCGTACTGTTTGTGTGCGTGCATGTCTGCGTACTGTGTGTGTGCGTGCATGTCTGTGTACTGTGTGTGTGCTTGCATGTCTGCGTACCGTGTACATGCATGTCTGATCTCCGTGTGCTTGCATGTCTGCGTACTGTGTGTGTGCATATGACTCGCCCCCTGGGCCGTGGGGCACTCGGATCCGGGCAATAGGGAGACGATGGGGGTAGTAGTGGCGACCCGGTTCCGTGGCTCAGTGTGGTCAGGCCAATGGTAGTCTGCTACGTTCTGCTGATAATGTCCGACTACGCCACCCGTGGATTGCGGTTATTAGGAACCGCCGCTGCATGCAGACCGCTGGGGCTGATGAGGTGTGCAGCTAGGGTAGTCTGACTCCCCACGGGAAGAGTGCGGCCCCAGGGCAGTATAATGGATGGTGGGAGTGATGGTGGTGAGAGTCCCAGTACCGGTAGTGCTGGAGGAGCAAGGAGCACGCAGACAACAGGTTGCAGTCCAGGGTCTTTACTAGAACAGGTAAATTGACCCACAAACAGTCCCAGCTAGGAGGGGACCTGGATGTCTGAGAGCAACTGGGAAATTGGCCCTGGTCAGGGTGAGGGTGTAGGCCTACCGTGCTTTCTGCGCTCCTTCTGGCTATCTCCTTACTGGTCCCTTCGGTTGTGGCAGGGCCTCCAGGCTTCTTAGGCCAAGGAATATACAGTCCCTTGCGGACTGGTTATCTGCTGGAGAATGTGGAATCCTCCCAGCCTCAGACACCAAAGTCTGGTAAAGTAAGTCTTTTATCTGCCAAGACAGGCTCTCTTCACCTCTTGTCTCTGGCTTGTGGCTCTCCTCCTGCCACACTTCCTCTTAGGTGCAATACAACTGTCTGTCCCTGCTCTGCTCTGGGACAAGTCTCAGTCCTGAGACAGGCCTTCAAGTTCTCTATAACCCTGCCCCCAGTACCAGCTTTTATAGGGGCAGCCAGCTCCCCCTACTGGCCTGAGACAGGAGGCATTGCATGCTAATGTTTCCCTGACTAGGGAACCTCCCCCTTGCTCTCAGACACAGCTTTAATTACACTTGTGGCATCCAGGCCAGGGTGACACATTCCCCCCTAGTAAAATTTAATACTCCGGGACTAAACAGTAAACAAAGACAATATGCATAACCATAAAACATTAATAGACAGGCGACGCACAAATTGAGTTCTTAAGGTCACAGTGTGGCCTGTGACCAGGTGTCCATATCACCAGCACAACGGGGAGCCTTAACCAGGTGGGGGTCTGTCCTACCCCAAGTCCTTTACAGTCTTAGTTCATTCCTTGGTTAGGCTCCGAACGCAGTCCATACAAGGTCCCGGTTATACAAAGTCCATAACCTTTGAGTCCTTACGGTAGCTGCAAGAAACTGAAACACAGAATTACCAAACATGCATGTAACTTTGCAAACAATTCAACATTTGGCAACAGGGTTATTTACAATCTTAGCGCGCTCTATATTTTCCAGCGAGCGGGTATCTGCCCCTTTGTGCTCCTAGTTGACCTCCTTAACCCACTGTCTGGTGGTGGACCAACCTGGCTTTCCCCACTAGCGTTAGGGGTACAGCTACCAGCTGGGTGTACAGGTAGGGCAGGCAGCTGTCTGCGGGTCCTTTGGCTTACCGCAGGCATGGCAGGCTCACTGTCAGCAGAGGGTTGACTCTCCTGGGCTGCTGGTACAGGCTCTTCTGCCTCTGGAACCGCTTGCTCCTCTTCACCTTCCGGCTCTGGTGTTGGTTGTTGCTGTGCCGGTTGCAGGAAATGCAGGACGGGTACCACTATGGCATCATTTATGCGAGTCCAGGACTGAGGGAACTCTCCGAGAACGGTGCTGATCATTTCTTCCTTGTCCTCTGCGGGTTCAAGGTCACTCTGATCTTCTTCTGCACTACGGAGTTGTTCGGGGCATTTTTGAGGTGGTCTCTGGAGACGACACTAGTGGTTTCTCCTCCGTCCTTGGTGATTACGCACACCTTTGGGTTGTCGTGGTCAGACTGCAGTACGGTGTAGGGTTCCCTTTCCCACTGGTCGTCCAACTTATGTAGCCTTCTTTTTCGCTTTAGGACTTGCTCACCAGGTTCTAGGGGACCAGCAGGGGCGTGTTGATTGAAGAGTTTTTCTTGCCTCTCTCTCACCTGGGCCAGGCTCTTCTCCACACTCTCCTGTACCTTCTTGTACTGCAGTTGCCTTTCCGTATCCCAGTCCGCATCCGGGGAGGTGTCCTCAGGTATTAGGACTCCCATCTCCAGGTCTACGGGCAGCTTACCGGGTCTGTCTCGCATCAGGTAAGCCGGGGTGCAGTTTGTAGCATTCACCGGGATATTGTTGTATAGGTCTATCAGGTCCGGCAGTTTTTCTGGCCACAGGCTGTGTTCCTCCAGGGGCAACGTCTTCAGGAGATCGATAACTATATTGTTCATCTTCTCACACATCCCGTTGGTTTGGGGGTGGTAAGGCGTTTTACGAATCTTCTTACAGCCATAGAGGTTGCAGAACTCCTGGAAGATTTCAGCCTCGAACGCTGGACCCTGGTCTGTCAGGACCTGTTCCGGATACCCGTGTGGACGGCAGAAATATTGCTGGAAGGCTCTGGCCGCTGTTTGGGCTGTCAAGTCCTTTACCGGGACCATCACTAGAAAACGGGAATAGTGGTCCACGATTGTCAGGGCATAGATGTATCCGGGCCGGCTTGGAGCCAATTTGACGTGGTCCAGAGCTACCAGCTCAAGAGGCTGCGTGGTGACGATGGGCCTCAAGGGTGTCTTCTGGCTGGTGCGGTCCTTCTTCCTCAGGTGACAAGGGCCACAGTCTCTGCACCACTTTTCTACAGCTTCTCTCATGCCGACCCAAAAGAACCTTCCTCTTAGCAGGAACTCCAGTTTCTTCCAACCGAAGTGTCCCGCTCTGTCATGGTAAGCCCCCAGGACCATAGCTGCATCCCGCCTTGGGACCACGACTTGCCAGGTCAGCTCATGCGTCCGGTGGTTGACAATCCTTCTGCACAACTTGCCTTCGTAGAGGAACAGCTTGCTCTTCTCTTTCCATAGCTGCTTGGCTTCCTCTGGAGCATCCGGATCTATGCGGGCATCTTCGTGGGTCAGCAGATCTTTCACCAGGTGGATGGCAGGGTCACTATCTTGGGTCTCGGCCCAGCTGTGGTGAGGTAGGGGATTTATCATCACGGTTGTTAGATCCTCCTCCTTCACGCGGTGGGAGTATTGAGTGGCTCCATACCGGTGAAACGCGGGGAGTTCTACCTCCTCCAGCTCTTCTGGGTCTTCGTCACCTTCAGGTAAGTGAGGCATCCTCGATAGGGCGTCAGCGTTGGCATTGGTTTTGCCGGCCCGGTACTTGATCACAAAGTCATAGTTGGAGAGACGGGCCATTCACCGCTGTTCTAGGGCACCCAGTCTTGCATTGTCCAGGTGTGTCAACGGGTTGTTGTCCGTGTACACGGTGAACTTTGCAGAGGCCAGGTAATGCTTGAAGCATTCTGTCACGGCCCACACCACCGCCAAGAATTCTAGCTTGAAGGAGCAGTAATTTTCCGGGTTCCTCTCGGTGGGCCTCAGCTTCCGGCTGGCGTATGCGATCACCCTTTCTCTGCCCTGTTGGTTTTGGGACAGTACGGCTCCCAGTCCCACATTACTGGCGTCTGTGTGGAGAATAAAAGGCTGGCCATAGTCAGGGTAGGCCAGGATCTCATCCCCCGTGAGGGCCATCTTCAACTGGCGGAAGGACTCCTCTTCCGGTTTATCCCACTTGAAGGGTCGCTTTTGACTTCGGGACTTAGACTGTCCAATCAGGAGGTCCTGCATAGGAGCTGCCATCTTAGTGAACCCGGGGATGAACCTTCGGTAGTAGCCTACAAACCCGAGGAACTGTCTCACCTCTTTGATGTTCGAGGGGCTTGGCCAGCTCTTGATTGCCGTGACCTTGTCAGGGTCGGGGGCTACTCCTTCCGCACTCACCACGTGCCCTAGGTACTGGACCTTCGGTTTCAGCAGGTGACACTTCGATGGTTTCACCTTCAGGCCGTAGCCTGCCAGGGCTTCGAACACCTCGGCCAGGTGCTTTAGATGGTCCTCGTAGGTCTTTGAATAGACGATCACGTCGTCCAGGTAAAGGAGGACCGTCTCGAAGTTTCGGTGCCCTAGACAGCATTCCATCAGCCGCTGGAAGGTCCCTGGTGCGTTGCAGAGCCCGAAAGGCGTACAGTTGAATTCGCTCAGTCCCATCGGGGTGGTGAAGGCGGTTTTCTCCTTGTCAGCCTCTGCCACAGGAACCTGCCAGTACCCGCTAGTAAGGTCCAAAGTAGAAAAGAAGTTAGCTGATTTTAGTGCGGCTAAAGACTCCTCTATTCTAGGCAGCGGATATGCGTCTTTGTGGGTGATACGGTTGATTTGTCTATAGTCGACGCACATTCTCATGGTGCCGTCTTTCTTTTTCACCAGAACCAAGGGGGCTGCTCAGGGGCTACGGCTGTCTCTAATGACCCCAGCTTCTTTCATTTCTGTTAGCATGCCCTTGGCGTTCTGATAATGTGCAGGGGGTACAGGCCTGTGTCTCTCTTTTATTGGTGGGTGGCTCCCTGTGGGGATGTGGTGTTCTATCCCCTTTACTCTGCCGAAGTCTAGCGGGTGCTTACTAAAGACTCTTTCGTACTCCTGTACCACCCGGTAGACTCCTTGTTTTGGTGCAGGGGAGTGGAGTCAGCACCCACAAGGAGTTTCTGGCACCAGTCCTCCTTTTGTTTCTGGGAGCCATTACCCTCCGCCTGAGGAGATGGAGGCAAGGGTTCCTCGGCCCTGATAGCTTTGTGTTCGACCACAAACAGCTTGGCGAGTGTAGCGTACCTGGGTAAGTGTACTTCCCTCTCCCCAATGTTGAGGATGAGGACGGGCACCCTCCCATGACGGACATCAACCACCCCCCGGGCTGTCAAAATGGTGGGCCTGCTGTCTGAGTACACGGGTTCTACCATGGCTTGGTAGTCTCTACCTCTCAACCCGATTGCAGTCCGACACCAGATCATCATTTCACTTTTTGGAGGCATGGAAATGGGGAATGGGTCACTCAGTCTCACGCTACCGATCTCACCACCAGACAGTTCAACCTGCTGCCGTCTCATCAGGGCTTTTATCTCCTTGTTGAGGACTCTCTGTTGGCTGGAACTAGCATTCACCACCACCTGTTGTAGAATTACAATTACCTCTGAAAGACAATTTTCAATTACGTTAGTACCCACAGTTATTTTAGGGTGACTTTCACGTCGGTCAATGTCCACAATAATCACTCCCTGTGCCGGCAGTTCAACTTTACCAATTTTAATGGTCATCTCCTTGAACCCCATCTGCGGCACGGGTAAGCCATTACTGGCGATGATGCTCAAGTTACTGTCTGCATACCGTGTGATATCAGCATCAGTCCAATACTGCTTAAAAAGTACATAAGGGATAGTGGTTACTTGTGACCCAGTATCCAGCACGGCGCTCATGGGGATACCGTCCAGCACCACGGGTAAAACCGGGCGCCCCCCAACGTACTTATTACGCCAATTGTAAGGGCCTGGTGATCTTATGCCTGGGGGTTGGCACTCTGCCCCAGGTTGGACCCGTTTAAATTACAGTACCTGGAAATGTGTCCGGGCTGGTTGCATCGACGGCAAATGGGCTGTCCATCCTCTGCGTAGCGGTCTGTGGGCCTCCCTCGGAATGACAGGATCCTCCTCTGTCGATGCCACGGGACATCCTCCGGACTTGAAGCCAGCTCGATGGGTCTTGACGGGTCCACTTGCAACGCCTGGACGGTCCTGGTCAACGCCGCGACGCTCCTGGTCAGCTCCTGGACTTGGTGGTGCAGGTCTTTCGACGGGGCTTGGTTCAGAGCCTGTGCATCAGCCCGCACGGGGTCCATAGAGGAGGGCGCCGCCTCCTGGTGGTAGGTGAAAGCAGGGCGGCGGGGGTTTATAGCGCCACTGGTTGCAGATTCACGGAGCACCCTTATGGCCCTGTCCTTAAATTGGGCAAAGGTCAGGTCAGGGTTCTGAAAGAACATGAGGCGCAGTTGGGCCCTGTGGGCGCTAGACAGCAGACCTTCTATGAATTGTTCTGTTGGCAGCTTATCCGTTTCCTGCACACTGCCAGGGTCAGTTTGTTGAATAGCCCTCAAGGCTTCCTGCAGATTTAGGGCATAGTCTCTGATGCTGTCCTGTGCCCACTGCTTACATCCATAGAACCTCATTTTAATCTCAGCGGAGGTACGTGTGTCAAAGGTACCCCGCAGCCGGGCCAGAATACCCTTCACAGTTCTTTTCTCCTCAGTGGGCCATGATTTTACCTCCCTTTGGGCTGCGCCAGTTAACTGCCCTGTTAGTATGCTGACCTTCTGTTCCTCTGTCAGGGGGTAGACTTGGAACAAATTGTACAGCCTTTCCTTAAAGTCAGTTAGGGCATGGGGCTCCCCTGAGTACTTGGGCAGCCAGGCCGCTCCAGGGATATAGGGTAGGGAAAAGGGCATCACCGCTGCTGCAGCTGCGTTGGTGGTAGTGGGCGCCTCTGTATCCGACATCTTCCTCTCCCCTAGTTAAGCGTGGCCTACCTTCCAACGATCCCCTTCTGTAGGCCGCGGCTCCACTGCTGCTGCTATGGACGAGGACCTGGCGTCGCGTCCTGATGACGTCAGCGTCGCTCTCTCTCCCTTCCAGGACCTTGCGCAGCGTCGGTGCGTGGGGCGGAGCTTCGGATCTCGCGCGGTTTTGACGTCCACGCCCCTCTTCTTCTCGCGCGGCGTCCTGAAGATGGCGTCCGATGGCGGGAAACAGCTGCGGATGGCGGGAAGACGGCAGAAGACGGCGGGAAACGGTCCAAGATGGCGTCTGATGGCGGGAATCGGCTCCGGATGGCGGGAAACGACTCCGGATGGCGGGAAACTTCGCCACAGGTAAGTTACAAAAGTCTTTTTCAGGCACGCAGTATCCAATGGTTGCGGGCACGAAATCCTGCCGACTACACCAAAGCTGACTCACCCCCTGGGCCGTGGGGCACTCGGATCCGGGCAATAGGGAGACGATGGGGGTAGTAGTGGCGACCCGGTTCCGTGGCTCAGGGTGGTCAGGCCAATGGTAGTCTGCTACGTTCTGCTGATAATTTCTGACTACGCCACCCGTGGATTGCGGTTATTAGGAACCGCCGCTGCATGCAGACCGCTGGGGCTGATGAGGTGTGCAGCTAGGGTAGTGTGACTCCCCACGGGAAGAGTGCGGCCCCAGGGCAATATAATGGATGGTGGGAGTGATGGTGGTGAGAGTCCCAGTACCGGTACTGCTGGAGGAGCAAGGAGCACGCAGACAACAGGTTGCAGTCCAGGGTCTTTACTAGAACAGGTAAGTTGACCCACAAACAGTCCCAGCTAGGAGGGGACCTGGATGTCTGAGAGCAATGGGGAAATTGGCCCTGGTCAGGGTGAGGGTGTAGGCCTACCGTGCTTTCTGCGCTCCTTCTGGCTATCTCCTCGTTATAGGGTAACAGCCCACGTTTCCGAGCTTTCCGTGTATTCTCGCCTGTATGGCCTGCGACGTGGGTTCCTTTCTGCTCCCAGCCTTGTACGGCTTTACTGGTCCCTTCGGTTGTGGCAGGGCCTTCAGGCTTCTTAGGCCAAGGAATATACAGTCCCTTGTGGACTGGTTATCTGCTGGAGAATGTGGAATCCTCCCAGCCTCAGACACCAAAGTCTGGTAAAGTAAGTCTTTTATCTGCCAAGACAGGCTCTCTTCGCCTCTTGTCTCTGGCTTGTGGCTCTCCTCCTGCCACACTTCCTCTTAGGTGCAATACAACTGTCTGTCCCTGCTCTGCTCTGGGACAAGTCTCAGTCCTGAGACAGGTCTTCAAGTTCTCTCTAACCCTGCCCCCAGTACCAGCTTTTATAGGGGCAGCCAGCTCCCCCTACTGGCCTGAGACAGGAGGCATAGCATGCTAATGTTCCCCTGACTAGAGAACCTCCCCCTTGCTCTCAGACACAGCTTTAATTACACTTGTGGCATCCAGGCCAGGGTGACACACATACATGTCTGCGTACTGTGTGTGTGCTTGCATGTCTGCGTACTGTGTGTGTGTGTGCATGTCTGCGTACTGTGTGTGTGCGTGCATGTCTGTGTACTGTGTGTGCGTGCATGTCTGCATACCGTGTGTGTGCGTGCATGTCTGCGTACTGTGTGTGCTTGTCTGCGTACTGTGTGTGTGCGTGTCTGTGTACTTTGTGTGCGCGCGTCTGCGTACTGTATGCGCGTGCGTCTGTGTACTGTTTGTGCGCATCTGCGTACTGTGTGTGTGTGCGTCTGCGTACTGTGTGTGTGTGTCTGTGTATTGTGTGTGTGTGTGTCTGCGTACTGTTTGTGTACATGCGTCTCTGCATACTGTGTGTGTGCATGCATGTCTGTGTATTGTGTGTGTGCATGTCTTCATACTGTGTGTGTGCATGCGTGTCTGCATACAGTGTGTGTGCATACATGTCTGCGTACTGTGTGTGTGCTTGCATGTCTGCGTACTGTGTGTGTGCATGTCTGCGTACTGTGTGTGTGCGTGCATGTCTGTGTACTGTGTGTGTGTGCATGTCTGCATACCGTGTGTGTGCGTGCATGTCTGCGTACTGTGTGTGCGTGTCTGCGTACTGTGTGTGTGCGTGTCTGCGTACTTTGTGTGCGCGCGTCTGCGTACTGTATGCGCGTGCGTCTGTGTACTGTTTGTGCGCATCTGCGTACTGTGTGTGTGCGTCTGCGTACTGTGTATGTGTGTCTGCGTATTGTGTGTGTGTGTGTCTGCGTAATGTGTGCGTACATGCGTCTCTGCATACTGTGTGTGTGCATGCATGTCTGCGTATTGTGTGTGTGCATGTCTGCGTACTGTGTTTGTGCGTGTGTCTGCATACTGTGTGTGTGCATGCATGTCTGCGTACTGTGTGTGTGCGTGCATGTCTGCGTACTGTGTGTGTGCGTGCATGTCTGTGCACTGTGTGTGCGTGCATGTCTGCATACCGTGTGTGTGCTTGCATGTCTGCATACTGTGTGTGTCTGCGTACTGTGTGTGCGTGTCTGCGTACTGTGTGTGCGTGTCTGCATACTTTGTGTGCGTGCGTCTGCGTACTGTATGCGCGTGCGTCTGTGTACTGTTTGTGTGCATCTGCGTACTGTGTGTGTGTGCGTCTGCGTACTGTGTGTGTGTGTCTGTGCATTGTGTGTGTGTGTGTCTGCGTACTGTTTGTGTACATGCGTCTCTGCATACTGTGTGTGTGCATGCATGTCTGTGTATTGTGTGTGTGCATGTCTTCATACTGTGTGTGTGCATGCGTGTCTGCATACAGTGTGTGTGCATACATGTCTGCGTACTGTGTGTGTGCTTGCATGTCTGCGTACTGTGTGTGTGCATGTCTGCGTACTGTGTGTGTGCGTGCATGTCTGTGTACTGTGTGTGTGTGCATGTCTGCATACCGTGTGTGTGCGTGCATGTCTGCGTACTGTGTGTGCGTGTCTGCGTACTGTGTGTGTGCGTGTCTGCGTACTTTGTGTGCGCGCGTCTGCGTACTGTATGCGCGTGCGTCTGTGTACTGTTTGTGCGCATCTGCGTACTGTGTGTGTGCGTCTGCGTACTGTGTGTGTGTGTCTGCGTATTGTGTGTGTGTCTGCGTATTGTGTGTGTGTGTCTGCGTACCGTGTGTACATGCGTCTCTGCATACTGTGTGTGTACATGCGTCTCTGCATACTGTGTGTGTGCATGCATGTCTGCGTATTGTGTGTGTGCATGTCTGAGTACTGTGTGTGTGCGTGCGTGTCTGCATACTGTGTGTGCATGCATGTCTGCGTACTGTGTGTGTGCATGCATGTCTGCGTACTGTGTGTGTGCGTGCATGTCTGTGTACTGTGTGTGCGTGCATGTCTGCATACCGTGTGTGTGCGTGCATGTCTGCGTACTGTGTGTGCGTGTCTGCGTACTGTGTGTGTGCGTGTCTGTATACTTTGTGTGCGCGCGTCTGCGTACTGTATGCGCATGCATCTGTGTACTGTTTGTGTGCATCTGCGTACTGTGTGTGTGTGCGTCTGCGTATTGTGTGTGTGTGTCTGCGTATTGTGTGTGTGTCTGCGTACTGTGTGTGTACATGCATCTCTGCATACTGTGTGTGTGCATGCATGTCTGTGTATTGTGTGTGTGCATGTCTTCATACTGTGTGTGTGCGTGCGTGTCTGCATACTGTGTGTGTGCATGCATGTCTGCATACTGTGTGTGTGCGTGCGAGTCTGCGTACTGTGTGTGTGCGTGCGTGTCTGCGTACTGTGTGTGCGTGCGTGTCTGCTTACTGTGTGTCTGCGTGTCTGCGTACTGTGTGTGTGCGCGTCTGCGTACTGTGTGCGCGCGGGTCTGCTTACTGTGTGTGCGCGTGTCTGCGTATTCTGTGTGCGTGTCTGCGTATTGTGTGTGCGTGTCTGCGTATTGTGTCTGTGTGTCTGCGTACTGTGTGTGTGCGTGCATGTCTGCATACTGTGTGCATGCATGTCTGCATACTGTGTGTGTGCGTGCGAGTCTGCGTACTGTGTGTGTGCGTGCGTGTCTGCGTACTGTGTGTGCGTGCGTGTCTGCTTACTGTGTGTCTGCGTACTGTGTGTGTGCGCGTCTGCGTACTGTGTGCGCGCGGGTCTGCTTACTGTGTGTGCGCGTGTCTGCGTATTCTGTGTGCGTGTCTGCGTATTGTGTGTGCGTGTCTGCGTATTGTGTCTGTGTGTCTGCGTACTGTGTGTGTGCGTGCATGTCTGCATACTGTGTGTGTGCATGTCTGCGTACTGTGTGTGTGTGCGTCTGCGTACTGTCTGTGTGCGTGTCTGCGTATTGTGTGTGTGCGTGCATGTCTGTGTACTGTGTGTGTGCGTGCGTGTCTGCGTACCGTGTGCGTGCGTGTCTGCGTACTGTGTGTGCGTGTCTGCGTACTGTGTGTGCGCGTGTCTGCGTACTGTGTCTGCGCGTGTCTGCGCGTGTCTGCATACTGTGTGTGCGTGTGTCTGCGTACTGTGTGTGCATGTGTCTGCGTACTGTGTGCGCGCACGTCTACGTACTGTGTGCGCGCGCATCTGCGTACTGTGTGTGTGCGTGTCTGCGTACTGTGTGTGTAAATGCGTGTCTGCGTACTGTGTGTACATGCGTGTCTGCGTACTGTGTGTGTGTGCATATGTGAAGGATTAGGGATCAGCCTGGGTCCTGTGTTGTATACCTATATTTTTACACCATATCTGTGCATCATGAATGGTGTATGTATTAAAGGGGGCACTAAGACTCTTTCGCTCGGGGCCCACGAAAACCTGGAGCCGGCCCTGGTTGAAAGCAATGATGGAGGAGGGAGCGTCATGTGACACTCCATCTCCCATCATTCCTCCTTTGTGTCTGACGCAGCGGCATGATGACGCTGTGTCACACAGTGGAGCTGGCAGCTGCTGAGGTGATGAGAGAGACACGCTTCAGAGACTGAAGCAGCGGGAAACGAGGAGAGGTATGTATTTATTTATGTATTTTTGTAAATCAGTGAGTACTGATAATACTGGAGGACTGGGGCTGCATTTTACCCTATGGTAGGGGCTGCACAGTGTACAGGACCATGGGGTGCATTATACTGACTGGAGGACCATGGGGAGTTCATTATACTGCGTGGACAACCATAGGAAGTGCATTGTACTATGTGCAGGACCATGGGGAGTGCATTATACTGTGGAAGACCATGGGGTACATTATACTGTGTGCAGTACCATGGGAAGTACATTATACTGTGTGGAGGACCATGGGGAGTGCATTATACTGTGTGCAGGACCATGGGGAGTGCATTATACTGTGTGCAGGACCATGGGGAGTGCATTATACTGTGTGGGGGGCCATGGGGAGTGCATTGTACTGTGTGGAGTGTGGAGAGGTGTGGGGCCATTATACTGTATGTATGCCCATTATACTGCATGGAGGGTTTGTGTGCGGGTCACAGCTGGAGGATCATACTGTGTTGGGGTCACCATACTTTGCTCTGGGAGTTGAGGTGGGGTACAGTAGGCTGGGCTGTGGAGTCAGTAAGCCAAACCTCCGACTCCTCAATTTCCATGACACCGACTCCGACTCCCTCATACATGGCTCATGTTTAAGTGATGAATTTACTATAGCACAGATTCATCTCAGCTAAAAGTCTAGACCCTTAGATCAGGAATAGGACAGACATTTATAGGACATTTCATATCTTTCCCAAATGAAAAAAATATTCCCCACAAAATGCATTGAACTATTGTACCCAATTTATTATCTATTTTAGGAGTTGGAGTCGGTCTATTTTATACCGACTCCCACTCTGACTCTGACTCCATAAAATGGACAGCAACTCCACAGCCCTGATAGGAGGGACATTATACTGTGTATGTAGAGGCTAATGAGGAGGAATACACCATGGGGGTATCGTACTGTGTTTGGGGGGCACTTTTGTTGACATCACATTTTATGGGGCAATGAAAGAGGAATCTAGGACTTAAGCAGAAAGAAAATTGCTATGCAAAGGCTGGAAAGTTGTGAGATCTGCTCTTCTGTGACCCCAACAATTATTTACACTTTTTTGGGGGAGGAGGGGGCAAATAGAACTTCTGCTATGGGGCCCCATGATTCCTATGTATGCCCCTGGGATATAGCATTCCAAGAGCTGAAGCTGGCTCTATGTAAACAACCTGGTCGCACCAGACTTTAGTAAAGAATTTGTGGTCCAGACAGATGTTTCAGAAGTCAGCATAGGAACCGTGCTATCTTAAAGTGCACCTGTCAGCGGGATTGTGCTCAGTAAACTACATACACTGTCAGGTGGGTGACATTACACTGATTAAAATGATACCTTGGTTGATGAAATCCGTCCTGTGGTTCTTGTGTAATCTTTACTTTCATTTTGGAGATAACGATATGCCCTTGCTTCGAGGCGGCCTGTGGAGAGGGCTCTATCTAGTGTTCTGCTTATATATTCATCTGTATGCTCTTATGACAGGTCACTGATCGTTCACTGACCGGCCTCCTATTTTACCCCCACACTACTAGAAGCATTATGTAAAATAGGAGGCAGGTCATAAAAGGCACAGTGAGCTGCCATAAGATCATACAGATGAATATGTAAGCACAGCACCAGATACAGCCCATTCCACAGGCCGCCCCCAAAGCACGGGTATCTCATTATCTCCAAACTGAAAGTAAAGATTACACAAGAACCACAGGACGGAGTTTGTCATCCAAGGTATCATGTTAATTAGTGTAATGTCGCCCACCTGAGAAGTGTATGTAGTTTACTGAGCACAATTCTGCTGACAGGTGCACTTTAAGAGATAAATGGGGAGGAAGATTCCATCCTGTATCTGAGCTCTCTTCGTGCGAGAAAAACTATGCTATTGTTGAGAAAGAATGTTAAGCCATAAAATGGACTGTAGATACCCTGAAGTACACACGTGGTCAAAATTGTTGGTACCCCTCGTTTAATGAAAGAAAAACCCACAATGGTCACAGAAATAACTTGAATCTGACAAAAGTAATAATAAATTAAAAATCTATGAAAATGAACAAATGAAAGTCAGTCATTGCTTTTCAACCCTGCTTCCACAGATTTTTTTTTTAGAAAGTAAACTCATGAAATAGGCCAGGACATAAATAATGGTAGCCCTGAAAATAATGTGACAAAAGGGACATGTTAAATCAAGTTGTGTCCACTAATTAGCATCACAGGTGTCTACAATCGTGTAATCAGTCAGAGGGCCTGTATATAGGGCTACAGATACTCATTGTGCTGTTTGGTGACATGGTGTGTACCACACTCAATATGGACCAGAGGAAGCAAAGGAAAGAGTTGTCTCAAGAGATTAGAAAGAAAATTATAGACAAGCATTTTAAAGGTAAAGGTTGTAAGACCATCTCCAAGCATCTGATGTTCCTGTGACTACAGTTGCACATAGTATTCAGAAATTTAAGAACTATGGGACTGTAGCCAACCTCCCTGGACGTGGCCGCAGAAGGAAAATTGATGACAAATCAAAGAGACAGTTAATATGAATGGTAACAAAACAGCCCAGGATAACTTCTAAAGAGATTAAAGGTGAACTTGAAGCTCAAGGAACATCAGTGTCAGATCACACCATCCATCGTTGTTTGATCCAAAGTGGACTTTATGGGAGACAACCAAGGAGAACACTAGTGATGAGCGAGCACTAAAATGCTCGGGTGCTCGAAGCTCGGGTCGAGCACATTGGAATACTCGGTGCTCGACCCGAGCAACGAGCCCAATGTAAGTCTATGGGAAACTCGAGCATTTTTCTGGCGGCCCCCCCCCGGCGGTCTGCAGAAGGTCAAAAATTGCCCAAATGATGGGAACAGTGCTCAATTAAACGTCAGGCAGGCAGAATATATAGGCAGACAGGCAGACAGGGTATATAGGAGGGTGCATGAAATACTTAGCAGGGCACTTGGAACACACTAGTGCCCTCCAATTTTCATGCACCCTTCTCTTTAAAAAAGCCTTCCGGCAATTCAGCAGCGGCATCCACCAGTACCCGACAATTTAGAACAGAAAGAATAGAGCATCACACATAGATTAGATAGATAGAAACATGTCAGTCACATATATAAGAAGTACAGTGACAGTGTTGGTTACTGTACTTGTCATTTAGTGTTAAAATAAAGGATTTATTAAAAAAAAGCTGGTGTGGGGTTCTCCCACTCTGTCAGTGACGAGCATGAGGTGAACTGAGTTCATTGGACATGAACTCGGCTCATCTGGATGCCGTCACAGCGAGACACTGAGGAGCGCAAGCATGCCTGCGCTTCTCAGTGGCTATGGCATGGCAAGCTGGATGGCAGCTTTCGGCTGCCATCCAGCCTGTCATGTGAATGTAGCAGAGCCGAAGCCGTCCTGGGAACCATGGAAAGGTAAGGATGAGGTTGGTTTATTATTTTTTTCTTTCATTGCAAGAGATCATTGGCTTCAGCTGGAATGGGCGATACGGTAAGTATGGTTTAATTTAGAACATTAAAGAATTGTGTGTTTATTTCAATTAAAGGACTGTATTCTGGGTGTTTGTGTTTTTTTAACTTAGACTATGGGGATAGTAATGGGGGTGTCTTATAGACGCTTCTCCATTACTAAGCTGGGCTTGATGTCAGCTGGCATTATAAGCTGACATCAATCCCAGCCCCATTACCCCACTGCCACCGCTACAGGGCAGTGGGAAGAGCGAGGCTAAGTGCCAGAATTGGCGCATTCTATGGATGCGCCATTTCTTTGGCGGCTGACGGCTGGTGTTTCTAGCCTGGGAGGGGGCCAATATTCATGGCACCCTTCTTGGGCTATTAATATCAGCCCCCAGCTGTCTGCCTAGCCTTTGCTAGCTATTAAAATAGGGACTGACATGTTTCTATCTATCTAATCTATGTGTGATGCTCTATTCTTTCTGTTCTAAATTGTCGGGTACCAATGATGAATTGCCGGCCGGCTTTTTTAAAGAGATGGGTGCATGAAAACACTATTGTTTTTTCTTTATAAATCCTTTATTTTAACACTAAATGACAAGTACAGTAACCAACACTGTCACTATACTTATTATATATGTGACTGACATGTTTCTATCTATCTAATCTATGTGTGATGCTCTATTCTTTCTGTTCTAAATTGTCGGGTACCAGTGTATGCCGCTGATGAATTGCCGGCTTTTCATGTTTCACTGTGAGCACTGTTCCCATCAATTTGGGCAATCACTGTAATGCCACAACCACCATGGCTGTGGCATTACAGGGAGTGGCAGATAATCCCTCCATGATTGGTGCTCTAAATAGCGCCAGACATGCAGGAAGGTGACCCGAGCTCCCGCCCGAGCATCTCGAAAGTACTCGGCGAGCTCCGAGCATCTCGAGTACTGAGATGCTCGGGCGAGTACCGAGCAGTGGCGAGCATGCTCGCTCATCACTAGAGAACACCATTGTTGAAAAAAAATCATAAAAAAGCCAGACTGGAATTTGCCAAACTACATGTTGGCAAGCCACAAAGCTTCTGGGAGAATGTCCTATAGACAGATGAGACAAAAATAGAAGTTTTTGGCAAGGCACTTCAGCTCTATGTTCACAGATGGAAAAATGAAGCATAGCAAGAAAAGAACACTGTCCCTACTGTGAAACATGGAGGAGGCTCTGTTATGTTCTGGGGCTGCTTTGCTGCATCTGGCACAGGGTGTTTTGAATCTGTGCAGGGTACAATGAAATCTCAAGACTATCAAAGGATTCTAGAGAGAAATGTGCTGCCCAGTGTCAGAAAACTTGGTCTCAGTCGTAGATCATGGGTCTTGCAACAGGATAATGACCCAAAACACACAGCTAAAAACACCCAAGAATGGCTAAGAGGAAAACATTAGACTGTTCTTAAGTGGCCTTCTATGAGCCCTGACCTAAATCCTATTGAGCATCTTTGGAAAGAGCTGAAACATACCATCTGGAAAAGGCAACCTTCAAACACGAGACAACTGGAGCAGTTTGCTCATGAGGAGTGGGCCAAAATACCTGTCGAGAGGCGCAGAAGTCTCATTGACAGTTACAGGAATCGTTTGATTGCAGTGATTGCCTCAAAAGGTTGTTCAACAAAATATTAAGGTAAGAGTACCATCATTTCTGTCCAGGCCTATTTCATGAGTTTAATTTTTTTTAAATTCTGTGGAAGCAGGGTTGAAAAGCAATGTCTGACTTTCATTTGTTCATTTTCATAGATTTTTAATTTATTATTACTTTTGGCAGATTCAAGTTATTTCTGTGACCATTGTGGATTTTTCTTTCATTAAACGAGGGGTGCTAACAATTTTGACCATGTGTGTATTATCTACTAGGCCGTAGGTTTAAACTAATGTCAGACTATGCACCCCAGAGATTGTTCAGGGAAAAGAATGCCAGGGTGAAATAACTGGCTAGGCTTTTACACTGACTATGATAGCCCCACATGATTAGCTGTGCAGACATTTTTGTTTCGGATATTCATGCAAATTGTTTGGACTCGTGGGATGTGCAAATTTCATAAAATTTGCATTAAATCGTTTCAATAATGAAATAATCTCTGCTTCTGAATCTTTCTTGATTTGTGAATGTAATTCTGGGATGAAAAATAGGCTGATACTTAGGGTTCGTGCATACAACCAATTTTCTTGTACAAGTGCTATCTGTGGTTTTGACAGATATCCCTCGTACCTATGATATTTTACAGGCTGTGCACATGTTCAACTTTTTTTTTGAACTGAGTGATCAGAGACATGTCTGATTTTGATCCAAGTTTATGGATCCGTGAACAGAATTGGACCGCACTCGAATGACAGGTGAAGAAACTTCTTTTATTCTCTCCACGCCCAAGAAAAATGAATGCCTCTCTGTTGAAACTCTGATCAAAATCTGGTCAGTTTGATCAGAATAATCAGACTGTTTTTTTCAGGTGTGACCCTACTTTTAGGATCAGTACAAGAAAAGTAATGCAATGTATTGACAGAGTTTTATAGGATTAAAATGGGAACATATTTTACAGTACAGGCATCAATTTATAACCAGAGAACTAACAAATGTGTCCATGCTGCTTATGTTGCAGTAAATGCCGCTCTAGCTTGTCACAGGTTTGTTATCACATTAGTTTTAATACAGAGTAAAAGGGGAAACTGCCACATTATTTTTGCCTTTCATTGTATTGCACAGAAAATAGTTACGGTTCCTAATGATAGTGTAAGCCTAGTTCTTCAGTAGGGGTTACCCATGCATTATTCATTGTAAACTGGATGGATCATTAATTATTTATTCTACATTGTTATTTTTAGAAGTACCCACATTTCCTTGCCAAACAATACGTTTTATTGGATTTGGCAAAATCCTTTCTCATTTACTTTCAAGGTGTGGATAGAGTAAGCTGCAATCACTTGTGACCTGACTGTTGAAGAGATGTGTAGAATTACAGTACAACACTCCCACTAAACATAAACTGATCCCTCTCCATCACCGGCACATTCCAACACTTAACTCATTATATGCTCTTCATATGGCTTTCCATTTACGGTTGATATAGCAACATTACTAACTGCATAAGAATTCATATAAATAAAAGGCTTCTGCTTTTTATTATTTTCCTACATAGTTTTGAGGTTGAACACATTTTGGATGACTTCAAAAGATTTTGCGCACAAAAATCCTTTTAAACTTAGAGGTACAGTTTTGAACCCTGGAGCACCCAAATACCTTGATGTCGGGCCTGGTAAATTCAAGTAAATAAAGCAATGTTCTCCAACTCCAGTCCTCAAGAGTAGTGATGAGCGAATACGTAAAAAAAACTATCACAAATTTCAAATTCGGCACAAATATGGCACATTCGGATTCGTAATCGGAAACTAGCATTTTTTCTTAAAATCTGTAAAATTTGGTAAAAGTGTGGGAAATTATTGCTTTGCAACTAAAGTATTTTTATCACTTTGGCTTGGATAGTGGTGGTGCATGATGAGCAGGGGGACTGGGGAGAGCTCAGAAGAGCGGCACACTTGAAATCTTTTTTTTTCTCCTAACTTTATGTGTGCAAATTGCGGCTAGCCAATCAAGGCGCAGTAAGCATCCACACTGTCCAGACACAAGGGCTTGTGCCATTGGCTGCTAAAATCACATGTCCCTCTCTATGTAAAGAGCGGACATGTTGTGTAAGCGCCAATTTGTGATTATAACAGGTCACAGAGGCTGCTGCTGATGGTGACAGGTGTCAGCATGATCCCGCAGCTGTGACAGTGACCCACGGTAAAAAGCTTACCGCCTCCTGTCACTGTATACAAGCAGCGCAAGTGCCTTGATGTGGGGAGTAATCTCTCATCAGCGGCTCTTGCACAGTGAAAGTGAAAGTCGAAAGAAAAAAACCTGTTAAAATAAATAAATAATTATGTAAATAAAAATAATAAAAACACATTATAACATAGTGACATAGTAACATAGTTTTTAAGGTTGAAGGAAGACTATGTCCATCTATTTCAACCCATAGTCTAACATGTTGATCAAGACGAAGGCAAAAAAAAAACATGTGGCAAACACTAAGCTCCACATTGGGGAAAAAAATCCCTTCCTGACTCCATATGGCAATCAGACTAGTTCCCTGGATTAACGTCCTATCAAGGAATCTAGTATATATAACCTGTAATATTATACTTTTCAAGAAAGGCATCCAGGCCCTTCTTAAATTTTAGTAGTGAATCACTCATTACAACATCATTCGGCAAAGAGTTCCATAGTCTCACTGCTCTTACAGTAAAGAATCTGCGTCTGTGATTATGATTAAACCTTAGAAGATGCCCCCTTGTCCCCGTCTCTGCCCCCAGAGTAAAAAGATCAGTAGTAAGGTCTTTGTACTGTCCCCTCATATACTTGCACATAATAATAAGATCACCCCTAAGCCTTCGTTTTTCCAAACTAAATAACCCCAACTTGTCTTGGTATTGCAAGCTCCCCAGTCCTCTAATAACCTTGGTTGCTCTTCTCTGCACCCTCTCTAGTTCAGCTATGTCTTTCTTATACACCGGAGGCCAGAACTGTACACAGTATTCTAAGTGTGGTCGCACTAGTGACTTGTATAGAGGTAAAATTATGTTCTCCTCATGAGCATCTATGCCTCTTTTAATGCATCCCATTATTTTATTTGCCTTTGCAGCAGCTGCCTGACACTGACCACCAAACATGAGCTTGTCATCCACCAATACACCCAGGTCTTTTTCAGTGACAGTGTTTTACAATTAAGCATATAATTATACATTTTATTTCCTCTGCCCAAGTGCATTACCTTACATTTATCCCCATTAAAGCTCATTTGCTATTTATCAGCCCAAGCTTCTAGTTTACATAGATCCTCCTGTAATATAAAATTGTCCTCCTCTGTATTGATTACCCTGCAGAGTTTAGTGTCATCTGCAAATATTGAAATACTACTCTGTATACCCCCTACAAGGTCATTAATAAATATGTTAAAAAGAAGTGGGCCCAATACTGACCCCTGTGGTACCCCACTGTTAACTGTGACCCAGTCTGAGTGCTTTCCATTAATAACCACCCTTTGTTTCCTATCATTGAGCCAGTTCTTAACCCACATACATATATTATCCCGTATCACCATTGTTATCATTTTATGTATCAACCTTTTGTGTGGAACCGTATCAAAAGCTTTTGAAAAGTCCATATACACAACATCCACTGCATTTCCTTGGTCCAGTCCGGAACTTGCCTCCTCATAAAAGCTGATCAGATTAGTTTGACAGGAACGGTCCCTCGTAAACCCATGTTGATATTGGGTCAGGAGGTTATTCTTCTTCAGATACTCTAGAATAGCATCTCTTAGGAAACCCTCCAGGATTTTACCCACAGTAGAGGTTAAGCTTACTGGCCTATAATTTACAAGTTCAGTTTTTGTCACGTTTTTGAATATTGGCACCACATTTGCTATACGCCAGTCCTGTGGTACAGACCCTGATATTATGGAATCTTTAAAGATTAAAAATATCTATCTATGACATTACTTATTTCCTGCAATACTTGCAGGTGTATCCCATCTGGGCCCGGGGATTTGTCAACTTTAGTGATTTTTAGACACCGCCGTACTTCATGCTGGGTTAAGCAAGTGACATTTAATGGAGAATTTTTGTTATCACTGATCATGTTTTCTGTCATGCGATTTTCTTGTGTAAATACTGTTGAAAATAAATCATTTAGCATATTGGCTTTTTCCTCATCCTCATCCTCATCCACCATTTCACCCAGACTATTTTTAAGGGTGCCAACACTATCATTTTTTAGTTTTTTACTATTTATGTAGTTAAAGAATATTTTGGTATTATTTTTACTTTCTCTGGTAATGAGTCTCTCTGTCTCAGTCTTTGCTGCCTTGATTTGGTTTTTACAGAATTTATTTAATTTTCTGTATTTATTTAATACCTCATCACTACCTACTTGCTTTAGTTCTCTAAATGCTTTCTTTTTGTCACTTATTGCGCCCTTTACAGCTCTATTTAGCCATAGTGGTTTCCTCCTATTTCTAGCATGTTTATTCCTATAGGGTATATATTGTGCACAGGTCCTATTCATTATGCTAATAAATGTCTCCCATTTGCTTTGTGTAATTTTATGTCTCAGGATATCGCCCCAGTTTATTGCACTAAGATCATCTCTCAACCATTGGAAATTTGCCTTCCTGAAGTTTAGTGTCCTTGTAACCCCTCTACTACACATCATATTAAAGGATACATGAAAACGTATTATTTTGTGATCACTATTACCCAAGTGACCCTCTACTCGTATATTTGATATGCGGTCTGGCCTGTTTGTTAATATTAGGTCTAGCAGTGCCCCCCTTCTTGTTGGGTCCTGAACCAGTTGTGAAAGGTAATTGTCTCTCATAGTTGTCAATAACTGATTACGTTTGCTTGAACTACAGGTTTCTGTTCCCCAATGTATTTCAGGGCAGTTGGGGAACATAATAATGACTTCTCCTTGAGTCGCTGCTTCATCTATTTTCTTTATAAGGATATTCTCCGCTGCTTCTATTATTTTTGGAGACTTATAACAAACCCCTATCAGTAATTTATTATTTTTTCCCCCTCCCCTTATCTCCACCCACAGGGACTCTACATTTTCATTAGATTAACATATATTCTCACGCAAGATGGGTTTTAAGGATGATTTTACATATAAAACACACACCCCCCCGTCGCTTGTTTGTACGGTCATTTCTGAACAGACTATAGCCCTGTAAATTAACTGCCCAGTCATGGCTTTCATCCAGCCATGTCTCAGATATCCCCCCCATGTCATAATTATTTTCCAACAAAATTAATTCTAATTACTCCATTTTGTTGGTGAGGCTTCTGGCATTAGTGTACATGAATTTTATGTATCTCTCTGTACCTCTATTCCTTCTTACTATATTGACTGTCCTAACCCCACCCCCAATTTCTTTATTTGTACCCAGGTCATTATCTGCACTATCTTCCCCACCTATAAAATGAATACCCTCCCCCCAATCACTGACAGGAGCACGATCGCTCTCGGCAGTGTATAGCGTAGAGCTGCCGGCGCTGAGATCACCAGAGTTAATACAGTTGAAGATCAGCTGAGAGCTCCGGGACCTCACTTACGACACCGGTGCTGTGTGAGAATTTTCCCACGCAACACTGATGTCGTAAGTGAGGTCCTGGAGCTCTCAGCTGATCATCGGCTGTTTGAAAGCCAGTGACCTCAGTACCGGCAGCTCTGCACTATACACTTCCGAGAGCGATCGCGCTTCTGTCACTGTATTTCACAATGTGGCCATTCTATTCATGAGATCTACATGGGACACTCACTATATGGACTGCGGCGGTTTATTATTTTATCTTTTATACAGTTCGGGATTAGGTGTAAGGTGAGTATATGGTGTTTTTTTATTTTTTACAGGGGACGAGAACATCGGGAACAAGGTGCAGGTAATTATAATGTGTTTATTTTTATTTACATACTTATTTATTTTATCTTTTTTTTTTACTTTCACTTTCACTGCGCAAACGCCGCTGATATGAGATTACTCCTCGCATCAGTGGTGCTTGCGCTGCTTGTCTACAGTGACAGGAGGCGCCGGATGATTGTGGGAGTAGCACCATCAGCCTGTGCCTATGACCCGTGGTAAGCTTTTTACCATAGGTCACTGTCACAGCTGCGGGATCATGCTTGTCAGCATGATCATGCAATGCTGCGACCGGCTATAATGATCTTACCACCGATCATAGCCCCTGTTTCCCGCACTGTCACTCAGATGACAGCGCGGGAAACCAGATATGTTCGGCGCCCTGTTCGGGTTTGTGGTTTGGGTGCCCGAACATGAACATTTCTTTGATGTTCGGGTTTGATTGATGAACCCGAACATCAAAACATTCGCTCATCTAGTTAACACTAATTTTTGGAAAAGTGAACACTCCTGGTTGGGTCTCCATCTGCTGGGTTGGCTGTAGTGGAAGAGGTGTCGGTCCCCTTACAACAGTTACACTCTTGTGACATTAATTCTTTGATGGAGACATTTTTTTCCACAGGGGTACACATGTTAAAATCCAAATTGGTTTTCTTACTACCGTGGTATGTAAAGCAGGCTACATCTCATCTTTTTATTTTTTGGTGCAGACATTGTTCTCACAGGGGTACACATGATAAAATCGAAATTGGTTTTCTCACTACCTTGGTATATAAAGTAGGCTACATCTTTTAATTCTTTGGTGCAAATATTGTTTTTCATACAGGGGAAAAAAATACTTTCTTCTGTTACTAATATAATACAGTACGGGAGATCTCAGTTTCAAATTGTTCTGAGCATATCTCCTATGTTATACAGGGCTCATCCACACTAAAAATATACTTTCTTCTGTTACAAACATCATACAGTAGGGGACTTCTCAGTTCAAAATTGTTAGGAGAATATCTCCTATGTTATACAGGTCTCATCGACACAAAAAAAAAACTTTCTTCTGTTACTAGCGCCATACATCAGGCCAGATGTCAGTTTCAAATTTTTGGGTGCTGATATTGTTCTCCACACAGGGGGACATATGATTAAATCAAAATTGGCTTTCTTACTACCGTGGTATATAAAGCAGGCTATATTTAATCTTTTAATTCTTTATGCAGATATTGTTCTCACAGGGGTACACATGCTAAAAATTAAAATGGGTTTTCTTACTACCATGGTATATAAAGCAGGCTACATTTCATCTTTTACTTCTTTGATGCTGATATTGTTCTCCATACAGGGGTACACATTAGTGATGAGCGAGCACTAAATGTCCTCAACTTAGTGGCTCAGTGCTTTCTCAAAACCTACCCAGATTTTCCAGAACTGCTTGTTAAAGTACGCCGCGTGTGTGCCCATTTCAGAAAGTCAGATACAGCTTGCGCCACCCTGGCAGGGCTTCAGCAGCGTTTGCAGCTTCCAGCTTACCGACTGGTGTGCGATATCACCACACGTTGGAAATCAATGTTGCAGATGTTGGGAAGGATTTGTGAACAGCAGAGGGCAGTTGTTGAGTACCAGCTTCAACACGCCCATTAGAATTCAGGTCAGCCTCTGCACATAAGAGCTCATGAGTGGGCATGGATGTCTGACATTTGTGCCGTCCTCCAAACTTTGAGGAATCCACTAAGATGGTGATTAATGCAAAAAGTGAAAAGCCTATTTGGTACAATACTTCTATTCAACAAACACCCGATCAGGTCAAAGAAGTATAGATGCACAAATTTGATAAAAAGATTTGCAACTTTTATTGAATTATTTTAAAAGAAATTTATAAAAACACACATAAAGGAGAAGTGAACCAATGAAGGTGCCTGCAGTGCTAATAACAAGGGTAATCAATCATTTATTCTGTTTAACAAGACTAACAAAAGGAGGTCATATCAATGAACCCAGTGATAAATATATGAAGAATTAAATAAATAAATAAAGGATCAGTATCCAAAATGCATTCATCTAGTAAGCATTGGTGGATTACAAGTACCCACCTTAAAGTATCCAGCATAAAAAATGTAGTCAAAATGCTGTAAAGGTATATATCTATAAATATATCAATAGGTCATATAGAAAGAAGCCATAAAGCCCACAAATGGTAGACAAGTGTCAATATAGGGCAAAGTCAATCATGGCCCACAAAATACAGATGGCATCATCAGGCATGGAAATAAACAGATGGTATCATCAGGCATAGAGATAAACAGAATGTAAATAAAGACAATACAACCCTTCAACTGCAGGTAAGGACAGCCCCAATGCGCATTTCGCAATCAGCTTCTTCGGGGGGAGCAGCGATGACACCATAATTAGAGTCACCATTCTGCTTCTCTGTCTTCTGAAACACTCGCTGCTCACAATTAAAGAGAAGCATTGCAGGCGGAGCAAGGAACTATACTTTGTGATGCTACACAGCCCAGCCTCATCTCATCTCAACGCAGATTGGGTGATAATGAGGAGGATGAGGAGTAGAACATGGACAGTCGTCCTCTTGGTGAGGACAGGGAAGTCTTGGCTGTCTTGGAAGTATTGATACCCCTCTTTCAGTCTGTGGGAAAGCTGTGTGAGTTTCGCTTAATGATGACCTTCAGTGGCCTAAACCGTGGCTTTGCTTATACATTTTATCTCTCAAAGCATTGTAGATCAGGCCATTGCCAAACTCTGTAGTCATGAAATTCATGGCGTGAAGAAAGATCTTTGTGTGTCGAAGCACCAATGAGAAGTGTGAACTGATGTTGGATGGGCTGCCATTGCTTATGCAACAAGCTGCATTAGAGGACTTCCTGGGAGAAATGACAGCCAGAGTGGATACGATTTCCCTCTATGCCAGTTCTTTCACCAAGAAGTAGTGTCAGACTGAAGAACATTGGACCCACCAGAGGATTTGATTCTGAGGGCTCACCTTTCTCCCCACTCAAGAGCCACATAGCAGCTGCCATGTTATTACTATGAACTCTCATGAAGGAGAAGCCAGGGCTCACCGGAGGATTCTCCGGTTCTCTGGTGGGCCCACCAACCCTACCGAAGCAGCCTTGGCTAAGAAAAGTGTGTGTGAAGGTTATTGGACACTCTATGGTTGCTTTCAGTGTGGGAGGAAACTGGAGGACCCGGGGAAAACCAAAGCAAACACGTGGAGAACATACAAACTCCTTTCAAATGTTGTCCTTGGTGGGATTTGAACCCACGACCTCAGCGCTGCAAGGCTGCAGTGCTAACCACTGAGCCACCATGCTGCCCTCTCTGTTCTCCCTCTAATATCTAACAAACAGGTCATGCTGGAGAAACTTCGCATACTGCCACTCAGTGTCTTTAGCTCCTTTGTAAGAAACTAATGTTTGGGCAGCCAATCTACCAAATAAAATTCCTAAGATGGAAATTGTGGATGGCTTCGCTTCTGATACTGGATTCTAATACCAAATCATGACGTGCCATAATACACTGGAAATATTCCTGGCTGGTTGGAGACAAGCTCATTCCCACAGAAAAGTACCAGTGTCAACACACGGATGCAATGGGAGATAGAGGGGGAAGGAGGGCCCTAGTGGAAGGGACACCTCCTGACACCAACCTGTGTCTGTCCCTAAGCTATCCTATCATCCCTGGACGAGTCCTTTCCCTGGTGCGCGATCACGTGCCTAAGCCCTTGCTGGCCCTGGACTTAACCTGGCTAGTGCGCAGGCCAGTCAGATACTAGTCTCACCACTACAATAGGACAACACAAGGAAGGGAAGATAAACAATGGGAAGATAACAACATAAAATACATTTATCTCTCCAACAAAAAACGTCACTGCTGCAATAGCAACGAATACCACAGCTTCTCCAGAGACTGGCTCCTTTAAAGAGGTCAGCATAGAATGTGTTATGGTCTGCTACCAAAGCTAAGGAAAGAGAGGAGATCTGTCCCTACTATAAGACTCAGCTGAATCCCTACGATGTAACAGGGAACCTGATCCTGCGATCAGACCTGCTAAAGTCCTAATCTAGTCTGTACGAAGACCTATAGATGTGGGGAGGGAATCCCTACAAGTACTAAGGACTGGGAGGAATATGGGACACCTCCTAACAGAAATAGTAGCAGACAGACGAACAAACAAAATAGATAGAACATAGAGGTCCGTAGACCAAGCAAACTAACAGAGTTAGATACAGAGCACAGGCTAGCTAGAAAGTAGATATACAATGAAGTCCAGCAAAGCCAGAAGGGCGGAGCAGGACTAAATAGGCCAACAAGGTCATGTGACCAGCAAAGGAAAAAAAACCTAACAGCAAGGTTCTAACAGTACCCCCCCTTCTAAGAGGATCCTCCGGATCCCCTAGGACCAGGCTTATCAGGAAATCTCCTGTGAAACGCTCTGATAAGTCTGGACGCGGAAACATCATCTGACCTCACCCAAGAGTTATCCTCGGGTCCGAAACCTTTCCAGGCCACAAGATACTGCAAACTACCTCTATACCGTCTAGAGTCAAGGATGCGAGAAATTTCATATTCCCCGTCCTCCACCACCGGAGGAACAGAGGCAGAGGCGTCACCATCCGACACAACAGCTTTTTTTAACAGAGAGACATGAAAGACCGGATTAATTCTCCAGGAGGTAGGAACCTCCAACCTAACAGCAGATTGGTTGACAACCTGAAGCACCTTAAAGGGCCCTACAAACTTGGGACCCAATTTCTTAGAAGGAATCCTCAACCGCAGATCCCTAGAGGACAACCAAACCATGTCACCAACAGCGAACAAAACCTCCTGTCGTTTCCTATCAAAGTAGTCTTTAGATTTTCTGTTGGCCTCCTGAAGATTACCACGCACATCCGTCCAAACTCTTTCCAAATCACCGGAAAAATTCTCCTCCTCAGGCACGGCAGATCCCAACTTGGAGAACGACCCAAACGACGGATGTCTCCCAGAACAACAAAAAAAAGGCGAACAACCAGCAGAAGAAGATGTATGATTGTTCAGAGCAAATTCGGCAAGTGGCAGAAACTCAGACCACCCCTCCTGATTGTCTGCCACAAAACAACGCAAGAACTGCTCAACATCCTGGTTTTTCCTTTCTGTCTGGCCATTAGATTCAGGATGATATCCGGACGAAAACGACAAATGAATTCCCAACCTGTCACAAAAGGCACGCCAAAAACGAGCCACGAACTGAGGACCCCTATCAGAAACAATGTCAGTAGGAACGCCATGAAGTCTGACAATTTCCTTGACAAAGGCCTTAGCGAGAGTTTTAGCGCAGGGCAGTTTGACGAAGGGAACCAAGTGACACATCTTGCTAAAGCGGTCCACGACCACCCAGATGACAGTAAAACCCTCAGAGGGGGGAAGGTCAGTTATAAAGTCCATAGCCAAATGTGTCCAAGGAGCACTGGGGACCTCCAAAGGACAAAGCAACCCCGCAGCAGGAGTATGTGAGGACTTAGATCTAGCACATATAGTACATTGGCGCACCCACTTAATGACTTCCTTCTGCCATCCAGGCCACCAAAAACTGCGACCCACCAGTCTCTTGGTCTCAGAGATTCCGGGATGACCTGCCAACCGAGATTCGTGACACTCAACAAACAAATCTCTCCTAAAGGTCTCAGGCACAAACAACCTCCCATGAGGAGTGTTAGATGGGGCATTCTCCTGAGCTTTAAGAATCTCATCTTCCAAAACGGAGTCTAAAGCAGCTATCACAACACCTTCTTGTAAAATGTTTTCCTCTTTCTCAGCACCGACTATGGGAGAAAAACTGCGAGACAAGGCATCCGCCTTAACATTCTTAGTACCAGGGATGTAAGTAACGGAGAAATTAAACTGCGAGAAAAACAGTGCCCACCTAGCCTGACGGGCATTCAGGCGCTTGGCAGCATCAAGATATATCAGATTTTTATGATCCGTAAGAACCTGAACGGGAAATTCCGCACCTTCCAAGAAGTGGCGCCAGTGTTCAAATGCGAGTTTAATAGCCAATAATTCCCGATTACCAATATCGTAATTCAATTCAGTCTCCGAAAATTTTTTTGAAAAAAAAGCACAGGGATGTAATCCATCCCCGTTATCCTGAGACAATACTGCGCCAACCCCCACAGAGGAAGCATCAACCTCAACCAAAAACGGCCTAGTAACATCAGGCTGCATAAGGATGGGAGCAGAGGTGAACCTCTCCTTGAGATACACAAAAGCTTCAATGGCCTCAGAAGACCACTGAACCGCATCAGCACCTTTCCTGGTGAGATCAGTCAGAGGTTTGACAATACTAGAAAAATTTTTTATGAACTTTCTATAGTAATTGGCGAAACCCAAAAACCTCTGTATCGATTTCAAACCAATAGGCCTAGGCCATTCCTGCACAGCCTGAACCTTAACCGGATCCATCTCAAAACCTTTGCTGGAGATAATGTAGCCCAAAAAACTAATTCTCTGTACAGCGAACTCACATTTCTCCAGCTTAGCAAAAAGCGAATTGTCCATTAATAACTGTAATACCTCACGCACGCTCCGCCAATGAGACTCCAGATCTGGCGAATAAATCAAAATGTCATCCAAATACACAACCACATTTTTACCGATCAAAGGTCTAAGGATGTCATTAATCAGATTCTGAAAAAATGCAGGAGCATTAGTGAGACCAAAAGGCATAACCAGATTCTCAAAATGACCCACAGGAGTGTTAAAAGCAGTCTTCCATTCATCACCCTCCTTCATGCGCAACAGATTGTATGTCCCCTTAAGGTCAATTTTAGAGAACCACTTGGCCCCCAATAACTGGTTAAACAGATCAGGAATCAATGGCAGTGGGTAAGGATTGCGTACCGTAATTTTGTTAATCTCACGAAAATCCAGACAAGGACGTAAACCGCCGTCCTTTTTTTTTACAAAAAAAAATCCAACCGCCACAGGAGACTTAGAGGGCCTAATGTGACCGGCGGCCAAACTTGTCTGTATGTATTCCTCCAAAGCCTTCCTCTCAGGAATAGTAAGGTTAAATAAACGACTCTTAGGAAGAGTCGCTCCAGGGACAAATTCAATAGAACAATCATAGTCTCTATGGGGAGGCAAAACCTGCGATTCCTTCTCAGAAAAAACTCTCCAAAAATCCTGAATAGGAACAGGCAATTCTCCCCTATCCAAAGCTGCAATACGCCCGTTACAACACTTGTCATAACATTTATGGCTCCAGGATTTAATTTCACTGGTAGACCAATCCAGTACAGGATTGTGAAATTTTAACCAGGGCAAACCCAATATTACTGGAGAAGGCAAGTTATTCAACACTACCAAATCCAATTTCTCATGGTGAACACCATTAATAGTGAGAGGAAATTCACTGACCTTGAGAGTAATATTCTTCAAAGGGGAGCCATCCACAGAAACCACAGCAATGGGGGATGACAAAGGTTCAGGTTTTAAATTGAGTTTTTCCACGAATCCCCCATCAATTACATTCAGTGTAGACCCGCAATCAACAAACACCCGAAATTCCATTAATTTTTCCTGAGCAATCGTGGAAGCAGCTAAAAATATACCCTTGGAATTTAAACAGGCAATACGGGCGTGACTGACCATTTTTTTTTCTTTCTTCATACGAAGCTCACAGCCTTTAATCAAATGACCAGATTTTCCGCAGTAGAAACACAAGCCTTGCGAAAAACGACGGTCTTTTTCTTGAGAGCGAGGTGCCACCGATCCAATCTCCATCGGTTCACCACTGTTAGTACACACATTATCATAACCAGAAACTGACATAGCAGAGGATTTGCTCTCATTAACCCTAGCACGCAGTCTTCTATCCACCCGTATAGCTAATTGCATAGCCTGTTGCAAATCTTCAGGTGTAGGATAAGCAATTAGCAGGTCTTTAACCCTTTCACTGAGCCCAGCAAGAAATAGACTTTTCAGAGCAGAATCGTTCCACCCTGTTTGAGTGGACCAACGACGAAAATGTGTACAATATTTTTCCACATTACCCGATCCTTGTTTTAGACGTCTCAACTCAGTCTCAGCTGATGCGACACGGTCAGGATCATCATATAATAGTCCCAAAGCAGAAAAAAAACTATCCACTGATCTGAAGCATGAATCACTAGGTTGCAAAGAAAAGGCCCACTCCTGAGGCTCTTTGCGCAAAAGTGACATTATGAACCCTACGCGCTGGGATTCATCCCCAGAGGACTTAGGTCTCAAACGAAAATACAATAAGCAAGCATTTTTAAATGAAAAAAATTCTCGGTGTTCACCAAAAAACAAATCCGGCAAACATACCTTAGGCTCCAAGAAATGTGCTCCAGGACAGTTACTCACGTGCTGACGGAGCTCGGCCACCTCCAGAGAGAGTCCCTGCAGGCGATGAGCCAAATCCTGAACCGACACCATGATGGAACAGAAAAATCTTTCCTTAGAGAATTTGCTGGCTGGACTTACTGTTATGGTCTGCTACCAAAGCTAAGGAAAGAGAGGAGATCTGTCCCTACTATAAGACTCAGCTGAATCCCTACGATGTAACAGGGAACCTGATCCTGCGATCAGACCTGCTAAAGTCCTAATCTAGTCTGTACGAAGACCTATAGATGTGGGGAGGGAATCCCTACAAGTACTAAGGACTGGGAGGAATATGGGACACCTCCTAACAGAAATAGTAGCAGACAGACGAACAAACAAAATAGATAGAACATAGAGGTCTGTAGACCAAGCAAACTAACAGAGTTAGATACAGAGCACAGGCTAGCTAGAAAGTAGATATACAATGAAGTCCAGCAAAGCCAGAAGGGCGGAGCAGGACTAAATAGGCCAACAAGGTCATGTGACCAGCAAAGGAAAAAAAACCTAACAGCAAGGTTCTAACAGAATGAACTATAACCAGCAGTCAGCTGATGGATCATGTGGCTATTTAAAGGGAGGTGGGAGTGGCACCAACCAACATCAGCTTACCACTAGCAAAGGCTGCCGGCAAGAGACTAACATTAACCCTTGCTGGACCAAAAGGAAAAACTACATTTAAATTACATCATAACCAGAGCTGCAACGAGTCTCCAAATTATTCGGGACAAAGAGCAAGCTAAGGAGATGGTTGCCTCAATCATCATGAAGGAGTTAGCTCGCTGTCTAGGAGACTGACCACCGCTGCTGTCTACCTTGTGAACATTGGGCTGAAGCTTGCAAGGATTAAGAGGTTACATTGGCGAGTCTGTTTTTTATACTAAAGATCCTGCTGTTTTTATAGTTTTAAGTGAGCACACAGATACCGTGGTTTCTGCAGCAGTGCACTCAAGCCGGGATAGTGGCGGAGAAATTGCCGTACCATCAGGTTGGGGATGCAAGCCATGCAAGTCACGTGTGTGAGGTTGCTCTGGCGGAGGGAAGCCACCAGGTTTGCACTGTTATCGCACACGGACTTCCCATGCTTCAAGTTCAGTGGAGACAGCCATTGCTCAAACTCGGCATGGATAGCTATTGCGAGGCAGTGATGGGGATCATATGCAATGGACGGTATGCATCCCCCAGGATGCACATAGAGGCATATTGAACCCACTGGAGTGCATTGCAATCACAGAAACAGATGTGTCTACAGTGAAAAATAAAAGTAAAAGTTTGGACTTGATCAAGCTGTTTGACCAAGTAAGATTTAAGAAAACCTGACCTGGGCTTTTATTTTTTAAGTGATCTACAGGATGGTAGTGGGGCGGATCACTCCCTCCAGCCTGGGTCTTACAACTGGCTCATGTTCGAGTATCACACTTAAACCTCAGCAAAGGTTTGGGTGTATCAGTGGTTTGTTTTCTGAGAAGGGAGTAGTTGTCTTCTGTTCCTGTCGGGATATAGCTAATGGCCGAAAAGTAGCAGTTCCCATCACCTTTGGTTTTATATGTACGCCGTGGTTGTCCAAGATCTCTTGTGCATCCAAAGTACACAACCCTACTAAAAGTAAGGTCAAGAGTGGTGCTAAGATACTTCCTTCCTGAACTTGGTAGTGGGTTGACAGTCTTGCTTTGCTTGTGTTTGTGTGGCAGAGTCACTGGGACAGTTATCAGGGACTGGGTTGGTAGAGAAGTCTCTTCATCCTGGTAAATCTTAAGGTTGCTGGCATGGTAGGTATTGCTTAGTATCTTGCCATTTTTTTTGTTCTTAAGCTTTACTCATCCCTTGGTTAAGGATTCCACAACTAAGTAGGATCCAACCCAGCCTGGTTCCATCTTTGAATACAACATTGAATCTTTATATAAACAATGGTGCCAGCAGTGATTTCTTTGTTGCTGTTGTGTGGGTGATCAAAGGCACACTTTTGGTTTTCCTGAGCAGTATGGATGTTGGTACTTACAGTTGAGTGGATCCTGTTATGAATGGTTGTGAATGTATTTAGCACATCAGGGTTGGCATCACCTGAAAGAGACATGACATCCACAGTGTTATTTGCTGATGGATTGAGGTCAATAGGAAGCTTAGCCTTTCGTCCATACATGACCTCAAATAGAGTGCACTTGATTGAGGCGAACAAAACACCAGGGATGAACTGGTCCCAGTTGGTTCCTTGGTCATTGACAAGATTGCTAAGAGATTCTTTGAGTGTTCGATTGTCACATTCCGGCTGGCCATTTGTTTGTGGGTGGTAGGCAGATGAAATGCGGTGATCTGTTTGAAAATGATCCATCAAGTTCTCGATGATCGAGTACACAAACTCTTCCCTGGTCGCTAATCAGAGTGTCCATCTTTGCTGATTTTGAGACTAATAACACAACATTTTTGACAGGCTTTGACATGTTGGTGAACATTGTTCATCATTCCCTTCCAGTAATAACGGTCAGAAATTTTGGCAAATGTTTTATCTCTGCCAAAATGGCAGTTATTAAGTATATCACTAAATGGTTCTCAAGCATGAAAAATCTGATCTACAGCAGCTGGGGTATATTCTGACCCGGAGGGGTATAATCTGGCCTAGGCCAATTTATACCCCGGGGTATAGTTTGGCCTAGGCCATAATATACCCGGGGTATATTCTGGCCCAGAGGGGTATAAACTGGCCTAGGCCAATTTATACCGAGGGGTATAGTTTGGCCTAGGCCAGAATATACCCAGGGTATAATCTGGCCTAGGCCACTTTAACCCCAGGTATATTCAGGGCGGGGGGTTAATCTGGCCTGTTACAGCGGTCCACCTACTGGATAAAATGATTGTGTTAAAAAGTAGAAAAAAACCATCCAAGAACTGGATGTTTAGGGGCTTTATTCATGAACATTGATAAAAATAATTACAAAGAAAACTAAGCAATATGGGAGAAGAAACAATCTTTTGCCTTTTTTTGCCTTTTCAATCCTTATCTATATTGCCCTAAGTAAGGGCTCGTGCCATATTTTGGACAAAACATCGTGTTGCACTCAGACCAATATTAATCTATAAGGCCGTGTACGTGTCAGATTTTTTCCTCGGACCAAGCTCGTCTGAGGGGAAAATCGCTACATGCCCGAATTTGAACCAATATTCGGATTGCACTCATGCAAGTTGTCAGCCCGTGAAAACCATTGGACTGCACTCAGATAACATCTGAGTGCAGTCCGAGTTCCATGGACTGACAGAATGATGAAGAAGAATAGTTGAAGGGTATGTGCCCATGATCCGTAATAGCAGTGTTTTGGATGCAGCTCACCTGCGCTGCCTCCAAAATGCTGCGTTGTACAGTGGGAGCACAGTGGATGGAATTCATAGAAATACCATGAACACTGTGCTTCTTTTTGATGCCGCATAAACTCACCAGAGGCGTGGGTTTACGAGCCATAGCATGTCAATTTTCACAATAGAAAGTATAGGGTGCAGTAACTCTGCATGTGTTCAATGCACATACGGATTTACCTGTGTGACAGGACAGGGCATTTTACCTATTTTGTTAAATTGCAACCTGTGTTTAAATAATTTTGTAATCCGATTTGTGTGTGATATGTGATACATCAGCACTAAATAGTCTAAGTGTCACGGAACGACAAGGAGGTGTCTGTCGGACGGCACAACACACGAATGAAAAGGGATGATATAAGGAGGAGGAGGGCCCTAGTGGTAAGGAACGAGGGAAGGGACACCTCCTGACACCAACCTGTGTCTGTCCCTAAGCTTCCCTATCGTCCCTAGATGGGTCCTTTCCCCGGTACTTGACACTAGTCTCACCACTACAATAGGACAACATGAGGAAGGTAAGACAAACAATGGGAAGATAACAACACAAAATACACTTAAGGCCCCGTCACACATAACGAGATCGCTAGCGAGATCGTTATGTCTGACAGATAGCAACGATCAGGCCCCTGCTGTGAGATCGCTGATCGTTACAAAGCTTCCTGGACCATTCCTGGGTCGTTGCGCTCCTGCTGGGCAGTGTGCATCGCTGTATTTGACACCTTATCAACGACCTCGTTAGCGATTCAGAACTGAGACACGTAGACGTGCATAAATTGGACTTTTCCGCACCCCTTGTCCCCGATTGGTGGTCGCTACTGCGTCCTTGTTTTTTTGGATCCCACCAGCGTTCTCCGGCTGTGACTCCACTTTAAAGAAATCAGACATCTTTAGTGAGGTAGGTATTGTTTGAGGTCTCAAATGAGTTTCCATTTTTAATTAATTTATAGGAAATCTACCAATTATCTGCTATCATTGCTCTTCAGGGAGGGAGGGCTTGGCTTCTATTTGTATATATATGCTTTTGCATGGGCAGATATTTTAGGGGTCTCGTGCACACACACCCACACAGCACGTTTTCTGACACGCTGTCCTGGCCAACCGCGTCAGAGTTTTTCACACGCCAATTAACATGAAGCTTAAATCAATAGACTCTGTTGTTTTGGCCTGTTGCACGCTTCACAACTTTCTTCGTCGACGTGATGCAATTATGTACTGTCCGCCTGGCTTCGTGGACTCTGTGGACCTAGCCAATGGGGAAGTGGAGCTCAGTGAATGGCGTGCAAACGATCCTGCAATTGCAGGCCTTCAACCAGTGGGACATGGCAGAAACACCCATGATGCGAAGACCTGCCGCGACAACTACTGCCAGTATTTTAATGGTCCTGGTGCTGTTCCTTGGCAGCATCAGAACCTATAGTGGGCAACTACTCATGTTTCTACACTACTGACATTTCTGTACTGATGTGTCTAATAAACTGTGTGTTCTACTATGCAAAAGCTTTGCTTCTCATTCTTTCAGTAGTAGCAGTAGTCACCGCAGTAAGCAGTCCATATATATATATATATATATATATATATATATACACATGTGACGCGCCCCTGGGCCTGCTGTGTCGCGCAGCGTCTCGCGCACGGGGGCTTACCCGGAACCGGATCAGATGAGGGTTGTAGTCTCCGAGTGGCGGGGACCCGGTCCGTGCCCAGGGAGTCAAACTCAGTGTGTGGCAGTCTTGATAGATGTTATTTGAGTGTCGACTACGCCACCCGTTGATTTGCAGCTATGGAGCTGCCGCTGCAGGGCAGACCGCTGAGGCCGGTGTAGAATTGTGCAGCGTGATAGTATAACCCCCAACGGGAGGGGTATGGCCTCAGGGCAGCCGACGTGGAAGATGGGGGTAGCAGGAACCACTCAGAGACGGTGCGGTGTAATTCAGGGTCTTTACTGGTAACAACGATAGACCCTCCCGGAGTACTTGCTAGCGAACGGGGCCTGGTCAGTCCTTGAGCAGATGGGATCTCCCCTGACCAGGCGGAGTTGTAGGCCTCCCAAACTGACTGTACTCTTCTGGCTACCTTGCTAGAAGCGGATATAAGTAGCCCACGTCCCTGAGTGTACCGTGTGGTGCTCACCCGTATGGCCGGTGACTCGGGGCCTTCTAATGGCTTCCGCTCCACGATGGCGGTGCTGGTCCCACGCATGTGACCGTGCCTTCGGGTTTCTGGGCCTGAGGACCTGAAATCCCCTGCCGGTCGGCTTCTGCTGCTGGGTAAGAGTTAGTCCCCACAGCCTCGGACGCCGGGTCCGGTAAGAAAGCTTCTCAGTCAGGGCGAGCTCTGCAGCTGCCAGCCCCTGACTCGTAGTAGTATTGTTCCCACTGAGCTTCTGCTGTTTCTTCTTATGACTGTTTCTCGTCTCTACTTCTTCTCTACTCCTAACCCTGCCTCAGCCCCGGGTTTATATAGGGGAAGTTCTTCCCCTCCCAAGACTGGGCAGGAGGTGTGGCATGCACAGGATCCCTGACCAAAGGACCTCCCACCTGCTCTCAGACATAACATTACATTACTGTGGGAAACCAGACCCCTGGGGTGCCACATTCCCCCCTAGTGAAATTTAGTACTCCGGGACTAAACATATTTTAGAAAAACATGACAAGATATAACAACAATAATAGTACAATAAGAAGAAACACATAAAGGTGGTCACGGCATGTCCGTAACCGGGTGTAGTCTTTGAAGAAAAGCAAGGTGTCCATTTCACCAAAACAGGGAGACGTAACCAGGTAGGGGTTTGTCCTGCCCCGAGTCCTTAACAGTCTTTAATCCGTCCTGGGTTACGCTCCAACTATGTACAAAGGATTCCCGGTAAATCCACCAAGGACTCCTACAAATAACTAGAAACACAAAATTATACACAAGCAACAATACACAGGTAAACATAAATAAAACAATTTATACACTTCAAATCCTCCAACGTGCGGGTAACTGGCCTCTAGTGGCCCTAGTGGACCTACGGAGCTGACTGTCTAGCCCTGAACTACAGGGTGTAGGAGCTGTCAAGGGTAAACTGGGCAGCTGTCTATCGGCTCTTTGGCTCACTAGGGATATGGCAGGCTCACTGCAAGCAGAGGGTTGATCCTCCTGGTCTGCGGGTGTGGGGTCTTCTGCCTCCTGGACCGGCTGTTCTTCCAGCTCTACCTGTTGCTCCGTAGGTGCTTGGGATACTGGTTGGAGGAAGGTGAGTATGGGTACCACAACTGCACCATTGACTTGAGTCCAAGACCGAGGGAAGTCCCCAAGCACAGTACTAACCATATCTTCCCTTTCCTCTACGGGTCGATGGTCTTCTTGTTCCTCTTCAGGGTTCCTCAGTTGTTCGGGACACTTCTTCAGGTGGTCCCGGGATACAATGGCTGTGGTTTCCCCTCCGTCTTTACTGATGGTACAAACCTTCGGGTTCTTGTGGCTTGAGGGCAGTACGGTGTACGGGTCCTTCTCCCACTGGTCGTCCAACTTGTGGAGCCGTCTCTTCCTCTTCAAGACCTGCTCTCCGGGTACCAGGGGAACAGCGGGAGCATACTGGTTGTAAGTTTTCTCTTGTCTTTCCCTAGCCTGACAGAGACTTCGCTCCACGCTCTCCTGTACTCTCCGGTACTGCTGCTGCCTCTCTGTGTCCCAGTCTGCTTCTGGTGAAGTGTCCTCGGGTATCAGGACTCCCATTTCCAGGTCAACAGGTAACTTACCAGGTCTTGCCCTCATTAGGTAAGCCGGGGTACAGTTGGTGGAACCTACCGGGATGTGGTTGTATAGGTCCACCAGATCGGGCAGCTTCTCAGGCCACAGACTGCGTTCTTCCAGGGGCAATGTTTTCAGAAGATCCATTACCACCTGGTTCATTTTCTCACAAAGTCCATTAGTTTGCGGATGATAGGGTGTCGTCCTTATCTTCCGGCAGCCATACAGAGTGCAGAATTCTTGGAAGACCTCCGCTTCAAAGGCAGGTCCCTGGTCTGTCAACACTTGGTCCGGGTACCCGTGTGGACGGCAGAAATGCTGCTGGAAGGCTCTCGCTGCTGTTTGAGCTGTTAAGTCCTTGACGGGGACGACAACCAAGAACCGGGAGTAGTGATCCACGATGGTTAGTGCGTAGACGTAGCCACTTCTGCTTGGGGTCAGTTTTACATGATCCAAGGCTACCAGTTCCAACGGCTGCCGGGTGACGATGGACTGCAGGGGAGTCTTCTGGCTGGCACGGTCCTTCCTTCTTAGGTTGCACGGGCCACAGTCTCTGCACCACTTCTCAATGGTTCCCCTCATGCCTACCCAGTGGAATCGCTCGCGCAGCAGGAACTCCAGCTTCTTCCACCCGAAGTGTCCAGCTCCGTCGTGGTATGCCTCCATCACCATGGCTGCGTCTCTTCGTGGCACCACTACTTGCCAGAGTAGTTCATGCGTCCGGGAGTTAACCATTCTGCGGCACAACTTCCCCTTGTAAAGGAACAGTCGACTCCTCTCTGCCCATAGTTGTTTGGCTTCCTCCGGAGCGTCTGGTTCAAGGCAAGCCTCCGGGCGAGTCAGCATCTCCTTCACCAGTCGGACGGCAGGGTCGCTGTCTTGCGTTTCCGCCCAGTTGTAGTGAGGTAAGGGGTTCAAAGTAGCAGCCTGCTTACCCCTTACCCGGTGGGAATACTGGATAGTCTCATGACGGTGGAACGCAGGGAGTTCAACTTCTTCCAGTCCCTCCGGATCTTCTCCTTCGTCCGGCAGGTTGGGCATCCTGGACAGGGCGTCCGCGTTGGTATTGGAGCGTCCGGCCCGGTATTTGATTGTGAACTCGTAGTTGGACAGACGGGCCATCCACCTCTGCTCCAGGGCACCGAGTCTTGCCGTGTCCAGGTGTGTCAACGGGTTGTTATCCGTGTACACGGTGAACCGGGAAGAAGCGAGGTAATGCTTAAAGCGCTCGGTGACTGCCCATACTACGGCCAGGAACTCTAGCTTAAATGAGCTGTAATTCTCGGGGTTCCTTTCGGTGGGTCGCAGCTTTCGGCTGGCGTAGGCGATTACTCGTTCCTTCCCCTGCTGGATCTGGGACAGTACGGCTCCTAGCCCGATGTTACTGGCGTCGGTGTAGAGGATGAAGGGCTGGCTATAGTCCGGGTACGCCAGGATTTCGTCCCCCGTGAGGGCCATCTTCAGCTGGCGGAAGGACTCTTCTTCCAGCTCCTCCCATTTGAAGGGCGGCTTCTGGTTCTTGGCCTTCCGGGACTGGCCTATCAGGAGGTCCTGCATAGGTGCTGCCTTTTTGGTGAAACCGGGAATAAACCTTCGGTAGTAGCCTACCAACCCGAGGAACTGCGGCACTTCTTTTACGCTGGAGGGGCTTGGCCATTCCTTAATTGCGGTGATCTTATCAGGGTCGGGAGCCACTCCGTCAGCGCTCACCACGTGTCCCAGGTACTGCACCTTTGGTTTCAGGAGGTGACACTTGGAGGGTTTCACCTTTAGGCCGTAACTCGCCAGAGCTTCGAACACTTCCGCCAGGTGTTTCAGGTGGTCCTCATACGTCTTGGAATATACGATGACATCGTCCAGGTACAACAGGACCGTCTCGAAGTTTCTGTGGCCCAGACAACACTCCATTAGTCGTTGGAAGGTTCCTGGTGCGTTGCAGAGTCCGAACGGCATGCAGGTGAACTCGCTAAGTCCCATCGGGGTGGTGAATGCGGTCTTCTCCCGGTCCGCCTCTGCTACAGGAACCTGCCAGTACCCGCTAGTGAGATCCAAGGTAGAGAAGAAGTTAGCAGATCTTAAAGCAGCCAATGACTCCTCTATCCTTGGTACGCATCCTTGTGTGTGATACGGTTGATTTTCCGGTAATCTACACACATCCTCATGGTGTTGTCTTTTTTTCTGACTAAGACTAGTGGAGCTGCCCAGGGGCTACAGCTATCCCTGATCACCCCAGCCTCCTTCATGTCTCTAAGCATCCCCTTGGCGTGTTGGTAGTGTGCAGGGGGTACGGGTCGATACCTCTCTTTTATGGGAGGATGGTCTCCCGTGGGGATGTGGTGTTCTACCCCCTTGACTCGCCCGAAGTCTAACGGGTGTTTACTAAACACTCTCTCGTACTCTTGAACCACCCGATAGACTCCCTGTTTCTGATGTGAGGGAGTGGAGTCAGTACCCAAGTGTAGTTGCTGACACCAGTCCTCCATTGTTTTCTTAGAGCCGTTACCTTCCTCCGGGTGAGATGGAGGCAAGGGTTCCACAGATTGTATAGCATTTTGGTTAATGGTATATAATTTGGCTAGCGTGGCATACCGGGGCAGGTACACTTCCCTCTTCCCGATATTGATTATGCGAACGGGCACCCTCCCATGGCGTACATTAACCACCCCCCGTGCTGTCAAGATGGTGGGCCTACTGTCTGAGTAAACTGGTTCTACCATTGCCTGGTAATCTCTACCTCTCAGACCAATAGCTGCCCGGCACCAAATCATCATTTCACTTTTTGGGGGCATGGCAATAGGAAAAGGGTCACACATTCTTACGCTACCAATCTCACCGCCGGAGAGTTTCACCTGTTGCCGTCGCATCAGTGCCCGGATCTCTTTCTGGAGCACCCGCTGCTCGCCGGAGCTGGCGTTCTTGGCAACCTGTTGTAAAAGGAAAATCACCTCTGCAAGACAATTTTCAATTACATTAGTTCCTAGCGTTATCTTTGGGTGACTCTCGTGTTTGTCAATGTCTACAATAATCAGTCCCTGTGCTGCTAGTTCGACTCTACCAATTTTAATGGTCGCCTCTTTAAATCCGATCTGTGGCACGGGCTGACCATTGCTGGCGATGATACTCAAGTCGTCGTCAGGGTAGCGGGTTATATCCGAGTCATTCCAGTACTGCTTGAAGAGCACGTACGGGATGGTGGTGACCTGTGACCCGGTGTCCAGTAGGGCACTCATAGGGATGCCATCCAGTACCACAGGCAAGACTGGACGTCCTCCGACATATTTGTCGCGCCAGTTCGATGGGCCTGGTGATCTTTTTCCTGGGGGTTGGCCCTCTACCCCCAGGTGGTGCCAGTTTAAAGGACAGTACCTTGCCATATGTCCGGGTTGATTGCAGCGGCGGCAGATGGGTCGTCCGTCCTCGTTGTACCGGTCACTGGGTCTTCCTCTGTCCGGTGGGGTCCTCCTTGGTCGACGCCACGGGATGTTCTCCGGTCCGGATGCCAGCTGGATCTTCCCTGGAGTGGAAGCCTGTAAAGACTGCACAGTTCGGGTTAATGCAGAAACGCTTTTAGCTAGCTCTTGGACCTGATGGTGCAGGTCTGGAGCCGGGTCATTGTTCAAAGCCTGCGCATCAGCCCCTACAGGCCCTGCCGACAAGGGCGCCGCCTCCTGGTGGTAAGTGATAGCTGGGCGCCTGTGGGTCACAACGCCATCCGGTGCCGGTTCTCGGAGCACCCGGATGGCTCTGTCCTTGAACTGTTCAAATCCCAGATGAGGGTCCTGTAGGGCCATTGCCCGCAACTGGGTTCGGTGGGCATTGCAATATAAACCCTCTATAAATTGTTCAGTCAACAGCCTGTCCTCGTCTCCCACGCCATCAGGGTCGGTCTGCTTAACGGCTCTCAGGGCCTCTTGTAGGTTCAGGGCATAGTCCCTTATACTCTCATGGGCCCGCTGTTTGCACCCGTAGAATCTAAGCTTGATCTCGGCTGAGGTGCGGGTATCAAAGGTGTCCCTCAGCCGGGTTAGTATCCCTGCGACAGTCCTCCCCCCAGGTGGCCAGGACTTTACCTCCCTTCGGGCTGCTCCGGTTAGTTGGGCCACCAGGATGCTCACTTTTTGCTCTTCTGGGAGGGGGTACACCTGGAAGAGGCTATCCAGCCTTTCTCTAAAGTCCTGCAGGGTATGTGACTCCCCTGAGTACTGGGGTAGCCAGGCTGCCCCCGGCATATAGGGCATGGTGAAAGGCATGACCGCGACAGCGGTGGCGCTGGCGGGGGTTGAAGCGGTGAAGCTCTCCTCCGTATCCGACATCCTTCTCCCCCCTAGTGGACCGTGGCCTACCTTGCGATGATCCTCTTCCGTAGGCCGCGGCTCCGCAGTGGATCGTCAGGGTTGAGGACCTTCCGTCGCGCTCCGGTGACGTCGGAGTCTGCTGGGCTCCTTCCAGGACCTTCCGCAACGTCCGGACGTGAGGCGGGGCTTCAGTTCTCGCGGGCTTTTCGGAGTCCACGCCCCTCTTCTTCCCGCGCGGCGTCCTCAAGATGGCGTCCAACGGCGGGAAAACTCCACGGATGGCGGGAAGAAGGCTGAAGATGGCGACGGATGGCGGGAATCTTCACAGATGGCGGGAAGAAGGCTGAAAATGGCGCCGGATGGCGGGAATCTTCACCGATGGCGGGAAAACTTCACGGATGGTAAGTTTTAAAAGTCTCTTTTTCAGGCACGCAGTACCCGGTGGTTGCGGGCACGAAATCCTGCCGACTATGCCAAAGTTGACGCGCCCCTGGGCCTGCTGTGTCGCGCAGCGTCTCGCGCACGGGGGCTTACCCGGAACCGGATCAGATGAGGGTTGTAGTCTCCGAGTGGCGGGGACCCGGTCCGTGCCCAGGGAGTCAAACTCAGTGTGTGGCAGTCTTGATAGATGTTATTTGAGTGTCGACTACGCCACCCGTTGATTTGCAGCTATGGAGCTGCCGCTGCAGGGCAGACCGCTGAGGCCGGTGTAGAATTGTGCAGCGTGATAGTGTAACCCCCAACGGGAGGGGTATGGCCTCAGGGCAGCCGACGTGGAAGATGGGGGTAGCAGGAACCACTCAGAGACGGTGCGGTGTAATTTAGGGTCTTTACTGGTAACAACGATAGACCCTCCCGGAGTACTTGCTAGCGAACGGGGCCTGGTCAGTCCTTGAGCAGATGGGATCTCCCCTGGCCAGGCGGAGTTGTAGGCCTCCCAAACTGACTGTACTCTTCTGGCTACCTTGCTAGAAGCGGATATAAGTAGCCCACGTCCCTGAGTGTACCGTGTGGTGCTCACCCGTATGGCCGGTGACTCGGGGCCTTCTAATGGCTTCCGCTCCACGATGGCGGTGCTGGTCCCACGCGTGTGACCGTGCCTTCGGGTTTCTGGGCCTGAGGACCTGAAATCCCCTGCCGGTCGGCTTCTGCTGCTGGGTAAGAGTTAGTCCCCACAGCTTCGGACGCCGGGTCCGGTAAGAAAGCTTCTCAGTCAGGGCGAGCTCTGCAGCTGCCAGCCCCTGACTCGTAGTAGTATTGCTCCCACTGAGCTTCTGCTGTTTCTTCCTATGACTGTTTCTCGTCTCTACTTCTTCTCTACTCCTAACCCTGCCTCAGCCCCGGGTTTATATAGGGGAAGTTCTTCCCCTCCCAAGACTGGACAGGAGGTGTGGCATGCACAGGATCCCTGACCAAAGGACCTCCCACCTGCTCTCAGACATAACATTACATTACTGTGGGAAACCAGACCCCTGGGGTGCCACACATGCGTATACAGATACATACATACATACACACATACATACACGCATATACATTCGTGTACTCATATGTAAACAGATTCATCCATGTACTCATACATATTTTTAAGTACATAAATATATACACACACACTCATATACACATATGTATACAGATAACTATATATACACATACATACTCTCAAACATACAGATATGCATACACATAAATGGCCATTTACATCTCTATATATATATTCATATAAATAAATGGACATCCATACATCTGTACAGGAACAATGCACACACCAGTGTTCCCGTCTGACCGGAGATGCAGTAACGATCCCATCTGTCCGGAGACGCAGTAGCGATGTTAAACCAAGGCCACCCAATCAGAACGCAGTAGCGTCCACCAATCGGAGATGAGGGGGCGCGGAAAAGTGATTTTATGCACGCCTTTGTGACACAGTACAGTCCCTATCAAGGTGTGGATCGTTGAAATAGCTGCTGTGTGAAAGCGTCCCAACGACCGCCGAGATCGTTAGTTAGATCGCTGGGGCGGCCGAAATCGTTGGTAAGTTCTGCATGTTTGACAGCTCCCCAGCGATCATGAAACGACTCTCCAGCGATCACAAAACCGTGACGCACTAACGATCTCGCTAGCGATCTCGTTATGTGTGACTGGGCCTTTAGCTTTCCAACAGGAAACTTCACCGCTGCAACTACAACGAACATTACAGCTTCTCCAGAGACTGACTCCTTCAAAGAGGTCAGCATAGAATGAACTATAACTGGCGGTCATCTGATGGATCATGTGGCTATTTAAAGGGAGGTGGGAGTGGCACCAACCAACATCAGTTGACCATCCTCAAAAGGCTGCCAGCAAGAGAATAAGATTAACCCTTGCTGGACAAAAAGGAAAAAAACACATTTAAATTACAGCATACCCAGAGCTGCCACGAATCCCCAAATTATTTGTGACACTAAGTTGGAGAAGTGAAGTGAGAAAAATACAGGCATACATTTAATTTATGGGATCAAATTACTAAAAATTGGCATGTGCATATGTATTAACCTCTTTTGCTATGAAGCCCCTAAAAATATCTGGTGAAAGAAATTACCTTCATAACTTGCATGCTTAGTGAAAGGAAGTCCATCTGTGTGAAATCCAAGTGTTACATGGTCTGTCAGTATACACACACCTTTTCTAAAAGGCCACAGAGGATGCAAGACCATTAAGCAAGAGGCACCACTAACCAAACAACACTATGAAGACAAAGGAGATCTCCAAACAAATCAGGGACAAAGTTGTTGAGAAGTACAAGTCGGGTTTAGGTTGTAAAAAAAAGTGATGATCCCCAGGAGCACAATCAAATCCATTATCAGCAATTGGAAAGAAAATGGTACCACAACAGACATGCCAAGAGAGGGCAGCCCACCAAATCTCTCAGCCCTGGCAAGGAGGGCATTAACTAGAGAGGCAGCACATAGACCAAAGGTAACCCTGAAGGAGGTGCAGAGTTCTCAAGCAGAGACTGGAGTATCTAACCACAATAAGCCATACACTCCATAGAGGGGGCCTTTATGGAAGAGTGAGCAAAAAAAGCCTTTACTTACACACAAAAATTGTAAGGCTTGTTTTGAGTTTGCCAAAAGATGGATGGTGCGAAATAAAGGGATATTCTTGAGCAAAACCCATTTCAATCTGACAGTGAAATGAGACTGGGACAGAGGTTCACCTTCCAACAAGTGTTAGAACCTTGCTGTTAGGTTTTTTTTCCTTTGCTGGTCACATGACCTTGTTGGCCTATTTAATCCTGCTCCGCCCTTCTGGCTTTGCTGGACTGCATTGTATATCTACTTTCTAGCTAGCCTGTGCTCTGTATCTAACTCTGTTAGTTTGCTTGGTCTACGGACCTCTATGTTCTATCTATTTTGTTTGTTCGTCTGTCTGCTACTATTTCTGTTAGGAGGTGTCCCATATTCCTCCCAGTCCTTAGTACTTGTAGGGATTCCCTCCTCACATCTATAGGTCTCCGTACAGACTAGATTAGGACTTTAGCAGGTCTGATCGCAGGATCAGGTTCCCTGTTACATCGTAGGGATTCAGCTGAGTCTTATAGTAGGGACAGATCTCCTCTCTTTCCTTAGCTTTGGTAGCAGAACATAACAGTAAGTCCAGCCTGCAAATTCTCTAAGGAAAGATTTTTTTTTTTTTTTTTGTTCCATCATGGTGTCGGTTCAGGATTTGGCTAAACACCTGCAGGGACTCTCTCTGGAAGTGGCCGAGCTCCGTCAGCACGTGAGTAACTGTCCTGGAGCATATTTCTTGGAGCCTAAGGTATGTTTGCCGGATTTATTTTTTGGTGAACATCGAGAATTTTTTTCATTTAAAAATGCTTGCTTATTGTATTTTCGTTTGAGACCCAAGTCCTCTGGGGATGAATCCCAGCGCGTAGGGTTCATAATGTCACTTTTGCGCAAAGAGCCTCAGGAGTGGGCCTTTTCTTTGCAACCTAGTGATACATGCTTCAGATCAGTGGATAGTTTTTTTTCTGCTTTAGGACTATTATATGATGATCCTGACCGTGTGGCATCAGCTGAGACTGAGTTGAGACGTTTAAAACAAGGATCAGGTAATGTCGAAAAATATTGTACTCATTTTCGTCGTTGGTCCACTCAAACAGGGTGGAACGATTCTGCTCTGAAAAGTCTATTTCTTGCTGGGCTCAGTGAAAGGGTTAAAGACCTGCTAATTGCTTATCCTACACCTGAGGATTTGCAACAGGCTATGCAATTAGCTATACGGGTGGATAGAAGACTGCGTGCTAGGGTTAATGAGAGCAAATCCTCTGCTATGTCAGTTTCTGGTTATGATAATGTGTGTACTAACAGTGGTGAACCGATGGAGATTGGATCGGTGGCACCTCGCTCTCAAGAAAAAGACCGTCGTTTTTCAGAAGGCTTGTGTTTCTATTGCGGAAAATCTGGTCATTTGATTAAAGGCTGTGAGCTTCGTATGAAGAAAGAAAAAAAAATGGTCAGTCACGCCCGTATTGCCTGTTTAAATTCCAAGGGTATATTTTTAGCTGCTTCCACGATTGCTCAGGAAAAATTAATGGAATTTCGGGTGTTTGTTGATTGCGGGTCTACACTGAATGTAATTGATGGGGGATTCGTGGAAAAACTCAATTTAAAACCTGAACCTTTATCATCCCCCATTGCTGTGGTTTCTGTGGATGGCTCCCCTTTGAAGAATATTACTCTCAAGGTCAGTGAATTTCCTCTCACTATTAATGGTGTTCACCATGAGAAATTGGATTTGGTAGTGTTGAATAACTTGCCTTCTCCAGTAATATTGGGTTTGCCCTGGTTAAAATTTCACAATCCTGTACTGGATTGGTCTACCAGTGAAATTAAATCCTGGAGCCATAAATGTTATGACAAGTGTTGTAACGGGCGTATTGCAGCTGTGGATAGGGGAGAATTGCCTGTTCCTATTCAGGATTTTTGGAGAGTTTTTTCTGAGAAGGAATCGCAGGTTTTGCCTCCCCATAGAGACTATGATTGTTCTATTGAATTTGTCCCTGGAGCGACTCTTCCTAAAAGTCGTTTATTTAACCTTACCATTCCTGAGAGGAAGGCTTTGGAGGAATACATACAGACAAGTTTGGCCGCCGGTCACATTAGGCCCTCTAAGTCTCCTGTGGCGGTTGGATTTTTTTTTGTAAAAAAAAAGGACGGCGGTTTACGTCCTTGTCTGGATTTTCGTGAGATTAACAAAATTACGGTACGCAATCCTTACCCACTGCCATTGATTCCTGATCTGTTTAACCAGTTATTGGGGGCCAAGTGGTTCTCTAAAATTGACCTTAAGGGGGCATACAATCTGTTGCGCATGAAGGAGGGTGATGAATGGAAGACTGCTTTTAACACTCCTGTGGGTCATTTTGAGAATCTGGTTATGCCTTTTGGTCTTACTAATGCTCCTGCATTTTTTCAGAATCTGATTAATGACATCCTTAGACCTTTGATCGGTAAAAATGTGGTTGTGTATTTGGATGACATTTTGATTTATTCGCCAGATCTGGAGTCTCATTGGCGGAGCGTGCGTGAGGTATTACAGTTATTAATGGACAATTCGCTTTTTGCTAAGCTGGAGAAATGTGAGTTCGCTGTACAGAGAATTAGTTTTTTGGGCTACATTATCTCCAGCAAAGGTTTTGAGATGGATCCGGTTAAGGTTCAGGCTGTGCAGGAATGGCCTAGGCCTATTGGTTTGAAATCGATACAGAGGTTTTTGGGTTTCGCCAATTACTACAGAAAATTCATAAAAAATTTTTCTAGTATTGTCAAACCTCTGACTGATCTCACCAGGAAAGGTGCTGATGCGGTTCAGTGGTCTTCTGAGGCCATTGAAGCTTTTGTGTATCTCAAGGAGAGGTTCACCTCTGCTCCCATCCTTATGCAGCCTGATGTTACTAGGCCGTTTTTGGTTGAGGTTGATGCTTCCTCTGTGGGGGTTGGCGCAGTATTGTCTCAGGATAACGGGGATGGATTACATCCCTGTGCCTTTTTTTCAAAAAAATTTTCGGAGACTGAACTGAATTACGATATTGGTAATCGGGAATTATTGGCTATTAAACTCGCATTTGAACACTGGCGCCACTTCTTGGAAGGTGCGGAATTTCCCGTTCAGGTTCTTACGGATCATAAAAATCTGATATATCTTGATGCTGCCAAGCGCCTGAATGCCCGTCAGGCTAGGTGGGCACTGTTTTTCTCGCGGTTTAATTTCTCCGTTACTTACATCCCTGGTACTAAGAATGTTAAGGCGGATGCCTTGTCTCGCAGTTTTTCTCCCATAGTCGGTGCTGAGAAAGAGGAAAACATTTTACAAGAAGGTGTTGTGATAGCTGCTTTAGACTCCGTTTTGGAAGATGAGATTCTTAAAGCTCAGGAGAATGCCCCATCTAACACTCCTCATGGGAGGTTGTTTGTGCCTGGGACCTTTAGGAGAGATTTGTTTGTTGAGTGTCACGAATCTCGGTTGGCAGGTCATCCCGGAATCTCTGAGACCAAGAGACTGGTGGGTCGCAGTTTTTGGTGGCCTGGATGGCAGAAGGAAGTCATTAAGTGGGTGCGCCAATGTACTATATGTGCTAGATCTAAGTCCTCACATACTCCTGCTGCGGGGTTGCTTTGTCCTTTGGAGGTCCCCAGTGCTCCTTGGACACATTTGGCTATGGACTTTATAACTGACCTTCCCTCCTCTGAGGGTTTTACTGTCATCTGGGTGGTCGTGGACCGTTTTAGCAAGATGTGTCACTTGGTTCCCTTCGTCAAACTGCCCTGCGCTAAAACTCTCGCTAAGGCCTTTGTCAAGGAAATTGTCAGACTTCATGGCGTTCCTACTGACATTGTTTCTGATAGGGGTCCTCAGTTCGTGGCTCGTTTTTGGCGTGCCTTTTGTGACAGGTTGAGAATTCATTTGTCGTTTTCGTCCGGATATCATCCTGAATCTAATGGCCAGACAGAAAGGAAAAACCAGGATGTTGAGCAGTTCTTGCGTTGTTTTGTGGCAGACAATCAAGAGGGGTGGTCTGAGTTTCTGCCACTTGCCGAATTTGCTCTGAACAATCATACATCTTCTTCTGCTGGTTGTTCGCCTTTTTTTTGTTGTTCTGGGAGACATCCGTCGTTTGGGTCGTTCTCCAAGTTGGGATCTGCCGTGCCTGAGGAGGAGAATTTTTCCGGTGATTTGGAAAGAGTTTGGACGGATGTGCGTGGTAATCTTCAGGAGGCCAACAGAAAATCTAAAGACTACTTTGATAGGAAACGACAGGAGGTTTTGTTCGCTGTTGGTGACATGGTTTGGTTGTCCTCTAGGAATCTGCGGTTGAGGATTCCTTCTAAGAAATTGGGTCCCAAGTTTGTAGGGCCCTTTAAGGTGCTTCAGGTTGTCAACCAATCTGCTGTTAGGTTGGAGGTTCCTACCTCCTGGAGAATTAATCCGGTCTTTCATGTCTCTCTGTTAAAAAAAGCTGTTGTGTCGGATGGTGACGCCTCTGCCTCTGTTCCTCCGGTGGTGGAGGACGGGGAATATGAAATTTCTCGCATCCTTGACTCTAGACGGTATAGAGGTAGTTTGCAGTATCTTGTGGCCTGGAAAGGTTTCGGACCCGAGGATAACTCTTGGGTGAGGTCAGATGATGTTTCCGCGTCCAGACTTATCAGAGCGTTTCACAGGAGATTTCCTGATAAGCCTGGTCCTAGGGGATCCGGAGGATCCTCTTAGAAGGGGGGGTACTGTTAGAACCTTGCTGTTAGGTTTTTTTTTCCTTTGCTGGTCACATGACCTTGTTGGCCTATTTAATCCTGCTCCGCCCTTCTGGCTTTGCTGGACTGCATTGTATATCTACTTTCTAGCTAGCCTGTGCTCTGTATCTAACTCTGTTAGTTTGCTTGGTCTACGGACCTCTATGTTCTATCTATTTTGTTTGTTCGTCTGTCTGCTACTATTTCTGTTAGGAGGTGTCCCATATTCCTCCCAGTCCTTAGTACTTGTAGGGATTCCCTCCTCACATCTATAGGTCTCCGTACAGACTAGATTAGGACTTTAGCAGGTCTGATCGCAGGATCAGGTTCCCTGTTACATCGTAGGGATTCAGCTGAGTCTTATAGTAGGGACAGATCTCCTCTCTTTCCTTAGCTTTGGTAGCACAACATAACAACAAGACAATGACCCAAAGCATACTGCTAAAGCAACATTTGAGTGGTTTAAGAGGAAACATGTAAATGTTTTGTAGTGGCCTAGTCAAAGCCCCCACCTTAATCCAATTGAGACTCTGTGGTAAGACTTGAAGAGTGCTGTTCACCAGAGGAAACCATCTAGCTTGAAGGAGCTGGAGCAGTTTTACTTTGAGGAATTTTTTTACTTTATACAGCCACAGAAAAGGAGATTTTCATTCACAGTTTTATTTTCTCCTTCTTGTTATCAAATAGGGTGTGACAAAGTTACTGGTATTGTGTCAAAAGGGAGGTATGTGTTGCTGAGACTCTTAGCCTCAGTGAAGTGAAAACATGCAAGTTCTCCTGCACAAGAAGGTGCAGAGAGAGTTAATACATACAAGGGAATGTTTTCAGTTGATAACGATGTGCAGGGAGGGACGTTATCTACCATTCCTCCAATCAGGGGAGTGTCTGGGCTTTAAATAGTCAGCCCTGACACTCAGGTGTGGTCAGTACCTGGGGAGACCTGCTTCAGAGTGGAGCTAGCATGTGCTGTGCTGAACCTGTGTGTGGCTATTCGTGAGTGGCCAGACTTTGGCCGAGATACAGATTCTAATACAAGTTTGATATTTCATTTTGTGTCTCTTTGGCTGAATGGGCTGTGTTTGTTTTTTCTTTATGGACTACTTGATAGTTTATGCCTGCTAAATAAACTAACCCAAAAATTTAAAGAGACAGTATCCCATGTTTACCTCCGCATACAGCCAAGCTTGTCGCTAAACCACAAGGGGTATATGTTTATCATCTGGGATCAGCTTGCCAGCTGTAATTTTTATTCTGAGATATTTTTTTCTTTTTATTTATTATTTAAAGAGGTTGCCTCAGGTTCTTAAATGGTTAAAATTGCAGTTATTGTAAAAATCAGGATCTTTGCATTTTATCTCTTATTAAAAAAATGTCTCCATTCTCAAAAATGGAGGGATTTTTAATTCAGTAGCATTCAATTCTTTGCCTAGGTTACTGACCGTCCTTCGGTGTCAGTGTGGCCAATTATTTAGGCAACTGGCGTGTGCCTCTAGCAGGCTTTGTGCTTTGGAACTTACTCACCCTGCTCTGTAGTTGGCCGAATCACGAGAACCAACCAGCCTCTCTAAACCTGCACTTCTCCAATGGTAGCAAAGCAGAGGCAAAGGAAAGCACTCAGTTTGTGCCAACAAGGATACCCTGACACCTGCCTCAACTGTCAATCTTCAGGAGCACACCACTCTCTGAAAAACAGGAAATTAGGGGCTGGGAGCAGTGCAGTCCTGAAGTAAAGAAAATGAGAGCAATCTTCAAGCCTTATAGCATTCCAAATTCTTGCAACACTAAAAATAAGTACTTAAATGTTGTGTCAGTATCTGTCAGGAAAATCATCAGATCATCTATGTACATCAGTGTTTCCCAAGTCCAGTTCTCAAGAGCCACCAACAGGTCATGTTTTCAGGATTTCCTTAGTATTGCCCAGGTGATAGAATTATTTCCTGTCCAAGTGATGCAATCACCTGTGCAATACTAAGGAAATCCTGAAAATATGAACTGTTGGTGGCTCTTGAGGACTGGAGTTGGGGAACACTGATACACAGTATTATACAACAATGAACCTGAAGAAGAAACCATTATTTGTGTAAGAATGGAGAAATAAAGCAAGAAGTTAAATTATAGACAAAAATATATTAACGCAGTGATACCCCAAAATCCTTTTGGTACCAAAAACTATTATCTTGGTACCTGGCAGGGCTCAGAATGCAAATGGCACTATTTGAACTTTGCAGTGCAAATTTAAACACCATGATGCATTTGCAGAGACCCTGAGGTACCAATAAAATTAGAAGCCCTAACAAGGGCCCCCACATAAGAAACTAAAACCCGACAAGGAATAAATCTAAAATGGTGGTAAGGATTTTTAACCCACAAATGAATTCACAGAATTTTATAACATTGGGCTATGGAATTAAAAAAAATAAAAGAATTAGAGTACATTTCTACCACTAAAACATTATATTACCTGCAAACTTTTCATTTACATAAGGGTAATAGGTGAAAATGGACCCTTCAATTTATTTTACAAATTTTCAGGAATGCAGTGATAACCGATATGTTGTCGGAACACACTGTTTGGCCACACGACAGGGCTTAGAAGTTAGGTGAATTATTTGACTTTTGTAGCGCCGATTTTGCTAGAATAGTTTGCGTGCAACATTTGCACGACCCCTAAGATATCACAACAGTAGAAAACCCTTCAAAGTGACGCCATTTTCTAAATTACACCTCTCAATGAATTCACGTATGGCTGCAGTGTCTATTTTGGCCCCACAGGTGTTTTCATTCTGCAACATCCACTCCATGAATTTCTCTGGAAAATTGCAAATATGCCATCTTAAAGCTGTAAGTTCTCCAATGGTCGCATAGTTGATGGGAGGTAGGTGTCACAGAAATGGCTGGCCTCTGTGATGTAACCCGGAGTGTTTCTCTAGTGCGCGTATGCACTAAGAGGATCATTTGGTGCTCCTGTGACCGGGTTATGGGTAGCTTGGAGAGTTGGGCAGGTCCAGCTACCCACATACCTCACCTCTGGGTGTGGTTAACAGCCTTTAAAATGGATGCTGTTGTTTGGCAGAGGGGCCGGATTTATGGGGTAATAAACCAACATGAAAATTTAAAGGAATATGCCTCCTGTTTGCCTCCCATCACACCCAAGTGAATAAAATCCCTACAGTGCCCACACATTGTGCCCAGCTTGTACTTCTGGAGATACACACCCCATCCATTATTAAGTGGGCTTTCCCCACTACAGCAATGCCATGCATGTGAACGCCTACTAGTTTAGGCACACTGTGGGGCTCAGAAGGGAGGGGTTGATTTGGATTTGGAAGTGCAGATTTCACTAGACTTTAAATGGGGGATGGAGCTATGTCGCATTTCCAGATCCATTGTGCCACCAGTAACTTGGAAAAATCTATCTTTCCATTAACAAATGACGAGCCTGAGTGGGGAGTTGCTCTTTGAGAAATAAGTTAAAGTTTTTATTTAACATTTTGGGGCACACAACATTTTTGATCGCCATCAATATAAGGCTGAATCACATTTATCCTGTGCTCTACACTGATCACTAACCTCAAGGCTGAAGGGGACACAGACAGAAGATGGCCCCTGTGCAAGAACAATATATATGTCCTTTGTAGTCAAATAGATTATTATGATGTACAACTCCACCTGCTTTGGAGGTGAACGTTGGCCCCCTTACCTCTTGGGGGCCCTTTAGCGAGCGTTGTCATATGACTTAGGATAAAAGCCAAACCAGAATCTCAATTTGCAGACATGGTGTTTCCTAAGTCATGTGACAAGGTTCATCAAAGGTTTGGTATTGACTTTTAAGATTGCTACTTCAAATAGGTGGCACTAGAGTTCTAGTCATCTTCCTCTCTGAAGAGGTAATTTCCATATGTGGCCTATGTGTCACACTCATACAGCCTGTAAGACCCTGCTCATGGCAGGGCCTACATTTGATAACCTCAGGTTGCGATAGCGACTACTGACAATTACATGGTGCCGATAGGGTTAAAGAGGAAGCTCTCTCCCTCGTTTAACCTTCTCAATGCCGCTGTCAGGAATGACAGCAGCATGTACGGGGTTAAATAGCTTCGATCAGTTCTAAAACAAATCGGGACTAATGCAGCAGGGTAGCAGCTGTCACATACAGTACAGACCAAAAGTTTGGACACACCTTCTCATTTAAAGATTTTTCTGTATTTTCATGACTATGAAAATTGTACATTCACACTGAAGGCATCAAAACTATGAATTAACACATGTGGAATTATATACTCAACAAAAAAGTGTGAAACAACTGAAAATATGTCTCATATTCTTCTGTTCTTCAAAGTAGCCACCTTTTGCTTTGATGACTGCTTTGCACAGTGTTGGCATTCTCCTGATGAGCTTCAAGAGATAGTCACCGGAAATGGTCTTCCAACAATCTTGAAGGAGTTCCCAGAGATGCTTAGCACTTGTTGGCCCTTTTGCCTTCACTTTGCGGTCCAGCTCACCCCAAACCATCTCGATTGGGTTCAGGTCTGGTGACTGTGGTGGCCAGGTCATCTGGCGTAGCACCCATCACTCTCCTTCTTGGTCAAATAGCCCTTACACAGCCTGGAGGTGTGTTTGGAGTCAATGTCCTGTTGAAAAATAAATGATGGTCCAACTAAACGCAAACCGGATGGAATAGCATGCCGCTGCAAGATGCTGTGGTAGCCATGCTGGTTCAGTATGCATTCAATTTTGAATAAATCCCCAACAGTGTCACCAGCAAAGCACCCCCACACTATCACACCTCCTCCTCCATGCTTCATGGTGGGAACCAGGCATGTAGAGTCCATCCGTTCACCTTTTCTGCGTCGCACAAAGACACGGTGGTTGGAACCAATGATCTCAAATTTGGACTCATCAGATCAAAACACAGATTTCCACTGGTCTAATGTCCATTCCTTGTGTTCTTTAGCCCAAGCAAGTCTCTTCTGCTTGTTGCCTGTCCTTAGCAGTGGTTTCCTAGCAGCTATTTTACCATGAAGGCCTGCTGCACAAAGTCTCCTCTTAACAGTTGTTGAAGAGATGTGTCTGCTGCTAGAACTCTGTGTGGCTTTGACCTGGTCTCTAATCTGAGCTGCTGTTAACCTGCGATTTCTGAGGCTGGTGACTCGGATAAACTTTTCCTCAGAAGCAGAGGTGACTCTTGGCCTTCCTTTCCTGGGGCGGTCCTCATGCGAGCCAGTTTCTTTGTAGCGCTTGATGGTTTTTGCAACTGCACTTGGGGACACTTTCAAAGTTTGCCCAATTTTTCAGACTGACTGACCTTCATTTCTTAAAGTAATGATGGCCACTAGTTTTTCTTTACTTAGCTGCTTTTTTCTTGCCATAATACAAAGTCTAACAGTCTATTCAGTAGGACTATCAGCTGTGTATCCACGTGACTTCTGCACAACACAACTGATGGTCCCAACCCCATTTATAAGCCAATAAATCCCACTTATTAAACCTTACAGGGCACACCTGTGAAGTGAAAACCATTTCCGGTGACTACCTCTTGATGCTCATCAAGAGAATGCCAACACTGTGCAAAGCAGTCATCAAAGCAAAAGGTGGCTACTTTGAAGAACCTAGAATATAAGACATATTTTCAGTTGTTTCACACTTTTTTGTTAAGTATATAATTCCACATGTGTTAATTCATAGTTTTGATGCCTTCAGTGTGAATGTACAATTTTCAAAGTCATGAAAATACAGAAAAATCTTTAAATGAGAAGGTGTGTCCAAACTTTTGGTCTGTACTGTACATGCAACAACTACTGCAGTTTTGCCTGTGGGGGGTGCTATTCACTTTATCCTCATCACTGTAAAGGAGCGGGGCTGAGGATTAAAGGGAACCTGTCATGTCCTGTGTACTATTTAAACTGCCCCCATTGTGTTGTTAGTGATGCAATGTGCATCACTAACACGCTTTTTTCACTCAAATCGGTGCTAATATCTTGAGTATAAAACACTTTATATACTTAGATCATACTTGCTTGTTTAGTCATAGGGGTGTGATTCCTCGCATTCAGTCAGGGCTGACACTGCCTACGCATTTGAATTCTTCTACCGGCTTGTGCTGACGTAAGTATGGGGCGCTTGCACAGTATGTCATGGCCAGGAAAGCTTGTAGTGCTGCGAGCCGTGCATGCGCTGTGGCGAGCTGCTCCCCACGTGTGCACAGTGAAGCTTTGTAAGTTCCCAGCTTCGCTGAGTGCAGCCGGAGTCACTCATCACAGCGCATGCGCAGTGAAGCTGGGAACTACACAGCTTCACTGCGCATGCGTGGGGAGCAGCTCGTCACAGCGCATGCGCGGCTCCCAGCACTACAAGCTTTCCTGGCCATGACATACTGCGCAAGCGCCCCATACTTACGTCAGCGTAAGCCGGGAGAAGAATTCAAATGCATGGGTGGCACCAGCCCTGACTGAATGCGAAGAATCACACCCCTATGACTAAACGAGCAGGTATGATCTAAGTATATAAAGTGCTTTATACTCATGATATTAGCATTGATTTTAATGAAAAAAGAATTTTAGTGATGCACATTGCATCACTAACAATGCAATGGGGGCAGTTTACATAGTACACTGGACATGACAGGTTCCCTTTAAGGCCCCTTACTGACCACTGTTAAAAGGTGAATTGGTGGTCGTTAGGAGGTTAAATTATAACTCCAGAACTTTGTTCATTCACTTTGCTCATTTCTTATTAACTTATCATTGCAAAATTTGTTCTGCTAAACAAGATCCATTATGCCATAAACATAAAAACCTGATATATGCTGAAAGCAGAAAAAGTCAATGGTCTATCTAGTAAAAATCTTGCATTATGCTAAAGAGCCAGCAGATGGAGCTATTGTTAGTTCCTGTGCAGCTTTGTGCTGTGTGTTTGCAAACCACTTTTAAACATTTTACTATAATGATATATGTAGGGAGGGATTGTACAGTTTCTTAATGCAAAAATGATAAACATAATTTCCACTGTTAGTTTGTAATGGAGGGCCAAGGCATGTATTAGTGGTGTTAGAGTGTACCTCCACATCCTCACTCCCCGAAGATCAACATGATGACTGTCGGATGGTCAACAATCATTTAGCTAAACATTACCAGCCTGGATTTACCGAATAAGGACTCACTCAGACATCTGTGCAAATTGGTCTGAGCAACGACCACAGATGTACAGGATGGTCATGGGTCTCCCAACCAGAGCATTACGGCTTCATGCATTTCTATGAGATTGTCACGCTCGGGTCGGTAGAGCCATTCCATGCATTGTGGTCTGTGATCAAACCCATTTGCACCGACATCTGAATGAGCCCTAACATATACAGATGCATCTCACTAAATTAGAATATCATCAAAAAGTTAATTTATTAAAGAGAAACTCATATATTATATAGAGTCATTACGAACAGAGTGATCTATTTCAAGTGTTTATTTCTGTTAATGTTGATGATTAAGGCTTACAGCCAATGAAAACACAAAAGTCATTATTTCAGTAAATTAAAATAATTAACAGAAAACACCTGCAAAGGCTTCCTAAGCGTTTAAAAAGCTCCCTCAGTCTGTTTCAGTAGGCTCCACAATCATGAGGAAGACTGCTGACTTGACAGATGTTCAGAAGGCAGTCATTGACACACTCCACAAGGTCCCAGGGTCTGGAGGAAGAGTGGAGAGGATACAATCCAAGCTACTTGAGGTCTAGGTTGAAGTTTCCACAACCAGTGATGGTTTGGGGAGCCATGTCATCTGCTGGTGTAGGTCCACTGTGTTTTATCAAGACCAAAGTCAGTGCAGCTGTCAACCAGGACATTTTAGAGCACTTCATGCTTCCCTCTGCCGACAAGCTTTTTGGAGATGGAAATTTAATTCTCCTGCAGGACTTGGCACCTGACCACTCTGCCAAAAGTACCAATACCTGGTTTAAAAACAACAGTATCACTGTGCTTGATTGGCCAGCAAACTCGCCTGACCATAACCCCACAGAGAATCTATGGGGTATTGTCAAGAGGAAGATGAGAAATACCAGACCCAACAATGCAGACGAGCTGAAGACTGCTATCAAAGTAACCTGAGCTTCCATAACGCCTCAGCAGTGCCACAGGCTGATCGCCTCCATGCCATACCGCATTGATGCAGTAATTGATGCCAAAGGAGCCCTGCCCAAGTATGGAGTGCATTTATTGATCATACATTTCAGTAGGCCAATATTTCTGATTTTAAAAACATCTTCAAGCTGTTTTTATCAAGTATTCTAATTTACTGAGATAATGACTTTTGTGTTTTCATTGGCTGTAAGCCATAATCATCAACATTAACAGAAATAAACACTTGAAATAGATCACTCTGTTTGTAATAACTCTATATAATGTATGAGTTGTTTCACTTTTTGTATTGAAGAATTGAAATAAATAAACTTTTTGATGATATTCTAATTTAGTGAGATACACCTGTTTGTTTAAGGATGAGGGGAAGTTGCGTATAGAGCCGGGTTTACATGCATATTATACTGTTGATATCTAGTGATGAGCGAGCACTAAAATGCTTGGGTACTTGTTGTTCGAGTCGAGCAAATTGGAATCGTAATGCTCGGGTGCTCGATCTGAGCAACGAGACCAATGTAAGTCTATGGGAAACTCGAGGATTTTTCCGGCGCCCCCCCCCAAGACGTCTGCAGAGAGCCTAAAAATTGCCCAAATCGATGGGAACAGTGCTCAAATGACATGGGAACAGCATGGGGAAGACCACTGGAAGCATCTCTGACTCCCAAATCACTGCTGTCAACATCGTGGTCAGAGTATTACGCCACTTTTACGGACTCACAATAAAACATACAAAAGCAAAACCAAAATGGATTTTCCTGGGAAATATGTTAAGGAACATCCTTTCCAGGGTAATGACTTGTATATAAGGCAAAATAAATAACCAAAAACAAAAATACTCCTCCACACCTTGGGCTATGTTCACACGTAGCATTTTTGATGCGTTTTAGCACTTTTGCTTTGCTTTCAACCAAGACAAATGCATTCACCAGGAAATGTCATTTTAACATTTTACAACCTTATCTGGCCATGTGGTGTGTGACACATCATCAGACACATGCATAACGTGCTGAAAAGACATGGGAACAGCACGGGGAAGACATCTGTAAGCATCTCTGACTACCAGGTCACTGCCTAAAAGTGTGCCCATCATAAGTGATCCTTGTCACATGCGAAGATGCCTCCCACCATGCACCTGTCATTGCAGACTTGCAACAATCACCATCCACGTCCTTGTCCCACTGCAGCATTCAGTTGTCCCTACCCCATTCCTTGGAATGCAAGCGCAAGTATGCAGGCAGCCACCCACCCACCCACAGGCTGCAATACTATACTGCCAAATTTTTGACAGCTGCTTGCACTTGAAATGTGGCCTTTTAGGCTTGTGGAGGCGGAAGCTTTTCATAACCTCATGCCGGCAGCAGCCGGGTGTCCATACTCGGTCCCCAGCTGACGCTATATTTCCCGGTATCGCCTCCGCCTTCCACAAGCACGGGTCCCACAACATTACCCGTGCCCTCCCCAGTGCACTTACTGGGAAGGACCGCCTAGCCACAAACACGTGGACAGGTGAATGTGGCCAGGGACGGTACGGAATCAGTCCACAATGTTTTTTGCTGAGAGTTGTATTTAGCTCGGTGAAAGGACTGGCATAGAGGGAAAACATATCTACCCTGCGTGTCATTTCTCCCAGGAAGTCCTCTAAAGCTGCTTGCACTTGAAATGTGACCTGAACATTACTGCTGGTACTTTTCTGTGGGAATTTGCTTGCCTCCTACCAGCCTGGAATATTTACAGCAAACTATGGTATGGCGCATTGGTATTAGCACTGCCCCCAGTACCATTAGCTAAGCCATCCCCAATTTCCTTCTCAGAAATTTTATTTGGTAGACTGAGTGGCTGCCCAAATACATTTTCTCACAAAGGAGCTGAAGATAGAGTGGCTGTGCAAGTTTCTCCAGCCTGTTAGATATTAGAGGGTGAACGGCAGCACATTGGATCAGTGGTTAACACTGAAGCCTTGCAGCACTGGGATCCTGGGTTCAAATCCCAGCAAAGACAACATCTGCAAGGACTTTGCATGTTCTCCCGTGTTTGCGTGTGTTTCCCCCTCAGTAAAAAAGCAACCATAGAGTGTCCGGGAACCTTCCCACACACTTTTCTTAGCCAGGACTGCTTCTCGGCAGGGTTGGACGGTCCCACCAGAGAATCCTCTGGTGTGCCTTGGCTTCTACCTCAGGAGAGTTCATGACAGCGCTAACTTTGCAGCTGCTATGGGGGTCTTGAGCTGGTGAGAAAGGTTAGCCCTCAATCAAATCCTCTGGTGGGCACAATGTTTTTCAATCTGAAACAGCTTCTCAGTGGGATTTGTATTTCACCACAGCCATATTCTTTAGCTCGGTGAAAGGACTGGCATAGAGGGAAAACGTATCTACCCCGGCTGTCATTTCCCCGTCACCAGGTTCCGCCCATTGTCACACACGAACATGCCTGGTTGTATGTTCAGCAGTGAGATCAGGCTGCTGTGTTACAGCTTTCAACAACTCTTCAGCACTGGGCGGTTTGTCAATTAAGCATTAAGCATGTTATCTTCATCACAGCCTGTTGCCGCTTGGCCAAGGCAGTGCTGCAGTGCTGTCAGCTTGTGACTGATGTGGTCATTTCGTAGATGGAGGAGGTGCATGAGCTGAACAATGTGATTACATTGAGGTTAAATTGGTGACGCTGTTTTATACTAAAGAAAGATCCTATTCTTTTGTTTTTTTTACGCTATTTTTTTAAGACAAATGCATTCACCGGGAAATGTCATTTTAACATTTTACAACCTTATCTGGCAATGTGGTGTGTGACACATCATCAGACACATTCTGTTTTATTTATGATGGAGGGACTCTAAAAGTCATAAATAGGGACATCAGATGGCCCTTACTATTCTTAAAAGGCCAGCAGTCAGCCCTAACTATTGTTAGAGAGCCATCAGCTGGCTATGCTTTGTTGTTCCCATTATTAACAAGTCGGTCTCCTATACTGTTATTGCGTATCCAGTGACTGCAAGGGCTGACAACAATTTGGATGCAAACCAATACCCCTTTGAAGAGACATAGAGGAGGGTCTCAGTAAAAAAAATGTTCCCATTATAAAGGTCTCCTATAGTGGTAATGCCCATGCTGTGACTGCAAAGGCTGCCAAAATTTGGGAAAAACCCCACTAAGAATTTGAATACACACGGAGCAGGGCAACAGTAACAAGGTACGACATGTTCCCATTAGAAAGGAGAGGGTCTGCTATACAGTTATAGGGTATGCAGTGAGTCCAACGGCAGACCAATTTTAGGAAAAACCCCACTAAGAATTTAAAGACACATAAAGAAAGGCCACAGTAATGACAAATTCCCATTGGAAAGGAGAGAGTCTCCCATAGTGTTGGCCTATGCAGTAAATGCAAGGGCTGCCAAAAATTTGGAGGCACTTCAATGGCCCTTGGAAGAGACGTGGAGGAGGGCCTCATAAAAAAGTTCCCATTAGAAAGGAGCTGGCCTCCTATTCTTGTAATGCCCATGCACTAAGTGTATGGGCTGACAAGCATTTACCACTGGGGGTATACATGAACATACTGTATAAACATTTTTTTTTACGGGCATCATAAACACCCTTTAAAAAAATTATGTGAGTGTTGCATCACGGACCATGGTCACCCTGGTGATATGGTGGTGGAGAATGAGGAGAAGGAGGAGGACTAGAGCAAATAGCCAAAATCAGGAAGCGTATACCTATGTGTGGGTGTGAAAAGGTGCATGGGAATACACCTCCCAAGAAAAGACACTGGATTTGAGTTTGTTATGCTGCTATCATTCGGTGGTGTTGAGAAGTCTGGCCCAATCCAGCCCTTGTTCATTTTTATAAGAGTCAGCCTGTCAGCATTTTCAGTTGACAGGCGGATGCGCTTATCAGTTATAATTCCACCAGCGGCACTAAAAACCCGCTCTGATAAAACGCTGGTGGCAGGGCAGGCCAGGACCTCCAAAGCATAGAGAGCCATCCACGTATCCAGCTTGGATACCAAATAATTAGAAGGCACAGAGGAATCACGGAGGACATTGGTACGGTCTGCAAGGTACTCCCTCAGCATCTTCCCAAACTTTGCACTCCTTGTGAGAGCACCCCGCGCCTCAATGCCTGTGCGATGGGAGGGTCTGAGAAAACTCTCCCAGAACTTTGTCAGTGTTCCCCTGCCTCTGCTGGATTGAAGTTGTGTCTCTCTCACCTGTACTCCTTGGTTGTCCAACGAAGTGTGCACTCTGCCGCCAGCATTTTCAGATGGGAATTTTTTAATAGTTCCGCAACAAAGGCCTTCTGGTACTGTCCCATTTTTGTACACCTGTCCGCTTCAGGAATAAGAGATATAAAGTTCTCCTTGTAGCGTGGGTCTAGAAGTGTCACCAAACAGTAATGACTGTCACCCAAAATTTTGAGAACGCAAGGGTCATGGGAAAGGCAGCGTAACATAAAATCAGCCATGCGCGCCAGACTCCTAACAGGCAAGACTTCCGTGTCCTCACCTAGAGGATGACTGACCATGCTCTCCTCCTTCTCCTTCTCTCTGTCCTCTGGCCATCCACGCTGAACAGACGGTATGACAGCTGTGCAGGTAGTACCTTCTGTAGAGCATGAAACTAGCACCTGTCCTTCCTCCTCCTCTTCCTCATTGTCACCCAATCCACGTTGGGATGAGATGAGGCTTGGCTATGTGGAATCACCCTGTACGGTTCCTTTCTCCATCTCATTGTGCTCTGCCTGCAATGCATCCTCTTTGATTGTGAGCAGAGAGCTTTTCAGAAGACAGAGAAGCGGGATGGTGACGCTAATTATGGTGTCATCGCCGCTCACCATCTTGGTGGAGTCCTCAAAGTTTTGGAGGATGGTACATATGTCTGACATCCATGTCCACTCCTGAGGTCTTATATGTGGAGTCAGAACTGAATACCGACCGCCTTGTTGATGCTGGTACTCAACAACTGCCCTCTTCTGCTCACAAATCCTTCCCAACATCTGCAGTGTAGAGTTCCAACGCGTGGGAACATCACACACCAGTCTGTGAACCGAAAGCTGCAAACGCTGCTTAAACACGGCAAAGGCGGCGGAAGCTGTAGCTGACTCTCTAAAATGGGCACACAGGCGGCGTACTTTAACAAGCAGATCCGGCAGCTCCGGGTAGGGTTTGAGAAACCTCTGAACCATGAGATTTAGCACATGGGCCAGGCATGGTACATGTGTGAGCTCACCTCGCCTCAGAGCCGCCACCAGGTTCCGGCCATTGTCACACACGACCATGCCTGGCTATAGATTCAGAGGTGTGAGCCACAGATCTGCCTGCTCTTTCAGAGCTGTCCACAACTCTTCAGCATTGTGCGGTTTGTCACCTTAGCATATTAGCTTCAGCACAGCCTGTTGCCGCTTGGCTGAGGCAGTGCTACAGTGCTTCCAGCTTGTGACTGATGTGGTCATTTTGGAGATGGAGGCTGAAGAGGAGGAGGAGGCTGAGGAGGATGAGGTGCAGGAGCTGTAGACCATGGGGGCAACCCTGATTGATCTAGGGCCCACAATCCTTGGCGTCGGGAGGACGTGTTCCGTCCCAAGGTCCGACTGGGTCCCGGCATCCACTATGTTAACCAAGTGTGCCGTCAGCGAGATGTACCGTCCCTGCCCACAAGCACTTGTCCACGTGTCCGTGGTTAGGTGGACTTTCCCGGTAACTGCGTTGTTGAGGGCACGGCTAATGTTTTAGAACAAGTGCTTGTGTAATGAGGGGACGGCACACTGGGATAAATAGTGGCGGCTGGGGACCGAGTACCGAGGGAAGGCCGTCGCCATCAGTTTGCGGAATGCTTCCGTCTCCACGAGCCTAAAAGGCAACATTTCGTGCGCAAGCAGTCGTGAAATGGAAGAATTTAGTAGTGTGGCCTGTGGGGCGTGGGCTGCATATTTGCGCTTGCGTTCCAAGGACTGGGGTATGGACAACTGAACGCTGAGCTGGGAAAAGGACATGGACGTGCTTCCTGATGCTGCTACTTGAGAGTGTGCAACGACAGGTGCAGGGCAGGAGGCATCGTCGCATTTACCATGGACAGGGGATTGGCTTGCAAGCACAACAGCTGAAGAAGCAATGATGCCACCTGCAGACACTGTTCCTGGACCCTGGGGTTCGGCCCACAAAATCGGGTGCTTTGCTGCCATGTGCCTGATCATGCTGGTGGTGGTCAGGCTGGTCGTTTTGCCACCCCTGCTGATGCTGGCCTGGCAGGTGGTGCAAATGGCCTTTTTGGGGTTATCGGTGGAGTCTTTAAAAAACAACCAGACTCAGGAAGACATAACAGTTGTACTGGCAACTTCCTTCGTGTTGGTGTTACGGGGAAGGGTTGCCTGCCTTTTGTCTGCGGCCACCACACTGCTTCTTCCTGCCTGTTGGGGTGCTCTGCCTCCCTCCCCATATGTGGTGCTGTCCTCACTCTGCATGTCCTCCTGCCAGGTTGGGTCAGTTACTATATCATCCACCACCTCGTATTCCACTTCCACACCCTGGTCCTCCTCCTGACTTTCTGGCAATTGTGTCTCATCATCATCCACCTCTTGTGACACTTTCCCACCGTCGCCTTCGTGTGACCGTGGCTGCTCAAATATTTGGGCATCGCTACATATGATCTCCTCTTGCCTCGCTTCAAGTGGACCGGGCGAGAGGCCCGAATCTATAAATGGAAAAGTGAACAGCTCTTCAGAGTGTCCAAGTGTGGGATCAGTTGTCTCTGGGTACTCGGCATGGTGGGAGGAAGGAGGATCAGGGTGAGGAATATGCGGTCCAGTCTCACGGCTACTGAGACTTGACTGTGTGGAAGACAGGGTGGTGGTGGTGGTGGCTAAGTGACTGGAAGTATTATCCGCTATCCAACCAACAACCTTTTGACACTGCTCTGGGTTCAATAGTGGTGTGTTGCGGTCCCCTAGAAATTGGGACAGGAAGGTCAGGCGAGAAGATGTGGGTGTTTGTTGTGGCACAATTTGGGCTTGCCCACAGCCTTGTCCACGGCATCTGCTTGCACCATCACCATCACGTCCAGTTCCCCGTCCCTTGCCATGTGCCTTGCCCATTTTAAATGGAGGACAGTATCTTCCACGCTCACTACAAATGATTGAGTTTGGAGTGAACTTATATGTGATCAGTGTGATGGAGAAAACAGAGTTTTAAATACCTGGCCTGTAGGTAAGTAGTTTCACCAGCAAACTGCTGTGTATTGCTTCACTGGCGCACTGAAAGAAATTTTTAATGGAGGCCAGAAATGGCAGTGTTACGGATCCGAGTGGTGGAACCTCTGTGCTGCGGTGCAAGGAGGGACCCAGAGGGGCGTAACTAAGTATCAACTCGGACCGACCTAGGTCATACCGCGGCTATTGACTCCGTGACCAGGGAGGGACCGAGCAGAGGGACCAGGTGCTACTCTGGGGACGACCTTGTAAAAGAGCAGGTGACTCCCATGGGTCAGATGGCAGGGACTGAACAGTATTGCAGATGGCACAGCAGGCAGGCTGACGAGTGATCCGGGTGGATGGACTGGCAGACAAGGCAGGCGACAGGAGGGAGCCTCTAGGTAGGCTGTCAGGTGTTCACGGCAGGTGACAGGCAGGAGCCTCCAGGTAGGCTGTCAGGTGGTCACAGCAAGTGACGGACAGGAGTCTCCAGGTAGGCTGACAGGTGGTCACGGCAAGTGACAGGCAGGAGCCTCTAGGTAGACTGTCAGGTGGTCATGGCAGGTGACAGGCAGGTGCTTCCAGGTAAGCAGGCGGGCAAAGCCCATAGACAGACTGGCGGACTGGACGGAAGACAGACTGTCGGGCAGGAGAGTAGTCAGGCTGGCGGACTGGACTGTTAGTCAGGCTGGCGGGCAGGAGTAGTAGTCAGGCTAGCAGCGGGACCTGAGGGCTGGAGCAGAGGTAAGTACACTGTGCATCAACTATTGCTCGGGCACCTCCATATTGGAGGAGGTGCTTTAAACATGGGAGGACCTCCGGCAATTGGCCGGGGACTCCTTAGGGCAGCGCGCGTGGCCCCTTTAAGAGAGAGGGAGCGCGCGCACCCTAAGCACAGTGCCCGGGAAGCTGCGCGCGCCGGCCGAAGCAGGAAGAGGAGCGCTGGAGGACGCGGCGGTGAGAGGGACGGCGTCTCTGCCTGGCAGGGACGCCGATGCTACAGGCAGTATTTTCTGACAATGTATATGTGATCCGTGTGATGGAGAAAACAGAGTTTTAAATACCTGGCCTGTAGGTAAGTAGTTTGAACAGCAAACTGCTGTGAATTGCTTCACTGACACACTAAAGGAGATTTTTAATGGAGGCCAGAAATGGCAGTATTTTCTGACAACGTATATGTGATCCGTTTGACGGAGAAAACACAGTTTTAAATAGCTGGATTTCTAGCGCTCTAATAAGGAAAGGACGTGGCTGTATTCCACAGTGCCAACAAGCAAATGGCGCAGAAAAAACGGTGTTCTCTGGATTGCTTTTTAAGCAAATAATGAGGATTAAGATCCAAAGAAAAGTATTCCTGGCCCCTGAGACCTGGGCCTTTGTATAGAAATATCTAACAGCAGCAGAAGGCAGAATTGGAATGGAGCCTCTTGTGCTATATGCACAACAGTCTGCTATATACACTGCCTGCCTATACACCTTGCCTGCCTGATATCTCTGCAGATGGATTAGTTAGTCCTCAGAAGGACTGCTTGTTAAGATGGATATGTGTAATGTACGGTTTTTCTCCCTACACTACCTAATACACAATCAAATCTCTCCCTAACGCAGCAGCAGCTCTCCCTACACTGTCTGATCCGGAGTGACTGTGACGAGCATGGCGGCGCCAGGTCTGATATAGACCTGATGACGCTGTGCGGCCAGCCAATCACTGTAATGCCCAAAACCAACATGGCTACGGCATTACAGTGCATGGCAGGCAATCCCCGCATGTTCATTGGCTCTCTAAACATGCAGGGAGGGGACCCGAGTTCCCGCTCGAGCAACCCGGAAATACTCGGCAAGCGCCGAGCATCTCGAGCAGTGAGATGCTCGGGCGAGCAGTGAGTAGTAGCGAGCATGCTCGCTCATCACTATTTATCACGTCTGTGTACCCCTGTGTGGAGAAGATTATCTGGCCCAAACAATTTTAAGTTGAGCTGTAGTCTGCTTTATATACCCATTTTGAGTTAATCAGGTCTGTGTACCCCTGTGTGGAGAAGAATATCTGCCCCAAACAATTTTAAGCGGAGATGTAGCCTGCTTTTTATACCAATTTTGAGTTTATCAGGTCTGTGTACCCTTGTGTGGAGAACAGTATCTGGCCCAAACAATTTTAAGTTGAGATGTGGTCTGCTTTATATACTCATTTTGAGTTAATCAGGTCTGTGTACCCCTGTGTGGAGAAAAATATCTGGCCCAAACAATTTTAAGTTGAGATGTAGTCTGCTTTATATACCCATTTTGAGTTAATCAGGTCTGTGTACCCCTGTGTGGAGAAGAATATCTGCCCCAAACAAATTTAAGCGGAGATGTAGCCTGCTTTATATACCAATTTTGAGTTCATCAGGTCTGTGTACCCCTGTGTGGAAAAGAATCTTTTCAGTTAGCCATTAAAAGGTATCAACCACTGAGGACTCTCAAATCTAAATATTTTGCACCAAAAAATAGTATAACTATACAATAACTATTGTAAAAGAGACAAAAAGCTCTTCTACTACAGCCAACCCAGCACATGGAGACCCAATCAGGAGTGTTCACATTTCCCTAAATTAGGGCCTAACATCACCGAAGTGACATCAATTTCACTACAGTAGTAATAGTATAATTAGGACCGACACTTCTTCCCCTACAGCCAACCCAGTAGATGGAGACCTAACCAGGAATGTTCACATTTCCCTAAATTAGGGCCTAACACCACCGAAGTGGCATCAATTTCACTACAGTAGAAATAGTATAATTAGGACTGACAATTCTTCCCCTACAGCTAACCCAGTAGATGGAGACCCAATCAGGATTCCCCATATTTCCAAAAATTAGTGGCAGACACCAACAAAGTGGCATCAATTTCACTGCAGTAGAAATAGTAGAATTAGAAATTACACCTCTTCCCCTAAAGCCAATCCAGTAGATGGAAACCCAATCAGGAGTGTTCACATTTGAAAACATTTGGGCCTAAAACCACTAAAGTGGCATCAATTTCACTAGAGTATACCGTAACTAGTATAATGGAGACCGACACCTCTTCCACTGCACCAACCCAATAGATTGAGAGACCAAATCTATATTCTCCACATGTCAAAAAATTAGGGCCTAAAACCTGCAGCAGCAGCAAGAGCAGGCACACAATCCATAACAAAGACTGCAATTCTGCACGATCAATGCAGCACACTGAAAACTTCAACATCGCCTAGTCTGTACAGTCTGCAATTGAGGTGCAAAAGTCCTTTGAAATCCATGACTTGTTCATCTTGATGATAGTTAGGCGGTCAACACTTTCATGGGACAGTTGGCAGTGCTTATCCGTCAGGACACCACCAGCAGCACTGAAGACACGTTCTGAGAGAATGCTGGCTGCCAGGCATGATAAAACCTCCAAGGCGTGACAGGCGAGCTCAGGCCATTCATTCATTTTTGAAGACCAAAATGTAAAAGGGTCAAAATCCTCCCTGATAGTATTTATATTGAGCTCTAGATACTCCTCCACCATCCTCTCCAGATGTTCACCACGTGTCAGACTTGTACTCTGTTGTGCTGGTGCACGAGCTGGTCTAAAAAATGTGTGAAAGAACTCACAGAAATTGCTTCTGCCTCTTACTCTGCTGCTGCTAATGTTTTGGCGTTGATGAAGTGACATTCCAGAGGTTGAAAGACTACAGCTGCAATGTACACTGTGTGCCTCACTCCTATCTTGGGGAAAAGCTCTATTAAGGTTGCTTAAAAGCTTGTTTCGATACTCCAACATTAGCGGCTCCCTTTCCAGGGTGGGAAGCATCTGGTAAAATTTACTCTCATAATGTGGATTTAACAGAGTGGCAACCCAGTAGTCAGCATTATTTCAAATCTTAACAATACGGGGATCATGTTGCAGATAGTGCAGAAAGAAGGCACTCATATGTCGGGCTCTTCCAGGTGGTCCAAATCTATTGTTGGCTGCATAACACTGATCACTGTTTACTCTGTCCCCTCCTGCCAGGTGGAGGCCCTAGAGGAGGTGGAGGAGGTAGAAGCAGTGGAGGAAGTGGGAAATACAGTGGTTTGTTCTGCAAGCCTTGGGCATTCCAAGATTTGTGGAGCAGCCCCTTCCCCGCCTGTCCCCACAGCCACCAGAGTCACCCAGTGCCCAGTCAGCGAGATGTAATTACCTTGGCCATGCTTACTCGTTCAGGTGTCTGTGGTGAAATGCACCCTGGCAGATGTAGATTTAGTCAAGGAGCGGGTGATATTGTCTGAAACATGCTGGTGTAGCGCAGACACAGCTTTCTTAGAGAAGTAATGGAGACTGGGCATCTGGTACTGGGGGATTGTTATGGTCAACAGCTTTCGGAAACTGCCTGTACCTACCAGGCGGAAAGGCAGCATTTCCGGGGCCAACAGATTGGCGATGTGGAGTTCAACCTCTTAGTTTTGTCATGTGTAGGATGAAACAACTGTGGGACCGATGGCTGGCTGCAGTGCTGAGAGAGGGCAGAGTTTGGCGAAATGGACAAACTGCTGGACCGTGAGTGAGGTGCAGACACAGATGTTACGGTGGATTGAGAAACATGTGATGTGCTTGGTGAAACAAACACAGCAGGCATATCTGCTTCAGTTACAGTTGACGGGCTCTCACTCAGCCTGACTGGAGCGGGTAGAGAAACGGAGGTTCTGCGGTGGGAGACCTGCGTTCCAATACTTGGCACGGTAATAGAGGAGGAGAAAGAAGAAGCGGATGCGGTTGATGGGGCAGCTGATAGTTGTTGAGGTCCGCTGGTCCGCATTTCAGCGCGGTGAGATTTCCAGCGTAACGCATATTGTTTGCGCATGTGAACCTTCATGCATGTAGTAGGCAAAATATTGCAGTTTTTCCTCCTACTGAGTTTTTTATCGCAAAGTTTACAGATAATGTAAGTTGGCTCATCCTTTGTGGTGATAAAAAAGGCCCAGGTTAGGAAACCCTTGCCACGACTGCGAGCTGCAGACCTGCGACTGCTGCTGGCCACAGCCACAGTCGTTGCTAAAAATGCAGTGCTCCTCGTGCTTGCATCACTCCATGTCTGCGCCGTAGGGCGAAAGATAACCTCCTTGTCTTCCTCCTCTACCTCCTCAGATGAGCTACTTGGCTGCGTGACTCTGGGTTCACACCAATTAGGATCTTCAACCTCGTCATCATCCAATGTGTTATCCCATTCCTTGCCCTCATAGTGACCCTTCTCCTCTTGTTGCCCTGACAGCGCAGTACAGTCCGCATGAGCCTCGGGTATCTGAGTCTCATCAGGATCACCTCCCTCCTCGGTAGTTAACGTCTGGTGACGAGAGTCAGAAACCTGCTCGGACCCTATCCTGTCCTGCCCCGAATCGAACCTAAAAAAATTTTGGGCATCTGTGCAGATGCTTTCCTCATATTCTTGATTATGTGAATATTTGGAGTACACTTCTTATGCCCATGGTATAAATTGGGTGAACAGTTCTACAGGCTCACCCATCAGTGGTTCGCTACAGTCAGTTGGGCACTTGGACAGTTGTGTTGCAGAAGGAAGCAAGGGTAATTGGGGTGCCACATCTGTGGACTGTACTGTGTGTGATGTTGAGGTGGAGAAAGAAGAGAAGAGGCCACTTGGAGCAGTGTTTGCCATCCACTGGAGCACCTGCTCTGTCTGACCCTTATCAACAAGGCATATCGCTGTGCGGCTGCCAAAGAAAGGGAGAAAAGTGGCCTGTCCACTAACAGAAGTTGTCAGTTGTCTTCGGATAGCACATGATGGTGTTGGTTCACTAGTGCTTTCACTAACATTACCACCCCTACCCCACATTTACCTTGAACACCAAGCCTATTCCCCCTTCCACCAAGACCTTCCTTTTTCCCACTCATGTTGCTCAGATATTGTGGTAGTAGCACGCTATTAGCAAAACAAAATTAGATTTTTTCCTCTGCAACAGCTCTGCACGCACCTGAATTTCAGCGGCACTAAATGATAAGGTAAGATATGGCTTGCTGTATAACGTTACTACCAGAACAAAGTATTTTTTTAGTATGGATGAGGCCTGTATAACATAGGCGATATTCTCCAAACTATTTCAAACTGAGATGTCCCTGCTGTATAAAGTTAGGAACCGATCAAAGTATTTTTTTAGTATGGATGACTCCTGTATAACATAGGAGATATTCTCCAAGCTATTTCAAACTGAGATGTCCCTCCTATTTAACGTTAAGAACTGAACAAAGTATTTTTTTAGTGTGGATGACGCCTGTATAACATACGAGATATTCTGCAAACTACAGTACAGACCAAAAGTTTGGACACACCTTCTTATTTAAAGATTTTTCTGTATTTTCATGACTGTGAAAATTGTACATTCACACTGAAGGCATCAAAACTATGAATTAACACATGTGGAATTATATAGTTAACAAAAAAGTGTGAAACAACTGAAAATATGTCTTATATTCTAGGTTCTTCAAAGTAGCCACCTTTTGCTTTGATGACTGCTTTGCACACTCTTGGCCTTCTCTTGATGAGCTTCAAGAGGTAGTCACCGGAAATGGTCTTCCAACAATCTTGAAGGAGTTCCCATAGATGCTTAGCACTTGTTGGCCCTTTTGCCTTCACTCTGCGGTCCAGCTCACCCCAAACCATCTCGATTGGGTTCAGGTCTGGTGACTGTGGAGGCCAGGTCATCTGGCGTAGCACCCCATCACTCTCCTTCTTGGTCAAATAGCCCTTACACAGCCTGGAAGAGTGTTTGGGGTCATTGTCCTGTTGAAAAATAAATGATGGTCCAACTAAACGCAAACCGGATGGAATAGCATGCCGCTGCAAGATGCTGTGGTAGCCATGCTGGTTCAGTATGCCTTCAATTTTGAATAAATCCCCAGCAGTGTCATCAGCAAAGCACCCCTACACCATCACACCTCCTCCTCCATGCTTCACGGTGGGAACCAGGCATGTAGAGTCCATCCGTTCACCTTTTCTGCGTCGCACAAAGACATGGTGGTTGGAACCAAAGATCTCAAATTTGGATTCATCAGACCAAAGCACAGATTTCCACTGGTCTATGTCCATTCCTTCTGTTCTTTAGCCCAAACAAGTCTCTTCTGCTTGTTGCCTGTCCTTAGCAGTGGTTTCCTTGCAGCTATTTTACCATGAAGGCCTGCTGCACAAAGTCTCCTCTTAACAGTTGTTGTAGAGATGTGTCTGCTGCTAGAACTCTGTATGGCATTGACCTGGTCTCTAGTCTGAGCTGCTGTTAACCTGCGATTTCTGAGGCTGGTGACTCGGATAAACTTATCCTCAGAAGCAGAGGTGACTCTTGGTCTTCATTTCCTGGGGCGGTCCTCATGTGAGACAGTTTCTTTGTAGCGCTTGATGGTTTTTGCAACTGCACTTGGGGACACTTTCAAACTTTTACCAATTTTTTGCACTGACTGACCTTCATTTCTTAAAGTAATGATGGACACTCGTTTTTCTTTACTTATCTGCTTTTTTATTGCTATAATACAAATTCTAACAGTCTATTCAGTAGGACTATCAGCTGTGTATCCACCTGACTTCTGCACAACACAACTGATGGTCCCAACCCCATTTATAAGGCAAGAAATCCCACTTATTAAACCTGACAGGGCACACCAGTGAAGTGAAAACCATTTCAGGTGACTACCTCTTCAAGTTCATCAAGAGAATGCCAACAGTGTGCAAAGCAGTCATCAAAGCAAAAGGTGGCTACTTTGAAGAACCTAGAATATAAGAAATATTTTCAGTTGTTTCCCACTTTTTTGTTAAGTATATAATTCCACATGTGTTAATTCATAGTTTTGATGCCTTCAGTGTGAATGTACAATTTTCATAGTCATGAAAATACAGAAAAATCTTTAAATGAGAAGGTGTGTCCAAACTTTTGGTCTGTACTGTATTTCAAACGATCTAGCCTGCTGTATCATGAGGAACAGCAAAAAAATAGATTTTTTAATCTGAATAAGCTCTGAATACAGCTGAATTTCACCACCACTAAAAGGACTAGATGATTTATAGCAGAGTGTAACACGTTTGCCTAGCAACAGAAAAAATATTTTTTTTACTCTGAAAACAGCTGAAGTTCACCGCCACTAATGTAGTAGCTCACGTATAGCAGAGTGTATGACATTTGCCACACAAAAAAATCTTTTGTGTACTCTGCCTTGCAAGACAAAGAATCTATTTTTTTTCTCTGAAAACAGCTGAGGTTCACAGCCACTAAGATAGTAGATTGCTTTTAGCAGAGTGTATCACGATTGCCACACAAAAAAATCTTTGGTGGACTGTGGCTAGCAACAGAATTTTTTTTTTACTCTGAAAGAAGCTGAAGTTCACCGCCACTAATATAGTAGCTGACGTATAGCAGAGTGTATGACGTTTGCCACACAAAAAAAATCTTTGTTGGACTGTGGCTAGTAACAGAAAAAATATATGTTTTTACTCTAAAAACAGCTGAAGTTCACTACCACTAAAGTAGTAGCTGACGTATAGCAGAGTGTATGACTTTTTCGCTTTAAAAAAAACTTTTGTGGACTTGCACTATCACATTAGCAAATGAAAAACAAAGGTGTTTGTGCTCTACATGCACTGACAAGCTCTGCAGATAGATGAATTTCAACCCCACAAAATCAAAAAGTGGCCTACAAGGACTTGCTTGCTTGCTTTATCACATTAGCAAGTAAAAAAATAGATTGAAGGTATACTCCTGCATGGGGCACAGTACAACCGGTGCACAACACTGTTCTATGGCATGGGCACTGCTCTTTCTGTCAGAATCTCAGTAATTGCACAAGAAAAAAAAATGTGCTGCAAGGTCAATTGAACATGTACACAACAATGGACTTATCTACACTATCTGACTTCCAAACAAGTGCCCATCTATTTAGCTAAAATCTCTCAGTATACGGACGCACACTGAGCAGCGTCTGTCTCCAGAAGTGACATGGATAACATGGCCGGTTTTTATATAGAGAGGACATGTGATTTCAGCAGCCAATTGCAGAAGCCCTTGTGTCTGGATAGTGTGGATGCTTCCTACACTCTGATTGGCTAGCCGAACTTTCCTGACTTAAAGTTACCGCCTACAGAAAGAAAAGAAAATGACAAGCGCGCCGCTGATGTGACCTGTTCTAAGCTATCACTAGCCCCCCAACTCATCTACCACATTCCCCCGCTCGTCATACACAAGCACCATGCTAGCAAAACAGTTCAAAGCACTGTAGTTGCCCCGCAATCACGTTCCTGCATTTATTCTCCAAACGTTGCCGATTTTTCCCGAATTTAAGAAATTTTGCTCGCATTTCCGATCACGAATCCGAATGTGCCCTATTCGTGTCGAATTTAAGTTGTAAGATAGGATTTCAAACAAATTCGCTCATCACTAGTAACAACATGTTCCCATTAGAAAGGAGCAGTTCTGCTACACAGTTATAGGGTATGCAGTGAGTACAATGGCTGCCTAAATTTGGGAAAAACCCCAATAACAATTTAAAGACACCTAGAGGTGGGCCCCATTAGCAAAATGTTCCTATTAGAAAGGAGTGGTTCTGCTATACAGTTATAGGGTATGCAGTGAGTACAACGGCTGCCTAAGTTTGGGAAAAAACCCAATATCAATTTAAAGAGTAAGACACATAGCGGTGGGCCTCAGTAACGACATGTTCCCATTAGAAAGGAGTGCATCTCCCATACTGTTCTTGCATATACAGTGACTGCAAGGGCAGCCAAAAATTTTGAAGCACTCCAATGCCCCTTGGAAGAGAGGAGAAAAAAATGTTCCCATTATTAGGAAGTTGGTCTCCCATACTGTTATTGCCTATGCAGTGAATGCAAGGGCCGCCAAAAATTTGAACGCACTCCATTGCCCCTTGGAGGACCTTTTGAAAAAATTGTTCCCATTATTATGAAGTGGTTCTTCTATATTGTTATTGCCTATGCAGTGAATGCAAGGCCTGGCCAAAATTTGGATGCACTCCAATGCCCCTTGGAATAGACGTAGAGGAGGGCCTTATGAAAAAATTGTTCCCATTATTAGCAAGTTGATCTCCCATACTGTTATTGCTTATGCAGTGAATACAAGGGCTGCCAAAAGTTGGACGCACTCCAATGCCCCTTGGAGGACTTTGTCAAAAAATTGTTCCCATTATTAGGAAGAGGTTCTCCTATATTGTTATTGCCTATGCAGTGAATGCAAGGGCTGGCCAAAATTTGGACGCACTCCAATGCCCCTTGGAAGAGACGTAGAGGAGGGCCTTATGAAAAAATTGTTCCCATTATTAGAGAGTGGGTCTCCCATACTGTTATTGCTTATGCAATGAATGCAATGGCTGCTAAAAATGTGGACGCACTCCAATGCCCCTTGGAAGAGACATAAAGGAGGGCCTTAGGAAATTTTTTTCCCCATTATTAGGAAGTGGGTCTCCCATACTGTTATTGCCTGCCTATGCAGTGAATACAAGAGCTGGAAAAAAATTGGAGGCACTCCAATGGCCTTTGGAAGAGACATAGATATGGTGGTATGGTAGATATGGTGGTGATATGGTGGTGAAGGATGAAGATGAGGAGAAGGAGGAGGATAAGAGCAGATAGACACAATCAGGAAGTGTATACCCATGTCTGGGTGTGAAGAGGTGCATGGGAATAGACCTCCCCCAAAAAAAACACTGGAATCGAATTTATGTTACTCAGCTATCATTCGGTGGTGCTGAGAAGTTTGGCCCAATCCTGCCTTGTTCATTTTTATAAGGCCACAGCCCCACTATCAGTATTTGGTCAGTATTCAGTCAGTTTTTTCTCAGGAGTGGGAGACAAAACCAGGAGTGGGTGATAAATGCAGAATTGGTGTACTTGTTTCTATTATACCTTGTCTTTGATTTTTCCTCACCTGGTTTTGGCTCCCACTGCTGAGAAAAAATACTGACTGAATACTGACCAAATACTGATAGTGGGGCCGTGGCCTAAGAGTCAGCCTGTCAGCATTTTCACTTGCAGGTGGATGCGCCTATCAATTATAATTCCCACTGCGGCACTAAAAATCCACTCTGACAAAACGCTAGCAGCAGAGCAGGCCAGGACCTCCAAGGCATAGAGAGACAGTTCATGCCACGTGTCCAGCTTGAATACCCAATAATTATAAGGCACAAAGGAATCACGGAGGACGTTGGTACGGTCGGCAAGGTACTCCTTCTGCATATTCCCAAACTTTTCCCTCCTGGTGAGCCTACCACATGCATCAAAGCTTGTGCGATGGTAGGGTCTGAGAAAATTGTCTCAGAACTTTGACAGTGTTCCCCTGCCTCTGCTGGATTGGATTTGTGTCTCTCTCGCCTGTACTCCTTGGTTGTCCAACGAACTGTGACCTCTGCCGCCAGCGTTTTCAGATGGGAATTTTTTTAATAATTCCACAACAAGGGCCTTCTGATACTGCCGCATTTTAGCAAACCTGTCTGCCAAGGGAATAAGAGATAGAAAGTTCTCCTTGTAGTATGGGTCTAGAAGTGTTACCAACCAGTAATGACTTTCACCCAAAATTTGGAGAATGCAAGGGTCACGGGAAAGGCAGCGTAACATAAACTCAGCCATGTGTGCGAGACTGCTAACAGGCAAGACTTCCGTGTCCTCACCAAGAGGATGACTGACAATGTTCTCGTCCTTCTCCTCCTCCCTGTCCTCAGGACATCCACACTGAACAGATGGTATGACAGTTGTGCGGGTAGTACCATCTATAGCGCAGGAAACTCTCCTTCCTCCTTGTCCTCCTCCTCTTCCTCATTGTCACACAATCCATGTTGTGATGAGATGAGGCTGGGCTGTATAGAATCACCCTGTATGGTTCCTTGCTCCATCTCATCGTGGTCTTCCTGTAATGCCTCCTCTTTAATTGTGAGCAGCGAGCGTTTCAGTAAACAGAGAAGCGGAATGGTGACATTAATTATGACGTTATCGCCACTCATCATCTTGGTGAAGTCCTCAAATTTTTGGAGGACGGCACAGATGTCTGACATCCATGCAAACTCCTGAGGTTTTAAGAGCGGAGGCTGACCTGAATACCGGCGGCCATGTTGATGCTGGTAGTCAATAACTGCCCTCTGCTGCTCAAAAATACTTCCCAACTTCTGCAACGTTGAGTTCTAATGCGTGGGGACATCGCACAGTCGGTGAGCTGGAAGCTGCAAACGCTGCTGAAGTATGGTAAGGGCAGCAGAAGCTGTAGCTGACTATCTAAAATGGGCACACATGCGGCGTACTTTGACAAGCAGATCTGGCAGATTCGGGTAGGTTTTGAGAAACCACTGAACCATGAGGTTAAGCACATGGGCCAGGCGTGGTATGTGTGTGAGCGTGCCTCACTTCAGAGCCGCCACTAGGTTCCAGCCATTGTCACACATGACCATGCCTGGCTGTAGGTTCAGCGGTGTCAGCCACAGATATGCCTGCTCTTTCAGAGCCGTCCACAACTCTAAAGCGGTGTGTGGTTTGTCACCTAAGCATACTAGCTTCAGCTTCAGAGATGGATGCTGAAGAGAAGGAGGATTTGCAGGATCTTTAGAATGTGGGGGCAGCCCTAATCGATCCAGGGCCCGCAATCCTCGGTGTCGGGAGGACGTGTTCCGTCGAAAGGTCCGACTGGGTCCCGGCTTCCACTATATTAACTCAGTGTGTCATCAGTGAGATGTACAATCTGTGCCCACAAGCACTTGTCCACGTATTCGTGGTTAGGTGGACCTTCTCAGTAACTGCATTGTTGAGGGCACGGCTAATGTTCTGGGACATGTGCTTGTGTAATGCGGGGACAGCACACCGGGGACCGAGTACCGAGGGATGGCCACCGCCATCAGGTTGAGGAAAGCTTCCATCTCCACGAGCCTAAAAGGCAACATTTCGAATGCAAGCATTCACAAAATGTGTGAATTTAGTAGTGTGGCCTGTGGGGGTCTTGGCTGCGTATTTGCTCTTGCGTTCCAAGGACTGGGGTAGGGACAACTGAACGCTGCTCTGGGACAAGGATGTGGATGTGGTTGCTGATGGTTCTAGTTGAGAGTGTGCAATGACAGGTGCAGGGCGGGAGGCATCTTTGCATGCGCCATGGACAGGGGATTGGCGTGCACGCACAATAGCGGAAGAAGCAGTGGTGTCAACCACATACATTGTTTTTGGACCCTGGCGTTCGGTCCACCTAGTAGGACGCTTTGCTGTCATGCTGTCATGTGCCTGATCATGCTGGTTGTTGTCAGGCTGCTAGTTTTGCTACCCCTGCTGATGCTGGCCTGGCAGTTGGTTCAAATGGCCTTGTTGGGGTTAATTGCAAAGTCTTTAAAAAACAACCAGACTCGGGAAGACCTAAGAGTTGTACTGGCAACTTCCATCGTGTTGGTGTTACGGGGAACGGTGGCCTGCCTTGTGTCTGCGGCCATCACACTGCTTCTTCCTGCCTGTTGTGGTGCTACGCCTCCCTCCCCCTGTGTGCTGCTATCCTCGCCTTGCATCTTCCCCTGCCAGGTTGGGTCAGTGACTATATCGTCCACCACCTTGTCTTCCTCTTCCGCACCCTGGTCCTCCTCCTGATTTTCTGGCATTTGTGTCTCATCATCATCCACCTCTTGCGACAGTAATTGCACTTTCCCACCGTTGCCTTCGTGTGACCGTGGCTGCTCAAATATTTGGGCATCGCTGCATGCGTTCTCCTCTTGCCCCGCTTGAAGGTGGCCGGGCAAAAGGCCCAAATCTATAAATGGAAAAGTGAACAGCTCTTCGGAGTGTCCACATGTGGGATCAGTTGTCTCCGGGCACTCGGCATGGTGGGAGGAAGGAGAATCAGGGTGAGGAATATGTGGTCCTGACTCACGGCTACTGAGACTTGACTGTGTGGAAGACAAGGTGGTGGTGGTGGTGCAAAGTGACTGGAAGCATTATCTGCTATCCAACCATCAACTTTTTGACACTTCTCTCGGTTCAATAGTGGTGTGCTGCGGTCCCCTAGCAATTTGGACAGGAGGGTCGAGCGACAAGATGTGGGTCTTTGTTGTGGCACAATTTCAGCTTGCCCACGGCCTTGTCCTCGGCCTCTGCATGCACCATCACCATCACGTCCACTTCCCCGTCCGTTGCCACGTTCCTTGCCCATTTTCAATGGAGGATAATATTTTCCACGTTCACTACAAATGACTGGATTTTTACCGCAGTTATATATGATACGTCTGACGGACACCCACGGTTTTAAATAGCGGCCTTGTAGTTTACTATTATTCACAGCGACCATGTTTGAATAGCTTCACTGACACACTGATGCAAAACTCTAAATGGAGAACAAAATTTTCCATATTCACTACAACTGCTTGGATTTCAACCGCAGTTATATGTTATACGTCTGACGGACACCCACGGTTTTAAATAGCGGCCCTGTAGTTTACTATTCTTCACAGCGACCACGTGTGAATAGCTTTATTGACACACTGATGCAAAACTCTAAATGGAGGACAATATTTTCCACGCTCACTACAAATGCCTGGATGTGAACCGCAGTTTTATATGATACGTCTGACGGACACCCACGGTTTTAAATAGCGGCCCTCTAGTTTACTATTCTTCACAGCGACCACGTGTGAATAGCTTCATTGATACACTGTTGCAAAACTCTAAATTGAGGACAATATTTTCCACGTTCACTACAAATGCCTGGATTTGAACCGCAGTTTTATATGATAAGTCTGACGGACACCCACGGTTTTAAATAGCGGCCCTGTAGTTTACTTTTCTTCACAGCGACCACATGTGAATAGCTTCACTGACACACTAATGCAAAACTCTAAATGGAGGACAATATTTTCCACGCTCACTATAAATTTGTGGATTTTTATCGCTGTAATATGGGATCATGTCTGATGATGGAAAAGATCTAGCTGTATATTTTTTAAGCAAATAATCAGGATTAAGATAAAAAAAAATTGCCGTGGCCCCTTATATCTGGGGCTATGTCTACAGATATCTGTAACAGCAGCAGACAGAACGTGCAATGTACCCTCTTGTGCTGTATACACTGCAACAAACCCTGCCTGCCTAACTCTTGCTATCACCACTGATTATATGCAGCTTGGATTAGCTCTCAGAAGGACTGTTAGTTCTGATGGATATATAGATATGCTGTGAAATACTTTTTCTAACTATAAACAAGCAAATCTCTCCCTGACTCAGCAGCAGCTTTCCCTACTCTGCCTGTTTCCAGGGTAGACTGTGACGAGCATAGCGACACCAGGTCTTATATAGACCCAAAAAAAAGGAGCATGGACCGCACATCTAAAAATCATACATTTGATCTAATGCCTCTCGGCAAAAATATATATAACTGAGCATGAGGTTCTTAGTTTAACTTTCTGATCAAACTGTATGAAGCCCACTGCCACGTCACGGCAAACCTCGCAGTGGGTCCTAACATTTCCTACCTGTATGGGAGCGGAGCCGTGCGCCAACCACCGCGACAGTGCACTAGCAGGGCGGGCGGCCCGGTGCCTCACAGCACCCATGCTGCAAGACCGAGTCCCCATGACTCCAGGCCACGCCGCCCCACAAGCACAAAACCACAGCAACAATGGCTGACACACTGCACCAACACCGCGTGAAAGGAGCATTGTGACTCACCTTCCTCAAGCTCTCAAATGAGAGCAAAAATAGGCTAGACCCTCTTTGCAGTCACCTGCTAATTAAAATCACCTGTGCCAAATGGGAGGAGTGCTGGTCCAAGAACCCACTACGAGGTTTGCCATGACGTGGCAGTGGGCTTCATACAGTCTGATCAGAATGTTAAACTAAGAACCTCATGTTCAGTTTTATATATTTTTGCCGAGAGGCATTAGTCAACGTATGTTTTTGGAGATGCTGTCCATTATCTTTTTCAGCTTAATGCATGATCTGTCCTTTTTTTTCCGGATGTGCACTCCTCCCATTTGGCACAGGCGATTTTAATTAGCAGGAGACTGCAAAGAGGGTCCAGCCTGTTTTTGCTCTCACTTGAGAGCTTGAGGAAGGTAAGTCACAGTGCTCATTTCATGTGGTGTTGGTGCAGTGTGTCAGCCATTGTTGCTGTGGTTTTGTGCTTGTGCGGCGGCGCGGCCTGGAGTCATGGGGACTCGGCCTTGCAGCATGGGTGCTGTGAGGAACCAGGCCGCCCGCCCTGCTGGTGCATTGTCGCTGCAGTGGTGGTTGGCGCACGGCTCCGCTCCCGTTCAGGCAGGAAATGTTAGGACCCACTATGAGGTTTGCCGTGACGTGGCAGTGGGCTTCATACAGTCTGATCAGAATGTTAAACTAAGAACCTCATGTTCAGTTTTATATATTTTTGCCGAGAGGCATTAGATCAGTGCATGGCAAGCAATTCCTGCAAGCTCATTGGCTCTCTAAAGAGTGCCAAACATGCAGGGCAGGGACCCGTGCTCTCGCCCGAGCAACCCGGAAATACTCGCCGAGTGCCGATCATGTCGAGCACAGTGATGCTCGGGCGAGTACCGAGCAGTGGCGAGCAGGCTCTCTCATCACTATTGATATCCAAAGCTAGTGCAGGCATCAGCTGTTTAACCCTATAATATAGTGCAGCGTAAGTGCAAACAATTCCCAGTTCATGGTCTCTAAAATAGCTTCTGTTTGGAGGGAGATGTGGTGCAGCATTAGGGAAGAGCAAGTGAGGAACACAACCAAAGTTGATTAACAGAATAGCAATCAGGATGCAGCAAACTGAAAAAACAGGTAGACTCCTTATCGGGATAAATACCAGAAGTCAAAACCAGGAGTGTACCAGTGACGCGCCCCCTGGGCCGTGGGGAACCCGGTGCCGGGCCGGTAGATGCTGGGGGTTGTAGTCACTGTGGCAGTGACCCGGTCCGTGACCCAGGGCGGTCAATCCAAGGGTAGTAGATGTGTATAGGTTATATAATGTCCGACTATGCCACCTGTGGAGTGCGGCTAATGAGGCCGCCGCTGCGGAACAGTCCTCTGAAGCTGGTGGTATAGCAGCAAAGGTGGTATAACTCCCCACAGGAAGAGTTAGTTTCAGGACAGTGTGTGTGGATGATGGTGGTTGTGCAGGGTGTTGCGGTGCAGAAATAACCACAGAGTCCGTGCAGTACAGTCCCAGGGTCTTTACTGATGACACTTTAAACAGGCCTGGACTGGAGTACTGGCTAGAGATAAGAGTCTGGTCAGTCTGGGAGCAAGCATAGAGTCCTCCTGGCCAGGTGGAGTTGTAGGCCTGCCGTTCTCACTATACTCTTTGGCTATTCTGCTTGTAGCTGTGTTGTAGCCCACGTCCCTGAGTGTAACGTGTGGTGCTCACCCGTATGGCTGGCAGCGCGGGCCTTGTGGATGCCTCGCTCCTCCTTGGCGGTACTGGTCCCTCGGTGCTGCTGAGCCTCCGGGCGTCTGATGGGGGCCAGGAGACCTGCAATCTCCTGCCCTGCGGTATCTGCTGCTGAGTCTGGAATCCCCCACAGCCTCGGACTCTGGTGTCCGGTTCTCTGTGTATTCTGGCTAGGACGAGCTATCTCCAGCTCCCGTCCCTAGCTCCTTAATCCTTGATGTCCTAAACTCAACTCCTCACTTAACAAACTAACCCCGCCTCCAGATCCAGTTGCCAAGGGGAGGGTCCTCCCCTTGCTGGTCTAGAGCTAGGAAGTGTTGCATGTGTCATGTTCCTGACCAGGAAACCCCTGCTTGCCTCCAGACATGGCATTACCTCTTTTGAGGGAAGCAATACCACTGTGGCAACCAGACCCTCTGGGGTGCCACATTCCCCCCTAGTTAATTTCAGTACTCCGGGACTGTACATATTTTTCAAAAGTAACAATAGCATTAACAATAACAGGCACATTAGAATATTTACAAACATTACAGTCCTTGATAGGTTACAGTATAATCTGGAACCAGGTGTCCATTCCACGGCGCAAGGTGTAATTTGAGGGACCCGTCCAAAACTCTCCATGGAGGCCCTGGGGTGGCTGCAGGGCATAGATGATCCAGGTTTTGGACCACGTCTTCGGCCACCTCCAACGGGTGAGGACTGGCACGACAGTTGCATTGTTCACTTGTGTCCACGACCGGGGAAATTCTCCGAGTACTGTTTTGACCATTTCTGCCACTTTCTCTGTGGGTTGAGGGCTATCCTGGTCTTCTTTAGTGTGTTGTAATTGCTCGGGACATTTCTTCAAGTGGTCTCTTGAAACTGTTGCTGATGTTTCTCCTCCATCCTTACTAATGAGGCACACCTTGGTCTTGTCATGACTCGAGGGTAGGATGTGTACGGCTCTACCTCCCACTGGTCATCCAATTTGTGGAGTCGCCTCTTTCTCTTAAGGACCTGTTCTCCAGGTGACAATGGAACATCATGTGCATGTTGATTGTAAGTCTTCTCTTGTCTTTGTCTTGCTTGGGACAGACTTCTTTCAACACTCTCTTGCACTTTGCGGCATTGTTGTTGCCGCTCAGTGTCCCAATCTGCATCTGGTGAGGCCGTCTCTGGTGTTAGGACTCCCATGTCCAGGTCGATGGGCAGCTTACCAGGTCTAGCTCTCATCAGGTAAGCAGGTGTGCAGTTGGTAGAGTATACTGGGATATGGTTATAGAGGTCCACCAGATCTGGTAGCTTTTCTGGCCACAGGCTGCGTTCCTCAAGGGGCAACGTCGTCAGCAGGTCTATCACCACCTGGTTCATCTTCTCACACAACCCGTTGGTTTGGGGGTGATACGGCGTTGTCCTGATTTTCTTGCAGCCGTACAGGTTGCAGAATTCCTGGAACACCTCCGCTTCGAAGGCTGGACCTTGGTCAGTAAGCACACATTCTGAGTAACCGTGCGGGCAACAGAAGTGCTGTTGGAATGCTGTCTGAGCCGTCTGGTCCTTTACTGGCACTACTACCAGGAACCGGGAGTAGTGGTCTACGATGATGAGAGCGTAGACATAGCCTGACCTGCTTGGGGCTAGCTTCACGTGGTCCAAGGCTACCAGTTCAAGTGGCTGTTTGGTGATGATGGGCTGCAGGGGAGCCCTCTGGCTGTCACGGTCTTTTCGCCTTAGGTTGCATGGTCCGCATTCTCAACACCACCTCTCGATTGCTTTCCTGATGCCAGCCCAGTAGAACCGTTCACGTAGCAGGACTTCCAACTTCTTCCAGCCAAAGTGTCCCGCTCCATCGTGGTACGCTTCCAAAACCATTGACGCATCCCGCTTCGGGACTACCACCTGCCAGACCAATTCATGTGTCCGGGAGTTGATGGCTCTTCGACACAGCTTCCCTTCATAGATGAATAGCTTGCCCTTCTCCTTCCACAGCTGTTTGGTCTCCTCTGGAGCATCTGGATCAGGGTACGAGTCAGCTCGTGTCAGCAACTCCTTGACTAGGCGGACAGCCGGGTCACTATCTTGTGTCTCTGCCCATCCATGGTGGGGCAATGGATTGAACGTGGCCTCTCTGTTGGCGTAGCACCTGTTCTTCACACAATGGGAGCACTGGGTTACTCCATGACGGTGGAAAGTGGGAATCTCTATCTCCTCCAGCTCTTCCGGGTCTTCTCCCCCATCTGTCAAGTTAGGCATCCTGGACAGCGCATCGGCGTTTGCATTCTTGCGCCCAGTCCGGTACTTGATGGTGAACTCATAATTAGACAGTCTGGCCATCCATCTTTGTTCCAGGGCACCAAGTTTTGCAGTGTCTGGGTGAATCAGCGGGTTATTATCCGTGAAGACGGTGAATTTGGAGGAGGCGAGATAATGCTTGAAGCGCTCTGTCACAGCCCAGACTACGGCGAGGAACTCCAACTTGAAGGAACTGTAATTTTCGGGATTCCTTTCTGTGGGCCGGAGCTTCCTGCTGGCATAGGCAATCACTCTTTCTCTGCCTTGCTGTATCTGGGACAGCACCGCTCCTAGCCCCACGTTACTTGCGTCTGTATGGAGTATGAAGGGTTGGCCATAGTCAGGGTAAGCCAGGATCTCGTCTCCTGTGAGAGCCATCTTCAGCCTACTGAAGGATTCGTCTTCCGGCTTATCCCATTTGAATGGAGGCTTCGGGTTTTTGGCCTTCCTGGACTGGCCTACTAGGAGGTCCTGCATGGGTGCCGCCATCTTGGTGAAGCCTTGGATAAATCTTTGGTAGTAGCCCACCAACCCGAGGAACTGCTACACTTCCTTGATAGTGGAGGGTCTTGGCCAGTCCTTGATTACTGTGACCTTGTCAGGATCTGGTTTTACACCTTCAGCGCTTACCACATGACCTAGGTACTGTACCTTGGGCTTCAACAGGTGGCATTTTGACGGTTTCACCTTCAGGACAAAACCAGGTAGGGCTTCAAATACCTCAGCCAGGTGCTTCAGGTGATCTTCATAGGACTTGGAGTATACTATGACGTCATCCAGGTACAGCAGGACTGTCTCGAAGTTCTTATGCCCTAGACAGCACTCCATCAACCGCTGGAAGGTTCCTGGGGCATTGCAGAGCCTGAATGGTATGCAGTTGAACTCGCTGAGGCCCATCGGCACTGTGAATGCGGTCTTTTCTTTATCCGCCTCTGCTACAGGAACCTGCCAATACCCACTAGTGAGATCCAAAATAGAGAAATAATTAGCAGATCTTAATGCAGCTAGTGACTCCTCAATCCTGGGTAATGGGTATGCATCTTTATGTGTAATGCGATTGATTTGCCTGTAGTCTACACACATTCTCATCGTGCCATCTTTTTTCCTTACGAGAACTAATGGAGCTGCCCAGGGGCTACAACTATCTCTTATCACCCGAGCCTCCTTCATCTATTGCAACATCCCTTTGGCATTTTGGTAGTGTGCAGGGGGTACAGGCCGGTACCGCTCTTCAATGGGTGGATGGTCTCCCGTGGGGATATGGTATTGAACACCTTTTACCTGCCCGAAGTCGAGTGGGTGTTTGCTGAAGACCCTTTCATACTCCTGGACCACCCGGTGTACTCCATGTTTTTGGTGCTGAGGGGTGGAGTCATTGCCCACGTGTAGCTTTTGACACCAGTCCTCCATCTGTCCCTTGGAGCCATTATCCTCCGCCGGTTTGGATGGAGGTAAGGGTTCCACTGTTTTTATAGAATTGTTGCTGACAGTGAATAATTTGGCAAGAGAAGCATACCGGGGCAAATGGACTTCTTTCTCCCCACAATTCAGGATGCGGACTGGCACTCTCCCATGGCGGACATCAACCACCCCCCTGGCTGTCAAGATGGTAAGCCTACTGTCAGAGTATATGGGCTCTACCAGGGCCTGGTAATCTCTAGCCCTGAGACCGATTGCTGCCTGGCACCATATCAACATTTCACTTCTTGGGGGCATGGCAATGGGGAACGGGTCACTCATCCTGACACTGCCAATTTCACCACCAGACAGTTCTACCTGTTGTCTTCTCATCAGTGCTCTGATTTCTCTCTGCAGAACCCTCTGCTGTCTGGAACTGGCGGTCTCCGCAACCTGCTTTAACAAGACAATAATTTCTGAAAGACAATTTTCAATAACATTAGTGCCTAAGGTTATCATGGGGTGACTTTCTCGGCGATCAATGTCAACAATTATCATTCCTTGTGATGGCAACTCTACTTTGCCAACCTTTATGGTCACTTCTTTAAACCCCACTTGAGGTACGGGCTGACCATTGCTGGCATAGATGCTTAAATGTTCATCTGGACGGCGGGTAATGTCCGAATCAGTCCAGTATCGCTTATAAAGAATGTAGGGGATAGTGGTTACCTGGGATCCAGTGTCCAGCAGCGCGCTCATTGGGATGCCATCAAGCACGGCAGGCAGGACCGGCCGTCCTCCCACGTACTTGTCTCGCCAGCTTTGTGGGCCTGGTGGTCTTACGCCTGGGGGTTGGCCCTCTGCCCAGGTTTTGCTCGTTTAAATTACAGTACCTTGCATAATGTCCTGGCTTGTGACAGCGGCGGCAGATGGGTTGTCCGTCCTGGTCATAGCGATCACTGTTCCTCCCTCTGGTTGGTGGAATCCTCCTCTGTTGTCACCACGGAACGTCCTCTGGACTGGAAGCCAGCTGGATCTCCCCTTTGGGGGACACATGCAAGGACTGCACAGTTTTGGTTAGTGCAGCTACACTTTTAGTCAGCTCTTGGACCTGAAGGTGCAGGTCTGTAGACGGGGCATTGTCCAGAGTCTGTGCATCAGCCCCTACAAGCTCTGGGGAAAAGGGAGCCACCTCCTGGTGGTAGGTGATAGCTGGGCGCTGGTGGGATGTGGCGCCACCTGGTGTTGGTTCTCGTAGCACCCGGATGGCTCTGTCTTTAAATTGTGCAAAGTCCAGATCAGGGTTTTGCAGAGCCATTATGCTCAGCTGTGTCCGGTGAGCGCTGGACAGTAGACCCTCAATAAACTGTTCAGTTAACAGTCTGTTCTCATCTCGCACACTGTCGGAGTCTACCTGTTTGATGGCCCTCAGCGCCTCCTGCAGGTTTAAAGCATAGTCCCGTACACTGTCCTGCGCCCATTGTTTGCACCCATAAAACTTCATTTTTATCTCAGCTGTAGTACGGTGTCAAAGGTGTCCTTTAGGCGGGCCAGTATCTCTTTCACAGTCCCTTTGTCTCTGGCTGACCAGGACTTCACTTCTCTCTGGGCTGCTCCAATTAACTGGCCTATGAGGATGCTCACTTTCTGCTCCTCGGAAAGGGGGTACACTTTCAACAAGCTGCTCAGTCTTTCTTTAAAGTCACTCAGGGTGCATGACTCTCCTGAGTATTGGGGCAACCACGCTGCCCCCGGTATATATGGCATGGAGAATGGCATTACCACGGCAGCGGCCTCGCCTGCGGCTGAAGTTCCCTCCATATTGGGCGTCTTCCTCCCCCCTAGTGAACCGTGGCCTACCCTCTTTCACTTTGCTTCCGTAGACAGCAGTTCCGCAGGCGATGGTCTCCTTTGAGGACCTGGCATCGCTTGCTTCTGACGTCAGCGCTTGCTGGGGCTCCTTCCAGGACCTGGCGCTGCGTCTGTGCGTGAGGCGGGGCTTGGGCTTCGCGCGCTTCCAGCGGTTACGCCCCTCTTCTTCCTGCGCGGCGACCCGGAAATGGCGGACAATGGTGGGAAACAGCGGTAATTGGCGGGAAAACTTCACCATGGTATGTGACACAGTTCGTGAAGGCTCACAGTACCCGGTGGTAACGGGCACGAAATCCTGCCGACTACGCCACAGTTGACGCGCCCCCTGGGCCGTGGGGTACCCGGTGCCGGGCCGGTAGATACTGGGGGTTGTAGTGACTGTGGCGGTGACCCGGTCCATGACCCAGGGCGGTCAATCCAAGGGTAGTAGATGTGTATAGGTTATATAATGTCCGACTACGCCACCTGTGGAGTGCGGCTAATGAGGCCTCCGCTGCGGAACAGTCCTCTGAAGCTGGTGGTATAGCAGCAAAAGAGGTATAACTCCCCACAGGAAGAGTTAGCTTCAGGGCAGTGTGTGGATGATGGTGGTTGTGCTGGGTGTCGCGGTGCAGAAATAATAACAGAGTCCATGCAATACAGTCCCAGGGTCTTTACTGATGACACTTTAAACAGGCCTGCACTGGAGTACTGGCTAGAGATAAGAGTCTGGTCAGTCTGGGAGCAAGCATAGAGTCCTCCTGGCCAAGTGGAGTTGTAGGCCTGCAGTTCTCACTATACTCTTTGGCTATTCTGCTTGTAGCTGTGTTGTAGCCCACGTCACTGAGTGTAACGTGCGGTGCTCACCCGTATGGCTGGCAGCACGGACCTTGTGGATGCCTCGCTCCTCCTTGGCGGTACTGGTCCCTCGGTGCTGCTGAGCCTCCGGGCATCTGATGGGGGCCAGGAGACCTGCAATCTCCTGCCCTGCGGTATCTGCTGCTGAGTCTGGAATCCCCCACAGCCTCGGACTCCGGTGTCCGGTTCTCTGTGTATTCTGGCTAGGACGAGCTATCTCCAGCTCCAGTCCCTAGCTCCTCACTCCTTGATGTCCTAAACTCAACTCCTCACTTAACTAACTAACCCCGCCTCCAGATCCAGTTGCCAAGGGGTCCTCCCCTTGCTGGTCTAGAGCCAGGAAGTGTTGCATGTGTCATGTTCCTGACCAGGAAACCCCTGCTTGCCTCCAGACATGGCATTACCTCTTTTGAGGGAAGCAATACCACTGTGGCAACCAGACCCTCTGGGGTGCCACACCAGCAATGCAGACAAAACTTAAAAAGAGACAGGAGCAGAATCTGGGAACAAGATTAAAGTCAAGGTCAGGATAAGGATTAAAGTTAGGATTAGGAATCAGGATAAGAAGCCATATAAGGATATACCTTAAACACGTTCCCACAATGACCTTTTTCTACGTTTTTGATGTAGCAGATTTTCTGCATCATTTCTGCAACTATTAAGTACATTAGATTACTTTTGTTTTTGAGTGCATTTGCTTTACATGCGTTTTCATTGCAATTTTAACTATGCATTTTTTGTCTTGTTGATAGGTAATGTTTTAAATAATGATGCTTTATTTTTTATACTTCCTGGTATTTGGGTTTGACAAAACTTTATTCATATAGTCATGTGCGGATTACATGTATTTTGATGCAGCGGAAATGCACTAAAAAATCATCTTGGATGTTGAGAAGATGGAGAAAAAAATTTCCATCTTCTCCATTCTGTGAGTGAGTGGAAATTGGACTGCACTCTGATGTCATCTGAGTGCCATCCTTTGGTTACAATCGACTTATGGACTTGCACCAATGAGTGCAATCAGAATATTGGATAAAACTCAGGCATTCAGCGATATCTTTACTCGGACTTACTCTGAAGAAAAAATCAGACATGTTCTTGGCTCCATAGAATAACCTTGACCAAATGTGATTCAATGTCTGCATGAGACCTTTAGGAAACCTGCCAGCAGTTTAATGCCGCCCTAGCAATTGGGAACATGAAATAGCTATTTTATTGTAGTGAACTATTGGGGATATGAATGAAATTCCTTGATGAGCTGCGGAGCATGTAAGTCTTTTTAGAAATCCCTAATCTCTCTCCAGGACCATATTCCTTCCGGTCAATTGAAGAAAAGTTTTTTCTCTTGATCCTTCCTACAAATCATGATTTGCTTAAATGTGAAATCTGAACATAAACAATTTATAATATCATTGTGGATTATTTATTGTACCTATTATTGTTTATCGATTTCTCCAGTTGCTACTGGTCTGTGCGCTCAATACATTTGCAAGTTACTGCAGATGGATAGACTTTGATTACAGTTCTGTGCAGGTCTGTTTCGCTGTAGAATATAAGCCCTTATTGTTGCTAACCTGGTTAGTGTTTGCTGTGATTTTATTATTATTATAGTTGCTTATTTATATAGTGCTATCTAATTCCACAATTCTAATTTTACCCGGGGAAAGTCGTGAGTGTCAATTATTTGAAAAGTTGGATAAAAATGTGGTGAAGACGTCCATTGAGTGAAGCTGAATTGGAAAATCTTGCGACCGCCTCAGATTCTGAAGAAGGTATCCAACTGGAGACAGTGTTCGGAGATGAGGACCACATAAGTGGGGGGTAAAGTGATTATACGAATTCTGATTCTGAAGTTTAATCTGATGAGGCAATTCAGTCTAGGCAGGAAAATTTTCCTCTGCTAACATCAGGTAATTCTCTAATAACTAGCCGCTATTAGAGAAGTTTGGGATAAATCGATAGAGATTCTTCTAAAATTATTCAATACTGGTGAAAATGTCACTGTGAATGAGCAACTTGTGGTATTCCGAGGTACGTGCCTGTTCATACAATATATATCGAGTAAGCCTGCAAAGTACGACATCAAGATATGGACACTTTGTGACAGCAGCAGTTCATATGCTCTAAACACTCAGGAACAGTATATACAGAAAAAAATCCTGGAGAAAAAACAGAAAAGAACCAAGGTATGCAAGTCGTTTCAGATTTGACGTATGGACTAAGGACAAAATGTGACACGTGACAACTTTTTTGCATAGCACCTACTGCGGCAGCTATTGCTAAAACAAAAACTTATAATGCTGGGCACTGTAAGAAAAAGCAAGCCTGAATTGCCACAAGGTATCGTTGGTAAATAAGATGTTCATAGTTCAATGTTTTACTTTACTGGAGATACGACAGTGGTTTCTTACATTCCCAGAAAAACCAAACAGGATATTCTGATGAGCACGATGCACCATGACAATGCAGTAAGTAGTCGAGATGGCAAAAAGCCGCAGATGATATTAGATTATAATTCCACCAAAGGGGCAGTTCATACACTAGATCTACAAATAGCTACGTACACAAGCAGACGCAAAACCGATCGGTGGCCAATGTTTTTATTTTATACCATTGTTAATGCATCTGCCTACAATGCATTTGCTTTATGGTGTGAAATAAACCCTGATTGGAATGCCAATAAACAGCATAAACAAGGGCTCTTTCTGGAAGAATTAGGAGAGTCATCTGTTATGCCAGGTATTTTCAAAAGAAAGTAAAACCCCGAAGTGAGGGAGCAGCAGCCATAGTAAACCATATCCAGCATCATAGTCAACAAAGGGAACCCACGGCCTGCACCAGTGCTGGAAAAAGACTAAAAAGGAAAAGATGCAGCATTTGTCCATCTTCATGTGATAAAACAAATATTACATGTTTTAGTTGTAGTAAATATTTATGTAATCCACGTGATTTATTTCTGTGTAGAATGTAAGAATGCCTGATTATAGCAATAAGTGAACCTGTACAACCTTTTTCAAAAGAAAGTAAAGCAAACTGAAGTTTTGATTTTCATTTTCCATTTGTTTTTGACCAGCCATGTTTACATGCAGTTAAATAATGCAACTGGTATTCAAATAATCCGCTTAGAGTAGCTAAATGTCAAAATTAACAGACTTTAATAGGTCGGGTTATATTGACCCGAACAGCACATGTGTATAACAAATACAAACAGAACAGCAGAGTTTAATGTCTGTATCTATGTGTATGAGTGTGTTAATATACTCACCTATCGAGATCCAGGGCCGTTCAGCTGTAAAGGTGGAGAAGATGGCATAGCACACTTATCTGAAGACCCCTGTTGTTTTATTGTGCGTAAATTGTATTTTACGCTCATGTAGGCTGCAGTGTGCTGTTAGTCAAGGGTGACAGGGTTAACTGTAGGGCCGGCCCAGAGTTGGGGAGGAGTAATGAGGACCAGTGTTTTAGTTCCTGGTTTAATAGGAGTAGAGAGAGAGCTGGAGAGCAGAAAGGACACCCTCAGAGAGTTCTGTCATCATTGGGTGTGTGTGAAGTAACAGACTGGCAAGGGAGCAAGTTATTCAGCAAGCAATCTACAGTGGCAGCAGTCTTCCTCATAGCAGGCAAGTTGGGGCACCTATGTAAGAAGATTTTATGCAAGTCTCAGTGTAAGCCAGACCTGCAGATCTGCAGTGAAAGAATATGGGATCAGTCATGCTGGGACATGTCAGTAAAGTAGTAGCTAGTAAGACCTCCCTTACACCATTCAAAGAGTGAAGTTAGGGTGAAGTGGGCACAGCATAACTCCTTGACCTGTGTGGCCTTTTACTGGGAAGATAAAGGCCTCCAGCATAACCTGTTGTGAATATGTAACGTTCTTCACAAGTAATGTGCCACTGTCCCTAACCACAGCAAATATGCCTCTGTCATTGTGCAGAAGAGAAATCCAAGCATTGTTCCTGCTACCCCTTGTATATATGTTTAAACTTCAGTAACCAAGACTTTATTTTTGCAAAACTGTCTGTTTTCTTCATCGTGAAGTTAAAGTTCCGCACAAATTATGCCAGAACTAAACCTGAAGGTGTCCGTAACCGAATTGCAACTGTATGGACACACACACCTATGTAAGGTGTTTAAGTAGAAGTCAGCCAAATTGCTCCTTACACTGCGCCTCTTCTCAGTGACATCACCGCCCTCTAGACCCTCACTCTACGCTCTGCGTGACCTGGAAGGGGCTTTTACAATGTAAGTCTAAGGAATGTCATAACAAGGCTTACATTGTAAAAGAGACTTCTGGATCATGCATAGAATGAACCATATAGTCTAAATTGCGGTCACGTCACTGAGAAGAGGAGAAGAATGGTGCTGGATACTGGAGAAAGTGGCGGTAGGTGAGTATAATAATACATTCACAATACACACCACACACATATACACACATTTAATGAAGACAATTTTTACATGGGAGTGATTCTTTACATATTGGAAAGGAGAAATTAAATGCAGAGCAAGTTTATAATACAGAACTTTTAATTGGTTATTGTTTGTGTGACAGCAATTTCCAGGAATCCTTTTGACCTTAGCAGCAGTAATCTTCTGACTTTTGATGGAACTCTATTCAGACGTACATATTATTTTTTCAAACCTCAACAACAGCAAATAACTCATATTGTGCCATTGTTAGCAGAGTATACAAGGACGTTAATCTTGGACTATCTCAAGTGTAGGTTTACTGATGACTCAAAAATGTGATTACTATAGAAAAACGTAGCCAAACATAACAACTACAGTGGATCCAATCCTAAAGAAGTTTAACATGACTTTGGAGATACTACTCAAGAACTTAGCTGATCTGTTTCATCTGATTACTGATAGGGATCGTTCACTCAACAGTATTTTTGGTCCAAATGCTATCCGTGAAGAAAGCAGACAGCACTCGGACCAATGTTATTTAATGAGGTAGAACATATGAACGATTTTTTTCACTGATGGAGTCTGTGTGTGAAAAAAATTGCATCATGCACTAGTTTCTTTGATAAATTAAATAAAACTCACCCATTCAAGTCTATGGGTCTGTAAAAACAATCAGATGCTATATGGAGCCACAGTTTAGTATCCGATGCATTGCAGCTCTGTAATGTGGGCACAACAGGCCCACCAGAGTTGATGTGTGACGCTGGATTAGAGGTGTAATGAACGAGCTCACACATCATATCTTTTTATATAGGATTAATGACTGTGACAGCACCAGGAACTAGTGGTGGATACCACGTTCCTCCACCTACCACGTGCATAATTCCTGCACATGCACCTACTTGGGGTCTCAGACCCATGCAGCTAGTGACACTGCGTCATCCCTCCTTACCCAATTCGCAATCTCCGCCAGCAGTGTATTACTGATGAAGGTCAGATTGACCGAAACGTTTATTATTTTAGTTTTTGGATTGCATTTAAAATTCTACTTATATGAACTATTGAGTGCTGAGGTTATTCTCATTTGCAGTATGGGTTTGGACCCTACTCGAGCACCTCTGTCCGGTAGTGCAGCGGTTATTCTAACTGCTATTAATGAGGAATGAATCCAAAAGAAAATTTTCTGGTGAAAATCAGGAGGTATAAAGAAACATCTTCAGGGAAGAGTATGAGAACCAGACTACAATATCGATGAATGATATGCCATCACTTTATAAGTTTATAAGTCCTTTCACTCAGGCATATAATAAACTGTAACTGTAAACTGTAAATCTCAAGATGTTTTCTAAAGATAAAAGAGCAATTGTCATTCTGCACTAGCGTGTCTTAAATTCATGAAAATAGGTGATAATTAAAGAATTAGAGCATAGTGACCTCCATTTACATCATGAAGCATACATGTTTTGACTGTGCTTATAAAGATATCTCTTCCTTTGCTGTACAGAATTGTAATATGGAATATTGGAATATAAAAGTTATAGAACTTGTGCAATTATAGAACATTGTCTAAAATTATGGCTTAATTTATTTACTGGGGTGTGTTGAGAACTTCTCAAAATACCTAAATGAATGACTGTTCCCCTTGTCACTGCCATACCAGATACTGCCAACACATGGTGTCATCACAATGCACAAATAGATAACATATTACTGTGAGGCAAGAACATTTTCAATAATGATTATACAACCATTCTGGAATAGATTTTTCAGAGTAAGTATAACAGCCTGTAAGAAATCTTGATTTACCTTAATAAAGCTGACCTTCTTGATTGGACAATCTATATAAATCTGGATTCAAACTCAAAATTTAAATTCTATTTCAGTGGCATTTTTTTTTGCTAGGATTTTTTTTTGCTAAGCTAGACTTCACTTTAGGGCTCGCTCACACAAGCATATAAATCGGACGAGTGCAATGCGAGAAAACATCGCATTTCACACTGACCATTGTTAGTAAATGAGTCAGTGCCCATCTGCAAATTTTTTCTCAGCTCGGATTGGACTGAGAAAAAATTTGCCGCATTCTGCTATTGTCTGCGAGAATTGTATCACACTTGTCAATGCAACTCAATGGGTGCGAGAAAAAAAATTGCACGGCACATGAACCATGCGTGTGCCGTCCTATTTTCACGAACCCATCTCATGGGAAACCCGACATTTTCTCAGCCAAGTACAGTAAATTCATTCAAATTGTGACTTGACAGAGTAAAATAGATAGAATAGATATATAGAATAGATAGATATAAATATGTCAATGACATATAAAATAAGTTCAGTGTATTTTGATAATAAATATAAATGAAAAAAAATGGAGTCCCCTTATCTTTAGTAACGCAGACAGCTGTGATCTGATATTAAAAGACTGGGAAGATCCATGCATACTGGCTCCTTCTCAGAATAATAACACCAGCCCCCGGCTGTCTGCTTTCCCTCAGCTGGTTATTAAAAATAAGGGGGATCCCACACCATTTTTTTTCAATCAATTATTTATTTAATAGGTTTAATAAGGCTAAACACCTTTTAGTGCCACATGAAAAAACTGTGATTTAATAGCCCATTGGGGCTCAGCAACGTTTCAGTTCCGTGGAGAACTTTTCTCAAGCAGTGTACAAGTGATAAAACAAGCTTTTTATGGGTACATCCATTATAAGTCAACATAGATAATAAAGTGCAAAAATCTATCTATCTATTTATCTATCTCTGCATATAAGATTGCTTTATTAGTTTGTAACTTAGCTTTAAATGACATAGAATTACTGTATGTAAAAGTTGATGTTAAAAACGCATTGTATACAGATTGCATACACATTCACACGGATGTCATACGGATACTAGATGAGAAAAATCACATTGTACTCATATGACACCTGTCCTACTTTTCTGGATCAACATCAAACTGAGTTTTATACACCAGTGTGACTCCAGCCTTAGAGTAGGGGTCCCTAACCTGTGACTTGAAAGTCACATGTGGTTCGGAGGCCTATGATTTGTGGATTGCAGCTGTATGTCAGCTTGGTGCATTAGCACCATGTCTAGCAAGAAGCTATGAAGAACTCCAGGTGGTGACTATTGTTAGTAGCCCCACATAGAAGAGCAGATGTGGATCCACATATACTGGTCACAGGGGTTTAGATATAAATTAAGTATGGTAGGCTGGAGATAGGATGATAATGCCAGTCAAAGGAGGTGCTTGAAGATGAATGCGATAGTGTAGTGGGAGTGCTTGATGTGAAATTACTGGGCAAGGTGGGAACCGATGGATATAAGTATACTGCCTCAATGTGATTTCTGTGGAATTCTTTGGCTGTCGTCATGCTGTAACGGGGGCTATGGAAGTCACTACATTGAATGGGGTGGGAGCAGGAAGTTACTATTCTGGAGGGAGGAGCTTCCTATTTTTCAAAAGCAGCATGTTCCAGCAATAGAATTTTTTTATTTTTATTTCTACTTTTAAAAAAAAATGGTATAAAAATGTATCAAAAATAAAAAATATCAATATAACTCTGTTTATGCTAGCAACCCTAAGAGGTTACATGAGATCAGAAACAGTGTAGCATTCAGCGTCAGACTGACCCACCATACAATATGATAGGGGAGGGTGGGCATCATACTTTATAAAGGTGACTGTATAAATGGGGCAATAATATTGTATATACAATGGGTACGGAAAGTATCCAGACCCCTTTCAATTTTTTACTCTTTGTTTCATTGCAGCCCTTAGGTAAATTCTAAAAAGTTCATTTTTTTCTCATTAAAGTACACTCTGCACCCCATCTTGACTGAAAAAAAACCAGAAATGTAAAAATTTTTGCAAATTTATTAAAAAAGAAAAACTGAAATATCACATGGTCATAAGTATTCAGACCCTTTGCTTAGACACTCATATTTAAGTCACATGCTGTCCATTTCCTTGTAATCCTCTTTGAGATGGTTCTACTTCTTCATTGGAGTCCAGCTGTGTTTAATTAAACTGATAGGACTGGATTTGGAACCAATCTATATAAGACCTCACAGCTCACAGTGCATGTCAGACCAAATGAGAATCATGAGCTCAAAGGAACTGCCCAAGGAGCTCAGAGACAGAATTGTGGCAAGGCACAGATCTGGCCAAGGTTACAAAGAAAATTCTGCATTACTCAAGGTTCCTAAGAGCACAGTGGCCTCCATAATCCAATGGAAGAAGTTTGGGACCACCAGAAGTCTTCCTAGACCTGGCCGTGGGAGCGATCGTGGGAGAAGAGACTTGATGAGAGAGGTAAAGAAGAACTCCAAGATCACTGTGGCTGAGCTCCAGAGATGCAGTAGGGAGATGGGAGAAAGTTCCACAAAGTCAACTATCACTGCAGCCCTCCACCAGTCGGGCCTTTATGGCAGAGTGGCCCGACGGAAGCCTCTCCTCAGTGCAAGACATATGGAAGCCCGCATAGAATTTGCTCAAAAACACATGATGGACTCCCAGACTATGAGAAATAAGTATCTCTGGTCTGATGAGACGAAGATAGAACTTTTTGATGATAATTCTAAGCCAGTGGTTCTCAACTCCAGTCCTCTAGACCCACCAACAGATCATGTTTTCAAGATTTCCTTACTATTGCACAGGTAATAATTCCATCACTTGTGCAAAACTAAGATAATCCTGAAATCCTGATCTGTTGGTGGGTCTTGAGGACTGGAGTTGAGAACCACTGTTCAAAGTGGTATGTGTGGAGAAAAGCAGGCACTGCTCATCACCTGCCCAATACAATCCCAACAGTAAAACATGGTGGTGGCAGCATCATGCTACGGGGGTGTTTTTCAGCTGCAGGGACAGGACGACTGGTTGCAACTGAAGGAAACATGAATGCGGCCAAGTACAGAGATATCCTGGATGAAAACCTCTTCCAGAGTGCTCTGGACCTCAGACTTGGCTGAATATTCACCTTCAAACAAGACAATGACCCTAAGCAGACAGCTAAAATAACAAAGGAGTGGCTTCAGAACAACTCTGTGACCATTCTTGACTGGCTCAGCCAGAGCCCTGACCTAAATCCAATTGAGCATCTCTGGAGAGACCTGAAAATGCTGTCCACCAACGTTCACCATCCAAACTGGCAGAGCTGGAGAGGATCTGCAAGGAAGAATGGCAGAGGATACCCAAATCCAGGTGTGAAAAACTTGTTGCATCATTCCCAAGAAGACTCATGACTGTACTAGCTCAAAAGGGTGCTTCTACTCAATACTGAGCAAAGGGTCTGAATACTTATGAACATGTGATATTTCAGTTTTTCTTTTTTAATAAATTTGCAAAAATTGCAGCGTGTACTTTAATAAGAAAAAAAATGAACTTTTTAGAATTTACCAAATGGCTGCAATGAAACAAAGAGCGAAAAATGTAAAGGGGTCTGAATACTTTCCGTACCCATTGTAGTAAGCTGATGCAGCCATCATTCTGTGTGAAGGGAGCTGTGGGGGACTCATTCTGTACAAAAGGGGGCTTTGGCCATCATACTGTATATAAGGGGGCTGTGAGGACATCATACTGCATAAAGGGGAGTTGTGGGGGCAATCATACTGTGTATAGGGTAGCTATGAGGCAATTTTACTCTGTACAGTATATGGGGGCTTTGATGCCATCACACTGTTTATAGGAAGCTATGGGGACTATTATACTGTATACATACTGAGCTTTTTTTGCCATCATTCTATATATAGGGTGTTGTGTGGATCATCATACAGTCTATGAGGAGCTGTGAGGGCAATGATACTGTATATAGGGAGGTGCAGGGCCATCATAATATGTACAGGGGGCTGTGGGGCCATCATACTATATAAAGAGAGTTGTCGGGACTTCAAACTGTGTACAAGCAGCTGTGGGTGCCATTATACCAGTAAATATAGGAAGCTGAGCTCCAGGTGGTGGAGCCTCTGTGCTGCGGTGCAAGGAGGGACCAGAGGGCCATGGCTAAGTAGCTACTCGGCCTGACCAAGGTCGCACGGCGGCTCAGTCGACTCCGTGAACAAGGGAGGGACCGAGCAGAGGGACCAGGTGCCACTCTGGGACCGACCTTGTATGAGAGCAGGTGACTCCCACGGGTCACAAGGCAGGAACTGACCGGTACAGCGGAAGAGCACGGCAGGCAGGCTGACGGGTGGTCCAGGTAGGCAATCTGATTCAGCTGATAGCCAGACAGGTGCTCCGGGTAGACAAGCTGTCGGACACAACAGGTAACAGGCAGGTGCTTCCAGGTAAGCAGGCAAGCGGGCACGGCAGGTAACAGGCAGGTGCTTCCATGTAAGCAGGCGGGCGGGCAAGGCAGGTGACGGGCAGGTGCTTCCAGGTAAGCAGGCTGGCAGGCACGGCAGGTAACAGGCAGGAGCTTCCAGGTAAGCAGGCGGGCAGAGCCCATAGACAGACTGGCGGACTGGACTGTAGGCAGACTGTCGGGCTGGGAAGTAGTCAGACTGGCGGACTGAACTGAAGAACAGACTGGCGGACAGGACTGACTAGCAGAGGACCTGAGGGCTGAAGCAAAGTAAGAATAACATATTGGAGGAGGTGCCTTTTATAGAGAAAGTCCTCCGGCCATTGGTCGGGGACTTTTTAGGACTGCGCGCGGCCCCTTTAAGAGGGAGGGAGCGTGCGTCCTATGCACGGCGCCAGGGAAGTTGCATGCACCAGCAGCAGCAGGGAGGCCAGAAGACGCCAGAGCAGGACCGCGGCGGTAGGGGGGACGGCGTCTCTGCCTGGCAGGGGGCAGAGACGCCGATGCTACAGTACCCCCCCCCCTTTACGCCCCCTCTTTTTGGCCAGCAAGAAATTCTTTAAGATGAAGAGGGGCATGGATGTTCTCCCTGGGTTCCCAAGACCTCTCCTCTGGTCCAAACCCCTTCCAATAAACTAGAAAAAAGGTTTTTCCTCTTACCCTTTTGGTGGCCAAAATGTTCTCTACCTCATAGACATCCTCAGCGGAGACTGGCACTGGAGTGGTACCTGGATCATCAGAAAAATAATTAAGAAAAACTGGTTTGAGGACAGATACGTGGAAGGAGTTGGGAATCCGTAAGGTGGTTGGGAGTTTTAGCTTTTAAGCCACGGGATTGATTTGCTTGAGAACCTCAAACGGACCGATGAACCGCGGACCCAACTTATACCATGGTATTTTGAGCTGAACATGTTTGGAGGAGAGCCAGACCCTGTCTCCTGGATGGAATTGAGGCGGATCCAGATGTCTCTTATAGGCTTGTTTCTTCATCTGCTCAGAGGACAGAAGAAGTGAGGATCTAGTGTTCTCCCAAATAGCAGAAAATTCGCTGACCAGAGACTCCGCGGCAGGATTGTCCACAGAGGCGGAGACAGGAAATGGAATCCAGGGGTGTTGGCCGTAGACCACAAAGAACGGGGATTTGGAAGAAGACTCATTTTCATGGTTGTTATAGGAGAATTCGGCCCAGGGCAGGAGCTCAACCCAATCGTTATGGTGAGCATTGACGAAATGCCGTAGAAAGCTGGTAAGGACCTGGTTGATATGTTTCACTTGACCATTGGACTGGGGTTGATAAGCAGAGGAGAAATCCAGAGTGACATCCAGCAGATTACACATAGCTCTCCAGAAGCACGAAGTGAACTGAACCCCGCGATCAGACACAATGTGGAGGGGAAGGCCGTGGAGAAGAAAAATTTGATGGATGAAGTCCTTAGCCTGCTCAGATGCGGACTGGAAACCAGGCAGAGGGATGAAGTGGGCCATTTTAGAAAAGCGGTCAGCGACCACCCAAATGACAGTACAACCGGCAGAAACAGGGAGATCCGTAATAAAGTCCATAGCTATGTGTTGCCACGGGGTGGAAGGTACAGGTAAAGGCAGGAGATGGCCGGCGGGAAGAAGCCTTGGAACTTTGTTATGGGCACAGGAGGAACAAGCTGTGACGAAATCCGCAACAACCTTGCGTACAGAGGGCCACCAGTAATGACAGCTAGTTTGGAGGAATGACCCCAGAGAAGAACCTTCTTACGATCCTGAACAGCTATAAAAGTCTTACCGGGTGGAAGACGAAACAGGTCAAATGGGGCCACGGTCATTACTCTGGAGGGGTCGATGATATGCAGAGGCTCCTCCTCTTGGTCGGAGGACAGGAATGAGCGGGATAGAGCATCGGCTTTAATGTTCTTGCCCGCAGGGAGGTAATGTAGAGTAAAGCAGAATCGGGCAAAGAACAGAGACCACCTGGCCTGACGTGGATTGAGTCTCTGGGCGTTTTGTAAATAGGCCAGGTTTTTGTGGTCTGTGTAAATGATTACCGGGTGCAGAGCCCCTTCCAGCAGGTAGCGCCACTCCTCCAGCGCCAATTTGATGGCAAGCAGCTCACGATCTCCTATGGAGTAGTTGCTCTCGGAGGAGGAGAAGAGCTTGGAGAAGAAGCCGCAGGTTACCATTCTTCCGGACGGGGATTTCTAGGTAAGCACCGCTCCGGCTCCGGAGGAGGAAGCGTCAACCTCCAGGCAGAACTGCTTGTTGCAATCTGGACGGTGCAGCACAGGGGCGGAGGAGAAGGCTTGTTTTAGGGAGACGAAGGCCTCCACCACTTCGGAAGTCCATTCCTTGGGATTTGCTCCCTTACGGGTGAGCGCGGAGATGGGAGCGGTCTGGGAGGAAAAATGAGGGATGAAGAGGCGGTAATAATTTGCGAAGCCCAGGAATCGCTGAATCGCCTTCAACCCCATCAGTCGGGGCCATTTTAAGATGGCAGAAACCTTCTCGGGATCCATCCGATGACCAGTCTCAGAGTTAATATATCCCAGGAACGGAAGGGAAGTCTGCTTGAACAGACATTTCTCAAATTTTGCATAGAGAAGATTCTGTCGGAGCCTTAACAGAACCTGACGAACATTCCTCCGGTGTGTGGGCAGATCCGGAGAGAAGACCAAGATATCGTCCAGGTACACCACTACGCACGAATACAAGAGCTCTCGGAAGATGTCATTAACCAGCTCCTGGAGGATGGCTGGAGCATTACAGAGACCAAAGGGCATCACGCGGTATTCATAGTGACCATCCCGGGTGTTGAATGCCGTCTTCAACTCGTCTCCCTGGCGGATCCAGACAAAATTGTACGCCCCACAAAGATCGAGCTTGGTGAAGATCCTCGCGCCCTTAAGCCGGTCGAACAGCTCCGAGATGAGAAGCAGGGGGTACTTATTCTTGATGGTAATCTGGTTTAGGCCCCTTTAGTCGATACACAGTCGTAGTGAGCCGTCTTTCTTTTTAACAAAGAAGAATCCTGCTCCAGCCGGGGAAGTAGATTTCTGAATGAATCTCCTAGCAAGATTCTCCTCAATGTACTCAGACATGACCCAAGTCTCAGCCAGCGACAAGGGGTAGATACTCCTGCGGGGAGGAGATGAACCGGGTACCAGGTCAATTGGGCAATCATACGGCCTATGGGGTGGTAGAGTCTCAGCCTCCTTCTTGTCAAAGACATCCGCATAGGACCAGTAGGGTGCCGGCAGACCAGGTAGATTAGCCGGTGAAGACGGAGGTCGAGCCGGATGAACCGGAACCAGGCAGGTCTCAAGGCAATCCTGCCCCCAACAGAGCACCTAACCAGATCGCCAATTCAGGACGGGTTCATGTCTCTGTAGCCAGGGTCGACCTAGCAATAGGGAATGAGAGAGTCCGGATAGCACATGAACGGAGATCCTCTCCGAGTGCAGCATTCCCACCTGTAGGGTTACTGGCTCTGTGACGAGCAAGATGGTCTCCAGAAGGAGTCTCCCATCCACGGAAGCGACTGCCAATGGTTCGGCCAGACGTTTGGTAGGAATCTGATACCGCTCCACAAGGGCCTGAGAAATGAGATTCCCAGTGGCTCCAGAATCCAGGTGGGTGGTCTCAAAGAAGCGGGTCTCACACTAGAAATAGAAACGGATAGAGTCAAGGATGGAGAGGATTTACTCTTGCCTAGGACAACCTCTCCGGCTCGGCGTGTCTCTTGGCGAGACTTGACCATCTTGGTCTGGTCAATTTGCATGGGTAGGGGCGAGCGTGACCGGGGAATTGCTGGTTAGGATGCAGGTTTCTGGAATACAGGAGCGAGACAAGGAAATGTTCTCTCCCGGGTAGTCTCCTTAACTCGTTCCAAGAAACAGATGTCAATCCAGGTAGCTAGTGACACCAGGTCATCCAGGGTGGAAGGGATGTCACGACCGGCTAGCTCAGCCTTGATCTGACCGGAAAGGCCCTCCGAGAAGGTGGACACCAGGGCCTCGTTGTTCCAGGCAAGCTCAGAGGCGAGGGTACGGAACTGTATGGCATACTGGCCCACGGTGAGACTCCCTTGACGGAGACGGAGAAGAGAGGAGGCAGTAGAAGTCTTTCATCCGGGCTCATCAAAGACCTTCCGGAAGGCAGTGAGGAAAGCAGGAAGATCGGACACCAGGGCATCCGCTCTCTCTCCCATAGAGGGTTTAGCCATGCCAATGGTTCTCCAGTGAGGTGAGACATGATGAACGCCACCTTGGTCCGGTCAGAGGGAAACTGATGTGCCAGGAGTTCAAAGTGCAGCGTGCATTGGTTTAGAAAACCCCAACATAAGACGGGGACACCACCAAAACGTGGAGGTGCAGAGAGCCGGGGACCAGGGTCAGAAGCCATGACACTAGTAGGCTGAGGCGCCGCCAGAGCGGGTGCCGCTCTGCTCGAGATGGACTTAGGTGGGATGGACAGCGCGTCCAGGCGAGAGTTGACAGACCGCAGGTAGGTCAGGATATTCACCTGTTGGGATATCTGATGAGAAACCTCCTGGTACACGTCAGAAAGCGAAGGAGCCTGGGAGCCACCGGGTTCCATGGCCCGTGCAAACTGTTACGGATCCGGGTGGTGGAACCTCGGTGCTGCGGTGCAAGGAGGGACCAGAGGGGCGTGACTAAGTATCTACTCGGCCTGACCAAGGTCGCACGGCGGCTCAGTCGACTCCGTGAACCAGGGAGGGACCGAGCAGAGGGACCGGGTTCCACTCTGGGACTGACCTTGTATGAGAGCAGGTGACTCTCACGGGTCAGAAGGCAGGAACTGACCGGTACAGCGGAAGAGCACGGCAGGCAGGCTGACGGGTGGTCCAGGTAGTCAGGCAGTCTGATTCGGCTGATAGCCAGACAGGTGATCTGGGTAGACAAGCTGGCAGGCACAACAGGTAACAGGCAGGTGCTTCCAGGTAAGCAGGCAAGCGGGCACGGCAGGTAACAGGCAGGTGCTTCCAGGTAAGCAGGCAAGCGGGCAAGGCAGGTGACGGGCAGGTGCTTCCAGGTAAGCAGGCTGGCACGCATGGCAGGTAACAGGCAGGTGCTTCCAGGTAAGCAGGCGGGCAGAGCCCATAGACAGACTGGCGGACTGGACTGTAGGCAGACTGTCAGGCTGGGAAGTAGTCAGACTGGCGGACTGAACTAAAGAACAGACTGGCGGACAGGACTGACTAGCAGAGGACCTGAGGGCTGAAGCAAAGTAAGAATAACATATTGGAGGAGGTGCCTTTTATAGAGAAAGTCCTCCGGCCATTGGTCGGGGACATTTTAGGACGGCGCGCGCGGCCCCTTTAAGAGGGAGGGAGCGCGTGCGCGCGCCCTAAGCACAGTACCAGGGAAGCTGTGTGCACCAGCAGCAGCAGGGAGGCCGGAAGACGCCGGAGCAGGACCGCGGCGGTAGGGGGGACGGGGTCTCTGCCTGGCAGGGGGCAGAGACGCCGATTCTACAATAAGGAGCTGTAGGGACGTAATACTGTATGTAGGTAGCTGTGGTGGCTATCATATTGTGTATAGGGATTCTATAGGCCATCATACTATACATAGGGAAGCAGTGGGGACATCATACTATACAAAGTGAGCTGTAGTGGTCATCATACTATGTATAGTGGCTAAAGGGACATCATACTTTGTATAGGGAGCTGTGAGGGCCATCATACTGTATAAGGGGAGCTGTGGGAATTTCACACTGTGTACAAGGAGCTGTGGGTTGCCATCACACTGTGTATAGAGGGCTGTGGATCCATCATACTGTATATAGGGAACACCATACTATATAAAGGGAGCTGTGTTAGCCATCATATTGTGTATAGGGAGCTTTAGGGACATTTTACTGTATATAGGGAGCTGTGGTGGCCATCATACTGTGTAGAGGGAGGCTATAGGCCATCATACTGTATTTAGGGAAGCAGTCTGGACATCATACTATAAAAAGTGAGCTGTAGTGGTCATTATACTGTGTGTAAAATGTTATAGGGATATCATACTATGTATATGGAGCTGTGTGGGCCATCATTCTGTATATAAGAATTTTTGAGACCATTATACTGTATATAGGAACCTGTGGGGACCATCATACTGTGTATATGGAGCTGAGGGGGCCATCATACTGTATATATTGCTCTGAGGGGTCATCATAAAGTGCATAAGTGCCTGTGTGGCCATCATACTGTATATAGGGGAGCTGTGGGAGACATAATACTCTGTACTGTATAGGGGAGCTATGGGCTGACCATACTGAGTATAAAAGAGATGTGAGACCATCACACTGTGTTGTTGGGGCATCATACTTTGCTGAGGTCACTTTAGGGTCACAATTCTGTGCTTGTGTGGGGGAATTAACTTTGGAGGCATCATACTATATGTTGGGAGGGCTTTTTTGTGGTAACATACTTAAAGGAAATAGTAGATGAAAACACTAAGAGGCATCAATAAAGGCATACATACTGTGTACGTGCCATGACACTTTGCTCTCAATGTCTATAAAAAGTGGTAGGTGTGTCCTTTTGTGACTGTGCCTATGCGCTATGACCCCCTCCAGCTCACCTTCACCACTGCTTCATGCATGTATTTATATTTTATTTGCATAGTTTATTGCATATAGTATGTATGTATATAATAATTTCATGTAAAAGCTCCTTCCCACCATGGCCACTTTTTATTAGTGGCGAAACTGTATGAACTATTGTTTTTTGTTGGACACTATGATTAAGGCCATACCTCTTTTATGTCGGTTTTTGAAGCTTTACTGCTTTTTGAGAATAAAAAACTTTAAAAAAAATGGTACCATGTGGTCATAGTTTGAAACCCAGGGTTTTTTTGTGTCTGGAACTGTTTGAGGACTGAATATTTTGCAGTGTTAGATAATATTTTAATTAGTACCAGTTTTCTGGGGGGTTTTCTGTGCAAATGGCATTGTTAATGTGCCGCCCCTGAGGGTCCGACCGCCACCGGAATGCTGCACTTCTCTAATGGAGTGTAGTGTTCCTCCTCTGAGGTAAGGCCAGTGTGATAGTCGTGACCTAACCTTTTGCATCCAACACCACACTTCTCCACCAGAGGGAGCTAGTATGCACTAGGTGCTGCTCCCCTGATTACAGGGAGACTGGGGAACACAAAGTGGTAGGAACCAGTTAGTGGGTGAGGGTGGAGGACTTACAAGTTAGATACGCTAAAAAATCTAATATTTAGTTTAAGGCCATCTTGGATCTTGGTTCTCAGTTCTCTGACTGTTCTTGACTGATGCCTGACAGTACTCGGCTGTATTATGGCCGTACCATGACTGGTGTCAGAACGTGATCTCCTACCCTGAAAGTGGATCCTCTGTGGGCCTGCAGGGGAGGGAGACACGGCCCTAGTCCCTAGGCCTTGGGATGATGGGCAGGCGGGAGATAAGGACTATCTCAGCCCGGTCGAGGACCATGAGCTAGAAGGCCCGGGAGCTCTAGAATGTGGCTCCACAGCAAATGGGTCCCGGGGAGGATGCAGATGGAACGGAGTACGCCACCTGTCTTCGCCTACCTGATCTATTCAGAGGTATTCCGGCTGCAAGAGGGGTACCGGCCCCCGACACCGGACCTTGTACTTCATGTCCTGGACGGGAAAGCCCGATTAGGCCCTGAGGATCCCACCGGGCATCGGATGGAGAGGAATTGCCACCCGTGCCTTAGTCCTGAGAGGAGCTCAGAGGGAGACCCGGCCTATCTACACACGCACAGATGGGAAAGGGTGAAGTCTGTAGTGCAGGAACACTCTGGTGTAGGGTCGCTACCGAACACTGGACTTTCTCGGAGGTAGTCGGACCCCCGTCCCTGGTGGCCGCAGGACTCCACGGGGAGCAGGGAGTCGCCTTCCCGCTGTCATCTCTAAGTGAGTAAAGCCTTGGAAGTTCACCCCTATGACCTACGGACTGTTCATTATGCGCCATACACTGCGACGCGGTGCCCGTACTCCCCCCCTCCATCCTGTTTGCCTGCCCTGAGGCTTTGCTCCGCCTGTGGGGAGCAGTGAGAATGTTGGCCGCCATGACACCAGGCCTCGGCGGACTGTAGCGGCGCTGGTGGCCCTTCACCAGGCACCACAGGTGGCGTGTTCGTTAAATAAGCCACTCAAACCTGGACGAGCCCACAACATCTTCCTTTTCATGTGACGGCCCTGAGCACGGGTCGGGCCCGGGCCACGGCTGCATCCCACCTCTCCATCACAGGGCCCGACACCGAGTCCCCCAACACCCAGGGTAAACTCAAGACTAAAAGGGCTCTATCGAGAATTGAGGCGTCACAACCTGGCATAGTCGGCAGGATCGCATGCCCGCAGCAAAGGAAGAAGTGCCCATTGCTACCGGGTACTGTGTGCCTTACACCTTGAACTGTTGTTTTACACTTAAAATGGCGCCCGCCCAAGAAGAACAGATGCCATAACGCTGTAAAAAGACTGTCTTTGAACGCCTCCCATCGTGGGCTGGGCTCCCGCTTGGCGCCAAAATTGTGGACTGCCCCTTCCATCAGAGACTGTCCGCGGGGTAATGCCCGTCAAACTGGATGGGCTGAATGAAGGCGGGCCTGTCAGCATTCCACCCAGGAACCACCCCGAAAAAGGAGGAAGAAGAAAAGCAACAAGGTGCGGCCATTGCAGTCGGAGCCTGGCAGTCAACAGAGGCAGACATGGATGCCTCTGGGGAGCAAGACCATGCATCTACTGGACCCGGTTCAGGCCCTTCACCCGGCAGAGAGCAAGGCGGCAACGTGTTGACCCCGGGAGATATTGCATTTCTCCAGCAGGAAGCTCCGGAACTCCTAAGAAGGCAGAGAGAAGCCCAGGAGGCGGCGACGGCTGAGTGGCGGGAGGAGATGCTGCTGCGTATCCGGGACCGCCGCCAAGGAGTCAAGGTTCCAGTACAAGTCGACTCGGTGACAGAAGTCGAGAGCGGCCTAGCGGCGGGTGAGTGTGCAACCCCTGCCCCGGCTGCAGAGCCTACCGTGACTATCCTGGACCTCATGTCGGAGTACCTAATTCCCCACGCGGTCACCTGGGAGCAAGCGTTGGCTCCAGAGCTTCAATCGGCAGCTATGGGTGGGGACCTGCGATGCCGCCCAAACCCTGACACGGAGGTGCCTGAAGCTGCGGAGGAAACTACTGGCTCCAACCCGGACTGGTCCACGTCTATAGAGGACTCGCAGCAACCCGTTCTTACCCCGCTACCCGCACCAGCAGTAACCTGGCCCGAGGCTGAGGAGTGGGCCTGGGAAAACCAGGGGGGGCGACCTGATGGGCTTCCCCCGGGAGACCCGGGCTGAAGCGCAGAGGAGGTGCCAGTGGTGCAGCGACCAGATTTTCCAGCTCGCATGGGAGCAGCGTCGACGGAAGCAGCGCTGCGAGCGCCTCGAGGTCCGGACCAAAGCTGCTAAATCTCGGGCGCGTCAGGAGGAGGCCACCTGTCCCAGTCCCCGGTATGAAGGCCAAGTTATCCGTTTTCATCATGAGGCGGGGTGGGGGTTCATCCGGTGTCCCCAGTTCCAGGACGATGTGTTCGTCAGCCGGCGAGACGTTGAGCCGCGCTACAAGAAGGGACACCGGTCGGAACCTCTTCCCGGGCGACACAGTGACTTTCTCTCGCCACCAGGGGGAGCGTGAGTGGTACGCCCTGGACGCACACAAAGTGTCCGGGAGCGACGCCACCCGCTCTCAGCCTCAGGGTACTGGCTAGCCTCCGTCGGGAGGAATGAGCCCTTTCAAAGAAGACAGCCCGAGGTTTAAAGCAGCCCCTGGCTGTAGTTGCAGTTTTTGTTCACAAGTTTTAATGTGTTGACTTTTGCTATTATGTTTGATTTCTTACCCGGTTTTTCTAGAGACACGTGTCCCTGCGGACTGGCAGCAGACAGACTCTTTCCCCATGTATATAGTTTGCATCTCTTTAGGTGCTCCATATTGGTTTTATACAAAACCGTGGATATTCTCTACCTCAAAACCTCAGAAGAAAAACCTGTCAGGGTGGCTCTCCGGGAGGTCCAACTTGGGATCTTCATGCCCTGCAGCCACCCCAGGGCCAACGTTGGGGGTTTAGGACAGGTCCCTCGTACTTCTGAACTGACTCTGCGTCCGTGCACTTTATCTGTCTGCTTGCAATAATGTCTCTGGAAAATGCTAGCACTTTTATATTTTATAATTTTATATTTTTATACTTTTATACTATATACCTTGTTATGCAACGTTTAAGAAATGTGCCTCCCATAAAGGGAAGATAGTTTTGTTATTATAAGAAGAAAATTTCCTGGGTGTTACTTCTTTTGCAGCCTGCGGACGTGCTGTGTTTTACCAGGGGAAAATGTGGCGCCCCTGAGGGTCCGACCACCACAGGAATGCTGCACTTCTCTAATGGAGTGTAGTGTTCCTCCTCTGTGGTAAGGTCAGTGCGATAGTCGTGACCTAACCTTTTGCATCCATCACCACACTTCTCCACCAGAGATAGCTAGTATGCACTAGGTGCTGCTCCCCTGGTTACAGGGAGACTGGGGAACACAAAGTGGTAGGAACCAGTTAGTGGGTGAGGGTGGAGGACTTACAAGTTAGTTACGCTAAAAAATCTAATATTTAGTTTAAGGCCATCTTGGATCTTGGTTCTCAGTTCTCTGACTGTTCTTGACTGATGCCTGACAGTACTCGGCTGTATTATGGCCGTACCATGACTGGTGTCAGAACGTGATCTCCTACCCTGAAAGTGGATCCTGTGTGGGCCTGCAGGGGAGGGAGACATGGCCCTAGTCCCTAGGCCTTGGGATGATGGGCAGGCGGGAGATAAGGACTATCTCAGCCCGGTCGAGGACCATGAGCAAGAAGGCCCGGGAGCTCTAGAGTGTAGCTCCACAGCAAATGGGTCCCGGGGAGGATACAGACGGAGCGGAGTACGCCACCTGTCCTCGCCTACCTCATCTATTCAGAGGGATTCCGGCTGCAAGAGGGGTACTGGCCCCCGACACCCGACCTTGTACTTCATGTCATGGACGGGAAAGCCCGGTTAGGCCCTGAGGATCCCACCGGGCATCGGATGGAGAGGAATTGCCACCCGTGCCCTAGTCCTGAGAGGAGCTCAGAGGGAGACCCGGCCTATCTACACACGCACAGATGGGAAAGGGTGAAGTCTGTAGTGCAGGAACACTCTGGTGTAGGGTTGCTACCGAACACTGGACTTTCTCGGAGGCAGTCGGACCCCCATCCCTGGTGGCCGCAGGACTCCGCGGGGAGCAGGGAGTCACCTTCCCGCTGTCATCTCTAAGTGAGTAAAGCCTTGGAAGTTCACCCCTATGGCCTCCGGACTGTTCATTATGCGCCATACCATGCGACGCAGTGTCCGTACTCCCCGCACTACTACTCCCCCCCCTCCATCCTGTTTGCCTGCCCTGAGGCCTTGCTCCGCCTGTGGGGAGCAGTCAGAACTTTGGCCGCCACGACACCAGGCCTCAGCGGACTGTAGCGGCGCTGGTGGCCCTTCACCAGGCACCAGAGGTGGCGTAGTCGTTAAATAAGCCACTCAAACCCGGACGAGCACACATCTTCCTTTTCATGTGACGGCCCTGAGCACGGGTCGGGCCCGGGCCACGGCTGCATCCCACCTCTCCATCACAGGGCCCGACACCGAGTCCCCCAACATCCAGGGTAAACTCAAGAATAAAAGGGCTCTTTCGAGAATTGAGGCGTCACATTAACTCATCCCACAGATAGGTCATGGATATCAGATTGGTGAAAGTCTGACATCCTGCACTCCTCTCTATGAGCTGTAATAGCCTCTAGCAATGGCTGGATGAAAACGTTTACAGAGCTACACTGGACAACTCTCTCCAATGTGTCATTTTGTATTATCATTAAAGGGGTTTTCCAAGCCAGGATTAATGTTCTTTTAAGCACTATATCATGCAGAATAATAACAATGTGCACTGTACAAACTGTTATGATTGCTCTGATTGCTGTTTTGATCAGTCATCACCTGATCACTCATATGCAATTTGTATACTTGTGGTCATATGCTGACTAGCTTTGCTTTATGCATTTCTCAATGTTTTACATGAATATTTAGAAAAGCAGGAAGAAAAGCTATATGGCACGTTTTCAAATTGCACATGAGTGATCACGTCATCAAAAATCAATCAGTACTGAAACTATACATTGTGAAACCTATGGCAATACCTGGAAATGCAGTGCCTGACGAAAAATAGCCATGTTCCGAAACACCCCTTTATTATTATTATTGTTTATTACTTTAGCACCATTTATTCCATGGCGCTTTACATGTGAAAAAGGGGTATACATAGCAGAAACACTTACAATAATCTTGAACAAAACGAGTCAGCGACTGGTACAGGAGGAGAGAGAACCCTGCCTGCTAGGGCTCACAATCTACAAGGGATGGGCGAGGATACAGTAGGTGAGGGTAGAGCTGGTCTTGCAGCGATATGGTGGAGCGGAGGTTACTGCAGGTTGTAGGCTTGTCGGAAGAAATGGGTCTTCAGGTTCCTTTTGAAGGTTTCCACGGTAGGCTAGAGTCTGATATGTTGGGGTAGAGAGTTCCAGAGTAGGGAGAATTCACGGGAGAAATCTTGTATGCGATTGTGGGAAGAGGAGATAAGAGGGGAGTAGAGAAGGAGATCTTGTTAAGATTGGAGATTGCGTGTAGGTAAGTACCGGGAGACTAGGTCACAGATGTATGGTTGTGGATGGCTTTGTATGCCAGGGTTAAGGTCTTGAACTTGAGTCTCTGGGCAATGGGGAGCCAGTGAAGGGATTAACAGAGGGGAGAGTCCAGGGAGTAGCGGGGGGACAGGTGGATTAGTCGGGCAACAGAGTTTAGGATAGATTGGAGTGTTGAAAGGGAGGCCACAGAGCAGGAGGTTGCAGTAGTCGAGGCGGGAGATGATCAGGGCATGCACTAGTGTTTTTGTAGATTCGTGGTTGAGGAATGTGCGGATCTGGGAGATTTTTTATACTTGGAGTCAGCATCTTCCTCACCCTGATCCTCCTTCCTCCCACTATTCCGAGTGCCCTGAGACAACTGATCCCACACTTGGACACTCTGAAGAGCTGTTTTGTTCATCTCTCCATTTATAGGTTCTGGCCTCTCGCTCGGTCCACTCTGAAGTGGAAAGAGCTTGGATATGTGGTTTGAAGGAGAGATTAGAGTCCAGGGATACCCCAAGAGCTGTTCACTTTTCCATTTATAGATTCGAGCCTCTCGCCCGGCCCGCTTCAAGCAAGGTAACAGAGGATCGCATGTAGCGATGCCCAAATATTTCAACAGCCATGGTCACCCAAAAGAGATAGTGGGAAAGTGCAATTACTGTCGCAAGAGGTAGATGATGATGAGACACAATGGACAGAAAGTCAGGAGGAGGAAGTGGAAGACGAAGCGGTGGACGATGAAGTCACTGGCCCAACCTGGCAAGGGGACATGCAGAGCGAGGACAGTAGCACACAGTCTGAGGGAGGCATAGCACTACAACAGGCAGGAACAAGCAGTGTGGTGGCCATAGACACAAGGCGGGCAACTGTTCCCGGAACACCAACAAGACGGAAGTTGTCAGTTCAACAGTTAGGTCTTCCAGAGTCTGGTTCTTTTTTAAAGACTGTTTAGATAACCCCAAAAAGGCTATGTGCAACATATGCCAGGCCAGCATCAGCAAGAGCACCAAAACTACCAGCCTGACCACCACCAGCATGCTCAGGCATATGATAGCAAAGCGCCCGACTAGCTAGGCCTAACACCAAGGTCTAGAATTAGTGTCTGCAGGTGACACCACTGCCTTTTACGCTGTTGTGCGATCACGCCAATCCCCTGTCTATGGCACATATGAAGATGCCTCACCGTTAACATTTTTTTCCCAGCACAAAGTTCGAATGTCCCTACCCCAGTCCTTGGAATACAACCGCAAATATGTAGCCAAACACCCACCCACAGGCCGAAATACTAAACTGCCACATTTTTGGACTGCTTGGACTAGAAATTTTGCCTTTTAGGCTCGTGGAGGCAGAAGCTTTCCACAACCTCATGGAGGCTGGCCTTCAGCTGCCACTATTTCTCCCAGTGTCGTCCCCACGTTATATAAGTACGGGTCCCAGAACATTACCTTTACCCTCACCAGCGCAGTTAGTGGAAAGGACCGCCTAACCACAGACACGTGGACAACTGAATGTGGCCGAGGACGGTACGTCTCACTGACGCATCTCACTGTGTTAATATTGTGGAAGCCGGGACCCAGTGGGGCCCTGGGATGGAACATGTCTTCCCGACACATATGATTGTTGGCCCTGGGTCAATCAAGCTTCAACACAATATCCACAAGGTTGACAGCACCAGTAGTCGGTCTCCTAGTCAACGAGCAAATTATTCATGATGATAGAGGCCACCATCTCCTTAGCTTGCTGCTGGTACTTTTCTGTGGGAATCAGCTTGGCTCCAACCAGCCTGGAATATTTCCAGTGAACTATGGCACAAAGCCATTGTATTAGCCATGCCCACTGTACCAGTAGCGAAGCCATCCACAATTTTATTCTCAGGAGTTTTATTTGGTAGACTGAGTGGCTGCCCAAATACATTAGTTTCTCCCAAAGGAGTTGAAGATACTGAGTGGCATTAGGTGCAAATTTCTCCAGCATGTTAGACCAGAGATTACGTAAGGGAATATATCGGGAGAGATTAGGTCAGAGATGTACAGAGGAGAAAGGTTATGAGTGGCTGTGTAGGTCAGTGTTAGTCAGAGTTAGTAGTTTGAACTGGATACACTGGGCAATTGGGAGCCAGTGAAGGGATTTTATAGATTGCAATCTTATACATTGCTGGAGCCAGTCCACAGTAAAAAAGCAGCCATAGAGTGTCCGGGAACCTTCACACAGAGTTTTCTTAGTCAGGGCTGCTTCTCAGCAGGGTTGGACGGACCCACCAGAGAACCAGAGAATCGTCCGGTGGGTCCGGGCTTCTACTTCAGGAGAGTTCATAGCGCAAACCTTGCAGCTGCTATGGGGCTCTTGAGGGGTGGGGAGAAAGGTGGACCCTCAGAATCAAATCCTCTGGTGGCTCAATGTCCTTCAGTCTGACACTGCTTCTTGCTGACAGTTATATTTCACCACAGCCATATTCTCTAGCTTGGTTAAAGGACTAGCATAGAGAGAAACCGTATCTACTCCGGCTGTCATTTCTATACCACCAGGTTCCAGACATTGTCACACACTACCTTACCTGGCTGTATGTTCAGTGGTGAGAGCCACAGATCTGCCTGCTGTGTTACAGCTTTCCACAGCTCTGCAGCAGTGTGCAGTTTGTCACCTAAGCATAATCATATTATATTCAGCACAGCATGTTGCTGTTTGGCCGAGGCAGTGCTGCAGTGCTGTCAGCTTGTGACTGATGTGCTCATTTTGGAGATGGAGGCCAAACAGGAGGAGGAGGATGAGTTGCAGGAGTTTAACAATGTGATTACATTGAGGTTACCTTGGCAAGTCTGGTTATTATACTAAAGATCCTACTTTGTTTTTACATTTTTTTTTTTTTACGTCTCTTCAAATGTGTATTGGAATTCGTCCTAATTTTTGGCAACCCTTGAAATTTCTGCATATGCAATAACAGTATAGGAAACCCACTCCTTAATAATGAGAAGGACAATTCAAATAGATTCTATATTCTAGAATATTACCTGTCTTATCTGAAATTCGTTTACAGGTGAAGTATCGCAGTATGGATAGCGTATTACACCGATCCAGCCAGGCATTATTGCCTTATACTGCGTGCGGCTGGTGCTGGCCAAAAAAATGTAAAATCTATTCTATTCCCTGTCGATAACGCTGTTAGATGCATTTACAATAGGGAAAGGTGCTAGGAAAGAATGTTTCTTAACATTTTTTCCATTCTAGCTTGTTTTTGTATTTTTTTTATTGTCAGTCCGTAAAAAAAGTGGTGTGATACTTTGACAACGTTGTTCACAGATATGCTATTTGTCAGCGATCAACTGTGTATACAGTCATGGCCAAAAGTTTTGAGAATGACACCAAAATTATATTTTCACATGATCTGCTGGCCTCTGGTTTTTATTAGTGTTTGTCTGATGTTTATATCACATACAGAAATATAATTGCAATCATATTATGAGTACCAATAGGTTATATTGACAGTTAGAATGAGTTAATGCAGCAAGTCAATATTTGCAGTGTTGCCCCTTCTTCTTCAAGACCTCTGTAATTCTCTCTGGCATGCTCTCAATCAACTTTTGGACTAAATCCTGACTGATAGCAGTCCATTCTTGCATAAACAATGCTTGCATTTTGCCAGAATTTGTTGGTTTTTGTTTGTCCACCCGTCTCTTGATGATTGACCACAAGTTCTCAATGGGATTAAGATCTGGGGAGTTTCCAGGCCATGGACCCAAAATCTCTATGTTTTGTTCCATGAGCCATTTAGTTATCACCTTTGCTTTATGGCAAGGTGCTCCATCATGCTGGAAAAGGCATTGTTGGGCGCCAAACTGCTCTTGGACAGTTGGGAGAAGTTGCTCTTGGAGGACATTCTGGTACCATTCTTTATTCAAGGCTGTGTTTTTAGGCAAGACTGTGAGTGAGCCGATTCCCTTGGCTGAGAAGCAACCCCACACATGAATGGTTTCAGGATGCTTTACAGTTGGCATGAGACAAGACTGGTGGTAGCGCTCACCTCTTCTTCTCCGAATAAGCTGTTTTCCAGATGTCCCAAACAATCGAAAAGGGGATTCATCAGAGAAAATGACTTTGCCCCAGTCCTCAGCAGTCCACTCCCCGTACCTTTTGCAGAATATCAGTCGGTCCCTGATGTTTTTTCTGGAGAGAAGTGGCTTCTTTGCTGCCCTCCTTGAAACCAGCCCTTGCTCAAAGAGTCTCCGCCTCACATTGCGTGCAGAAGCACTCACACCAGCCTGCTGCCATTCCTGAGCAAGCTCGGCACTGCTGGTAGTCCGATCCCGCAGCTGAAACAGTTTTAAGATACGGTCCTGGCGCTTGCTGGTCTTTCTTGGGCGCCCTGGAGCCTTTTTGACAACAATGGAAGCTCTCTCCTTGAAGTTCTTGATGATGCGATAGATTGTTGACTGAGGTGCAATCTTTGTCGCTGCAATACTCTTCCCTGTTAGGCCATTTTTGTGCAGTGCAATGATGGCTGCACGTGTTTCTTTAGAGATAACCATGGTTAACTGAAGAGAAACAATGATACCAAGAACCAGCCTCCTTTTAAAGTGTCCAGTGATGTCATTCTTACTTAATCATGACTGATTGATCGCCAGCCCTGTCTTCATCAACACCCACACCTGTGTTAATGGATCAATCACTAAAACGATGCTAGCTGCTCCTTTTAAGGCAGGACTGCAATGATGTTGAAATGTGTTTTGGGGGTTAAAGTTCATTTTCTGGGCAAATATTGACTTTGCAAGTACAGTAATTGCTGTTAAGCTGATCACAGTTTGAAATTCAAGAGTATATGCAAATTGCCATTACAAAAAATGAAGCAGTAAACTTTGGAAAAATTACTATTTGTCTCATTCTCAATACTTTTGGCCATGACTGTAGGTTTGAACCCACAACTGCAATACTTTAAATGGAGTGTAATATTTGACTCGCTCACAAAAACTGATGGATTATTAGTGCATATGGGTTCACGTCTGATGACCACGGTTTCAGGCAGTCACCTAAGAGTATGGTATTTGTCAGACACCTACTGATAATAGGTTTGAACACACAACTGCCATATTTTAAATGTAGTGTGATATCTGACACATTCCCAAAAATGTCTGTATTATTACGGCAGTCATATGGAAACACGTCTGATGTCCACGGTTTCAAGCAGTCGCCTAATAATATGGTATTTGTTAGTGGCCAAGTGTCAATTGGTTCAACAAAACACAGCTGACTGACTTTAAATTCAATGGAATATTTGGCACGCTCCACAAATTTTTGAATTATTACAGCAGTCATATGGGATTATGTCTGATGGCCACGGTTTCAAGCAGTCGTCTAATAGTATGGTATTTGTCAGCAACCAAGTCTCAATTGGTTCAACAAAACACAGCTGGCTGATTTTAAATTCAGTGGAATATTTGGCACACTCCACAAAATTTCTGTATTATTACGGCAGTCATATGGGATCATGTCTGATGGCCACGGTTTCAGGCAGTCGCTTGATAGTATGGTATTTGTCAGTGACCAAGTGTCAATTGGTTCAACAAAACACAGCTGGCTGACTTTAAATTCAGTGGAATATTTGGCACGCTCCACAAAATTTCTGTATTATTAAGGCAGTCATATGGGATCACATCTGGTCATTGAAAAAAGTTTCTCTGCGTCCACAATACAGTAATGCGAATAAAATAAAAAAATCTGACTGTATTCTGCTAACAAGTAAATTGAGCAGTAAAATGGTGTACTCTGGATTGCTTTTTAAGCAAATAATCAGGATTAAGATAAAAATAAATTAGCCCTGGCCCTGATATCTGGGGCTATGTCTATTGATATCTGTAACAGCTGGAGAAGACAGAACGTGCAATGCACACTATTGTGCTGTACACACAGCCATAAACCCTGCCTGTCTGCCAAACTCCTGCTATCACCACTGAATATATTCAGCTGGATTATTCCTCAGAAGGACTGTTAGTTCAGATGAATATGTATCCTGGTGTGGAATACCTATATCTAACTATTACACCGCAAATTCTGTCCCTAGCTCAGCAGCATCTCTCCCTACTCTGCCTGTTTCTGGGTAAGACTGTGATGAGCATAGGGGCACCAGGTTTTATATAGACCAGATGATGCTATGTGGCCAGCCAATCACTGTAATGCCACAACCAAGATGGCTACGGCATTACAGTGTGTGGCATGCAATCCCTGCATGGTCATTGGCTCTCTAAAGAGTGCCAAACATGCGAGGGGGGGGACCCAAGCTTCCACCCGAGCAACCTGGAAATACTCGAGGAGTGCCTAGCATGTCGAGCAGTTAGATGCTCGCTCATCACTAGCAATAATCATTGCCTAGATGCCCCTAATACACTATCCCTACTCCAGCGGCTAGCCCTACGCTAATTGTATTATTAATGAGTGGTATTATTATAGAATGTAATCTATTTAAAGAGGCCCTGAAAGGACTTTTGGTTGTACGTGGCTGCACCAAGGACTGTAAGGCAATAATCCCTGACTAGATTTCCCTAAAACAATATCCCTACTCTAGCAGCTAATCTTACACTAATTGCAGCTAAGAGCGGTATTATTATAGAATAGAATCTATTTAAAGAAGCCGTGAAAGGAGTTTTGGAAGTATGTTGCAGCACCAAGGACTGTAAGGCAATAATCCCTGACTAGATGTCTCTAATTTGCTATCCCTACTCCAGCAGCTAACCCTACAGTAATTTCAGCTAAAAGCTCTATTACTTTAGAAAATAATCTATTTGAATAAGCCTTGAAAAGGACTGTTGATTTAATGTAGCAGCACGAAGGACAGTAATGCAATGAACTCTGCCTAAATGCCTCTAGTACTCTATCCCTACTCTGGCAGCTAACCTTGCACTAATTTCAGCTAAGAGCAATATTATAAAATAGAATATTTTTAAATTAACCCTGAAAAGGACTGTTGGTTTAATGTCGCACCAGCAGTTACTGTAACGCTATAACACATTGTCCATTCTCCAGCAGAAACTCTCCCTACACTATTTCCGGGTACAATGCACGGAGCATGGCATCACCAAGTCTTATATAAACCCCATGACGCTATGCGCCGGCCAATCACAGTAATACCAGTAGCCAACATTGCTACGGCATTACCATGATTGGCAGGCAATCCCCACATGTTTAGTGGCTGAAAATCAAGCATGGTGTCCGAGTACCCAGATACTCGATCGAGTACCGAGCAGTGCCGAGCACACTCACCCATCACTGGTGGATTCCATAGCGCTTTACAGACAATATCATCACTGTCCCCACTGAGCCACCATGATGCCTCTAAATATACGTACCTATATATATATATATATATATATATATATATATATATATATATATATATACAGTGGTGGCGCAGTGTCATCAAAAAGTTTAAAGCCCAGGGCACTGTGGCTAGCTTCCCTAGATGTGGACGGAAAAGAAAAATTGATGAGAGATTTCAACGCAAGATTGTGCGGATGGTGGATAAAGAACCTCGACTAACATCCAAACAAGTTCAAGCTACCCTGCAGTCCGAGGGTACAACAGTGTCAACCCGTACTATCCGTCGGCATCTGAATGAAAAGGGATTGTATCGTAGGATACCCAGGAAGACCCCAATTCTTACCCCGAAACATAAAAAAGCCAGGCTGGAGTTTGCCAAAACTTACCTGAGAAAGGCTAAAACGTTTTGGAAGAATGTTCTCTGGTCAGATGAGACAAAAGTAGAGCTTTTTGGGAAAAAGCATCAACATAGAGTGTACAGGAAAAAAAAGAGGCATTCAAAGAAAAGATCACGGTCCCTACAGTCAAACATGGCGGAGGTTCCCTGATGTTTTGGGGTTGCTTTGCTGCCTCTGGCACTGGACTGCTTGACCGTGTGAATGGCATTATGAAGTCTGAAGATTACCAACAAATTTTGCAGCATAATGTAGGGCCCAGTGTGAGAAAGCTGGGTCTCCCTCAGAGGTCATGGGTCTTCCAGCAGGACAATGACCCAAAACACACTTCCAAAAGCACTATAAAATGGTTTGAGAGAAAGCACTGGAGACTTCTAAGGTGGCCAGAAATGAGTCCAGACCTGAATTCCATAGAATACCTGTGGAGAGATCTCAAAATGGCAGTTTGGAGAAGGCACCCTTCAAATATCAGGGACCTGGAGCAGTTTGCCAAAGAAGAATGGTCTACAATTTCAGCAGAGCATTGTAAGAAACTCACTGATGGTTACCGGAAGCGGTTGTTCGCAGTTATTTTGGCTAAAGGTTGTGCAACCAAGTATTAGGCTGAGGGTGGCAATACTTTTGTCTGGCCCATTTTTGGAGTTTTGTGTGAAATGATCAATGATTTGATTTTTGCTTCAATCTCTTTTGTGTTTTTTCCTTGCAAGCAAATTAAATGAAGATAATAAAACCAAAGAATTTGCGATTGCAATCATTTTCAGGAAGAAACTGAGTATTATCTGACAGAATTGCAGGGGTGCCAATACTTTTGGCCACCACTGTATATATATGCATATATATACTGTGTTGGTGTATATACAGTGGGGGAAAAAGTATTTAGTCAGCCACCAATTGTGCAAGTTCTCCCACTTAAAAAGATGAGAGGCCTGTAATTGACATCATAGGTAGACCTCAACTATGAGAGACAATATGAGAAAACAAATCCTGAAAATCACATTGTCTGATTTGGAAAAACATTTTTTTTCAAATTTTGTTGGAAAATAAGTATTTGTTCACCTACAAACAAACAAGATTTCTGGCCCTCACAGACCTGTAACTTTTTCTTTAAGAGGCTCCTCTATCCTCCACTCATTTCCTGTAGTACTGGCACCTGTTAAAACTTGTTATCAGTATAAAAGACACTTGTCTGCATCCTCAAACAGTCACACTCCAAACTCCACTATGATGAAGACCAAAGAGCTGTCAAAGGACACCAGAAACAAAATTGCAGCCCTGTACCAGGCTGGGAAAATTGAATCTGCAATAGGCAAGCAGCTTGGTGTGAAGAAATCAACTGTGGGAGCATTAATTAGAAAATGGAAGACATACAAGACCACTGATAATCTCCCTCGATCTGGGGCTCCATACAAGATCTCACCCCGTGGGGTCAAAATGATCTCAAGAACGGTGAGCAAAAATCCCAGAACCACACGGGGGACCTAGTGAATGACCTGCAGAGAGCTTGGACCAATGTTACGCAAGCTACCATCAGTAACACACTACGCCGCCAGGGACTCAGATCCTGCAGTGCCAGACGTGTCCCCCTGCTTAAGCCATTACATGTCTGGGCTTGTCTGAAGTTTGCTAGAGAGCATATGGATGATCCAGAAGAATATTGGGAGAATGTCATATGGTCAGATGAAAGCAAAGTAGAACTGTTTTTGGTAGAAACACAACTCGTCGTGTTTGGAGGAGAAAGAATGCTGAGTTGCATTAAAAGAACACCATACCTACTGTGAAGCATGGGGGTAGCAACATCATGCTTTGCGGCTGTTTCTCTGCCAAGGAACCAGGACGACTGATCCATGTACATGAAAGAATGAATGGGGCCATGTATTGTGAGATTTTGAGTGCAAACCTCCTTCCATCAGCAAGCGCATTGAAGATGAAACGTGGCTGGGTCTTTCAGCATGACAATGATCCCAAGCACACTGCCAGGGCAACAAAGGAGTGGCTTTGTAAGAAGCATTTCAAGGTCTTGGAGTGGCCTAGCGAGTCTCCAGATCTAAACCATATAGAAAACCTTTGGAGGGAGTTGAAAGTCCTTTTTGCCCAGCGACAGCCCCAAAACATCACTGCTCTAGAGGAGATCTGCATGGAGGAATGGGCCAACATACCAGCAACAGTGTGTGCCAACCTTGTGAAGAATTACAGAAAACATTTGACCTCTGTCATTGCCAACAGAGGATATATAACAAATTATTGAGATGAACTTTTGTAGATGACTAAATACTTATTTTCCACCTTATTTTCCACTTATTTTCAGGATTTGTCTTCTCATTTTGTCTCTCATATTTGAGGTCTACCTATGATGTCAATTACAGGCCTCTCTCATCTTTTTAAGTGTGAGAACTTGCACAATAGGTGGCTGACTAAATACTTTTTTTCCCACTGTGTATATATATATATATATATATATATATATATATATATATATATATATATATATATATATATATATATATACAGTGGGGGAAATAAGTATTTGATCACTTTCTGTTTTTGTAAGTTTGCCCACTGAAAAAAACATGAACAGTCTATAATTTTAAGGGTAGGTTAATTTTAACATTGAGAGATAGAATATAAAAAAAAATCAAGAAAATCACATTGTATAAATTAGATAAGTTTTTTTGCATTTTGCAGTTAGAAATAAGTATTTGATCCCTCTGGCAAATGACACTTAATACTTGGTGGCAAAACCCTTGTTGGCAAACAGAAGCAGTCAGACTTTTTTATAGTTGATGATGAGTTTTGCGCATAAAAAAAAAAAAAATATATATATATATATATAGAGTACAGACCAAAAGTTTGACACACCTTCTCATTTAAAGATTTTTCTGTATTTTCATGACTATGAAAATTGTACATTCACACTGAAGGCATCAAAACTATGAATTAACACATGTGGAATTATATACTTAACAAAAAGTGTGAAACAACTGAAAATATGTCTCATATTCTAGGTTCTTCAAAGTAGTCAACTTTTGCTTTGATGACTGCTTTGCACACTCTTGGCATTCTCTTGATGAGCTTCAAATAGTAGTCACCGGAAATGGTCTTCCAACAATCTTGAAGGAGTTCCCAGAGATGTTTAGCACTTGTTGGCCCTTTTGCCTTCACTCTGCGGTCCAGCTCACCCCAAACCATCTCGATTGGGTTCAGGTCCGGTGACTGTGGAGGCCAGGTCATGTAGCATAGCACCCCATCACTCTCCTTCTTGGTCAAATAGCCCTTACACAGCCTGGAGGTGTGTTTGGGGTCATTGTCCTGTTGAAAAACAAAGGATGGTCCAACTAAACGCAAACCGGAAGGAATAGCATGCCGCTGCAAGATGCTGTGGTAGCCATGCTGGTTCAGTATGCCTTCAATTTTGAATAAATCCCCAACAGTGTCACCAGCAAAGCACCCCCACACCATCACATTTCCTCCTCCATGCTTCACGGTGGGAACCAGGCATGTAGAGTCCATCCGTTCACCTTTTCTGCGTCGCACAAAGACACGGTGGTTGTAACCAAAGATCTCAAATTTGGACTCATCAGACCAAAACACAGATTTCCACTGGTCTAATGTCCATTCCTTGTGTTCTTTAGCCCAAACAAGTCTCTTCTGCTTGTTGCCTGTCCTTAGCAGTGGTTTCCTAGCAGCTATTTTACCATGAAGGCCTGCTGCACAAAGTCTCCTCTTAACAGTTGTTGAAGAGATGTGTCTGCTGCTTGAACTCTGTGTGGCATTGACCTGGTCTCTAATCTGAGCTACTGTTAACCTGTGAATTCTGAGGCTGGTGACTCGGATAAACTTATCCTCAGAAGCAGAGGTGACTCTTGATCTTCCTTTCCTGGGGCGGTCCTCATGTGAGCCAGGTTCTTTATAGCGCTTGATGGTTTTTGCAACTGCACTTGGGGACACTTTCAAAGGTTGCCCAATTTTTCGAACTGACTGACCTTCATTTCTTAAAGTAATGATGGCCACTCGTTTTTCTTTACTTAGCTGCTTTTTTCCTGCCATAATACAAATTCTAACAGTCTATTCAGTAGGACTATCAGCTGTGTATCCACCTGACTTCTGCACAACACAACTGATGGTCCCAACCCCATTTATAAGGCAAGAAATCCCACTTATTAAACCTGACAGGGCACACCTAAATTTATTAACCAATGGAGGCCTGGATTTGGAGTCACCCCCAAAATTAAAGTGGAAAAACACACTACAGGCTGATCCAGCTTTGATGTAATGTCCTTAAAAAAAGTCAAAATGAGGCTCAGTATTGTGTGTGGCCTCAATGTGCCTGTATGACCTCCCTACAATGCCTGGTTAATCTTCTGATGAGGTTGCAGATGGTCTCCTGTGAGATCTCCTCCCAGACCTGGACTAAAGCATCCGCCAACTCCTGGACAGTCTGTGGTGCAATGTGACGGTGGATGGAGCGAGACATGATGTCCCAGATGTGCTCAATCGGATTCATGTCTTGGGAACAGGCGGGCCAGTTCATAGCTTCAATGCCTTCATCTTGCAGGAACTGTTGACACACTCCAGCCACACGAGGTCTGGCATTGTCCCTCATTAGGAGGAACCCAGGAACAACCGCACCAGCATATGGTCTCAGAAGGAGTCTGAGGATCTCAACTCGGTACCTAATGGCAGTCAGGCTACCTTTGGCGAGCACATGGAGGGCTGTGCGGCCCTCCAAAGAAATGCCACCCCACACGATTGCTGACCCACTGCCAAACCGATCATGCTGAAGGATGTTGCAGGCAGCAGATTGCTTTCCACGGCGTCTCCAGACTCTGTCACATCTGTCACATGTGCTCAGTGTGAACCTTCTTTCATCTGTGAAGAGCACAGGGCGCCAGTGGCAACTTTGCCAAACCTGGTGTTCTGTGGCAAATGCCAAGTGTCCTGCACAGTGTTGGGCTGTGAGCAAAACCCCCATCTGTGGACGTCGGGCCCTCATACCACCCTCATGGAGTCGGTTTCTATCCGTTTGTGCAGACATATGTACATTTGTGGCCTCCTGGAGGTCATTTTGCAGGGCTCTGGCAGTGCTCCTCCTGTTCCTCCTTGCACAAAGGCGGAGGTAGCGGTCCTACTGCTGGGTTGTTGCCCTCCTACGGCCTCCTCCACGTCTCCTGGTGTACTGGCCTGTCTCCTGGTAGCGCCTCCAGCCTCTGGACACTACACTGACAGACGCAGCAAACTTTCTTGCCACAGCTTGCATTGATGTGCCTTCCTGCATGAGCTGTAGTACCTGAGCAACTTCTGTGGGCTGTAGAGTCTGTCTCATGCTACCACGAGTGTGAAAAGCACAACCAACATTTAAAAGTGACCAAAACATCAGCCAGAAAGCATTGGTACTGAGATGTAGTCTGTGGTCCCCACTTGCAGAAACACTCCTTTATTGAGTGTCTTGATAATTGCCAATAATTTCCATCTATTGTCTATTCCATTTGCACAGCAGCATGTGAAATTGATTGTCAATCGGTGTTGCTTCCTAAGTGGACAGTTTGATTTCACACAAGTTTGATATACTTGGAGTTATATTCTGTTGTTTAAGTGTTCCTTTTATTTTTTTGAGCAGTGTATATATATGTATTTATATATATATATACATTTATATAATTGTTAAGACTTGGCTTACTGCTGTAATTGGAGATGTCTTTCTTCTATTGCTTCTTTTTTGACCAGAGGGGAAGAGGGGACGGGGACTGTAGATAAAGTTTTTTTTTATTTTTGTTGTATGTATTTAAAAATTACTAAAATGTTTTCTGATTAGGAAGAAAAAAAACTCATTAATGCTACAATTTTTATACTTGTTTTTCACATTTCAAGCTAGTACTATTTTTCTGACTGTTTAGCTGTTATCTATTTCTAGTTAAAATGTGTTTGATTTTGGATTATCAGTATGTGTGCCTGTCATTGAAATACCAATAACAAAAAATAGCAGTGTGTGCAAATAAAAGAATATCAGACCAAATAATGAACTAATAATAATAGCAAATATTATAATCACCAAGTGTGTACTATGCCAATCTAAGGATGCATTGCACACATCTATACTGTGTATGATTGAGCAATTTCTTGCACATGTGACTATTCGCTGCTAGTCTTGAAAGAATTATTAAATGTAGCTTGCTCTCAATATTGTTATGAAATTGTCACATGATTCAGAAGTGGAGCATGGAAGTTTAGATGGATGAATATTAACTTACCAGACCATTGAACATTTGCTTTTTCATATCTCACAATTAAGGATGAGCGGACTCATGGAAGTTCGGATTCTGGTACATGACCCGAACTTTATTCCCAGAACTTTAACCGAACTTGAACCAGAACCCGAAACCGATTGAAAACAATGGGGACCCGAACTTTTTAGCTGGAAAATTCTCTTTCTTCCCGGACTTCCAAACATTGCAACGGACTTCTGGGAGAAGTCTGTGTAAGGCTTTGAGCACCGGACACTGGTTGCTCGGTACAAACCCCAAACTTTTAAGTTTGGGTTTGCTCATCTCTACTCACAATCAAATAAAATTTGTAGCCTACTAGAAGATCTATAATAACTAATTTAATGATCATCTAGGAGTATAGTAAGTAAACTCATATTTAGATGACTGCAACCAATAAACTACATTATACAGCATGTTATTGCATCAGTGATATTATGTTTATTTCAGTGTGGTCTGGAAGACTTTATCATACCTTTTGTAGACTTTAGTATTATATGCTTCTGTTACAACCTACTCCAGTAAAGACATTTGAGATTGGGAGTTTAACCCTCCTCCTTATATCTTACTTTTATTAAATCAGTTGAATTCCCCATATACTTTGTTTCTCTATCTATATCTATCGCTTTACCCAATCAGTATATTATGGCATGTTACATTATATAATATGCATAAATATTATTTTGTAATTATAGGATCACACTTAATATTAATTTTGTGCATACTGCCAAAGAGCTTTACAATTATCAATTTATCCATCACCTTTCTGTCTTGTATTCTACATGGTTTCGTTCTCCTTACTTTTTGCCTTGATGCATCACCACGGTATGCGGATTTCCACACTGTGCTCACCAACTTGGAGTGTACAATTTGTAAGTGACATCATCCCTGAGATGTTCCCTATGGTTTGCTCCTCTCTGGACCAGGGATGACTTTTGGCTGATGTTATATTACAGTGCAGTATGGTTCTTTATTTCCATATGTAATATGATTATACTATTAAACTTTCCAATGTGTTTGCTGCTTTATCTGCAGGCATTCTCCTTGTATTTATCTATTTTATTATGTTCTGAAATAAAAGTTATTGCTAATTTTTCAGTTTTGTATGTATGCATGATATTTATCAATAACAATTGGGTGTGAAAAGTTTAAAGAATTCTTAGTCATTTAGATGACCAAAGCACAGCTGTCTTTGAATATATATGTGTTTACAGTCAAGGAATCTTTTATGTTAAGCATTGCATTATCTATATATAGTAGACTTTATACTAATGAAATGTATAAATCAATGAAAACGTAAGGACTGCATTTTACACCAAAAGTAAAAAGTTACATTGTACTGACAACAGTATGTTATATATGTGTATATACAGTATATGTATATATTAATATATATATATGTAACACATGTCACATGCAGTTCCACACACCATATGAAATATATATGTATATTCTATGAGACAATAATTCGATTTCCTAGACAACTGCTTAAACAGCCTTTTTAATATTCTCACTTCTGTATATGTCAATATAATATAACGAAATGAGCTTACCTTTGGATGATTTCCTTGTGGTAGCATATTCAAAAGGGGATGGTATTAGATTTCATGAGTATCATTAGATTAAGCCGTGCCTCACACAGTGATGGGACAGATAATGCTCATAAACCCCTTAGCGAGAAATTGCAGGGGCATTAAAGCCAGGAATAACAACGCCAGCAGCCACCTGCCTTGGTCCAAGTGGTTGGTTAAATGGGGTTAGCCAGTAGTACTTTCACTGAGCAGATTTTTAGCTGACCTGTGATCTCTCCTCTCTATTTCAGAGGCTCGTTTGATTTCATGCTGGCTTTTTAAATTGGGGATAAAGTTAATTCACAGCTGGAATTAAATATGCCTCTTCTTCTTGTGTGAGGAGGGGCTGGAACTTGCTAGTGGCACCTTATTGGGTCTTTAACACCCCTTAGGGATGGCACATACACACACACACACACACACACACACACACACGTATACCCCCAGTGACAAATGAGAAGTAATTGTGAACATATGGTTCAACAGGAAAACTAAACTCAGCAGACACCTTGTTAGATGGGATCAGAGTAGGTGATTTTGGAAAGGGGGAAAGTTTAGGTTTAAGGTGTGGCTTAAAGTCCCACTGACAAGCCTTGGGGAGGCCTGATTGATCTTAATCTATTCTCATTGTTTTGTGGCAGCATGCTGCTGGCAGGAACAGATTGGTAATAGCAGAGATTTATAGCCTTTAAGTCCTTGTGGTTATGACCAGCACGAGCCACTCAATTGACTCTTCTCATACTCCTTGTTTAATTGGCCTCGCTGGTCAAAAATGAGATGTTAGGTAAAGGTACAACACATGGTATACCTGAAATTGCACACTGTGGCTCTGAGCACAGATGTCCTCTTTATCAACCCATTTACCACAAAGGGAATTAGAGAGTCCTCTTGAGGAAAGGACAGGGGAACTTCTGATGGGATCAGTGGATGTATAATGTCTAGAATAAAATTAATTAAAGGGACAGTCAGTACGGGCCTCTTACATAAACCAGCCTGTGTGTCAAGAGAAAAAGTCTGTGTGTCACTGCTTGAGATGTGTGTTGTGAGTGCTGGGAGTTTCATACAAATGTAATAGCAAATTGTCTAGTATTTGATGTAACTCTGAATCGCACAAGCATCCATCCATCAGCTGGATTTGTGGATTATATTGTAAGAGTAAAATCAACACAGTTTGAGATTAATTTTAAATGATTGCTATTATATTAATATAATATATTTTGAAAAGTCTTTCTCTTTTGACATTGTAAAATATACCTATATACATTTACAGTATATACAATATGACATTACCACCACCTGCGTAATATTGAGTAGGTCACCTTTGTATTATTAAAACAGCTCTGTCACACCAAAGCATAGACATCACAAGTCCTCTGAAAGAGTCCTGAAATATCTGACTCTAATAATAATTAATAAATGTATTTATATGGCCCAACATATTCTGCAGCACTTTACAATTAAGCGGGGACATGTACAGACAATAAAACAAAGTAATACATAGTTCAGTAATTAAAGGAATGAGGGCACTGCTCGCAAGCTTACAATCTATAATGAACGAGGGGGGACAAAATAGAAAGACTAGGTTAGTCATAGATGGTCCAGCCATCATTATAATAAATAGGATTTTTCATATAAAGCTGTATGACCCAGTCGTCAGACAATATCTGTCTAAGTGCAGTTACCGTGTGTGTTATTGGATCTATGGAAGATATAGAGACAGATGAATACAGTGCTGCTCTCTAGTGATAAGCAAGAGTGCTCATCACTGCTCGGTACCCTCGAGTATTTCCGTGATGCTCGAGCGGGAGCTCGGGTCCCCTCCCCGCACGTTTGGCGCTCTTTAGAAAGCCAATTAATATGCAGGGATTGTCTGCCACTCACTGTAATGCCATAGCCATGTTGTTTGTGGCATTACAATGATTGGCTGGCCGCATAGCGTCATCGGGTCTATATAAAACCTGGTGACCCTATGCTCGTCACAGTGTACCCTGGAGACAGGCAGAGTAGGGAGGGGTTCTGCTGAGTGAAGGATAGAATTGGTGGTTGTTTTAGTGAAGTATTCCACAGCTATATATACAGCTAAACTAACAGTCCTTCTGAGGACTAATCCAGCTGCATATATTACTGGTGATAGCAGGAGTTAGGCAGGGTTTGTGGACAGTGTATACAGCACAATAGGGTCCATTGCACATTCTGTGCATGTTCTGTCTGCTGCTACTGTTACAGAAACCCATAGCCCTATATATCAGGGCTATCTTTTTTTGCTCTTAATCCTGATTATTTGCTTAAAAAGCAATACAATACTCAATTTTTCTGCTCCATTTGCTTGTTAGCAGAATACAGGAAGATTTTTTTGATTTTATTCACATTGCTTTATTGTGTACGCAGAGAAAGTTCTCCATCATCACACTTGATCCCATATTACTGCGGTAATAATACAGACATTTTTTGGAGCATGCCAAATGTTCCACTCCATTTAAAGTTAGCCACCGGTGTTTTGTTGAACCTATTCACACTTGGTCACTGATCAATACTATACTACAAGCCCACAGCCTAAAACCGTGGTCGTCACACATGATCACATATCACTGCGATAATAATACAGACATTTTGGGAAGGGTGCCAAATATTACACTTAATTTAAAGTCAGCAATCTGTGTTTTGTTGAACCTATTCACACTTGGTTGCTGACCAATACTATACTACAAGGCCACACTTTAAAACCGTGGTCGTCACACGTGATCGCATATTACTTCAGTAATAATTCAGACATTTTGTGGAGCGGGTCAAATATTCCACTCCATTTAAAATAGTAAAGACGCGTGGCAAGGGATGGGGAAGTGGACCTAATGGTGATGGTGCATTCAGAGGCCGAGGCAATGGGCAAGATGAAATGGTGCCTGCTGAGGGAGCACAACAAACACTCACATCATGTTGAACTATCTTCCTGCACCAATTACTAGGGGGCCGCAGAACACCACTCTTGAAGCCAGAGCAATGTGAAAAGGTTATTGGTATAATAGCAGATTATGCTTCCAGTCAGTTTGCCATCACCACCACCACCTTGTCTTAAACATGGTCAAGTCTCAGTAGCTGTGAGTCTGGACCACATATTCCTCACCCTGATCCTCCTTCCTACCACCTTTCTGAATGCCCGGAGACAACTGATCCCACACTTGGACACTCCGAAGAGCTATTCACTTTTCCATTTATAGATTTGGGCATCTCGCCTGGCCAGCTTAAAGCAGGGCAAGAGATCGCATGTAGCGATGCCCAAATATTTGACCAGCCATGGTCACATGAAGGTGATGGTGGGAAACTGTCGCAAGAGGTGGATGATGATGATGAGACAAAATTGCCACAAAGTCAGGAGGAGGCCCAGGGTGCGTACGTGGAAGACGAGGTGGTGGACGATGAAGTCACTGACCCAACCTGGCAAAGTGACTAGCAGAGCAAGGACAGTAGAACACAGGGGGAGGGAGGTATAGCACCACAAAAAGCAGGAACAAGCAGTGTGATGGCCACAGACACGAGGGGGCAACCGTTCCCAGGGTCCAGAAACAGTGTCTGCGGGTGACACCACTGCCTGTTCCACTGTTGTGCGTGCACGCTAATCCCCTGTCTATGGCGCAGGAGAAGATGCCTTCCGCCCTGCACCTGTCTTGCACACTTGCAATCATCACCGTCCATGTCCTTGTCCCAGCGCAGTGTTCAGTTGTCCCTACCCCAGTCCTTGGAACGCAAGAACAAATACGCAGCCAACGCCCTACAGGCCACACTACTAAACACATTTCTCGAATGCTTGCGCTTAAAATCTTGCCTTTTAGGCTCGTGGAGATGGAAGCTTTCCACAAACTGATGGCCCTCCCTTGGTCCCCAGCCGCCACTATTTCTCTCGGTGTGCTGTCCCCGCATTACACAAGCACGTGTCTCATAACATTAGCCGTGCCCACAACAACGCAGTTCCTGGGAAGGTACACCTAACCACGGATATGTGGACAAGTGCTTGTGACCAGGGATGGTATATCTCGCTGACGGCACACTGGCTTAATATAGTGGAAGCCAGGAGCCAGTCAGACCTTGGGACGGAACACGTAATCCAGACGCCGAGGATTGCGGGTCCTGGGTCAAACAGGGTTGCCCCCACATTCTACAGCTCCTGCACCTCCTCCTCCTCAGCCTCCATCTCTGAAATGACGACATCAGTTGCAAGCTGGAAACACTACAGCACTGCCTTGGCCAAACGACAACAGGCACTGCTGAAGCTAATATGCTTAGGGGACAAACCACACACCTGTTAGAACCCTCCTGTTTGTTTTTTCCATCTTGTGTTTTGCGGTCACGTGACCATCTGCCTTTATATTCCAGCTCCGCCTTGTTTGACTGTTTTGCTAGCCAGGGGCTTCTGTGCCTATCTCTCAGTTCGCTTGGTCCTTTGGGACCTCTAGTACCTTTTTGTCAGTTTATCTTTTGTTTTATGCAACAACTTTCTCTGTTCAGGAGGTGTCCCTTTTTTGTTCCAGTCCTTAGTTCTTTTGGGGACCCCTTCCCTTTATTCTATAGGTCTTCGTTCAGACTAGCCTAGGACTAAGGCGGGTCTGCTCACTAGGAACAGGCAGCACGATACATTGTATGGATTCAGCTTAGTCTTACTGTAGGGAAAGTTTTCCCCTTCTTTCCTTAGTTCTTGTTTGCAGATCATAACAACGCCTCTGAAGAGTTGATAATAGCTATAACAGAGCAGGCAGATCTGTGGTTGAACCTACAACCAGACAATGTCATGTGTGACAATGGCTGGAACCTGGTGGTAACTCTGAAGCTAGGCAACCTCACACACCTACCATGCCTGGCCCATGTGCTCAACCTAGTGGTTCAGCAGTGTCTCAAATCCTACCCAGATCTGCCTGAGCTGCTTGTCAAAGAACGCAGCATGTGTTCAGAAAGTCACCTACAGCTTCCGCCGCCCTCGCCGTGCTTCAGCAGCATTTACAGCTTCCTGCTCACTGACTCACTGACTGGTGCGTTGTCACCATGTGTTGGAACTCAACCTTGCAGATGTTGGGAAGAATTTGTGAGCAGCAGAGGGCAGTTGTTGAGTATCAGCTTCAACATGCCCATCGGCATTCATGTCAGCCTCCGCACATAAGAACTGAGGAGTGGGCATGGATATCAGACATCTGTGTCATCCTTCAAAACTTTGAGGACTCCACCAAGATGGTGAGCGGCGATGACGCCATAATTAGCATCACCATCTCGCTTCTCTGTCTTCTGAAACACTCGCTACACTACAATTAAAGAGGAGGCATTGCAGGCGCAGCACGATAAGATGGAATAAGGAGCCATACAGGGTGATGCCACACAGCCCAGCCTCATCTCAACCCACATGGATTGGGTGATAATGAGAGGAGGAAGAGGATGAGGAGGAACAGGAGTTGCTTTCCTGCGCTATAGACGGTACTACCCACACAACAGTCATACCGTCTGTTCAGCATGGATGGCCTGAGGAATGGGAGAATGAGGAGGATGAGGATGTGGAGGAGAGCATGGACAGTCATCCTCTTGGTGAGAACAGTGAGCGTGGAGCGAAGGACCCTGGCGGGGAAGCCGGCAGTGAAAAGACTTCACCGCCGGCTTTCCCGTTCGGTGGTGCTCTCTCCGCTCCCTGATGTACGCTCCCCGCTCCCTGGTGCTTCGCTCCCCACCCGGTCCTAACTTAGGATCGGGATGGGAGGCGGCGGGGGAGAGGGGAGCATACATCAGGGAACGGGGAGCGCAGCACTGAACGGGAAAGCCGGCGGTGAAGTCTTTTCACTACTGGCTTTCCTGCCGGTTATTTCAAATGAACAGCTGAGGTATCAGCTGATGCTGATCAGCAGTTCATTTGAAGTAGCCGCGATGCCCTCAGAGGGTTCATGTGAGTTCATGCTTGACTGCATGAACTCACATCAATTTTCCCACGGCCGCACAGCTCAGCTACATCTCTGGTAGAGAATCTCTACCAGAGATGTAGCTGAGCTAAAGAAGAAGACTCCATTGGACTACGTCGGACAAAAGATAATTTTTTTAGATGGAGTCTGTAATTTTTTTTTGTTGGTGGTCATGTCTAATATTGGCGTGACCCCATGAATTTTGGGCTTAGGGCCAGCTAATAATACAAAGCTGGCCCTAATCCCTTTATTACCCAGTGAGCCACTGCACTAGGGCCCTGGATGAGTTGGGTACAGCGCCAGAAGATGGCCAGCCAGGTACAACTAGGCATCTGGGGGCTGGAATCCACAGTGCAGGGAGGCCCAAGCTTTCTGGGCGCCCCCGCTGTGAATTGCAGTCCGCAGCCACCAGAGAAAATGGCGCGTTCATAGAAGCGCCACCTTCTGGCGCTGTACCCAACTCATCCAGGGCCCTGGTGCGGTGGCTCACTGGGTAATAAAGGGGTAATAAAGGGGTTAGGGCCAGCTTTGTATTATCAGCTGGCTCTAAGCCCGAAATTCATGGGGTCACGCCAATATTAGACATGACCGCCATGAATTTCTAGTAAAGTATTAAAAAAAAACACAACACAGAAAAAAAAAATTTATTAGAAAAAAAAAACAACAACACTTAGAATCTCCATCTTTATTAAAAAAATCCACTACAAGTCCCAAAGCTTTAGAAATGGCTTTATAACCTTTTCCTGTTCCTGAATCTCTTTGGATCACAGCATGATGTCTAACTTTTGAGGATATGTGGCCAACTTCACTTTGTCAGGCTGCTCCTATTTAAGTGATTTCTTGTTTGAGAATAGGTGTGGTAGTAATCAGGCCTGTGTGCCGCTAGGGAAATTGAACTCAGCTTCCCAAAGATGTCATAAACCACAGTTACAATATATTTTAAGGTGGGGGGGATCACTTTTTCACACAGGGCCCTGTAGGTTTGGATTTCTTTTTCCCTTAATAATAAAGACTTTCATTTAAAAACTATATTTTGTGTTTACTTGTGTTATCTTTGTCTAATATTTAAATTTGTTTTGTCATCTGAAACATTTAAGTGTGACAAACATGCAAAAGAATAAGAAATCAGGAAGGAGGCAAACACTTTTTCACACCACTGTATGTATGTAAAAAAAACTGTGAACATATTCTAATAAGGTAAATTCCATATGACTGGGTACCAGAGAAAAATATATTGTTGAGATTGTATTTATTATACACATAACCACTAGTCTCCTCCATCCCATTACATATCAAAGAAGAGGTGCTATGTGTTAGTTAACCAGATATGAGCCCCATGGAAATAAAAATTGACATTTCCTTTAACTTTTTGTGAAACTAGTTTCCATAAACTGCAAAGGCAGGATAGTTATCATAATGTATGCAACACATGTAGACATACTGAGTAGAATTTGTATGGATCTTTGGAAACCAGGTTTAAACAGTTGTTACAAATCACTGGAAAAAGAACACTAAAAATTTACTTTTACTTTAAAGAGAACCTGTCAGCATGAATTTGCAATATAAAGTAAAGACGTGGCAGTAATGGTTCTGCAATACAGATTAAATTGAAGAAATCCGCATTGTGGTTCTTCTTTAATCACCATTTGAAGTTTTATGCTAATTAGATTTAGGTGCACATGGGCCGAACTGTACACTGGGTCTTCTCCTTTCTGTCTGTGATTTCCCAGCCCCACTGCTGCCTCTGGTCTGTGAATGACAGGTCACTGCTGAGATTTCACACGAAGGAGGCAGGTCATTCACAAACCAGAAACAGGCGGAGGGGCAGAGGAATCACAGACAGGGAGAAAATCCAGTGTACACACTGGGGGAGATTTATTAATACTTACTCTTACATTTTGATAAGTTTGACTTAGCAAACATGAGCCAAATTTATCAGAGCGGTTCACTCTGAATGATTCATATGACACATTTTTACAACCCCTTTATTTTTTCTTACATCTTTTTTGCTGCAAAATTATGACACAATGTAGCACATCTTAAACCATGCCCCTTTCCATTAAGCCATGCCCCTTTTGAGTAAGCTACCAAAAATGTCTAAAACTTAAAGGGGTTGTCTGGTCAAAAGTGATAAGTCTGCAGTCATTCTGTGTGACTGCAGACTTAAGAATCCCCACAGCACAGGCATGTGTGGTGCGGGGATTCGCTGGTATGAGACCCGGGACAGAAGGGTATGTATGTGTTATACATACTCCCGGCCAGTGGGCACGGCCTCGCTCTCCAAACACTTGTATTGAGTGATGCCTTCTAGTCGGACGCCTCACTGGCCGTTCACGTCACTAGATGGGGGCGTGGCCTCACTTCATATGTATAACACATACATACCCTCCGTTATCGTGTTTCATACAGGCAAATCCCACAGTACAGATATACAGGGTTTAGGTTCCTGTGCGGCGATAGGTGAGGAACCAATATAGGGACTTTAGGGGAGACAGGGTGATATCAGATCAGCCTAGGAGGTCTCCACTCCCCCTTTCCCTAGTGTCTGGGTTCTTTTCCCCTCTTCCCTTCGTGTTGCACTTAGTCTTTCCCACACCTTGCGTGACATTATCACCGGCCATGCACATTTTGAAAAAAATAAATAAATTAAAAAAAACTGACACTTGGGTTTATTTGTGTGGTTTTTTTTTCGGGCTTGTTTTTTTTCCCTGTCTCCCTTGGTATGGGTTCAGTTGCAGAGCTCGCAGAGCGGCTGTGCGGTCTGTCTCTGGAGGTGAATGACCTCCGCTGTGAGGTTCAGCAACAGCATCAGCGGCTACAGGTCGCTAATGTGGGGGTCTCTGCAGGTAGACCCATCCAGCCTGAACCCAAGGTTGCCCTACCAGACAGGTTTTCAGGTGGTAGGGACAAGTTTTTTGTGTTAAAGAAGACCTGCAAACTGTACTTTAAACTTCATCCTTACTCCTCCGGAAGTGAAGAGCAACGGGTGGGAATTGTGATCACACTTCTACAGGGAGATCCTCAATCGAGTGCGTTTTCTTTACAGCAGGATTTGGTTTGTCTCCAGTATGTGGAGGTTTTTCTTGGGGCCCTGGCCCTCATCTATGATGACCCTAACCGAGTCGCCTTGGCTGAGTTTAGGCTACATCGCCTTCAGCAGGGGAATCGGTCAGTGGAAACATACAGCTCTGAATTACGTAGATGGGCAACGGATTCAAAATGGAATGACTCTGCTCTTAGAAGCCTATTTTGTGAGGGTCTTACTGAATGGTTGAAAGATGCTATGGCAGTGTATGAAACCCCTGAGTCCTTGGAGGCTGTCATGTCAGTAGCTATACATATTAATAGACGCCTTCGGGATAGGCGGGTGAGACCATCTTCTCTGGGGCCTTCTTGTCGGGGTTATGTACTTCTGCCGGGGGAGGGGTCTGATGGTGAACCAGTATTGAGGGAGGTGGAGGAACCCATGCAGTTAGGGGATGCCTCTGCATCATACATTTCCCCAGAAATTCGCAAGTAAAAAGGCATATGTTTTTTTGTGGTCATTTTATTGGGGTCTGTCCTTCAATTCCTAAGCAAAAGGAAACTCGATTAACCCTTGGTAGTCTGGAGTTGGATAAGCAAGGGGTGCATATTTTTCCAACCTGCAGTTCCCGGTTTGTCCTGACAGCAGAGGTGGTGCTAGAGAGCAAAACTGAGAACATTTCTGTGTTTGTTGACCGAGGAGATGGAGTTAGCATGGTTAATGCTGAGTTTGTGAGAACTCATGGTCTTGCTTGCTGTACTTTAGCTAAGCCTATCCCCATCTTCGCCATCGACTCAGCGCAAATTGCACAGAAAGCACTAACTCAGATTGTACATAATGAAAAACTTAGGGTGGGGTCATGTCATTGTGAAATAATCCCTTGCTATGTCCTGGACAGTCTTCCCACTCAAATTAAACCAAAAAAGACACAGTCCTCTGATCCAAAGTGTATAATCAAAATAATAAAACCCTAAAAAAAGGGGAATATTGTAGTAATAATAAAGTTTAACTAGAGATTCAAATAAATTTCAACATAAAATAAAAGATCAGAGGGCTTTTTGTCAGAAAAAAACGCGGGATCGGTTTAGCACAAAGTCAATTTTATTAAAGAAATATATTCATATAAATAGAAAGTCCATATATGGTGAGACAAAACAAGTTGCTAAAATACATTTAAAGCAGTAGTGTGCAATAAGAACCCATGAAAACACAATGGATTCCCAGCCCTCAATCAGGGTTAGCAGAGATTCACAACCCACAACCAAGCATTCTGGCCTCAGAGACAGCAGGAATATAAGAAATTAACAAAACCTACAAAAGACAAAAATATATTTCATACCCTACCATCATTATATATAAATGTAAAGCAAAGTTGCATAATAAATATAGGGTACTTAGTGAACTATTTTTGATCAAAAAAAGTATACAAGCCGTCCCACCAGCGGCAAGGTGACCCTAAATTGGGACGGTACCTATACTGCCTATATTAAAAACCTTACTGTATATCAAAGTTGAAGCAATGCATATAAAAGGGTAGACAAATAGGACCGGGTCCCAACTCCAGACCACCCAGGCCCGTGGTAAGCTACATATATACCAGTCAGCTCAACAAAGGGGATGCCACACCCTTAAATTGCACAGAATGCAAACAAGACAAAAAACCAGGCAATGTGAACTGAGGTCTAAGATGGTAGACATGCAAGGAATATGAGCATGTTCACACTAGCAAAAAAGAAACAAAACCTACAAAAGACAAAAATATATTTCATACCCTACCATCATTATATATAAATGTAAAGCAAAGTTGCATAATAAATATAGGGTACTTAGTGAACTATTTTTGATCAAAAAAAGTATACAAGCCGTCCCACCAGCGGCAAGGTGACCCTAAATTGGGACGGTACCTATACTGCCTATATTAAAAACCTTACTGTATATCAAAGTTGAAGCAATGCATATAAAAGGGTAGACAAATAGGACCGGGTCCCAACTCCAGACCACCCAGGCCCGTGGTAAGCTACATATATACCAGTCAGCTCAACAAAGGGGATGCCACACCCTTAAATTGCACAGAATGCAAACAAGACAAAAAACCAGGCAATGTGAACTGAGGTCTAAGATGGTAGACATGCAAGGAATATGAGCATGTTCACACTAGCAAAAAAGAAACAAAACCTACAAAAGACAAAAATATATTTCATACCCTACCATCATTATATATAAATGTAAAGCAAAGTTGCATAATAAATATAGGGTACTTAGTGAACTATTTTTGATCAAAAAAAGTATACAAGCCGTCCCACCAGCGGCAAGGTGACCCTAAATTGGGACGGTACCTATACTGCCTATATTAAAAACCTTACTGTATATCAAAGTTGAAGCAATGCATATAAAAGGGTAGACAAATAGGACCGGGTCCCAACTCCAGACCACCCAGGCCCGTGGTAAGCTACATATATACCAGTCAGCTCAACAAAGGGGATGCCACACCCTTAAATTGCACAGAATGCAAACAAGACAAAAAACCAGGCAATGTGAACTGAGGTCTAAGATGGTAGACATGCAAGGAATATGAGCATGTTCACACTAGCAAAAAAGAAACAAAACCTACAAAAGACAAAAATATATTTCATACCCTACCATCATTATATATAAATGTAAAGCAAAGTTGCATAATAAATATAGGGTACTTAGTGAACTATTTTTGATCAAAAAAAGTATACAAGCCGTCCCACCAGCGGCAAGGTGACCCTAAATTGGGACGGTACCTATACTGCCTATATTAAAAACCTTACTGTATATCAAAGTTGAAGCAATGCATATAAAAGGGTAGACAAATAGGACCGGGTCCCAACTCCAGACCACCCAGGCCCGTGGTAAGCTACATATATACCAGTCAGCTCAACAAAGGGGATGCCACACCCTTAAATTGCACAGAATGCAAACAAGACAAAAAACCAGGCAATGTGAACTGAGGTCTAAGATGGTAGACATGCAAGGAATATGAGCATGTTCACACTAGCAAAAAAGAAACAAAACCTACAAAAGACAAAAATATATTTCATACCCTACCATCATTATATATAAATGTAAAGCAAAGTTGCATAATAAATATAGGGTACTTAGTGAACTATTTTTGATCAAAAAAAGTATACAAGCCGTCCCACCAGCGGCAAGGTGACCCTAAATTGGGACGGTACCTATACTGCCTATATTAAAAACCTTACTGTATATCAAAGTTGAAGCAATGCATATAAAAGGGTAGACAAATAGGACCGGGTCCCAACTCCAGACCACCCAGGCCCGTGGTAAGCTACATATATACCAGTCAGCTCAACAAAGGGGATGCCACACCCTTAAATTGCACAGAATGCAAACAAGACAAAAAACCAGGCAATGTGAACTGAGGTCTAAGATGGTAGACATGCAAGGAATATGAGCATGTTCACACTAGCAAAAAAGAAACAAAACCTACAAAAGACAAAAATATATTTCATACCCTACCATCATTATATATAAATGTAAAGCAAAGTTGCATAATAAATATAGGGTACTTAGTGAACTATTTTTGATCAAAAAAAGTATACAAGCCGTCCCACCAGCGGCAAGGTGACCCTAAATTGGGACGGTACCTATACTGCCTATATTAAAAACCTTACTGTATATCAAAGTTGAAGCAATGCATATAAAAGGGTAGACAAATAGGACCGGGTCCCAACTCCAGACCACCCAGGCCCGTGGTAAGCTACATATATACCAGTCAGCTCAACAAAGGGGATGCCACACCCTTAAATTGCACAGAATGCAAACAAGACAAAAAACCAGGCAATGTGAACTGAGGTCTAAGATGGTAGACATGCAAGGAATATGAGCATGTTCACACTAGCAAAAAAGAAACAAAACCTACAAAAGACAAAAATATATTTCATACCCTACCATCATTATATATAAATGTAAAGCAAAGTTGCATAATAAATATAGGGTACTTAGTGAACTATTTTTGATCAAAAAAAGTATACAAGCCGTCCCACCAGCGGCAAGGTGACCCTAAATTGGGACGGTACCTATACTGCCTATATTAAAAACCTTACTGTATATCAAAGTTGAAGCAATGCATATAAAAGGGTAGACAAATAGGACCGGGTCCCAACTCCAGACCACCCAGGCCCGTGGTAAGCTACATATATACCAGTCAGCTCAACAAAGGGGATGCCACACCCTTAAATTGCACAGAATGCAAACAAGACAAAAAACCAGGCAATGTGAACTGAGGTCTAAGATGGTAGACATGCAAGGAATATGAGCATGTTCACACTAGCAAAAAAGAAACAAAACCTACAAAAGACAAAAATATATTTCATACCCTACCATCATTATATATAAATGTAAAGCAAAGTTGCATAATAAATATAGGGTACTTAGTGAACTATTTTTGATCAAAAAAAGTATACAAGCCGTCCCACCAGCGGCAAGGTGACCCTAAATTGGGACGGTACCTATACTGCCTATATTAAAAACCTTACTGTATATCAAAGTTGAAGCAATGCATATAAAAGGGTAGACAAATAGGACCGGGTCCCAACTCCAGACCACCCAGGCCCGTGGTAAGCTACATATATACCAGTCAGCTCAACAAAGGGGATGCCACACCCTTAAATTGCACAGAATGCAAACAAGACAAAAAACCAGGCAATGTGAACTGAGGTCTAAGATGGTAGACATGCAAGGAATATGAGCATGTTCACACTAGCAAAAAAGAAACAAAACCTACAAAAGACAAAAATATATTTCATACCCTACCATCATTATATATAAATGTAAAGCAAAGTTGCATAATAAATATAGGGTACTTAGTGAACTATTTTTGATCAAAAAAAGTATACAAGCCGTCCCACCAGCGGCAAGGTGACCCTAAATTGGGACGGTACCTATACTGCCTATATTAAAAACCTTTGTTGAGCTGACTGGTATATATGTAGCTTACCACGGGCCTGGGTGGTCTGGAGTTGGGACCCGGTCCTATTTGTCTACCCTTTTATATGCATTGCTTCAACTTTGATATACAGTAAGGTTTTTAATATAGGCAGTATAGGTACCGTCCCAATTTAGGGTCACCTTGCCGCTGGTGGGACGGCTTGTATACTTTTTTTGATCAAAAATAGTTCACTAAGTACCCTATATTTATTATGCAACTTTGCTTTACATTTATATATAATGATGGTAGGGTATGAAATATATTTTTGTCTTTTGTAGGTTTTGTTTCTTTTTTGCTAGTGTGAACATGCTCATATTCCTTGCATGTCTACCATCTTAGACCTCAGTTCACATTGCCTGGTTTTTTGTCTTGTTTGCATTCTGTGCAATTTAAGGGTGTGGCATCCCCTTTGTTGAGCTGACTGGTATATATGTAGCTTACCACGGGCCTGGGTGGTCTGGAGTTGGGACCCGGTCCTATTTGTCTACCCTTTTATATGCATTGCTTCAACTTTGATATACAGTAAGGTTTTTAATATAGGCAGTATAGGTACCGTCCCAATTTAGGGTCACCTTGCCGCTGGTGGGACGGCTTGTATACTTTTTTTGATCAAAAATAGTTCACTAAGTACCCTATATTTATTATGCAACTTTGCTTTACATTTATATATAATGATGGTAGGGTATGAAATATATTTTTGTCTTTTGTAGGTTTTGTTTCTTTTTTGCTAGTGTGAACATGCTCATATTCCTTGCATGTCTACCATCTTAGACCTCAGTTCACATTGCCTGGTTTTTTGTCTTGTTTGCATTCTGTGCAATTTAAGGGTGTGGCATCCCCTTTGTTGAGCTGACTGGTATATATGTAGCTTACCACGGGCCTGGGTGGTCTGGAGTTGGGACCCGGTCCTATTTGTCTACCCTTTTATATGCATTGCTTCAACTTTGATATACAGTAAGGTTTTTAATATAGGCAGTATAGGTACCGTCCCAATTTAGGGTCACCTTGCCGCTGGTGGGACGGCTTGTATACTTTTTTTGATCAAAAATAGTTCACTAAGTACCCTATATTTATTATGCAACTTTGCTTTACATTTATATATAATGATGGTAGGGTATGAAATATATTTTTGTCTTTTGTAGGTTTTGTTTCTTTTTTGCTAGTGTGAACATGCTCATATTCCTTGCATGTCTACCATCTTAGACCTCAGTTCACATTGCCTGGTTTTTTGTCTTGTTTGCATTCTGTGCAATTTAAGGGTGTGGCATCCCCTTTGTTGAGCTGACTGGTATATATGTAGCTTACCACGGGCCTGGGTGGTCTGGAGTTGGGACCCGGTCCTATTTGTCTACCCTTTTATATGCATTGCTTCAACTTTGATATACAGTAAGGTTTTTAATATAGGCAGTATAGGTACCGTCCCAATTTAGGGTCACCTTGCCGCTGGTGGGACGGCTTGTATACTTTTTTTGATCAAAAATAGTTCACTAAGTACCCTATATTTATTATGCAACTTTGCTTTACATTTATATATAATGATGGTAGGGTATGAAATATATTTTTGTCTTTTGTAGGTTTTGTTTCTTTTTTGCTAGTGTGAACATGCTCATATTCCTTGCATGTCTACCATCTTAGACCTCAGTTCACATTGCCTGGTTTTTTGTCTTGTTTGCATTCTGTGCAATTTAAGGGTGTGGCATCCCCTTTGTTGAGCTGACTGGTATATATGTAGCTTACCACGGGCCTGGGTGGTCTGGAGTTGGGACCCGGTCCTATTTGTCTACCCTTTTATATGCATTGCTTCAACTTTGATATACAGTAAGGTTTTTAATATAGGCAGTATAGGTACCGTCCCAATTTAGGGTCACCTTGCCGCTGGTGGGACGGCTTGTATACTTTTTTTGATCAAAAATAGTTCACTAAGTACCCTATATTTATTATGCAACTTTGCTTTACATTTATATATAATGATGGTAGGGTATGAAATATATTTTTGTCTTTTGTAGGTTTTGTTTCTTTTTTGCTAGTGTGAACATGCTCATATTCCTTGCATGTCTACCATCTTAGACCTCAGTTCACATTGCCTGGTTTTTTGTCTTGTTTGCATTCTGTGCAATTTAAGGGTGTGGCATCCCCTTTGTTGAGCTGACTGGTATATATGTAGCTTACCACGGGCCTGGGTGGTCTGGAGTTGGGACCCGGTCCTATTTGTCTACCCTTTTATATGCATTGCTTCAACTTTGATATACAGTAAGGTTTTTAATATAGGCAGTATAGGTACCGTCCCAATTTAGGGTCACCTTGCCGCTGGTGGGACGGCTTGTATACTTTTTTTGATCAAAAATAGTTCACTAAGTACCCTATATTTATTATGCAACTTTGCTTTACATTTATATATAATGATGGTAGGGTATGAAATATATTTTTGTCTTTTGTAGGTTTTGTTTCTTTTTTGCTAGTGTGAACATGCTCATATTCCTTGCATGTCTACCATCTTAGACCTCAGTTCACATTGCCTGGTTTTTTGTCTTGTTTGCATTCTGTGCAATTTAAGGGTGTGGCATCCCCTTTGTTGAGCTGACTGGTATATATGTAGCTTACCACGGGCCTGGGTGGTCTGGAGTTGGGACCCGGTCCTATTTGTCTACCCTTTTATATGCATTGCTTCAACTTTGATATACAGTAAGGTTTTTAATATAGGCAGTATAGGTACCGTCCCAATTTAGGGTCACCTTGCCGCTGGTGGGACGGCTTGTATACTTTTTTTGATCAAAAATAGTTCACTAAGTACCCTATATTTATTATGCAACTTTGCTTTACATTTATATATAATGATGGTAGGGTATGAAATATATTTTTGTCTTTTGTAGGTTTTGTTTCTTTTTTGCTAGTGTGAACATGCTCATATTCCTTGCATGTCTACCATCTTAGACCTCAGTTCACATTGCCTGGTTTTTTGTCTTGTTTGCATTCTGTGCAATTTAAGGGTGTGGCATCCCCTTTGTTGAGCTGACTGGTATATATGTAGCTTACCACGGGCCTGGGTGGTCTGGAGTTGGGACCCGGTCCTATTTGTCTACCCTTTTATATGCATTGCTTCAACTTTGATATACAGTAAGGTTTTTAATATAGGCAGTATAGGTACCGTCCCAATTTAGGGTCACCTTGCCGCTGGTGGGACGGCTTGTATACTTTTTTTGATCAAAAATAGTTCACTAAGTACCCTATATTTATTATGCAACTTTGCTTTACATTTATATATAATGATGGTAGGGTATGAAATATATTTTTGTCTTTTGTAGGTTTTGTTTCTTTTTTGCTAGTGTGAACATGCTCATATTCCTTGCATGTCTACCATCTTAGACCTCAGTTCACATTGCCTGGTTTTTTGTCTTGTTTGCATTCTGTGCAATTTAAGGGTGTGGCATCCCCTTTGTTGAGCTGACTGGTATATATGTAGCTTACCACGGGCCTGGGTGGTCTGGAGTTGGGACCCGGTCCTATTTGTCTACCCTTTTATATGCATTGCTTCAACTTTGATATACAGTAAGGTTTTTAATATAGGCAGTATAGGTACCGTCCCAATTTAGGGTCACCTTGCCGCTGGTGGGACGGCTTGTATACTTTTTTTGATCAAAAATAGTTCACTAAGTACCCTATATTTATTATGCAACTTTGCTTTACATTTATATATAATGATGGTAGGGTATGAAATATATTTTTGTCTTTTGTAGGTTTTGTTTCTTTTTTGCTAGTGTGAACATGCTCATATTCCTTGCATGTCTACCATCTTAGACCTCAGTTCACATTGCCTGGTTTTTTGTCTTGTTTGCATTCTGTGCAATTTAAGGGTGTGGCATCCCCTTTGTTGAGCTGACTGGTATATATGTAGCTTACCACGGGCCTGGGTGGTCTGGAGTTGGGACCCGGTCCTATTTGTCTACCCTTTTATATGCATTGCTTCAACTTTGATATACAGTAAGGTTTTTAATATAGGCAGTATAGGTACCGTCCCAATTTAGGGTCACCTTGCCGCTGGTGGGACGGCTTGTATACTTTTTTTGATCAAAAATAGTTCACTAAGTACCCTATATTTATTATGCAACTTTGCTTTACATTTATATATAATGATGGTAGGGTATGAAATATATTTTTGTCTTTTGTAGGTTTTGTTTCTCTTTTGCTAGTGTGAACATGCTCATATTCCTTGCATGTCTACCATCTTAGACCTCAGTTCACATTGCCTGGTTTTTTGTCTTGTTTGCATTCTGTGCAATTTAAGGGTGTGGCATCCCCTTTGTTGAGCTGACTGGTATATATGTAGCTTACCACGGGCCTGGGTGGTCTGGAGTTGGGACCCGGTCCTATTTGTCTACCCTTTTATATGCATTGCTTCAACTTTGATATACAGTAAGGTTTTTAATATAGGCAGTATAGGTACCGTCCCAATTTAGGGTCACCTTGCCGCTGGTGGGACGGCTTGTATACTTTTTTTGATCAAAAATAGTTCACTAAGTACCCTATATTTATTATGCAACTTTGCTTTACATTTATATATAATGATGGTAGGGTATGAAATATATTTTTGTCTTTTGTAGGTTTTGTTTCTTTTTTGCTAGTGTGAACATGCTCATATTCCTTGCATGTCTACCATCTTAGACCTCAGTTCACATTGCCTGGTTTTTTGTCTTGTTTGCATTCTGTGCAATTTAAGGGTGTGGCATCCCCTTTGTTGAGCTGACTGGTATATATGTAGCTTACCACGGGCCTGGGTGGTCTGGAGTTGGGACCCGGTCCTATTTGTCTACCCTTTTATATGCATTGCTTCAACTTTGATATACAGTAAGGTTTTTAATATAGGCAGTATAGGTACCGTCCCAATTTAGGGTCACCTTGCCGCTGGTGGGACGGCTTGTATACTTTTTTTGATCAAAAATAGTTCACTAAGTACCCTATATTTATTATGCAACTTTGCTTTACATTTATATATAATGATGGTAGGGTATGAAATATATTTTTGTCTTTTGTAGGTTTTGTTTCTTTTTTGCTAGTGTGAACATGCTCATATTCCTTGCATGTCTACCATCTTAGACCTCAGTTCACATTGCCTGATATAAGAAATTAAGCAAGTGACAAATGCACTATTCAGTAGACGCTTGGAAAGTTTAGCAGGACATTGTAAAACATTGAATAGGAAATGCTGTACCTGAAGACATGCTGGCGTTGTATGGGGGGGGGCTAGAAATCCACACAGGCGCCTCGACGCGCGTTTCTCCTTCCGGCTTCGTCAGGAGGCGTAGCAAAGATTAAAAAAGGACACTATATATATATCGCAGGGTCCGGGTGGTTGGCGAATCGGCGCCTCGCTCGTCATGTTGCTCCTCCCCCCAGGGGGCGCGGCCGGCCAACGCGCGCCAGGAGAAGACGGGAAGGAGGACAACGTCATCGCTCCCGTCGTCCCGGCAACGCGTCTGGCCGGCGGCGCCACAGGGGACGAACAGCGCATGTACGAGATGCGTCTGCACCGTTAATGTAAGAAAGCTATTAGGGTTCAGTAATTATAGGGATTTAGGAATTTGATTGTAGGATTTGATAGTGAGGATGAATGTCCTCAAAGAGTGAAATGCGCGGCTGACATGAGCAGCACAACATCCTATAATCAGCGGACAAGTCATGCCGGCTGTATCCGATGCCGACCATATCCCTTAGGTTCAAGACTTATTAGAAGCAATTAATAGATATCGGCACAAGAATGTTAAAAAATAAGAAAAGATGAAATAGGGCTATGTGGGGGACATATATATATGGCCTCTTAAGTACCACAAGTATGACCCTATAAATATTTATGATAGCAAGTCGTAACGCGGATTTCAATCTGGGGAGACTATAAATATAGCCTGCCGTATTCAAAGAGTATTAGCAACGTCATATAGCAACTAACCATGTAATTCCATAAATAGTTACTTATCAATAGGAGGAAAGTACAAATAAAATGCATGATCACATAATAAATATCCAAACATCAGAGTTATACTTGAATGTTGAAAGTCTTGACCGTCCTCCTTGAAGGTATTCACATAGAAGATAATAATCGGCCAGTCAGCATGCTGCTTCAGTAGTAGAAAACTCCGCCAAATAAGTGCAGTCATTCCACAATCCCATGGTGAAAAATGAATGATAGCGCCGATCATCACTGCCCAAGACCAGACAAAGTGAAGCACATAAGTACCTCCAAACTACAATATGTAAGAAAATATGAATGTAAGTAAACATGACAACGATAAAAACACAAATATAGTGTCCAACGTTAAAAAAGAAAAAATTAAAGAAAAGGCTTGAAACTGATGGTCTCGTTTAGACCATTGGGGGATAGCGTATCCAAGATGACCATCCAACAAGTTTCTTTCTGGAGCAACTTTTGTTTTAAGTTCCCCCCTCTAATGCCCATATATACGTGATCAATACCACAGACGGTCAAACCCTTTGGGTTGCATTTATGACATTCAAAGAAATGTCTGGGGATGGACTTTAACAGGTATGGATCAGGGCAATTAACTGCATTGATTATGTTCCGGACATGTTCTTGTGTCCTTATTTTTAGCGCTCTGGTTGTCATGCTTGTGTAAATACGGCCACAGGGACATTTAGCAAGGTATATTACCGCTGTGGTATTGCACGTAATGTGGTGAACAATTTTAAAGGTTTTTTTATGATTTGCGTTGGTAAATGTTTTTGTTCTGACAATATACTTACAGGCTGAGCAATCTCCACAAGGAAAACAGCCCCAAGGGGGACCTGAACTGCCAACAAGGTATTGATTCTTGGGGGGGACGTAATGGCTATTACAAAGTAAGTCGCCAAGTGTACGTGATTTGCGCCAGGTCACAGATGGGTGTTTATGTAATTGGTATTGTAAATCCTTATCTGAACGTAGTATTGGCCAGTGTTTATACAGGATTTTTTGAATCCCGCCCCAGTTGGCATTAAAGGTAGTGATGAATCTCGGAGGTTGATCAGCAGGGGAGAGTTTCTTAGATTTTTGATTCCCTGTCAATAAGGTTTGTCTATTGATACTCTTAGCACGGTTAAAGCCTTTGCAAATATCCCGGTGATTATATCCCCTGCTCAAGAACCTGCGAGATAAATCATCTGCCTGAGTATTAAAACTCATATTGTCAGAACAAATGCGACGGCCTCTTAGAAATTGGCCTATAGGGATTGATTTTTTCAATTTTGGGGGATGTGATGATTGAAAATGCAAGAGCGAATTAGTGGATGTTTTTTTCCTAAAAATATCCGTATTAATAATCCCATCAGGAGACCTGGTAATAAGCAGGTCCAAGAAGTCTATCTGGCATTGGCTATATTTCCATGTAAGCTTGATGTTAAGGTTGTTGATGTTTAATAGACTTAGAAAAGAGTCTAATTGCGACGTGGATCCCTGCCAGATGAAGATTATATCGTCGATATATCTCGACCACGAGACCACATGCTCGTGTCCAGGTGTGTCCAGGACCGTATCCCTCTCCCACAGCCCCAGGAAAAGATTGGCATAAGAGGGGGCACATGATGCCCCCATTGCCGTGCCCTGGAGCTGTAGGAAGGGGCGGTCCTTGAACACAAAGAAATTGTGTGTTAGGATGAATTGTAATAGTGACAAGATGAACAAGATAAGATCTGACTCTAAATTAGTCATGTTCAAAAAGACCCGCGCAGCACTGATCCCGTGGTCGTGACATATCGACGTATACAGGGACTCCACGTCGCAAGTGACAAGCCACATGTCCTCCTCCAAAACGACCCCGTCCAATCTCCTCAGGACATCAGAAGTATCCTTAACATAGGAAGGAAGGGTTTCAACGCACTTCTTCAGATAAAAATCAATGAACTGACATGCTGGTTCACAAAGACCCCCCATGCCAGAGACAATGGGTCTCCCCGGTGGGCAGAGGGGGTCCTTGTGAACTTTAGGAAGCAGATAGCGCGTGGGTATGATTGGGTGTTCTGGCAATAAGGCTTCCCCAATTTTTGATGGAATAGTGGAAGCCGCTAGACCATCATTAATTAACTCCATCAGTTCTTGTTTAAATTGAAGCAATGGAATAGAATCCAGTCTCTTGTACCAGTCTTTCCTATTCAATTGCTTAAAGACCTCGGTCTCGTACATGTCCACTGGCCAGACGACTACGTTGCCTTCCTTATCCGCCCTTTTCAGGACGACATCCTTCATGTTCATAAGTTCTTTAAGGGCTAATCTGTGTGATCGAGAAAGATTGTCCTTAATGGATTTGTTGTTATGCTTAGCAAAATCTTCCTTCACCATGTTCACAAAAATTTCCACCAGCGGGCAAGAAGACAGAGACGGGAACGTCTGTGAACGTGGGCATAGATTTGGAGGGAAAAGAGGGTCACTACATGAAAGGTTCTCGGCTTCCAATGACTCCAGGTCCCGAAGTGCCCTGAACTCAGTGGCTGTCGAGAATGATGACAGATCGGGGCTAAAGTGTTTTTTAAAAAGGAGCTTTCGAGCAAACAATTCCAAATCTTTGATTAGAGTAAAATAGTCGGAACCCTTTTGCAAGTACCTCAATCTGTGACTTGGAGAGATGTTTATTAGATAAATTGATTACCTTTAAGGTTTCTTCATTTTCTTGTCCCTGAAGTAATAGGGGTGATTCCTTCCTTTGGCATTTAGTGTTCTGAGGCGTGTTGTTGAATTTTGGGGTGTAGAATCTTCTACTGGTCTTAGCCGTTTTTCTAAAAAATGATCCCCACATTCCTCCTCTGAGGTTGTCAAAATATTGGAGACTGATTGTGAGCGAGCTGTAAATTTATGGCGTTTCTGATGCCAACGGTACACACGTTTAGACTGATAGTCCCCCAAGTCAAGTTGGTATTTTTTAGTCTTATTATTCTGCATCTCCGATTCCCATTTAGATAGATCTATATCCAGAGACTGATCAAATAATTTATATTCGTCGTTAGAGAGTGTGTGCTGTATTTTAGTACGTAAGTCTTCAATTTCTTTCTCCAGTGACTCAAGAGTTCGCTTATCTATTCCTATCAGTAATTCCAGAAGCGTGCTCGAGCACTTAGTTAAAGTGTCCTCCCATTTTTGAGTAAATAAGGAGTCCTCAATATCAAGGGTAGGGAATAGTTGGATACGCAATCCTCTAGGTATTATACCTTTGGCTAAATAATTTTCAAGAGCGGCCTTATTCCACCAGGTCTTGATTCTCTTTCTTAATAAATCTTTAATTCTCAGTTTCAAGTCTTTTGTATCAAGTGTCTCATGGGTTATAGCATTCTGCTTCTCACCAAATATGGTCCCAAGTTGGTTAACCCAGGTTCTATCACGCTTCTTAAAATCCATGTAACCTGTAGGAGAGTCTGTGAACACAACACGATCACAATATAGAAAACCTATAAAGACCCCACTCAATGTGGGGTCTAGCCCGATTTCATAAACTAAACCAAAAAAGAGGGGACACAGTCCTCTGATCCAAAGTGTATAATCAAAATAATAAAACCCTAAAAAAAGGGGAATATTGTAGTAATAATAAAGTTTAACTAGAGATTCAAATAAATGTCAACATAAAATAAAAGATCAGAGGGCTCTTTGTCAGAATAAAACGCGGGATCGGTTTAGCACAAAGTCAATTTTATTAAAGAAATATATTCATATAAATAGAAAGTCCATATATGGTGAGACAAAACAAGTTGCTAAAATACATTTAAAGCAGTAGTGTGCAATAAGAACCCATGAAAACACAATGGATTCCCAGCCCTCAATCAGGGTTAGCAGAGATTCACAACCCACAACCAAGCATACTGGCCTCAGAGACAGCAGGAATATAAGAAATTAAGCAAGTGACAAATGCACTATTCAGTAGACGCTTAGAAAGTTTAGCAGGACATTGTAAAACATTGAATAGGAAATGCTGTACCTGAAGACATGCTGGCGTTGCATGGGGCGGGCTAGAAATCCACACAGGCGCCTCGACGCGCGTTTCTCCTTCCGGCTTGGCAAAGATTAAAAAAGGACACTATGTATATCGCAGGGTCCGGGTTGTTGGCGAATCGGCGCATCGCTCGTCATGTTGCTCCTCCCACCCAGGGGGTGCGGCCAGCCGACGCGCGCCAGGAGAAGACGGGAAGGAGGACAACGTCATCGCTCCCGTCGTCCTGGCAACGCGTCTGGCCGGCGGCACCACAGGGGACGAACAGCGCATGTACGAGATGCGTCTGCATCGTTAAAGTAAGAAAGCTATTAGGGTTCAGTAATTATAGGGATTTAGGAATTTGATTGTAGGATTTGATAGTGAGGATGAATGTCCTCAAAGAGTGAAATGCGCGGCTGACATGAGCAGCACAACATCCTATAATCAGCGGACAAGTCATGCCTGCTGTATCAAATTGTTTTGGGTCTGGTGGATTGGCAAGCCAGGGAGTTCATTGAATGGGGAGATTACTGCCATGAGAACTGTTTAGATAGATCTCTAGCTACAGTCTCTGCGGAAATATTATTTGCTTTTCTGTCTGGTTTTGAGGAAGTTTTTTCTGAGAGAGGGTGTCAGGATTTGCCTCATCGGACATATGACTGTCCTATTAACCTGACTCCCGGAGCTAAACTACTGAAGTCCTGAGTGTGTAATCTTTCTGGCCCTGAGAGACAAGCCATGAAGGATTTCATTGCGGAAAGTCTGGAGAAGGGACACATCAGGCCCTCATCTTTGCCAGTGGCGGCAGGGTTCTTCTGAAGATAAAAGATGGTGGCCTATGTCCCTGTTTAGATTTCTGGGAATTAAATCAAAGTACCATCCGAGATCCATACCCTCTTCCTCTGATTCCACATTTGTTCAGCCAGGTTGTGGAGCTAAGGTATTCTCCAAGTTGGATTTAAGGGGAGCCTACAATCTGGTTAGAATCAGAGAAGAGGATGAATGGAAAACAGTGTTCCATACCCATGAAGGGCATTTCGAGAGTCTGGTTATGCCTTTCGGTTTGACCAATGCACCTCTGGTGTTCCAGCATTTCAGAAATTATATTTTCCATCAATTGGTGGGGAGGTTTGTGGTGGTCTATCTTGACGATATTTTTTTTTACTCACCTGATTTTGAGAGACATCGGGGTCATGTTAAAAAGGTGCTCCAGATATTAAGGGATAACAAACTATATGCCAAACTGGAAAAATGTGTTTTCACCATTCAGGAGATGCAGCTTTTGGAACACTTGTTGTCATCTTTGGGTTTTCGAATGGATCCGGAGAAGATCCATGCAGTCCTTGATTGGGACCTTCCTGAGAACCGGAAGGCTCTACAACGTTTTCTGCGCTTTACTAATTTTTACCAGAAATTCATCCAAAATTACTCAGTAATCGTGAAACCCCTTACTGATATGACTAGGAAGGGGTCTGACTTCTCCAAATGGTCTGATGCCTCCCTCCAGGCTTTTTCTTCCTTAAAGAATTGTTTTGCCATTGCACCTATACTCAGTCAACCCGATGTTTCCCAACTTTTTATTGTTGAAGTTGATGTGTCGGATGTGGAGGATGGGTCTGTGTTGTCTCAGGGTCAGTCCCCTGGTAAATGGCATCCATGCACTCTATTTTCTAAAAAAAATGTGTTCAGCTGAGAGAAATTATGACGTGGGTAATAGAGAACTTTTGGCGATCAAATTGGTGTTCAAAGAATGGCGACATTGTTTGGAGGGGAATGTCCATCCTATTACTGTTATTACTGACCATAAGAACTTGTCATATCTCCAATCAGCTAAACATCTCATCCCTAGGCAAGCCAGATGGTCCCTGTTTTTTACTAGGTTAAATTTTGTTGTCACTTTTAGTCTAGGGGCCAAAAATGTCAAGGCTGATGCTTTATCCCCGAGCTTCTCTGGTGTTGGTGACCATGAGAACCCTGCCCCAATATTACAGAAGGTCATTTCGGCAATTGTATCCTGAACTGGAGGGTGAGGTGTTGGAGGCTCAGGGGGACGCCCCTGCTTCCTGCCCTTCAGGAAGGTTATTTGTACCATCTAATCTGCACCGCAAAGTAATTAAGGAATATCACAACTCTGTGATTGATGGTCATCCAGGTAATAAGGCAACTGCGGACCTCCTCTCTCATTGTTTTTGGTGGCCGGGGTTGCATCGGGATGTGATTGAACACATATCTGCTTGTAGTATTTGCTCACTTTCTAAGGTTTCGCATACCTATCCATCTGGTACTCTTCTTCCGCTACCTATCCCTAATAGGCCATGGACACACTTGTCCATGGATTTTGTTGCTTACCTACCAGTTTCTGCAGGCAAAACGGTGGTTTGGTGGTTGTAGATAGGTTCAGTAAAATGGTTCACTTCGTCGTATTACCTGCACTTCCAAATGTCATGACACTTGCTCAGGTGTTTATAAATAAGATTGTGAAGCTTCACGGGGTTCCCTCCGATGTGGTGTCAGATCGGGGGACCCAGTTTGTTTCAAAGTTCTGGAAAGCATTCTTTTCTCGACTGGGGGTGCAGCTGTCCATTTCCTCTGCCTTCCACCCTCAGTCGAATGGACAGACCGAGCGCATCAATCAGAATTTGGAGACCTACCACAGGTGTTTCATGTCTGAAAATCAGGAGGATTGGGCATTCTACTTACCACTGGGAGAATTTGCCATTAATAATCATCATCAAGAATCCACTGGCAGGTCACCGTTCTTTGGTGCATACAGTTACCATCCACAGTTTGGTAAGTTAGTGGGGGAGGAGCTTCGGGAGTTCCTGAGGAGGAACGTTTTGCTTCGTCGCTCTCTTTGGTGTGGCGGGGGGTTCTGAGTAATTTAAAGATCATTGGAGACAGCTATAAACATATGACTGACAGAGAGCGCTTACCACGTGCAGACCTGAATGTGAATGACTTGATGTTGTTGTCTACCAAGAATATCAAGTTGAAGGTTCCTTCTTGGAAGCTGGGACCTAGGTTTATTGGTCCCTATAAAATAACTGCAGTCATTAACCCAGCAGCATTTTGTCTTGAGCTTCCTCAGGCCCTTAGGGTCCACAATGTTTTCCACAGGTCCTTACTCAAGAAATATGTGGAACCTCTTGAGCCCTCACCCCTACCGCCGCCCCCAATAATGGTTGATGGTAATCTGGAGTTTCAGATTTCGAGGATTGTAGATTCTCGTTTCCAACATCGTTCCCTACTATACTTGGTGCATTGGAAGAGTTATAGTCCAGAAGAGACGATGTGAGTTTCAGCATCAGAGGTGAACACTCCCAGGTTGGTTCATTCATTCCACACCACCTATCCTGAGAAACCTGGTCCTGAGTGTTCGGAGGCCACTTGTAGAGAGGGGGTACTTTCATGGGTGTGTCAGATGGGACAGGAAGTCTCCCTGCAGTTGGTTGCAGAAGATCTCTTCATTTGGCATTGCATACTCCTTCTTAGATCTGTATCACTCTAGGACCCAGCAGCTACCTCCCTCCTGCTAATTGACACCCAGACCTGGGTGTTAAAATACTTTCTCTTTGCTACAGGGATTCGCCGTTGATATTCACAACGCTTGGAGCAACTGCACTCTGTTTACTTCCTTTCTTGTGCTAGGAGGACGTGTGGTGGTATCTCTCTGAAGTCAGCTCAAGCTTATTTACTTTCCCCTGTGTTTGTCTCCCTTGTTGTCTTTAGTTATTAGTGGGGACTGACTAGTGCTCACCCTCCTTCCCTATCCAGGGCCAAGCTCTAGGGAAATACAGGGTTTAGGTTCCTGTGTGGTGAGGAACCAATATAGAGTCGTTAGGGGAGAAGGAGACAGGGTGATATCAGATCAGCCTAGGAGGTCTCCACTCCCCCTTTCCCTAGTGTCTGTGCTCTCTTCCCCTCTTCCCTTTGTGTTACACTTATTCTTTCCTACACCTTGCGTGACAGGACTATGGGGAGTGCATTATACTTCTGCTATGTGGCCTCATGACTTCCACTCACTCATGACTGGTGAGTATAATGGTTTATTTTTTTATATATAGGTTAAAGAATAGTGGCGGAAAGGGGGACATATACCAGGTGCCCTTGACAAGGGCGGATGTGGTGGATTGGCAGGAGGACTAGTCTTTGTTTTTATCTCTCACTGAGTTCGCCTTTAACAGTCAAGTAAATCAGTCTACTGGAACCTCAAGGGTTTTCTATAATTATGGTTTTCATCCCCATTTTGGTGAATTTTCTAGGATTAGTTCTGAATGTCCTGGGGTGGAGATCACCGTGCAGAGACTTGGGGATGTCAGGAGGGAGGTTCAAAAGAATATTAAGACCACTCAGATTCACCAAAAATGAAAGGCCGATAGAAGACCTATGGGTCCTGTTTTCAAGGTTGGGGATAAGGTTTGGTTGTCATCTAGCAATATTAAACTTAAAGTGCCTTCAGCGAAGTTGGGTCCATTGGTCCATATGAAATCCTAGAGGTGGCCATTCCAGGGGCATTCAGATTAAAGTTTCCTCCATCCCTTCGCATCCCCAATGTGTTCCATATACAGTACAGGCCAAAAGTTTGGACACACCTTCTCATTTAAAGATTTTTCTGTATTTTCATGACTATGAAAATTGTACATTCACACTGAAGACATCAAAACTATGAATTAACACATGTGGAATTATATACTTAACAAAAAAGTGTGAAACAACTGAAAAGATGTCTTATATTCTAGGTTCTTCAAAGTAGCCACCTTTTGCTTTGAAGACTGCTTTGCACACTCTTGGCATTCTCTTGATGAGCTTCAAGAGGTAGTCACCGGAAATGGTTTTCACTTCACTGGTGTGCCCTGTCAGGTTTAATAAGTGGGATTTCTTGCCTTATAAATGGGGTTGGGACCATCAGTTGTGTTGTGCAGAAGTCTGGTGGATACACAGCTGATAGTCCTACTGAATATACTGTTAGAATTTGTATTACGGCAAGAAAAAAGCAGCTAAGTAAAAACAAATGAGTGGCCATCATTACTTTAAGAAATGAAGGTCAGTCAGTCCGAAAAATTGGGCAAACTTTGAAAGTGTCCCCAAGTGCAGTTGCAAAAACCATCAAGTGCTACAAAGAAACTGGCTCACATGAGGACCGCCCCAGGAAAGGAAGAACAAGAGTCACCTCTGCTTCTGAGGATAAGTTTATCCGAGTCACCAGCCTCAGAAGTCGCAGGTTAACAGCAGCTCACATTAGAGATCAGGTCAATGCCACACAGAGTTCTAGCAGCAGACACATCTTTACAACAACTGTTAAGAGGAGACTTTGCGCAGCAGGCCTTCATGGTAAAATAGCTGCTAGGAAACCACTGCTAAGGACAGGAAACAAGCAGAAGAGACAAGTTTGGGCTAAGGAACACAAGGAATGGACAAAACCAGTGGAAATCTGTGCTTTGGTCTGATGAGTCCAAATTTGAGATCTTTGGTTCCAACCACCGTGTCTTTGTGCGACGCAGAAAAGGTGAACGGATGGACTCTACATGCCTGGTTCCCACCGTGAAGCAAGGAGGAGGAGGTGTCATGGTGTGGGGGTGCTTTGCTGGTGACACTGTTGGGGATTTATTCAAAATTGAAGGCATACTGAACCAGCATGGCTACCACAGCATCTTGCAGCGGCATGCTATTCCATCCGGTTTACGTTTAGTTGGACCATCATTTATTTTTCAACAGGGCAATGACCCCAAACATACCTCCAGGCTGTGTAAGGGCTATTTGACCAAGAAGGAGAGTGATGGGGTGCTACGCCAGTTGACCTGGCCTCCACAGTCACCAGACCTGAACCCAATCGAGATGGTTTGGGGTGAGCTGGACCGCAGAGTGAAGGCAAAAGGGCCAACAAGTGCTAAGCATCTCTGGGAATTCCTTCAAGATTGTTGGAAGACCATTTCCGGTGACTACCTCTTGAAGCTCATCAAGAGAATGCCAAGAGTGTGCAAAGCAGTCATCAAAGCAAAAGGTGGCTACTTTGAAGAACCTAGAATATAAGACATATTTTCAGATGTTTCACACTTTTTTGTTAAGTATATAATTCCACATGTGTTAATTCATAGTTTTGATGCCTTCAGTGTGAATGTACAATTTTCATAGTCATGAAAATACAGAAAAATCTTTAAATGAGAAGGTGTGTCCAAACTTTTGGTCTGTACTGTTTGCCTATTAAAGGAGTTCTTCCCTTCGGCAGTGTCTCCCTCATCCCCGCCTCCTCCGGTTTGTGTCAACGGTGGTTTGGAGTATGAGGTTCAGAGGGTTGTGGATTCTCGTAGGGTTCGAAATTCCCTCCAATACCTCATCCACTGGAGGGGATACGGACCAGAAGAGAGATTCTGGGTCCCAGCTTAAGATATAAAGGCAGAGTGGTTAGTCAGGGCCTTCCATCTACAATTTCATGTGAAGTCTGGGGGTCCGGTGGCCCACCTTGGAAGAGGAGATAATGTCACAATTCCACCCCTCAGTGTTTCTGGGATGCAGTTACTGGTGGCTCGGCTGTCCAATCTGGTACAGGTGCATGCTGAAGCTGTCAGTACTTTGATCGACAGCTTAGTGTCCAGTCTGGTGCAGGTGCGTCCTGAGCTGTTGGTGTTTGGATTGACAGCTTGGCGGTCCAATCTGAGGCTGGGAGGTGCTGGCTGTCTCCAGGTGTTCATTGTCCCAGGTGATTGCCTGGCTACTTAACTGGGCTGTTAGTCCCAGACCTCTGCCAGACGTACATTCAACTTTTGTGTGGTTTGTCTCTCTGTGCCTTGTGTTCTGTTTGTTGATCTTTCATTTCCTGGCCTTGGACCTCATTCTAACTTTTGTTCTGATCTGCTATCTTCCTGGTATTTTGATCTCGGACTCTTACCTGACTATGCCTTTGTTTCTTCTTTCTGTTTATGATGTACCCTCCTATCTTTTGATCTTAGACTCCTTGGCTATCCCGACTCACGGCTAGTCTGTGAGAAGAGACTCAGCATCATCATAGTGAGGCTGTGGAGCTGTATGTGTATTGTCTCACCGTACTGCAGTTCTAGACACATGTACAGAACTTCAAAATGCAATTTCTCACTGCTGTTACATTGCTTTAGGGTCATAAGGAGATTGATTGACTTATAAAGGTATACTCAATAAATGGTTTTGCAGGTAAACGTTTTTGACCGGTTCCATTTAAAGGGTTTTTAAAGTTTAATCATTGCTTTCCAATTTTCCAATGATGCATTTAATTCTTACTTCCTACTCAAATAGATTCTTAAACGCAAAAAGACAATGAGTACAGCCACATGTAGAAGGGATTTCATCAAGGACCAGATGGTCAATATAAAATACCCATAATATCAAAATTGTGTGCTATATGGACAAAAATAAATGGCAGACCTTTCGGATGAAAGCACAACAAACAAGTGAACCACCAAACATCGGGTCCAAATATCAGTATGACAATGATTGGGTATGACTCCTACTCCCCATCTGAAACCCGCGGTGGGGTTGCTCTGCATTCAGATACAGGATTGTCCCATCAGATATGCCTCCCAGCACTGCCTCCCTCCATGATCAGCCCTCCACACCATCCAGTATTGATCACTAGTTCTTTCCTTCCCTCTCCTACCCACCCCTTACCCCTCCCCTACCCACACACCTCTCCCTTATCCCCCCTCCTCCCTCCTGTTCCTCTGCCATGAGGGCATCACGCATCAGCAACTATACACCATGTGCACTGTAGGGGTTAGGCATTGATATACTACCATTGATTACAGATTTTTATGTGGTGCCTAATAATAAACCATTTTTTACTTAGTAGCTTAACACTTGAATGATCTAATTATTTATATTTTAATACATAAAATTATTGAAGTATTATATAGGTGTACCAAATGGGCACGGCATACTACCATTTTTGCACCTGTTGGTAGTACCTTGGTTTCTGTATACCTCATTATAACATTGTCCATATGTTCATTTCTTATTGATCCTTTTATCATGATTCACACGTCTAATTGTTGTATTTGTATGCGGGTATTCTTGTGCTTGTAGTGTCGCTATAACCAGTACTTTAATAAAGGTTTTTTATTTATCCCAATCATTGTCATACTGATATTTGGACCCGACGTTCGGTGGTTCTCTTGTTTGTTGTTCAAATAGATTCTTAACTAGTTCAGTAATATCAAGACATGATAACCCCCTTCTTTATGGATGCCCTGTCAGATATTCTCCTGGACAAATTTCTCAGTACTGTAGAACGTTTTTTTTTATTACAGGCATATTATTCATCCTGTCTCCCAGAATCAGTGATGCAGTTATACCTCCTCTGAGAATACTGAAGATGAGAGACATTCCTTATCCATCCAGGTAAAGCATCAACTAACAATTTAAACTCAATCTCTGGAAACTGAATTTTATTATGGAAGCTTTGATTATGGTTTTGTCCCACAACAGCTTGGTTGCGGTGAATAAAATATGTGATTAATGAGTCAAGGAAGCATGAAAACACTCTCTGGACATTGCTACCACAACTTGATCATAAAATATTTTTTTTAATATATCAGGTTTACAATATTGTAAACCCTATGGACAACCAAAAAGAGAACACAAAATATTTATACAATTTACTTGAAATTATTAATCCATAAGAAGAATGAATGTACTGTCGTGTACGGCTGTACTGTTACAGCCGTAAATAATTGGTAATCAAGCATTCATAGGCATGATCAAACCTGATTAAGGCAGGTTTAGACTGTTGTAGATTCTCTCATCCAAGAGAATCGTGCCGATTATGCAAAATTTGATCAAAGAGTCAACATAGCGTGATCAAATTCTCTTAGATGAGGAGAATATGGAGAAAAAAAATTCTCCATCTTCTCCATTGTGTCAGTGTGCAGAAATCGGACTGAACTAAGATGTCATCCGAGTGCAGTTCGATGGTTTCCACGCACTCTCTGAGTTGTATGGTTGAGTGTGATCCGAATATTTTATCAAACTCAGACATGCTGCACTTTTTCCCTAGGACCAGCTCAATCTGAGGAAAAAATAGGACATGTGCGCGGCCCCATACGCTGGCATAAACATTTCAAGTGTCAACTGACGAATGAGCAAAACATCTATCCATTGGCAGATCGGATTGTTTAGTGTGACGATCAAATCATTTACATCAAAAGCGCATTTGTATTGGAAGCACATCACGAGGTATATACTCAGTGCTGCTGACATGATACTGATATGAGGGGAACATAGTGATCATATAATTGATTGCACTGTACCCATCATTGTTCATTGGCCTGTTTAAACAGGCTGCTAAAGGAGTGCAGGCGGCTCCTGTATAATTGATTGTCGCTTGGTAATAGTGCATGGACGGGACAAAATCAGCACTGTTAGGGCTGAAACAGGTCTGGTACCAATGAAGGGACACTTTTTTCTACAACCAGACACTCTATGGCAACACATGTCCGTGATTCATGGAGAATTAATGCAGAAGTGTAGAGAGATATGGAGCATGTACATGGATAGTTGTGAATGCAGAAAATAACTATGTTGTGTGAGTGTACACTACCAAACATCTGCTATACAATACTTTATGTTGTGTATCTTTATATTTTGTTTCAGGTCATATGTGTAGTGTGTATTTCTCTGGTTTTTGGAAAATCCCTTACTTTGGCAATGAATAAAATAATAGATTAAAGTGTACATCCAGTATTCTTGCCACTCCTCCCCATCTTCACTGTTCAGGTATGCTTAAAAAAAATTATTTACAATTAAATTTTGGTGCATTTTCCACATCAAAATGCTTGTGAATTCTGCATGCCAATGCATTTAAAAAGAACCTGCCAAGTGCAAACAAGCTATTTATATGCAGATATAGGTAAATAGCATTAAAATGATCATACTGTACATGCTGCAGAGTGAGCTCTCAATCAAAGTGCAAGGAGTGACTGTAATCGCTCCTTGCACTGCCCAATGACTGAAAGCCAGAGGCTCCCGGGGGGCTTTAAGTACATTTCCTCCCAGTAGACGAGCTTTCAATAGGGTGACAAGGCAATTTCAATACTATTTACCTGTAGATTAACCCTATATTTGCAGGTAAATAGCATTTTTGACCATGACAGGTTCCCTTTAATGAAAAATCTGTGTTGCTGTTTAAATGCCACAGATTTGAAATCTGTGTACCAAAAAATAAATATGTGATAGATCAGCTATTGAAATGGACTCTCCTCTAAAAGCATGATGCAAAATCATACTCGGAATAGTATTTAATGGGGCTAATTTGCATGAAGATTCATGTTAAACTGAAAATCTATTAAAAAAATCCAATGGATTTTACTTGGATTTTGTCGGAAATTCAAATACAATTTTACCTCATGAAAATCTGTCATCGTACAAAAGTCAGTGGTAGCATGTAATTTGTTAGAATCCAGTCATACATGGAATGTTTAAAGAGTGTAAGCACTAGCTTGGCACAGATGATTGCTGTGTTGCTAGTATTACAGAAACTGTTGAGTTATACACAGTCCAACACAGCCAATGATATCTATGCAAGCTCCGTTGACTTACTCCACACAGTTTAATGGTTCCAATATTTGTTAGAGCATCGGTAACAACGACTAAAGAAGGAAGTGATGACAATTTTACTGTAGAAAGAAAAGGACAAAAGGCTGTGTGTTTTACCAGTATTGAAGTTGTGCTGCTAGACCAGTTTGTGCTAAGCCTTCAAAAATAAGTTGTTGCAGAAAGACCTGTGGGAGAAACCTGGCGAGAACCCAAATTGGTTGTACACTATGTGCTGAAGGAAGCAGCTTAGAGAAGGAGGAGCAAATTGAGATGGTCCTAGTGGCCCAATAAGCAGAACAGGTGTCAAAAAATACAACAAGGAGATAAAGGCTTGAATGGTGCCTTTGGAGGACACGTTCAGAGATGTGAAAGAAGTGATGGCAATCAAAAGAAACAAAGTTGTGCCCAGAAGCTCCTTAATCTAATAGAGAGAAAGCTAGAAGAAGAGGCTAGCCAGGAAGAACAAGGTGCTGATAGCATGGTTCTAAAAGACATTTTGACTACCCATACCACCTCAAGACAGCCAGCAACAGTAATTTAAAATCTTTGGTTGATGAGCAAAACCCAAAGTAACATGCTGTACATCTTATTAGATAATTAGATGATAAGAGAGTGCACAGTGGTGGTGGTGGCCTAGTCCAATTCAGTTGTGCTGATCCCAATGGCAACCAGTTTGTCTCCTTGTAATATGAAGAAAACTGAAACCATAAAAAGTACTGGGTATGAGTTAATAATGTAATGGACACACAATAATAATTTATTGTACAAAAAATGTAACTGACACAGTATTAAAAATTGTTAAAAAGAAACTCTAATGGTGAAAAAGACCAGATAAAACAACCAAGGTAAGGTCTTTAAATTAGCCATCCCATTAATAAAACAATATATATGTAGACACAGAGTGTTTTCAGGAAAGCAACAGATAGCAGAAAAACATATAACCTTACCAAATCAGAACATCACACAATCATATGAGAAATTTTAGAAGAGCCTACCCTGCAGCATAGTTTGGTTGGTATGAGTAGGAAGCACAAATTTGGTGTGCTTCAAGGTTATTAACAGCTTGCCCATCCCCATTGCAGGAGTGATGCTCATGGTCAATATGTTTCAAGAGTTAAAAATGAAAGGAACAATGGTCGTGGGAGAGCATGAAGGAATCTCATTGAGAAGAATATATTGTTATATTTGGAACAATATATTGCTAGTGTTGAATCAATTTTTAGCCCTTCAGTTGGGACCCAAATACTGGAGGCATGTTCCCAAAAATTAACCCATATAGCAGTGTTGAGAACAAGTGCAGAATTAAGAAGATGTTTTTAGACTTGTCTAAAAAAAAATTGGATTTGAGTTCTTTTGGCCAGACTATTAGAACCTATAACTGATCACACAGTGTTGCTGTCCTTGCCTGTTGGCACTAGCCGAGGATTAAGACGAACCGGCAAAATCTATGGAGTGAACCTTATTCACTGTCCAGACCAGACTACTCGCAAGTTATAACAAACTTTGTCAAGTTGACTACACCCCTATATGCTCTCCTTAAAGGGGTTGTCTCAAATTCATAAATAGATAAAGTGCTTGTAAAAACAAACAGCTTTGCAATTCACTTATTAAAAATCACTTTGTTTTCAATTCTACAGTTTACTCCTTATTGCCTAGGTATTGGCCACCCTGTACTTTATCAGATTGGCAGTTATTATAGGTAAGGAGTGGACACTTCGAAGCTGTTTGCTATACAGCCTGCAAATGCTGCTCCGGAGCTGTCTGGAGAAAAGCCATAGGATGATGAACTGAATCATATAGGGCTTTCCGAGAGTTGAAAATATTTACCTGGCTTAAGTTGACAACACTCAGTTTTCTATCTCGACATTTCAATGGACTGGAAGCAGATATGACCAGAGTTCAGGAAGCCAATGTGTGGGTAATTTCTTATGCTAGCAAAACTCTGAGGTATTCTAAGAAGGACCCTGAAGAACAACAGCTTGTTTAAGCTGGCAGCAGTACTTGCTGCTACCGAGAAGATCAATAACTGCTTGTGTTGTGGACTGATAATAATCCCCTTGTGGACACCGCAAGCTGGGTACCTTGAAATATAATTGGATGGCCACACTTAGCAAGTTCAAGGTATGGTACTGACTAGGCCGTAGTAACTGAAATACTGATATCCTATCTCACAAACCAGTGAAAGCAGCCAACATCACATTGATTTAGAATAATGTGGTATAGGCTTTCTGAAGCATAGGAAATGCCCCATTTTTAAGTGTGCAGAAACTCCACTGGTGGTTTAGAACACTAAAGAATAAAGAAGTAAGCATACAATTAGAGGGACAAACAAGTAGAGCCTATTTGAAGATAGAGAAGAGAAAAACTAGATTGATCCATCATGTGTGCTGTTCAATAGATCATTTTACTAAGTTCGGAGACAGCAGCACAGCAACTGTGAAGGAATGTCATCTTGCCTTAACATGGCTCAGCCCAGTTACAATCAAGCCAAGAGGTCTGTTTTGAAAGGCAGAGTATGCCCACTCTGCCTTTTCACCCCCAGTAACATCGTGCTTACATATGAAATTGGATCCTGTTACAGATCTTGAGGACTCTGTAAGACCTGAAAAATGAGAGGTGGCCAGTCCAGTATAAGTGTAAATAACATTGTACATTTGCCAAAATGTATTCCTCCTTTTTGAAAATGTTTAGGAACAATAAATTAGGACCTCGCTGTATTTTCATGGCAACATGTACATTGAAATAAGAGTAAAAAGTTGACACTGCAGTCCTAGTTATAGCGCAATGCAGGAAGTACAGTAAATATATGACTTAGCAATTCAGCAACTCAGCACCCATACTTACTCCAACTGAAAATGAATTACCCCTATGGATAGAAGACCGTGCCATGAAGAACATAGTCTCTAGGAAAGCCAGGAAGCTACAGTGGAGATGGGAATCAACTCCGTATGAAGTTGTACCGCATTCCTCCTATAATGGTGCTTGAGGTGAAACCTGAAGGCATCTGAGAGCTTATACAATCATTACATAGAAATATGTTGAAACTTTGAACTTTTTTGAGTCAGGTACCAAAAACAACTACAACTACCCATCCGGCAGCAGAGGTAACATTAGTGGGTGAAGATTGGTGGGCCGGGTTGCCAACGTGATTTTTATTTCTGGACAACTTATCAAAAAATGATGGAAAGACAATATTTTTTACAGACACATTGGAAAACCATAAAAATCAGGGATATATGTCTGCAGCTAATAATTCTGATATGAAGACATCAGCTACATTCATTGTGAAATGTAAAATGATGATAATTACAGTCAAAATAATCTGAACAAGTTTCTCTACTTTCCCAAAAATTTCAGATGCAGAAATGTTTTTTTACGGACAGGGGAAAAAAGTGTTCTATATTTATGGACAGTCCAGAAATTTCTGGACGGTTGGCAACCCTGTTGGCTGGCTTCACATCATGATGATCCAGAGTAATTAGACAGAAAAATCTCCTCTGCTGCTGTAACATCCAGCTACAGCAGAGAGCACCAAATCTTTAGATTGGTTGGGAATGGAAATTCTGCCTGGACAGAAAGTGTGTTTGCAGATTTGTATCTATTGGTATTTCTGCCCAAAGTGGCCCAAAATTGCTGCTACCATCTCTTACACTTTCTCTCTACTTGCTCACTGATTTTACTTTTAGCAACGCACTGATGGTCTTGCCTTAGTGCCATTTGACCAAAATGTACCCCTCCCTTCCCCATTGCTTCACTCCTACCAATAGCACACCAGCTCACACAGCGATGTCTGTTCTTGGCTGTGCTCATATACAGCTAGCAAGGTTTTAGGTGTCCTTGATCTCAATATGTCTAATAAATTTGTAAGTAATCTCTTTTACATAAAACAATAGGACTCAGATTTTTAGCACCAACCAAGGTTGTCTTCAGCTGGATCTTTGGGGCCCTGTTAAAAAAGATTTCAGACCTTTGTAAATGGTACCTCTCCTTTCATCATATGTTCTGTATATATCTGTAAATATATTACCTTCCATGTATTGTTACAATAAATTAATATAATAAGCAATTATTAGAGATGATTGATTCAATATTACAAACAATTTGGATTTGAACGAATCCAGATTTTTTTTGCGATTTGCTTTGGCTTCCTTTTTGCTGGATTATAAAATCCAAGCAAAGGGTTTAAAAATGTAGCAATTTTTGCTCACCCAGCCTTTACCTGTCCCACTGTGCAGCCATGCCTTAGTCTGGTCATTTTCTTCATTCACATCTTCACTAAGTTGTTGTTGGTGTCTCCTACATTGACTAGGCCCTAAGATTTCATAATGACCAGACTGGAGTAAGGATATGCAGTGAGACAGGTAAGGGTCAGGTTAGTGACATTTTTTTTGACCAAATTTGGACACGTTCAAGCAAATTCAAAATTTTTGCAGATTCGCTAATCTTTAGCAGTTTTATGTGTTTTATTTTGATGGTTCAATGTCTTACCCTCAGGCTCTGCTGAGTATTTCCCGCCAAATAGAAGGTGTCATTCAGGTGGCTTGGATACTGCTGGAAGCAATATGTCTCATCTACAGCACACAAAGGGCTTTCCAAAAGAAGCCACACGGGACTGAGCAAACTGGCTCAGTAGGGGCATATGATCCAAACCCTTTTTGAGGGAAGCAGCCACTTGTGTTTGTAAACAGAGCATGTGAGGACCAGTGGGAGATACTTGAAGACTGTCAGCTAGTTAATTGGATGTCAGGTCATCCCGAAAACACTGTCTAATGATCCATCCTGTAATGATGAAGAAAGGGAGATTTGTAGTGCTGTATCTACATGTGGGCCGTCTGCTTCAGATTAAGGGATTAAACATTGGAGCAGGGCTGCAGGAGCCCGTGTTTATATTGACGGTAATGGATCAAATACTCAATAAGGTGTTTATGAGGGTGGCTACGGGCTTCCTGGATGTCTGGCGACGGCTGCATTCACGGTATTAGCAGAAGTCACTCTGTGCTGTTTATGAAAATCACAGCGACTTAATACAGATTATATATAGAATGAAATAATTAATGTTAATGACAATGAATAGCAATGAATGCAGAATATATTGCAAAGCGGCTGGTTTGCTATGGCTGTTGTTTGTATAGAAATATTAAAAAGTGATTTAACATTTCACACCCCCTCCCCACCGCATAGATTTCAACCACAATGGCTTGCTGGTGATAATTCTGTATGTTTTTTTGCAACCTTTTATATTACCATTTCAATTCATTATTGCCGAAACCTGCAACAATCCAGTGCAATACAGAACTCTCCTTTCTAAGTAGAAATCATGGCAATGCCCGTCCTGATCCTGCAGGAGCATGAGAGAATTATCGTGAAGTCTAAAAACTTAAAACATACTATTTTGTAAAACTGAAAAAGTTTGCAACGTATTATTTTTATTCTTTTACAGACCTGTTTCCATCTTGCTAACTAAATATTAGGAAAACAAATAGCAGCAGAGATGGCAAGGGAGGAGTTAATAATGCCATTTCCTAGAATGAAACTACAGCTGAAACAAACAAAACATTTCTCAATGGCATGAAACTCCTGATGAACAGTTGTACACCCTCTCTGCATTGCTTTTGTGTTGTTTTAATGTGACTATTGCTCTCTAACTCTGTTCACATATACAATGAAACTCCTGTCTGTAACATGAGCAGCATTACCTGTTGTTCTGAATTTGATAGCTAGGCAATCTTATAATTATGTTTAACTAAATATTATGCATACAAAAACCTTAAATATGACCTATTAAAGGGTTCAGATAAATTAAAGGTGCATGTAAGACAAACTTTTTAAGATGACCCTCTTAACCAGAGAAGATTTCCTTGGACAGATTCCCAGTTTTACCGTATATTATGCACACTGGTCATCTTAGAAAAAAAAAACATTGAAACAGCATTGATGGGTGTTAGTGTGCCCATTTTAATATATAACTTATTGTCTCTGATTCCTCATGACTGGAATTGTTCACATAAGTCATGATGAGGGAGTGTGCTGAAGTCAGAGGCGCCATATTCATTAAGATGCACGCTGACGCGCCTGGCTGCAAATCTCACTCCAGTCAGGGACAATTTGTCATGAATTAGATAAGTGGGCGTCATCATACCCCTGTCCCAGACCAGCTGTGCCCATTTTGGCTTTTAAAAAGTCCATTTTGTGACTTTTTAAAAGCATTTTACACAAGTTTTCTGGCTCGGTGCCCACGTAGCGTTTTTCAAGCGTTTATGCTGCGGAATTTCCGCAGCGGAAACGCTTGTGAAGCGCTAGGTAATCCGCACCCCATGGTCCCCAAGGGGATTCCGCATGTTCTATGCACATGCTGCGGATTTTTCCGCAGCGTTTATGCTGCGTACAAAAATCCGCAGCATGTCATTTAATTTTGCGGAAGCGCAGCGGAACTCCTGCCATTGACTTGCATTGAGACGCATAGAAACCGCGAATGTACATTTGTACAAGCGGCTTCTATGCGTCTCTATGTGCGGATGGTACCCAGTTCTGGAGGAGAGGAGACTCTCATCCAGACCTGGGTACCATTGTACCTGTAAAAAAGAATAAAATAACAAATAAAGTTTATACTCACCTTTCCGAAGGCTTCTCTCTGAATGCCGGCATCGCTGAAGGACCTGCGGTGACGTCACAGTCATGTGACCGCAGGCCCTTCACCGCTCTGTCTCGCGATATGCCGGCAGCCGGGAACCAGCCAGGAAGCAGCGCTGCAGCCACGCCGGGGCCTCGGGGGTGAGTATAGCTTTATTTGTTTTAATTTTTACGGTTCACACTGTATAAATCCATGCTGTTTGCATGGATTTATACAGTGTGACCTAGTTGTCAAGCACTTTCCAAGTGATGCTATCGCCTGGAAAGCGCTTGTCAATCTGCATGCGGAAACGCATGTGAATCCGCATGTGGATCCGCATGTATTCTGCAGGAAAAACGCATGCACAATCTGCATGCGTTTTTTCTGCCAGGGAGATGCAGAAATGCTGCAGAAATTTTCTGCTTCACTTCTGCATCGTGAAAAGCTTTGATGAGTGAAGGCCAAAGTGTCTCTTGGTGATAGTGTTTTCCTCAATCAGGAATAGTGGAAAAAATTCAAGTGTAGACATTAGATTGTTCAAAAGCAGTGCCAGAATACCATAAGAGGCAATATGCGTGATAGTTATGTAAGGAGTAGAGATGAGCGTTGTTCTACTCGAACTGTTCGCCAATCTCAAATTCGAGCTGTTTTGGGCGGTGTTCGAGCCGTTCGGCGAACACGAACAATTTGATAAAAATTCGGCTGTTCGAGGTTATGTTCGATAACTGTTCGTGCACCAAAATCATAGCTGGATTTTTTCTCAGTAATGATGAAAATTAATGTTAATACGCAGTTTGAGTGTACAGCGGGGTGGGGGGAGGGGCAGGGGATGGATCTCTGCAGGAACAATGAAGATCTCCATTTTTTTTTCTCTTTCCCGCATTTGCAGTGGTGAGGTGCAATCTGTCAGCCTATCAGCAGCGCACACACGGAGCGAAGTGCTTTTTTTCACACAAGCAAGGGCATGTGTCATTGGCAGTGTATGTCACATGTCCTTGCCCTATAAGACCAAGCCATTTTCCCCGTCGCCACCATTTTCTCACTGCTGCAGCTGCGTGTTAGACGGCACCGCTGTTGGTGTGTGCGCTATACCTTGTTAATTTCAAGCCAATTTTCGCACAAATATACAGATAGCTTTGGAGTAGGGAATAGTTGTGATTGCAGTCCTTTTAAGGACTAGGTTACAGCATTTCCTACGACTTTTATCAGGGAGGTCTGTGCTCTTAAATAGATAGGTTGTGGGAGTAAAGACTAATTGTAATTGGAGTCCTTTTCAGGACTAGGTTACATCAGTTCCTATCAGTTTTTGACAGGCAGGTCTGTGCCAGTGCTGTGCAAGTTTTTTTCACAGCATTTGGCTGAATCTAGCAAAGCTAATCTTTTTTGGCCTATTGCAGAGTGTGTTAGTCAGTGGAGTAGCCTATCTGTGCTGCAAGATATACCACCTGTGTATAGAATACCAATTTTTTTACTGCACCTAGTGAAGTAAAATCTTTTGGGCATAGCATCATTCTATTAGTCCATCTATACTGACCTCCATCAGGTTGCAAATTAAAACTAATTTTTATCTGCATCTGCATCTGTACCTCTGAAAAAATATTTGGGCTTCTAGCTGTGTGTGGGACTTGTTGTATTAGTCCATCTATACTGACCTCCATCAGGTTGCAAACTGAATATATTTTTTTCTGCATCTACCTCTGAAAAAATATTTGGGCTTCTAGCTGTGTGTGGGTCTTGTTCTATTAATCCATCTATACTGACCTCCATCAGGTTGCAAACTGAATATAATTTTTTTCTGCATCTAGCTCTGAAAAAATATTTGGCCTTCTAGCAGTGTGTCGGACTTTCTCTATTAGTCCATCTATACTGACCTCCATCAGGTTGCAAATTAAAAATAATTTGTATCTGCATCTACAGTACCTCTGAAAAAATATTTGGGCTTCTAGCTGTGTGTGGGACTTGTTGTATTAGTCCATCTATACTGACCTCCATCAGGTTGCAAACTGAATATATTTTTTACTGCATCTACCTCTGAAAAAATATTTGGGCTTCTAGCTGTGTGTGGGACTTGTTGTATTAGTCCATCTATACTGACCTCCATCAGGTTGCAAATTAAAAATAATTTGTATCTGCATCTACAGTACCTCTGAAAAAATATTTGGGCTTCTAGCTGTGTGTGGGACTTGTTGTATTAGTCCATCTATACTGACCTCCATCAGGTTGCAAACTGAATATATTTTTTTCTGCATCTACCTCTGAAAAAATATTGGGCTTCTAGCTGTGTGTGGGTCTTGTTCTATTAATCCATCTATACTGACCTCCATCAGGTTGCAAACTGAATATAATTTTTTTCTGCATCTAGCTCTGAAAAAATATTTGGCCTTCTAGCAGTGTGTCGGACTTTCTCTATTAGTCCATCTATACTGACCTCCATCAGGTTGCAAATTAAAAATAATTTTTATCTGCATCTACAGTACCTCTGAAAAAATATTTGGGCTTCTAGCTATGTGTGGGACTTGTTGTATTAGTCCATCTATACTGACCTCCATCTGGTTGCAAATTAAAAATAATTTGTATCTGCATCTACAGTACCTCTGAAAAAATATTTGGGCTTCTAGCTGTGTGTGGGACTTGTTGTATTAGTCCATCTATACTGACCTCCATCAGGTTGCAAACTGAATATATTTTTTTCTGCATCTACCTCTGAAAAAATATTTGGGCTTCTAGCTGTGTGTGGGACTTGTTGTATTAGTCCATCTATACTGACCTCCATCAGGTTGCAAATTAAAAATAATTTGTATCTGCATCTACAGTACCTCTGAAAAAATATTTGGGCTTCTAGCTGTGTGTGGGACTTGTTGTATTAGTCCATCTATACTGACCTCCATCAGGTTGCAAATTAAAACTAATTTTTATCTGCATCTACAGTACCTCTGAAAAAATATTTGGGCTCCTAGCTGTGTGTGGGACTTGTTGTATTAGTCCATCTATACTGACCTCCATCAGGTTGCAAACTGAATATATTTTTTTCTGCATCTACCTCTGAAAAAATATTGGGCTTCTAGCTGTGTGTGGGTCTTGTTCTATTAATCCATCTATACAGACCTCCATCAGGTTGCAAACTGAATATAATTTTTTTCTGCATCTACCTCTGAAAAAATATTTGGCCTTGTAGCAGTGTGTCGGACTTTCTCTATTAGTCCATCTATACTGACCTCCATCAGGTTGCAAATGAAAAATAATTTTTATCTGCATCTACAGTACCTCTGAAAAAATATTTGGGCTTCTAGCTGTGTGTGGGACTTGTTGTATTAGTCCATCTATACTGACCTCCATCAGGTTGCAAATTAAAAATAATTTTTATCTGCATCTACAGTACCTCTGAAAAAATATTTGGGCTTCTAGCTGTGTGTGGGACTTGTTGTATTAGTCCATCTATACTGACCTCCATCAGGTTGCAAACTGAATATATTTTTTTCTGCATCTACCTCTGAAAAAATATTGGGCTTCTAGCTGTGTGTGGGACTTGTTGTATTAGTCCATCTATACTGACCTCCATCAGGTTGCAAACTGAATATATTTTTTTCTGCATCTACCTCTGAAAAAATATTGGGCTTCTAGCTGTGTGTGGGTCTTGTTCTATTAATCCACCTATACAGACCTCCATCAGGTTGCAAACTGAATATAATTTTTTTCTGCATCTACCTCTGAAAAAGTATTTGGCCTTGTAGCAGTGTGTCGGACTTTCTCTATTAGTCCATCTATACTGTCCTCCATCAGGTTGCAAATTAAAAATAATTTTTATCTGCATCTACAGTACCACTGAAAAAATATTTGGGCTTCTAGCTGTGTGTGGGACTTGTTGTATTAGTCCATCTATACTGACCTCCATCAGGTTGCAAATTAAAAATAATTTTTATCTGCATCTACAGTACCTCTGAAAAAATATTTGGGCTTCTAGCTGTGTGTGGGACTTGTTGTATTAGTCCATCTATACTGACCTCCATCAGGTTGCAAACTGAATATATTTTTTTCTGCATCTACCTCTGAAAAAATATTGGGCTTCTAGCTGTGTGTGGGACTTGTTGTATTAGTCCATCTATACTGACCTCCATCAGGTTGCAAACTGAATATATTTTTTTCTGCATCTACCTCTGAAAAAATATTGGGCTTCTAGCTGTGTGTGGGTCTTGTTCTATTAATCCATCTATACAGACCTCCATCAGGTTGCAAACTGAATATAATTTTTTTCTGCATCTACCTCTGAAAAAATATTTGGCCTTGTAGCAGTGTGTCAGACTTTCTCTATTAGTCCATCTATACTGACCTCCATCAGGTTGCAAACTGAATATATTTTTTTCTGCATCTAACCCAGCCAATAGTTTTGGCCTAATACCACAGTTTGGCCACTCAGCTCTGCTCGGTTACCATCCATTGTTTTTTTGTGCAAACAACTCCAGAGTTGTGAATTAGTTAACCACCAAAATGAGTGGAAAAAGGCCTGCTGCTGGTGGAAAGGGGAATAGGCGTGTTGGGAAGGGGAAAAAAGGTTGTGTCCGTGGGGTAGTTGTTAAAGCAACAGTAACATCTGCAGAAGAAAGACCATCTTCCAGCCAAACTAAAATGTCTACTTCTTTTAGCGGACAATGTGATAAGATCCCTTTCTTACGACCACGCCAATCGCTACAAATTCCAGATGAGGCACAAAAACAGCAGGTGCTTCAACGGATATCAAGTGCTCCTTTAAGTGGGCTCTCCTCCACATCAACTTCAACATCACAAATACTCCAGTCCTCAAAGGTGTCACCCAAATCGCACTTGCTTCCTCACAGCTCCCAAATCTCCAGCTGCCCGTCTGAGTATGAGGTAGAACAGATGGTTGAGTCTGCAGAGCTGTTTACTCATACTATAGCCTGGGAATCAGAGGTCGACTCCAGCGCTTCTGTGAATCCAGACGAGGAAATGATCTGCACTGATGCCCAGAATCTTTATGAGTCGGATCCAGGACCAGGCGCAGAAGGTTCTGACCATAATGTAGACCCTCATTCCCAAACTGTAACTCCTGTTGGTGGAGACAATGAGGAAGACGATGATAAGACTCAAATACCTGATTGGAGCGACAACTTTAGTTTTTTGTCAGGGCAGGAACAGGTTGGCTCTGAGGACGACGGGTGTGATAACACACAGGGTGATGATGATGAGGTTGGAGATCCCACTTACTGTCAACCCACAGTCAGCCAAGAGATGAGGTCAGCAGAGGAGGTGGAGGAAGATGCTAGTGACGACGAGGTCAGGTTGCGCCTTCCTGGACAGAGACGTAGTACTGGAAGCACGTCAACAACTGCATCCTCAAACACAACTCTGCCTCTCACCACAAGTCGTGGTGGCTCTTCAGGTCGCATGGGTGCTAAGCCTTGCATAGCCTGGGCATTTTTTCAGATCGATAAAGATGACCCAACTCGTGTTATCTGTAACATTTGTCAGCAAAAGCTAAGTAGAGGCCAAAAAATACATAGTTTGAGTACTTCATGCATGAACCGGCACATGGACATGAAGCATAAGTTGCAGTGGGAAGCTCAGTGTGCTACAATGCGGCCTAGCCGGCCGGGCCAACCACCGTCTGCCATATCTTGTGCATCCGCGGCCTCTTCATCCTCTGTGACTGGGGGGACAGCAGTCACACCTGTTTTGGGGCGCAGACCTGCCACCTCTTTACCCGCAACAGCCAGCGTGATTGGCAGGTCATCATTTTCTTTATAGGTGGTAACAGCAGCTGGTGTTGAGCGCTGTCCGACATCGATAGCACCACCTTTGGATCAAGGCAACCTAACATGTCCGCCTGCATCTTCCTCACAGACCGGCAGTTTGCCGGGGACACCCTTATCAACCCCGTCTAATCACACTAGCCAGCCCTCGGTCCCTCAGATGTGGACAAGTAAAAGACCATTTCCTCCTAGCCATGAGAAAGCTAAGAGGTTGAATTTCACCATCTGCAAGCTCTTGGCTACAGAAATGCTGCCTTTCCGCCTGGTGGACACAGAGGATTTTTGAGACCTTATGTCCGTCGCAGTGCCCCAGTACCAGATGCCCAGTCGGCACTACTTCTCAAAGAAAGGTGTGCCTGCGCTCCACCAGCATGTCGCACACAACATCACCGCTTCTTTGAGAAACTCTGTGTGTGACAGGGTGCATTTCACCACAGACACTTGGACGAGTAGGCATGGACAGGGGCGTTACATGTCGCTGACTGGGCACTGGGTAACTATGGTGACAGCAGGACAAGGGGCTGCTGTCCAAGTCTTGCCGTCCCCACGAGTTGTGCGTCAATCCTCTTTATGTCAAAGTTCCTCCACTGCTTCTGCCTCCTCAACCTCCTCTCGGTCTTCCACCTGCACCCAAAGCCTGTCTGGTCATGCCACAAGCTTTCTAACTGCGCAGAAGGGATCCTGCACACCTCCTTACTATGCTGGCAGTAGGGCTCAACGTCATCAGGCGGTTTTTACATTGAAATGTCTGGGAAATGTGAGTCACACAGCTGAGGAGTTGTGGTCAGCTCTGGAGAACCAATTTCATGAATGGTTGTCTCCACTGGACCTGAAACCAGGGAAGGCCGTGTGCGACAATGCTGCAAACCTGGGTGCGGCCCTTCGCCGGGGCAATGTCACACACGTGCCTTGTATGGCTCACGTGTTGAACCTGGTTGTCCAGCAATTTTTAGCCCACTATCCCAGACTAGATGGCCTTCTGCAGAGGGCACGGTCGCTGTGTGCTCACTTCCGCCGTTCGCATCCCGCAGCTCAGCGACTTACATCTCTACAGAAGTCGTTGGGCCTGCCACTTCACCGGCTAAAATGCGATGTGCCTACCCGGTGGAATTCAACTCTGCACATGTTGCAGCGACTGTGGCAGCACCGACAAGCCCTGGTGCAATACGTTCTGACGTATAGCCTGGGCCAACGAGATTTAGAGGTGGGGCAAATCACGCTGGAGGAGTGGTCTCAGATCAGGGACCTATGCACCCTTCTGCACAGTTTTGAAATGGCGACGAAGATGTTTAGTGCTGACGATGCCATTATCAGCATGACTATTCCGGTGATTTACATGCTGGAGCACATGTTAAACAGAATTCGGAGTCAGGTGGTGGCACAAGAGGAGGTGGAGGAAGTAGAGGAGGAGGAGTTGTATGCGGAAGGGCTAACATCTGCAAGGTCCAGACGGTCGGCAGCACCAAGGCGGCAGGCATGTGAGGGTGGGGGAGATGGTTTTACCAGGGCGCATGGTAGCAGCCAAACTAGTGAGGAAGGTGCAGGAGCCCAGGAAGAAGTGGAGGACGAACTGATGGAAGACTCATCAGATGAGGGAGACCTTGATCACATTTCTGTTGTGCGAGGTTGGGGGGAGAGGACAGAGGAAGGAAGCATGATTGTTACCTCGCCACCAACACAACAGGGACTTGGTGCTCCTGGATGCGCAACACACATGAGTGCCTTCTTGCTGCACTACCTGCAACATGACCCTCGAATTGTGAGAATTAGAAATAATCCTGACTACTGGGTTGCCACACTGTTAGATCCCCGGTACAAAAGTAAATTTGCAGAAATTATTCCTGCCATAGAAAGGGATGCACGCATGCAGGAGTATCAGCAGAGACTGTTGCAGAATCTTACATGTGCTTTTCCACAAAATACCAGTGGTGCACGTAGTGAATCTCACAGTTCCAACTTGCCAACCGTGGGACCGTCAAGTGTTCAGCACTCAAACCGTAACAGAACCACAGTAACTGGTGGTAACATCAATTTTGCGGAATCATTTCACCACTTTTTTAGCCCATCCTTTGCAAGGCCACAGGAGACAAGAAGTCTGACACATAGTCAACGCCTAGAGACGATGGTACAGGAGTATCTCCAAGTAAACATTGAAGCCACGACTGTGTCACTGGACCCTTGCTCTTTTTGGGCTTCCAATCTGGATAAATGGCCGGAGCTAGCCACTTACGCCTTGGAGATCTTGTCATGCCCCGCAGCCAGCATTCTGTCTGAACGTGTGTTCAGCGCTGCTGGTGGTGTGCTGACAGATAAGCGCACGCGGCTCTCCACTGATAATGTAGACAGACTCACGTTCATAAAGATGAACAAATCATGGATCCGAAACGACTTTTCTACCCCTGTGTCATCCTGGGGAGAGTAAAAGCTTGATGATTGTTTAAAATCACCCTACCAACCGTTTTAAGCTTTCAAATTACTAATCATGTTTATCTGTATCTTGACTGGAAAATAATTTGGGCTTTGTAGCAGTGTGCAGCACTGATCCTATTAGGCCATCTATAATAAGCTCCACCAGATTTAAAATTAAAAATAATTTTTAGCTGCATCTAGCCCGGAAAATAATTTTGGGGCTCCGAGATGCGCAAGACACATAAGTGCCTTCTTGCTGCACTACCTGCAGCATGACCCTCATATTGTCAGAATTCGAAGTAATCATGACTACTGGGTTGCCACACTCTTAGATCCCCCAAACTTTTCGATCAACCTTTTCATTTTAATAAAGACCAAAAAAATGGTCATTTTTGAAATTATAAGCATTAGCAGGTTGTTAGAAACTGAAATCAAACAGTTTTCAACTCAAAACTTTATTCTAGGTGATGTTACATTTTCACATAGGACCACTTGTTCGAAAGGAGCTTCTGAACTCTCTCGTCCATTGAATTTGTCAGGTTTTGGATGGTTTCTGCTTCAATTGTTTTGCATGAGGACAGAATACCCTCCCAGAGCTGTTGCTTAGATGTGAACTGCCTCCCGCCATCATAGACACTCCTTTTAATGATGCTCCAAAGGTTTTGAATGGGGTAGAGGTCAGGGGAGCATGGGGGTCACACCATAAGTTTGTCCCCTTTTATGCCCATATCAGCCAGAGATGCAGATGTTTTATGTGCAGCATGAGATGGTGCATTATCATGCAGAAAAATGATCTTGCTGTGAAATACACGGTTCTTCTTCTTGAACCATGGCAGGAAGTGCTGTTTGAGAAAATCCACATACATTATGGAGTTCATCTTTAGCGCCTTCAGGGATCCTAAAGGGGCCGACAATCTCTCTCCCCATGATTCCAGCCCAAAACATTACTCCACCTCCTCCTTGTTGGCGCTGTAGCCGTGTTTGCGTGGGGTGTCCATCAACCAGCCATCCTCCACTCCATCCATCTGGACCATCGAGCGCTGCACGGCACTCATCCGTGAACAAAACAGTTTTGAAATCAGTCTTCATGTAATGTTTGGCCCACTGGAGCCGTTTCTGCTTGTGTGAAGTGGATAGAGGAGGTCGACAGGATGGCATATGCACAGCTGCAAACCTCTGAAGGACCCTGCATCTTGTTGTTCTGGGGACGTTGGAGGCACAAGCAGCTTCAAAAACTTGTCTGCTGCTATGACAAGGCTTTTTTGCCGCTGCTCTTTCAACCTGACGTAATTGCCTGTAGGAAAGAGTCCTCAATTTGCCCTTATCAGCACGCACACGTGTGTACTGTGAATCAGCTACATACTTCTTGATTGCCAAGACACTTCATCCTGATCATCGCACAATGTTGATTGTAGTCATGCCTTGACCTAAACACTCCACAATTTGTTGCTTCTCAGCAGCCGACACATCCTTTTTCTTTTCCATTTTGGCAGAAAATGTAGGCTGCTGAATAATGTGAGAGAGCCTTCTTAAGTAGTCTTGCCTTTCATTGGACACACCTGCCAAACTAATTAGCACTGGTGTCTGCAATTGCTTACAGTGATATAAAGAGCCCTGACACACATCACCATCAATGAGTTTAACTGACAAACAAACAAATTCTTCCCTTATCACTCCTAAACACTTTTTGCATAATAATTTGGAACACAGTGTACATGTGCTTTTCCACAAAACACCAGTGGTTCACGTAGTGAATCTTACAGTTCTAACTTGCCAACCGTGGTCTGTATGGAGTTGTTCAATAAAGGGCCCAAAATTAAGAGAACATAGATGGGAGAGGTCTCTATGAATAGGAATTCCTAAGTATTTGATACCCTGTGAGGGCCAGGCAAAGGGAAAGTTGGACTGGATGGAATCCTATATGGATTTGGGGAGGGAGACATCGAGGGCCTCAGACTTCGCTGCATTGATTTTAAAATTTGACCATGTAACAAAGTGATCTATTTCAGCCATAACAGCATGGATGGATATATGTGATTGAGTGATATATACTAGGACATCATCAGCAAATAGAGAGCACTTGTACTCGGTGCCTCCCACCTCAATCCACCTAATATTGGGGTTATGGCGAATTGATGAGAGCAGGTGCTCCGTCACTAGGATGTATAAGAGAGGGGACAGAGAACATCCCTGCCTTGTCCCATTGGTGATTGTGAAAGGTGATGAAAATGTTCTGACGCTCCCCCTGGGCCTTGGGACACCCGGAGCCGGACCCTTTTTGGTGGATGCTGGTGGTTGTAGTCTCCGTGGCGGCAACCCGGTTCCGTGGCTCAGGGCGGTCAAACCAGTGGCGGAACTATTTATGTGGTTTTCATGTTTAAATGTCCGACTACGCCACCCGTGGATTGCGGTCAGAGTGAACCGCCGCTCCAGGGCAGACCGCTGAGGCTGGTGTTGTGGGTGCAGCAGAGAGTAGCATAACTCCCCACGGGAGGAGTATAGCCTCAGGGCAGTGTAAGCGGAGGATGGGGGTGATGGTGCAGGGCAGCAGCAGTAATGACACGGAGTCAGTGATGCAGTCCAGGGCCTTTACTCACAGTTCTTATTATCCAGACCACGTCTGCAGGTAACGGCTGCCCACGTCGTACTGTGCTCACCAGGTGAGGGGCTCAAACAACTGCCAGATAACTTTGGAGCGCTTCACAGGACCCCCTTTGTGTGTCCTTTGTCTGGCCTTTCTTACCAACCCTTCTGTCCGGCTGCCTCGGGCCTCCTCTTGGTAAACTTGGCGCCAGTTTCCCTGACCCTATGTGGTGCCTTCCTAGCGGGTGTAGCGAGGGGCTGCGCCACATAAAATGTCACAGCCTCCTGTTTCTAGCTGAGGGTCGTTTCCTGCCTCCACTAGTTTCGGGGACCGGTCTCCCCCTTTGGCCTGACCCCTCCACGCAGGTGGATTCTGGCGTGCGGTGGCGACTCGCCCGTCCGCACCCCTGAGATCCCTTCGTTCCTCATTCCTGGAGCCTTCTCCGCTCCTCTTCCTTCCTTCTCCCTCTTCCAGGCCTGGGCCTCTGTTACTAGGCCCGCCTCCGGAGCAGAGCTCATGCAGAGCCCCTGCTCCCTGCCACTTCTGCTCAGACTTCTCTGCACTGAACTAAGATGGTGCCCACCTTTTATACTCCCTTCTCAATGCACCCAGGAACTGCTTCCTCCCTGCTCCTGCACTACAGGGTTGCCCTTCCTCAGTGTTCCCTCCCCCCACTCCAGCCAGGGACAGGGACTGTCGTGCCCATCTCAGGGGCATATTGGTCGCCCTGCCCCACGGCAATGTGGTGTAATGCATGCAGGTGTCGGGTTCTGATCCACACTACATCCTTACCTGAGAGTGAGATATCACACCTCTGGGTGAGGTGCAATACCTCTGTAGCAACCGAGCCCTCAGGGTGCTACAGTTCCATTTATCTTCAGCCTAGGTGACGTATTGCGATACAGGGCCGTGATTTTGGCTATAAAAGGGTCCCCTAGACCCCTACCCCAAGCTTTTTAAGAGAATCATATATGGCGTGCCAGGAGACTCTATGGAATGCTTTCTCAGCATCCAACGAGAGTATCTAATTACAAATTTTTAACTGCATCTAGCCCAGGAAATACTTTGTGCCTAGTAGCAGGGTCTGGTAGTCAGCGGATTATCCCGGCTGTTAAGCAAGCTACACCACCTGTAGTTTGGACACTTCATTTTTTCAAAGGAAATGCTTCGGGATCACGGGATACTCAGTGAAGAGCATCAGGAGGCCCCCCAAGGCATAGGGGCTGGGACTGGCAGTAGGATGCCTTGCGGTGGACAGCCGAGCTCGATCCTTATAAAAGCTTTTTAACTGCAGCAGCTTTAGTGGACGCTACTGGAGCTGGAATTACGCGGCTGCTGGCATGAGACTTGCCCTCCAATAGATCCTTGTAAATGGATTTAAAGTGTATTCATTCAAATTAGAGAGACAATTTAAATTAAAAAGCTTAGAGCTGCCTCCACCACAGGGGGGCTCGCTCGACCCACCAGCGGACAGGCACCAGTATTGGGAGAGGGGGGCTGGCAATCAGGGTTCACCGCGGCTCTGGCACAAACCCGGCGACACGGAGGTGGCACGGGCAGGAGCGGACTGGCCGTGTCGGCTTCTCACTTTTTGGATTTTAGAAGGGCATGACATGCCTATATCTGTGTCTCCCCCTCCTTTTACTCCTCCACCTCTTTTATTTTCGCATGACTATATGTACTTGTCACTTTTCCATGTGTTAGTTATGTCTTCTGAGCAGTTTGTCAGCTTTTTGACACCTTTGAAGGTGTTTTCTATGTGTTTCTATGTGTTTTTGTTTGCCTGCCATTGGTTTTAACGGTGTTTGAAGGTGTTCGACGAACAGCTCGACGAACAGTTCGGCGAACACACGGGTGTTCGACGAACCGAACCGAACTCGAACACTACGGGGGTGGCTCAACACTAGTAAGGAGGTAGACTGTTGCTGTCACATTCCTTTCTCTGAAGACGCCAATCGCGTTATTATAGTGTTATGTGAATTGTCTTGCATCTCTTTGTAAATATTGTGTAATCTGATAAGAGTTACTGATATGTTAATGTGTGTAGTTGATTATAGTAATAGTTAAAGTTAAGATTTGAGACTAGCCTACAGTGGGTGGGAATAGTGTAAGGGAAAGTGACTGTTTCCTGCTAAAAAGACAGTTAGGGCTTGGCGTGCTTAGTGAGCGTACCGAAAGGTCCAAGGTGAACAGTGCAACATTCAAGGGTGACCCTAAATAAGAAGAGACTGAAGAGAAGGGATAGCAAGATGCTGAGCAAAAGTGGCAGAGAGACAAAGTGTCCTTCAGGACACAGGTCTTAGGAGAGGACACCTAGCCACAAGACCCTGAGCTTGTAACTGTTACGCGTGTGGTTGTGGAACCACTGTGCCACGATCTGAAGAGAGCCTGGAGGGGCATAAATAAGCGAACACCTGGTTCTTCTCTGGAGCCCCTGATGGTGTGGTTAGACTTGAACGCAGGTGGACACCAGGTGCTACCCCTGGATGGACTCCGGAGCCGTGGCAGCTGACCTCCAAAGGGGCAAGAAAACAGGACCAGCCAGGAGTTGGTTTAGCAGGAGAGATACAGCTGGTAGACAGATGCAGAATCAGGCACAGGCAGGACAGGTGCAGGAACACAGGACGGCCACAGGTACGGGATGACAGGTGCAGGTACACAAGTGCTGGTTCAGATGGATCAGGTCAGGACTAGGTACAAGCAGGATGGATTCGGGTATAGGTACATCAGGACAGACTGCAACAGGTGCAGACAAGGCAGACATTGTCAGGTAAATGGGACGGACAGCATCAGATTAAGAGTGCACAGGTACAGGGATTTTACAACTAGCTAGCAAGAAACTGACTGATACAAACGAAGTTGCTAAGGCACCTCCTATTTGGGGAATGTGCCTTAAATACCTAATGTCACCCAGCCATTGGCTGGGAACATTTTCAGAAGCACGCACGGCTCCTTTAAGAAGTAGAGAGCGTGCTCCCTAAGCAGTCTCCTAGGAGACCTGCATACCGTGCGCAGGCCCTGAGAGGAGAGAGATGCCAGGGAGCGCAGACAGGTAAGTGAAAACGCCATCGTTCCTGCAGGGGGAAGGAAGGGGACATGTGCTGGGGCACCGGCGCTGTTCTAGCAATAATGCTGAAAGGTAACGAGCCTAAGTGAGTGACTGGGAAAAGTGAGGCATCCCGAGCCGGTGTTCTGGGCGCCAGTAGTGGGAAAGAGGACATGGAACCGCAGAGCAAGTAAAGGATACTTGTTGATCAGGACTGTAGCATTAAAGCTGGGTTGTGCTGAAGTAGGGAGAAACAGAGGCTATAGAAAGCCCTGAAATAAACTACTAAGAAAGGATGCTGTGTGGAAAAATGCATCGAGTTGCAAAAGAAATATTCATAAGACATACCCGCCCTCACAGTACAAGTCCACACACTCAACCAGGACCTCCACTTTGATGTAACATGACGGGGCGCCACAGATGAGTGCCTCACCCACCGCTACTGCCCTGCGCCACGTTACAGTTACATACAATTTCCTTAAGGGCAACAGCGTGCACTTGCAATACTTTACACAGCCTGCTGGCCATCTCCTCAGTAGCTTCTCTATTACTCTGGCATTGTATCTCTGTCATTCACAAAGCACCATTTCTGGGGCAGCTGACAGCTGGTGTTTCTAGCCTGGGAGGGGGCCAATATTCATGGCACCCTTCCAGGGCTATTAATATCAGCCCCCAGCTGTCTGCCTAGCCTTTGCTAGATTTTAAAATAGGGGGGACCCCACGTCATTTTTTTTTTTGCGTCCCCCATTTTAATAGTTGTTAAAGGCTAGGTATTCAGCTGGGGGCTGATATTAGTAGCCTGGGAAGCTCCGTGGGTATTACCCTCTTCCTAGGCTTCAAACATCTGCCCCAGCCGTCAGCTTAACCTCCGCTAGAGACTAAAATTACGGGGAACCCTACGCCAATTTTTTTTTAAAAAAATCCTTTATTTTAACACTAAATGACAAGTACAGTAACCAACACTATCACTGTACTTATTATATATGTGACTGACATGTTTCTGTCTATCTAATCTATGTGTGATGCTCTATTCTTTCTGTTCTAAATTGTCGGGTACCGATGTATGCCGCTGATGAATTGCCGGCCGGCTTTTTTAAAGAGACGGGTGCATGAAAACACTATTATTTTTTTTTTTTTTAATAAATCCTTTATTTTAACACTAAATAACAAGTACAGTAACCAACACTGTCACTCTACTTATTATATATGTGACTGACATGTTTCTATCTATCTAATCTATGTGTGATGCTCTATTCTTCCTGTTCTAAATTGTCGGGTACCGGTGTATGCCGCTGCTGAATTGCCGGCTTTTCATGTTTCACTGTGAGCACTGTTCCCATCGATTTGGGCAATCACTGTAATGCCACAACCACCATGACTGTGACATTACAGTGAGTGGCAGACAATCCCTGCATGATTGGTGCTCTAAATAGCGCCAAACATGCAGGACCAGGACCCGAGCTCCCGCCCGAGCATCTCGAAAGTACTCGGTGAGCTCCGAGCATCTCAAGTACTGAGATGCTCGGGCGAGTACCAAGCAGTGGCGAGCATGCTCGCTCATCACTACTTACAGCATATCATACCTTATACAATGGTGGTCAATATCTGGGCCATCACAGCTCAGTGGTTCCCAGTAGTGCAGAATTTATCCAGCAGATTAATTTTCCACCTACAGAGATATTGGGTATGTCTCTTTTTTTTGCAGTGTGTAAGTTTTTATGGTCAGCAGGGTTCTGTCTTTCCCTCTCTCTTCTATAACACTATAGGAGAGAGATATAGAGACTATACACAAGTAAGCTCTTATGGTCGACAGGGTTCTCTTCCCCTCTTTGGTCTCTCCCTCACGTATTTTATGAACAGTCAATTACAAGTGTCCCAGTATTAAGATTAATTCAAATGTACTTGCTACAAATCAAACCTTTTGGAAAAATTTGACAAAGCTGGTGAATTTGAATTTCAAAAGATCTACTCATCTTTATATATTGCCTCTATGGTATGGTGAATTGTCCAGCTGAAGTTACCCTTTTGCTGTAAGGTAAAAAGCTGTCACTAAAGGATGAATTTGGTCATCCACCTGTATCAAAGGATCCATGGTGAGTCAAGAAAACATTTTCTACATCATTACTTCACCTTCACCAGCCTAAGCTATTGACATCTGACTTGAAGGGTTCATTGATTCATGCTGCTTAGATCAAATTCTGACTCTCCTATCAGCATGGTACAAGATTTATCCAAGCAGGCAATGCTTTTCATCTGCTCACTGGTGCCCTCTCACTTAGAAAACTAGTCATTTACTTTTATAGCCCACACAATAAGTTGTGTGCTTGGACACAATACTTTGATCATCAGCATTGTATTCCACTGCAATGAGCTTGACTGTGCATAGCATGACTACTTTCTTTGCCAAGTTATTTACATTTACAGGATCCCCTTTTTTTGGCGATAATAACATTTTCAGTACCTCATCACGTTTGAAATTATTTTGAGGGGCCTATGTGACAGAAAATACCCAAAACTGACACCATTCTGAAAACTGCACCCCACAAAGTGCTCGAAACCATATTCGATAAGTTTATTTACCCTTTAGGTTCATCACAGGAATTAAACAATATGTAAAGAATAAAATAACATTATACATTTTATCACAAAAATATTATTTAGCCTAAATGTTTTTACTTTCACTAGGGTAGCAGGAGAAAATGGATGCCAAAATTTGTTGTGCAATTTCTTCTGAGTATGCCAATACCCCATACAGTACAGACCAAAAGTTTGGACGCACCTTCTCATTTAAAGATTTTTCTGTATTTTCATAACTATGAAAATTGTACATTCACACTGAAGGCATCAAAACTATGAATTAACACATGTGGAATTATATACTTAACAAAAAAGTGTGAAACAACTGAAAATATGTGTTATATTCTAGGTTCTTCAAAGTAGCCACCTTTTGCTTTGATGACTGCTTTGCACACTCTTCGCATTCTCTTGATGAGCTTCAAGGGGTAGTCACCGGAAATGTTTTTCACTTCACAGGTGTGCCCTGTCAGGTTTAATAAGTGGGATTTATTGCCTTATAAATGGGGTTGAGACCATCAGTTGTGTTGTGCAGAAGTCTGGTGGATACACAGCTGATAGTCCTACTGAATAGACTGTTAGAATTTGTATTATGGCAAGAAAAAAGCAGCTAAGTAAAGAAAAATGAGTGGCCATCACTACTTTAAGAAATGAAGGTCAGTCAGTGTGAAAAATTGGGAAAATTTTGAAAGTGTCCCCAAGTGCAGTTGCAAAAACCATCAAGCGCTACAAAGAAACTGGCTCACATGAGGACCGCCCCAGGAAAGGAAGACCAAGTGTCACCTCTGTTCTGAGGATAAGTTTATCCGAGTCACCAGCCTCAGAAATTGCAGGTTAACAGCAGCTCAGATTAGAGACCAGGTCAATGCCACACAGAGTTCGAGCAGCAGACACATCTCTTCAACAACTGTTAAGAGGAGACTTTGTGCAGCAGGCCTTCATGGTAAAAATAGCTCCTAGGAAACCACTGCTAAGGACAGGCAACAAGCATAAGAGACTTGTTTGGGCTAAAGAACACAAGGAATGGACATTAGACCAGTGGAAATCTGTGCTTTGGTCTGATGAGTCCAAATTTGAGATCTTTGGTTCCAACCACCGTGTCTTTGTGCGATGCAGAAAAAGTGAAAGGATGGACTCTACATGCCTGGTTCCCACCGTGAAGCATGGAGGAGGAGGTGTGATGGTGTGGGGGTGCTTTGGGTGACACTGCTGGGGATTTATTCAAAATTGAAAGCATACTGAACCAGCATGGCAACCACAGCATCTTGCAGTGGCATGCTATTCCTTCCGGTTTGCGTTTAGTTGGACCATCATTTATTTTTCAACAGGACAAAGACCCCAAACACACCTCCAGGCTGTGTAAGGGCTATATGACCAAGAAGGAGAGTGATGGGGTGCTACGCCTGATGACCTGGCCTCCTCAGTCACCAGACCTGAACCCAATCGAGATGGTTTGGGGTGAGCTGGACCGCAGAGTGAAGGCAAAAGGGCCAAGAAGTGCTAAGCATCTCTGGGAACTCCTTCAAGATTGTTGGAAGACCATTTCCGGTGACTACCTCTTGAAGCTCATCAAGAGAATGCCAAGAGTGTGCAAAGCAGTCATCAAAGCAAAAGGAGGCTACTTTGAAGAACCTAGAATATAAGACATATTTTCAGTTGTTTCATACTTTTTTGTTAAGTATATAATTCCACATGTGTTAATTCATAGTTTTGATGCCTTCAGTGTGAATGTACAATTTTCATAGTCATGAAAATACAGAAAAATCTTTAAATGAGAAGGTGCGTCCAAACTTTTGGTCTGTACTGTATGTGGTGGAAAATTACTGTTTGGGCGCACGGCATGGCTTGGGAGGCACACCATTTGACTTTTTGAAATCAAAATTTTCTGGAATCTATAGTGGACGCCATGTCGCGTTTGGAGAGCCCCTGATGTGCCTAAACAGTAGAAACCCCCTCAAGTGACCTCATTTTGGAAACTAGACTCCTCAAAGAATTTATCAAGAGGCATTGTGAGCAACTTGAACCCACAGGTGCTTCACAAAATTTTTTTTAACGTTGAGCTGTGAAAATACAAAAACACATTTTTCCCACAAAAATGTTGTTTTAGACATAAATTATTTTATTTTCACAAAGGTAACAGCAGAAAATGGACCACAAGATTTGTTGTGCAATTTCTCCTGGGTACGCCGATGCCCCATATAAGGTATGATGTTTTTGACACACTGCAAAGCTCCAAAAAGAAGGAGCGATGTTTTTGAAATTTGATGGAAATGTTTGCAGGCACCATGAGAGACATCAGGTTCACATTTACAAGTTGTGTAGAGTGCATCAGGTTGGCATGTGTAAGTTGTGTAGAGTACATCAAGTCATATAGAAATAAATTTAGTAGTCCATGGATTAATGGCAGACTTTGAAACAGTCTTTCATACACAGGTCAGGTTTGTAGGGGCAGGTGTCTTTTCATATCTCCCTTCTGTAACACACTTAGCACCTCTTTTGAGACTTGAGACCTTCCTCACTTTGAAGTTTGAGGGACCTCACCAGGGAAATGTTGCCCTGGTACATCATGGGCACCTTCAGTTCCAGAAGTACTGGGCCCTTCCTCTTCCTGACTTCCAAATGTTAGGGCCTTGATCACTACCTCCTGGAACTGAAGGAAGGTCCTGGTCTGTCCTGCACATCATGATAGCACATGAGAGTTATACATTGCCATGTGTACGTGGCCAGTTTTTTGTACTACACCTTAGGTTTCTGCATGGTACTTTAGGGCTGGAGGACTTGATCAGAGAGATCAACTAGCCCCATGTTCTTGTTATACCCCAGGACACACTCTGGTTTAGGTACCTGCGTAGATGTATTTTGTACAGTGGTGGGGGCGCTGCCATTAACATGTACAGTGGTCAAGAAAAGAGCATCCCGCTTGTCCTTGTACTTGCCCATCAGCATATTGTCGCTACATTGGGTCTGCTCTCACCCTTTCTGAGCAGCTGTGTAATTAGCATCCTATCGAGTCCCCTCTAAGTTTTGCTCACATCACTGCAAGCTGTGGCAGTTTGCACAGAGAGGGATTTAATAAGTGGGATGCTGGTGTAGATGTTATCTACTTAGAGGTGATAACCCTGATTCAGCAGTGGGTGCACAAATTCCTAGATAATTTTCCCACTCACTCCCAGGACAGAAAGCCATTCAGCGGGTTTAATTCTGGTGTCATTCCCTTCACAAAACCTAAATCTGTGGGTGTACCCTAAGGTACTCTCACACAGCTTGTAGAGTTTAATTCCATGCCTTGCCCTCTTACAGGGCAGGTATTGCCGGAATTTGAGCCTCCCCTTGAAATGTAGTAGGGACTAGTGTTGAGCGAACATGCTCGACACTGCTCGGTACTCGCCCGAGCATCACGCTACTCGGGATGTTCGGCGAGCACCGAGCATTTCCGGGCTACTCGGGCGGGAGCTCGGGTCTCCGCACTGCATGTTTGGCGCTCTTTACAGAACCAATGAACATGCAGGGATTGCCAGCCAGTCACTGTAATGCTGCAGCCATGTTGGTTGTGGGCATTACAGTGATTGGCTGGCCGCACAGCGTCACCTCGAGTATTTAAAACCGGGCGCCGTCATCTTGGACACAGTCGCTTCGGATTAGACAGTGTAGGGACAGCGCTGCTGATTTAGGGAGAGATATAAACTGCGAAATAGTTAGTGTAGGGTTTGTAAAGGCTGCCAGAACAAACAAACAGTCCTTTTCAGGACTAATATCCATCCCAGATACCAGGCAGGCAGGCTGTATAGGAGACACAGTGGTTATACCAGCAAACGCTGCATTACAGTCCTGTGTGCTCCTGTTGCTGAAATTGCTGGACTTAGCACCAGGTGTCGGGGGCCAGGAAAAAAAAAAAATTTTTTCCATCTAAATCCTCCTTTTTTTTCCTCCTTCACACTGTACAAATACCCATCTTATTAACCTTTTGGTGTGTCCCCCCCCCCCCCCAAAAAAAAAGCGTGTCTCTGATTTTTCAGACACAGATATAACTGTTGAAAATAGTCTGGTGTAGGCTAGAGAAACAGAAGTGTTGTTTTGCACTTCCAAGGTTCAAACCTCGGTATTATCCATTTTGGGCCATTTGTATCTAAAAAAAAAACAGTTTGAGTGTGTCGCTCACTCTTCAGCCGCAAATCTATATATTTAAAAAAGTCTGGTATACCCCAGTAAACAATAACTGTAGTTTTGCCATCCCACGGTAAAAAATCTCTATTATTCAGGTTTTGGTATATTTTCCGTAAAGAAAAACAGTAGAGTCTCCTGACTGTTGTGACACAAAAATATATCTTTTGAAAATAGTCTTGTGTAAGTCCGACATCCCAGTGTGGTTTCGCAGTTCCACAGGTCAAATCGCTGTACTATCCAGTTTTGGGCCTTTGGTATCTAAAAAAAAAGCAGTTTGAGTGTGTCGCTCACTGATCAGCCGCAAATATCTCTATTTAAAAAAGTGTGGTATACCCCAGTAAACAATAACTCTGGTTTTGCCATCCCACGGTAAAAATCTCTATTATTCAGCTTTTGGTAGTTTTTTCCATAAAGAAAAACAGTAGTGTCTCCTGACTATTGTGACACAAAAATATATCTGTTGAAAATAGTCTTGTGTAGGCCAGACATCCCAGTGTGGTTTTGCAGTTCCACGGGTCAAATCGCTGTACTATCCATTTTTGGGCCTTTGGTATCGAAAAAAAAGCAGTTTGAGTGTGTCGCTCACTGATCAGCCGCAAATATCTCTATTTAAAAAAGTGTGGTATACCCCAGTAAACAATAACTGTGGTTTTGCCATCCCAAGGTAAAAAATCTCTATTATTCAGCTTTGGTAGTTTTTTCCGTAAGGAAAAACAGTAGTGTCTCCTGACTGTTGTGACACAAAAATATATCTGTTGAAAATAGTCTTGTGTAGGCCCGACATCCCAGTGTGGTTTTGCAGTTCCATGGGTCAAATCGCTGTACTATCCAGTTTTGGGCCTTTGGTATCTTAAAAAAAAAGCAGTTTGAGTGTGTCGCTCACTGTTCAGCTGCAAATATCTCTATTTAAAAAAGTGTGGTATACCCCAGTAAACAATAACTGTGGTTTTGCCATCCCATGGTAAAAAATCTCTATTATTCAGGTTTTGATAGTTTTTTCCGTAAAGAAAAACAGTAGTGTCTCCTTACTGTTGTGACACAAAAATATATCTGTTGAAAATAGTCTTGTGTAGGCCCGACATCCCAGTGTGGTTTCGCAGTTCCATGGGTCAAATCGCTGTACTATCCAGTTTTGGGCCTTTGGTATCTAAAAAAAAAGCAGTTTGAGTGTGTCGCTCACTGTTCAGCCGCAAATATCTCTATTTAAAAAAGTGTGGTATACCCCAGTAAACAATAACTGTGGTTTTCCTCTTCCACGGTTCTAATCTACTCTTTATTACCCTTTTTCCATTGATAGTGCAAGTGTAAGCTATTTTACTTCATTTACAATGGGCAAGGCGCGGGGCAAGGGACGTGGAAGTGGACGTTCTGGTGATGGTTCGTGCAGAGGACGAGGCTGTGGCCAAGGTGAAAATGTGCCACAACCAACAGCTACATCTTCTCGCTCCCACTTCTTGACCGAATTACTAGGGAAGCACAGAACAACACCAGTATTGAGAACTGATCAGTGTGAACAGGTTATTAATTGGATAGCAGATAATACTTCCAGTTACCTGGGCACCACCACCTCCGGTCTGTCTTCCACACGGTCAACTCTTAGTAGCCGTGAGTCTCGACCGCATACTCCTACTCACCCTGATGCTCCTTCCTCCCACCATGCCGAGTGTCGTCAGACAGCAAGTGATCCCACACTTGGACACTCTGAAGAGCTGTTCACTGGTCCATTTCCATATTTGGGCCCCTCGCCTGATACGCTTGAAGTGGTGGAAGAGGAGATCCCATGTTGCGATGCCCAAATATTTCAACAGCCACGGCCACAGGAAGTCGACGTTGTCAATCTGTCACAAGAGGTGGACGATGACGAGACACAATTGCCAGGAAGTGAGGAGGAGGATCGTGGTGCGCAAGTGGAAGAGGAGGAGGTGGTGGATGATCTAGTAACTGACCCAACGTGGAAGGCGGACATGCAGAGTGAGGCCAGCAGCACACAGGGGGAGGGAGGCAGAGTACCCCAACAGGCAGGAAGAAGCAGTGTGGTGGCCCCAGACAGAAGGCAGGCAACCGTTCCCCGTAACACCAACATGAGGGACGTTGCCAGTACAAGCCGTAGGTCTTCCAGAGTCTGGAATTTTTTTAAAGACTCTGCTGATAACCCCAAAAAGGCCATATGTTCCACCTGCCATGCCAGCATCAGCAGGGGTGACAAAACTACCAGCCTGACCACCACCAGCATGATCAGGCACATGGCAGCAAAGCACCCGACTTTGTGGGGCGAAACCCAGGGTCCACGAACAGTGTCAGCGGGTGTCACCACTGCTTCTTCCACTGTTGTGCGTGCAATAGAACCCCCTGTTGTGTGTGCAAGGCAATCCCCTGTCCATACTGCATGTAAAGATGCCCCCTCCTCTCAGTCTTCACTTGTTATGGCAGTTTCTCAAGAAACAGCATCAATGTCCACGTCCACGTCCCACCGCAGCGTTCAATTGTCCATATCCGAGACCTTTGAACGAAAGCGGAAATTCGCAGCTAACACCCCACAGGCCACAGTCCTAAATTCGCACATTTCACGACTGCTTGCGTTGGAAATGCTGCCTTTTAGGCTGGTGGAGACGGAATCCTTCCGCAATCTTATGGCGGTGGCCGTCCCTCGGTACTCGGTCCCCAGCCGACACTATTTTGCCCGGTGTGCCATCCCCGCACTACACAAGCACGTGTCCCAAAGCATCTGCCGTGCCCTCAACAACGCAGTTACTGGGAGAGTCCACCTGACAATGGACACGTGGACAAGTGCTTGTGGCCAGGGATAGTACATCTCTCTGACGGCACACTGGGTAAACATAGTGAAAGCCGGGATCCAGTCGGACCTTGGGACGGAACACATCCTCCCCACACCGAGGATTGCGGGCCCTATGTCAGTCAGAGTTGCCCCCACAGTGTACAGCTCCTGCGCATCCTCCTCCTCCTCCTCCTCCTCATGTTCAGCCTCCATCTCAGATATCACCACATCAGTTACAAGCTGGAAGTATTGCAGTACTGCCTCCGCCAAGCGGCAACAGGCTGTGCTGAAACTCATAAGCTTAGGTGATAAACCTCACACTGCTTGTGAGTTGTGGACAGCGGTGAAAGAGCAGGCAGATCTGTGGCTGAGACCGCTGAACCTACATCCCGGCATGGTCGTGTGTGACAATGGCCGTAACCTGGTGGCGGCTCTGAGGCGAGGTGAGATCACACACGTACCATGCCTGGCTCATGTGCTTAACCTTGTGGTTCAGCGGTTTCTTAAATCGTACCCCGAGTTGCCAGATCTTCTCGTGAAAGTACGCCGCCTGTCAGCTCATTTTCACAAGTCGGCTACAGCTTCCGCCGCCCTTGCTGTGTTGCAGCAGCGTTTGCAGCTTCCGGCACACCGACTGGTGTGTGATGTCCCCACACGTTGGAACTCTACCCTCCACATGTTGCAAAGGATTTGTGAGCAGAAGAGAGCAGTTGTGGAGTACCAGCTGCAACAAGGCCGTCGATATTCAGGTCAGACTCCACACATAAGACCTCAGGAGTGGACCTGGATGTCTGACATATGTACCATCCTGACAAACTTTGAGGAGGCCAACAAGATGGTGAGTGGCGATGACGCCATCATTAGTGTCAGCATCCCACTTGTCTGTCTTTTGCAACGCTCTCTGCAGAGAATTAAAGAGGAGGCATTGCAGCCAGTGTATGATGAGATGGATCAAGAAGCCATAGTGGGCGATTACACACAGCCCAGCCTCATCTCATCCCAACATGCATTGGGGGACAATGAGGGAGAGGAGGAGGAGGAGGAGGAAGAACAGGAGCTGCTATCATGCGTTGTAGACGGTAGTACCTGTACAAGTGTCATACCGTCGATTCAGCGTGAGTGGCCTGAGGACAGGGGGGAGGAGGAAGAGGAGGAGGAGGAGAGCATGGTCAGTCGTCATCTTGGTGAGGACACGGAAATCTTGCCCGTTACCAGTCTGGCACGCATGGCTGACTTTATGTTACGCTGCCTTAACCGTGACCCTCGCGTTGTCAAAATGTTGGGTGACAGTCATTACTGGTTGGTGACACTTGTAGACCCCCGCTACAAGGAGAACTTTCACTCTCTTATTCCTGAGGTGTAGAGGTCTACAAAAATGGGCAGTACCAGAAGGCCCTTGCAGCAGAACTCTTAAAAAAATTCCCATCTGAACACGCTAGCGGCAGAGGTCACAATTCGTTGCCCAACCAAGGCGTACAGGCGAGAGAGATGCAACTCCAATCCAGCAGAGGCAGGGGAACACTGTCAACGTTCTGGGACAGTTTTATGACACCGCTCAGCTTATTGGCCCTGAGGCGCGGGGTACTCTCACAAGGAGTGGAAAGTTTCAAAAGATGGTGAGGGAGCACCTTGCCGACCGTACCAGCGTCCTCCGTGATTCCTCTGTGCCTTTTAATTATTGGGTATCCAAGCTGAACACTTGGAATGAACTCGCTCTGTACGCCTTGGAGGTCCTGGCCTGCCCTGCCGCTAGCGTGTTATCGGAGCGTGTTTTTAGTGCCGCTGGGGGAATTATAACGGATAAGTGCACTCGCCTGTCAACTGACAAGGGCTGGATTTGGCCAGACTTCTCATCACCACCAAATGACAGCAGAGTAACATAAAGTCAAATCCACTGTGTTATTTCGGGAGGTGTATTCACATACACCGCTTCACACCCACACATGGGTATACGCTTCCTCGTTTCAGCTGTTTTGTCTTCTTCTCCTTATCCTCAGCCTCCACCACCACTATGCCAACAGGGTGCCAGCATTGCAAGTTCCTCCGTCCTTATTTTTGGCAGCTTTGCTTGCAAGGCATAAGCAAATACTATGGGACACCCACTCCCCAATAATGGGACTTATGTTTGTAATAAGCTGTACTGCATGGCTCTTGTAAGGGGCATTGCAAGTTGCTCCATCCTAATTTTTGGCAGCTTTTGCTTGGAAAGCATAAGCAAATACTATGGGAGACCCACTCCCCAATAATGGGACTTATGTTTGTAATATGCTGTACTGCATGGCTCTTGTAAGGGGCATTGCAAGTGGCTCCGTCCTAATTTTTGGCAGCTTTTGCTTGCAAGGTATAAGTAAATACTATGGGACACCCACTCCCCAATAATGGGACTTACGTTTGTAATATGCTGTACTGCATGGCTCTTGTAAGGGGCATTGCAAGTTGCTCCATCCTAATTTTTGGCAGCTTTTGCTTGGAAAGCATAAGCAAATACTATGGGACACCCACTCCCCAATAATGGGACTTATGTTTGTAATATGCTGTACTGCATGGCTCTTGTAAGGGGCATTGCAAGTTGCTCCGTCCTAATTTTTGGCAGCTTTTGCTGGGAAAGCATAAGCAAATACTATTGGAGACCCACTCCCCAATAATGGGACTTATGTTTGTAATATGCTGTACTGCATGGCTCTTGTAAGGGGCATTGCAAGTTGCTCCGTCCTAATTTTTGGCAGCTTTTGCTTGCAAGGCATAAGCAAATACTATGGGACACCCACTCCCCAATAATGGGACTTATGTTTATAATATGCTGTACTGCATGGCTCTTTTAAGGGGCATTGCAAGTTGCTCCATGCTAATTTTTGGCAGCTTTTGCTTGGAAAGCATAAGCAAATACTATGGGAGACCCACTCCCCAATAATGGGACTTATGTTTGTAATATGCTGTACTGCATGGCTCTTGTAAGGGGCATTGCAAGTTGCTCCGTCCTAATTTTTGGCAGCTTTTGCTTGCAAGGCATAAGCAAATACTATGGGAGACCCACTCCCCAATAATGGGACTTATGTTTGTAATATGCTGTACTGCATGGCTCTTGTAAGGGGCATTGCAAGTTGCTCTGTCCTAATTTTTGGCAGCTTTTGCTTGCAAGGCATAAGCAAATACTATGGGAGACCCACTCCCCAATAATGGGACTTATGTTTGTAATATACTGTACTGCATGGCTCTTGTAAGGGGCATTGCAAGTTGCTCCGTCCTAATTTTTGGCAGCTTTTGCTTGCAAGGCATAAGCAAATACTATGGGACACCCACTCCCCAATAATGGGACTTATGTTTGTAATATGCTGTACTGCATGGCTCTTGTAAGGGGCATTGCAAGTTGCTCTGTCCTAATTTTTGGCAGCTTTTGCTTGCAAGGCATAAGCAAATACTATGGGAGACCCACTCCCCAATAATGGGACTTATGTTTGTAATATGCTGTACTGCATGGCTCTTGTAAGGGGCATTGCAAGTTGCTCCGTCCTAATTTTTGGCAGCTTTTGCTTGCAAGGCATAAGCAAATACTATGGGACACCCACTCCCCAATAATGGGACTTATGTTTGTAATAAGCTGTACTGCATGTGACGCGCCCCCTGGGCCGTGTGTACACGTGTGTGGGATACCCGGTGCCGGGTCTCTGGGGTCTGTAGACTCCGTGGCGGTGACCCGGTCCCGTGGCTCAGGCTGGTCAAACCAGTGGCAGTCTTTCTTAGGTTTTCAGGTTAATTGTCCGACTGCGCCACCCGTGGATTGCGGTCAGGGAGTTCCACCGCTGCGAGGCAGACCGCTGAGGCTGGTGTTGTGTGCGCAGCAGAGAATGGGATAACTCCCCATGGGAGGAGTATAGCCTCAGGGCAGTGAGTGTGGATGATGGCGGTGATGGTGCACGAGCGCAGCAGGAACGACTCAGAGTCTTTGCAGTGCAGTTCAGGGTCTTTACTGATGATTATAAGGTAGACCCTCCCGGGAGTACTGGCTAGCATAAGAGGCCTGTTCAGTCTGTGAGCAAGCAGGAGTTCCCCTGGCCAGGTGGAGTTGTAGGCCTCCCCGTATGTCTGCACTCTTCCTGGCTACCTTGCTGTAAGCGGGTAGAAGTAGCCCACGTCCCTGAGTGTACCGTGTAGTGCTCACCCGTATGGCTGGTGACTTGGGGCCTTCTGTTAGCCTCCGCTTCATGACGGCGGTGCTGGTCCCTTGCTTGTGACTGAGCCTCCGGGCTTCTAGGCCAGAGGACCTGAAATCCCCTGCCGGCTGGTTTCTGCTGCTGGATATATAAGTCCTCACAGCCTCGGACTCCTGTGTCCGGTTCCTATTGTCTTCTGCCAGGGCGAGCTCTGCTCAGCTTCCAGCCCCTGGTCTTTAGTAGTGTTGAGCCACCCCCGTAGTGTTCGAGTTCGGTTCGGTTCGTCGAACACCCGTGTGTTTGCCGAACTGTTCGTCGAACTGTTCGTCGAACACCTTCGAACACCGTTAAAACCAATGGCAGGCAAACAAAAACACATAGAAACACATAGAAAACACCTTCAAAGGTGTCCAAAAGCTGACAAACTGCTCAGAAGACATAACTAACACATGGAAAAGTGACAAGTACATATAGTCATGCGAAAATAAAAGAGGTGGAAGAGTAAAAGGAGGGGGAGACACAGATATAGGCATGTCATGCCCTTCTAAAATCCAAAAAGTGAGAAGCCGACACGGCCAGTCCGCTCCTGCCCGTGCCACCTCCGTGTCGCCGGGTTTGTGCCAGAGCCGCGGTGAACCCTGATGGCCAGCCCCCCTCTCCCAATACTGGTGCCTGTCCGCTGGTGGGTCGAGCGAGCCCCCCTGTGGTGGAGGCAGCTCTAAGCTTTTTAATTTAAATTGTCTCTCTAATTTGAATGAATACACTTTAAATCCATTTACAAGGATCTATTGGAGGGCAAGTCTCATGCCAGCAGCCGCGTAATTCCAGCTCCAGTAGCGTCCACTAAAGCTGCTGCAGTTAAAAAGCTTTTATAAGGATCGAGCTCGGCTGTCCACCGCAAGGCATCCTACTGCCAGTCCCAGCCCCTATGCCTTGGGGTGCCTCCTGATGCTCTTCACTGAGTATCCCATGGTCCCGAAGCATTTCCTTTGAAAAAATTAAGTGTCTAAACTACAGGTGGTGTAGCTTGCTTAACAGCCGGGATAATCCGCTGACTAGCAGACACTGCTACTAGGCACAAAGTATTTCCTGGGCTAGATGCAGTTAAAAATTTGTAATTAGATACTCTCGTTGGATGCTGAGAAAGCATTCCATAGAGTCTCCTGGCACGCCATATATGATTCTCTTAAAAAGCTTGGGGTAGGGGTCTAGGGGACCCTTTTATAGCCAAAATCATGGCCAAGTATCACAATACGTCACCTAGGCTGAAGATAAATGGAACTGTAGCACCCTGAGGGCTCGGTTGCTACAGAGGTATTGCACCTCACCCAGAGGTGTGATATCTCACTCTCAGGTAAGGATGGAGTGTGGATCAGGACCCGACACCTGCATGCATTACACCACATTGCCGTGGGGCAGGGCGACCAATATGCCTCTGAGATGGGCACGACAGTCCCTGTCCCTGGCTGGAGTGGGGGGAGGGAACACTGAGGAAGGGGAACTCTGTAGTGCAGGAGCAGGGAGGAAGCAGTTCCTGGGTGCATTGAGAAGGGAGTATAAAAGGTGGGCACCATCTTAGTTCAGTGCAGAGAAGTCTGAGCAGAAGTGGCAGGGAGCAGGGGCTCTGCATGAGCTCTGCTCCAGAGGCAGGCCTAGTAACAGAGGCCCAGGCCTGGAAGAGGGAGAAGGAAGGAAGAGGAGCGGAGAAGGCTCCAGGAACGAGGAATGAAGGGATCCCAGGGGTGCGGACGGGCGAGTCGCCACCGCACGCCCGAATCCACCTGCGTGGAGGGGTCAGGCCAAAGGGGGAGACCGGTCCCCGAAACTAGTGGAGGCAGGAAACGACCCTCAGCTAGAAACCGGAGGCTGTGACATTTTATGTGGCGCAGCCCCTCGCTACACCCGCTAGGAAGGCACCACATAGGGTCAGGGAAACTGGCGCCAAGTTTACCAAGAGGAGGCCCGAGGCAGCCGGACAGAAGGGTTGGTAAGAAAGGCCAGACAAAGGACACACAAAGGGGGTCCTGTGAAGCGCTCCAAAGTTATCTGGGAGTTGTCTGAGCCCCTCACCTGGTGAGCACAGTACGACGTGGGCAGCCGTTACCTGCAGACGTGGTCTGGATAATAAGAACTGTGAGTAAAGGCCCTGGACTGCATCACTGACTCCGTGTCGTTACTGCTGCTGCCCTGCACCATCACCCCCATCCTCCGCATACACTGCCCTGAGGCTATACTCCTCCCATGGGGAGTTATGCTACGCTCTGCTGCACCCACAACACCAGCCTCAGCGGTCTGCCCTGCAGCGGCGGTTCACTCTGACCGCAATCCACGGGTGGCGTAGTCGGACATTTAAACATCAAACCACATAAATAGTTCCGCCACTGGTTTGACCACCCTGAGCCACGGAACCGGGTCGCCGCCACGAAGACTACAACCACCAGCATCCACCAAAAAGGGTCCGGCTCCGGGTGTCCCAAGGCCCAGGGGGTGCATCAGAACATTTTCATCACCTTTCACAATCACCAATGGGACAAGGCAGGGATGTCCTCTGTCCCCTCTCTTATACATCCTAGTGACGGAGCACCTGCTCTCATCAATTCGCCATAACCCCAATATTAGGTGGATTGAGGTGGGAGGCACCGAGTACAAGTGCTCTCTATTTGCTGATGATGTCCTAGTATATATCACTCAATCACATATATCCATCCATGCTGTTATGGCTGAAATAGATCACTTTGTTACATGGTCAAATTTTAAAATCAATGCAGCGAAGTCTGAGGCCCTCGATGTCTCCCTCCCCAAATCCATATAGGATTCCATCCAGTCCAACTTTCCCTTTGCCTGGCCCTCACAGGGTATCAAATACTTAGGAATTCCTATTCATAGAGACCTCTCCCATCTATGTTATCTTAATTTTGGGCCCTTTATTGAACAACTCCATACAGACCACGGTTGGCAAGTTAGAACTGTAAGATTCACTACGTGAACCACTGGTGTTTTGTGGAAAAGCACATGTACACTGCGTTCCAAATTATTATGCAAAAAGTGTTTAGGAGTGATAACGGAAGAATTTGTTTGTTTGTCAGTTAAACTCATTGATGGTGATGTGTGTCAGGGCTCTTTATATCACTGTAAGCAATTGCAGACACCTGTGCTAATTAGTTTGGCAGGTGTGTCCAATGAAAGGCAAGACTACTTAAGAAGGCTGTCTCACATTATTAAGCAGCCTACATTTTCTGCCAAAATGGGAAAGAAAAAGGATGTGTCGGCTGCTGAGAAGCAACAAATTGTGGAGTGTTTAGGTCAAGGCATGACTACAATCAACATTGTGCGATGATCAGGATGAAGTGTCTTGGCAATCAAGAAGTATGTAGCTGATTCACAGTACACACGTGTGCGTGCTGATAAGGGCAAATTGAGGACTCTTTCCTACAGGCAATTACGTCAGGTTGAAAGAGCAGCGGCAAAAAAGCCTTGTCATAGCAGCAGACAAGTTTTTGAAGCTGCTTGTGCCTCCAACGTCCCCCGAACAACAAGATGCAGGGTCCTTCAGAGGTTTGCAGCTGTGCATACGCCATCCTGTCGACCTCCTCTATCCACTTCACACAAGCAGAAACGGCTCCAGTGGGCCAAACATTACATGAAGACTGATTTCAAAACTGTTTTGTTCACGGATGAGTGCCGTGCAGCGCTCGATGGTCCAGATGGATGGAGTGGAGGATGGCTGGTTGATGGACACCCCACGCAAACACGGCTACAGCGCCAACAAGGAGGAGGTGGAGTAATGTTTTGGGCTGGAATCATGGGGAGAGAGATTGTCGGCCCCTTTAGGATCCCTGAAGGCGCTAAAGATGAACTCCATCATGTATGTGGATTTTCTCAAACAGCACTTCCTGCCATGGTTCAAGAAGAAGAACCGTGTATTTCACAGCAAGATCATTTTTCTGCATGATAATGCACCATCTCATGCTGCACATAAAACATCTGCATCTCTGGCTGATATGGGCATAAAAGGGGACAAACTTATGGTGTGACCCCCATGCTCCCCTGACCTGTACCCCATTCAGAACCTTTGGAGCATCATTAAAAGGAGTGTCTATGATGGCGGGAGGCAGTTCACATCTAAGCAACAGCTCTGGGAGGGTATTCTGTCCTCATGCAAAACAATTGAAGCAGAAACCATCCAAAACCTGACAAATTCAATGGACGAGAGAGTTCAGAAGCTCCTTTCGAACAAGGGGTCCTATGTGAAAATGTAACATCACCTAGAATAAAGTTTTGAGTTGAAAACTGTTTGATTTCAGTTTCTAACAACCTGCTAATGCTTATAATTTCAAAAATGACCATTTTTTGGTCTTTATTAAAATGAAAAGGTTGATCGAAAAGTTTGGGGGATCTAAGAGTGTGGCAACCCAGTAGTCATGATTACTTCGAATTCTGACAATATGAGGGTCATGCTGCAGGTAGTGCAGCAAGAAGGCACTTATGTGTCTTGCGCATCTCGGAGCCCCAAAATTATTTTCCGGGCTAGATGCAGCTAAAAATTATTATTAATTTTAAATCTGGTGAAGCTTTAGTATAGATGGCCTAATAGGATCAGTGCTGCACACTGCTACAAAGCCCAAATTATTTTCCAGTCAAGATACAGATAAACATGATTAGTAATTTTAAATCTGGTGGAGCTTATTATAGATGGCCTAATAGAATCAGTGCTGCACACTGCTACAAAGCCCAAATTATTTTCCAGCCAAGATACAGATAAACATGATTAGTAATTTGAAAGCTTAAAACGGTTGGTAGGGTGATTTTAACCAATCATCAAGCTTTTACTCTCCCCAGGATGACACAGGGGTAGAAAAGTCATTTCGGATCCATGATTTGTTCATCTTTATGAACGTGAGTCTGTCTACATTATCAGTGGAGAGCCGCGTGCGCCTATCTGTCAGCACACCACCAGCAGCGCTGAACACACGTTCAGACAGAACGCTGGCTGCGGGGCATGACAAGATCTCCAATGCGTAAGTGGCTAGCTCCGGCCATTTATCCAGATTGGAAGCCCAAAAAGAGCAAGGGTCCAGTGACACAGTCGTGGCTTCAATGTTTACTTGGAGATACTCCTGTACCATCGTCTCTAGGCGTTGACTATGTGTCAGACTTCTTGTCTCCTGTTGCCTTGCAAAGGATGGGCTAAAAAAGTGGTGAAATGATTCCGCAAAATTGATGTTACCAGCAGATACTGTGGTTCTGTTACGGTTTGAGTGCTGAACACTTGACGGTCCCACGGTTGGCAAGTTGGAACTGTGAGATTCACTACGTGCGCCACTGGTATTTTGTGGAAAAGCACATGTAAGATTCTGCAACAGTCTCTGCTGATACTCCTGCATGCGTGCATCCCTTTCTATGGCAGGAATAATTTCTGCAAATTTACTTTTGTACCGGGGATCTAACAGTGTGGCAACCCAGTAGTCAGGATTATTTCTAATTCTCACAATTCGAGGGTCATGTTGCAGGTAGTGCAGCAAGAAGGCACTCATGTGTGTTGCGCATCCAGGAGCACCAAGTCCCTGTTGTGTTGGTGGCGAGGTAACAATCATGCTTCCTTCCTCTGTCCTCTCCCCCCAACCTCGCACAACAGAAATGTGATCAAGGTCTCCCTCATCTGATGAGTCTTCCATCAGTTCGTCCTCCACTTCTTCCTGGGCTCCTGCACCTTCCTCACTAGTTTGGCTGCTACCATGCGCCCTGGTAAAACCATCTCCCCCACCCTCACATGCCTGCCGCCTTGGTGCTGCCGACCGTCTGGACCTTGCAGATGTTAGCCCTTCCGCATACAACTCCTCCTCCTCTACTTCCTCCACCTCCTCTTGTGCCACCACATGACTCCGAATTCTGTTTAACATGTGCTCCAGCATGTAAATCACCGGAATAGTCATGCTGATAATGGCATCGTCAGCACTAAACATCTTCGTCGCCATTTCAAAACTGTGCAGAAGGGTGCATAGGTCCCTGATCTGAGACCACTCCTCCAGCGTGATTTGCCCCACCTCTGAATCTCGTTGGCCCAGGCTATACGTCAGAACGTATTGCACCAGGGCTTGTCGGTGCTGCCACAGTCGCTGCAACATGTGCAGAGTTGAATTCCACCGGGTAGGCACATCGCATTTTAGCCGGTGAAGTGGCAGGCCCAACGACTTCTGTAGAGATGTAAGTCGCTGAGCTGCGGGATGCGAACGGCGGAAGTGAGCACACAGCGACCGTGCCCTCTGCAGAAGGCCATCTAGTCTGGGATAGTGGGCTAAAAATTGCTGGACAACCAGGTTCAACACGTGAGCCATACAAGGCACGTGTGTGACATTGCCCCGGCGAAGGGCCGCACCCAGGTTTGCAGCATTGTCGCACACGGCCTTCCCTGGTTTCAGGTCCAGTGGAGACAACCATTCATGAAATTGGTTCTCCAGAGCTGACCACAACTCCTCAGCTGTGTGACTCACATTTCCCAGACATTTCAATGTAAAAACCGCCTGATGACGTTGAGCCCTACTGCCAGCATAGTAAGGAGGTGTGCAGGATCCCTTCTGCGCAGTTAGAAAGCTTGTGGCATGACCAGACAGGCTTTGGGTGCAGGTGGAAGACCGAGAGGAGGTTGAGGAGGCAGAAGCAGTGGAGGAACTTTGACATAAAGAGGATTGACGCACAACTCGTGGGGACGGCAAGACTTGGACAGCAGCCCCTTGTCCTGCTGTCACCATAGTTACCCAGTGCCCAGTCAGCGACATGTAACGCCCCTGTCCATGCCTACTCGTCCAAGTGTCTGTGGTGAAATGCACCCTGTCACACACAGAGTTTCTCAAAGAAGCGGTGATGTTGTGTGCGACATGCTGGTGGAGCGCAGGCACACCTTTCTTTGAGAAGTAGTGCCGACTGGGCATCTGGTACTGGGGCACTGCGACGGACATAAGGTCTCGAAAATCCTCTGTGTCCACCAGGTGGAAAGGCAGCATTTCTGTAGCCAAGAGCTTGCAGATGGTGAAATTCAACCTCTTAGCTTTCTCATGGCTAGGAGGAAATGGTCTTTTACTTGTCCACATATGAGGGACCGAGGTCTGGCTATTGTGCTTAGACGGGGTTGATAAGGGTGTCCCCGGCAAACTGCCGGTCTGTGAGGAAGATGCAGGCGGACATGTTAGGTTGCCTTGATCCAAAGGTGGTGCTATCGATGTCGGACAGCGCTCAACACCAACTGGTGTTACCACCTCCAAAGAAAATGATGACCTGACAATCACGCTGGCTTTTGCGGGTAAAGAGGTGGCAGGTCTGCGCCCCAAAACAGGTGTGACTGCTGTCCCCCCAGTCACAGAGGATGAAGAGGCCGCGGATGCACAAGATATGGCAGACGGTGGTTGGCCCGGCCGGCTAGGCCGCATTGTAGCACACTGAGCTTCCCACTGCAACTTATGCTTCATGTCCATGTGCCGGTTCATGCATGAAGTACTCAAACTATGTATTTTTTGGCCTCTACTTAGCTTTTGCTGACAAATGTTACAGATAACACGAGTTGGGTCATCTTTATCGATCTGAAAAAATGCCCAGGCTATGCAAGGCTTAGCACCCATGCGACCTGAAGAGCCACCACGACTTGTGGTGAGAGGCAGAGTTGTGTTTGAGGATGCAGTTGTTGACGTGCTTCCAGTACTACGTCTCTGTCCAGGAAGGCGCAACCTGACCTTGTCGTCACTAGCATCTTCCTCCACCTCCTCTGCTGACCTCATCTCTTGGCTGACTGTGGGTTGACAGTAAGTGGGATCTCCAACCTCATCATCATCACCCTGTGCGTTATCACACCCGTCGTCCTCAGAGCCAACCTGTTCCTGCCCTGACAAAAAACTAAAGTTGTCGCTCCAATCAGGTATTTGAGTCTTATCATCGTCTTCCTCATTGTCTCCACCAACAGGAGTTACAGTTTGGGAATGAGGGTCTACATTATGGTCAGAACCTTCTGCGTCTGGTCCTGGATCCGACTCATAAAGATTCTGGGCATCAGTGCAGATCATTTCCTCGTCTGGATTCACAGAAGCGCTGGAGTCGACCTCTGATTCCCAGGCTATAGTATGAGTAAACAGCTCTGCAGACTCAACCATCTGTTCTACCTCATACTCAGACGGGCAGCTGGAGATTTGGGAGCTGTGAGGAAGCAAGTGCGATTGGGGTGACACCTTTGAGGGCTGGAGTATTTGTGATGTTGAAGTTGATGTGGAGGAGAGCCCACTTAAAGGAGCACTTGATATCCGTTGAAGCACCTGCTGTTTTTGTGCCTCATCTGGAATTTGTAGCGATTGGCGTGGCCGTAAGAAAGGGATCTTATCACATTGTCCACTAAAAGAAGTAGACATTTTAGTTTGGCTGGAAGATGGTCTTTCTTCTGCAGATGTTACTGTTGCTTTAACACCTACCCCACGGACACAACCTTTTTTCCCCTTCCCAACACGCCTATTCCCCTTTCCACCAGCAGCAGGCCTTTTTCCACTCATTTTGGTGGTTAACTAATTCACAACTCTGGAGTTGTTTGCACAAAAAAACAATGGATGGGAACCGAGCAGAGCTGAGTGGCCAAACTGTGGTATTAGGCCAAAACTATTGGCTGGGTTAGATGCAGAAAAAAATTATATTCAATTTGCAACCTGATGGAGGTCTGTATAGATGGATTAATAGAACAAGTCCCACACACAGCTAGAAGCCCAATATTTTTTCAGAGGTAGATGCAGAAAAAAATATATTCAGTTTGCAACCTGATGGAAGTCTGTATAGATGGATTAATAGAACAAGTCCCACACACAGCTAGAAGCCCAATATTTTTTCAGAGGTAGATGCAGAAAAAAATATATTCAGTTTGCAACCTGATGGAGGTCTGTATAGATGGATTAATAGAACAAGTCCCACACACAGCTAGAAGCCCAATATTTTTTCAGAGGTAGATGCAGAAAAAATTATATTCAATTTGCAACCTGATTGAGGTCTGTATAGATGGATTAATAGAACAAGTCCCACACACAGCTAGAAGCCCAATATTTTTTCAGAGGTAGATGCAGAAAAAAATATATTCAGTTTGCAACCTGATGGAGGTCTGTATAGATGGATTAATAGAACAAGTCCCACACACAGCTAGAAGCCCAATATTTTTTCAGAGGTAGATGCAGAAAAAAAAATATTCAGTTTGCAACCTGATGGAGGTCAGTATAGATGGACTAATACAAGTCCCACACACAGCTAGAAGCCCAATATTTTTTCAGAGGTAGATGCAGAAAAAAATATATTCAGTTTGCAACCTGATGGAGGTCAGTATAGATGGACTAATACAACAAGTCCCACACACAGCTAGAAGCCCAATATTTTTTCAGAGGTAGATGCAGAAAAAAATATATTCAGTTTGCAACCTGATGGAGGTCTGTATAGATGGATTAATAGAACAAGTCCCACACACAGCTAGAAGCCCAATATTTTTTCAGAGGTAGATGCAGAAAAAAATATATTCAGTTTGCAACCTGATGGAGGTCTGTATAGATGGATTAATAGAACAAGTCCCACACACAGCTAGAAGCCCAATATTTTTTCAGAGGTAGATGCAGAAAAAAATATATTCAGTTTGCAACCTGATGGAGGTCTGTATAGATGGATTAATAGAACAAGTCCCACACACAGCTAGAAGCCCAATATTTTTTCAGAGGTAGATGCAGAAAAAAATATATTCAGTTTGCAACCTGATGGAGGTCAGTATAGATGGACTAATACAACAAGTCCCACACACAGCTAGAAGCCCAATATTTTTTCAGAGGTAGATGCAGAAAAAAATATATTCAGTTTGCAACCTGATGGAGGTCAGTATAGATGGACTAATACAACAAGTCCCACACACAGCTAGAAGCCCAATATTTTTTCAGAGGTAGATGCAGAAAAAAATATATTCAGTTTGCAACCTGATGGAGGTCTGTATAGATGGATTAATAGAACAAGTCCCACACACAGCTAGAAGCCCAATATTTTTTCAGAGGTAGATGCAGAAAAAAATATATTCAGTTTGCAACCTGATGGAGGTCTGTATAGATGGATTAATAGAACAAGTCCCACACACAGCTAGAAGCCCAATATTTTATCAGAGGTAGATGCAGAAAAAAATATATTCAGTTTGCAACATGATGGAGGTCTGTATAGATGGATTAATAGAACAAGTCCCACACACAGCTAGAAGCCCAATATTTTTTCAGAGGTAGATGCAGAAAAAAATATATTCAGTTTGCAACCTGATGGAGGTCAGTATAGATGGACTAATACAACAAGTCCCACACACAGCTAGAAGCCGAATATTTTTTCAGAGGTAGATGCAGAAAAAAATCTATTCAGTTTGCAACCTGATGGAGGTCAGTATAGATGGACTAATACAACAAGTCCCACACACAGCTAGAAGCCCAATATTTTTTCAGAGGTAGATGCAGAAAAAAATATGCTCAGTTTGCAACCTGATGGAGGTCTGTATAGATGGATTAATAGAACAAGTCCCACACACAGCTAGAAGCCCAATATTTTTTCAGAGGTAGATGCAGAAAAAAATATATTCAGTTTGCAACCTGATGGAGGTCTGTATAGATGGATTAATAGAACAAGTCCCACACACAGCTAGAAGCCCAATATTTTTTCAGAGGTAGATGCAGAAAAAAATATATTCAGTTTGCAACCTGATGGAGGTCTGTATAGATGGATTAATAGAACAAGTCCCACACACAGCTAGAAGCCCAATATTTTTTCAGAGGTAGATGCAGAAAAAATATATTCAGTTTGCAACCTGATGGAGGTCTGTATAGATGGATTAATAGAACAAGTCCCACACACAGCTAGAAGCCAAATATTTTTTCAGAGCTAGATGCAGAAAAAAATTATATTCAATTTGCAACCTGATGGAGGTCAGTATAGATGAACTAATACAACAAGTCCCACACACAGCTAGAAGCCCAATATTTTTTCAGAGGTAGATGCAGAAAAAAATATATTCAGTTTGCAACCTGATGGAGGTCTGTATAGATGGATTAATAGAACAAGTCCCACACACAGCTAGAAGCCCAATATTTTTTCAGAGGTAGATGCAGAAAAAAATATATTCAGTTTGCAACCTGATGGAGGTCTGTATAGATGGATTAATAGAACAAGTCCCACACACAGCTAGAAGCCCAATATTTTTTCAGAGCTAGATGCAGAAAAAAATTATATTCAATTTGCAACCTGATGGAGGTCAGTATAGATGGACTAATACAACAAGTCCCACACACAGCTAGAAGCCCAATATTTTTTCAGAGGTAGATGCAGAAAAAAATATATTCAGTTTGCAACCTGATGGAGGTCTGTATAGATGGATTAATAGAACAAGTCCCACACACAGCTAGAAGCCCAATATTTTTTCAGAGGTAGATGCAGAAAAAAATATATTCAGTTTGCAACCTGATGGAGGTCTGTATAGATGGATTAATAGAACAAGCCCCACACAGAGCTAGAAGCCCAATATTTTTTCAGAGGTAGATGCAGAAAAAAATATATTCAGTTTGCAACCTGATGGAGGTCTGTATAGATAGATTAATAGAACAAGTCCCACACACAGCTAGAAGCCCAATATTTTTTCAGAGGTAGATGCAGAAAAAAATATATTCAGTTTGCAACCTGATGGAGGTCTGTATAGATGGATTAATAGAACAAGTCCCACACACAGCTAGAAGCCCAATATTTTTTCAGAGCTAGATGCAGAAAAAAATTATATTCAATTTGCAACCTGATGGAGGTCAGTATAGATGGACTAATAGAATGATGCTATGCCCAAAAGATTTTACTTCACTAGGTGCAGTAAAAAAATTGGTATTCTATACACAGGTGGTATATCTTGCAACACAGATAGGCTAATTCACTGACTAACACACTCTGCAATAGGCCAAAAAGGATTAGCTTTGCTAGATTCAGCCAAATGCTGTGAAAAAAACTTGCACAGCACTGGCACAGACCTGCCTGGCAAAAACTGATAGGAACTGATGTAACCTAGTCCTGAAAAGGACTCCAATTACAATTAGTCTTTTCTCCCACAATCTATTTAACCGGTTCAGGACCGCCCACTGTACATAAACGTCGGTGCTGCCCGGGCTCTGTGCAGCGCCGACGTTTAAAAACGGTGGGTGGTCCCGCAGCGCTCAGGACCCTCAGGGTCCTGCTAGCGCTGCGGTACCGGTTCAGAGCGATAGCTCTGACATGTGGCATCATGGGGACCTGAATGGATCAGGTCCCCATGATGTTAACCTGTTCCTATCTTCTAGATGCCGCGATCCATAGCGATCGCGGCATTTAAAAGACAGTAACAGCTGGTGGTCGGCGATCGGGACCCCCCACATACCTCAGGATTGGCGGGGATCCCGGTGCTGTGACCTCTGACATCATTGAGACCTGATTGGCTCAGGTCTCGATGATGTCAGCGTCACACCAGCCAATCAGAGAGATCACCAGGGAAGTTTGTTTTAGCAACAAACTTTCCCGGGCGATCTGCCTGATAAATACACTGTTTCTCCTCCGATCTCAGTGAGAGAGCAGAGGAGAAACAGTGTGACAAGAGCTGTGTCAGCCTTGCCACTGTGAAAGTAAAAAAAAATAAATAAAATAAAAAAGAAAGTAAGAGTTAGGGTTAGTGAGTCTGTCAGATCAGTCAGTCCTGTCAGATCAGTCCTGTCAGATCTGTCAGTCAGTCAGTCCTGTCAGATCTATCAGTCAGTCAGTCCTGTCAGATCAGTCAGTCAGTCCTGTCAAATCAGTCAGTCAGTCCTGTCAGATCTATCAGTCAGTCAGTCCTGTCAGATCAGTCAGTCAGTCCTGTCAGATCAGTCAGTCAGTCAGTCATGTCAGATCTGTCAGTCAGTCAGTCCTGTCAGATCTGTCAGTCAGTCAGTCCTGTCAGATCTGTCAGTCCTGTCAGATCAGTCCAGTCAGTCAGTCCTGTCAGATCAGTCCAGTCAGTCAGTCCTGTCAGATCTGTCAGTCAGTCAGTCCTGTCAGATCTGTCAGTCAGTCAGTCCTGTCAGTCAGTCAGTCCTGTCAGATCAGTCAGTCAGTCCTGTCAGATCAGTCAGTCCTGTCAGGTCAGTCAGTCCTGTCAGATCAGTCCCGTCCGTTCAGTCCGGTCCGTTCAGTCCAGTCAAAAAATCTAAAAATAAAATGGCCCGTCAGACTTATACTGCAGAGGAGGTGTATGCCCTGCTGTGTTCTGACACTGATGACAGCGCAATCTCAGATGGAGATGTGGATTTTGAGGGCTTTAGTAGCGGCGACACTGAGAGCTCAGAAATGAGCAGTGATTCTGGTCCATCCTCAAGCCCAAGGACCAGTACAACAATAGGGGCAAATAGCGCTACTGGAGAAATGTCTCCAAATCAGGGAACACTGCCCAGTACAAGCGCTGTCCCTGCTACTAGTGAATTGGCGCACGCCAGTGTACAAGGGGCTTTGCCACATGATCTAGCATTTCCCAGATGGGAGGCTTCGGATTCGGCTGCTCCATTCAGCCCTGATTTCAACGCCACTCCTGGTATAAATGTGGAGGTGGAAGATTTTGGACCAATTCATTTTTTTAATTTGTTTTTTACAGACAGCTTGCTAGAGCATATTGTCGTGCAAACAAATTTATATGCATCCCAATTCATAAGCCAGAATCCCCGATCTTACTATGCTAGGGCAAATTTATGGACACCAACTAATGTCCCGGAAATAAAAAAATTTTTAGGACTTACATTTGCCATGGGGCTTGTTAAAAAACCGAGCATTCGATCCTACTGGTCCAACCACCCTGTTCAAGCCACCCCTATGTTTTCAGTCATTCTGCCTAGGACCCGTTATGAAATGCTCATGCGGTTTTGGCATTTTAACGACAATAGTCAATGCCTGCCCAGAAATGCCCCAGAACATGACAGGTTATATAAAATTAGACCCATCATTGAAAATTTGTCAGAAAAATTCTTAAGCCTCTACACCCCAACACAAAATATTTCTATAGATGAGTCCCTTGTAAAATTCAAAGGAAGACTGCACCTCAAGCAATTTATCCCATCTAAAAGGGCAAGGTTTGGAATAAAGATCTATAAAATGTGCGAAAGTTCAACCGGATACACATCCGCTTTCCGCATATATGAGGGGAAAGATAGCCAGCTAAACCCACCAGGATGCCCTACTTATCTGGGGACATCTGGAAAAATTGTTTGGGAGCTGATAAGTCCATTTTTTCAAAAAGGCTACAATCTATATGTGGACAATTATTACACCAGCATACCCCTATTTAAAAGTCTGGTTGAACACAACATCGGGGCTTGTGGGACCATCCGTAAAAACCGTCAGGGGTTTCCACAACCATTGGTCAACCAAAAGTTCCAAAAGGGGCAGTCAGGGGCTGTACGCAACGGAGAGCTGCTTGCCCTGAAATATAGGGATAAGAGGGATATTTTTGTCCTCAGCTCGATCCACACAGATGCCACAAGGGCCACTGTAGAACTAGGATCCACCACTCCGAAGCAAAAACCTGTGTCAGTCATTGACTACAACAAACACATGGGGGGTGTGGACCTTGCAGACCAGGTTCTACAGCCATACCAGGTATCAAGAAAGTCCTATACCTGGTATAAAAAGTTGGTTATCTATTTGTTTCAGGTGGCCACATACAATTCTTTTGTGTTGTACAAAAAAGCAGGAAATTCAGATCCTTTTCTTGATTATCAAGAAAAGGTAATTGAAAATCTTGTCTTTCAAAGTGTTAGCCCCGCTCATCCATTAGAATCTGAGGATGTGAAAAGACTCACTGAGCGACATTTTATTGCACTTATTCCAGCAACGGAAACAAGAAGGAACCCCCAGAAAAGATGTCGTGTATGTACTAAGAGAGGAATGAGGCGTGATACCCGCTACTATTGCCCACAATGCCCATCATTGCCAGCCTTATGCGTCACTGACTGCTTTAAAATCTACCACACAGAACCACGTTTTTAAACTGTAAAAATGTATCCCAATTTGTCATTCAAACATTTGGTTCATTTAGTGAATGACATATTCGAGTAGAGCTCACTTAATTTCCAGGGGTGGGGGGGGGGGTTTCGCCAGAATCTAAACCTTCCATTGCGTGCTTGTTTCTGGAAATCATCCATCGAGTTAAAATGGTCACTAAACCCATAGATGAATTCCCAGAGGGGTGTCATTTCCAAAATGGGGTCACTTCAGTGGGGATTCTTTAGCTCTGGTACTCTGAAAAGTGCCAGAACAGCATAATCCCCCCTGAAGTGACCCCATTATGGAAATGACACCTCTGTGGGAATTCATCTATGGGTTTAGTGACCATTTACCTACTTATTTTCCCACCACTAGATTAATTTATACAGAGGAGTAGATTGTAAAATTCGGTCACTTGTTGTGGGTTTCCTCTGTTTAGGCACCTCAGGGGCTCTCCAAATGCAACATGGCGTCCGCTATCCATTCCAGTCAAATTTCCATTCCAAAAGTCAAATGGCGCTCCTTACCTTCCGAGCCATGCCGTGCGCCCAAACAGTGGCTTTGCACCACATATGGGGTATCAGCGTGCTCAGGAGAAATTGCACAACAGATTTTGGGGTCCATTTTTTCTGGCTGCCCTTGTGAAAATTAAAAATTTGAGGCTAAAGTAGCAGTTTTGTGTTAAAAATGTGTTTTTTTATTTTCACCCTTCAACATTATAAAATTGTGTGAAGCCCCTGGGGGTTCAAGGTGCTCACCACACATCTAGATAAGTTCCTTGAGGGGTCTAGTTTCCAAAATGGGGTGACTTGTTGGTGGTTTCCTCTGTTTAGGCACCTCAGGGGCTCTCCAAATGCAACATGGCGTCCGCTATCGATTCCAGTCAAATTTCCATTCCAAAAGTCAAATGGTGCTCCTTACCTTCCAAGCCATGCCGTGCGCCCAAACAGTGGCTTTGCACCACATATGGGGTATCAGCGTGCTCAGGAGAAATTGCACAACACATTTTGGGGTCCATTTTTTCTGGCTGCCCTTGTGAAAATTAAAAATTTGAGGCTAAAGTAGCAGTTTTGTGATAAAAATGTGTTTTTTTATTTTCACCCTTCAACATTATAAAATTGTGTGAAGCCCCTGGGGGTTCAAGGTGCTCACCACACATCTAGATAAGTTCCTTGAGGGGTCTAGTTTCCAAAATGGGGTGACTTGTTGGGGGTTTCCTCTGTTTAGGCACCTCAGGGGCTCTCCAAATGCAACATGGCGTCCGCTATCGATTCCAGTCAAATTTCCATTCCAAAAGTCAAATGGCGCTCCTTACCTTCCGAGCCATGCCGTGCGCCCAAACAGTGGCTTTGCACCATATATGGGGTAACAGCGTGCTCAGGAGAAATTGCACAACACATTTTGGGGTCCATTTTTTCTGGCTGCCCTTGTGAAAATTAAAAATTTGAGGCTAAAGTAGCAGTTTTGTGAAAAAAAGTTAAATGTTCATTGTTTTCTTCCACATTCCAAAAATTCCTGTGAAGCACCTGAAGGGTTAATAAACTTCTTGAATGTGGTTTTGAGCACCTTCAGGGGTGCAGTTTTTAGAATGGTATCACTTTTGGGTATTTTCTGTCATAAAGGCTCCTCAAAGTCACTTCAAATAAGATGTGGTCCCTAAAAAAATGTTTTTGTAAATTTTGTTGTAAAAATGAGAAATCGCTGGTCAACTTTTAACCCTTATAGCTTCCTAACAGAAAAAAATTTTGGTTCCAAAATTGTGCTGATGTGAAGTAGACATGTGGGAAATGTTATTCATTAACTATTTTGTGTGATATATCTCTCTGATTAAAGGGCATGAAAATTCAAAGTTTGAAAATTGCAAAATTTTCACAATTTTCGCCAAATTTCCGATTTTTTCACAAATAAACGCAAGTGATATCGAAGAAATTTTACCACTATCATGAAGTACAATATGTCACAAAAAAACAATCTCAGAATCAGGGGGATCCGTTGAAGCGTTCCAGAGTAATTACCTCATAAAGTGACAGTGGTCAGAATTGAAAAAATTGGCCCGGTCACGAAGGCAAAAACAGGCTCTGGCGCGAAGTGGTTAAGAGCACAGACCTGCCTGATAAAAGTCGTAGGAAATGCTGTAACCTAGTCCTTAAAAGGACTGCAATCACAACTATTCCCTACTCCCAAGCTATCTGTAGATTTGTGCGAAAATTGGCTTGAAATTAACAAGGTATAGCGCACACAGCAACAGCGGTGCCGTCTAACACGCAGCTGCAGCAGTGAGAAAATGGTGGCGACGGGGAAAATGGCTTGGTCTTATAGGGCAAGGACATGTGACATACACTGCCAATGACACATGCCCGTGCTTTTGTGAAAAAAAGCACTTCGCTCTGTGTGTGCGCTGCTGATAGGCTGACAGATTGCACCTCCCCACTGCAAATGCGGGAAAGAGAAAAAAAAATGGAGATCTTCATTGTTCCTGCAGAGATCCATCCCCTGCCCCTCCCCCCACCCCACTGTACACTCAAACTGCGTATTAACATTAATTTTCATCATTACTGAGAAAAAATCCAGTTATGATTTTGGTGCACGAACAGTTATCGAACATAACCTCGAACAGCCGAATTTTTCTCAAATTGTTCGTGTTCGCCGAACGGCTCGAACACCGCCCAAAACAGCTCGAATTTGAGATTGGCGAACAGTTCGAGTAGAACAACGCTCATCTCTAGTCTTTAGCTCCTAGCTCCTACAGAGCTCCTTGCTGTTACTTTCCCTTGCCCTCACTCTGACTCTGACTGTTCTCTGTTCTTTGACTCACTCAACCCCGCCCCAGATCCAGTTTATAAGGGCAGAATTCTCCCCTTCCAGGACTGGGGCAAGAGGATGTTGCATGTTTAAGGGATCCTGACCAGGAAACCTCCCACTTGCTCTCCGACGTAATATCTCTATTACTGTGGCGACCAGATCCCTGGGGTGCCACACATGGCTCTTGTAAGGGGCATTGCAGTTCCTCATAATTTTTGGAAAGCCTTCCATTCACTGCTTAGGCCAACAGTGCACAGGGGACCCAGTTGCTATAAATGGAAAAAAAGGTTTAGTTAATGCCCTCTGACCTCCATGTCATTTCCCAGGGGCATTGGAGTGCCTCGAAATTTTTGGTAGGCATTGCACTCACTGTATGCCCTATAACTGTGTAGCCGAACTGCTCCTTTTGTTACAGAAACATATCCTACAAGACATATCTGGTTGACTGGCCTGATATTGATGTGAATGGTCCCTGTTCCTCCTGCTCAACGACAGGTGCAAGGTGGGAGGCATCTTCGCATGTACCATGAACAGGGGTTTGGCATGCACACACTACAGCGGAATAGGCTCTCCTTCCCACTAAATGCACTGGGGAGGGCACAGGTAATGTTTTGGTATACGCGCTTAATCTTATGTATAAGGCACACCAGGACAAATAGGGGCTTCTGGGGACTGAGTATGGATACCTCGCTGCCGAAGCAGCCATGAGGTAGTGGCCAGCTTCGGCCTGCTCCAAACTAAAAGGCCCCATTTCAAGTGCAAGCTAGCAGTATGGAATTGCAGTCTGGGGGTGGGTGGGTGGCAGGCTGCACACTTACACTTGCATTAAAAGAAAACATAGCAGATGCTAACTTCTGTCATCATCATCATGCTCCTCACCTTGGCACTCTCAACTCCACTGATGGAGAAGTCAGGGCCCACCGGAGGAGTCTGGTTCTCTGGTGGGCTCGTCCAATGCTGCCTAAAGCAGGCCAGGCTAAGAAAAGTGTGTGGGGGGATGTTCCAAGGAGAAATAGGGGCGGCTGGGGACCGTTTATGGACACCCGGCTGCCCCCAGGCGGCTGGGGACCGCGTGTGGACACCCGGCCGCCGGGTGGCTGGGGACTGAGTATGGATTCCAGGCCGCCAACACAGCCATGACGTGGTGGCCAGACTCCGCCTCCACATGCCTAAAAGGCCCAATTTCAAGTTCAAGCAAGCAAGCAGTATGGTATTGCAGCCTGAGGGTGGGTGGGTGGCAAGCTGAATACTTACGCTTGTATTGCAAGGAATGGGGGAGGTACAATTGAACACTGCCCTGGGACTAGAACTTGCATGGGGATAGTTGCAAGTCTGCATCTTCTGATGCGGCAAGGATCACTTATGATGGGCACACTTTTAGACAGTGACCTGGGAGTCAGAGATGCTTCCAGGGGTCTTCCCCATGCTGTTCCCATGTCTTTTCAGCACTTTATGCATGTGTCACACAGCACATGGCCAGATAAGGTTGTAAAATGTTAAAATGACATTTCCCGGTGAATGCATTTGTCATAGTTGAAAGCAATACAAAAGTGCAAAAACGCATAAAAAATGCTACTTGTGAACATTGCCGAAGGTGTGGAGGAGTATTTTTGTTTTTGGTCATTTATTTTACCTTATACACAAGTCTTTTCCCTGGAAAGGATGTTCCTTAACATATTTCACAGGAAAAAAGTTTCACTTTCGTTTTTGAACATTTTATTGTGAGCCCGTAAAAGTGGCTTAATACCTCTGACCACGTTGTTGACAGCAGTGACCCGGGGGTCAGAAATGCTTCCTGGGGCGATCCCCATGCTGTCCCCATGTCATTTGAGCACTGTCACTATCGTTTTGGGCACTTGTTAGGCTTTTAAAAGACTGCCGGGGGTGCCACCGCAAAAATGCTCGAGTCTCCCATAGACTAACATTGGGCTCATTGCTCGGGTCGAGCACCCAAGTATCACGGCGAGCTCGGCCCGAGCTTCGAGCACCCGAGCATTTTAGTGCTCGCTCAACACTGGTAGGGACTCATCTACACAGATTTCCCTTTGGCGAATGCACACTTCAGCAAATTTTTTGCTGAAGTAATCAATGACTGGCCTAACTTTGAAAAGTCGGTCAAAGTTGGAGTCAACTTGGGATGGACATTTTGCATTATCGTTGTAATACAAAAATTTGTGAATGGCCTCAAAATGTGTCTGGGGAATGAGACATGCGAAACAGTAGTGTTATATAAAATGTCAAGACTCCAATATTTTCAAAATTCTGGCTTCTTCACTAACCTCATGTGAAGGACAAGACCCCAAAACTTCAGAATTTCTACTGTGTCTACCGGAGTCCAATTGTCAAATGATGAAGTGGGATTTTGGGATAAAAATTGTTCGGCGTACAAATTTGTCTGGGCCACCATGAGATCTACAAAATTGTAAGAGAAAAAGACTTTGAAAAAGTCAATTTCTTTGAGGCCAGTAGTGTCAAATTGGATTCCTGATTGCGCCACAAAATCAGGACTCTGTGGTTCTTAATCTTTGGGGGTGAGGTCAATAGGGGGTCATTAAAGGTGGACACTGGCTCATTTGCTGTCCTGGAGCATCTGCATGGGGATTCATTATCGCTAGAGGAAGAGGAGGAGGAGGAGGAAAAGTAGAGGCATATTTTCCCTCACTATCAGTGTCAGGGGCAAGGAAGGCATATGCCTCCTTGGCTGAATGCTGTGTTTGGGATGAGCAGGACATTTTTTCACATGTGTGGTGTGTGTGTACCAAATTTTATTTAGGTGTTTGTTTGGTGTAAACTTTTTTTTATTAAATTTAGTATAGAAGAAAGGAAAAAACAGAAAGAATAGAAGAAAAGAATAAAAAAAAATAGAAAGAATAGAGTACCATATTTTGGTGAATATAAGTCGCACCGGACCTTAAGACACACCCCAAATTTTGGGGAGAAAAATAGGAAAAAATGTTTTTAAGAAAATCACGAATGTGTGAGGGACGGCAAAAATGCAATTTGTGAACATAGCCCTATTCTGCAAAAAAAAACATGCAAAGCACAAATCCTGATAAAAAAAAGATGTGTGCATGAGATTTCTGGAATCTCATAGACTTTGCTGGCACTATAAAACGCAGCTGCAAATTTGTATAAAAAAATGAAAAAAAAAACGCAATGTGTGAACATAGCCTAAGGTTTTTATTTACCAGCGAATCCTGATGTCTTGCCAGGAAGGTTTGTTCAGGATTTTTCTTGCTTTTTTGCTGTGTTTTTGGTGCGTTTTTTCAGCGTTTGCTTTTTACTGCATTTTTTTCACTGTCCTTTTGTCTCTTTATGCATGTACATAAAGTTCAGTGAAAACAAAAAATCTCATCAGGTTTTGGCACAAAATTATTTCCAATGGGTGAAAAATGCTGAAAAATCGCTGCAAAAACGATGAAAGCAGTGAAATGTTCAAACAATGCGTTTTTCAGTGTTTTTTTATGCATTTTTATGCTAATTTTCTGCTATTTTGCCTGCTTTTTTTCAGTGCAGTCAATGAGTGAAAAACGCAGGCAAAAATGTACAGAGAACTGACGTGCTGAAGATTATTTTCTATTTTCGCTTTCGGTACGTTTTGAATGCAATAATCATTAGCATGTCAATTCTTTGTGCATTTTTGCCATGTTTTTTGCCTGTGTTTTTTCAGTGCATTCAATGGGTGAAAAGCGCAGGCAAAAAACGCGGCAAAAATGCAAAGAGAATTGACATGCTGATGATTATTTTTTGCACCAACTCTTCAAGTCAAAAAATACTCTACATGTGCATGACACTTTACGTTTCTCATTCACTTTGCTGCAGCATTTTTGATGCGTTTTTTTGCATGCGTTTTTGTAAAGCAGTGAATGCTTTTTGGAGCTAAATAAAGATATTTGAAAAAAGAAAAGAGGGACATTGCTTTAAGGGTATGTGCACACGATCAGGAGCCGCTGCGGGTTTGATGCTGCGTGCTTATGCAGCGTCAAACCCGCAGCGCCAGATATTACAGAATAGTGGATGGTATTTGTTGAAATCCCATGTCCACTATGCATTCATCTGTGCCTGCAGATCACCCACGGACATGGACATGCGTCGCATCTTTCAAGACCGCAGCATGTGAATTTCTCTTGCAGAATTTCCTCAAGAGAAATCAATTAAGTACAATGTATTGCATGCGGTGAAGCAGTATGGTTCAATGAACACATGCGGATTCACCTGCGCTCAAAGGAACACAGCACTTTGGATGCAGCATAAAGTATGCTGCATCCAAAGCGCTGCTTGTCCGTATCGTATGCACATACTCTAACCCTTGGATTACCGTCGGACCAGGGGTATTTTCACTGCGTACAAAATGCTACATTCTAATGCCGCGGATCCACTGCATGTAATGACATTTCAATCATTCAAAGCCTGCAGCGGAGACTTGCATCTCCGCTACAGAAATTGACATGCTGTGGGTGAGTTTACGCAGCATCAAAAACAAGCACAGTGAGCATGGGATTTCTTATAAATGAAATAAAATGAAGAATTAAATAAAAAAAATGGTGTGGTCTCCCGTGTCATTTTCATAGCCAGCAGAGGGAAAGTCAACTACTGGGGGCTGATATTACTAGCCAGGGAGAGGGCCATTAGCCAAAAATGTTCCCTGGCTATTAAAGACAGCTCACAGCTGCTTGCTTAGCCTTTACTGGCTAGACTACAGGGGGACCCCAGAAAAAAGTTGACGTAGGTCCCCCTACAAAATCTAACCAGCAAAGGCTAAAGAGACAACTGTGAGCTGATATTAATAGCCAGGGAAGGGGCCATGGATCCTGACCCCCTCTGAGGCTAATAATATCAGCTCTCAGCGGCCCCAGAAATGGCTCATCCATAAGATGTGCCAATTCTGGCACTTTGCCTCCGCTCTTCTCACTGCCGTGTAGCGGTGGTGAGTGGAGTAATAAGGTTGGGGTTCATGTCAGCCTTGTATTGGTGGCTGACATGAAGCCAAGGGTATAAGACGCCCCCATTACTAACCCTGTAGTAAGGTTTTTGACATTTTTTCAATAAGACCAGAATAAAGTATTTCATCTAAATAAAATTTCACACGGTTTTAAAAATGTATTTAAAAATAAAAAACACAGTATACTCCTCTAATGCCCAATCCCCGAAGCCCATGTCCTCTGTAAGAAACCAAAAATAAAAAACAACCATATCCCTCACCTGTCCACCGTCATGACGTAATCCTAGTGTCCCACAGCGATCTGGGTCACTTCTACAGCAGCCACACCAGAAATCACTAGTGTGACTGCTGTAGAAGACAGCACTGTATACAATGACAGGAGTGTAATCACTCCTGTCAGTGTATAGTGCTGTGATGCAGGAGTGAAGTCACTGGAGTTCAAACAGCTGAAGATCAGCTGAGAGCTCTGGTGATCTCACTTACGGAATCAGTGTTGCGTGGAAAAATTCTCATGCAGCATCAGTGCCGGCAGCTCCTCGCAATACACTGTGGGAGCGATTGCACTCCTGTCAGTGTATTGCCAGCTGCCGGATAGCACAGTCACATCTCCGGATGTGGGTGTACTATCAGTGACATCAACGTGGGACACTTGCTATATGGACTGTGGCGGACATGTGAGGATTCTGATGGTTTATTATTTTACCTTTATTACAGGTGACATGGGCTTCAGGGATTAGGTGTAAAGTGAGTATATATTTTTTTTTATATTTTATAGGGGATGAGGGCATTGAGGACAAGTGTAGGTAAGTATAATGTGTTTATAATTTTTATGTAAATAATTATTTGCTTAAACTTTTGTTTTTACTTTCACTTTCACTGTGCAAGCGCCGCTGATGAGAGGTTATCCTAGGTACACTTCAACTGTGAGAGACAGAATCTTATAAAAAACTCCAGAAAATCACATTGTATGATTCTTACATAATTAATTTGCATTTTATTGCATGAAATAAGTATTTAATCACCCACCAACCAGCAAGAATTCTGGCTCTCACAGACCTGTTAGCTTTTCGTTAAGAAGCCCTCCTACTCTGCATTCATTACCTGTATTAATTGCACCTGTCCATACACTATCAATCACACTCCAACCTCTCCACCATTGTCAAGAACAAAGAGCTGTCTAAGAACACCAGGGACAAAATTGTAGACCTGCACAAGGCTAGGATAAGCTACTTTTCCCACTGTATGTAAGCTAAACTCAATATTCAGACCTCTCGGCTGAAGGCTTTCTAACTTACATATCCACCTCAGCTCCTTCCTATTTAAGAGTTTAAGCCAGCCCCCATGTCTCCTCTGCATATGAGCCATCTTTAACCCTAAATCTCAATTGATTTTCCGAGTGTCTATTTTCTATGAAATGTTTTGGCACAGGTAAAACAATCAGACTGGTCCTAATAGTGCTTTTGTGCTTGGAGATACAAGCCCATATCTCCATTGTAGTCACTCCTACATAAACTAACCCACATGGACAGGAGATAACATACATAACAAAATTTGATGAGCATGTGTACCTTTCCTTAATAGAGTAAAACTTCCCAGTAAGGGAATGATGGAAAAATCTCCCCTAATCATTTTACCACAACATGTACAACCAAGGCAGGGGGTGCTGAGCGTGGTTTGTGATGGCACTTTTAAGGTGCCAAAGTCAGATTTAACTAGTCTGTCCTTCAAGTTTCTATAGGAAAGAAGAGGCTGAGATTTGAAGTCAGGTATCAAAGGAAGACCCCTATGTAATAAGATCCAATGTTTATTCAGAATTTCCGCCAGTCGTCCACTCACAGGACAAAATGTTGAAGCAAAGGGGGTTCTTTTTTTAGAAGAAGGTCAGGAAGCCCTCACATTCAAGTTCTAATGTCCTCTATTTAAAAATATGCATTTCAACATTTGGATATCCAATGAATCTAAATTTTTGAATTCTCCTCCAATTTCCCATCCAATTTTTCTTCACATGAAACTATTCATCTAACCCTTATCAACTGACCCCAAAGGAGAGAATTGATCATTCTGCGTAGATGGTTACTATCAAAATGTAGTAAACTATTCCTGTTGGTATGCTTTATAAACAGATCAGTGCTTAAGTTACCGTTATCAATACAAACCAGGGTATCAAGGGACTGCAACTGAGTCATGGCGATATTCAAGGACAGGTACATGTACAGTTCCACTTTCTGGTGCCATGCTTGGGTCTGGTGGCGATATATTGATGATGTTTTTCTATTATGGGACGGTAATGTTCATGAACTTCTTGCCTTTCAGAGTGCGATTAGTCATGTCTATCCAGAGTTGCAGTTCACGTTGACCTATTCCATGTCACTAAGTGGTGGATGAAATGTCAGGAGGAAGAGGAGCTGTATCTTCTAGACCACAATGGAATATGGACCTCTATGAAAGGTGAACATTCATCAAATATTGGTAGGAAAACCTTAAAAATATACAGATGAGCCATACCTTTAAAACCACTGGCCAGTTATAGTTATTAACATGAATTATTTTGCATAAGGAAGTAGAGAAGAGCTACTCTCCAAAAATTAGATTCAGGCAAATTCATTCGATTCGGCCAGTAAATTTAATTAGATCCAAATAAAATCTGTCTGAATTGAAAGTTCCCTGATTGCTACAAAAGGATATTTATTATTCTCTGAAGTCTCTGCAGACCCCAATGCTTAATAAACAGAGGGTGAGAGAGAGAAAAGGGTAAAAAACCAAACAAACACATCATACACACTTGTCCTAGGCCCTCACAAGACTCCCTTTATCTAAGCAGTCCTCTGCATGGCTATTTGGTTTTTCTAGTGCCAAGGCCAGTGAAAGAAATTTTGCTAGATTGCCACCAAATTTGCTAGACTTGAGTAGAGATGAGTGAATATATTTGAGTGGGATTGAATTCTAATCGAATATTGCAAAAAATCTGCATTAGCTAAAATATATATTTTTTTGTAAATAGTTACACATGGTTGACATTATGCTGAACCGTAAAGAGCCATCAAGAGTTTAAATAATTAAAAAAAAAATTCACCTCATCTCTCTCGTTCCTCAGCTCTGCACCATCCCTTGTCTGGTCCTCAGCATATTTTCTGATAACAGCCACAAAGGGCAGATGAGGCCCGGGACATTTCCATGTATACGTGCAAGGTCGCTGCTCACATCATGACATCATGATCTTATTACTAGTGATGAGCGAACTCGCTCGCCACTGATCGTTATTCGCCCGAGCATCACTGTGCTCGACGAGCTCGGCACTCAGCGAGTATTTTCGGGTTGCTCGGGCGGGAACTTGGGTCCCTTCCCTGCATGTTTGGAGATCTTTAGAGAGCCATTGAACATGCAGGGATTTCCTGCCACGCACTGTAATGCCATAGCCATGTTGGTTGTGGGCATTACAGTGATTGGCTGGCTGCACAGCGTCATCAGGTGTATATAAGACCGGGAGCCGCCATGCTCGTCACAGTCTACTCCGGAATCAGGCAGAGTAGGGAGAGCTGCTACTGCGTCAGGAAGAGATTTTCTTGTTCATAGTTAGTATAGCTATTCCACAACATATATTTATATCCTTCTGAACCAACAGTCCTTCTGAGGACTAATCCAGCTGCATATAATCAGTGCAAGGCAGGCAGGCAGTGTATGTGGCAGACTGCAGTGTATAATACAGCACAAGCTGGTCCATTGAATGTCCTGATAGTCTAGGTATTCCACAAGATATATATATATATATATATATATATATATATATATATATATATATGTGTATATATATATACACTGTGTTCCAAATTATTATGCAAATAATATTTTCTCAGATTTTCCCAAATTACCTGTATGAATTGCAGTCATTGTAATTTTTCAGTCAAATAACTATTAGAGTACAATTGAAAGGTTTTGTACAAACTGCCTAACAGTTAACAGTATATTTTTTAAAAAATAAAAAACTCAAACTGCACTCAAAATGCATGTTCCAAATTATTATGCATATAGGTAATTTGGGAAAATCTGAGAAAATATTATTTGCATAATAATTTGGAACACAGTGTGTATATATATATATATATATATATATATATATATATACACTACCGTTCAAAAGTTTGGTGTCATTTAGAAATTTCATTATTTTTGAAAGAAAAGCACATTTTTTTTTCAATGAAGCTAACATTAAATGAATCAGAAATACACTCTACATATTGTTAATGTGGTAAATGACTATTCTAGCAGCAAACATCTTGTTTTTATTGCAATATCTACATAGGTGTATAGAGGCCCATTTCCAACAACCACCACTCCAGTGTTTTAATGGTACATTGTGTTTGCTAACTGTGTAAGAAGGCTAATGGATGTTTAGAAAACCCTAGAAAACCCTTGCACAAGTATGTTAGCCCAGCTGAAAATGGTTTGGAGGACTTGAGAAGCTATACAATTGACCTTCCTTTGAGCTAGTTGAGAATCTGGAGCATTACATTTGTTTATTCTATGAAACTCTCAAAATGGCCAGAAAAAGAGAACTTTCATGTGAAACTTGACAGTCTATTCTTGTTCTTAGAAATGAAGGCTACTCCATGAAAGAAATTGCCAAGAAACTGAAGATTTCCTACAACAGTGTGTACTACTCCCTGCAGAGGAGAGCACAAACAGGCTTTAACCAGAGTAGAAAGAGAAGTGGGAGGCCCCGCTGCACAACTGAGCATCAAGACAAGTACATTAGAGCCTCTAGTTTGAGAAATCGACGCCTGACAGCTCCTCAATTGGCAGCTTCATTAAATAGTACACGCAAAACGCCAGTGTCAATGTCTACAGTGAAGAAGCGACTCCGGGATGCTGTCCTTCAGGGCAAAGAAAAAGCCATATCTGAGACTGGCTAATAAAAGGAAAAGATTAATATGGGCAAAAGAGCACAGACATTGGACAGAGGAAGATTGGAAAAAAGTTTTATGGACAGACGAATCAAAGTTTGAGATGTTTGGATCACACAGAAGAACATTTGTGAGACACAGAACAACTGAAAAGGTGCTGGAAGAGTGCCTGACGCCATCTGTCAAGCATGGTGGAGGTAATGTGATGGTCTGGGGTTGCTTTGGTGCTGGTAAAGTGGAAGATTTGTACAAGGTAAATGGGATAAGGAAGGCTATCACTCCATTTTGCAACGCCATGCCATACCCTGTGGGCAGCGCTTGATTGGAGCCAATGTCATCCTACAACAGGACAATGACCGAAAGCACACCTCCAAATTATGCCTGAACTATTTAGGGAAGAAGTAGGCAGCTGGTATTCTATCTGTAATGGAGTGGCCAGCGCAGTTACCAGATCTCAACCCCATTGAGCTGTTGTGGGAGCAGCTTGACCGTATGGTACGCAAAAAGTGCCCATCAAGCCAATCCAACTTGTGGGAGGAGCTTCAGGAAGCATGGGGTGAAACTTCTCAAGATTACCTCAGCAAACTAACAGCTAGAATGCCAAAGGTCTGCAATGCTGTAATTGCTGTAAAGGGAGCATTCTTTGACAAAAGCAAAGTTTGAAGGAGAAAATTATTCTTTCTAATAAAAATCATTATTTCTAACCTTGTCAATGTCTGGACTATATTTTCTAATCATTTTGCAACTCATTTGATAAATAAAAGTATGAGTTTTCATGGAAAACACTAAATTGTCTGGGTAACCCCAAACTTTTGAACGGTAGTGTATATATCAGAGCTAGGCAAGCAGGCAGTGTATGTGGCAGACTGCAGTGTATAATACAGCACAAGATGGTCCATTGAACATCCTGTCTGCTGCTGCTGTAATAATTGCAGATATTTCTAGACATAGACCCATATATCAGGGGCCAGGGAAATTTTATTTTTTATCTTAATCCTGGTTATTTGCCTAAAAAGCAATCCAGAGTGCACCATTTTTCTGCTCACTGCAGAATAAAGCCAGATCTGTTCTATATTACAGCAATAAAAATCCAGAAATTTGAGCTGAACATGGAAAATAGTGGCCTCCTTTTCCATTCTGTTGCAGTGTGTCGGTGAAGCTAGGTCTCTGTATAGAATAATATTAGTAAATTACAGGCTTACAAGTTAAAGCCGTGGTTCTCTGTCAGACATATCACCAAAAAGACTTATGAAATCATACATTTCTTCCATTTTCATTCCATTGCTGTGTGTCGATGAAGCTATTCACACTAGGTCTCCGTGTAGAATAATATTAGTAAATTATAAGCCTAAAATTTAAAGCCGTGGTTCTCTGTCAGACATATCACCAAAAAGACTTCTGAAATCATACATTTCTTCCATTTTCATTCCATTGCAGTGTGTCGGCGAAGCCATTCACACTAGGTCTCCGTGTAGAATAATATTAGTAAATTACAGGCCTACAATTTAAAGTCGTGGTTCTCTGTCAGACATATCACCGAAAAGACTACTAAAATCATAAATTTCTTCCATTTCCATTTCGTTGCTGTGTGTCGCTGAAGCTATTCACACTAGGTCTCCATGTAGAATAGTATTAGTAAATTATAAGCCTAAAATTTAAAGCCGTGGTTCTCTGTCAGACATATCACCGAAAAGACTTCTGAAATCATACATTTCTTCCATTTTCATTCCATTTCAGTGTGTCAGTGAAGCTATTCACACTACTTCTCCGTGTAGAATAATATTAGTAAATTACAGGCCTGCTATTTAAAATCGTGGTCCTCTGTCAGACATATCACATATAACTGCATTCCAAAATCAAGCATTTCTTGTGAACTTAGAAAATATTGTCCTCCATTTAAAATGGGCAAGGTGTGTGGCAAGGGACGGGGTAGTGGACCTGATGGTGATGGTGCATGCAGAGGCCAAGGACGTGGCCGTGGGCAAGGTGAAATTGTTCCACAACAAACACCCACGTCTTCTTGCTCAACCTTCCTGACCCAATTACTAGGAGACTGCAGAGCACCACTATTGCACACAGAGCAGTGTGAAAAGATTATTGGTTGGATAGCAGATAATGCTTCCAGTCACTTGGCTACCACCACTAGAGATGAGTGTTGTTCTACTCGAACTGTTCGCCAATCTCAAATTCGAGCTGTTTTGGGCGGTGTTCGAGCCGTTCGGCGAACACGAACAATTTGAGAAAAATTCGGCTGTTCGAGGTTATGTTCGATAACTGTTCGTGCACCAAAATCATAACTGGATTTTTTCTCAGTAATGATGAAAATTAATGTTAATATGCAGTTTGAGTGTACAGCGGGGTGGGGGGAGGGGCAGGGGATGGATCTCTGCAGGAACAATGAAGATCTCCATTTTTTTTTCTCTTTCCCGCATTTGCAGTGGGGAGGTGCAATCTGTCAGCCTATCAGCAGCGCACACACGGAGCGAAGTGCTTTTTTTCACACAAGCAAGGGCATGTGTCATTGGCAGTGTATGTCACATGTCCTTGCCCTATAAGACCAAGCCATTTTCCCCGTCGCCACCATTTTCTCACTGCTGCAGCTGCGTGTTAGACGGCACCGCTGTTGCTGTGTGCGCTATACCTTGTTAATTTCAAGCCAATTTTCACACAAATCTACAGATAGCTTGGGAGTAGGGAATAGTTGTGATTGCAGTCCTTTTAAGGACTAGGTTACAGCATTTCCTACGACTTTTATCAGGCAGATCTGTGCTCTTAAATAGATAGATTGTGGGAGTAAAGACTAATTGTAATTGGAGTCCTTTTCAGGACTAGGTTACATCAGTTCCTATCAGTTTTTGCCAGGCAGGTCTGTGCCAGTGCTGTGCAAGTTTTTTTCACAGCATTTGGCGGAATCTAGCAAAGCTAATCCTTTTTGGCCTATTGCAGAGTGTGTTAGTCAGTGGAGTAGCCTATCTGTGTTGCAAGATATACCACCTGTGTATAGAATACCAATTTTTTTACTGCACCTAGTAAAGTAAAATCTTTTGGGCATAGCATCATTCTATTAGTCCATCTATACTGACCTCCATCAGGTTGCAAATTGAATATAATTTTTTTCTGCATCTAGCTCTGAAAAAATATTGGGATTCTAGCTGTGTGTGGGACTTGTTCTATTAATCCATCTATACAGACCTCCATCAGGTTGCAAACTGAATATATTTTTTTCTGCATCTACCTCTGAAAAAATATTGGGCTTCTAGCTGTGTGTGGGACTTGTTCTATTAATCCATCTATACAGACCTCCATCAGGTTGCAAACTGAATATATTTTTTTCTGCATCTACCTCTGAAAAAATATTGGGCTTCTAGCTGTGTGTGGGACTTGTTCTATTAATCCATCTATACAGACCTCCATCAGGTTGCAAACTGAATATATTTTTTTCTGCATCTACCTCTGAAAAAATATTGGGCTTCTAGCTGTGTGTGGGACTTGTTCTATTAATCCATCTATACAGACCTCCATCAGGTTGCAAACTGAATATATTTTTTTCTGCATCTACCTCTGAAAAAATATTGGGCTTCTAGCTGTGTGTGGGACTTGTTGTATTAGTCCATCTATACTGACCTCCATCAGGTTGCAAACTGAATATATTTTTTTCTGCATCTACCTCTGAAAAAATATTGGGCTTCTAGCTGTGTGTGGAACTTGTTGTATTAGTCCATCTATACTGACCTCCATCAGGTTGCAAACTGAATATATTTTTTTCTGCATCTACCTCTGAAAAAATATTGGACTTCTAGCTGTGTGTGGGACTTGTTCTATTAATCCATCTATACTGACCTCCATCAGGTTGCAAACTGAATATATTTTTTTCTGCATCTACCTCTGAAAAAATATTGGGCTTCTAGCTGTGTGTGGGACTTGTTCTATTAATCCATCTATACAGACCTCCATCAGGTTGCAAACTGAATATATTTTTTTCTGCATCTACCTCTGAAAAAATATTGGGCTTCTAGCTGTGTGTGGGACTTGTTGTATTAGTCCATCTATACTGACCTCCATCAGGTTGCAAACTGAATATATTTTTTTCTGCATCTACCTCTGAAAAAATATTGGGCTTCTAGCTGTGTGTGGGACTTGTTGTATTAGTCCATCTATACTGACCTCCATCTGGTTGCAAACTGAATATATTTTTTTCTGCATCTACCTCTGAAAAAATATTGGGCTTCTAGCTGTGTGTGGGACTTGTTCTATTAATCCATCTATACAGACCTCCATCAGGTTGCAAACTGAATATATTTTTTTCTGCATCTACCTCTGAAAAAATATTGGGCTTCTAGCTGTGTGTGGGACTTGTTCTATTAATCCATCTATACAGACCTCCATCAGGTTGCAAACTGAATATATTTTTTTCTGCATCTACCTCTGAAAAAATATTGGGCTTCTAGCTGTGTGTGGAACTTGTTCTATTAATCCATCTATACAGACCTCCATCAGGTTGCAAACTGAATATATTTTTTTCTGCATCTACCTCTGAAAAAATATTGGGCTTCTAGCTGTGTGTGGGACTTGTACTATTAATCCATCTATACAGACCTCCATCAGGTTGCAAACTGAATATATTTTTTTCTGCATCTACCTCTGAAAAAATATTGGGCTTCTAGCTGTGTGTGGGACTTGTTCTATTAATCCATCTATACAGACCTCCATCAGGTTGCAAACTGAATATATTTTTTTCTGCATCTACCTCTGAAAAAATATTGGGCTTCTAGCTGTGTGTGGGACTTGTTCTATTAATCCATCTATACAGACCTCCATCAGGTTGCAAACTGAATATATTTTTTTCTGCATCTACCTCTGAAAAAATATTGGGCTTCTAGCTGTGTGTGGGACTTGTTCTATTAATCCATTTATACAGACCTCCATCAGGTTGCAAATTGAATATCATTTTTTTCTTCATCTAACTCAGCCAATAGTTTTGGCCTAATACCACAGTTTGGCCACTCAGCTCTGCTCGGTTCCCATCCATTATTTTTTTGTGCAAACAACTCCAGAGTTGTGAATTAGTTAACCACCAAAATGAGTGGAAAAAGGCCTGCTGCTGGTGGAAAGGGGAATAGGCGTGTTGGGAAGGGGAAAAAAGGTTGTGTCCGTGGGGTAGGTGTTAAAGCAACAGTAACATCTGCAGAAGAAAGACCATCTTCCAGCCAAACTAAAATGTCTACTTCTTTTAACGGACAATGTGATAAGATCCCTTTCTTACGGCCACGCCAATCGCTACAAATTCCAGATGAGGCACAAAAACAGCAGGTGCTTCAACGGATATCAAGTGCTCCTTTAAGTGGGCTCTCCTCCACATCAACTTCAACATCACAACTACTCCAGTCCTCAAAGGTGTCACCCAAATCGCACTTGCTTCCTCACAGCTCCCAAATCTCCAGCTGCCCATCTGAGTATGAGGTAGAACAGATGGTTGAGTCTGCAGAGCTGTTTACTCATACTATAGCCTGGGAATCAGAGGTCGACTCCAGCGCTTCTGTGAATCCAGACGAGGAAATGATCTGCACTGATGCCCAGAATCTTTATGAGTCGGATCCAGGACCAGACGCAGAAGGTTCTGACCATAATGTAGACCCTCATTCCCAAACTGTAACTCCTGTTGGTGGAGACAATGAGGAAGACGATGATAAGACTCAAATACCTGATTGGAGCGACAACTTTAGTTTTTTGTCAGGGCAGGAACAGGTTGGCTCTGAGGACGACGGGTGTGATAACGCACAGGGTGATGATGATGAGGTTGGAGATCCCACTTACTGTCAACCCACAGTCAGCCAAGAGATGAGGTCAGCAGAGGAGGTGGAGGAAGATGCTAGTGATGACGAGGTCAGGTTGCGCCTTCCTGGACAGAGACGTAGTACTGGAAGCACTTCAACAACTGCATCCTCAAACACAACTCTGCCTCTCACCACAAGTCGTGCTGGCTCTTCAGGTCGCATGGGTGCTAAGCCTTGCATAGCCTGGGCATTTTTTCAGATCGATAAAGATGACCCAACTCGTGTTATCTGTAACATTTGTCAGCAAAAGCTAAGTAGAGGCCAAAAAATACATAGTTTGAGTACTTCATGCATGAACCGGCACATGGACATGAAGCATAAGTTGCAGTGGGAAGCTCAGTGTGCTACAATGCGGCCTAGCCGGCCGGGCCAACCACCGTCTGCCATATCTTGTGCATCCGCGGCCTCTTCATCCTCTGTGACTGGGGGGACAGCAGTCACACCTGTTTTGGGGCGCAGACCTGCCACCTCTTTACCCGCAACAGCCAGCGTGATTGGCAGGTCATCATTTTCTTTGGAGGTGGTAACACCAGCTGGTGTTGAGCGCTGTCCGACATCGATAGCACCACCTTTGGATCAAGGCAACCTAACATGTCCGCCTGCATCTTCCTCACAGACCGGCAGTTTGCCGGGGACACCCTTATCAACCCCGTCTAAGCACAATAGCCAGCCCTCGGTCCCTCAGATGTGGACAAGTAAAAGACCATTTCCTCCTAGCCATGAGAAAGCTAAGAGCTTGAATTTCACCATCTGCAAGCTCTTGGCTACAGAAATGCTGCCTTTCCGCCTGGTGGACACAGAGGATTTTCGAGACCTTATGTCCGTCGCAGTGCCCCAGTACCAGATGCCCAGTCGGCACTACTTCTCAAAGAAAGGTGTGCCTGCGCTCCACCAGCATGTCGCACACAACATCACCGCTTCTTTGAGAAACTCTGTGTGTGACAGGGTGCATTTCACCACAGACACTTGGACGAGTAGGCATGGACAGGGGCGTTACATGTCACTGACTGGGCACTGGGTAACTATGGTGACAGCAGGACAAGGGGCTGCTGTCCAAGTCTTGCCGTCCCCACGAGTTGTGCGTCAATCCTCTTTATGTCAAAGTTCCTCCACTGCTTCTGCCTCCTCAACCTCCTCTCGGTCTTCCACCTGCACCCAAAGCCTGTCTGGTCATGCCACAAGCTTTATAACTGCGCAGAAGGGATCCTGCACACCTCCTTACTATGCTGGCAGTAGGGCTCAACGTCATCAGGCGGTTTTTACATTGAAATGTCTGGGAAATGTGAGTCACACAGCTGAGGAGTTGTGGTCAGCTCTGGAGAACCAATTTCATGAATGGTTGTCTCCACTGGACCTGAAGCCAGGGAAGGCCGTGTGCGACAATGCTGCAAACCTGGGTGCGGCCCTTCGCCGGGGCAATGTCACACACGTGCCTTGTATGGCTCACGTGTTGAACCTGGTTGTCCAGCAATTTTTAGCCCACTATCCCAGACTAGATGGCCTTCTGCAGAGGGCACGGTCGCTGTGTGCTCACTTCCGCCGTTCGCATCCCGCAGCTTAGCGACTTACATCTCTACAGAAGTCGTTGGGCCTGCCACTTCACCGGCTAAAATGCGATGTGCCTACCCGGTGGAATTTAACTCTGCACATGTTGCAGCGACTGTGGCAGCACCGACAAGCCCTGGTGCAATACGTTCTGACGTATAGCCTGGGCCAACGAGATTCAGAGGTGGGGCAAATCACGCTGGAGGAGTGGTCTCAGATCAGGGACCTATGCACCCTTCTGCACAGTTTTGAAATGGCGACGAAGATGTTTAGTGCTGACGATGCCATTATCAGCATGACTATTCCGGTGATTTACATGCTGGAGCACATGTTAAACAGAATTCGGAGTCAGGTGGTGGCACAAGAGGAGGTGGAGGAAGTAGAGGAGGAGGAGTTGTATGCGGAGGGCTAACATCTGCAAGGTCCAGACGGTCAGCAGCACCAAGGCGGCAGGCATGTGAGGGTGGGGGAGATGGTTTTACCAGGGTGCATGGTAGCAGCCAAACTAGTGAGGAAGGTGCAGGAGCCCAGGAAGAAGTGGAGGACGAACTGATGGAAGACTCATCAGATGAGGGAGACCTTGATCACATTTCTGTTGTGCGAGGTTGGGGGGAGAGGACAGAGGAAGGAAGCATGATTGTTACCTCGCCACCAACACAACAGGGACTTGGTGCTCCTGGATGTGCAACACACATGAGTGCCTTCTTGCTGCACTACCTGCAACATGACCCTCGAATTGTGAGAATTAGAAATAATCCTGACTACTGGGTTGCCACACTGTTAGATCCCCGGTACAAAAGTAAATTTGCAGAAATTATTCCTGCCATAGAAAGGGATGCACGCATGCAGGAGTATCAGCAGAGACTTTTGCAGAATCTTACATGTGCTTTTCCACAAAATACCAGTGGTGCACGTAGTGAATCTCACAGTTCCAACTTGCCAACCGTGGAACCGTCAAGTGTTCAGCACTCAAACCGTAACAGAACCACAGTATCTGCTGGTAACATCAATTTTGCGGAATCATTTCACCACTTTTTTAGCCCATCCTTTGCAAGGCCACAGGAGACAAGAAGTCTGACATATAGTCAACGCCTAGAGACGATGGTACAGGAGTATCTCCAAGTAAACATTGAAGCCACGACTGTGTCACTGGACCCTTGCTCTTTTTGGGCTTCCAATCTGGATAAATGGCCGGAGCTAGCCACTTACGCCTTGGAGATCTTGTCATGCCCCGCAGCCAGCGTTCTGTCTGAACGTGTGTTCAGCGCTGCTGGTGGTGTGCTGACAGATAAGCGCACGCGGCTCTCCACTGATAATGTAGACAGACTCACGTTCATAAAGATGAACAAATCATGGATCCGAAACGACTTTTCTACCCCTGTGTCATCCTGGGGAGAGTAAAAGCTTGATGATTGGTTAAAATCACCCTACCAACCGTTTTAAGCTTTCAAATTACTAATCATGTTTATCTGTATCTTGGCTGGAAAATAATTTGGGGTTTGTAGCAGTGTGCAGCACTGATTCTATTAGGCCATCTATAATAAGCTCCACCAGATTTAAAATTACTAATCATGTTTATCTGTATCTTGACTGGAAAATAATTTGGGCTTTGTAGCAGTGTGCAGCACTGATCCTATTAGGCCATCTATACTAAAGCTTCACCAGATTTAAAATTAATAATAATTTTTAGCTGCATCTAGCCCGGAAAATAATTTTGGGGCTCCGAGATGCGCAAGACACATAAGTGCCTTCTTGCTGCACTACCTGCAGCATGACCCTCATATTGTCAGAATTCGAAGTAATCATGACTACTGGGTTGCCACACTCTTAGATCCCCCAAACTTTTCGATCAACCTTTTCATTTTAATAAAGACCAAAAAAATGGTCATTTTTGAAATTATAAGCATTAGCAGGTTGTTAGAAACTGAAATCAAACAGTTTTCAACTCAAAACTTTATTCTAGGTGATGTTACATTTTCACATAGGACCCCTTGTTCGAAAGGAGCTTCTGAACTCTCTCGTCCATTGAATTTGTCAGGTTTTGGATGGTTTCTGCTTCAATTGTTTTGCATGAGGACAGAATACCCTCCCAGAGCTGTTGCTTAGATGTGAACTGCCTCCCGCCATCATAGACACTCCTTTTAATGATGCTCCAAAGGTTCTGAATGGGGTACAGATCAGGGGAGCATGGGGGTCACACCATAAGTTTGTCCCCTTTTATGCCTATATCAGCCAGAGATGCAGATGTTTTATGTGCAGCATGAGATGGTGCATTATCATGCAGAAAAATGATCTTGCTGTGAAATACACGGTTCTTCTTCTTGAACCATGGCAGGAAGTGCTGTTTGAGAAAATCCACATACATTATGGAGTTCATCTTTAGCGCCTTCAGGGATCCTAAAGGGGCCGACAATCTCTCTCCCCATGATTCCAGCCCAAAACATTACTCCACCTCCTCCTTGTTGGCGCTGTAGCCGTGTTTGCGTGGGGTGTCCATCAACCAGCCATCCTCCACTCCATCCATCTGGACCATCGAGCGCTGCACGGCACTCATCCGTGAACAAAACAGTTTTGAAATCAGTCTTCATGTAATGTTTGGCCCACTGGAGCCGTTTCTGCTTGTGTGAAGTGGATAGAGGAGGTCGACAGGATGGCGTATGCACAGCTGCAAACCTCTGAAGGACCCTGCATCTTGTTGTTCGGGGGACGTTGGAGGCACAAGCAGCTTCAAAAACTTGTCTGCTGCTATGACAAGGCTTTTTTGCCGCTGCTCTTTCAACCTGACGTAATTGCCTGTAGGAAAGAGTCCTCAATTTGCCCTTATCAGCACGCACACGTGTGTACTGTGAATCAGCTACATACTTCTTGATTGCCAAGACACTTCATCCTGATCATCGCACAATGTTGATTGTAGTCATGCCTTGACCTAAACACTCCACAATTTGTTGCTTCTCAGCAGCCGACACATCCTTTTTCCTTCCCATTTTGGCAGAAAATGTAGGCTGCTTAATAATGTGAGACAGCCTTCTTAAGTATTCTTGCCTTTCATTGGACACACCTGCCAAACTAATTAGCACAGGTGTCTGCAATTGCTTACAGTGATATAAAGAGCCCTGACACACATCACCATCAATGAGTTTAACTGACAAACAAATTCTTCCCTTATCACTCCTAAACACTTTTTGCATAATAATTTGGAACGCAGTGTACATGTGCTTTTCCACAAAACACCAGTGGTTCACGTAGTGAATCTTACAGTTCTAACTTGCCAACCGTGGTCTGTATGGAGTTGTTCAATAAAGGGCCCAAAATTAAGATAACATAGATGGGAGAGGTCTCTATGAATAGGAATTCCTAAGTATTTGATACCCTGTGAGGGCCAGGCAAAGGGAAAGTTGGACTTAATGGAATCCTATATGGATTTGTGGAGGGAGACATCGAGGGCCTCAGACTTCGCTGCATTGATTTTAAAATTTGACCATGTAACAAAGTGATCTATTTCAGCCATAACAGCATGGATGGATATATGTGATTGAGTGATATATACTAGGACATCATCAGCAAATAGAGAGCACTTGTACTCGGTGCCTCCCACCTCAATCCACCTAATATTGGGGTTATGGCGAATTGATGAGAGCAGGTGCTCCGTCACTAGGATGTATAAGAGAGGGGACAGAGGACATCCCTGCCTTGTCCCATTGGTGATTGTGAAAGGTGATGAAAATGTTCTGATGCACCCCCTGGGCCTTGGGACACCCGGAGCCGGACCCTTTTTGGTGGATGCTGGTGGTTGTAGTCTTCGTGGCGGCGACCCGGTTCCGTGGCTCAGGGTGGTCAAACCAGTGGCGGAACTATTTATGTGGTTTTGATGTTTAAATGTCCGACTACGCCACCCGTGGATTGCGGTCAGAGTGAACCGCCGCTGCAGGGCAGACCGCTGAGGCTGGTGTTGTGGGTGCAGCAGAGCGTAGCATAACTCCCCACGGGAGGAGTATAGCCTCAGGGCAGTGTATGCGGAGGATGGGGGTGATGGTGCAGGGCAGCAGCAGTAACGACACGGAGTCAGTGATGCAGTCCAGGGCCTTTACTCACAGTTCTTATTATCCAGACCACGTCTGCAGGTAACGGCTGCCCACGTCGTACTGTGCTCACCAGGTGAGGGGCTCAGACAACTCCCAGATAACTTTGGAGCGCTTCACAGGACCCCCTTTGTGTGTCCTTTGTCTGGCCTTTCTTACCAACCCTTCTGTCCGGCTGCCTCGGGCCTCCTCTTGGTAAACTTGGCGCCAGTTTCCCTGACCCTATGTGGTGCCTTCCTAGCGGGTGTAGCGAGGGGCTGCGCCACATAAAATGTCACAGCCTCCGGTTTCTAGCTGAGGGTCGTTTCCTGCCTCCACTAGTTTCGGGGACCGGTCTCCCCCTTTGGCCTGACCCCTCCACGCAGGTGGATTCGGGCGTGCGGTGGCGACTCGCCCGTCCGCACCCCTGGGATCCCTTCATTCCTCGTTCCTGGAGCCTTCTCCGCTCCTCTTTTTTCCTTCTCCCTCTTCCAGGCCTGGGCCTCTGTTACTAGGCCCACCTCCGGAGCAGAGCTCATGCAGAGCCCCTGCTCCCTGCCACTTCTGCTCAGACTTCTCTGCACTGAACTAAGATGGTGCCCACCTTTTATACTCCCTTCTCAATGCACCCAGGAACTGCTTCCTCCCTGCTCCTGCACTACAGGGTTCCCCTTCCTCAGTGTTCCCTCCCCCCACTCCAGCCAGGGACAGGGACTGTCGTGCCAATCTCAGAGGCATATTGGTCGCCCTGCCCCACGGCAATGTGGTGTAATGCATGCAGGTGTCGGGTCCTGATCCACACTCCATCCTTACCTGAGAGTGAGATATCACACCTCTGGGTGAGGTGCAATACCTCTGTAGCAACCGAGCCCTCAGGGTGCTACAGTTCCATTTATCTTCAGCTTAGGTGACGTATTGTGATACAGGGCCGTGATTTTGGCTATAAAAGGGTCCCCTAGACCCCTACCCCAAGCTTTTTAAGAGAATCATATATGGCGTGCCAGGAGACTCTATGGAATGCTTTCTCAGCGTCCAACGAGAGTATCTAATTACAAATTTTTAACTGCATCTAGCCCAGGAAATACTTTGTGCCTAGTAGCAGTGTCTGCTAGTCAGCGGATTATCCCGGCTGTTAAGCAAGCTACACCACCTGTAGTTTAGACACTTAATTTTTTCAAAGGAAATGCTTCGGGACCATGGGATACTCAGTGAAGAGCATCAGGAGGCACCCCAAGGCATAGAGGCTGGGACTGGCAGTAGGATGCCTTGCGGTGGACAGCCGAGCTCGATCCTTATAAAAGCTTTTTAACTGCAGCAGCTTTAGTGGACGCTACTGGAGCTGGAATTACGCGGCTGCTGGCATGAGACTTGCCCTCCAATAGATCCTTGTAAATGGATTTAAAGTGTATTCATTAAAATTAGAGAGACAATTTAAATTAAAAAGCTTAGAGCTGCCTCCACCACAGGGGGGCTCGCTCGACCCACCAGCGGACAGGCACCAGTATTGGGAGAGGGGGGCTGGCCATCAGGGTTCACCGCGGCTCTGGCACAAACCCGGCGACACGGAGGTGGCACGGGCAGGAGCGGACTGGCCGTGTCGGCTTCTCACTTTTTGGATTTTAGAAGGGCATGACATGCCTATATCTGTGTCTCCCCCTCCTTTTACTCCTCCACCTCTTTTATTTTCGCATGACTATATGTACTTGTCACTTTTCCATGTGTTAGTTATGTCTTCTGAGCAGTTTGTCAGCTTTTGGACACCTTTGAAGGTGTTTTCTATGTGTTTCTATGTGTTTTTGTTTGCCTGCCATTGGTTTTAACGGTGTTCGAAGGTGTTCGACGAACAGTTCGACGAACAGTTCGGCGAACACACGGGTGTTCGACGAACCGAACCGAACTCGAACACTACGGGGGTGGCTCAACACTAACCACCACCTCCACCCTGTCTCCCACACGGTCAAGTCTCAGTAGCCGTGAGTCTGGACCGCATAGTCCTCACCCTGATCCTCCTTCCTCCCACCATGCCGAGTGCCCGGAGACAACTGATCCCATAATTGGACACTCTGAAGAGCTGTTCACTTTTCCATTTGTAGATTTGGGCCTCTTGCCCGGCCAGCTTCAAGCGAGTCAAGAGGAGAACATGTGTAGCAATGCCCAAATATTGGAGCAGCCATGGTCACACAAAGGCGATGGTGGTAAAGTGCAATTACTGTCTAAGAGATGGATGATGATGATGAGACATAATTGCCAGAAAGTCAGGAGGAGGACCAGGGTGCGGAAGTGGAATACGAGGTGGTGGATGGTATAGTAACTCATCCAACATGGCAGGGGGACACACAGAGCAAAGACAGCAGCACACAGGGGGAGGGAGGCATAGCACCACAACAGGCAGGAAGAAGCAGTGTGGTAGCCGCAGACACAAGATGTGAAAGCGTTCATCATAATGAAAACACGACGGAAGTTGCCAGTACAACTGTTTGGTCTTCCCAAGTCTGGTTATTTTTTAAAGACTCTGCAGATAACTCCAAAAAGGCCATTTGCACCACCTGTCAGGCTAGCATCAGCAGTGATAGCAAAACTAGTAGACTGACCACCACCAGCATGATCAGGCATATGGTAACAAAGCACCCGACTAAGTGGGCCAAACCCCAGGGTCCAGCAACAGTGTCTGCGGGTGACACCACTGCTTCTTATACTGTTGTGCATTGCATACTCTCAATTAGCACCATCAGCAAGCACGTCCACGTCCTTGTTCCAGCGCAGCGTTCAGTTGTCCCTACCTCAGTCCTTGGAACGCAAGCACAAATACGAAGCTAACGCCCCACAGGCCACACTACTAAATTCTCACATTTCACGAATGCTTGAGCTCGAAATGTTGCCTTTTAGGCTTGTGGAGATGGAAGCTTTCTGCCACCTGATGGCGGCGGCCGTCCCTCGATACTCAGTCCCCAGCCGCCACTATTTCTCCCGGTGTGCCGTCCCCTCATTACACGAGCACGTGTCCCACAATAATAGACGTGCCCTAAACAGCGCAGTTACTGGGAAAGTCCACCTAACCACGGACACGTGGACAAGTGCTTGTGGGCAGGGAGGGTACATCTCGCTGACAGCACACTGGGTTAATATAGTGGAAGCTGGGACTCAATCAGATCTTGGGACGGAACAGGTCCTCCCGACTCTGAGGATTTCGGGCCTTGGGTCAATCAGGGTTGCCCCCACATTCTACAGCTCCTGCACCTCTTCCTCCTCCTCTCAGCATCCATCTTCGAAATAACCACATCAGTTGCAAGCTGGAAGGACTGCAGCACTGCCTTAGCCAAGCGGCAACAGGATGTGCTGAAGCTAATATGCTTAGGTGAAAAACCACACAATGTTGAAGAGTTGTGGACAACTCTGAAAGAGCGGGCATATCTATGGCTGACACCGCTGACCCTACAGCCAGGCATGGTCGTGTGTGACAATGGCTGTAATTCGGTGGCAGCTCTGAGGTTAGGCGAGTTGACACGCGTACCATGCCTGGCCCATGTGCTTAACCTCGTGGTTCAGCAGTTTCTCAAAACCTACCCGGTTCTGCTGGATCTGCTTGTCAATGTACGCCACCTGTGCGCCCATTTTAGAAAGTCAGCTGCAGCTTCCGTTGCCCTAGCCATGCTTCAACAGCATTTGCAACTTCCAGCTCACCGACTGATCTGCGATGTCCCCACACGTTGGAACTCTACATTGCAGATGTTGAGAAAGATTTGTGAGCAGAAGAGGGCAGTTGTTGACTATCAGCATCAAGAAGGCCGTCAGTATTCAAGTTAGACTCCACACATAAAATCTCAGGAGTGGACATGGATGTAAGACATCTGAACCATCCTCCAAAACTTTAAGGACTCCACCAAGATGGTGAGCGGCGATGACACCATAATTAACATCACCATCCCGCTTCTCTGTCTTCTGAAATGTTCTCTGCTCACAATCAGAGAGGATGCATTGCAGGCAGAGCACGATGAGATGGAGCAAGGAACCATACAGGGTGATTACACACAGCCCAGCCTCATCTCATCACAACGTGGATTGGGTGACAATAAGGAAGAGGAGGAGGAGGAGGAAGAACAGGCGCTAGTTTCCTGCACTATAAACAGTATCATCTGCACAACTGTCATACAGTCTGTTCAGTGTGGATAGCCTGAGGACAGGGAGGAGGAGGAGGATGAGGAGGAGAGCATGTCAGTCGTCCTCTTGGTGAGGACACAGAAGTCTTGCCTCTTTGCAGTCTGGCACACATGGCTGAGTTTATGTTACGCTGCCTTTCAGTGACCCTCGCGTTCTCCAAATTTTGGGTGACAGTCATTACTTGTTGATAACTCTTCTAGACCCATGCTACATGGAGAACTTTATGTCTCGTATTCCCTTGCAGGACAGGCCTGATAAAAAGGTGCAGTATGAAAAGGTCCATGTTGTGGAATTATTTTAAAAATTCCTATCTGAAAACGCTGGTGGCAGAGGTCACAGTTTGTTGGACAACCAAGGAGTACAGGCGAGAGAGACACAAATGCAAGCCTGCAGAGGCAGGGGAACACTGTCAAAGTTCTGGGACAGTTTTCTCAGACCCTACCATCGCACAGGCCCTGAGGCACGGGGTACTCTCACAAGGAGAGCAAAGTTTCGGAAGATGGTGAGGGAGTACCTTGCCGACCGTACCAACATCCTCCATGATTCCTATGTGCCTTATAATTACTGGGTATCCAAGCTGGACATGTGGCATGAATTGGCTCTTCACGCCTTGGAGGTCCTGACCTGCCCTGCTGCTAGCATTTTGTCAGAGCAGGTTTTTAGTGCCGCCGATGGAATTATAACCGATAGGCGCATCCACCTATCAACTGAAAATGCTGACAGGCTAACTCTTATAAAAATGAACAAGGGATGGATTGGGCCAGACTTCTCAAAACCACAGAATGATAGCAGTGTAAGATAAATTCAAATACAGTGTCTTTTTTTGGGGAGGTCAAACTCTATTCCTATGCACCTCTGTCTTCACACCCAGACATGGGTATACGCTTCCTGATTTTGTCCTCCAAATTTTTGGCAACGGTCGCTTCACTGCATAGGCAAACAGTATGGGAGACTCACTTCCTAATAATGGGAAAATTGTTTTCAGGAGTCCCTCCGACTTCTACGTATCTAGCAAGGGGCATTGGAGTTCCTCCAAATTTTTGACAACCATTGCAGTAACTGCATACCCTATAACTGTATAGCAGACCCTCTCTTTCTAATGGGAACATGTCGTTACTGTGGCCCAGCTCTATGTGTCTTTAAATTGTTAGTGGGGTTTTTCCTAAATTTTGGCAGCTGTTGGATTAACTGCATACCCTATAACTGTATAGCAGACCCTCTCCTTTATAAAGGGAACATGTCGTTACTGTGGCCCAGCTCTATGTGTCTTTAAATTGTTAGCGGGATTTTTCCTAAATTTTGGCAGCTGTTGGACTCACTTCATACCCTATAACTGTATAGCAGACCCTCTCCTTTCTAATGGAAACATGTCGTTACTGTGGCCCTGCTCTATGTGTCTTTAAATTATTAGTGGGGTTTTTCCTAAATTTTGGCAGCCGTTGGACTCACTTTATACCCGATAACTGTATAGCAGACCCTCTCCTTTCTAATGGGAACATGTCATACTCGTTACTGTGGCCCAGCTCTATGTGTCTTTAAATTGTTAGTGGGGTTTTTCCATATTTTGGCAGCCCTTGCAGTCACATCATGGGCATTACCACTATAAGAGACCAGCTCCTTTATAATGGAACATTTTTTTTACTGAGACCCTCCTCTATGTCTCTTCAAAGTGGTATTGGGTTGCGTCCAATTTTTTGGCAGCCCTTGCAGTCACGGCATGCGCAATAACAGTATAGGAGATCCACTCATTAATAATGGGAACAACAAAGCATAGCTGGCTGATGGCTCTCTAACAATAGCGAGGGCCGACTACTGGCCCTTTAAGAATAGTAAGGGCCCCCTGATGACCCTATAAAAATAGGCTTTGTGACTTTCAGAATCCCTCCATCATAAATGAAACAGGATGTGTCTGATGATGTGTCACACACCACATGACCAGATAAGGTTGTAAAATGTTAAAATAACATTTCCTGTGAATGCATTTGTCTTAAAATCTAACATAAAACATAAATAAAAAATAAAAAAAAATAAAAACACAGTAAGATATTTATTCAGTATAAAAACCAGACTCGTCAATGTAACCTTAATGTAATCACATTGTTCAGCTCTTTCACCTCCTCCTCCAGTTCGGCCTCCATCTCCGAAATGATCACATCAGTCAGAAGCTGAAAGCACTGCAGCACTGCCTTGGCCAAGCGGCAAAAGGCTGCGCTGAAGATAACATGCTTAATGCTTAGGTGACAAACCGCCCTCTGCTGCAGAGTTGTTGAAAGCTGTAACACAGCAGCCTGATCTGTGGCTCTCACCCCTCAACATACAGCTAGGCATGGTCGTATGTGACAATGGGCAGAACCTGGCGACAGAGAAATGACAGCATGAGCAGATACGGTTTCCCTCTAAGCCAGTCCTTTCACCGAGCTAAAGAATATGGCTGTGGTGAAATACAACTCCCACTGAGAAGCAGTTTCAAGCTAAAAAACATTGGGTCCACCAGAGGATTTGAATCTGAGGGCCCACCTTTCTCCCCCGCTCATGAGCCCCATAGCTGCTGCAAAATTTGCGCTATCATGAACTCTCCTGATGGAGAAGCCAGGGCCCACCTGAGGATTCTCTGGTGGGACCGTCCAAATCTGCCGAGAAGCAGTCCTGGCTAAGAACAGTGTGTGGGAAGGTTCCAGGACACTCTATGGCTCCTTTTTTACTGAGGTGAAAACCCATGCAAACACGGGGAGAACATACAAAATCCTTGCAGATGTTGTCCTTGCTGGTATTTGAACCCAGGATCCCAGCGCTGCAAGGCTTCATTGCTAACCACTGAGCCAATATGCTGCCATTTGCTGCCATTCACCCTTTGATATCTAACAGGCTGGAGAAACTAGCACCTACTGCCACTCTATCTTCAGCTCCTTTGTGAGAAACTAATGTATTTGGGCAAAAACTCAGTTGACCAAATAGAATTCCTGAGAAGGAAATTGGGGATGGCGTCGCTACTGGTACTGGGGGCAGTGCTAATACCATGTTACCATTGTTCACTGGAAATATTCCAGGCTGGTAGGAGGTAAGCAGATTCCAACAGAAAAGTACCAGCAGTAATGTTCAGAGACCCTTGCTTATGGAAGGCGGAGACGATACCGAGAGAAATAGTGGTGGCTGGGGACCGAGTATGGACACCTGGCTGCCGCTGCCATAAGGTTGTGGACAGCTTCCGCCTCCACGAGCCTAAAAGGCCACATTTCAAGTGCAAACAGCTGTCAAAAATTTGGCAGTATACTCGTGCAAACTGTGGGTGGGTGGGTGACTGGCTGCATAATTGTGCTTGCATTCCAAGTAACAGAAAACTAAGCAAATAGTGGCCTCTATCATCATCATGGCCTCACCTCAGCACTATGAACTCTCCTGATGGAGCAGCCAGAACCCACCGGAGCAGTCTCCGGTTCTCTGGTGGGCCTGTCCAACCCTGCCGAGAAGGAGCCCTGGCTAACAAAAGTGTGTGGGAAGGTTCCCGGACGCTCTATGACTGCTTTTTTTAATGTGGATTGGGCCCGCTTAATTGCATGTTATTTCTGAAACCACATTGCAGATCAGGCCATTGCCCAACTCTGTATTCATGAAATTAAAGGGCAAAGAAAGATGTTTGCGTGTCGAAACACCATCGACAAGTGCGAGCTGATGTTGGATGGGTTGCTGCCATTGCTAATGCGCCAAGCTGCATTAAAGGACTTCCTGGGAGAATGACAGCTGGAGTAGATACTGTATCCCAAGTACTTTCATCGAGCTAAAAAATATGGCTGGGGTGAAATACAACTCTCACCGACAAGCTGTGGACTGGCTCCGTACCGTCCCTGGCCACATTCACTTGTCCATGTGTTTGTGGTTAGGCAGACCTTCCCAGTAAGTGCACTGGGGAGGGCACGGGTAATGTTCTGGGACATGAGCTTGTGGAAGGTGGAGACAATACCGGGACAAATAGTGGCGGCTGGGGACCGAGTATGGACACCCGGCCGCCACCACCATGAGGTTGTGGACAGCTTCCGCCTCCACAAGCCTAAAAGGCAACATTTCAAGTTCAAGAAAGCAGTCCAGAAATGTATCAGTTTAGTATTGCGCCCTGTGGGTGGGTGGCTGGCTGCATACTTGTGCTTGCATCCCAAGTAACAGAAAACTAAGCAGATGGTGGCCTCTATCATCATCATGGCCTCACCTCGGCACTACGAACTCTCATATATAGTTACATAGTTACATAGTTTATAAGGCCGAAAAAAGACAAGCGTCCATCGAGTTCAGCCTATTTCTTGTGCACTGCAGCTATTCTGCAGCGTTGATCCAGGGGAAGGCAAAAAAAACCCATGCGGTATAGGCCAATTTACATCATTGAGGAAAAATTCACTTCCCGACTCCAATCTGGCAGTCAGATTAAATCCCTGGATTAATTAACTATCACTAAGCATAAGATGTAATTTTATTGTTCTCAAGAAAGGCGTCCAGGCCTCTCTTGAACTCATTAAGTGAGTTGCACATCACCACTTCCTCTCCCAGAGAGTTCCAGAGTCTCACGGCTCTGACCGTAAAGAATCCCCTTCTATGCTGGTGCAGGAACCTCCTTTCCTCCAGACGCATAGTGTGCCCCCTCATCTTTGTCACCATCCTTGGTATAAACAGGTCATGGGAGAGATCTCTGTACTGCCCCCTGATGTATTTATACTTGTTTATGAGGTCTCCCCTAAGCCTTCTCTTTTCCAACGTAAATAGGCCTAATTTTGAAAACCTCTCTGGATATTCTAGTCTCTCCATTCCCTTTATTACCTTAGTCGCCCTCCTTTGTACCCTCTCTAGCTCCAATATGTCTTTCCTGAGCACCGGAGCCCAGAACTGTGCACAATATTCTAAGTGCGGCCTTACCAGCGCTTTATACAGAGGAAGAACAATGTTCTCATCATATGCCTGTATTCCTCTTCTGATGCATGCCATGACTCTATTTGCCTTCGCAGCTGCTGCCTGACACTGGGCACTCCAATTTAATTTGCTATTAACCAAGACGCCCAGGTCCTTCTCCATGTCAGATTTCCCCAACGGTTTCCCATTTAATATGTATGGGTGACTGCTGTTTTTCTTTCCCATGTGCATGACCTTACATTTATCGGCATTGAACCCCATTTGCCATTTTTTGGCCCAACTCCCCAATTTATTTAAATCCTCCTGTAGCTGTGCCCTATCCTCATCTGTATTAACTACTTTACAAAGTTTAGTATCATCTGCAAATATTGCTATTTTACTATGCAACCCTTCCACTAGATCATTAATAAATATATTAAATAATATAGGGCCCAAGACAGACCCTTGAGGCACCCCGCTAGTAACCCTGACACACCCTGAGCTTACTCCATTGATAACCACCCTCTGCTTTCTATCACTCAGCCAGCTATTTACCCACTTGCACACATTATCCCCCAGACCAAGCATTCTCATTTTATATACCAACCTTTTGTGTGGCACGGTATCAAACGCTTTGGAGAAGTCAAGGTATACAACATCCACTGACACTCCCCGGTCCAGCTGTGAGCTCACCTCCTCGTAGAAGGCGATCAGGTTTGTTTGGCAGGAGCGATCCCTCATGAATCCATGTTGATATGGAGTTAGACAGTTATTATCATTAAGATATTCTACAATAGCATCTCTAAGAAATCCTTCAAACAATTTACCCACAACAGACGTTAAGCTGACTGGTCTATAGTTCCCAGGGTCACTTTTAAACCCCTTTTTGAATATTGGTACCACATTTGCTTGGCGCCAGTCTAGTGGGACAGTCCCTGTCCATAAAGAGTGCTTGAATATAAGATACAGCGGCCTGTCTATCACATTACTTAATTCTTTTAGTACCCGGGGGTGTATGCCATCTGGGCCTGGTGACTTGTCTATTTTGATATTATTTAGGCGCTTCTGAACTTCCTCCTGGGTTAGGTGGGTGATATTTAGCGGAGGGTTTACTTTATCACTCTGCATTTCCTCCGATAAATTGTTTTCTTTTGTGAAAACAGTGGAGAAGAAGCTATTGAGTAGGTTTGCTTTACCCTCATCGCCCTCTATGATTTTACCCAGGTTATTCTTCAATGGGCCAACTCCATCAGTTTTAATCCTTTTACTGTTTATATAGTTAAAGAACAGTTTGGGATTCGTTTTACTTTCCTTGGCAATTAGTCTCTCTGTCTCCTCTTTTGCTATTCTTATTTGTTTCTTACAGATTTTGTTTTTTTCCCTATAAGATATTAGCGCTTCCTCGCTGCCTTCTTGTTTAAGTTTACCGAAAGCCCTTTTTTTGTTTTTCATTGCCCTCTTGACTTCCTTATTTAGCCACATTGGCTTCCTCCTATTCCTAGCCCTTTTATTCCCATAAGGTATGTACCTTCTACAGTGACTATGTAGGACTGTTTTGAAAATTTCCCATTTTCTATCCATGCTCCTATTACTGAAGATACTATCCCAGTCTATAAGGTGAAGGGCATCTCTTAGCTGATCAAACTTTGCACTCCTGAAGTTCAGTGTTTTTGTGACTCCCTTGCTGGGCACCCTACTGAAGCACATGTGGAATTGTATAATGTTGTGGTCACTATTTCCCAAGTGCCCCCCGACCTGCACCTCAGTTATTCTGTCTGGCCTGTTAGTTAATATTAAGTCTAAAAGGGCCGTCCCTCTAGTTGGTTCCTGCACAAGTTGTGACAAATAATTGTCTTTGATAATTGACAGAAACCTGTTTCCTTTCTGAGATCTACAGCTTTCAGTTTCCCAGTCTATATCGGGGTAGTTGAAGTCCCCCATAATAATCACCTCGTTATTTTTTGCTACTTCGTCTATTTGTCTCATTAATAGACTTTCCGTGGCTTCTGCTATATTTGGTGGTTTATAACAGACTCCTATGATAATTTTATTATTGTTTTTTGCCCCATGTATCTCCACCCATAAGGACTCGACCTCCTCATTTCCCTCCCATACATCCTCCCGTATTGTAGGCTTTAGACACGTCTTTACATATAGACAGACTCCACCCCCTTTCCGACTTCTTCGATCCCTTCTAAACAGACTGTAATCCTGTAAGTTAACTGCCCAGTCATAGCTTTCATCTAACCATGTCTCGGTTATTCCCACTATGTCATAGTTACCTGTAGATATTTCTGCTTCCAGTTCATCCATCTTGTTTGTCAGGCTCCTGGCATTTGCTAGCACGCAGTTTACACAATTTTTTTGAGCCAGGGCCCACAAAAGGATTCGCTGGTGGGCCCGTCCAACCCTGCCGAGAAGCAGCCCTGGCTAAGAAATGTGTTTGGGAAGGTTCCCGGACACTCTATGGCTGCATTGTTAATGTGGACTGGCTCCGTACCATCCCTGGCCACAATCACCTGTCCATGTGTTTGTGGTTAGGCGGTACTTCCCTCCAAAGTGCACTGGGGGGGGCGCGGGTAATGTTGTGGGACCATTGCTTGTGGAAGGTGGAGACGACACTGGGAGAAATAGTGGCGGCTGGGAACCGAGTATGGACACCTGGCCGTCACCATGAGGTGGTGGATAGTTCCGCCTCCACGAGCCTAAAACGCGACATTTCAAGTGCAAACAGCTGTCAAAAATTTGGCAGCATAGTATTGGAGCCTGTGGGTGGCTAGCTGGCTGCATACTTGCGCTTGCATTCCAAGGAATGGGGTAGGGACAACTGATCGCTGTGCTGGGACAAGGACGTGGACGGTGATTGTTGTATGTCTGCAATGACAGGTGCATGGCAGGAGGCATCTTTGCATGCGCCAAGGATCACTTAACCCCAGAACGCATGACCATAAAAATGGGTATTTTCAAAAAAGAGTTGTTATACCGAAAATGCCTGTAACATAAAAATAAATGAACAACTGGAAATGACAAACAACTATATACCTGAGGAATACCTAGAGTTTCAAAATTCTAACTAAAGTAATCTTGCAGAAAATAGAAAACAATTAACAGGGCGGGCCTGCGAGGCCCCAGGTATGTGTTCTAGGGTTAAGATGGACACACTTTTAGTCACTGACCTGGGAGTCAGAGATGCTTCCGGGGGTCTTCCCCATGCTGTTCCCATGTCTTTTCAGCACTGTATGCATGTGATGTCTGATGATGTCTCACACACCACATGGCCAGATAAGGTTGTAAAATGTTAAAATGACATTTACTGGTGAATGCATTTTTCACCATTGAAAGCAATGCAAAAGTGCAAAAACGCATCAAAAACGCTACGTGTGAACATAGCCCAAGCATTTTTGTTTTTGTTTATTGTTTTTGCCTTATATACAAGTACCCTGGAAAGGATGTTCCTTAACATTTTTCCCAGGAAAATCCATTTAGGTTTCATTTTTGCATGTTTTATTGTGAGTCCATAAAAGTGGCGTAATACCTCTGACAACATTGTTGACAGCAGTGATCTGGGCACCTGAAATGCTTCCAGGCGTCTTCCACATGCTGTTCCCATGTCATTTGAGCTCTGCTCCCATCAATTTGGGCAATTTTTAGGCCCTCTGCAGACCGCCGGGGGGAGCCACCAGAATAATTCTTGAGTTTCCCATAGACTTACATTGGGCTCGTTACTCGGTCCGAGCACTCGAGCATTCCAATTTGCTCAACCTGAACAACGTGTACCCAAGCATTTTAGTGCTCGCTCATCACTACTTGTTACCTTATGCATGATTGTGAAGAAAAGTCCCTGCACACATCAGAGATGGAGGCTAGAGATTCATCAATTGGTGGCAGTGATAAGAAGATGCACGAGAACTGGACAGGTGACTTTAAAAAGCGGAGCGTCTATAGAGGTAAGTGGTGAGGCGAATGTAAGTATTTTTTTTATTTTTTTTGCATCTTGCGGTTATTGTGATCTTTAGTTGGGTGAGACCCCAAATCATAATAAGGGACATTCAATTTACAGAGAATAACTTTGCTGCAAATTGTATTTCCCGGGAAATCTGCAGATTTGGTAAATTCAAATTTTGTCATATTCGCTCATCTTTACTTTCGAGTATAACGAGTATAAAGTTTTTTATTTTTATTTTTTTTAATGCTTTCTCATCCCTAAAAACCTTCCAGCAAAAGAACGTCAGGATGGCTGCCATTTTGCAGAATTTATGCACATCAAATCCCAAAAATTTGGGGGAAATTTTTAGCAAATCGAATTTGTTACAGATTGGTTCACTCATCTCTAGTTGGAAGCAAGAATAATTGACAACAATAAGGATATTGTAATATTGAATATAATTTGATAAATTTGGTAATTTGATAGATAATTTAGATATAAGACAAGAGCATCTCTGATCTACCTAAACTTTCTAATATAATCACTCATATGTTTGTTCTGATGGCCTCATAGGAAGCCACCATTCGTGGCAGAATAGAAGGTTTTTTATGCTAGCACATGTCCCCCCAACATGTTTCACCGCTTCACAAGCCAATTTCCCATCCCCTGACGACACAGATGAAGCGGTGAAACATTTTGGGGGGACATGTGCTAGTATAAACTACCTCCTATTCTGCCACGAATGGTGGCTTCCTCTGAGGCCATCAGAACAAACATATGAGTGATCATATTAAAAAGTTTAGGTAGATCAGGGATGTTTTTTAATACCCAATGTGCATTTTAATTGAATATTTAATAAAAGTTAATTTTTTTAGTCTTTAGTGATGTTATATGGGGTTTCCCCATTTAGTAAATATTGCATAAGCATCCCTTATATTCCCCTTGTTGGTATTTAGAAAACAAGAGTATTTAAAACTGCAGCTCTAGTAGGGTTGTTATGCACACGCCCGGACTGACTGGCATGTGCGTGTTTAGTGATCCCACTGGACCATGAACTGGAGAGTGCCTGGAGGGACGTAACTAAGTATCTACCCAATCCGACCAAGGTCGCACGATGGCTAACGACGCCTGTGCACCAGGTCAGACCCCGGACACAGCTGTTGACCCACACTGGGGAATACAGAAACAGGCAGGTTAGAGCACAGGCTGCATAGGGACCAGTACAGACTAGGAGACGGGTTCAGAGCCGCAGATGCGGTAATCAAGCAGAGTACAGCGAAACCGCAGGTGCGGTGGACAAGGCCGAGCAGAGCGAAACCGCAGGCGCGGTGGACAAGGCCAAGCAGAGCGAAACCGCAGGCGCGGTGGACAAGGCTGAACAGAGTGAAACCGCAGGTGCGGCAGACAAGACTGAGTAGAGCGAAACCGCAGGTGCGGCGGACAGGGCTGAGTAGAGCGAAACCGCAAGTGCGGTGGACAGGGTTGAGCAGAGCGAAACCGCAAGTGCGGTGGACAGGGCTGAGCAGAGCGAAACCGCAAGTGCGGTGGACAGGGCTGAGTAGAGCGAAACCGCAAGTGCGGTGGACAGGGTTGAGCAGAGCGAAACCGCAAGTGCGGTGGACAGGGCTGAGCAGAGCGAAACCGCAAGTGCGGTGGACAGGGCTGAGCAGAGCGAAACCGCAAGTGCGGTTGACAGGGCTGAGCAGAGCGAAACTGCAGGCGTGGCGGACAAGGCCGAGCAGAGCAAAACCGGAAGGCGCGGCGGACAAGGCAGAGCAGAGCGAAACCGCAAGTGCGGTGGACAAAGCAGAGCGGGCAGAAACCGCCGGAGCAGTAAGTAAGGCAGAGCAGAGATAAACTGCCAAAGCAGTGAGCAAAGACAGAGCAGAGGGGACAGGGCTCTGTTCACACAGAACAGACTGGAAGGGAAAGGCAGAACCAGATACATACAAGGTACTTACAAAGAAGTAGCGAGTGGACTCCAAACTCACAAACAGAAGTACAGCGACAACGAGTAGGAGTCAGGTGCAGGTTCAGACTCTGCAGAAAAAGAGAGGAAACGGACATAGGGACAAAACAGGTAACAGGCTAGGAGACAGTTCAGACAGGAACTGTACTGCAACGAAATACAGGAACAAGCCTAGGTATAGCCAAGTGCTGGTTTAGACACTGCAGCAAAAGGGAGGAAACGGACATAGGCACAAACAGGTAACAGGTTAGCAGACAGTTCAGACAGGAACTGCACTGCAACGAAATACAGGAACGAGCCTAGGTATAGCCAAGTGCTGGTTCAGACACTGCAGCAAAAGGGAGGAAACGGACATAGGGAAAAAACAGGTAACAGGTTAGGAGACAGTTCAGACAGGAACTGTACTGCAACGAAATACAGGAACGAGCCTAGGTATAGCCAAGAGCTGGTTCAGACACTGCAGCAAAAGGGAGGAAACGGACATAGAGACAAAACAAGTAACAGGTTAGGAGACAGTTCAGACAGGAACTGTTACTGCAGCAAAATACAGGAACGAGCCTGGGTATACGGCCCTCAGAGGCAGAAACGAACAGGCTAGGAGCGTGTTCAGACAGGCCTGGAAATACAGCCTCCAGGAAGGCGAACAGGCAGGGAAAAACAGAACAGGACCTGGCACAGTCAAGGAGCACACTGAATGTTAAAGTTTCTCAGGCATCAGCTTCCAGGTGAAGCTGGTTTAAATATCCAGTGACTGACAGCAATAGGCTGAGGACACATTAAGGGTGTGCCCACAGCAGCTACAAGAATCAGGAAGTAACCAGGCCGCCGCCCTAAGCAGTCAGAACAGAGACAAACAGACAGCATGAATAGAAGCCATGCTAGCAGACTGGACGGAAGATCAAGTTTGCGATCTTGCATAGTGAGAGATCGTGCACTATGCAAGCCCGCCACCATGTATGTTACAGTACACCCCCCCTTACGCCCCCTCTTTTTCAAGCCTGCAAGAGTGTTCCACAGAGAATTGGGAGGCCAGTCCTTCTCTTGAAGAGGATTGCCTCTTCTGTCCACTAGAGGAAACAAAACTGGTCTCATCATCTTGGTAACTAGGATGCTTCCTCCCATCAAGCCATCCTCAGCAACGGATGAAGTGGGTGAAGAACCAGGTACAGGGTGTAAGAAAATCTCTGTCCATTTATTATCAGGCAGCACCCCAGAGGGTTCGGGAGACAACTGGAGGTCCTCCACCTGGTTGGAGGGGTGCAGAGACTCGGGGGTAACCACTGCTTCGGGGTACACTTGGTCAAGCTCACTAGACGAAGTGAGCGAGGCATCAGGTACAGGGTGTAGGAAAGTCTCTGTCCATTTGTTATCAGGTAGCACCTTGGAGGGTTCAGGAGACAACTGGAGGTCCTCCGCCTGATTGAAGGGGTGCAGAGACTCAGGGGTAACCACTGCTTCGGGGTAAACTTGGTCAAGCTCACTGGACAAAGTGAGCGAGGTATCAGGTACAGGGTGTAGGAAAGTCTCTCTCCATTTGTTATCAGGTAGCACCCCGGAGGATTCAGGAGGCAACTGGAGGTCCTCCGCCTGGTTGTAGGGGTGCAGAAACTTGGGGGTATCCACCGCCTCGATGGACCCAAGGCCAGATTTATTAAAGATGGAGGGTCCATGCTTTGGGACCATCCTCAAACTGGTTTCAGAGATGACATGTCTGTGAGGCGGGACGGTACCTGAAGCCAGATAATTGGTACAATCGTCGAGACTGTGTGGGGACATTGCCTCCGCTTCTCTTCCTTCGGAGACTTCAGCGCACAGCGAGTCAGCGACTAGCAGATCTGGTGAAGAAGAAGAAGACATTACTGACAGTCCTGAAGATATGGGGACTGGACACCCCTTGTACCTTAACAGTCCCCCACGATACACCATGCAAGGTCTCCAGACCTGAGCGGGCACTAGATTTCTCAGCTCTGGACGACTTGTGGGTAAACCAGTCAGCACCTGAAAGGAAAGCTTCTTCAAGTGTAATTCTCCAATATGGAGCTTAATTTGTACAGACATCTTTCGACTGTTTCTGAGTAGGGCTCGTCCTTCTGCAGACAATGCCCAAACAGGCTTCTGGAGTTTTCGGACAGGAATCAGACACTGACTCTTCAAGGCCTTAAGCCCGAAACTTCCAGTTAATCCGAGGCTTTCACTTGCCACGGAGACAGTCAGGGTCATCTGTGGAGAGGAAACACCAATGCCCAGGGCAGTCTCTCCTACAGGCCTAATGTCTTGGGATTCTCCAACCTTCACTGGACAAAGACCGTCAGGGCGACCCAAACAACTGCAGCGGGACTGCAATCCGATTTCGTGACTGAGTTCCGGCCTCTGCTTTCCCTGCCGGACATGGTCAACCTTCATGGATTCAGTGCGGGTAGCTGCTTCTGCAGGCTGGGGAACAAGAGGTCTTTGGGAGGACAGAACCTGGCGTGATGGTTTGCCTCTACACCTTGCACGTCTGGACTGCCTCTTGAAGTTGGGAAGAGAAGTATTCTGCGGAGCATAGTCATCCTGTGTGGATTCTGGGTGGGCATCAGTCTCTTCAGACTGGAGAACTGGTGAGCTACCCACACACATTACCCATCGGGGCTGCTCCGGGATACTGGAAAGTGAAGCATTAGCAGAGGCTTCAGGAATGGGGTCATCGAAGACCATTAGAAAGGCCACCAGGAAGGCCTGCAGGTCAAGGACGATAGGATCCCATGCTTCCCATAGGGGGGTGACCCATTTCAAGGCATCACCCGCTAGGTAGGATAACATAAATGCCACTTTAGACCAATCGGTAGGAAAATAGAGAGGGTAGAACTTGAAATGCAGCATGCATAGCTCCACAAACGCACGGCTTTGTTTAGGATTTCCATAGTACCGTGGCGAATCCGCAGGAACGAGTGCAGAAAGTTCCATTTGAACTGGTGCCTACATCGCCTGGGCCATAGGTAGAAAATTTTTTTTTTAGTTATTTATTTTTAATGCACGTATTCGCTGGAAATGGATTCAAAATGTCTCAGAGAGAGAAGGGCCATGGGGCTCAACGGGAACCATGGCCTGAGCAAACTGTTATGCACACGCCCGGACTGACTGGCATGTGCGTGTTTAGTGATCCCACTGGACCATGAACCGGAGAGTGCCTGGAGGGGCGTAACTAAGTATCTACCCGATCCGACCAAGGTCGCACAACGGCTAACGACGCCTGTGCACCAGGGAGGAACCGAGCAGGGGGACAAGGTGCGACTCCAGGTCAGACCCCGGACACGGCTGTTGACCCACACCGGGGAATACAGGAACAGGCAGGTTAGAGCACAGGCTGGGTAGGGTCCAGTACAGACTAGGAGACGGGTTCAGAGCCACAGATGTTGTAATCAAGCAGAGTAAAGCGAAACCGCAGGTGCGGTGGACAAGGCTGAGCAGAGCGAAACTGCAGGCACGGTGGACAAGGCCAAGCAGAGCGAAACCGCAGGCGCAGTGGACAAGGCTGAGCAGAGCGAAACCGCTGGTGCGGCGGACAAGGCTGAGCAGAGCGAAACCCCAGGTGCGGCGGACAAGGCTGAGCAGAGCGAAACCCCAGGTGCGGTGGACAGGGCTGAGCAGAGCGAAACCGCAAGTGCGGTTGACAGGGCTGAGCAGAGCGAAACCGCAGGCGCGGCGGACAAGGCCGAGCAGAGCAAAACCGCAGGCGCGGCGGACAAGGCTGAGCAGAGCGAAACTGCAAGTGCAGTGGACAAAGCAGAGCAGAGCGGGCAGAAACCGCCGGAGCAGTAAGTAAGGCAGAGCAGAGATAAACCACCAAAGCGGTGAGCAAAGACAGAGCAGAAGGGACAGGGCTCTGTTCACATGGAACAGACTGGAAGGGAAAGGCAGAACCAGATACACACAAGGTACTTGCAAAGAAGTAGACAGTGGACTCCAAACTCACAAACAGAAGTACAGCGACAACGAGTAGGAGTTAGGTGCAGGTTCAGACTCTGCAGAAAAAGAGAGGAAACGGACAAAGAGACAAAACAGGTAACAGGTTAGGAGACAGTTCAGACAGGAACTGTACTGCAACGAAATACAGGAACGAGCCTAGGTATAGCCAAGTGCTGGTTCAGACACTGAAGCAAAAGGGAGGAAATGGACATAGGGACAAAACAGGTAACAGGTTAGAAGACAGTTCAGACAGGAACTGTACTGCAATAAAATACAGGAACGAGCCTAGGTATAGCCAAGTGCTGGTTCAGACACTGCAGCAAAAGGGAGGAAACGGACATAGAGACAAAACAAGTAACAGACAGGAACTGTTACTGCAGCGAAATACAGGAACGAGCCTGGGTATATGGCCCCCAGAGGCAGAAAAAAACAGACTAGGTGCGTGTTCAGACAGGCCTGGGAATACAGCCTCCAGGAAGGCGGACAGGCAGGCAAGAAAACACGTATAGCAGATCTACGTATGCAGCCCCTAGAAGGCGGGACGAACAGGCTAGAAGCGTGTTCAGACAGGCCTGGAAATACAGCCTCCAGGAAGGTGGACAGGCAGGGAAAAACAGAACAGGACCTGGCACATTCAGAGTCAAGGAGCACACTGAATGTTAAAGTTGCTCAGGCATCAGCTTCCAGGTGAAGCTGGTTTAAATATCCAGTGACTGACAGCAATAGGCTGAGGACCCATTAGGGGTGTGCCCACAGCAGCTACAAGAATCAGGAAGTAACCGGGCCGCCGCCCTAAGCAGTCAGAACAGAGACAAACAGACAGCATGAATAGAAGCCTGGCTATCAGACTGGACTGAAGATCAAGTTTGCGATCTTGCATAGTGAGAGATGGTGCACTGTGCAAGCCCGCCACCAGGTATGTTACAAGGGTGTTCACAATTTGAATTGGTGAGTAACTTTTAAAAGTAGTCCAACGAAGGATAAACTGTGAACATATGACAAAGTAATGGATCATTAATTCTTGTGGGAAGCACAGATGTTATCATAGAAAGGTGTCAGAATCACAAGCCCGATCCATGTAGCAGCATTGTACAATTCTCTTGGGCCATAACTCTCCTCCAGGGATGCACTCCAGTTAGGGACTGGGGTACATTTTTTCCCAAAAATTACACCACAAAAGCAGCATATATTTTCATTGTCTAGATGGGTTAGCTTAGCCATGCCCCATCCCATCCATGCTTGGTCCATTTTGTTGAGGCTTTCCAGGACTGACATGGAAATACCAAAAGTCGTAAATTTTTTCTGCTACTTTATGGAAGCGTTTTTGTTGGGGGGGGAGTTTTACGCCAGAATTTTGGTGCAAACACCTTAGTGAATCAAGTCGTTGATATTTTCTCTCCTCTAGGTACTTGATACAGAAGGACACCTTTAGAGGTCTTGTGGAGTCTATGTCTTGACAGGGATCCTGCACAAATATAGGTATATTATTTTAATGTTATAGCCGATTAGTGTACAAAAATCAATAGCATATTGCATTCAAACCATGTGCTGCAGTTTTAGTCGTGCATGTATTACAAAGTTAACAATTCTGCTTACTATGCTTACTGCTTACTAATGTCTCCAAGTTGTTTGATCCGCATTTATTATTTGGTTGTGCCTTGCAGGTTATTTTCTAAAATAATTTCCTGCTACATTCCTGACTGTATTTGAGCCTAGGTTTAGCATCTTCCCTGCTGTTAACTGTTCTACTTCCCTGTTACTAGCAGCCAAAACAGACAGCCTGGCTCATGCTACCTGCTGATTAGGTGCAGATTAACTCTCTATAAACCATATGGACAAGTTGCCGCATAAATTCCACTTTCTCTAGACCACAATTTCAACAATGCTAATGGTCAATGGCTAATTGTGCCGTTTGATATCATGCTACTTATGGATAGCACAATCACAGTTTCATCTAATAATGCTATATTCATATTTTTACTTTCAGGGAAAAGTATTTTTGTGTCTGTCACATAAATTAATGCAACCAAATCTGTTGATTAGGCATGATCAAATGGGTCGGATTTGAATTCACCAAAATTCTTAGATTTTACAGGGAAATTCGATTTGAGATGAAGTTATTTGATGCAAATTGAATGTTCCATATTATGATCTGTGGTCTCTCACCAAAGCATAATAAACATCACCTCTCCGTTCACCTGTCATGCTGTCCCCAAAGTCTGTCATCTGGTCATCTGCTCATCCTGTTTTCTAATTCCCCTTCACGCACATCCTCTTTGGTGCCTTTATTACAGCCCATAATTTCGGACTTGAAAAAGTCTCGGACATCACAACTTGCTGTGAACAGAATCTGAAGAGTATGTGCATGACAGTGGAAGAAGAAGAGAAGAGGTGCGAGGGAGAAGACTTTGGGCTGCAGGGGCAGCGGCACAGGGTGGCACGCCCATATACAGACTGCACACCCATATACAGTCAGCACCAATCTACAAACTGCACCCCGATATACAGACTGCAGCCCATATAGAGTATGCACCCCCATATACTGAAAGCAACCTCATATACAGATTGCATCCCCATATACAGACTGCACTCCATATACAGTCTGCACCCCTATATACAGGCTGCACCCCTATATACAGACTGCAAACCCATATATAGTCTGAACCCCTATATACAGTCTGCATCCCGACACACAGTCAGCACCCTCGCTTACAGTCTGCATCCCCATATACAGTCTACACCCCCATATGCATACTGCAACCCCATATACAGAATGCACCCCAATGTACAGTCTGCACCCCTCATATACAGACTGCACTCCCATATACAGACTGCACCCTATATACAGACTGCACTCCCTTATACAGCACCCCTATATACAGACTGCATCCCCATGTACAGACTGCACCCCTATATACAGACTACACCTTTAGGATTCAACATCTGTCATCCCAGCAAGGATTTGATTTCTTCTCCTCTGTCCATGCAGTGTTCAACTCTTAAACCTTCACCACCTTCCCCCTCCCATCCCCCCAAATGAAAATGGCGGTATTGACACTTTGTATAGAAAAATGGCACAACAGGTAATTCTCTTCATAATTTTATAGAAAATATTTCATCCCTTGAGGAGAAAGAAGACGCAGAACTGCATGTTGAGGATAAGTCTCCTTCTAACTGGACTATAGTACTGAGTTGGGTTGTGGTGAAGGAATTTGAAACAGTGGAGAGAGAGAACGAATGAGTAACGAGGAAGGAATTGGAACTGTGTGTGGAAAATGCTCTGTATTGTTAAGGAAATGTTCATAAAGTTGTGTACCTGCTACCAGCTGTACATAATCCCCACCAAGTTTCATTCACTAAAAAGTTTATTTTTGACTGGCGATCTCCCTCATTGAACTGTTCAACATCTTCTCCTGGCCAACCCAAGTCTTTGGTAACATGCATCCTGTAAGGGAGTAGTTCCCCCATAGCTCAAGCCTACACACCCAGCCAGGACCCCCATTTTCATTAATGTGCCGGGGGATAAGAAACAAGTGCCTCACCCACGGCTACCACTCCACCCCACGTTACACTGTCACACATAATATCTCTATAGTTTTTCAAGTGTTTTAAGGCTTTCTCTATCTCTATGGCTAAACTGTGAGCTTTGACATCCACTCACTATCCAGATTCACTAGAAAATGGCTTCTGTGTTCCCTTTTTCTGCCTGTATACAGGCTATGATAAATAGTCCCTTCTGTTTTGCCATGTGATGTGATAGCTGCAAGCTATTAAAGGGAAGCCCAACCATTTGCGCCCTAGGTCATGTGATTATTATCTAGCTAATGTAGTCTTCTATAATGTGTAAAATCGCTGTGATTCTGTTTCGATGCTTAGTATATTGTTCAAATTTGCTAGCTTTATTGAAATACTAAAACGTTGAGTCATTCATTCAGATTTGACAAACTGACTCAATTTGTTTATTTCTAGAACCCATCCTTCCATTCCAGACATTTTACTGTTACTGCTCCAATCCAGTGGGGCATTTTGGAGCCTCAATCTCAGGACCGGTGGGGCTCCCAACTCGCAAACCTTTCTTCTCGATTGGTAATAACTTTTAATGTCAGGAATATCTCTTTAATCTAGTCATGACCACTTGTCAATTGAAACCATGTCCAATGACCAACTTGAATTTTCATTTTACCATCTGCAAGCGTACTCTACATATTTGAAATTTGAACAGGTTTATGATGAACATGTTTATTTCAGTGACTTCAGTTACCAACTTCGTATTCATATCAACTAGGCTAATCTTCCTTCAGTAATTTGATATTGTAAAGACTATTGTTATTGTAAATGCTGCACATTTATCTAGATTGTGTTGACATTCCAGCACAGAATTGATGGCGATTAGAAAAAAAACTTCACCACAACATATCCGTATCTGAGGTGATTCACTATGACATTTGCTTTTCTTAGCAATCAGCCACAGATGTTTCTGTTTGTAACGGAAATCGATACATTAATAAGACAAGTATAAAGTCACAAATAGAGTTGGGCAAATTTATTAGATGTTGAATGTTACAAAAATCTGTATTCTTCATAATAGGGATTTTTTTTTGTAACTCGCTTTTCATGAATTCAACAAAATAGGGCCAGCAAAAGGTTAAAAAAAAGACTATTACTCACCTCACTGATCACTTCTCTGGCCATTAAACAGTCCTTGGCACATCTTTCTACTGCCACCACATGCTGAATCTCCCGGCCTCTTCATGCTAATATGCAACCATAAGGTTGCGATGTCCACCTTACAATGAGCATGTGCAGCGAAGTCATGGGCCTGGTCGCGGTTGGAATTCCGGCCAATTATGAAGAGGCTCAGAGTTTCAACGTGCGGTGGTGATAAGAAGTGATGCTGAGAGGAGAGCAATGAGGTGAGTATTAGTTGTTTTTTGTTTTTTTTTCTGTTTTTTTCTGTTTTTTGTTTATGCTCTAGTCCCCAGAACATAATAAGGAATATTCAGTTTGCGGAGAATAAATTTTCTGCAAACTGAAATTGTCAATAAAATCTGCGAGATATGTCGAATTTGAATTCAGTTAAAGCCACTTATCTCTAGTCACATGTACACATGTTTTGCCTGTAACTGGATCATTGGTTGCCTGATAAATTTACCCCTGAGGAAGCAACAACTAATATGCTTGAAACGATTGTTAATAACCATATTCTAAGAAAGGAATAAGTCCAGCGCTATAAGTCCATAAAAAATCCATTCTTCATTTATTTTATAGCTTCGAACAGTATAAAATCGATTAAATCACAGTCCAGACATTAAAAACATACACGTTTCGACGCAAAGCAGTGCGTCTTAATCATTGACAATAAATGAAGGATGGATTTTTTATGGACTTATAGCTCTGGACGTATTCCTTTCTAAGTTCTGAAAACTTGCTGCACAGCAGGATCCGTGCGCTTCAGGAGGTGGTGAGCAGACATTAACTTTTTTGAATGTTTTTTAATAACCTTATACTACCGATGACCATATCTAGTGCATGATACTATGGGTAACAGCCCTTTGCTTTATTTATTGTGTCTTTTATTGATAATGATACTCATTTTCACCCATATTTTGCATTTTCCTTGTGTATAGAAGTACAAAGTATTTACAATAAACTTATAGAACTATGCAGTACATTATGGACTAGGTTTAATTTTGATAATTTTGATACATATGTCATAGTAGTACAATTTGAGATTTGTAATCTCTTCTCTTTGAACCTTGTCTGCTATTTGTATACTTTTTATGTAACAAATTTATTGCTCTTCAATGTGCTGATTGGTTGCCAGTGTACTGGTATTCGTCATTGGATAAATTGTCTACTATTTACATCACCTATTTTTATACATTTGTTTATGAAAATAAAAGTTGCATGTTTAACTTTTTAGTCATTAAAACTCCTTGTTTGTCTCTTTGCATATAATTATATTTTGAAGTGACTAAATGGGTTTTCTTGGGTGTAGCTATGTGCTTCATTTTGTCAGATAACGAGCTTTATTAAATCCTATATGTACCCACTGGATTTATTGTTTCTTGGATCATTGGTTGTCTGATCAATTTGCTTTAAAATATGGATGTCTTCATTTTTATTACATCTGGCTCTTACGCAAGCAGCAATGAGTGGAAAAGAGGTCCAAAAGTTCAATCTGCCCAATATAAGTAGAATCTAATATATATAATCGTCTTATCCCGTCTGTCTGTCTGTCTGTCCTTCTGTCCAGGAAATCCCGCGTCGCTCATTGGTCCGGCCGCGGCCAATCAGCGACGCAGAATTTCAGAAAAATATGGCGGCCGTTAGTGGCTCATCTGCCGCACGGAGGTCATCTCCCGGCTGCTCACAGCAGAAGTACCCCGACCGGCGGCGCCGCTGACCTCCATGCAGCTACAGTCAGGAGATCAGAGGCTAGGGCGCCAAATTTAAACACGCTTTTGGCGCCAAATTTAAACACGCTCTCCGGTCGTCACTAACACGGTTCGCTGATCGGTCGCGGCCGCCAGCCGCGACCAATCAGCGATATTGGCGCCAAATTTAAACACCGCTTTGCTGATTTGCTTTGCTTTCGCTATGGCCGCTGATCTCCCGACGGCAAGTGTGAAGGGAGGATCGGGGAGCGGCGCCACCGGTCGGGATACTTCTGCTGCGAGCAGCCAGTCATCTCCCGGCTGCTCGCCGCGGAAGTACCCGCACAGGCTCACTAATACGATTCGCTGATTGGTCGCGGCCGGCGCCAAATTTAAACACGCTCTCCGGTCCTCAGTAACAGGGTTCGCTGATTGGTCGCGGGAAGAACTCTTCACAACGCTTGTCAGTATCCTCACAATGTGAATGGCACCAGACCCCTTCTCTCCTCTCGCAGTCACTCACTGTTTTCCAGACCACCGACCACGTGCTCTCGTCACAGAGATGATATCCTCAGTCTCTTTCCCTCTCACTTGACACTTGGCTCCTTCAGCACAAAGTCTCTAGTCAGTAGTGTTGAGCCACCCCCGTAGTGTTCGAGTTCGGTTCGGTTCGTCAAACTCCCATGTGTTCGCCGAACTGTTCGTCGAACTGTTCGTCGAACACCTTCGAACACCGTTAAAACCAATGGCAGGCAAACAAAAACACATAGAAACACATAGAAAACACCTTCAACGGTGTCCAAAAGCTGACAAACTGCTCAGAAGACACAAATAACACATGGAAAAGTGACAAGTACATATAGTCATGAGAAAAGAAAAGAGGTGGAGGAGTAAAATGAGGGGGAGACACAGATATAGGCATGTCATGCCCTTCTAAAATCCAAAAAGTGAGAAGCCGACACGTTCAGTCCGCTCCTGCCCGTGCCACCTCCGTGTCGCCGGGTTTGTGCCAGAGCCGCGGTGAACCCTGACGGCCAGCCCCCCTCTCGCAATACTGGTGCCTGTCCGCTGGTGGGTCGAGCGAGCCCCCCTGTGGTGGAGGCAGCTCTAAGCTTTTTAATTTAAATTGTCTCTCTAATTTGAATGAATACACTTTAAATCCATTTACAAGGATCTATTGGAGGGCAAGTCTCATGCCAGCAGCCGCGTAATTCCAGCTCCAGTAGCGTCCACTAAAGCTGCTGCAGTTAAAAAGCTTTTATAAGGATCGAGCTCGGCTGTCCACCGCAAGGCATCCTACTGCCAGTCCCAGCCCCTATGCCTTGGGGTGCCTCCTGATGCTCTTCACTGAGTATCCCGTGGTCCCGAAGCATTTCCTTTGAAAAAATTAAGTGTCCAAACTACAGGTGGTGTAGCTTGCTTAACAGCCGGGATAATCCGCTGACTAGCAGACACTGCTAGTAGGCACAAAGTATTTCCTGGGCTAGATGCAGTTAAAAATTTGTAATTAGATACTCTCGTTGGATGCTGAGAAAGCATTCCATAGAGTCTCCTGGCACGCCATATATGATTCTCTTAAAAAGCTTGGGGTAGGGGTCTAGGTGACCCTTTTATAGCCAAAATCACGGCCCTGTATCGCAATACGTCACCTAGGCTGAAGATAAATGGAACTGTAGCACCCTGAGGGCTCGGTTGCTACAGAGGTATTGCACCTCACCCAGAGGTGTGATATCTCACTCTCAGGTAAGGATGGAGTGTGGATCAGGACCCGACACCTGCATGCATTACACCACATTGCCGTGGGGCAGGGCGACCAATATGCCCCTGAGATGGGCACGACAGTCCCTGTCACTGGCTGGAGTGGGGGGAGGGAACACTGAGGAAGGGGAACCCTGTAGTGCAGGAGCAGGGAGGAAGCAGTTCCTGGGTGCATTGAGAAGGGAGTATAAAAGGTGGGCACCATCTTAGTTGAGTGCAGAGAAGTCTGAGCAGAAGTGGCAGGGAGCAGGGGCTCTGCATGAGCTCTGCTCCGGAGGCGGGCCTAGTAACAGAGGCCCAGGACTGGAAGAGGGAGAAGGAAGGAAGAGGAGCGGAGAAGGCTCCAGGAACGAGGAACGAAGGGATCCCAGGGGTGTGGTCGGGCGAGTCGCCACCGCATGCCCGAATCCACCTGCATGGAGGGGTCAGGCCAAAGGGGGAGACCGGTCCCCGAAACTAGTGGAGGCAGGAAACGACCCTCAGCTAGAAACCGGAGGCTGTGACATTTTATGTGGCGCAGCCCCTCGCTACACCCGCTAGGAGGGCAGCACATAGGGTCAGGGAAACTGGCGCCAAGTTTACCAAGAGGAGGCCCGAGGCAGCCGGACAGAAGGGTTGGTAAGAAAGGCCAGACAAAGGACACACAAAGGGGGTCCTGTGAAGCGCTCCAAAGTTATCTGGGAGTTGTCTGAGCCCCTCACCTGGTGAGCACAGTATGACGTGGGCAGCCGTTACCTGCAGACGTGGTCTGGATAATAAGAACTGTGAGTAAAGGCCCTGGACTGCATCACTGACTCCGTGTCGTTACTGCTGCTGCCCTGCACCATCACCCCCATCCTCCGCATACACTGCCCTGAGGCTATACTCCTCCCGTGGGGAGTTATGCTACGCTCTGCTGCACCCACAACACCAGCCTCAGCGGTCTGCCCTGCAGCGGCGGTTCACTCTGACCGCAATCCACGGGTGGCGTAGTCGGACATTTAAACATCAAAACCACATAAATAGTTCCGCCACTGGTTTGACCACCCTGAGCCACGGAACCGGGTCGCCGCCACGAAGACTACAACCACCAGCATCCACCAAAAAGGGTCTGGCTCCGGGTGTCCCAAGGCCCAGGGGGTGCATCAGAACATTTTCATCACCTTTCACAATCACCAATGGGACAAGGCAGGGATGTCCTCTGTCCCCTCTCTTTTACATCCTAGTGACGGAGCACCTGCTCTCATCAATTCGCCATAACCCCAATATTAGGTGGATTGAGGTGGGAGGCACCGAGTACAAGTGCTCTCTATTTGCTGATGATGTACTAGTATATATCACTCAATCACATATATCCATCCATGCTGTTATGGCTGAAATAGATCACTTTGTTACATGGTCAAATTTTAAAATCAATGCAGCGAAGTCTGAGGCCCTCGATGTCTCCCTCCCCAAATCCATATAGGATTCCATCCAGTCCAACTTTCCCTTTGCCTGGCCCTCACAGGGTATCAAATACTTAGGAATTCCTATTCATAGAGACCTCTCCCATCTATGTTATCTTAATTTTGGGCCCTTTATTGAACAACTCCATACAGACCACGGTTGGCAAGTTAGAACTGTAAGATTCACTACGTGAACCACTGGTGTTTTGTGGAAAAGCACATGTACACTATGTTCCAAATTATTATGCAAAAAGTGTTTAGGAGTGATAAGGGAAGAATTTGTTTGTTTGTCAGTTAAACTCATTGATGGTGATGTGTGTCAGGGCTCTTTATATCACTGTAAGCAATTGCAGACACCTGTGCTAATTAGTTTGGCAGGTGTGTCCAATGAAAGGCAAGACTACTTAAGAAGGCTGTCTCACATTATTAAGCAGCCTACATTTTCTGCCAAAATGGGAAAGAAAAAGGATGTGTCGGCTGCTGAGAAGCAACAAATTGTGGAGTGTTTAGGTCAAGGCATGACTACAATCAACATTGTGCGATGATCAGGATGAAGTGTCTTGGCAATCAAGAAGTATGTAGCTGATACACAGTACACACGTGTGCATGCTGATAAGGGCAAATTGAGGACTCTTTCCTACAGGCAATTACGTCAGGTTAAAAGAGCAGCGGCAAAAAAGCCTTGCATTGGAGCAGACAAGTTTTTGAAGCTGCTGGTGCCTCCAACGTCCCCCGAACAACAAGATGCAGGGTCCTTCAGAGGTTTGCAGCTGTGCATATGCCATCCTGTCTACCTCCTCTATCCACTTCACACAAGCAGAAACGGCTCCAGTGGGCCAAACATTACATGAAGACTGATTTCAAAACTGTTTTGTTCACGGATGAGTGCCGTGCAGCGCTCGATGGTCCAGATGGATGGAGTGGAGGATGGCTGGTTGATGGACACCCATGTATGTGGATTTTCTCAAACAGCACTTCCTGCCATGGTTCAAGAAGAAGAACCATGTATTTCACAGCAAGATCATTTTTTTGCATGATAATGCACCATCTCATGCTGCACATAAAACATCTGCATCTCTGGCTGATATGGGCATAAAAGGGGACAAACTTATGGTGTGACCCCCATGCTCCCCTGACCTCTACCCCATTCAGAACCTCTGGAGCATCATCAAAAGGAGTGTCTATGATGGCGGGAGGCAGTTCACATCTAAGCAACAGCTCTGGGAGGGTATTCTGTCCTCATGCAAAACAATTGAAGCAGAAACCATCCAAAACCTGACAAATTCAATGGACGAGAGAGTTCAGAAGCTCCTTTCGAACAAGGGTTCCTATGTGAAAATGTAACATCACCTAGAATAAAGTTTTGAGTTGAAAACTGTTTGATTTCAGTTTCTAATAACCCGCTAATGCTTATAATTTCAAAAATGACCATTTTTTTGGTCTTTATTAAAATGAAAAGGTTGATCGAAAAGTTTGGGGGATCTAAGAGTGTGGCAACCCAGTAGTCATGATTACTTCGAATTCTGACAATATGAGGGTCATGTTGCAGGTAGTGCAGCAAGAAGGCACTTATGTGTCTTGCGCATCTCGGAGCCCCAAAATTATTTTCCGGGCTAGATGCAGCTCAAAATTATTATTAATTTTAAATCTGGTGGAGCTTAGTATAGATGGGCTAATAGGATCAGTGCTGCACACTGCTACAAATCCCAAATTATTTTCCAGTCAAGATACAGATAAACATGATTAGTAATTTGAAAGCTTAAAACGGTTGGTAGGGTGATTTTAACCAATCATCAAGATTTTACTCTCCCCAGGATGACACAGGGGTAGAAAAGTCGTTTCGGATCCATGATTTGTTCATCTTTATGAACGTGAGTCTGTCTACATTATCAGTGGAGAGCCGCGTGCGCTTATCTGTCAGCACACCACCAGCAGCGCTGAACACACGTTCAGACAGAACGCTGGCTGCGGGGCATGACAAGATCTCCAAGGCGTAAGTGGCTAGCTCCGGCCATTTATCCAGATTGGAAGCCCAAAAAGAGCAAGGGTCCAGTGACACAGTCATGGCTTCAATGTTTACTTGGAGATACTCCTGTACCATCGTCTCTAGGCGTTGACTATGTGTCAGACTTCTTGTCTCCTGTGGCCTTGCAAAGGATGGGCTAAAAAAGTGGTGAAATGATTCTGCAAAATTGATGTTACCAGCAGATACTGTGGTTCTGTTACGGTTTGAGTGCTGAACACTTGACGGTCCCACGGTTGGCAAGTTGGAACTGTGAGATTCACTACGTGCACCACTGGTGTTTTGTGGAAAAGCACATGTAAGATTCTGCAACAGTCTCTGCTGATACTCCTGCATGCGTGCATCCCTTTCTATGGCAGGAATAATTTCTGCACATTTACTTTTGTACCGGGGATCTAACAGTGTGGCAACCCAGTAGTCAGGATTATTTCTAATTCTCACAATTTGAGGGTCATGTTGCAGGTAGTGCAGCAAGAAGGCACTCATGTGTGTTGCGCATCCAGGAGCACCAAGTCCCTGTTGTGTTGGTGGCGAGGTAACAATCATGCTTCCTTCCTCTGTCCTCTCCCCCCAACCTCGCACAACAGAAATGTGATCAAGGTCTCCCTCATCTGATGAGTCTTCCATCAGTTCGTCCTCCACTTCTTCCTGGGCTCCTGCACCTTCCTCACTAGTTTGGCTGCTACCATGCGCCCTGGTAAAACCATCTCCCCCACCCTCACATACATGCCGCCTTGGTGCTGCCGACCGTCTGGACCTTGCAGATGTTAGCACTTCCGCATACAACTCCTCCTCCTCTACTTCCTCCACCTCCTCTTGTGCCACCACCTGACTCCGAATTCTGTTTAACATGTGCTCCAGCATGTAAATCACAGGAATAGTCATGCTGATAATGGCATCGTCAGCACTAAACATCTTCGTCCCATTTCAAAACTGTGCAGAAGGGTGCATAGGTCCCTGATCTGAGACCACTCCTCCAGAGTGATTTGCCCCACCTCCGGATCTCGTTGGCCCAGGCTATACGTCAGAACGTATTGCACCAGGGCTTGTCGGTGCTGCCACAGTCGCTGCAACATGTGCAGAGTTGAATTCCACCGGGTAGGCACATCGCATTTTAGCCGGTGAAGTGGCAGGCCCAACGACTTCTGTAGAGATGTAAGTCGCTGAGCTGCGGGATGCGAACGGCGGAAGTGAGCACACAGCGACCGTGCCCTCTGCAGAAGGCCATCTAGTCTGGGATAGTGGGCTAAAAATTGCTGGACAACCAGGTTCAACACGTGAGCCATACAAGGCCCATGTGTGACATTGCCCCGGCGAAGGGCCGCACCCAGGTTTGCAGCATTGTCGCACACGGCCTTCCCTGGTTTCAGGTCCAGTGGAGACAACCATTCATGAAATTGGTTCTCCAGAGCTGACCACAACTCCTCAGCTGTGTGACTCACATTTCCCAGACATTTCAAAGTAAAAACCACCTGATGACGTTGAGCCCTACTGCCAGCATAGTAAGGAGGTGTGCAGGATCCCTTCTGCGCAGTTAGAAAGCTTGTGGCATGACCAGACAGGCTTTGGGTGCAGGTGGAAGACCGAGAGGAGGTTGAGGAGGCAGAAGCAGTGGAGGAACTTTGACATAAAGAGGATTGACGCACAACTCGTGGGGACGGCAAGACTTGGACAGCAGCCCCTTGTCCTGCTGTCACCATAGTTACCCAGTGCCCAGTCAGCAACATGTAACGCCCCTGTCCATGCCTACTCGTCCAAGTGTCTGTGGTGAAATGCACCCTGTCACACACAGAGTTTCTCAAAGAAGCGGTGATGTTGTGTGCGACATGCTGGTGGAGCGCCGGCACACCTTTCTTTGAGAAGTGCCGACTGGGCATCTGGTACTGGGGCACTGCGACGGACATAAGGTCTCGAAAATCCTCTGTGTCCACCAGGCGGAAAGGCAGCATTTCTGTAGCCAAGAGCTTGCAGATGGTGAAATTCAACCTCTTAGCTTTCTCATGGCTAGGAGGAAATGGTCTTTTACTTGTCCACATCTGAGGGACCGAGGGCTGGCTATTGTGCTTAGACGGAGTTGATAAGGGTGTCCCCGGCAAACTGCCGGTCTGTGAGGAAGATGCAGGCGGACATGTTAGGTTGCCTTGATCCAAAGGTGGTGCTATCGATGTCGGACAGCGCTCAACACCAGCTGGTGTTACCACCTCCAAAGAAAATGATGACCTGCCAATCACGCTGGCTGTTGCGGGTAAAGAGGTGGCAGGTCTGCGCCCCAAAACAGGTGTGACTGCTGTACCCCCAGTCACAGAGGATGAAGAGGCCGCGGATGCACAAGATATGGCAGACGGGGGTTGGCCCGGCCGGCTAGGCCGCATTATAGCACACTGAGCTTCCCACTGCAACTTATGCTTCATGTCCATGTGCCGGTTCATGCATGAAGTACTCAAACTATGTATTTTTTGGCCTCTACTTAGCTTTTGCTGACAAATGTTACAGATAACACGAGTTGGGTCATCTTTATCGATCTGAAAAAATGCCCAGGCTATGCAAGGCTTAGCACCCATGCGACCTGAAAAGCCACCACGACTTGTGGTGAGAGGCAGAGTTGTGTTTGAGGATGCAGTTGTTGACGTGCTTCCAGTACTACGTCTCTGTCCAGGAAGGCGCAACCTGACCTCGTCGTCACTAGCATCTTCCTCCACCTCCTCTGCTGACCTCATCTCTTGGCTGACTGTGGGTTGACAGTAAGTGGGATCTCCAACCTCATCATCATCACCCTGTGCGTTATCACACCCGTCGTCCTCAGAGCCAACCTGTTCCTGCCCTGACAAAAAACTAAAGTTGTCGCTCCAATCAGGTATTTGAGTCTCATCATCGTCTTCCTCATTGTCTCCACCAACAGGAGTTACAGTTTGGGAATGAGGGTCTACATTATGGTCAGAACCTTCTGCGTCTGGTCCTGGATCCGATTCATAAAGATTCTGGGCATCAGTGCAGATCATTTCCTCGTCTGGATTCACAGAAGCGCTGGAGTCGACCTCTGATTCCCAGGCTATAGTATGAGTAAACAGCTCTGCAGACTCAACCATCTGTTCTACCTCATACTCAGACGGGCAGCTGGAGATTTGGGAGCTGTGAGGAAGCAAGTGCGATTGGGGTGACACCTTTGAGGACTGGAGTATTTGTGATGTTGAAGTTGATGTGGAGGAGAGCCCACTTAAAGGAGCACTTGATATCCGTTGAAGCACCTGCTGTTTTTGTGCCTCATCTGGAATTTGTAGCGATTGGCGTGGCCGTAAGAAAGGGATCTTATCACATTGTCCGCTAAAAGAAGTAGTCATTTTAGTTTGGCTGGAAGATGGTCTTTCTTCTGCAGATGTTACTGTTGCTTTAACACCTACCCCACGGACTAAACCTTTTTTCCCCTTCCCAACACGCCTATTCCCCTTTCCACCACCAGCAGGCCTTTTTCCACTCATTTTGGTGGTTAACTAATTCACAACTCTGGAGTTGTTTGCACAAAAAAACAATGGATGGGAACCGAGCAGAGCTGAGTGGCCAAACTGTGGTATTAGGCCAAAACTATTGGCTGGGTTAGATGCAGAAAAAAATTATATTCAATTTGCAACCTGATGGAGGTCAGTATAGATGGACTAATAGAGAAAGTCCCACACACAGCTAGAAGCCCAAATATTTTTTCAGAGGTAGATGCAGAAAAAAAATATATTCAGTTTGCAACCTGATGGAGGTCAGTATAGATGGATTAATAGAACAAGTCCCACACACAGCTAGAAGCCCAAATATTTTTTCAGAGGTAGATGCAGAAAAAAATTATATTCAGTTTGCAACCTGATGGAGGTCTGTATAGATGGATTAATAGAACAAGTCCCACACACAGCTAGAAGCCCAATATTTTTTCAGAGGTAGATGCAGAAAAAAAATATATTCAGTTTGCAACCTGATGGAGGTCAGTATAGATGGACTAATAGAGAAAGTCCCACACACTGCTAGAAGGCCAAATATTTTTTCAGAGCTAGATGCAGACAAAAAATTATTTTTAATTTGCAACCTGATGGAGGTCAGTATAGATGGACTAATAGAGAAAGTCCCACACACTGCTAGAAGGCCAAATATTTTTTCAGAGCTGGATGCAGATAAAAATTATTTTTAATTTGCAACCTGATGGAGGTCAGTATAGATGGACTAATAGAGAAAGTCCCACACACTGCTAGAAGGCCAAATATTTTTTCAGAGCTAGATGCAGACAAAAAATTATTTTCAGTTTGCAACCTGATGGAGGTCAGTATAGATGGACTAATAGAACAAGTCCCACACACAGCTAGAAGCCCAATATTTTTTCAGAGGTAGATGCAGAAAAAAAATATATTCAGTTTGCAACCTGATGGAGGTCAGTATAGATGGAGTAATAGAGAAAGTCCCACACACTGCTAGAAGGCCAAATATTTTTTCAGAGCTAGGTGCACACAAAAAATTATTTTTAATTTGCAACCTGATGGAGGTCAGTATAGATGGACTAATAGAGAAAGTCCCACACACTGCTAGAAGGCCAAATATTTTTTCAGAGCTGGATGCAGATAAAAATTATTTTTAATTTGCAACCTGATGGAGGTCAGTATAGATGGACTAATAGAGAAAGTCCCACACACTGCTAGAAGGCCAAATATTTTTTCAGAGCTAGATGCAGACAAAAAATTATTTTCAGTTTGCAACCTGATGGAGGTCAGTATAGATGGACTAATAGAACAAGTCCCACACACAGCTAGAAGCCCAAATATTTTTTCAGAGGTAGATGCAGAAAAAAATTATATTAAGTTTGCAACCTGATGGAGGTCTGTATAGATGGATTAATAGAACAAGTCCCACACACAGCTAGAAGCCCAATATTTTTTCAGAGGTAGATGCAGAAAAAAAATATATTCAGTTTGCAACCTGATGGAGGTCAGTATAGATGGACTAATAGAACAAGTCCCACACACTGCTAGAAGCCCAAATATTTTTTCAGAGGTAGATGCAGAAAAAAATTATATTCAGTTTGCAACCTGATGGAGGTCTGTATAGATGGATTAATAGAACAAGTCCCACACACAGCTAGAAGCCCAATATTTTTTCAGAGGTAGATGCAGAAAAAAAATATATTCAGTTTTCAACCAGATGGAGGTCAGTATAGATGGACTAATAGAGAAAGTCCCACACACTGCTAGAAGGCCAAATATTTTTTCAGAGCTAGATGCAGAAAAAAATTATATTCAGTTTGCAACCTGATGGAGGTCAGTATAGATGGACTAAGAGAACAAGTCCCACACACTGCTAGAAGCCCAAATATTTTTTCAGAGCTAGATGCAGATAAAAATTATATTCAATTTGCAACCTGATGGAGGTCAGTATAGATGGACTAATAGAATGATGCTATGCCCAAAAGATTTTACTTCACTAGGTGCAGTAAAAAAATTGGTATTCTATACACAGGTGGTATATCTTGCAACACAGATAGGCTACTCCACTGACTAACACACTCTGCAATAGGCCAAAAAGGATTAGCTTTGCTAGATTCAGCCAAATGCTGTGAAAAAAACTTGCACAGCACTGGCACAGACCTGCCTGGCAAAAACTGATAGGAACTGATGTAACCTAGTCCTGAAAAGGACTGCAATTACAATTAGTCTTTACTCCCACAATCTATCTATTTAAGAGCACAGACCTGCCTGATAAAAGTCGTAGGAAATGCTGTAACCTAGTCTTTAAAAGGACTGCAATCACAACTATTCCCTACTCCCAAGCTATCTGTAGATTTGTGCGAAAATTGGCTTGAAATTAACAAGGTATAGCGCACATAGCAACAGCGGTGCCGTCTAACACGCAGCTGCAGCAGTGAGAAAATGGTGGCGACGGGGAAAATGGCTTGGTCTTATAGGGCAAGGACATGTGACATACACTGCCAATGACACATGCCCTTGCTTGTGTGAAAAAAGCACTTCGCTCCGTGTGTGCGCTGCTGATAGGCTGACAGATTGCACCTCCCCACTGTAAATGCGGGAAAGAGAAAAAAAAATGGAGATCTTCATTATTCCTGCAGAGATCCATCCCCTGCCCCTCCCCCCACCCCGCTGTACACTCAAACTGCGTATTAACATTAATTTTCATCATTACTGAGAAAAAATCCAGTTATGATTTTGGTGCACGAACAGTTATCGAACATAACCTCGAACAGCCGAATTTTTCTCAAATCGTTCGTGTTCGCCGAACGGCTCGAACACCGCCCAAAACAGCTCGAATTTGAGATTGGCGAAGAGTTCGAGTAGAACAACGCTCATCTCTACTAGTCAGTCAGCATGGACCTCCACAAAACTACAAAGAGTGACACAGCTTTCCCCAGCTCAGCACTCATTCTTAAGCAGCTTCACCAGGGCCAGGGGTTAACAACCCTCACAGGAAAGCTTGTAGAGAGAGAGTCTTGCTACAGTTCAGTCCTCACAGTTCTCCTCAGATGCCCTGTCCAGTGTCTCACACAACAGACACCCTCAAAATACACAGGGTCTCCTGCTCTGCCCCTGCTCTGAGCTCAACCAGGCAAAACTCACAGGGTCCTAATGCTCTCCTGCTGCTATCACAGTTCACACTCTCACAAATTGACATCCCATTATTGATGAGCGAGCACTAAAATGCTCGAGTGCTTGATGCTCAGGTCGAGCACAAGGTAAGTCAATGGAAAACTTGAGCATTTTTCAGGCGGCTCCCCCCGGCGGTCTGCAGAGGGCCCAAAAATTGCCTAAATCGATGGGAACAGTGCTCAAATGACATGGGGACAGCATGGGGAAGACCCCTGGAAGCATTTCTGACTCCCAGGTCACTTCTGTCAACAACGTTGTCAGAGTTAGTACGCAACTTTTATGGACTCACAATAAAACATACCAAAACTAAACTAAAATGGATTTTCCTTGTATAACAAAATAAATAACCAAAAACAAAAATGCTCCTCCACAACTTGGGCAATGTTCACACGTAACGTTTTTGATGCGTTTTTTTCACTTTTGCATTGCTTTCAACAGTGACAAATGCATTCACCAGGAAATGTCATTTTAACATTTCACAACTTTATCTGGCCATGTGGTGTGTGAGATATCATCAGACACATCGTGTTTCATTTAAGAAGGAGGGACTCTGAAAGTCAAAAAGCCTTTTTTTATAGGGCCATCATGCGGCCTTTACTATTCTTAAAGGGCCAGCAGTAGGCCCTCACTATTCTTAGAGAGCCATCAGCCAGCTATGTTTTATTGTTCCCATTACTAAAGAGTGGGTCTCCTATACTGTTATTGCGTATGCAGTGAGTGGCAGGGCTGCCCAAAATTTGGATGCACCCCAATACCAGTTTGAAAATTTGGATGCACCCCAATACCGCTTTGAAAGACTTAGAGGAGAGCCTCATGAAAACAATGTTCCCATTATTAGGAAGTGAGTCTCCCATTGTGTTTGCCTATGCAGTGAATGCAAGGGTTGCCAAAAATTTGGGGGCACTCCACTGTCCCTTGGAAGAGACGTGAAGGTCAGAGGGCCTCCTGAAAACAATGTTCCCATTATTAGGAAGTGGTGTCACCTCTTGTGTTTGCCTATGCAGTGAATGCAAGGGCTTCCAAAAATTGGGAGGCACTCCAATGCCCCTTGGAAGAGACGTTGAGGAGAGCCTCATAATAAAATGTTCCCATTAGAAAGGAGCGGGCCTCCTATACTTGTAATGCCCATGCACTAAGTGTATGGGCTGACAAACATTTACCCCTGGGGGGTATACATGAACATACTGTATAAAAATTTTTTTTAGGGGCATCATAAACACCTTTAAAAAATTATGTGGGTGTTTCATCATGGACCACGGTCACCCTGGTGATATGGTGGTGGATGATGAGGAGAAGGAAGAGGACAAGAGCAAATAGCCAAAATCGGGAAGCGTATACCCATGTCTGGGTGTGAAAAGGTGCATGGGAATACACCTCCCAAGAAAAAACACTGGATTTGAGTTTATGTTACGCTGCTATCATTCGGTGGTATTGAGAAGTCTGGCCCAATCCAGCCCTTGTTCATTTTTATAAGAGTCAGCCGTTGCACTAAAAACCCGCTCTGATAAAACGCTGGTGGCAGGGCAGGCCAGGACCTAAAAGGCATAGAGAGACAGTTCATTCCACTTATCCAGCTTGGATACCCAATAATTATAAGGCACAGAGGAATCAAGGAGGACGTTGGTACGGTCGGCAAGGTACTCCCTCACCATCTTCCCAAACTTTGCACTCCTTGTGAGAGTACCCCACACCTCAGGGCCTGTGCGATGGACGGGTCTGAGAGAACTCTTCCAGAACTTTCACAGTGTTCCCCTGCCTCTGCTGGATTGAAGTTGTGTCTCTCTCACCTGTACTCCTTGGTTGTCCAACGAAGTGTGCCCTCTGCCGCCAGCGTTTTCAGATGGGAATTTTTTTAATAGTTCTGCAACAAGGGCCTTCTGGTACTGCCCCATATTTGTAGACCTGTCCGCCTCAGGAATTAGAGATATAAATTCTCCTTGTAGCGTGGGTCTAGAAGTGTCACCAACCAGTAATGACTGTCACCCAAAATTTTGAGAACGCGAGGGTCATAGGAAAGGCAGCTTAACATAAACTCAGCCATGCGTGCCAGACTGCAAACAGGCAAGACTTCTGTGGCACCCCAGGTCTGGTCGCCACAGTGGCAGCAATGTCATGTCTGAGAGCAGGTTGGAGGTTCCCTGGTTGGGGACAATTAGCATGCAGCACCTCCTGCCTCAGTCCAGGGAGGGGAGAAACCTGCCCTTTATAAACTGGATGTGGGGCGGGTTAGAGAGACCAGCTAGAGACCAGCCAGAGACTAGTTCCAGACAAGTTGCAGATAGGGACAGATCAGCAGCAGGCTGAGGAGTCCCTGTAGGCAGAGGAGGAACATAAGGCCAGGAGGGGAACTAGCAGAGTTCGTCCTGGCCAGAGACTTACAAAGCCGGACACTGGAGTCCGAGGCTGTGAGGATTATAAGCCCAGCAGCAGAAAACCACATTTCAGGGGACTTCAAGTCCTCTGGCCCAAGGAAGCCCGGAGGCTCAGTCACACGAGAGGGACCACTACTGCCCCGGAGGGGTGAGAAGCACGGAAGGCCCGAGTCACCAGTCATACGGGTGAGAACAACACGGTACACTCAGAGACGTGGGCTACCACTACACTACAGCAGGATAGCCAAGAAAGAGTGAAGTCAGCACGGTAGGCCTACAAACTCCCCCTGACCAGCAGGATTTCCCAGTTGCTCTCAGACTGACCAGGCCTCCTTTGTTAACCTGTATTCCGGAAGGGTCCTTTAATACCACCAACAGTAAAGACCCTGAATTGCATGACAGACTCCGTGTGGTTACTGCTGCTCCCGCGCACCATTACCACCAACATCCCTATTTACTGCCCTGAGGCTATACTCCTCCCGTGGGGAGTTATACTTCCCTCTGCTGCACCCACAACACCAGCCTCAGCGGTCTGCCCTGCAGCGGCGGTTCACTCTGACCGCAAGCCACGGGTGGCGTAGTCGGACATTTAATATCACAAAACCCTATAAATAGACTGCCACGGGTTTGACCACCCTGAGCCACGGGACCGGGTCACCGCCACGGTGACTACAACCCCCAGCATCCACCAAAAGGCCCGGTTCCGGGTTTCCCACGCGGCTCAGGGGGCACGTCAACTTTGGCGTAGTCGGCAGGATTTCGTGCCCACCACCAACGGGTACTGCATGCCTGAAGAAAGACTGTAATACTTACCTTGGTGGAGTTTCCCGCCATCCGCAGCCATTTTCCCGCCATCGGGCGCCATCTTTGGGACGACGCGCGGGAAGAAGAGGGGCGTGGATGACGAAAGCACGCGAGAACTGGAGCCCCGCCTTATGCACGGACGCTGCGCAAGGTCCTGAAAGGAGTCGAGCGGACGCTGACGTCACCAGGACACGACGCAAGGTCCTCAACCCCGACGATCGCCTGCGGAGCCACGGCCTACAGAAGAAAAGCAACGGAAGGTAGGCCACGGTTGACTAGGGAGGAAGAGGATGACGGAAGCGGAGGGGACTGTCACCGCCAGCGCGGCCGCTGCCGCAGTATTGCCGTTCACGATGCCTTATATCCCCGGACGGCCGGGTTGCCACAGTACTCAGGGGAGTCGCATACCCTGTGCGACTTTAAGTTGGGCCAGTTAACCGGCCCAACGAGAAGTAAAGTCCTGGTCAGTCAGGGACAAGGGGACCGTGAAGGAGATTTTAGCCCATCTAAAGGACACTTTTGATACCCGCACCTCAGCAGAGATCAAAATGAGATTTTATGGGTGCTAGCAGCAGGCCCAAGACAGTATAAGAGACTATGCTTTGAATTTGCAAGAGGCCCTGAGAGCCATTAAGCAGGCAGACCCTGACAGTGTGCGGAATGCAGATAAACTGCTGACTGAACAATTCATTGAGGGTCTGCTGTCCAGCGCCCACTGAACCCACTTACGCCTAATGGCCCTGCAGAACCCTAAGTTAGACTTTGCACAGTTCAAAGACAGGGCCATCCGGGTGCTCCGAGAACCGGCGCCAGGTGGCTCTGTAACCCATAGGCTCCCTGCTATCACCTATCGCCAGGAGGCGGCGCCCTTGTCTGCAGAGCCTGTGGGAGCTGATGCACAGGCTCTGGACAAAGACCCGGCTGCAGACCTGCACCATCAGGTCCAAGAGCTGACTAAAAGCGTTGCCGCACTAACCAGGACTGTGCAGTCGTTACAGGTATCTTCTCCAGGAAAGATCCAGCTGGCTACCAGGCCGGAGGACGTCCTGTGGCGCCGACAGAAGAGGCTCCCACCGTCCAGAGGGAAGCCAACGGACCGCTACGACAAGGATGGACAACCCATCTGCCGCCGTTGCAGCCAGCCCGGACATATTGCGAGGTACTGTAATTTAAACGAGCCCAACCTGGGGCAGAGGGCCAACTCCCAGGCGTAAGATCATCAGGCCCATCAAACTGGCGTGACAAGTATGTGGGGGGATGACCGGTCTTGCCTGTGGTACTGGATGGCATTCCCATGAGTGCATTGTTGGACACCGGGTCACAGGTAACCACCATCCCCTATGTACTTTTCAAGCGGTACTGGGATAACACAGATATTACCCGCTACCCAGATAATGACTTGAGCATCATCGCCAGCAATGGTCAGCCCGTGCCGCAGGTGGGTTTCAAGGAGGTGACCATCATAATTGGTAAAGTTGAACTGCAGGCGCAAGGACTGATTATTGTGGACATTGACCGTCGTGAAAGTCACCCTAAAATAACCTTGGGTACTAACGTTATTGAAAATTGTCTTTCAGAGATAATTGCTATAATACAGCAGGTTGCAATGAATGCCAGTTCCAGCCAGCAGCGTGTCTTACAAAAAGAGATCAGAGCCCTGATGAAGCGGCAACAGGTAGAACTGTCTGGTGGTGAGATTGGTAGCGTTAGGATGAGTGACCCATTCCTGATCGCCATGCCCCCAAAAAGCGAAATGATGATCTGGTGCCGGACTGCAATCGGATTAAGAGGTAGAGACTACCAAGCTATGGTAGAACCCGTTTACTCAGACAGTAGGCCCACCATTTTGACAGCACGGGGGGTGGTCGATGTACGCCATGGGACGGTACCCGTCTGCATCCTAAACATTGGGGAGAAAGAAGTATACTTGCCCCGGTATGCCACTCTAGCCAAATTGTTCACCGTTAACCAGAACTCTGTAAAAGCCGTGGAACCCTTGCCTCCATCTCAACCAGAGGAGGGTAACGGCTCCAAAAAACAAACGGAGGACTGGTGTCAGAAACTGCATGTGGGCACTGACTCCACTCCCTCACACCAAAAACTGGGGGTCTACCGGGTGGTTCAGGAGAACGAAAGAGTCTTTAGCAAACACCTGCTAGACTTTGGGCAAGTAAAGGGGGTGGAACACCAAATCCCCACAGGAGACCATCCACCCATAAAAGAGAGATACCGGCCTGTACCCCCTGCACACTATCAGAATGCCAAGGGTATGTTGCGAGAGATGAAGGAGGCTGGGGTGATTAGGGATAGCTGTAGCCCCTGGGCAGCTCCTCTAGTTCTTGTAAAAAAGAAGGATGGCACGATGAGGATGTGTGTAGATTATAGAAAGGTCAACAGAATAACACACAAAGATGTGTACCAGTTACCTAGGATAGAGGAGTCTTTGGCTGCACTAAAATCTGCTAACTTCTTCTCTACTTTGGATCTCACTAGCAGGTACTGGCAGGTTCCTGTAGTAGAGTCAGACAAGAAGAAGACCGCCTTCACCACCCCGATGGGTCTCAGTGAATTCAACTGTATGCCGTTCGGACTCTGCAATGCACCAGGGACCTTCCAGAGGCTGATGGAGTGTTGTCTGGGGCACAGACATTTCGAGACGGTCCTACTCTACCTGGATGATGTCATCGTGTATTCCAAGACCTATGAGGACCATCTAAAGCACCTGGCAGAGGTGTTCGATGCCCTGGCAGGCTTCGGCCTAAAGGTGAAACCCTCCAAGTGTCATCTACTGAAGCCAAAAGTACAGTACCTGGGACACGTGGTGAGTGCTGACGGAGTAGCCCCAGACCCTGACAAGATCACGGTGATTAAGGACTGGCCAAGACCCTCCAGCATAAAGGAAGTGCGGCAGTTCCTTGGGCTGGTAGGCTATTACCGAAGATTCATCTCCGGGTTCACAAAAATGGCAGCCCCTATGCAGGACCTCCTGTTAGGTCAGTCAAAGACTAGAAGTCAGAAGCCGCCCTTTAAGTGGGACAAGCTGGAGGAGGAGTCTTTCCGCCAGCTGAAGATGGCCCTCACGGGGGATGAGATTTTGGCCTACCCTGATTACGGCCAGCCTTTTATCCTCCACACCGACGCCAGTAACGTGGGGCTAGGAGCCGTACTGTCCCAGATCCAGCAGGGCAGAGAACGGGTAATTGCTTATGCTAGCAGAAAGCTGAGACCTACAGAGAGAAACCCTGAGAATTATAGCTCCTTCAAGCTAGAGTTCCTGGCAGTGGTGTGGGCAGTCATCAAACGCTTCAAGCATTACCTGGCTTCTTCTAAGTTCACGGTGTACAAGGACAACAACCCGTTGACACACCTGGACACTGCAAGACTTGGTGCCCTAGAGCAGAGATGGATGGTCCGGCTGTCCAATTATGAATTTACTATCAAATACCGGACAGGGCGCGCAAATGCCAACGCAGATGCATTGTCCACAATGCCTCACTTGCAGGACGGGGGAAAGGATCCAGAAGAACTGGAAGAAATTGAACTCCCTGTATTCCACCGTCATGGGATCACCCAGTGTTCCCACTGCGTAAAGGAGAGGAAGCTCTGCCACCGCTACGTTCAATCCCTTACCCCACCACGGCTGGGCAGAGACACAAGATAGTGACCCCGCAGTCCGCCTGATAAAAGAGATGCTGACCCAGGCTGATGTTCACCTTGATCCGGATGCTCCAGAAGAGGCCAAACAGCTGTGAAAGGAAAGGAGCAAGCTGTTTCTCTACGAGGGGAGGCTGTGCCGCAGGACCGTCAACTCTCGAACACACGAGCTGACCTGGCAGGTAGTGGTCCCATGGCGGGATGCAGCTATGGTCCTAGAAGCATACCATGACGGAGCAGGGCACTTTGGATGGAAGAAGCTGGAATTCCTGTTGCGTGAGCGGTTCTTCTGGGTAGGCATGAGAGGGGCTATAGAGAGATGGTGCAGAGACTGTGGCCCATGCAACCTAAGGAGGAAGGACCGCGCCAGCCAGAAGACTCCCGTGCGGCCCATCATCACAAAGCAGCCCCTTGAGCTGGTGGCCCTGGACCACGTAAAGCAGGCTCCAAGCAGATCGGGATACATCTACACCCTCACAATCGTAGATCACTACTCCCGGTTACTAGTGGTGGTCCCTGTCAAAGACTTAACAGCTCGGACAGCCACCAGAGCCTTTCAGCAGCATTTCTGCCGCCCACACGGGTATCCAGAGCAAGTGTTGACTGATCAAGGTCCAGCGTTCGAGGTTGAAGTCTTCCAGGAATTCTGCAACCTGTATGGCTGCAAGAAGATAAGGACAACGCCTTTCCACCCCCAAACCAACGGGATGTGTGAGAAAATGAACCAGGTAGTAATAGACCTGCTCAAGACGTTGCCCCTGTAGGAACGCAGCCTGTGGCCTGAGAAACTGCCGGATCTGGTGGACTTGTATAACCATATCCCAGTGGGTTCTACCAACTGCACCCCGGCTTACCTAATGAGAGCAAGACCTGGTAAGCTGCCAATTGACCTGGAGATGGGAGTCCTGACACCCGATGACACCTCATCAGAAGCAGGCTGGGACACAGAACGACAGCAGCAGTACCGGAAAGTACAGGAGAGTGTGGAGCGAAGTCTGTCTCAGGCAAGAGAGAGGCAAGTGAGGAATTACAACCAGTATGCTCCTGCTGCTCCCCTGGCACCTGGAGAGCAGGTCTTGAAGAGGAAGAGACGGCTCCACAAGTTGGATGACCAGTGGGAGAAAGACCCGTACACCGTACTGCCGTCAAGCCATGAAAACCCAAAGGTATGTGTTATCAGTAAGGATGGAGGAGAGACCACAGCGACTGTCTCCAGAGACCACCTGAAGAAGTGTCCCGAGCAGCTGCAAAGTGCTGATGAAGACCAAGATAGCCCTCAACCCGCAGAGGAAAGGGAAGAAATGGTCAGTACAGTGCTCTGGGAATTTCCCTGGTCCTGGACACAAATCAACAACGCTATAGTGGTACCCGTGCTTACCTTCCTCCAGCTAGCCCCTCAAGGGCCTGCAGAGGAGCCAGTAGTGTTGGAAGAGCAAGTGGCCCCGAAGGCAGAAGAGTAAGTGCCAGCAGCTCAGGAGAATCAACCCTCTGCTAGTAGTGAACCTACCATGCCCGTGGTGAGCCAAAGAGTACGCAGAAAGCTGCCCAGCCTACCTGTAACATCTGCAAACACCTCTAGTGCAAACACGAGCACACCCAGTACACAAGGGGTGGAAACATGGAAACAGGGGACCCGAATAGAGTACCACCAGACATTGGGTTACGTAGGTCCACCAGGAGCACTAGGGGTCAAATGCCCCCTCGCTGGAGAATTTAAAATGTAATATATCTACCTGTATATTGCAAAAGTTGAAATGTTTTGTGTTTGTTGCCTGAATACTAATTATGTTTTTAGGGTATGGACAATGAGTAACCGGAACTGTACCTTGTACATAGTTGCACATGGTATGGTGCCCTCTTTTGAAGACGACCAAAGAACACAAAACCCGTGGAGGTGGCTGAAGACGTGGTCCAACTCCGGATCATCAAAGCCCTGTAGCCACCCCAGGGCCTACGTGGAGGGTTTGGGACGGGTCCCTCAAAGTGCATCATGGGTGACAAGGACACCTGGTTACGGGAGCGCCATGACCTAACAAGACTAAACTTCTTGTATATATGTTACTGTATTGTTATTAACTGTTGTGTTTTTGCAAAATGTGTTTAGCCCCGTAGTACTAAATTTCACTAGGGGGGAATGTGGCACCCCAGGTCTGGTCGCCACAGTGGCAGCAATGTCATGTCTGAGAGCAGGTGGGAGGTTGCCTGGTTGGGGACAATTAGCATGCAGCACCTCCTGCCTCAGTCCAGGGAGGGGAGAAACCTGCCCTTTATAAACTGGATCTGGAGCGGGGTTAGAGAGACCAGCTAGAGACCAGCAAGAGACAAGTTCCAGACAAGTTGCAGATAGGGACAGGTCAGCAGAAGGCTGAGGAGTCCCTGTAGGCAGAGGAGGAACACGAGGCCAGGAGGGGAACTAGCAGAGTTCGTCCTGGCCAGAGACTTACAAAGCCGGACACTGGAGTCCGAGGCTGTGAGGGTTATCAGCTCAGCAGCAGAAAACCACCATGCAGGGGACTTCAAGTCCTCTGTCCCAAGGAAGCCCGGAGGCTCAGCCACACGAGAGGGACCACTACTGCCCCGGAGGGGTGAGAAGCACGGAAGGCCCGAGTCGCCAGTCATACGGGTGAGAACAACATGGTACACTCAGAGACGTGGGCTACCACTACACTACAGCGGATAGCCAAGAAAGAGTGAAGTCAGCACGGTAGGCCTACAAACTCCCCCTGACCAGCAGGATTTCCCAGTTGCTCTTAGACTGACCAGGCCTCCATTGTTAACCTGTATTTCGGATGGGTCCTTTAATACCACCAACAGTAAAGACCCTGAATTGCATGACAGACTCCGTGTGGTTACTGCTGCTCCCGCGCACCATTACCACCAACATCCCTATTTACTGCCCTGAGGCTATACTCCTCCCGTGGGGAGTTATACTTCCCTCTGCTGCACCCACAACACCAGCCTCAGCGGTCTGCCCTGCAGCGGCGGTTAACTCTGACCGCAATCCACGGGTGGCGTAGTTGGACATTTAATATCACAAAACCCTATAAATAGACTGCCACGGGTTTGACCACACTGAGCCACGGGACCGGGTCACCGCCACGGTGACTACAATCCCCAGCATCTACAAAAAGGCCCGGTTCCGGGCTCCCCACGTGGCCCAGGGGGCGCGTCACTTCCATGTCCTCACAAAGAGGATGACTGACCATGCTTTCCTCCTCCTCCTCTCTGTCCTCCTCCAACCACGCTAAACAGACGGTATGACAGCTGTGCAGATAATACCATTTATATTGCATGAAACTAGCTCCTGTTCTTCCTCCTCCTCTACCTCATTGTCCCCCAGTCCATGTTGGGATGAGATGAGGCTGGGCTGTGTGTAATCACCCTGTATGGTTCCTTGCTCCATCTCATAGTGCTCCGCCTGCAATGCATCCTCTTTGATTGTGAGCAGAGAGTGTTTCAGAAGACAGAGAAGTGGGATGGTGACGCTAATTATGGCATTATCGTAGCTCACCATCTTGGTGGAGTCCTCAAAGTTTTGGAAGGTGGTACATATGTCTGACATCCATGTCCACTCCTGAGGTCTTATGTGTGGAGTCTGAACTGAATAACGACAGCCTTGTTGATGCTGGTACTCAACAACTGCCCTCTTCTGCTCACAAATCCTTCCCAACATCTGCAGTGTAGCGTTCCAACGCGTGGGGACATCACACACCAGTCTGTGAGCCGGAAGCTGCAAATGCTGCTGAAACACGGCAAGGGCAGCGGAAGCTGTAGGTGACTTTCTAAAATGGGCACACAGGCGGCGTACTTTAACAAGCAGATCCGGCAGCTCTGGGTAGGATTTGAGAAACCGCTGAACCATGAGGCTAAGCACATGGGCCAGGCATGGAACATGTGTGAGTTCGCTTTGCCTCAGAACCACCACCAGCCGTTGTCACACACGACCATGCCTGGCTGTAGGTTCAGCGGTGTGAGCCACAGATCTGCCTGCTTTTTCAGAGCTGTCGACAACTCTTCAGCATTGTGTGGTTTGTCACCTAAGCATATTAGCTTCAGCACAGCCTGTTGCCGCTTGGCCGAGGCAGTGCTGCAGTGCTTCCAGCTTGTGACTGATGTGGTCATTTCAGAGATGGAGGCTGAAGAGGAGGAGGAGGCTGAGGAGGATGAGGTTCAGGAGCTGTAGACCGGCTTCCACTATGTTAACCCAGTGTGCCATCAGCCAGATGTACCATCCCTGCCCACAAGCACTTGTCCACGTGTCCGTGGTTAGGGGACTTTCCCGGTAACTGCATTGTTGAGGGCGCGGCTAATGTTTTGGGACACGTGCTTGTGTAATGTGGGCATGGCACACCGGTAGAAAGAGTGTAGGCTGGGGACCGAGTACTGAGGGATGGCCACCACCACCAGGTTGCGAAATGTTTCTATCTCCACGAGCCTAAAAGGCAACATTTCGAGCACAAGCACTCGTGAAATGTGAGAATTTAGTAGTGTTGCCTGTGGGGCGTTGGCTGCGTATTTGCACTTACATTCTTAGGACTGGGGTATGGACAACTGAACGCTGCGCTGGGTCAAGGACGTGGACGTGCTTCCTGATGTTGATACTTGAGAGTGTGCAATGACAGGTGCAGGGCAGGAGGCATCTTCACATGCACCAGGGACAGGGGATTGGCTTGCATGCACAACAGTGGAAGAAGCAATGGTGCCACCTGCAGACACTGTTCCCGGACCCTGGGGTTAGGCCCACAAAATCGGGTGCTTTGCTGCCATGTGCCTGATCATGCTGGTGGTGGTCAGGCTGGTCGTTTTGCCACCCCTGCTGATTCTGACCAGGCACGTGGTGCAAATGTCCTTTTTGGGGTTATCGGCAGAGTTTTTAAAAAACAACCAGACTCAGGAAGACCTAACAGTTGTATTGGCAACTTCCTTCATGTTGGTGTTACATGGAACGGTTGGCTGTCTTTTGTCTGTGGCCACCACACTGCTTCTTCCTGCCTGTTGGGGTGCTCTGCCTCCCTCCCCCTGTGTGCTGCTGTCTTCGCTCTGCATGTCCTCCTGCCAGGTTGGATCAGTTACTATATCATCCACCACCTCGTCTTCCACTTCCGCACCCTGGTCCTCCTCCTGACTTTCTGGCAATTGTGTCCACCATCGTCCACCTCTTGTGACACTTTCCCACAGTCGCCTTTGTGTGACCGTGGCTGCTCCAATATTTGGGCATCGCTACATGCGATCTCCTCTTGCCTCACTTCAAGTGGACCGGGCGAGAGGCCCGAATCTATAAATGATAAAGTGAACTGCTCTTCAGAGTCTCCAAGTGTGGGTTCATTTGTCTCTTGGCACGCGGCATGGTGGGAGGAAGGAGGGTCAGGTTGAGGAATATGCAGTCCAGGCTCATGGCTACTGAGACTTGACCGTGTGGAAGACATGGTGGTGGTGGTGGCTAAGTGACTGGAATCATTATCTGCTCTCCAACCAACAACCTTTTGACACTGTTCTGGGTTCAATAGTGGTGTGCTGCGGTCCCCTAGGATTTCCGATAGGAAGGTCGGGTGAGGAGATGTGGGTGTTTGTTGTGGCACAATTTCAGCTTGCCCACTACCTTGGCCTCGGCCTCTGCATGCACCATCACCATCATGTCCAGTTCCCCGTCCCTTGCCACGTGCCTTGCCCATTTTAAATGTAGGACAATATCTTCCACGCTTACTACAAATGACTGAATTTATAGCGATCTTATATGTGATCTGTGTGACGGACAAACCAGTTTTAAATACCTGACCTGTAGGCAACTATTTTGAACAGCAAACTGGTGTCAATTGCTTCACTGACACACTGAAACAAATTTTTAATGGAGGTCAGAAATGGCAGTATTTTCTGAAAACGTATATGTGATCCGTGTGATGGAGAAAACATAGTTTTAAATACATTGCCTGTAGGTAACTATTTTGAACAGCATACCAGTGTCAAAAACTTTGCTGACACAATGAAAAAAAATTTGAATGGAGGCCAAAAATGGCAGTATTTTCTGAAAACGTATATGTGATCCGTGTGATGGAGAAAACACAGTTTTAAATACTTGGCCTGTAGGTAACTATTTTCAACCGCAATCTGGTGTCAATTGCTTCACTGACACACTGAAACAAATTTTTAATGGAGGCCAGAAATGGCAGTATTTTCTGAAAACGTATATGTGATCCGTGTGACGGAGAAAACACAGTTTTAAATACCTGGCCTGTAGGTAACTATTTCAAACAGCAAACCGGTGTCAAAAACTTCGCTGACACAGTGAAAGAAAATTTTAATGGAGGCCACAAATGGCAGTATTTTCTGAAAATGTATATGTGATCCATGTGACGGAGAAAACACAGTTTTAAATACCTGGCCTGTAGGTAACTATTTTGAACAGCAAACCAGTGTCAAAAGCTTTGCTGACACAGTGAAAAAAAATTTGAATGGAGGCCAAAAATGGCAGTATTTTCTGAAAACGTATACGTGATCCATGTGACGGAGAAAACACAGTTTTAAATACCTGGCCTGAAGGTAAGTATTTTGAACAGCAATCTGGTGTCAATTGCTTCACTGACACACTGAAACAAATTTTAAATGGAGGTCAGAAATGGCAGTATTTTCTGAAAATATATATGTGATCCATGTGACGGAGAAAACACAGTTTTAAATACCTGGCCTGTAGGTAGCTATTTTGAACAGCAAATCGGTGTCAAAAACTTTGCTGACACAGTGAAAAAATATTTGAATGGAGGCCAAAAATGGCAGTATTTTATAACAACGTACTGTACAGACCAAGAGTTTGGACACACCTTCTTATTTAAAGATTTTTCTGTATTTTCATGACTATGAAAATTGTACATTCACACTGAAGACATCAAAACTATGAATTAACACATGTGGAATTATATACTTAACAAAAGAGTGTGAAACAACTGAAAATATGTCTTATATTCTAGGTTCTTCAAAGTAGCCACCTTTTGCTTTGATGACTGCTTTGTACACTCTTGGCATTCTCTTGATCAGCTTCAAGAGGTAGTCACCGGAAATGGTCTTCCCACAATCTTGAAGGAGTTCCCAGAGATGCTTAGCACTTGTTGGCCCTTTTGCTTTCACTCTGCGGTCCAGCTCACCCCAAACCATCTTGATTGGGTTCAGGTCTGGTGACTGTGGAGGCCAGGTCATCTGGCGTAGCACCCCATTACTCTCCTTCTTGGTCAAATAGCCCTTACACAGGCTGGAGGTGTGCTTGGGGTCATTGTCCTGTTGAAAAATAAATGATGGTCCAACTAAAAACAAACCAGATGGAATAGCATGCCGCTGCAAGATGCTGTGGTAGCCATGCTGGATCAGTATGCCTTCAATTTTGAATAAATCCCCAACAGTGTCACCAGCAAAGCACCCCCACACCATCACACCTCCTCCTCCATGCTTCACGGTGGGAACCAGGCATGTAGAGTCCATCCGTTCACCTTTTCTGCGTCGCACAAAGACACGGTGGTTGGAACCAAAGATCTCAAATTTGGACTCATCAGACCAAAGCACAGATTTCCACTGGTCTAATGTCCATTCCTTGTGTTCTTTAGCCCAAACAAGTCTCTTCTGCTTGTTGCCTGTCCTTAGTAGTGGTCTCCTAGCAGATATTTTACGATGAAAGCCTTCTGCACAAAGTCTCCTCTTAACAGTTGTTGTAGAGATGTGTCTGCTGCTAGAACTCTGTGTGGCATTGACCTGGTCTCTAATCTGAGCTGCTGTTAACCTGCGATTCCGGAGGCTGGTGACTCGGATAAACTTATCCTCAGAAGCAGAGGTGACTCTTGGTCTTCCTTTCCTGGGGCAGTCCTCATGTGAGCCAGTTTCTTTGTAGCACTTGATGGTTTTTGCAACTGCACTTGGGGACACTTTCAAAGTTTTCCAAATTTTTCGGACTGACTGACTTTCATTTCTTAAAGTAATAATGGCCACTCGTTTCTCTTTACTTAGCTGCTTTTTTCTTGCCATATCACAAATTCTAACAGTCTATTCAGTAGGACTATCAGCTGTGTATCCACCTGACTTCTGCACAACACAACTGATGGTCCCAACCGCATTTATAAGGCAAGAAATCCCACTTATTAAACCTGACAGGACACACCTGTGAAGTGAAAACCATATCCAGTGACTACCTCTTGAAGCTCATCAAGAGAATGCCAAGAGTGTGCAAAGCAGTCATCAAAGAAAAAGGTAGCTACTTTTTAAGAACCTAGAATATAAGACATATTTTCAGCTGTTTCACACTTTTTTTTTAGTATATAATTCCACATGTGTTAATGCATAGTTTTGATGCCTTCAGTGTGAATGTACAATTTTCATAGTCATGAAAATACAGAAAAATCTTTAAATGAGAAGGTGTGTCCAAACTTTTGGTCTGTACTGTATATGTGATCCGTGTGATGTAGAAAACACAGTTTTAAATAGCTGGATTTTTAACGCTGTAATATGGAACGGACCTGGCTGTATTCTGCAGTGCCAACAAGCAAATGGTGCAGAAAAATGGTGTTCTCTGGATTGCTTTTTAAGCAAATAATAAAGATTAAGATCCAAAAAAAATTATTCCTGGCTCCTGAGACCTGGGCCTTTGTCTAGAAATATCTAACAGCAGCAGAAGGCAGAACTGGAATGGAGGCTCTTGTGCTATATGCACTGCAGTCTGCTATATACACTGCCTGCCTCCCTATATACACTGCCTGCCTGATATCTCTGTAGATCGATTAGTCCTCAGAAGAACTGTTTGTTGAGATGGATATGTGTCTCCAATATAGTTTGGTACAACTAGGCTAACTAGAAACAAGCAAATCTCTCCCTAGCTCAGCAGCACCTCTCCCTACACTGTCTGATTCCAGAGTGACTGTGACGAGCACAGCGGCGCCAGGTCTGATATAGACCTGATAATGCTGTGCGGCCAGCCAATCACTGTATTGCCACAACCACCATGGCTGCGGAATTACAATAAGTGGCAGGCAATCCCTGCATGCTGTTTGGCACTCTAATGAGCATGCAGGGAGGGGATCCGAGCATCCGCCTGAGCATCTCGAAAGTACTCGCCGAGCTCCGAGCATCTCAAGTACAGAGATGCTCGGGCAAGTACCGAGTACTTGCGAGTATGCTCATCACTACATCCCATATTATAGCCCAAAGCTGCATTCCCATGATATAAGCTTTAATTGACACTCTGATGACAGGCACACCTCAAAACATTTTGAGTTCTAAAATTATATTAAATGTTCGTAATGCACTTTGCTTTTAGATTAGATTTTAGGTTAATCCATACTATCCATTCAATTTCTTGTTGGTAATTTTTGTTTGGTACTGTATGTACTGTAAATATGTTGCTGACATTTCAAAGGTATATGCAATTTTCATTTACTGTATAGTGATCCTGACAGTAATAAAAGCAGCCACATAATTGTTCAGGATTATTCAATGGGTATTTGTGGTTTTTCTTCTTATATTCAATAGCTGCAGTCTGGATTAGTGCAAAATAAGCATAAAAGTAAAGCCGTGAGCAGCAGCACGTGCAAGGGTTAAACTGTTTAGCCTTATTCTCCTTTCTATTCAAGTTAAACCTCTTAAAAATTCCATTCATTTACATTGCCCACTGGCTAAGGCCAAACAATAGTAAAATAAAACACAATAGAACACATTATTTGAAATCAAGGAAAAGCAGGTTATTTAAAAGAACCTTTATTCTTGCTGCAAAATTCTTAAAGTGTGAACTCATATGTTTTGTAAATTACGATTATATGTGTTGTGTTGATTGATTATATATGATCTATTCATACATGAAGAAAGCGAGGTGGCACACCGATGTAATAAAATCTTCTTTTATTCCATTTCCATTAAAAATGCAGGGAAGCGGCACCTTTTGCGGACGACGGCCGTTTCACGTGTCTATCACGCTTCCACGGGTCCAGGCATATGGTCATGGGGGTGTGCAGGGGTTAAAATACTCCCGACCCCACCCCCTTAGATGGAACTGCGTTCCCGTTTAACAGGAGTGCAATGGCAAGTCTGTCTTAAAAAACTTGAAAGCAAACTAATACCTCTGCAGTCTGAAATTAAACAGCGCAAAAAGGATAAGTTTGTATGGGATAAAGCAGATATTGAGACCGGGCAGATATTTAAGTGGGTGAAAAATTCCCGGGTACAGTCCCAAAAAAACACGTCCACGTAAAAATCAAATCCAGAAAAATAGAAATAAAAAAAGCATACCACGTAATTACTGGACATCTGATACTGACTCTAGTGCCTCGGATGATACTTTCCAGCAGGAACGTGAGACAGGATTGACAGCTACAGAGAGGCCCCCTATGGGAAACGAACAAGAAGGGGGGGAAGAAAACATAGGTAGAGGAGGAACAAAACGAAAACAGGTGTCCTGGCGGAGATAACTGAAGGAACAGATCAATCTTTTAACATTATTAATTTAACACAGCATATGCTTGATAAAGATATGGTATCTCTGTTGAAAAAAGGTCTCAAGTATTGTATACCCGATAAATTTGATATTGTGGACTTTAAGGTGGACTTATTTAAGGCTACACGTAAAATGCATCTATTTAAATCCTTTTTGAAGAATAAATCAGGAGTGCACCAAGAATTAGAGGGAGAGATCCTCTGTTCGACGGGTGCCGGAGGTTTCATGATGGATGAGACAACGAGACACCTGTTGGGCAGTGATGTATCCCTATTGCTGAGTTTGAATGATGATGGCACAATTGGGGCACACTCCACACAGACTAGTAGGGAGGCTTTTCAGGGGGGTGTTACATCAACCTTTATGTCCCCCATGACTCCTGGTAATAACATCGATTTATTTCAGGAAGCTGTGATCAGGGATGTAGAGGCTTTAATATATCCTGAATTGCCCAAAAATTTAGAAAAAGGAGAGTGGGAGGCCTTAAAAGAGATTCAGAAATGGGAGGACACTGTAATACGAGAGGCAGATAAGGGGGGGAATATTTTGCTTATGACTAAGGAATATTACATACACGAAGCACAACGCCAGCTGTCAGATAAAAATACATATAAACCCCTCAAATTCAATCCCTTAACAAAATTTCAATTGAGATTGAAGTCTCTATTGGAGAAGTATGTTGCAAAAAAGGAATTCTTACGGATAAAAAAGCGAACAAATTGTATCCGGATTTTCCACAGACCGCTAATTGGTATTTAATACCTAAGGTCCACAAATCCACAACGCAGCCGCCGGGTCGCCCCATCATTGCAGGCATTGGCTCACTTACTGAACCGTTGTCCAGATATATTGACTGACTTCTCCAACCTCTACTGAGGGAGATTCTATCGTATATTAAGGACACGGGAGATTTTTTAAAGTCCTTAAAGGATTTTGAATGGCAGGAGGATTTTGCCTTGGCCTCAATAGATGTGGAGAGCCTCTATACGAGGATCCCACATCATCAAAATATTGGGGCTGTTCGCAACATCCTCTCCCACACAAACAGGAGTGAAAATTTTATATCGTTTGTGTGTGAATACATAGGATTTATTTTGAGTCACAACTCATTCAAATTTATGGACTAGTGGTACGTTCAGTGCACTGGGACAGCGATGGGGACCCCAGCGGCTTGCGTTCTGGCTAATTTGTTCCTAGCTTCCTTTGAAGAAAAATTCATATTCTCCAGTAGTAACCGTTTCTCCCAATTCCTTAAATTGTCCGATTTGTGGACGACATTTTCATTGTCTGGTCAGGTAATAGGAGTGATTTTGACTCCTTTGTCAAGTATTTGAATGATGACAATGACATGAACATGTCATTCACCTCAGTGTTTGGAAACATGGAATTTAATTTTTTGGATGTAAAACTTAAAATTGTGGATGGCAATCTATCCACAGAATCTTTTTCAAAACCCACATCCTGTAATGCACTGCTTCACTATCAGAGTGCACATCTTTTACACACTAAGCAGTCTCTACCCTACAGTCAATTTTTACGCTTGAGAAAAATTAATAACATTACTGCCTCCTTTGTAAAAGAAGCACGAAATCTGAAAATGAAGTTTAAACAAAGAGGATATCCAGACGATATCATAGATAATGCCTATCAAAGGGTATGCCAATTTCCTCAGACCTCGTTATTAAATCCCCAAAAAAATGAGGACAATACAGATAAGTTTAAGAGATTCATTTTCAATTTTAAGTTTGGTCCTATGGATAAAAAAATTAGATCAGCAATTCTGAAAAACTGGCATCTTGTCACTGCAGACAGGGATTTCCTGGTGGGAGTGGGAAACCCATTGATTACTTACCGCCAGGGACCAAATTTGAAAGACAAGCTTGTAAAGAATCGCAAAGAAGGTAACTCGGCGAGGAATTGGTTAAATAAATCAGTAATCACGGGCAATCACAAATGTGGTACGTGTAATTTTTGCAGTTTTCATGAGAATGCCCGGCAAATAGAACTTGGAGGGGTACACCATGTGATCAGGGATCTGATTACGTGTAGAACCAAATTCACGGTTTATGCAATTTTTTGCCCGTGTAGAAGGTTCTATATAGGCAAAACAATTAGACCCCTGTTCACACGGTTCAGAGAGCATTTCAATTCAATCCTTTCAGGGAAGGGCTCTAAAAGGTTAATAGAGTATATTCGCACTGAGCATAGGGGTAATCCTGAAGTCATGCGCTTCATAGGATTAGAAAAAGTGGAATTGCCACGCAAGGGAGGAAACCACAATAGGATCCTCTTACAGAGGGAGGCGAAATGGATCTTCCAAACTAATGCCCAGGGACCCCTCGGCTTAAACGACAAGCTAGACATGGCAGTATTTTTATGATGGTTTCATGAATATTTTGTAAAAAAATTTTTTTTTAAAAACAATTGTTTTTAATTTTGTATTATTTGTTGTAACATTTTGTATGGCTGTTTGGTCCAGGGGGTGGGGTCGGGAGTATTTTAACCCCTGCACACCCCCATGACCATATGCCTGGACCCGTGGAAGCGTGATAGACACGCGAAACAGCCGTCATCCGCAAAAGGTGCCGCTTCCCTGCATTTTTAATGGAAATGGAATAAAAGAAGATTTTATTACATCGGTGTGCCACCTCACTTTCTTCATGTATGAATTGTGACTTACTTTGTTTCTGGAGGGAGTTGCACCCGATGGTAAGATTGATTGCTCCAGCTGATGAGGTCGAGCTTCTGGAGTCTCTGCACAAGGACTGAGCTGCTGCAGTGCTGGTTGCCTGTGCATTTGCAATTATATATGATCTGTTTGCTTATTTAAATTATTCTTATACATAATTACTAGTGATGAGTGAGCCTGCTCTCCACTGCGCGATACTCGATCGAGCTTCGGGGTGCTTCGGTACACTCGTAACTCGATTGAGTATTGCAGTTGCTCAAGCGCCGTAAGTTTTGCAGCTCTTAGGTTAAGTTCCCATGATCAGTGTTTATTCAAGCTTTCACACAACTGAATTTCCCCATGAATCTCGCACCTCAGCTCATTTGCGTTTTTTGTATGCATTTTTGCATGTGTTTTTGACGCGTTTTTGATGCATGCCTTTTTATCTCTCTTTGGTATGATGTGCAAAGATATAGATACTGTAGATTGTTCTAGGGTAGTTAGGTAGATAAATAGATAGATATGGGGTAGATAGATGGAAAGATATCTGTGAGATATATAATTAGTGGCATACGTGTTTAGTTTACTGTACATTGATTAATCTAATAAATAAGTGGAAAAAAACAATGGTGGGTCCCCCCCAATTTTGATAACCAGCCAAGGCAAAGCAGACAGCTGTGGTCTTATATTATCAGGCTGGGAAGGTCACTGGTTATTGGGCTCGTCCCGCAGCGACCCCAGAATTGATGCATCATATTAGATGCGCCAATTCTGGAGCTTTGCCCGGCTCTTCTCGATTGCCCTGGTGTTGTTTCAATTGAGTTAATGGAATTTGGGTTTGATGACAGCTGTGATTTTCCATAAATAAAAGCTGGCATCAAGCCCTGGGGTTAGTAATGGAGAGGTATCTATCAGACACCCCTATTACTAACCTGGTAATAAAAAATCAAAACACACACACAGAAAAATACACTTTACTTGAATAAAAACTCCCCCACACTAACCATCATTCACCAATTTATTAAAAAAAAAAATCCCATGAAGGTCCGCAGTAATCCACCGAATCCGAAGTAGTCCAGAAAAGGATATCTGAAAGACATAAAAAGACAGAAGTAAAGACAATAGATGCTCCCTTGGTCTCCCTTGGTTACACAAAATGTTGCCACACAAGTCCGATAAAGTCCACGTTCCCCGATGTGTCCAGCATCTGTGAATAGCAATAAAGTGACCACTATTCACAGCCACTGGCTAGTGAGGTCAATGCTCATCATTGTCACCGGGTCTTGCTGAGCGCAACGTGACCCAACTTCTGTGATGAGCGTCGTAGTTACTACCCAGCGCTTGTGAATAGCGGTCACTTTACTGCTATTCACAAATGCTGGAGATATCAAAAAACGTGGATTACGTCGGACCTGCTTGCCCTAAAAATGTTGCCATTCAGGCTTGTGAACACTGAGGCTTTCCGCTACCTCATGGTGGTGACCATCCCTCGGTACTGAATCCCCAGCTGTCACTATTTTTCCCAATGTGCAGTCCTTGCTTTACCTCGGCACGTGTCCCATAACATCACCCATGCCCTGATCAATGCAGTTATTGGGGAGGTGACCGACACGTGGACAAGTGCTTGAGGCCAGTGACACTACATTTTCCTGATGACACACTAGGTGAACCTAGTGGAAGCCAGGACCGAGTCAGACCCTGGAACGGCCCATGTGCTACAGACTCTGAGGATTGAAGGCTCTAGTTCCATCAGCGTTTCCTTCATCTCCTACACCAGTTCCTGCACCCATACTCCTCACATCTTCCATCTTCAAATGGTCATCTCTGACCACGTCATCCATATCTGTCGTAAGCTGAAAGCACTGCAGCACTGCCTCAGTGAAGCAGCAACAGGCTCTGCTGAAGCGAATTTAGGTGACAAACAGCATACCAACGCAGAGTTGTGGAAAGATATGACAGACCAGACAGATCTGTGGCTCTCGATGCTAAACCTAGAACCACGCATGGTTGTGTGTGATAATGGCCGTAACTTGGTGGCGGCTCTGAAGCTTGGCAAGCTAGCACACATACCATGACTGGCCCACGTGTTCAACTTAGTGGTTCAGCAGTTTCTGAAAACCTGCCCAGATTTGCCTGAGCTACTTGTGAAGGTACGCCACGTGTGAACCCATTTCTACAAGTCAGCTACAGCTTCCTCTGGTCTGGAAGTGCTGCAGCAGTGCTTGCAAGTGTCACCTCATCGACTGGTGTGCGATGTGACCACATGCTGGAACTCCACATTATATATGTTGGCAAGGCTTTGTGAGCAGCAGGGGGCAGTAGTTAAATACCAGCTACAACATGCCTGTTGGTATTCCAGTCAGCCTCCACACATAATAACTGACGAGTGGGCATGGATGTCTGACATCTGTGAGGTTCAGCAATGTTGACATAGTCAGTATAACCATCCTGCTTCTGTGTCTCAAACACTTGCTTCCCAAAACTAAAGAGGAAGCTTTGCATGTGGACCAGGTGGAAATAGAGGAAGAAAGTACACAGGGTGATACTTCCCAGCCCAGCCTCATCTCATCTTCTCAGCGTGGATTGGGTGATAAGGAGGAGGAGGAAGCTGAAGACGAGAAGGAACAGGAGATGGTTGCTTGGGCTACAAAGGGTTCTACCCACACCAGCTTCAACCTGTCTGTTCAGCATGGAAGGGGCTGAAGAGGAGGAGGAGATGGGGATTCATACTCCTGGAGGGGACAAAGAAGTCTTGCATGTTGGGAGTCTGGCACACATGGCTGACTTTATGTCTCGTTGCCTTTCCCGTGTCCCTCACGTTATCCGCCTTTTTGGCCAACACTGATTACTGGTTGTTCACGCCTCTCAACCCATGCTACAAGGAGAACTTTCCATTTCTCCTTTCTGTGGCGGAGAAGGCTAGTAAAATGGTGCAATACCAGAAGGCCCTAGTCGAACAATTAGTCCAAAAATTCCCATCCGACAACTGTGGTGTCATAGATACTTGGGCAACCAAGGAAGAGAGACAAGGAAGACACACACCAGGTCCAACTGAGGCAGGGGAACACTATCAAAGGTCTGGGACAGTTTCATTAGACCCTTCCAGCACCCTTGCCTTAATGCGCAGGGTAGGGAAAAGTTTTGGAAGGTGGTGAAGGAATACCTAGCTGACCCTACAAGCATCTGCCTGTCAACTGAAAATGGTGACAGGTTGACTCTTATCAAAATGAACAAGGCATGGAATGGCTCAGACTTCTCAACACCACTGGATGACAGCAGCAGAGCATAAAGCTTGTTCAAATGTTCCTTTGTTTTCTAGTGTATTCCCATGCACCCCTTCCCACTCAAAATAGACTATAAGGTCAATGCTTTTTTTCTTTTTCTTATCTTCCTCCTTCACCATATCAACAGAGTCATCAGGCTACCTTCACTCCAAATTTTTACAGGGTCATCATGAGACCCTCGCTTCAAATCTTTACAGGGTCATCATGCGGCCCTCGCTATAAATTTTTACAGGGACATCATGCGTCCCTCGCTCCAAATTTTTACAGGGTCATCAGTTGGCTCTCACTCATAATTTTTAGAGGCTCATCATGCAACCCTCGCTCCAAAATTTTAAAGAGTCATCATGCAGTCGCCGCTCCAAAATTTGAAAAGGTCTTCATGCTGCCTACGCTCCAAATTTTTAGAGGGTCATTAGGTGGACCTCACTCATAATTTTTAGAGAGTTGTCAGGCGGCCCTCGTTCAAAATATTTAGAGCGTCATCATGCAGCCCACGCTCCAAATTTTTAGAGGGTCATCAAGCTTGCCTCACTCAATTTTTAGAGGATAATCATGTGACCCTCACTCTTAATTTTTCCAGGGTGTATATGATGCCCTCCTTCATAATTTTTCCAGGATAAGTATGAGGCCTACAAATCTCTTTTATATATATATATATATATATATATATATATATATATATATATATATATACTATATGTATATCCCCAGGGGTAAATGTTTTTAAGCCTTTGTGTGTCACCCTGACCTGGATGCCACAAGTGTAATTAAAGCTGTGTCTTAGAGCAAGGGGGAGGTTCTCTAGTCAGGGGAACTTTAGCATGCAATGCCTCCTGTCTCAGGCCAGTAGGGGGAGCTGGCTGCCCCTATAAAAGCTGGTACTGAGGGCAGGGTTAGGGAGAACTGGATGACCTATCTGAGGATTCAGGTCCCAGAGCAGAGAGGGACAGTTGTGTTGCACCTAAGAGGAAGTGTGGCAGTAGGAGAGCCACAAGCCAGAGACAAGAGGCGAAGAGAGCCTGTCTTGGCAGAGAAAAGACTTAATTTTACCAGACTTTGGTGTCTGAGGCTGGAAGGATTCCACATCCCCCAGCAGAGAACCAGTCCGCAAGGGACTGTACATTCCTTGGCCTAAGAAGCCTGGAGGCCCTGCCACAACCGAAGGGACCAGTAAAGCCGTACAAGGCTTGGAGCAGAAAGGAACCCACGTCGCAGGCCATACAGGCGAGAAAACACGGAAAGCTCGGAAACGTGGGCTGTTACCCTATCAGGAGGAGATAGCCAGATGGACCGCAGAAAGCACGGTAGGCCTACACCCTCACCCTGACCAGGGCCAATTTCCCCGTTGCTCTCAGACATCCAGGTCCCCTCCTAGCTGGGACTGTTTGTGGGTCAGTTTGCCTGTTTAGTAAAGACCCTGGACTGCAACCTGTTGTCTGTGTGCTCCTTGCTCCTCCAGCACTATCAGCACTGGGACTCTCACTGCCATCACTCTCACCATCCACTATACTGCCCTGGGGCCGCACTCTTCCCGTGGGGAGTCACACTACCATAGCTGCACACCTCATCAGCCCCAGCGGTCTGCATGCAGCGGCGGTTCCTAATAACCGCAAATCCACGGGTGGCGTAGTCGGACATAATCAACAACACATAACGGACTACCACTGGCCTGACCACCCTGAGCCACGGAACCGGGTTGCCACTACTACTCCCATCGTTTCCCTAATTGCCCGGATCCGAGTGCCCCACGGCCCAGGGGGCGAGTCAGCTTTGGCGTAGTCGGCAGGATTTCGTGCCCGCAACCACCGGGTACTGCGTGCCTGAAAAAGACTTTTGTAACTTACCTGTGGCGAAGTTTCCCGCCGTCCGGAGTCTTTTCCCGCCATCCGGAGCCGATTCCCGCCATCAGACGCCATCTTGGACCGTTTCCCGCCATCTTCTGCCGTCTTCCCGCCATCCGCAGCTGTTTCCCGCCATCGGACGCCATCTTCAGGACGCCGCGCGGGAAGAAGAGGGGCGTGGACGTCAAAAACGCGCGAGATCCGAAGCTCCGCCCCACGCACCGACGCTGCGCAAGGTCCTGGAAGGGAGAGAGAGCGACGCTGACGTCATCAGGACGCGACGCCAGGTCCTCGTCCAGAGCAGCAGCAGCGGAGCCGCGGCCTACAGAAGAGGATCGTCGGAAGGTAGGCCACGCTTGACTAGGGGGGAGGAAGATGTCGGACACAGAGGCGCCCACTACCACCAACGCAGCTGCAGCAGCGGTGATGCCCTTTTCCCTGCCCTACATCCCTGGAGCGGCCTGGCTGCCCAAATACTCAGGGGAGCCCCATGCCCTAACTGACTTTAAAGAAAGGCTATACAGTTTGTTCCACGTTTACCCCCTGACAGAGGAACAGAAGGTCAGCATACTAACAGGGCAGTTAACTGGCGCAGCCCAGAGGGAGGTAAAATCATGGCCCACTGAGGAGAAAAGAACTGTGAAGGGTATTCTGGCCCGGCTGCGGGGTACCTTTGACACACGTACCTCCGCTGAAATTAAAATGAGGTTCTATGGATGTAAACAGCGGGCACAGGACAGCATCAGAGACTATGCCCTAAATCTGCAGGAAGCCTTGAGGGCTATTCAACAAACTGACCCTGGCAGTGTGCAGGAAACCGATAAGCTGCTAACAGAACAATTCATAGAAGGTCTGCTGTCTAGCACCCACAGGGCCCAACTGCGCCTCATGTTCTTTCAGAACCCTGACCTGACTTTTGCCCAATTTAAGGACAGGGCCATAAGGGTGCTCCGTGAATCTGCAACCAGTGGTGCTATAAACCCCCGGCGCCCTGCTATCACCTACCACCAGGAGGCGGCGCCCTCCTCTATGGACTCCGTGGAGGCTGATGCACAGGCCCTGAACCAAGCCCCATCGAAAGGCCTGCACCACCAAGTCCAGGAGCTAACCAGGAGCGTCGCGGCGTTGACCAGGACCGTCCAGGCGTTGCAAGTGGACCCGTCAAGACCCATCGAGCTGGCTTCAAGTCCGGAGGATGTCCCGTGGCGTCGACAGAGGAGGATCCCGTCGTTCCGAGGGAGGCCCACAGACCGCTACGCAGAGGATGGACAGATCATTTGCCGTCGATGCAACCAACCCGGACACCTTTCCAGGTACTGTAATTTAGACGGGTCCAACCTGGGGCAGAGGGCCGACCCCCAGGCATAAGATCACCAGGCCCTTATAATTGGCGTGATAAGTACGTTGGGGGGCGCCCGGTTTTACCCGTGGTGCTGGACGGTATCCCCATGAGCGCCTTGCTGGATACTGGGTCACAAGTAACCACTATCCCTTATGTACTTTTTAAGCAGTATTGGACTGATGCTGATATCACACGGTATCCAGACAGTAACTTGAGCATCATCGCCAGTAATGGCTTACCCGTGCCGCAGATGGGGTTCAAGGAGATGACCATTAAAATTGGTAAAGTTGAACTACCGGCACAGGGAGTGATTATTGTGGACATTGACCGTCATGAAAGTCACCCTAAAATAACTGTGGGTACTAACATAATTGAAAATTGTCTTTCAGAGGTAATTGTAATTCTACAACAGGTGGCGGTGAATGCTAGTTCCAGCCAACAGAGGGTCCTCAACAAGGAGATAAAAGCCCTGATGAGACGGCAGCAGGTAGAACTGTCTGGTGGTGAGATCGGTAGCGTAAGACTCAGTGATCCATTCCCCATTTCCATGCCTCCCAAAAGTGAAATGATGATCTGGTGTCGGACTGCAATCGGGTTGAGAGGTAGAGACTACCAAGCCATGGTAGAACCCGTGTACTCAGACAGCAGGCCCACCATTTTGACAGCCCGGGGGGTGGTTGATGTCCGTCATGGGAGGGTGCCCGTCCGCATCCTCAACATTGGGGAGAGGGAAGTACACTTACCCAGGTACGCTACACTCGCCAAACTGTTTGTTGTCGAACACCAAGCTATCAGGGCCGTGGAACCCTTGCCTCCATCTCCACAGGCGGAGGGTAATGGCTCCCAGAAACAAAAGGAGGACTGGTGCCAGAAACTCCCTGTGGGTGCTGACTCCACTCCCCTGCACCAAAAACAAGGAGTCTACCGGGTGGTACAGGAGTACGAGAGAGTCTTTAGTAAGCACCCGCTAGACTTCGGCAGAGTAAAGGGGATAGAACACCACATCCCCACAGGGAGTCACTCACCAATAAAAGAGAGACACAGGCCTGTACCCCCTGCACATTATCAGAACGCCAAGATAATGAGATGAAAGAAGCTGGGGTTATTAGAGACAGCTGTAGCCCCTGGGCAGCCCCCTTGGTTCTGGTCAAAAAGAAAGACGGCACCATGAGAATGTGCGTCGACTATAGACAAATCAACCGTATCACTCACAAAGACGCATATCTGCTGCCTAGAATAGAAGAGTCTTTAGCCGCACTAAAATCAGCTAACTTCTTTTCTACTTTGGACCTTACTAGCGGGTACTGGCAGGTTCCTGTGGCAGAGGCTGACAAGGAGAAGACCGCCTTCACCACCCCGATGGGACTGAGTGAGCTCAACTGTATGCCTTTCGGGCTCTGCAACGCACCAGGGACCTTCCAGCGGCTGATGGAATGCTGTCTAGGGCACCGAAACTTCGAGACGGTCCTCCTTTACCTGGACGACGTGATCGTCTATTCGAAGACCTACGAGGACCATCTCAAGCACCTGGCCGAGGTGTTCGAAGCCCTGGCAGGCTATGGCCTGAAGGTGAAACCATCGAAGTGCTACCTGCTGAAACCAAAGGTCCAGTACCTAGGGCACGTGGTAAGTGCGGAAGGAGTGGCCCCCGACCCTGACAAGGTCACGGCAATCAAGAGCTGGCCAAGCCCCTCGAACATCAAAGAGGTGAGACAGTTTCTCGGGTTGGTAGGCTACTACCGAAGGTTCATCCCCGGGTTCACTAAGATGGCAGCTCCTATGCTGGACCTCCTGATCGGACAGTCTAAGTCCCGAAGTCAAAAGCCACCCTTCAAGTGGGATAAACCGGAAGAGGAGTACTTCCGCCAGCTAAAGATGGCCCTCATGGGGGATGAGATCCTGGCCTACCCTGATTACGGCCAGCCTTTCATTCTCCACACAGACGCCAGTAATGTGGGACTGGGAGCCGTACTGTCCCAAAACCAACAGGGCAGAGAACGGGTGATCGCATACGCCAGTCGGAAGCTGAGGCCCACCGAGAGGAACCCGGAGAATTACAGCTCCTTCAAGCTAGAATTCTTGGCGGTGGTGTGGGCCGTGACGGAACGCTTCAAGCATTACCTGGCCTCCGCAAAGTTCACCGTGTACACGGACAACAACCCGTTGACACACCTGGACAATGCAAGACTGGGTGCCCTGGAACAGCGGTGGATGGCCCGTCTCTCCAACTATGACTTCGTGATCAAGTACCGGGCAGGCAAAACCAACGCCAACGCGGACGCCCTATCAAGGATGCCTCACTTACCTGAAGGTGACGAAGACCCAGAAGAGCTGGAGGAGGTAGAACTCCCCGCGTTTCACTGGTATGGAGCCGCTCAACACTCTCACCGCGTGAAGGAGGAGGATCTAACAACTGTGATGATGAATCCCCTACCTCACCACAGCTGGGCCGAGACCCAAGATAGTGACCCTGCAGTCCGCCTGGTGAAAGATCTGCTGACCCGGGAAGACGCCCGCCTAGATCCAGATGCCCCAGAGGAAGCCAAGCAGCTATGGAAGGAGAAGAGCAAGCTGTTCCTCTACGAAGGCAAGTTGTGCAGAAGGATTGTCAACCACCGGACGCACGAGCTGACCTGGCAAGTCGTGGTCCCAAGGCGAGATGCAGCTATGGTCCTGGGGGCTTACCATGACAGAGCGGGACACTTCGGTTGGAAGAAACTGCAGTTCCTACTAAGAGGAAGGTTCTTTTGGGTCGGCATGAGAGGAGCTGTAGAAAAATGGTGCAGAGACTGTGGCCCGTGTCACCTCAGGAGGAAGGACCGCACCAGCCAGAAGACACCCTTGAGGCCCATCATCACCACGCAGCCTCTTGAGCTGGTAGCTCTGGACCACGTCAAATTGGCTCCAAGCCGGTCCGGATACATCTACGCCCTGACATTCGTGGACCACTATTCCCGTTTTCTAGTGGTGGTCCCGGTAAAGGACTTGACAGCCCAAACAGCGGCCAGAGCCTTCCAGCAATACTTCTGCCGTCCACACGGGTATCCGGAACAGGTCCTGACAGATCAGGGTCCAGCGTTCGAAGCTGAAATCTTCCAGGAGTTCTGCAACCTCTATGGCTGTAAGAAGATTCGGACAACGCCTTACCACCCCCAAACCAACGGGATGTGTGAGAAGATGAACAATATAGTCATTGATCTCCTGAAGACGTTGCCCCTGGAGGAACGCAGCCTGTGGCCAGAAAAATTGCCGGACCTGGTAGACATGTACAACAATATCCCGGTGAACGCTACAAACTGCACCCCGGCTTACCTGATGCGAGCTAGACCAGGTAAGCTGCCCGTAGACCTGGAGATGGGAGTCCTAATACCTGAGGACACCTCCCCGGATGCGGACTGGGATACGGAAAGGCAACTGCAGTACAAGAAGGTACAGGACAGTGTGGAGAAGAGCCTGGCCCAGGTGAGAGAGAAGCAAGAAAGACTCTTCAATCAACACGCCCCTGCTGGTCCCCTAGAACCTGGTGAGCAAGTCCTAAAGCGAAAAAGAAGGCTACATAAGTTGGACGACCAGTGGGAAAGGGAACCCTACACCGTACTGCAGTCTGATCACGACAACCCAAAGGTGTGCGTAATCACCAAGGACGGAGGAGAAACCACTAGTGTCGTCTCCAGAGACCACCTCAAAAGGTGCCCCGAGCAACTCCGTAGTGCAGAAGAGGATCAGAGTGACCTTGAACCCGCAGAGGACAAGGAAGAAATGATCAGCACCGTTCTCGGAGAGTTCCCTCAGTCCTGGACTCGCATAAATGATGCCATAGTGGTACCCGTCCTGCATTTCCTGCAACCGGCACAGCAACAACCAACACCAGAGCCGGAAGGTGAAGAGGAGCAAGCGGTTCCAGAGGCAGAAGAGCCTGTACCAGCAGCCCAGGAGAGTCAACCCTCTGCTGACAGTGAGCCTGCCATGCCTGCGGTAAGCCAAAGAACCCGCAGACAGCTGCCTGCCCTACCTGTACACCCAGCTGGTAGCTGTACCCCTAACGCTAGTGGGGAAAGCCAGGTTGGTCCACCACCAGACAGTGGGTTAAGGAGGTCAACCAGGAGCACAAAGGGACAGATACCCGCTCGCTGGAGAATATAGAGTGTACTAAGATTGTAAATAACCCTGTTGCCAAATGTTGAAATGTTTGCCAAAGTTATCTGCATGTTTATTGATAGTGTGTTTCAGTTTCTTGCAGCTACCGTAAGGACTCAAAGGTTATGGACTTTTATAACCGGGACCTTGTATGGACTGCGTTCGGAGCCTAACCCAGGAATGAACTAAGACTGTGAAGGACTTGGGGTAGGACAGACCCCCACCTGGTTAAGGCTCCCCGTTGTGCTGGTGATATGGACACCTAGTCACAGGCCACACTGTGACCTTAAGAACTCAATCTGTGCGTCGTTTGTCTATTAATGTTTTATTGTCATGTATATTATCCTTGTTTATTGTTTAGTCCCGGAGTACTAAATTTCACTAGGGGGGAATGTGTCACCCTGACCTGGATGCCACAAGTGTAATTAAAGCTGTGTCTGAGAGCAAGGGGGAGGTTCTCTAGTCAGGGGAACTTTAGCATGCAATGCCTCCTGTCTCAGGCCAGTAGAGGGAGCTGGCTGCCCCTATAAAAGCTGGTACTGAGGGCAGGGTTAGGGAGAACTGGACGACCTATCTGAGGATTCAGGTCCCAGAGCAGAGAGGGACAGTTGTGTTGCACCTAAGAGGAAGTGTGGCAGTAGGAGAGCCACAAGCCAGAGACAAGAGGCGAAGAGAGCCTGTCTTGGCAGAGAAAAGACTTAATTTTACCAGACTTTGGTGTCTGAGGCTGGAAGGATTCCACATCCCCCAGCAGAGAACCAGTCCGCAAGGGACTGTACATTCCTTGGCCTAAGAAGCCTGGAGGCCCTGCCACAACCGAAGGGACCAGTAAAGCCGTACAAGGCTGGGAGCAGAAAGGAACCCACGTCGCAGGCCATACAGGCGAGAAAACACGGAAAGCTCGGAAACGTGGGCTGTTACCCTATCAGGAGGAGATAGCCAGAAGGACCGCAGAAAGCACGGTAGGCCTACACCCTCACCCTGACCAGGGCCAATTTCCCCGTTGCTCTCAGACATCCAGGTCCCCTCCTAGCTGGGACTGTTTGTGGGTCAGTTTGCCTGTTTAGTAAAGACCCTGGACTGCAACCTGTTGTCTGTGTGCTCCTTGCTCCTCCAGCACTATCAGCACTGGGACTCTCACTACCATCACTCCCACCATCCACTATACTGCCCTGGGGCCGCACTCTTCCCGTGGGGAGTCACACTACCATAGCTGCACACCTCATCAGCCCCAGCGGTCTGCATGCAGCGGCGGTTCCTAATAACCGCAAATCCACGGGTGGCGTAGTCGGACATAATCAACAACACATAACGGACTACCACTGGCCTGACCACCCTGAGCCACGGAACCGGGTTGCCACTACTACTCCCATCGTTTCCCTAATTGCCCGGATCCGAGTGCCCCACGGCCCAGGGGGCGAGTCATTTGCACTTAGTGCATAGGCTTTACCAGTCTAAGTGACCCACTCCTTAAAAATGGGAAAAAAATGTTTCTTGAGGCCCTCCTCTACATGTCTTCCAGGGTGTATTGCAGTCCCTCTTTCTAATTTTTGGCAGCCCTGGACCTGATGCATAGGCTTTATGAGTCTAGGAGTTCCACTACCTAAAAATTTTAACAGAATGTGTATGAGGTCCTCCTTTATACCTTATATAGGGTGTATTGGAGTCCCTCTTCATTCTAGTTTTTGGCAGTTCTTGCATTGTTCGCATAAGCTTTGTGAGTCGTGAGTCCCTCCTTCATAAATTAAACAAGATGTGATTGACCATGTCCCACACAACATGCCCGGATAAGGTAGTAAAATGTTAAAATTACATTACTGGTGGTGACTATAGGTGAGTGCAGTTTTATTTCCCCCTCTACTATGTCATGTATTTTAGTCTTAGGCAACGGAGAAATTCAGTGAGAAATGGCCTGGCTATTAAGGGGTTGAGGAGGCAAGTTTTTTTCTTCTCTTTTTAATTTTGTGTTATATACAAGTCATTATACAGGAAATAATGTTTCATGATATTTTTTCCTGTGAAATCTATTTTATCTTCAGTTTTGTATGTTTTATTGTCAGTCCATAAAAGTGGAGTAATACTGTAACAACATTGTTTCTAGCATCGACTTGGGAGTCAGAGATGCATCCAGGCATCTTCCCCATGCTGTTCCCATTCCAAATGAGGGCTGTTTCCATCAACTTCAGTGATTTTCCTGCTCCCCCAGCCCTCCTGGTAAGGTCTTCTGGGAAAGTGCTTGAGTTTCCTATTGACTTCCATTATACTTGGTACTCGAGACAAGTCCGTCCGAGCAGCCGACCTACTCGATTCGAGTACAGAGCACTCAAGCATTTTAGTGCTCGCTCATCAGTAGAGACAGCCCCTTTAAGTAACTGCAATACTTAGATTCACTGTACCTTTTTTAAGGTTTTTATCCATGCAACAACTTAATAGGTTACATTTTCGATTGTTAAATATAACGTCCCCTGCTTATTGGTATGACAGCTATGTTTCTGGAAATCCTACTAAATGGGTTGGAATTAGATCTAAACGGATGATAGAAATAACATGCACAACTGAACATCTACAGCATGATGCAGACATTGTTACTACATCACAATAAAAATTATCTTGTATATCTTCAGTGTCAAGATAATTGTATTCAGAGATTGGCATAAACAGTAGAGGGCCCCAGAGTAAGGACCCCCATACTCATTAGACTTAAGTCGGCTGAACCCCCTCGATATCAATGGGTTTGGCCAATGGTCTAAGCAGGTATGTAGGGGCAACAGCTGACTGTTGGTCAGAAGAGATGTCAACAGCACATATTTCCAATTTCTGACTCCCCATCACATTGTTCTCCCTTAGATAAGCAGCTGGCCTATGTATCAGTCAGCAGCTTTTTCATAGAGAACACTGTGTATGTGAAAGGCGCCTGAATTGTTTGTCGGCCGAATGATCATTTGGCTGACAACCATCTAGCATGTATGGCAAACATTAGGGTATTCTATGGGCCCCTTGGTTTTACAAGCTGATTAGAATCTAATAAACAATAGACTAATATCTTTTGCACAGTAGTAGTCTCCTGCAAGGATTCTGTGCAACTGCACGGCTTGTAAAAGTGGTATATCCCCTTTTAATGGAAGAAGTCCACTTTTTTGATGCCCACTATTTATAAAGTATTCACATAATCTTTATATTCCTCAATTACAGATTGCACACACCTTTGTACTGCAAGATACGATGGTGAATAATCGAGACAGCAAGAAGCCATTGTCTAAAGGCAAAAGTCACTAGTTTCTTTCAATGTGCTGGAATTTTTCTTTGGCATGGAAGCATGAATGAAACTTGGAACACAATGGCTCAGCATAATCAGAGTAAGGGAATACCTGTTTCAGACATCCAATGAAAGTAATATTAAGCTGCCAGTTCGATACTGTCACCCAACACATTACACATTGCTGCAGAATAGCACATGGGATTGGCTGCCGTATGTCACGTAAGTTTCAGGATTCTCAGTGTGGGGTAGAAGGACTTTGTGAGCTTTAACCTGTGCTTTGATGCATTGAAATTTACTGTAAAGTACTACTTAGAACTAAAACTGTACATTTCAGATTGTGGTGCCCAACAGCATAAAGATGTACCAAATTCGTTAAGAAGCATACATTTCTTAATAAATTTGGCACTAATTCCAGTTGAAGTTTCAGGAGTAACAACAATTTTTGTGTATTCAGTCCCATAGATTTAAAGGATAACTCATATCACTATTGCGATTTGCTTCAAAACTCATTAAACAGCATGGCCACCTTGAAATCTCTACCCACCTCTAATCCAACATACTTTTCGACCAGCTACAATCTGGTTTCTGACCATAGTCAGCACTATACTGAAACTACCCTAATTAAAATAAACAAATAATCTGCTAACCACCAAAACCAAACTACATTACTCTGTGCACCTCCTTTTAGACCTGTCATCTACCTATGACACAGTCAACAACTACCTCCAACTACAAATGCTCTCATCTCTTGCATTACAGACTTGGCCATTTCGTGGATATTTTCACAAGTCACCAACCAGACATTTAGTGCATTGTATTCATATTTCACCTTCCTGTTTCAACCTCTGTGTTTGAGTCCCTCCAGACTCTGTCCTGGGACCCCTACTCTTCTCTATCTGACTAGGACTGCTCATAAAATCCCACTGTCTTCCAGTGTTTATTTCTTGTCTAGACATTACTTCTCTGTTACCTAGAATTCCAGATCTCGAATTTCAGATCTCAGCTGTATCCACCAGGGGCGTTGCTAGGGTCCTAAAAGATCTGGGGCCCAATCCCCAAAGTGCATGTATCCCCATACAACCTCCCCGCCACTTAAAAGAGCATCTATACATATATACAGTAATTACAGTATTCCACTGTTGCTAACCCTAAAACACTCTATACAAAGATCAATATTATCAAAATTACTACTATACAAGGCCAAAATAATACTGCTACACAATGTCCTTTACCATTATCACTACATAGTGACTATGACGCGCCCCCTGGGCCATATTCTTTAGGGGGAATATCCGGAGCCGGATCAGATGGGGGTTGTAGTCTTCCGAGTGGCTGTGACCCGGTCCGTGCCCAGGGTGTCAAACTCAGTTGTATGTGGCAGTCCTACAGATGTTACTAAGTTCTTAATGTCGACTACGCCACCCGTTGTGTTGCGGTCACTGTGGCCGCCGCTGCAGCAGGGTCCGCTGAGGCTGGTGGTGTAGGTGCAGCTTTGGTGATATAACCCCCAACGGGTGGGGTATAGCCTCAGGGGGATCAGGTGCAGAGGATGGGAGTTGTGGTGATGCAGTGTAGTCGGCAATCAGAGACAGAGTCGGGTTATGCAGTTTAGGATGTTTACTCACTGCTGATGTTCCGGTCACTCCAGCTTCGAGTGACCTCCCGAGCCGTGCTGCGTCCACCAGGTTCTGGATCCAGCCAACCCCCAAATAAGTCCGGAGCGTGACCCTGAGCTCTCCTTCTGTCCTTTCTCTGGCCGTCCCCACTATTGATCCACCCAGGTCCAGCTCCCTCGGGCCTTCTGTTGGGAGACCCTTGGCCTTGGGTTCCCTGACCCTCCACGTGGTATGCCTTCGTGGTGGATGTGGTGGGTGGCCGTGGCAAACGCTGCCCACGGCCTCCGGTCTCTGGCTGGGGTGTGTTTTTGCCCCCACCAGCTTGGGTTCCGGTACCCTGTGCCGACTCTTCACCCGGGGATTTAGTTTGGGGTCTTAGAGTCCTCTTCTTCTGTTTCCCCCTCTGGGTCTCTCTTTCTCCTCTCTCACTCTGGGTCTCTCTTCTCCTCAGCTCGCTGACTTTCTCTCTGCAACTGACCCTGTTCTTAGTTGGTGCCCACCTTATATACACCCTCTATGTGTGAGCTCAGGTGACCAGCACCCAATGAGCTCCTATCTTTACCCAGGCTGCTCCCCCTATCTGCCCCTACACTACTTGGGATGTACCACCCCCCTCCCACTCCAGCCAGGAACAGACTCGGTCGTACCTGCACATTTCTAAGTGGGAGTACCGTCGGTCTGCTCCTCGGAAATGGGATGTGTGTAGTGCATGCAGCCTACCGAGCTCAGTTCCACACTCCTTCCTTACCCGGGAGTGGAATATCACACCTCTGGGTTGAGGTGCAATACCCCTGTAGCAGCCGAATCCTCAGGGTGCTACATTCCCCCCTGGTAAATCACAGCACGTCCTCGGGCTGTAAGACATAACACCAAAACATACAATTTTTTTTTTTTTCATAAACATATAAAACATATAAAACATCATATATTAGCATAAAACTTTTCATATAAAACATTCTCGTCGCCTCTTGCTCCTCCTCCGGTCACTGGGCAACTGTTGACCGGGCAAAGTGCGACAGTTCTTTTCCTTAAGGTGGTTTTACAGTAAAACCAGTAGGGGGCGCTTTAGGAAGCGCAACTATTTACAAGGGACAGTGTGGCCGCTCTCAGTCCTCGGCCAGGTATTGGGGAGGAATGACCGCTCTCAGTCCTCGGTCAGTGGGATTAAGGGTAAACGGGTGAACAGTTCACATCAGCTGGTCCCAACGGGGACTATATTTGCAGTAACAGTTTCTTTGTACCCCGGTTGGGTAACTATTTACAGCACCTGCTCCGCTGTACTTAACGACGTCTTCCTCCTGCTCTTTCTTTTCTGATCTTAGCTTCAGACCCGTCCGGGTCCTCTTGCTCTTCCTCCTCACATCGCAGCTCCTCCTCTGTCAGGCGATGCACATGGAGGGCGTAGGGACCTTTGGCACACTTGTGCCGGGTGAAGGTGACCTCGTCCCCGATGTAAAGGTCACGACCTCTGTGCCCCTCCGGCAGATGGGACTCCACGTCTCTGCGCGTGACAAAGACGTCGCCGGGGGTGTTGTGGTCTCGGATGAAGCCCCACCCGTGCTGCATGTTGAACTTGATTACAGTCCCGGTGGTGCGGGGACTGTGTGCTGCACGGGGGTCCCTCCTGGTCCGGCTCTTCTGCTCCGCGCTCTTTACTTGAGCTAGCTGTTCCCGGACCCGCCTCTCTCTCCGCTCCCTCTCGAAGTCCTCGAGCTGTTGGCGGCAGCACTCAGCACGCTCCGCTGCAGCTGCCCGGGTTTCTTGAGTGAACCCCATTAGATCTTCTCCGGTGGGGTCCCACTCAAATTGGGTCTCTTCAAGCGGGGGCGAGATCCTTATCACGGGCTTCGGAGCCGGAATCAGGGGTGCACACATGGCCCCAACCCTCCTCTGGTGCTCCAGTCCATAATATTCCTGGGGCCAGATGAAAGGCTGCCCGTCCGGCCACGTGTGCTGGGCAAACAAGTCCTCTCCCAGACGCGGCACCCTTGGTTTTACGGGCGCGGTGGTGGTGGCGCCCGGGTTGCCCAGGCCTTGCGGCCAGGCCTGGGGCACCTGGAAGGTGAAGGGCACCGTTAGGACGGCGGCACCCTGGGCTACCTGGTCTTGCGGCCAGGCCGGAGGCTCCGCGGAGGTAGGGGGCGCTGTTGGTGATGCGACGCCCGATAATTCTAGGCCCTGCGACCAGGCTGGTGTTGCTTCCTGTTTTGCCACGCTCGGGGTCGTTGCGCATGGCGTCACAGGGGTCGCGGCGGCGGCTTCCGGTTGGGGCCTAGTCTGCGTCGGTGACATGGCGTTTTCGGGCACAGCAGGGGGACTTTCGGGCTCTGCGACTCGGAGCTGGGGCAGGTACGCGGTTTCCCGGTTTGGGGTATAGACGTCCCCTTTACCTGCCTCCATGCGTTCGGCTCCCTTCTCGGCGCCGTCTCCGGCCTTGGGTCCTCCCGCGCCATCCTCAGAGGCGGTCTGTCTCCTCATCTTGGCTGGCGTGCTCCGCTGACTGGTCTCGGTCTGCTGGGCCATCTCACGGCTCCACTCCGCCAACGTCTCTCGCTGCACCCGGGCCATCCTCCTTGCGAGGCCCTCCAGAGCGGTCTGTGCACACTCCCGGTCTCGGGGGAGCTGTGCTAGGACCTCCACTAGGCCTAGTGGGGTCGTGGTTTCCAGCAGGCTCCTGACCAACGGGTCGGTGCTGCTCTGCTCTTCTTCCAGCAGGCTCCTGGCCAGCGGGCCGGTGCTGCTCTGCTCTCCTTCCTCTGTTTCTAGCAGGCTCCTGGCCAACGGGCCGGTGCTGCTCTGCTTTCTCGCCATCTCCGGGTAAGCTCCTCCGATATTCTTCTCCAGGCTTCTTGCCTCCGGGTGCGCTCGCTCTAGACTCCTCCAGGCGACACCCATCTTTGCTCTCTCCTTTCGTCTCCTCCCACCTCGAGGGCGGTCCCGGGGCCACTTGGTGACTGTCAGCTCCAGGGGCAGTTCTTTCACGCTGACAGACACCTCTAGCATCACAGTCTCTGTTGGTGGGGGCGGTTTCCACTTTTGGTGCCATTTTCGGTCCTGGCCCACGATGGGAGGTGGCCTCTCGCCACCCTCTGGCACGCCCATAATGGCGTCCGCTCTTCCAAGGCGGGAAACCTTTGGAAATGGCGGGAATCGCTTCCCAGTGGCGGGAAACTCTGCAGATGGCGGGAAAACGCGGTTAATGGCGGACAACCGGCGGGAATCGACTGGTGATGGGGTCCGATGGCGGGGACCCTCCGGAACCGGCAGGAGACTTCTTTTTGAGGTAAACTCGTTCTTTTCTTCAGGCACGCAGTACCCGGGTGTTGCGGGCACGTAATCCTGCCGACTACGCCAAAGTTGACGCGCCCCCTGGGCCATATTCTTTAGGGGGAATATCCGGAGCCGGATCAGATGGGGGTTGTAGTCTTCCGAGTGGCTGTGACCCGGTCCGTGCCCAGGGTGTCAAACTCAGTTGTATGTGGCAGTCCTACAGATGTTACTAAGTTCTTAATGTCGACTACGCCACCCGTTGTGTTGCGGTCACTGTGGCCGCCGCTGCAGCAGGGTCCGCTGAGGCTGGTGGTGTAGGTGCAGCTTTGGTGATATAACCCCCAACGGGTGGGGTATAGCCTCAGGGGGATCAGGTGCAGAGGATGGGAGTTGTGGTGATGCAGTGTAGTCGGCAATCAGAGACAGAGTCGGGTTATGCAGTTTAGGATGTTTACTCACTGCTGATGTTCCGGTCACTCCAGCTTCGAGTGACCTCCCGAGCCGTGCTGCGTCCACCAGGTTCTGGATCCAGCCAACCCCCAAATAAGTCCGGAGCGTGACCCTGAGCTCTCCTTCTGTCCTTTCTCTGGCCGTCCATACTATTGATCCACCCAGGTCCAGCTCCCTCGGGCCTTCTGTTGGGAGACCCTTGGCCTTGGGTTCCCTGACCCTCCACGTGGTATGCCTTCGTGGTGGATGTGGTGGGTGGCCGTGGCAAACGCTGCCCACGGCCTCCGGTCTCTGGCTGGGGTGTGTTTTTGCCCCCACCAGCTTGGGTTCCGGTACCCTGTGCCGACTCTTCACCCGGGGATTTAGTTTGGGGTCTTAGAGTCCTCTTCTTCTGTTTCCCCCTCTGGGTCTCTCTTTCTCCTCTCTCACTCTGGGTCTCTCTTCTCCTCAGCTCGCTGACTTTCTCTCTGCAACTGACCCTGTTCTTAGTTGGTGCCCACCTTATATACACCCTCTATGTGTGAGCTCAGGTGACCAGCACCCAATGAGCTCCTATCTTTACCCAGGCTGCTCCCCCTATCTGCCCCTACACTACTTGGGATGTACCACCCCCCTCCCACTCCAGCCAGGAACAGACTCGGTCGTACCTGCACATTTCTAAGTGGGAGTACCGTCGGTCTGCTCCTCGGAAATGGGATGTGTGTAGTGCATGCAGCCTACCGAGCTCAGTTCCACACTCCTTCCTTACCCGGGAGTGGAATATCACACCTCTGGGTTGAGGTGCAATACCCCTGTAGCAGATGAATCCTCAGGGTGCTACAACTACATAGTATTATAATATGACCATTACCTCTGCATAACAAAACACTATACAGACACCAATAATACCGCCATATACATACTACTACATAATGACTAAAATGCATTAAACTGTTACTTTATTTTTTAAAAATAACGCTTAAAGAGACTGATATTACCACCATACATTGACAATATAGTGGTATATAGCAGTCCTGTCAACCATGTTAGAGATTACAGTACAGATATATGCAGTATAGGGACTTACAGATGATGTTCTTTCTGATGGAGTCATTTACTTTTCTTGTCTTTTTCATCTGGCCCAGACCATCATAGTGACTTCTCCAGCCATGACTCGCCTGCAGAGATTACAACAAAGACACATTTGACTTCTAATATTTCAGGCACCGTCTCCATCTATTCCCAACCTGCACAAACGCCTCATCCTGCCTGCTTTTCAAGCCTGGAACAGTGACCCCAATACTTAAAAAATTATGTCATTAATATGATTACCCATCCATCAATTAATGCTACAAAGACAGAGTGCCTCTAGAAATAAAAGTGTTCCATAGAAAGTAGTGTGGCGCCCGTGAGGGTTCATTCGCCACAGAGGTACTGCTCCTCACCCAGAAGTATGTCATCTCCTTCTCTCAGGTAAGGATGGAGTACTGCCCAGGACCCCAACACCTGCACTCAATACTACACTACTCCAGGCCGGCAGGAAGGGCATTATGCACTTCTGTTGCTGCCCTGTCCCTGGCTGGAGTGGGGGGAACCAAAAGTGAGGGGGAAACAGTAGTGGGTGTGGGTGGAGGACGCAGATCAGGGGAGCACTTGAATAGGAGGTGTATATAAAGGGGAGCCATCTTAGAGTAGGAGTTCAGTCAGTAGTAAGAGAGGAGGAGAAGTGAGAGGAGCAGGGGCTCTGCAGGAGCTCTGCTCGGCAGGCAGGCTCGGCCTGTCATGCCCAAGGCTGAGAGGGGAGTCAGGGAGGAAGGCTCCAGTAACTGAAGGTATCCCAGGGGGTACGGTGAGTGCAGGACGGCACCCGTACGCCCGAATCTGCCAAGTGTCAGAGGGATCAGGCCGCAAGAAGGGAACCGGTCCCTGGACTAGCCGAGTTACTTCAGGTCTCGGCTGGAAAACCGGAGGCTTCTGCGCTTTCTTGGTGCAGTTGCCACAACCTCACCTAAGCCACCGTGAAGGGCATCAAGTCAGGTCCGGGAACTTCAAGTTGCCCAGAGGGATCTCAAGGTACCCGATCGGGACTTTGTGGGGCGGGAAGCAGGGCAGGAGGGAGAAGACCCAGCGCGGGAAGTCGGCTAAGAAAGGAACATACATAAAGGGGGTCCCGTTAAGTGCTCTTGAAATACTTGGGAGAGTGCTGAACCCCTGCCTGGTAAACGCAGCGCGACGTGGGAGGCTGGTGCCTGTACAGTGCACCTGAGGAACCTAAAAGAACTGTGAGTAAACTCGGATGACTGCACCCCACTGTTTCTGTCAGTTATTTCTACCATGCTATCGCTCCTGCACTACAACGCCCAGCATCACCATCTGCACCTACACTGCCCTGGAGCTGTGCTCTGCCTGTGGAGAGCCGCACCAACCCAGCTGCCCTAACATCTGCTCCAGAGGTCTGCAGCAGCGCTGGTACCCATTACCGGGAACCACAGGTGGCGTCACGAGACAAAACTGTTAACAAACCCCTTTTAAAGAGTGACCCCAGGGTATGGGCCCGGGAGCCGACTGCCGTGACATCCCAAGAAGGTAAAGGCCCGGGTACCGAGTGTCCCCCATATCCCCCTGGGCGACTCAGTAGTATAGTATGATGGCCTCCACAGCCATATATACTATATTATGGCCCCAGCGCTCCTTGTACACCGAGTTATACACCAGCAGCTCCTTATATATAATATGATGGCCCCCACATCTCCTTATATATAGTATGATGGCCCCACAGCTCCCTATATGCTGTATTTTGGCCCCCATAGCTCCCTATAGCCTGTATTATGGCCCCCACAGCCCCTTATATGTAGTATGATGGCTCCTACAGCTCCCAATTTGCTGTATTATGGCCCCCACAGCTCCCTACAGCCTGTATTATGTCTCTGCATGCCTCCCTCTTCTCTGGTCTTTTGCAGCACATCTCCATACGGTCCCCTTAAAAATAGGAGTGTTATTAAAATGCCCTCTGCGTAATAATATCTGTTCATTTTATGATATAAAAAAGCCTATATGACCTCCACACTGTCCACCATTATCAGCTATAACCACCCGCTCTTTTGAACCATGGCCTATACCATGGCTGTTGTTATGCTGGCATTTCCTTTAATAAAATAAAACTTAAAAGACACTTCGGGGTCCACCTGACTGCAGAGGAGCTTCAGCAGCTGAGTCCCAGAGGAAAGTTCAGCTAAGCACAGAGAAAGAAATGCACTAGTGTGCTAAGTGCACACACTACACCGCGTGCAGAATTATTAGTAAAATGCGTATTGTGATCACTTCAATACTTTTTATATATGTTGTCCTACTCCAAGCTGAATAGGCTTGAGAGCCAACTACCAATTAAGTAAATCTGGCGATGTGCATCTCTGTAATGAGGAGGGATGTTGTCTAATGACTTTAACACCCTATATAAGGTGTGCTTAATTATTAGGCAACTTCCTTTCCTTTGGCAAAATGGGTCAGAAGAGAGATTTGACGGGCTCTGAAAAGTCCAAAATTGTGAGATGTCTTGCAGAGGGATGCAGCAGTCTTGAAATTTCCAAACTTTTGAAGCGTGATCACCGAACAATCAAGCGTTTCATGGCAAATAGCCAACAGGGTCGCAAGAAGCGTGTTGGCCAAAAAAGGGGCAAAATAACTGCCCATGAATTGAGGAAAATCAAGCGTGAAGCAGCCAAGATGCCATTCGTCACTAGTTTTGCCATATTTTAGAACTGCAACGTTACTGGAGTATCAAAAAGCACAAAGTGTGCGATACTCAGGGACATGGCCAAGGTAAGGAAGGATGAAAAACGACCACCTTTGAACAAGAAGCATAAGATAAAACATCAAGAATGGGCCAAGAAATATCTTAAGACTGATTTTTCAAAGGTTTTATGGACTGATGAAATGAGAGTGACTCTTGATGGGCCAGAGGCTGGATCAATAAAGGGCAGAGAGCTCCACTCCGACTCAGACGCCAGCAAGGTTGAGGTGGGGTACTGGTATGGGCTGGTATCATCAAAAGATCAACTTGTGGGACCTTTTCGGGTTGAGGATGGAGTGAAGCTGAACTCCCAGACCTACTGCCAGTTTCTGGAAGACAACTTCTTCAAGCAGTGGTACAGGAAAAAGTCGGTATCGTTCAAGAAAAAGATGATTTTCATGCAGGACAATTCTCCATCATTATTATTGATCAACAACTATGTTCTCAATCAACCCAAAAGACTCATATATATCCAAGCTTAATATTTTTGTAAGTTGGAGTGGGATTTTTTTTATATTTGGACATTTTAGGAGGATATCTGTTTGTGCAGGTAACTATTACTGTGCAGAATTATTAGGCAACTTAATAAAAACCAAATATAATCCCATCTCACTTGTTTATTTTCACCAGGTAAGCCAATATCAGTGCACAAAATTTAGAAATAAACATTTCTGACATGCAAAAACAGAAACAAAAAAAATTAGTGATTAGTATAACCACCTTTCTTTATGATGACACTCAACTGCCTTCCATCCATTGATTCTGTCAGTTGCTTGATCTGTTTTCGATCAACATTGCGTGCAGCAGCCACCACAGCCTCCCAGACACTGTTCCGAGAGGTGTACTGTTTTCCCTCCCCGTAGATCTCACATTTTATGATGGACCACAGGTTCTCTATGGGGTTCAGATCAGGTGAACAAGGGGGCCATGTCATTATTTTTTCTTCTTTTAGACCTTTACTGGCCAGCCACGCTGTGGAGTAGTTGGATGCATGTGATGGAGCATTGTCCTGCATGAAAATCATCTTTTTCTTGAACGATACCGACTTCTTCCTGTACCACTGCTTGAAGAAGTTGTCTTCCAGAAACTGGCAGTAGGTCTGGGAGTTCAGCTTCACTCCATCCTCAACCCGAAAAGGTCCCACAAGTTCATCTTTGATGATACCAGCCCATACCTGTACCCCACCTCAACCTTGCTGGCGTCTGAGTCGGAGTGGAGCGCTCTGCCCTTTATTGATCCAGCCTCTGGCCGATCAAGAGTCACTCTCATTTCATCAGTCCATAAAACCTTTGAAAAATCAGTCTTAAGATATTTCTTGGCCCATTCTTGATGTTTTATCTTATGTTTCTTGTTCAAAGGTGGTCGTTTTTCAGCCTTTCTTTCCTTGGCCATGTCCCTGAGTATCGCACACTTTGTGCTTTTTTATACTCCAGTAACGTTGCAGCTCTATAATATGGCAAAACTAGTGACGAATGGCATCTTGGCTGCTTCACGCTTGATTTTCCTCAATTCATGGGCAATTATTTTGCCCCTTTTTTGGCCAACATGCTTCTTGCGACCCTGTTGGCTATTTGCCATGAAACGCTTGATTGTTCGGTAATCACGCTTCAAAAGTTTGGAAATTTCAAGACTACTGCATCCCTCTGCAAGACATCTCACAATTTTGGACTTTTCAGAGCCCGTCAAATCTCTCTTCTGACCCATTTTGCCAAAGGAAAGGAAGTTGCCTAATAATTAAGCACACCTTATATAGGGCTTTAAAGTCATTAGACAACACCCCTCCTCATTACAGAGATGCACATCACCAGATTTACTTAATTGGTAGTTGGCTCTCAAGCCTATGCAGCTTGGAGTAGGACAACATATATAAAAAGTATCGAAGTGATCAAAATACGCATTTGCCTAATAATTCTGCACGCGGTGTATGGTCACCACAGCAGCCCATACGGTATTATATCCACAACAAGCCGCCAATATATGTATTGTCACCAACACAAACTCCATATATAGTATGATGTTCACCACAGCTACTCTTATATTTATTGTCCTCCTACACAGCCCCTCATTTCATGGCCCAAACACAGAGCCCCTCATTTCATGCCCTTTAGAAGGAGTTTATCCCTACACTCTGCACAGCCCCTCGTTTAATTTCCCCAATCTGCACAGCCCCTCAGTTTATTAACCCTTCATCAGCACAGCCCCATCAGTGTATCCCACCCATCAGCACAGCCCCATCAGTGTATCCCCCCATCAGCATATCCCCCCATCAGCACAGCCCCATCAGCGTATCCTCCCCCCCAACAGCACAGCCCCATCAGCATCTCCCCTTCCCCATCAGCGTATCCCTCTTCATCACAGGCCCATCAGCGTATCCCCCCATCACCACAGGCCCATCAGCATATCCCCATATCCCCTCCATCAGCATAGGCCCTCAGCGTACCCCCCCCATCAGCACAGGCCCTCAGCATATCCCTCCATCAGCACAGGCCCTCAGCATATCCCCCCCATCAGCACAGGCCCTTAGTGTATCCCCCCATCATCACAGGCCCTCAGCATATCCCTCCCCATCAGCACAGGCCCTTAGCATATCCACCCATCATCACAGGCCCTCAGCGTATCCCCCCATCATAACAGACCCTCAGCGTATTCCCCTTCATAAGCACAGCCCCATCAGTGTATCCCCCCCCAGCACAGGCCCTCAGAGTATCCCCCTTATCAGCACAGGCCCTCAGCGTACCCCCCCCAGTAGCACAGGCCTTCAGCGTATCCCCCTCCATCAGAACAGGCCCTAGGCGTATCCTCCCCATCAGCACAGGCCCTCAGCGTACCCCCCTCATCAGCACAGGCCCTCAGCGTATCTTTCCAATCAGCACAGGCCCTCAGCGTATTCCCCCATCATCACAGGCCCTCAGCGTATACCCCCTCATCAGCACAGGCCCTCAGCGTATCCCCCCATCAGCACAGGCCCTCAGCATATCCCCCCCATCATCACAGGCCCTCAGCATACCTCCTCATCAGCACATGCCCTCAGTGTATCCCCTCCACTAGCACAGGCCCTCAGCATATCCCCGTCCATCAGAACAAGCCCTCAGCGTATCCTCCCCCATCAGCACAGGCCCTCAGCGTATCCCCCCATCAGCACAGGCCCTCAGCTTACCCCCCCATCAGCACAGGCCCTCAGCGTATCCCCCCCATCAGCACAGGCCCTCAGCGTATCCCCCTTCATCAGTCCAGTTTTGGGCACCGCATTTTAAAAAGACATCGACAAACTGGAGCAAGTTCAGAGAAGAGCGACCAGAATGGTGACCGGTCTGCAAACCATGTCCTATGAGGAACGGTTACAGGATTTGGGAATGTTTAGCTTGCAAAAAAGAAGACTGAGAGGAGACTTAATAGCTGTCTACAAATATCTCAAGGGCTTTCACATTGAAGAAGGATCATCTTTATTCTCATTTGCACAAGGAAAGACTAGAAGCAATGGGATGAAACTGAATGGGAGGAGACACAGATTAGATATTAGAAAAAACTTTTTGACAGTTAGGGTGATCAATGAGTGGAACAGGCTGCCACGAGAGGTGGTGAGTTCCACTTCAATGGACATCTTCAAACAGAGGCTGGACAGACATCTGTCTGAGATGATTTAGTGAATCCTGCTTTGAGCAGGGGGTTGGACCAGATGACCCAGGAGGTCCCCTCCAACTCTACCATTCTATGATTCTATGATTCTATGATCAGCACAGCCCCATCAGTGTATCCCACCCATCAGCACAGCCCCACCTGTGCATCCCCTCATCAGCATATCCCCCCATCAGCACAGCCCCATCAGCGTACCCACCCCCCCAACAGCACAGCCCCATTAGTGTCTCCCCTTCCCCATCAGCGTATTCCCCTTCAGCACAGGCCCATCAGCGTATCCCCATTTCCCCTCCATCAGCATAGGCCCTCAGCGTACCACCCTTCATTAGCAGAAGCCCTCAGGGTATCACCCCCATCAGCACAGGCCCTCAGAGTATCCCCCCATCAGCACAGGCCCTTGGCGTATCCTGCCCCATCAGCACAGGACCTCAGCATATCCCCCCCATCAGCACAGGCCCTTAGCGTATCCCCCCATCATCATAGGCCCTCAGCGTACCCCCCCATCAGCATGGGCCCTCAGTGTATTCCCATTCATAAGCACAGCCCCATCAGTGTATCCCCCCTCAGCACAGGCCCTCAGCGTATCCCCCTTATCAGCACAGGCCCTCAGCGTATCACCCCCCATTAGCACAGACCTTCAGTGTATCCCTCTCCATCAGAACAGGCCCTAGGCGTAACCTCCCCATCAGCACAGGCCCTCAGTGTATCCCCCCTCATCAGCACAGGCCCTCAGCGTATCCCCCATCATCACAGGCCCTCAGCGTATACCTGTTATGATCTGCAACATAAACTAAGGAAAGAATGGGAAAAGCTGTCCCTACAGTAAGACTAAGCTGAATCCCTACGATGTAGTGGGCAGCCTGTTCCTTGTGAACAGACCCACCTTCGTCCTCGGCTAGTCTGAACGGGGACCTATAGAATAAAGGGAGTGGTCCCTAAAAGAACTAAGGACTGGGACAAAAAATGGGACACCTCCTGACAGAAGTTGTTGCAGAGCAAAAAGACAAACTGACAAAAAGTACTAGAGGTCCCAGAGGACCAAGCAAACTAGACAGAGATAGGCACCGAAGCACCTGGCTAGAGAGACAGGCAAATAACACTCAAGTCCAGCAAAGCCAGAAGGGCGGAGCTGGAATATATAGGCAGCGGGTCACGTGACCGCAAAACACAAGATAGCAAAAACTAACAGGAGGGTTCTAACAGTACCCCCTCTTCTATGAGGATCCTCTGGATCCTCCAGGCCCAGGCCTATCAGGAAACCTCCTGTGGAAAGCTTTAACAAGCCTAGGAGCAGAGACATCATCTGTCCTTACGCAGGAGTTGTCTTCGGGACCAAAACCCTTCCAGGAGACAAGATAATGTAATATCCCTCTATGCCATCTTGAATTCAAAATACGAGAAATTTTATATTCACCGTCTTCCACCACAGGAGGAACTGTGACAGTGGCGTCCCTATTAGAAACGTCAGCCTTTTTCAACAAGGAAACATGAAACACAGAATTAATCTTCCAGGAAGTAGGGACATCCAACCTGACAGCAGATGGGTTAACAACCTGAAGCAGTTTAAATGGACCCACAAACTTAGGACCCAGATTTTTAGAGGGAATCCTCAACCGCAAGTTCTTCGAGGACAACCAAACCATGTCACCCACAGTAAACAAAACCTCTTTACGTTTCCTGTCGAAATACTTCTTGGACTTCTGGTTAGACTCTTGCAGGTTACAACATACGTTAGTCCAAACTCTCTCCAAATCACCGGAAAAATTCTCCTCCTCCGGCACCGCCGACCCCAATTTGGAGAACGAACCAAAAGACGGATGTCTCCCAGTGCAACAAAAAAAAGGAGAACACCCAGCAGAGGAGGATGCATGATTGTTAAGAGCAAATTCTGCGAGAGGCAGAAACTCAGACCACACCTCTTGATTGTCCGCCACAAAACAACGCAAAAACTGTTCAACATCCTGGTTCTTTCTTTCAGTCTGTCCATTAGACTCAGGATCATAACCAGACGAAAATGTCAAATGAACTCCCAACCTGTCACAAAAAGCACGCCAAAAGCGAGCCACAAACTGAGGTCCTCTATCAGAAACAATATCCGTGGGAATGCCATGGAGCTTGACAATCTCCTTAACAAACACCTTAGCGAGTGTCTTGGCGCAGGGCAACTTAATGAATGGAACCAAATGACATATCTTACTAAAACGCTCTACGACCACCCAGATGACAGTAAAACCCTCAGACACAGAAAGATCAGTAATAAAATCCATAGAGAGATGCGTCAAAGGCGCACTTGGAACCTCCAGAGGGCAAAGCAACCGCGCAGAAGGAGTATGTGAAACCTTTGACCTAGCACACACAGTACACTGACTCACCCACTTGATGACTTCCTTCTGCCATCCAGGCCACCAAAAACTGCGACTGATAACCAAGACTCATGACACTCCACAAACAAATTTCTCCTAAAGGCTCTAGGCACGAACAACCTCCCATGGGGAGTGTTAGATGGAGCATCATCTTGAGCATTCAGAATCCCATTCTCCAAATCGGAGTCCAATGCCGCCACCACAACTCCTTTCTGCAAAATGTTCTCCTCCACCTCGGCACCGACCGTAGGAGAGAAGCTGCGAGATAAAGCATCGGCTTTAACATTCTTAGTACCAGGGATATAGGTAACAGAAAAATGAAACCGAGAAAAAAAAAGTGCCCACCTAGCTTGACGGGCATTCAAGCGCTTGGCAGCATCCAGATACATCAAATTCTTATGATCTGTGAAAACTTGAATAGGAAATCTAGGGCCTTCAAAAAAATGACGCCAGTGTTCAAACGCAAGTTTAATAGCCAGCAACTCCCAATTTCCAACATCATAATTCAGTTCGGTTTCCGAATTTTTTTTTCGAAAGGAAGGCACAAGGATGTACTCCACCCTTGTTCTCCTGAGACAAAACTGCTCCGACCCCCACCGATGAAGCATCGACCTCGACCAAAAAAGGTTTGGTCTCATCAGACTGTATAAGGATAGGGGCAGAACTGAACCTCTCTTTGAGATACTCAAACGCTTCAATGGCTTCAGTAGTCCACTGGGTCGTATTCGCACCTTTCCTGGTGAGATCGGTTAGGGGTTTAACAATTGCAGAAAAATTCTTAATGAATTTCCTGTAATAATTGGCAAAACCCAAAAACCTCTGTATAGATTTCAAACCAATAGGCCTAGGCCATTCCTGCACAGCCTGAACCTTCACAGGGTCCATCTCAAAGCCCTCGCTGGAGACAATGTAGCCCAAAAAACTAATTTTCTGCACAGCGAACTCACATTTCTCCAGCTTAGCAAAGAGTGAATTATCACTCAATAACTTCAAAACTTCACGTACACTCTGCCAATGGGACTCTAAATCTGGTGAATAAATCAAAATGTCATCCAAATATACAACCACATTCTTACCAATCAAAGGTCTCAGGATGTCATTAATAAGGTTCTGAAAAAATGCAGGTGCATTGGTAAGACCAAAGGGCATCACCAGATTCTCAAAATGACCTACCGGAGTGTTAAAAGCAGTTTTCCATTCATCACCCTCCTTCACACGTAACAAATTGTATGCCCCTCAGAGATCAATTTTTGAGAACCACTTGGCTCCCACTAACTGGTTAAACAAGTCAGGAATTAACGGCAATGGGTAGGAATTGCGTACGGTAATCTTATTAATTTCACGAAAATCCAGACATGGACGTAAACCGCCATCCTTTTTTTTTAACAGAGAAGAATCCGACTGCCACAGGCGACTTAGGTCTAATGTGAACAGCAGCCAGGCTAGTCTCTATGTACTCCTCCAAGGCCTTTCTTTCAGGGATAGCAAGATTAAACAAGCGACTTTTGGGAAGAGTAGCACCTGGAACAAAATCAATGGCGCAATCATAATCCCTATGAGGAGGTAAAACTTGCAACCCCTCCTCCGAAAAAACCCTCCAAAAATCTTGAATAGGTACTGGTAATTCCCCTTTTTCCACAGCCGCAATGCGACCATTACAACATTTATCATAGCACTTCGGACTCCAAGACTTAATCACATTAGTAGACCAGTCCAACAAAGGATTGTGCAGTTTTAACCAAGGCAATCCTAGAACAACTGGAGAGGGCAAATTATCCAAAACAACCAAGTCCAAAATTTCTTGGTGAACACCATTGATAGTGAGAGGAAATGCAGCAGTTTTGTGAGTAATATGACGCGCCCCCTGGGCCGTGTGCAAGGGATACCCGGAGCCGGATCTGTATGGGGGTAGTAGTCCTTGTGGCGGTGACCCGGTCCGTGCCCAGGGTGTCAAACTAAGTGGCAGTCTATGGCAGTAGATGTTAATTTGATCGACTACGCCACCCGTTGAGTGCGGCTTTGAAGCCGCCGCTGCAGAGCAGTCCGCTGAGGCCGGTGGTATATGTGCAGCAGTGATGGTATAACCCCCAACGGGAGAGGTATGGCCTCAGGGCAGCAGGTGTGGATGATGGGTGTAGTTATGTTGTAGAAAGGAGAGTCAGAGACTTGAGGTGCAGTTTCAGGGTTTTTACTCACTGATGTTGCTTTAGTCACTCTGGCCTTGAGTGACCACCCGAGCCGTGCTGCGTCCACCAGGTGCGGGACTCGGCTAACCCCCAGGCAGTTCCGGAGCGTGGTCCTGAGCTTCCCTCTCACTCTCTTTCTCCTGGCCGTCCCCACCAGGGATCCACCTTTGTCCGGCTCCCTCGGGCCTCTTAGTGGTTGAACCTTCTCTGGCTTCCCTGGCCCTACTTGTGGTGTGCCTTCCTGGTGGATATGGTGAGGGTCGTGGCAAAACTTGACCACGACCTCCGGTTCCTGGTTAAGGGTTACTTCTGCCTCTGCCAGCTTGGGATCCGGTGCCCTTTTCTGCCAACCCTTCACCCTTTTGGCTTAGTTCTGGGATCTTAGGGTTCCCTCTGTCTCTGCTTCTCTCTGGGTCCTTCTTACTCCTCTCTCTGCAGGCCTTGCTCTGGAGCTGGGCCCAGCCGGAGCCACAGCTCCCTGTCAGCCCTCCTGGCTGAGCTCCTCTGCTCTGCTTCTCCTCAGGCTCTCTCTGACCAAAGACCCTATTCTAAGATGGTGCCCACCTTATATACTCCCTCTATGTGTGAACCCAGGTGATCAGCACCCAATGGGCTCCTAGCTTTACCCAGACTACTCCCCCTATCTGCCCCTACACTACTGGGATGTTCCACCCCCCTCCCACTCCAGCCAGGGACAGACGCTGTCGTACCTGCACATTTACTTAGTGGGAGTACCGTAGTTCTGTCCCCCGGAAATGGGATGTATGTAGTGCATGCAGCCTACTAAGCTCAGTTCCACACTCCATCCTTACCCGGGAGTGGAATACCACACCTCTGGCTTGAGGTGTAATACCCCTGTAGCAGCCGAATCCTCAGGGTGCTACAAATACATTTCAAAGGAGTGTTATCAATTGCAACCACAGAAATAGGAGATGACATAGGTTTGGATTTCAATTTAAGTTTTTCCAAAAATCCTTTATCAATCACATTAAGTGTTGAACCACAATCCACAAATACCTGAAATTCAATCAAATCTCCCTGCAGAGTAGTACACCCAGAAAGGAACACTCCTGCAGAGTGTAAACAAGCTATACGGGCGGAACTGACTTTTTTTTTTCTTTACTTAAACGACGCTTACAATACTTAATCAAATGATCAGCTTTACCACAATAAAGACACAAACCTTCGGCGAATCTCCGATCTCTTTCTTGAGAGCAGAGTGACATCGCCCCAACCTCCATTGGTTCTCCGCTGTCAGAGCAGATTTTCTGGAAACTAGGACCTGAAGTTACAGGAGTTTTTACATCATTGACCCTGGACCTTATTCTCCTGTCCACAAGAACAGCTAACTGCATAGCTTCCTGCAGAGTCGCAGGTGCAGGGAATGCAATTAGCAAATCCTTAACCCTTTCACTCAGACCAGCAAGAAATAAACTTTTCAGCGCCGAATCATTCCACTTAACTTCTGAAACCCATCTCCTGAAGTGTGTGCAATAAATTTCAACATCATCTGACCCCTGATTCAAACGTCTAAGTTCTGATTCAGGAGATGAGATTCGATCAGGATCGTCATATAATAGCCCCATAGCAGAAAAGAAATCCTCAACAGAACCTAAACACGGATCATTAGGTTGGAGAGAAAAGGCCCAACCCTGTGGTTCTTTGCGCAAAAGAGACATAATGAAACCAATGCGCTGTGATTCATTCCCAGAGGACCTTGGTCTCAAACGAAAATATAACAAACAAGCATTTTAAAGGAAAAAAAATCTTGCTGTTTACCATAAAAAATATCAGACAGTCCACAAAATGCGCTCCAGGACAGCTACTCACGTGTTGCTGAAGCTCGGCCACCTCCAGAGACAATCCCTGCAGGCTTTGAGCCAACTCCTGGATGGAAACCATATTGATCCCCGAATTTCTTTCCTTTTAGTTTTTTTTTTTTTGGGCTGGACTTACTGTTATGATCTGCAACATAAACTAAGGAAAGAATGGGAAAAGCTGTCCCTACAGTAAGACTAAGCTGAATCCCTACGATGTAGCGGGCAGCCTGTTCCTTGTGAACAGACCCGCCTTCGTCCTCGGCTAGTCTGAACAGAGACCTATAGAATAAAGGGAGGGGTCCCTAAAAGAACTAAGGACTGGGACAAAAAATGGGACGCCTCCTAACAGAAGTTGTTGCAGAGCAAAAAGACAAACTGACAAAAAGTACTAGAGGTCCCAGAGGACCAAGCAAACTAGACAGAGATAGGCACCGAAGCACCTGGCTAGAGAGACAGGCAAATAACACTCAAGTCCAGCAAAGCCAGAAGGGCGGAGCTGGAATATATAGGCAGCTGGTCACGTGACCGCAAAACACAAGATAGCAAAAATTAACAGGAGGGTTCTAACAATAACCCCTCATAAGCACAGGCCCTCAGCATATCCCCCCCATCAGCACAGGCCCTCAGCATATCCCCCCATCATCACAGGCCCTCAGCGTACCTCCCCATCAGCACAGGCCCTCAGCGTATCTCCCTCCATCAGAACAGGCCCTCAGTGTATACCCTCCGCTAGCACAGGCCCTCAGCATATCCCCCTCCATCAGAACAGGCCCTCAGCATATCCCCCCCATCAGCACAGGCCCTCAGCGTATCCCCCCTCATCACTACAGGCCCTCAGCGTATCCTCCCCCAACAGCACAGGCCCTCAGCGTATACCCCCATCATCACAGGCCCTCAGCTTACTCCCCCCATCAGCACAGGCCCTAAGCGGATCCCCCCATCAGCACAGGCCCTCAGCCTATCCCCCCCCATTAGCACAGGCCCTCAGTGTATCCCCCTCTATCAGCACAGCCCCATCAGCGTATCCCCCATCAGCACAGCCCCATCATCATATCCCCCCCATTAGCACAGGCCCTCAGTGTATAACCCCCCCATCAGCACAGCCCCATCAGCGTATCCCCCCCTCAGCACAGCCCCATCAGTGTATCCCCCCCATCAGCACAGCCCCATCAGTACAGCCCCATTAGCATATCACCTCTATCAGCACAGGCATTCAGCGTATTCCCCCCCATCAGCACAGCCCCATCAGTGTACCCCCCCATCAGCACAGGCCCTCAGCGTATCCCCCTGCCATCAGCACAGGCCCTCAGTGTATCCCCCCTATCAGCACAGGCCCTCAGTGTCCCCACCCCCATCAGCACAGGCCCTCAGCATATCCCCCCATCAGCACAGGCCCTCAACGTATCCCCCACCCATCAGCACAGGCCCTCATAGTATCTCCCCCCTAGACCCTCTCCTCATAGTAATGTGAGAATTTTTTTAAAAAAAGCTCATACTCACATGATCCTGGCTCCCTTCTGCCGTCTCCTCTTCTGTGAAATGCAGCAGTGGACATTGGATGGCGCAATGACGTCACTCCATCCAGCGTCCCCTACATGCACACGCCAGCGTCTTGCAGGAGATCCCAGTGGAGCATGTGAGTGCAGGGAGCGACGACCGGAGCGCAGGACAGAGAGAGGGGTGACTGACATCGCTGACCTCCATGCCTGCGCCCCGACCTTCACTGCGCTGGATGTCTGCAGCCAGAGGAAGGTGTCCGGCAGCCATAGACATTCAAAGATTTTTTTTTTCCCTGCAGGAGATACGGGGCTCCGGCCAAGAAGTTCGGGGCTGGAGCCCCGGATCTTTGATGCTAGCGACACCCCTGGTATCCACTTTCTTCTCCTCCTTCATTCTAAAACACAAAATGGACAGAACTCAACATCTTTCCCTTATTGCAATCAACCCCCACCAGACCTATCTAATACAGTTAATGACTTTGCAAAATGACTATACATTATCCCATGTCTCAAAGTTCACTTTCATGGTAGAACCTTTGACTCAGCTGTGGCGCCCTGCTGCGCATTGGTGCCACAGATCCTAGAGGGGTGCATGGACGGACTCCTCCACAAGAGGCCCTCATAGCATTCACACACCTCCACCTTCCACCTCAGACCACCAGAGGGAGCCCGTTAGGGATATGAAAAGGGAAGGTGGAGCTAGGCAGTGCAGTCTGGAGAGAGTCAGTCTGGTCTGAAGTCAAGTCTGTAAGGAGTCCAGTTACAGTCTTCTCTGCAATCTACAGTCAATCTGCTGCAGCCAGAGAAGTGGCCAGTCCAGCCCAGACTCAGGGAGCTCAGGTTAGTGAGCCCAAGGCGTGCCGACGCCATAAGAGTGGTGAACAGTAGCGAGGCCTACTGCCAGTGTGAAGCCTAGTCAGGGCCCCGAGCGTGGCCGAAGGCAAGTGGAGTAAGCGAGCTACATAGGGGGCAGTGGAGCTTAGCCAGCTCGCCCCAAGTTCATATACCGGACACCGGGTCCACGTCTGCAGGGATCTCTACGACCAGCAGAAACTACCGGAACCCATGGCGAACTACATGTCCCAGGAACAACAAAGGCTGACTGATATACCAGGGTCAGGAGTCACTGAGGCCCAAGAGACCAGGGAGTGTGAACTCCAACAGAAAACCCTACCACCAGGTCAGCCGGTGCAAGACAGAGACCAAGTTAGGCCTAGCTCCAGGCAGGTCATAAACTTATCAGGAAAAGGCAAGAAACAGGAGGCCCCACACCCGCTCACTGGGGAGAGTCCCGAAATGCACCCTTCACTCTACAGTGCCCTGGATCGTGCCTGAAACACCACCAGTAAAGGTACTGAAGTGAACTGTTGTGAGTGTGCCTATTCTTCCTCTGACCCGGCTGGGTCCCCTCTGTCCTGCATCCCTTCTCCTACACTGCCCTGAGGCCCCGCTCCACCTGTGGGGAGCCGTACCAACTAAGCTGCCTGATCACCGGCCTCAGAGGACTGTAGCAGCACTGGTGAGTCTCACCAGACACCACGTGTGGCGTCACAAACTTTCCCCTTTCCCATACACCTTTCCCCCCATTATTCCTTGCTTTTATCAGTGACCGCAGGGTACAGCCCCGGGAGCCAGCCACTGCGGCATCCCCCAAAACCAAACAGCAAGGCCCGGGCGCCCAGTCCCTATCCCTTGGGCGCTTCATCTCTTCCTGGCGTCACGAACAGGATTCCGTGCCCGCTGCAACGACGGAGTGTTGTGCCATTGCCACCGGGTACTGTGCGCCTTTATTCTGAACTGTGTATTTAACTGTGGTGAAGATTGCCGCCATTCTTGGGCCGTCGAGCGGGAAGAAGGGCGTAACAACGGAAATCTGAGAGGCGCACCTGTTGAAGCGCGCAAAGCCCCGGACACGCCCCACACCTCGACGTCAAACCAGTAAGCGCAAGGTTCTGGAAGGAGCCCCAGTGAGCGCTCTGACGTAGGACGCAAGCGACGCAAGGTCCTGAAGAAGACCGTCACCTGGGGAGCTGCGGCCTACCGGAAGAAAAGAAAAGAAGGTAGGCCACGCTGTTGTATTGGGACAATTGACTGGTGCTGCGGAGCGAGAAGTAGAAACCTGGTCGGCCGCAGACCAAGAGTCAGTGTCCGCAATCTTTAAAAAGTTACAGACTCTCTTTGAGAATCGTTCTGAGACAGACCTCCCGATGAGGTTCTACAACTGCTCTCAGCAACTGGAGGACAGTGTTCGGGACTATGCCTGGCGTTTACAAGGGGCCCTGCGGGCTCTGAAACAGGTTAGTCCAACCAGCGTCGATAATGAAAATATAATGCTGAAGGAACAGTTTATCCGGGGACTGAGGTCCCAAGAGGAGAGCAGGACTGTGCGTTGGTGGTCCCTGGATAATCCAGATGCCACCTTTCACACCCTTAAGGACATGGCTGTAAAAGGACTGCAGCCCCTGGAAACAACTGCTATCCAATGTTTCCAGGGTGGGGCCACCCCAGTGCCTGCAGCGTCCACCTTTTCCCCGGTAGCTGCTGAAGCCAAGGTTCCAGCAACGTCCCCTAGTGAGCTGGACAGCTTGTGCTCTGAAGTGCGTCAGTTGAGCAAAACCCTGACCACTGTACTGAGTGCCCTGCAGCTGTGGACGGAGCCCGAGGAGGAAGGAAGGATCCTGCTAGCCGACAGCCCTGAGGATGTCCCCTGGATGAGAAGGAGGAAGAGGACAACGCCACCCCCTGGGAGGATCAGTGACCAACACCGCCCGCCGAGGGACCCTGTCTGCCACCGCTGCCATAAGTCAGGTCACGCCGTCCAGAGCTGACCTTTAAACGAGAAAACCCTAGGGCCGAGGGCCGACACCCAGGAGTAGACTCCCCAGGCCCATCAAACTGGTACCGCAGGTTCGTGGGAGGAAGACCTTTCCTGTCCATTGTGCTGGAGGGCATCGCGACCCCTGCTCTGCTGGACACAGGATCTCAGGTAACCATCATGCCTGATGTCCTCTACAAAAGGTTCTGGTCCATAGACGAACTTCACCCGCCAGATCCCAATCTTTCTGTGTAGGCCTCAAACGGCCTCCCCCTTAACCTAGTCGGGGTTAAGGATGTGGTAGTAAAGGTGGGAAGAGTGGAATTGAAGGACCAGGGACTAATTGTAGTAGAGACTAATCCTGATGATACAGACTTGTATATGGTACTTGGCACCAATATTGTTAGTAACTGTTTGGGAGACGTGTTGTTCTTGCTCCAACAGATAGCTGACACTGCCAGACCACAGCAGAGGAGGGCGCTCCAGAAAGAGATCCGAGCCCTTATGTACCAGCAACAGGTAAAGCTAACCGGCGGCGAAATTGGTAATGTACGGGTGACAGACCAGGTACCCATTGTGATTCCCCTGATGAGTGAAATGCTGATCTGGTGTAGAGCAGCAATAGGTCTCAAAGGACGGAGCTACCAGGCGGTAGTAGAGCCCCTTAGCTCGGAACATAGGCCTACACTCTTGACTGCCAGAGGGGTAGTGGATGTACGCAATGGGAGGGTGCCCGTACGCCTCCTAAACTATGGGGAGGACGAGGTTAGATTACCACGCTACGCCACTGTTGCCAAACTGTACACAGTAAATAACAACTCCATACACACGGCGGAGTCCTTAACCTCACCAGATGAAGTGGAGGATAATGACCCGGCAACCCAGGTGGAGGATTGGTGTCAACAGCTCCATGTTGGAACAGACACCACTCCTGCCGATCAGAAGCAGGGTGTACACCGGGTGGTTCAGGAATACGAGCAGGTATTCAGTAAGCACCCACTTGACTTTGGGAGGATTAAGGGGGTTCAACACCATATCCCCACAGGTGACCATCCACCCATCAAAGAACGTTACAGGCCTATACCACCAGCACACTAGGAGGAGATGTTGCACGACATGAAGAATGCAGGGGAAGTAAGGGATAGTTGTAGTCCCTGGGCAGCTCCCCTAGTTCTAGTCAGGAAAAAGGATGGAAGCATGAGAATGTGTGTAGATTACAGACAGGTAAATCGCATTACACATAAAGACGCATACCCTTTACCACGTAAAGAGGAATCCCTGGCTGCCTTAAAGTCTGCAAATTACTTCTCCACCCTTGACCTCACTAGTGGGTACTGGCAAGTAGCTGTTGCTGAGGAGGATTGGGAGAAGACAGACTTCACCACCCCGATGGGACTCTGCGAGTTCCATAGTATGCCGTTTGGACTCTGCAACGCTCCAGGAACGTTCCAGAGATTGATGGAGTGCTGCCTGGGACACCGCAACTTCGAGACTGTACTGCTATACCTGGATGACGTGATAGTGTACTTCAAAACGTATGAGGACCACTTGAAGCACCTGGCAGAGGTATTTGAGTCGCTGTCCCGGTATGGGATGAAGCTGAAGCCCTCAAAGTGTCACTTGCTCAAGCGAAAGGTACAGTACCTGGGGCACATTGTCAGTCCAGAGAGAGTAGCACCAGACCCGGAGAAGGTCACTACCATCCAGAAATGTCCGGAGCCGAAGAGCCTCAAGGAGGTACGTCAGTTCCTGGGACTAGTCAGGTATTACCGGAGGTTTGTGAAGGACTATACTAAGAAAGCGGCGCCTCTGCAAGACCTCCTGGTAGGACAGTCCCCCAGAGGCAGAAATCCCCCGTTCCAGTGGGGTAAGGAGCAAGCTGAATCCTTTAATGTGATGAAGGAGATCCTGACCGAGGAAGAGATCCTAGCCTACCCTGACTACAGGCAACTGTTCCTGCTGTACACTGATGCCAGCAACAAAGGATTAGGAGCTGTACTGAGTCAGAAACAGAATGGCAAAGAGAAGGTGATCGCCTATGCAAGCAGGAAGCTCCGCCAGACAAAGAGGAACACGGAGAACTATAGCAGCTTCAAGTTACAGTTCCTGGCCCTTTTCTGGGCCATCACCGAGCGGTTTAAGCACTATCTAGCCTCCAGTAAATTCACTGCCTTCACAGATAACAACCCCTTGACTCATCTACTGTAGAAACAGCCAAGCTAGGAGCCATGGAACAACGATGGATGGCTCGGCTGTCAAACTACCAATTCACTATTAACTACCGGGCGGGCCGTAAGAACGCCAACACTGATGCCCTGTCCAGGATGCCTCACCAGTTAGACACTGAAGAAGAAGTGGATGAACTGGAGGAGATTGAACTACCTGCCTTTCATCGGAATGGAATGGTCCACGAGCAACGAGCCTCCAGGAGGCCTCGCGGTAAGACGTTAAACCCCCTGCCTCACCACAGCTGGAAGGAGACCCAGGACAGTGACCCAGTTGTCTGCCGTATCAAAGAGCTGATAACCCAGGAAGGTTCCTCCCTGGAGAAGGAAGCGTCTCTACAAGCCAAGCAGCTGTGGAATGAGAGAAGCCGGATGTTTATCTATAGAGAAAAGCTGTGCCGGAGGTACGTCAACCCCAAAACCCATGAGATGGTATTGCAGATAGTGGTGCCCAAGACAGACATCCAGATGGTGTTGGAAGCCTACCACGATCAGGCGGGGCACTTTGGCTGCAAAAAGCTAGAAACCCTGCTGAAGTGTCGGTTTAATTGGGTAGGAATGCGCAGTTCCATTGAGAGGTGGTGCCGGAATTGTGGACCCTGTAGCCTCAGAAGAAAAGACTACAGCAGCCAGAAGGCACCCCTGCAACCCATCAAGACAACTCGACCTTTGGAGATCGTGGCCCTGGAAAATGTCAAGCTGTCACCCAGCAGGTCAGGATATTCTTATGCCCTGACCATGGTGGATCACTACTCCCAGTTCCTGGTGGTCGCCCCCGTCAAGGATCTGACGGCAGAAACTGCGGCGAAGATGTTTCAGGCGTACTTCTGCAGGCCCCATGGATACCCCGAGCAGGTGCTGACGGATCAAGGCCCAGCCTTTGAAGCCGAATTGTTCAAGGAGTTTTGCCATCTGTACGGGTGTAAAAAGATCCGGACTACACCGTACCACCCCCAAACCAACGGTCTCTGTGAAAAGATGAATAACATCGTCATCGACCTGCTGAAGACCTTACCACTAGAGGAGAGAAATCAGTGGCCAGACCTACTACCTGACCTGGTAGATCTGTACAACCACATACCTGTGAGTTCCACCAATTGTACTCCAGCATATCTCATGCGAGCCGGGAAGTTGCCCATGGACCTGGAGCTTGGTGTAGTAGAACCAGAAGCAGATATGTCCACTGAGGACTGGCACACGACCAGACAGGAGCAGTACAGAAGATTACAGGCCTGTGTCAAAGACAGTCTCACTCGGGTAAGGGACAAGAAGGAAGCCCACTACAAAAAAAGGAGAAACCACAAACTTGATGACCAGTGGGAGAGAGAACACTACACTGTGTTAAATTCAAGATTCGATAATAGGAAGACCTGCCTAATTAGTAGAGACGGAGGAAGAACGACTGCAACGGTATCTAGAGACCATCTGAAGTTGTGTCCAGACCTGCTAAAGCCCCAAGAAGAAGTGCCTCTCACCGTACCGGAGGAGCCTAAAGAAACAGTACTCCATACTGACTTAGGAGATTTCCCGGCAGATTGGCCTCAACTAGGATAAGCAATAATAATCCCTGTGATCCACTTCTTTCAACAGCCAGAAGACCCTCCACAGCAAGTAGACCCTGTAAGTGCTTCAGAAGAGCCTGCTCAAGAAGAATCCCCGGAAGAAGGATCCCCGGTTGGAGCAGAGCATGAAGGCCCAGCCAATGGTACACTTGCCAGTCCCATAGAGCGGTTAAGGCAGTATTACAATCTACCAACACGTAGAACTGACAGGGTAGCAGATGTTGCAGACACAGATACCATCCACACTCCCGTACTACGCAGATCGACACGTAGCACACAAGGTCAGACCCCTGCCAGATACAGAGAATAAAGAAGGAAGCTCTGACAGTGTAGATAGTTGCCCCTGGGGTATTATATAGTGTATTTTTATGTATGTATTTATTAACTTGTGTTTTGCCTTGCAATGGACAATTTAAGTGAAATGGACACTTTTCTTGTTTGCCTCTAGCTACCCGTCAGGGTACATACAGAACTCTGTGGCTGAGGACTATGTGCAGCCCACAAACTGCTTCTTGTAAATAATTGCACTCCCTGGAGTGCCCCTTTAGGTGACCTCAGAAGAAAAACCTGTCTGGTGTGGCACTAACGGAGGTCCAACTCGGGATCGCCAAGCCCTGCAGCCACCCCAGGGCCTACGTGGAGGGTTTTAGACAGGTCCCTCAAGCTACCAAGTACTCTAACCTGTGAGATGGACATCCTGTCGGGGAACCTTACCAGTAGAGGCTTGAATTCTGGGGTTTCTTATTGAATTGTAAATATCTATTTATTATTTATTATGTTTTATATGTAATGCTCAAGCAAAGTGCCTCCCATAAAGTGAAGAGTTATTGTTATTGTTGTTATAAAAAAGTACTTCAGTCCGGGAGTACTGAGCTTTGCTAGGGGGGAATGTGGTGCCCTGCTGCGCATTGGTGCCACAGATCCTAGAGGGGTGCATGGACGGATTCCTCCACAAGAGGCCCTCATAGCCTTTACACACCTCCACCTTCCACCTCAGACCACCAGAGGGAGCCCGTTAGGGATATAAAAAGGGAAGGTGGAGCTAGGCAGTGCAGTCTGGAGAGAGTCAGTCTGGTCTGAAGTCAAGTCTGTAAGGAGTCCAGTTACAGTCTTCTCTGGAATATACAGTCAGTCTGCTGCAGCCAGAGAAGTGGCCAGTCCAGCCCAGACTCAGGGAGCTCAGGTAAGTGAGCCCAAGGCGTGCTGACGCCATAAGAGCGGTGAAGAGTAGCGAGGCCTACTGCCAGTGTGAAGCCTAGTCAGGCCCCCGAGCACGGCCGAAGGCAAGGGGAGTAAGCGAGCTACATAGGGGGCAGAGGAGCTTAGCCAGCTCACCCCAAGTTCATATACCAGACACCGGGTACGCGTCTGCAGGGATCTCTACGACCAGCAGAAACTACCAGAACCCCTGGCAAACTACATGTCCCAGGAACAACAAAAGCTGACTGATATACCAGGGTCAGGAGTCACTGAGGCCCAAGAGACCAGGGAGTGTGAACTCCAACAGAAGGCCCTACCACCAGGTCAGCCGGTTCAAGACAGAGACCAAGTTAGGCCTAGCTCCAGGCAGGTCATAAACTTATCAGGAAAAGGCAAGAAACAGGAGGCCCCACACCCGCTCACTGGGGAGAGTCCCGAAATGCACCCTTCACCCTACAGTGCCCTGGATCGTGCCTGAAACACCACCAGTAAAGGTACTGAAGTGAACTGTTGTGAGTGTGCCTATTCTTCCTCTGACCCAGCTGGGTCCCCTCTGTCCTGCATCCCTTCTCCTATGCTGCACTGAGGCCCCGCTCCACCTGTGGGGAGCCGTACCAACTAAGCTGCCTGATCACCGGCCTCAGAGGACTGTAGCAGTGCTAGTGAGTCTCACCAGACACCACGGGTGGCGTCACGAACTTTCCCCTTTCCCATACACCTTTCCCCCCATTATTCCTTGCTTTTAAGAGTGACCCCAGGGTACGGTCCCGGGAGCCGGCCACCGCGGCATCCCCCAAAACCAAACAGCAAGGCCCGGGCGGCGAGTCCCCATCCCTTGGGCGCATCACAGCTTTGACTTCAAACCAGCTGCTCATTCAAGCCCTTAACACCTCTGGCCACTTCAATCTTAAAGAAGACATTTCATGAATTTACCTTTCCTTTAACTCTGATGTAAAAAAATGCAAGTGCATGTCCTCATCATCTCCTGTCTAAACTATTGCAACATAGAACAACCTTGTGTCTCTTCAATCTTTCTCAACTTTACTGATTAATCTACCTTTCCCTCTCTACTCCTCTCCCTTTTGCCTCTGATAATCCTTTTATCGGTTCCCCATTACTAGTGTTGAGCCACCCCCGTAGTGTTCGAGTTCGGTTCGGTTCGTCGAACACCCGTGTGTTCGCCGAACTGTTCGTCGAACTGTTCGTCGAACACCTTCGAACACCGTTAAAACCAATGGCAGGCAAACAAAAACACATAGAAACACATAGAAAACACCTTCAAAGGTGTCCAAAAGCTGACAAACTGCTCAGAAGACATAACTAACACATGGAAAAGTGACAAGTACATATAGTCATGCGAAAATAAAAGAGGTGGAGGAGTAACAGGAGGGGGAGACACAGATATAGGCATGTCATGCCCTTCTAAAATCCAAAAAGTGAGAAGCCGACATGGCCAGTCCGCTCCTGCCCGTGCCACCTCCGTGTCGCCGGGTTTGTGCCAGAGCCGCGGTGAACCCTGATGGCCAGCCCCCCTCTCCCAATACTGGTGCCTGTCCGCTGGTGGGTCGAGCGAGCCCCCCTGTGGTGGAGGCAGCTCTAAGCTTTTTAATTTAAATTGTCTCTCTAATTTGAATGAATACACTTTAAATCCATTTACAAGGATCTATTGGAGGGCAAGTCTCATGCCAGCAGCCGCGGTAATTCCAGCTCCAGTAGCGTCCACTAAAGCTGCTGCAGTTAAAAAGCTTTTATAAGGATCGAGCTCGGCTGTCCACCGCAAGGCATCCTACTGCCAGTCCCAGCCCCTATGCCTTGGGGTGCCTCCTGATGCTCTTCACTAAGTATCCCATGGTCCCGAAGCATTTCCTTTGAAAAAATTAAGTGTCTAAACTACAGGTGGTGTAGCTTGCTTAACAGCCGGGATAATCCGCTGACTAGCAGACACTGCTACTAGGCACAAAGTATTTCCTGGGCTAGATGCAGTTAAAAATTTGTAATTAGATACTCTCGTTGGATGCTGAGAAAGCATTCCATACAGTCTCCTGGCACGCCATATATGATTCTCTTAAAAAGCTTGGGGTAGGGGTCTAGGGGACCCTTTTATAGCCAAAATCACGGCCCTGTATCGCAATACGTCACCTAGGCTGAAGATAAATGGAACTGTAGCACCCTGAGGGCTCGGTTGCTACAGACGTATTGCACCTCACCCAGAGGTGTGATATCTCACTCTCAGGTAAGGATGGAGTGTGGATCAGGACCCGACACCTGCATGCATTACACCACATTGCCGTGGGGCAGGGCGACCAATATGCCCCTGAGATGGGCACGACAGTCCCTGTCCCTGGCTGGAGTGGGGGGAGGGAACACTGAGGAAGGGGAACCCTGTAGTGCAGGAGCAGGGAGGAAGCAGTTCCTGGGTGCATTGAGAAGGGAGTATAAAAGGTGGGCACCATCTTAGTTCAGTGCAGAGAAGTCTGAGCAGAAGTGGCAGGGAGCAGGGGCTCTGCATGAGCTCTGCTCCGGAGGCGGGCCTAGTAACAGAGGCCCAGGCCTGGAAGAGGGAGAAGGAAGGAAGAGGAGCGGAGAAGGCTCCAGGAACGAGGAATGAAGGGATCCCAGGGGTGCGGACGGGTGAGTCGCCACTGCACGCCCGAATCCACCTGCGTGGAGGGGTCAGGCCAAAGGGGGAGACCGGTCCCCGAACTAGTGGAGGCAGGAAATGACCCTCAGCTAGAAACCGGAGGCTCTGACATTTTATGTGGCGCAGCCCCTCGCTACACCCGCTAGGAAGGCACCACATAGGGTCAGGGAAACTGGCGCCAAGTTTACCAAGAGGAGGCCCGAGGCAGCCGGACAGAAGTGTTGGTAAGAAAGGCCAGACAAAGGACACACAAAGGGGGTCCTGTGAAGTGCTCCAAAGTTATCTGGGAGTTGTCTGAGCCCCTCACCTGGTGAGCACAGTACGACGTGGGCAGCCGTTACCTGCAGACGTGGTCTGGATAATAAGAACTGTGAGTAAAGGCCCTGGACTGCATCACTGACTCCGTGTCGTTACTGCTGCTGCCCTGCACCATCACCACCATCCTCCGCATACACTGCCCTGAGGCTATACTCCTCCCGTGGGGAGTTATGCTACGCTCTGCTGCACCCACAACACCAGCCTCAGCGGTCTGCCCTGGAGCGGCGGTTCACTCTGACCGCAATCCACGGGTGGCGTAGTCGGATATTTAAACATCAAAACCACATAAATAGTTCCGCCACTGGTTTGACCGCCCTGAGCCACGGAACCGGGTCGCCGCCACGAAGACTACAACCACCAGCATCCACCAAAAAGGGTCCGGCTCCGGGTGTCCCAAGGCCCAGGGGGTGCGTCAGAACATTTTCATCACCTTTCACAATCACCAATGGGACAAGGCAGGGATGTCCTCTGTCCCCTCTCTTATACATCCTAGTGACGGAGCACCTGCTCTCATCAATTCGCCATAACCCCAATATTAGGTGGATTGAGGTGGGAGGCACCGAGTACAAGTGCTCTCTATTTGCTGATGATGTCCTAGTATATATCACTCAATCACATATATCCATCCCTGCTGTTATGGCTGAAATAGATCACTTTGTTACATGGTAAAATTTTAAAATCAATGCAGCGAAGTCTGAGGCCCTCGATGTCTCCCTCCCCAAATCCATATAGGATTCCATCCAGTCCAACTTTCCCTTTGCCTGGCCCTCACAGGGTATCAAATACTTAGGAATTCCTATTCATAGAGACCTCTCCCATCTATGTTATCTTAATTTTGGGCCCTTTATTGAACAATTCCATACAGACCACGGTTGGCAAGTTAGAACTGTAAGATTCACTACGTGAACCACTGGTGTTTTGTGGAAAAGCACATGTACACTGCGTTCCAAATTATTATGCAAAAAGTGTTTAGGAGTGATAAGGGAAGAATTTGTTTGTTTGTCAGTTAAACTCATTGATGGTGATGTGTGTCAGGGCTCTTTATATCACTGTAAGCAATTGCAGACACCTGTGCTAATTAGTTTGGCAGGTGTGTCCAATGAAAGGCAAGACTACTTAAGAAGGCTCTCTCACATTATTAAGCAGCCTACATTTTCTGCCAAAATGGGAAAGAAAAAGGATGTGTCGGCTGCTGAGAAGCAACAAATTGTGGAGTGTTTAGGTCAAGGCATGACTACAATCAACATTGTGCGATGATCAGGATGAAGTGTCTTGGCAATCAAGAAGTATGTAGCTGATTCACAGTACACACGTGTGCGTGCTGATAAGGGCAAATTGAGGACTCTTTCCTACAGGCAATTACGTCAGGTTGAAAGAGCAGCGGCAAAAAAGCCTTGTCATAGCAGCAGACAAGTTTTTGAAGCTGCTTGTGCCTCCAACGTCCCCCGAACAACAAGATGCAGTGTCCTTCAGAGGTTTGCAGCTGTGCATACGCCATTCTGTCGACCTCCTCTATCCACTTCACAGAAGCAGAAACGGCTCCAGTGGGCCAAACATTACATGAAGACTGATTTAAAAACTGTTTTGTTCACGGATGAGTGCCGTGCAGCGCTCGATGGTCCAGATGGATGGAGTGGAGGATGGCTGGTTGATGGACACCCCACGCAAACACGGCTACAGCGCCAACAAGGAGGAGGTGGAGTAATGTTTTGGGCTGGAATCATGGGGAGAGAGATTGTCAGCCCCTTTAGGATCCCTGAAGGCGCTAAAGATGAACTCCATAATGTATGTGGATTTTCTCAAACAGCACTTCCTGCCATGGTTCAAGAAGAAGAACCGTGTATTTCACAGCAAGATCATTTTTCTGCATTATAATGCACCATCTCATGCTGCACATAAAACATCTGCATCTCTGGCTGATATGGGCATAAAAGGGGACAAACTTATGGTGTGACCCCCATGCTCCCCTGACCTCTACCCCATTCAGAACCTTTGGAGCATCATTAAAAGGAGTGTCTATGATGGCGGGAGGCAGTTCACATCTAAGCAACAGCTCTGGGAGGGTATTCTGTCCTCATGCAAAACAATTGAAGCAGAAACCATCCAAAACCTGACAAATTCAATGGACGAGAGAGTTCAGAAGCTCCTTTCGAACAATGGGTCCTATGTGAAAATGTAACATCACCTAGAATAAAGTTTTGAGTTGAAAACTGTTTGATTTCAGTTTCTAACAACCTGCTAATGCTTATAATTTCAAAAATGACCATTTTTTTGGTCTTTATTAAAATGAAAAGGTTGATCGAAAAGTTTGGGGGATCTAAGAGTGTGGCAACCCAGTAGTCATGATTACTTCGAATTCTGACAATATGAGGGTCATGCTGCAGGTAGTGCAGCAAGAAGGCACTTATGTGTCTTGCGCATCTCGGAGCCCCAAAATTATTTTCCGGGCTAGATGCAGCTAAAAATTATTTTTAATTTTAAATCTGGTGGAGCTTATTATAGATGGCCTAATAGGATCAGTGCTGCACACTGCTACAAAGCCCAAATTATTTTCCAGTCAAGATACAGATAAACATGATTAGTAATTTGAAAGCTTAAAACGGTTGGTAGGGTGATTTTAACCAATCATCAAGCTTTTACTCTCCCCAGGATGACACAGGGGTAGAAAAGTCGTTTCGGATCCATGATTTGTTCATCTTTATGAACGTGAGTCTGTCTACATTATCAGTGGAGAGCCGCGTGCGCTTATCTGTCAGCACACCACCAGCAGCGCTGAACACACGTTCAGACAGAACGCTGGCTGCGGGGCATGACAAGATCTCCAAGGCGTAAGTGGCTAGCTCCGGCCATTTATCCAGATTGGAAGCCCAAAAAGAGCAAGGGTCCAGTGACACAGTCGTGGCTTCAATGTTTACTTGGAGATACTCCTGTACCATCATCTCTAGGCGTTGACTATGTGTCAGACTTCTTGTCTCCTGTGGCCTTGCAAAGGATGGGCTAAAAAAGTGGTGAAATGATTCCGCAAAATTGATGTTACCAGCAGATACTGTGGTTCTGTTACGGTTTGAGTGCTGAACACTTGACGGTCCCACGGTTGGCAAGTTGGAACTGTGAGATTCACTACGTGCACCACTGGTGTTTTGTGGAAAAGCACATGTAAGATTCTGCAACAGTCTCTGCTGATACTCCTGCATGCGTGCATCCCTTTCTATGGCAGGAATAATTTCGGCAAATTTACTTTTGTACCGGGGATCTAACAGTGTGGCAACCCAGTAGTCAGGATTATTTCTAATTCTCACAATTCGAGGGTCATGTTGCAGGTAGTGCAGCAAGAAGGCACTCATGTGTGTTGCGCATCCAGGAGCACCAAGTCCCTGTTGTGTTGGTGGCGAGGTAACAATCATGCTTCCTTCCTCTGTCCTCTCCCCCCAACCTCGCACAACAGAAATGTGATCAAGGTCTCCCTCATCTGATGAGTCTTCCATCAGTTCGTCCTCCACTTCTTCCTGGGCTCCTGCACCTTCCTCACTAGTTTGGCTGCTACCATGCGCCCTGGTTAAACCGTCTCCCCCACCCTCACATGCCTGCCGCCTTGGTGCTGCCGACCGTCTGGACCTTGCAGATGTTAGCCCTTCCGCATACAACTCCTCCTCCTCTACTTCCTCCACCTCCTCTTGTGCCACCACCTGACTCCGAATTCTGTTTAACATGTGCTCCAGCATGTAAATCAGCGGAATAGTCATGCTGATAATGGCATCATCAGCACTAAACATCTTCGTCGCCATTTCAAAACTGTGCAGAAGGGTGCATAGGTCCCTGATCTGAGACCACTCCTCCAGCGTGATTTGCCCCACCTCTGGATCTCGTTGGCCCAGGCTATACGTCAGAACGTATTGCACCAGGGCTTGTCGGTGCTGCCACAGTCGCTGCAACATGTGCAGAGTTGAATTCCACCGGGTAGGCACATCGCATTTTAGCTGGTGAAGTGGCAGGCCCAACGACTTCTGTAGAGATGTAAGTCGCTGAGCTGCGGGATGCGAACGGCGGAAGTGAGCACACAGCGACCGTGCCCTCTGCAGAAGGCCATCTAGTCTGGGATAGTGGGCTAAAAATTGCTGGACAACCAGGTTCAACACGTGAGCCATACAAGGCACGTGTGTGACATTGCCCCGGCGAAGGGCCGCACCCAGGTTTGCAGCATTGTCGCACACGGCCTTCCCTGGTTTCAGGTCCAGTGGAGACAGCCATTCATGAAATTGGTTCTCCAGAGCTGACCACAACCCCTCAGCTGTGTGACTCACATTTCCCAGACATTTCAAAGTAAAAACCGCCTGATGACGTTGAGCCCTACTGCCAGCATAGTAAGGAGGTGTGCAGGATCCCTTCTGCGCAGTTAGAAAGCTTGTGGCATGACCAGACAGGCTTTGGGTGCAGGTGGAAGACCGAGAGGAGGTTGAGGAGGCAGAAGCAGTGGAGGAACTTTGACATAAAGAGGATTGACGCACAACACGTGGGGACGGCAAGACTTGGACAGCAGCCCCTTGTCCTACTGTCACCATAGTTACCCAGTGCCCAGTCAGCGACATGTAACGCCCCTGTCCATGCCTACTCGTCCAAGTGTCTGTGGTGAAATGCACCCTGTCACACACAGAGTTTCTCAAAGAAGCGGTGATGTTGTGTGCGACATGCTGGTGGAGCGCAGGCACACCTTTCTTTGAGAAGTAGTGCCGACTGGGCATCTGGTACTGGGGCACTGCGACGGACATAAGGTCTCGAAAATCCTCTGTGTCCACCAGGCGGAAAGGCAGCATTTCTGTAGCCAAGAGCTTGCAGATGGTGAAATTCAACCTCTTAGCTTTCTCATGGCTAGGAGGAAATGGTCTTTTACTTGTCCACATCTGAGGGACCGAGGGCTGGCTATGGTGCTTAGACGGGGTTGATAAGGGTGTCCCCGGCAAACTGCCGGTCTGTGAGGAAGATGCAGGCGGACATGTTAGGTTGCCTTGATCCAAAGGTGGTGCTATCGATGTCGGACAGCGCTCAACACCAGCTGGTGTTACCACCTCCAAAGAAAATGATGACCTGCCAATCACGCTGGCTGTTGCGGGTAAAGAGGTGGCAGGTCTGCGCCCCAAAACAGGTGTGACTGCTGTCCCCCCAGTCACAGAGGATGAAGAGGCCGCGGATGCACAAGATATGGCAGACGGTGGTTGGCCCGGCCGGCTAGGCCGCATTGTAGCACACTGAGCTTCCCACTGCAACTTATGCTTCATGTCCATGTGCCGGTTCATGCATGAAGTACTCAAACTATGTATTTTTTGGCCTCTACTTAGCTTTTGCTGACAAATGTTACAGATAACACGAGTTGGGTCATCTTTATCGATCTGAAAAAATGCCCAGGCTATGCAACGCTTAGCACCCATGCGACCTGAAGAGCCACCACGACTTGTGGTGAGAGGCAGAGTTGTGTTTGAGGATGCAGTTGTTGACGTGCTTCCAGTACTACGTCTCTGTCCAGGAAGGCGCAACCTGACCTCGTCGTCACTAGCATCTTCCTCCACCTCCTCTGCTGACCTCATCTCTTGGCTGACTGTGGGTTGACAGTAAGTGGGATCTCCAACCTCATCATCATCACCCTGTGTGTTATCACACCCGTCGTCCTCAGAGCCAACCTGTTCCTGCCCTGACAAAAAACTAAAGTTGTCGCTCCAATCAGGTATTTGAGTCTTATCATCGTCTTCCTCATTGTCTCCACCAACAGGAGTTACAGTTTGGGAATGAGGGTCTACATTATGGTCAGAACCTTCTGCGTCTGGTCCTGGATCCGACTCATAAAGATTCTGGGCATCAGTGCAGATCATTTCCTCGTCTGGATTCACAGAAGCACTGGAGTCGACCTCTGATTCCCAGGCTATAGTATGAGTAAACAGCTCTGCAGACTCAACCATCTGTTCTACCTCATACTCAGACGGGCAGCTGGAGATTTGGGAGCTGTGAGGAAGCAAGTGCGATTTGGGTGACACCTTTGAGGACTGGAGTATTTGTGATGTTGAAGTTGATGTGGAGGAGAGCCCACTTAAAGGAGCACTTGATATCCGTTGAAGCACCTGCTGTTTTTGTGCCTCATCTGGAATTTGTAGCGATTGGCGTGGCCGTAAGAAAGGGATCTTATCACATTGTCCGCTAAAAGAAGTAGACATTTTAGTTTGGCTGGAAGATGGTCTTTCTTCTGCAGATGTTACTGTTGCTTTAACACCTACCCCACGGACACAACCTTTTTTCCCCTTCCCAACACGCCTATTCCCCTTTCCACCAGCAGCAGGCCTTTTTCCACTCATTTTGGTGGTTAACTAATTCACAACTCTGGAGTTGTTTGCACAAAAAAACAATGGATGGTAACCGAGCAGAGCTGAGTGGCCAAACTGTGGTATTAGGCCAAAACTATTGGCTGGGTTAGATGCAGAAAAAAATTATATTCAATTTGCAACCTGATGGAGGTCAGTATAGATGGACTAATACAACAAGTCCCACACACAGCTAGAAGCCCAATATTTTTTCAGAGGTAGATGCAGAAAAAAATATATTCAGTTTGCAACCTGATGGAGGTCAGTATAGATGGACTAATACAACAAGTCCCACACACAGCTAGAAGCCCAATATTTTTTCAGAGGTAGATGCAGAAAAAAATATATTCAGTTTGCAACCTGATGGAGGTCTGTATAGATGGATTAATAGAACAAGTCCCACACACAGCTAGAAGCCCAATATTTTTTCAGAGGTAGATGCAGAAAAAAATATATTCAGTTTGCAACCTGATGGAGGTCAGTATAGATGGACTAATACAACAAGTCCCACACACAGCTAGAAGCCCAATATTTTTTCAGAGGTAGATGCAGAAAAAAATTATATTCAGTTTGCAACCTGATGGAGGTCTGTATAGATGGATTAATAGAACAAGACCCACACACAGCTAGAAGCCCAATATTTTTTCAGAGGTAGATGCAGAAAAAAATATATTCAGTTTGCAACCTGATGGAGGTCAGTATAGATGGACTAATACAACAAGTCCCACACACAGCTAGAAGCCCAAATATTTTTTCAGAGGTACTGTAGATGCAGATAAAAATTATTTTTAATTTGCAACCTGATGGAGGTCAGTATAGATGGACTAATAGAGAAAGTCCGACACACTGCTAGAAGGCCAAATATTTTTTCAGAGCTAGATGCAGAGAAAAATTAGATTCAGTTTGCAACCTGATGAAGGTCAGTATAGATGGACTAACAGAGAAAGTCCCACACACTGCTAGAAGGCCAAATATTTTTTCAGAGCTAGATGCATACAAAAAATTATTTTGAATTTGCAACCTGATGGAGGTCAGTATAGGTGGACTAATAAAACAAGTCCCACACACTGCTAGAAGGCCAAATATTTTTTCAGAGCTAGATGCAGAAAAAAATTATATTCAGTTTGCAACCTGATGGAGGTCTGTATAGATGGATTAATAGAACAAGACCCACACACAGCTAGAAGCCCAATATTTTTTCAGAGGTAGATGCAGAAAAAATATATTCAGTTTGCAACCTGATGGAGGTCAGTATAGATGGACTAATACAACAAGTCCCACACACAGCTAGAAGCCCAATATTTTTTCAGAGGTAGATGCAGAAAAAAATATATTCAGTTTGCAACCTGATGGAGGTCAGTATAGATGGACTAATACAACAAGTCCCACACACAGCTAGAAGCCCAAATATTTTTTCAGAGGTACTGTAGATGCAGATAAAAATTATTTTTAATTTGCAACCTGATGGAGGTCAGTATAGATGGACTAATAGAGAAAGTCCGACACACTACTAGAAGGCCAAATATTTTTTCAGAGCTAGATGCAGAAAAAAATTATATTCAGTTTGCAACCTGATGGAGGTCAGTATAGATGGATTAATAGAACAAGACCCACACATAGCTAGAAGCCCAATATTTTTTCAGAGGTAGATGCAGAAAAAAATATATTCAGTTTGCAACCTGATGGAGGTCAGTATAGATGGACTAACAGAGAAAGTCCCACACACTACTAGAAGGCCAAATATTTTTTCAGAGCTAGATGCAGAAAAAAATTATATTCAGTTTGCAACCTGATGGAGGTCTGTATAGATGGATTAATAGAACAAGACCCACACACAGCTAGAAGCCCAATATTTTTTCAGAGGTAGATGCAGAAAAAAATATATTCAGTTTGCAACCTGATGGAGGTCAGTATAGATGGACTAATACAACAAGTCCCACACACAGCTAGAAGCCCAATATTTTTTCAGAGGTAGATGCAGAAAAAAATATATTCAGTTTGCAACCTGATGGAGGTCAGTAAAGATGGACTAACAGAGAAAGTCCCACACACTACTAGAAGGCCAAATATTTTTTCAGAGCTAGATGCAGAAAAAAATTATATTCAGTTTGCAACCTGATGGAGGTCTGTATAGATGGATTAATAGAACAAGACCCACACACAGCTAGAAGCCCAATATTTTTTCAGAGGTAGATGCAGAAAAAAATATATTCAGTTTGCAACCTGATGGAGGTCAGTATAGATGGACTAATACAACAAGTCCCACACACAGCTAGAAGCCCAATATTTTTTCAGAGGTAGATGCAGAAAAAAATATATTCAGTTTGCAACCTGATGGAGGTCAGTATAGGTGGACTAATAGAACAAGTCCCACACACTGCTAGAAGGCCAAATATTTTTTCAGAGCTAGATGCAGAAAAAAATTAGATTCAGTTTGCAACCTGATGGAGGTCAGTATAGATGGACTAATAGAATGATGCTATGCCCAAAAGATTTTACTTCACTAGGTGCAGTAAAAAAATTGGTATTCTATACACAGGTGGTATATCTTGCAACACAGATAGGCTACTCCACTGACTAACACACTCTGCAATAGGCCAAAAAGGATTAGCTTTGCTAGATTCAGCCAAATGCTGTGAAAAAAACTTGCACAGCACTGGCACAGACCTGCCTGGCAAAAACTGATAGGAACTGATGTAACCTAGTCCTGAAAAGGACTCCAATTACAATTAGTCTTTACTCCCACAACCTATCTATTTAAGAGCACAGACCTACCTTATAAAAGTCGTAGGAAATGCTGTAACCTAGTCCTTAAAAGGACTGCAATCACAACTATTCCCTACTCCCAAGCTATCTGTATATTTGTGCGAAAATTGGCTTGAAATTAACAAGGTATAGCGCACACAGCAACAGCGGTGCCGTCTAACACGCAGCTGCAGCAGTGAGAAAATGGTGGCGACGGGGAAAATGGCTTGGTCTTATAGGGCAAGGACATGTGACATACACTGCCAATGACACATGCCCTTGCTTGTGTGAAAAAAAGCACTTCGCTCCGTGTGTGCGCTGCTGATAGGCTGACAGATTGCACCTCCCCACTGTAAATGCGGGAAAGAGAAAAAAAAATGGAGATCTTCATTGTTCCTGTAGAGATCCATCCCCTGCCCCTCCCCCCACCCCGCTGTACACTCAAACTGCGTATTAACATTAATTTTCATCATTACTGAGAAAAAATCCAGTTATGATTATGGTGCACGAACAGTTATCGAACATAACCTCGAACAGCCGAATTTTTCTCAAATTGTTCGTGTTCGCCGAACGGCTCGAACACCGCCCAAAACAGCTCGAATTTGAGATTGGCGAACAGTTCGAGTAGAACAACGCTCATCTCTACCCATTACACAGATAATTCTGGTCAAAATACGAACAATGACTTACAAGGCCATCCATATCAACTCCTCTCAGATACTTCCCCAATCTTAATTTCTGGTCCTCACAACAGCTCCTTCTTTCTTCTATTTCCTGTTCCTCACACAACCATCTCCAAGATTTGTCTTTGGCATCCGACATACTCTAGAATTCTCTACCTCAGCACATCAGATTTTCTTTAATTACACTGGTAAACACAAAAAAAGTAATCAGGAAAGGTAATATGTCTGTTTTATGGAGTTTGATGTGCTGATTCCAAAAATATGCATAGTTTTGCTCTATCACATAAAGTTTCTGCTATAGAAGCATTTTTGTTATTATGTTATTTCTACATTTTCAATGTATTTGGTTTTTCTATGTTATTCCCATTTCTTTGCTTGTCGTACTTAATTGTGAATTTTCTTACAGGGACAACCTCAGTAAAGTTTTTAATGAGTTTTATGTGAAGGAGTATTGACATTGCAGTCACTGAAGTGACTGCTTCTCGGAAAGTCACATGTTATGGGGAGGAGCTAACTGTTATGAGGTGGTAAGATTTGAGTCAGTCAGAAAAGGATGGTGATGGCAGCAAGGACTGGTATGTGAGACTGTGGCACGAGACAAGCCTCTACATGCCACTTACTGTTACGCTCACGCCCGGACTGACTGGCGTGAGCGTGGTTAGTGGTCCCACTGGGCCACGAACCGAGGAGTCCCTGGAGGGGGTGACTCACCAAATCCGACCACAAACACACGGCGGCTCAATCGACTCCGTGGTCTGAGGAGGGACGTGGGAGGTGGCCCAGGTGCTACTCCAGGTCAGACCCCGGTCACACCTGTTGACCCACACCGGTGAATGCAGGAACAGACAGGCATAGCTGGTATGCAGACAGGTGGGTACTGGCAGGCACGGCTGTTATGCAGACTGGCAGATACTGGCAGGTAGGAACGCAGGCTGGATAGGGACCAGTACAGACTGGGATACAGGAACAGAGCCACGGGTGCGGTGGACAAGCAGAGCAGAACCGTGGGTGCGGATGACAAGCGGAGCAGAGCAGAGCAAAACCGCAGGTGCAGTGGACAAGCAGAGCAGAGCGATACCGCAGGTGCGGTGGACAAGCAGAGCAGAGCGAAACCGCGGGTGCGGTGGACAAGCAGAGCAGAGCGAAACTGTAGGTGCGGTGGACAAGCAGAGCAGAGCGAAACCGCAGGTGCGGTGGACAAGCAGAGCAGAGAAAAACCGCAGGTGCGGTGGACAAGCAGAGCAGAGCGAAACCGCAGGTGCGGTGGACAAGCAGAACAGAGCGAAACCGCATGTGCGGTGGACAAGCAGAGCAGAGCAAAACTGCAGGCGTGGTGGACAAGCAGAGCAAAGCGAAACCGCAGGCGAGGTGGACAAGCAGAGCAAAGCGAAACCGCAGGTGCGGTGGACAAGCAGAGCAGAGCGAAACCGCATGTGCAGTGGACAAGCAGAGCAGAGCGAAACCGCGGGTGCGGTGGACAAGCAGAGCAGAGCGAAACCGCGGGTGCGGTGGACAAGCAGAGCAGAGCGAAACTGCAGGTGCGGTGGACAAGCAGAGCAGAGCGAAACCGCAGGCGCGGTGGACAAGCAGAGCAGAGCGAAACTGCAGGTGCGGTGCACAAGCAGAGCAGAGCGAAACCGCAGGTGCGGTGGACAAGCAGAGCAGAGCCAAACAGCAGGTGCGATGGACAAGCAGAGCAGAGCGAAACCGCATGTGCGGTGGACAAGCAGAGCAGAGCAAAACTGCAGGCGCGGTGGACAAGCAGAGCAAAGTGAAACCACAGGCGACGTGGACAAGCAGAGCAGAGCGAAACCGCTGGTGCGGTGGACAAGCAGAGCAGAGCGAAACCGCAGGTGCGGTGGACAAGCGAGAGCAGAGCGAAACCGCAGGTGCGGTGGACAAGCAGAGCAAAACCGCAGGTGCGGTGGACAAGTAGAGCACAGCGAAATCGCAGGTGCGGTGGACAAGCAGAGCAGAGCAAAACCGCAGGTGCGGTGGACAAGCAGAGCAGAGCGAAACCGCAGGTGCAGTGGACAAGCGAGGCAGAACAGAGCAGAAGGTGCAGGCAGACAGGACAGGGCTCTGTTCACATGGAACAGACTGGGAAACACAGGAAGATAGGTAGAATACAGGAGGTAGATACGGAGGCAGGGAAACGGGACAAGCAGAACCAGATACACACAAGGTTCTTACAATGAAGTAGCGAGTGGACACAAAACTCACAAACAGAAGTACAGAGACAACGAGTTGGAGATAGGTGCAGGTTCAGACACTGCAGGAAAGGGGCAGGTACGGACATAGAGACAAACAGGTAATGGGCTAGGACACAGTTCAGACAGGAACTGAACCCGGAACAAGTTACAGGAACGAGCCTGGGAACTCAGCCCCCAGGGTGGCGGAAACAGACTAGATGTCACAGATACAGGTAACGGGCCTGGGTATACCGCCCCCAGGGTGGCGGAACAAACTAGAAGTCACAGATACAGGAAACAGGCCTGGGTATTCAGCCCCCAGGGTGGCGGAAACAGACAAGATACAGGACAGGACCTGGCAACTCAGTTGCACAGAACACACTGAAAGAAAGTGTTGCTCAGGCACCGCCTACTGGGTGGAGGGAGTTTAAGTATCCAGTGTCTCACAGCAATAGGCTGGGGAGGCATTAGGACTGCGCACACTGTAAGTTTAAGAATCAGGCAGTAACAGCACCGACCCCCTTAACCAATCAGACAAGAGACATGCACACAGCACATACTGGAGCAAAGTGTACAGCCTGGACTAATAGGTAAGTTGGCGGTCTTGCATGGTAAGCCATGCCAGCACGCCGCCAGGGATGTTACACTTACACTGAGGGTCTCCACAGAGAGAGAACCTGAAAGCAGCCAATATCACACGGAGAAACTGCCTGTCTGCAAGTGTTCATCTGTAAGGAATAGGCTGACCCGTTTACATCACACCTGTATATAGTTATCTACCAGATTACTTCCAGTAAAATCAGTTCTAAATAGAAGCTGCCTCTGTCATCTCTGGGGAAATATCTACATACCGGCTCATCTCATTTTTTTTTTGAGTTTGTCACCACCATTGAACTGAACTTACTCTACTGTTTGATCTGATTTAAAGGAGAAAAATGCCCCGACAGTGTATCAATCATTCAGACAGATTCGGCTATGTGTGTGGTTCTTTTACACCAAAAGGCCAAGTGTGTTCAATCACTCATGATATTAAAATCATGTACCAGATGTACCTTAACTGTCCACTTGGTGATCAAGACAAAAGCTGGGCCCCTCATGTGATACAGTGGGGAAAAAAAGCATTTAGTCAGCCACCAATTGTGCAAGTTCTCCCACTTAAAAAGATGAAAGAGGCCTGTAACTGACATCATAGTTAGACCTCAACTATGAGAGACAAAATGAGAAAACAAATCCTGAAAATCACATTGTCTGATTTGGAAAGAATTTTTTTTCAAATTTTGGTGGAAAATAAGTATTTGGTAAATTATAAAAGTTCATCTTAATACTTTGTCATATATCCTTTGTTGGCAATGATAGAGGTCAAACGTTTTCTGTAAGTCTTCACAAGGTTGGCACACACTGTCACTGGTATGTTGGCCCATTCCTCCATGCAGATCTTCTCTAGAGCAGTGATGTTTTGGGGCTGTCACTGGGCAGCATGGACTTTCAACTCCCTCCAAAGGTTTTCTATAGGCTTTGGATCTGGAGACTAGCTAGGCCACTCCAAGACTTTGAAATGCTTCTTACAAAGCCACTCCTTCGTTGTCCTGGCGGTGTGCTTGGGATCATTGTCATGCTGAAAGACCCAGCCATGTTTTATCTTCAATGCCCTTGCTGATAGAAGGAGGTTTGCACTCAAAATCTCACGATACATGGCCGGATTCATTCATTAATGTACACGGATCAGTCGTCCTGGTTCCTTGGCAGAGAAACAGCCCCAAAGCATGATGTTGCCACCCACATACTTCACAGTAGGTATGGTGTTCTTTGGATGCAACTCAGCATTCTTTCTCCTCCAAACACGACGAGTTGTGTTTCTACCAAAAAAGTTCTACTTTAGTTTCATCTGACCATATGACATTCTCCCAATACTCTCCTGGATCATCCAAATGCTCTCTAGCAAACCTCAGACAGGCCCAGACATGTAATGACTTAAGCAGGGGGACATGTCTGGCACTGCAGGATCTGAGTCCCTGGCGGCGTAGTGTGTTACTGATGGTAGCCTGTGTAACATTGGTCCCAGTTCTCTGCAGGTCATTCAATAGGTCCCCTGTGTGGTTCTGGGATTTTTACTCACCGTTCTTGAGATCATTTTGACCCCACGGGGTGAGATCTTGTATGGAGCCCCAGATCGAGTGAGATTATCAGTGGTCTTGTATGTCTTCCATTTTCTAATCGTTGCTCACACAGTTGATTTCTTCACACCAAGCTGCTTGCCTATTGCAGATTCAGTCTTCCCAGCCTGGTGTAGGGCTACAATTTTGTTTCTGGGGTCCTTCGACAGCTCTTCACCATAGTGAAGTTTGGAGTGTGACTGTTTGAGGTTGCGGACAGGTGTCTTTTATACTGATAACAAGTTCAAACAGGTGCCAGTACTACAGGTAATGAGTGGAGGATAGAGGAGCCTCTTAAAGAAAAAGTTACAGGTCTGTGAGAGCCAGAAATCGTGCTTGTTTGTAATTGACCAAATACTTATTTTCCACCAAAATTTGAAAAAAATTTCTTTCCAAATCAGACAATGTGATTTTCAGGATTTGTTTTTTCATTATGTCTCTCATAGTTGAGGTCTACCTATGATGTCAATTACAGGCCTCTCTCATCTTTTTAAGTGGGAGAACTTGCACAATTGGTGGCTGACTAAATACTTTTTTTCCCCACTGTACGCTTAAGTTGTTCAAATGGTCTTCGTGACTGGTTGAATATGAGGAAAGTGACTATACCATTTGCTGTTCCCATGATTTGGAGAGAACCTAAAAATCATAGTGATGACTGCTACTTTTGTTTTGTCAAACTGAAGGGTTTTTCTACAAAGAACAAACATAAGATTAATTACCCTGAACTTGAATCTGCGATTGGGCCAGTTCCACATGATGATACCTTGCCAGTTCCTGTAACACCGTTGTCTGGATTGGATGAAATTGAAGTAGAATATGGAGCTGAAGCTACTTGCAAAGGCATGGAGACCTCAAGTCAAGATGAGTATGTACCTGATGGAGCAGCCGAGCAGCCAGAATGCTTTACTCAACATGAATTAAATCTCATCAGAGACATGTCAAAAGATAAAGCCGAACTTCTTGCATCTAGGTTGAAACAGAAGAATATTCTTCATGATGATGTCAAAGTGTGTTATTACTGAAACAGAAATAGCAGTGTAACACAATTTTTCACAGTTGATGGACCAATGGTGTACTGTAACAATGTGAATGGCCGCTTTGAAGAACTGAATCAAGAGTATTTTGTTGCATATTGGCGATTGTTTATTGACTCATCCCAGAGAAATTTTAAAGCAGTGTTGCTTCACAATGGAAATATGAAACCTTCACTCCCTATTGCTCACTCATGTCATCTAAAGGAAAGTTATGAAAATCTCAGTTGTGTTGGATGCTATACAATATAAGTATCATCAATGGAATATCAGTGGAGATTTGAAAGTGATTGGTCTGCTAATGCGAATGCAAGGAGGTTTCAAAAAATATTGTTGCTTCTTGTGTTTATGGGACAGTAGAAATATTTGCATTTATGGGACAGTAGAAATACAGTAGAGCATTATGTTTGACATGACTGGGGACAGAGAAACATCTATGCTCCAGGTAGACACAATGTACAGCATTTTTAGCTGCTCCAACAAAAATCTTTCTTCCTCCACTACATATAAAGTTGGGATTGATTAATAACTTTGTGAAAGCCATGGCAAAGACAAATTCACAAGTGTTCCAGTACATTTCACAGAAATTCTCCAGCATTTCACCAGCAAAACCAAAGGAAGGGGTATTTGTTGGTCCTCACATCAGAGAGCTTATGAGAGATGATGTGTTTGAAGGAACTCTAAATGATAAGGAATTTAGAGCTTGGAAAAGCTTCAAGTGGATCTGTGAAAACTTCTTAGGAAAAAAATAAATCTCCAGAATATGTTAAAGGTGTTGAGGAACTGCTAAATGCATACAAGTGCCTTGGATGTCGCATGTCTCTGAAAATGCACTTTTTGCATTCACATTTAGTTTTCTTCGCTCCAAATCTTCGGGATGTAAGCGATGAACAAGGCGAGTGGTTTCACCAGGACATTAAAGTAATGGAACACTGCTACCAGGGTTTTTGGAATGACTCAATGATGGCAGATTACTGTTGAATGTTATATAGGGACAACCCTGAAAAATTGTATCAACAGCAGTCTAATGTCAAGCACTTTTAATTTTTGCTCATATTTTGGTTTCTATTTTTCATATGAAATTATTTTGGTTAAATAAAAACTGTTTTGTAAGGTCAAGCATTTTTTTCTGATATGTAGATTACTGTTTTCTTAATGTCGCCAGTATATTTCCTATGCCTTATAATAATGATGCTGCTCCGTGGAAACTATACATGCTAAAGAGAAACTATATACATTTTTAAAATCAGAACAAAAAAATGATTCAGTAAAGTTCAAGGTCAACTGCGATGATTACAAAAAATATTTTTTTGTAGACCTGTGTTAATGAAGCCTTCAGATGCAATTTAAAATCCCACCTCCAAAGGACCCCAAGCTACAGATTAAAGGATTAAGAAAATATTGGACACAAGATTTCAAAATTTAAATTGATATGCTTAAAGAGATTTTAAGATACAGGATTTGTCTTTATGAGTCAAACCCTTTTATCTAAATGTTTAAAGTCAACCTGACATCAGATTCATGCTGCATGACCCACAGGAAGCATTTATTAAACACTGGCTGCATTATTATAGCGGTGAATCAGTCTATAGGAAATGGGTGTGGTTATTGTAGCTCAGCCTTTTGGACTAGCCATCTTAGATATATGGTCTCTGGCCAGCATTTAAAAGCATGCTCTCCCTGAAATACTGCAGCATTTCAGAGTAAAACATATGCAGCTGCAATTAGTGGCATAACTAGAGTTCCATGGGCCCCCATGCAAAATTTGGACCTGGGCCCCCTCCATTTTGTTCAGATGTAAGGGCCTTTGTGCATTCTAGATTCTATAAAAGCTTATGTGTGAGTGTCCCCATCATGGCATCTTTCTGTAATAATGTCCCCCTTCCTGTAATAATGTCCCTCACCCTGGGCCTCTTTCTGTAATAATGTTCCCCATCCTGGCCCCCATCCTGTAATATTGTCTCTAATCCTAGGCTCCTTCCTGTTATCCCCTGTTCTTGGCCTCTTCCTGTTATAATGTCCATCATCCTGGGCCTCTTCCTGGTATAATGTCCCCTTCCTGCTATAATGTCTCCTCTCATGGGCCCCTTCCTGCTATAATGCCCCCGATCCTGAGCCCTTTCCGGTAATAATGTCCCCCATCCTGGGTCTCTACCTGGTATAATGACCCCAATTCTGGTATAATGACACCCATCCTGAGCCCCTTCCTTGTAAAATGACACCCATTCTGGAGTAATGACCCCCATCATGGACTCTATTTTGGTATGTTGACCCCAATCCTAGGCCCAATCTTCATATAATGATCCTCATACTGGGTCCCTTCCTGGTATAATAACTCCCATTCTGGCATATTGAGCCACATTCTGGGCCCCTTCCTGTTATAATGTTTGTTCTGTTTTCCAAAACAAATAAAAAATTCTTCTTGCCTTCCTCTGCTTTTAAATTGTGCGACGTCCTCTTCAGTAACCAGCAGCTGACTTCTATGTGCGTGAGCAGGCATCAAATGACATCAATGCCATGCGACACTCGTGACTGGTATGCCAACGGATGCTGCTGGCCTCTGACTGAAGCTAGCATCGACAGGTCCCCTTCCCACATGGGCCCAGTCGTGGTCACACCCTCTGCAACCACGATCATTATACCCCTGGCTGCAAAAACAGAGTCAGTGTCAAATTAACTTTAAACTATATGTAGAGATAGTACGTGATATAAACTTGTAAAAATATGTGATGAGTGAGCACTAAAATGCTCGTGTACTCGTTGCTTGGGTCGAGCAAATTGGAATGCTCGAGTGTTCGGTCCAAGTAATGGGCCCAATGTAAGTCTATGGGGAACTCGAGCATTTTTCCGGTGGTCCCCCCAGCGGTCTGCAGAGGGCCAAAAAATTGCCCAAATCAATGGGAACAGTGCTCAAATGACATGGGAACAGCACTTTTTCGGACTCACACCTTGGTCTATGTTCACACATAGCATTTTTGATGCGTTTTTGCACTTTTTCATTGATTTCAATCGTGACAAATGCATTCATCGGGAAATGTCATTTTAACATGTTACAACCTTATCAGGCCATGTGGTATGTGATACATCATCAGACACATCCTGTTTCATTTATGAAGGAGGGATTGTGAAAGTCACAAAAACTATTTTTACAGCCTTACTATTTTTAAAGGGCCAGCAGTCGGCTAAGCTTTGTAGTTCCCATTATTAAAGAGTGGGTCTCCTATACTGTTATTACGTGTGCAGTGACTGCAAGGGCTGCCAAAAATTTGGACGCAACCCAATACCCCTTTGAAGAGACATAAAGGAGGGTCTCAGTAAAAAAAATGTTCCCATTATAAAGGAGTGGGTATCCTATAGTGGTAATGCCCATGCTGTGACTGCAAGGGTTGCCAAAATTTGGGAAAAACCCCACTAACAATTTAAAGACACATAGAGCTGGGCCACAGTAATGACATGTTCCCATTAGAATGGAGTGAGTCTGCTGTACAGTTATAGGGTATGCAGTAAGTCCAATGGCTGCCAAAATTTAGGTAAAACCCCACTAACAATTTACAGACACATAGAGCTGGGCCACAGTAACAATATGTTCCCATTAGAAAGGAGAAGGTCTGCAATTCAGTTATAGGGTATGCAGTGAGTCCAATGGTTGCCAAAATTTAGGAAAACTCCACTAACAATTTAGAGACACATAGAGCTGAGTCACATGTAACAACATGTTCCCATTAGAAAGGAGAGGGTCTGCTATACAGTTATAGGATATGCAGTGAGTCCAACGGCTGCCAAAATTTAGGAAAAACTGCACTAACAATTTAAACACACATAGAGCTGGGCCACAGTAACAACATGTTCCCATTAGAAAGGAGAGGGTCTGCTATCCAGTTATAGGGTTTGCAGTGAGCCCAACAGCTACCAAAATTTAGAAAAAAACCCTACTAACAATTTAAACACACATGGAGCTGGGCTACAGTAACGAGTACATGTATAATGTTCCCATTATTAGGAAGTGGGTCTCCCATAGTGTTTGCCTATGGAGTGAATGCAACGGCTGGCAAAAATGTGGAGGAACTCCAGTGTCCCTTGCAAGTGACGTAGAGGTCGGAGGGCCTCCTGAAAACAATGTTCACATTATTAGGAAATGGGTCTCCCATACTGTTTGCCTATTCTGTGAATGCAATGGCTGCCAAAAATTTGGAGGCACTCCAATGCCTTTTGCAATAGATGTAGAGGTCGGAGGGCTTACTGAAAACAATGTTCCCATTATTAGGAAGTGGGTCTCCCATACTGTTTGACTATGCAGTGAATGCAACGGCTGCCAAAAATTTGGAGGCACTCCAAAGCCCCTTGCAAGAGACATAGAGGTTGGAGGGCCTCCTGAAAACAATGTTCCCATTATTAGGAAGTCAGTCTCCCATAGTGTTTGACTATGCAGTGAATGCAACGGCTGCCAAAAATTTGGAGGAACTCCAATGCAACCTTGCTAGAGATGTAGATATGAAGAAATGGTAGATATGGTGGTGATATGGAGGAGGATGTGGAGGATGATGATGAGGAGAAAGAGGAGGACAAGAGCAAATAGACAAAATCAGGAAGCGCATACCCATGTCTGGGTGTGAAGACAGAAATGCATGGGAATAGAGTTAGACCTCCCCAAAAATATATTGAATTTGAGTTTATGTTAAGCTGCTATCATTCAGTGGTGTGGAGAAGTCTAGCCTAATCTAGCCCTTGTTCATTTTTATAAGAGTCAGCCTGTCAGCATTTTCAATTGACAGGCGGATGCGCCTATCGGTTATAATTCCACCAGCGGCACTAAACAAACGCTCTGACAAAACGCTAGAGGCAAGGTAGGTCAGAAGCTCCAAAGGCGTAGAGAGCCAGCTCATGCCACGTGTCCAGCTTGGATACCCAATAATTTAAGGCAAAGAGGAATCAAAGAGGAATCACGGAGGACGTTGATAAGGTTGGCAAGGTACTCCCTCACCATCTTCCGAAACTTTTCCCTCCTTGGGAGAGTACCCCATGCCTCAGGGCCTGTGCGATGGGAGGGTCTGAGAAAACTGACCCAGAACTTTGACAGTGTTCCCCTGCCTCTGCTGGATTGCATTTGTGTCTCTCTCGCCTGTACTTCTTGTTTGTCTAACGAACTGTGAACTCAGCCACCAGGTTTTTCAGATAGGAATATTTTAAATAATTCCGCAACCATGGCCTTCTGGTATTGCACCATTTTATTAGGTCTGTACTGCAAGGGAATAAGGACAGAAAGTTCTCCTTGTAGCGTGGGTCTAGACGTGTCACCAACCAGTAATGACTGTCACCCAAAATTTGGACAACGCAAGGGTCACGGGAAAGGCAGCATAATATAAACTCAGCTATGTGTGCCAGACTCCTAACATGCAAGACTTCCATGTACTCACCAAGAGGACGACTGACCATGCTCTCCTCCTCCTCCCTGCACTCAGGCCATCCAAGCTGAACAGACGGTATGACAGTTGTGCAGGTAGTACCATCTATAGCGTAGGAAACTAGCTCTTGTTCTTCATCCTCCTCCTCTTCCTCATTGTCACCCAGTCCACGTTGGGATGAGATGAGGCTGGGCTGTGTGTAATCACCCTATATGGTTCCTTGCTCCATCTCATCGTGCTCCAGCTGCAATGCATCCTCTTTAATTGTGAGCAGAGAGCATTTCAGAAGACAGAGAAGTGGGATGTTGACGCTAATTATGGCATCATCGCCGCTCACCATCTTGGTGGAGTCCTCAAAGTTTTTAAGGATGGTACATATGTCTGACATCCATGTCCACTCCTGAGGTCTTATGTGTGGAGTCTGAACTGAATACCGACGGCCTTGTTGATGCTGGTACTCAACAACTGCCCTCTTCTGCTCACAAATCCTTCCCAACATCTGCAGTGTAGCGTTCCAAAGCGTGGGGACATCATACACCAGTCTGTGAGCTGGAAGCTGCAAACGCTGCTGAAACACGGCAAGGGCGGCGGAAGCTGTAGCTGACTTTCTAAAATGGGCATACAGGCGCCGTACTTTAACAAGCAGATCCAGCAGATCCGGGTAGGTTTTGAGTAACCGCTGAATCATGAGGTTAAGCACATGGGCAAGGCATGGTACGTGTGTGAGCTTGCCTCGCCTCAGTGCCGCCACTAGGTTCCAGCCATTGTCACACACGACCATGCCTGGCTGTAGGGTCAGCAGTGTCAGCCACAGATCTGCCTGCTCTTTCAGAGCTGTCCACAACTATCCAATGTGGAGCAGTTTGTCACCTAAGCATATTAGCTTCAGCACAGCCTGTTGCCGCTTGGCCGATGCAGTGCTGCAGTGCTTCCAGCTTGTGACTGATGTGGTCATTTCAGAGATGGAGGCTGAAGAGGAGGATGAGGTGCAGGAGCTGTAGAATGTGGGGGCAACCCTGATTGACCCAGGGCCCGCAATCCTCAGCGTCGGGAGGACATGTTCCGTCCCAAGGTCCGACCGGGTCCCAGCTTCCACTATATTAACCCAGTATGACATCAGTGAGATTAACCATCCCTGCCCGCAAGCACTTGTGCATGTGTCTGTGTCCGTGGTTAGACTTTTCCAGTAACTGCGTTGTTGAGGACATGGCTAATGTTGTGGGACACGTGCTCGTGTAATGCGGGGACGGCACACCAAGAGAAATAGTGGCGGCTGGGGACCGAGTACCGAGGGACAGCCGTCACCATCAGGTTGCGGAAATCTTCCATCTTCACGAGCCTAAAAGGCCACATTTCAAGCGCAAGCATTCGCAAAATGTGTGAATTTAGTAGTGTGGCCTGTGAGGCATTGGCTGCGTATTTGTGCTTGTGTTCCAAGGACTGGAGTAGGGACAACTGAACGCTGCGCTGGAGCAAGGACGTGGACGTGCTTGCTGATGGTGCTAGATGAGAGTGTGCAGGGTGGGAGGCATCTTGGCATGCGCCAAAGACAGGGGATTGCTGTGCACGCGCAACAGTGGAAGAAGCAGTGGCATCACCCGCAGACACTGTTTCTGGACCCTGAGGTTCGGCCCACTTAGTCGGGTGCTTTGCTGCCATGTGCCTGATCATGCTGGTGGTGGTCAGGCTGCTAGTTTTGCTACCCCTACTGATGCTGGCCTGGCAGGTGATGCAAATGGCCTTTTTGGGTTATCTTCAGAGTCTTTAAAAAACATCCAGACTCGGGAAGACCTAACAGTTGTACTGGCAACTTCCATCGTGTTGGCGTTAACGCTTTCCCACCTTATGTCTGCGGCCACCACATTGTTTCTTCCTGCCCGTTGTGGTGCTAAACCTCCCTTCCCCTGTGTGCTGCTGTCCTCACTCTGTATGTCCCCCTGCCAGGTTGGGTCAGTTACTATATCATCCACCACCTCGTCTTCCACTTCCACACCCTGGTCCTCCTCCTGACTTTCTAGCAATTCTATCTCATCATCATCATCATCCACCTCTTGCGACAGTAATTGCACTTTCCCACCATTTCCTTCGTGTGACCGTGGCTGCTCCAATATTTGGGCATCGCTACACGCGTTTTCCTCTTGACTCGCTTGAAGCTGGCTGGGCGAGAGGCCCAAATCTACAAATGGAAAAGTGAACAGCTCTTCTGAGTTTCCAAGTGTGGGATCAGTTGTCTCCCGGCACGCCGCATGGTGGTGGCAAAGCGACTGGAAGCTTTATCTGCTATCCAACCAACAACCTTTTGACTCTGCAGAATGGAAGGCAAAAATGGCTGATTTTGAAACACTGTTGTAGGTGATATGTCTGACAGAGAACCATGGTTTGAAATAGCAGAGAACCACGGTTTGAAATTTTCTAAAATTATTCTACTCAGAGACCTAGTGTCAATAGCTTGACCAACACACTGCAACGAAATGGAAGGCAGAAATGGCTGATTTTTGAACACTGTTATAGGTGATATGTCTGACAGAGAACCACGGTTTTAAATATTAGGCCTGTAATTTACTAATATTATTCTACACAGAGACCTAGTGTGAACAGCTTGACCGACACACTGCAACAGAATGGAAAAGGAGGTCAATATTTTCCACGTTCAGTTCAAATTTTTGGATTTTTATCGCTGAAATATGTAACAGATCTGGCTGTATTCTGCAGTGCTAACAAGCAAATGGAGCAGAAAAATGGTGTACTCTGGATTGCTTTTTAAGCAAATAACCAGAATTAAGATAAAAAAAAATTTGCCCTGGCCCCTCTTATCTGGGGCTATGTCTACAAATATCTGAAATTATTACAGAAGCAGCAGACAGGATGTTCAATGGACCCTCTTGTGCTATATGCACTGCAGTCTGCCACATATACTGCCTGACTGCCTAACACTGATTATATGCAGCTGGATTAGTCCTCAGAAGGACTATTAGTTCAGATGTATATTTATATATATATATATATGTATATGTATGTTGTGGAATACCTATACTAACAGGACATTCCTCTTGCACTATATGCACTGCAGTCTGACACATACCCTGTATCCCTGCCTAACTCCTGCTATCACCACTGAATATATGCAGCTAGATTAGTCCTCAGAAGGACTGTTAGTTCAGATGGATATAGATATATGTTGTGGAATACCTATTCTAACTATAAACAAGCAAATCTCTCCCTGAATCAGCAGCACCTCTCCTTACTCTGCCTGGTTCCAGGGTAGACTGCGACGAGCGTAGCTGCGCCAGGTCTTATATAGACCTGATGATGCTGTGCGGCCAGCCAATCATTGTAATGCCACGCCCAACATGGCTACGGCATTACAGTGCATGGCAGGCAATCCCTGTATGTTCATTGGCTCTCTAAAGAGCGCCAAACATGCAGGAAGGGGACCCGAGTTCCCGCCGGAGCAACCAGGAAATTCTCGCAGAGCGCCGACCTTGTCGAGCACCGTGATGCTTGGGCGAGTACCGAATAGTGGTGAGCACGTTCACTCATCACTAGTAATAATCAAGAAAATCTATTTTTTTTTTATTTATGTTTATTATATTTTTCATGACACGACCACTTATTAATTTAGGTAAAATATTATTTTAATATTACTGCTATACAGAATAGAAAGAACAACCTGTATAGTAGAAATATGATAAGGTCTTTTCACATACAACTAATGAAAGCTACCCTGCTGTGAAACACATTATGGTGCTAATTTCTGAGCAATCGAATTATGATTACATGATCTTATTGTCTTAGAGGTGAGTATTTAGTGAGCATCAACGATTGACTGAATTCTTTCTCTTTCCTAATATTTTTTTAATCATATCATTTGTTGCAAATTTTAAGTATATGCTTAGAAACCAAGATGCTGTGACAGACCCTTTTGCTTATGGACAGATCCAATTGACTTTTATGGGATTTATGGGTTACATATTATCTGTATTTTTGTTTAAAATAAGAAAACATTAAAATCTTCTTCATTTTTATTCATAATCAAAAATTTTCATTATAAAAAATTAAAAACTGCTTATTTTGCATTCATAAGCCATATTTTGAATTGTTTTGCAATATATAATGGCATTCATATACAGGTGATTCTCACAAAATTAGAATAGCATCAAAAAGTTAATTTATTTCAATTCTTCAATACAAAAAGTGAAACTCATATTATATAGAGTCATTACAAACCGAGTGATCTATTTCTCGTGTTTTTTTTCTGTTAATGCTGATGATAATGGCTTACAGCCAATGAAAACACAAAAGTCATTATCTCAGTAAATTAGAATACTTTATAACACTAGCTTGAAAAATTATTTTAAAATCCAAAATGTTGGCCTACTGAAATGTATGTTCAGTAAATGCACTCAATACTTGGTGGGGGCTCGTTTTGCATCAGTTGATGCATCAGTGTGGCGTGGCATGGACGCGATCAGCCTGTGGCACTGCTGAGGTGTTATGGAAGAGCAGGTTGCTTTGATAGCAGCCTTCAGCTCGTCTGCATCGTTGGGTCTGGTGTCTCTCATCTTCCTCTTGACAATACCCCATCGATTCTCTGTATATGGGGTTAAGGTCAGGCGAGTTTGCTGGCCAATCAACAAAGTGATACTGTTGTTTTTAAACCAGGCATTGGTACTTTTGGCAGTGTGGACAGGTGCCAAGTCCGGCTGGAGAATGAAATTTCCATCTCCAAAAAGCTTTTCGGCAGAGGGAAGCATGAAGCGCTCTAAAATTACCTGGTAGACGACTGCGCTGACTGTGGTCTTGATAAAACACAGTGGGCCTATACCAGCAGATGACTTGGCTCCACAAACCATCATTGATTGTGGAAGCTTCACATTAGACCTCAAGCAACTTGGATTGTGTGCCTCTCCACTCTTCCTCCAGACTTTGGAACCTTGATTTCCAAATGAAATGCAAAATTTACTTTCATCTGAAAACAACACATTGGACCACTGAGCAACAGTTCAGGTCTTTTTCTCCTTGGCCCAGGTCAGATGCTTCTAGTCTTGCCTATTGGTCATGAGTGGCTTGACAGAAGGAATGCGACACTTGTAGCCCATGTCCTGGATACGTCTGTGTGTGGTGGCTCTTGAAGCAATGACTCCAGCAGCAGTCCACTCCTTGTGAATCTACCCCAAATTTTTTAATGGCCTTTTCTTAACAATCCTTTCAAGGCTATGGTTATCCCTGCTGCTTGTGCACATTTTCTACAACACTTTTTCCTTCCACTCAACTTTCCATTAATATGCTTGGATACAGCACTCTGTGAACAGCCAACTTTTTTAGCAATGACCTTTTGTGGCTTACTCTCCTTGTGGAGTGTCTGTCAAGTCAGTAGTCTTTCTCATGACTGTAGAGCCTACTGGAACAGTCTAAGGGACCTTTCTAAATGCGTAGGAAGCCTTTGCAGGTGTTTTTTGTTAATTATTCTGATTTACTAAGGTTATGACTTTTGGGTTTTCATTGGCTGTAAGCTATAATCATCAATATTAACAGAAATAAACACTTGAAATAGATTATTATATGTTTAATGATGCTATATAATATACAAGTTTCACTTTTGTATTGAAGAACTGAAATAAATTGATTTTTTGATGATATTCTAAATTTGTGAGAAGCACCTGTAAGTATTCCACACCACAAATGACACAGACCTACTGAATGAGTCTTATATACTGTGCTGTATATGTATTTAACCTTTGTATAATGTGCAGTCTAAGACACCACCTACTGGTCATTTATTTATGCTGCAAAAAAAATAAATATCAGAAAAAAATATTACTTAAGGGTAATGCCTCATAAAGCTACCCCTTAAACAGTATCTGTTTGGTTTTAAACTAAATTATCAACAGTTTTTTCTCATTTTTCAATTTAAGCAGATGTATCAAGAAATTAGAATATGGGGATATAAAGAAAATAATCTATCCAGCAGATAAAGTTATAATTTAGCACAGTAAATGTCCAGTAAATTCCTAGTAGATTCCCATTTCAACTTTGTTCATATTTTTACTATTTTTATTTTATAATTCTGCAGTGATTGATTGTTGTACTCTTGAGATGATATTTTTCGTAAGCAGCCTGGAGACTAAGCAAGGCACCCATGCCATCCATTAAATTTGCCTCTTTCGGTACAGATTCAATATGTCCAAACAGATGCTTGCCAGTTTTCTTTTATTTTGAACAGGCGGTCATGCATAATACATAACTATTCTTGTGCACAGTAGTTAAAAGTTAAAATGAAAAGTGGGAAAAAGGTTAACAAAGTTTTATAAAAAGTCTAACAATGTTAGAAGAAATAAGAAAAACAAAAAAAAGTTTTTACAAGTCAGAAACCATGAAAATACTTATTTGGCATACTGCAATTTTAATGTTAATATTTTGGATTTTGGACTTTTGCCGCGCCCCCAGGGCAGTGGGGTACTCGGTGTCCGGGCCTATGGATGCTGGGGGGGAATATGTCACAGTGGCTGGCCCGGTCCGTGGCCTAGGGCGGTCAACTAAAAGGGGGGAAAGTTTATATGGGGTTTATAGTTCGATCGTGACGCCACCTGTGGTTTCTGGTAATTTGTACCAGCGCTGCTGCAGACCTCTGAGGCAGTTGATAAGGCAGCTGGGATGGAACGGCTCCCCACAGGTGGAACGGGCCTCAGGGCAGGGTAGAGTTTGATGGTGGGTGGTGATGCTGGGACCTGTAGTGCAGGCAGAATGGCGCAGCAGGAGTAACTGACAGAGACAGGGGATTCGCTTCAATACCTTTACTGGTGCAGATGTCAGGTACCGTCCAGGGTACTCAGTAGGATGGGTGCACTTCAGGACTTCTCCCCAGTGAGTGGGTATAAGGCCCCCTGCTCCATGTCTGCCTCTCTGTATGCCCCTGACCATCCTGCAACTGGGCCTAGCTTATGTGTCGTGCTGTTCCTTCACCTGTCGCTTGGTAGTAGGACCTTCTGCTGGCAACCACTATCCCTGATAACGCTGGGGCCTTCGTGGTTCCTGATCCTGTTAAGGGTTTAGCTTCAGGTGGGCCAGGGACTTGTAGTCCACCTGGTATGCCGCGGATCCCTACTGGGTATAAAGGACCCTGTAGGCGCGGACACGGTGTCCGGTTTGTATATTCGGGGTGAGCCTATGATGCTCCTCTGCTCTCTCCTCCTCGCCGTCGGCCACACTTGGGGCCCTCAGAACACAGCAGCAGACGTGCTGCGTCTTTGCTGCTCTCAGCGTCAGCACGCTCTCAGACTCTCTGACTCTGTCTGACTGACTGAACTGCCTGGCTCCACCATCCATATATATATCCCTAACGGGCTCCCTCTGGTGGTATGAGGTGGAAGGGTGGAGGTGTTTGTATGTAATGAGGGCCTCTTGTGGAGAAGTCCATCCATGCACCCTGGGTCCTGTGGTACCTGTGAACAGCAGGGTGCCACACTTTCTTTATACATTATTTACCAGGCAGCATAAACGGCACTTTATTCCGCAGATGAGTATGTTCACAGAGATGCCTGAAATACACTTTTCAACATTCAAATTACAACACCAAGGAGGAAAAGTTGTTGAATTATGGAAATCACAAGATAAATAGACATGTTAGTGATATGCAAATTATAAAAAAATGGAAACAAAGGCCCCAATTCATGACAGCAATTTCATCAGAATTTTGGCGTAAATGGCTTTGAAAAGCTGCAGGGACTAGTGTAAGATTTCTGGCGTTGTCCACAGAGGTGCACACCATTTGTCAGATAATCCTGAGGTGTCTTTATGAATCAGGAGCGTCTGACTCTACCACGCCCCCTTATCGAGAAAGGTGAGAAAATTGCCAATCTTGATGAATAGGGGCCAAAATTTTCAAAACAACTCTATTTAGGCTATGTGCCCACGATGCAGAAATGAAGCAGAAAATTTCTGCAGCATTCCTGCATCTCCCTGGCAGAAAAAAACGCATGCAGATTGTGCATGCATTTTTCCTGCAGAATACATGCGGATCCACATGCGGGTTCACATGCGTTTCCGCATGCAGATTGACAAGCACTTTCCAGGCGATAGCATCACTTGGAAAGTGTTTGACAACTAGGTCACACTGTATAAATCCATGCAAACAGCATGGATTTATACAGTGTGAACCGTAAAAATGAAAACAAATAAAGCTATACTCACCCCCGAGGCCCCGGCGTGGCTGCAGCGCTGCTTCCTGGCTGGTTCCCGGCTGCCGGCATATCGCGAGACAGAGCGGTGAAGGGCCTGCGGTCACATGACTGTGACGTCACCGAAGATCCTTCAGCGCTGCTGGCATTCAGAGAGAAGACGCCAGACAGGTGATTATAAACTTTATTTGTTATTTTATTGTTTTTTTACAGGTACAATGGTACCCAGGTCTGGATGAGAGTCTCCTCTCCTCCAGAACTGGGTACCATCCGCACATAGAGACGCATAGAAGCCGCTTGTAAAAATGTACAGTCGCGGTTTCTGTGCGTCTCAATGCAAGTCAATGGCGGGAGTTCCGCTGCACTTCCGCAAAATTAAATGACATGCTGCGGATATTTGTATGCAGCATAAACGCTGCGGAAAAATCCGCAGCATGTGCATAGAACATGTGGAATCCCCTTGGGGACCATGGGGTGCGGATTACCTAGCGTTTTACAAGCGTTTCCGCAGCATAAACGCTTGAAAAACGCTACGTGGGCACACAGCCTTATTCAGTATCAAGAATGAGTGCCATGTGAAAAAATACACGCCTTTGCAGCCATCAATAAGGTTATTAAGGGTTGTCCGAAGAATGTGCTACCTCGTTGAATGTACTTGAACACATAAATCAAGATACGTTTCTTCCATCTCCCTTTGCAGTTGTCGACCAATAATGTCCCAGGTCCCAGATATGCTTGTTAGAAGACAAGTCTGGAAACACTGAAGGACAAGGAAGCATGTTTAGGCCATGCAGGCTGCTCACAGTCGCACAAACAACATGCAGACTGCCGTTGTTGTGATGAAAAACAGCTCCTGTGGACCTTTGGAGAAATGGCTGTACCACTGGTTCCATGACCAAATCATTGAAACAACAAGCTTTTAGTGTGCCTCGAATGAAAACTAAAGAGGTCCGGCTACAATACAATATGTGACCACACTCCATAATTCCAGTAGAACTGGTGTGATATTCCCTCATGAAGGCTTTTTCATGGCATTGCCCACATGGTCTCCAGATAAATCTTCAGCTATCAGCAAAAAGTTTGACTCTTTGAAGGGGATAGACCTCCATTCCAGCCTTCATTGCTTTCCCACTCTGCACCATGATAGTCTTTGACAGCAATGGCATGAGGTCAATGGAACACCTGGAGTTGGAAGTCTGCCTGATAGTTCAGTGTCATGCAAGCACCTTTTGATGGTTTGTCTAGACACTGTTGGATTCCTAAGGTTTGATAAAGATAAAAGATGTCTGATTTCACTTGCAGTACAGAATGGATCACTATGCACCATTTTTCTTATTTGATTATCTGTTCATTCAGAACTTAGCCTCTGTGCACACAATGTTGAACGATGCTGACATCTCAGCCTATGCACTTGGCAAGCTGGACTGATGAATAAAGATTTCTCATTTCAAAGATTCTATTTCTCCCCGTTCAATTTAGCTTGTCTGCCCTTCCCACATCCCATAGATTGGAGCTAGGTGCTTGAAAGTTTGAACATTTGCAGATCTTAGTGACACATGCTACTTCCTCAGTTAGCATAACCTACTGGTTTGTCCTTCTTGGTGTTGCACATTTAATGCTTATGATTGTATATTTTTTTTTATGTTTTACTACTTTTGCAAAATAAAAACATCTTTTTTTTAAAAAAAACAACAAAAAATGTATCTTTCTTTTGTCACCATTTTCTGAATGCAATAGCTTCATCACATTTTGGGTATGATGGACAAAAAACAGCAGTTCTCGAATACAGATGTAACAAAGTTTATCTTAATGCAAATAACAAAGCACTGAGATAGCACAAAAGTGCAATTTGACGCATAACTTGATATTGGTCACTGACTTGTGCAATGCTAAATGATCTTAAAGGGAAGGTGCCATAAAAAAATACATTTTCAACAATTGAAAAAATGTACAATATTAATGTTTTAATTTTTTTTATATATTTTCATTTGTTTTTAATGGAGTAAAATCTAGGGGGAACAGCTGCTGAAATTTGTTATGAAAACCCTGTGTACAACTAGCTCACTTTTCGACTGCAGTAAATTGGGGCAGGATCTGCTCACATTTATGTGACAGCACTCCTCTCCACCCCTTCTGGGTGTTTGCACAGTGCAGATACATTTTGTTGGTGACTGCCAGTGATACTGAGCTGTGGACAATGTCATCGAGTATGGCCGGCAGCGCTGATTTTGTTAGTTAGTGCTACTCATTGTATATTAAACTGGGGTTACATATGCCTAGTGTATCACGTGCTGTGATTAATCCCAGCGTGTGTTACATTCCGCATATCAAGATACAGGGCTCAGTGTAGTGTATCAAATGATGGGATTAGATACACAGGTCTGGGGGGGAACCTTCATGATGGGATTAGATACACTAGTCTGGCATATCACACGTGATGGGATTAGATACACTGATCTGGGGTGTATCACGCATGATGGGATTAGATACACTGGTCTGATTTACATATTTAGATGACTCGGGGCACACCTGTACACTCCTGAACACTGAATCATCTGTATACATACATCTGTATATTACCTTGAAGAAAAACATGTATCTTAAAAATACTGTATATTGACAACAATAGGGACATTTTTATTTATTTTTTTAAATCCTTGATTTTTGTGCTAAATTAATTTTAGGAATTATTTTCCTCAAGAATGTTGCACAGTTTACCTTGCATTGCATTGTTTGCTGCAGGATAGTTAGATATAAGCTTTGGGGCAGGGGCATACATAGAAATTATGGGGCCCCATTGCAGAAGTTCTAATCGGGCACCCCCAAAAGAAAATTAATTAATATTCGGCGGGTCACAGAAGAGTGTGTATCACAACTTTGCAGACCTTAAAAAGTAATTTTCCTCCTATTGGTACCCCTAGATTCCTCTTTCCTTTCCCCCATATAGTATGATAACAACAAAAGTTCCCTAGCAACAAAGTGAATTCCTTTATAGTACCCTACACAAGCATGATGTAATGACCCTAATGTACCCCCCTCAACTCCCAATACAGTTTGATCCCCCAACTGTGACACCCCACACAGCCCTCCATACAGTACAATGGCCCTACACCTCTTCACACTGTATAATGCCCCTCACTAGCCCTCCAAACAATGTTATGGCCCATCCACATCCCTCCACATTGTCTAATGGCCCCCAATAGCCCTCAACACTGTATGATGGACCCCACATAAACTTTTACACTGTATAATTGCTTGCATATGGTATAATAGACTCCACATAGCCCTCTATAAAGTATAAAGGCTCCCACATAGCCCTAAAAATATTATAATGGCCCCCACATAGCCTTCCATATAACTTAGTGCACTCCATTGTCCTCCATATAGTATAATGCATTCCATAGTCCTCCATATAGTAAAATGCAACCTATAAAACGAAAAAGAAGCACGCTAAAAAGAGGGAGATAATAATAATAATATTTTCTTATTTCTACAGCGCCAACATATTCTGCAGTAGTTTACATTTTAGAGGGGACTTGTATAGACAATGAAAGACATTACAGAATAGCAATATAAACATAAATCAACAGATTCCAGGAGGAGAGAGCGCCCTGCTCACAAGCTATCACAATCTATGAGGAAATAGGGGAGACACGAAAGGTGGATGGTAAAAATTGCTATTGTATGGTCAAGCATTAATGTAATAAATAGGGTAATCACATAATGCTAAATGAACCAGTCACCAACCATTATGTGAACAAGTACAGACACAGAAGTCTATTAAGTACATGAGAGTGTGTGAACAGATGATACGAGGGTCCTGATTTGGAAGGAAGTGTTGTATGGGAAAAAAAGAAAAAAGGGATAATTAGATAAGTGAGGTGATCACTTATATAAGTTTATTAATGTACTTTAAAAACAGACAAAACTCACACAATTTAAAAAACAATAAAAAAAAAACATTGGTTACAAAAAAATTATAACATGCTCATAATAGAGTCAATGTATAACCTCCAAAGCCCTAGATATGAAATATTGACTTCTAGTAAATTAATTACACAGGTGAATGGCTAAGTAATAATACATCAAGATCATGCCTAATACATATAATCACATGGTGTATCCACCACAGAAAATACAAAGCAATTGCAAGATACTGTTTATTGTATATGTTTATATTTCCGGCACAATGCACCAAATCCTATAGTCCACTTAGTTGTACTAATTAGATATTAATGTGCAACAATAGAGCACAATAAGTAATGCTATATAACACACAAAAAATAATAAAATGTGGTACTTCAGTTGTAAATGCAGAGAAATGCTATTAACAGAAATATATATATAAAAGTACTCTCAAGATAAAAAGATGTATAATAAGCTAACAATCGTACTTAAATGTAAGGGGGTATGTTACCACCTCACAACTTCACTTCCAGCAGGACTGCACCAAGTTATGAAGTAAATCAGCAGAGGTCATGCAAACAGACAAGATATACAGAAGACGGGAAAACACAACGCATATCACCACAGGCGTTTGTGGCTTCTTCAGGGGTGATGTAAGCACATGGTCTGACAAATAGGTACATACAGTCATGGCTGAAAGTGTTGGCACCCTTCAAAGTGTTCCAGAAAAATTAAGTATTTCTCCCAGAAAATTATTGCTATTATACCTGTTTTGTTATACACATATTTATTTCCTTTGTGTGTATTGGAGCAATACAAAATAATGAGAAAAAAAAGGCAAATTGGACATAATTTCACACAAAACCCCAAAAATGTTCCAGACAAAATTTTTGGCACCTTTCCAAAATTGTGGGTAAATAACTTTTTTTCAAGCAGGTTATGCTCATTTAAACTCATCTGTGACAAGTAACAGTTGTAGGCAATATGAAAATCACACCTAAAACCAGTTGACTCAATCTTTGCATTGTGTGTATGTGTGTGCTAGAGGAGAAGAGAACTGTCAGTGGACTTGAGATCCAAAAATGTTTAAAAATAGCAACAATCTTATGGTTACAATTTAATCTCCAGAGATCTTGATGTTCCTTTATCCACGGTGCACAACATAATCAATAAGTTTACAGCCCATGTCACTTCAGCTAAAGTCACTGGATGTGGACGGCAGAGAAAAATTGATGAAAGGTTGAAATGCAGGATATTCCAGACAGTGGATAAGCAGCCTCAATCAAATTCCAAAGAAATTCAAGCTGTCCTGCAGGCTCAGGGTGCATCGGTATCTGCACGAACTATCCATCGACATTTGAATGAAATGAAACGCTATGGCAGTAAACCTATGAGGTTCACTGCTGACACAGAGACTTAAAAAAGCTAGACTGCAGTTTGCCAAAATGTACGTAAGCCAAAATTCTTCTAGGGAAGCATCTTGTAGACAGATACGACCAAGATAGAGCTGTTTGGTAAAGCACATCATTCTACTGGAATGAGTCCTACAAAGAAAAAAATATACAGTCATATTTGGCAGAGGTTCAAAGATGTTTTGGGATTGTTTTGCTTCCTCTGGCACTGGGTGCCTTGACTGTGTGCAAGGCATCATGAAATCTGAAAATTATCAAAGGATTTGGGGTCTCAATGTAGTGCCCAGTGTCAGAAAGTTGGGTTTGCATCCTAGGTCATGGGTCTTCCAGCAGGACAATGGTCCCAAACATGCTTCAAGAAGCACCCAAAAATGAATGGAAACAAAATGCTGTAGAGTTCTGTATTGGCCATCAAGAACTACGGATCTCAATCCCATTGTATACCTGTGGAGAGATCTTAAAATTGCTGTTGGGAGAAGCCACTCTTGAAATATGAGAGACCTGAAGCAGTTTGCAAAAGAAGAGTGGTCCAAAATTCCATTTGAGAGGTGTAAGAAGCTTGTTGATAGTTATAGGAAGCGATGGATTGCAGTTATTTATTCCAAAGGGTGTGCAACCAAATATTAAGTTGAGGGTGCCAACAATTATGTTCTTCCTATTTTTGGGGCTTTGTGTCAAATGAATTTACCTTTTTTCTCTGTCTTTTTTTGTGTTGTTTCAATACACACAAAGGAAATAAACATGTGTATAACAAAACATGTACTGTATAACTGCAATAATTTTCTGGGAAAAATACTTCATTTTCTGGAACAATTTCAAGGGTGCCAACACTTTCGGCCATAACTAGCAATTAGGACGTAAATTATCGGCTGTGGAGAACATCATGCATTATGACCGTGGAGAGCTGCCATTTAGTCCAAGCAAGAGCAAGAGCTCAGTAGATAGCTATTGCTCATGCATGAATACGCTCTGCCACAACTCGATGGAATACGCAATAGTAAAGCACATGTGTTATTTGAGCCATTAGTTTGTGCATGTCTTGGCACATGCACTTTACTATTGTGTATTCCTTGTTGATCCCTATTAATATGGTGGTGCCCTCTTTCCATACTTTTCTCCATATAGTAAAATGTACTCCATAGTCCTCCATATAGCATAATGCACCCCACAGTCCTCCATACAGTATAATGTACTCCTTATAGTCCTCAATATAGTATAATGCACTCCATAGTCCTCCATTCAGTATACTGCAAACCCCTTAATCCTCCATATAGTATAATGCACCCTTATAGTCCTCCATATAGTATAATACAAACCCCCTTCTTATTGTATAATGCACTCCCCATAGTCCTCCATATAGTATAATGCACCCAATAGTCATCCATATAGTATAATGCACACCCTCTAGTCCTCCATATAAATCTCCACTGCTATGGGATGTATCATGTACGATGGTATTACATACACAGCTCTGCTATGGCAGTTTATGCCTCCTTCAGAGGGATAACAGTGACATAGCAGAGCTGTGTCAGTGATTAGAGCACAGTAGGGTGATAATTACTAATCCTAGGCTGAAGATCACTGCTCATCAGTGCTGATATTCACCTCACCCTGGACCTCCGCCCTCCAGCAGCTCCTGACACCTCATGCACTTAGCAGTGTGGGCGATGACAGGGGAAATCTGCGGCTCCCAGTCTAGCTGCTGGATAAAACAAACTGGCCACAATCTCCTCCCACAGCTGTGACCTGGACAGACCAATGGGTGTGCCCAGGTCACAGCAGGAGGTAGCCACAGTGTAGGAGGTGTGAATGGACACTGGCTGCAGTCTCTTATGCCTAGGGATAGCCCATTTGAGGTGTGTAAGCGTTGTACACACCAGCAAATGAAAATAGCAGCCCCCAGTGGCTGAAGAAAAAATGAATAAATAAAAAACAATTGAACCAATAAATTTAATTTTGTAATAATAATAATTGATTATTTAAGCAATAATAATTCATAAGGAAAAAAAATTGCGGCACCTTCTCTTTAAATATTTTGCTCTCACAGTTCGGTTCATTGCAGATGAGGAGATAACAAGTACCTGAGCTTTTACTTTTCTTTATGTTGTTTCCTTTGAATGATCATTCATTAGATACACAGACTCATTAACACTGAGTTTGGCGCTGATCCTTCTATTACACTGAATAAACCTAAAGGACATCAGTGGTCAAAAGTGAAAAGTGTTCTACTCAACTCGACAATAACTTTTTAAATCACAAAGCAGGCCCCAAGAAAATAAAAAGCACATAAATAAACCTCTGACATTTCTTGAATAGCATTGAATCAAGAGTATGTGCATTTTATTGTGGCCACTTTAGCATTCATAAAAGGGTTGTCAGTTAGTGGACAACCGTGTAATTGTAGCACCCTGAGGACTCGGCTGCTACAGGGGTATTGCACCTCAAACCAGAGGTGTGGTATTCCACTCCCGGGTAAGGATGGAATGTGGGACTGAGCTCAGATAGCTGCATGCACTACACTCATCCCATTTCCGGGGGACAGAACTACGGTACTCCCACCAGTAAGATGTGCAGGTACGACAGCGTCTGTCCCTGGCTGGAGTGGGAGGGGGGGAGGAACATCCCAGTAGTGTAGGGGCAGATAGGGGAGGGACTCTGGGCATAGAGGTAGGGGCCCATTGGGTGCTAGTCACCTGGGCTCACACATAGAGGGAGTATATATGGTGGGCACCATCTAGAGATAGGGTCAGTCTGTCAGGAGAGTTCTGAGGAGGAGTTCAGCCAGGAGGGCTGACAGGGAGCTGTGGCTCCGGCTGGGCCCAGCTCCAGGGCCAGGCCTGAAGCAGAGAGGAAGAGGAAGAGAGGCCCAGAGGCATAAGACCAAGAGGGAACCCTGAGATCCCACGAGTGAGCTAAAAAGGGTGAAGGGTTGGCAGAAGAGGGCACCGGATCCCAAACTGACGGAGGCAAAACATCCTTAATCAGGAACCGGAGGTCGTGGTCAAGTTTTGCCACGACCCTCACCACATTCACCGGGAAGGTACACCACGAGTAGGGTCAGGAAAGCCTTAAAAGGTTTTACCATATAGAGGCCCAAGGGAACCGGACAAAGGTGGATCCCTGGTGGGGATGGCCGGAGAGAGAGAGAGAGAAGGGAGCTCAGGACCACGTTCCGGAATTGCCTGGGGGTTGGCCGAGTCCCGCACCTGGTGGACGCAGCACGGCTCGGGTGGTCACTCCCGGCCGAAGTGACTGAAGCAACACCAGTGAGTAAAAACCCTGAAACTGCCTCCCACGTCTCTGTGCCTCCTTACCGCACCATCACAACCCCCATCATCTACACCTGCTGCCCTGAGGCCATACCCCTCCCGTTGGGGGTTATACCATCCCCGCTGCACCATCCTTCCACCGGCCTCAGCGGTCTGCTCTGCAGCGGCAGCTCCAAAGCTGCATTCAACGGGTGGCGTAGTCGTACAACATCTACTGTTAAATATACTGCCGTCCAGTTTGACTCCCTGGGCACGGACCGGGTCACCGCCACGAGACTACAACCCTCAACAGATCCGGCCCCGGGTAAGCTCCCGTGCGCGCGATGCCGCACGACACAGAAGGCCCAGGGGCGCGTCAACTTTGGCGTAGTCGGCAGGATCACGTGCCCGCCACCACCGGGTACTGCGTGCCTGAAGAAAAGTTCACAGTTACCGTAAGAAGAAGTCTCCCGCCAATTCCAGAGGGTCCCCGCCATCGGACGCCATCTCGGATCGTTTCCCGCCGTTTGCCCGCCATCTGCAGCCTTTTCCCGCCATCCACGGAGTTTCCCGCCATTAGGAGACGATTCCCGCCATCTGAGATGATTTCCCGCCCTGGCAGAGCGGACGCCATTATGGGCGTGCCAGAGGGTGGCAAGAGGCCACCTCCCATCGTGGGCCAGGTCCAGGAATGGCGCCAAAAGCGGAGACCGCCCCCACCAGCAGAGACTGCAATGATAGAGATGTCCATCAGAGTGGGGGGTCTGCCCCTGGAACTGACAATCACCAAGTTGCCCCAGGACCGCCCTCAGTATGGGCGGATCAAGAACAAAAGAGAGAGGATGGGTGCAGCCTGGGGGAGTCTGGAGAGATCGCACCCGGAGATGGAGGGAGAGTCAGGCAGCACCGACCCTGTGGTCAGGAGCCTGTTGCAGGTCGCCACCCCCGAAGGCCTGGTGGAGATTCTGGCACAGCTTCCCCGAGATCGGGAGCATGCACAGACCGCACTGGAGGGCTTGGCTCGGAAGATGGCCCGAGTGCAGCAAGAAGTGCTGGCCGAGTGGAGCAGAGAAATAGCCCTGCAAGCTGGAACCCGCCAGCAAAGGCCGCCACCCTCAATGAGGAGCACGCCTGCCCCTGAAGATGGTGCAGGAGGGACGAAGGCCGGAGACGACGCCGTGGAAGGAGCTGAAGAGATGGAAGCAGGTAAAGGGGACGTCACCACCCCAAGCCTAGCAGCCGTAAGCCTGCCCCAGCTCCCCGTTGCAGAGCCCGAAATTCCCCTTACCGAGCCCGTTGCTGCACCGTCACAGCTCCAAACTAGGCCTCAAGCGGCAGGAGCCGCGGCCGCGCCCTCTGTGACGTCACGCGCCTCAATCCAGAGCGTGGCCAAGCAGGAAACGCCACCGGCCTGGTCGCAAGGCCTGGTGAATCCGGGCGCCGTTGCCACCACCGCGCCCTCGACCTCCACAGTGCTGCCCCTAGGCGAAGACCTATTTGCGCAACATACTTGCCCGGATGGGCAGCCCTTTGAGTGGCCACCGGAATACCTCAATCCCCGATTCCGGAAGGAATGGCCCCTGTGTGAGCCCCTGATCCCGGCTCCGGCGCCCGCCAAGATCACCCCACTCCCGTTGGAGGAGGCGCAGTTCGCATGGGACCCCACTGGAGAAAACCTCATCGGCTTCACCCAAGAGACCCGGGCGGCCGCAGCCCAGCGTGCGGAGTGCTGCCAGCAACAACTGGAGGTCTTCGACAGGGAACGGCGAGAGAGGCGGGTCCGCGAGGAGCGGCTGCAAGTTCAGAGTGCGGAGCAGAAACGTCGGACCCGGCGAAACCCCCGTGCAGCCCACGGTCCCCGCGCCACCGGGACTGTCATCAAGTTTCAACTGGAGCACGGTTGGGGCTTTATCAGGGATCACAGAACCCCCGGCGACGTCTTTGTCACCCGCAGAGATGTCGAGAGTCATCTGCCGGAGGGACACAGAGGTCGTGACCTTTACCCGGGTGACGAGGTCACCTTCACCCGGCATCAGTGTGCCAAAGGACCGTACGCCCTTCATGTGCACCGATTGACGGAAGAAGAGCTGCGGTATGGAGGAGAACAAGAGGACCCGGACGGGTCTGAAAATTACCTTCAGAAAGGAGCAGGAGGACGCCGTTACTGAAGTACGGTAAAGCGGAACTGTAAATAGTTACCCGTAGGGGTACAAGAACTGCTGCTAATTAAAATATGGTCCCCGTTGGGACTCGTGAATTGTTCCCGTGTGTCCCTATCCCTAACCAGGCTGAGGACTGTGAGCAGCCATCCCTTTATCCCCACTGGCCGAGGACTGAGAGCGGCCACCCTGTAAATAGTTGCGCTTCCTAAGGCGCCCCCTACCGGTTTTATAAGGAACTGTTTTTGTGACTGTTGCACTTTTACCTGGTCATAAATTGCACCGTGGCCAGAAGATCAAGAGTGTGTTTTATAAGAGAATGTTTTATATGCAAGAGTTTTATATTGAAAGTTAATGTGTTTTATATGTAGTGCACTTTAAAATTTTTGTATGTTTTATATTGTTTTACTCTTTTACAGCCCGAGGACGTGCTGTGGTTTACCGGGGGGGAATGTAGCACCCTGAGGACTCGGCTGCTACAGGGGTATTGCACCTCAAACCAGAGGTGTGGTATTCCACTCCCGGGTAAGGATGGAATGTGGGACTGAGCTCAGATAGCTGCATGCACTACACTCATCCCATTTCCGGGGGACAGAACTACGGTACTCCCACCAGTAAGATGTGCAGGTACGACAGCATCTGTCCCTGGCTGGAGTGGGAGGGGGGGAGGAACATCCCAGTAGTGTAGGGGCAGATAGGGGAGGGACTCTGGGCATAGAGGTAGGAGCCCATTGGGTGCTAGTCACCTGGGCTCACACATAGAGGGAGTATATATGGTGGGCACCATCTAGAGATAGGGTCAGTCTGTCAGGAGAGTTCTGAGGAGGAGTTCAGCCAGGAGGGCTGGCAGGGAGCTGTGGCTCCGGCTGGGCCCAGCTCCAGGGCCAGGCCTGAAGCAGAGAGGAAGAGGAAGAGAGGCCCAGAGGCATAAGACCAAGAGGGAACCCTGAGATCCCACGAGTGAGCTAAAAAGGGTGAAGGGTTGGCAGAAGAGGGCACCGGATCCCAAACTGACGGAGGCAAAACATCCTTAATCAGGAACCGGAGGTCGTGGTCAAGTTTTGCCACGACCCTCACCACATTCACCAGGAAGGTACACCACGAGTAGGGTCAGGAAAGCCTTAAAAGGTTTTACCATATAGAGGCCCAAGGGAACCGGACAAAGGTGGATCCCTGGTGGGGATGGCCGGAGAGAGAGAGAGAGAAGGGAGCTCAGGACCACGTTCCGGAATTGCCTGGGGGTTGGCCGAGTCCCGCACCTGGTGGACGCAGCACGGCTCGGGTGGTCACTCCCGGCCGAAGTGACTGAAGCAACACCAGTGAGTAAAAACCCTGAAACTGCATCCCACGTCTCTGTGCCTCCTTACCGCACCATCACAACCCCCATCATCTACACCTGCTGCCCTGAGGCCATACCCCTCCCGTTGGGGGTTATACCATCCCCGCTGCACCATCCTTCCACCGGCCTCAGCGGTCTGCTCTGCAGCGGCAGCTCCAAAGCTGCATTCAACGGGTGGCGTAGTCATACAACATCTACTGTTAAATATACTGCCGTCCAGTTTGACTCCATGGGCATGGACCGGGTCACCGCCACGAGACTACAACCCTCAACAGATCCGGCTCCGGGTAAGCTCCCGTGCGCGCGATGCCGCACGACACAGAAGGCCCAGGGGCGCGTCATAATCATTTAGTTTTGTCTGCAAGGACATTACAAAAACATTTAGTGTCTGCACCAAATGTTATAGACTGCATGGTTACTTGTACAAAGTAAAACTTCTATTCTTGGATATTACTGGGGGATTATTTCTTCATTAATACAGGTAACAATGTGCATAGCATTCTGAGTAAGCACACGTCAATGAATGGTGAGTTGTAAGCTAAAAATAATTGCCAATATTTTTACTCCTATCAATGGCAGCTCAAACGTTCCTTCTCACAGCACAAAAATAAAAGAATTTTGCTTATGTCCCAAAACTATGAGTCCACGTTAAAGAAGTCTATTTCTAATAAGTAGAAATAAGTAGGGATTTCCAAATTAACCTTCTATGACACAGAACCTGGACATGGATTTGATCTCTTACTTTTATTAAGGTGCATATCACATTTGTATTCATACTTTGTATATGTGGCACCCCAGGGGTCCGGTTGCCACGGTGGCATTGCCTCCCTCACAAGAGGTGATGCCATGCCTGGAAGCAAACAGGGGTCCCCTAATCAGGTTTTACTAAGCATGCAACACTTTTCTGGCTCCAGACCAGCAAGGGGAGTTCCTCTCCTTGGCAACTGGGATCTGGGGGCGGGGTTAGTTAGACTTAGTGTGAGGAGTTGAAGTCAGGACGTCGATGAGAGAGGAGCTGGGGACTGAAGCTGCGCGGCAGTTCACTACAGAGGGACACAGAAGAACCGGACACCGGAGTCCGAGGCTGTGGGGCACTGAAGGCCCAGTAGCAGAAACCGGAGGGCAGGAGACTGCAGGTCTCCGGGCCCCATCAGACGCCCGGAGGCTCAGCAGCACAGAGGGCCCAGCATCGCCACGTGGGAGCGACGCACCAGCAAGGCCCGAGCTGCCTGTCATACGGGTGAGCACAGAAACGTTGCACTCAGGAACGAGGTCCACTGCACAGCTACAAGCAGCAGGGCCAAATAGTTTAGTGGAAAGGGAAGGCCTCCAACTTCACCTGGCAAGGAGGATTCTTTACTTGCTTCCAGGCTGCCCAGACTTCCACTTCTAGCCAGTACCCTAGTTCCGGCTTGTCTAATCACCACCAGTAAAGCTAAGAGGAAACCGCTATTAAGTTGTGGAGTGATTATTGCTGCGCCATCAATCCCTGCACTACAACGCCCAGCATAACCCATAACATCTACACTGCCCTGGAGCTAAGCTCTACCTGTGGAGAGCCACACCATCCCTGCTGCACTAACATCAGCTCCAGAGGACCTGCTCCGCAGCGGCGACTCCCTGTAGCCGCATACAACAGGTGGCGTCATGAACTGTATACAAACACTATAAATCCCCTATAAATAAACCCCTGTTATTGACCGCCCTGGGTCACGGACCGGGTCACCGCCACTGTGACATCCCCCAGCATCTACCGGCCTGGCACCGGGTACCCCACGGTCCAGGGGGCGCATCATATATATTAGATAAATTGTTTGGCATGTACAGTATATCAATACTAGTATCAAACTTTGTTAAAAGAGTTTTCCAAGATATACATTTAATTACCTATTCTTAAGTTTGGTCAGATCAACGTGTGATCTGTGAGTTCCAGCTAATCATACATAGGGGGCTATAGTGCTTAATGGCAGTCTCACTGCAGTGCCGGAAATTATGCTTATATTATACTTTTGACAGCCCAATTAATTTCAATGTGGCTGAAATGCAGTAGAAGTCACAGTTACTTGGACAACCCTTTCTTAAATGTATCATGGTTGTAGAAAAAGACTTGGATCATACATCCAAAACTTTTACATTGATCTATTGTGACTAGGCAAAAATTTCCAAAACTGAACATGATGTTCTTAGTTTAACCCTCCGTCAGGGGCAACTGATCTGACAGGCGCAGCTCACTTAGTTTCATTTCTCTATTTTCAGTGGTTTGTCTGGGAAACACCCTCCTCCCAGTACCTTCCTAACTTTAAAGGCTGTGTGAAACCTGAGAAGCCTCTTGTGCTGCAGAGCTTCAGGAGATCAGATATCAGTGTTTTGGCTTCTCAGGCTCATTGCCCCTGAATGCGTCACACCTTTGACGGTTAGTATTTGCTATTTTTATTCATCCCAATTGTATTTTTAGCTTGTTTTATGAATAGCTAGTGCTAAATTTGTGGATTTGTCATAGAAGGTTTTGTTAGAAATAAGAGTGTGCTTCTCAGGCACATTGCGCCCTAACACATATTCTCTCTCTTGCTTTAGCTTTTCTTCTGAAATGGCGAGGAGAATATTTGACTTGTCAAATGCCCTTCATGTTGAGCAAGTGCAAAATATACTGCTTGATGATGATGAGACAGACCCCTTACAGCTAGAAGATTTAGGGGAAGAAAGTGACATTGATTCAGAAGATGATGTGGAAGAATGTCCAGATGTGTTTGATACAGATCAAGATGGAGAGAGTGAGGAGGATGCTCAAGACATAGAAACATATTATTTGGGCAAAGATAAAACAACAAAATGGATAAAAAAGCCACCCCCTAAACGTTCTCGCACACGCTCGTATAACATTTTGAGCCACCTTCCTGGTGTCATAGGAACTGCAAGGAATGCTAAAAATGAAATGGAATGCTGGAACTGTTTATTCACTGATGACATTCTGGTTACAATTGTGACATATACAAATCAGTACATGGACACCATAAGGGACAGTTTCATTAGAAAGCGAGATGTCAACCCTATTGATGTAATTGAACTGAGGGCGTTTATTGGTTTGCTATATCTTGCAGGCCGCCTATAGGGCAAACCGACAGAGTTTGGAGGAGCTCTGGGGTAGAGATGGGGATGGCATTGAGAAATTTTCCTTGGTAATGAATAGTGTTGAGCCACCCCCATAGTGTTCGGGTTCGGTTCGTCGAACACCGGGATGTTCGAGGAACTGTTCGTCGAACTGTTCGTCGAACACCTTAGAACACCGTCGAACACTGTTAAAACCAATGGCAGGCAAACAAAAACACATAGAAACACATAGAAAACACCTGCAAAGGTGTCCAAAAGCTGACAAACTGCTCAGAAGACACTCTCTTTAAAAAAGCCGTCCGGCAAGTTCAGCAGCGGCATACACCGGTACCCGACAATTTAGACGAGAAGGAATAGAGCATCACACATAGATTAGATAGATAGAAACATGTCAGTCACACATATAAGAAGCACAGTGACAGTGTTGGTTACTGCACTTGTCATTTAGTGTAAAGGATTTAGTAAAAAAAATATTAGTGTTTTCATGCACCGTCTCTTTAAAAAAGCCGGCCGGCAATTCAGCATCTGTACCCGACAATTTAGAACAGAAAGAATAGAGCTTCACACATAGATTAGATAGATAGAAACATGTCAGTCACATTTATAATAAGTACAGCGACAGTGTTGGGTACTGTACTTGTCATTTAGTGTTAAAATAAAGGATTTATTAAAATAAAAATTGGCGTGGGGTTCCCCGTAATTTTAGTCTCTAGTGGAGGTTAAGCAGACGGCTGGGGCAGAGGTTTGAAGCCTGGGAAGGGGGTAATACCCACGGAGCTTCCCAGGCTACTAATATCAGCCCCCAGCTGAATACCTAGCCTTTACCGGCTATTAAAATGGGGGACCCCAAAAAAAAATGACGTGGGGTCCCCCCTATGTTAATAGCTAGCAAAGGCTAGGCAGACAGCTGGGGGCTGATATTAATAGCCCAGGAAGGGTGCCATGAATATTGGCCCCCTCCCAGGCTAGAAACACCAGCCGTCAGCTGCCCCAGAAATGGCGCATCCATAGGATGCGCCAATTCTGGCACTTAGCCTCGCTCTTCCCACTGCCCTGTAGCGGTGGCAGTGGGGTAATAGGGTTGGGGTTGATGTCAGCTTATAACGCCTGCTGACATCAAGCCCAGGTTAGTAATGGAGAGGCGTCTATAAGACACCCCCATTACTAACCCCATAGTAAAAGTTAAAAAAAACACAAACACCCAGAATAAAGTCCTTTAATTTAAATAAACACACAATTCTTTATTGTTCTAAATTAAACCATACTTACCATCACGCCCATTCCAGCTGAAGCCAACGATCTCCTGTAATAAAAATAAAATAATAAACCAACATCATCCTTACCTTTCGATGGTTCCCAGGACAGCTTCAGCTCTGCTACATCGAGATGACAGGCTGGACCGCAGGAGAAAGCTGCCATCCAGCCTGTCATCCCGCGGACACTGAGAAGTGCAGGCTTGCTTGCGCTCCTCAGTGTCTCGCTGTGACAGCATCCAGATGAGCCGAGGTCATGTCCAATGAACTCGGCGCACCTCATGCACGTCACTGACAGCGTGGGAAAATTCTCCTGCACTCAGCGCTTCAGCGTGGGAGAATTCTCACGCTGAAGCGCTGAGTGCAGGAGAATTTTCCCACGCTGTCAGTGACGTGCATGAGGTGAGCAGAGATCATTGGGCATGAACTCACCTCATGCACGTCACTGACAGCGTGGGAAAATTCTCACGCTGAAGCGCTGTCAGTGACGTGCATGAAGTGAGTTCATGTCCAATGATCACTGCTCACCTCATGCACGTCACTTACAGCGTGGGAGAATTCTCCTGCACTCAGCACTTCAGCGTGAGAATTTTCCCACGCTGTCAGTGACGTGCATGAGGTGAGCTGAGTTCATTGGACATGACCTCGGCTCATCTTTATGCCGTCACAGCGAGACACTGAGGAGCGCAAGCATGCCTGCGCTTCTCAGTGTTTGCGGGATGACAGGCTGGATGGCAGCGTTCTGCTGCGGTCCAGCCTGTCATCTCAATGTAGCAGAGCTGGAGCCGTCCTGGGAACCATGGAAAGGTAAGGATGAGGTTGGTTTATTATTTTTCTTTTATTGCAGGAGATCGTTGGCTTCAGCTGGAATGGGTGTGATGGTAAGTATGGTTTAATTTAGAACAATAAAGAATTGTGTGTTTATTTCAATTAAAGGACTTTATTCTGGGTGTTGTGTTTTTTTTAAATACTTTACTAGAAATTCATGGCGGTCATGTCTAATACTGGCGTGACCCCATGAATTTTTGGCTTAGGGCCAGCTGATAATACCAAGCTGGCCCTAACCCCTTTATTACCCAGTGAGCCACCGCACCAGGGCCCTGGATGAGTTGGGTACAGCGCCAGAAGATGGCGCTTCTATGAACGCGCCATTTTCCGGCGTGGCTGCGGACTGCAATTTGCAGCGGGGGGGGGGCCAGAAAGCTTGGGCCTCCCTGCGCTGCAGATTCCAGCCCCCAGCTGCCTAGTTGTACCTGGCTGGACACAAAAATAGGGCATTACAGTGAGTGGCAGACAATCCCTGCATGATTGGTGCTCTAAATAGCGCCAGACATGCAGGACACGCTTTTGGTGCACGAACAGTTATCGAACATAACCTCGAACAGCCGAATTTTTTGCAAATCGTTCGGGTTCGTCGAACAACTCGAACACCGTCCAAAACAGCTCGAATTTGAGATTGGCGAACAGTTCTAGTCGAACACCGCTCATCTCTAGTAATGAATATTAAGAGATTCAAAATTATAATGCGGTGTCTTCATTTTGACGACTGAAGTACCAGAACTGAGCGAAAAAAATATGACCGGCTTGCTGCGATTCGTGAGATATTTGAAAAATTTGTGCAAACCTGTCAAAAAAGCTATTGTCTAGGTCAAAATGTCACTATTGATGAAATGCTCCCGGGATTTCGTGGTAGATGTGGCTTTCGGCAATATATCCCATCTAAACCAAACAAATATTGGCTAAAAAATTTTTCCCTTGCTGACTCCAGGATTACTTATACCTACAAGATGGAAGTTTATGCGGGGAAACAGCTAGCAGGTCCATATTGTGTAAGCAACACACCGAGTGAGGTGGTAAAGCGAATGGCTGAGCCTTTGTATGGTTCGGGGAGAAATATAACTGCAGATAACTGGTTTACTGATGTGGATTTGATTGATTTTTTGAAATCCAAAAAAATATCATATGTGGGTACTGTGCGAAAAAATAAAACACAATTGCCGCCACAGTTTATCAATGTGAAAGGGAGAGAACAATACCACAGTATGTTTGGATTTAGTGATGGCAAAGTTTTAGTGTCCTATGTCCCATGCAAGAACAAAACTGTTATTCTTGTATCTTCGCTTCATGATGATGATGTGATCGATCCTCGGTCTGAAGCACAAAATAAGCCGGAAAGTATAACGTTTTACAACGAAACCAATGGTGGTGTAGACACTGCAGATCAGATGTGTGCTACTTTCAGCGTGTGCAGAAATGTCAGGCGCTGGCCAATGGTAATTTTTTTCACTATGCTAAATGTGGCAGGAATAAATTCTCAAGTTATTTACATCGGAAACCAGCTGGGATCACAGCGTAGAAGACTCTATCTAAAAACATTGGTTCATGAACTGGTCATTGCAGAGCTTCGCAGAAGAAGTGTGAAAACAATTGGAATACCCTCTAGCATGCAAATGCGGCTGAGAAAATTTCGCACAGAACATGAACGCGAAGAATCACCAGCTCCCCCACCACCCAAAAGACAGAGATGCAACACCTGCACTGTAGAAACAGGACTCAGGAGACTCTCAAATTATGCATGTAAAAATTGCAAAAATGCTATTTGCCTGTCTCATGCAGAAATGATCTGCAAATCATGCTCATTGCTCTGCAAGTGTACTTTTACAGGTGTACCGCTAACATCTGATAGTGACTGATTTTGAGTACAGTACTATTTCAGCAACTTTATAATTTATTTTGCTTATCTAAATTTTAGGTTTACTAATAGTTTTTGAAGAAAACTGTCATTTTTTTTTTGCAAGAAGCAAAATGTGTGCAACTTGAAACATATTACTTTTCTGGTTAGTAAACATTTTTTTTTCCACCTGATTATGTGTATTCTCAATTATTACATTCCTATTAAGGTAACTGATCACTTTTAGAGCATTGAAATTTTAAAAAAAGCAAAATATAGCCAATTTTCTAGCCTGTGCCTGACAGGCGCAATGCCCCTAAACTCGTTATGAAACATATTGCCCCTGACGGAGTGTTAACATTCTGATCTGACTGTATGAAACTCACTGCCACGTCACGGTGAACCTCTCAGTGGGTCCATGAACCTGAAGGTGCTGCAGTGACAGTGTACCAGCAGGGTGGGTGACCTGGTGCCCCACATCACACATGCTGCAAGGCTGAGCCCACATGACTCCTTGTCACACCACCCCACAGATACAGCACCACAACAACAATGGCCACCACAAAGCACCAACACCAAGTGAAAGAAGCTCAAAAAAACCTCACCTTCCATATGTTCTCAGACTATGAACTGAGAGCAAAATAGGAGAAATCCCTATTGCAGTCTCCTGTTACTTAAAAATGCCTGGACCAAATAGGAGAAGTACTGGTCCAAGTACGACAAAATAAGAGGAGAAAAATCATGTTATATATCATAATTTTAGAAAAAGACATAGATCACACATCCAAAACTTATACATTGAGTTTTCGCAGTTATGCATAATTTTAAATGCTATTGTCCTGCATGTAAAATAAAAAAATCTTATACTCACTTCCACCAACGGCGCTGTTCCAGCAATCTCTGATGAGCTGCTCCACTGACTCTTCCATCAGATATCCAAGTTTTATTCTAGGGAAGCATTAGCAAAGCAGCCAATCAGCGGATGTTGATGCAGAGCTCATGTGGCATTACAATGTCACTTGAGCACAGGGAGATACCGCTTTGGTGCAGGAGGTGAGTATAGGATTTTATACAAGAGACTACAGCATTAAAGAAAGGGTTGTCCAAATAGTGCAAAACTCCTTTAAATGTAACTTTCTCACTTACTGCCATGGTGTTCTAGTTCTGATCCCTGATCACAGATTGTTGGGCTATCGTAAGGATAGTTTATAATTTGTACAGTCAAACAATTTTCTTTAATTATTGTATCAATAAAACCTGCTAGAATTCAAACTAGGTTTTTTTGTGCGTACTGCACATCTTAGTTCATCTGAATTTTAATTAACTCATGAAGGATTTGTTTTTTACCTATACTCACAATACAAATCTGACAACAGTAATACTTAGGCTGTGTGCCCACGATGCGTTTTTCAAGCGTTTACGCTGCGGAATTTCCGCAGCGTAAACGCTTGGGAAACGCTTGGTAAACCTTCCCCCATGGTCTCCAATGCAATTCCGCACTTTCAATGGCCATGCTGCGGATTTTTCCGCAGCGGTTATGCTGCGCTCAAAAATCCGCAGCATGTCCATTAATTTTGCGGAAGCGCTGCGTTTTCGCTGCCATTGACTTGCATTAGAATGCGCCAATTCCGCAAGACTGCATCTGTACTTGCGTAATTGGCGCGTTCTAATGTGCGGATGGTACCCGGGTGTGGAGGACAGGAGACTCTCCTCCACACCCAGGTACCATTAAAAGCTGTAAAAAAAAGAATAAAATAAAAAATAAAGATTATATTCACCTTCCGACGGCCCCCGGACTCCTTCACTGTGCTTGCCGACAGATCACGCAGGACTGAAGGGCAAAAGTAAAAATAATTATTATTATTAAGACATATAACAAAATACAATGACATACAAGTAGAAAAGCAATAGTGCAAATATATAAATTTACATCCTACCAAAAGTAAAAGGGGAAGGGGAGGATAAAGCTTCAAAGTTACATGGTACTGGTGAAGCAGAGTTTGTAATGATGTCTCAAATAATTGTCACATTGGACATGTAAAACTCCTACTAACCAATACAACAATGCAGTATTAAACAACTGTGCTGAACATTGCACCCTTGCTCATGATAGGAGGTGATAGTCACCAAAGGGAACAGCAACAACCCCAACATGCGTTTCGCGACATATGTAATGTGGCTTCCTTGGGGGTTATGGAAATCGGACCTTTCACTGGTGTTTTAACTACTAGGACCTGTGGTCACATGGTCTAATTAGACCAATAGGAATCAGGCATGTCGGTGCATGTGCACCCGGCCGTGTGCACCGACCGCACCGTTGAAGGGACACGGCAAAGCCGTGAGACAGGCTTGTTGCCAAGACTCCCGGGCATGCGCAGACACCCATACAGATGCTGGAAGCAGTGCAGGGGCACAGGATGGTGAAGCGGGCATGCAACACTGGCTGTTTCAGGGTAAAATATAATATATATAAATGCACTATATATATGGGCACATTAAAGGTATACAGTATCTGCAAACCAAGAAAACATTGACCAACATACAGAATCAACAATAAATATGACACATAACACGTTTGAGAAGCACAAATATAATCTTTGTTCTGCAAATTCTAGCACCGTAGTGAGTTAAGTTCATGTCAATATATTCACTGATGTTCGATGTCCATAATTGGTTGAAGACATATAATTATGTAGAGTGGAAATACGATAGTATGTCAACTATGGAAGGAGAAACCAAATGACAAGAAAAATCAGATGAAAAAATGGCAACAAATAAAATAAATTAAAAATACCAAAGGGCTATACATTAAAGGAAGGTGGTGAAACTCAGAGACTCATTTAGACCAGTAGGAGCCATAGTTCCATATTCAAAAGTCAATTTCATCTCTCTTTGGGCCAAAATTTTCTTAATATTACTGCCACGTATTCCACCGTGCACCATGTCAATCCCACTTAACTTAAAGGTTTCTGGATTGCTATTATGATACATTTTGAAATGGCGTGGCACCATCTTTAATGTTATGTAGGCCACTGTCCTTGCTCCACCAATGTTTCTCACATGTTCTCTAATCCTTATACGCAGTTCCCTGGACGTAAGTCCTACATATATTTGCCCACAACTGCAAGTTGCATAATAGATAACATAGGAAATATCGCATGAGATGTAATGGTTCATTGTATATTGGCGATTACTGTGAGAGACATTGGTGCAGGCCAGACAGTGGCTGCACGGGAAACATCCATTGGTTGGTTTTAGGTGGAATGTAGTGACTCTTTACCAAGATGTCTTTGAGGTTTTTGCAACATTTTGGTTTCATTAAAAAAGATGCAGGATCATGTGACTAAAGAAGGTTCAGTGAGTAGAACAGACCAGAGTCTTTCCAAAACCTTTCTCATGACCCCCCGTCTTGATTATAAGTAGAGATAAGACTCAATTTCCATGTTCCTCTTCCCGCTTCATTTTGGAATTAAAAAATTGGCTACGATGGGTGGACTTAGGTCTTGTATATGCACGCTTGATGCATCTTTTACTATAGCCCCACTCAGCAAATCTAGCCAATAGGTCCCTGGCTTGACTCTTAAACTTTGTTTCAGATGAGCATATCTGCTTCATCCTGAGGAATTGACCAACTGGGACAGCCTTAACAGTGGAGTAATTATGTGCAGAATCAGCATGTAACAATGCATTTACTGATGTTATTTTCCTGTACACATCTGTTTACAAACAACAATGCTCGTCCACCTAAGGAGTGATATCAAGAAAATCGATCACTCTGGTATTGTAATTTAAGGTCAATTTGATGTTAAATGGAGTTTGGTTGAGTTGGTCCATGAATTGCTCCAGTTCAGTAACAGTACCCTGCCATAAAATTAATAGGTCAACAATATACCTAAGCTAGAACTGCACATGGTCAACGGTCTGTGCCCCCAACTACCAAACAAACCACGCTTCAAGTAACCCAGGAAAAGGTTTGCATAAGAGGCCGCACCCATGGTAGTGCTATATTTTTGTAACTAAAAATTATCCCTAAAAATAAAAATATTGTGTGATGATGATGAACCGGAGCAACTCAAGGAACAACCACCCAATTTGGCTGTCCCAGTTGGAAGTCCCTAAGAAGAAGTGGACAGCGTTGAGACCATCTTCATGGTTTATACAAGTATAGAGGGACTCTACATTGGCAGTTAACAATAACATATCAGACTCTACAAAGATCCCATCAACCCTCCTTAGTACGTCAGTAGTGTCCTTAACAAACAAAGTAATGTCCTGACTAGTGGTTTTAGATAGTAGTTAGTGATGAGCGAACATGCTCGCCACTGCTTGTACTCGCCCGAGCATCACGGTGCTCGAAAAGCTCAGCGAGTATTTCTGGGTTACTCGGGGGGGAACTCAGGTCCCCTCCCTGCATGTTTGGCACTCTTTGGAGAGCCAATGAACTTGCAGGGATTGCCTGCCATACACTGTAATGCCGTAGCTATATTGATTGTGGCATTACAGTGATTGGCTGGCCGCACAGCGTCATCAGGTCTATATAAGACCTAGTGCCGCTATTCTTGTCACAGTCTACCCAAGAAACAGGCAGTGTAGGGAGAAGTGCTGCTGAGTCAGGGATAGATTTGCTTGTTTATATTTAGTATAGGTATTCCACAGCATATATATACACTGCTCAAAAAAATAAAAGGAACACTCAAATAACACACCCTAGATCTGAATGAATGAAATATTTTCATTGAATACTTTGTTCTGTACGAAGTTGAATGTGCTGACAACAAAATCACACAAAAATCAACAATGAAAATCAAATTTATTAACCAATGGAGGCCTGGATTTGGAGTCACCCCCAAAATTAAAGTGGAAAAACACACTACAGGCTGATCCAACTTTGATGTAATGTCCTTAAAACAAGTCAAAATGAGGCTCATTATTGAGTGTGGCCTCCACGTGTCTGTATGACATCCCTACAATGCCTGGACATGCTCCTGGTGAGGTTGTGGATGGTCTCCTGTTCGATCTCCTCCCAGACCTGGTCTAAAGCATCCGCCAACTCCTGGACAGTCTGTGGTGGATGATGTCCCAGATGTGCTCAATCGGATTCAGGTCTGGGGAACGGGCAGGCCAGTCCATAGCTTCAATGCCTTCATCTTGCAGGAACTGCTGACACATTCCAGCCACATGAGGTCTGGCATTGTCCTGCATTAGGAGGAACCCAGGGACAACCGCACCAGCATATGGTCTCACAAGGGGTCTGAGGATCTCATCTCGGTACCTAATGGCAGTCAGGCTACCTCTGGCGAGCATATGGAGGTCTGTGCGGCCCCCAAAGAAATGCTACCCCACATCATTACTGACCCACTGCCAAACGGGTCATGCTGAAGGATGTTGCAGGCAGCAGATCGCTCTCCATGGTGTCTCCAAACTCTCATGTCTGTCACATGTGCTCAGTGTGAACCTGCTTTCATCTGTGAAGAGCACAGGGCACCAGTGGCGACTTTGCCAATCCTGGTGTACTGTGGCAAATGCAAAGCGTCCTGCACAATGTTGGGCTGAGCACAACCCCCATCTGTGGACATCGGACCCTTATACCACCCTCATGGAGTCGGTTTCTAACTGTTTGTGCAGACACATGCACATTTGTGGCCTGCTGCAGTGCTCCTCCTGTTCCTCCTTGCAGGCGGAGGTAGCGGTCCTGCTGCTGGGTTGTTGCCCTCCTACAGCCCCCTACACAGCCTCTGGACACTTTGCTGACAGAGACAGCAAACGTTCTTGCCACAGTTCGCATTGATGTGCCATCCTGGATGAGCTGCACTACCTGAGCAATTTCTGTGGGTTGTAGAGTCCGTCTTATGCTACCACGAGTGTGAAGGCACAACCAACATTCAAAAGTGACCAAAACATCAGCCAGAAAGCATTGGTACTGAGATGTGGTCTGTGGTCCCCACCTGCAGAACCACTCCTTTATTGAGTGTGTTTTGATAATTGCCAACAATTTCCATCTATTATCTATTCCATTTGCACAACAGCATGTGAAATTGATTGTCAATCAGTGTTGCTTCCTAAGTGGACAGTTTGATTTCACAGAAGTTTGATTAACTTGGAGTTATATTCTGTTGTTTAAGTGTTCCCTTTATTTTTTTGAGCAGTGTATATACATACAGTACAGACCAAAAGTTTGGACACACCTTCTCATTTAAAGATTTTTCTGTATTTTCAGGACTATAAAAATTGTACATTCACACTGAAGGCATCAAAACTATGAATTAACACATGTGGAATTATATGCTTAACAAAAAAGTGTGAAACAACTGAAAATATGTATTATATTCTAGGTTCTTAAAAGTAGCCACCTTTTGCTTTGATGACTGCTTTGCACACTCTTGGCATTCTCTTGATGAGCTTCAAGAGGTAGTCACCGGAAATGTTTTTTCACTTCACAGGTGTGCCCCGTCAGGTTTAATAAGTGGGATTTCTTGCCTTATAAATGGGGTTGGGACCATCAGTTTGTTGTGCAGAAGTCATATGGATACACAGATGATAGTCCTACTGAATAGACTGTTAGAATTTGAATTATGGCAAAAAAAGCAGCTAAGTAAAGAAAAATGAGTGGCCATCATTACTTTAAGAAATGAAGGTCAGTCAGTCTGAAAAATTGGGAAAACTTTGAAAGTGTCCCCAAGTGCAGTTGCAAAAACCATCAAGCGCTACAAAGAAACTGTCTCACATGAGGACCGCCCCAGGAAAGGAAGAACAAGAGTCACCTCTGCTTCTGAGGATAAGTTTATCTGAATCACCAGCCTCAGAAATTGCAGGTTAACAGCAGCTCAGATTAGAAACCAGGTCAATGCCACACAGAGTTCTAGCAGCAGACACATCTCTTTAACAACTGTTAAGAGGAGACTTTGTGCAGCAGGCCTTCATGGTAAAATAGCTGCTAGGAAACCACTGCTAAGGACAGGCAACAAGCAGAAGAGACTTGTTTGGGCTAAAGAACACAAGGAATGGACATTAGACCAGTGGAAATCTGTGCTTTGGTCTGATGAGTCCAAATTTGACAACCACTGTGTCTTTGTGCGACGCAGAAAAGGTGAACGGATGGACTCTACATGCCTGGTTCCCACCGTGAAGCATGGAGGAGGAGGTGTGATGGTGTGGGGGTGCCTTGCTGTTGACACTGTTGGGGATTTATTCAAAATTGAAGGCATACTGAACCAGCATGGCTACCACAGCATCTTGCAGCGGCATGCTATTCCTTCCGGTTTGCGTTTAGTTGGACCATCATTTATTGTTCAACAGGACAATGACCCCAAACACACCTCCAGGCTGTGTAAGGACTATTTGACCAAGGAGAGTGATGTGGTGCTACGCCAGATGACCTGGCCTCCACAGTCACCACACCTGAACCCAATCGAGATGGTTTGGGGTGAGTTGGACCGCAGAGTGAAGGCAAAAGGGCCAACAAGTGCTAAGCATCTCTGGGAACTCCTTCAAGATTGTTGGAAGACCATTTCCGTTGACTACCTCTTGAAGCTCATCAAGAGAATGCCAAGAGTGTGCAAGGCAATCATCAAAGCAAAAGGTGGCTACTTTGAAGAACCTAGAATATAAGACATATTTTCAGTTGTTTCACACTTTTTTGTTAAGTATATAATTCCACATGTGTTAATCCATAGTTTTGATGCCTTCAGTGTGAATGTACAATTTTCATAGTCATGAAAATACAGAAAAATCTTTAAATGAGAAGGTGTGTCCAAACTTTTGGTCTGTACTGTATATATATATATATATATATATATATATATCTGAACTAACAGTCCTTCTGAGGACTAATCCAGCTGCATATAATCAGTGATAGGCAGGCAGGCAGTGTACATGGTAGACTGCAGTGTATGATACAGCACAAGAAGGTCCACTGAACATCCTGTCTGCAGCTGCTGTAATAATTACAGATATTTGTAGACATAGCCACAGATATCAGGGGCCAGGGCAACATTTTTTTCATCTTAATCCTGGTTATTTGCTTAAAAAGAAATCCAGAGTACACCATTTTTCTGCTCCATTTGCTTGTTAGCACTGCGGAATACAGCCAGATCTGTTCCATAGTTCAGTGATAAAAATCCTGAAATGTGAACCGAACATGGAAAATATTGACCTCCATTTCCATTCTATTGCAGTGTGTCGGTCAAGCTATTCACACTAGGTGTCTGTGAAGAATAGTATTAGTAAATTGTAAATTACAGACCTGCTATTTAAAACATATGTTCTCTGTCAGACATATTACCTATAACAGTGTTCCAAAATCAGCAATTTCTTCCATCTTCATTTTGTTGCAGTGTGTCGGTCAAGCTATTCACACTAGGTCTCTGTCTAGAATACTATTAGTAAATTACAGGCCTGCTATTTAAAACTGTTGCTCTCTTTCAGACATATCACCTATAACAGTGTTCCACAATCAGCCATTTCTGCCTTCCATTTTGTTGCAGTGTGTTGGTCAAGCTATTCACACTAGGTCTCTGTGTACAATAATATTAGTAAATTACCGGTCTGCTCTTTAAATCCGTGGTTCTCTGTCAGACATATTAGCTATAACAGTGTTACAAAATCAGCCATTTCTGCCTTCCATTTCATTGCAATGTGTTGGTCAAGCTATTCACAATAGGTGTCTGTGTAGAATATTATTAGTAAATTACAGGCCGTGGTTCTCTGTCAGCTGTATCACATATAACAGCGTTCCAAAATCAGCCATTTCTCGTAAACGTGGAAAATATTGTCCTCCATTTAAAATGGAAAAGGTGCGTGGCAAGGGACGGGGAAGTGGACGTGATGGTGATGGCGCATGCAGAGGCCAAGTATGTGGCCATGGGCAAGCCTAAATTGTACCACAACAAACACCCACATCTTGTCGCTCGACTTTCCTGTCCCAATTACTAGGGGATCGCAGTACACCACTATTAAACCCAGAGCAGTGTCAAAAGGTTGTTGGTTGGATAGCAGATAATGCTTCCAGTCACTTTGCCACCATCACCCTGTCTTCCTCACGGTCAAGTCTCAGTAGCCATGTGTCTGGACTGCTTATTCCTTCTCCTGATCCTCCTTCCTCCCACCATGCCAAGTGCCCGGAGACAACTGATCCCACTCTTCGACACTAAGAACAGCAGTTCACTTTTTCATTTGTAGAATCGGGCCTCTCGCCCTGCCAGCTTCAAGAGAGTCAAGAGGAGAACGCGTGTATCAATGCCCAAATATTGGAGCAGCCATGGTCACATGAAAGCAACGGTGGGAAAGTGCAATTACTGTTGCAAGAGGTGGATGATGATGATGATGATGAGACACAATTGCCAGAAAGTCAGGAGGAGGAACAGGGTGCAGAAGTGGAAGACGAGGTGGTAGATGATATAGTAACTGACCCAACCTGGCAGGGGGACATACAAAGCAAGGACAGCAGCACACAGAGGTAGGGAGGCATAGCACAACAACATGCAGGAAGAAACAGTGTGGTGGCCGCAGACACAAGGCGGGAAAGCGTTCCTCGTAACGCCAACACGACGGATGTTGCCAGTACAACTGTTAGGTCTTCCCGAGCCTGGTTGTTTTAAAGACTCTGCTGATAACCCCAAAAAGGCAATTTGCATCATCTTCCAGGCCAGCATCAGCAGGGGTAGCAAAACTAGCAGCCTAACCACCACCAGCATGATCAGGCACAGGGCAGCAAAGCACCCGATTAACACTAGGACTACTGGACTCGTGACCCCGCCTAGAACTACTGAAAGGAGTCATTTTGACTCCTTGCTTGTTTTCGTTTATTTTTAGAGTTTCATTTGTGGTTATTTATTAATAATTATATTTTTTGTAATGTATTATTATTGTGAGATCCAACAGTAATGCTTTTGATTGTTTTTTTTCTGCTTTTTTTATTTTTCTACAGAAAATAACAATAATTATAATAGACGTTTTTCAAACATTTTTTTTTATTCAAGTGCACACATATAAACAACAACTGAAGAACAAAAAGCAGAGAAAATGTAGGTGGAGGAGCATAAAAATGAAAATATGGCGCAGAATTCACCTTCTAAACATTTGGTGTTTCGCATTTTAGGCATTGCATTTGATTTATGGCAGTACATTGCCCACACAAAGACTTACCACAAGTCTTACAATTGCCGACAGATCTATTTTTCTTGCACTTTTCTTTGATCTGGCAAAATTTTGTTTGAACCATCACTTCTGAGCATGTAGAAACTTGGGACGTGGAACCCTTTTCCCTATCTGTGACATAAGGACCACTCAACTCTCTCACAAGCATTTGCAAAAATGCCTTGCGTGACATTTTTTGGTGGGTAATCTCCTTGAATATTATCCATGCATTTATACCCGCAAAGTCTAAGGCATTTTCAAATGCATGAACAGGCCATCTCCTTGTGCATGTTCGTGTGGTATATTTTCGTGCCATCTGATCCACTACATCTACTCCATATTTTGTTTCATTGTAAAACTTTACCGTTTCTGGAGTTTTTTTAGCGGAAATCAGACGCAACAACAACATCTGGATGGACGGAACTCAAAATGACAACATTTTTGTTGGGCTTTCCTTGATATACTGTAAGTGTAAAATTGTCTTCATTTCTAAACACTTTAGTGTTGTACAATTCCTCTTTCATGGATTTTATTTCTTTAGGCACTTCTCGCCTTATCTTGTTCAGTGTTCCCACGATGGTTGTTCCTTTGCTTTTTAGCTGTTTAGCTAATTTTACTGAAGTAAAATAATTATCGGTTGTAACATTGAGACCTTTTTTCAAAAACGGGTCCAATAACTTCATTACCACATGGTCAGCTAAACGGTCCTCAGCACGGCGTGTGTCATCTTTGCCTAGATAAGGGAAGCCATTTGCCAGATATTTGCTCTCCTTATCAACAGCTAGCCAATATTTGTGGCCATATTTATCTGGTTTGGAAGGCATGTACTGCGTGAATGGACACCTAGTTTTGCTTGGGAAAAGTTGCTCATCCACCGTTATGTATGGGCCAGGTTTGTAACACGCAATACAATTTTCAATAAACCTGTCCCACACAGTAGAAAATAGAGCAAACTTGTCCGTTTGCAGTCTCTCCGATCGAGTAGATTTCTCATCAAATCTGAGAAACCTCATAATTTCAACAAAGCGGTCCCTAGACATTGTCGCTTTGCAAAACGGTATTCCCCAGTCATTACACCAAATACTGCTAATCGAGTGACGGTTCGTGCCAGATATTCCACGAGCATAGAATATCGCAATGAATGCATCTAGCTCCTCATCAGATAGAGTAAACTGTAAATTATTGTTCCTGCATGCTTCTGCAAGCGTACAGTTCTTTATATGTGTCAATATATATGAATCAAAAAATAAACGCCATGCGCTCAAAGGACTATCGATAATGATATTTCTTCTGGCGTATCCTGTAGGGCCAGGTGCTTCTCGAAGAATATTTTGGCTGTCACGCCTACCAGGCAAGTGTTCTCCAATTTCAACAGGTTTCCATTGAATACCATCCGCTGAAACTAGTATTCCTTCAGATTTGCCTTCTCTGGTGTTTGTTGTTGCATTACCTTCGCCGCCATCGTTATCTGTTGTTCTTTCATTTCTGGGACGTTTTGCTGATTTTTTCTGTCCACGACCAGGAGGATGGTCACGAGGCAACATAACTGCATGAGCCCGATCCCCAGTTGATGTGCTTGGAATATCTGGAAAAAAGTTGATGAATATTTAGAATTTTTGTTTTGTAAGGGTCCGTACACACTGGCTGGATTAGCGGCGGAATATCCGACCGGATATTCTCACCACAATCCGGCCCGTACCTGCCCGCTCAGGTACAGAGCGGAGTTTCATACCTGAAGCTCCGCTCCGAACCCCGGGCTGGAGCCGCTGTCTGGGACGGAGCCGTGCTCGCGTGTAAGCAAGCGCTGCTCTATCCCTGACAGCGGCTCCAGCCCGGGGTTCGGAGCGGAGCTTCAGGCATGAGCGGGCAGGTATGGCCTGTATTGCGGCAAGAATATCCAGATGGCTATTCAGCCAGATTCTGCTAGTGTGCATAGGCCCTAACTCAGTGTGTGGAAGAACAAATAAATACACATAACTACTTACCTTCTGGATTTGTTCCTTCTGAGTCTTCAGATTCACTTGATATGTTCTGAGGAATGAAATCTTCATCACTGTCAGAATCAAATACATGTTCCTGCTATTCGGATTCGGATTCATCCTCCGGTATGGATTGCAAAGTAGCCAGAATATCCTGAGGCTTTATCAAACGTCTTCTCTCCATATTCCTCACAAATTCCATAATTCTATATAGTTCCCTGCTGAAAAATAGAAATGAAATGAAAACTAAAAGAAATAATAACTGTTCTGCCACCTTCAAAAGTAGGTGGGCTGAATCAGTTGACAGACAGCTAAACTATTTCATAACAATTCATACCTGTATGAGTCTTCAGAGCTCGTATGTCTGCGTCTGTTCTCTTTGTCTCTTCAGCTGAACTGAAAGTAAAGTTACTATCCAGAATACTGTCTCCTGCTAGGACCTTAGAAAAACACCACCCTTCATTAGCATAAGATAAGAGCCTAGAGTAAACAAGCTATTTTGTTCAGCATTACACAGTAATACAAGCAGGTAAAACACAAGGAAAATGTGAAAAGTTGACATGTAAATTGAACTACATCTATATGAACATCAGGGTAAATAAGACAGAGTGAAAAAATTATGCACAAAACTTTATAGCAACATTTAGTGACAAAAGGACCTCAAAATATAGTAGGGAGTCAAAATGACTCCCTTCAGTAGTTCTTGGTAAATTTTGAAAAAAACGCGCAAATTTTTCACCAAAATTATTTATTCTCACAAAATCTTTTTTCACATCATATTTGAGGAAAAGTCACCGAGTTTCAAGCCGGAATTCTGAAAAATGTAGTCACAGAAGAGAAATAAAAAACGAAAGGAGTCAAAATTACTCCATCAGTAGTTCTAGTGTTAAGTTGGCCGAACCCCAGGGTCCATAAACAGTATCGGCAGGTGACATCACTGCTTCTTCCACTGTTGTGTGTGCACGCCAATCCCCTGTCCATGGCGCATGCGAAGGTGCCTCCCGCCTGGAACGTGTCATTGCACCCTCACAACTAGCACCATCTGTAAGCACGTCCACATCCTTGTCCCAGCACAGCGTTCAGTTGTCCCTACCCTAGTCCTTGGAACGCAAGTGCAAATACGCAGCTAATGCCCCACAGACCACACTACTAAAATCACACATTTCGCGAATGCTTGTGCTCAAAATATTGCCTTTTAGGCTCGTGGAGATGGATGCTTTCCGCAACCTGATGTGGCGGCCGTCCCTCTGTACTCGGTCCCCAGCCGCCACTATTTCTCCCAGTGTGCCATTGCCGCATTACATGAGCACGTGTCGCACAACATTAGCAGTGCCCTCACCAACGCAGTTACTGGGAAAGTCCACCTAAACATGGACATGTGGAAAAGTGCTTGTGAGCAGGGATGGTACATCTCGCTGAAGGTACACTGGGTTAACATTGGAAGCTGGGACCCAGTCGAACCTTGGGACGGAACACATCATCCCAACGCAGAGGATTGCGATCCCTGGGTCAATCAGGGTTACCCCCACATTCTACAGATCTTGCACCTCCTCCTCCTCTTCAGCCGCCATCTCTGAAATGACCCCTTCAATCGCAAGCTGGAAAGACTACAGCGCTGCCTTGGCCAAGCGGCAACAGTCTGTACCAAAGCTAATATACTTAGGTGACAAACCGCACAATGCTAAAGAGTTGTGGACAGCTCTTAAAGAGCAGGCAAATCTGTGGCTGACACCGCTGACCCTACAGCTAGGCATAGTCGTGTGTGACAATGGCCGGAACCTGATGGTGGCTCTAAGGCGAAGCAAGCTCACACACATACCGTGCCTGGTCCATGTGCTTAACCTCATGGTTCAGCGGTTTCTCAAAACCTACCCAGATCTGCTTGTCAAAGTACGCCGTGTGTATGACCATTTTAGAAAGTCAGCTACAGCTTCAGCTGCCCTTGCCATTCTTCAGCAGTATTTGCAGCTTCCAGCTCACCGAATGATCTGCGATGTCCCCACACATTGGAACTCTACACTGCAGATGTTGGGAAGGATTTGTGAGCAGAAGAGGGCCTTTGTTGTCTACCAGCATCAACAAGGCCATCGGTATTCAAATCAGACTCCACACATAAGACCTCAAGAGTGGACATGGAGGTCAGACAAATGTACCATACTCCAAAACTTTGAGGAGTTCACCAAGATGGTGAGCGGCAATGATGCCATAATTAGCGTCACCATCCCGCTTCTCTGTCTTCTGAAATGCTCTCTGCTTAAAATTAAAGAGGATGCATTGCAGGCGGCGCACGATGAGATGAAGCAAGGAACCATACAGGGTGATTCCACACAGCCCAGCCTCATATTATCCCAACTTTGATTGGGTGACAATGAGGAAGAGGAGGAGGAAGAGCAGGAGCTAATTTCCTGCGCTATAGATGGTACTACCTGCACAACTGTCATACCGTCTGTTCAGTGTCGATGGCCTGAGGACAGGGAGGAGGAGGAGGATGAGGAGGCGAGCATGATCAGTTGTCCTCTTACTGAGCACACGGAAGTCTTGCCTGTTAGAAGTCTGGCACACATGGCTGAGTTTATGTTACGCTGCTTTTCCCGTGACCCTTGCGTTGTCCAAATTTTGGTTGACAGTCATTACTGGTTGGTGACACTTTTAGACCCATGCTACAAGGAGAACTTTCCGTCTCTTATTCCCTTGCAGGAAAGGCATATTAAAATGGTGCAGTACCAGAAGGCCCTTGTTGCGGAATTATTTAGAAAATTCCCATCTGAAAACGCTGGCGGAAGAGGTCACAGTTCGTTGGACAACCAAGGAGTACTGGAAATAGAGACACAAATGCAATCCAGCAGAGGCAAGGGAACACTGTCAAAGTTCTGGGACAGTTTTCACAGACCCTCCCATCGCACAGGCCTTGAGGCGAGGATTACTCTCCCAAGGAGGGAAAAGTTTCGGAAGATGGTGAAGGAGTACCTTGTCGACTCTAACAATGTCCTCCGTGATTCCTTTGTGCCTTATAATTATTGGGTATCCAAGATGGACTCGTGGCATGAAGTGGCTCTCTATGCCTTGGAGGTCCTGGCCTGCCCTGCCGCTAGCATTTTATCAGAGCGGGTTTTTAGTGCCGCTGGTGGAATTATAACTGATAAGCGCATCCGCCTGTCAACTGAAAATGCTGACAGGCTGACTTTTATAAAAATGAACAAGGGCTGGATTGGGCCAGACTTCTCAACACCACCGAATGATAGCAGCGTAACATAAACTCAAATACAGTGGGTTTTTTGGGAGGTTTAACTCTATTCCCATGCACATCTGTCTTCACACCCAGACATGGGTGATTTTGTCTATTTGCTCTTGTCCTCCTCCTTCTCCTCATCCTTATCCTTCACATCCTCCTCCATATCACCACCATATCTACCATATCTTCCAGCAAAACAATGACCCAAAACATACAGCCAAGGCAACAAAGGAGTGTCTCATGAAGAAGCACATTATGGTCATGGAGTGGCCTAGCCAGTCTCCAGACCTTAATTCCATAGAAAACTTATGGAGGAAGGTGATGCTCCAAGTTGCCAAGCGACAGCCTCAAAATCTGAATGATTTAGAGATGATCTGCAAAGAGGAGTGGACCAAAATTCCTCCTGACGTGCTCAACCCTCATTATCAACTACAAAAAACGTCTGACTGCTGTGCTTGCCAACAAGGGTTTTGCCACCAAGTATTAAGTGTTGTTTGCCAGAGGAATCAAATACTTATTTCTCACTGCAAAATGCAAATAAATTTATCTAATTTATACAATGTGATTTTCTTGATTTTTTTGGGATATTCTATCTCTCAATGTTAAAATTAACCTACCCTTAAAATTATAGACTGTTCATGTCTTTGTCAGTGGGCAAAGGGAAATTGCCCACTGGGGGAAATTGCACAACAAATTTTGAAGTCCATTTCTCCTGTTACCCTTGTGAAAAAATAATATTTGGGGATAAAAGAACCTTTTTGTAGGAAAAATTATGTTTTTTTTTATTTTCACGGCTCTACGTTATAAACTTCTGCAAAGCACCTGGTTGTTCAAGCTGCATGTCACACATCTAGATACATTCCTTCAGGGGTCTAGTTTTCAAAATTGGATCACTTGTGGGAGGTTTTCCACTGTTTAGGCATATCAGCACATCAGGGGCTCTTCAAACGCGACATGGTGTCCACTCTTGATTCCAGCCATTTTTGCATTTAAATAGTCAAACGGTGCTGCTTCCCTTCCAAGCCATGCCGTGTGCTCAAACCATAGTTTTCTGCCATATATGTGGTTTCGGCGTACTCAGAAGAAATTGCACAACAAATTTTTGGGGGCCATTTTCTCCTGTTACCCTTGTAAAAATAAAAAACATGGGGCTGAAGTGAATTTTTTATGAAAAAAAGTAAAATGTTCATTTTTCCCTTCCACATTGCACTCATTTCTATGAAGCACCTGAAGGTTTAATAAACTTCTTGAATGTGGTTTTGAGAACTAAGAGTGGTGCATTTTTTAGAATGGTGGGTATTTTCTGTCACATATGCCTCGAAAGTCCCTTCAAATGCGATACAGTCCCTAAAAAAATGGTTTTGTAAATTTTGTTGGTAAGATGAGAAGTTGCTGATCAACTTTTAACCCTTCTAACTTCCTAGCAAAAAACTGGGATCCATTGAAGCATTCCAGAGGTAATACCACATGAAGTGACACTGGTCAGAATTGTAAAATTTGGCATGGTCACGAAAGTGAAAAGAGGCTTGGAGGGTAAAAGGGTTAATATCAGGAGCGGTACAAAATGTTCAAAGATTCTCATCTTTTAGTCCCATCAACTATAACTTGTCGAATATCCATAATACCATGAAAAAATGTCATTGATAATAGGTGATTATTTTAGTCAGAGTTGAACTGAGAAAAAGTGCCTTAAGCAAGACTTTCCAAAAACATGTAGCTGAGATACAATATTTTTTGTATTGCTGGATAGTAAGGTACGAATATGCCATAGAAAAGAAAATATAAAAAAATGTCAAACCATGACTTAAAGATTATTTTTGAGTATTTTCCTAGATTAGCACAATTAAGTCAGATTTAATAAAGTGCAGCAGGAGTTTCCTATTAACACATGGTTGGGGGGTAATTTTCCACCAAAATTCTGTTTGCAAGTGAACCTTGATTATGCTAAAGATTAAACAAATTCCATTCCAAAATTAAAATTAAGCAATGTCAAGGAAAGCAAATTTTCATATGTTTTATTTGTCCCTACCCTTTACTGTCAGAGCCTGTGATTAATAACCATGGCAGAGGGTGGTAGAGGGAACTCAAGAGGTGGAGTAAAGAGAAATCAATTCCTGCTGACATAGGGCCACTCACTCACTTGGAGCTTGTACACATTGATACAAGCCCAGGGGCAGCAATCACACTGATAAAAGGAGCCTTGTGGAGCAGCCTGATAGTTGTGGCAATGATGATGTGGAATTATTGTTAAACTGTCATGATTAATGGCAGCCCGTCAGATTTCAGCCTCCTTGTGTCGCTCATAATACCAGAGAAAACTGGCAAGCAGAGGAGTTTCCAACTGGGACTAAAATTAGACTAACCACAGAAACATGCTGATATTTCCACTGACAGATGTAGCACTAACATGAGGCCGAGGAATCTAAAGACATAGAAGTCCGGCTTTTTTGTTTAGTGTGAATTAGTAAGGTTTTCTCTTTTATATAAAAAAAGCAATGGAAACTATAAAATAAGTACAAATAAGGACAAAGTAACAAAATATGAAGCAATTAACTTGTTTGTAAGCATGCCGTGTAGGTTTAGAAGATTGCTCAAAAAACATTCCAAATCAAGCCTAAGTTTGAGGAAAATCAAAGGAAAGGAAGACCTAAATGAAATAAAATACATTCTTTTTCTATAACATTCTACATTTTGTTTTAGTAGCAGAAATAGTTTGCAAAATTTTCACTATTTCAGAAAGGTAAATTGGTTATGCCAAGGTTACATCTGATCATCTACCCATAGTAATAAGTGATACATTGTTGACTGCTTGGCGTCCCATCACTGGAACCACTATTGATCATGAGAATGGAGGCCCTGAGACATTTCTTTGAATGGGGAATGCATATTGTGTTTCTTTGAGTGGAGCATGCATACTGCTGCCCTATCCAAAGTCTATGGGACTGTTGGAGATAGCAAAGTGCTGTAGTCAGCTATTTTTGTCAGTCCCATAGACTTTGAATATAGCAGCAGTATGCATGCTCACTCAAAGACCCCTAGTATATGCCATAATTGTAAGTGTACATGGTGTTTGGGGTTGTGATAATTTTGCATTAGGGTTCAGAAGCTTCAAGTAATTTTACTGGTAATGGACAACTAAACAACCTGTAATGCCCAGACTTTTAACACCATAGTGATATACACTATAGTGGTGTAAGTTTGGCTCATTGCAACTGTGGGTGATCTTTGTCCATTATCTATTATATAATCAGATATACACATGCCTACAATGAGGTAACTCTGGGTAGCAGCATTCATCTTTTAGATGAAGAGGTCATGTATATCAACACACTACCTGTGAAAATAAGTGACCTTGTATCACCAACACAACATAAGTAGCATAGTTCTACAACTACAGTTGTGCTCAAAAGTTTACATACTCTGGCATAATTTTTCCTTTATTGGCCTTGTTTCAGAGAATATGAATGATAAAAAAAACTTTTTCTCCACTAATGATTATTGGTTGGGTGAAGTGATGTATTGTCAAACTACTGTGTTTTCTCTTTTTAAATCTTAATAACAACCAAAAACATCCAAATGACCCTGATCAAAAGTTCACATACACCATTTCTTAATACCGTGTATTTCCCCCTCTAACATCAATGACAGCTTGAAGTCTTTCGTGGTAGTTGTGGATGAGGTTCTTTAAATTCTCAAATGGTAAAGCTGCCCTTTCTTCTTGGCAAAAAGCCTCCAGTTCCTGTAAATTCCTGGGCTGTCTAGCATGAACTGCGCGCTTGAGTTCCCCAGAGTGGCTCAATAATATTGAGGTCAGCGGACTGAGATGGCCACTCCAGAACCTTCAACTTGTTCTGCTGTAGCCAATGACAGGTCGACTTGGCCTTGTGTTTTGGATTGTTGCCATGTTGGAACGTCCAAGTACGTCCCATGCGCAGCTTCCGAGCTCATGAGTGCATATTTGCCTCCAGTAACAAGCTGCATTCATCGTTCCTTCAACTTTTACCAAGTTTCCTGTGCCCTTGTAGCTCACTCATCCCCAAAACATCAGCGATCCACTTCCATGCTTTACTGTAGGAATGGTGTTCCTTTCATCATAGGCCATGTTGACCTCTCCCCAAATGTAACGTTTTAGGCTATGTGCCCACGATGCAGAAATGCTCCGGATTTTTTCCTGAGCATTTCTACATCTCCCTGGCAGAAAAAATGCATGCGGATTGTACATGCATTTTTCCTACCAGGCACATGCGGATGTGAAGTGTTCTTCACATGCATTTCCGCATGCGGGTTGACAAGCGCTTTCCAAGCGATTTTAGCATCACTTGGAAAGTGCTTGACAACTTGGTCACACTATATAAATCCATGCAAACGGCATGGATTTATATAGTGTGACCCCAAAGAATGTCAAAAAGTAAAAAAATAAATCTATACTTACCTTCCGATGGCCCCCAGAGTCTTGCTCCATCCTGGCTTGCTCGCGGTACACTACACTGAAGAACCTGCCGTCACATGACTAAATGACGTCAGCGCAGGTCCTTCAGTCCACCGCGGATGCCGGCAAGCAAAGACAAGAAGACCGGGGGCCATCAGAAGGTAAATATAATATTTATTTTTTATTTTATTCTTTTTTTTACAGGTTCTATGGTACCCGGGTCCGGAGGAGAGTCTCCTTTCCTCCACACTCAGATACCATCCGCACATTGAAACACATGTAATCTGCATGTACAGATCCAGTGATGCGGATTACATGCGTTCCAATGCAAGTCAATGGCGGTGAAAACGCAGCGCTTCCGCAAAATAATTGGTAGTGCTGCGTTTTTTTCCGCAATGATAACCCGCAGCGGAAATTTCTGCAGCATGTGCACAGCACATGCGGATTATAATTGGGGAACATGGCAGGCCTTCTACCATGCATTTTTTAAGCATTTCTACAGCGTTTTTGCCGCTGCGGAAACGCTTAAAAAAAGCTTCGTGGGCACACAGCCTTATGGTTGTGGTCAAAAAGTTCAATTTTGGTCTCATCACTCCAAATTACTTTGTACCAGAAGTTTTGAGGTTTGTCTCTGTGCTGTTTGGCATATTGTAGGCGAGATAATTGGTGGCATTTGCGCAGTAATGGCTTTCTTCTGGCAACTCGACCATGTAGCCCATTTTTCTTCAAGTGCCTCCTTATTGTGCATCTTAAAACACATCGCTAGTTTTCAGAGAGTCCTGAATTTCAGCTGATGTTATTAGTGGGTTTTTCTTTGCATCCCAAATAATTTTCCTGGCAGTTGTGGCCGAAATTTTGGTTGGTCTACCTGATCGTGGTTTGGTTTTTACAGAGCCCCTGATTTTCCATTTGTTAATCACAGTTTGAACGCTGCTGACTGGCATTATCAATTTCTTGGATATTTGTTTGTATCCCTTTCTTGTGTTTTACAGTTCCACTACCTTTTCCCATAGATCCGTTGACAATTCTTTGCTTTCCCCATGACTCACAATCCAGAAACGTCAGTGGCTGGATGAAAGATGCAAGAGTCTGCCTGGATCCCAGAAACTCACTCAGCTTTTATGCACACACACTGATTACAAGCAAACAGGTCACAGGTGAGGATGTTACCTTTAGTAGCCATTCAAACCCATTTGTGTCAAATTCTGTGCATGTTATCAGGCCAAAATCACCAGGGTATGTGAAATTTTGATCAGGGTCATTTGGATAGTTTTGGTTGTCATTAAGATTTAAAAAGAGAAAACACAGTAGTTTGACAATAAATGGCTTCACCCAACCAATAACCATGAGTGGAGAAAAAGTTTTTTGTTATCTTCCACATTCTCTGAGACAAGGCCAAGAAAGGAAAAATTATACCAGGGAATGTAAACTTTTGAGCACAACTGTAAGTCTGCTAATGCTTAGAAATTGTTGAGAATAAAAATCATTCAAGTAAGAGTCTGAAAGATTTTCTATTTTAATGTTTGATCTTATGCAAATAACAAAACCACCTACTGCTGCTCCAATGCTGCCTCTCCACTGCTTCCCATCAGTTCTTACTTCATATCTACAACATTTGACAGCAGCAGGTGTATGAGGTTGTGAAGAGAAGATGCATCCAGTCGACCACTTGCAAGTCAATGCCATCTGCTGGCTGGACTAGCCAAGCAGGAACTGAAGGACAGAGGGTGTGTTTCCTGAAGGCGATACCGGGTCCAGTGACAGTTGTCTTGCTGTTACTAAATATAAAAGGCCTGGGCAGACCAAGAAGGAGGCAGTTGGCACAAGAGCCTGGACGAGGCAGGTTGTGTGCTGCGAAGTGGTTTTATAGCCACCATTGCCACGCAAGGGTCAGAGAATGGTCAGTTCCCAGAGAAGGCCTGAGCTGAGAGGAAGATCGGCGACCTGAGTGAGGAGGAAGATCCGTTTCCTGAGCTGAGAGGAAGATCAATGACATGAGCTAAAATTTAGATCCGTGACCTGAGCTGAGAGGAAGATCAGTCACCAGAGCTGAGAGGAAGACCGTGACCTGCGTCAGTAGAAGATTTGTGACCAGGTCCGAAATAGGCTTTGAGAAACGATCCGCCTGTAGCAGAGTACCATTCCTGTGGCCCGTTGCTTTCCTGCGCAGAAGTACAATACTGCAGGGCCGGTATCAGCACCCGGTGCACCCAGGCAAGTGCCAGGGCACTGGACCATCTGAGGCGCCCACTCACTGTCGGGGCCCGGGCCGCTTCCCTGGCACCTGTTCAGGACCGCTGGCGCTGCTTGATTGCCAACACTGTCTTCATCAGACATGGCCGCGAGTAGTGCGCTGTGTGGCTGTGTCTGGTAGTAATGACCCGGCAGGGGCAGTGTCATTACTACCAGACACAGCTGCACAGCGCACTACACGTGGCCATGTCTGGTGAAGCGCCGGCAGTCCTGAACAGGTGCCGGAGAAGCGGCTCGGGCCCTGACAGTAAGTGGGCCCCTGTAATGGTGCAGGGCCATGTCTGTGACACGCCGGCAGCCCTGCACTGCCACATACCTGAGGAGCTGTTAGACTGGACACAGGCCGGGGGCATGTGAGCGAGGCTTCCCCAATCCCCATATTAATATTTCTAATGTGTGTGTGTGTGTGCATGCATGTATGATGTGAATGATGTGTGTGTATGACTGTGTATATATATTTATGTCTGTCTTATGTGTTTTTAAGAATTTGTGTTCAAATATGTATGTATGCCTGTATGTGTACGTATCTGTGTATATGTTTGTGTATGTGCATGTATGCATACATGTCTGCGTATTGTGTGTGTGTGCATGCATGTTTGAGCACTGTGTGTGCATGTCTGCATACCGTGTTTGCGTGCATGTCTGCGTACCGTGTGTGCGTGCATGTCTGTGTACAGTGTATGCATGCATGTCTGCGTACCATGTGTTCATGCATGTCTGCGTACCACGTGTGCGTGCAGGTCTGCATACCGTGTGTGCATGCATGTCTGTGTACCGTGTGTGCGTGCATGTCTGTGTACCAAGTGTGTGTTCATGTCTGCGCACCGTGTGTGCATGCATATCTGCATACTGTGTGTGTGCATGTCTGCGTACTGTCTGTGCATGCATGCATGCCTGCATACCGTATGTGTGTATGTTTGCATACCGTGTGTGTGCATGTCTGCGTACCGTGTGTGTGCATGTCTGCGTATCGTGTGTGCGTGCATGTCTGCGTACCGTGTGTGCATGTCTGCGTACCGTGTGTGTGCATGTCTGCTTACCGTGTGTGTGTGCATGTCTGCATACCCTGTGTGTGTGTATGTCTGCGTACCATGTGTGCGGTGTGCGTGTGTGTCTGCATAATGTGTGCGTGCATGTCTGCATAATGTGTGTGTATGCATGTCTGCGTACAGTGTGTGCGTGCATGTCTGCGTACTGTGTGCGTGCATGTCTGCGTACCGTGTGTGTGCATGTCTGCGTACTGTGTGTGTGCATGTTTGCATATGTGAAGGATGAGGGGAAAGCCTGGGCTCTGTGTTGTATACCTATATTTCTCCGCCGTACCTGTGCATCATGAATGGTGGTATATGTTAAAGGGGCCCACTGAAACTCTTTCGCCTGGGGCCCACAAAAACCTGCAGCCGGCCCTGAATACTAGTAGTGGACTGGGACCGCGCATCAAGTAGTGAAGGCAGCCAGCGAGTTGAGTGAGAGGTACCTTCCCTGAATTGGACTAACGAGTAGTGACGTGACCCCGTTAGGGCCTGTTTACCATTTAGTGTTTGCTCAGATAGCCAGCGACAGTGATTGATGAGTAGAGTGACTCTTACGTAAAATAGCATTGATAACTGTGATCACTACTTACTGAGAGGGATAATAAATAGTGATGAGCGAACGTGCTTGCCACTGCTCAGTACTCGCCTGAAGGCTCGACACGCTTGGAGCTCGGCGAGCATTTCCGGGTTGCTCGGGCGGGAGCTCGGGTCCCCGCCCTGTATATTTGCTGCTCTTTAGAGAGCCAATGAACATGAAAGAATTGCTTGCAATGCACTGTAATGTCGTAGCCATGTTGGTTGTGGGCATTACAGTGATTGGCTGGCCGCACGGTGTCATCAGGTCTATTTAAGACCCGGTGACGCTAGGCTCATCACAGTCTACCCCGAAAACAGGCAGAGTAGGGAGACCTGCTGCTGAGTCAGGGAGAGATTTGCTTGTTTATAGTTAGTAAAAGTATTCCACGGCATATTTATATATTCATCTGAACAAACAGTCCTTCTGAGGACTAATCCAGCAGCATATATTCAGTGGTGATAGCAGGAGTTAAGCAGGCAAGCAGGGTATGTGGCAGACTGCAGTGCATATAGCACAAGAGGGTCCATAGCACGTTCTGTCTGCTGTTGTTGTTACAAATATTTGTAGACATAGCCCCAGATATCAGGGGCCAGGGCTAACTTTTTGATCTTAATCCTTGTAATTTGCTTAAAAAGCAATCCAGAATATATAATTTTTCTGCTCCATTTGCTTGTTAGCACTGCAGAATACAGCCTGATCTTTTCCATATTAAAGTGATAAAAATCCCAAAATTTCAACTGAACGTGGAAAATATTGGCCTCCATTTCCATTTTGTTGCAGTGTGTCGGTGAAGCTATTCACATGAGGTTGCTGTGAAGAATAGTATTAGTAAACTACAGGCCCGCTTTTTAAAACAGTGGTTCACCATCAGACGTATCACATATAGCTGCGTTAAAAATTCAGCCATTTCTAGCTTCCATTTACATTTTGTTGCAGTGTGTCAGCAAAGCTATTCACACGAGGTTGTTGTGAAGAATAGTATTAGTAAACTGCAGGCCCGCTATTTAAAACCGGTGTTCTCCGTCAGACATATCACATATAACTGAGTTCCAAAATCATCCATTTCTGGCTTCCATTTACATTTTGTTGCAGTGTGTCCTCGAAGCTATTCAAACAGGGTCGCTGTGAAGAATAGTATTAGCAAACTAGAGGCCTGGTATTTAAAACCGTGGTTCTCCGTCAGACGTATCAAATATAACTGCGTTCAAAATTCAGCCATTTCTGGCCTCCATTTACATTTTGTTGCAGTGTGTCAGAGAAGCTATTCACACGAGGTTGCTGTAAAGAATAGTATTAGTAAACTACAGGCCCGCTATTTAAAACCGTGGTTCTCTGTCAGATGTATCAGATATAACTGCGTTCCAAAACCAACCATTTCTGGCTTCCATTTTCATTTTGTTGCAGTGTGTTGGTGAAGCTATTCACATGAGGTCGCTGTGAAAAATAGTAACCTACTGACCCGCTATTTAAAACTGTGGTTCTCTGTCAGATGTATCACATATAACTGTGCTCCAAAATCAGCCATTTGTGGCTTCCATTTCCATTTTGTTGCAGTGTGTCCGTGAAGCTATTCACATGAGGTCGCTGTGAAGAATAGTATTAGTAAACTACAGGCCTGCTATTTAAAACCGTGGTTCTCCATCAGACGTATCACATATGATTGCGTTCCAAATTCGGCCATTTCTGGCCTCCATTTACATTTTGTTGCAGTGTGTCAGCGAAGCTATTCACACGAGGTCACTGTGAAGAATAGTATTAGTAAACTTCAGGCCTGCTATTTAAAACCGTGGTTCTCTGTCGACGCATCACATCGTATCACATATAACTGCGATTTAAATCCAGCCATTTGTAGTGAACGTGGAAAATATTGTCCTCCATTTAAGATGGGAAAGGTGCGTGGCAAGGGACGGGGAAGTGGTCGTAATGGTGATGGTGCATGCAGAGGCCGAGGACGTGACCATGGGCAAGCTGAAATTGTGCCAGAACAAACACCCACATCTTGTCACTAGACCTTCCTGTCCCAATTACTAGGGGACCGCAGTACACCATTATTGAACACAGAGCAGTGTCAAAAGGTTGTTGGTTGGATAGCAGATAATCCTTCCAGTCACTTTGCCACCACCACCACCACCCTGTTTTCCACATGGTCAAGTCTCAGTAGCGGTGAGTCTGGACTGCATATTCCTCACCCTGATCCTCCTTCCTCCCACCATGCCGAGTGCTCGGAGACAACTGATCCCACACTTGGACACTCTGAAGAGCTGTTCACTTTTCCATTCATAGATTTGGGCTTCTCGCCCGGCCAGCTTCAAGCGGATGAAGAGGAGAACGCGTGTAGCGATGCCCAAATATTTGAGCAGCCACTGTCACACAAAGGTGATGGTGGGAAAGTGCAATTACTGTCGCAAGAGGTGGATGATGATGAGATACAATTGCCAGAAAGTCAGGAGGAGGACCAGGGTGCGGAAGAGGAAGACGAGGTGGTGGATGATATAGTAACTGACACAACCTGGCATGGGAACATACAGAGTGAGGACAGCAGCACACAGGGGAAGGGAGGTTTAGCACCAGGCAGGAAGAAGCAGTGTGGTGGCCGAAGACACAAGGCGGGAAAGCGGTCCTCGTAACGCCAACACGAAGGAAGTTTCCAGTACAACTATTAGGTCTTCCCGAGACTGGTTGATTTTTAAAGACTCTGAAGATAACCCCAAAAAGGCCATTTGCACCACCTGCTAGACCAGCATCAGCTGGGGTAGCAAAACTAGCAGTCTGACCACCACCAGCATGATCAGGCTAATAGCAGCAAAGCACCCGACTAAGTGGGCCGTTACCCATGGTCCAGAAACAGTGTCTGTAGGTGACACCACTGCTTCTTTCACTGTTGTGCGTGCATGCCAATAGTGTTCAGCGAATTTGTTCGGCAAATGTTCAAAAGTTTCACATTCGGCATGAATAAGGCACATTCGGATTCGTGATCGCAAAGGCAAGCAAATTTTCTTAAAATCGGAAAAGTTTGACGAATTTGCGCGGGACCTCGAATGCAGGACAACTATGGCGCTTTGAACAGTTTTGTTAGCATAGTGCAAGTGTATGATGAGCAGTGACATGTGCCAAGTGAGTGTGGGGGCTGGGAGAGCTTAGAACAAGTCAGATCAGCGGCGCACTGTTTTTTTTCCTGTGGGCGGTAACTTTAACTGAGGAAAGCGCGGCCAGCCAATCATAGCGCAGGAAGCATCTACACTGTCCAGACATAAGGGCTTCTGCAATTGGCTGCAGAAATCACATGTCCTCTCAATATAAAAAGCGGCCATGTTCCCTCAGCGCCATTATATTCATGTCACTGCTGGAGAAAGACGCAGCTCAGTGTTCTCCTGTGTAATGAGAGATATTAGCTAGATAGATGGGTGCTTGTGTGGTAGTCAGAGAGTGTAGATAATTCCTGGCCTGTGTACCTCTGCAACCACTGGTGAAGCACATTTTTGGTGTTCATGTGCAAGTACTGAGATTCTGACAGAAACAGGGCCCATGCCATACAATAGTGCTGTGCACCGCTGGTATACAGCTCCATGTCTCAGTATACCTTGAATCTTTTTTTGCACTTGCTAATGTGATCAAGCAAGCGCAGTGCACCTTTTCATTTAGTGGGGGTGAAATTGTGCTCTGCACAGTCTGCAGAGCTTCTTATTGCAGAGCACAAAATCTGTTTTTTTTCTGTTATTGTGATATTGAAAGCTGTGTGCACTAAAGATTTTTTAGTGTCAGATACTATTTTAGTGGAGTTGAACTTCAGGTGGTTTCAAAGTAAAAAAATATTTTTTTTCTCTTGCTACGCCCAGTCCAAAAAATATTTTTTCCTGTAACAAAAGTCACACGGTGCTAAAAGCCAGCTACTACGTCAGTGGTGGTCAAATTTAGCTTGTATACACAGTCAAACCTATATATATTTTTGATTGGCAGGCAGAGTCCGCCAAAGTTTTTTTACTGTGGCAAAATTGATCCAGTCAGCTAAAAGGCAGATCCTATTTTAGTGGCGTTGAACTTGTCCTGGTTTCACAGTAAAAAAAAAAAATTTCTCTTACTAGGCCCAGTCCAAAAAATATTTTTTCCTGTGCCAAAAGTCATACAGTGCTATAAGTCAGTTGGACGCAGAGCCTATGCAGAGTAACCCAAAAATATTTTTTACTCTGAGTAAAGTGATACAGCTGACTAGATCTGAGTTTGAATTATTTTGGAGCATATATTCTATGTCATACTGGCCTCATACACATTCAAAAAAAAAATTTCTTCTGTTCCTAAAGTAATACAGCAGGGGACATCTCAGTTTGAAACTGTTTGGAGAATATCTCGTAGGTTTTATCAGCCTCATGCACACTAACAAATTTATTTTTGTGTATTAGTATCATTATACGGCAGGCCATATCTTACCTTGTTATTTAGTGTCGCTGAAATTCAGGTGTGCTCTGAGCTATTGCACAGAAAAAAAAACATATTTTTCTTTAGTGAATTGTGTGCTCCTACCACTGTATCTGAGCAACATGAGTGGGAAAAAGAGAAGGCATGGTGAAAGGGGGAATAGGCTTGGTGTTCAAGGTGTACATTGGGTACGGGGTAATGTTAGTGAAAGTGTGGAACCCCAGGGGTCTGGTCACCACAGTAATAGCAATATTACGTCTGTGAGCAGGTGGGAGGTCTCCTGGTCAGGAATCCTAAGCATGCCACACCTCCTGCCCAGTCCTGGGAGGGGAAGAACTTCCCCTAGATAAACTGGGGCTGAGGTGGGGTTAGAAAAGAACACAGACAGAGACAGAGACACAGTCTGGTCTGGTGTGGAGCAGTTGCAGGGAAAGTGACAACAGGAGCTCTGTAGGAGCAGGAGTGAGTGCCAGAGGCTGGAAGCTAGATAGCTCGCCTTGGCTGAAGAGATCTCACCGGACACGGAGTCCGAGGCTGTGGGGACTGTTCCATACCCAGCAGCAGAAACCGACCGGCAGGAGATTTCAGGTCCTCTGGCCAAGAAACCCGAAGGCACTGTCACACGCAAGGGACCAGCACCGCCGTCGTGGAGCGGAGGCTACCAGAAGGCCCCGAGTCACCGGCCATACGGGTGAGCACCACACGGTACACTCAGGGACGTGGGCTACTTTTACCCGCTTCTAGCAAGGTAGCCAAGAAGAGTACAGTTAGTTGGGGAGGCCTACAACTCCGCCTGGCCAGGGGAGATCCTGTCTGCTCACGGACTGACCAGACCCCGACCGCTAGCCAGTACTCCCGGGAGGGTCTATCTTTGTCACCAGTAAAGACCCTGAACTACACCGCACCGTCTCTGAGTGGTTCCTGGTGCCTGCGTGCAATTCTACCATCCCCATCATCCACGTCTGCTGCCCTGAGGCCATACCCCTCCCGTTGGGGGTTATACTACCCACGCTGCACAACTGTACCACCGGCCTCAGCGGTCTGCCCTGCAGCGGCGGTTTCGTAACCGCATTCAACGGGTGGCGTAGTCGAACAATATCACATCTGCCACTAAAAACATCGCCACTTAGTTTGACACCCTGGGCACGGACCGGGTCACCGCCACGAGGACTACCACCCCCAACAGATCCGGCTCCGGGTATTCCCCAAACATGGCCCAGGGGGCGCGTCAAAAGCACTAGTGAACCAACACAAACAGATCCTATCCAAAGACAACTGACAACTTATGTTAGTGGACGGCCTATTGCACTCCCTTCCTTTGGCAGCCGCACAGAGATATGCCTTGTTGATAAGGCCCAGAAAGAGCAGGTACTCCAGTGGATGGCAAGCTTTGCTTCCAGTGGCCTCTCCTCTTCTTCCTCCACCTCAACATCACACGGAGTACCATCCACAGAGGTGGTACCCCAATTACCCATGCTTCCCCCCTCGTACCAACTGGCCAACTGCCAAACTGACTGTAGCGAACCACAGATGGGCGAGTCTGAAGAACTCTTCACACATTCTACACCATGGGCATCAGAAGTGTACTCCAAACAGTCGCAAGGTCAAGGGGGGGAAAACATCTGCACCGATGGGCAAAATTTTTTTTGCGTGGATTTGGGGCAGGTCGAAGTAGGGTCTGAGCAGGTTCCTGACCCTCATCCCCAGACTTTAACCGCAGGGGAGAGAGGTAATCCCAATGAGACTCAGATACCTGAAGCTCATGCGTACTGTACTGTGCTGTCAGGGCAACAAGAGGAGAGGGGTAACTCTGAGGGCAAGGAATAGGATAACACATTGCATGATGACGAGGTTGAAGCTCCTATTTCGTGTGAACCCAGAGTCACGCAGCCGAATAGCTCATCTGAGGAGGTGGAGGAGGAAGACGAGGAGGTTACATTTCGCCCTACGGTTCAGACACGCAGTGATGCAAGCACGAGGAGCAGTGCATCCTTAGCCACAACTGTGGCTGTGGCCTGCAGCGGTCACGGGTCTGCAGCTCACAGGGGCTGAAAGGGTTGCCTAGCATGGGCCTTTTTTTGTCACTGCAAAGGATGAGCCAACTCACGTTATCTGCAAACTTTGCCATAAAAACTCAGTAGAGGGAAAAACTGCAATAATTTGACTACTACATGCATGAACATTCACATGCTCAAACAACATTCTTTAAGCTGGGAATCTTACCGCGCTGAAATGCAGACCAGCGCACCTCAACAACGATCAGCTGCCCCATCAAATGCATCCGCTGCTTCTTCCTCCTCCTCTGTTACTGTGCCAAGTATTGTCACACAGGTCTCCCATCGCAGAAACTCCGGTTCTTTACCCGCTCCAGTCAGGCTGAGTGACAGCCCGTCAGCTGTAACGGAAGTGGACACACCTGCTGTGTTTGTTTCACCGAGCACACCGCATGTTTCTCAATCCACCGTGACGTCTGCATCTCATTCACGCTCCACTAGTTTTTCGGGTTCATCATACTCTGGCCTCTCTCAGCACCTTAGCCAGCCCTCGGTCCTGCAGTTGTGGTCACGTAAAAGATTGTTTCATCCTACGCATGACAAAGCTAAGAGGTTGAACTCTACCATCTCGAATCTGTTGGCCACGGAAATACGGCCTTTCTGCCTGGTAGACGGTTTACAAAAACTGATGGCCGTTGCAGTCCCCCAGTACCAGTTGCCCAGTCGCCATTACTTCTACTAAGCTGTGCCTGCGCTACACCGGCTTGTCGCAGACAACATCACCCATTCCTTGTCTAAATCTACATGTGCCAGGGTGCATTTCACCACAGACACCTGGACGAGTAAGCAAGGCCAAGGGCGTTACATCTCTCTGACTGGGCACTGGGTGACTCTGGTGGCTGTGGGGGCAGGCGGGGAAGGGGCTGCTCCACAAATCTTGGAATACCCAAGGCTTGCAGAAGAAACCTCTGTATTTTCCACTTCCTCAGCTGCTTCTGCATTCTCCACCTCCTCTAGGGCCTCCACCTGCACACTCAACCTCTGCCTTAACAAGACACGCGTTCCAAGGATGCGGAGCAAATACACACCACCTCTGTACTGCGCAGTCAGAGCTCATTGTAATCAGCCAGTTTTCAAATTAATATGCCTTGGAGAACGCAGTCATACAGGTGAAGAGTTGTGGGCAGCTCTCCAGGCTCAGTTTGAGCAATGGCTTTATCCGTTGAACCTAGAGCCAGGGAAGGCCGTGTGCGATAAAGTTGTGAACCTGTTAGCGGCCCTAGGCCGAGTCAAGCTCGCACACGTTCCTTGCATGACTCAAGTCCTCAACCTGGTGGTACAGCGATTTCTCCGCCACTATCCTGGCCTGGATGAGCTGCTTCACAAAGTACGGAAGCTGTGTCCTCACTTCCGCCATTTGCACCCCTCATGTCATCAACTTGCATTGATACAGAGGTCTTTGTCTGTGTCAGTTAACAGGTTGATCTGCGATGTGCCGATGCGGTGGAATTCCACTCTACACATGTTGCAGCCACTGTGTCAGTAGCAACGAGCTCTGATGCAGTATGTCATGACTTATAGCTTGGGGCAGCGCAGTACTGACTTGGGGCATATCACGTTTGCAGAGTGGGAACAGATTAAGGACCTCTGCACCCTTCTGCATGGTTTTGAAATGGCGATGCCATCATCAGCATCACTATTCCGGTCATATACATGCTGGAGCAAACTTTGAATAATCTGCGTCAAGAGGTAGTGGCCCGAGAAGAAGAAGAGAATGCGGAAGGGATACCAATGTCTCAAATTTCCAGACTGTCGTCACACAGGCGGATGCCAAGTGACGGTGGATTACACCGATCGAGGGGGTTTGGTCATACCAGGCAAACTGTTAGTGAAGGTGCAGGAGCCAAGGAACTAATGGAGGAGGAAGAGGTGATGGGCGAGCAGCTGTAAGAGGACAATCATGCCCTCTCATTTGAACGTGGTTGGCAGGAGGAGGAAACAAGCATCAGTGTTACACAGCCCACAATAGAGCCTGGCTTTGGTCCTCCTGGAAGAGCCCAACATATGAGTGCCTTCTTGATGCACTATCTGCAACATGATCCCCGTATAGTTAGGATTCGAAATAATGCTGACTACTGGGTTGCCACTCTGTTAGATCCACGTTATATGAGTCAATTTTGCCAGATGCTTCCCACCCTGGAAAGGGACCCGAAACAAGCTTTTCAGTAACCTTAATAGAGGTTTTCCCCAAGATAACAGTGAGGCTCACAGTGTGCATCGCAGCTGTAGTCTTTCAACCTCCGGCACGTCAGTTCGTCAATGACAAAACATTAGCAGCAGCAGCAGAGTAAGTGGCAGAAGCAATTTCTGGGAGTCCTTTCGCACATTTTTTGCACCAGCTCATGCACCAGCACAACAGAGTACATGTCTGACATGTGGTGAACGACTGGAGAGGATGGTGGAGGAGAACCTAGAGCTTAATATGAATAACATCAGGGAGGATTTTGACCCTTTTACATTTTGGTCTTAAAAAATTGATGAATGGCCTGAGCTCGCCTCTCATGCCTTGGAGGTTTTATCATGGATGGCAGCCATCTTTCTCTCTGAACGTGTCTTCAGCGCTGCTAGTGTCTTGACTGATAAGTGCACCCGGCTGTCCCCTGAAAGTGTAGACTACCTAACTTTCATCAAGATGAACAAGTCATGGATCTTCAAGGACTTTTGCACCCCAATTGAAAACTGTACAGAGTCGGCGATGTTGTCATCTGAGTGTGCTGCATTGATCTCTTGAAATTGCGGTCTATGATATGGCTTCTGTGCCTGTTCTTGCTGCTGCAGGTTTTAGGCCCTAATTTTGCGAAATGTGGAGAATTCGGATTGTGTCTCCATCAGTTTGGTTGGCTGTAATGGGGCAGGTTTGGGTCTGCATTAAACTACTTGTAGTCTGATAACATTGATGCCACTTCGGTGGTGTTAGGCCCTCATTTAGGGCAATGTGAACATTCCTGGTTAGGTCTCCATCTCCTGGGTTGGCTGTACTGGAAGAGGTGTGGGTCATATTTACATTATTTCTACTATAGTGAAATTGATTAGACATTGCTAGTGCTTCTAGCAAGTTAGATTTTCTAATTAGGTCCAAAAAAACAAAAAATGAAAATTGCTAATTTGGCAAGTAATGGGTTAATGCAACTTTGGGTCTCCATCTATTGGGTTGGCTGTAGTGGAACTGGTTTTGGCCTCCTTTGCAATACTTATACTCTACGGAACCTGAATGGGTCTCCTGAATGGGTCTCCAACCATTGGGTTGACTGTAGTGGAAGAGGTTTTGGTCTCCATGGATTTTTATAGTTATACTGTAGTGAAATTGAGCATTTGGTGCAGATATTATTCTTCCCAAATGGGTACACAAACATGATAAACTCTAAATTGATTTTCAATAAGCAACCATCAGCCACCCCTTCATACACCTCTGCTGCTTCTTCCTCCTCTTCTGTTACCATGCCAAGTTGTATCACGCAGGTGTCCGACAGAACCAGCTGTATACCCGCTGCAGTTTGGCTGAGTGACAGGCCGTCAGCTGTAAGTGAAGTGGACATGCCTGCTGCGTCTGTTTCTCTGAGCACACCACACGTTTCTCAATCCATCGTAATTTCTCCGCCTGCACCTCACTCACGGTCTATCGGTTTGTCCGTTTCACCGTACTCTGCCCTCTCTCAGCACTGCAGCCAGCCCTCAATCCCACTGTTGTGGGCACGCAAAAGATTGTTTCATCCTACACATGACAAAGCTAAGAGGTTGAACTCCACAATCTCCAATCTGTTGGCCACGGAAATGGTGGTTTTAGGCCCTAATTTTTTAAATGTAAACACTTTGTTCTGCCTTCTACACTCTGAAACAGACTGTGCCTGCTGCACTCCTGATACAGACTGTGCCTGCTGCACTCTGATACAGACTCTGCATGCTGCACTCCTGATACAGACTATGCCTGCTGCACTCTGATTCAGACTCTGCCTGCTGCATTCTGATACAGACTCTGCATGCTGCACTCCTGATACAGACTATGCCTGCTGCACTCTGATACAGACTCTGCCTGCTACACTCTGATTCAGACTCTGCCTGCTGCACTCTGATACAGACTCTGGCTGCTGCACCATCTAGTCTGTCCTACTGGGTCCAGCTGCTGCGTGTCCGTTGGTCTGTCCTGGAGTGGCACCTGGCGGGAGCCAAGTCTAACCTCACCATCAGAGGCTCTAGTGAACAGTCAGGTGCTTGCTTAGTCATGCCCACCCAGGCTCTCCTGGTTCCGTGGCACAGTGGTTACACAAACCACGTCCGTGACAGTGCGCCCTCGCATGCAGGGTCCTCTCTCCTGTTGTACCAGTCGGTGACCCCTTTTGACATGTAAAGCGCAACTGAATAAATGTCACTGTCACAGTAATAATAATTATAGTACTTGTACTCTGGGTCACTTGATGGCACTTCCCTGGTGTCTACACCTAATTTGATGTGTTTTGGCAGCTTTTGGTCCCGTTTCAAGGTGTTGTCAATGTATTTTTTGGTACCTCCCTTGACTCCTATGGGATTTGGAATTGTTCGACAAATATTAGGTGAATAAATTTGGTGAATATCAATTTTTTCGGCAAACTTTTCCGAACCGAACATTGAAATGTTCGCTCATGCCTACATGCCAATACCCAGTCCATGGAGCATGCGAAGATACCTCCCGCCCTGCACCTGTCATTGCATACTCTCAACTAGCACCATGAGAAAGCACGTCCTTGTCCCAGCGCAGCGTTCAGTTGTCCCTATCCCAGTCCTTGGAACGCAAGCGCAAATACGCAGCCAACGCCCCACAGGCCACACTAATAAATTCACACATTTCGCGGATGCTTGCGCTCAAAATGTTACCTTTTAGGCTCGAGGAGACGGAAGCATTCCATAACGTGATGGTGGCGGCCGTTGCTCGGTCCCCAGCCAGCACTATTTCTCCCGGTGTGCCGTCCCCCCATTACACGAGCACGTGTCCAACAACATTAGCCATGCCCTCAACAACCCAGTTACCGGGAAAATCCACCTAACCACGGACACGTGGACAAGTGCTTGTGGGCAGGGATAGTACATCTCAATGACGACACACTGGGTTAATATAGTGGAAGCCAGGACCCAGTCAGACAATGGGACGGAACTCATCCTCCCGACGCTGGGGATTGCGGGCCCTGGGTCAATCAGGGTTGCCCCCACATTCTACAGCTACTGCAACTTCACCTCCTCTTCAGCTTCTATCTCTGAAATGACCACATCAGTCACAAGCTGGAAGCACTGCAGCACTGCCTCTGCCAAGCGGCAACAGGCTGTGCTGAAGATAATATGCTTAGGTGACAAACCGCACAACACTGAAGAGTTGTGGACAGCTCTGAAAGAGCAGGCAGATCTGTGGCTCACACCGCTGACCCTACAGCCAGGCATTGTCGTGTGTGACAATGGCCGGAACCTGGTGGCGGCTCTGAAGTGAAGTGAGCTCACATACCTACCATGCCTGGCCCATGTGCTTAACCTCGTGGTTCAGCGGTTTCTCAAAACCTACCCAGATCTGCCAGATCTCCTTGTCAAAGTTCGCCACGAGTATGCCCATTTTAGAAAGTCAGCTACAGTTTCCACCAGCCTTGCCGTGCTTCAGCAGCATTTGCAGCTTCCAGCTCACTGACTGATCTGCGATGTCCCCACACGTTGGAAGTCTACATTGCAGATGTTGGGAGAGATTTGTGAGCAGAAGAGGGCAGTTATTGACTACCAGCATCAATAAGGCCGTCAGTATTCATGTCAGACTCCACACATAAAACCTCAGGAGTCGACATGGATTATCAGACATCTGTACCATCCTCCAAAACTTTGAGGACTCCACCAAGATGGTGAGCGGCGATGACACCATAATTAGCATCAACATCCCGCTTCTTTGTCTTCTGAAACGCTCTCTGTCAACATTTAAAGAGGATGCATTGCAGGTGGAGCATGATGACATGGAGCAAGGAACCATACAAGGTGATTCCACCCAGCCCAGCCTCATCTCATCCCAACGTGAATTGGGTGACAATAAGGAAGAGGAGAAGGATGAGTAAGTGCAGGAAGAAGAGGAGCCAGTTTCCTGCGCTATAGACGGTACTACTTGCACAACTGTCATACAGTCTGTTCAGCATGGATGGCCTTAGGACAGGGAGGAGGAGGAGGAGGAGAGCATGGTCAGTCATCCTCTTGGTGAGGACACGGGATTCTTGCCTCTTTGCAGTCTGGCACACATGGCTGAGTTTATGTTACGCTGCCTTTCCCGTTATCCTCGCGTAATCCAAATTTTGGGTGACAGTCATTACTGGTTTATGACACTTCTAGACCCATGCTACAAGGAGAACTTTCTGTCTCTTATTCCCATGCCGGACAGGACTAATAAAATGGGGCAGTTCCAGAAAGTCCTTGTTGCGGAATTATTAAAAAAAATTGTATCTGAAAACGCTGGCGGCAGAGGTCACAGTTCATTGGACAACCAAGGAGTACAGGTGAGAGAGACACAAATCCAATCCAGCAGAGGTAGGGGAACACTGTCAAAGTTCTGAGACAGTTTTCTCAGACCCTCCCATCGCACAGGCCCTGAGGCGCGGGTATTCTCACAGAGAGAGAAAAGTTTTGGAAGATGGTGAAGGAGTACCTTGTCGACAGTACCAACAACCTCCGTGATTCCTCTGTGCCTTATAATTATTGGATGACCAAGCTGGACACGTGTCATGATCTGGCTCTCTACGCCTTGGAGGTCCTGGCCTGCCCTGACATCAGTATTTTGTCAGAGTGTGTTTTTAGTGATGCTGGTGGAATTATAACCGATAGGCGCATCCGCCTGTCAACTGAAAATGCTGACAGGCTGACTCTTATAAAAATGAACAAGGGCTAGATTGAACCAGACTTCTCAACACCACTGAATGATAGATAGCAGCATAACATGAACTCAAATACAGTGTGTTTTTGGGGAGGTCTAACTCTATTCCCGTGCACCTCTGTCTTCACACCCAGACATGGGTATATGCTTCCTGATTTTATCTATTTGCTCTGGTCCTCCTCCTTCTCCTCATCCTCATCCTCCACCACCAAATCACCACCATATCTACCATATTATATATACATCTCTTGCAAGGGGCATTGGAGTTCCACCAAATTTTTGGCAGCCGTTGCATTCACTGCATTGGCAAACAGTATTGGAGACCCACTTCCTAATAATGGGACCATGATTTTCAGGAGGCCCTCCGACCTCTAAGTCTCTTGCAAGGGGCATTGGAGTTCCTCCAAATTTTTGGCAGCCATTGCATTCACTGCATAGGCAAACAGTATGGGAGACCCACTTCCTAATAATGGGAACATTGTATTCAGGAGGCCCTCCTGTATGTCACTTGCAAGGGACATTGAAGTGCCTCCAAATTTTTGGCAGTCATTGCATTCACTGCATAGGAAAACAGAATTGGAGACCCACTTCCTAATAATGGGAAAAAAATTTCAGGAGGCCCTCTGACCTCTGTATCTCTTGCAAGGGGCATTGGAGTTCCTGCATATTTTTGGCAGCTGTTGTACTCACTGCATACCCTATAACTGGAGAGCAGAACGCTCCTTTCTAAGAACATGTTGTTACTGAGGCCGACCTCTATGTGTCTTTAAATTGTTATTGGGGTCTTTCCTAAATTTTGGCAGCTGTTGTACTCACTGCATACCCTATAACTGGAGATCAGAACCGCTCCTTTCTAAGAACATTTCGTTACTGAGGCCGACCTCTATGTGTCATTAAATTGTTTTTCCTAAATTTTGGCAGCCCTTGTACTCTCTGCATACTGTAGCATCGGCGCCTCTGCTGTACCACGGTACAGAGGTTCCACCACCCTGACCCGTAACAGTTTGCTTGGGCCATGGAACCCGGTGGCCTGAGCAAACTGTTACGGGTCTGGGTGGTGGAACCTCTGTGCCGCGGTGCAAGCAGGAACCCAGAGGGGCGTGACTAAGTATCAACTCAGACCGACCCTGGTCATATGGCAGCTAACGACTCCGCGACCAGGGAGGGACCGAGCAGAGGGACCAGGTGCTACTCTGGGGACGACCTTGTAAGAGAGCAGGTGGCTCCCACGGGTCAGCAGACTGGGACTGACCGGTATAGCGGGTGGACACAACAGGCAGGCAGAAGTCTATGAATGGTTGATGGGTGGTCACGGCACGTGACAGCAGAGCAGGCTGAAGTTTCTAGGTAACAGACAGGTGGTCACGGCAAGTGACAGCAGGAGCCTCCAGGTAGGCTATCAGGTAACAGGCAGGTAACAGGCGAGTGCTCGCAGGTGAGCGGGCTAGCAGGCACGGCAGGTAGCAGGCAGGTAATGGGCAGGAACAGGCAGGTTACAGGTGAGTGCTCCCTGGTGAGCGGGCTAGCAGGCACGGCAGGTAGCTGGCAGGTAACGGGCAGGAACAGGCAGGTAACAGGCGAGTGCTCCCAGGTGAGCGGGCTAGCAGGCACGGCAGGTAACTGGCAGGCAACTGGCAGGTGCTTCCTGGTAAGCAGGCGGACTTGCCCATAGACAGACTGGCGGGTAGAACGGAAGGCAGACTGTCGGGCTGGAGAGTAGTCAGACTGGTGGACTGGAGCAGTAGTCAGGCTGGCAATTGGACCTGAGGGCTGAAGCAGAGGTAAGTATACTGTGCATCAACTATTGCTTGGGCACCTCCATTTTGTAGGAGGTGCCTTATATATGGGAGGTCCTCCGGCTATTGGCCGGGGACTCCTTAGGACGGCGCGCGCGGCCCCTTTAAGAGAGAGGGAGCGCGCGTGCGCCCTAAGCACAGTGCCCGGAAAGCTGCGTGCGCCGGCAGCAGCAGGAAGAGGAGCGCAGGAGGACGCCACGCGGGGAGCGGGGAGGTGAGAGGGACGGCGTCTCTGCCTGGCAGGGGGCAGAGACACCGATGCTACGCATACCCTATAACTGAATAGCAGACCCGCTCCTTTTTAATGAGAACATGCCGTTACTGTGGCCCACCTCTATGTGTCTTTCAATTGTTATTGGGGTTTTTCCTAAATTTTGGCAGCCCTTGTACTCATTGCATACTCTATAATTGAATAGCAGAACCGCTCCTTTCTAATGGGAACAAGTCGTTACTGTGGCCCACCTCTATGTGTCTTTAAATAGTTATTGAGGTTTTTCCTAAATTTTGTCAGCCCTTATACTCACTGTATACCCTATAACTGGATAGAAGAACATCTCCTTTCTAGGAACATGTCGCTACTGAAGCCCACCTCTATGTGTCTTTCAATTGTTATTGGGGTTTTTCCTAAACTTTGGCAGCCCTTGTACTCAATGCATACCCTACAACAGGATAGCAGAACCTCTCCTTTATAAGAACATGTTGTTACTGTGGCCCACCTCTATGAGTCTTTAAATTGTTATTGGGGTTTTTCCTAAATTTTGGCAGCCCTTGTACTCACTTCATACCCTATAACTGGTAGCAGAACTGCTCCTTTCTAGGAACATGTTGTAACTGAGGCCCACCTCTGTGTGTCTTTAAATTGTTATTGGGATTTTGCTTAAATTTTGGCAGCCGTTGTAATCACTGCATACCCTATAACTGGATAGCAGACCCGCTCCTTTCTAATGGGAACATGTCATTACTATGGCCCACCTCTATGTGTCTTTAAATTGTTATTGGGGTTTTTCCAAAATTTTGGCAGCCCTCGCAGTCACTGAATATGAAATAACAGTATAGGAGACTCACTCTTTAATAATGGGAACAAAAAAGCATAGCCGGCTGATTGCCCTCTAACAATAGTGAGGGCCGACTGCTGGTCCTTTAAGAATAGTAAGGGCCGCCTGATTTCCATATAAAAATAGTCTTTGTGACTTTCAGAGTGCCTCCCTTATAAATGAAACAGGATGTGTCTGATGATGTCTCACACACCACATGGCCAGATAAGGTTGTAAAATGTTAAAATGACATTTACCGGTGAATGCATTTTTCACCGTTGAAAGCAATGCAAAAGTGCAAAAACGCATCAAAAACGCTACATGTGAACATAGCTCAAGGTGTGGAGGAGCATTTTTTTTTGTATATCTATATTGCCTTATATACAAGACATTACCCTGGAAAGGATGTTCCTTAACATTTTTCCCAGGAAAATGCATTTTGGCTTAGTTTTTGTATGTTGTATTGTGAGTCGGTAAAAGTGGTGTAATACTCTGATAACATTGTGGACAGCCATGACCTGGGAGTCAGAGAAGCTTCCAAGAGTCTTCCCCATGCTGTTCCCATGCCATTTGAGCACAGTTGCCATCGATTTGGGCAATTTTTAGGCCCTCTGAAGACCTCCAGGGGGAGCCGCCGGAAAAATGCTCGAGTTTCCTATAGACTTACATTGGGCTCGTTGCTCGGACCGAGCACTCGAGTATTCCAATTTGCTCGTCCGGAGCAACGAGTCTTCCCGAGTTCCATTTCTCAATGTCATACTTAAGGCACCAATCCTTGATCAGTATATATTAAACAAATGATTGTTGGTTCTATCCCCACTGTCTCCTCATTGTCAGCACAGTTGCATCCAAGTAACCTGTTTACACAGGCAATCACTGTGCTCTGTGGTCTTGTGCTGCCCTTACATGATTGTATAGCCCAGTAATTGGCTAATACAGTCAGGTAGACATGATGTCAATGCTGCAGCCATGTTAACATAGTCTGCTAGGGAGCAGTGAAGAGGTGGTGCTGGTGTAGCAGGGAGTAAGTAACAGTTTTCTTATTTGCATACAGATAAAGCATTAGGTAAATGGAGCTTCAAAACAGGAATAACCCTTTAAACCCTTAATGACTGCCTACTGCCTTTTGTTGTATGGTGTCACCTGTGAAGTATAGGGGGGTTAAAAGTGCCTAGACCTCCAAAAATGTGGTTGCCCTATATATTACTAGATTAAGCCTATCTGGTGTGAAGCCATCGGAGTATGACCTGTGTGTCATTTTTTACACAGTATTCTCTATAGTATATACTGTTTCCAATCTTATGTGTTCAGTAATAATCATATACTCAATGCTTATTGCCTTGTTCTTATTATAAAAGAGTACTATATTTTTTCTGCAGTATTTGAACCTTGGTATAGAAATATTGCCTATTTGCCTAGTTACCTAAGCACTCAACTTGAAACTTTGTTGCTTTTGACAATTTTATAATCTAATCTTACAAGTAATAATGATCTGATAATAACCTGAAGGACCACAGGGAATAGTATATCCACTATCCATGCAGAACAGGAGCCATATCATCTCAGTGTATTATAGAAACAGGCCGTTGGGTAAGCAGGTCCTAGCAGTCTTTGTCTCACATTCACTCAGATTATATAGAGAATTATGAAGCTATTAGTGACAGGTTTCCAACTGAAAAAGTTGTGCATTTTGGAACACACCTGTGCTACACAAAATAACTGCTTATTTTTATTTTTGACTGTTCATGCCACTTTTCTGAAGGATGGGTGGGACCTAGAGGGAGGGCACAGATCCAACAGTATCCTGACGGATTTGACATAATTTACACCAGAACTTGGTGTAAATTATAGCAGAATGCTCAGCGTCCAGGGTAAGGTTCATGTATTCTTCTGATAAACAATAACTTCATGCTTGAGAATATCAGTAAAGAAATATTTTTCTATTCCATCTACTTAAACTAACAATGTTGTCATATGTATGAGATATAAATCAATTAAAGTTGTTAACTCAATACATATCAAATTTCAGGGACCGGCCATTATGTACAACATTATTTACTATTGTATCTGTCAATTCTTATCAGACATATCATATTTATAAGGTACAATAGCTGCTTGAATTCCATAGATATTCTTAAGCATTTGGAATGTCCTTTCAAGACCCAGCTCAACCGTGAAATAATCTGCAATATCTGATAACATTCAGATTATGCTAAAAGTGAAAGAAATCATTGTTGAGAAATGAAAATATGTTTTACAGAATAACACGACTAATCTGTTTGCTTGTGGTTTACCTTTTTGATTAGTTTTCATATAATACAGTCAAAGAAAAAAAATATAAAAAACACAACTATACAGATTTTTTTTCCATGTAGGCATGATGGCTAATCTTTTTGTATTAAATATGGATTAATAAAAATATAGATTACTTAGTATGCCTTTGTACTAAAGTAAATTTTCATCATATTGCATTTTATTTGCAAAGACAATCTTTATGTAACTGTTCCATTAATGAAAAAGGCTTGCATATATCCATGCACTTACTGAGGAAACAGTGGAACTTTTACCCAAGCCTTGCAATTCAATGAACCCCAGCTAATTGGGCATATCATATATGCTCATTTGTTGGTTCCCCCAAATATGCAGTTCTTCAGAACAGAAATAGGATTAGGCAAAGAGGTTAAATCCACATTTCTGATAACAGGTTCTGTACTTGGAGGGCCAAAAATCGAGGTGTAGCGAGTGACAGGAAAATAGTTCTACCCAAATAATGAACAATTACAATATAATATTTAAAATATAATATAAATTAATCTAAACTCTAAATAAATAGTTATGCATATAACCGTGATATGCCATAATAGCTGACAGTGAAGAGCCCCACCTGCTGAAGCACTTGTGTCTGCCCCCTACAGCTACATAAGGCCTCACCTGCATATATATTAAACACATTTACATGCATACTCATATTAGGCACACATATGTATAATATGCACATGCTTATACACTGCTCAAAAAAATAAAGGGAACACTCAAATAACACATCCTAGATCTGAATGAATGAAATATTCTCATTGAATACTTTGTTCTGTACAAAGTTGAATGTGCTGACAACAAAATCACACAAAAATCATCAATGGAAATCAAATTTATTAACCAATGGAGGCCTGGATTTGGAGTCACCCCCAAAATTAAAGTGGAAAAACACACTACAGGCTGATCCAACTTTGATGTAATGTCCTTAAAACAAGTCAAAATGAGGCTCAGTATTGTGTGTGACCTCCACGTGCCTGTATGACCTCCCTACAATGCCTGGGCATGCTCCTGATGAGGTTGTGGATGGTCTCCTATGGGATCTCCTCCCAGACCTGGACTAAAGCATCTGCCAGCTCCTGGACAGTCTGTGGTGTAATGTGACGTTGGTGGATGGAGTGTGATTTTGTTGTCAGCACATTCAACTTCGTACAGAACAAAGTATTCAATGAGAATATTTTATTCATTCAGATCTAGGATGAGTTATTTGAGTGTTCCCTTTATTTTTTTGAGCATTTTTTGACCAATCTGCTCTAACAGTTTCAGGATTTTGAGATTTCCAATACTCTGTTAAAATCCATTTTCTTTGATCTGCATTTAAATTATTTGCCATTATGTGTTATCTGAATTATCTGAAAAGAAAACAGATTTGGGGGAGATCTATCTGTGAAAACTAGATCTGTGAAACTGGCTCAGTTGCCCTTAGCAACCAATCAGATTCCACCTTTCATTTTCCAAAGAGTCTGTGAGGAATGAAAAGTGGAATCTGATTGGTTGCTAAGGGCAACTGAGCCAGTTTCACTTTGCACCATGTTTGATAAATGTCTCCCTTCATAACCTTATTACTCTTTCTGTCCACCTACTTTTGGACCACCCTGTATATACATATATGGATTTTGTGTTGCTACTTGAATTCATGTCACAGTTAAGCAGAGCAACAGCAGTTTAAAAAAGTGGCAAATCCTCCGAACAAGTTAAAAGAAAACCACTGTGTTACAACGATGCGTATTCACAGAGAAGAAAAGGGTGGGGTGCATAAACTTACCACTACCTTATAGTTCAGAGGAAAAAACTTGATGTAGAAACGCCAGTAGATTGTTCTGTGTTGCTACAAGTTATATCTCAGAAGAAATCCTCAGGTGTCGTGCCCAGGAAGAATCCGGGTCGGGCTTATCCCTTGGTTTGCCTTATCGATAATTATTGCCATTAGGTGGCTCCATATGTTTTTATTGAAGTGCTTTTTATTCATATTTGTTAGTATAACTTAATAAATATTTGTTACTCCGGTGCGCAATTTGGTGGAGTTGCACCACGTTTTTTTCATGAACTAGTTGTTTGCGTACTTAATCGAAAATCAGAATCCAAAACTACTTGAACAGTCATGTAAGGATTTCTTGAGAAGTATCATCAGTAGTGACATAGAAGAATCTCAATATCAATTTTTTTCCACCTGAACTATAAGGTGGGGTGTGTGGAATGCTTGCCACTATTGTCTTCTCTGTGAATTTGATTTTCTTCTCTTTTGTGTTCCTTCCTGGAAATAGATTTAGATGTGTTACGCGTACTATGGGAGCAAAAAAGAAAAATAGGGCCCAAATGTACTTAGTTTCACTCCCCATTCAGATGAGGCTTCGTTTGGCACCCAGAGAGGTAGGACATTTAGTGGTTAGGGATCATCCATATTAAAAGCTACACCTTGATGTGGTTGGATGGCTTTTGCGCTCTTTAATCAAAAAACGCTAACTAATAGTGATGAGCGAGCATGCTCGCTACTGCTCGGTGCTCGCCCGAGCATCTCACTGCTCAACATGCTCGGCGCTTGCCGAGTATTTCCGGGGTTGCTCGGCGGAGCTCTGGTCCTCTTCCAGCATGTTTGGTGCTCTTTACAGAGCCAATGAACATGCAGCGATTGTCTGCCACTCACTGTAATGCCGTAGCCATGGTGGTTGTGGCATTAGAGTGATTGGCTGGCCGCATAGAGTTACCGGGTCTATATCAGACCTGGCGCCGCCATGCTCGTCACAGTCACTCCGGAATCAGACAGTGTAGGGAGAGGTGCTGCTGCGTCAGGGAGAGATTTGCTTGTGTATTAGGTAGTGTAGGGAGAAAAACCGTACATTACACATATCCATCTTAACAAACAGTCCTTTGGAGGACTAAGTAATCCATCTGCAGATATATCAGGCAGGCAGTGTATATAGGCAGGCAGGCAGGGTATATAGCAGACTGCAGTGCATATAGCACAAGAGGCTCCATTCCAATTCTGCCTTCTGCTGCTTTTAGATATTTCTATACAAAGGCCCAGGTCTCAGGGGCCAGGAATACTTTTCTTTGGATCTTAATCCTCATTATTTGCTTAAAAAGAATTCCAGAGAACACTGTATTTCTGCGCCATTTGCTTGTGTAGAGAGAGGTGCTGCTGTGTCAGGGAGAGATTTGCTTGCGTATTAGGTAGTGTAGGGAGAAAAAACATACATTACACATATCCATCTTAACAAACAGTCCTTTTGAGGACTAACTAATCCATCTGCAGAGATATCAGGCAGGTAGTGTATATAGGCAGGCAGGGTATATAGCAGACTGCAGTGCATATAGCACAAGAGGCTCCATTCCAATTCTGCTGTCTGTTGCTGTTAGATATTTCTATACAAAGGCCCAGGTCTCAGGGGCCTGGAATACTTTTCTTTGGATCTTTGTCCTCATTATTTGCTTAAAAAGCAATGCAGAGAACACTGTTTTTCTGTGCCATTTGCTTGTTGGCACTGCAGAATACAGCCAGGTCCTTTCCATATTACAGCGCTAGAAATCCAGCTATTTAAAACTGTGTTTTCTCCGTCAAACGGATCACATATACGTTGTCGGAAAATACTGCCATTTCTGGCCTCCATTAAAAGATTCCTTTAGTGTGTCAGTGAAGCAATTCACACCAGTTTGCTGTTCAAACTACTTACCTACAGGCCAGGTATTTAAAACTCTGTTTTCTCCGTTACATGGATCACATATACGTTGTCAGAAAATACTGCCATTTCTGGCCTCCATTAAAAATTTCTTTCAGTGTGTCAGTGAAGCAATTCACAGCAGTTTGCTGTTCAAACTACTTACCTACAGGCTGTTATGTTCTGCTACCAAAGCTAAGGAAAGAGAGGAGATCTGTCCCTACTATAAGACTCAGCTGAATCCCTACGATGTAACAGGGAACCTGATCCTGCGATCAGACCTGCTAAAGTCCTAATCTAGTCTGTACGGAGACCTATAGATTTGGGGAGGGAATCCCTACAAGTACTAAGGACTGGGAGGAATATGGGACACCTCCTAACAGAAATAGTAGCAGACAGACGAACAAACAAAATAGATAGAACATAGAGGTCCGTAGACCAAGCAAACTAACAGAGTTAGATACAGAGCACAGGCTAGCTAAAAAGTAGATATACAATGAAGTCCAGCAAAGCCAGAAGGGCGGAGCAGGATTAAATAGGCCAACAAGGTCATGTGACCAGCAAAGGAAAAAAAACCTAACAGCAAGGTTCTAACAGTACCCCCCCTTCTAAGAGGATCCTCCGGATCCCCTAGGACCAGGCTTATCAGGAAATCTCCTGTGAAACGCTCTGATAAGTCTGGACGCGGAAACATCATCTGACCTCACCCAAGAGTTATCCTCGGGTCCGAAACCTTTCCAGGCCACAAGATACTGCAAACTACCTCTATACCGTCTAGAGTCAAGGATGCGAGAAATTTCATATTCCCCGTCCTCCACCACCGGAGGAACAGAGGCAGAGGCGTCACCATCCGACACAACAGCTTTTTTTTAACAGAGAGACATGAAAGACCGGATTAATTCTCCAGGAGGTAGGAACCTCCAACCTAACAGCAGATTGGTTGACAACCTGAAGCACCTTAAAGGGCCCTACAAACTTGGGACCCAATTTCTTAGAAGGAATCCTCAACCGCAGATTCCTAGAGGACAACCAAACCATGTCACCAACAGCGAACAAAACCTCCTGTCGTTTCCTATCAAAGTAGTCTTTAGATTTTCTGTTGGCCTCCTGAAGATTACCACGCACATCCGTCCAAACTCTTTCCAAATCACCGGAAAAATTCTCCTCCTCAGGCACGGCAGATCCCAACTTGGAGAACGACCCAAACGACGGATGTCTCCCAGAACAACAAAAAAAAGGCGAACAACCAGCAGAAGAAGATGTATGATTGTTCAGAGCAAATTCGGCAAGTGGCAGAAACTCAGACCACCCCTCTTGATTGTCTGCCACAAAACAACGCAAGAACTGCTCAACATCCTGGTTTTTCCTTTCTGTCTGGCCATTAGATTCAGGATGATATCCGGACGAAAACGACAAATGAATTCCCAACCTGTCACAAAAGGCACGCCAAAAACGAGCCACGAACTGAGGACCCCTATCAGAAACAATGTCAGTAGGAACGCCATGAAGTCTGACAATTTCCTTGACAAAGGCCTTAGCGAGAGTTTTAGCGCAGGGCAGTTTGACGAAGGGAACCAAGTGACACATCTTGCTAAAACGGTCCACGACCACCCAGATGACAGTAAAACCCTCAGAGGGGGGAAGGTCAGTTATAAAGTCCATAGCCAAATGTGTCCAAGGAGCACTGGGGACCTCCAAAGGACAAAGCAACCCCGCAGCAGGAGTATGTGAGGACTTAGATCTAGCACATATAGTACATTGGCGCACCCACTTAATGACTTCCTTCTGCCATCCAGGCCACCAAAAACTGCGACCCACCAGTCTCTTGGTCTCAGAGATTCCGGGATGACCTGCCAACCGAGATTCGTGACACTCAACAAACAAATCTCTCCTAAAGGTCCCAGGCACAAACAACCTCCCATGAGGAGTGTTAGATGGGGCATTCTCCTGAGCTTTAAGAATCTCATCTTCCAAAACGGAGTCTAAAGCAGCTATCACAACACCTTCTTGTAAAATGTTTTCCTCTTTCTCAGCACCGACTATGGGAGAAAAACTGCGAGACAAGGCATCCGCCTTAACATTCTTAGTACCAGGGATGTAAGTAACGGAGAAATTAAACCGCGAGAAAAACAGTGCCCACCTAGCCTGACGGGCATTCAGGCGCTTGGCAGCGTCAAGATATATCAGATTTTTATGATCCGTAAGAACCTGAACGGGAAATTCCGCACCTTCCAAGAAGTGGCGCCAGTGTTCAAATGCGAGTTTAATAGCCAATAATTCCCGATTACCAATATCGTAATTCAATTCAGTCTCCGAAAATTTTTTTGAAAAAAATGCACAGGGATGTAATCCATCCCCGTTATCCTGAGACAATACTGCGCCAACCCCCACAGAGGAAGCATCAACCTCAACCAAAAACGGCCTAGTAACATCAGGCTGCATAAGGATGGGAGCAGAGGTGAACCTCTCCTTGAGATACACAAAAGCTTCAATGGCCTCAGAAGACCACTGAACCGCATCAGCACCTTTCCTGGTGAGATCAGTCAGAGGTTTGACAATACTAGAAAAATTTTTTATGAATTTTCTATAGTAATTGGCGAAACCCAAAAACCTCTGTATTGATTTCAAACCAATAGGCCTAGGCCATTCCTGCACAGCCTGAACCTTAACCGGATCCATCTCAAAACCTTTGCTGGAGATAATGTAGCCCAAAAAACTAATTCTCTGTACAGCGAACTCACATTTCTCCAGCTTAGCAAAAAGCGAATTGTCCATTAATAACTGTAATACCTCACGCACGCTCCGCCAATGAGACTCCAGATCTGGCGAATAAATCAAAATGTCATCCAAATACACAACCACATTTTTACCGATCAAAGGTCTAAGGATGTCATTAATCAGATTCTGAAAAAATGCAGGAGCATTAGTAAGACCAAAAGGCATAACCAGATTCTCAAAATGACCCACAGGAGTGTTAAAAGCAGTCTTCCATTCATCACCCTCCTTTATGCGCAACAGATTGTATGCCCCCTTAAGGTCAATTTTAGAGAACCACTTGGCCCCCAATAACTGGTTAAACAGATCAGGAATCAATGGCAGTGGGTAAGGATTGCGTACCGTAATTTTGTTAATCTCACGAAAATCCAGACAAGGACGTAAACCGCCGTCCTTTTTTTTTACAAAAAAAAATCCAACCGCCACAGGAGACTTAGAGGGCCTAATGTGACCGGCGGCCAAACTTGTCTGTATGTATTCCTCCAAAGCCTTCCTCTCAGGAATGGTAAGGTTAAATAAACGACTTTTAGGAAGAGTCGCTCCAGGGACAAATTCAATAGAACAATCATAGTCTCTATGGGGAGGCAAAACCTGCGATTCCTTCTCAGAAAAAACTCTCCAAAAATCCTGAATAGGAACAGGCAATTCTCCCCTATCCAAAGCTGCAATACACCCGTTACAACACTTGTCATAACATTTATGGCTCCAGGATTTAATTTCACTGGTAGACCAATCCAGTACAGGATTGTGAAATTTTAACCAGGGCAAACCCAATATTACTGGAGAAGGCAAGTTATTCAACACTACCAAATCCAATTTCTCATGGTGAGCACCATTAATAGTGAGAGGAAATTCACTGACCTTGAGAGTAATATTCTTCAAAGGGGAGCCATCCACAGAAACCACAGCAATGGGGGATGATAAAGGTTCAGGTTTTAAATTGAGTTTTTCCACGAATCCCCCATCAATAACATTCAGTGTAGACCCGCAATCAACAAACACCCGAAATTCCATTAATTTTTCCTGAGCAATCGTGGAAGCAGCTAAAAATATACCCTTGGAATTTAAACAGGCAATACGGGCGTGACTGACCATTTTTTTTTCTTTCTTCATACGAAGCTCACAGCCTTTAATCAAATGACCAGATTTTCCACAATAGAAACACAAGCCTTCTGAAAAACGACGGTGTTTTTCTTGAGAGCGAGGTGCCACCGATCCAATCTCCATCGGTTCACCACTGTTAGTACACACATTATCATAACCAGAAACTGACATAGCAGAGGATTTGCTCTCATTAACCCTAGCACGCAGTCTTCTGTCCACCCGTATAGCTAATTGCATAGCCTGTTGCAAATCCTCAGGTGTAGGATAAGCAATTAGCAGGTCTTTAACCTTTTCACTGAGCCCAGCAAGAAATAGACTTTTCAGAGCAGAATCGTTCCACCCTGTTTGAGTAGACCAACGACGAAAATGTGTACAATATTTTTCCATATTACCTGATCCTTGTTTTAAACGTCTCAACTCAGTCTCAGCTGATGCCACACGGTCAGGATCATCATATAATAGTCCTAAAGCAGAAAAAAAACTATCCACTGATCTGAAGCATGTATCACTAGGTTGCAAAGAAAAGGCCCACTCCTGAGGCTCTTTGCGCAAAAGTGACATTATGAACCCTACGCGCTGGGATTCATCCCCAGAGGACTTGGGTCTCAAACGAAAATACAATAAGCAAGCATTTTTAAATGAAAAAAATTCTCGATGTTCACCAAAAAATAAATCCGGCAAACATACCTTAGGCTCCAAGAAATGTGCTCCAGGACAGTTACTCACGTGCTGACGGAGCTCGGCCACTTCCAGAGAGAGTCCCTGCAGGTGTTTAGCCAAATCCTGAACCGACACCATGATGGAACAAAAAAAAATCTTTCCTTAGAGAATTTACAGGCTGGACTTACTGTTATGTTCTGCTACCAAAGCTAAGGAAAGAGAGGAGATCTGTCCCTACTATAAGACTCAGCTGAATCCCTACGATGTAACAGGGAACCTGATCCTGCGATCAGACCTGCTAAAGTCCTAATCTAGTCTGTACGGAGACCTATAGATTTGGGGAGGGAATCCCTACAAGTACTAAGGACTGGGAGGAATATGGGACACCTCCTAACAGAAATAGTAGCAGACAGACGAACAAACAAAATAGATAGAACATAGAGGTCCGTAGACCAAGCAAACTAACAGAGTTAGATACAGAGCACAGGCTAGCTAAAAAGTAGATATACAATGAAGTCCAGCAAAGCCAGAAGGGCGGAGCAGGATTAAATAGGCCAACAAGGTCATGTGACCAGCAAAGGAAAAAAAACCTAACAGCAAGGTTCTAACACAGGCCAGCTATTTGAAACTCTGTTTTCTCCATCACACAGATCACATATAAGTTCGCTCCAAACTCAGTCATTTGTAGTGAGCGTGGAAGATACTGTCCTCCATTTAAAATGGGCAAGGCACGTGGCAAGGGACAGGGAACTGGATGTGATGGTAATGGTGCATGCAGAGGCCGAGGAAAAGGCCATGGACAAGCTGAAATTGTGCTACAACAAACACCCACATCTTCTTGCCTGACCTTCCGGTCCTAATTTCTAGGGGACCACAGCACACCACTATTGAACCCAGAGCAGTGTCAAAAGGTTGTTGGTTGGATAGCGGATAATGCTTCCAGTCACTTAGCCACCACCACCACCCTGTCTTCCACACGGTCAAGTCTCAGTAGTCATGAGTCTGGACCGCATATTCCTCACCTTGATCCTCCTTTCTCCCACCATGCCGAGTACCCAGAGACAACTGATCCCACACTTGGACACTTTGAAGAGCTGTTCACTTTTCCATTTATAGATTTGGGCCTCTTGCCCGGTCAACTTGAAACAGGGCAAGAGGAGATTGTGTGCAGCGATGCCCAAATATTTGAGCAGCCACGGTCACACGAAGGCGACAGTGGGAAAGTGTCACAAGAGGTGGACGATGATGAGACACAATTTCCAGAAAGTCAGGAGGATGACCAGGGTGCGGAATTGGAAGACGAGGTGGTGGATGATATAGTAACTGACCCAACCTGGCAGGAGGACATGCAGAGCGAGGACAGCAGCACACAGGGGGAGGGAGGCACAGCACCCCAACAGGCAGGAAGAAGCAGTGTGGTGGCCGCAGACAGAAGGCAGGCAACCGTTCCCCGTAACACCAACACGAAGGAAGTTGCCAGTACAACTGTTAGGTCTTCCCGAGTCTGGATCTTTTTAAAGACTCTGCCGATAAGCCCAAAATGGCCATTTGCACCACTTGCAAGGCAAGCATCAGCAGGGGTGGCAAAACGACCAGCCTGACCACCACCAGCATGATCAGGCACATGGCAGCAAAGCACCCGACTTTGAGGGCCGAACCCCAGGTTCCAGGAACAGTGTCTGCAGGTGGCACCACTGCTTCTTCCGCTGTTGTGCATGCAAGCCAATCCCCTGTCCATGGTTCATGAGAAGTTGCCTCCTGCCTTGCACCTGTCATTGCACACTCTCAAGTAGCAGCATCAGGAAGCAGGTCCATGTCCTTCTCCCAGCGCAGCATTCAGTTGGCCATACCCCAGTCCTTGGAATGCAAGCGCAAATATGCAGCCAATGCCCCACAGGCCACACTACAAAATTCTCACATTTCACGACTGCTTGTGCTCGAAATGTTGCCTTTTAGGTTCGTGGAGATGGAAGCATTCCGCAACTTGATGGCGGCGGCCGTCCCTCGTACTCGGTCCCCAGCCGCCACTATTTCTCCTGTTATGCCGTCCCCGCATTGCACAAGCACGTGTCCCAAAACACTCGCCGTACCCTCGACAACGCAGTTACCGGGAAAGTCCACCTAACCACGGACACGTGGACAAGTGCTTGAGGGCAGGGACGTTACATCTCGCTGATGGCACTCTGGAAAACCGGGACCCAGTCAGACCTTGGGACAGAACACGTCCTCCCAACGCCAAGGATTGCGAGCCCTAGGTCAATCAGGGTTGCCCCCACGGTCTACAGCAACTGCACCTCCTCCTCCTCAGCCTCCTCCTCCTATTCAGCTTCCATATCTGAAATGACCACATTAGTCACAAGTTGGAAGCACTGAAGCACTGCCTCGGCCAAGCGGCAACAGGTTGTGCTGAAGCTAATATGCTTAGGTGACAAACCGCACAATGCTAAAGAGTTGTGGACAGCTCTAAAAGAGCAGGCAGATCTGTGGCTCACACCACTGTACCTACAGCCAGGCATGGTCGTGTGTGACAATGGCCGGAACCTGGTGGCAGCTGTGAGGCAAGGCAAGCTCACACACGTACCATGCCTGGCCCATGTGCTTAACCTCGTGGTTCAGCGGTTTCTCAATTCCTACCTGGAGCTGCCGGATCTGCTTGTTAAAGTACGCTGCCTGTGTGCCCATTTTAGAAAGTCAGCTCCAGCTTCCGCAGCCCTTGCCGTGTTTCAGCAGCTTTTGCAGGTTCAGGCTCACAGACTGGTGTGTGATGTCCTCACGCGTTGGAACTCTACACTGCAGATGTTGCCTTGCCGCTGGTGGGACGGCTTGTATACTTTTTTTGATCAAAAATAGTTCACTAAGTACCCTATATTTATTATGCAATTTTGCTTTACATTTATATATAATTATGGTAGGGTATGAGATATATTTTTGTCTTGCTTCTTTTTTGCTACTGCAGATGTTGGAAAGGATTTGTGAGCAGAAGAGAGCAGTTGTTGAGTACCAACATCAACAAGGCTGTCAATATTCAGTTCAGACTCCACACATAAGACCTCAGGAGTGGAAATGGATGTCAGACATATGTACCGTCCTCCTAAATTTTAAGGACTCCAACAAGATGCTGAGCGGCGATGACGCCATATTTAGTGTCACCATCCCGCTTCTCTGTCTTCTGAAACGCTCTCTGCTCACAATCAAAGAGGATGCATTGCAGGCGGAGCATGATGAGATGGAGCAAGGAACCATACAGGGTGATTACACACAGCCAAACCAAATCTCATCCCAACGTGGATTGGGTAACAATGAGGAAGAGGAGGAGGAAGGACAGGAGCTAGTTTCATGCACTATAGATGGTACTACCTGCACAGTTGTCATACCGTCTGTTCAGCGTGGATGGCCAGAGGACAGAGAGGAGGAGGAGAGCATGGTCAGTCATCCTCTTGGTGATGACACGGAAGTCTTGCCTGTTAGTAGTCTGGCACACATGGCTGAATTTATGTTATGCTGCCTTTCCCATGACCCTCGCGTTCTCAAAATTTTGGGTGGGAGGTTGTTCTCCATATCTCCACCACATGTTGTGGTCTTAGGTTTAAATAGATGGCCTGCTGAGGCATTCAGTGTTCAGTGGATCTGGAGAGGATAACTCCAGAGCGAGGAGCTGGTGTTTTTGTGCTAACCTGAACCGTGTGTTTTGCTAACCCTGAGTGGCTGGACCCCGGCCGATGTTAGGAATGTTCTGTACATTTTCCTGAATTTCGCCATTATAGACGCACCCCAGAGCAACCTTCTTAGGGGCCAATAGATGTTGATGGCCAAATGGTCTTCTGAACTCGAGATGGCATTCCAGAAATTGAAGCTCACCCCGTGTAAGCAGCAGGTCTTGAACGCACCAGACTTCAGTAGAGAATTTGTGGTTCAGACAGACACCTCAGAGGTCAGGTTGGGAGTTGTGATGTCCCAAGAAGTAAACAGGGAGGAACATCCCATCCTGTATTTGAGCCCAAAACTCTCTAACTGTAAGAAAAACTACGCCATCAAGGAAAAAGACTGCCTGGCCATCAAGTGGGAAATTGACAATCTGAGGTACTATCTATTAGGCCAGAAATTCAGGCTAATGTCAGATCATGTCCCCCTGAGATGGATGAGGCAAAGAAAGGGGAAGAATGCCTGGGTGACGAGGTGGTTTCTAGACCTCCAGGACTTTAGTTTTCGTGTGGAGCACAGGCCCGGGAAGATATACGGTAATGCAGATGCCCTGTCCAGACTTCCCCGTTTGGCAACTGAAGGTGCCAAATCCCCCAGCTTTGGACAGAGGGGGGGGGATATGTGAAAAAGTAACTGGCAAAGTACTGGAAGGGATGTATGTTTCACTGAGGCTATTAGCTTCAGTGATTTGAAACCCAGAAGTTTTGCTCCAACACACTAAGTGTTGAGAGGAGTCGATCAGCAATTTTAAGGGTTGAGTTTTTGAGAACAACTATAGAATGGGTGGAAAGTTGTTCTCCGTATCTCCACCCCAGGGTGTTGTCTGGGGTTTAAATAGATGGCCTGCTGAGGAATTCAGTGTTCAGTGGATATGGAGAGGGTAACTGCAGAAAGAGGAGCTGGTGTTTTTGTGCTAATCTGAACCTTGTGTTTTGCTAACCCTGAGAGGCTGGACCTCGGCCGATGTAAGGACTGTGCTGTACATTTTCTTTTGTTTTGCTGTTATGCCAGAAGGGCCGTGTTTATTTTTATGAACTCTACACGGGTTTATGCCGTCTTTTAATAAACCAATTAAAGAGACAGTATTCCATTTCTACCTCTGTGTGGAGCCGAGTCAGCCAGTCTACCACATCCTAAATAAAATCCTGAGTGATCAATTGCCTCCAGAAGTCAAATAAGTAGTAAATTAAGTCCATCTATGGGTAATTTATTCTCAGTAGAACAACAGCTGTATTATGAAGGCCTTTTTGCTTGAGAACATTAGGGCTCAAACTGCACCAGACAGGTCATGGATAAATCAGGGAGAATCTGTCCACAGGATAACCATTAGTCGTATACTCCATCAATCTGGCCTTAATGGAAAAGTAGGTAGAAGAAAGCCGAAATAGAACTTTTTGGGGCTAGATGCAAAATATGGCGGAAAAATAACACTGTACCTCACCCTGAAAACACCATCAACCCAAACATGGTTGTGGCAGCATCCTGTTGTGGGGATGAATTTCTTCAGCAGGGACAATGAAGCTGGTCAGAGTTGATGGAAAGATGGATGGAGCTAAATACAGGGCAATCCTGGAGGAAATCTTGTTAGAGGCTGCAAAAGCCTTAAGACCGAGGCATAAGGCTAAGCTTCCAATAGGACAACAACCCTAAACATACAGCCAGGTCTATAATGAAATGGTTTAGATTAGGGGTCTGAAACACCCTGCTCGAGGGCAGCATGTGGCTCCTGAGGCTGCTTCATGTGGCCTGCAGGCACCGTAGACCCACTTACGATCGCGGTCCGGTCCAGGGGTCCACCAATGGCAGCGCTTGATGGGACATTACTACAAGAATGGGACCAGGATGAGGACATTACTCCAAGATGAGGACCAGGATGCAACATTACTACAAGATGAGGACAAGGATGGGGACATTACTACAATATGGGGACCTGGTTGGGGACAATACTACAAGAAGGGGACCAGGATGGGGCAGTGCTACAAGAAGGGGACGAGGATGGGGCATTACTACAAGATGGGAACCAGAACAGGGCACATTACTACAAGATGTTTGTCAAAATTACTATATGGTGCTAATTGTAATACAATATTACAGTTTGTGGTCAATTGGGGCAAACAAAATTTGGGTATTCTGGTTACGAGTAAGCTGAGCAGCAGTACTCAATGTCAAGCAGCTGCTGCAAAAGCAAACAAGATTTTAGTAGGGTATATAAAAAGAGAAATAAAATCTCATGATCCCAACGTATTGTTACCCCTTTAAATAAATCACTGGTGAGTAGTCTTGAGCGATACCTTCCGATATCGGGAAATATCGGATCGGATTGGATCGGACCGATACCCAAAAAATATCGGATATCGCCGATTCCGATACCGGAAACCAATGCAAGTCAATGGGACACAAATATCGGAATGAAAATAAACCCTTTCTTTCCTTGTAGGTTAATTCTACATGAAGGAAAACAACTAATGATAATGTAGAATGTATTACATGAAAAGCCGGCAATTCAGCAGCGGCATACACCGGTACCCGACAATTTAGAACAGAAAGAATAAAGCATCACACATAGATTAGATAGATAGAAACATGTCAGTCACATATATAAGAAGTACAGTGACAGTGTTGCTTACTGTACTTGTCATTTAGTGTTAAAGGATTTATTAAAAAAAATAATAGTGTTTTCATGCACCGTCTCTTTAAAAAAGCCGGCCGGAAAATCAGCATCGGTACCCGACAATTTATAACAGAAAGAATAGAGTATCACACATAGATTAGATACATAGAAACATGTCAGTCACATATATAAGAAGTACAGTGATAGTGTTGATTACTGTACTTGTCATTTAGTGTTAAAATAAAGGATTTATTAAAAAAAAAATTGGCGTGGGGTTCCCCGTAATTTTAGTCTCTAGCGGAGGTTAAGCAGACGGCTGGGGCCGATGTTTGAAGCCTGGGAAGGGGGTAATACCCACGGAGCTTCCCAGGCTACTAATATCAGCCCCCAGCTGAATACATAGCCTTTACTAGCTATTAAAATGGGGGACCCCAAAAAAAATGACGTAGGGTCCCCCTATTTTAATAGCTAGCAAAGGCTAGGCAGACAGCTGGGGGCAGATATTAATAGCCCAGGAAGGGTGCCATGAATATTTGCCCCCTCCCAGGCTAGAAACACTAGCCATCAGCCGCCCCAGAAATGGCGCATCCATAGGATACTCCAATTCTGGCACTTAGCCTCGCTCTTCCCACTGCCCTGTAGCGGTGGCAGTGGGGTAATAGGGCTGGGTTGATGTCAGCTTATAATGCCAGCTGAGATCAAGCCCAGGTTGGTAATGGAGAGGCGTCTATAAGACTCCCCCATTACTAACCCAATAGTCAAAGTTAAAAAAAAAACACAAAAACCCAGAATAAAGTCCTTTAATTGAAATAAACACACAATTCTTTATTGTTCTAAATTAAACCATACTTACCATCACGCCCATTCCAGCTGAAGCCAATGTCTTCTGCAATAAAAGTAAAATAATAAAGCCACATCATCCTTACCTTTCCATGGTTCCCACGACAGCTTCAGCTCTGCTACATTCACATGACAGGCTGGATCGCAGCCGAAAGCTGCCATCCGGCTTGCCATGCCGCAGACAATGAGAAGTGCAGGCATGCTTGTGCTCCTCAGTGTCTCGCTGTGACGGCATAAAGATGAGCCGAGGTCATGTCCAATGAACTCAGCTCACCTGATGCACGTCACTGACAGGGTGGGAAAATTCTCCTGTAATTGCAGTCAGCGTGAGAGAATACTCCTGCTGAAGCGCTGAGCGCAGGAGAATTTTCCCACGCTGTCAGTGTCGTGCATGAGGTGAGCTCATGTCCAATGAACTCAGCTCACCTCATGCACATCACTGACAGCGTGGGAGAATTCTCCTGCGCTCAGCGCTTCAGCAGGAGAATTCTCCCACGCTGGGATGGCATTGAGATGACAGGCTGGATCACAGCTGAGCGCTGCCATCCAGCTTGTCATCCTTCAGAGACACTGCAGAGCGCAAGCATGCCTGCGCTCTGCAGTATCTATGAAGGATGGCATGCTGGATGGCAGCGCTCAGCTGCCATCCAGCCTGTCATCTCAATGCCTTTCCAGCGTGGGAGAATTCTCCTGCTGAAGCGCTGAGCGCAGGAGAATTTTCCCACGCTGTCAGTGATGTGCATGAGGTGAGCTCATGTCCAATGAACTCAGCTCACCTCATGCACGTCACTGACAGCGTGGGAGAATGGGAGAATTGCCTGCGCTCTGCAGTGTCTATGAAGGATGGCATGCTGGATGGCAGCGCTCAGCTGCCATCCAGCCTGTCATCTCAATGCCATCCCAGCATGGGAGAATTCTCCTGCTGAAGCGCTGAGCGCAGGAGAACTTTCCCACGCTGTCAGTGACGTGCATGAGGTGAGCTGAGTTCATTGGACATGACCTCGGCTCATCTGGATGCCGTCACAGCCAGACACTGAGGAGTGCAAGCATGCCTGCGCTTCTCAGTGTCTGTGGCGTGGCAAGCAGGATGGCAGCTTTCGGCTGCGATCCAGCCTGTCAAGTCAATGTAGCAGAGCTGAAGCTGTCGTGGGAACCATGGAAAGGTAAGGATGAGGTTGCTTTATTGTTTTACTTTTATTGCAGGAGATCGTTGGCTTCAGCTGGAATGGGCGTGATGGTAAGTATGGTTTAATTTAGAACATTAAAAAATTGTGTGTTTATTTCAATTAAAGGACTTTATTCTGGGTGTTGTGTTTTTTTAAATACTTTACTAGAAATTCATGGCAGTCATGTCTAATATTGGCGTGACCCAATGAATTTCGGGCTTAGGGCCAACTGATAATGCCAAGCTGGCCCCAACCCCTTTATTACCCAGTGAGCCACCGCACCAGGGCCCTGGATGAGTTGGGTACAGCGCCAGAAGCTGGCGCATCTATGAACGCGCCATTTTCTGGGGTGGCTGCGGACTGCAATTTGCAGCGGGGGGGGGGGGCAGAAAGCTTGGGCCTCCCTGCACTGCGGATTCCAGCCCCCAGCTGCCTAGATGTACCTGGCTGGACACAAAAATAGGGTGAAGCCCCACGGCAATTTTTTTTTAATTATTTCATGAAATTCATGAAACAATTAAAAAATGGCATTGAGATGACAGGCTGGATGGCAGCTGAGCGCTGCCATCCACCATGCCATCCTTCATAGACACTGCAGAGTGCAGGCATGCTTGCGCTCTGCAGTGTCTCTGAAGGATGGCAAGCTGAATGCGCCATTTCTAGGGCGGCTGACGGCTGTTGTTTCTAGCCTGGGAGGGGGCCAATATTCATGGCACCCTTCCTGGGCTATTAATATCAGCCCCCAGCTGTCTGCCTAGCCTTTGCTAGCTATTAAAATAGGGGGGACCCCACGTCATTTTTTTGGGGTCCCCCATTTTAATAGCTAGTAAAGGCTAGGTATTCAGCTGGGGGGCTGATATTAGTAGCCTGGGAATCTCCGTGGGTATTACCCCCTTCCCAGGCTTCAAACATCTGCCCCAGCCGTCTGCTTAACCTCCACTAGAGACTAAAATTACGGAGAAACCCACGCCAATTTTTTTTTTTTATAAATCCTTTATTTTCACACTAAATGACAGGTACAGTAATCAACACTATCACTGTACTTCTTATATATGTGACTGATATCTTTCTATGTATCTAATCTATGTGTGATGCTCTATTCTTTCTATTCTAAATTGTCGGGTACCGATGCTGAATTTCCGGCCGGCTTTTTTAAAGAGACGGTGCATGAAAACACTATTATTTTTTTTAATAAATCCTTTAACACTAAATGACAAGTACAGTAAGCAACACTGTCACTGTACTTCTTATATATGTGACTGACATGTTTCTATCTATCTAATCTATGTGTGATGCTCTATTCTTTCTGTTCTAAATTGTCAGGTACCGGTGTACGCCGCTGCTGAATTGCTGGCCGGCTTTTTTAAAGAGACGGTGCATGAAAACACTATTATTTTTTTTAATAAATCCTTTAACACTAAATGACAAGTACAGTAAGCTGAGCGCTGCCATCCAGCTTGTCATCCTTCAGTGACACTGCAGAGCGCAGGCATTATGGGAACTTCCGATTCCGGTATTCGATATTCTAAAAGTATCGGAACTCAGTATCGGAACTCCGATACCGCGAATATTGGTCGATACCCGATATTTCAGTATCGGAATGCTCAACACGCTAAATCTAGAATATGGAATCCAGTTTTGGGCTCCACATTTTAAAAAAAGATATTCAGAAGTTAGAGTCAGTTCAAAGGTGGGCAACTAGAATATTACAAGGGATGGAAGGCCTCTCATATGATGCAAGGTTGAAAAAGTTGAGCTTGTTAAGCTTAGAAAAACGACGCCTCAGAGGGGATCTCATTTACATGTATAAATATATGTGTGGTCAGTACAAAGGTCTAGCCCATGACTTATTTCTTCCAAAGACTATACTAAGGACCAGGGGGCACTCATTAGGGTGGAAGAAAGGCGATTTCGGCACCTAAACAGGAAAGGGTTCTTTACAGTCAGAGCAGTGAGGCTGTGGAATGCCCTTCCACAAGAAGTAGTAATGGCAGATACTATAACAGCGTTCAAAAATGGGCTGGATGATTTCCTTAATACACATAACATTGTGAGGTACAGTTAAATTAGACAAAATGTTACACCTATATTAGTACTTTTGATCCAGGGTTCTTGTACTGATCGACTTTCTCGGGGTCAAGAAGGAATTTTTCCCCATGATGCAAATTGCCTGAATGTATCCTGGGTTTTTTGCCTTCTTCTGGATCAACAGAGTTAGGTACAGGGATTTTAGTAATACCATAACAGTAATACAAAAATAAAACTAATTAAAAAAATATAAACTGGTTGTAATTGTAATAGTGCAGTAATGATAAAAATAAAAATGGTAATTCATTTGTGAGGCCTAGTTCCAGTAAGTTAGTGTAGTGTTGGTATGGGGAGTACAATTGGGGGAGAAAGATTTATTCAACCTACGTTACAATGTTACTATGTAAAGATGTAAAAAATATAAAATGAAAAAATATTTTGACACAAAAATGCTGTTTTATATATAAACATGTAATTTATATGTAAACCAAAAAAGTGCACGTTTGTTATCGCCACATCCATAACATCTCAAGCTATAAAACTGTACCATAACCCGTAGGATGAACGCCATTTCAAAAAATAAAACAAACACAGTAAAAATGTTCAAAAAATGATCAAAAGGTGTATGGAAAAAAATAATTGTATCACTAAAATAACTTTGTCCTGCAAATAATGAAGCCCCCACCCCCTAAATTAATGTTTTTCTATATGCGGCCCATATACCCAGCTGAGTTTGAGACTCCTTGTTTAGATTAAAGCAAATTCATGTGTTTCAATGGCCCAGTCAAAGTCCAGACTTTGGCAAGACTTGAAAATTGCTGTTCACAGATGCACTCCATTTAATCTCAATGAAAAGAGATATTTTTCAAAGAAAATGGGAAAAATGTCAGCCTCTAGATGTGCAAATCTGGTAGAGACATAACCCAAAAGACTTGCAGGAGTAATTGCAGAGATAGGTGGTCCTACGAAGTATTGACCCAGGGGAGCTGAATACAAAGGCATATCACAATTTTCAGATTTATATTGTTAAAATATTTAAAGGGCCATGTATAATTTCCTTTACACTTCACAAATACTTACTACTTTGTATTGGTCTATCACATAAAATAAAAATAAAAAACATTTAAGTTTGTGCATGTAACATGAAAAAAATTGGAAAAGTTCACAGGATATGAATACATTTTCAAGGCACAGTACTTTGTACTTATTTTTCTATGTACAATATTTGTTCATTTTGCTCTCCTTTCCACTTATTTTTGTTATACTACAACTTTAGTGATCATTATTTTTTCGATATATATTGCCACAGATTTCTAGATAAAAAAAACAAGCTTGAAACGTTGGAATATATTCTGTTTATCTAATGCTGGAACAAATAATATATATTCAAGCATCATACAAGTCTTGTATCCATATCATTGTGCTAGTATTTTTAATGCGCCACACATTGTGATGGCCTCTTGTTAGTTGGGTGGTCTCTATAAATGAACTGTTCAATATTCAAGACACTCTTAATCTGGCCCCAACTGAACAAGCACGTGACAAGGTAACCAGAGAGAGTTAATGAGTGGTGATTGATATCAAGAATTAAAAGGAAATATAACAGGGGAAAAGTAGTAGAGGACAATAATAGTAATTGTGTAATAGAATTAGGATGTGTAATAGAAGGTCAAAAAATATCATGTCTTTTTTTTTTTTTTTAAACACTCCAAGCTAGATTTTTAAATTTTTAACACAGTATTGTTTACTGCATTGCTGTATTGGTTCATACACCTTTTGAACTCCAGAAAAGAATTAACACCCATGCTATTCTGTAATCAGACTGATTATGTAAAAATGCATATTCAAGCACAGAATAAAGTTGCAATGTTAAAAAAAGTGGTTTACAAATTAGGAAGATACAATCAGTCACGAATAACAAAGCTCTGTTTCTTTTGGGATTTATACAGGGAAAAGGAAGAATGAAATGCTTAGGTATTATATGTGATGTTGGAAGTCCAAATGGCAATTTACAATCACATTGCCAATTACAATATTTATGAATGGTTCTATTTATTCTCATTTTTTAATGATTGCACAACTAACACTTAGTAGGGCTTCATAAGAAGTGATTTCAGTACATGTCCACATGTTCAAATGCATCTTCTGGGATCATTTTTTCTTGTATTTATTTCCTCAACCTTCTCATAGTCCTCCCTGGATGTCTGCAACAATGACATGTGTCCAAAAAGGTGGTTTTCTATTTTTTTTGGCCACACATTCTTTCATTGACCTCCACAGTTGCATTTCTGTTGGCATGTTTGGCACACTTACACATATCACTGCTGCCATTTATCAACCCCTTTATCCCTGAAGGCTATTTTGCATTTTTACAAATTTGACCAGTGTCATTTTATGAGGTAATAACTCTGGAATACTTCAACGGATCCAACTGATTCTAAGATGTTTTTTTCGTGACATATTGTACTTCATGATAGTGGTAAAATTTATTTCATATGACTGGTGTTTATTTGTGAAAAAATCGGAAATTTGGCAAAAATGTAGAAAATTTTGCAATCTTCAAACTTTGAATTTTCATGCCCTTAAATCAGAGAGATATGTCAGATAAAATAGTTAATAAGTAACATTTCCCACATGTCTACTTTACATCAGCACAATTTTGGAACCAAATTTTTTCATTTGTTAGGAAGTTATAAGGGTTAACAGTTGACCAGCGATTTCTAATTTTTCCGACAAAATTTACAGAACCAATTTTTTAGGGACCACATCACATTTGAAGTGACTTTGAGGGGCCTTTATGACAGAAAATAAAAAAGTGACACCATTCTAAAAACTGCACCCCTCAAGGTGCTGAAAACCACATTCAAGAAGTTTATTAACCCTTCATGTGCTTCACAGGATTTTTTAAAATGTGGAAGAAAACAATGAGCATTTAACTGTTTTCACAAAAATTAGACCGAATTTTTTTATTTTTGCAAGGTTAACAGGAAAAAATGGACCCCAAAACTTGTTATGCAATTTGTCCTGAGCACGCCGATACCCCATATGTGGGGGAAAACCACTGTTTGTTTTTTTCAGCCCCAAATTTTGCATTTTCATATGGGTAACAGGAGAAATTGCACCATAATATTTGTTGTGCAATTTCTCCTAAGTAAGCCGATACCACAGATGTGGGGGAAAACCACTGTCTGGGTGCATGGCAGGGCTTGGAAGGGAAGAAGCGCCATTTGACTTTTTGAATGTAAAATTTGCTTGAATAGTTAGCGGATGCCATGTCGCATTTGGAGAGCCCCTGATGTGCCTAAACAGTGGAAACCCCCCACAAGTGACACCATTTTGGAAAGTATACCCCTCAAGGAACTTATCTAGATGTGTGGTGAGCACCTTGAACCCCCAAGTGCTTCACAGAAGTTTATAACGTGGAGCCGTGAAAATAAAAACATCCCATTTTTCTCTCAAAAATGTTTTTTCGCCCCAATTTTTTTATTTTCAAAGGGGTAACAGGAGAAAACAGAAACCAAAATTTGTTGAGCAATTTCTTCTGAGCACACAGATAACCCATATGACACCACAGATGGATCACAGAATTTTATACCACTGGGCAGTGAAGAAAAAAATAATTACATTTTTACCATCAAAATTTTGTTTTAGCAACAGATTTTACAGATGATACCACAATTTGTCCCACAATTTCTGCTGAATGAAGAAATACCCCATATGTGTCTGTACAGTACTGCTTATGGCGAGACTCGGGAGGCACAGAGCACTATTTGCCTTCAGGAGCGCAGATTTTTCTTGAATATTATGCGAAATCCATATATAGAGCCCCTAAGTGCTAGAATAGCAGAATCCCGACTCAAGTGACCCCATTTTAGAAATTATACCCCTTTGGGAATTTATGTACAGTTTTCCAGAAACAAACAGCAGCGGATGTTGCTGAGTGAAAATTGCAAACTGCTGTTGTACTTTCTCCTTACCACACTGCAGTATGTTGTTACAGTCATGGTATCATGGATATAGTAGTATTTGATTAACCAGGTATTACCATGATCAGGATGTAGCTACATCGCACTATATTGGGATTAACATACCATAAAGATCAGTACTAGTGATGAGCGAGCACTAAAATTCTCGGGTACTCGAGGTTGAGCAAATTGGAATACTCGGGTGCTCGACAAGAGCAACAAGCCCAATGTAAGTCTATGGGAAACTCGAGCATTTTTCAGGCGACTCCCACCGGCGGTCTGCAGAGGGCCTAAAAATTGCCCAAATCAATGGGAACAGTGCTCAAATGACATGGGGACAGCATGGGAAGACCCCTGGAATCATCTCTGACTCCCAGATCACTGCTGTCAACAACGTTGTCAGAGTATTACACCACTTTTACGAACTCACAATAAAACATGCAAAAATGAAACCAAAATGGATTTTCCTGGAAAATATGTTAAGGAACATCCTTTCCAGGGTAATGACTTGTATATAAGGCAAAATAAATAAACAAAAACAAAAATACTTCTCCACACCTTCGGCTATGTAAACACGTAGCGTTTTTGATGCGTTTTTGCACTTTTGCATTGCTTTCAACCAAGACAAATGCATTCACCAGAAAATTTCATTTTAACATTTTACAACCTTATCTGGCCATGTGGTGTGTGATACATCATGAGACACATGCATACAGTGCTGAAAAGTCAATGGAACAGCATGGGGAGCACCTCTGGAAGCATCTCTGACTCCCAGGTCACTGCCTAAAAGTGTGCCCATCATAAGTGATCCTTTGCGCATGCGAAGGTGCCTCCCGCCATGAACCTGTCGTTGCAGACTTGCAACAATCACCGTCCACGTCCTTGTCCCACTGCAGCGTTCAGTTGTCCCTACCCCATTCCTTGGAATGCAACTGCAAGTATGAAGGCAGCCATCCACCCACAGGCTGCAATACAATACTGCCAAATTTTTGACAGCTGCTTGCACTTGAAATGTGGTCTTTTAGGCTCGTGGAGGCAGAAGCTTTTCACAACCTCATGCCGGCAGCAGCCGGGTGTCCATACTCGGTCCAAGACTCCACTATATTTCCCGGTATCGCCTCCGACTTCCACAAGCACAGGTCCCACAACATTACCCATGCCCTGCCCAGTGCACTTACTGGGAAGGACCGCCGAACCACAAACATGTGGACAGGTGAATGTGGCCAGGGACGGTACGGAGCCAGTCCACAACTTTTTTTGCTCACAGTTGTATTTAGCTCGGTGAAAGGACTGGCATAGGGGGAAATCCTATCTACCCTGCATGTCATTTCTCACAGGAAGTCCTGTAATGCAGCTTGTTGCAGAAGCAATGGCAGCCCATCCAACATCAACTCGCCCTTGTTGGTGGTGCTTTGACACACGCACATCTTTCTTTGTGAATTTAATTTCTTGAATGCAGAGTTGGACAATGGCCTGATCTGTAATGCAGTTTGAGAAATAACATGCATAAGCATGGCCGATCCACATTAAAAAAGCAGCCACAGAGTGTCCGGGAACCTTCCCCCACGCTTTTCTTAGCCAGGGCTGCTTTTTGGCAGGGATGGACGGGCCCACCAGAGAACCGGAGACTCCTCGGGCCGGCCCTGGCTTCTCCTTCAGGAGAGTTCATAGTGCCGAGGTGAGGCCATGATGATGATAGAGGCCACCATCTGCTTAGCTTTCTGTTACTTAGAATGGAAGTGAAAGTATGCAGCCAGCCACCCACCCAACCACAGGCCACAACACTAAACTGCCAGATTTATGGGCAGCTTTTTGCGCTTGAAACATGGCCTTTTAAGCTCGTGGAGGCGGAAGCTTTTCACAACCTCATGCCGGCGGCGGCCGGGTGTCCATACTCGGTCCCCAGCCGCCACTATATTTCTCGGTATTGCCTCTGCCTTCCACAAGCAGGGGTCCCACAACATGACCCGTGCCCTCCCCAGTGCACTCACTGGGAAGGACCGCCTAACCACAAACATGTGGACAGGTGAATGTGGCCAGGGACGGAACGGAGCCAATCCACAACTTTTTTTGCCGACAGTTGTATTTAGCTCGAAGAAAGGACTGGCATAGAGGGAAACCCTATTTACCCTGCATGTCATTTCTCCCAGGAAGTCCTGTAAAGCTGCTTTCACTTGAAATGTGGCCTTTTAGTCTTGTGGATCCGAATGCTTTTCCCAACCACATGCCTCATGCCTCGTGTCGATACTCGGTCCCCAGCAGTCACTATTTCTCCCGGTGTTGTCTCCGTCTTCTACAAGTGCGGGTCCCTGAACATGACTGCTGGTACTTTTCTGTGGGAATTTGCTTGCCTCCTACCAGCCTGGAATATTTCCAGTAAACTATGGTACGACGCTATGGTATTAGCACTGCCCCCAGTACCAGTAGCGAAGCCATCCCCAATTTCCTTCTCAGGAATTTAATTTGGTGGACTGAGTGGCTACCCAAATACATTTTCTCACAAAGGAGTTGAAGATAGAGTGGCAGTAGGTGCAAGTTTCTCCAGCCTGTTAGAGATTAGAGGGTGAATGGCAGCACATTGGATCAATGGTTAGTACTGAAGACTTGCAGCACTGGGATCCTGGGTTCAAATCCCAGCAAGGACAACATCTGCGAGGACTTTGTTTGATCTCCCCTTGTTTGCGTGTGTTTCCTCCTCAGTAAAAAAACAGCCAAAGAGTGTCCGAGAACCTTCCCACACACTTTTCTTAGCCAGGACTGCTTCTTGGCAGGGTTGGACGGTCCCACCAGAGAATCCTCTAGTGTGCCTTGGCTTCTACCTCAGGAGAGTTCATGATAGCGCTAACTTTGCAGCTGCTAAGGGGCTCTTCAGCGGGGGAGAAAGGTTAGCCCTCAGAATCAAATCCTCTTGTGGGCACAAGGTTTTTCAATCTGAAACAGCTTCTCAGTGGGAGTTGTATTTCACCAGAGCCATATTCTTTAGCTCGGTGAAAGGACTGGCATAGAGGGAAACCATATCTACCCCGGCTGTCATTTCTCCATCACCAGGTTCCGCCCATTGTCACACACGACCATGCCTGGTGGTGAGAGCCACTGATCAGGCTGCTGTGTTACAGCTTTCAACAACTCTGCAGCGCTGGGCGGTTTGTCAATTAAGCATTAAGCATGTTATCTTCAGCACAGCCTTTTGCCGCTTGGCCAAGGCAGTGCTGCAGTGATGTCAGCTTGTGACTGACGTGGTCATTTCAGAGATGGAGGAGGAGGTGCATGAGCTGAACAATGTTATTACATTGTTGTTAAATTGGTGATGCTGTTTTTTATACTAAAGAAAGATCCGATTTTTTTTTTTTACGTTTTTTTAAGACAAATGCATTCACCGGGAAATGTCATTTTAACATTTTATAACCTTATCTGGCAATGTGGTGTGTGACACATCATCAGACACATCCTGTTTTATTTATGATGGAGGGACTCTGAAAGTCATAAAGCCTATTTTTATAGGGCCAACAGACGGCCCTTACTATTCTTAAAAGGCCAGCAGTTGGTCCTAGCTATTGTTAGAGAGCCATCAGCCGGCTATGCTTTGTTGTTCCCATTATTAACAAGTGGGTCTCCTATACTGTTATTGCGTATCCAGTGACTGCAAGGGCTGCCAAAAATTTGGACGCAACCCAATACCCCTTTGAAGAGACATAGAGGAGGGTCTCAGTAAAAAAAATGTTCCCATTATAAAGTAGCGGGTCTCCTATAGTGGTAATGCCCATGCTGTAACTGCAATTGCTGCCAAAATTTTGAAAAAAAAACACTAAGAATTTAAAGACACATAGAGTAGGGCCACAGTAACAAGGTACGACATGTTGCCATTAGAAAGGAGAGGGTCTGCTATACAGTTATAGGGTATGCAGTGAGTCCAATGGCTGACAATTTTAGGAAAAACCCCACTAAGAATTTAAAGACACACAGAGCAGGGCCACAGTAACAAGGTACGACATGTTCCCATTAGAAAAGAGAGAGTCTGCTATACAGTTATAGGGTATGCAGTGAGTCCAACGACTGACAATTTTAGGAAAAACCCCACTAAGAATTTAAAGACACATGGAGCAGGGCCACAGTAACAAGGTACGACATGTTCCCATTAGGAAGGACAGGGTCTGCTATACAGTTATAGGGTATGCAGTGAGTCCAACGGCTGACAATTTTAGGAAAAACCCCACTAAGAATTTAAAGACACACAGAGCAGGGCCACAGTAACCACAAATTCCCATTAGAAAGGAGAGAGTCTCCCATAGTGGTGGCCTATGCAGTGAATGCAAGGGCTGCCGAAAATTTGGAGACACTTGAATGCTCCTTGGAAGAGACATGCAGGAGGGCCTCATAAAAAATGTTCCCATTATAAAGGAGCGGGACTCCTATACTTGTAATGCCCATGCACTAAGTGTATGGGCTGACAAACATTTAACCCTGGTGGGTATACATGAACATACTGTATAAAAAAAATTTTTTAAATGCATCATAAACACTCTCTAAAAAAATTTGGTGGGTGTTGCATCACGGACCACGGTCACCCTGGTGATATGGTGGTGGAGGATAAGGAGAAGGAGGAGGACAACAGCAAATAGCCAAAATCAGGAAGCGTATACCCATGTGGGGGTGTGAAAAGGTGCATGGGAATACACCTCCCAAGGAAAGACACTGGATTGGAGTTTATGTTACGCTGCTATCATTCGGTGGGGTTGAGAAGTCTGGCCCAATCCACCCCTTGTTCATTTTTATAAGAGTCAGCCTGTCAGCATTTTCAGTTGACAGGCGGATGCATTTATGAGTTATAATTCCACCAGCGGCACTAAAAACCCGCTCTGATAAAACACTGGCGGCAGGGCAGGCAAGGACCTCCAAGGCATAGAGAGCCAGTTCATTCCACGTATCCAGCTTGGATACCCAATAATTATAAGGCACAGAGGAATCACAGAGGACGTTGGTACGGTAGGCAAGGTAGTCCCTCAGCATCTTCCCAAACTTTATCTTCTTTGGGACAATATCCCTCGCCTCAGTGCCTGTGCAATGGGAGGGTCTGTGAAAACTCTCCCAGAACTTTGACATTGTTCCCCTGCCTTTGCTGGATTGAAGTTGTGTCTCTCTCTCTCTGTCTCAGCGTTTTCAGATCAGAATTTTTTTAATAGTTCCACAACAAGGGCCTTCTGGTACAGCCCAATTTTTGTAGACCTGTCCGCCTCAGGAATAAGTGATATAAAGTTCTCCTTGTAGCGTGGGTCTAGAAGTTTCACCAACCAGTAATAACTGTCACCCAAAATTTTGAGTACGCGAGGGTCATGGGAAAGGCAGCGTAACAGAAACTCGGCCATGGGTGCCAGACTACTAACAGGCAAGACTTCCGTGTCCTCACCAAGAGGATGACTGACCATGCTCTCCTCCTCCTCTCTGTCCTCTGGCCATCCACGCTGAACAGTATGGTATGACAGCTGTGCATGAAACTAGTTCCTGTCCTTCCTCCTCCTCCTCCTCTTCCTCATTGTCACCCAATTCACCTTGAGATGAGATGAGGCTTGGCTGTGTGTAATCACCCTGTATGGTTCCTTGCTCCATCTCATTGTGCTCCGCCTGCAATGCATCCTCTTTGATTGTGAGCAGAGAGCATTTCAGAAGACAGAGAAGTGGGATGGTGATGCTAATTATGGCATCATCGCCGCTCACCATCTTGGTGGTGTCCTCAAAGTTTTGGAGGATGGTACATATGTCTGACATCCATGTCCACTTCTGAGGTCCTATGTGTGGAGTCTGAACAGAAAACCGATGGCCTTGTTGATGCTGGTACTCAACAACTGCCCTCTTCTGCTCACAAACCCTTCCCAACATCTGCAGTGTAGAGTTCCAACGCTTGGAGACATCACATACCAGTCTGTGAGCCGGAAGCTGCAAATGTTGCTGAAACACTGCAAGACTGGCGGAAGCTGTAGCTGACTTTCTAAAATGGACACACAGGCGGCGTACTTTAACGAGCAGATCCAGCAGCTCCGGGTAGGATTTTAGAAACTGCTGAACCTCGAGGTTAAGTACATGGGCCAGGCATGGTACGTGTTTGAGCTTGCCTCGCCTCAGAGCCGCCACTAGGTTCCGTCCATTGTCACACATGACCAAGCCTGGCTGTAGTTTCAGCGGTGGGAGCCACGGATCTGCCTGCACTTTCAGAGCTGTCCATAACTCTTCAGCATTGTGTGGTTTTTCACATAAGCATATTAGCTTCATCACAGCCTATTGCCGCTTGGCCGAGGCAGTGCTGCAGTGCTTCCAGCTTGTGACTGATGTGGCCATTTCGGAGATGGAGGCTGAAGAAGAGGCTGAGGAGGATGAGGTGAAGGAGCTGTAGACCGTGGGGGCAACACTGATTGACCTAGGGCCCACAATCCTTGGCGTCGGGAGGACGTGTTCCATCCCAAGGTCCAACCGGGTCCCGGCTTCCACTATGTTAACCCAGTGTGCCGTCAGCGAGGTGTACCGTCCCTGCCCACAAGCAATTGTCCACGCGTCCGAGGTTAGGTGGACTTTACCGGTAACTGCGTTGTTGAGAGCACGGCTAATGTTTTGGGACACGTGCTTGTGTAATGCGGGGATGGCACACCAGGAGAAATAGTGACGGCTGGGGACCGAGTACCGAGGGACGGCCGCCGCCATCAGGTTGCAGAATGCTTCCGTCTCCACGAGCCTAAAAGGCAACATTTTGAGCGCAAGCAGTCGTGAAATGTGAGAATTTAGTAGTGTGGCCTGGGGGGCGTTGGCTGCATATTTGCGCTTGCGTTCCAAGGACTGGGGTATGGACAACTGAACGCTGCGCTGGGACAAGGACATGGACGTTCTTCCTGATGCTGCTACTTCAGAGTGTGCAACGACAGGTGCAGGGCAGGAGGCGTCTTCGCATGCACTATGGACAGGGGATTGGCATGCATGCACAACAGCAGAAGAAGCAATGGTGCCACCCGCAGACACTGTTCCTGGACCCTGGGGTTCGGCCCACAAAGTGGGATGCTTTGCTGCCATGTGCCTGATCATGCTGATGCTGTTCAGGCTGGTCGATTTGCCACCCCTGCTGATGCTGGCCTGGCAGGTGGTGCAAATGGCCTTTTTTTTCGGTTATCGACAGCATCTTTAAAAAACAACCAGACACAGGAAGACCTAACAGTTGTACTGGCAACTTTCTTCGTGTTGGTGTTTCGGGGAACGGTTGCCTACCTTCTGTCTGTGGCCACCACACTGCTTCTTCCTGCCTGTTGGGGTGCTCTGCCTCCCTCCCCCTGTGTGCTGCTGTCCTCGCTCTGCATGTCCTCCTGCCAGGTTGGGTCAGTTACTATATCATCCACCACCTCGTCTTCCACTTCCGCACCCTAGTACTCCTCCTGACTTTTTGGCAATTGTGTCTCATCATCCTCCTTTTGTGACACTTTCCCACCGTCGCCTTCGTGTGACCGTGGCTGCTCAAATATTTGGGCATCACTAGACGCGATCTCCTCTTGCCCCGCTTCAAGTGGACCGGGCGAGAGGCTCGAACCTATAAATGGAAAAGTGAACAGCTCTTCGGAGTGTCCAAGTGTGGGATCAGTTGTCTCTGGGTACTCGGCATGGTGGGAGGAAGGAGGATCAGGGTGAGGAATATGCGGTCCAGACTCACGGCTACTGAGACTTGACCATGTGGATGACAGGGTGGTGGTGGCTAAGTGACTGGAAGCATTATCAGCTATCCAACCCACAACCTTTTGACACTGCTCTGGGTTCAATAGTGGTGTGCTGTGGTCCCCTAGAAATGTAGCAAATTTATATGCGATCCGTGTGATGGAGAAAACAGAGTTTTAAACACCTGGCCTGTAGGTTTGACCAGCAAACTGCTGAGAATTGCTTCACTGACACACTGAAAGAAATTTTTAATGGAGGCCAGAAATGGCAGTATTTTCTGACAACGTATATGTGAGCCGTGTGAAGGAGAAAACACGGTTTTAAATACCTGGCCTGTAGGTAACTATTTTGGACAGCAATCTGATGTCAATTGCGTCACTGACACACTGAAAATTGTCAGCACATTGGGGCTGTGATGCGGTGGAATGACATGTGATGCCCGGCGCACAATCAGCGCAAGCGTCACTGTCCCTGCCTTCATACAAAATGAAAATGAAGAGGAAGCCAGGGCTGCAGCTGATCCCAGACTTCCTCTTCATTTTCAGTTTGTCCTAAGGCGGGGAACAGTGACACCAGCGCTGATTGTAAGCCGGGAATCATGTGTCATTCCACCGCATCACAGCCCTGGGACTGCTGGAACGGCGCCGGCTAGAGAGCTGAGTATAGGCTTTATTATTTTATTGGGGCCGAACATTTTTGTTTAAGAAGAGGTTGTCCTAGTAGTGGACAACCCCTTTAAGTTATCAAGGAGGGACCACTTATTATGTTCAAGATTCTGCATCCAAAATCTTAATATATAAGAGCAAACCTGTAAGTTTGAAATCACATTGGACAAACATCTGTATAATGTCAGGCAGCAAAGGCAATTGTTGTAATTCCGAGAAACCTCTAAATAGATAGCACACTAGTGATGAGCAAGCATGCTCGTTACTACTCGCCGGAGCATCTCACTGCTCGAGATTCTCTGCGCTCCTCGAGTATTTCCAGGATGCTCGGGTGGGAGCTCAAGTCCCCTCCCTGCATGTTTAGCGCTCTTTAGAAAGCCAATTAAGATGCAGGGATTGCCTGCCAAGCACTGTAATGCCGTAGCCATGTTGGTTGTGGTATTACAGTGATTGACTGGCTGCATAGCGTCGCATAAGACCTGGTGAACCTATGCTCATCACAGTGTAACCCGGAAACAGGCAGAGTAGGGAGAGAATTGTTGCTTGTTTTAGTCAAATATTCCACAGCAATATATACATCTAAACTAACAGTCCTCCTGAGGACTAATCCAGCTGCATATATTACTGGTGAGGGTGATAGCAGAAGTTAGGCAGGCAGAGTTTGTGGACACTGTATACAGCACAATAGGGTCCATTGCACGTTCTATCTGCTGCTGCTGTTACAGATATCCATAGTCCTACATATCAGGGCAATTTTTTTTGCTCTTAATCCTGATTATTTGCTTAAAAAGCAGCACAGTACTCCATTTTCTGCTTCATTTGCTTGTTAGCAGAATACAGGTAGATTTTTTGGATTTTATTCACACTGCTGTATTGTGTAAGCAGAGAAACTTTTCCATCATCACACGTGATCCCATATTACTGCTGTATTAATCGTGACATTTTTTGGAGCATGCCAAATATTTCACTCCATTTAAAGTCAGCCAGCTGTGTTTTGTTGAACCTATTCACACTTGGTCGCTGACCAATACCATATCTATAAGGCCACTTCCTATAACTGTGGTCATCACACGGGATCCCATATTACTACGGTAATAATACAGACATTTTGTGGAGCGTGGCTAATATTCCACTCCATTTAAAGTCAGTCATCTGTATTTTGTTGAATCTATTCACACTTGGTCACTGACCGATACCATATCCACTTCCTAAAACCATGGTCATCGCGATCCCAAATTACGGTGGTAATAATACAGACAAGTGATGATGCACACAGAGGCCGAGGCTGTGGGCAAGATGAAATTGTGCCTGCTGAGGGAGTACAACTGTGCCTGCTGAGGGATCACAACAAATACCCACATCATGTCGAACTACCTTCCTGTCCTAATTACTAGGGAGCCACGCAACACCACTCTTGAAGTCAGAGCAATGTGAAAAGGTTGTTGGTTGGATAGCAGATAGTGCTGAGCAATAACTAAAATGTGCAGATGCTCGTTGCTCAGGTTGAGCAAATTGAAATGCTCGGGTACTCGACCAGAGCAACGAGCACAATGTAAGTCTATGGGAAACTCAAGAATTTTTCCGGCGGCTCCCCCAGGAGGTCTGCAGGGGGCCTAAAAATTGCTGAAATCAATGGGAAAAGTGCTGAAATGACATGGGAACAGCATGGGGAAGACCCCTGGAAGCATCTCTGTCTCCCAGGACACTGCTGTGAACAATGTTGTCAGAGTATTACCCACTTTTAAGGGTTCACAATAAAGCATACAAAAACTAAGCCAAAATGGATTTTCCTGGGAAAAATGTTAAGGAGCATCATTTCCAGGGTAAAGACTTGTATATAAGGAAAAATAAATAAACGGACGCCGGACCAGTGAGGAGGCAGAGACGCCGATGCTACAGACTGGTATAGAACGCAAAATAAATAACCAAAAACAAAAATACTCATCCATAACTTGGGCTATGCTCACATATAGCGTTTTTGATGCATTTTTGCCCTTTTGCATTGCTTTCAATTGTGAAAAATACCTTTACCAGTTAATGTGATTTTAACATTTTACTACCTTATCTGCTCATGTGGTGTGTGAGACATGATCAGACACATCCTGTTTCATTTATGAAGGAGGGACTCTGAAAGTCGCAAAGCCTATTTTTATAGGGCTATGAGGTGGCTCTTACTATTGTTAAAGGGCCAGTAGTCGGCCCTCGCTATTGTTAGAGGGCCATCAGCTAGCTATGCTTTGTTCTTCCCATTATTAAGGAGCGGGTCTCCTATACTGTTTTAACCTAAAGCAGTGACTGCAACGGCTGCCCAAATTTTGGAAAAACCCCAATACCCCTTTGAAGACACAGAGGAGGGCCTCAGTAAAAAAAATTTCCCACTTTAAAGGAGAGGTTCTGCTATACAGTTATTGTGTATGCAGTGACTGAAAGGGCTGCTCAAATGTATTTATTTTTGAAAACCCCAATACCAATTTAAAGACACAATAGAGGAGGGTCTGTTATGGGTCCGGGAGGTGGAACCTATGTGCCAAGGTGCAAGGATGGACCCAGAGGGGCGTGACTAAGTACCCACCCAAACCGACCCTGGTCGTACGGCAGCTAACGACACCGTGACCAGGGAGGATCCGGGCTGAGGGACCAGGTGCTACTCTGGGGACGACCTTGTAAGAGAGCAGGTGGCTCCCACGGGTCAGATAGCTGGGACTGACCGGTATGGCGGATGGACACGGCAAGCAGGCGGAAGTCTCTGGTAGCTGACAGGTGGTCACAGTTCGAGAAAGCAGGGCAAGTAGCAGTCTTTAGGTTTACCAGGAAGGTGTTCCCACCAAGTGATGGCAGAGTCTCCAGGCAGGCTGGCTGGAAACAGGCAGGTGCTCCCAGGTGAGCGGGCAGACAGACGAGGCAGGTAACAGACAGGTAACTGGAGGGCGCTCCCAGGTGAGCGGGCTGATGGACACAGCAGGTAACAGGCAGGTAACTGGTGGTCGCTGCCAGGTGAGCAGGCAGACAGATGAGACAGGTAACAGGCAGATAACTGGTGGACGCTCCCAGGAGAGTGGTCTGACAGACAGGGCAGGCGGATGCTCCCAGGTGAGCGGACAGATAGCCAAGACAGGTAACAGGCAGGTAACTGGTGGACGCTCCCAGGTGAGCGGTCAGATAGCCAAGGCAGGTAACAGGCAGGTAACAGGTGAGCACACCAGGTGAGCAGGCTGGCAGGCTCGGCAGGTAACGGGGAGATAACAGTCTGGCGGGCAGGACGAGAAGTCAGGCTAGCAGCGGGACCTGAGGGCTGAAGCACAAATCAAACACAGTGCAAACAACTTTGCTCGGGCACCTCCATTTTGGAGGAGGTGCCTTAAATGTGGGAAGTCCTCTGGCCATTGGCCGGGGACTCTTTAGGAAGATGCGCGCTGTCCCTTTAACCCTCCGTCACATACAATAGGCCTGACAGGCACATCTCTTTTACTTTCATTTCTCCTTCCTCACCAGATTGTGAGGAAATCCCCTCCCTCCAGGTAGTCTCCTGTCTCTAGCAGCTCTGTGAAACCTCATACCACAGTTGGATTGCAGAGCTTCAGGAGGACAGATATAACTGCGCTAATCTCTCAGGCTCATTGTATGTGAACACGTCACACTCAATAAGGTTGGTATTTTATGTTTTTATTCATCACAATTGTTTATTTAGCTTGTTTTATGAATGTATAGCACAAAGTGGGAGGATATTTCATAGAAATAAGGCAGATTAAAAAAGAAAGTGTGCTGCTCAGGCATATACAGTAGTTCCCTAGCACATATTCCTTCTCTTGCTTCAGATTATCTGCTGAAATGGAGAGGAAAATGTACAATTTATCAAAAAACCTTGATGTTGAGGAAGTAACAAACATGCTGTTAGATGATGCAGACCCCACACTGAATGAGGATTTAGGAGAGGAAAGTGAGATTGATTCTCATGATGAGGTGGAAGTATGTGAAGTGGATTCTGAAACAGAGCAAGACGGTGACAGTGATGAGGATGAAGATGTAGAAAGCCACTCCAGAAAAAACGTAGGGAACCTCAAAACATTATTACTCACCTTCCTGCAGTTATAGGAACTGCAAGTAATGCAAAAACTGAAGTTGAATGCTGGAATAGTTTATTCACAGATGACATTCTGGACTCTATTGTCACATATACCAACCAATATATAGACATTATAAAGGACAAGTTAATCTGCAACAGAACCATCAAGGCCACAGATGAAATAGAACTGCGTGCTTTTTTTGGATTATTATACCTTGCAGGAGCTTATAGGGCAAATAGACAAAGTTTGGAGGAACTTTGGAGTAAAGATGGGGATGGAGTTGAAAAATTTGGCCTTGTTATGTCCATAAACAGATTCAAGCTTCTAATTCGTTGCCTTCGGTTTGACGACAGAACTACCCGAACCGAACGTAAAGCACATGACCGACTTGCTCCAATTCATGATATATTCCAAAAATTTGTTGAAAACTGTAAAAAAAGCTATTGCCCTGGGGAGAATCTCACTATTGACGAAATGCTCCCTGGTTTTCGTGGTAAATGTAACTTTCGTCAATATATTCCATCAAAGCCTAGCAAATATGGAATAAAAATGTATGCCCTTGTTGATGCCAGTAAGACCTACACTTACAACCTGGAAGTTTATGCAGGAAAACAACCAGAAGGTCCTTACTGTGTCAGCAACAAACCCAGTGATGATGTAAAAAGACTGGTTGAGCCCTTATTTGGATCGGGTCGCAATATAACAGCTGACAATTGGTTTTCAAATTGTGATCTGATTGATTATCTGAAAATGCAGAAGCTTTCATATGTCAGAACTATAAGAAAAAATAAAAAAGAATTGCCTACACAGTTTGTAAGTGTGAAAGGGAGACAACAGTACAGCAGTATGTTTGCATTCCATAATGGAAAGGTTTTGGTTTCCTATGTACCACAAGCAAAAAACATTGTACTTCTTCTATCAACACTTCATGATGATGATGCCATCGATCCTGGGACTGAGGCACAAAAAAACCCGGAGATAATTACATTTTATAATGCAACCAAAGGGGGTGTTGATACAGCTGATCAGAAGTGCTCAACTTTCAACGTCAGCAGAAACACCAAACGCTGGCCAATGGTCATATTTTTTGCTATGTTGAATTTGGGTGGTATAAATTCACAAGTCATTTACCTTGAAAACAAGCTTGAACCACTCCATAGACGATTCTATCTGAAAAAATTGGCCCATGAACTAGTGCTTGGAGAGCTACGCAGGAGAAGTATGAAAACAATCGGTATCCCCTCTCGCCTTCAAGTTCAGCTCAAAAGATTCCACCCAGAAGATGATAGTGAAAATTCACCACCTCCCAAAAGAAGGAGATGCACCACCTGCACCACGGAAAGCGGAATCAGAAGGCTTTCTAATTATGAATGTCACAAATGTCATAATGCAATCTGCCTGACACATGCAAAAATTATGTGTAATTCTTGCTCTTTGCTCTGCAAGTGTAATTTTTCTGGGGAAACTTCAGGATCTAATTCTGATTGAATATGTGTTTAATAGTACTTAAGGTACCTTAAAATTAAGTTTGCTTCCATAAATTTTCTTTGTAGAGTTTTTTGACAGAGTCGAACTGGGGACTATTTGGCGGGAGTTTTGAAATGTTTGTATTTCAGAGTTATTAGTTTTATGTTAAGTAAATGGTTTTTTTTTGCACCTGATTATGTGTAGTCTCTTTTATTACATCCCTATGAAGGTCACTGATCACATTTAGAGCACTGAAATTGCAAACATTAGATATTATAGGTATTTTTCTACCCTGCGCCTGACAGTCACATTGTATGTGAACTCGTTAGAACAGATATTGTATGTGGCGGAGGGTTAAGAGGGGGGGGGGAGTGCGCGCGCGCGCCCTAAGCACTCTGCTGGAGGAAGAACGCGCGCCAGCCACAGCAGGAAACGGAGCGCAGGGAGAAGCCGCGCCAGGAGCCGGGGGGCGAGAGAGACGGTGCCCCTGTCTGACATGGGGCAGGGACGCCGCTGCGCCGACAGAGACAGGAGCACAGGAGGGACCCACGTGAGGAGCGCGGAGGTGAGAGGGACGGCATCCCTGCCTAGCAGAGGGCAGGGACGCCGATGCTACAGTACCCCCCCTTTACGCCCCCTCCTCTTTAGGCCAGAAAGAAGTTTATCAAGGATGAGCGGGGCATGGATGTTCTCCCGAGGCTCCTCAGGACCAAACCCCTTCCAATCCACTAGAAAAAAGGTCTTTCCTCTTACCCTCTTGGTGGCCAGAATGCTCTCTACCTCAAACTCGTTTTCAGCGGAAACCGGAGCAGGAGGCGTACCTGAAGACTTGGAAAAAGAGTTAAGTACCACGGGTTTGAGGAGAGATACATGGAAGGAGTTGGGGATCCACAAGTTGGCCGGGAGTTTCAATTTATAGGCCACCGGGTTCATTTGCTTGATAACTTCCAGTGGGCCGATGAACCGGGGCCCTAACTTGTAGGAAGGAATCTTGAGCCGGACAAATTTGGACTAGAGCCAGACCTTATCTCCAGGACGGAATTGGGGCGGATCCAGACGTCTCTTGTCAGCCTGTCTCTTCATCCGCTCGGAGGACAGAAGAAGTGCGGATCTGGTACTCTCCCAAATGGTGGAGAATTCACTAACAAGAGATTCCGCGGCCGGGTTGTCCACAGAGGCGGAGACGGGGAACGGGATCCGGGGATGTTGGACGTAGACTGTAAAAAACGGGGCAGAGGGCAGGAATGCCGATGCTACAGGGTCTCAGTAAAAAAAAGTTACCGTTATAAAGGAGTGGTACTGCTATACAGTTATTGCATATGCAGTGACTACAACGGCTGCCTAAATTTTGGATAAACCCCTGTACCAATTTGAAGACACATAGAGGAGTGCCTCAGTTAAAAAAATGTTCCCATTATAAAGGAGTGGGTCTCCTATACTGTTATTGCGTATGCAGTGACTGCAAGGGCTGCCAAAAATTAGGAGGCACTCCAATACCCCTTTGAAGAGACATAGAGGAGGGACTCAGTAAAACATATGTTCCCATTAAAAAGGAGTGGGTCTCCTATACAGGTAATGCCCAAAAAAAGCCACTGGATTTGACTTTATATTCCGCTGCTATCATCCGGTGGTGTTGAGAAGTCTGGCCCAATCCAGCCCTTGTTCATTTTTATAAGAGTCAGCCTGTCAGCATTTTCAGTTGACAGGCAGGTGCGCTTTAGTTATAATGTCCCCGGGGGCACTAAAAACCTGCTCTGACAAAACGTTAGCGGCAGGGCAGGCCAGGAACTTCAAGGCGTAGAGAGACAGTTCTTGCCACATGTCCAGCTTGGATACCCAATAATTATAAGGCACAGATGAATCACGGAGGATGTTGGTACGGTCAGCAAGGTACTCTTTCAGCATCTTCCCAAACTGTTCCCTCCGTGTCAGAATATCCCACGCATCAGGACCTGGGAGTTGGGAGGGTCTGAGAAAACTGTCCCACACCTTTGACAGTGTTCCCCTGCCTCTGCTGCATCATATTTAGGTCTCCCTCACCTGTACTCCTTGGTTGTCCATGGAACTGTGACCTCTGCCCTTAGTGTTTTCAGATGGAAATTTTTTTAATAAATCCGCAACAAGGGTCTTTTGATACTGCAACATTTCACTAGACCTCTCCACCCATGGAATGAGAAATATAAAGTTCTCCTTGTAGCGTGCATCTAGAAGTGTGACCAACCAGTAACTACTGTTGGCCAAAATGCGTACAATGCGAGGGTCACGGGAAAGGCAGCGAAACATAAAGTCAGCCATGTGTGCCAGATTGCTAACAGCCACATCTTCCTTGTCCTGAACAAGAGGACGACTGTCCATGCTCTCCTCCTCATCCTCCACCTCCTCATTCTAACTTTCCTCAGGCTTTCCACGCTTAACAGATGGTATGAATGTGGTGTGGGTTGTACCGCCTGTAGCACAGGAAACCAATAACTATTCCTTCTCATCCTCTTCCTCCTCCTCCCCATTAGCACCCAATCCACGTTGGGATAAGATGAGGCTGGGCTGTGTGGCATCACGCTGTATACTTCCTTGCTCTATCTCATCATGCTCCATCTGCAATGCCTTCTCTTTAATTGTGAGCAGCGAGCGTTTCTGAAGACAGGGAAGCGGTATGGTAACGCTAATTATAGCATCATCGCCCCTCATCATCTTGGTGAAGTCCTCAAAGTTTTGGAGGACGACACAGATATCTGACATCCATGCCCATTCCTCAGTTCTTATGTGTGGAGGCTGACCTCAATGCTGACCTCTGCTGCTCACAAATCCTTCCCAACATCTGCAAAGTTGAGTTCAAACACGTGGTGACATCGCACACCAGTCGGTGAACTGGAAGCTGCAAATGCTGCTGAAGCACGAAGAGGGCGGCAGAAGCTGTAGGTGACTTTCTGAAATGGGCACACACGCGGCATACTTTGACAAGCAGATCAGACAGATCCAGGAAGGTTTTGAGAAATCGCTGAACCACTAGATTGAGCACATGGTCCAGGCATGGTATGCGTGTGAGGTGGCCTAGCTTCAGAGCTACCACCAGGTTCCAGCCATTGTCACACACGACCATGCCTGGCTGTAGGTTCTGCAGTGACATCCACAGATCTGCCTGCTCTATTACAGCTGTCAGCAACTCTTCAGAGGTGTGCAGTTTGTCCCCTAATCATATTAGTTTCAGCAGTGCCTGTTGCCTCTTGGCTGAGGCAGTGCCGCAGTGCTTCCAGCTTTAGACTGATGTGGCGATGTCACCACGCATTGGAACTCAACCTTGTAGATGTTGGGAAGGATTTGTGAGCAGCAGAGGGCAGTTGTTGAGTACCAGCTTCAACACGCCCCTCGGCATTGGGGTCAGCCTCCGCACATAAGAATTGATGAATGGGCATGGATGTCAGACATCTGTGTCATCCTCCAAAACTTTGAGGACTCCACCAAGATGGTGAACGCCATAATTAGCATCACCGTCCCGCTTCTCTGTCTTCTGAAACGCTGGCTGCTCACAATTAAAGAGGAGGCATTGCCCTTGTTGCGGAATTATTAGAAAAAAATCCAATCTGAATATGCTGGCGGCAGAGGTCACAGTTCCTTGGACAACCAAGGAGTACAGGCAAGGGAGACACAAATACGATATACGATGCAGCAGAGGCAGGGGAACACTGTCAAAGGTGTTTTCTCAGACGCTCCAAGTGCCCAGGCCCTGATGCGCTGAGTACTCTGACAAGGAGGGAAAAGTTTTAGAAGATGCTGAAAGAGTACCTTGCTGACCATACCAACATCCTCCGTGATTCCTCTGTGCCTTAATTATTGGGTATCCAAGCTGGACACATGGCAAGAACTGTCTTTCTATGCCTTGGAGGTCCTGGCCTGCCCTGTTGCCAGTGACGCGCCCCCAGGGCAGTGGGGTACTTGGTGTCCGGGCCTATGGATGCTGGGGGGAATATGTCACAGTGGCTGGCCCTGTCCGTGGCCCAGGGCGGTCAACAAAAAGGGGATAGTTTATATGGGATTTGTAGCTTGAACGTGACGCCACCTGTGGTTTCTGGTAATTTGTACCAGCGCTGCTGCAGACCTCTGAGGCAGTTGATAGGGCAGCTAGGATGGAACAGCTCCCCACAGGTGGAGAGGGCCTCAGGGCAGTGTAGAGTTTGATGGTGGGTGGTGATGCTGGTGCTTGTAGTGCAGTCGGGATGGCACAGCAGGAGTAACTGACAGAGACAGAGGATTCGCTTGAATACCTTTACTGGTGCGGATGTCAGGTATGGTCCAGGGTACTCGGTAGGAAGGGTGCACTTCAGGACTTCAGGACTTCTCCTCAGTGAGCGGGTATAAGGCTTCCTGGTCCGTATCTCCCTCTCTCTAAGCTCCTGGCCAGCCTGCAACTGGGCCTAGCTTATGTGTCATGCTGTTCCTTCAACTGTCGCTTAGTATTAGGACCTTCCGCTGGCAACCACTATCCCTGGGCGCCGGGGCCTTCGTGGTTCCTGGTCCTGTAATGGGTTTAGCTTCAGGTCTGCCAGGGACTTGTAGTCCTCCTGGTATGCCGGTGTTCCCTACTGGGTATAAAGGACCGTGTAGGCGCGGACCCGGTGTCCGGTGTGTATACTCGGGGTGAGCCTATGATGCTCCTCTGCCCCCTCAACTCCTCTCTCCTCTCCTCTTTTCCTTCGGCACACTCGGGGCCCTAAATACTGCAGCAGACGTGCTGCGTCTTCACTGCTCTCAGTGGCAGCACACTCTAAACTGAACTGCCTGGCTCCACCCTCCATATATATATCCCTAACAGGGCTCCCTCTGGTGGTATAAAGTGGAAGGGTGGAGGTGTTTGTACGTAATGAGGGCCTCTTGTGGAGAAGTCTGTCCATGCACCCTTTTGGGTCCTGTGGTACCTGTGAACAGCAGGGTGCCATACTAGCATTTTGTCAGAGCAGGTTTTTAGTGCCGCGGGGGCATTATAACTGATAGGCGCATCCGCCTGTCAACTGAAAATGCTGACAGGCTGACTCTTATAAAAATGAACAAGGGCTGGATTGGGCTAGACTTCTCAACACCACCGGATAACAGAAGAGGAAGATAAAGGCAAATCCAATGGCATTTTTTGGGAAGTCTATTCCCATGTACCTCTTCACACCCAGACATGGGCATACGCTTCCTGATTTTTTCTTTTTTTCTGTTGTCCTCCTCCTTCTTCTCCTCATCCTCCACCACCATATCACCAGGGTGACTGTGATGCAATACTCAGATAATTTTTTTGTAAGTGTGTTTATGATGCCCGTAGGAAATTTCTTTAGAGGCCTACATCTAACATTCTGTATGTTATACAGTAAGTTCTGTTCATGTATACTCCACAGAGGTAAATGTTTTGCAGCCCATGCACTTAGGCATAACCAGTATTGGTAATGGTAACAATTGTTTTTAATGAGGACTACCTTTACATCTCTTCAAAGGGGTATTGGAGTGCGTCCAAATTTTTGCCAGCCCTTGCAGTCATTGCATACGCAACAACAGTACAGGAGACCCATTCCTTAACAATGGTAACATTTTTTTTTTAATGAGGATCTGCTCTACGTCTCTTCAAAGGGGTATTTGAGTGCATCCTAATTTTTGTTAGCCCTCCAGTCACTGCATATGCTATAACAGTATGGGAGACCGGTTCCTTAATAATGGAAAAAAAAATTTAATCAGCCCCTCTATTTGTCTTCAAAGGTGTATTGGGGTTTTTCCACATTTTGGGAAGGCCTTACACTTCCTGCATATGCTATAACACTATAGGAGACCCGCTCCTTAATAATGGGGATTTTTTTTTTAAATCAGGCCCTCTATGTGTCTTCAAAGGTGTATTGGGGTTTTTCCAAATTTTGAGGCAGGCCTTACAGTTACTACATACACTATAACAGTATAGGAGACCCGCTGATTAATAATGGGAACAACAAAGCATAGCCAGCTGATGGCCCTCTAACAATAGTGAGGACCATCAGCTGGCCCTTTAACAATAGTAAGGGCCGCCTGATGGCTCTATAAAAATAGGCTTTGTGACTTTCAGAGTCACTCCTTCATAAATGAAACAGGATATGTCTGATCATCTCTCACATACCACATGGGTAGATAAGGTAGTAAAATGTTAAAATGACATTTAGCAGTGAAGGTATTTTTCACCATTGAAAACAGTACAAAAGTGCAAAAACATTAAAAAAAACATAAAAAAAACAGACAAAAGCAAAATACTCCAATACCTAAAAGTAAATGGATAAATTGCACAGTGCATAAAAATAATGATAAATAATAAAGGGTATTTAGCTAACATACATTTTGATCAAAATAATGTAAAAGCCATCCCACCACATCACGGCAACTCTTAACTCTAATATTAAAACCTTACCATTTGTCAAGTGACATACATATGGATAAGGGCAGAGAGACTGAACCCTTAGTAGAAGCATGGACCTGAGAGGCAGAATGAACCTTTCAGCTCAGACAAAGGGTGGCCACACCCTTATATGCACTAAAGCACATTGGACTACAAAGAAAAAACCTGGGAGTCTGAACTGAAATGTAAATTGATGTGCATGCAAAAAGTAAATGAATGTTCACATAAGGCCTTTAGTCAGAAAAAAAAAACAAAGACAAAAGCAAAATACACAAATACCTAAAAGTAAATGGATAAATCGCACAGTGCATAAAAATAATAATAAATAATAAAGGGTATTTAGTTAACATAAATTTTGATCAAAATAATGTAAAAGCCATCCCGCCACGTCATGGCAACCCTTATGGTACAGTCCTAACTCTAATATTAAAACCTTACGATTTGTCAAGTAACATAAATATGGATTAGGGCAGAGAGACTGAACCCTTAGAAGAAGCATGGACCTGAGAGGCACAATGAACCTTTCAGCTTAGACAAAGGGTGGACTCACCCTTACTGTATATGCACTAAAGCATATTGGACTACAAAGAAAACAAGATGTGCCTGATCACGTCTCACATACCACATGGGCAGATAAGGTAGTAAAATGTTAAAATGACATTTACCAGTGAAGGTATTTTTTCACGGTTGAAAGCAGTGAAAAAGTGCAAAAACGCATCAAAAACGCTGTGTGTGAACATAGCCCAAGGTGTGGAGGAGCATTCCTTTTGGGGTTATTTATTTTGCCTTATATGCAAGTCATTACTCTGGAAAGAATGTTCCATAACGTTTTTCTCAGAAAAATCCATTTTGATTTTGTTTTTGTATGTTTTATTGTGAGTCCGTAAAAGTGGTGTAATACACTGACAACATTGTTCACAGCAGTGACTTGGGAGTCAGAGATGCTTCCAGGGGTCTTCCCCATGCTGTTCCCATGTCATTTGAGCACTGTTCAAATCAATTAGGGCAATTTTTAAGACTCCTGCCGACCTCCCGGGGGAGCCACCGGAAAAATGCTCAAGTTTCTTATTAACTTACTGTACATTGGGCTCGTTGCTCGGGTCGAGCACCCGAGCATTACGATTTATTCGACCCAAGCGACGAGCAGCAGAGAATGTTAGTGCTCGCTCATCACTATAGCACATCTAAAATTAAGGAGGGAACAGAGGGAGAAAAGAAGAATGTGAATATGTTATACTATATAAAAAAGTAAATAAGTAATATTTTCACATATTCACATTCTACTTTTCCCCCACTCAATTCTCCCTTATTTTTGGTCTAATATCAGATAGTGGTGCAGTAGTATAAGTGAACTACAGCATATGGACAAATTTCTTAGCTAAAGCCCCTTTGACACTATTTGATTGGTCTTGTTATAGGCTTTGCTTTTGGGTTCAAGATTTTCAAGTTATACCTCTGGAACTACTTTGTAAGATTTTACTTCCTACCCCACTAGATCTAATGGTTTCATATCAGCTGGCCACCTTGGTGCAATTGCATTTATTTCATTAAGCCTAAAAGTGTCCATTCATTTTTTACATCAAAACAATTTAGTAAAAGGCCACTGTTTAAAGTAATTCTGACACTGGTTGGCCAGTTCACACTGTTGTTTGTGGGCTTTTGTTTTCAATATCGCTCGCCTTAAGTGTTCATTTCCATATCCATATATTTCCTGTAGATATTTAAGATACATATATCGTCATTTGGTTGTGCCAAATCTTTACATAATATAATTCTTTTCCGTTTTCGGTTCTTAAGTATGTGTTTCTCCTTTTTTTCCTTGTTTCGGCTTTAATGACTGTTCTTCCTTTGTCTGTATAGTCTTCTGTGTGCGAAAGGTTTGTCATCCTCTTTACCAATTTTTCCTTGGCCACTCTATGAGAATGGCTTTTTTTCTGCTTGGATGCAAAACAATAATTTCCTTCCAAAACTCTGAAAGGGCTTAGATTGCTCAACTTGTCTGTATTCTGAATCCGTTAGATCTCCCAGGCTGAAACCACAGACTTTGTATTTGAACTCACGTTTCCTCCAGACATCTTGTATAAAAACCCTTTTTCTTCATTATGCACTTATGTTACCCTCAGCTGGAGGGAGAAATCACCCCATGAAAATTAAATAAATAAAGAGGAAGAGTCTGCCAGTTCATTTTCATCAGTTTTTTTCAAGGCATGATGTAATGCTGTGCTATTCATTGTGTGCTGTGACTGGAGGATGGATACTAAAACTCACTCACTGAGATTGCATGTTGCATTTTGCTACATGTGATTTAGCCAAGAACATTTTGTCTATGCCACCTCGTGCTTATAATTTATGGGTCACCTAAAGATCTATACAATTTACTGTGGATTGAATTACATTTATCATGGGAAAAGTTGCATTAGTCTTCTTTTCTTCCTCTGATTGCAAAGCAGCATCGTAAGGATAAACTCACGTTAGGGCCATGTTCCCAAGTGGCTTAATTGTTTTATATTTGTGATTTATAACGTGTCATAGATACATTACTCTGCTGGAAAAAAACACTATTCACAAGCTAAAGTATTTTTTCTGGGATTTGACCAATGCAGAATGGTGAAAATGGTGGCTCAGTGGTTAGCACTGTTGCTTGGTAGCTCTGGGGTCCTGTCTTAAATTCTCACCAAAGAGAATTTCTGCAAGGAGTTTGTATGTTCTCCCCATGTTTACGTGGCTTTCTTCTGGGTACTCCGGTTTCCTTCCCCACTCCAAACACATACTTATAAGGAATTTAGATTGTGAGCCATAATGGGGACAGTGATGATAATGTCTATAAAGCACTGTGGGATTAATGGCGCTATATAAGTAAGTAAAATAAATAAATGGTGGCAGTCACACAACAAAATCATATAAAATCAAAATTTTTTTTTGCACTTCTCAATCTAGCCTAAGTCAAACTTTAGTAATTACTTTCTTCATCTACATTGCATTTTAAATTGACATATGCATATTATTGGTTTGCTCAGGCATCCCTGCTAGTTTTTGTTTGCTTATTGCTGTAATAATACCATTTCTATCTGCATAACCCATGCAGCCAATCACTATCATTAGTTGTCTTGTGCTGTAGATGAAAGCTCCACTATTGAGGCCAGTAACTGGTGGCAAAAGTCATGAATATTTTTGGCACATTATCACTGCAACAAAGTGATCAGAAATCAGTGGGGGCCACCAGAGCATCAACAATGGAGCAGAGCAGGGATTTAGCAGGCAACTGTCACGATTTAGTTCTGCCTTCCAACCTAGAAAAGCGGCGTGCTGAGCTGTCAGTATGGTGCTGGACAGCCTTCCAATCAGATGCTGGGTCATGCTGAGCCTCTTTGCTTTAAATTACTGCCAATTGTAGCTTTCTTCAAGAGATGAGTGTGAGCTCTGTGTTCCTTGTTTTTGACCTTGTGTTTGCATAGCCTTTTGTTGTGATCCACTACCTTCCTGGAATTCTGACCCCAGACAGTGACCTGACTACACCTTTGTCTCACCCCTCTGTCTATGATGTATCCTCCTGGCTTTTGGTTTCGGACTTCTTGACTACCCAGCCTCACTGCTTGTCCATGAATAGTGACTAGCATCACATTACAATTGGCCCATACATTTGTCTTTTTCGCCAGTATGGATCCTGTTCACATGTTCTGTTGCCAGGTGGCAAATCTGATGCAGATGAATCAGGATCTGGTCAAGGAATATCAGAGTTCTGAATCATCGCAATATCAGTTGCAGGTTCAGATGATTAGTTTGATTAAACTTCCCACAGCTCTCCACTGTTAGCAGTGACTGTGGCGTCAGTATCCTCTCAGGTGCAGTTAATTTCACCTGAACAACTAATGGCCCTTTCTGACAAATTTTCAAGGCAGAAAGACATGTTTAGGGTGTTCAGGGAGAGCTTTTTATCTCACAACCTCTGTCATCAGGGAATGAGTCGCAGCGGGTAGGAATATTTATGTCCATAATGCGAGGAAGTCCTTAGGCTTGGGCTTTTTCTCTGTCCCTCCAAGCCCCACACGGTCTGTTGATGCTTTTTTTGACGCCATAGGGTTAACCTATGATGAACCTGACAAAATCCAGGTCGCGGAGGCAAAGATCATGAATCTGACATGGGGGCTGCGCCGCTGAGGAGCTGAGGAACAGTACAGAATTACGGCAATGGTCCACTGAAGTTCTGTGGAATGATGCAGCTCTCAGCTTCACCGAGGCCTTTTGAATAGACTTAAGGATGCTCTGGCTCTGCATACTCCACCCTATTCCTTGGGGGAGGCCATGACTCAGGCCAATCAATTGGATTGCAAGATTTGGGAGAGGCGTGATGAGCGACAGGAGGATTGGGTCATTTTCCCCAAATCTGTCCACCTTCCTGAGGCGAAATCGATGGAAATTCAAACTGCCAGTTCTGGTACAGTTGAGAGGAGCCGTCATGCAATCTTGGACTCTGCTTTCACTGTGGTCAAGCTGGGCATTTTCTCAAAGTCTGCTTGATACACCCTCAAGCTAGCAAGCAAGCCGGGAAAATGCCTAAGTCTGGATAATTGTCGAGGAGGTCACCCAGACTTCCAGGTACCTTTTTATGCCTCAGATAAAGAACTGCTGAACGTGGAACTACTTTTCCAAAGCCAGTCTTTATGAGTGGTAGCTTTTATTGATTGTGGGTCTGCTTCCAGCTTCATTAATTGCGGGCTAGTTCTGAGATTAGGATTAGGGACATTTAAATTGGAAATACCCAAAAAAAAAAAAGTACCGGACAACCCCTTTAAGATGTCCTCTGATGCTTCACATCCCAAATGTGTCCCACAAATCCCTGTTATCCTGTCAGTACTGTCTGCCTCATCTCTGCCTCCTCCGATTTCTGTTGATTTTACCTCAAAATTGAGAATGTGACTGATCAATTTGAGCAGATAAAAAAGCAATTTTTTTCTAAGATATATTACAAAGTTGCTTTGTTTCATGTGTACTATTGATTTAAGAAATAGAAATTAAAACGTTGGTTACTCTTTAACCACTTCACCATCCAAGCCTGATTTTACCTTCATGACCCGGCCAAATTTTACAATTCTGACCAGTGTCACTTTATGTGGTAATAACTCTGGAACGCTTCAATGGATCCCACTGATTCTGAGGTTGTTTTTTTTTTAGACATATTGTGCTTCACGATAGTGATGAAATTTCATCGCTATGACTTGCATTTATTTGTGAAAAAATCGGAAATCGGAAATTTGCAATTTTCAAACTTTTAATTGTTATGCCCTTAAATCAGAGAGTTATATCACACAATATAGTTAATAAATAACATTTTCCACATGTCTACTTTACATCAGCACAATTTTCTAAACATAATTTTTTTTGTTAGGAAGTTAGAGTTAAAAGTTGACCAGCAATTTCTAATTTTTACAACAAAATTTACAAAAAATTTTTTTAGGAGTCATATCACATTTGAAGGGACTTTGAGAATTCTAAATGACAGAGATTACTCAAAAGTGACACCATTTGAAAAACTGCGCCCCTCAACGTGCTCAAAACCACACTCAAGAAGTTTATTAACCCTTCGGCTGCTTCACAAAAAGTGAAGCAATGTGGAAGGACATAATGAACATTTAACTGTTTTCACAAAAAATTTACTTTAGTGGACCCCAAAATTTGTTGTGCTATTTCTCCTGAGTACGCAGATACTTGTGGGATAACTACTGTTCAGGCGCACAGCAGGGCTCAGAAAGGAAGGAGTGATGTTTTGGAATGCAGACTTTGATGGAATGGACTTCGGGTGTCATGTTGCGTTTGAAGAGCCCCTGATGTGCCTAAACAGTGGAAACCCCCCATAACTTACCCCATTTTGAAATATAGACCTCTCAAGGAATTTATCTAGATGTGTGGAGAGCACCTTGAACCAACAGATGCTTCAGAGAATTTTACAACGTTGATCTGTGAAAATGAAGACTGTAACATACCTGGCGGCGTCCTTGCATAGTGGTCCATCTCCCACTGTGCAAAAGCGCGCACTTGATCTCCAGTCCAGACTGCCACTCTGGTTTCTTTCCATGTTGTCTGCTTTGCTTTGCTCTTGCAGTTTAGGGCGACGCCCGCCGAACTTCCTGTTTCTTGTAGCTGCTGCTGACACTCCCCTGATGCGTCCTCAGCCTATTGCTGTCTGTCACATGGTATTTAACCCAGCTCCTCCCTGGAATCCTTGCCTGAGCATCTTGTTCTGTCAGTTGGCTTCTGGTCGCTGACATGCCAGGTCCTGTCTATGTTTGCTGCCTTACGGTATCAGTTCCCGTGTCTGAACTGTGTCCTGTCTGTGCACTCTAGCCAGCTCTCTCTCTGCCTTCCTGGAGGCTGTATTTCCAGGCCTGTCTGAACACGCTCCTAGCCAGTTCGTCTCGCCCTCTGGGGGCCGCATACCAAGACTCGCTCCTGTATTTGTTGCAGTACAGTTCCTGTCTGAACTGTCTCCTAGTTTCTTACCTGTTTTGTCTTTATGTCCGTTTGCTCCCTTTTTCTGCAGTGTCTGAACCAGCACTTGGCTTTACCTAGGCTCGTTCCAGCATTTTGTTGCAGTAACTGTTCTTGTCTGAACTGTCTCCTATTTTATTACCTGTTTTGTCTTTATGTCCATTTGTTCCCTTTTTCTGCAGTGTCTGAACCAGCACTTGGCTTTACCTAGGCTCGTTCCTGCATTTTGTTGCAGTAACTGTTCTTGTCTGAACTGTCTCCTAGCTTCTTACCTGTTTTGTCTTTATGTCCGTTTGCTCCTTTTTTCTGTAGTGTCTGAACCTGCACCTGACTCCTTCTCGTTGTCGCTGTACTTCCGTTAGTGAGTTGCAGTCCCCTCGATACTTCTTTGCAGGTATCTAGTGTGTATCTGGTTCTGCCTTTCTTTCTGTTCCGTGTGAACAGAGCCCTGTCCCCTTTGCTTTGTTTTTGTTTACCTCTTCGGCGATTTATCTCAGCCTTGTCCCCCGCGTCTGCGGTTTCGCTCTGCCCAGCCTTGTCCACCGCGTCTGCGGTTTCGCTCTGCTCAGCCTTGTCCACCGCGTCTGCGGTTTCGCTCTGCTCAGCCTTGTCCACCGCGTCTGCGGTTTCGCTCTGCTCAGCCTTGTCCACCGCGTCTGCGGTTTCGCTCTGCTCGGCCTTGTCCACCGCGTCTGCGGTTTCGCTCTGCTCGGCCTTGTCCGCCGCGTCTGCGGTTTCGCTCTGCTCGGCCTTGTCCGATGCGTCTGCTGTTTCGCTCAGCTCAGCCTTGTCCACCGCGTCTGTGGTTTCGCTCTGCTCAGCCTTGTCCACCGCGTCTGCGGTTTCGCTCTGCTCAGCCTTGTCCACCGCGTCTGCGGTTTCGCTCTGCTCAGCCTTCTCCACCGCGTCTGCGGTTTCGCTCTGCTCAGCCTTGTCCACCACGTCTGCGGTTTCGCTCTGCTCAGCCTTGTCCACCGCGTCTGCGGTTTTGCTCTGCTCAGCCTTGTCTACCGCGTCTGCGGTTTTGCTCTGCTCAGCCTTGTCTACCGCGTCTGCGATTTCGCTCTGCTCGGTCTTGTCTACCGCACCTGCGGATTCGCTTTACTCTGTTTGTTTACCGCATCTGCGGCTCTGAACTCGTCTCCCAGTCTGTACTGGACCCTACCCAGCCTGCGCTCTAGTCTGCCTGTTCCTGTATTCCCCGGTGTGGGTCAACAGCCGTGTCCGGAGTCTGACCTGGAGTAGACCCTGGTCCCTCTGCTCGGTTCCTCCCTGGTGCACTGGCGTCGTATGACCTTGGTCGGATCGGGCAGATACTTAGTTATGCCCCTCCAGGCACTCTCCGGTAGAGATGAGCGTTGTTCGACTCGAACTGTTCGCCAATCTCAAATTCGAGCTGTTTTGGGCGGTGTTCGAGCCGTTCGGCAAACACGAACGATTTGAAAAAAATTTGACTGTTCGAGTTTATGTTCGATAACTGTTCGTGCACCAAAATCATAACTGGATTTTTTCTCAGTAATGATGAAAATTAATGTTAATACGCAGTTTGAGTGTACAGAGGGGCGGGGGGAGGGGCAGGGGATGGATCTCTGCAGGAATAATGAAGATCTCCATTTTTTTTCTCTTTCCCGCATTTACAGTGGGGAGGTGCAATCTGTCAGCCTATAAGCAGCGCACACACGGAGCGAAGTGCTTTTTTTCACACAAGCAAGGGCATGTGTCATTGGCAGTGTATGTCACATGTCCTTGCCCTATAAGACCCAGCCATTTTCCCCATCGCCACCATTTTCTCACTGCTGCAGCTGCGTGTTAGACGGCACCGCTGTTGCTGTGTGCGCTATACCTTGTTAATTTCAAGACAATTTTCGCACAAATCTACAGATAGCTTGGGAGTAGGGAATAGTTGTGATTGCAGCCCTTTTAAGGACTAGGTTACAGCATTTCCTATGACTTTTATCAGGCAGGTCTGTGCTCTTAAATAGATAGGTTGGGAGTAAAGACTAATTGTAATTGCAGTCCTTTTCAGGACTAAGTTACATCAGTTCCTATCAGTTTTTGCCAGGCAGGTCTGTGCCAGTGCTGTGCAAGTTTTTTTCACAGCATTTGGCTAAATCTAGCAAAGCTAATCCTTTTTGGCCTATTGCAGAGTGTGTTAGTCAGTGGAGTAGCCTATCTGTGTTGCAAGCTACACCACCTGTGTATAGAATACCAATTTCTTTACTGCTCCTAGTGAAGTAAAACCTTTTGGGCATAGCACCATTCCATTAGTCCATCTATACTGACCTCCATCAGGTTGCAAATTGAATATAATTTTTTTCTGCATCTAGCTCTGAAAAAAATATTTGGGCTTCTAGCAGTGTGTGGGACTTGTTCTATTAGTCCATCTATACTGACCTCCACCAGGTTGCAAATTGAATATAATTTTTTTCTGCATCTAGTTCTGAAAAAATATTTGGGCTTCTAGCAGTGTGTGGGACTTGGTCTATTAGTCCACCTATACTGACCTCCATCAGGTTGCAAATTAAAAATAATTTTTATTTGCATCTAGCTCTGAAAAAATATTTGGCCTTCTAGCAGTGTGTGGGACTTTCTCTATTAGTCCATCTATACTGACCTCCATCAGGTTGCAAATTAAAAATAATTTTTATTTGCATCTAGCTCTGAAAAAATATTTGGGCTTCTAGCAGTGTGTGGGACTTGGTCTATTAGACCATCTATACTGACCTCCCTCAGGTTGCAAATTAAAAATAATTTTTATCTGCATCTAGCTCTGAAAAAATATTTGGACTTCTAGCAGTGTGTGGGACTTGGTCTATTAGTCCATCTATACTGACCTCCATCAGGTTGCAAATTGAATATAATTTTTTTCTGCATCTAGCTCTGAAAAAATATTTGGGCTTCTAGCAGTGTGTGGGACTTGGTCTATTAGTCCATCTATACTGACCTCCATCAGGTTGCAAATTAAAAATATTTTTTATCTGCATCTAGCTCTGAAAAAATATTTGGGCTTCTAGCAGTGTGTGGGACTTGTTCTATTAGTCCATCTATACTGACCTCCACCAGGTTGCAAATTGAATATAATTTTTTTCTGCATCTAGCTCTGAAAAAATATTTGGGCTTCTAGTCGTGTATGGGACTTGGTCTATTAGTCCATCTATACTGACCTCCATCAGGTTGCAAATTAAAAATAATTTTTATCTGCATCTAGCTCTGAAAAAATATTTGGGCTTCTAGCAGTGTGTGGGACTTGGTCTATTAGTCCATCTATACTGACCTCCATCAGGTTGCAAATTGAATATAATTTTTTTCTGCATCTAACCCAGCCAATAGTTTTGGCCTATTACCACAGTTTGGCCACTCAGCTCTGCTTGGTTCCCATCCATTGTTTTTTTGTGCAAACAACTCCAGAGTTGTGAATTAGTTAACCACCAAAATGAGTGGAAAAATGCCTGCTGCTGGTGGAAAGGGGAATAGGCGTGTTGGGAAGGGGAAAAAAGGTTGTGTCCATGGGGTAGGTGCTAAAGCAACAGTAACATCTGCAGAAGAAAGACCATCTTCCAGCCAAACTAAAATGTCTACTTCTTTTAGCGGACAATGTGATAAGATCCCTTTCTTACGGCCACGCCAATCGCTACAAATTCCAGATGAGGCACAAAAACAGCAGGTGCTTCAACGGATATCAAGTGCTCCTTTAAGTGGGCTCTCCTCCACATCAACTTCAATATCACAAATACTCCAGTCCTCAGAGGTGTCACCCCAATCGCACTTGCTTCCTCACAGCTCCCAAATCTCCAGCTGCCCGTCTGAGTATGAGGTAGAACAGATGGTTGAGTCTGCAGAGCTGTTTACTCATACTATAGCCTGGGAATCAGAGGTCGGCTCCAGCGCTTCTGTGAATCCAGACGAGGAAATGATCTGCACTGATGCACAGAATCTTTATGAGTCGGATCCAGGACCAGACGCAGAAGGTTCTGACCATAATGTAGACCCTCATTCCCAAACTGTAACTCCTGTTGGAGACAATGAGGAAGTCGATGATGAGACTCAAATACCTGATTGGAGTGACAACTTTAGTTTTTTGTCAGGGCAGGAACAGGTTGGCTCTGAGGACGACGGGTGTGATAACAAACAGGGAGATGATGATGAGGTTGGAGATCCCACTTAGTGTCAACCCACAGTCAGCCAAGAGATGAGGTCAGCAGAGGAGGTGGAGGAGAATGCTAGTGACGACGAGGTCAGGTTGCGCCTTCCTGGACAGAGACGTAGTACTGGAAGCACGTCAACAACTGCATCCTCAAACACAACTCTGCCTCTCACCACAAGTCGTGGTGGCTCTTCAGGTTGCATAGGTGCTAAGCCTTGCATAGCTTGGGCATTTTTTCAGATCGATAAAGATGACCCAACTCGTGTTATCTGTAACATTTGTCAGCAAAAGCTAAGTAGAGGCCAAAAAATACATAGTTTTAGTACTTCATGCATGAACCGGCACATGGACATGAAGCATAAGTTGCAGTGGGAAGCTCACTGTGCTACAATGCGGCCTAGCCAGCCGGGCCAACAACCATCTGCCACATCTTGTGCATCCGCGGCCTCTTCATCCTCTGTGACTGGGGGGACAGCAGTCACACCTGTTTTGGAACGTAGACCTGCCACCTCTTTACCTGCAACAGCCAGCGTGATTGGCAGGTCATCATTTTCTTTGGAGGTGGTAACACCAGCTGGTGTTGAGCGCTGTCCAACATCGATAGCACCACCTTTGGATCAAGGCAACCTAACATGCCGTGGACACCCTTATCAACCCCCTCTAAGCACAACAGCCAGCCCTCGGTCCCTCAGATGTGGACAAGTAAAAGACCATTTCCTCCTAGCCATGAGAAAGCTAAGAGGTTGAATTTCACCATCTGCAAGCTCTTGGCTACAGAAATGCTGCCTTTCCGCCTGGTGGACACAGAGGATTTTCGAGACCTTATGTCCGTCGCAGTGCCCCAGTACCAGATGCCCAGTCGGCACTACTTCTCAAAGAAAGGTGTGCCTGCGCTCCACCATCTGGATGGCGTCACAGCCTGACACTGAGGAGCGCAAGCATGCCTGCGCTTCTCAGTGTCTGCGGGATGACAGGCTTGATGGCAGCTTTCTGCTGCGGTCCAGCCTGTCATCTCGATGTAGCAGAGCTGAAGCTGTCCTGGGAACCATCGAAAGGTAAGGATGATGTTGCTTTATTATTTTTCTTTTATTGCAGGAGATCGTTGGCTTCAGCTGGAATGGGCGTGATGGTAAGTATGGTTTAATTTAGAACAATAAAGAATTGTGTGTTTATTTCAATTAAAGGACTTTATTCTGGGTGTTATGCTTTTTTTTAAATACTTTACTAGAAATTCATGGCGGTCATGTCTAATATTGGCGTGACCCCATGAATTTCGGGCTCAGGGCCAGCTGATAATGCCAAGCTGGTCCTAACCCCTTTATTACCCAGTGAGCCACCACACCAGGGCCCTGGATGAGTTGGGTACAGCGCCAGAAGATGGCGCTTCTATGAATGCGCCATTTTCCGGGGTGGCTGCGGACTGCAATTTGCAGCAGGGGGGGGGCCCAGAAAGCTTGGGCCTCCCTGCGCTGCGGATTCCAGCCCCCAGCTGCCTAGTTGTACCTGGCTGGACACAAAAATAGGGCGAAGCCCCACGTATTTTTTTTTAAATTATTTCATGAAATTCATGAAATAATTAAGAAAAAAAGGCCTTCCCTATATTGTTGTGTCCGGCCAGGTACAAATAGGCAGCTGGTGGTTGGGGGCAGCCCGTTCCTGCCTGCTGTACCTGGCTGGACACAAATATAGTGCAAAGCCCCACGTCAATTTTTTAAAATTATTTCATGAAACAGCTCGAATTTGAGATTGGCGAACAGTTCTAGTCGAACACCGCTCATCTCTAATACTAATCATGTTTATCTGTATCTTGGCTGGAAAATAATTTGGGCTTTGTAGCAGTGTGCAGTACTGATTCTATTAGGCCATCTATACTAAGCTCCACCAGATTTAAAATTACTAATCATGTTTATCTGTATCTTGGCTGGAAAATAATTTGGGCTTTGTAGCAGTGTGCAGCACTGATTCTATTAAGCCATCTATACTAAGCTCCACCAGATTTAAAATTACTAATCATGTTTATCTGTATCTTGGCTGGAAAATAATTTGGGCTTTGTAGCAGTGTGCAGTACTGATTCTATTAGGCCATCTATACTAAGCTCCACCAGATTTAAAATTAATAATAATTTTTAGCTGCATCTAGCCCGGAAAATATTTTTGGGGCTCTGAGATGCGCAAGACACATAAGTGCCTTCTTGCTGCACTACCTGCAACATGACCCTCAGATTGTCAGAATTCAAAGTAATCCTGACTACTGGGTTGCCACACTCTTAGGTCCCCTACACTCTTCGATCAACCTTTTCATTTTAATAAAGACCAAAAAAATGGTCATTTTTGAAATTATAAGCATTAGCAGGTTATTAGAAACTGAAATCAAACAGTTTTCAACTCAAAACTTTATTCTAGGTGATGCTACATTTGCACATAGGACCCCTTGTTCAAAAGGAGCTTCTGAACTCTCTCGTCCATTGAATTTGTCAGGTTTTGGATGGTTTCTGCTTCAATTGTTTTGCATGAGGACAGAATACCCTCCCAGAGCTGTTGCTTAGATGTGAACTGCCTCCCGCCATCATAGACACTCCTTTTGATGATGCTCCAGAGGTTCTGAATGGGGTAGAGGTCAGGGGAGCATGGGGGTCACACCATAAGTTTGTCCCCTTTTATGCCCATATCAGCCAGAGATGCAGATGTGTTATGTGCAGCATGAGACGGTGCATTATCATGCATGAAAATGATCTTGCTGTGGAATACACGGTTCTTCTTCTTGAACCATGGCTGGAAGTGCTGTTTGAGAAACTCCACATACATTATGGAGTTCATCTTTACCCCTTCAGGTATCCTAAAGGGGCCGACAATCTCTCTCCTCATGATTCCAGCCCAAAACATTACTCCACCTCCTCCTTGTTGGCGCTGTAGCCGTGTTTGCGTGGGGTGTCCATCAACCAGCCATCCTCCACTCCATCCATCTGGACCATCGAGCGTTGCACGGCACTCATCCGTGAACAAAACATGTATTGTTTGGCCCACTGGAGCCGTTTCTGCTTGTGTGCAGTGGATAGAGGAGGTCGACAGGATGGCGTACGCACAGCTGCAAACCTCTGAAGGACCCTGCATCTTGTTGTTCGGGGGACGTTGGAGGCACTAGCAGCTTCAAAAACTTGTCTGCTGCTATGACAAGGCTTTTTTGCCGCTGCTCTTTTAACCTGACGTAATTGCCTGTAGGAAAGACTCCTCAATTTGCCCTTATCAGCACGCACACGTGTGTACTGTGAATCAGCTACATACTTCTTGATTGCCAAGACACTTCATCCTGATCATCGCACAATGTTGATTGTAGTCATGCCTTGACCTAAACACTCCACAATTTGTTGCTTCTCAGCAGCCGACACATCCTTTTTCTTTCCCATTTTGGCAGAAAATGTAGGCTGCTTAATAATGTGGGACAGCCTTCTTAAGTAGTCTTGCCTTTCATTGGACACACCTGCCAAACTATATAACACAGGTGTCTGCAATTGCTTACAGTGATATAAAGAGCCCTGACACACATCACCATCAATGAGTTTAACTGACAAACAAACAAATTCTTCCCTTATCACTCCTAAACACTTTTTGCATAATAATTTGGAACACAGTGTACATGTGCTTTTCCACAAAACACCAGTGGTTCACGTAGTGAATCTTGCAGTTCTAACTTGCCAACCGTGGTCTGTATGGAGTTGTTCAATAAAGGGCCCAAAATTAAGATAACATAGCTGGGAGAGGTCTCTATGAATAGGAATTCCTAAGTATTTGATACCCTGTGAGGGCCAGGCGAAGGGAAAGTTGGACTGGATGGAATCCTGTATGGATTTGGGGAGGGAGACATCGAGGGCCTCAGACTTCGCTGCATTGATTTTAAAATTTGACCATGTAACAAAGTGATCTATTTCAGCCATAACAGCAGGGATGGATATATGTGATTGAGTGATATATACTAGGACAACATCAGCAAATAGAGAGCACTTGTACTCGGTGCCTCCCACCTCAATCCACTTAATGTTGGGGTTATGGCGAATTGATGAGAGCAGGTGCTCCGTCACTAGGATGTATAAGAGAGGGGACAGAGGACATCCCTGCCTTGTCCCATTGGTGATTATGAAAGGTGATGAAAATGTTCTGACGCGCCCCCTGGACCTTGGGAGACCCGGAGCCGGACCCTTTTTGGTGGATGCTGGTGGTTGTAGTCTCCATGGCGGCGACCCGGTTCCGTGGCTCAGGGCGGTCAAACCAGTGGCGGAACTATTTATGTGTTTTTGATGTTTATACGTCCGACTACGCCACCCGTGGATTGCGGTCAGAGTGAACCGCCGCTGTAGGGCAGACTGCTGAGGCTGGTGTTGTGGGTGCAGCAGAGCGTAGCATAACTCCCCACGGGAGGAGTATAGCCTCAGGGCAGTGTATGCAGAGGATGGGGGTGATGGTGCAGGGCAGCAGCAGTAACGACACGGAGTCAGTGATGCAGTCCAGGGCCTTTACTCACAGTTCTTATTATCCAGACCACTTCTGCAGGTAACGGCTGCCCACGTCGTACTGTGCTCACCAGGTGAGGGGCTCAGACAACTCCCAGATAACTTTGGAGCACTTCACAGGACCCCCTTTGTGTGTCCTTTGTCTGGCCTTTCTTACCAACCCTTCTGTCCAGCTGCCTCGGGCCTCCTCTTGTTAAACTTGGCGCCAGTTTCCCTGACCCTCTGTGGTGCCTTCCTAGCGGGTGTAGAGAGGGGCGGCGCCACATAAAATGTCACAGCCTCCGGTTTCTAGCTGAGGGTCGTTTCCCGCCTCCACTAGTTTCGGGGACCGGTCTTCCCCTTTGGCCTGACCCCTCCACGCAGCTGGATTCGGGCGTGCGGTGGCGACTCACCCGTCCGCACCCCTGGGATCCCTTCGTTCCTCGTTCCTGGAGCCTTCTCTGCTCCTCTTCCTTCCTTCTCCCTCTTCCAGGCCTGGGCCTCTGTTACTAGGCCCGCCTCCGGAGCAGAGCTCATGCAGAGCCCCTGCTCCCTGTCACTTCTGCTCAGACTTCTCTGCACTGAACAAAGATGGTGCCCACCTTTTATACTCCATTCTCAATGCACCTAGGAACTGCTTCCTCCCTGCTCCTGCTCTACAGGGTTCCCCTTCCTCAGTGTTCCCTCCCCCCACTCCAGCCAGGGACAGGGACTGTCGTGCCCATCTCAGGGGCATATTGGTCGCCCTGCCCCATGGCAATGTGGTGTAATGCATGCAGGTGTCGGGTCCTGATCCACACTCCATCCTTTACCTGAGAGTGAGATATCACACCTCTGGGTGAGGTGCAATACCTCTGCAGCAACCGAGACCTCAGGGTGCTACAGTTCCATTTATCTTCAGCCTAGGTGACGTATTGTGATACAGGGCCGTGATTTTGGCTATAAAAGGGTCCCCTAGACCCCTACCCCAAGCTTTTTAAGAGAATAATATATGGCGTGCCAGGAGACTCTATGGAATGCTTTCTCAGCATCCAACGAGAGTATCTAATTACAAATTTTTAACTGCATCTTGCCCAGGAAATACTTTGTGCCTAGTAGCAGTGTCTGCTAGTCAGCGGATTATCCCGGCTGTTAAGCAAGCTACACCACCTGTAGTTTGGACACTTAATTTTTTCAAAGGAAATGCTTCGGGACCACGGGATACTCAGTGAAGAGCATCAGGAGGCACCCCAAGGCATAGGGGCTGGGACTGGCGGTAGGATGCCTTGCGGTGAACAGCTGAGCTCGATCCTTATAAAAGCTTTTTAACTGCAGCAGCTTTAGTGGACGCTACTGGAGCTGGAATTACGCGACTGCTGGCATGAGACTTGCCCTCCAATAGATCCTTGTAAAAGGATTTAAAGTGTATTCATTCAAATTAGAGAAACAATTTAAACTAAAAAGCTTAGAGCTGCCTCCACCACAGGGGGGCTCGCTCGACCCACAAGCGGACAGGCACCAGTATTGGGAGAGGGGGGCTGGCCATCAGGGTCCACAGCGGCTCTGGCACAAACCCGGCGACACGGAGGTGGCACGGGCAGGAACGGACTGGCCGTGTCGGATTCTCACTTTTTGGATTTTAGAAGGGCATGTCATGCCTATATCTGTGTCTCCCCCTCCTTTTACTCCTCCACCTCTTTTCTTTTAGCATGACTATATGTACTTGTCACTTTTCCATGTGTTAGTTATGTCTTCTGAGCAGTTTGTCTGCTTTTGGACACCTTTGAAGGTGTTTTCTATGTGTTTCTATGTGTTTTTGTTTGCCTGCCATTGCTTTTAACGGTGTTCGAAGGTGTTCGACGAACAATTTGACGAACAGTTCGGCGAACACACGGGTGTTCGGCGAACCGAACCGAACTCGAACACTAGGGGGGTGGCTCAACACTACTCTCCGTTTCATGGCACAGTGGAACCACTAAACACACACACGCCAGTCAGACCGGGCGTGTGCACTACAAAGACATTTATATTTTTCTCACGAAAAATGTTTTAGCCCCAAATTTTTGCATTTTCACAAGGATAGAAGCAGCAATTGGACCCCATTTGTTGTACAATTTCTTTTGAGTACACCAATGCCCCAAATGTGGTCAAAAACTAATTTTGAGGTACCTTTCAAAGTTCAGACATGAAGAAGCGCCATATTGGAGTTCAGATTTTGCTGAACTGGTTTGAGGGTGTCTTGTCACATTGGCAGAGTCCCTGAGGTGCCTGAACAGCAGAACCCCTCATAAATTACCCCATTTCCCAAACTACACCTCTCAATGAATTTATCTAGGGGTGTAGTGATCATATTGACTGGTGTGTCACAGAATTTATATTATTGGGCAGTGAAGAAAAAATAATTACATTTTTACCACAGAAAAGTTGTTTTAGCCCAGATTTTACATTTTCACACTGGATAATGGGTAAAAATGGCACCAAAATTTGTCCCACAATTTCTGCGGAATTTGAAATACTCCATATGTGGCTGTACAGTATTGCTTAGCCATACAGCGAGACTCAGGAGGGACGCAGCACTATTTGTTTCATGGAGCTCAGATTTTCCTACCATAGTTTGTGGACTCTATATAGAGAGCCCCTAAGTGTTATGAGGGCAGAATCCCCCCTCCAAGTAACCCCATTTTAGAAATTATTCCCCTGTAGGAATTTAACTACAGGTGTAGTGATGATTTTGACTCCATGGGTGTTTTCCTGAAACAAGCAGAAGTAGATGTTGCTGAGTGAAAATTGCAAACTGCCATTGTAGTGCCCAGTACGTTGTAATGCTTAGTACGTGGTAATGCCCAGCACATGCTTCTGGAGATACACACCCGTATATTCAATGAGCTCTCATCGCTATAGAAATGCCAAACATGTGGACGCTAAATGTGGTTTAGGCACACTGGGGCTCAGAAGGGAGGAGAGCATTTGAGTTTGGGAGCACAGAAGTTGTGAATTTCTTTTGGGGGAAGCCATTTCACTTTTCCAGAGCCTTTGTACTACCAGAAATGTGGAAACCCCCTATATTTCTGTTAACAGATGATGGAGCTGAGTGGGGACTTGCTTTTTTTGCGGATTAAGTTGAAGCTTTTATTGGGAACATTTTACATAACGTTTGAGTTCTCATTTTCCAGCACTCTATGCTGAGCACTTTCAGGTATCCATCTAAACCTCCGAGTAACATGATTCAGATGAAACCCCCAAGGGATCCGTTCACTATAATGAGGCAGCAGAGTTACTCTAGACTCCATCTGGCATCTGTTCAGTGTTGTCCTTTTTTTCAGAGGTGCACAAAACTGTGGCCGACGGTACTTTTATGCACGCCAAAAAAGGCAGACACCACCGGATCACAGGCCAGACCCAATCCACAGTGTCTCCATCTGCCTCATTACAGGAATCCTCCACCTGGGGTTCGGTCTGAATCACGTATTTAAGAGATTTACACAGAATCCCCGGTGTAAGCGCTCATGTACAGTCATGGCCAAAAGTATTGAGAATGAGACAAATAGTAATTTTTCCAAAGTTTACTGCTTCATTTTTTGTAATGGCAATTTGCATATACTCCTGAATGTCAAAGATTGATCAGCTTAACAGCAATTACTGTACTTGCAAAGTCAATATTTGCCCAGAAAATGAACGTTAACCCCCAAAACACATTTCAACATCATTGCAGTCCTGCCTTAAAAGGAGCAGCTAACATTGTTTTAGTGATTGATCCATTAACACGGGTGTGGGTGTTGATGAGGACAGAGCTGGCGATCAATCAGTCATGATTAAGTAAGAATGACATCACTGGACACTTTAAAAGGAGGCTGGTTCTTGGTCTCATTGTTTCTCCTCAGTTAACCATGGTTATCTCTAAAGAAACACGTGCAGCCATCATTGCACTGCACAAAATGGCCTAACAGGGAAGAGTATCGCAGCTACAAAGATTGCACCTCAGTCAACAATCTATCGCATCATCAAGAACTTCAAGGAGAGAGCTTCCATTGTTGTCAAAAAGGCTCCAGGGCGCCCAAGAAAGACCAGCAAGCACCAGGACCGTATCTTAAAACTGTTTCAGCTGCGGGATCGGACTACTAGCAGTGCCGAGCTTGCTCAGGAATGGCAACAGGCTGGTGTGAGTGCTTCTGCACGCACTGTGAGGCGGAGACTCTTTGAGCAAGGGCTGGTTTCAAGGAGGGCAGCAAAGAAGCCACTTCTCTCCAGAAAAAACATCAGGGACGGACTGATATTCTGCAAAAGGTACAGGGAGTGGACTGCTGAGGACTGGGGCAAAATCATTTTCTCTGATGAATCCCCTTTTCGATTGTTTGGGACATCTGGAAAACAGCTTATTCGGAGAAGAAGAGGTGAGCGCTACCACCAGTCTTGTCTCATGCCAACTGTAAAGCATCCTGAAACCATTCATGTGTGGGGTTGCTTCTCAGCCAAGGGAATCGTCTCTCTCACAGTCTTGCCTAAAAACACAGCCATGAATAAAGAATGGCACCAGAATGTCCTCCAAGAGCAACTTCTCCCAACCGTCCAAGAGCAGTTTGGCGCCCAACAATGCCTTTTCCAGCATGATGGAGCACCTTGACATAAAGCAAAGGTGATAACTAAATGGCTCATGGAACAAAGCATAGAGATTTTGGGTCCATGGCCTGGAAACTCCCCAGATCTTAATCCCATTGAGAACTTGTGGTCAATCATCAAGAGACGGGTGGACAAACAAAAACCAACAAATTCTGGCAAAATGCAAGCATTAATTATACAAGAATGGACTGCTATCAGTCAGGATTTGGTCCAAAAGTTGATTGAGAGCATGCCAGGGAGAATTACAGAGGTCTTGAAGAAGAAGGGGCAACACTGCAAATATTGACTTGCTGCATTAACTCATTCTAACTGTCAATATAACCTATTGGTACTCATAATATGATTGCAATTATATTTATGTATGTGATATAAACATCAGACAAACACTAATAAAAACCAGAGGCCAGCTGATCATGTGAAAATATAATTTTGGTGTCATTCTCAAAACTTTTGGCCATGACTGTAGAGCGCAGGATAAATGTGAGCAGAGCCTTATTGCAATCTTTGGGAGGCAGAATGAACAAATCAACAGCAAGTGAAAAATTGGTTTTACAGTGCTGGCCAAAAGTATTGGCACCCCTGCAATTCTGTCAGATAATACTCAGTTTCTTCCTGAAAATGATTGCAATCACAAATTCTTTGGTATTATTCTCTTCATTTAATTTGTCTTCAATGAAAAAAACACAAAAAGAATTGTCCTAAAGCCAAATTGGATATAATTCCACACCAAACCTAAAAAAGGGGGTGGACAAAAGTATCGGCACCCTTTGAAAAATCATGTGATGCTTCTCTAATTCGTGTAATTAACAGCATCTGTAACTTACCTGTGGCACCTAACAGGTGTTGGCAATAACTAAATCACACTTGCAGCCAGTTAACATGGATTAAAGTTGACTCAACCTCTGTCCTGTATCCTTAAAGCCCATGGCACTGTGGCTAACCTCCCTAGATGTGGACGGAAAAGAAAAATTGATGAGAGATTTCAATGCAAGATTGTGCGGATGGTGGATAAAGAACCTCGACTAACATCCAAACAAGTTCAAGCTGCCCTGCAGTCCGAGGGTACAACAGAGTCAACCCGTACTATCCGTCGGCGTCTGAATGAAAAGGGACTGTATGGTAGGATACCCAGGAAGACCCCACTTCTTACCCCGAGACATAAAAAAGCCAGGCTGGAGTTTGACAAAACTTACCTGAGAAAGCATAAAACATTTTGGAAGAATGTTCTCTGGTCAGATGAGACAAAAGTAGAGCTTTTTGGGAAAAAGCATCAACATAGAGTGTACAGGAAAAAAAAAGAGGCATTCAAAGAAAAGAGCACGGTCCCTACAGTCAAACATGGCGGAGGTTCCTTGATGTTTTGGGGTTGCTTTGCTGCCTCTGGCACTGGACTGTTTGACCGTGTGCATGACATTATGAAGTCTGAAGACTACCAACAAATTTTGCAGCATAATGTAGGGCCCAGTGTGAGAAAGCTGGGTCTCCCTCAGAGGTCATGGGTCTTCCAGCAGGACAATGACCCAAAACACACTTCTAAAAGCACTATAAAATGGTTTTAGAGAAAGCACTGGAGACTTCTAAGGTGGCCAGCAATGAGTCCAGACCTGAATCCCATAGAACACCTGTGGAGAGATCTCAAAATGGCAGTTTGGAGAAGGCACCCTTCAAATATCAGGGACCTGGAGCAGTTTGCCAAAGAAGAATGGTCTACAATTCCAGCAGAGCATTGTAAGAAACTCATTGATGGTTACCGGAAGCGGTTGTTCGCAGTTATTTTGGCTAAAGGTTTTGCAACCAAGTATTAGGCTGAGGGTGCCAATACTTTTGTCCGGCCCTTTTTTGGAGTTTTGTGTGAAATGATCAATGATTTGATTTTTGCTTCATTCTCTTTTGTGTTTTTTCCTTGCAAGCAAATTAAATGAAGAGAATAATACCAAAGAATTTGTGATTGCAATCATTTTCAGGAAGTATTATCTGACAGAATTTCAGGGGTGCCAATACTTTTGGCCAGCACTGTATGTTTTTTTTACGCCTTTCCTTGTGTGGTTTAAATGATTACACGACTTTATTCTTCTGGCTGGTGCGATTACAGCTATACCAGACTTATATTGGTTTTTTATGTTTGGCTGCTGTCACACACTAAAATTTTTACAGATTTTGGCCGACAGAGTCATGTGAGGACTTGTTTTTTGCGGGACAAGTTGACGGTTTTATTGGTGCTATTTTTGGTCACATGACATTTTTTGATCGCTTTCTATTCCGATTTTTGGGAGGCAGAATGAACAAAAACCAACAATTCATGAATTGTTTTTTGGGGACTATTTTATGCTGTTCCGCATGTGTTAAAATTGATAAGGCAGCTTTATTCTTCGGGTCAGTATGATTGCAGCGATACCACATTTATATCCTTTTTTATGTTTTGGCGCTTTTACACAATAAAACTATTTTATAGAAAAAATTATTATTTTTGTATCGCTTTATTCGGAGAGCTATAACTTTTTTTATTTTTTTGCTGATGAAGCTGAATGGTGGCTTGTTTTTTGCAAAACAAGATGTCGTTCTCAGCTACACCGTTTTTATTTACATTCATCTTTTTGATTGCGTTTTATTCCACCTCAGCGGTATGATGATAAAGCATTGTTTTTTGCCTCTTCTTTTAGTTTATAGTGGTGACTGACCTGTGCTCATCCCCCCCTTCCCTATCCAGGGCCTAGATCTATGGATTTATGGGGATTAGGTTTTCTGTTTGGCGATAGGTGAGGAACCAATATAGGGACGGTAGGGGATACAGGGTGATATTAGATCAGCCTAGGGGGTCTCCACTCCCCCTTTCCCTAGTGTCTGGGCTCCCTTCCCCTCATCCCTTCGTGTTGCACTTTGTCCTCCTAAACTTTGCGTGGCACATGACATCTGAAGATTACAAAAGGATTTTGGGTTGCATTGTAGTGCCAAGTGTCAGAAAGCTGGATTTGTGTCCTTGATCATGGATCTTCCAGCAGGACAATAACCACAAACATACTTCAAGAAGCACCCAGAAATTGATGGAAGCAAAGCGTTGGGGAGTTCTGAAGTGGCCAGCAATGAGTCTGGATCTAAATCCCATTGAACACCTGTGGAGAGATCTTAAAATTGCTGTTGTAAGAAGGCAGGAGAGACCTGGAGCAGTTTGCAAAAGAAGAGTGGTCCAAAATTCCAATTGAGAGGTGTAAGAAGCTTGTTGATAGTTACAGAAAGCGATTGATTGCAGTTATTTATTCCAAAGGGTGTGCAATTAAATATTAAGTTGAGGGTGCAAACAATTTTGTCAGGCCCATTTTTGGGGTTTTGTGTGAAATTATGTCCAATTTGCCTTTTTTGTCCTCTGCTTTTTTGTGCTGTTCCAGCACCCAGAAAGGAAATAAACATGTGCATAATAAAACATATGTAATTGAAATAATTTTCTGAGAGAAATACTTCATTTTCTGGAACAATTTCAAGGGTGGCAACACTTTCTGCCATGATTGCATGTTTCCTTGAATCCCTACTGATGCAATATATTAACTCAGTACATCAGTGAATTATAAATAATGATGATAATAATTCTTATTATTATCATCATTATTTACTTTTAGAAATTTTTATAATCTGTATCGCCTTCAATGCTATGTGCTTTGTTTATACTGCCAGGTTGAGCTGACAGACTCCCTTTAATAACAGAGATCAAGATTAAGAGCCTGCCATTTTAGTGAATCGATGTTTAAGTATCCACACTGTGATAGTGCATACTCTCAACTGCTGCTTAGTTCCCACAGGGATCTCTTGACCATCTTTCTCACAATTGGTTGGGGTTCTAGAGCTAGCACTCCCAACGGTGAGCAAGTTTTCATCTATTCTTTTAATACTTGTAATCTTGAAAAACATAATTTACTTGGAGTTGAGGAAAAAAATTCTCGACCCTGATCCAGAGGCTACGTCGGTAGTTCATGGCCACTGAACCAGAGCCCTACAAATCCGAAGTGTACACAGAAATCATGGGACCCAATACAAAAAGTCCTATTTGGGCTCTCTTACCACATACTCAAAAAAACATTCAGAAAACTAGGCAGGGTCACGTCACATAGATACAATCACAGAGAGGGACAGGTATTATGACACACAACAATTTTGCCCTTATTGAAGTCGCTTTGTGTTGTCACACACTACGATACCGCTTTTATGGCCACCATAGAGTATGGTGCCAATAAAAATTCTCCCATACAGTATGATACTCCCACAGTTAATTTCCCCATAGTACCCTCCATACACAGTATGATGAACCTCTAGAGAAATCATAGAGACCCTAGCAAATGCACAAAAGACAGCACTATGCCCCTACAGTCCCCTGAAACACAATGATGCCCTTACTGTATTCTTAACATAGTATATTGTTGCCACATTTTCCACAACACAGTATCAGTATGATCCCCCTACAGTGCCCCTACACAATATGATGTTTCTACAGTTCCCCAACACACATTATGACTCTGATGCCCCCAGTGACCTTAACACAGTATGAAGCCCACACAGACCACCACACAGTATGATGCCCTCCTGTACCACCTTCATAATATAATGTCCCCACAGCACCGACCCACAGTATGATACTCCCACAGACCCCACACAGTATGATGTCCTCACAGCCTCCACACAGTATTACTGAACCAACAACCCCCACACATAGTATAATGGCCCCTACAGCCCCCGCCACACAGCATGATGACACCAAAAACTCCCACACAGTATGATGACCCCTATAGCCCCCAACACATGGAATGATGGCCACAAGGCCTCCCCACACAGTATGATGTCTCCATATTCACCATGCACAGTGTGATTTCCCTGCAACCCTCACAAAATATGTTATCTCAACTGCCTCTATTTGGTATTATGTCTCCTCAGCTGTGCAAACAGTATTATGTGCCCACAGCCCTCCACACTCAATATCCTTGCTCCCACAGCCTTCTACGCAAAGTAGGATGCCTTCACAGCTCCCGTACAGTATGCCTCCACAGCAACCCACACAATACCTTGTCTCCACAGCCCCCACACACAGTATTCTAACCCCCAGTAACCCCCACCTTATGTCCCCACAGCTCACTACACAGTATGATGAATCCCATAACCCCACACACAGTATGTTCTCCCCTTCCTTGCATTATGCCAAAATGATGACATAATGCAAGGCCTAATCAGAGGAGATGCCAGGAATGCAAGTAGATAGGCAGTTGTTCGCAGGACCCTGGTCCAGCTTTCATGCGCTGCTGACAATGCCACTGGCAGGGTCCTGTGAATCTTTTTTGCGCATGTCTTAATAACCCAAATCAAGACAATTAAAGAAGCACTCCAAACAATTTATTTTCCTAATCCAAATCCAGTTTAAAGGGAATATGTCACCCCCCTGGGCAATATCAGACCACTACTATGGCCATACAGGTGATAGAAAAGTAAATCTATACTTACCCATATGGCCAATAGCAGTGGTCTGATTCCAGAGAAATCTTCTTTTATAAAGTTTCTTCTTCAGAGGCTTGGCGTCCAGGGGACGCTGAGGAAACCCCTCCTATCTGATTATTATGCAGCTAAATCCCCGCCTCTGGGCTAAATTATCATCTCCACCCCCCGGCATGTCAAAGGGCCTTGTGACTGCCCTGTGACTTGCCCTGCTGGCTCCCCTGCTGTGCATGCGCAAAGTGCAGCTCTCATGGAGCGCGCTTTATTTCTCCCTGGCCCGCACTGCGCCGCAGCCCTTGTATTGGGAACGGCGCAATACGCATGCGTGGCAGGGGAGACAGCAGGGCACGTCACAGGGCAGTCACAGGGCCTATTACTTTTCTATACCCTGTATGGCCATTGTAGTTGTCTGATATCGTCAAGGGGGGTGACAGATTCCCTTTAACTATGTAAGTAATGTAGTGTAGGCACTTTACTATACTTACTGGTCACCATTTTCCCAGGTTTCCAGCTCTGCTCGGGTTCTCTTCTAGGTCGTGTGGCTTGAATTGCAACTAGCCATAAAACACAGGGGTTTATGTGTCAGGTGGAAGTTACTTTCACAATGTAAGTGTATGGAGACTTGTTCTGAGGCCTATAAGCTTACATTAGAAAGTAACAACACCTCTATGTGAGCCGGCAAAGACCGGAGCAGTGCTGGAAACCGAGGAAGACGGCAATTGGTAAATATATTATTGCACCTACACTACATTATATAGACAGGATTAAGGGAAAAAATGTTTGGAGTGTATCTTTAGTTTTAGAATTATTTGTATAAAATCCAATGTGATTTGGTAGATGAACTCAGCATTAGTGTTGAGCCACCCCCGTAGTGTTCGAGTTCAGTTCGGTTCGTCGAACACCCGTGTGTTCGCCGAACTGTTCGCCGAACTGTTCGTCGAACACCTTCGAACACCGTTAAAACCAATGGCAGGAAAACAAAAACACATAGAAACACATAGAAAACACATTCAAAGGTGTCCAAAAGCTGACAAACTGCTCAGAAGACACAACTAACACATGGAAAAGTGACAAGTACATATAGTCATGCGAAAAGAAAAGAGGTGGAGGAGTAAAAGGAGGGGGAGACACAGATATAGGCATGTCATGCCCTTCTAAAATCCAAAAAGTGAGAAGCCGACACGGCCAGTCCGTTCCTGCCTGTGCCACCTCTGTGTCGCCGGGTTTGTGCCAGAGCCGCGTTGGACCCTGACGGCCAGCCCCCCTATCCCAATACTGGTGCCTGTCCGCCGGTGGGTCGAGGCCCCCCACGGTGGGGGGGGGGAGTAACATCTGCAGAAGAAAGACCATCTTCCAGCCAAACTAAGATGTCGACTTCTTTTCGTGGACAATGTGATACGATCCCATTCTTACGGACACGCCCATCGCTACAAATTCTAGATGAGGCACAAAAACAGCAGGTGCTTCAACGGATATCAAGTGCTCCTTCAAGTGGGCTCTCCATCACCTCAATTTCAACATCACAAATACTCCAGTCCTCAGAGGTGTCACCCCAATCGCACTTGCTTCCTCACAGCTCCCAAGTCTCCAGCTGCCCATCTGAGTATGGGGTAACACAGATGGCTGAGTCTGCCCAGCTGTTTACTCATACTATAGCCTGGGAAACGGAGGTCTGCTCCAGAGCTTCTGTTAATCCAGATGAGGAAATGATCTGATCCGATGCCCAGAATCTTTATAAGTTGGATCCAGGACCAGATGAAGAAGGTTCTGAGCATAATGTAGACCCTTGTTCCCAAACTGTAACTCCTGTTGGTGGAGACAATGATGAAGACGATGATGAGACTCAAATACCTGATTGGAGCGACAACTTGACTTTTCGGTCAGGGCAGGAAGAGGTTGGCTCTGAGGGCGACGGGTGTGATAACACACAGGGTGATGATGACGAGGTTGGAGATCCCACTTACTGTCAACCCACAGTCAGACAGTCGATGAGGTCAGCAGAGGAGGTGGAGGAGGATGTGACTAGCCCTAGGGATGGGGATGACTCGGTACCCGGGCATTTGCCTGGCCTTGGGGATGTCGCGGTGGTCGGCTCCCTGGCCCGTACCCTGGGGTCTCTCTTTAAAAGGGTGGATAATTGTTAATTTTATAAGAGTTCATGACGCCATCTGTGGTATCTGGTGACAAGCACCAGCGCTGCAGCAGTCCACTGAGGCCGGTGATAAGGCAGCTCGATGGTATAGCTCCCCACAGGTGGAGCTAGGTCTCAGGGCAGCGTATGCAGGGGGAATGCAGGACAGGCGAGACCCAGCTGGGTCAGAGCAAGAACGGGAACGGACACGGTAGTCACTTCAGTACCTTTTACTGGTGGAAATTCAGGCACATCCCGGAGCACTGTAGGGTGAAGGGTGCATATCAGGATCCTCCCCAATGAGCGGGTGTAGGGCCTCCTGTTTCTTGCCTCTGCGTAGTAAGTTTCTGACCTGCCTGGAGCTAGGCCTAACTTTGTCTCTGTCCTGCGCTGGCTGACCTTGTGGTAGGGCCTTCTCTTGGAGTTCACGCTCCCAGTATGCGGGGCCTAAGCGTCTCCTGGCTCTGTTACATATCAGCACCTTAGCGATCCTGGGACTTGTAGTTCTCCAGGGATTCCGGTTATGCCTTACTGGGTCATAGAGATACCGGTAAGTTCGGATCCTGTGTCCGGTAAATGCTTCGGGGTGAGCTGGTTAAGCTCCTCTGCCCCTAATGTACTAACTCACCACTCGCCTTCGGCCTACTCGGGCCCTCACTAGGCTATACACACTAACGGCAGCTTGCCGCGCTTCACTGATCTTACGGCACCGGCACACCTTAAGCTCTATCTGGGCTCCCTGAATCTAGCAAGCAGGAGCCTCGTGCTCCACTGCTGAACTATTAACTGCGTTCTCTAGACTAGACTGAGCTCCACTGCAGACTGACCTCTCTTAGGCTTCTCTACTGCAGGAACTCTTCAGAGGAACTGAACTGCCTAGCTCCACCTTCCCTATTTATATCCATAACGGGCTCCCTCTGCTGGTCTGAGGTGGAAGGTGGAGATGTGTGAATGTTTATGGGGGCCTCTTGTGGAGGATTCCATCAATGCACTCTTGTAGGATCTGTGATACCAAGCGCAGCGGGGCATCACAGATGCTATTGACGACGAGGTTAGGTTGCGCCTTCCTGAACAGAGACGGAGTACTGGAAGCACGTCAACAACTGCATCCTCAACCACAACTCTGCCTCTGACCACAAGTCGTAGTGGCTCTTCAGGTCACATGGGCTCTAAGCCTTGCATAGCCTGGGCATTTATTCAGATCGATAAGGATGACCCAACACGTGTTATCTGTAATATTTGTCAGCAAAAGCTAAGTAGAGGCCAAAAAATACATAGTTTGAGTACTTCATGCATGTACCGTCACATGAATATGAAGCATAAGTTGCAGTGGGAAGCTCACTGTGCTACAATGCGGCCTAGCCAGCTGGGCCAACCACCGTCTGCCCCATCTTGTGCATCCGCAGCCTCTTCATCCTCTGTGACTGGGGGGACAGCAGTCACACATGTTTTTGGACGCAGACCTGCCACCTCTTTACCCGCAACAGCCAGTGTGATTGGCAGGTCGTCAGTTCATTGGGAAGTGGAAACACCTGCTAGTGTTGAGCGCTCTCCGACATCGAGAGCACCACCTTTGGATCAAGGCAACCTAACATGTCCGCCTGCATCTTCCTCACAGACCGGCAGTTGCCGGGGACACCCTACTCAACACCGTCTAAGCACAACAGCCAGCCCTCGGTCCCTCAGATGTGGAAAAGTAAAAGACCATTTCCTCCTAGCCATGAGAAAGCTAAGAGGTTGAATTTCACCATCTGCAAGCTGTTGGCTACAGAAATGCTGCCTTTCCACCTGGAGGACACAGAGGATTTTCAAGACCTTATGTCCGTCACAGTGCCCCAGTACCAGATGCCCAGTCGGCACTACTTCTCAAAGAAAGGTGTGCCTGCGCTCCACTAGCATGTCGCACACAACATCACCGCTTCTTTGAGAAACTCTGTGTGTGACAGGGTGCACTTCACCACAGACACTTGGACGAGAAGGCATGGACAGGGACGTTACATGTCGCTGACTGGGCAATGGGTAACTATGGTGACAGCAGGACAAGGGGCTGCTGTCCAAGTCTTACCGTCCCCACGAGTTGTGTGTTAATCCTCTTTATCTCGAACTTCCTCCACTGCTTCTGCCTCCTCAACCTCCTCTCGGTCCTCCACCTGCACCCAAAGCCTGTCTGGTAATGCCACCTGCTTTCTAACTGCGCAGAAGGAATCCTGCACACCTCCTTACTATGCTGGCAGCAGGGCTCAACGCATCAGTGTTTACTTTGAAATGTCTGGGAAATGTGAGTCACACAGCTGAGGAGTTTTGGTCAGCTCTGGAGACCCAGTTTCATGAAAGGTTGTCTCCACTGGACCTGCAACCAGGGAAGGCCATGTGCGACAATGCTGCAAACCTGGGTGCGGCACTTCGCCGGGGCAATGTCACACACGTGCCTTGTATGGCTCACGTGTTGAACCTGGTTGTCCAGCAATTTTTAGCCCACTATCCCGGACTAGATTGCCTTCTGCAGAGTGCACGGTCGCTGTGTGCTCACTTCCGCCATTCGCATCCCGCAGTTCAACGATTTACATCTCTACAGAAGTCGTTGGGCCTGCCAGTTCACCGGCTGAAATGCGATGTGCCGACACGGTGGAATTCAACTCTGCACATGTTGCAGCGACTGTGGCAGCACCGACAAGCCCTGGTGCAATACGTTCTGACGTATAGCCTGGGCCAACGAGATCCAGAGGTGGGGCAAATCACGCTGGAGGAGTGGTCTCAGATCAGGGACCTATGCACCCTTCTGCACAGTCTTGAAATGGCGACGAAGATGTTTAGTGCTGACGATGCCATTATCAGCATGACTATTACGGTGATTTACATGCTGGAGCACATGTTAAACAGAATTCGGAGTCAGGTGGTGGGACAAGAGGAGGTGGAGGAAGTAGAGGAGGAGTCGTATGCGGAAGGGATAACATCTCCAAGGTCCAGACGGTTGGCAGCACCAAGGCGGCAGGCATGGGAGGGTGGGGGAGAGGGATTAACCAGGGCGCATGGTAGCAGCCAAACTGTTGAGGAAGGTGCAGGAGCCGAGGAAGAAGTGGAGGACGAACTGGCAATGGGCATGGAAGACTCATCAGATGAGGGAGACCTTGATCACATTTCTGTTGTGCGAGGTTGGAGGGAGAGGGCAGAGGAAGGAAGCATGATTCTTACCTCGCTACCAACACAACAAGGACTTGGTCCTTCTGGATGTGCAAGACACATGAGTGCCTTCTTGCTGCACTACCTGCAACATGACCCCCGAATTGTCAGAATTCGAAGTAATCCCGACTACTGGGTTGCCACACTCTTAGATCCCCGGTACAAAAGTATATTTGCCGAAATAATTCCTGCCATAAAAAGGTATTGACGAATGCAGGAGTATCTGTTGCAGAATCTTACATGTGCTTTTCCACAAAACACCAGTGGTGCACGTAGTGAATCTCACAGTTCTAACTTGCCAACGGTGGGACTGTCGAGTCTTCATCACTCAAACAGTAACAGTAACACAGTATCTGCTGGTAACAGCAATTTTGTGGAATCGTTTCACCACTTTTTTAGACCATCCTTTGCAAGGCCACAGGAGACAAGAAGTCTGACACATAGTCAATGCCTAGAGAGGATGGTACAGGAGAATCTCCAAGTGAACATCGAAGCCATGACTGTGTCACTGGACCCTTGCTCATTTTGGTATTCCAATCTTGAAAAATCGCCGGAGCTCGCCACTCACGCCTTGGAGATCTTGTCATGCCATGCAGCCAGCGTTCTCTCTGAATGTGTGTTCAGCGCTGCTGGTGGTGTGCTGACAGATAAGCGCACGCGGCTGTCCACTGAGAATGTAGACAGACTCACGTTCATAAAGATGATCAAATCATGGATTCGCAAGGACATTTCTACCCCTGTGTCATCCTTGGGAGACTAAAAGCTTGGGGATTTGGTAAAATCACCTCACCAACCGTTTTAAGCAACAGTGGGGCAATTGATGCCACTTAACCCTAGAACGCATGACCATAAAAATCTACACTTTCACATACCTGGGGCCCTTTAGGCCCGTGTGCAAATAACATGGAATAACTCAAACTCAAATGACAAACAACTATATACATGAAGAATACCTAGAGTTTCAAAATTCTAACTAAAGCAATCTTGCAGAAAATAGAAAACAATTAACTGGGCGGGCCTGCAAGGCCACAGGTATGCGTTCTAGGGTTAAGTGGTGTCTGTGCCACAATTTTGGGAGTCCCCTTGCTGTGTCTTACGTGACGTTGGCATCGTCAATTCCAGGTGGGTTGGGTCGCACCCCCCCCTTTTAACTGTAAGAAACTACATACACTATGGCTTTGGGTAACACAGATGGTTGAGTCTGAAGAGCTGTTTACTCAGAGGTCTGCTCCAAATCTTCAGTGTCTGCTAGTCAGCGTAGAATTTTTAACTGCATCTAGCCTAGGCAATACTTTGGGCGTAGTAGCCCAGCTGCGAAGCAAGCTGCACCGCCTGTGTATCTAATAAGAATTTTTAAATTAATCTAGCCTAGGCAGACTGTGGGGACCCCCAACCAAACCCAGATGCTCAGCCCCCCTACCGCCCCCCTTTCATGGACAACCCAATAATGTAACTCTTACAACTGGATGGGTGAGGATCGGTCACAGCTTTATTAACTCTTTATACTCATTCCATTAGAAAGGCATTTTATTTCTAAAATAATTCAGCTTGTTGCAGCATGCCCTGGGTCCCCACTCCGGCAAGTTGGCCAACAAGTGTAACTCTCCAACATGTCCTTTCTATTTCCAGGCCACGGAGGATCCAGCGTACTCGTATGCAGGACTCTGACCCCCACCCATCACTCTTAACGCTTGTTCCACTCCGTCCTGGAGTCCTGACAGGAATATGTCCAGTCCAATATCTATTAAGTGAACACCGTCGGGCCGTATCAGGCCTGCTTTATCTCCTTCCAGTTGTCGGTGTCGTATCACTACACCGCCTCTGTCTCTTCTAAATTTTGCCATCCGAATATTTATTACCCGCCTTGTCCATTCGATGGCCGTGATGTCTCGCGCACCTTGCCATACCGCTATCGGCACAATCTCTGACCATACTATAGCTAATTTTGTGAAAAATTCTCTGAAGCGCTCAGTGTCTAGTTTCATTATTGCCATTAGTTATGCGCTCTTGTGATGACCTAGGTTGTTTCCCCCAGCCTGTATAACTAAGATGACCGGACCTCTTGCCTCTCTCCCTACCTTGATTACCTCCATTAGTACCTGTGGCCATAGCAGGCCTCTAATACCTATCCAGTTGAAATATGTGTTATGAAACTCTAATTTCCTCCCGCCTGGGCGGACTTTCACCCTTTTTTGTGCCCAATATATATACGAGTGGCCTATCACTCACACTGTTGGCTTAGCGTCACCTGTAAAAGAAACAAACCACGTTAGGATAACAAGTCCGGTCTTATGTATCTCGCCAAACACGTGGATCGCCATCTCCCTATCCTCTGAACTTCCGTTTCTGACAGTCCTGCTCTTGCTGCTTCCGTGGCCGCACCTATGCGGAATGAGTGTGTCCCGTAATCTTTGGGCTGGTTCCCTGCCGATGTTATGCATTTATTAAATATAGCTTGGAACAGGTATCTTGATAATGGCGTTCCATCAATGTGTGATACGAAGAAATTACTTTGTGATCTGATGGTTAGATATGTTTTTACTATTGTTACCCGACTCAGTGTACCGTTTGTGGGTTGTAGAAGTACCCAAGTACCCCTGCCCGCTGGAACCGTTTTCGATTGGTGTATGCGTACACGTATTGCATTATTGGCTATGACTACTTCCTGGTGTAATAAGCGTCCACTGGTGGTAATTTTGGATTGAGGGACTAATTCGCTTATACATAGCGCCCCGAAGAAGGCGATCACAAATGCAGTAGACATTAGTGTTGCTTCAAATTGTGAGTGTCATGTTAATGGTGTTAGGGATAAGATGTGAGAAATCAGTTTTAGTGACACGGGACGGGACGTCTACATTCCTGACTTGGCTGACCCCTTTTCCACCCTTTTATGGATTGTCTGATGATGAATCTTTGTCACATCTCCCCAATTCAGTAGTTGGAAGTGAAATGCTACTCCGGTCAGACACCGCTGCGCTGACGCCCCTGATATGCCCCTCATCATTAGCTGGTGGAGAAATTCTATGGTGACTTGTGATCTGGCTTGTTCACATTGGTCAACCCGTCTGCCTGCTACTAGTCGTGTCCACTCTTCCCATGCCTTACCGTATGCTTGCCACGTTGACGGGGCAACTGAGGCTCTGATTAATGGCATCAACTATTCGCCACTAGATCCCATAGGGAGGGTGGGCAACTGTTGCCCGATGGGTGGGCGTTGTGGAAGAGCTCTGTGAAAATCTGCCAATTGAATTGTTATAAAGCGTTAGCAGCAGCTTTATACCCCTCAGCATAGTGGCTAGCGCGGACCCATACATTGTGTTTTAGGCACAGGAATACTAGCCTGCGTAGTAGGCCTAGCACTGGGAGAGACGATGATGCCATCTTATTAATGCAGTGCGCTAGGCTGGTGTTTTGTGTTATGAAGCGTATATTTTTGTTAGCCAGGCGCGCGCCCCATATTTCTATTGCTACTACTATTGGGAAAAATTATTTTCAGGGCTAGATGCAGCTAAAAATTATTATTAATTTCAAAGCTGGTGGAGCTTGGTATAGATGGCCTAATACAATGAGTCCCACACACTGCTAGAAGCCCAAATATTTTTTCAGAGGTAGATGCAGATAAAAATTATTTTTAATTTGCAACCTGATGGAGGTCAGTATAGATGGGCTAATAGAGAAAGTCCCACACACTGCTAGAAGGCCAAATATTTTTTCAGAGCTAGATGCAGATAAAAATTATATTCAATTTGCAACCTGATGGAGGTCAGTATAGATGGACTAATAGAATGATGCTATGCCCCAAAGATTTTACTTCACTAGGTGCAGTAAAAAAATTGGTATTCTATACACAGGTGGTATATCTTGCAACACAGATAGGCTACTCCACTGACTAACACACTCTGCAATAGGCCAAAAAGGATTAGCTTTGCTAGATTCAGCCAAATGCTGTGAAAAAAACTTGCACAGCACTGGCACAGACCTGCCTGGCAAAAACTGATAGGAACTGATGTAACCTAGTCCTGAAAAGGACTCCAATTACAATTAGTCTTTACTCCCACAACCTATCTATTTAAGAGCACAGACCTGCCTGATAAAAGTCATAGGAAATGCTGTAACCTAGTCCTTAAAAGGACTGCAATCACAACTATTCCCTACTCCCAAGCTATCTGTAGATTTGTGCGAAAATTGGCTTGAAATTAACAAGGTATAGCGCACACAGCAACAGTGGTGCCGTCTAACACGCAGCTGCAGCAGTGAGAAAATGGTGGCGACGGGGAAAATGGCTTGGTCTTATAGGGCAAGGACATGTGACATACACTGTCAATGACACATGCCCTTGCTTGTGTGAAAAAAAGCACTTCGCTCCGTGTGTGCGCTGCTGATAGGCTGACAGATTGCACCTCCCCACTGTAAATGTGGGAAAGAGAAAAAAAAAATGGAGATCTTCATTGTTCCTGCAGAGATCCATCTCCTGCCCCTCCCCCCACCCCGCTGTACACTCAAACTGCGTATTAACATTAATTTTCATCATTACTGAGAAAAAATCCAGTTATGATTTTGGTGCACGAACAGTTATCGAACATAACCTCGAACAGCCGAATTTTTCTCAAATTGTTCGTGTTCGCCGAACGGCTCGAACACCGCCCAAAACAGCTCGAATTTGAGATTGGCGAACAGTTCGAGTAGAACAATGCTCATCTCTACTCAGCATTAGGGCTCGCTCACATGAGAGTATGTGTGGCACCCCAGGGGTCCGGTTGCCACAGTGACATTGCCTCCCTCATAAGAGGTGATGCCATGCCTGGAAGCAAGCAGGGGTCCCCTAATCAGGTTTTACTAAGCATGCAACACTTTCCTGGCTACAGACCAGGAAGGGGAGTGCCTCCCCTTGGCAACTGGGATCTGGGGGCGGGGTTAGTTAGTCTTAGTGTGAGGAGTTGAAGTGAGGACGTCGAGGAGAGAGGGGCTGGGGACTGGAACTGTGCGGCAGTTCACTACAGAGGGACACCGGAGTCCGAGGCTGTGGGGCACTGAAGTCCCAGCAGCAGAAACCGGAGGGCAGGAGACTGCAGGTCTACTGGCCCCATCAGACGCCTGGAGGCCCCGCAGCACCACAGGGCCCAGCACCACCACGTGGGAGCGATGCATCAGCAAGGCCCGAGCTGCCTGCCATACGGGTGAGCACAAAGACGTTGCACTCAGGGACGAGGGCCACCGCACAGCTACAAGCAGAAGGGCCAAAGAGATTAGTGGAAAGGGAAGGCCTCCAGCTTCACCTGGCGAGGTGGATTCCTTACTTGCTTCCAGGCTGCCCGGACTTCCACTTCTAGCCAGTACCCTAGTCGCGGTTTGTCTAATCACCACCAGTAAAGATAAGAGGAAACTGCCATTAAGTTGTGGACTGATTATTGCTGCGCCATCAACCCCTGCACTACAACGCCCAGCATAACCTGTAACATCTACACTGCCCTGGAGCTAAGCTCTACCTGTGGAGAGCTACACCATCCCTGCTGCAGTAACATCAGCTCCAGAGGACCTGCTCCGCAGCGGCGGCTCCCTTAGCCGCATACCACAGGTGGCGTCACAAACTTTATACAATCACTATAAATCCCCTATCAATAACCCCTTTTTATTGACCGCCCTGGGTCACGGACCGGGTCACCGTCACTGTGACATCCCCCAGCATCTACCGGCCTGGCACGGGTACCCCACAAGTGCATTGGACGAGTGCGATCCGATGTTTTATCTGATAGCACTAGGACCAATGTTAGTCTGATCATAATGCTGATCAGCATTTTTTTCTCATGCCAATTCGTCATGAGAAAAGAAATGCAGCATGCTACAAGTCGCTGCGCAAATTGGATCACACTCACCCATTCAAGTCTATGGGTGTGAAGACTTACACAATGGAGAAGATGGAGAAATCTTGCTCTCCATTTTCTCCTGACAGTGTCCTCCGATTTTCTCGGACACTAAGCTGACACTCTGATCAAACTGTGATCAGAGTTTGATCAAAGTGTGTTTTACATAATCGATCTGCAGAGAATCTACGCTCGTGAGACCTCGGCCTTAGAGGTAGTGAAATTGATTTGCAAGAATTGGTAATTGTTTATTGTAAAATCAATGTAATAGAGGATATTTAAAGATACAGCATTTGTGTGCTGTAAACTTGCCTACATTACATTTGTTCAGGCATTTAGTGCCTAACAATGTAGCAATATTTTTATTCATTTGTTTTCATAATACAATAATTCTAAATAAACATTCATTTTCATATCTGATATGTTTTCACTACAGTCCACAGTCAAAAACTATTGTACATGTTGAAACTACACATTGAAAACCGGGAGAGAAATTGCTTTTCTGTGTTAACATCTCCCCCTAGTGTCAAAACTTTGCATTTATTTATTTTTCATTGGCAGAGATGTTAATCATAAATATTCACCATGGCAAGTTACAACCTCTTTATCTTTACATATAAAACTGCAAGCAGGATTAATTTACATATTCTACAATAATTGATTAAGGCAGCTAATTGATTGTACAGTGTGAATTATGGTTTACCTGTTTTTTCTATAAAACATCATGAAATTCTGTATTTTAACTATAGATCATACTGTGTTACTATACATACAAAATATATCAGGCAGGTGGGTCAGATACATCACAAAGAAGTTTCACGCCTGTGTAATGTGGTGCGGGGCAGTAGCCATGGGCAAGGTACTCGTGTTTCATGCCCCAGCAAGTTAATTGAATATGGAGGTCCTGGCTGGGTGTGTGGACTCTAACTACAGGAGTGCTTTGCCCTTGCAGACTACATGATGCCGGTAACTTAGGCTGGCCAGGACCGGATGTTATAGAGTTCAATGAGAGAGACCACCACTCAAAAATAAACTATCTTTTACTGAACCGTAACCTGGGGAGGAGTATGTACAGTGGATATCGGGTGCAAATCTTCATGGACGTTTCTTTTAACACAGAGAACATTTTTATACACATTCTTTACTTCCAAAACTCACACGATTCTGCCTCAGTTGGTTCCTCTGCCATCACCACAACCCAGCACAGTGCTTCGGTAGATTCCCTTGTCCCGAGTAATGGTATTCCAGTCAGAAAGTAAGAGTCCTGTACTTCAACCCGCAGTTCCGCTTCCTTTTCCACTTAAGTGAGCTACTTGGCAGTTATGGCCATTACTCAGCTTCTCTGCTGACCGATGCCTTGGAACTACTACCCGGGGCACTGTCTTCATCTCATGTTCTCTGCACTCAACCATTCTATTACCTCCTGGAATTGCAAGCTTAGTAAAGCGTAGCTAGGCTTACCATCACGAGATATTCACTAACACCTTCTGTCACTTTCTGGTGTCTCTTTTCTGGATCTTGTTATCCATTCCCTCGATCTCCACTCACTCTCATCATGCCACCCTGCTTACTGATTAGGCCATAGATTTGCTTCTGCTGCAAGCTGGGATCTATCTGACCTCCTGACAGGAAATTTGTTACGGATCTGGGTGGTGGAACCTCTGTGCTGTGATGCAAGGAGGGACCAGAGGGGCGTAACTAAGTGCCTACCCGGACCGACCCTGGCCACATGGCGGCTTAGTCGACTCCATGAAGGAGGGACTGGGAAGGTGAACCAGGTGCCACTCTGGGACCGACCTTGTGTGAGAGCAGGCGACTCCCATGGGTCAGATGGCTGAAGCTGACAGGTACAGTGGATGAACATGGCCGGTAGACAGACAGGTGATGTGGGTAGGCAAGCAGGCGGGTACAGCAGGTAGCCTGACAGGTGATCCGGGTAGGCAAGCAGGTGGGCACGGCAGGTAGCCTGACAGGTGAACCGGGTAGGCAAGCCGGCGGGCATGGCAGGTAAACGGACAGGTGATGCAGGTAGGTAAGCCGGCAGGCACGGCAGGTAGACAGGCTGGCGGGCACTGCTGATAGACAGGCTGGCGGTCACGGCTGATAGACAGGCAGGCTGGCATGGCTGATAGACAGGCAGGCGGGCTGGCGGGCACTGCTGATAGACAGGCAGGCTGGCATGGCTGATAGACAGGCAGGCGGGCACGGCTGATACCCATGCAGGCGGGCACGGCTGAAAGACAGGCTGGCGGGCACTGGAACCTGAGGGCTAAGAAGAGTGCTAGCACACAAACACCAACCTTGCACAAGCACCTCCATGTTGGAGGAGGTGCTTTAAATAGGAGTGGTCCTCCGGCCATTGGCTGGGGACTCTTGAGGACGGCCCCTAAGAGGGAGGGTGCGCGCGCCCTAAGCACAGTGCCCGGGAAGCTGTGCGCGATGCGCGCACCACGGGTGGCAGCAGGGGAGCTGGTGGACGCCGGACCAGGACTGCGGCAGTGAGGGGAACGGCGTCTCTTCCAGGCAAGAGGCAAAGATGCCAACACTACAAAATTTTCTATTTCCCTTCACTTTTTTCTATCCTCCAACGCTGGGCTAGTTTCAATCATTGTTGTTCTACGTTGTTGACCATTGTTGTTCTGAAGGCACCTAACCTGGAACAGTTACATTTTCACTAGTTGGTAGAGAAAAAAGTAGTTTGACACATGAGAATTGACAGGATCCTTCAAAAGGGTGGGCTATGTGTTACCCAGTTAAGGAGACAACCTTGACACCAAACCATCCTGCCTTACTACCAGTGAAGTTTTCTTGCATTCTCAGTTTGTCTTATCTATTGTAGTCATATAAGTAAAGTCTGCGGTAAAAATCAACTAACTGTTATCTCGTTGTCATGTGTGCCACCTGCAATATGCAATATACATATAAGCTAGTTGTCACGTGTGTGTCAAGCTTGACAGACAGTCATAAGGGGTCCAGCTGAAGAAGGTCGCAGCGTTTGGCATTGCAAACATCTTCCTGATCCTTTCATGATCCCTCTCACTTTAGGACCCAGCGGTGATCCTCACATTCTGCTGCTAATTAGCACGCCATCGCTGTATCCTTAAATACACTCAGTTTCTTCAGAGAGTTCCTGGTGATAGAGTGATTCTTATATATTTTTCTTGGAGTTCTTTCAAGGATTGTTGCCGTGTTCTTTCTGGTGTCATCTTGAAGCTAAATGTATTCTCTTGTTTGTTTCCCTTGTGTGTACTTTAGTTTGCAGTGGGGTTGACTAGTGCTCATCCCTCCCCCTCCATACCTAGGGCCAGGTCAGCTAGGGCCAAGTTTCCTGCTTGGTGATAGGTGCAGAACCTATATACTGTCCATAGGGGAATCAGGGTTTGTCGCTTGAGTTGTTTAGGGGTCTCCACACCCCCTTTCCCTACTTTTAGGGCACGCTTCTAGTGATGAGCGAGCACTAAAATGCTCGGGTATTCGTTGCTCGGGTTGAGCAAATTGGAATACTCGGGTGCTCGACCTGAGCAACGAGCCCAATGTAAGTCTATGGGAAACTCGAGCATTTTTCAGGCGGCCACCCCCCCGGCGGTCTGCAGAGGGCCTAAAAATTGCCCAAATCGATGGGAACAGTGCTCAAATGACATGGGAACAGCATGGGGAAGACCCCTGGAAGCATCTCTGACTCCCAGATCACTGCTGTCAGCAACGTGGTCAGAGTATTACGCCACTTTAACGGACTCACAATAAAACATACAAAAACGAAACCAAAATGGATTTTCCTGGGAAATATGTTAAGGAACGTCCTTTCCAGGGTAATGACTTGTATATAAGGCAAAATAAATAACCAAAAACAAAAATACTCCTCCACAACTTGGGCTATGTTCACACGTAGCGTTGTTGATGCGTTTTTGCACTTTTGAATTGCTTTCAACCAAGACAAATGCATTCACCAGGAAATGTCATTTTAACATTTTACAACCTTTTCTGGCCATGTGGTGTGTGAAACATCATCAGACACATGCATACAGTGCTGAAAAGACATGGGAATAGCATGGGGAAGACCTCTGCCTCCCGCCATTCACCTGTCGTTGCGGACTTGCAACAATCACCGTCCACGTCCTTGTCCCTCTGCAGCGTTCAGTTGTCCCCACCCCATTCCTTGGAATGCAAGCACAAGTATGCAGGCAGCCACCCACCCACCCACAGGCTGCAATACTAAACTGCCAAATTTTTGACAGCTGCTTGTACTTGAAATGTGGCCTTTTAAGCTCGTGGAGGCGGAAGCTTTTCACAACCTCATGCCGGCGGCGGCCAGGTGTCCATACTCGGTCCCCAGCCGCCACTATATTTCCCGGTATCGCCTCCACCTTCCGCAAGCATGGGTCCCACAACATTACCCATGCCCTCCACAGTGCACTTACTGGGAAGGACCACCTAACCACAAACACGTGGACAGGTGAATGTGGCCAGGGACGGTATGGAGCCAGTCCACAACTTTTTTTGCTAAGAGTTGTATTTAGGTCGGTGAAAGGACTGGCATAGAGGGAAACCATATCTACCCTGCGTGTCATTTCTCCCAGGAAGACCTGTAATTGAGCTTGTTGCAGAAGCAATGGCAGCCCATCCATCATCAACTTGCACTTGTCCGTGGTGCTTTGACACACACACACATCGTTCTTTACGCATTTCATTTCTTGAATACAGAGTTGGACAATGGCCTGATCTGTAATGCATTTTGAGAAATAACATGCATAAGTAAGGCCGATCCACATTAAGAAAGCATCCATAGAGTGTCCGGGAACCTTCCCCCACACTTTTCTTAGCCACGGCTGCTTTCCGGCAGTGTTGGACGTGCTCACCAGACAACCGAAGACTCCTCGGGCGGGCCCTGACTTCTCCTTCAGGAGAGTTCACAGTGCCGAGGTGAGGCCATTATGATGATAGAGTCCACCATCTGCTTAGTTTTCTGTTACTTGGAATGCAAATGTAAGAATGCAGCCAGCCACCCACCCACAGGCCGCAACACTAAACTGTCAGATTTCTGGGCAGCTCTTTGCACTTGAAATATGGCCTTTTAAGCTCATGGAGGCGGAAGCTTTTCACAACCTCATGCCGGCGGAGGCCAGGTGTCCATACTCGGTCCCCAGCCGCCACTATATTTCCCGGTATCGCCTCCACCTTCCACAAGCACGGGTCCTGCAACATTACCCGTGCCCTCCCCAGTGCACTTACTGGGAAGGACCGCTTAACCACAAACACGTGGACAGGTGAATGTGGCCAGGGACGGTATGGAGCCAGTCCACAACTTTTTTTGCTAAGAGTTGTATTTAGCTCGGTGAAAGGACTGGCATAGAGGGAAACCATATCTACCCTGCGTGTCATTTCTCCCAGGAAGTCCTGTAATTGAGCTTGTTGCAGAAGCAATGGCAGCCCGTCCAACATCAACTCGCACTTGTCGGTGGTGCTTTGACAAATACACACATCTTTCTTTGCGCATTTAATTTCTTGAATACAGAGTTGGACAATGGCCTGATCTGTAATGCGTTTTGAGAAATAACATGCATAAGCATGGCCGATCCACATTAAAAAGCAGCCATAGAGTGTCCAGGAACATCCCCCACACTTTTCTTAGCAAGGGCTGATTTTCGGCAGGGTTGGACGGGCTCACCAGAGAACCGGAGACTCCTCCGGTGTGCCCTAGCTTCTCCTTCAGGAGAGTTCATAGTGCCGACGTGAGGCCATGATGATGATAGAGGCCACCATCTGCTTAGTTTTCTGTTACTTGGAATGCAAGTGCAAGTATGCAGCCAGCCACCCACCAACCCACCCACAGGCCGAAACACTAAACTGCCAGATTTCTGGGCAGCTCTTTGCACTTGAAATATGGTCTTTTAAGCTCGTGGAGGCGGAAGCTTTTCACAACCTCATGCCGGCGGCAGCCAGGTGTCCATACTCGGTCCCCAGCCGCCACTATATTTCCCGGTATCGCCTCCGCCTTCCACAAGCACGGGTCCCACAACATTACCCATGCCCTCCCCAGTGCACTTACTGGGAAGGACCGCCTAACCACAAACACGTGGACAGGTGAATGTGGCCAGGGACAGTACGGAGCCAGTCCACAACTTTTTTGGCTGAGAGTTGTATTTACCTCGCTAAAAGGACTGGCATAGAGGGAAACCATATGTACCCTGCGTGTCATTTCTCCCAGGAAGTCCTCTAAAGCTGCTTGCACTTGAAATGTGGCCTGAACATTACTGCTGGTACTTTTCTGTGGGAATTTGCTTGCCTCCTACAAGGCTGTAATATTTCCAGCAAACTATGGTACGACGCCATGATATTAGCACTGCCCCCAGTACCAGTAGCGAAGCCATCCCCAATTTCTTTCTCAGGAATTTTATTTGGTAGACTGAGTGGCTGCCCAAATACATTTTCTCACAAAGGAGCTGAAGATAGAGTGGCAGTAGGTACAAGTTTATCCAGCCTGTTAGATATTAGAGGGTAAACGGCAGCATATTGGATCAGTGGTTAGCACTGAAGCCTTGCAGTGCTGGGATCCTGGGTTCAAAACCCAGCAAGGACAACATCTGCAAAGACTTTGTATGTTCTCCCCATGTTTGCGTGTGTTTCCTCCTCAGTAAAAAAGCAGCCATAGAGTGTCCGGGAACCTTCCCACACACTTTTCTTAGCCAGGACTGCTTCTCGGCAGGGTTGGATGGTCCCACTAGAGAATCCTCTGGTGTGCCTTGGCTCATACCTCAGGAAAGTTCATGATAGCGCTAACTTTGCAGCTGCTATGGGGCTCTTGAGCGGGTGAGAAAGGTTAGCCCTCAGAATCAAATTCTCTGGTGGGCACAATGTTGTTCAATCTGAAACAGCTTCTCAGTGGGAGTTGTATTTCACCACAGCCACATTCTTTAGCTCGGTGAAAGGGCTGGCATAGAGGGAAACCATATCTACCCCGGCTGTCATTTCTCCGTCACCAGGTACCGCCCATTGTCTCACATGACCATGCCTGGCTGTATGTTCAGCGGTGATAGCCACAGATCAGGCTGCTGTGTTACAGCTTTCAACAACTCTGCAGTGCTGGGCGGTTTGTCAATTAAGCATTAAGCATGTTATCTTCAGCACAGTCTGTTGCCGCTTGGCCAAGGCAGTGCTGCAGTGCTGTCAGCTTGTGACTGATGTGATCATTTTGGAGATGGAGGAGGAGGTGCATGAGCTGAACAATGTAATTACACTGAGGTTAAATTGGTGACACTGTTTTTTATACTAGAGAAAGATCCTATTATTTTGTTTGTTTTACGTTATTTCTTAAGACAAATGCATTCATCGGGAAATGTCATTTTAACATTTTACAACCTTATCTGGCATTATTATTAATCATGGAGGGACTCTGAAAGTCATAAAGCCTATTTTTACAGGGACATAAGATGGCTCTTACTATTCTTAAAAGGCCAGCAGTCGGCCGTAGCTATTGTTATAGAGCCATCAGCCGGCTATGCTTTGTTGTTCCCATTATTAAAAAGTGGGTCTCCTATACTGTTATTGCGTATCCAGTGACTGCAAGGCCTGCCAAAAATTTGGACGCAACCCAATACCCCTTTGATGAGACATAGAGGAGGGTCTCAGTAAAAAAAATGCTCCCATTATAAAGGTCTCCTATAGTGGTAATGCCCATGCTGTGACTGCAAGGGCTGCCAAAATTTGGGAAAAACCCCACTAAGAATTTAAAGACACATAGAGCAGGGCCACAGTAACAAGGTACGACATGTTCCCATTAGAAAGGAGAGGGTCTGCTATACAGTTATAGGGTATGCAGTGAATCCAACGGCTGACCAATTTTAGGAAAAACCCCACTAAGAATTTAAAGACACACGGAGCAGGGCCACAGTAACAAGGTACGACATGTTCCCATTAGGAAGGAAAGGGTCTGCTATACAGTTATAGGGTATGCAGTGAGTCCAACGGCTGACCAATTTTAGGAAAAAACCCACTAAGAATTTAAAGACACACGGAGCAGGGCCACAGTAACAAGGTACGACATGTTCCCATTAGAAAGGAGAGGGTCTGCTATACAGTTATAGGGTATGCAGTGAGTCCAACGGCTTACCAATTTTAGGAAAAACCCCACTAAGAATTTAAAGACACACGGAGCAGGGCCACAGTAACAAGGTACGACATGTTCCCATTAGAAAGGAGAGGGTCTGCTATACAGTTATAGGGTATGCAGTGAGTTCAACGGCTGACCAATTTTAGGAAAAACCCCACTAAGAATTTAAAGACACACAGAGCAGGGCCACAGTAATAAGGTACGACATGTTCCCATTAGAAAGGAGAGGGTCTGCTATACAGTTATAGGGTATGCAGTGAGTCCAACGGCTGACCAATTTTAGGAAAAACCCCACTAAGAATTTAAAGACACACAGAGCAGGGCCACAGTAACAACAAATTCCCATTAGAAAGGAGAGAGTCTCCCATAGTGTTGGCCTATGCAGTGACTGCAAGGGCTGCCAAAAATTTGGAGGCACTTCAATGCCCCTTGGAAGAGACGTGGAGGAGGGCCTCATAAAAAAATGTTCCCATTAGAAAGCAGAGGGCCTCCTATACTTGTAATGCCCATGCACTAAGTGAATGGGCTGGCAAACATTTACCCCTGGTGGGTATACATGAACATACTGTTTAAAAAAAATTGTTCACGGGCATCATAAACACCCTTTAAAAAAAATTATGTGAGTGTTGCATCACGGACCACGGTCACCCTGGAAATATGGTGGTGGGGGATGAGGAGAAGGAGGAGGACAAGAGCAGATAGCCAAAATCAGGAAGCGTATACCCATGTGTGGGTGTGAAAAGGTGCATGGGAATACACCTCCCAAGAAAAGACACTGGATTTGAGTTTATGTTACGCTGCTATCATTCGGTGATGTTGAGAAGTCTGGCCCAATCCTTATAAGAGTCAGCCTGTTAGCATTTTCAGTTGACAGGCGGATGCGTTTATCAGTTATAATTCCACCAGCGGCACTAAAAACCCGCTCTGATAAAACGCTGGCAGCAGGGCAGGCCAGGACCTCCAAGGCATAGAGAGCCAGTTCATTCCACGTATCCAGCTTGGATACCCAATAATTATAAGGCACAGAGGAATCACGGAGGATATTGGTACGGTCGGCAAGGTACTCCCTCAGCATCTTCCCAAACTTTGCACTCCTTGTGAGAGTACCCCGCGCCTCAGTGCCTGTGCAATGGGAGGGTCTGAGAAAACTCTCCCAGAACTTTGACAGTGTTCCCCTGCCTCTGCTGGATTGAAGTTGTGTCTCTCTCGCCTGTACTCCTTAGTTGTCCAACAAAGTGTGCCCTCTGCCGCCAGCATTTTCAGATGGGAATATTTTTAATAGTTCCGCAACAAGGGCCTTCTGGTACTGCCCCATTTTTGTAGACCTGTCCGCCTCAGGAATAAGAGATATAAAGTTCTCCTTGTAGCGTGGGTCTAGAAGTGTCACCAACCAGTAATGACTGTCACCCAAAATTTTGAGAATGCGAGGGTCATGGAAAAGGCAGCGTTACATAAACTCAGCCATGCGTGCCAGACTACTAACAGGCAAGACTTCCGTGTCCTCACCAAGAGGATGACTGACCATGCTCTTCTCCTCCTCCTCCTCTCTGTCCTCTGGCCATCCACCCTGAACAGACGGTATGAAAGCTGTGCAGGTAGTAACGTCTATAGCGCATGAAAATAGCTCCTGTTCTTCCTCCTCCTCCTCTTCTTCATTGTCATCCAATCCACGTTGGGATGAGATGAGGCTTGGCTGTGTGTAATCACCCTGTATGGTTCCTTGCTCCATCTCATCATGCTCTGCCTGCAGTGCATCCTCTTTGATTGTGAGCAGAGAGCGTTTCAGAAGACAGAGAAGTGGGATGGTGACGCTAATTATGGTGTCATCGCCGCACATCATCTTGGTGGAGTCCTCAAATTTTGGAGGATGGTACATATGTCTGACATCCATGTCCACTCCTGAGGTCTTATGTATGGAGTCTGAACTGAATACCAACTGCCTTGTTGATGCTGGTACTCAACAACTGCCCTCTTCTGCTCACAAATCCTTCCCAACATCTGCAGTGTAGAGTTTCAATGCATGGGGACATCGCACACCAGTCTGTGATCCGGAAGCTGCAAATGCTGCTGAAACACTGCAAGGGAGGCGGAAGCTGTAGCTGACTTTCTAAAATGGGCACACAGGCGGCTTACTTTAACAAGCAGATCTGGCGGCTCCGGGTAGGATTTGAGAAACCGCTGAACCATGAGGGTAAGCACATGGGCTAGGCATGGTACGTGTGTGAGCTCGCCTCGCCTCAGAGCCGCCACCAGGTTCCGGCCATTGTCACACACGACCATGCCTGGCTGTAGGTTCAGCGGTGTGAGCCACAGATCTGCCTGCTCTTTCAGAGCTGTCCACATCTCTTCAGCATTGTGCGGTTTTTCAGCTAAGCATATTATCTTCAGCACAGCCTGTTGCCGCTTGGCCTAGGCAGTGCTGCAGTGCTTCCATCTTGTGACTGGTGTGGCCATTTCAGAGATGGAGGCTGAAGAGGAGGAGGAGGCTGAGGAGGATGAGGTGCAGGAGCTGTAGACCATGGGGGCAACCCTGATTGACCTAGGGCCCGCAATCCTTGGCGGTGCGAGGACATGTTCTGTCCCAAGGTCCGACTGGGTCCCGGCTTCCACTATGTTAACCCAGTGTGCCGTCAGAGAGATGTACCGTCCCTGCCCACAAGCACTTATCCACATGTCCGTGGTTAGGTGGACTTTACTGGTAGTACGGCTAATTTTTTGGGACACGTTCTTGTGTAATGCGGGGACGGCACATCGGGCGAAATAGTGGCGGCTGGGGACCAAGTACCGAGGGACGGCTGCCACCATCAGGTTACAGAATGCTTCGGTCTCCACGAGCCTAAAAGGCAACATTTCGAGCGCAAGCAGTCGTGAAATGTGAGAATTTAGTAGTGTGGCCTGTGGGGCGATGGCTACATATTTGCGCTTGCGTTCCAAGGACTGGGGTATAGACAATTGAACACTGCGCTGGAAAAAGGACATGGACGGGCTTCCTGATGCTGCTAGTTGAGAGTGTGCAACGACAGGGGCTGGGCAGGAGGCGTTTTCGCATGCACCATGGACAGGGGATTGGCTTGCATGCACAACAGTGGAAGAAACAATGGTGCCACCCGCAGACACTGTATCTGGACACTGGGGTTCGGCCCACAAAGTGGGGTGCTTTGCTGCCATGTGCCTGATCATGCTTGTGGTGGTCAGGCTGGTCATTTTGCCACCCCTTCTGATGCTGGCCTGGCAGGTGGTGCAAATGGCCTATTTGGGGTTATCAGCAGAGTCTTTAAAAAACAACCAGACTCGGGAAGACCTAACAGTTGTACTGGCAACTTCCTTCATGTTGGTGTTACGGGGAAAGCTTGCCTGCCTTTGGTCTACGGCCACCACACTGCTTCTTCCTGCCTGTTGGGGTGCTCTGCCTCCCTCCCCCTGTGTGCTGCTGTCCTTGCTCTGCACGTCCTCCTGCCAGGTTGTGTCAGTTACTATATCATCCACCACCTCGTCTTCCACTTCCGCAACCTGGTCCTCCTCCTGACTTTCTGGCAATTGTGTCTCATCATCGTCCACCTCTTGTGACACTTTCCCACCATCGCCTTTGTGTGACCGTGGCTGCTCAAATATTTGGGCATCGCTACACGCAATCTCCTCTTGCCCCACTTCAAGTGGACCGGGCGAGAGGCCCGAATCTATAAATGGAAATGTGAACAGCTCTTCAGAGTGTCTAAGTGTGGGATCAGTTGTCTCTTGGTATTCGGCATGGTGGGAGGAAGGAGGATCAGGGTGAGGAATATGCGGTCCAGACTCACGGCTACTGAGACTTGACCGTGTGGAAGACAGGGTGGTGGTGGTGGTGGTGACTACGTGACTTTAAGCATTATCCGCTATCCAACCAACAACCTTTTGACACTGCTCTGGGTTCAATAGTGGTGTGCCGCGGTCCCCTAGAAATTGGGACCGGAAGGTCAGGCGAGAAGATGTGGGTGTTTGTTGTGGCACAATTTCGGCTTGCCCACGGCCTTGTCCTCGGCCTCTGCATGCACCATTACCATCATGTCCAGTTCCCCGTCCCTTGCCACGTGCCTTGCCCATTTTAAATGGAGGACAGTATCTTCCACGCTCACTACAAATGACTGAGTTTGGAGTGAACTTATATGTGATCCGTATTATAGAAAAAACAGAGTTTTAAATACCTGGCCTGTAGGTAAGTAGCTTGAACAGCAAACTGCGGTGAATTGCTTCAATGACACACTAAAGGAAATTTTTAATGGAGGCCTGAAATGGCAGTATTTTCTGACAACGTATATGTGATCCGTTTGACGGAGAAAACACAGTTTTAAATACCTGGCCTGTAGGTAAGTAGTTTGAACTGCAAACTGCGTTGAATTGCTTCAATGACACACTAAAGGAATTTTTTTCTGACAACGTATATGTGATCCATTTGACGGAGAAAACACAGTTTTAAATAGCTGGATTTCTAGCGCTCTAATATGGAAAGGACCTGGCTGTATTCTGCAGTGCCAACAAGCAAATGGCGCAGAAAAAATGGTGTTCTCTGGATTGCTTTTTAAGCAAATAATGAGGATTAAGATCCAAAGAAAAGTATTCCTGGCCCCTGAGACCTGGGCCTTTGTATAGAAATATCTAACAGCAGCAGAAGGCAGAATTGGAATGGAGCCTCTTGTGCTATATGCACTGCAGTCTGCTATATACACCACCTGCCTATACACCCTGCCTGCCTGATATCTCTGCAGATGGATTAGTCCTCAGAAGGACTGTTTGTTAAGATGGATATGTTTAATGTACTGTTTTTCTCCCTACACTACCTAATACACAAGCAAATCTTTCCCTGACACAGCAGCAGCTCTCCCTACACTGTCTGATCCGGAGAGACTGTGACGAGCATAGCGGCGCCCGGTCTAATATAGACCTGATGACGCTATGCGGCCAGCCAATCACTGTAATGCCACAACTAACATGGCTACGGCATTACTGTGCATAGCAGGCAATCCCTGCATGTTCATTGGATCTCTAAAGAGCGCAAGACATGCAAGGAGGGGACCCGAGTTCCCGCCCGAGCAACCCGGAAATACTCGGCGAGCGCTGAGCTTCTCGAGCAGTGAGATGCTCCAGCGAGCACCGAGCAGTAACGAGCATGCTCACTCATCACTACACGCTTCCCTTTTCCTGTCGTTATACGCTGGGTTCTCCTCATACTCAGCATGACACTAATTTGTAGATATATTTTTAGGGAGAAGGGAAGTAGACTATGCCTTCTGGAAAGTGTTTTCTCTAGGCACAATATCACAAGGATAAGCAGGGCCAGCTGTAAAGAATCTGTTGAGCAATGGATATAGCTGTTTGGTGATCCAGGAGAAAGGTTTCTTATCTTCAGCTACCATATACTTTTATCAGCTGAGTGTAGTAGGAGGTAAGAGAAACATGGAAATGTCGAGCACACAAAACTCCAATAAAAGCTTCACAATTACTGTAATTTTGTTTGCCTCTCTTTAAAACACTCTACAATTACCCCTGCTAGACCTGGGTTTGAATAAAGCTGTTTAGCCCTATTCCTGGTAGCTGCAGTACACATTAATAAGTCATTTTATATGGATCGACATTTAGCTGTTGTATGCTGGGGTCTCCAGGATTGGATGCATACGTATTATCATGGATAATTCATTTAGACTAAAAGAACCACAGAAAAGTAGTGGTAGGGTGGCAGAAATCCAAAGAAAAATCCACCCTTAGATCCTCTGATTGTTCTTTTGTTCTTTCCTGATACCCCACTTGCACTTGCAATGTACTTCAACTTTATCTCACCAATGTGTTTTGGTGTTTTGTGACCTAACTTGTTTCCCTACTCTGGACATTGTTATACAGGCCTGCTATTAGAGCGTCACTTGGATATTTAATTAAAAAATAACTAAATGAAGTAATGAAAGTTCAATAAGTTTTCATAAGTACATAGAATTCTCTTCCATCGAGACAAGCAAGCTGTTAGTAATTGGTATAAGGCATTGGTAGAAGAACATAACTTTCCATGGACATAGAGCAGAGAATGTGACGGTTTCTTCTGTGATACAAAGATATTTGGCACTTCTATAGTTTAATAAATCACCTTTTTATGTGGTCTTTGGCAGGAACACCTAAACAAACCTTAGCATTTAATCATTTTACAATACTGTAATGTTCACAGAGAGAAAAAAAAGAGACTTCGTCTTTCAGAGAAGCAGACAATGTAAAAATAAAAAGGAACAAGAAAATAATTGTTTTAGTAGGCTCTACTTTAACGCAAAGGACTGGTGGATGGTTGACATTTTATCAAGATAATCTCTGACATCATCGGAAGGCCTGAGTTAAATTATACCTTGCTAATAGTCCAATGGGTATACTTCAGTTCCGTTGTATATTTTCCTGTAGAAATCTCAAATTAACTTTTGGAAAGTTCAAATATAGCCAATCAACCTGGATCTGTAATTACTGTAAGGAGCCCTCTGCTGTTCTGTCTGGCAGAAAATCTGTGTTGATTAGTAAAAGGATCTGCACAGCATAAAAATAATAAAAGTGCAAGTTAGCCCAATCAATATGTGCAGTAAGGTAGATGACTATGTTTTATTTTTTATTTTTATTAGGCAAGAAGAAACAAACGAGGTATCCTATGTTTTCTAATATAAACACCTCATAAAGGAGTTTTCTGTCACTAATTTGTTTTAGCTTATTGGCTTCCCATTGTTAAAAACAAACAGAGATTTACTCACTGACTCCTGCACCAGCTGTCTGCCACTGCTCTCGATAATTGTTTATAGGCTGCAGTGGTGATGTCAGGATTCAGTGCTTTGTGACAGCTGCAGCCAATCACTGGGCTTAGCGGTTCTACTTTTTTGAAGGTGTAGAAAAAAGCAGGTGGTGCAATCATGCACAGCAATTGATGGTTTTAGCTACTAAACTTTCAAAGTTAGATAAACACTGTAGGGAAACATAGCTCACCAGACCATAGGGTGATACCATTATAAAAAGATATATCAGATCCAGAAATTGTGCTCTCCTGAGTGAGTTGTGTAGGCCCCAGAAGCGTAGCTACCGGAGGGGGGGGGGGGGGGGCAGAGGGGGCACTGGCCCCAGCTCTGAAGGGCCCACCCGAAGTTACGCTAATATGGACTGTATGGGCATGGTATGATCAGACCATGTTCAATTATGGTCAGACACAACCATTACACAGTACACAGAAGGGGCACAATTAGTAAGATTATCTCAGGACAGAAACATTTTATTTAAACACGTCCAATTGTGGAAGTTATTATTATTCCAAGATGTATTGATTAAAGTGAACTTTTGTTCATGGGGAAACCCCTTTAAGAACTCAAATTTCAACATATTACTTTGATAACATAGAAACATTACTAATCTGATTCTAGTATAACTAGATGCACTTTAAAAATGTGCAAAATTTGAGTTTGCCTGATCTCGTAAATTTTAATGGGAAATTCGATTATGGAAAAGTTATTCTCCATGCATTTAATGTCCCTCAAGATTTTCTAGGGTCTCTCCAGACCTCAGCATAATAAAAAAAATACTTCTACTCCTCTCACCACTCACCTTTCCGGCCCCTCTGCATTTTATCGCCACCTGTCCGGGCCGCATCACATTTACAGATGAAGGCTTTGTGCAAGCATGCGAGAGGTCAGGATGTCGTGACGTTTCGATGTGCGCTATGACATTGCGCAAGCATTCGCAGGACTATCCCTGGCCTCATCAGAGCTGGAAGTCCTGGCTCAGTGTGAAAGACCAGCGCTCTCTGCGGGGATCAGAAGATGTGAAGATTAGTGATGAGCGAGCACTAAAATGCTCCAGTACTCATTGTTCGAGTTGTGCAAATTGGAGTGCTCGAGTGCTCGGACCAAGTAACGAGCCCAATGAAATTCTATGGGAAACTCGAGCATTTTTCTGGCGGCTCTCCCCGGCGGTCTGCAGAGAGACTAAATATTGCCCAAATCGATGGGAACAGTGCTCAAATGACATAGGAACAGCATGCAGAAGACCCATAGAAGCATTTCTGACTCCTATGTCACTGCTGTCAACAACGTTAACAGGGGTATTATGCCACTTTTACGGACTCACAATAAAACATACAAAAACAAAAACAAAATGGATTTTCCTAGGAAATATGTTGAGGAACATCCTTTCCAGGGTGATGACTTGTATATAAGGCAAAATAAACAACCAAAACCAAAAATGTTCCTCCACACCTTGGGCTATGTTCACACGTGGCGTTTTTAAAGCACTTTTGCATTGCTTTCAATGGTGAAATTTTTTTTACCAGTAAATGTCATTTTAACATATTACTACCTTATCTGGCCATGTGGTGTGTGACACATCATCAGAGACATCCTGTTTCATTTATGATGGAGGCACTCTGAAATTCAAAAAGACTATTTTTATAGGGCCATCAGGCGGCCCTTACTATTCTTATAGGGCCAGCATTGGGCTATGCTTTGTTGTTCCCATTATTAACAAGTTTGTCTCCTATAATGTTATTGCGTATGCAGTGACTTCAACGGCTGCCAAAAATTTGGAGGAACTTCAATGCCCCTTGCAGGAGACGAAGAGGTCGGAGGGCCTCCTGCAAAAAATGCTCCCATTATTAGGAAGTGTGTCTCCCATACTGTTTACCCATGCAGTGAAGCAATGACTGCCAAAAATTTGGAGGAACTTCAATGCCCCTTGCAGGAGACGTAGAGGTCGGAGGGCCTCCTGCAAAAAATGCTCCCATTATTAGGAAGTGTGTCTCCCATACTGTTTACCCATGCAGTGAAGCAATGACTGCCAAAAATTTGGAGGAACTCCAATGCCCCTTGCAAGAGATGTAGAGGTTGGAGGGCCTCCTGAAAACAATGTTCCCATTATTAGGAAGTGTGTCTCCCATACTGTTTGCTTATGCAGTGAAGCAACGGCTGCCAAAAATTTGGAGGAACTCCAATGCCCCTTGCAAGAGACGTAGAGGTCGGAGGGCCTCCTGCAAAAAATGCTCCCATTATTAGGAAGCGTGTCTCAAATACTGTTTGCCTATGCAGTGATGCAACGGCTGCCAATAATTTGGAGGAACAACAATACCTCTTGCAAGAAGACGTAGATATGTTAATATGGTACATATGGTGGTGATATGGTTGTGGAGGATGAGGATGCAGAGAAGGAGGAGGACAAGAGCAAATAGACAAAATCAGGAAGCATATACCCATGTGTGGGTGTGAAGAAAGAGGTGCATGGAAATAGAGTTAGACCTCACAAAAAAAGACACTGTATTTGAGCTTATGTTACACTGCTATCATTCGGTGGTGTTGAGTAGTCTGGCCCAATCCAGACCTTGTTCATTTTTATAAGAGTCAGCCTGTCAGCATTTTCAGTTGACAGGCGGATGCACCCATTGTTTATAATTCCACCGGCAGCACTAAAAACCCGCTCTGATAAAACGCTAGCGGCAGGGAAGGCCAGGACCTTCAAGGCGTAGAGAGCCAGTTCATGCCACGTGTCCAACTTGGATACCCAATAATTATAAGGCACAGAGGAATCATGGAGGATGTTGGTACAGTCGGCAAGGTACTCCCTCAGCATCTTCCCAAACTTTATCTTCTTTTGGAGAATACCCCGCGCCTCAGTGCCTGTGCAATGGGAGGGTCTGAGAAAACTGTCCCAGAACTTTGACAGTGTTCCCGTGCCTCTGCTGGATTGCATTTGTGTCTCTCTTGCCTGTACTCCTTGGTTGTCCAACAAACTGTGACCTCTGCCGCCTGCGTTTTCAGATGGGAATTTTTTAAATAATTCCGCAACAAGGGCCTTCTTGTACTGCCCCATTTTTCTAGGCCTGTCTTGCAAAGGAATAAGAGACAGAAAGTTCTCCTTGTAGCGTGGGTCTAGAAGTGTCACCAACCAGTAATGACTGTCACCCAAAATTTGGACTGTGCGAGGGTCACGGGAAAGGCAGCGTAACATAAACTCAGCCATGTGTGCCATACTGCAAATAGTCATGACTTCCGTGTCCTCATCCTCATCCTCTTCCTCCTCCTCCCTGTCCTTAGGCCATCCACGCTGAACAGACGGTATGACAGTTGTGCAGGTAGTACCGTCTATAGCGCAGGAAACTAGCTCCTGTTCTTCCTCCTGCTCCTCTTCCTAATTGTCACCCAATCCACGTTGGGATGAGATAAGGCTGGGCTGTGTGGAATCACCCTGTATGGTTCCTTGTTCCATCTCATCGTGCTCCGCCTGCAATGCATCCTCTTTAAATTGTGAGCAGAGAGCGTTTCAGAAGACAGAGAAGCGGGATGGTGACGTCAATTATGGCGTCATCGCCGCTCACTATCTTGGAGGAGTCCTCAAAGTTTTGGAGGATGGTACAGATGACTGACATCCATGTGCACTCCTGAGGTTGTTTCTGTGGAGTCTGACCTGAATACCGATGGCCTTGTTGATGCTGGTAGTCAACAACTGCCCTCTTCTGCTCACAAATCCTTCCCAACATCTGCAATGTAGAGTTCCAACATGTGGGGATATCGCAGATCAGTCGGTGAGCTGGAAGCTGCAAATGCTGCTGAAGCATGACATGGGAGGCGGAAGCTGTAGCTGACTTTCTAAAATGGGCATACAGGTGACATACTTTGACAAGCAGATCCGACAGATCCGACAGATCCGGGTAGGTTTTGAGAAACTGCTGAACCACGAGGTTAAGCACATGGGCCAGGCATGGTACGTGTGTGAGCTCGCCTCGCCTCAGAGCCACCACCAGGTTCCGCCCATTGTCACACACGACCATGCCTGGCTGTAGGGTCAGCAGTGTCAGCCACAGATTTGCCTGCTTTTTCAGAGCTGTCCACAACTCTTCAGCATTGTGCGGTTTGTCACCTAAGCATATTAGCTTCAGCACAGCTTGTTGCCGCTTGGTCAAAGCAGTGCTGCAGTGCTTCCAGCTTGCGACTGATGTGGTCATTTCGGAGATGGAGGTTCAAGAGGAGGAGGAGGAGGTGCAGGAGCTGTAGAATGTGGGGGCAACCCTGATTGACCCAGGGCCCGCAATCCTCAGCATTTGGAGCACGTGTTCCATCCCAAGGTCCAACTGGGTCACAGCTTCCACTATATTAACCCAGTGTGCCATCAGCGAGATGCACCGTCCCTGCCCACAAGCACTTATCCACATGTCCTTAGTTAGGTAGACTTTCCCAGTAACTGCGTTGTTGAGGACACGTGCTCGTTAGTGATGAGCGAATGTGCTCACCACTGCTCGGTACTTGCCCAAGCATCTCACTGCTCGAGATGCTTGGCGTTCTGCGAGTATTTCCTGGTTGCTCGGGCAGGAGCTCGATTCCCCTCCCTCCATGTTGGGCGCTCTTTAGAGAGTCAATGAACAATCAGGGATTGCCAGCCACACACTGTAATGCCGTAGCCATGTTGGTTGTGGCATTACAGTGATTTGCTGGCCGCACAGCATCATCAGGTGTATATACGACCGGGCGCCGCCATGCTCGTCACATTCTACCCCGGAATCAGGCAGAGTAGTGAGAGGTGCTGCTGCGTCAGGGAGAGATTTGCTTGTTTAGAGTTAGTATAGGTATTCCACAACAATCTATAATATCCATCTGAACTATCAGTCCTTCTGAGGACTAATCCAGCTGCATATAATCAGTGGTGATAGCAGGAATTAGGCAGGCAGGCAGTGTATGTGGCAGACTGCAGTGCATATAGCAAGAGGGTCCATTGAACGTCCTGTTAGTCTCGGTATTACACAAAATATTTTTATATCTATCTATATATAACAGAGCTAGGCAGGCAGGCAGGCAGGCAGTGTATGTGGCAGACTGCAATGTTTAATACATAACAAGAGACTCCATTCCAGTTCCAGTTCTGTCTGCTGCTTCTGTTACAGATATTTCTACAAATAGCCCCAGGTATCAAGGGCCAGGGATAATTATTTTTTTGATCTTAATCCTGATTATTTGGTTAAAAAGCAATCCAGAGAACAGCATTTTTGTCCTCCATTTGCTTGTTGCCACTGCAGAATACAGCCAGATTATTTCCATATTACAGTGATAAAAATCCAGAAATTTGTAGTGAACGTGGAAAATATTGGCCTCCATTTAAATTTTGTTGCAGTGTGTCAGTGAAGTTATTGACACGAGGTCGCTGTGTAAAATAGTAACCTACAGGCCAGTTATTTAAAACTGTGGATTTCCGTCACACGTATCACATATAAGTGTGCTCCAAATTCAGGCATTTCTGGCCTCCATTTAAATTTTGTTGCAGTGTGTTAGTGAAGTTATTGACACGAGGTTGCTGTGAAAAATAGTAACCTACAGGCCAGCTATTTAAAACTGTGGATTTCCTTCACACGTATCACATATAAGTGTGCTCCAAATTCAGGCATTTCATGCCTCCATTTAAATTTTGTTGCAGTGTGTCAGTGAAGTTATTGACATGAGGTTGCCGTGAAAATTAGTAACCTACCGGCCAGCTATTTAAAATTGTGGTTTTCCGTCACACATATCACATATCACTGCGGTTCAAATCCAGCCATTTGTAGTGAACGTGGAAAATATTGTCCTACATTTAAACTGGGCAAGGCGCATGGCAAGGGACGGGGAAGCGGACGTGATGGTGATGATGGTGCATGCAGACGACGAGTCCAAGGCCGTGGGCAAGCTGAAATTGTGCCACAACAAAAACCCACATCTTCTCCCTCGACCTTCCTGTCCCAATTAATAGGGGACCGCAGAACATCACTATTGAACACAGAGCAGTGTGAAAAGGTTATTAGTTGAATAGCAGCAGATAATGCTTCCAGTCACTTAGCCACCACCACCACCAACCTGACTTCCACATGTGAGTCTGGACTGCATATTCCTCACCCTGTTCCTCCTTCCTCCCACCATGCCGAGTGCCCGGAGACAACTGATCCCACAGTTGAACACTCCGAAGAGCTGTCACTTTTCCATTTATAGATTCGGGCCTCTCGCCCGGTCCACTTGAAGCGGGGCAAGAGGAGATCGCATGACCAAATATTTAAGCAGCCACGTTCACACGAAGGCGACGGTTGGAAACTCGTCACAAGAGGTGGATGATGATGAGACACAATTGCCAGAAAGTCAGGATGCGGAAGTGGAAGATGAGGTGGTGGACGATGAAGTCACTGACCCAACCTGGCAAGGTGACATGCAGAGCAAGGACAGGAGCACACAGAAATTTGGCAAAAATTTAGCAAATTTTGCAATTTTCAAACTTTTAATTATTATGCCCTGAAACCAGAGTTATGTCACACAAAATAATTAATAAATAATATTTACCACCTGTCTCTGCATTATTTTTTTAAAAAAATTTTTGTTCAGTTAGAAGGGTTAAAATTTGATCAACAATTTCCAATTTTTCCAACAAAATTTACAAAACTATTCTTTTTAGGAACCACATCACTTTTGAAGTGACTTTGGGGGGCCTATATGACAAAAAATACCCAAATGGGACAACATTCTACAAACTGCATCCCTCAAAGTCCTCAAAAATACATTCAATAAGTATTAACCATTCAGGTGCTGCACAAGAATAAATGTAATGTTGAAGGAAAAAATTAACATTTTACTTTTTTCGCAAAAAGTTTACTTTAGGCTATGTGCCCACAATGCAGAAATGCTCTGAATTTTTTCCTGAGCGTTTCTGCATCTCCCTGGCAGAAAAAACGCATGCGGATTGTACATGCGTTTTTCCTGCCAGGGACAAGTGGAAGTGAAGCGTTCTTCACATGCATTTCTGCATGGGGGTTGTCAAGATCTTTCCAAGCGATTTTAGCATCACTTGGAAAGTGCTTGACAACTTGGTCACACTATATAAATCCATGCAACTGGCATGGATTTATATAGTGTGACAGTAAAGAATGGTAAAAAATAAAAAAATAAATATATTCTTACCTTCTGATGGCCCCCGCTGTCTTTATTCGATGCATCCTGGCTTGCCGGCAGCTTGCGGTATTCTAAAGGACCTGTCGACGTCAGCGGTCGCGTTACCCGTCACATGACTAAATGACGTCATGGCAGGTCCTTTTCGGACCATCACGAGTTGCCGGCAAGCCGAGACGCATCGCTAAGGACACCGGGGGCCATCAGAAGGTAAGTATAATATTTATTTTTTATTTTATTCTTTTTTTCACAGGCTCTATGGTACCCGGGTCCAGAGGAGAGTCTCCTCTTCTCCAAACCCGGGTATCATCCGCACATTGAAACTCAAGGATTCCGCATCTGCAGATGCAATGATGCGGATTCCATGCGTTGCAGTGCAAGTCAATGGTGGCGAAAACGCAGCGTTTAAGCAAAATAATTGGTAGTGCTGTGGATTTTTCCGCAATGATAATCCGCAGCGGAAATTTCCGCAGCATGTGCATAGCACATGTGGATTATCATTGGGGAACATGGCAGACCTTCTACCAAGCGTTTTTTAATCGTGTCTGCAGCGGAATTGCCGCTGAGGAAACGATTAAAAAACGCATAATGGGAACACAGCCTTACCCTTGTGAAAATGCAAAATTTGAGGCTAACAGAAGCAAATGTACTCCAAAATTTCTTGTGAAATTTTTTCCTGAGTACGCCAATAAAACTACTGTTTGCACGTATGGCAGGGCTCGGAAGGGAAGAAGCACCGTTTGACTTTTAGAATGAAAAAATGGCTGGAATCGAAAGCGAACGCCATGTCGCATTTGGAGAGTTCCTACGCCAATAAAACTACTGTTTGCGCGCATGGCAGGGCTCGGAAGGGAAGAAGCACCGTTTGACTTTTTGATCACTAAAATAGGTGGAATCGAGAGCAGACACCATGTCGCGTTTGGAGAGCTCCAGGTGCCTCATAGAAGTTGATAACATAGTAACATAGAACCATGAAAATAAAATATCAAATTTTTCCCACAAAAATGTTCTTTTAGCCCCAATTTTTTTATTTTCACAAGGGTAACAAGAGAAAATGGACCCCAAAATTTGTTGAGCAATTTCTCCTGAGCACACTGATACCCAATATGTGGAGGGAAACTACTTTTTGGGCGAAAGCAGGGCTCGCAACGGAAGGAGCGCTATTTCACTTTTTGAATGCAAAATTGTCTGGAATTGAGAGCGGACACCATGTCGGGTTTGGAGAGACCCTAATGTGCCTAAAAATGGCAACACCCCACAAGTTATGCAATATTGGAATCTAGATCCCTCATGGAATGTATCTAGATGTGTGGTGAGCACCTTGAACCCCCAGGTGCTTCACAGAAGTTTATAACGTAGAGCCGTGAAAACAAAAAATCTTATTTATCCCACAAAAATGTTCTTTTAGCCCCAAATGTTTTATTTTTACAAGAGTAGCAGGAGAAAATAGACCCCAATATTTGTTGTGCAATTTTTCCTGAGTACACCAATACCCTATATGACGAGGAAAACTACTGTTTGGGTGCAGGGCAAGGCTCAAAAGAGAAGGAGTGCTATTTGACTTTTGGAGCGCAAAATTGGCTTGAATCATTAGTGGACGCCATGTCACATTTGGAGAGCTCCTGATGTGCCTAAACAGTGGAAATCCCATACAAGTGACCCCATTTTGCAAACTACAACCCTCAAGTAACGTATCTAGATGTGTGGTGAACTCCATGGTGCTTCACAGAAGTTTATAACATAGAGCTGTGAAAATAAAAAATGCTCTTTTAGCCCCAATTATTTTTACTTTCACAAGGGTAATAGGAGAAAATGGAACACAAAACTTGTTGTGCAATTTCTCAGGAGTACACAGATATCCAATATGTGGGGGAAAACTACTGTTTGTGTGCACGGCAGGCCTCAGAAAGAAAGGAGTGATGTTTTGGGACACAGCCTTTGATGGAATGGTCTGCGGGTTGTTAAGGGAGGGCAATAACCCTTCACGGTTGACCAAGTGAGTGTCAAATTATTATGTTGATTGCAATCCACAGAAAACCAAACGGAAACAATGTTCTGTATTGGGAGGACTCAAAGAATCTCTGATCCCATTTATTTTGCTTAGCATTTTATATTGTTTTGAGTATATCAAATAGCCAATCAACTCTACTGCCATACTACAATACTATAGGCTAACTGATGTTAGTACAATTATTACGGAAAACACATATATGGTCATATTATCATTGTTAGTTTGAAGCACTATGGAAATTTTACAAGGTCGAACCTGGCCTAGACAAGTTAGATAACAGAGTGTCTGACAAAATGTTCTCTTGAGAAAAAGTTAGTGTGAGAGAAGTTCTATGGGAAGAGAAAGAAAGAATGTATGTTATGCAAGGAGTGATAATAACATGATTTTAAAGCGAGCAGACAAAATGTAGTTGCTCTAGCATGAGTATCAATATGTCCTCTACATTCCCCCCCTAAAAATTATGTTATTATCAACAATAGAGGTGCTATCCCAGGGTCATGCTTTGAGCCTGAGTGACATTGGTCTTCACTCAATTAGTGCCCTTGTTACCAATTGAGGCTGTCGCGGCATGCCCATCCCCCCTTGTTAGTTGATATAATCATAAGCTCAGATCTGAGGTTGGTCGGGGCAAGCGGGTAAAGGTCATCATTCCCTAGACATCCAGGTCCTCAATGCTGGTTACATGTCTGTGTATAGTAGCACTGGATGTTGGTTAACAGTGTCCTCCTTGCTCTCTGATGACTGGCAGGCTTTCCTCATGCAAAATGGGATACAATAAAAGACTAGTTTTAGTAAAACATATATTAACAAGCAAGCAACAATATGCAGCACTCTTTGGTCAATTCGTTATGTTTGTTATACTCTTCCCTTAGTTTCCTAATGTCTTCCATTTTAGTCTTTAACTGTATGGTAGAGTCGGGGTCAATAGTCTGGGCCTATAACCTGACACATCCCTTCTTGAGATGCTGTCAAATAGTCCAGCACTAAGGTATGTTGATTAGCCACTATAATAAGTTGATTCTGCACTGCAACAGTAGTATTAATTACTTCCAAAATATTCTAAATTGGGTCATCTAAGTAGTCAGTGACTTCCACTAACTTGTCCCACATTTATGTAATCATAGGGTAGAGGAAGACAGTACTAACTATCTTATCGGGTATACTCATTTGTACTAAATGAGGTCTTCCTGATGGGCGTGGGGTGTTGTCCTTGGCACGTTTATAAATGGTATGAAGAGGGATGGTTCTCAAATCTACTTTACTATGGGGAATAAGATAAGTGGCTGAAGTTAGCCGGCCCAACGTACAAGTCCCCCTTACTCCGACTGGGAGCCATTTGTACGCATTATTCCCACAGACCCAATATGTGGCTGATGGCAGATCCCATAAAGCAGAGTGCTGTAATACTAATTTATGTACCAAATCAATAAAAACGGTGCTATTTGATAACATACACCATGAGGGCATTTGTCCCAGGGGGCTACAATATCCAACATTTGGATTGCCACATGTTGGATTACTAGGCTTATATTTAGAAAATTCATTACAAGGGACGTTACCAGATATTTTATAACGTGTCATTGGTGCCTTTTATAAACAGATTTGCATGTACCCATGAGTGATTATGAATGTATCTTTCCAACAATGACATCTGGGACCGCCAGAAAGGGCATACTAGCGGCTGAAACTGGTGAGTGAGTACATATCCAACAGTCACTGATCTGGTTGTCTTCTAATTGTCTCAATTCTTGTACCAAAATTGTCAGTACTCTGTTGTAGGCTATTTCAGTTATTGACTATTTAACCATACATATTATCATAAAATATCTCAGCTGTTGGGATTGTCAGGAGCACTTGGTATGGTCCGTCATACAATGGTTCTAGTCCGTGTTTCCGAACATGCCTCTTCACATACACATAATCTCCAGGCCTAAGGGTATGACAACCTTCTGCATCAGCTGGATCTGGAATAGAAGATGATACTAATGCATGGGTGTTAGTTAAGGCTTTGGTAAGCTGAATCACATATTGCACAACATAATCTGTTTCTTCTGATAATTGTTGTGGAGTAAATCTAGCTATGGCTGGTTGTGACCTAAATAGTATCTCATAGGGTGACAGTTTGTGTTTCCCTATGGGTGTGGTGCGTATGTGATATGGTGCAATGGAAAGGAGCTCAGGCCACTGGGCCTTAGTTTCCTGCATCATTTTGGTTCATTGCCCTTTCAGTGTGCCATTCAATCTCTCCACCTTGCCACTTGACTCTGGATGGTTAGGAGTATGTAACGTCACTGTTGATCCGATCATGGTAAATATTTCTTGATATACGCATGAGGGAAAGGCTGGTCCTCAATCACTTTTGACAACTTCTGGGACTCCATACCGGCAAACAACTTCAGAGACCAGCTTCTTGGCGGAAGTCTTGGCAGTTATGTTTGGAACGGCGAATGCTTCTGGCCAACTGGAAAACATATCCACTACCACTAAGCAGTCCATGGGCCCAGGCCGCAACGACTGGATACAAGAGTCGAGGCAAACAGTACAGCTGTTTCTTCTTCCATAGCCCATCTATCAACTTAGCACCCGCCTCCTTCCACGACTGGCGTTCTTCTTTAGAGCGTAGAGCATGTGGAGTGTCAGCCAACTGTCTTGGTAGTTGCACCGCTTCCATCAATTGTCTGACGCTTTCAGCATTTTTCAAAGGAGAACCTGCAGTCAGAGCTTTGAGCTCTGTTTCCTGTGCTGACATACTGGGAGGTAAGACTGCAGCCTCTACCAATGTATCTTCAGATGTGACAGCATATCCAGTATGAAACCTGCCAGAGGTGTCAGCATATCTGGATCCATCCGTATATAACATAAGTTCTGCGTCATCCAAGGGTACTTCCCCCACTAGAACAAGTGGAGTTGACTCCGCAGTAATTTGTTCCAGACAATTATGCGGTGGAGCCTCTTTCCCCTCTCTTTCAGGTGCTGGTAGCAGGGTGGCTGGGTTGATGGTAGTGTTGAGCCACCCCCGTAGTGTTCGGGTTCGGTTCGGTTCGTCGAACACCGGGATGTTCGAGGAACTGTTCGTCGAACTGTTCGTCGAACACCTTAGAACACCGTCGAACACCGTTAAAACCAATGGCAGGCAAACAAAAACACATAGAAACACATAGAAAACACCTGCAAAGGTGTCCAAAAGCTGACAAACTGCTCAGAAGACACTCTCTTTAAAAAAGCCGGCCGGCAAATTCAGCAGCGGCATACACCGGTACCCGACAATTTAGACAAGAAGGAATAGAGCATCACACATAGATTAGATAGATAGAAACATGTCAGTCACACATATAAGAAGCACAGTGACAGTGTTGGTTACTGCACTTGTCATTTAGTGTAAAGGATTTATTAAAAAAAATATTAGTGTTTTCATGCACCGTCTCTTTAAAAAAGCCGGCCGGCAATTCAGCATCTGTACCCGACAATTTAGAACAGAAAGAATAGAGCTTCACACATAGATTAGATAGATAGAAACATGTCAGTCACATATATAATAAGTACAGTGATAGTGTTGCTTACTGTACTTGTCATTTAGTGTAAAGGATTTATTTAAAAAAATAATAGTGTTTTCATGCACTGTCTCTTTAAAAAAGCCGGCCGGCAATTCAGCAGCGGTACCCGACAATTTAGAACAGAAAGATAGAGCATCACACATAGATTAGATAGATAGAAACATGTCAGTCACATATATATGAAGTACAGTGATAGTGTTGGTTACTGTACTTGTCATTTAGTATTAAAATAAAGGATTTATTATTAAAAAAATTGGCGTGGGGTTCCCCTTAATTTTAGGCTCTAGCGGAGGTTAAGCAGACGGCTGGGGCAGATGTTTGAAGCCTGGGAAGGGGGTAATACCCACGGAGCTTCCCAGGCTACTAATATCAGCCTCCAGCTGAATACATAGCCTTTACTAGCTATTAAAATGGGGGACCCCCCAAAAAAAATGACGTAGGGTCCCCCCTAATTTAATAGCTAGCAAAGGCTAGGCAGACAGCTGGGGGCTGATATTAATAGCCCAGGAAGGGAGCCATGAATATTGGCCCCCTCCCAGGCTAGAAACACCAGCCGTCAGCCGCCCCAGAAATGGCGCATTCATAGGATGCGCCAATTCTGGCACTTAGCCTCGCTCTTCCACGCTGCCCTGGTGCGGTGGCAGGGGGTAATAGGGTTGGGGTTGATGTCAGCTTATAATGCCAGCTGACATCAAGCCCAGGTTAGTAATGGAGAGGCGTCTATAAGACACCCCCATTACTAACCCCATAGTCAAAGTTAAAAAAAACACAAACACCCAGAATAAAGTCCTTTAATTGAAATAAAGACACAATCCTTTATTGTTCTAAATTAAACCATACTTACCATCACGCCCATTCCAGCTGAAGCCAACGATCTCCTGCAATAAAAGAAAAATAATAAAGCAACCTCATCCTTACCTTTCCATGGTTCCCACGACAGCTTCAGCTCTGCTACATCGAGATGACAGGCTGGACCGCAGCAGAACGCTGCCATCCAGCCTGTCATCCCGCAGACACTGAGAAGCGCAGGCTTGCTTGCGCTGCTCAGCGTCTCTCTGTGACGACATCCAGATGAGCCGAGTTCATGTCCAATGAACTCGGCTCACCTCATGCACGTCACTGACAGCGTGGGAAAATTCTCACGCTGAAGCGCTGATTGCAGGAGAATTTTCCCACGCTGTCAGTGACGTGCAGGAGGTGAGCTGAGTTCATTGGACATGAGCTCACCTCATGCACATCACTGACAGCGTGGGAGTATTCTCCTGCACTCAGCACTTCAGCGTGAGAATTTTCCCACGCTGTCAGTGACGTGCATGAGGTGAGCCGAGTTCATTGGACATGACCTCGGCTCATCTGGATGCCGTCACAGCGAGACAGTGAGGAGCGCAAGCATGCCTGCGCTTCTCAGTGTCTGCGGGATGACAGACTGGATGGCAGCGTTCTGCTGCGGTCCAGCCAGTCATCTCGATGTAGCAGAGCTGAAGCTGTCGTGGGAACCATGGAAAGGTAAGGATGAGGTTGGTTTATTATTTTTCTTTTATTGCAGGAGATCGTTGGCTTCAGCTGGAATGGGTGTGATGGTAAGTATGGTTTAATTTAGAACAATAAAGAATTGTGTCTTTATTTCAATTAAAGGACTTTATTCTGGGTGTTGTGTTTTTTTTAAATACTTTACTAGAAATTCATGGCGGTCATGTCTAATACTGGCGTGACCCCATGAATTTTGGGCTTGGGGCCAGCTGATAATACCAAGCTGGCCCTAACCCCTTTATTACCCAGTGAGCCACCGCACCAGGGCCCTGGATGAGTTGGGTACAGCGCCAGAAGATGGCGCTTCTATGAACGCGCCATTTTCCGGGGTGGCTGCGGACTGCAATTTGTAGCGGGGGGGGGCCCAGAAAGCTTGGGCCTCCCTGCGCTGCAGATTCCAGCCCCCAGCTGCCTAGTTGTACCTGGCTGGACACAAAAATAGGGCGAAGCCCCACGTACTTTTTTTTTAATTATTTCATGAAATTCATGAAATAATTAAGAAAAAAAGGCCTTCCCTATATTGTTGTGTCCGGCCAGGTACAAATAGGCAGCTGGTGGTTGGGGGCAGCCCGTTCCTGCCTGCTGTACCTGGCTGGACACAAATATAGTGCGAAGCCCCACTTCAATTTTTTTTAATTATTTCATGAAATTCATGAAATAATTAAGAAAAAAAGGGCTTCCCTATATTGTTGTGTCCGGCCAGGTACAAATAGGCAGCTGGTGGATGGGGGCAGCCCGTTCCTGCCTGCTGTACCTGGCTGGACACAAATATAGTGCGAAGCCCCACTTCAATTTTTTTAAATTATTTCAGGAAATTCATGAAATAATTAAAAAAAAATTGACGTGGGGCTTCGCACTATATTTGTGTCCAGCCAGGTACAGCAGGCAGGAACGGGCTGCCCCCATCCACCAGCTGCCTATTTGTACCTGGCCGGACACAACAATATAGGGAAGCCCTTTTTTCTTAATTATTTCATGAAATAATTTAAAAAAAATTGACGTGGGGCTTCGCACTATATTTGTGTCCAGTCAGGTACAGCAGGCAGGAACGGGCTGCCCCCAACCACCAGCTGCCTATTTGTACCTGGCCGGACACAACAATATAGGGAAGCCCTTTTTTTCTTAATTATTTCATGAAATAATTTAAAGAAAATTGACGTGGGGCTTCGCCCTGTTTTTGTGTCCAGCCAGGTACAACTAGGCAGCTGGGGGCTGGAATCCGCAGCGCAGGGAGGCCCAAGCTTTCTGGGCCACCCCCGCTGCAAATTGCAGTCCGCAGCCACCCCGGAAAATGGCGCGTTCATAGAAGCGCCATCTTCTGGCGCTGTACCCAACTCATCCAGGGCCCTGATGCGGTGGCTCACTGGGTAATAAAGGGGTTAGGGCCAGCTTGGCATTATCAGCTGGCCCTAAGCCCGAAATTCATGGGGTCACGCCAATATTAGACATGACCACCATGAATTTCTAGTAAAGTATTTAAAAAAAACACAACACCCAGAAAAAAGTCCTTTAATTGAAATAAACACACAATTCTTTATTGTTCTAAATTAAACCATACTTACCATCACGCCCATTCCAGCTGAAGCCAACGATCTCCTGAAATAAAAGAAAAATAATAAAGCAACATCATCCTTACCTTTCCATGGTTCCCATGACAGCTTCAGCTCTGCTACATCGAGATGACAGGCTGGACCGCAGCAGAACGCTGCCATCCTGCCTGTCATCCCGCAGACACTGAGAAGCGCAGGCTTGCTTGCGCTCCACAGTGTCTCTCTGTGAGGGCATCCAGATGAGCCGAGTTAATGTCCAATGAACTCGGCTCACCTCATGCACGTCACTGACAGCGTGGGAAAATTCTCCTGCACTCACCGCTTCAGCGTGGGAGAATTCTCACACTGAAGCGCTGAGTGCAGGAGAATTCTCCCACGCTGTCAGTGACGTGCAGGAGGTGAGCTGAGTTCATTGGACATGAGCTCACCTTATGCACGTCACTGACAGCGTGGGAAAATTCTCCTGCACTCAGCGCTTCAGCGGGAGAATTCTCACGCTGAAGCACTGAGTGCAGGAGAATTCTCCCACGCTGTCAGTGACGTGCAGGAGGTGAGCTGAGTTCATTGGACATGAACTCGGCTCATCTGGATGTCGTCACAGAGAGACGCTGAGCAGCGCAAGTAAGCCTGCGCTTCTCAGTGTCTGCGGGATGAGAGGCTGGATGGCAGCGTTCTGCTGCGGTCCAGCCTGTCATCTCGATGTAGCAGAGCTGAAGCTGTCGTGGGAACCATGGAAAGGTAAGGATGAGGTTGCTTTATTATTTTTCTTTTATTGCAGGAGATCGTTGGCTTCAGCTGGAATGGGCGTGACGGTAAGTATGGTTTAATTTAGAACAATAAAGGATTGTGTCTTTATTTCAATTAAAGGACTTTATTCTGGGTGTTTGTGTTTTTTTGAACTTTGACTATGGGGTTAGTAATGGGGGTGTCTTATAGACGCCTCTCCATTACTAACCTGGGCTTGATGTCAGCTGGCATTATAAGCTGACATCAACCCCAACCCTATTACCCCCTGCCACCGCACCAGGGCAGCGTGGAAGAGCGAGGCTAAGTGCCAGAATTGGCGCATCCTATGAATGCGCCATTTCTGGGGCGGCTGACGGCTGGTGTTTCTAGCCTGGGAGGGGGCCAATATTCATGGCTCCCTTCCTGGGCTATTAATATCAGCCCCCAGCTGTCTGCCTAGCCTTTGCTAGCTATTAAATTAGGGGGGACCCCACGTCATTTTTTTTGGGGGGTCCCCCATTTTAATAGCTAGTAAAGGCTATGTATTCAGCTGGGGGCTGATATTAGTAGCCTGGGAAGCTCCGTGGGTATTACCCCCTTCCCAGGCTTCAAACATCTGCCCCAGCTGTCTGCTTAACCTCCGCTAGAGCCTAAAATTAAGGGGAACCCCACGCCATTTTTTTTAATAATAAATCCTTTATTTTAATACTAAATGACAAGTACAGTAACCAACACTATCACTGTACTTCATATATATGTGACTGACATGTTTCTATCTATCTAATCTATGTGTGAAGCTCTATTCTGTCTGTTATAAATTGTCGGGTACCACTGCTGAATTGCCGGCCGGCTTTTTTAAAGAGACGGTGCATGAAAACACTATTATTTTTTTTGATAAATCCTTTACGCTAAATGACAAGTACAGTAAGCAGCACTTTCACTGTACTTCGTATATATGTGGCTGACATGTTTATATCTATCTAATCTATGTGTGAAGCTCTATTCTTTCGGTTCTAAATTGTCGGGTACCGGTGTATGCCGCTGCTGAATTGCCGGCTTTTCATGTTTCACTGTTGACACTGTTCCCATCGATTTGGGCAATCACTGTAATGCCACAACCACCATGGCTGTGGCATTACAGTGAGTGACAGACAATCCCTGCATGATTGGTGCTCTAAATAGCGCCAGACATGCAGGACAAGCTTTTGGTGCACGAACAGTTATCGAACATAACCTCGAACAGCCGAATTTTTTGCAAATCGTTCGGGTTCGTCGAACAACTCGAACACCGCCCAAAACAGCTCGAATTTGAGATTGGCGAACAGTTCTAGTCGAACACCGCTCATCTCTAGTTGATGGTGGTGCACCGGTGTAATTTCACATTGGCAACATCAACGAACACTGCAGCCGCAGGTGTCTCTGTGTAGACAGATGTTTAGGTTGCTGTGTGGCATGAACCGCTCGTAGACAGCTGGGGGAGAGATGCGCTGGGTAATCGACTGTGCGCTGCTTTGTACAGTGTCTCTGTGTGAGTACCCCGGCTGCATGTCCTCCTGTCTCAGAGACATACAAATGGAAAGGTTGAGTATAGTCCGGATTCCCAAGGGCAGGGGCTGTCATTTTCCTTGACTTTAGTTGCTCAAAGGCTTGTTGCAGCTGTTCTTGGTGGTCCTTGTTGTTTACATCAGCCAGAGTGTCTTCTTTTAATGCATCATATAGGGGCTGCATCAGACGTGAGGCATCTGGGATCCATTGTCTGCAATATGTACATAGTCCGAGGAACCGTTGCTGCTCTATGGGATCTTTTGGGAATGGTAGTGCATAGATGGCCATCTTCCTTTCTTCTGTGAGATGTCTGGCACCCTGAGTAAGGCAATGGCCTAAGAAGACCACTTGACCAAGGCAAAACTGAAGCTTCGAGGCTGAGACTCGACAATTCAGTTTTGCTAGATGCTTGAGGAGGCTAACACTGGCTCTGATGGACATTTTCTCTGTGGGGGCACACAAAAGAAGATCATTCACGTATTGTAAAAGTACTACCTCAGAGTTGTCCAGCTGCCACGGCAGCAGACAGCTAGACATGTTCTTTGTGTAGTGGAATGCTAATAAAAAAAAACAAAAAAAAAAAACGTTTGTTTAATCAATTACTGTAAACCAGACAACGTGTATGTGCATCTATTAGAGGCTTAAGGATATATGACCATCTAGAAAATTAATTTACATAAACACATATAATGCTCTGTCACACACTGATCATGATGATCTTCCTCATACACATTCTGGGATTCTGGGTGTAGTGTGTATTGCGGCCTGTATTCCGGGTGTGCTAAGATGGCTACCACCAGAAGGAAGCATACTACAGGAAGGGTGCACCAAGATGGCCACCACCAAAGGGACATGTGGTCAGAGGCTGGAGGTGATGCAATGGGTGTAGCAACATGGCCGTTACAGGAAGGGTTGGAACTTTGGGCGGACATAGGTATAACAGATGAGGATGGGGCACTAGAAGTGGCTTGGGTAGTGGCAAGGGGTGGGTCTCCTGAATGGGGCACATGACATGCAACACAATAATCTGCTGACAATGGATTCTGCTGGCCACAATTAGAACATTTCCAACAATTCATTACTCCGCCATTATCGGACAGCAGTATCTTTGTAATACACATAACATAGCGTCTTTCCCTTATTGTCTGTATTTTCTTCCTCCATTCACCTCTTTTTTCCCTCTCTGCTCTGTACCAAGCCAAGGCCGTTTTGCTATGCTAGCAGCTGTAACTGGGCGCTTATCTGGCAGCGCGCATATTTCAGTTAACCATTTAAGTTCCTCCACATATCTACATACTTTTTCCTTCGGTCAACCAACTCAGCACAACCTTTCCTCACATGTATTCACCACTTTTCAACATTTCAACATTCCATTGGTATCTGATATGTTAATCACAACCGTGGGTAGTGCCCGTAAGATGCAGACCTCCTCTATGTGTGCATCAGAGTTTGGATCTTTTAAAGTAAGGATCATCTGACCATTGTCCTGGAATTGGATTCGGGATCGGAATTTAGACAAGAGGTCTGCTCCTAAATGATTTACCGGGCAGGTCGGGGATATGACCAATTGTGCCATTACTTGTGGAAATGGGCTAATTGGAATAGGTTTGGTGAGAGTGTGTTTGTTAGGTCTGCCATCTACACCGATCAATATTAGATTGTCATTGGAAAATTGGACTGGGTCAGTTCAGTGGATTGATTTTAAAATGGAGTTGGCCGCCCCAGTGTCTACCATGAACTTTACCGGATGGATTCCCTCCCACTGGGAGAACTACAGATGAACAGAGCCTGGGGGTGATTACGGGCATCACGATGACAGACTCACTCCGGTTGGCCCTCCCCCCAGAACGGGCGGTCCTGGGGAACATCCTCTCGCAACAAGTCCCATAGGCCGGGTGTCCTATTTCTGAATATGGGGACTTGTGTGGTGCACTGACCAGCAGGGGCACGACAGTCCCCCTGGAAGTGTCCCGCTCGGCCACACCTCCAACACCGAAGACGGGAATTCACCACTGGTCCTCTCCCGGGATACATTACTTGCTGATCAGGTACCGCCATGGGGTAATAGTGGGGCTGTAAGGGAGGAGGAGGATACCGGGGGAGCAAGGGGGGATACTGTGCTATGGGTACTGCGGGTGCAGCAACTACCATTGTACTGATTGTGGGGAGATCTTGGAGGTAGGGGAATACTGGAGGAGATCAGATATCGGGTTTGATTGTGGGTTTGATTAATTGAGCAGCATAATCAACAAGATCCCTGTCAATGGCCAAGAGTCTTATCTCTCTCAATTTAGTTGGATGCATGGCAATACACTGCTTTATAGCCCCGACTATTATTTTGGCCGCAACCTCTTTTGGGTATCCAAAGATACCAGTGGAAGTGAATGGCAGGGCTAGGGTTGGGGCCGCATGAAGCTGTGATGCGTATGCCAGGGTGTTTTGGATTGTTTCTTTAAGCAGGTGTTGTGACCTGGGTAAATCCAGGGGATCATATTTTGGTCCAACCCCATGTATAACAAACTGACATGATAGCTGTCCGGCTCTTGTAGCCACCACCTCTCCTTCTCCATGGTCACGGATGTAATCATTAGATGCAGCTTGTATTGTAGGTCCCCAAATACGACATATCTCTGCAGCTAGCCCCCACCCATGCTGCAGTTTCGCATTTGCTGCGTTTACAATGATCCCAACCTGCTGTTGTGGTATACTCCCCATGCCTATTCTCAGTATAGTGGAGAAATTTGAAGGACTATTCAGTAAAACAGATGCCACTTCCTGATACTCGTGTCCATGTTCTATTTCCCCAGTTTGGGAGAGGGTGAATAGGGAAGAGTTCAGAGGACCCTGGGTCTCTCTGAATGGAGTATGGACCATGGCAGGGGGCAGGTGGGGGTGGTGGTTTATAATACCCCCCGTCTATGTTAAGTAATGGGCAGGTTGGTGCTACAACACCGGGTTTACGTGCTCCACAATTATAGCACGTCTTGCGCCATCCTGAATTAGTGACCCAACACACATTACAGAGTCAACCGTCTGAGTTATATGATGGTGGCTGACTGTCAGTGGGAAGTGCAGGGTATTTAATCTCATAAGGTATAAATTGCTCAGTTTCCGGATTCAGGGGCTGGGGTACTGCTACATTTGTGGGAAATGCTTCTTTAGGGGCTTTAGATTTGGATTGTGGACACATAATTTGGGAAGGGGGACCTACTTCCTCCTGTACTTTTTCAACATATCCTTCATCACAAATCTCATGTGCCACTTTCCTAAAGTTTTCAGCATCTTCCAAAAATTCACAATCAACTAATTTTCCTCTATTGTGACGAATTCCTTCGTCCCACAACACAGGCTGAAGCCTCCCCTCCACAGGAAAATTTAACACCTTAAACACTTTTGGCGCGTGCTTAAATGATCTTTTCCCTTCTTGACTGATCATGATATTCTTCACATTCTCCCTCTCCTGCGGGGGAGACAAATTCTTTCTGCTCCACAGAAACATTGATTATTCACTACAACTGACAAAAAGATCCTTAATTTGTGCACAGCGGAGTCTGGCCAGAGCTCCCAGCTGTTCCACTATTAACTCACCCCTCCCGTCGGGGGAATTCTTTCACAGCACAATGAAAGGAGGAGCACTTTTGCAGCAGCTTTGCCGCTCTGCAACTTAGCAGCGCTCCGGACACTCAATATACGTATATCTACTTGCGTGTCCTACCCAATCTTCGATCACCTGCCGCAACTGAAACTAACAATGTTCAGCCTCTCCTAAGGATTTTTGTCAGAAGCTGAGAAACATTCACACAATATTCACTTGTCAATCCGAGGTGATACTGCTTTGAAGTTAAATAATATCAGACCCCTAATGGGACTACACCCCTTATAGTCTCACCTTTGACTATATCCAACCAGGACGTCCGGAGATACTGCAAACAACCAACCACACACCACGTGGAAACCACGCCAAACGGTTAGTGTCACTAGTAAAGAACTTGTGCACTTACCGTGGCTTTTTGTGGGGGATGATCAGTCCCAATTCCAGTGGGGGAGGCTGAAGGCAGGTCTCTCTTTGTGGACGTCCAGAGGTGGAGGGGCGTCCCTGGTTAGGGTTCTGAGTCACGGCACCAACTGTTAAGGGAGGGCAATAACCCTTCACGGTTGACCAAGTGAGTGTCAAATTATTATGTTGATTGCAATCCACAGAAAACCAAACGGAAACAATGTTCTGTATTGGGAGGACTCAAAGAATCTCTGATCCCGTTTATTTTGCTTAGCATTTTATATTGTTTTGAGTATATCAAAGAGCCAATCAACTCTACTGCCATACTACAATACTATAGGCTAACTGATGTTAGTACAATTATTACGGAAAACACATATATGGTCATATTATCATTGTTAGTTTGAAGCACTATGGAAATTTTACAAGGTCGAACCTGGCCTAAACAAGTTAGATAACAGAGTGTCTGACAAAATGTTCTCTTGAGAAAAAGTTAGTGTGAGAGAAGTTCTATGGGAAGAGAAAGAAAGAATGTATGTTATGCAAGGAATGATATTAACATGATTTTAAAGCGAGCAGACAAAATGGAGTTGCTCTAGCATGAGTATCAATATGTCCTCTATAGGGTGTCATGTCGTGTTTGGACGGCACCTAATGTGCCTAAACAGTGGAAACCCACCACAAGTGACACTCTTTTGGGAATTAGACCCCTCAAGGAAGTTATCTAAATGTGTGGTGAGCACCTTGAACCAACAGGTTCTTTACAGAATTTTTCACACAAAAATGTTGTTTTAGCCCAAAATTTTTTAATTTTCACAAGGATAGCAGGAAAAAATGGACGCCAACATTTCTTGTGCAATTTCTCCTGAGTACACTGATACTCCATATGTGGTTGAAATCTATTTTTGAGGCACTGTGCAAAGTTCAGAAGGGAAGAAGTGCCATATTGGTGTTCAGATTTTCCTGTAATGGTTTGAGGGTGACATGTCACAACAATAGAGCCCCTGAGGTGCCAAAACAGCAGAAACCCCCCATAAGTGACCTCCCTTTACAAACTACACCGCCCAAAGAATTCATCTAGAGGTGCAGTGAGCATATTGACACTACATGTGCCTCGCAGAATTTTATACCATTAGGCGGTGAAGAAAGAATAATTACATTTTTACCACTAAAATGTTGTTTTAGCCCTAAGTTTTTAATTTTTCTAAAGTCTAGTTTATTGGACCTCAGTTTTTTGTAAAATTTCTCCTGAGTGCGCCAATACCCTACTTGTAATCAGAAAAAAACTTTTCAGGCACAGTGCAAAGCTCCTAAAGGAAGAAACGCCATATTATAGTACAGATTTTACTGTTATGGTTTGAGGGTGCCATGATCCACTGGGCAGAGCCTCTGAAGTGCCAGAACAGCAGAACCTCCCATAAGTGACCCCATTTTACAAACAACATCTCTCAATGAATTCATCTAGGGGTGCAGTGATCATATTGACACCACAGGTGGGACACAGAATTTTGGGCAATGAAGAAAAAATAATTCAATTTTTACCACCAAAATTTTGTTTGAGCCCCAGATTTTACATTTTCACAAGGTGAAATGAGTAAAAATGGCACCAATATTTGTTCCACAATTTCTGCTGAATGTAGAAATACCCTATATGTGGCTGAACAGTACTGCTTAGCCATACGGTGAGAATCGGCAGCGATGGAGCCCTATTTGCTTTCTGGAGTTCAGATTTTCTTAGAATAGTTTATGTACTTCGTAGACAGAGCCTTTAAGTGCTAGAAGAGCAGAATTCCCCCTCAAGTGACCCCATTTTGGAAATTATACCCCTTTGGGAATTTATCTACAGGTGTATTGACGATTTTGACTCCATGGATGTTTTCCAGAAGCAAGCAGCAGTGGATGTTGCTGAGTGAAAATTGCAAACTGCCATTGTAGTGACCAGTACTTTGTAGTGCCCAGCTCATTGTTCTTCATTGCTACAGAAATGCCAAACATGTGGATGCTAAATTTGTTTTAGGCACACTAGGGCTCAGAAGGGAGAGGGGCATTTGGATTTGGGAGCACATAATTTGCTGAATCTCTTTTGGGGGACAAAGTGCCAATTTGCTTTTCCACAGCCTTTGTACTACCAGTAACATGGAAGCACCTATATTTCCGTTAACAGATGATGGAGCTGAGTGTGACTTGCTATTTTTGTAGATTGATTTGAAGCTTTTGTTGGGAACATTTTACAAAACATTTTTGATCTAATTTATGCTCTGCTCTATGCTGAGCACTTACTTTGGAGTTTCCATCTAAAGCTCTGAGTAACTTGATTCAGGTGAAACCCCCAATGGGATCCACTGACTATAATGAGGCAGCAAAGTTACTCTCGACTCCGTCTGCCCTCTGTTTAGCAATTACCTTCTTTTCAGAAGTGCATGAAACTGTGGTCGACCGCGCTTTTATGCACTCCTAAAAAGACGGACATCGACGGAGCCCAAGCCAGACAGTGTCCACAATGTTCCCATCTGCCTCATTATAGGGAAATTTCCACTGGGGGTTCTGTCTGAATCATATTTTTCAGAGATTTACACGGAAACCCTGGTGTAAGCGTTCAGTGTAGAGTGCAGGATAAATGTGACCCAACTTTACTGCGACCTTTGGGAGGCAGAATGAAAAAATCAACAGCAGGTGAAAAATTGTTTTTATTTATTTTTTACGCCATTCCTCATGCAGTATAAGTGATTAAACAACTTTATTCTTCTGGTTGGTGCAATTACAGTGATTCCAGATTTATATAGTTTTTTTCTGTTAGTCATTTTTCATTGACGTCACCGCAAGAGTGGGAAAATGCTCACATTCACCGTTGCGGCAAATGACGTCAGCGCATGCACGGTGAGTATTTTCCCATGCTCGCGCTGACGTCAATGATGTGAACTCAGCTCATCTTGATGCCGTCATAGCGTTGCACTGAGGAGCGCACGCATGCGCTCGTCAGTGTCTCTGCAGTATGGCAGGCTGGATGGTCCCGTCCAGCCTGCCATCTAGATGTAGCAGAGCTTGAGCTGTCGCGGGACACATGGATGTTCCTCACGTCGGAAAGGGGAGGATGAGGTTTCTTTGTTATTTTACTTTTATTGCAGATGATAATGGCTTCAGATGGAATGGACGTGATGGTAAGTAGAGTTTAATTTGGAAAATTAAAGGAGTCTGTGTCTTTATTTCAAATAAACAAATTTTAAACACGGTGTGGGTGTCTTTATTTTACAATTCTCTACCACTATGAGGTTAGTAGTGGGGGCGTCTGGGCTTGATGTCAGATGGCATTATAAGCTAATATCAACCCCAACCCTGTAACCCAAGTCGCCACCGCTACAGGGCAGTGGGTAGAGTGAGGCTAAGTGCCAGAATTGGTGCATCCTATGGATGCGATATTTCTGGGGCAGCTGAGAGCAGCTGTTTCCAGTCTCAGAGGGGGCCAATATTCATAGCCCTTTCTTAGGCTATTAATAACAGTCCCCAGGTGTCAGCATAGCCTTTGCTAGCTGTTAAAATAGGGGGACCCCACGTGATTTTTTTTTTGGTGTCCCCCATTTTAATATCAAGTAAATGCTAAGTATTCAGCTGGGGGGCTGATATTAGTAGTCTGGGAAGCTCCATGGGTATTACCCCCTTCCTAGGCTTCAAACATCTGCCCCAGCTGTCTGCTTTACCTCCGCTAGACTATAAAAGTACGGGGGAGTCCACGCAAAATTTTAAAAAAAAAACTAATAAAAAGCGTTTATTTGTAGGCCTCAACCCAAAAAAAAGGTTGCTTTTAATAAAGACAAAAACAATATAATTTTTGAACATCAAAAAAATTTTATAATTCAAAATAAATTTGCCATTGTTTTTCACTAAACATATTTTACAAATGCAACAGGTGATAAATCAATAAAACCTAACATGAAAAACTCAAACCTGTAAATTATATCTCTTACTAGGCCTAGTCCAAAAAATATTTTTTCCTGTGCCAAAAGTCATACAGTGCTATAAGCCAGCTACTACGTCAGTGGTGGTCAAAGTCAGCTGGACGCAGAGCTTATGCAGAGTAACCCAAAAATATTTTTTGCTCTGAGTAAAGTGATACAGCTGGTTAGACCTGAGTTTGAAATATGTTGGCGCATATATTCTATGTCATACTGGCCTCATCCACATTCAAAAAAAAAATTTCTTCTGTTTCTAAAGTAATACAGCAGGGGACATCTCAGTTTGAAATTGTTTGGAGAATATCTTGTAGGTTTTATCGGACTTCTTTTGTCTGTTAGTAATGTTATACGGCAAGCCATATCTTACCTTGTCATTTAGTGTCGCTGAAATTCAGGTGTGTGCTGAGTTATTGAAAAGGGAAAAAAACTTATTTTTCTTTAGTTAATTGCGTGCTCCTACCACTGTATCTGACCAACATGAGTGGGAAAAAGAGAGGGCATGGTGGAAGGGGGAATAGGCTTAGTGTTCAAGGTGTACGTTGGGTACGTGATAATGTTAGTGAAAGCACTAGTGAACCAACACAAACAGGTCTTATCCAAAGACAACTGACAACTTATGTTAGTGGACAGCCTACTGCACTCCTTTCTTTTGGCAGCCGCACAGCGATACGCCTTGTTTATAAGGCCCAGAAAGAGCAGGTGCTCCAGTGGGTGGCAACTCTGCTTCCAGTGCCCTCTCCTCTTCTTCCTCCACCTCTACATCACACACAGTACAGTCCACAGAGGTGGCACCCCAATTACCCATGCTTCCACCCGCGTCACAACTGGCCAACTGCCCAACTGACTGTAGTGAACCACAGATGGTTGAGTCTGTAGAACTTTTCACCCATTCTACACCATGGGCATCAGAAGTGTACTCCAAACAGTCACAGAGTCAAGGGGAGGGTGGTGATCCCGATGAGACTCAGATACCTGAGGCTCATGCGGACTGTACTGTGTTGTCAGGGCAACAGGAGGAGAGGGGTCACTGTGAGGGCGAGGAATGGGATAACACATTGGATTATGACGAGGTTGAAGATCCTACTTGGTGTGAACCCAGAGTCACACAGCCGAGTAAATCATCTGAAGAGGTGGAGGAGGAAGCCGAGTAGGTTACATTTCGCACTACGGCGCAGATATAGAGTGATGCAAGCACGAGGAGCACTGTATCCTTAGCCACAATTGTGGCTGTGGCCAGCAGCGGTCGCGGGTCTGCAGCTCGCAGGAGCAGCAAGGGTTGCCTAGCATGGGACTTTTTTGTCACTGCAAAGGATGAGCCAACTCACATTATCTGCAAACTTTGTGATAAAAAACTCAGTAGAGGGAAATACTGCAATAATTTGACTACAACATGCATGAATGTTCACATGCTCAAACAACATTCTTTACGCTGGGAATCTTACCGTGCTGAAATGCGGACTAATGCACCTCAACAACCATCAGCTGCCCCATCAAACGCACATGCCAAGTGTATATATATATAAATGTAAAGCAGTGTGGGACGGTCCTACACTGTCTATATTAAAATATATATAGACAGTGTAGGACCGTCCCAATTTAGGGTCACCTTGTCACTGGTTGGATGGCTTGTATACTTTTTTTGATCAAAAATAGTTCACTAAGTACCCTATATTTCATATGCAACTTTGCTTTACATTTATATATAATGATGGCAGAGTATGAGATATATTTTTTGTCTTTTTTAGGTTTTGCTTTTTTTTGCAAGTGTGAACATGCTCCTATTTCTTGCATGTGTACCATCTTAGACCTCAGTTCACATTGCTTGGTTTTTTGTCTTGTTTGCATTCTGTGCAAATTAAGGGTGTGGCATCCCACTTGTTGAGCTGGGTAGTATATATATAGCTTACCACGGGCTTAGATGGTATGATATTGGGACCCGGTTCTATTCGTCTACCCTTTTATATGCATTACTTCAACTTTGATATGCAGTAAGGTTTTTAATATAGACAGTGTAGGACCGTCCCAATTTAGGGTCACCTTGTCGCTGGTGGGACGGCTTGTATACTTTTTTTGATCAAAAATAGTTCACTAAGTACCCTATATTTCATATGCAACTTTGCTTTACATTTATTTATAATGATGGTACGGTATGAGATATATTTTTTGTCTTTTGTAGGTTAAGTAGCAGTGAGTCTGGACCTCATATTCCTCACCCTTATCCTTCTTCCTTCCACCATGCCGAGTGCCCTGAGACAACTGATCCTACACTTGGACACTCAGAAGAGCTGTTCACTTTTCCATTTATAGATTCAGGCCTCTCGCCCAGCCAGCTTCAAGCGGGGCAAGAGGAGAATGCGTGTAGCGATACCCATATATTTGAGCATCCACAGTCACATGAAGGCAATGGTGGGAAAGAGCAATTACTGTCGCAAGAGGTGGATGATGATGAGACACAATTGCCAGAAAGTCAGGAGGAGGATCAGGGTGCGGAAGTGAAAGACAAGGTGGTGGACAATGAAGTCACTGACCAAACCTGGGAAGGTGACATGCAGAGCAAGGACAGTAGCACACAATTGGAGGGAGGTGTAGCACCACAACAGGCAGGAACAAGCAGTGTGGTGGCCATAGACACAAGGCGGGAAAGCGTTCCCCGAAATACCAACACAACGGAAGTTGCCAGTACAACTGTTAGGTCTTCCCGAGTCTGGTTGTTTTTTAAAGACTGCAGATAAAACCAAAAAAGGCATTTGCACCATGTGCCAGGCAAGAATCAGCAGGGGTAGCAAAACTAGCAGCCTGACCACCACCAACATGATCAGGCACAAGATAGCAAAACACCCAACTAAGTGGGCTGAATGCAAGGGTCCAGAAACAGTGTCTGCGGGTGACACCACTGCGTATTCGACTGTTGTGCGTGCACACAAATCCCCTGTCCATGTTGCATGCGAAGAAGTCTCCCTCATTGCACCTGTCATTGCACACTCTCAACTAGCATCTTCAGCAACCACGTCCACGCCCTTGTCCAAGTGCAGCGTTCAGTTGTCCCTACCCCAGACCTTGGAAAGCAAGTGCAAATATGCAGCCAGCGTCCCACAGGCCACACTATTAAACTCACACATTTTGCGAATGCTTGCGCTCGAAATGTTGCCTTTTAGGCTCGTGGAGATGGAAGCTTTCTGCAACCTGATGGTGGCCGCTGTCCCTTGGTACTCAGTCACCAGCCGCCACTATTTCTCCTTGTGTGCCATCCCCGCATTACACGAGCACATGTCCCGCAACTTTAGCCGTGCCCTCAACAATGCAGTTACTGTGAAAATCAACCTAACCACGGACACGTAGACAAGTTCTTGTAGGCAGGGACAGTACATCTTGCTGACTGCACACTGGGATAATATAGTGGAACGCGGGTCCCAGTTGGACTTTGGGATGGAACACATCCTCCCGACGCCGAGGATAGCAGGCCCTGGGTCAGTCAGGGTTGCCCCCACATTCTACAGCCCCAGTACGTCCTTCTTTACCTCTTCCTCTTCAGCTTCCATGTCCGAAATGACCACATCAGTCACAAGCTGGAAGCACTACAGCACTGCCTCGGCCAAGCGGCAACAGGCTGTGCTGAATCTAATATGCTTAGGTGACAAACCGCACACCGCTGAAGAGCTGTGGACAGCTCTGATAGAGCAGGCAGATCTGTGGCTGACACCACTGAACCTACAGCCAAGCATGGTCATGTGTGACAATGGTCGGAAACTAGTGGCAGCTCTGAAGAGAGACGAGCTCACTCACATGTACCATGCCTGACCCATGTGCTTAACCTCGTGGTTCAGCAGTTTCTCAAAACCTACTCAGATCTGCCAGATCTGCTTGTCAAAGTACACCGCCTGTGTGTCCATTTTAGAAAGTCAGCTACAGCTTCCACCGCCCTTGCCGTGCTTCAGCAACATTTGCAGCTTTCAGCTCACTGACTGGTGCACGATATCCCAATGCGTTGGAACTCAACGTTGCAGATGTTGGGAAGGATTTGTGAGCAGCAGAGGGCAGTTATTGACTACCAGCGTCAACACGGCCCTTGGTATTCAGGTCAGCTTCCACACATAAGACCTCAGGAGTGTGCATGGATGTCAGACATCTGTGCCATTCTCCAAAACTTTGAGGTCTCCACCAAGATGGTGAGCGGTGATGATACCATAATTTGCGTCACTGTCCCGCTTTTCTGTCTTCTGAAATGCTCGCTGCTCACAATTTAAGAGAAGGCATTGCAGGCGGAGCACGATGAGATGGAGCAAGGAACCATACAGGGTGATTCCATACAGCCCAGCTTCATGTCATCCCAATGTGGATTGGATGATAATGAGGAAGAGGAGGAGGAAGAAAATGAGCTAGTTTCCTGCGCTATAGATGGTACTACACGCACAACTGTCACACTGTTTGTTCAGTGTAGATGGACTGAGGACAGGGAGGGGGAGGAGGATATGGAGGAGAGCATGGTCAGCCATCCTCGTGGTGAGGACATGGAAGTCTTGTCTGTTAGCCGTCTGGTTCTCCAAATTTTGGGTGACAGTCATTACTGCTTGGTGACACTTCTAGACCCACGCTACAAGGAAAACTTTATATCTCTTATTCCTGTGGAGGACAGGTCTGCTAAAATGAGGCTGTACCAGAAGGCCCTTGTTGTGTAATTATTAAAAAAAAATCCATCTGAAAATGCTGGTTGCAGAGGTCACAGTTCGTTGGACAGCCAAGGAGTACAGGCGAGAGGGACACAAATCCAATCCAGCAGAGTCAGGGGAACACTGTCAAAGTTCTAGGACAGTTTTCTCAGACCCTACCATCGCACAAGCCCTGATGCGTGGGGTAGTCTCACAAGGAGGGAAAAGTTTGGGAAGATGATGAAGGAGTACCTTGCCGACCGTACCAACGTCCTCCGTGATTCCTCTGTGCCTTATAATTATTGGATATCCAAGCTGGACACGTGACATGAACTGGCTCTCTATGCCTTGGAGGTCCTGGCCTGCCCTGCCGCTAGCGTTTTGTCAGAGCGGGTTTTTAGTGCTGCCGGTGGAATTATAACTGATAGGCGCATCCGCCTGTCAATTGAAAATGCTGACAGGTTGACTCTTATAAAAATGAACAAGGGCTGGATTGGGCCAGACTTCTCAAAACCACCGAATTATAGCAGTGTAACATAAACTCAAATCCAGTGTCTTTTTTTTGGGAGGTCTATTCCCATGCACCTCTTCACACACAGACATGGGTATACGCTTCCTGATTTTGTCTATTTGCTCTTGTCCTCCTCCTTCTCCTCATCCTCATCCTCCACCACCATATCTACCATATCACCATATCTACATCTCTTGCAAGGGACATTGGAGTGTGTCCAAATTTTTCAAGCCCTTGCATCCCCTGAATAGGCAATAACAGTATGGTAAACCCACTTCCTAATAATGGGAACGTCTCTCTACGTCACTCTTCCAAGGGGTATTGGAATGCGTCCAAATTTTTGGCAGCCGTTGCAGTCACTGCATACGCAAGAACAGTATGAGAGACCCGCTCATAACATGTCGTTACTGAGGCCCACCTCTATGTGTCTTCAAATGGGTATTGTGGTTTTTCCCAAATTTATTCAGCCGTTGTATTTACTGCATATGCAATAACTGTATAGCAGAACCGCTCCTTTCTAATGGAACATGTCATTACTGAGGCCCACCTCTATGTGTCTTCAAATTGGTATTGGGGTTTTTCCCAAATTTAGACAGCCGTTGTACTCACTGCATACGCAATAACTGTATAACAGAACTGCTCATTTCTAATGGGAACATGTTGTTACGGAGGCCCGCTTCTATGTGTCTTCAAATTGGTATTGGGGTATTTCACAAATTTAGGCAGCCCTTGCAGTCACTGAATGGGCATTACCACTATAGGAGACCCACTCCTTTTTAATGGGAACATTTTTTTTAATGAGACCCTCCTCTATGTCTCTTCAAAGGGGTATTGGGGTGCGTCCAAATTTTTGGCAGCCCTTGCAGTCACTGCATACGCAATAACAGTATACGAGACCCACTCTTTAATAATGGGAACAACAAAGCATAGCCGCCTGATGGCTCTCTAACAATAGAGAGGGCAGACTGCTGGCCCTTTCAGAAGAGTAAGGGCCCTATAAAAATAGGCTTTGTGACTTTCAGAGTCCCTCCTTAATAAATGAAACAGGATGTGTCTGATCATGTCTCACACACAACATGGCCAGATAAGGTAGTAAAATGTTAAAATTACATTTACTGGTGAAGGTATTTTTCACTGTTGAAAGCAATGCAAAAGTGCAAAAACGCATCAAAATGCTACGTGAGAACATAGCCCAAGGTGTGGAGGAGCATTTTTGTTTTTGGTTATTTATTTTGCCTTATATACAAGTCATTACGCTGGAAAGGATATTCCTTAATATTTTTCACAGGAAAATCCATTTTGTTTTTGTTTTTGTATGTTTTATTGTGAGTCCTTAAAAGTGGCATAATTCTCTCACAATATTGTTCACAGCAGTAACCTGGGAGTCAGAGATGCTTCCAGGGGTCTTCCCCATGCACTGTTCCCATCAATTTTGGCAACTTTTAGGCCCTCTGCAGACATCTGGGGGGGAGAGGGGGTGCCAGAAAAAGGCTTGAGTTTCCCATAGACTTACATTGGGCTCGTTGCTCAGATTGAGCACTCGAGCATTCCAATTTGCTCGACTCGAACAGCAAGTACCCGAGCATTTTAGTTCTCACTCTTACCATATGCACCCCCAATGATCCAAAGAACAAGGGTCTCAAAGTCCCCTGTATGAATTGAGCAGTATTGTGCATGCATGAATTACCTCTCTGTTCATGTCTTTTGTATTGAAAGAACCCCTATTCTCAAGATTAGTGGTGGCAAAGGTCAGGGCTGCCACCAGGAATTTCAGGACTCCATTCTGGCAAAATTTTCGGGCACTCTTGAGATTCCGCCCAGGCTCCACCATAGCCCCGCATCCACCCATAGAAGCTTCCATAGTCTCACCACCCACTCTTGGAAAAACTCCACTTCTGCACCACATCCTCGCCAATCACATAACAACAGCTCCTATTGAACACCATATCACTATATCACATACATAGCAATCAGCTTTTGTTTTGGCCAAAAGATTAAACTTTAAAACATTTCTTAAAATATTAAATATTCTTTTTAGGTATATTTTTATGTATTTTTCTTTAAGGAAATGCGACATATCCATTTTTTAAACTAATTGAAACAAGATTGTGATTTTTTTTATAATCTGTATTTCAGATTGCAGATTATTGTATTCTGTTAATGGAAGCTGCTCTTCTGCTTTAAGATCGCCCATGTGAACTGGCCCTAATAATTATTCCATCTGTTGTGTGTAGGGGATAAGTATTAAGCTACTAGAATATCCCCTTTAAGGCAAGGAACTGTACCTTATTGCAGACAGACAAGCAGCAGGCAGTAGGGTTGAACTTAGTAGCACTTAGTAGTTTGCAGGCAAGCAGCAAACAGAGATGGCCTCCAACTTCACACTGCAGAAGCAGGGAGGAAGGCACAAGAAGAGTAGCAGGTGGGCAAATGGGAGGTCGGATGGGGGAATGGGAGGTAGCACGGGCAAGTGGACATGCAAATGGGGAGGCACGCATGTGCACCTCATCACTTTCGGACCCTTAACTCCAGCATATAATGTGTCGCAGGGGCCCAGGGCATGTCAGCAGCTTAGGAACAGAGGGCGGGCTGGCAGCATCTGACGTCACTGATGTCAGACGCGGTCAGCCCCCCTCTGATGCAACCATACAATGTAAGTATCTGCGGCTGTGAGTAGCTTGGCTCTCTGGGCTTAATAAAGCAAAGTAAAGTAATTAGCCCAGGCCCCTTTGCTTCTTCTCACAGAGTCCCATACGCCAGTAATGGCTGGAATGCCCTGATGGTGGCCCTGGCAACACTATTCAAATATATAGAGACCATACATTTATCATCTGTGTAATATATATTTTGTGGGAAACCATTTTCACAGGTTAAGTCAGGTGGCTATTTTTCAGTTAGGGCATAAATGTTCACAGTGGACCAGATGTATTAACATGACTCATATTCCCCGCCCTTTAGTTAACACCAGTGGATTTAATTTTTAGGTTCTCATGGTGGTAAATGAATGCCTTGCCCAGAAGCAAAAATTCATTGCTGATGGGAGACCTTCTACCAGATGTTTTATAAGCTCTTCTGTGATGCACGTGCTACAGCAATTATAATCCCTTTGTTCAGTGAAGACTTATTTTAATAGTAATATGGAAAGCTTCAAAAATAGTGATACAATCTTATTTTATATTTGTTGATCCTGTTAGAGCTGTCTAGGAAAAATGAAATCTAATAGGTATTTCTCCAGGTTTATTTTTCTACTGTTCGTCAGTGTTTTTCTTTTCCAGCTTCTAAGTCTGTTCCCTTAAACAGTTCTTTATAAATGTGCACAGAGAATTCTCCTCATAAGGACTAAGTGGCACCTGTGGGAGCCTTAGGAAATGACTAATAAAAAAATAGGAAATGTCTTTTCTCTGAATAGAAACACAGACAGAAGGGATTTGTTCTTTGTCATTCTGTCTCCGCTCACATTAGGGTAATAACTATTCCATGTTTTACATAATAATAAAAACAATGTGTGGAGGTATTGAGAAATTAAGATATCTTCATTTAAAGTTATGGTATGAAAGAGATCCTTAGTTTAAAGGGCTTGGCCACTTTTTATTTTAACAAATGTGTTGGAGAAATGATGTGACCGTTACTGTTGTACACTCCTCAACATTGAAATTGCAACACTATTGGGACACATCAGTTGTGATATGTTGGAAATCACAGTATTGATAGGCATATAAATTATATGCAAATGATGAAAAAATGGAACGACATTTTAATTTATTCATTATTGAATGTGAATACCATGCACAGAAATACATGGAGTTGCATGCCTTGGTGTGCTATAAGTGAGGTTACCATTGGTTGTCTGAGGAATGTTCTGCCACATTGAATGATGCTCTTGGGAATGCAAATCATCAAAATCCACTGCTGGCAGCCTTTACAATTGCCAACCAATGACATTGCAGAGGTGCTCAATCGGAGACATGTTTGAAGATGCTGAAGCCCAGGATAGCACTTTTGAGCAACACAGGCTGCTCTCAGTAGCACAAACAACATGGGGGATGGCATTTTCATGCTAAATAGTTTTTTAGATTGAAGAAAGACATAGGCCAATGAAGTTCACCATTTCTCCAAAGTTATACATTCTACATGTTGAAAAAACGTCTCCAGGAACATTTTGGAAAAATTAATGTATTGACTGGTACCAAATTAAACTACGACAGAGGAGACACACCAAACATATGAAGGAGATGTCTCCTCTATGTGTCTGGTGTGTCTCCTCCATCACAGCACCCTGAACAGATCTGCCCTCTTTGTTTTTCTTCTTCCTGGTTTATGTGCTTAGCTGGTTTAAAGGGAAGGTGCCATCAATTTTTTTTTCTTTTTGTGAAAATAACATAATATTAATTTAAGCTTTGTAATGCAGTGTTTGCAAAGATTGCAAACACTGCAACATGCAAAATATCTATAAAAAAAAAAAAAGATTACCTATACTTGCAGCTAGGGGGAGCATCTTCCTGTATAGACCTCAAGCAGCTACAGTAATGCTTACTTGCATTACGTTAGCTGCAAAATTGGGGCAGTGTCCTTGTGACATCAATGTTTCCCTCCCCTTTTAGGTGTTATGCTACACCCAAAAGTGAGGGAGGCAGAATAAAGACTAGAGACAATGCACCACCATTTTCTTGGTGACTGCACTGTGATCTAATCTCAACCAGCTGCTAAACAGGAAGTGGATCTCAGTATATTTACAGAAGAGCAAGCAGAAGAATGACAACAGACTGTGGAGCAACATGGACCTGAGGAGCAGAGCTGCACGCAGTGAAGAAGAGAGCAGCTGCGAGGCCAGTACCGAGGAAACTAAACAGTGCAGCGGTGAGGGTCCATAGCTTTACTGCACAGGCAGTGGAAGATGGGAGAATATGAGAGCAGAGCTGGGGGAGCTTGTGTGTGTGCGTAAAAAGCTTCCAATTACATATCCTCAGTGTGGAAGCTCTGGGCCACAATGAAATGGCACCTAGACACACCTACAGCTGTGAATTGAGCAGCCCACAGAGGCGTGCCCAGTTCACAGCTAATGTGGCTACAATGTTACAGATAGGGTCGGCATCCGACTGCTGAAGCCTATGTCCAGGGCTGCCGTATTTGAAGGAGTGTGAGTGTAGTGTAGTAACTCTTACACTCCTGAAAAGCAAAATGGCAGCCCCCAGTAGCTGCAAAACAAATTAATAAAAAATAAACTATAAATACTGGGCACTTGAAAATATGTTATAACATTAAGGAATTTAACATTTTAATTTATTTTACATAATGTAAAAATGCGGCACCTTCCCTTTAAGTACTCAGCTCCTGCTCAGGAGGTTGTGGAGCTGGCTTTCGGTGTGGCAGCAGATCGAGTAAGTTCTCTATTATGCCATTCATCAGTGTTGCGTCTGTACAGCACAACAAGGGAAGGTGAGCTATACTTACATGGACCCTGTCTATGTGTGTTGCTGATTAGAGATGAGCGTTGTTCGACTCGAACTGTTCGCCAATCTCAAATTCGAGCTGTTTTGAGCGGTGTTCGAGCCGTTCGGCGAACACGAACGATTTGAGAAAAAATCCGGCTATTCGAGGTTATGTTCGATAACTCTTCGTGCACCAAAATCATAACTGGATTTTTTCACAGTAATGCTGATAATCAATGTTAATACGCAGTTTGAGTGTACAGCGGGGTGGGGGGAGGGGCAGGGGATGGATCTCTGCAGAAATAAAGATCTCCATTTTTTTTTCTCTTTCCCGCATTTACAGTGGGGAGGTGCAATCTGTCAGCCTATCAGCAGCGCACACACGGAGCGAACTGCTTTTTTTCACACAAGCAAGGGCATGTGTCATTTTCTGTGTATGTCACATGTCCTTGCCCTATAAGACCCAGCCATTTTCCCCGTCGCCACCATTTTCTCACTGCTGCAGCTGCATGTTAGACGGCACCGCTGTTGCTGTGTGCGCTATACTTTCAGTGTTAATTTCAAGCCAATTTTCTCTGAAATATACAGATAGCTTGGGAGTAGGGAATAGTTGTGATTGCAGTCCTTTTGAGGAATAGGTTACAGCGTTTCCTACGACTTTTATCAGGCAGGTCTGTGCTCTTAAATAGAAAGGTTGGGAGTAGGGACTAATTGTAATTGCAGTCCTTTTGAGGACTATTTTACAGCATTTCCTAGGACTTTTTGCCAGGCAGGTCTGTGCCAGTGCTGTGCAAGTGTTTTTCACAGCATTTGGCTAAATCTAGCTAAGCAAATCCTTTTTGGCCTCTTGCAGTGTGTGTTAGTCAGTGGAGTAGCGTATCTGTGTTGCAAGCTACACAACCTGTGTATAGAATACAATTTTTTTTACTGCACCTAGCCAAGTAAAACCTTTTGGGCATAGCATCATTCTATTAGGCCATCTATACTAAGCTCCACCAGCTTGCAAATTAGTAATCATTTTTATCTGCATCTAGCTCGAAAATAATTTTGGGCTTGTAGCAGTGTGTGGGACTTACTCTTAGTCCATCTATACTAAGCTCCTCCAGCTTGCAAATTACAAATCATTTTTATCTGCATCTAGCTCGGAAAATAATTTTGGGCATAGTAGTAGTGTGTGGTACTCATTGTATTAGGCCATCTATACCAAGCTCCACCAGCTTTGAAATAATAATAATTTTTAGCTGCATCTTGCCTGTAAAATAATTTTGGGCATATTAGCAGTGCGTGGTACTCATTCTATTAGGCCATCTATACTAAGCTCCACCAGCTTTCAAATTACTCATAATTTTTAGCTGCATCTTGCCTGGAAAATAATTTTGGGCATAGTAGCAGTGTGTGGTACTCATTGTATTAGGTCATCTATACCAAGCTCCACCAGCTTTGAAATTAATAATAATTTTTAGCTGCATCTTGCCTGTAAAATAATTTTGGGCATATTAGCAGTGTGTGGTACTCATTCTATTAGGCCATCTATACTAAGCTCCACCAGCTTTCAAATTACTAATAATTTTTATCTGCATCTTGCCTGGAAAATAATTTTGGGCATAGTAGCAGTTTGTGGTACTCATTGTATTAGGCCATCTATACCAAGTTCCACCAGCTTTGAAATTAATAATAATTTTTAGCTGCATCTTGCCTGTAAAATAATTTTGGGCATATTAGCAGTGTGTGGTACTCATTCTATTAGGCCATCTATACTAAGCTCCACCAGCTTTCAAATTACTAATAATTTTTAGCTGCATCTTGCCTGGAAAATAATTTTGGGCATAGTAGCAGTGTGTGGTACTCATTGTATTAGGCCATCTATACCAAGCTCCACCAGCATAATAATTTTTATCTGCATCTTGCCTGGAAAATAATTTTGGGCATAGTAGCAGTGTGTGATACTCATTCTATTAGGCCATCTATACTAAGCTCCACCAGCTTGCAAATTACAAATAATTTTTATCTGCATCTTGCCTGGAAAATAATTTTGGGCATAGTAGCAGTGTGTGGGACTCATTCTATTAGTCCATCTATACTAAGATCCACCACCTGTGTATGTTATAAAATTGTTTTACTGCATCTAACCCAGCCAATCCTTTTGGGCTAATACCACAGTTTGGCCACTCATCTCTGCTCGGTTCCCATCCATCGTTTTTTGGGCAAACAACTCCAGAGTTGTCAATTAGCTAACCACCAAAATGGGTGGAAAAAGGCCTGCTGCTGGTGGAAAGGGGAATAGGCATGTTGGGAAGGGAAAAAAAGGTTGTGTCCATGGGGTAGGTGTTAAAGCAACAGTAATATCTGCAGAAGAAAGACCATCTTCCAGTCAAACTAAGATGTCTACTTCTTTTAGCGGACAATGTGATACGATCCCTTTCTTACGACCACGCTAATCGCTACAAATTCCAGATTAGGCACAAAAACAGCAGGTGCTTCAACGGATATCAAGTGCTCCTTTAAGTGGGCTCTCCTCCACCTCAACTTCAACATCACAAATGCTCCAGTCCTCAGAGGTGTCACCCCAATCGCATTTGCTTCCTCACAGCTCCCAAGTCTCCAGCTGCCCGTCTGAGTATGGGGTAGAACAGATGGTTGAGTCTGCAGAGCTGTTTACTCATACTACAGCCTGGGAAATGGAGGTCTGCTCCAGAGCTTCTGTGAATCCAGACGAGGAAATGATCTGCACTGATGCCCGGAATCTTTATGAGTCAGATCCAGGACCAGATGCAGAAGGTTCTGACCATAATGTAGACCCTCGCTCCCAAACTGTAACTCCTGTTGGTGGAGACAATGAGGAAGACGATGATGAGACTCAAATACCTGATTGGAGCGACAACTTTAGTTTTTTGTCAGGGCAGGAAGAGGTTGACTCTGAGGACGACGGGTGTGAGAACACACAGGGTGATGATGACGAGGTTGCAGATCCCACTTACTGTCAACCCACAGTCAGCCAGTCGATGAGGTCAGCAGAGGAGGTGGAGGAGGATGCTAGTGACGACGAGGTCAGGTTGCGCCTTCCTGCACAGAGACGTAGTACTGGAAGCACGTCAACAAATGCATCCTCAAACACAACTCTGCCTCTGAACACAAGTCGTGGTGGCTCTTCAGGTCGCATGGGTGCTAAGCCTTGCATAGCCTGGGCATTTTTTCAGATCAATAAGGATGACACAACTCGTGTTATCTGTAACATTTGTCACCAAAAGCTAAGTAGAGGCCAAAAAATCCATAGTTTGAGTACTTCATGCATGAACCATCACATGGATATGAAGAATAAGTTGCAGTGGGAAGCTCACTGTGCTACAATGCGGCCTAGCGGGCCGGGCCAACCACTGTCTGCCCCATCTTGTGCATCCGCGGACTCTTCATCCTCTGTGACTGGGGGGACAGCAGTCACACCGGTTTTGGGATGCAGACCTGCCACCTCTTTAACGGCAACAGCTAGCGTGATTGACAGGTCATCATTTTCTTTGGAGGTGGAAACACCAGCTGGTGTTGAGCACTCTCCGACATCGAGAGCACCACCTTTGGATCAAGGCAACCTAACATGTCCGCCTGCATCTTCCTCACAGACCGGCAGTTTGCTGGGGATACCCTTTTCATCCCCGTCTAAGCACAACAGCCAGCCCTCGGTCCCTCAGATGTGGACGAGTAAAAGACAATTTCCTCCTAGCCATGAGAAAGCTAAGAGGTTGAATTTCACCATCTGCAAGCTCTTGGCTACAGAAATGCTGCCTTTCCGCCTGGTGGACACAGAGGATTTTCGAGACCTTATGTCCGTCTCAGTGCCCCAGTACCAGATGCCCAGTCGGCACTACTTCTCAAAGAAAGGTGTGCCTGCGCTCCACCAGCATGTCGCACACAACATCACCGCTTCTTTGAGAAACTCTGTGTGTGACAGGGTGCATTTCACCACAGACACTTGGACGAGTAGGCATGGACAGGGGCGTTACATGTCGATGACTGGGCACTGGGTAACTATGGTGACAGCAGGACAAGGGGCTGCTGTCCAAGTCTTGCCGTCCACACGAGTTGTGCGTCAATCCTCTTTATCTCGAAGTTCCTCCACTGCTTCTGCCTCCTCAACCTCCTCTCGGTCCTCCACCTGCACCCAAAGCCTGTCTGGTCATGCCACACGCTTTCTAACTGCGCAGAAGGGATCCTGCACACCTCCTTACTATGCTGGCAGCAGGGCTCAACGTCATCAGGCGGTTTTTACTTTGAAATGTCTGGGAAATGTGTGTCACACAGCTGAGGAGTTGTGGTCAGCTCTGGAGAGCCATTTTCATGAATGGTTGTCTCCACTGGACCTGAAACCAGGGAAGGCCATGTGCGACAATGCTGCAAACCTCGGTGCGGCCCTTCGCCGGGGCAATGTCACACACGTGCCTTGTTTGGCTCCTGGTTGTCCAGCAATTTTTAGCCCACTATCCCGGACTAGATGGCCTTCTGCAGAGGGCACGGTCGCTGTGTGCTCACTTACGCCATTCGCATCCCGCAGCTCAGCGACTTACATCTCTAGAGAAGTCTTTGAGCCTGGCACTTCACCGGCTAAAATGCGATGTACCTACCCGGAGAAATTCAACTCTGCACATGTTGCAGTGACTGTGGCAGCACCGACAAGCCCTGGTGCAATACATTCTGACGTATAGCCTGGGCCAACGGGATCCAGAGGTGGGGCAAATCACGCTGGAGGAGTGGTCTCAGATCAGGGACCTATGCACCCTTCTGCACAGTTTTGAAATGGCGACGAAGATGTTTAGTGCTGACGATGCCATTATCAGCATGACTATTCCAGTGATTTACATGCTGGAGCACATGTTAAACAGAATTCGGAGTCAGGTGGTGCGACAAGAGGAGGAGGAGAAAGTAGAGGAAGAGGAGTTGTAAGCGGAAGGGCTAACATCTGCAAGGTCCAGACAGTCGGCAGCACCAAGGCGGCAGGCATGGGAGGGTGGGGAGATGGATTTACCAGGGCGCATGGTAGCAGCCAAACTAGTGAGGAAGGTGCAGGAGCCCAGGAAGAAGTGGAGGACAAACTGATGGAAGACTCATGAGATGAGGGAGACCTTGATCACATTTCTGTTGTGCGAGGTTGGGGGGAGAGGGCAGAGGAGGGAAGCAACACAACAGGGACTTGGTGCTCCTGGATGCGCAAGACACATGAGTGCCTTCTTGCTTCACTACCTGCAACATGACCCTCGAATTGTCAGAATTCGAAATAATCCTGACTACTGGGTTGCCACACTCTTAGATCCCCGGTACAAAAGTAAATTTGCCAAAATAATTCCTGCCATAGAAAGGGATTCACGCATGCAGTATCAGCAGAGACTGTTGCAGAATCTTACATGTGCTTTTCCACAAAACACCAGTGGTGCACGTAGAGAATCTCACACTTCCAACTTGCCAACCGTGGGACTGTCGAGTGTTCAGCACTCAAACCATAACAGAAACACAGTATCTGCTGGTAACAGCAATTTTGCGGAATCATTTCACAGCTTTTTTAGCCCATCCTTTGCAAGGCCACAGGAGACAAGAAGTCTGGCACATAGTCAACGCCTAGAGACGATGGTACAGGAGTATCTCCAAGTAAACATCGAAGCCATGACTGTGTCACTGGACCCTTGCTCTTTTTGGGCTTCCAATCTGGATAAATGGCCGGAGCTCGCCACTCACACCTTGGAGATCTTGTCATGCCCCGCAGCCAGCGTTCTCTCTGAACGTGTGTTCAGCGCTGCTGGTGGTGTGCTGACAGATAAGCGCACGCGGCTGTTCACTGAGAATGTAGACAGACTAACGTTCATAAAGATGAACAAATCATGGATCCGCAAGGACTTTTCTACCCCTGTGTCATCCTGGGGAGAGTAAAAGCTTGAGGATTTCGTAAAATCACCTCACCAACCGTTTTAAGCTTTCAAATTACTAATAATTTTTAGCTGCATCTTGTCTGGAAAATAATTTTGGGCCTGTAGCAGTGTGCGGTACTAATTTTATTATGTCATCTATACTAAGCTCCACCAGCTTGCAAATTACTAATAATTTTTAGCAGCATCTTGTCTGGAAAATAATTTTGGGCCTGTAGCAGTGTGCGGTACTCATTCTATTATGCCATCTATACTAAGCTCCACCAGCTTGCAAATTACTAATAATTTTTAGCAGCATCTTGTCTGGAAAATAATTTTGGGCCTGTAGCAGTGTGCGGTACTCATTCTATTATGCCATCTATACTAAGCTCCACCAGCTTGCAAATTACTAATAATTTTTAGCTGCATCTTGTCTGGAAAATAATTTTGGGCATAGTAGCAGTGTGTGGTACTCATTCTAACCAACCGTTTTAAGCAACTCTGGGGCAATTGATGCCACTTAAGTGGTGTCTGTGCCACAAATTTTTGGAAAAAATGGAGACTCTTTTTGGAGTCCCCTTGCTTTGTTTTATGTGACATTGCCATCGTCAATTAGAGGTGGGTTGGGTCCCCCCCCCCTTTTATCCATAAGAAAATACATACACTATGGCTTGGGGTAACACAGATGGTTGAGTCTGAAGAGCTGTTTACTCAGAGGTCTGCTCCAAAGCTTTATGGTCTGCTAGTCAGCGTAGTAACCCAGCTGCGAAGCAAGCTGCACCGCCTGTGTATCTAATAATGATTTTTAAATGCATCTAGCCTAGGCAGACTGTAGGGACCCCCAACCAAACCCAGACGCTTAGCCCCCTAATGCTCCCCTTTCATTGATAATGCAATCATGTAACTCTTACAACTGGATGGGTGAGGATCGGTCACAGCTTTATTAACTGTTTATACTCATTCCATTAGAAATGCATTTTATTTCTAAAATAATTCAGCTTGTTGCAGCATGCCCTGTGTCTCCAGTCTCCACAATGGTAAGTTGGCCAACAAGTGTAACTCTCCAACATGTCCTTTCTATTTCCAGGCCACGGAGGATCCTGCTTACTCGTATGCAGAACTCCGACACCCATCCATCACTCTTAACGCTTGTTCCACTCCATCCTGGAGTACTGACAGGAATATGTCCAGTCCAATATCCATTAAGTGAACACCGTCGGGCCGTATAAGGCCTGCTTAACTCCTTCCAGTTGTCGGTGTCGTATCACTACACAGCCTCTGTCTCTTATAAATTTTGCCATCCGAATATTTATTACCTGCCTTGTCCGTTCGATGGCCGTGATGTCTCACGCACTTTGCCATACCGTTCTCGGCACAATCTCTGACCATACTATAGTTAGTTTTGTGAAAAATTCTCTTAAGCGCTCAGTGTCTAGTTTCATTATTGCCATTAGTTATGCGCTCTTGTGATAAGCTATGTCGTTTCCCCCGGCCTGTATAACTAAGATGACCGGACCTCTTGCCTCTCTCCCTACCTTGATTACCTCCATTAGTACCTGTGGCCATTGCAGGCCTCTAATACCTCTCCAGTTCAAATATGTGTTTTGAAACTCCAATTTCCTCCCGCCTGGAGGGACTTTCACCCTTCTTTCTGCACAATATATATACGAGTTCTTAATCATTGCATAGCAAAAAAACAGCAAGGAAGTGGTATTTATATGTCATGTCCTGCTATGCATCTGTTCAAGGCTGAGTTAATCAGAAATTTAAACACACATACCATGTTAAAATTGTATAGCATAGAAACAATGCATGTAAATGTAAATAATCAAAAAGAAAAAGAAAAGAAGAAAAAAGGAACATATATATAATAATAATCTATAAATGATCACTCATAATGATACATCAAATCGTGTCTGATGTTTAAACCCGCTGGTACACGGGTATTTAAAGAATAAATCCACCAACTTTCTCTATTAAGGAGCTTTCTCCTATAATCATCCACCAAATCTCCACCAATCGCCACGGCCCACGGAGGGGCCACCACAGTCAGTGAATCCTTCCTTATTTAGTATAGAGTCTACCAATACTTTGGGCGAAGCAAGCTGCACCGCCTGTGTATCAAATGAGAATTTTTAACTGCATCTAGCCTAGGCAGACTGTGGGGACCCCCAACCAAACCCAGACGCTCTGCATCTAACCCAGCCAATCATTTGATAGTATTGCTAGCAGCAGAGTCGCATGGGCTCTAAACCTTGCATAGCCTGTGCATTTTTTCAGATCGCTAAGGATGACCCAACTCGTGTTATCTGTAACATTTGTCACCAAAAGCTAAGTAGAGGCCAAAAAATCCATAGTTTGAGCACTTCATGCATGAACCGTCACATGGATATGAAGCATAAGTTGCAGTGCGAAACTCACTGTGCTACAATGCGGCCTAGCGGGCCGGGACAACCACCATCTGCCCCACCTGTGTCTTCCTGGGGAGACTAAAAGCTACTGCGTAGTCTTTCCAAAAATTTGAGGGAATTACCATGAGAATGGTTTGGAAGAGGTATAAGAGTTTAGGTAGGACGTTCATTTTTAGTATACTTATTCTGCCGAACCAGGAAAAATCCTTCACCGTCCAAGAAGTAAGATCTTTATGGAGTTGTTCAATAAAGGGCCCAAAATTAAGATAAAATAGATGGGAGAGGTCTCTATCAATACGAATTCCTAAGTATTTGATACCCTGTGAGGGCCAGGCAAAGGGAAAGTTGGACTGGATGGAATCCTGTATGGATTTGGGGAGGGAGACATCGAGGGCCTCAGACTTCGCTGCATTGATTTTAAAATTTGACCATGTAACAAAGTGATCTATTTCAGCCATAACAGCAGGGATGGATATATGTGATTGAGTGATATATACTAGGATATCATCAGCAAATGCAGAGCACTTGTACTCGTTGCCTCCCACCTCAATCCACCTAATATTGGGGTTATCGCAAATTGATGAGAGCAGGTGCTCCATCACTAGGATGTATAAGAGAGGGGACAGAGGACATCCCTGCCTTGTCCCATTGGTGATTATGAAAGGTGATGAAAATGTTCCATTTATCTTCAGCCTAGCTGACGGATTGCGATACAGGGCCATGATTTTGGCTATAAAAGGGTCCCCTAGACCCCTACCCCAAGCTTTTTAAGAGAATAATATATGGCGTGCCAGGATACTCTATGGAATGCTTTCTCAGCATCCAACGAGAGTATCTAATTACTAATTTTTAACTGCATCTAGCCCAGGCAATACTTTGGGCCTAGTAGCAGTGTCTGCTAGTCAGCGGAGTAGCCACCGCCTGTAGATCTAATTACAAATTTTTAACTGCATCTAGCCCAGGAAATACTTTGGACCTAGTAGCAGTGTCTGCTAGTCAGCGGATTATCCCACCTGTTAAGCAAGCTACACCACCTGTAGTTTGGACACTTAATTTTTTCAAAGGAAATGCTTCCGGCCCCCGGGACACTCAGTGAAGAGCATCGGGGAGGCACCCCAAGGCACAGGGGCTGGGACTGGCGGTAGGACGCCTTGCGGTGGACCGCCAAGTGTGATCCTTATAAAAGCTTTTTAACTGCAGCAGTTTTAGTGGACACTACTGGAGCTGGAATTCCCGCGGCTGCTGGCATCAGACTTGCCCTCCAATAGATCCTTGTAAAAGGATTTAAAGTGTACTCATTCAAATTACAGAGACAATTTAAATTAAAAAGCTTAGACCTGCCTCCACCGCAGGGGGGCTCGCTCGACCTACCAGCGGACAGGCACCAGTATTGGGAGAGGGGGGCTGGCCATCAGGGTCCACCGCAGCTCTGGCACAAACCCAGCGACCTAGAGGTCGCACGGGCAGGAACGGACTGGCCGTGTCAGCTTCGCACTTTTTTGGTTTTAGAAGGGCATGACATCCCTATATCTGTGTCTCCCCCTCCTTTTACTCCTCCACCTCTTTTCTTTTCACATGACTATATGTACTTGTCACTTTTCCATGTGTTAGTTGTGTCTTCTGAGCAGTTTGTCAGGTTTTTGACACCTTTGAAGGTGTTTTCTATGTGTTTCTATGTGTTTTTGTTTGCCTGCCATTGGTTTTAATGGTGTTCGACGGTGTTCCACAAACAGTTCAATGAACATACGGGTGTTCGACGAACCGAACCGAACTCAAACACTACGGGGGTGGCTCAACTCTATTGCTGATTCACACAGAGAGAGCTTTTCTGTTTTTTCTTTCTGTTAAAGGTTCTGTTCTGTCTTTTTGGTTGTGTACCTTTCTATAGAAGCATTTATTTACTTATTTTGTCAGATTTCGAAAGGAGGTTGAATTATATTGAAAAAAAAATCGAAATGTAGACATGTAACTGTGCATGTCTGTTTTACTAGTCCAATTTGACAACCGTACATGCTTCACCTATACTGTGGCCTGGTGCCATATGTTAAGAACTGTAAATGTACCTAAATATAAATGTACCTAAATGAACCTAACTACCTAACATTTCTTCATTGGGTTGAAAAGATTGTTGAAGTTAATTATAGTGTTGTACAAAATGTATGCTTAAAGAAAAAGTGTCACAGACAAGAAACAGGCCTTACCAATACCAGGTCAGATTACCATAGCACAAGCAGGATGTAGCAGACCTCCATGATAAAGGCGGGGGCAGCACCGCTTTTAATGTTAGAGTAGTGACTCTCAAGTAATGAGGACCCTTGATGCGGGTTGCGAGCTTGCATATTTTGGCCAAAATATTGACCATTACCTCATGTAATGTATTTAACTTATAGGTTATTTTTCATCTTTTTATTGCACATTTTTAATTTCTTGCAGGATGCAGCCAGGCCTATTAGTGTTGGTTGGGTGAATTGGGGCATCTGTCTTGTGGGGTGCACATATATAGTGCAGGACAGCTCGCTTGATTCAAAATTATGGGCGACATTAATAGAGATGAGCGGTGTTCGACTCGAATTGTTTGCCAATCTCAAATTCGAGCTGTTTTGGGCGGTGTTCGAGCCATTCGACGAACCTGAACGATTTGCAAACAATCTGGATGTTCGAGGTTATGTTTGATAACTGTTCATGCACCAAAATCGTAGCTGGATTTTTTCACAGTAATACTGTTAATCAATGTTAATAGACAGTTTCAGTGTAGAGTAGGCGGGGGGAGGGGCAGGGGATGGATCTCTGCAGAAATAATGCCTATCTCCATTTTTTTTTCTTTCCCGCATTTACAGTGGGGAGGTGCAGTCTGTCAGCCTGTCAGCAGCGCACACACGCAGCGAAGTGCTTTTTTTTCACACAAGCAAGGGCATGTGTCATTGGCTGCGTTTGTCACATGTCCTTGCCCTATAAGACCCAGCCATTTTCCCCATCGTCACCATTTTCTCACTGCTGCAGCTGAGTGTTAGATGGCACCGCTGCTGCTGTGGGCCCTATACTTTGTAACTGTGTGAATTGCAAGCGAATTTGCTCTTAAATAGACAGATAGGTTTAGGGAGTAGGGACTAGTTGTAATTGGAGCCTTTTTTAGGGCAAGGTTACAGCAGTTCCTAGCACTTTTTGCCAGGCAGGTCTGTGCCAGTGCTGTGCAAGTGTTTTTCACAGCATTTGGCTAAATCTAGCTAAGAAAATCCTTTTGGGCCTCTATCAGTGTTTGTTAGTCAGTGGAGTAGCCTATCTGTGTTGCAAGCTACACCACCTGTGTATCTAATACCATTTTTTTACTGCACCTAGCCAAGTAAAACCTTTTGGGCATAGTAGCAGTGTCTGTCACTCATTGGAGTAGCCCATCTGTACCAAGCTACACCACCTTTGTATTTAATAACAATTTTTTACTGCATCTAGCCCAGAAAATACTTTTGGGCCTGTAGCAGTGTCTGTTACTCATTGTAGTAGCCCATCAGTACCAAGCTACACCACCTTTGTATTTAATAACAATTTTTTACTGCATCTAGTCAAGTAAAACCTTTTGGGCCTGTAGCAGTGTCTGTTACTCATTGGAGTAGCCCATCTGTACCAAGCTACACCACCTTTGTATTTAATAACAATTGTTTACTGCATCTAGCCCAGTAAATACTTTTGGGTTTGAAGCAGTGTCTGTTACTCATTGGAGTAGCCCATCTGTACCAAGCTACACCACCTTTGTATTTAATAACAATTTTTTACTGCATTTAGCCCAGTAAATACTTTTGGGCCTGTAGCAGTGTCTGATAATCCTTGCAGAAGCCCATCTGTACCAAGCTACACCACCTTTGTATTTAAAATTTTTTTACTGCATCTAGCCCAGTAAATACATTTGGGCCTGTAGCAGTGTCTGTTACTCATTGTAGTAGCCCATCTGTACCAAGCTACACCACCTTTGTATTTAATGACAATTTTTTACTGCATCTAGCCCAATACATACTTTTGGGCCTGTAGCAGTGTCTGTTACTCATTGGAGTAGCCCATCTGTACCAAGCTACACCACCTTTGTATTTAATAACAATTTTTTAATGCATCAAGCCCAGTAAATACTTGTGGGCCTGTAGCAGTGTCTATTACTCATTGGAGTAGCCCATCTGTATCAAGCTACACCACCTTTGTTTTTAATAATTTTTTACTGCATCTAGCCCAGTAAATACTTTTTGACCTGTAGCAGTGTCTGTTACTCATTGTAGTAGCCCATCTGTACCAAGCTACACCACCTTTATATTTAACAACAATTTTTACTGCATCTAGCCAAATAAAACCTTTTGGGCCTGTAGCAGTGTCTATTACTCATTAGAGTAGCCCATCTGTACCAAGCTACACCACCTTTGTATTTAATAACAACTTTTTACTGCATCTAGCCCAATAAATACTTTTGGGCCTGTAGCAGTGTCTGTTACTCATTGGAATAGCCCATCTGTACCAAGCTACACCACCTTTGTATTTAATAACAATTTTTTACCGCATCTAGCCCAGTAAATACTTTTGGGCCTGTAGCAGTGTCTGTTACTCATTGTAGTAGCCCATCTGTACCAAGCTACACCAACTTTGTATTTAATAACAATTTTTTACCGCATCTAGCCCAGTAAATACTTTGGACCCGTAGCAGTGTCTGTTACTCATTGTAGTAGCCCATCTGTACCAAGCTACACAAAGTTTGTATTTAATGACAATTTTTTAACTGCATCTAGCCAAGTAAAACCTTTTGGGCCTGTAGCAGGGTCTGTTACTCATTGGAGTAGCCCATCTGTACCAAGCTACACCAACTTTGTATTTAATAACAATTTTTTACTGCATCTAGCCCAGTAAATACTTTTGGGGCTGCAGCAGTGTCTGTTACTCAATGGAGTAGCCCATCTATACCAAGCTACACCAGCTTTGTATTTAATAACAATTTTTTACTGCATCTAACCCAGTAAATACTTTGGGGCCTGTAGCAGTGTCTGTTACTCATTGTAGTAGCCCATCTGTACCAAGCTACACCACCTTTGTATTTAATAACATTTTTTTACTGCATCTAGCCCAGTAAATACTTTTGGGCCTGTAGCAGTGTCTGTTACTCATTGGAGTAGCCCATCTGTACCAAGCTACACCACCTTTGTATTTAATAACAATTTTTTACTGCATCTAGCCCAGTAAATACTTTTGGGCCTGTAGCAGTGTCTGTTACTCATTGGAGTAGCCCATCTGTGCCAAGCTACACCACCTTTGTATTTAATAACAATTTTTTACTGCATCTAGCCCAGTAAATACTTTTGGGCCTGTAGCAGTGTCTGTTACTCATTGTAGTAGCCCATCTGTACCAAGGTACACCACCTTTGTATTTAATAACAATTTTTTAACTGCATCTAGCCAAGTAAAACCTTTTGGGCCTATAGCAGTGTCTGTTACTCATTGGAGTAGCCCATCTGTACCAATCTACACCACCTTTGTATTTAATAACAATTTTTTACTGCATCTAGCCCTGTAAATATGTAAATACTTTTGGGCCTGTGGCAGTGTCTGTTACTCATTGGAGTAGCCCATCTGTACCAAGCTACACCAACTTTGTATTTAATAACAATTTTTTACTGCATCTAGCCCAGTAAATACTTTTGGGCCTGTAGCAGTGTCTGTTACTCATTGTAGTAGCCCATCTGTACCAAGGTACACCACCTTTGTATTTAATAACAATTTTTTAACTACATCTAGCCAAGTAAAACCTTTTGGGCCTGTAGCAGTGTCTGTTACTCATTGGAGTAGCCCATCTGTACCAATCTACACCACCTTTGTATTTAATAACAATTTTTTACTGCATCTAGCCCTGTAAATACTTTTGGGCCTGTGGCAGTGTCTGTTACTCATTGGAGTAGCCCATCTGTACCAAGCTACACCAGCTTTGTATTTAATAACAATTTTTTTACTGCATCTAATCCAGTAAAAACTTTTATACCTGTAGCAGTGTCTGTTACTCATTGTAGTAGCCCATCTGTACCAAGCTACACCACCTTTGTATTTAATAACAATTTTTTACTGCATCTAGCCCAGTAAATACTTTTGGGCCTGTAGCAGTGTCTGTTACTCATTGGAGTAGCACATCTGTACCAAGCTACACCACCTTTGTATTTAATAACAATTTTTTACCGCATCTAGCCCAGTAAATACTTTTGGGCCTGTAGCAGTGTCTGTTACTCATTGTAGTAGCCCATCTGTACCAAGCTACACCACCTTTGTATTTAATAACAATTTTTTACCGCATCTAGCCCAGTAAATACTTTGGGCCTGTAGCAGTGTCTGTTACTCATTGTAGTAGCCCATCTGTACCAAGCTACACAAAGTTTGTATTTAATGACAATTTTTTAACTGCATCTAGCCAAGTAAAACCTTTTGGGCCTGTAGCAGGGTCTGTTACTCATTGGAGTAGCCCATCTGTACCAAGCTACACCAACTTTGTATTTAATAACAATTTTTTACTGCATCTAGCCCAGTAAATACTTTTGGGGCTGCAGCAGTGTCTGTTACTCAATGGAGTAGCCCATCTATACCAAGCTACACCAGCTTTGTATTTAATAACAATTTTTTACTGCATCTAACCCAGTAAATACTTTGGGGCCTGTAGCAGTGTCTGTTACTCATTGTAGTAGCCCATCTGTACCAAGCTACACCACCTTTGTATTTAATAACATTTTTTTACTGCATCTAGCCCAGTAAATACTTTTGGGCCTGTAGCAGTGTCTGTTACTCATTGGAGTAGCCCATCTGTACCAAGCTACACCAACTTTGTATTTAATAACAATTTTTTACTGCATCTAGCCCAGTAAATACTTTTGGGCCTGTAGTAGTGTCTGTTACTCATTGTAGTAGCCCATCTGTACCAAGGTACACCACCTTTGTATTTAATAACAATTTTTTAACTGCATCTAGCCAAGTAAAACCTTTTGGGCCTGTAGCAGTGTCTGTTACTCATTGGAGTAGCCCATCTGTACCAATCTACACCACCTTTGTATTTAATAACAATTTTTTACTGCATCTAGCCCTGTAAATACTTTTGGGCCTGTGGCAGTGTCTGTTACTCATTGGAGTAGCCCATCTGTACCAAGCTACACCAGCTTTGTATTTAATAACAATTTTTTTACTGCATCTAATCCAGTAAAAACTTTTATACCTGTAGCAGTGTCTGTTACTCATTGTAGTAGCCCATCTGTACCAAGCTACACCACCTTTGTATTTAATAACAATTTTTTACTGCATCTAGCCCAGTAAATACTTTTGGGCCTGTAGCAGTGTCTGTTACTCATTGGAGTAGCACATCTGTACCAAGCTGCACCACCTTTGTATTTAATAACAATTTTTTACTGCATCTAGCCCAGTAAATACTTTTGGGCCTGTAGCAGTGTCTGTTACTCATTGGAGTAGCCCATCTGTACCAAGCAACACCACCTTTGTAATTAATAACAATTTTGTACTGCATCTAGCCCAGTAAATACTTTTGGGCCTGTAGCAGTGTCTGTTACTCATTGGAGTAGCCCGTCTGTACCAAGCGACACCACCTTTGTAATTAATAACAATTTTTTACTGCATCTAGCCCAGTAAATACTTTTGGGCCTGTAGCAGTGTCTGTTACTCATTGTACTAGCCCATATGTACCAAGCTACACCACCTGTGTATCTAATAAAATTGTTTTACTGCATCTAACCCAGTCAATCCTTTTGGGCTAGTACCACAGTTTGGCCACTCAGCTTTGCTCGGTTTCCATCCATTGTTTTTTGTGCAAACAACTACAGAGTTGTCAATTAGTTAACCACCAAAATGAGTGGCAAAAGGCCTGCTGCTTGTGGAAAGGGGAATAGGCGTGTTGGAAATGGAAAAAAAGATTGTGTCCTTGGGGTAGGTGTTAAAGCAACAGTAACATCTGCAGAAGAAAGACCATCTTCCAGCCAAACTAAGATGTCTACTTCTTTTCGTGGACAATGTGATATTATCCCTTTCTTACGGACACGCCTATTGCTACAAATTCCAGATGAGGCACAAAAACAGCAGGTGCTTCAACGGATATCAAGTGCTCCTTCAAGTGGGCTCTCCTCCACCTCAACTTCAACATCACAAATACTCCAGTCCTCAGAGGTGTCACCCCAATAGCACTTGCTTCCTCACAGCTCCCAAGTCTCCAGCTGCCCGTCTGAGTATGGGGTAACACAGATGGTTGAGTCTGCAGAGCTGTTTACTCATACTACAGCCTGGGAAATAGAGGTCTGCTCCAGAGCTTCAGGTAGTCCAGACAATGAAATGATCTGCACTGATGCCCAGAATCTTTATCAGTCAGATCCAGGACCAGATGAAGAAGGTTCTGAGCATAATGTAGACCCTCGTTCCCAAACTGTAACTCCTGTTGGTGGAGACAATGATGAAGACGATGATGAGACTCAAATACCTGATTAGAGCGACAACTTGACTTTTTGGTCAGGGCAGGAAGAGGTTGTCTCTGAGGACGACGGGTGAGAGAACACACAGGGTGATGTTGACGAGGTTGGAGATCCCACTTACTGTCAACCCACAGTCAGCCAGTCGATGAGGTCAGCAGAGGAGGTGGAGGAGGATGCTATTGACGACGAGGTTAGGTTGCGCCTTCCTGGACAGAGACGGTATACTGGAAGCACGTCAACAACTGCATCCTCAACCACAACTCTGCCTCTGACCACAAGTCGTGGTGGCTTTTCAGGTCACATGGGCTCTAAGCCTTGCATAGCCTGGGCATTTTTCAGATCGATAAGGATGACCCAACTCGTGTTATCTGTAATATTTGTCACAAAAAGCTAAGTAGAGGCCAAAAAATCCATAGTTTGAGTACTTCATGCATGAACCGTCACATGGATATGAAGCATAAGTTGCAGTGGGAACCTCACTGTGCTACAATGCGGCCTAGCGGGCCGGGCCAACCACCGTCTGCCCCATCTTGTGCATCCACGGCCTCTTCATCCTCTGTGACTGGGGGGACAGCAGTCACACATGTTTTTGGACGCAGACCTGCCACCTCTTTACCCGCAACAGCCAGTGTGATTAGCAGGTCATCATTTCATTTGGAAGTTGAAACACCAGCTGGTGTTGAGCGCTCTCCGACATCGAGAGCACCACCTTTGGATCAAGGCAACCTAACTTTTCCGCCTACATCTTCCTCACAGACCGGCAGTTTGCCGGGGACACCCTACTCAACCCCGTCTAAGCACAACAGCCAGCCCTCGGTCCCCCAGATGTGGACAAGTAAAAGACCATTTCCTCCTAGCCATGACAAAGCTAAGAGGTTGAATTTCACCATCTGCAAGCTGTTGGCTACAGAAATGCTGCCTTTCCGCCTGGTGGACACAGAGGATTTTCGAGACCTTATGTCCGTCGCAGTGCCCCAGTACCAGATGCCCCGTTGGCACTACTTCTCAAAGAAAGGTGAGCCTGCGCTACACCAGCATGTCGCACACAACATCACCGCTTCTTTGAGAAACTCTGTGTGTGACAGGGTGCATTTCACCACAGACACTTGGACGAGTAGGCATGGACAGGGGCGTTACATGTCGCTGACTGGGCACTGGGTAACTCTGGTGACAGCAGGACAAGGGGCTGTTGTCCAAGTCTTGCCGTCCCCACGAGTTGTGCGTCAATCCTCTTTATCTAGAAGTTCCTCCACTGCTTTTGCCTCCTCAACCTCCTCTCGGTCCTCCACCTGCACCCAAAGCCTGTCTGGTAATACCACCCACTTTCTAACTGCGCAGAAGGAATCCTGCACACCTTCTTACTATGCTGGCAGCAGGGCTCAATGGCATCAGGCGGTGTTTAATTGAAATGTCTGGGAAATGTGAGTCACACAACTGAAGAGTTGTGGTCAGCTCAGGAAACCCAGTTTCATGAATGGTTGTCTCCACTGGACCAAACCAGGGAAGGCCGTGTGCGACAATGCTGCAAACCTGGGTGCGGCCCTTCACCAGGGCAATGTCACACACGTGCCTTGTATGGCTCACGTGTTGAACCTGGTTGTCCAGCAATTTTTAGCCCACTATCCCGCACTAGATGGCCTTCTGCAGAGGGCACGGTCGCTGTGTGCTCACTTCCGCCATTCGCATCCTGCAGCTCAACGACTTACATCTCTACAGAAGTCTTTGGGCCTGCCAGTTCACCGGCTGAAATGCGATGTGCCTACATGGTGGAATTCAACTCTGCACATGTTGCAGCGACTGTGGCAGCACAGACAAGCCCTGGTGCAATACGTTCTGATGTATAGCCTGGGCCAACGAGATCCAGAGGTGGGGCAAATCACGCTGCAGGAGTGGTCTCAGATCAGGGACCTATGCACCCTTCTGCACAGTTTTGAAATGGCGACGAAGATGTTTAGTGCTGACGATGCCATTATCAGCATGACTATTCCGGTGATGTAATGCTGGAGCACATGTTAAACAGAATTCGGAGTCAGGTGGTGGGACAAGAGGAGGTGGAGGAAGTAGAGGAGGAGTCGTATGCGGAAGGGATAACATCTCCAAGGTCCAGACGGTCGGCAGCACCAAGCCGACAGGCATGGGAGGCTGGGGGTGAAGGATTAACCAGGGTGCATGGTAGCAGCCAAACTGTTGAGGAAGGTGCAGGAGCCGAGGAAGAAGTAGAGGACGAACTGGCGATGGGCATGGAAGACTCATCAGATGAGGGAGACATTGATCACATTTCTGTTGTGCGAGGTTGGGGGAGAGGGCAGAGGAAGGAAGCATGATTCTTACCTCGCTACCAACACAACAAGGACTTGGTCCTCCTGGATGCGCAAAACACATGAGTGCCTTCTTGCTGCACTACCTGCAACATGACCCTCGGATTGTCAGAATTCGAAGTAATCCTGACTACTGGGTTGCCACACTCTTAGATCCCCGGTACAAAAGTAAATTTGCCGAAATAATTCCTGCCATAGAAAGGGATTCACGCATGCAGGAGTATCAGCAGAGGCTGTTGCAGAATCTTACATGTGCTTTTCCACAAAACACCAGTGGTGCATCTCACAGTTCTAACTTGCCAACCGTGGGACTGTTGAGTCTTCATCACTCAAACCGTAACAGTAACACAGTATCTGCTGGTAACAGCAATTTTGTGTAATCGTTTCACCACTTTTTTAGACCATCCTTTGCGAGGCCACAGGAGACAAGAAGTCTGACACATAGTCAACGCCTAGAGAGGATGGCACAGGAGTATCTCCAAGTGAACATCGAAGCCATGACTGTCACTGGACCCTTGCTCATTTTTGGCTTCCAATCTGGAAAAATGGCCGGAGCTCGCCACTCACGCCTTGGAGATCTTGTCATGCCCTGCAGCCAGCGTTCTCTCTGAACATGTGTTCAGCGCTGCTGGTGGTGAGCTGACAGATAAGCGCACGCGGCTGTCCAATGATAATGTAGACAGACTCACGTTCATAAAGATGAACAAATCATGGATCCGCAAGGACTTTTCTACCCCTGTGTCATCCTGGGGAGACTAAAAGCTTGAGGATTTGGTAAAATCACCTCACCAACCGTTTTAAGCAACTCTGGGGCAATTGATGCCACTTAAGTGGAGTCTGTGCCACAATTTTTGGAAAAAATGGAGACTCTTTTTGGAGTCCCCTTGCTGTGTTTTACGTGACGTTGGCATCGTCAATTCCAGGTGGGTTGGGTCGCCCCCCTTCCCTTTTAACCATAAGAAACTATATACATTACGGCTTGGGGTAACACAGATGGTTGAGTCTGAAGAGCTGTTCACTCATACTATAGCCTGGGAATCAGAGGTCTGCTCCAAAGCTTCAGTGTCTGCTAGTCAGCGGAGTAGCCACTGCTGTAGATCTAATTGCAAATTTTTAACTGCATCTAGCCCAGGCAATTCTTTGGGCCTAGTAGCAGTGTCTGCTAGTCAGCGGAGTATCCCAGCTGTTAAGCAAGCTACACCACCTATGGTTTGGACACTTAATTTTTTCAAAGGAAATGCTTCGGGCCCCCGGGACACTCAGTGAAGAGCATCGGGGAGGCACCCCAAGGCAAAGGGGCTGGGACTGGCGGTAGGACGCCTTGCGGTGGACCGCCAAGCTCGATCCTTATAAAAGCTTTTTAACTGCAGCAGCTTTAGTGGATGCTACTGGAGATGGAATTACCGCGGCTGCTGGCATCAGACTTGCCCTCCAATAGATCCTTGTAAAAGGATTTAAAGTGTACTAATTCAAATTACAGAGCCAATTTAAATTACAGAGCTTAGACTTGCCTCCACCGCGAGGGGGCTCGACCCCCCAGCGGACAGGCACCAGTATTGGGAGAGGAGGGCTGGCCGTCAGGGTCCACCGCGGCTCTGGCACAAACCCGGCGACACGGAGGTCGTACGGGCAGGAACGGACTGGCCATGTCAGCTTCGCACTCCAGCGTAGTCCCTCTGCCCACTCGCGCCCGTAACCTCAAAGGGAGGCGCAAGCGGCTTTTCTTCCCAGGGCTGTTCCCCGCCCAGCAGGAACGTGGGGGAGCTCAGGTCGGCCTTTCACTGTACTCCCTTACCTCCCTCGCCCTCTTTCCTTCTTCCATTCTCCATCTAACCCCTCGGCTCTGTGGTGTCCGCTCTCCCTCCAGCTCTCTCCTTCTCACAGGTGGACTACCGCGTGTATTCACACTGTCGCGAATCTTTTGGGCCCAGGCATAAGAAGTTGTCGAGGTAATGGATAATATGTGCCCCCTTAGAAACGTCCATTACAACCCATTCGAGGAAGCAACTAAACACCTCAAATAGTGAGCAGGATCTGGACCACCCCATGGGCAAACAGCGATCTATATAGTATGCTCTTTCCCAGAAGCAGCCCAGTAGGTGGACACTATTCGGAGGCACAGGTAGTAAGTAACCGGACCGCCGCATCAATGTCTGTTTTGGCCATTAGGGTGACCCTTCCCAACTTCTTGATCCGCCTGATTGCCTTGTCAAAGGATGTACAGTATATACTACTGTACTTGGTTCCGCGTCGATGTTGTCGTTTACTAACCTGCCCCTTGGATATGACAAATGGTGGATTAGTCTGAATGTATTTGGTATTTGGATCACAACGGGGATACCACTACATCTTGTAAGGAAAGTGTTCTGAATGGAACCGCCATTCTACCTAAAGATATTTATTTTTTTAATTTTCTTGTCACGACGTCTAGGTGTTGGTAGGCTGATTTTAGATTTTTACTCCAGCCTTTCTTGATTTTAGAATGGCATGACATGCCTATATCTGTGTCTCCCCCTCCTTTTACTCCTCCACCTCTTTTCTTTTCGCATGACTATATGTACTTGTCACTTTTCCATGTGTTCGTTGTGTCTTCTGAGCAGTTTGTCAGCTTTTGGACACCTTTGAAGGCGTTTTCTATGTGTTTCTATGTGTTTTTGTTTGCCTGCCATTGTTTTTAACGGTGTTCGACGGTGTTCGACGAACAGTTCGGCGAACACACCGGTGTTTGACGAACGGAACCGAACCCGAATACTACGGGGGTGACTCAACTCTAGACATTAATAGGCTGTAAGCCAGACACTGTGCATCACACTTATCTGTGTGACTGGCATCCTATGCAAGGTTCATCTAGATGCATTTGTAATACTACACAGCCACGTACATATCTACCAATTCATGGAAGGGGTGGCTGTCACATCAGTATTCTGCACCTGTGCTTGTAACCGCCTTTATCATGGAGGCCTGCAGCATCCTTCTTGTGCTATGGTAGTCTGACCTGGTATTGATAAGGCCTGTTTCTTGTCTGTAATGCTTTTTGAATTCATGTCCTTTTGTGCACCATTTTTAAAGAAAAAGTGGCAATAAAAAATAAAAAAAATAAAAGCATTACCGCCACAACAGGCACTAGCCATCCGGGCAGTAGTGCTACCAAATGTAGGCCACAGTTGGTCTCTTTTGCCTCCAGTAAGGGTATTAGTGGGAAAGAACTGGAGTGCATTATGGAATATATGCACATTACTTGTCTCAGTCACAACAGGATGATGTTACCTTTAAAGGGGTTGTCCATTCTAAGATGAAAAATCTGCAGTGATGGCAGACTTCCGAATCCCCTCAGCGCACACACTGTGCACTGCGAGGATTCGACGGTTTCTGAACTGACTCCTATGTATGTTTTATTCTTCATAATAATTAGGTACAGAACCAAAATCGCACTATTTACCACCTTACCATTTGTTCACCATTTACTGTCTATATAAGTCTATATATTTCTTACTTTTTGTCTATATACAGTACAGACCAAAAGTTTGGACACACCTTCTCATTTAAAGATTTTTCTGTATTTTCATGATTTTGAAATCAACATATTTTTCCACGGAAGTAGCCCATACTTCCCAGAGTAAGTGCTGCCACTTTTCTCTCTCTGTTTCTTTCTCATATAGCTATTGTTGATTGTAGCTAGGATCAATGTGTGTATCCTCACTGAGGGGGCAGTTAGAAGTAGGATATCCATTTGGGTAGCACTTTAATTTTCTCTTTTTGTATTTATCTACACCCATCTAGTCAGAGCCACCAGCTCTGACTGTACTAAGCACGGTAGTATTTGTGGTTGTTTTAGTATTTAAAACTAATTATTTTAAAACCGTTATGCGAGAGTATAGACAAAATGGCAGGCATGTATGCCATAAAAATGTCATGTTGTACCAAGCACCCCCTTGGAGTTATATGTTGTATATACAGTGCACACCAAAAGTTTGGACACACCTTCTCATTTAAAGATTTTTCTGTATTTTCATGACTATGAAAATTGTACATTCACACTGAAGGCATCAAAACTATGAATTAACACATGTGGAATTATATACTTAACAAAAAAGTGCGAAACAACTGAAAATATGTCTTATATTCTAGGTTCTTCAAAGTAGGGCCTTTTGCTTTGATGACTGCTTTGCACACTCTTGGCATTCTTTTGATGAGCTTCAAGAGGTAGTCACCGGAAATGGGCTTCCAACAATCTTGAAGGAGTTCCCAGAGATGCTTAGCACTTGTTGGCCCTTTTGCCTTCACTCTGCGGTCCAGCTCACCCCAAACCATCTCAATTGGGTTCAGGTCTGGTGACTGTGGAGGCCAAGTCATCTGGCATAGCACCCCATCACTCTCCTTCTTGGTCAAATAGCCCTTACACAGCCTGGAGGTGTGTTTGGGGTCATTGTCCTGTTGAAAAATAAATGATGGTCCAACTAAACGCAAACAGGATGGAATAGCATGCTGCTGCAAGATGCTGTGGTAACCATGCTGGTTCAGTATGCCTTCAATTTTGAATAAATCCCCAACAGTGTCACCAGCAAAGCACCCCCACACCATCACACCTCCTCCTCCATGCTTCACGGTGGGAACGAGGCATGTAGAGTCCATCCGTTCACCTTTTCTGCGTCCCACAAAGACACGGTGGTTGGAACCAAAGATCTCAAATTTGGACTCATCAAACCAAAGCACAGATTTCCACTGGTCTAATGTCCATTCCTTGTGTTCTTTAGCCCAAACAAGTCTCTTCTGCTTGTTTCCTGTCCTTAGCAGTGGTTTCCTAGCAGCTATTTTACCATGAAGGCCTGCTGCACAAAGTCTCCTCTTAACAGTTGTTGTAGAGATGTGTCTGCTCCTAGAACTCTGTGTGGCATTGACCTGGTCTCTAATCTGAGCTGCTATTAACCTGCGATTTCTTAGGCTGGTGACTCGGATAAACTTATCCTCAGAAGCAGAGGTGACTCTTGGTCTTCCTTTCCTGGGGCGGTCCTCATGTCAGCCAGTTTCTTTGCAGTGCTTGATGGTTTTTGCAACTGCACTTAGGGACACTTTCAAAGTTTTCCCAATTTTTCGCACTGACTGACCTTCTTTTCTTAAAGTAATGATGGCCACTCGTTTTTCTTTACTTAGCCGCTTTTTTCTTGCCTTAATACAAATTCGAACAGTATACTCAGTAGGACTATCAGCTGTGTATCCACCAGACTTCTGCACAACACAACTGATGGTCCCAACCCCGTTTATAAGGCAAGAAATCCCACTTAATAAACCTGACAGGGCACACCTGTGAATTGAAAACCATTTCCGGTGACTACCTCTTGAAGCTCATCAAGAGAATGCCAAGAGTGTGCAAAGCAGTCATCAAAGCAAAAGGTGGCTACTTTGAAGAACCTAGAATATAAGACATATTTTCAGTTGTTTGACACTTTTTTGTTAAGTATATAATTCCACATGTGTTAATTCATAGTTTTGATGCCTTCAGTGTGAATGTACAATTTTCATAGTCATGAAAATACAGAAAAATCTTTAAATGAGAAGGTGTGTCCAAACTTTTGGTCTGTATTGTATATATAAAATTATTATTTACATATTTAAATTATTTTCCATTATGTGTTATCTGAATTATCTGAAAAGAAAACAGATTTGGGGGAGATCTATCTGTGAAAACTAGATCTGTGAAAGTTGCTCTGTTGCCCTTAGCAACCAATAAGATTCCACCTTCCATTTTCCAAAGAGTCTGTGAGGAATGAAAAGTGGAATCTGACTGGTTGCTAAGGGCAACTGAGCCAGTTTCACTTTACACCATGTTTGATAAATCTCCCCCTTCATAACCTTATTACACTTTCTGTCCACCTACGTTTGGACCACCCTGTATATGTGTATATGTATATATATATATATATATATATATATATATATATATATATAATGTTAGGCATGAAGGCAGTGTATGTGGCAAACTGTGCAGTGCATATAGTGCAAGAAGGTCCATTGAATGTCCTGTCTGCTGCTTCTGTAATACTTGTTAGCACTGCAGAATACCGCCAGATCTGTTCCATATTTCAGCGATAAAAATCCAGAAATTTGAACTGAACATGGAAAATATTGGCCTCCTTGTCCATTCTGTTGCAATCTGTCGGTCAAGCTATTCATGCTAGGTGTCTGTGAAGAGTAATATTAGTAAATTACAGGCCTGCTATTTGAAACCGTGGTTCTCTGTCAGACATATCACCTATAACAGTGTTCCAAAATCGGCCATTTCTTCCATTTTCATTTTGTTGCAGAGTGTCGGTCAAGCTATTTACACTAGGTCTCTGTGTAGAATAATATTAGCAAATTACAGGCCTGCTATTTAAAAGTGTGGTTCTCTGTCAGACATATCTCCTATAAAAGTGTTCCAAAATCGGCCATTTCTTTCATTTTCATTTCGTTGCAGTGTGTCGGTCAAGCTATTCACACTAGGTCTTTGTGTAGAATAATATTAGTAAATTACAGGCCTGCTATTTAAAATTGTGGTTCTCTGTCAGACGTATCACATATAACTGCTTTCCAAAATAAGCCATTTCTCGTGAATGTGGAAAATATTGTCCTTTATTTAAATTGGGCATGGTGCGTGGCAAGGGACGGGGAAGTGGACGTGATGGTGATGGTGCATGCAGACACCGAGGACATTGCCGTGGGCAAGCTGAAATTGTGCTACAACAAACACCCACATCTTATCTCTTGACCTTCCTTTCCCATTTACTAGGGGACCGCAGTACATCACTATTGAACCCAGAGCAGTGTCAAACGGTTGTTGGTTGGATAGCAGATAATGCTTCCAGTCACTTTGCCACCACCACTACCACACTGTCTTCCACACGGTCAAGTCTCAGTAGGCGTGAGTCTAGACCGCATATTCCTCACCCTTATCCTCCTTCCTCCCACCATGCCGAGTGCCCGGAGACAACTGATCCCACACTTGGACAATCAGAAGAGCTGTTCACTTTTCCATTTGTAGATTCAGGCCTCTCGCCTCGGCCAGCTTCAAGCGAGTCAAGAGTAGAACGTGTGTAGCGATGTCCAAATATTTGAGCAGCCATGGTCACATAAAGGCAACGGTGGGAAAGTGCAATTCCTGTCGAAAAAGGTGGATGATGATGATGAGACACAATTGCCAGAAAGTCAGGAGGATGACCAGGGTGCATAAGTGGAAGACGAGGTGGTGGATGATATAGTAATTGACCCAACCTGGCAGGGGGAGATACAGAGTGAGGACAGAAGCACACAGGGGGGGAGGCGTAGCACCACAACAGGCAGGAATAAGCAGTGTTGAGGCCACAGACACAATGCGGGAAAGCGTTCCTCGTAATGCCAACACGACGGAAGTTGCCAGTACAACTGTTAGGTCTTCCCTAGTCTGGTTGTTTTTTAAAGACTCTACCGATAACCCCAAAAAGGCCATTTGCACCACCTGCCAGGCCAGCATCAGCAGGCATACCAAAACTAGCAGCCTGACCAACACCAGCATGATCAGGCACATGGCAGCAAAGCACCTGACTAAGTGGGCCGAACCCCAGGGTCTAGAAACAGTGTCTGCGGGTGACACCACTGCTTCTTCCACTGTTGTGCGTGCACGCTAATCCCCTGTCCACTGTGTCTCCCGCCCTGTGTCGTTGCACACTCTCAACTGGCACCATCAACAAGCACGTACACATCCTTGTCCCAGTGCAGCGTTCAGTTGTCCCTACCCCAGTCCTTGGAATGCAAGCACAAATACGCAGCCAACACCCCACGGGCTACACTACAAAATTCACACATTTCGCGAATTCTTGTGCTCAAAATGTTGCCTTATAAGTACGTGGAGATGGAAGCTTTCCGCAATCTGATGGGAGCGGCTGTCCCTCCGTACTCGATCCCCAGCCGCTACTAAAGTCACACATTTCACGACTGCTTGAGCTCGAAATGTTGCCTTATAGGCTCATGGAGACGAAAGCTTTCCACAACCTGATGGCGGCAGCCATCCTTCGGTACTCGGTCCCCAGCCACCGCTATTTCTCCTTGTGTGCCGTCCCCGCATTACACAAGCGCGTGTCCCACAAAATTAGCCAGACCATCAATAACGCAGTTACTGTGAAAGTCCACCTAAGCATGGACATGTGGACAAGTGCTTGTGGGCAGGGACGGTACATCTCGCTCACGGCACACTGGGTTAATATAGTGGAAGCCGGAACCCAGTCGGACCTTGGGGCAGAACACGTCCTCCCGACGCCAAGGATTGTGGCTGACACCCCTGACCCTACAGCCTGGCATGGTCGTGTGTGACAATGTCCGGAACCTGGTGGCAGCTCTGAGGCGAGCTCACACATGTACCATGCCTGGCCCATGTGCTTAACCTCGTGGTTCAGTGGTTTCTCAAAACCTACCTGGATCTGATGGATCTGCTTGTCAAAGTATGCCGCCTGTGTGCCCATTTTAGAAAGTCAGCTACAGCTTTTTCCGCCCTTGCCGTGCTTCAGCAGCATTTGCAGCTTTCAGCTCACTGACTGATCTGCGATGTCCCCACGCGTTGGAACTCTACATTGCAGATGTTGGGAAGGATTTGTGAGCAGAAGAGGGCAGTTTTTGACTACCAGCATCAATAGGGCCGTCGGTATTCAGGTCAGACTCCACACATGAAACCTCAGGAGTGTACATGGATGTCAGACATCTGTACCATCCTTCAACACTTTGAGTACTCCACCAAGATGGTGAGTGGCGATGACGCCATAATTAAAGTCACCATCCTGCTTCTCTGTCTTCTGAAACGCCCTGTGCTCACAATTGAGGATGCATTGAAGGCGGAGCACAATGAGATGGAGCAAGGAACCATACAGGGCGATTCCACACAGCCCAGCCTCATCTCATCCCAATGTGGATTGGGTGACAATGAAAAAGAGGAGGAGGAAGAACAAGAGCTCGTTTCCTGTGCTATAGACGGTACTACCTGCACAACTGTCATACCATCTGCTCAGCGTGGATGGCCTGCAGAGAGGGAGGAGGAGGATGAGGAGGAGAGCATGGTCAGTCATCCTCTTTGCAGTCTGGCACACATGGCTGAGTTTACGTTACGCTGCCTTTCCCGTGACCCTCGTGTTGTCCAAATTTTGAGTGACAGTCATTACTGGTTGGTGACACTTCTAGACCCACGCTACAAGGAGAACTTTCTGTCACTTATTCCCGTGCAGGACAGGCCTAATAAAATGGGGCAGTATGAGAAGGCCCTTGTTGTGGAATTATTGAAAAAATTCCCATCTGAAAACGCTGGCGGCAGAGGTCACAGTTCTTGGACAACTAAGGAGTACAGGCTAGAGAGATACAAATGCAATACAGCAGACGCAGGGGAACGCTGTCAAAGTTCTGGGACAGTTTTCTCAGACCCTCCCATCGTACAGGCCCTGAGATGCGAGGTTATCTCAAACGGAGGGAAAAGTTTGGACACATGACATGATCTGGCTGCCTACACCTTGGAGGTCCTGGCTAGTGTTAAGCGAATTTGTTCGGCGAATGTTCGAAAGTTTCAAATTCGGCATGAATATGGCACATTCGGATTCGTGATCACAAGGGCGAACAAATTTCCTTAAAATCGTAAAAGTTCGACGAATTTGCACGGGACCGTGATTATAGGGCAACCACAGCGTTTTGAACTGTTTCGTTAGCATAGTGCAAGTGTATGATGAGCGGTGACATGTGCCAGGTGAATGTAGGGGCTGTGGAGAGCTTAGAACAGGTCAGATCAGCGGCGCATTTTTTTTTTTCCTGTGGGCGGTAACTTTAACTGAGGAAAGTGCGTCCAGCCAATCATAGCGCAGAAAGCATCTACACTGTCCAGACATAAGGGCTTCTGCAATTGGCTGCAGAAATCACATGTCCTCTCAATATAAAAAGCGGCCATGTTCCCTCAGCGCCATTATATCCATGTCACTGCTGGAGACAGACGCAGCTCAGTGTTCTCCTTTGTAATTACTGTAGAGATATTAGCTAGATAGTGTAGATAATTCCTGGCCTGTGTACCTCTGCAACCACTGGTGCAGCACATTTTTGGTGTTCTTGTGGAAGTACTGAGATTCTGACAGAAACAGAGGGCCCATGCCATACAATAGTGCTGTGCACCGCTGGTATAGAGCTCCATGTCTCAGTATACCTTGAATCTTTTTTTGCACTTGCTAATGTGATCAAGCAAGCACAGTGCATCTTTTCATTTAGTGGGGTTGAAATTATGCTCTGCACAGTCTGCAGAGCTTCTTATTGCAGAGCACAAATCTGTTTTTTTTTCTGTTGCTATTGTGATATTGAAAGCTGTGTGCACTAACTTTTTTTTAGTGTCAGATACTATTTTAGTGGAGTTGAACTTCAGGTGGTTTCAGAGAGTGCTCAAATTCAGCTTGTATGCACAGTCAAACCTATATATATTTTTGGTTGGCAGGCAGAGTCCACCAAAAGGTTTCTTACTGTGGCAAAGTTGATCCAGTCGGCTAAAAGGCAGATCCTATTTTAGTGGTGTTGAACTTGTCCTTGATTCACAGTAATGTTTCACAGTAAAAAAAAAAAAAACTTCTCTTACTTGGCCCAGTCCAAAAAATATTTTTTCCTGTGCCAAAAGTCATACAGTGCTATAAGCCAGTTACTACGTCAGTGGCGGTCAAAGTCAGCTGGACGCAGAGCTTAAGCAGAGTAACCCAAAAATATTTTTTGCTCTGAGCAAAGTGATACAGCTAGCTAGATCTGAGTATGAAATACATTGGAGCATGTATTCTATGTCATACTGGCCTCATCCACATTCAAAAAATAAATATTTCTTCTGTTCCTAAAGTATTACAGCAGGGGACATCTCAGTTTGAAATTGTTTGGAGAATATCTCGTAGGTTTTATCAGCCTCACGCACACTAACAAATTTATTTTGTCTGTTAGTAACGTATTACGGCAGGCCATATCTTACCTTGTCATTTAGTGTCGCTGAAATTCAGGTGTGTGCTGAGCTATTGCACAGGGAAAAAACATATTTTTATTTAGTTAATTGCGTGCTCCTACCACTGTATCTGACCAACATGAGTTGGAAAAAGATAGGGCGTGATGGAAGGGGGAATAGGCTTTGTGTTCATGGTGTACGTGGAGTACGTGGTTGTGTTAGTGAAAGCACTAGTGAACCAACACAAACAGGTCATATCCAAAGACAACTGACAACTTATGTTAGTGGACGGCCTACTGCACTCCCTTCCTTTGGCAGCCGCACAGCGATACGCCTTGTTGATAAGGCCCAGAAAGAGCAGGTGCTCCAGTGGGTGGCAAGTTCTGCTTCCAGTGCTCTCTCCTCTTCTTCCTCCACCTCAACATCACACGCAGTACAGTCCACAGAGGTGGCACCCCATTACCCATGCTTCCCCCCACGTCACAACTGGCCAACTGCCCAACTGACTAGCAAACCACAGATGGGCGAGTCTTTTGAACTCTTCACCCATTCTACACCATTGGCATCAGAAGTGTACTCCAAACTGTCACAGAGTCAAGGAGTGGAAAGCATCTGCACCGATACCCAAATTTTTTTTAGCTTGGATTTGGGGCAGGATGAAGTAGGGTCCGAGCAGGTTCCTGATCCTCATGATCAGACGTAAACCACAGGGCAGGGAGATGGTCCTGATGAGACTCAGATACTTGAGGCTCATGCGGACTGTACTGTGCTGTCAAGGCAACAAGAGGAGAGGGGTCACTCTGAGGGCGAGGAATAGGATAACACATTGGATGATGATGAGGTTGAAGATCCTACTTGGTGTGAACCCAGAGTCACGCAGCCGAGTAGCTCATCTGAGGAGGTGGAGGAGGAAGACAAGGAGGTTATATTTCGCCCTACTGCACAGACACGGAGTGATGCAAGCACGAGGAACACTGCATCCTTAGCCACTGTGGCCAGCAGCGGTCACGGGTCTACAGCTCGCAGGGTTGCCTAGCATGGGACTTTTTTGTCACTGCAAAGGATGAGCCTACTCACGTTATCTGCAAACTTTGCGATAAAAAACTCAGTAGAGGGAAAAACTGCAATAATTTGACTACTACAGGCATGAACGTTCACATGCTCAAACAACATTCTTTACGCTGGGAATCTTATCAGCTGCCCCAACAAACGCATCCACTGCTTCTTCCTCCTCCTCTGTGTTACGGATCCGGGTGGTGGAACCTCTGTGCTTTGATGCAAGGAGGGACCAGAGGGGTGTAACTAAGTGCCTACTCGGACCAACCCAGGTCACACGGCGGCTTAGTCGACTCCGTGAACCAAGGAGGGACTGGGCAGGTTAACCAGGTGCCACTCTGGGACCGACCTTGTGTGAGAGCAGGTGACTCCCATGGGTGAGATGACAGGAGATGACCAGTACAGGAGATGAGAACGGCTGGTAGGCTGGCGGGTGATCTGGGTAGACAAGCAGGCAGGTACGGCGGATAGCCAGACAGGTACTCGGGGTAAATGAGCAGGCAGATTCGGCCGGTAACTTGACAGGTGCTCCGGGAGGTCAGGCAGGTGGGCACGGCAGGTAACTTAGCAGGTGCCCCGGGTTGGCAGGCTGGCGGGCATGGCTGGTGCTCCGGGTAGGCAGGCTCACGGACACGGCAGATTGGCAGACTGGTGGGCACAGCTGATAGAAAGACTGGCGGACAGGACTGTTAGACAGACTGGCAGGCAAGGAACCTGAGGGCTGAGGAGAGTGTTAGCACACAAACAACAACTTTGCACAGGCACCTCCATTTTGGAGGAGGTGCTTAATATAGGGGCAGTCCTCTGGCCATTGGCCGGGGATTCTTTGGGACGGCGCGCGAGGCCCCTTTAAGAGGGAGGGAGCGCGCGCCCTAAGCACAGTACCTGGGAAGCGGCGCGCAGTGCGCGCCTTAGCCGCTGGAGAGCAGGAAGATGCCAGACCGGGACCGCGGCTGTGTGGGGAACAGCGTCTCTGCCATGCAACAGTACCCCGACCCCTTTACACCCCCTCGTTTTTAAGCCCGCGAGAAATTTTTCTAGCAGATGAGGAGCATGAATGTTCTCCCTGGGCTTCGTAGACCTCTCCTCAAGACTAAACCCCTTCCAATCCACAAGAAAGATAGTCTTTCCTCTTACCCGCTTGGTGGCCAAAATGTTTTCTACCTCAAAGAAGTCCTCAGTGGAGACTGGAGCTGGGGTGGTACCTTGATTGTCAGAGAAAGAATTAAGGACAACCAGTTTGAGGAGAGACATCTGAAAGGAGTTGGAAATCTGTAAGGAGGCCGGGAGTTTCAGCTTGTAAGCCACCTGATTAATTTGGTTCTGAACCTCGAACAAACCGATGAACCGCGGACCCAACTTGTAAGAAGGTATCTTGAGACGAACATATTTGGAAGAAAGCCAGACCACGCCAACACCTCTCTGGTGAGGTGAGACATGATGAATGCCACCTTGGCCCAGTCCGAGATGAACTGGTGTGCCAGAAGTTTAAAGTGCAGCGTGCACTGATTTATGAAGCCCCGATAAAGGACTGGGTCACCATCGAAATGTGGAGGCGCAAAATGCTGGGGTCCAAAGCCAGGTGCCACAGCGCCACTGGGTTGAGGTACCGCCGGAGTGGGTGCTGCTTGATTAGAGACGGACACCGACGGAGTGGACAGCGTGTCCAGGCGGGAGTTGACTGTCCGCAGATAGGACAGAATAGTCTCCTGTTGGGATCTCAGTCGAGAGACCTCCTGGTTCAAGTCAGAGAGCGAAGGAGCCTGGGAGCCACTGGATTCCATGGCCTGTGCAAACTGTTATGGTTCTGGGTGGTGGAACCTCTGTGCTTTGATACAAGGAGGAACCAGAGTAGCGTAACTAAGTGCCTACTCGGACCGACCCAGGTCACACGGCGGCTTAGTCGACTCCGTGAACCATGGAGGGACCAGGCAGGTGAACCAGGTGCCACTCTGGGACCGACCTTCTGTGAGAGCAGGTGACTCCCATGGGTCAGATGACAGGAGCTGACCAGTACAGCGGATGAGCATGGCTGGTAGGCTGGCGGGTGATCTGGGTAGACAAGCAGGCGGGTGCGGTGGATAGCCAGACAGGTACTCCGGGAAAACGAGCAGGCGGACTCGGCCGGTAACTTGCAGGTGCTCCGCGTAGGCAGGCAGGTGGGCATGGCAGGTAACTTGGCAGGTGCTCCGGGTAGGCAGGCAGGTGGGCACGGCAGGCTTGGCAGGTGCTCCGGGTAGGCAGATAGGCAGACTGGCGGGCATGGCTGATAGACAGACTGGCGGGCAGGACTGTTAGACAGACTGGCGGGCAAGGAACCTGAGGGCTGAGGAAAGTGTTAGCACACAAACAACAACCTTGTACAGGCACCTCCATTTTGGAGAAGGTGCTTAATATAGGGGCAGTCCTCCGGTAATTGGCCGGGGACTCTTTAGGACGGCGCGCGGCCCCTTTAAGAGGGAGCGCGCGTGCCCTAAGCACAGTACCCGGGAAGCTGCGTGCAGTGCGGGCCTTAGCATCAGGAGAGCAGGAAGACGCCAAGACCGCGGCGGTGAGTGGAACAGCGTCTCTGCCCTGCAGGAGGCAGAGATGCCGATGCAAAAATCTGTTCCCATGCCAAGTATTGTCACGCAGGTCTCCCATCACAGAAACTCTGGTTCTTTACCCGCTCCAGTCAGGCTGAGTGACAGCCCATCAGCTGTAACGGAAGCGGACACGCCTGCTGTGTTTGTTTCACCGAGCACACCGCATGTTTCTCAATCAACCGTAACATCTGCACCTCACTCACGCTCCACCAGTTTTTACGGTTCACCATACTCCACCCTCTCTCATCACCTTATCCAGCCCTCGGTCCTGCAGTTGTGGTCACGTAAAAGATTGTCTAACTACGCATGACAAAGCTAAGAGGTCAAACTCGACCATCTACAATCTGTTGGCCACAGAAATGCTGCTTTGCCGCCTGGTAGATACAGATGGTTTCCGAAAACTGATGGTCATCGCAGTCCCCCAGTAGCAGTTGCCCAGTTGCCATTACTTCTCTAAGAAAGCTGTGCCTGTGCTACACCAGCATGTTGCAGACATCACCCGTTCCTTGTGTAAATCTGTGTGTGCCAGGGTACATTTCACCACAGACACCTGGACGAGTAAGCATGGTCAAGGGCGTTTACATCTCGCTGACTGGGCACTGGGTGACTCTGGTGGCTGTGGGGGCATGCAGGGAAGTGGCTGCTCCAGAAATCTTGCAATCCCCAAGGATTGCAGAAGAAACCTCTGTATTTCACACTTCCTCCACTGCTTCTGCATCCTCCACCTCCTCTAGGGCCTCCACCTGCGCACTCAGCCTCTGCCTTAATGAGACACGTGTTCCAAGGGTGTGGAGCGAATACACACCACCTCCATACTGCTCAGTCAGGGCTCACCATAATCAGGCAGTCTTCAAATTAATATTCCTCGGAGATCGCAGTCATACAGGTGAAGAGTTATGGGCAGCTCTCCAGCCTCAGTTTGAGCAATGGCTGTCTCCGCTGAACCTAGAGCCAGGGAAGGCCGTTTGCGATAATGGTGTGAACTTGTTAGTGGCCCTAGGCCGAGGCAAGCTCTCACATGTGCCTTGCATGGCTCACATCCTCAACCTGGTGGTACAACGATTTCTCCGCCACTATCCTGGCCTGGATGAGTTCCTTCACAAAGTATGGAAGCTGTGAGCTGTGTTCCGCCATTCGCAACCCTTATGTCATCGACTTGCATCGATACAGAGGTCTTTGTCCGTGCCAGTTTACAGTTGATCTGCGATGTGCTGACGCGGTGGAATTCCACTCTGCACATGTTGCAGTGACTGTGCCAGCAGCAACGAGCTCTGACACAGTATGTCAAGACGTATAGCTTGGAGCAACGAAGTACGGACTTGGGGCATATCACTTTTGCGGAGTGGGAACATATTAAGGACCTCTGCACCCTTCTGAATGGTTTTGAAATGGCTACTAAACTGGTTAGCACTGACGATGCCATCATCAGCATCACTATTCCGGTAATATAAATGTTGGAGCAAAGTTTGAATAACCTGCGGCAGCAGGTGCTGGCCCCAGAAGAAGAGGAGGATGCGGAAGGGATACCAATGTTTCAAATTTCCAGACTGTCGTCACACAGGCGGATGCCAAGTGATGGTGGATTACCGTGATCGAGGGGGTTAGGTGATACCAGGCAAACTGTTAGTGAAGGTGCAAGAGCCAAGGAACTAATGGAGGAGGAAGAGGTGATGGACGAGCAGCTGTCAGAGGATGAAGATGATAATCATCCCCTCTCATTTGAACATGGTTGGCAGGAGGAGACAGAGGAAACAAGCATCAGTGTTACGCAGCCCACAATATAGCCTGGCTTTGGACCTCCTGGAAGAGCCTGACATATGAGTGCCTTCTTGATGCACTATCTGCAACATGATCCACGTATAGCTAGGATTCAAAATAATGCTGACTACTGGGTTGCGACTCTGTTAGATCCACGTTATTAAAGTACATTTTGCCAAATGCTTCCCGCCCTGGAAAGGGACCCGCTTATGTTGGAATATCGAAACAAGCTTTTAAGCAAACTTAATAGAGGTTTTCCCCAAGATAACAGTGAGGCACACAGTGTGCATCGCAGCTGTAGTCTTTCAACCTCTGGCACGTCAGTTCGTCAATACCAAAACATTAGCCGCAGCAGCAGCAGAGTAAGTGGCAGAAGCAATTTCTGTGAGTCATTTCACATATTTTTTGCACCAGCTCGTGCACCAGCACAACAGAGTACAAGTCTGACATATGGTGAATGACTGGAGAGGATGGCGCAGGAGTATCTGGAGTTCAATATCAATACCATCAGGGAGGGTTTGGACTCTTTTACATTTTGGTGTTCAAAAATTGATGAATGGCCTGAGCTCGCCTCTCACGCCTTGGAGGTTTTATCATGCCCGGCAGCCAGCGCTCTCTCTGAACGTGTCTTCAGCGCTGCTGGTAGTGTCTTGACAGATAAGCACACCCGGCTGTCCCCTGAAAGTGTAGACTGCCTAAGTTTCTTCAAGATGAACAAGTCATGGATCTCCAAGGACTTTTGCCCCCCAATTGCAGACTGTACAGAGTAGGCAATGTTGTCGTTTTGAGTGTGCTGTATTGATCTCTTGAAATTGCAGTCTGTATGGCTTCTGTACCTGCTCATGCTGCTGCAGGTTTTAGGCCCTAATTTTGGTAAATGTGTAGGATTCTGATTGTGTCTCCATCCATTGGGTTGGCTATAGTGGGACAGGTTTGGGTCTGCGTTAAACTACTTGTAGTCTGATGTCATTGATGCCACTTCGGTGGTGTTAGGCCCTCATTTAGGGCAATGTGAACACCCCTGGTTAGGTCTCCATCTCCTGGGTTGGCTGTACTGGAAGAAGTATGGGTCTTATTTAAACTATTTGTACAGTAGTGAAATTGATGCCACTTTGCTGGTGTCTGCCACTAATTTTTTTAAATGTGGGGAATTCTGATTGGGTCTCCATCTATTGGGTTGGCTGTAGTGGTACCTTCCTGTTCTGCAGTCTAAGTTGTGTTAGGTTGCATACCAGTCCTTTCTGCACTCCTGATACAGACTTTGCCTGCTGCACTCTGATTCAGACTCTGCCTGCTGCACTCTGATACAGACTCTGCCTGCTGCACTCTTGATACAGACTCTACCTGCTGCACTCTTGATACAGACTCTACCTGCTGCACTCCAGACACAGACTCTGCCTGCTGCACTCCTGACACAGACTCTGCCTGTTGCACTCCTGATACAGACTCTGCCTGCTGCACTCTGATACAGACTCTGCCTGCTGCACTCCTGACAGACTCTGCCTGCTGCACTCATGACACAGACTGTGCCTGCTGCACTCTGATACAGACTCTGCCTGTTGCACTCCTGATACAGACTCTGCCTGCTGCACTCTGATACAGATGCTGCCTGCTGCACCATCTAGTCTGTCCTACTGGGTCCAGCTGCTGCGTGTCCGTTGGTTTGTCCTGGAGTGGAAACTGCCGTTCATCGGGAGCCAAGTCTAACCTCACCATCAGAGGCTCTAGTGAACAGTCCGGTGCTCGCTTAGTCATGCCCCTCCAGGCTCTCCACAAACCACGTCCGTGACAGTGCACCCTCGCAGGCAGGGTCCTTTCTCCTGTTGTACCAGTGACCCCTTTTAACATAAAGCGCAACTGAATAAATGTCGCTGTCACAGTAATAATAATTATAGTACTTGTACTCTTGGTCAATTGATGGCACTTCCCTGGTGTCTACACTTAATTTGATGTGTTTTCGCAGCTTTTGGTCCCATTTCTAGGTGTTGTGTATGCATTTTTTTGGTCCCCCCATTGACTCCTATGGGATTCGGAAGTGTTTGACGAACATTCGGCGAATAAATTCGGCGAATATCAATTTGTTCGGTGAACTTTTCTGAACCGAACATTGTAATGTTCGCTCATGCCTAGTCCTGGCCTGCCTTACCACTAGCGTTTTGTCAGAGCGGGTTTTTAGTGCCGCTGGTGGAATTATAACCGATAGACGCATCCGCCTGTCAAATGAAAATGCTGACAGGCTGATTCTAATAAAAATGAACAAGGGCTGGATTGGGCCAGACCCTGAATGATAGCAGTGTAACAAACTCAAATACAGTGGTTTCTTTTGGGGAGGTCTAATTCTATTCCCATGCACCTTTGTCTTCACACCCAGACATGGGTATACGCTTCCTGATTTTGTCTATTTGCTCTTGTCCTCCTTCTTTTCCTCATCCTCATCCTCCACATCCTCCTCCATATCACCACCATATCTACCATATCACCATATCTACGTCTCTTGCAAGGGGCATTGGAGTTTCTCCAAATTTTTGACAGCCATTGCATTCACTTCATAGGCATGCAGTATGGGAGACCCACTTCCTAATAATGGGAACATTGTTTTCAGGAGGCCCTCCGACCTCTATGTCTCTTGCAAGGGTCATTGGCGTGCCTCCAAATTTTTGGCAGCCGTTGCTTTCATGGCATAGGAAACCTGTATGGGAGACTCACTTCCTAATAATGAGAACATTGATTTCAGGAGGCCCTCCGACCTCTACATCTCTTGCAAGGGGCATTGGAGTTCCTCCAAATTTTTGGCAGTCGTTGCATTCACTGTATAGGCAACCTATATGGGAGAACCACTTCCTAATAATGGGAACATTGTTTTCAGGAGGCCCTCCGACCTCTACGTCTCTTGCAAGGGGCATTGGAGTTCCTCCAAATTTTTGGCAGCCATTGCTTTCACTCCATAGGCAAACAGTATGGGAGACCCACTCCTTTTTAGTGGGAACATGTCGTACTCATTACTGTATCCCAGCTCCATCTGTCTTTAAATTGTTAGTAGGGTTTTACCTAAATTTTGGCAGCCGTTGCACTCACTGCATACCCTATAACTGTATAGCAGACCCATTCCTTTCTAATGGAAACATGTCATTACTGTTGCCCAGCTCTATGTGTGTTTAAATTTTTAGTGGGGTTTTTCCTAAATTTTGGCAACCGTTGAACTCAATGCATACCCTATAACTGTATAGCAGACCCTCTCCTTTCTAATGGGAACTTGTCATTACTGTGGCCCAGCTCTATGTGTGTTTAAATTGTTAGTGGGGTTTCTCCTAAATTTTGGCTGCTGTTGGACTCACTGCATACCCTATAACTGTATAGCAGACCCGCTCCTTTCTAATGGCAACATGTCGTGACTGTTGACCAGCTCTCTGTGTGTTTAAATTGTTAGTGGGGTTTTTCCTAAATTTTGGCAGCCATAATAGTTTTGTAATTTACATTTGTTTCAACAAACATTTGTAATGGAAAACTGAGGATAACCAAGAGTTGGGCTTATGTTAAAAAAAAATATTTCCATTTAAAAGATTGAAGGCTTAAACAAATATTTTTGTTTTAATAAATGGAAAAAAAATGTTTGAATAACATATTTGGAGGTAAAGTTGTACTTGCTATTAAAGTTTTAGTAACAATAAAATATGAACAATTAAACACAACCATGTGATGCTGCTTTTACAGTATGTGGCAAAGCGAACTGGCTGGCAGACTGACCAGATTATGTTTTCTAGTTTTACATAATTTTATGTACTTTATGACTCTCTAATGGTAGAGCCGCCGATATATTCATCATGTACTGTACTTTGTGCTTAGAATCATTGCCTAGAAGATAAAATTATATTTATTGTTATACATTGTACAGTACAGACGAAAAGTTTGGACACACCTTCACATTTAAAGATTTTTCTGTATTTTCATGACTATGAAAATTGTACATTCACACTGAAGGCATCAAAACTATGAATTAACACATGTGGAATTATATACTTAACAAAAAAGTGTGAAACAACTGAAAATATGCCTTATATTCTAGGTTCTTCAAAGTAGCCACCTTTTGCTTTGATGACTGCTTTGCACACTCTTGGCATTCTCTTGATGAGCTTCAAGAGGTAGTCACCAGAAATGGTCTTCCAACAATCTTGAAGGAGTTCCCAGAGATGCTTAGCACTTGTTGGCCCTTTTGCCTTCACTCTTCGGTCCAGCTCACCCCAAACCATCTCGATTGGGTTCAGGTCCGGTGACTGTGGAGGCCAGGTTATCTGGCGTAGCACCGCATCACTCTCCTCCTTGGTCAAATAGCCCTTACACAGCCTGGAGGTGTGTTTGGAGTCATTGTCCTGTTGAAAAATAAATGATGGTCCACCTAAATGCAAACTGGATGGAATAGCATGCCGCTGCAAGATGCTGTGGTAGCCATGCTGGTTCAGTGTGCCTTCAATTTTAAATAAGTCCCGAACAGTGTCACTAGCAAAGCACCCCCACACCATCACACCTCATCCTCCATGCTTCACGGTGGGAACCATAGAATATAAGACATATTTTCAGTTGTTTCACACTTTTTTGTTAAGTATATAATTCCACATGTGTTAATTCATAGTTTTGATGCCTTCAGTGTGAATGTACAATTTTCATAGTCATGAAAATACAGAAAAATCTTTAAATGAGAAGGTGTGTCCAAACTCTTGGTCTATACTCTATATGTTTAAAATAATTGATTTTTGGTACATTTTTGGTAAATTTTGACCTAAATGACCAGGCCAAATTTTAGAAATCTAACCAACGTCACTTTATGTGGTAAAAACTCTTAAACGCTTCATTGTACCCCACTGATTCTGAGATGTTTTTTTCCTTGATATATTGTACTTCATAATAGTGGTAAAATTTGTTCGATATGACTTGTGTTTATTTGTGAAAATATCACAATTTTGGTAAAAATTTTGAAAAAAAATCGCAATTTTCAAACTTTCAATCTTTATATCCTTAAACCAGTTTTTCAAATATAATTTTATTTTGTTAGAATGTTAGAGGGGTTAAAAGTTTAGCGGTAATTTCTCACTTTTTCAACAATTAGTCAGGAATCAATAAGAATAATACATGCAGCAGCCGGGTGCTGGCCGGCAGATCTCGCAGTGCGCCCACTATTTTGCTTCGGGAACAGGAGGAGGAGGGCCAAAGGTGGATCCGGTACTAAGGTAATGTGGGGGGCCTGGGGACATCATTTCTCTCTCCTCTGACATGTTAGTTTATGTTAGAGGAGAGAGAAATGACTTTTAAATGGGACTTTACTTTTTTTAACGTGATCACCGTCATTCAGTGAATAACGGTGATCACATGATAGGGGACCAGAATAACCGGCCCTGATCATGTTCTCCAGGGTCTCAGCTGCTCCTGGTAGCTGAAACCCCACAGATTTTCTGACGCTGGGGACGATATTCACTTATTTCTCAGCTCCATTAAAAAGCGGTGCTGAGAAACTGCTACAAATCCTATTTTATACACCGCGTGCAGAATTATTAGGCAAATGCGTATTTTGATCACTTCGATACTTTTTATACATGGTGTCCTACTCCAAGCTGCATAGGCTTGAGAGCCAACTACCAATTAAGTAAATCTGGTGATGTGCATCTCTGTAATGAGGAGGGGTGTTGTCTAATGACATTAACACCCTATATAAGGTGTGCTTAATTATTAGGCAACTTCCTTTCCTTTGGCAAAATGGGTCAGAAGAGAGATTTGATGGGCTCTGAAAAGTCCAAAATTGTGAGATGTCCTGCAGAGGGATGCAGCAGTCTTGAAATTTCCAAACTTTTGAAGCGTGATCACCAAACAATCAAGCGTTTCATGGCAAATAACCAACAGGGTCGCAAGAAGCGTGTTGGCCAAAAAAGGCGCAAAATAACTGCCCATGAATTGAGGAAAATCAAGCGTGAATCTGCCAAGATGCCATTCGTCACTAGTTTTGCAATATTTCAGAGCTGCAACGTTACTGGAGTATCAAAAAGTACAAGGTGTGCGATACTCAGGGACATGGCCAAGGTATGGAAGGCTGAAAAACGACCACCTTTGAACAACAAAAATAAGATAAAACATCAAGAATGGGCCAAGAAATATCTTAAGACTGATTTTTCAAAGGTTTTATGGACTGATGAAATGAGAGTGACTCTTGATGGGCCAAATGGATGGGCCAGAGGCTGGATCAGTAAAGGACAGAGAGCTCCAGTCCGACTCAGACGCCAGCAAGGTTGAGGTGGGGTACTGGTATGGGCTGGTATCATCAAAGATGAACTTGTGGGACCTTTTCCGGTTGAGGATGGAGTGAAGCTCAACTCCCAGACCTACTGCCAGTTTCTGGAAGACAACTTCTTCAAGCAGTGGTACAGGAAGAAGTCGGTATCGTTCAAGAAAAAGATGATTTTCATGCAGGACAATGCTCCATCACATGCATCCAACTACTCCACAGCGTGGCTGGCCAGTAAAGGTCTAAAAGAAGAAAAAATAATGACATGCCCCCCTTGTTCACCTGATCTGAACCCCATAGAGAACCTGTGGTCCATCATAAAATGTGAGATCTACAGGGAGGGAAAACAGTACACCTCTCGGAACAATGTCTGGGAGGCTGTGGTGGCTGCTGCACGCAATTTTGATTGAAAACAGATCAAGCAACTGACAGAATCTATGGATGGAAGGCTGTTGAGTGTCATCATAGAGAAAGGTGGCTATACTGATCACTAATTTTTTTTGCTTTTGTTTTTGCATTTCAGAAATGTTTATTTCTAAATTTTGTGCACTGATATTGGTTTACCTGGTGAAAATAAACAAGTGAGATGGGATTATATTTGGTTTTTATTAAGTTGCCTAATAATTCTGCACAGTAATAGTTACCTGCACAAACAGATATCCTAAAATAGCCAAATCTAAAAAAATTCCACGCCAACTTCCAAAAATATTAAGCTTGGATATTTATGAGTCTTTTGGGTTGATTGAGAACATAGTTGTTGATCAATAATAAAAATAATCCTCTAAAATACAACTTGCCTAATAATTCTGCACACAGTGTACATAACCTTTTTTAAATTGTAAAGTTCTAAAACATAAAGATATTATTATTATAATATTATCACACCATGTATTTAAACCTTTAACAACTGCTGTTAAAAGGCGTATCAGCAATTGTTAAAGGGTTAAATACATGGTGTGATAATATAATAATAATGATATCTTTATGCTTTAGAACTTTACAATTTAAAAAAGGTTATGTATAAAATAGGATTTGTACAAATTAAAGGAATTGTCTGGTGGTTAGAAAATACTGTATTAATGACCTGTATGTTGCATAGATCATCAATATTACATTTGTGATAGCTCCACACCCACCATCCCCACTGCTCACTTGTTACACTCTCCAGTGACGGCCAAATGTAAACACATTGAATGCAGCTGCACATTGAATGGATTTTAATCACTGAACTGCATAGTTCTGTTTAATCTGTAGTGACCACTGTTGGGTACTGCAGAATATCTACTAATCAGCGGAACAATTACTTTTTCTTTTGAATAGGAGCTATGTTGCAGTACCTGGCAGTGGCCATTAAACACTGAATAGAGCTGTGCAGTATGGCTTCGTTCAATGTGTTTACATCAGTTTTTACATGTACAGTGGTGGCCAAAACTATTGGCACCCCTGCAATTCTGTCAGATAATACTCAGTTTGGCTGGCTGGCGGGCACAACAGGTAACAGGCAGGTGCTCCAGTTAGGCTGGCTGGTGAGCATGACAGGTAACCGGCAGGTGCTCCAGGTAGGCAGGCTGGCGGGCACGGCAGGTTACAGGCAGGTGCTTCAGGTGGGCAGACTGGCGGGCATGGCAGGTTACAGGCAGGTGCTCCAGGTAGGCTGGCTGGCAGGCACAACAGGTAACAGACAGGTGCTCCAGGTAAGCAGGCTGGTGGGCACAACTGTAGACAGACTGGAGGACAGAACTGTTAGGCTGGCGGGCTGCACTGACAGACAGACTGGCCGGCAGGACTGACAGGCAGCGGGACCTGAGGGCTGGAGCAAGTGTTTAGCACACGGAACAGCAACCTTGCACAGGCACCTCCATTTTGGAGGAGGTGCCTTATATAGCGGAAGTTCTCTGGTCATTGGCTGGGGACTCTATTGGATGGCGCACACGGCCCCTTTAAGAGGGAGGGAGTGCGTGCGCGCCCTAAGCACAGTGCCCAGAAAGCTGCATGTGGTGAGCGCCACAGCAGCAGGGGAGCAGGAAGACGCCAGACCTGGGCCACGGCGGTGATTGGAACGGAGTCTCTGCCTTTCAGGAGGCAGAGATGCCAATCCTACACTTTTTATTCATGGCCTATTACTTCCGCATCAATAGCTGCTGTAAAAAATCAATTCAACATCCTTTGCACAACAGTCTAGTCCATACAAAATACAGTATATTACATCCATTGTGAAGACTACTTCTAATCTTAATTAGCCAGATGTCTAGATTTGATAAGCCAAGAGAAATACACTATTGTGTTTGTGTTGACTTTAGAACTTGTGTGTTTCTTTCATGGGTCAAGAAGGACAGACCAGTATTTGTATAATCCTGAATGTTGACTTCTATTGGCCTGTGAATAATGATGCTTGTTACTATGCTAAGTGCATATTATACTAAACCCGCTAGTTATTGATTTACAAGAGCACCAACTATGTAAATTGATTAAATGCTCAAACAATGAGACCTGATCCCTGCACCTTTCCCTCCGACCTGTGACTGATGACCTTAGCCACATATGTAAATATAAAAAGGGTTTTTCTATCCTGCTGCAAAGAGAATAAAAGATCAAACAGACTCTTCAGGACATCAGCTTGGTAGCATGGCTCGATCCAGAGAGACACAGATTTGGAATCTTCATGATTCCGGCCTAAGGGTATACGTCCCTGACTGGAACGATACAGATCTGCTCCATTGACCATCAGAGAACCCATGGATACATTTGCGGAGACCAAGTTGGGATGATGAGGTCACCTGGCCCCATGGATATGTTGTTTGGGGTTGCCAGGTGGGACCCTCCGGTCGCCTGGAACCCTTGGAGATATTCAGAGTAGCCAGATTGGGACCAGCTGGTCATCTGGCCCCATGGACACTCTCGGAGAAGCCAGGGTGGGACCCTCGGGTCTTCTGGCCTTGTACCTTGATGGCGGCAAGCTTCCTAAGGGTGAGACTGTGTAGTTTTGCACCATCTTGGGTATTTACTGGGTCTATTCTATGTGTTTATTGTCTGTTTGATGGTTCAATATAGTATTGTCACACTGTTTTACCCTCACCCTATGTTGTCTGAGTAATATTAAGCCCACGGAAGACTCCCTGGGTCTTCACAATTATCAATAAAATAATAGTTCTGAAATACCTATTATTGAAACTAGACATTGAGCTGTTCACTGGTATTCCACTTGGATATAGCTAAATCATCTCCTTATGGCACTAGTGAATGCACACCATAAAGGGCCCCTGTGCAAGAACCTTATATAGGCCCCTGTGCAAGAAACTTATATGGGCCCTTTACAGTTCAATAGCTCATCATTATGCAATATTACATCTGTTTTGGAGGTGGAAATGAGCGCCTTTACCTATTGGACCCCTGTGCAACTGCACAGGTTGCACCAATGATATATCCGCATCTGTCTTCTAGAGTTGAATGAGTGCTGAAAATGTCACAGAGAGTAGGAATACATCATATTGATAATTCACAGTTTACAATGCAAGTATTTTCAAATGCACCAAATACATATAGGACAGCTGACAATCCTCTTCAAAATAACTCTCACCAGTTTTTGAGCTTCAGTTAGGTAGTTTGATCCAGAACTAAAAAATCTTAAACATGGTAAGTAGGTTGTAAAATAAAGAAAATCAATTATTCTCACCTTGCCTCTAATAATCTCTGTACTTTCTTTTGACTAGCCACAACCAGAAAAGCATGTAAAGAGACTGGCTTAGTATTTCCTGTTCTGGCAGTTGTGCAGCAGTCACATGCCAAAAGAAGAAGTACAGAGACTGACATAAAGCCCATGCAGCATTACAGGAAGAGTGAAGGGGATCAATAATGTAGAGAGTAGTGCTGGAATTTATTGGTATTGATAGTTAGTATGCTGGTAGTTTTCTGGAAAAAAAATTCAGGAGTGAAAATCACAACCCCTTTAAAGTAATCAGGCTAAAACATTTTCTCTATGTTTATATTATTGGAGCTAACCATCTCAGTGCTACATATCTCCCCTCCAGTACTTTACCAGTGACTTTGTCACAAGATGTTTATTTCTCTGGTGTGTATTGGAACAACACAAAAAAACAGAGCAAAAAGGCAAATTGGACATCATTTCACAATAAAACCCAAAAAATGACAAGAAAAAATTGTTGGCACCTTTCCAAAATTGCAGGTAAACAACTTTGCTTCAAGCATGTGATGCTCGCTCAAACTCACTTGTGGCAAGTAACAGGTATGGGCAATATGAAAATCACACCTAAAACCAAATAAAAAAGGGAGAAGTTGACTCAATCATGGCATTGTGTGCCTGTGTGTACCACACTAAGCATGGAGAGCAGAAAGAGGGGAACAGAACTATCTGAGGACTTGAGAACCAAAATTGTTGAACAATATCAACAATCTTGAGGTTACAAGAGATCTTAATGTTCCATTGTCCACAATGCACAACATAATCAAGATGTTTATAACCCATCACTCTGTTGCTAATCTCCCTGGACGTTTACGGCAGAGAAGAAATGATGAAAGGTTGCAACACAGGATAGTCTGGATGGTGGAAAAGCAGCCTCAAAAAAGTTCCAAAGAAATTCAAGTTGTCCTGTAGGCTCAGGGTGCATCAGTGTCAGCACAAACTATCCATCGACATTTAAATGAAATGAAATGCTATGGCAGGAGACCCAGGAGAACCCCACTGCTGACACAGAGACATAAAAAGCTAGACTGCAGTTTGCCAAAGTTGCTTATGTGAGTAAGCCAAAATCCTTCTGGAAAAGCATCTTGTGGACAGATAAGACCAAGATAGAGCTTTTTAGTAAAGCACATCATTCTACTGTTTACTGAAAATGGAATGAGGCCTACAAAGAAAAGAACACAGTACCTACTGTCAAATATGGTAGATGTTCAAAGATGCTTTGGGTTGTTTTGCTGCCTCCGGCACCAGGTGACTTCACTGTGTGTAAGACATCATGAAATCTGAAGATTACCAAAGAATTTTGGGTCGCAATGGGTCCTCCAGCATGGCTCCAAATATACTTCAAGAAGCGCCCATAAATGGATGGAAGCAAAGTGCTGGAGAGCTTTGAAGTGGCTAGCAATGAGTCTGGATCTAAATCTCATTGAACACCTGTGGAGAGATTTTAATGTTGCTGTTGGGAGAAGGCACCCTTCAAATATGATAGACCTGAAGCAGTTTTCAAAAGAAGAGTGGTCCAAAATTCCATTTGAGAGGTGTAAGAAGCTTGTTGATGGTTATAGGAAGCAATTGATTGCAGTTATTTATTCCAAAGGGTGTGGAACCAAATATTAAGTTGAGGGTGCCAAAAATTTTCTCCAGCCCATTTTTTGGGTTTTATGTGTAATGATGTCCAATTTGTGTTTTTTTTCAATAATTTTTCTGTTGTTCCAATACATACAATGGAAATACACATGTGTATAACAAAACATTTGTAATTGCAATAATTTTCTGGGAGAAATACTTCATTTTCTGGAACAATTTCAATGGTGCCAACACTTTTGGCCATGAGTGTATAAAAGTTCAGAAGGGCTACAATGTAAAATATGTGTAACATATAACTATCATTTAGTGCTGAATATATTTTGAATAAAGTTTTATGACTGATTAGTGCAAGAGATGATCGAATATTTTAAAATTTGAATTTCCCAGGTGTGTAAAAAACAAAAACAAAAGTACTCCAATTGCGCTGAAAAGGTCTGGTAAGACTATGTCCCATCCCTTTCAATCTCTTAGCACAAACATAGCTACAGAAATGTCAAAATGATCTCACCACAGAAATGGGTGGTAAATAGTGTTGAGCGAGCACTAAAATACTCGGGTGCTCGAAGCTCGTGCCGAGCTCACCATGATACTCGGGTGCTCGACCCAAGCAACAAGTCTATGGGAGACCCGAGCATTTTTGCAGCGGCACCCTCGGCAGTCTGTAGAAAGCCTAAAAAGTGCCCAAAACGATAGTGACAGTGTTCAAATGACATGGGGACAGCATGGGGATCGCCCCAGGAAGCATTTCTGACCCCGAGGTCATTGCTGTCAACAACGTGGTCATAGGTATTAAGCCACTTTTACGGGCTCACAATAAAACGTTCAAAAACGAAACTGAAACGGTTTTCCTGTGAAATATGTTAAGGAACTTCCTTTCCAGGGTAAAGACTTGTGTATAAGGTAAAATAAATAACCAAAAACAAAAATACTCCTCCACACCTTGGGCTATGTTTACAAGTAGCATTTTTTATGCGTTTTTGCACTTTTGTATTGCTTTCAACCGTGACAAATGCATTTACCGGGAAATGTCATTTTAACATTTTACAACCTTATCTGGCCATGTGCTGTGTGACACATGCATACAGTGCTGAAAAGACATGGGAACAGCATGGGGAAGCATGGGGAAGACCCCTGGAAGCATCTCTGACACCCAGGTCACTGCCTAAAAGTGTGCCCATCAGAAGTGATCCTTGCCGCATCAAAAAATGCAGACTTGCAACTATCCCCGTGCAAGTCCTTGTCCCAGGGCAGTGTTCAATTGTACCTCCCCAATTCCTTGCAATGCAAGCGCAAGTATGCAGCCTGCCAGCCACCCACCCCCATACTGCTTGCTTGCACTTGAAATTGGGCCTTTTAGGCATGTGGAGGCGGAATCTGGCCACCACGCCAGGGGGCGGCAGGGTGTCCATACTCGGTCCCCAGCCGCCCTGCGGCCGGGTGCCCACACACGGTCCCCAGCTGCCTGGGGGCGGCCAGGTGTCCATAAACGGTCCCCAGCCGCCCCTATTTGAAGGACAGCCTAACCACAAACACGTGGACAAGTGAATGTGGCCAGGGATGATCCATCTGACTGACGCCTTCACACTGGGTTAATATTGTGGAAGCCGGGACACAGTTGGACACTGGGATGCAACACGTCCTCCAGACATAGAGGATTGAGGGTCCTGGGTCAATCAGGCTTCAACACAAAGTTCAGAAGGTAGACAGCAGCAGTGGTAGGCCTCCTACACAACGAGTAAATTATTCATGATCATGAGGCCATCCATCTTCTTATCTTTCTGTTCCTTGGAATGCAAGCGCATGTATGTAGTAGCGGCTAGGCCTGAGGTGGTCAGCGTTTTGGAGCATATCCTACCTCCTCCGAGGATTGCTGGATGTTTTCCTGCTATTATCCCAGTTCTATGACTCCTGTTAAAACAAAGCTTCAGGTGATAAATGATGGATGAGGTAATGGCAAACGAGAAAAAGCAGGAGGAACAGGGACCATTCACATCAATATCAGGCCAGTCGACCACACATGTCTTGTAGGATATGTTTCTATACCAAAAGGAGCAGTTCGGCTACACAGTTATAGGGCATACAGTGCATGCCTACCAAAAATTTCGAGGCACTCCAATGCCCCTTGGAAGTGACATGGAGGTCAGAGGGCCTTAACTAAACCATTTTTTCCATTTATAGCAACTGGGTCTCCTGTACACTGTTGGCCTAAGCATTGAAAGGAAGGCTTTCCAAAAATTATGAGGAACTGCAATGCCCCTTGAAACAGACGTGGATTACAGTGTACTAAAAACCTTCTACCCATTATTGGGGAGTGGGTCTCCCTTAGTGTTCGCCTATGCATTGAAAAGCAAAAGCTGACTAAATTTAGGAGGAAATGCAATGCCTGTTATAAGAGTCGTGGAGGTTAGAGGTAATTAAAAATAACATTTCAATGCCTCTTGAAAGAGCTATGGAGTTCAGAGTGGTTTAACAAGACGGTTTTAATGCCCCTTGGAATAGTGGTGGAGGTCACAGTAGCTTAACAAGATGGTTTTAATGCCCCTTGGAAGAGTGGTGGAGGTCGCAGTGAAATAGAAAGACAATATCAATGCCCCTTGGAAGAGTGGTGGAGGTCACAGTAGCTTAACAAGATGGTTTTAATGCCCCTTGGAAGAGTGGTGGAGGTCACATTAGCTTAACAAGATGGTTTTAATGCCCCTTGGAAGAGACGTGGAGGTCACAGTAGCTTAACAAGACAGTTTTAATGCCCCTGGGAAGAGCTGTGGAGTTCAGAGTGGTTTAACAAGATGGTTTTAATGCCCCTTGGAAGAGCTGTGGAGTTCAGAGTGGTTTAACAAGATGGTTTTAATGCCCCTTGGAAGAACTGTGGAGTTCAGAGTGGTTTAACAAGACGGTTTTAATGCCCCTTGGAAGAGACGTGGACGTCACAGTAGCTTAACAAGACAGTTTTAATTCCCCTTGGAAGAGTTGTGGAGGTCGCAGTGGAATAAAAAGACAATATCAATGCCCCTTGGAAGAGTGGTGGAGGTCACAGTGGAATAAAAAGACAATATCAATGCCCCTTGGAAGAGTGGTGGAGGTCACAGTAGCTTAACAAGACGGTTTTAATGCCCCTTGGAAGAGACGTGGAGGTTACAGTAGCTTAACAAGATGGTTTTAATGCCCCTTGGAAGAGTGGTGGAGTTTGCAGTGGAATAAAAAGACAATATTAATGCCCCTTGGAAGAGTGGTAGAGGTCACAGTAGCTTCACAAGACTGTTTTAATGCCCCTTGGAAGAGCTGTGGAGTTCAGAGTGGTTTAACAAGACGGTTTTCATGCCCCTTACAAAAGCCATGCAGTACAGCATATTAAAAACATTATTCCCATTATTGGGGAGTGGGTTTGCCATAGTCTTTGCCTATGCCTTCCAAGCAAAAGCTGCCAAAAATTAGGACAGAGGAACTTGCAATGCTGGCAACACGGACCACGGTCACCCTGGTGGTATAGTGGTGGTGGAGCCTGAGGATAAGGAGAAGAGCAAAATACAGCCGAAATGAGGAAGCATATACCCATGTGTGGGTGTGAAGCGGTGCATGGGAATACACTTCCCGAAATAACACAGTGGATTTGACTTTATGTTACTCTGCTGTCATTTGGTGGTGATGAGAAGTCTGGCCCAATCTAGCCCTTGTTCATTTTGATAAGGGTCAGCTTGTCAGCATTGTCAGTTGACAGGCAAGTGCGCTTATCAGTTATAATTCCCCCAACGGCACTAAAAAAAAGCTCCGATAACACGCTAGCAGCAGAGCAGGCCAGGACCTCCAAGGCGTACAGAGCAAGTTCATTCCAAGTGTCCAGCTTGGATACCCAATAATTAAAAGGCACAGAGGAATCACGGAGGACGCTGGTATGGTCGGCAAGGTACTCCCTCACCATCTTTTGAAACTTTCCACTCCTTGCGAGAGTACCCCGCGCCTCAGGGCCTGCAAGCTGGGTGGGTCTCAGAAAACTGTCCCAGAACGTTGACAGTGTTCCCCTGCCTCTGCTGGATTGGAGTTGCGTCTTTCTCGCCTGTACGCCTTTGTTGGGCAACGAACTGTGACCTCTGCCGCTAGAGTTTTCAGATGTGAATTTTTTTCAACAGTTCTGCAGCAAGGGCCTTCTGGTACTGCCCCATTTTTGTAGACCTCTCCACCTCAGGAATAAGAGAGTGAAAGTTCTCCTTGTAGCTTGGGTCTAAAAGTGTCACCAACCAGTAATGACTGTCACCCAACATTTTGACAACGCGACGGTCACGGTTAAGGCAGCGTAACATAAATTCAGCCATGCGTGCCAGACTGGTAACGGGCAAGACTTCCGTTTCCTCACCAAGATGATGACTGACCATGCTCTCCTCCTCCTCCTCCTCCTCCCCCCTGTCCTCAGGCCAACCACGCTGAACCGACGGTATGACAGTTGTACAGGTACTACCGTCTACAGCGCATGATACCAGCTCCTGTTCTTCCTCCTCCTCCTCTTCCTCCTCCTCCCCCTCATTGTTCCCCAAAGCACGTTGGGATGAGATGAGGCTGGGCTGTGTATAATCGCCCGTTACGGCTTCTTGATCCATCTCATCATACTCTGGCTGCAATGCCTCCTCTTTAATTCTCTGCAGAGAGCATTGCAAAAGACAGACAAGTGGGATGCTGATGCTAATGATGGCGTCATCGCCACTTACCATCTTGGTGGACTCCTCAAAGTTTGTCAGGATGGTACATATGTCAGACATCCAGGTCCACTCCTGAGGTCTTATATGTGGAGTCGGACCTGAATATCGACGGCCTTGTTGCTGCTGGTACTCCAAAACTGCTCTCTTCTGCTCACAAATCCTTTGCAACATTTGTAGGGTAGAGTTCCAAAGTGTGGGGATATCACACACCAGTCGGTGTGCCGGAAGCTGCAAACGCTGCTGCAACACAGAAAGGGCGGCGGAAGCTGTAGCCGACTTGCGAAAATGAGCTGACAGGTGGCGTACTTTGACGAGCAGATCTGTCAACTCGGGGTACGATTTAAGAAATCGCTGAACCACGAGGTTAAGGACATGAGCCAGGCATGGTACGTGTGTGATCTCGCCTCACCTCAGAGGCACCACCAGGTTACGGCCATTGTCACACACAACCATGCCTGGATGTAGGTTCAGCGGTCTCAGCCACAGATCTGCCTGCTCTTTCACAGCTGTCCACAACTCACTAGCAGTGTGAGGTTTATCACCTAAGCTTATGAGTTTCAGCACAGCCTTTTGCCGCTTGGCTGAGGCAGTACTGCAGTGCTTCCAACTTGTAACTGATGTGGTGATATCTGAGATGGAGGCTGAACATGAGGAGGAGGAGGAGGAGGTGGTTGCGCAGGAGCTGTACACTGTGGGGGCAATTCTGACTGACATAGGGCCCGCAATCCTCGGTGTGGGGAGGATGTGTTCCGTCCCAAGCTCCGATTGGGTCTTGGCTTCCACTATGTTTATCCAGTGTGCCGTCAGGGAGATGTACCGTCCCTGGCCACAAGTACTTGTCCACGTGTCTGTTGTCAGGTGGACTCTCCCAATAACTGCGTTGTTGAGGGCACGGCAGATGTTTTGGGACACGTGCTTGTGTAGTGCAGGGATGGCACACCGGGCAAAATTGTGTCGGCTGGGGACCGAGTACCGAGGGACGGCCACCACCATAAGATTGCGGAAGGATTCTGTCTCCACCAGCCTAAAAGGCAGCATTTCCAACGCAAGCAGTCATGAAATGTGCGAATTTAGGACTGTGGCCTGTGGGGCGTTGGCTGCGAATTTGCGCTTTCGTTCAAAGGTCTGGGATATTGACAATTGAACATTGCGGTGGGACGTTGACGTGGACGTTGATGCTGTTTCTTGAGAAACTGCCATAGCAAGTGAAGACTGAGAGGAGAGGGCATCTTTGCATGCAGTATGGACAGGGGATTGCCTTGCACGCACAACAGGGGGTTCTCTTACACACACAACAGCGGAAGAAGCAGTGGTGACACCCGCTGACACTGGTCGTGGACCCTGGGGTTCGCCCCACAAAGTCGGGTGCTTTGCTGACATGTGCCTGATCATGCTGGTGGTGGTCAGGCTGGTAGTTTTGTCACCCCTGCTGATGCTGGCATGGCAGGTGGTACAAATGGCCTTTTTGGGGTCATCAGCAGAGTCTTTAAAAAATTTCCAGACTCTGGAAGACCTACCGGTTGTACTGGCAACGTCCCTCGTGTTGGTGTTACGGGGAACTGTTGCCCGCCTTCTGTGTGCAGCCACCACACTGCTTCTTCCTGCCTGTTGGGGTACTCTGCCTCCCTCCCCCTGTGTGCTACTGGCCTCGCTCTGCGTGTCCTCCTGCCATGTTGGGTTAGTTACTAGATCATCCATCACCTCCTCCTCTTCCACTTGCGCACCACGATCCTCCTCCTCACTTCGTGGCAATTGGGTCTCCTCATCGTCCACCTCTTGTGACAAATTGCCAGCGTTGACTTCCTGTGGCCGTGGCTGTTCAAATATTTGGACATCGCTACATGGGATCTCCTCTTCCACCACTTCAAGCGGAGCAGGCGAGGGGCACAAATATGGAAATGGACCAGTGAACAGCTCTTCAGAGTGTCCAAATGTGGGATCAGTTGCTGTCTGACGACACTCGGCATGGTGGGAGGAAGGAGCATCAGGGTGAGGAGGAGTATGCGGTCGAGACTCACGGCTACTTAAACTTGACCGTGTGGAAGACAGACCGGAGGTGGTGGTGCCCAGGTAACTGGAAGTATTATCTGCTATCCTATTAGTAACCTGTTCACACTGATCAGTTCACAATACTGGTGTTGTAGTGTGCTTCCCTAGTAATTCGGCCAAGAACTGGGAGCGAGAAGATGTGGCTGTTGGTTGTGGCACATTTTCACCTTGGCCACGGCCCCGTCCTCTTCACGCACCATCACCAGAACGTCCAGTTCCACGTCCCTTGCCACGCGCCTTGCCCATTGTAAATGAAGTAAAATAGCTTACACTCGCACTATCAATTGAAAAAGGGTAATAAAAAGGAGGTTAGAACCGTGGAAGAGGAAAACCACAGTTCTATTTCTCTGGCCTACACCAGAATCTTTTAAACAGATATATTTGTGTCTGAACAGTCAGCGAGACACTATTACTGTCTTTTTTTACGGAAAAATGGCCAAAAGCTGGATAATACAGAGATTTGAACCGTGGAACTGCAAAACCACAGCTCTAGTTATCTGGCCTACACCAGAATCTTTTAAACAGATATATTTGTGTCTGAACAGTCAGCGAGACACTATTGCTGTTTTTTTTACGGATAAAAGGCCAAAAGCTGGATAATACTGAGATTTGAACCGTGGAACTGCAAAACCACAGTTCTAGTTATCTGGCTTACACCAGAATCTTTTAAACAGATATATTTATGTCTGAACATTCAAGAAGACACTATTACTGTTTTTTTTTTATGGAAAAAGGGCCAAAAGCTGGATAATACTGAGATTTGAACCGTGGAACTGCAAAACCACAGTTCTAGTTATCTGGCCTACACTAGAATCTTTTATACAGATATATTTGTGTCTGAACAGTCAGGGAGACACTATTACTGTTTTTTTTTACGGAAAAAGGCCAAAAGCTGGATAATACAGAGATTTGAACCGTGGAACTGCAAAACCACAGTTATAGTTATGTGGCCTACACCAGAATCTTTTAAACAGATATATTGGTGTCTGAACAGTCAGAGACACACTCAATTTTTTTTTTTTTGGGGGGGGGATACCAAAAGGTTATTAAGACGCGTATTTGTACAGTCTGACTGGTAGAAAAAAAAAAATACAGGATTTAGATGAAAAAAAAAAAGAATTTTTCCTGGCCCCTGAGACCGGGGGATAAGTCTAGCAATTTGACCAGCAGGAGCACACAGGACTGTAATGCAGTGTTTGTTGGTATAAGCACTGCGTCTCCTATACAGCCTGCCTACCTGCATGATATCTGGGATGGATATTAGTCCTTAGAAGGACTGTTTGTTTGATTTGGCAGGCATTAGAGACCATACACTACCTATTTTGCTCTATATATCTCTCCCTTACTCAGCAGCACTGACTCTACACTGTCTGATCCCGGGCAACTGTGTCCAAGATGGCGGCGCCCAGTTTTAAATACTTGAGGTGACGCTGTGCGGCCAGCCAATCACTGTAATGCCCACAAACAACATGGCTACAGCATTACTGTGACTGGCTGGCAATCCCTGCTTGTTCATTGGCTCAGTAAAGAGCGCCAAACATGCAGGGCGGAGACCCAAGCTGCCGCCTGAGTAACCCGGAAATGCTCAGTGCTCGCCGAACATCCCGAGTAGTGAGAGGCGCGGGCGAGTACCGAGCAGTGTCGAGCATGCTCGCTCAACACTAGTGGTAAACGTTAGTAACCAAGCGCTCATTTAATAACACAGCACACTGACAGACTTTTAACGTGTTTTTTAAAGTAAAAACAGTTCAAAAAGTTTCACTGTTAGTCATTTATGAGGAGGCAGACTGTTCTCTGCAGAACATTAACTCAAACTGACAGTGTCACTGTCAGAAGTAACATTATACTTCTGTTTCTGATACAAGTGATGTGCCATATATTTCATAAATCCCTCTACTCACCCCCAATTTATATGTTTGTGGCCTGCATTTGTAGTACTACTACCTGATGTTTAGTGCTAGTGGTGTTGATGGTGCTTCTGCTACTTCTAGCAGATCCCACATTTTAAGCCATTGTGTATTTTTATTTACCTTTTAAACTACCCTGTCATTTTCTATTGCCATTTTTTCTTTCACTGTACATTTTGCACAACACTATAATTAACACTTGCCAATCTTTTCAACCACAAATATTCATCCCTTGCCAAAAAAGGTTGTAATAAGAAATGCTAGTTAGGTAAATACACAAACAGAAAGCAAAGTGTGGCAGCAAGTGTTTATGTGTGGCATATACGATTATCAAACTGGACATACAAATCAAGTGTTAAAAAATAGACAATTAAAAGTCTACTTTTTTTATATTTTTACAACAAAATTCAACCACCTTCCCAAACATGACAAAATAAGAAATTCTAGTTAAGACCACAACCAAAAATGTATCACCTGCAGCTTGGCACTGTATTCGTTTGGCATGTTCAGATGTAAAATGGAAATATAACAAGTAAAACAGATGTGATAAACTATTGCTTGCGACACGCAAATAGTCGCAGCTAAATGCTTGGATTTCAGAGAATTTATTTGTAGTTAAAAAAACAACTAATTATTCCCTCTTCACAAAAATGATTGCATAAGAAATGCAAAATCGCAGTACAGTTGCTTGTGACAAGCAAACACACCATCTAATACAGATTTCAGATTTTTTTTTTCTGTAAAAATATTGTTCTGTCTTGCCTATGCTTTCTAGTTAGTGATGAGCGAGCATGGTCGCCACTATTCGTTACTCACCCGAGCATCACAGTGCTCGAGATGCTCGATGCTCAGCGGGTAATTTTGAAATGCTCGGGCGGGAGCTTGAGTCCCCGCCCTCATGTTGGGCGCATTTTAGGCAGAAAATTACTATGCAGGGATTGAGTGACTGTAATGCCATAGCCATGTTGGTTGTGGCATTACAGTGATTGGTAGGCCGCATAGCGTCATCAGGTCTATATAAGACCAGGGATCCTATGCTCGTCACAGTCTACCCCAGAAACAGGCAGAGAAGGGAAAGCTGTAGCTGAGCAAGGGAGAGAATTGGCGGTTATTTTAAACAGAGATTCCACACCACAATTATTAATCTACTCTAACAGTCCTTGTAAAGGCTCATTCTGAAGAACATTGGAGATCTAGTATAGTACAGAATAGGGTCCATTGCACGTTCTTTCTGCTGCTATAACTCCTATCAATAGCCCTTGAATAATATCAGGGCTGAGAATATTCTTTTTGTTATTAATCCTTATAATGTTGGTGAAAAGCAATATAATACACCAATTTTACTGCTTCATTTGTTTGTTAGCAGCATACAGCCAGATTTGGTTGATTTGGCTAGAATTGCTGTATTGTGGAAGCAGCGAAACTTGGCCATCATATCAGGTGGACAACTATTACTGCAGTATTTATCCTGCTTTTTTTTTGCAATCTGCAAAATATTATACCCCATTTAAAGTCTGATACTTGCGTGTAAAAAATATATTCACACTTGTTTGCTGACCAATAGCATCGGTATACCCACAATGGACAAATGAATTGGTCACCAGACGTGATCAAATATTGCGGTATTAATCCAGATTTTTTTGCAAGCTGCAAAAGATTTTACTCCATTTAAAGTCTGCTACTTGCGTGTCAAAAATATATTCACACATGTTCGCTGACCAATAGCATCGCTATACCATGACTGGGCAAAAAAGTTGGTCATCAGTAGTGATGGGCGAACCTGAACAGTAAAGTTTGGTGTTTGTAGCGAACACCTCTGGAAGTCTGTGTTACTGTTCGGGTTCATGTGTTTCCCACGCTGTCACTTGCGCTGTCACTTGCGTGGGAAAATACTCACCGCACATGCGCTGACCTCATTTGCTGGCAATAAGCTCAGTCTATTGCCAGCAAATGAACAGAGTGGTCACATTTTACAATGTGGCCATTCTGTTCATGGGATCTTCGTGGGACCCTCGCTATTTGGACTGCGTCGGACAGGTGAGGATGAAGTTGCTTTATTATTTTACTTTTATTACAGGGGCATTGGCTTCAGCTGGAATGGGCATGAGGGTAAGTATTGTTTAATTTAGAATAATTAAGGTGTCTGTCCTTATTTTAAATTAAGTATTTTATTCTGGCTGTGGGTGTCTTTATTTCATATTTCACCCTCACTCTGGGGTTAGTAATGGGGGCATCTTATAGACACCTCTCCATTACTAACCTGGGCTTGATGTCATCTGGCATTATAAGCTGACATCAACCCCAACCCTATAACCCCACTGCCACCGCTACAGGGCAGTAGGCAGAGCGAGGCCAAGTGCCAGAATTGGCGCATCCTATGGATGCGCGATTTCTGGGGCGGCTGAGGGCTCCTGTTTCTAGCCTCGGAGGGGGCCAATATTCACGACCCCTTCCTAGGCTATTAATATCAGCCCCCAGGTGTCTGCATAGTCTTTGCTAGCTGTTAAAATAGGGGGATCCCACGTCATTTTTTGTTGGGGTTCCTCATTTTAATAGCCAGTAAAGGCTAAGTATTCAGCTGGGGGTTGATATTAGTAGCCTGGGAAGCTCCATGGGCATTACCAACCTTCCCAGGCTAAAAACATCCGCCCCAGCTGTCCAATTTCCCTCTGCTGGTTAATAAAATTACGGTGGACCCAACGTCATTTTTTCCCCAGAAATTTACTAATTTATTAATAAATTACATGCAAAGCACAGATTATACATATCACATATTTATATCTGTATATCTATCTATTATCTACCTAGCTAGCTATCCATATAGCTATCTATCTATTATCTGTTTATCTATCTATCCATGTCTCTATCCATATATCTATTATATATCCATATATCTATCTATCAATCTATCTATCCATATACCTATTATCTATCTATCTATCTATCTATCTATCTATCTATCCATATAGAGTATCTATCCATATATCTATTATCTATCCATTAATGTATTATCTATTGATCTATTATCTATTTATCTATCTAGCTATCCATATATCTATTATCTATCTACACATATATCTATTTATCTATCTATCTATCCATATATCTATCTATTATCTATCTACAGTACAGACCAAAAGTTTAAGAGAATGCCAAGAGTGTGCAAAGCAGTCATCAAAGCAAAAGGTGGCTACTTTGAAGAACCTAGAATATAAGACATATTTTCAGTTGTTTCACACTTTTTTGTTAAGTATATAATTCCACATGTGTTAATTCATAGTTTTGATGCCTTCAGTGTGAATGTACAATTTTCATAGTCATCAAAATACAGAAAAATCTTTAAATGAGAAGGTGTGTCCAAACTTTTGGTCTGTACTGTATCTGTCTATATATCCATCTATCTATTATCTATCTATCCATACATATATGAATCTATTTATCTATCTATCCATATATCGATCTGTATATCCATATATCTAACTATATTCTATCTATAAATCTATTTATCTATCCATATATCTATTTATCTATTATCTGTCTATCAATCCATATATCTATTATCTATCTATCTATACACTACCATTCAAAAGTTTGGGGTCATTTAGAAATGTCATTATTTTTTAAAGAAAAGCACATTTTTTTTCAATGAAGCTAACATTAAATGAATCAGAAATACACTCTATACATTGTTAATGTGGTAAATGACTATTCTAGCTGCAAACGTCTTGTTTTTATTGCAATATCTACATACGTGTATAGAGGCCCATTTCCAACAACCACCACCCCAGTGTTTTAATGGTACATTGTGTTTGCTAACTGTGTAAGAAGGCTAATGGATGTTTAGAAAACCCTAGAAAACCCTTGCACAAGTATGTTAGCCCAGCTGAAAACAGTTTGGCTGATTTGAGAAGCTATAAAATTGACCTTCCTTTAATGCCAGTGTCAACGTCTACAGTGAAGAGGCGTCTCCGGGATGCTGGCCTTCAGGGCAAAGTGGCAAAGAAAAAGCCATATCTGAGACTGGCTAATAAAAGGAAAAGATTAATATGAGCAAAAGAACACAGACATTGGACAGAGGAAGATTGGAAAAAAGTTTTATGGACAGACGAATCAAAGTTTGAGGTGTTTGGATGACACAGAAGAACATTTGTGAGATGCAGAACAACTGAAAAGATGCTGGAAGAGTGCCTGACACCATATGTCAAGCATGGTGGAGGTAATGTGATGATGTGGGGTTGCTTTGGTTCTGGTAAAGTGGGAGATTTGTACAAGGTTAATGGGATTTTGAATAAGGAAGGCTATCACTCCATTTTGCAACGCCATGCCATACCCTGTGGACAGTGCTTGATTGGAGCCAATTTCATCCTACAACAGGAGTATGACCCAAAGCACACCCCCAAGAAGAAGGCAGGCAGCTGGTATTCTAACTGTAATGGAGTGGCCAGCGCAGTCACCAGATTTCAACCCCATTGAGCTGTTGTGGGAGCAGCTTGACAGTATGGTACGCAAAAAGTGGCCATCAAGCCAATCCAACTTGTGGGAGGGGCTTCAGGAAGCATGGGGTGAAATTTCTCAAGATTACCTCAGCAAATTAACAGCTAGAATGCCAAAGGTCTGCAATGCTGTAATTTCTGCAAAGGGAGCAGTCTTTGATGAAAGCAAAGTTTGAAGGAGAAAATTATCTCCCAGGAGATGGAGACCTAACCAGGAGTGTTTACATTGCCCTAAATGAGGGCCTAACACCACCGAAGTGGCATCAATGTTATCAGACTACAAGTAGTTTAACGTAGACCCATACCTGTCCCACTACAGCCAACCCAGGAGATGCAGACTCAATCAGAAGTGTTTACATTTAAAAAAATAGGGCCTAAGACGACCATTTCAGTGGCCAACAGATTGGAGATGGTGGAGTTCAACCTCTTAGCTTTGTCATGTGTAGGATGAAACAATCTTTTACGTGACCACAACAGTGAGATTAAGGGCTGGCTGCAGTGCTGAGAGAGGGCAGAGTACAGTGAAACAGACAAACCGATAGACCGTGAGTGAGGTGCAGGCGGAGATGTTACAATGGATTGAGAAACGTGTGGTGTGCTCAGAGAAACAAACACAGCAGGCATGTCCGCTTCACTTACAGCTGACGGGCTGTCACTCATCCTAACTGCAGGGGGTATACAGCTGGTTCTGTCGGACACCTGTGTGACACAACTTGGCATAGTAACAGAGGAGGAGGAAGAAGCAGCAGAGGTGTTTGATGGGGTGGCCGATGGTTGTTTATTGAAAATCAATTTAGAGTTTATCATGTTTGTGTACCCGTTTGGGGAGAATAATATCTGCACCAAATGCTCAATTTCACTACAGTATAACTATAGAAATCCATGGAGACCAAAACCTCTTCTACTACAGTCAACCCAATGGATGGAGACCCATTCAAGATTCCCCACATTTCCAAAAATTAGCGGCAGACGCCAGCAATTTGTAATTAATTTCGCTACAGTAGAAATAGTGTAAATGAGACCCACATCTTTTCCAGTACAGGCACCCCAAGAGATGAAGACTTAACCAGGAATGTTCACATTGCCCAAAACCATACTGTCAAATTCTTCAGTGCCACAGTTATACAACACATTATTGTCTGGAGTATTTGTCCAATTTATTAAGGTTTTCGCTTCCAATCTCTATTGCGGAGCTGTGAGCTCTGACAAGCTCTCACTATCCTAAAATTATCATAAAATATCTGCTGTGTTCTCTGCCTAAGCTTTTATACTGGCTATAATAGTCCCTAATAATTGACTGTGCCATACAGTGTGATGAGATAGTTTCAAAGTATTATTGGAAAGCTACGTACGCTAGCGCCTGAGAATACGTCAGGCTTTTGTCGCTTATGCCATCTTCTGCAATATGTAAAGGGGTCGAAAAGCTTTTTTTGGCGATTCATGCATATTGTTAAAAATTTGCCAGGACTTCTGAATTTTATAAAATTCAACTTGATTTTGATTCACATCAAATGGATTCGATCTTCTCAAGCAAGCACTAATTGAATGCAAAATACACAATAGCCTTCAGTTAGTGTTCAGATTGGCAGGAGAAGGAGGGGGGAGGCTATGGTAGTAATCTTCTCATTAATAGAGAGGAATCAATACTACAGTATGAGCCCACTGTATCTTGCTAAACTTACTTTTGCCTAAACAACTCAATTATATATATTGTACTGTGTAATGCATTTCATGTAGGAATTCATTTTTAGTAGGAAATAAAGCAATGTCACAACACAAAGTTCTGAAAAATACACTCAACTATTTACATTTCATAGGGAATATAATTATTTATTAAGTTAGGAGTGGTGACAGATCCTCTTTAAAATAATCTGAGGGCCATCCCCAGATGTGACGAGGAAGAACTAAAAAGTATAAAGTACACAGTGCTTATTTAAATTAATTTATCATGCTACTTCTCAGAATATATTTCAAAAGTGGGTATTAACTCTTTCTGACATTATCCTACAGCAGTGAAATGTGTGGTTTTAAGAGGTATTTAGCAAATAATTAAGTCATAGGATGTACTATATACAGCAATGCTACTATAAGTACCGTAATACATATTTTTGTATTACAAAAGATTTATCCATTCATCATTGACAGTAATGCAGAGAAGGCCTGTTTTCCATTGTTTTGTCTCTGAGTACCATGGTGACTTGAGTAAATAAGACTTATTAATGAGCATATGTCAGCAATACATATCCATGGTTTGAATAAAACCAAGTTCTTCTTTGTGGTATTCCACTTAATCTATTCTTCATGTCCTTTAAGCGTCTTTCCATTTATATTTAGCTGCTTGGATGGAGCAGAGGAAGGTGTTTATACTCTGCTTGTTAATTTCTCGTCTGTTATTACATTTGTTATTTTTTCATCACAAATATGATTTGTACATTTTGAGTTCATCTCAGGACTGTAGCAAGTGTTAGATTATAAAATGAAACGGAGACAACAGTACTATTTAGCATCAACTGATTTTCCTTTAAAATATGTTCAATTTGGTTCACATTCTCATCAATAATTACCAAATGCATTAGCCTCTAGAACTCCAATTGAAAGGGTGGCAGTAATTTAAAGGAAACTTGTCATGGGGATTTTAAACCTCAAACTAATGATATTATGTACAGATGCTTTCTTTCTAATTAAATCCATACCTTGAATGTAGAAATCTGTTTTGCAGCTTTTCAGAAATCCAGCATATTCTTCTGAGAAATTTTCTGAAATAATTTTCCATATCACTTCAGAGTTCAGTTTTATCTAGGGCCTTAGTAGGACAAAATGAGAGTCCTCTAGAAAGCACAGCCAGCTCCACTTTGTTGGGTTTATAATCTAAGAGATTGATGACACAGTTAGATGCTTTTGTGTCTCTGTGTACAGAACCCCACTTCTGTGTTTTAGGCATCCCCAAAATCTAAGAAGCATCGTTGTCAGAAGCATACTATCCTCTCCAACAGCTACATGAACCTTTCCCTGCAACCAGAAAAAATGTAAAACCTGTCCATTTTTAATGACCACGGACAAAATAAAGATCCCCAACTCACATCAGGACAACAAGATCCCAGGTAATTACAGCTGCATTACATTTAATGTGGTGTAGTTAATTATATGTACCAAATGTCCAACTGGGGGTCAGTATGTAGGGTAGACAGGGCAAAAACTTAGGACAAGGATGAATCATCATCGCCACACAATAAAAGAAAAAAGAATAGATGTATCTGTGGCCAAACATTTTTGTATCCCTGATCACAGCATCATGGGCAGGAAATTACTGGTATTAAAAGGTAACTTCAAATCACTGAGAGACAGGAGAGTCTGGGAATACAAACTAATGAAAACCTTTGACACAATCAGTGCGGGAATGAATATGTCACATGGATTTATGTCTTTCTAAATCAACTAAGGAATGTGCTCCTCTGACCATGTGGGGGCATCACAATCATGGGGCAGACCTCAACCACAGGACAATAAAACTTTCACACTACTTATCTATGAACTGTTCCAATATTTACGGCCACAACTATTTATCCCTCTCCCATATTGATAGTTCTGCTTCACGTCACTTGTCTCATCTAATACATTATTTCTGTGTCTTGTGTATAAATATGTGACACAGATTTTGTGCTATACTTATGTCTGATGAAGAGACTTGAGTTGTCTTGCAATTTTTTACCTTCTTTTCAGTTAGCCATTAAAAGGCATCAACAACTGAGGACTAGTGATGGGCGAGCACTAAAATGCTCGGAAGCTTGGGACGAGCACATTGCAATACTTGGGTGCTCGACCCGAGCAACGAGCCCAATGTACAGTACAGACCAAAAATTTGGACACACCTTCTCATTTAAAGATTTTTCTTTATTTTCATCACTATGAAAATTGTACATTCACACTGAAGGCATCAAAACTATGAATTAACACATGTGGAATTATATACTTAACAAAAAAGTGTCAAACAACTGAAAATATGTCTTATATTCTAGGTTCTTCAAAGTAGCCACCTTTTGCTTTGATGAATGCTTTGCACACTCTTGGCATTCTCTTGATGAGCTTCAAGAGGTAGTCACCGGAAATGGTCTTCCAACAATCTTGAAGGAGTTCCCAGAGATGCTTAGCACTTGTAGGCCCTTTTGCCTTCACTCTGTGGTCCAGCTCACCCCAAACCATCTCGATTGGGTTCAGGTCTGGTGACTGTGGAGGCCAGGTCATCTGGCGTAGCACCCCATCACTTTCCATCTTGGTCAAATAGCCCTTACACAGCCTGGAGGTGTGTTTGGGGTCATTGTCCTGTTGAAAAATAAATGATGGTCCAACTAAACGCAAACCGGATGGAATAGCATGCCTTCAATTTTGAATAAATCCCCGACAGTGTCACCAGCAAAGCACGCCCACACCATCACACCTCCTCCTCCATGTTTCACGGTGGGAACCAGGCATGTAGAATCCATCCGTTCACCTTTTCTGCATCGCACAAAGACACGGTGGTTGGAACCAAAGATCTCAAATTTGGACTCATCAGACCAAACCACAGATTTCCACTCATCTAATGTCCATTCCTTGTGTTATTTAGCCCAAACAAGTCTCTTCTGCTTGTTGCCTGTCCTTATCAGTGATTTCCTAGCAGCTATTTTACCATGAAAGCCTGCTGCTCAAAGTCTCCTCTTAACAGTTTTTGAAGAGATGTGTCTGCTGCTAGAACTCTGTGTGGCATTGACCTGGTCTCTAATCTGAGCTGCTGTTAACCTGCGATTTCTGAGGCTGGTGATTTGGATAAACTTATCCTCAGAAGCAGAGGTGACTCTTGGTCTTCCTTTCCTGGGGCGGTCCTCATGTGAGCCAGTTTCTTTGTAGCGCTTGATGGTTTTTGCAACTGCACTTGGGGACACTTTCAAAGTTTTCCCAATTTTTCGCACTGACTGACCTTAATTTCTTAAAGTAATGATGGCCACTCGTTTTTCTTTACTGCTTTTTTCTTGCCATAATACAAATTCTAACAGTCTATTCAGTAGGACTATCAGCTGTGTATCCACCAGACTTCTGCACAACACAACTGATGGTCCCAACTAGTGTTGAGCCACCCCCGTAGTGTTCGGGTTCGGTTCGGTTCGTCGAACACCGGGATGTTCGAGGAACTGTTCGTCGAACTGTTCGTCGAACACCTTAGAACACCGTCGAACACCGTTAAAACCAATGGCAGGCAAACAAAAACACATAGAAACACATAGAAAACACCTGCAAAGGTGTCCAAAAGCTGACAAACTGCTCAGAAGACAGTCTCTTTAAAAAAGCCGGCCGGAAAATTCAGCAGCGGCATACACCGGTACCCGACAATTTAGACAAGAAGGAATAGAGCATCACACATAGATTAGATAGATAGAAACATGTCAGTCACATATATAATAAGTACAGTGATAGTGTTGCTTACTGTACTTGTCATTTAGTGTAAAGGATTTATTTAAAAAAATAATAGTGTTTTCATGCACTGTCTCTTTAAAAAAGCCGGCCGGCAATTCAGCAGCGGTACCCGACAATTTAGAACAGAAAGATAGAGCATCACACATAGATTAGATAGATAGAAACATGTCAGTCACATATATATGAAGTACAGTGATAGTGTTGGTTACTGTACTTGTCATTTAGTATTAAAATAAAGGATTTATTATTAAAAAAATTGGCGTGGGGTTCCCCTTAATTTTAGGCTCTAGCGGAGGTTAAGCAGACGGCTGGGGTAGATGTTTGAAGCCTGGGAAGGGGGTAATACCCACGGAGCTTCCCAGGCTACTAATATCAGCCCCCAGCTGAATACATAGCCTTTACTAGCTATTAAAATGGGGGACCCCCCAAAAAAAATGACGTGGGGTCCCCCCTAATTTAATAGCTAGCAAAGGCTAGGCAGACAGCTGGGGGCTGATATTAATAGCCCAGGAAGGGAGCCATGAATATTGGCCCCCTCCCAGGCTAGAAACACCAGCCGTCAGCCGCCCCAGAAATGGCGCATTCATAGGATGCGCCAATTCTGGCACTTAGCCTCGCTCTTCCACGCTGCCCTGGTGCGGTGGCAGGGGGTAATAGGGTTGGGGTTGATGTCAGCTTATAATGCCAGCTGACATCAAGCCCAGGTTAGTAATGGAGAGGCGTCTATAAGACACCCCCATTACTAACCCCATAGTCAAAGTTAAAAAAAACACAAACACCCAGAATAAAGTCCTTTAATTGAAATAAAGACACAATCCTTTATTGTTCTAAATTAAACCATACTTACCATCACGCCCATTCCAGCTGAAGCCAACGATCTCCTGCAATAAAAGAAAAATAATAAAGCAACCTCATCCTTACCTTTCCATGGTTCCCACGACAGCTTCAGCTCTGCTACATCGAGATGACAGGGTGGACCGCAGCAGAACGCTGCCATCCAGCCTGTCATCCCGCAGACACTGAGAAGCGCAGGCTTGCTTGCGCTGCTCAGCGTCTCTCTGTGACGACATCCAGATGAGCCGAGTTCATGTCCAATGAACTCGGCTCACCTCATGCACGTCACTGACAGCGTGGGAAAATTCTCCTGCACTCAGCACTTCAGCGTGAGAATTTTCCCACGCTGTCAGTGACGTGCATGAGGTGAGCCGAGTTCATTGGACATGACCTCGGCTCATCTGGATGCCGTCACAGCGAGACAGTGAGGAGCGCAAGCATGCCTGCGCTTCTCAGTGTCTGCGGGATGACAGACTGGATGGCAGCGTTCTGCTGCGGTCCAGCCAGTCATCTCGATGTAGCAGAGCTGAAGCTGTCGTGGGAACCATGGAAAGGTAAGGATGAGGTTGGTTTATTATTTTTCTTTTATTGCAGGAGATCGTTGGCTTCAGCTGGAATGGGTGTGATGGTAAGTATGGTTTAATTTAGAACAATAAAGAATTGTGTCTTTATTTCAATTAAAGGACTTTATTCTGGGTGTTGTGTTTTTTTTAAATACTTTACTAGAAATTCATGGCGGTCATGTCTAATACTGGCGTGACCCCATGAATTTTGGGCTTGGGGCCAGCTGATAATACCAAGCTGGCCCTAACCCCTTTATTACCCAGTGAGCCACCGCACCAGGGCCCTGGATGAGTTGGGTACAGCGCCAGAAGATGGCGCTTCTATGAACGCGCCATTTTCCGGGGTGGCTGCGGACTGCAATTTGTAGCGGGGGGGGGACCAGAAAGCTTGGGCCTCCCTGCGCTGCAGATTCCAGCCCCCAGCTGCCTAGTTGTACCTGGCTGGACACAAAAATAGGGCGAAGCCCCACGTACTTTTTTTTTAATTATTTCATGAAATTCATGAAATAATTAAGAAAAAAAGGCCTTCCCTATATTGTTGTGTCCGGCCAGGTACAAATAAGCAGCTGGTGGTTGGGGGCAGCCCGTTCCTGCCTGCTGTACCTGGCTGGACACAAATATAGTGCGAAGCCCCACTTCAATTTTTTTTAATTATTTCATGAAATTCATGAAATAATTAAGAAAAAAAGGGCTTCCCTATATTGTTGTGTCCGGCCAGGTACAAATAGGCAGCTGGTGGATGGGGGCAGCCCGTTCCTGCCTGCTGTACCTGGCTGGACACAAATATAGTGCGAAGCCCCACTTCAATTTTTTTAAATTATTTCAGGAAATTCATGAAATAATTTAAAAAAAATTGACGTGGGGCTTCGCACTATATTTGTGTCCAGCCAGGTACAGCAGGCAGGAACGGGCTGCCCCCAACCACCAGCTGCCTATTTGTACCTGGCCGGACACAACAATATAGGGAAGCCCTTTTTTTCTTAATTATTTCATGAAATAATTTAAAGAAAATTGACGTGGGGCTTCGCCCTGTTTTTGTGTCCAGCCAGGTACAACTAGGCAGCTGGGGGCTGGAATCCGCAGCGCAGGGAGGCCCAAGCTTTCTGGGCCACCCCCGCTGCAAATTGCAGTGCGCAGCCACCCCGGAAAATGGCGCGTTCATAGAAGCGCCATCTTCTGGCGCTGTACCCAACTCATCCAGGGCCCTGATGCGGTGGCTCACTGGGTAATAAAGGGGTTAGTGCCAGCTTGGCATTATCAGCTGGCCCTAAGCCCGAAATTCATGGGGTCACGCCAATATTAGACATGACCACCATGAATTTCTAGTAAAGTATTTAAAAAAAACACAACACCCAGAAAAAAGTCCTTTAATTGAAATAAACACACAATTCTTTATTGTTCTAAATTAAACCATACTTACCATCACGCCCATTCCAGCTGAAGCCAACGATCTCCTGAAATAAAAGAAAAATAATAAAGCAACATCATCCTTATCTTTCCATGGTTCCCATGACAGCTTCAGCTCTGCTACATCGAGATGACAGGCTGGACCGCAGCAGAACGCTGCCATCCAGCCTGTCATCCTGCAGACACTGAGAAGCGCAGGCTTGCTTGCGCTCCACAGTGTCTCTCTGTGAGGGCATCCAGATGAGCCGAGTTCATGTCCAATGAACTTGGCTCACCTCATGCACGTCACTGACAGCGTGGGAAAATTCTCCTGCACTCAGCGCTTCAGCGTGGGAGAATTCTCACACTGAAGCGCTGAGTGCAGGAGAATTCTCCCACGCTGTCAGTGACGTGCAGGAGGTGAGCTGAGTTCATTGGACATGAGCTCACCTTATGCACGTCACTGACAGCGTGGGAAAATTCTCCTGCACTCAGCGCTTCAGCGTGGGAGAATTCTCACGCTGAAGCGCTGAGTGCAGGAGAATTCTCCCACGCTGTCAGTGACGTGCAGGAGGTGAGCTGAGTTCATTGGACATGAGCTCACCTTATGCACGTCACTGACAGCGTGGGAGAATTCTCCTGCACTCACCGCTTCAGCGTGAGAATTTTCCCACGCTGTCAGTGACGTGCATGAGGTGAGCCGAGTTCATTGGACATGAACTCGGCTCATCTGGATGTCGTCACAGAGAGACGCTGAGCAGCGCAAGCAAGCCTGCGCTTCTCAGTGTCTGCGGGATGAGAGGCTGGATGGCAGCGTTCTGCTGCGGTCCAGCCTGTCATCTCGATGTAGCAGAGCTGAAGCTGTCGTGGGAACCATGGAAAGGTAAGGATGAGGTTGCTTTATTATTTTTCTTTTATTGCAGGAGATCGTTGGCTTCAGCTGGAATGGGCGTGACGGTAAGTATGGTTTAATTTAGAACAATAAAGGATTGTGTCTTTATTTCAATTAAAGGACTTTATTCTGGGTGTTTGTGTTTTTTTGAACTTTGACTATGGGGTTAGTAATGGGGGTGTCTTATAGACGCCTCTCCATTACTAACCTGGGCTTGATGTCAGCTGGCATTATAAGCTGACATCAACCCCAACCCTATTACCCCCTGCCACCGCACCAGGGCAGCGTGGAAGAGCGAGGCTAAGTGCCAGAATTGGCGCATCCTATGAATGCGCCATTTCTGGGGCGGCTGACGGCTGGTGTTTCTAGCCTGGGAGGGGGCCAATATTCATGGCTCCCTTCCTGGGCTATTAATATCAGCCCCCAGCTGTCTGCCTAGCCTTTGCTAGCTATTAAATTAGGGGGGACCCCACGTCATTTTTTTTGGGGGGTCCCCCATTTTAATAGCTAGTAAAGGCTATGTATTCAGCTGGGGGCTGATATTAGTAGCCTGGGAAGCTCCGTGGGTATTACCCCCTTCCCAGGCTTCAAACATCTGCCCCAGCCGTCTGCTTAACCTCCGCTAGAGCCTAAAATTAAGGGGAACCCCACGCCAATTTTTTTAATAATAAATCCTTTATTTTAATACTAAATGACAAGTACAGTAACCAACACTATCACTGTACTTCATATATATTTGACTGACATGTTTCTATCTATCTAATCTATGTGTGAAGCTCTATTCTGTCTGTTATAAATTGTCGGGTACCGCTGCTGAATTGCCGGCCAGCTTTTTTAAAGAGACGGTGCATGAAAACACTATTATTTTTTTTGATAAATCCTTTACGCTAAATGACAAGTACAGTAAGCAGCACTTTCACTGTACTTCGTATATATGTGGCTGACATGTTTATATCTATCTAATCTATGTGTGAAGCTCTATTCTTTCGGTTCTAAATTGTCGGGTACCGGTGTATGCCGCTGCTGAATTGCCGGCTTTTCATGTTTCACTGTTGGCACTGTTCCCATCGATTTGGGCAATCACTGTAATGCCACAACCACCATGGCTGTGGCATTACAGTGAGTGGCAGACAATCCCTGCATGATTGGTGCTCTAAATAGCGCCAGACATGCAGGACAAGCTTTTGGTGCACGAACAGTTATCGAACATAACCTCGAACAGCCGAATTTTTTGCAAATCATTCGGGTTCGTCGAACAACTCGAACACCGCCCAAAACAGCTCGAATTTGAGATTGGCGAACAGTTCTAGTCGAACACCGCTCATCTCTAGTCCCAACCCCATTTATAAGGCAAGAAATCCCACTTATTAAACCTGAGAGGGCACACCTGTGAAGTGAAAACCATTTCCAGTGACTCCCTCTTGAAGCTCATCAAGAGAATGCCAAGAGTGTTCAAACCAGTCATCAATGCAAAAGGTGGCTACTTTGAAGAACCTAGAATATAACACATATTTTCAGTTGTTTCACACTTTTTTGTTAACTATATAATTCCACATGTGTTAATCCATAGTTTTGATGCCTTCAGTGTGAATGTGCAATTTTCATAGTCATGTAGTCATGAAAATACAGAAAAATCTTTAAATGAGAAGGTGTGTCACCTCTGCTTCTGAGGATACATTTATCCGAGTCACCAGCCTCAGAAATCGCAGGTTAACAGCAGCTCAGATTAGAGACCAGGTCAATGCCACACAGAGTTCAAGCAACAACTGTTAAGAGGAGACTATGTGCAGCAGGCCTTCATGGTAAAATAGCTGCTAGGAAACCACTGCTAAGGACAGGCAACAAGCAGAAGAGACTTGTTTAGGCTAAAAAAAACACAAGGAATGGACATTAGACCAGTGGAAATCTGTGCTTTGGTCTGATGAGTCCAAATTTGAGATCTTTGGTTCCAATCATCGTGTCTTTGTGTGACGCAGAAAAGGTGAATGGATGGACTCTACATGCCTGGTTCCCACCGTGAAGCATGGAGGAGGAGGTGTGAAGGTGTGGGGATGCTTTGCTGGTGACACTGTTGGGGATTTATTCAAAATTGAAGGCATACTGAACCAGCATGGCTACCACAGCATCTTGCAGCAGCATGCTATTCCATCCGGTTTGCATTTAGTTGGACCATCATTTATTTTTCAACAGGACAAGGACCCCAAACACACCTCCAGGCTGTGTAAGGGCTATTTGACAAAGAAGGAGAGTGATGGGGTGCTACGCCAGATGACCTGGCCTCCACAGTCACCAGACCTGAACCCAATCGAGATGGTTTGGGGTGAGCTGGACCTCAGAGTGAAGGCAAAAGGGCCAACAAGGGCTAAGCATCTCTTGGAACTTCTTCAAGATTGTTGGAAGACCATTTCCGGTGACTACCTCTTGAAGCTCATCAAGAGAATGCCAAGAGTATGCAAAGCAGTCATCAAAGCAAAAGGTGGCTACTTTGAAGAACCTAGAATATAAGCCATATTTTCAGTTGTTTCACACTTTTTTGTTAAGTATATAATTCCACATGTGTTAATTCATAGTTTTGATGCCTTCAGTGTGAATGTACAATTTTCATAGTCATCAAAATACAGAAAAATCTTTAAATGAGAAGGTGTGTCCAAACTTTTGATCTGTTCTGTAAGTCTATGGGAAACGCGAGCATTTTTCAGGCGGCTCCTCCCCGGCGGTCTGCAGAGGGCTTAAAAATTGCCCAAATCGATGGGAATAGTGCTCAAATGACATGGAAACAGCATGGGGAAGACCCCAGGAAGCATTTCTGACTCCCAGGTCACTTCTATCAACAATGTTGCCGGAGGTATTATGCCACTTTTACAGACTCACAATAAAACATGCAAAAATGAAACCAAAATGGATTTTCCTGGGAAATATGTTAACGAACATCCTTTCGAGGGTAATGACTTGTATATAAAGCAAAATAAATAACCAAAAACAAAAATACTCCTCCACACCTTGGGCTATGTTCACACTTAGCGTTTTTGATGCGCTTTTGCACTTTTGCATTGCTTTCAACCGTGACAAATGCATTCACAAGGAAATGTCATTTTAACATTTTACAACTTTATCTGGCCACGTGGTGTGTGAGATATCATCAGACACATTGTGTTTCATTTATGAAGGAGGGACTCTGAAAGTCGCAAAGCCTATTTTTATCGGGCCATCAGGCGGCCTTTGCTACTCTTAAAAGGCAGCAGTCAGCCCTCACTATTCTTAGACAGCCATCAGCCGGCTATGTTTTATTGTTCCCATTACTAAAGAGTGGGTCTCCTATACTGTTATTGCATATGCAGTGAGTTGCAGGGTTGCCAAAAATTTGGACGCACCCCAATACCCCTTTGAAAAGACTTAGAGGAGGGCCTCCTGAAAACAATGTTCCCATTATTAGGAAGTGGGTCTCCCATTGTGTTTGCCTATGCAGTGAATGCAAGGGTTGCCAAAAATTTGGAGGCACTCCAATGCCCCTTGGAAGAGACGTAGAAGAGGGTCGACTGAAAAAAAAATGTTCCCATTATTAGGAAGTGGGTCTCCCATTGTGTTTGCCTATGCAGTGATTGTAAGGGCTGCCAAAAATTGGGAGGCACTCCAATGCCCCTTGGAAGAGACGTGTAGAAGGGCCTCATAAAAAATTTTCCCATTAGAAAGGAGAGGGTCTCCTATACTTGTAATGCCCATGCACTAAGTGTATGGGCTGACAAACATTTAGCCCTGGGGTTATACATGAACATACTGTATAAAAACTTTTTTTTACGTCATCATAAACACCCTTTAAAAAAATTATATAGGTGTTGCATCACAGACCACGGTCACCCTGGTATTATGGTGGTGGAGGATGAGTATGAGGAGAAGGAGGAGGACAAAACCAAATAGACAAAATCAGGTAGTGTATACCCATGTGTGGGTGTAAAGAGGTCAATGGGAATACACCTCCCAAAAAAAGACACTGGATTTGAGTTTATGTTACGCTGCTATCATTTGGTGGTGTTAAGAAGTCTGGCTCAATCCAGCCCTTGTTTATTTTTATAAGACTCAGCCTGTCAGCATTTTCAGTTGACAGGCAGATGTGCTTATCAGTAGAGATGAGCAGTGTTCGACTAGAACTGTTCGCCAATCTCAAATTCGAGCTGTTTTGGGCGGTGTTCGAGTTGTTCGACGAACCCGAACGATTTGCAAAAAATTCGGCTGTTCGAGGTTATGTTCGATAACTGTTCGTGCACCAAAAGCTTGTCCTGCATGTCTGGCGCTATTTAGAGCACCAATCATGCAGGGATTGTCTGCCACTCACTGTAATGCCACAGCCATGGTGGTTGTGGCATTACAGTGATTGCCCAAATCGATGGGAACAGTGCCAACAGTGAAACATGAAAAGCCGGCAATTCAGCAGCGGCATACACCTGTACCCGACAATTTAGAACCGAAAGAATAGAGCTTCACACATAGATTAGATAGATATAAACATGTCAGCCACATATATACGAAGTACAGTGAAAGTGCTGCTTACTGTACTTGTCATTTAGTGTAAAGGATTTATCAAAAAAAATAATAGTGTTTTCATGCACCGTCTCTTTAAAAAAGCCGGCCGGCAATTCAGCAGCGGTACCCGACAATTTATAACAGACAGAATAGAGCTTCACACATAGATTAGATAGATAGAAACATGTCAGTCACATATATATGAAGTACAGTGATAGTGTTGGTTACTGTACTTGTCATTTAGTATTAAAATAAAGGATTTATTATTAAAAAAATTGGCGTGGGGTTCCCTTTAATTTTAGGCTCTAGCGGAGGTTAAGCAGACGGCTGGGGCAGATGTTTGAAGCCTGGGAAGGGGGTAATACCCACGGAGCTTCCCAGGCTACTAATATCAGCCCCCAGCTGAATACATAGCCTTTACTAGCTATTAAAATGGGGGACCCCCCAAAAAAAATGACGTGGGGTCCCCCCTAATTTAATAGCTAGCAAAGGCTAGGCAGACAGCTGGGGGCTGATATTAATAGCCCAGGAAGGGAGCCATGAATATTGGCCCCCTCCCAGGCTAGAAACACCAGCCGTCAGCCGCCCCAGAAATGGCGCATTCATAGGATGCGCCAATTCTGGCACTTAGCCTCGCTCTTCCACGCTGCCCTGGTGCGGTGGCAGGGGGTAATAGGGTTGGGGTTGATGTCAGCTTATAATGCCAGCTGACATCAAGCCCAGGTTAGTAATGGAGAGGCGTCTATAAGACACCCCCATTACTAACCCCATAGTCAAAGTTCAAAAAAACACAAACACCCAGAATAAAGTCCTTTAATTGAAATAAAGACACAATCCTTTATTGTTCTAAATTAAACCATACTTACCGTCACGCCCATTCCAGCTGAAGCCAACGATCTCCTGCAATAAAAGAAAAATAATAAAGCAACCTCATCCTTACCTTTCCATGGTTCCCACGACAGCTTCAGCTCTGCTACATCGAGATGACAGGCTGGACCGCAGCAGAACGCTGCCATCCAGCCTCTCATCCCGCAGACACTGAGAAGCACAGGCTTGCTTGCGCTGCTCAGCGTCTCTCTGTGACGACATCCAGATGAGCCGAGTTCATGTCCAATGAACTCGGCTCACCTCATGCACGTCACTGACAGCGTGGGAAAATTCTCACGCTGAAGCGGTGAGTGCAGGAGAATTCTCCCACGCTGTCAGTGATGTGCATAAGGTGAGCTCATGTCCAATGAACTCAGCTCACCTCCTGCACGTCACTGACAGCGTGGGAGAATTCTCCTGCACTCAGCGCTTCAGCGTGAGAATTCTCCCACGCTGAAGCGCTGAGTGCAGGAGAATTTTCCCACGCTGTCAGTGACGTGCATAAGGTGAGCTCATGTCCAATGAACTCAGCTCACCTCCTGCACGTCACTGACAGCGTGGGAGAATTCTCCTGCACTCAGCGCTTCAGTGTGAGAATTCTCCCACGCTGAAGCGCTGAGTGCAGGAGAATTTTCCCACGCTGTCAGTGACGTGCATGAGGTGAGCCGAGTTCATTGGACATGAACTCGGCTCATCTGGATGCCCTCACAGAGAGACACTGTGGAGCGCAAGCAAGCCTGCGCTTCTCAGTGTCTGCGGGATGACAGGCTGGATGGCAGCGTTCTGCTGCGGTCCAGCCTGTCATCTCGATGTAGCAGAGCTGAAGCTGTCATGGGAACCATGGAAAGGTAAGGATGATGTTGCTTTATTATTTTTCTTTTATTTCAGGAGATCGTTGGCTTCAGCTGGAATGTGCGTGATGGTAAGTATGGTTTAATTTAGAACAATAAAGAATTGTGTGTTTATTTCAATTAAAGGACTTTTTTCTGGGTGTTGTGTTTTTTTTAAATACTTTACTAGAAATTCATGGTGGTCATGTCTAATATTGGCGTGACCCCATGAATTTCGGGCTTAGGGCCAGCTGATAATGCCAAGCTGGCCTTAACCCCTTTATTACCCAGTGAGCCACCGCATCAGGGCCCTGGATGAGTTGGGTACAGCGCCAGAAGATGGCGCTTCTATGAACGCGCCATTTTCCGGGGTGGCTGCGGACTGCAATTTGCAGCGGGGGTGGCCCAGAAAGCTTGGGCCTCCCTGCGCTGCGGATTCCAGCCCCCAGCTGCCTAGTTGTACCTGGCTGGACACAAAAACAGGGCGAAGCCCCACGTCAATTTTCTTTAAATTATTTCTTGAAATAATTAAGAAAAAAAGGGCTTCCCTATATTGTTGTGTCCGGCCAGGTACAAATAGGCAGCTGGTGGTTGGGGGCAGCCCGTTCCTGCCTGCTGTACCTGGCTGGACACAAATATAGTGCGAAGCCCCACGTCAATTTTTTTTAAATTATTTCATGAATTTCCTGAAATAATTTAAAAAAATTGAAGTGGGGCTTCGCACTATATTTGTGTCCAGCCAGGTACAGCAGGCAGGAACGGGCTGCCCCCATCCACCAGCTGCCTATTTGTACCTGGCCGGACACAACAATATAGGGAAGCCCTTTTTTTCTTAATTATTTCATGAATTTCATGAAATAATTAAAAAAAATTGAAGTGGGGCTTCGCACTATATTTGTGTCCAGCCAGGTACAGCAGGCAGGAACGGGCTGCCCCCAACCACCAGCTGCCTATTTGTACCTGGCCGGACACAACAATATAGGGAAGGCCTTTTTTTCTTAATTATTTCATGAATTTCATGAAATAATTAAAAAAAAAGTACGTGGGGCTTCGCCCTATTTTTGTGTCCAGCCAGGTACAACTATGCAGCCGGGGGCTGGAATCTGCAGCGCAGGGAGGCCCAAGCTTTCTGGGCCCCCCCCCCGCTACAAATTGCAGTCCGCAGCCACCCCGGAAAATGGCGCGTTCATAGAAGCGCCATCTTCTGGCGCTGTACCCAACTCATCCAGGGCCCTGGTGCGGTGGCTCACTGGGTAATAAAGGGGTTAGGGCCAGCTTGGTATTATCAGCTGGCCCCAAGCCCAAAATTCATGGGGTCACGCCAGTATTAGACATGACCGCCATGAATTTCTAGTAAAGTATTTAAAAAAAACACAACACCCAGAATAAAGTCCTTTAATTGAAATAAAGACACAATTCTTTATTGTTCTAAATTAAACCATACTTACCATCACACCCATTCCAGCTGAAGCCAACGATCTCCTGCAATAAAAGAAAAATAATAAACCAACCTCATCCTTACCTTTCCATGGTTCCCACGACAGCTTCAGCTCTGCTACATCGAGATGACTGGCTGGACCGCAGCAGAACGCTGCCATCCAGTCTGTCATCCCGCAGACACTGAGAAGCGCAGGCATGCTTGCGCTCCTCACTGTCTCGCTGTGACGGCATCCAGATGAGCCGAGGTCATGTCCAATGAACTCGGCTCACCTCATGCACGTCACTGACAGCGTGGGAAAATTCTCACGCTGAAGTGCTGAGTGCAGGAGAATTCTCCCACGCTGTCAGTGATGTGCATGAGGTGAGCTCATGTCCAATGAACTCAGCTCACCTCCTGCACGTCACTGACAGCGTGGGAAAATTCTCCTGTAATCAGCGCTTCAGCGTGAGAATTTTCCCACGCTGTCAGTGACATGCATGAGGTGAGCCGAGTTCATTGGACATGAACTCGGCTCATCTGGATGTCGTCACAGAGAGACGCTGAGCAGCGCAAGCAAGCCTGCGCTTCTCAGTGTCTGCGGGATGACAGGCTGGATGGCAGCGTTCTGCTGCGGTCCAGCCTGTCATCTCGATGTAGCAGAGCTGAAGCTGTCGTGGGAACCATGGAAAGGTAAGGATGAGGTTGCTTTATTATTTTTCTTTTATTGCAGGAGATCGTTGGCTTCAGCTGGAATGGGCGTGATGGTAAGTATGGTTTAATTTAGAACAATAAAGGATTGTGTCTTTATTTCAATTAAAGGACTTTATTCTGGGTGTTTGTGTTTTTTTTAACTTTGACTATGGGGTTAGTAATGGGGGTGTCTTATAGACGCCTCTCCATTACTAACCTGGGCTTGATGTCAGCTGGCATTATAAGCTGACATCAACCCCAACCCTATTACCCCCTGCCACCGCACCAGGGCAGCGTGGAAGAGCGAGGCTAAGTGCCAGAATTGGCGCATCCTATGAATGCGCCATTTCTGGGGCGGCTGACGGCTGGTGTTTCTAGCCTGGGAGGGGGCCAATATTCATGGCTCCCTTCCTGGGCTATTAATATCAGCCCCCAGCTGTCTGCCTAGCCTTTGCTAGCTATTAAATTAGGGGGGACCCCACGTCATTTTTTTGGGGGGGTCCCCCATTTTAATAGCTAGTAAAGGCTATGTATTCAGCTGGGGGCTGATATTAGTAGCCTGGGAAGCTCAGTGGGTATTACCCCCTTCCCAGGCTTCAAACATCTGCCCCAGCCGTCTGCTTAACCTCCGCTAGAGCCTAAAATTAAGGGGAACCCTACGCCAATTTTTTTAATAATAAATCCTTTATTTTAATACTAAATGACAAGTACAGTAACCAACACTATCACTGTACTTCATATATATGTGACTGACATGTTTCTATCTATCTAATCTATGTGTGATGCTCTATCTTTCTGTTCTAAATTGTCGGGTACCGCTGCTGAATTGCCGGCCGGCTTTTTTAAAGAGACAGTGCATGAAAACACTATTATTTTTTTAAATAAATCCTTTACACTAAATGACAAGTACAGTAAGCAACACTATCACTGTACTTATTATATATGTGACTGACATGTTTCTATCTATCTAATCTATGTGTGAAGCTCTATTCTTTCTGTTCTAAATTGTCGGGTACAGATGCTGAATTGCCGGCCGGCTTTTTTAAAGAGACGGTGCATGAAAACACTAATATTTTTTTTAATAAATCCTTTACACTAAATGACATGTGCAGTAACCAACACTGTCACTGTGCTTCTTATATGTGTGACTGACATGTTTCTATCTATCTAATCTATGTGTGATGCTCTATTCCTTCTTGTCTAAATTGTCGGGTACTGGTGTATGCCGCTGCTGAATTTGCCGGCCGGCTTTTTTAAAGAGAGTGTCTTCTGAGCAGTTTGTCAGCTTTTGGACACCTTTGCAGGTGTTTTCTATGTGTTTCTATGTGTTTTTGTTTGCCTGCCATTGGTTTTAACGGTGTTCGACGGTGTTCTAAGGTGTTCGACGAACAGTTCGACGAACAGTTCCTCGAACATCCCGGTGTTCGACGAACCGAACCAAACCCGAACACTACGGAGGTGGCTCAACACTACTTATCAGTTATAATTCCACCAGCGGCACTAAAAACTGGCTCTGATAAAACGCTGGCGGCAGGGCAGGCCAGGACCTCCAAGGTGTAGAGAGCCAGTTCATTCCACGTATCCACAAGGATGCCCAAAAATTATAAGGCACGAGGAATCACGGAGGACATTGGTACTGTCGGCAAGGTACTCCCTCAGCATCTTCCAAAACTTTGCACTCCTTGTGAGAGTACCCTGCACCTCAAGGCTTGTGCGATGGGAGGGGCAGAGAAAATTCTCCCAGAACTTTGACAGTGTTCCCCTGCCTCTGCTGGATTGAAGTTGTGTCTCTCTCGCCTATAGTCCTTGGTTGCCCAACGAACTGTGACCTCTGCCGCCAGCTTTTTCAGATGGGATTTTTTTTAATAGTTCCTCAACAAGGGCCTTCTGGTACTGCCTCTTTTTTGTAGACCTATCCGCTTCAGGAATAAGAGATATAAAGTCCTCTTTGCACTGTGGGTCTAGAAGTGTCACCAACCAATAATGACTGTCACCCAAAATTTTGAGTACGCGAGGGTCATGGAAAAGGCATTTTAACATAAACTCAGCCATGTGTGCCAGACTGCTAACAGGCAAGACTTCCGTGTCCTCATCAAGAGGATTACTGACCATGCTCTCCTCCTCCTCCTCCTCTTTGTCCTCTTGCCATCCATGCTGAACAGACGGTATGACAGTTGTTCAGGTAGTACCGTCTATAGCGCATTAAACTAGCTCCTGTCCTTCCTCCTCCTCCTCCTTTTCTTCATTGTCACCCAATCCATGTTGGGATGAGATGAGGCTGAGCTGTGTGTAATCACCCTGTATGGTTCCTTTCTCCATCTCATCGTGCTCCGCCTGCAATGCATCCTCTTTGACTGTTATCAGAGAGCATTTCAGAAGACAGAGAAGCGGGATGGTGACGCTAATTATGGCGTCATCACTGCTCACCATCTTAGTGGAGTCCTCAAAGTTTTGGAGGATGGTAAATATGTCTGACATCCATGTCCACTCCTGAGGTCTTATGTGTGGAGTCTGAACTGAATACCGACGGCCTTGTTGATGCTGGTACTCAACCACTGCCCTCTTCTGCTCACAAATCCTTCCCAACATCTGCAGTGTAGAGTTCCCACGCGTGGGGACATCACACGTCAGTCTGTGAGCTGGAAGCTGCAAATGCTGCTGAACCACAGCAAGGGCAGCGGAAGCTGTAGGTGACTTTCTAAAATTGGCACACAGGCGGCGTACTTTAACAAGCAGATCCGGCAGCTCCAGGTAGGATTTGAGAAACAACTGAACCACGAGGTTAAGCACATGGGCCAGGCATGGTATGTGTGTAAGCTCGCTTCACCTCAGAGCCGCCACATGGTTCCGGCCATTGTCACACATGACCATGCCTGGCTGTAGGTTCAGCGGTGTGAGCCACAGATCTGGCTGCTCTTTCAGAGCTGTTCACAACCCTTCAGCATATGCGGTTTGTCACCTAAGCATATTAGCTTCAGCACAGCCTGTTGCCACATGGCCGAGGCAGTGCTGCAGTGCTTCCAGCTTGTGACTGATGTGGTCATTTTGGAGATGGAGGCTGAAGAGGAGGAGATGCAGGAGCTGTAGACAGTGGGGGCAACCCTGATTGACCTAGGGCCCACAATCCTTAGCGTTGCGAGGACGTGTTCCGTCCCAAGTTCCGACTGGGTCCCAGCTTCCACTATGTTAACCCAGTGTGCCGTCAGCGAGATGTACCGTCCCTGCCTACAAGCACTCATTCATGTGTCCGAAGTTAGGAGGACTTTCCCGGTAACTGCGTTGTTGAGGGCACGGTTAATGTTTTGGGACACATGCTTTTGTAATGCGGAAACGGCACACCGGGAGAAATAGAGGCGGCTGGGGACCGAGGGACGGCCTTCGCCATCAGGTTGCGGAATGCTTTCATTTCCACGAGCCTAAAAAGCAACATTTCGAGCGAAAGCATTCGTGAAATGTGAGAATTTAGTAGTGTGGCCTGTGAGGCGTTGGCTGCGTATTTGCGCTTGCATTCCAAGGACTGGTGTATGGACAACTGAACGCTGCGCTGGGACAAGGACATGGACATGCTTCCTGATGCTGCTACTTGAGAGTGTGCAACGACAGGTGCAGGGCAGGAGGCATCTTCGCATGCACCATGGACAGGGGAGTGGCTTGCATGCACAACAGCGGAAGAAGCAGTGGTGCCACTTGCAGACACTCTTCCTGGACCCTGGGGTTCGGCCCACAAAGTTGGGTGCTTTGCTGTTATGTGCCTGATCATGCTGCTGGTGGTCAGGCTGCTAGTTTTGCCACCACTGCTGATGCTGGCCTGGCAGATGGTGCAAATGGCCTTTTTGGGGTTATCGGCAGAGTCTTTAAAAAACAACAAGACTCGGGAAGACCTAACAGTTGTACTGGCAACTTCCTTCATGTTGGTATTAAGGGGAAAGGTTGCCTGCCTTCTGTCTGCGGCCACCACACTGCTTCTTCCTGCTAGTTGGGGTGCTCTGGCTCCCTCCCCCTTTGTGCTGCTGTCCTCGCTCTGCATGTCCTCCTGCCAGGTTGGGTCAGTTACTATATCATCCACCACCTCGTCTTCCACTTCCGCACCCTGGTCCACCTCCTGACATTCTGGCAATTGTGTCTCATCATCGTCCACTTCTTGTGACACTTTCCCACCATCGCCTTCATGTGACCATGGCGACATGCGATCTCCACTTGCCCTGCTTCAAGTGGACCGGGCAAGAGGCCCCAATCTATAAATGGAGAAGTGAACAGCTCTTCGGAGTTTCCAAGTGTGGGATCAGTTCTTTCCAGGCACTCGACATGGTGGGAGGAAGGAGGATCAGGGTGAGGAATATGCAGTCCCGACTCAAGGCTACTGAGACTTGACCGTGTGGAAGATAGGGTGATGGTGGTGGTAGTGGCAAAGTGACTGGAAGCATTATCCGCTATCCAACCAACAACCTTTTGACACTGCTCTGGGTTCAATAGTGGTGTGCTGCGGTCCCCTAGGAATTGGGACAGGAAGGTCTGGCGAGAAGATTTGGGTGTTTGTTGTGGCACAATTTCAGCCTGCCCACGGCCTCGGCCTCTGCATGCACCATCACATCCACTTCCCCATCCCTTGCCATGTGCCTTGCCCATTTTAAATGGAGGATAATATCTTCCACGCTCACTAAAAATGGCTGAATTTGGAGTTAAGTTATATGTAATCCGTGTGACGGAGAAACCACAGTTTTAAATACCTGGCCTGTAGGTAACTATTTTGAACAGCAAACTGGTGTCAATTGCTTCACTGACACACTGAAACAAATTTTTAATGGAGGCTAGAAATGGCAGTATTTTCTGAAATTGTATATATGATTCGTGTGACGGAGAAAACACAGTTTTAAATACCTGGCCTGTAGGTAACTATTTTGAGTAGCAAACTGGTGTCAATTGCTTCACTGACACACTGAAACAAATTTTTAATGGATGCCAGAAATGGCAGTATTTTCAGCGCAATTATATGTGATCCATGTGACAATCCACAGTTTTAAATAGATGGATTTTTAGCCGTGTAATATGGAAAGGACCTGACTGTATTCTGCAGTGCCAACAAGCAAATGGCGCAGAACAACAGTGTTCTCTGGATTGCTTTTTAAGCAAATAATGAGGATTAAGATCCAAAAAAAAATTATTCCTGGCCCCTGAGACCTGGGCCTATTTCTAGAAATATCTAACAGCAGCAGCAGACAAAACTTGAATGGAGCCTCTTACCATGCCCCCATTTGCATGGTAAATTACATAGCAAAAGTAAATTGAGAGTTTGCAGCCAGTGCTTGGGAGGATGGAAATAAAAATTTACAATAAAGACATTTTATCATTAGACCCCTTTAAGAAATTATGCAAATATAAAGTCACTTGGAAATAGATATGTAGTAAATTATTGCCTCCCAATTTACTTTGGCTATGTAATTTACCATGAAAATAGACAGCATGTCTGAAACTCTTAACACATCAGGATGACAATCAGAGTGTCAGATATTAAAAGTAAAGCACCCCTGTAGTTTGTGTGCTAAATACTCATAATTAAAAAAAAAAAAAATTTATTCCTGTCAGGATTTGAACTCTTAACACTGTGATTTCAGAGGCTGATGCCTTACCATTGCACTATCCAGTCAAGTGCTACTAGCAGATAGCTTTTCTTGTCTTATGAGATCAACCATGAAAATACTCAGGGTGACTAAAAGTCATTGTGATTCTGATTCTGATGTTTGAAGAAAGTCACACATCAGACTCACAAATCAAAATCAAACATCATTTGAATTTGGCTTGCTTGCAGTCTGTGCTTAAGTCCCAATGAGTTTTAGACAAGTTTGCACTGAAAATCATATAACCAAATAGAACTCCTTGGTTTTCACAATTGAGTTTATAGCTCAGTGGTTAGTGCACTGGGTTAGGGACACAGAATTTTGGGTTCAAGTCCCATCAGCAAACAGTTTTTTTTTATTATTACAGTTGTAAAAGTGACTTGTCAAAATCACTTGATAGAATCACTTGTAAGAATCACTTATCAAAAAAAGTTCTCAGACAGGATATTTAGCCTCAAACTGACATCATTCTGATGTTTGATTTTGATATCTGATCATGTCCTAAAATGGACACTGTGGAAGCGAGTATGCTCGCTCATCACTACTGAGGACTCTCAAATCTAAATATTTTTCTATCTACTGGCTAACACGGTACAAAGATATATACTTTCAATGTATGGATTTAATCAACATTAAAGTGCCTGTGCATACATGGCACTAGTTTGAGGTATAAAATCCTCATGACGGGTTCCCTTTCCTGGTCAACATAACTGTGATTTAATACATTACATTTCTGGTCTCTAACAGGATACTAAAGAATATCTATACACATCCTACACCGGTTATCAGAATTATTTTGTTTTAAGAGATTGCTTACACTACTGTATTTATTGGACTAGTGCTATCCGTTTTTTTTTTCCCGGGTAGCACTAAGAGCAATGTTATTTAATGGGTCAGTGCTGAATATTGATTTTTTTACATTGCCCAAAATTTGTCTGTTAAAAAAATCGCAGCATGCTGCAATTTCACTAGAAATTGGAACCACCCTCCCAATTACAGTCTATGGGTGTGTGGAAAATATCGGACTGCACTCGGATGTCATCAGACTCAAACAATGGAAAAAATGGAGAAAGTTCTTCATTTTCTCCTCACCTGTGCTACTAATCTTCGTGAATCGGATCACAGTAAGCTGACACTGATCAATCCGAAATCAGAGTTTGATCGGAGTGTCATTACCATAATTGATCCGATTCTCTTAGGGAAGAGAATTTACGCTTCTGTGATGTTAGCCTAAATGTATTTATGTTATATATACTGTCGTAGAGAAAAATTGTAAAATCCATAAAGACATCTCCAGAGATGTGACACATCATTAATTATAACTCGGGAAGTGAGAATGAGCTGACACTTCAACCTCCGTTGAAGTAGGACCTCATGTCTTGAACAGGTATTCGCAACAGGAAATCTGCTGAGAACCAGCAACCAAGTCTAGGATTCATATACTACGAGATGGAGAAGTACAGAGGCTTCCTTTGCTCAAATGAATTATGTCAGACACTCTGGAGCTAGTGGTAAGTGATGAAAATTGGGGTTTGCATCAATCCGATATTTATGGGAGATATATTTTCGGTGTCGTAGCGAAGATATGAATATAACACATTAACTTTCACTCACATCACAGTAAGGCTGGCCGAACACCTTTACCTTAATATTGGGAAGATGGATGATGATATCTATGCCATGTTTCATCTCTATAGAAAGGTAAAATCTGTTGTTCTATCTGTTGATCTAAGAAGCTGTTTTAACCCCTTTACAACCCAAGGTGGTTTGCACGTTAATGACCAGGCCAATTTTTACAATTCTGACCACTGTCACTTTATGAGGTAATTACTCTGGAACGCTTCAACGGATCCCCCTGATTCTGAGACTGTTTTTCGTGACATATTGTACTTCATGATAGTGGTAAAATTTCTTCGATATCACTTGCGTTTATTTGTGAAGAAAACTGAAATTTGGCGAAAATTTTTAAAATTTTGCAATTTTCAAAATTTGAATTTTTATGCCCTTAAATCAGAGAAATATGTCACACAAAAAAGTTAATAAATAACATTTCCCACATGTCTACTTTACATCAGCACAACTTTGGAACCAAATTTTTTTTTATTAGGGAGCTATAAGGGTTAAAAGTTGACCAGCGATTTCTCATTTTTACAACAAAATTTTCAAAAATATTTTTTTAGGGACCACATCACATTTGAAGTGACTTTGAGGGGCCTTTATGACAGAAAATACCCCAAAGTGACACCATTGTAAAAACTACACCCCTCAAGTTGCTCAAAACCACATTCAAGAACTTTATTAACCCTTCAGGTGCTTCAGAGGAATTTTTGGATTGTGGAAGAAAAAAATTAACATTAAACTTTTTTCACAAAAATGTTACTTTAGACCCAATTGTTTTTATTTTCTCAGGGAAAAAATGGACCGCATAATTTGTTGTGCAATTTCCCCTGAGCACGCAGATACCCCATATGTGGGGAAAAATCACTGTTTGGGCGCACAGCAGGGCTCGGAAGGGAAGGAGCGCCATTTGACTTTTTGATTGTAAAATTTGCTTCAATAATTAGCTGACGCCATGTTGCGTTTGGAGAGCCCCTGATGTGCCTAAACAGTGGAAACCCCCCACAAGTGACACCATTTTGGAAACTAGACCCCTCAGGGAACTTATCTAGATGTGTGGTGAGCATCTTGAACCCTCAGGTGCTTCACAGAAGTTTATAACATTGAGCCATAAAAATAAAATTTTCACATTTTTCCCACAAAAATGTTTTAAAGCCCCCAATTTTGCATTTTCATAAAGGTAACAGGAGAAATTGCACCATGTAGTTTGTTGTGCAATTTCTGCAGAGTAAGCCGATACCCCATATATGGGAGAAAACCACTGCTTGGGCGCACGGCAAGGTTTGGAACGGAAGGAGCACCATTTGACTTTTTGAATGTAAAATTTGCTTGAATAATTAGCGGATGTGCCCTTGATGTGCCTAAACAGTGGAAACCCCCCACAAGTGATACCATTTTGGAAAATAGACCCCTCAGGGAACTTATCTAGATGTGTGGTGAGCACCCTGAACCCCCAAGTGCTTCACAGAAGTTTATAACATGGAGCAGTGGAAATAAAAAAATCAAACTTGTTCCACAAAAATTATGTTTTAGCCCCAATTTTTTTATTTTTACAAGGATAAGAGGAGAAAATGGACCCCAAAAACTGTTGTGCAATTTCTCCTGAGTACGCCAATACCCCATATTTGGGGAAAATACAGTGTTTCGGTGCAGTTCAGAAGGGAAGGAGCACTGTGTGACATTTTGAACGGAAAATTGGCTGGAATCGAGAGCGGACGCCATGTCGCGTTTGGAGAGCCGCTGATGTGCCTAAATAGTGGAAACCCCCCACAAGTGACCCCATTTTGGAAACTAGACCCCTCAAGGATTTTATCAAGGGGTATAGGGACCATTTTGAACCCAGAGGTACGACACAGAATTTGATAACATTAGGTCATCATATGGAATAAGTTGTCATTAGTCTTGAGCACAAGTGCTCGCTACTTGAGTTTGCATCGGGTACTCAGGTGTGTACCATGTATCACGGGTGCTCGAGTGACATGCTTTTCACGGTTATTAGACACCCAAAAAAAAAACATGCGGGGATCGCTCGTGCATGGCAGGCAATCCCTGCGAGGTTTTTTTGCCCACAAAGCTTATGGGGCGGAGACTCAAGCATGTCAATTGAGCACCCGAGATACTCAGTGCATACCTTAGCACCCAAACTCAAGTAGCGAGCACTTGATCTCATCACTAGTCGCCATATCGTCATCTTTTTTTTTTACTTTTGAAAAAAATCCCAACCCTAACCCTAGCCCAACCCTAACCCCAACCCTAGCCTAACCCCTAACCCCAACCCTAACCCCAGCCCAGCCCAGCCCTAACCCCAGCTCCACTCTAACCCTAGCCCAACCCTAACCCCAACCCCAACCCCAACCCTAACCCTACTGCCTGAAAATGCAGCAACAGACCACAATATGGGTATTTAGGGTACCATTGCCAAAATAGAATACTGAAATAATTAAGCAAAAAGTAAAACGTGTGTAAGGCTAAGTGCCCACGATGCAGAAATACTGCAGATGTTTTCTGATTCTCCCTGGAGGGAAAAACGCATGCGGATTTTACAGGCGTTTTTCCTGCCAGGTAGAAGCGTTTGTGAAGTGTTTTTGCATGCATTTCTACAAGGGGGTTATCAAGCACTTTTCCAAGCGATTTTAGCATCACTTGGAAAAGTGCTTGACAACTTGGTCACACTATATAAATCCATGCAACCAGCATGGATTTATATAGTGTGATCAAGTTAATAGCTAAAAAAAGAATAAAAATGGTAAAAAATAAAAAATAAAGATTATACTTACCTTCTGATGGCCCCCGGTCTTTTCTCCGCTGCGTCCTGTCTATTGTACGGCTCGTGGTGGTGTGAAAGGACCTTTCATGACGTCATTTATCATGGGACAGGTCACGCGACTGCCGACTGCTGTCACATGACTAAATGATGTCTTGGAAGGTCCTTTTAGACCATTGCGAGCCGTACAAGAGACCAGACGCATCGCTGAGGAGACCGAGGGACATCGGAAGGTAAGTATAATCTTTATTTTTTATTTTAAATTCTTTTTTAACAGGTACTATGGTACCCGGGTCTGGAGGGGAGTCTCCTCTTCTCCAGACCCGGGTACCATCCGCACATTGATTCGCTTAATATCCGCGTGTGCACATGTAGTCATGCGGGAAAACTTGTATAATGGAGACTGGAAGCAGTCTTATCTTCCAGGCAAAGTAAGCCCCATAGCCTGGAAGATCGAAACTATAAAAGATGTTTATTACTGAGCAAAGCATGATCCAGGAGGCATACAGGTATGACTAATTTCAGCTGTAAACCACCTGTATGCCCATATTAATAACTCAAAAAGCTGAAAAGGGTGATCGATTTCCTTTAACAAAAAATGCTAGCCTTAAATAAAAAGGTGGATATGAATCTACATGCACAGAAAATAATTTGTAGCAACAGCCGGCAATATTGTTGTGGCGCCTAGGATTGTTAATTTTTTTTTTTTGTTTTCCAATTTTATACTTTTTAATTTTTTATATATATATTGGGGATCTTCCCCCTTCAACTAAGCTGAAATGTAATTTAAGGAAACTGAAAATGCTAGGCTGTGAAGTTGCTACACATACAGGTGCATTTCACTAAAATAGAATATCATCAAAGAGTTAATTTATTTCAGTTCTTCAATACAAAAAGTGAAACTCCTATATTATACAGAGTCATTACAAACAGAGTGATCTATTTCAAGTGTTTATTTCTGTTAACGTTGATGATTATGGCTTACAGCCAATAAAAACACAAAAGTCATTATCTCAGTAAATGAAAATAATTAACTAAAAACACCTGCAATGGCTTCCCATGTGTTTAAAAATGTCCCTTAATCTGTTTCTGTATGCTCCACAATCATATGGAAGACTGCTGACTTGACAGATGTCCAAGAGGCAATCATTGACACACTCCACAAGGTCCCAGAGTTCCAATTTTCATTGGGAAATCAAAGTCCCCGAGTCTGGAGGAAGAGTGGAGAGGCACACAATCCAAATTGCTTGAGGTCTAGTGTGAAGTTTCCATAATCAGTGATGGTCTGGGGAGCCATGTCATCTGCTGGTATAGGTCCACTGTGTTTTATCAAGACCAAAGTCAGTGTAGCTGTCTTCCAGGAAATTTTAGAGCACTTCATGCTTCCCTCTGCCAACAAGCTTTTTGGAGGTGGAAATTTCATTCTCCATCAGGACTTGGCACCTGTCCACTATGCCAAAAGTACCAATACCTGAGTTAAAAACAACAGTATCAATGTCCTTGATTGGCCAGCAAACTCGCCTGACCTTAACTCCATAGAGAATCTATGGGGTATTGTCAAGAGGAAGATGAGAGACACCAGACCTAATAATGCAGACGAGCTGAAGGCTGCTATCAAACCAACTAGGGCTTCCAGTATCATCTGTATGCTGACGACACCCAACTATACACCTCTTCACCTGACATCACCCCTGCTCTAATACAAAATACCAAGGATTGTCAATCTGCTGTCTCCAACATCATGTCCTCCCTTTATCTTAAACTGAATTTCTCTAAAACTGAACTTCTTGTGTTTCTCCCCTCTACTAACCCAACTCTATCTAACATCGAAATTACCTTGGAGGGTTCAACCATAACTCCCAAGCAGCATGCCCGCTGCCTGGGGGTCATATTCGACACTAACTTTTCCTTTACCCCCCCCCATATCCGATCACTCACTCGTTCCTGTCACCTGCATCTTAAAAACATCTCCAGAATCCAACCTTTTCTCACCTTTGAACCTGCTAAAACTCTTACTGTTACTCTTATTCAATCTGCATTTTTGGTGAATTTAGGTTGGCTTGTTCTCATCTAGAGGGATTACAAACTGTGGAGAGATCCAGTACTTGTTGAATTTAATCAGACTAAGTCTGTCTGCATTTTCCGTGGAGAGGCGTGTGCGCCTATCAGTGATGACTGCCCCAGCGGAACTGAAAACATGCTTCAATAAAGGAGTGGTTCTGTAGGTGGGGACCACAGATCACATCTCAGTACCACTGCTTTCTGGCTGATGTTTTGGTCACTTTTGAATGTTGGTTGTGCTTTTACACTCGTGGTGGCATGAGACGGACTCTGCAACCTACAGAAGTTGCTCAGGTAGTGCAGCTAATCCAGGATGGCACATCAATGCGAGCCGTGGCAAGAAGGTTTGCTGTGTCTGTCAGAGTAGTGTCCGGTGGCTGGAGGCGATACCAGGAGACAGGCCAGTATACCAGGAGATGTGGAGGGGGCCGTAGGAGGGCAACAACCCAGCAGCAGGACTGCTACCTCCGCCTTTCAGCAAGGAAGAACAAGAGGAGCACTGCCAGAGCCCTGCAAAATGACCTCCATCAGGCCACAAATGTGAATGTGTGCACAAACGGTTAGAAAATGACTCCATGAGGGAGGTATGAGGTCCCGATGTCCACAGATGGGGATTGTTCTCACAGCCCAACACCGTGCAGGATGCTTGGTATTTGCCACAGAACACCAGGATTGGCAAAGTCGCCACTGGAGCCCTGTGCTCTTCACAGCTGAAAGCAGGTTCACACTGAGCACAAGTAACAGATGTGACAGAGTCTGGAGACGCCGTGGAGAGTGATCTGCTGCCTGCAACATCCTTCAGCATGACCGGTTTGGCAGTGGGTCAGGAATGGTGTGGGGTGGCATTTCTTTGGAGGGCCGCTCAGCCCTCCATGTGCTCGCCAGAGGTAGCCTGACTGCCATTAAGTACGGAGATGAGATCCTCAGACCCCTTGTGAGACCATATGCTGGTGCGATTGGCCCTGGGTTCCTCCTTATGCAGGACAATGCCAGACCTCATGTGGCTGGACTGTGCCAGCAGTTCCTGCAAGATGAAGGCATTGAAAATATGGATTGGCCCGCACATTCCCCAGACCTGAATCCGATTGAGCACATCTGGGACATCATGTCTCGCTCCATCCACTAATGTCACGTTGCACCACAGACGGTCTAGGATTTGGCGGATGCTTTAGTCCAGGTCTGGGAGGAGAGCCCACAGAAGACCATCCGCAACCTCATCAGGAGCATGCCCAGGCATTGTAGGGAGGTCATACAGGCACATGGAGAACACACACAATGCTGAGCCTCATTTTGACTTGTTTTAAGGACATTACATCAAAGTTGGATCAGCATGTAGTGTGTTTTTCCACTTTAATTTTGGGGGTGACTCCAAATCCAGGCATTCATTGGTTAATAAATTTGATTTCCATTGATGATTTTTGTGTGATTTTGTTGTCAGCACATTCAACTTTGTACAGAACAAAGTATTCAATGAGAATATTTCATTCATTCAGATCTAGGATGTGTTATTTGAGTGTTCCCTTTATTTTTTTGAGCAGTGTATATTGAGAAGCTCTGGAGAGGGACAAAAGCGCACACAAAATAGGGCAATACTGTCTGGCAAGGAGTAGGTATAATCAATTGTAGCACTCACCTAAAAGTGTTGTGTGCAGGCACAACACCTATAAATGCATCAAAAGCCGCTGCTGCTGCCCCGTGGCTGGAGGAAATGGTTCTTCCAGGAGGTAATGGCAAAAATTGGAAGCTGGCACGTTTAGGCGGGCAGCGCTGCGGGAATGAAGAGGCTTGGGATTCCAAGATGCTTTTTATTAATACCAATGCGTTTCTGCGCCGGATCGGTGCCTTTCTCAAGGTATAAAAACCAATTTGGCTTTTATACCGGTCCGGCGCAGAAACACGTTGGTATTAATAAAAACCGTCTTGGAATCCCAAGCCACTTAATTCCAGCGGCGCAGCCCGCCTAAACGTGCCAGCTTCCAATTTTTGACACAAAATATATTAGCACGCTCAGCAATAGTGCCGGGCAAGAGAGACTTACTACAGGTGAAGTTTAATATAATATATACAGTATATTGCACTTACCTGTGGAATCTGGTCATGCAAACTGCAATCTGGAGATACAAACAAAGTCTGCAGGGCATTATCCTCACCCATCCCTTATAGATTGTGAGCCCTCGTGGGCAGGGTCCTCTCTTCTCCTGTTCTCGCTGACTCGTTTTGTTCAAGATTATTGTAAGTTTATTTGCTATGTATACCCCTTTCCACATGTAAAGCGCCATGGAAGAAATGGCGCTATAATGATAAATAATAATAATAATTATGGGGAAGCGAGTACTGCCAACTGAGAAAACTCATCTCTGACTGACCATAAATGTACAAGTTATGATAATCCTAGGGCTCACAGCCTCATTGCATTGTGGGGAAGGGAACGCAACCACACAAAACGACATTAGCCCGCTCATTGTTGGTGCCGTCAATGTTTTTTATATTGGATGAATCGAATTTCAAAGTCTTTAAATTCATTTTGAAGCGTGAATTTCAGGAAATTCAACTTGAACTCAATCCTCTGCTCACATCTGCGTATAAATTTCGCCAAGTGCAATGTGATCAAAATCACATTGCACTCGCACCAAAATTATTTAATGAGGCAGTGTTCATCTGCGAGATTTTCCTCAGCTGGAATCGGGATGGGGAAAAAATTGCAGGATGCTGCATATGTGCACGTAAAACGGCCAAGACCTGCCAATGCATGTAATTGACTGTGAGAAAAAAACCTTTCGTATGCCGTATGATTTTTACACACAAATGTCAAAGAAAAAAAAATAGCATAAATCCCTGGTGTTAGTAATGGAGAGGAGTCACCTCTCCATTACTAACCCAGTAAGTAAAAAGCAAATAACGCACACAAAAAAATAATTTATTTTAAAAAACATCCCCCTGATTCTAGCCATGGTTCACCAAAATATAAAAAAAAAACAACATGCAGGTCTGACACCTCTCCATTACTAACACCAAAGCTTGTTGCCAGCTGTATTTTAGGAGAATTTACAGCTGACATCAACTCCAACTACCATTACCCTGAATGCCAAAGCACCAGGGCAATCAGGAAGAGTCAAGGAGAAGCGCCAGAATTAGCACATCTAATGTGATGCACCACTTCTGGGTGGCTGATGGCTGGTATTTTTAGGCTGGGAAGGGCCAAATAACCATAGGGGGACCCCAAATTGTTTTTTTTTTCAAATTATTTATTTATTAGGTTATACAAGGCTGAACACCCTTTGTTGAGAAGTACAAGCCAGGGTTGAGTTATAAAAAATATATCCCAATCACTGATAATCAGCACCATCAAATCCATTATCATCAAATGGAAAGAACATGGTACCACAACAAACCTGCTAAGAGAGGGCCACCAACCAAAACTTTCAGCCCGTGCAAGGAGGGCATTAATCAGAGAGGCAGCACAAAGACCAAAGGTAACTCTTAAGGAGCTGCAGAGTTCCCAAGCAGAGACTGGAGTATCTGCCCATACGACCACAATAAGCCATACACTCCATAGAGGTGGTTTTTATGTAAGTGTGGGCAGAAAAAAGCCTTTACTTACACACAAAAATGGTAAGGCTCGTTTTGGGTTTGGCAAAACACATGTGGGAGACTCCCCAAATGTATGAATGAAGGTGCTATGGCCACCAAAGTAAACGCAAAGTCTAGCGCCAAACCAACACAGCTCATCACCCTAAGAAAAATATTCCCACAGTAAAACATGGTGGTGGCAGCATCATGCTGTGCGGATGTCTTTTGGCAGCAGGGACAGGGAAAATTATCCGAGTCGAGGGGAAGATGGATGGTACAAAATACAAGGACATTCTTCAGAAAAACCTGTTTCAGTCACTCAGTGATGTGCGACTGGCACGGAGGTTCACCTTCCAACAAGACAATGACCCAAAGCATAATACTATAGCAACACTCAAGTGGTTTCAGGGAAAATGTGTAAATGTTTTGGAGTGGCCTAGTCGAAGCCCAGACCTTAATCCAATTGAGAATCTGTGGTCAGACTTGCAGATTGCTGTTCACCAGAGTAAACCATCTAACTTGAAGGAGCTGGAGCAGTTTTGCCTTGAGGAATGGGCAAAAATCCCAGTGGCAAGATGTGGAAAGCTCATTGATACTTATCCAATTCCCGCAAAAGGATGCTCTATAAAGTACTGACTTTTAGGGGGTGAATAGTTATACACACTGGAGTTTTCAGTAATTTTGTCCTATTTGTTGTTCGCTTCACAATAAAAAGAAAACCAAATGTTTACAGTTGTAGACATGTTCTTTACATTAAATAATGCAAACCCTCAAAAAAGAAGCTGTGAAATTCCAGGTTATGAGGTAGCAAAACACGAAAAATGCCAAGGAGGGTGAATACTTTTTCAAGCCACTTTATCTCTCTATTATCTATCTCTCTACCTCTTTATCTTTGAGTGGATATATCTATATAATATCTTTCTATCTATCTATCTATTATACAGTATATCTATTATAGATCTAATATCTTTGTATCATCCATCTATCCATACGTTTATATAAGATTGTTTTATTATTCATGACAACAAGATTTAATTTACATACAGTATTATAATAGTACTAGATGGTGGCCCGATTCTAACGCATCGGGTATTCTAGAATAGGTATGCGGCCGACCGGGCGCAATCAGCAGAGCGGTATTTAAATTTGGCGCCAAAATAGCTGATTGGTCGAGGCCGGCAACCGCGACCAATTAGCAAAGCGGTGTTAAAATTTGGCGTCTATATTGCAGATTGGTCACGGCCGGCGGTCGCGACTAATCAGCAGAGCGGGGTTTAAATCTGGCGCCAATAATGCTGATTGTTCGCCGCCAGCGAATGCGACCAATCAGCAGAGCGGGGTCTAAATTTGGTGGCAATAATGCAGATTGGTTGCGGCCGGCGGTCGCAACCAATCAGCAGAGCGTTATTTAAATTTGGCGCCAATAATGGTGATTGGTCACGGCCGCGATTAATCAGCAGAGCGGTGTTTAAATTTGTCGCCAATAATGCTGGTTATTTGTGACCGGTAACCGCGACCAATGAGCAGAGCGGTGTTTAAATATGGCGCCAATATCGCTGATTGGTCGCGGCCGGCCACCACGACCAATCAGCGAAGCGGTGTTTAAATTTGGTGCCAATATCGCTGATTGGTCACGGCCGGTGGTTGCGACTAATCAGCAGAGCGAGGTTTAAATTTGGCGCCAAAACTGCTGATTGGTCGCGGCCGGCGACCGCGACCAATCAGCAGAGCGGTGTTTAAATTTGGCGGCAATGTTGCTGATTGGTCGCGGCCGGAGACCGCGACTAATCAGCAGAGCGGTGTTTAAATTTGGCGCCAATGTTGCTGATTGGTCGCGGCCGGAGACCGCGACTAATCAGCAGAGCGGGGTTTAAATTTGGCGCCAATACTGCTTATTGGTCGCGGCCGGCGACCGCGACCAATCAGCAGAGCGGTGTTTCAAATTGGCACCAAAATCGCTGATTGGTCGCGGCCGGCCACCGCAACCAATCAGCAGAGCGGGGTTTAAATTTGCCGCCCATATCGCTGATTGGTCGCGTCTGCCGTCCGCGACCAATCAGCAGAGCGTTGTTTAAATTTGGCGCCAATCTCGCTGATTGGTCGCGTCTGCCGTCCGCGACCAATCAGCAGAGCGTTGTTTAAATTTGGCGCCCATCTCGCTGATTGGTAGCGGTCGCCGGCCGCGACCAATCAGCAGAGCGGCGTTTAAATTTGCCGCCCATCTCGCTGATTGGTCGCGGTAGCCGGCCACCGCGACCAATCAGCAGAGCGGCGTATAAATTTGCCGCCCATCTCGCTGATTGGTCGCGGTAACCGGTCACCGCGACCAATCAGCAGAGCGGCGTTTAAATTTGACGCCCATCTCGCTGATTGGTCACGGCCGGCCACCGCGACCAATCAGCACAGCGGCGTTTACAATTGCCGCCCATCTCGCTGATTGGTCGCGGTCGGCTACCGTGACCAATCAGCACAGCGGCGTTTAAATTTGCCGCCCATCTCGCTGATTGGTCGCGGCCGGCCACCGTGACTAATCAGCAGAGCGGCGTTTAAATTTGCCGCCCATCTTGCTGATTGGTCGCGGCCGGCCACCGCGACCAATCAGCAGAGCGGCGTTTAAATTTGCCGCCCATCTCGCTGATTGGTCGCGGCCGGCCACCGCGACCAATCAGCGTCGTATTAGTGTGGGCCCGGGAGCGGCGCTGCTTGTGCGGCTCTGTATTAGCGAGGACCGGGGAGCGGCGCTGCCTGTGCGGCTCCTTCTCCTGCGAGAAGCGGGGAGATGAGCGGCTGCTCGCAGCAGAAGCATTCCGACCGGCGGCGCCGCTCCCCGGTCCTCCGTTCACACTTGCTGTCGGGAGATCAGCGGGCCAAGCCGCTGATCTTCCGACGTTAGCCGCATGGGGGTCAGCGGCGCCGGTCGAGGTAGTTGTGCTGCTAGCGCCGCTCATCTCCCTGCTGCATCGCCGCTGACCTCCGTCCCGCAGATGAGCTGCTAACGGCCGCCATCTTTTTTCAGAAATCCCGCGGTGCTGATTGGCCGCTGCCGGACCAATGAGTGACGCGGGATTTCCAGGACAGACAGACAGACAGATAGACAGACAGACAGGATAAGACAATTATATAGTAGATGTAAAAGATGATCTTAAAAACGCATAGCATACGCATGACATACAGATGCTGACATACACATGACAATCGCTTAACACTCGCCATCTTTTCTGGCTGAGAATCTGAGCGATTTTATATATGCAGATGTGAGCGAATGCTAATAATAATAATTTTATTCATATAGCGCCAACATATTTAGCAGCACTGTGCAATTAAACGGGGACATGTACAGACAATAATGACATTACAGAGAAACACATAATTCAACAGTTACAGGAGGAGTGAGAGCCCTGCTCACAAGCTTACAATCTACAAGGAAATAGATTGGACACAATAGGTAGAACGTGCTTGTCATGTATGGTCCAGCTATTATTATAATCAATAGGGGTATTCAAATAAGCTGCATGAACCAGTCATCAGTTAGTATCTGTCTAAGTACAGTTACCAAGTGCTTTTGGATGCATGGAGGATGTGGAGATAGATCAATAGGAGGGGCCAGATTCTGAGGAAAATTTAGAAAGAGCAGGAAAGAGATAGATTAATGAAGTCTTGTCAAAACAGATGTGTTTTTAGAGCATGATTAAAAATGTGGGCGCAAATATTAATCAGATTATCTGGGGTGGTGTATTTCAGCAAACTGGAGGGAGAAGTCATGGAGACAGAAGTTTGAGGTTTGGATTATGAAGGTAGGGTGATATATGGAGAGGAGGGAGAAGTTGTGTAGCAGTAGAGAACTGTGGAGAGCTTTGTGGGTGAGAGTGGTAAGTTTATATTGTACTCTGCAGCAGACGGGTAACCGATGCAATGATTAGCACAAGGTGGAGGCATCGGTGTAATGGCTGGACAGAAATACGACCCTGGCTGCCGCATTCAGGATGGATTGAAGAGGAAAGAGTTTAATAAGAAGGAGATTGATCAGTAGAGAATTATAGGGTTCCACACAAGAATAAATAAGAGTAGCAGAAAGAGTTTTTGAAGTTTCAAAGGTAAAAAAAGGTTGGATTTAGAAGATGTTTTAAGGCGCAGGTGACATGAGTGAGAGAGTGATGGGATATAGGGAATATAGGAAAGTTCTGTGTCAAATATGACCCCAAGAGAGCGAGTGTGCTGCTGGGGAGTTATGGTTAAACCACCCAAGGAAATTGTAATATCGGGTATAGGTAGGTTAGCAGAAAAAAGAAACACAAAAAACTCAGTTTTGGGGAAATTCAGTTTCAGAGTGGGACATGATGTTAGAGACGGCGGACAAACAATCCCTGGTATGTTCTATTAAGATAAGGGGTGAGGTCAGGGAAACAGATGTATAATTGGGTGACATTAGCATATAGGCGGCAATGGAAACTAAAATTGCTGATGGCTTGTCCAATAGGCACATTGCATACAGAGAAGAAGAGGGTACCTAGGACTGAACCTTGAGGAACACTGACAGTAAGGGGAAGAGGAGAGGAAGAAAAGCAAATGATACAGTAATGGAGCAGTCTAAGAGGTAGAAGGAGAACCAAGAGAGAGCATCTCTGCTCTACCCAAGACTGATTAAATCAGCCATCATCTGCTGGGAAAAATGAGGGCTCGGGGATATGACATACAATACAAATTTACTTCATATCTTGTGAAGGGGTTAAAAACTTCAGCCCCAATTCATCAAAGCGATTACACCAGTATTGGTATAATTTGCTTTGAAAAATCTCCAAGTTTTTGCACAATGCAGAGTTGTGCAGAAATATGGCGAATTTTGGCATTTTCATGCCAGTTTCATCCAGCTCCTCAAAAATGGTCAGAGCTGTGGATGGACGGGGTGGTACAGGGACACGATGCCACAGCTCATCGAATTCTTGACAAGCTGTGGCATACCTTACGCCTGAAATCTTACTCCAATCCCTGACTGCGCATGTCACTTTTCCGAAGCATCTGACTCCAGAATGACCCTTTATCAAGACTGGTGTGAAGAACTTACTTTTCTTTTTCAAATTTCTAATCATTTATTCTTAGCAATAAAAACTTAATGTCTAATAAAGATATGAAATGCATATACAGTTGGGTATAGAAGTATTTAGACACTGATGAAATGTTCATACAATGATAAAGACTCTAGAGCAGGGGTTGTCAATTAATTTTGCAGAGAGGCCATATGAGAGACCATGACTTTTATGGAGGGCTGAACCAATAGGCTGAAATTAATTATGCTCAATATTCATATTAATGTATTTTTATTACAATTATAATTGTTTAGATTTATATTATCACTTAATATTGATCAGAATTAAGTATGCTGACATCCCCCTATATGGCCCCCACATAGCCCCCCTATATACAGCATGACCTCCACACAGTCTTCCTATATACACCATGACCCTCCCACAGCGTTCCTATATAATATACAACATGAGCCCCATACAGCCTCCCTAAATACAGCATGAGCCCCCACACCACTTCCATATACAGCATGAGCCCCCACATGCCCTCCTATGTACAGCATGAGCCCCCACAGAGCCTTCCAAATACAGCATGAGCTCCCATATAGCCTCATATATACACAGTATGAGCTCCCACATACAGCTATTTCAGTTTGATATATGTAATAACTGTTGGACACAGTAATGTTTCTGCCTTGAAATGAGGTTTATTGTACTAACAGAAAATGTGCAATCTGCATTCAAACAAAATACCTCATTTCAAGGCTGAAACATTACTGTGTCCAACAGTTATTACATATATCAAACTGAAATAGCTGTTGCAAAAACCCCAATTTTTATAAAACATTAAGCTTAAGATTAATAGGGGTGCCCAAACTTTTTCATATAACTGTATATATATATACATATGAATATATATATATATATATATATAGACTCAGATATATACTGTAAGAGCCCCCAAATAACCCCATACATACATTATGAGCCCCCACATAGCTCCATATATACTGTATAAGCCCTCATATAGCCCACTATATACAGTGAGCCTCCACATAGCTTCCTAAATACAGTATGAGTCCCCACATAGCATCCTATATACAATTTGAGCCCCCACATAGCCTCCTAAGTTCAAATTGAGCCCCCACATAGCCCTTTATATTTAGTATTTGGAAAATTTCCAATAATTCCAATATTGGAAACAGGTCTCCATTGAGATTAAAATATAACATTTTGGCCACAATGATCAAAGGTATGTGTGGAGAAAAAAGGGCACAGAATTTCAGGAAAAAAGCATCTCGCCAACCATTAAGCATGGGGGTGGATCAATCATGCTTTGGGGTTTCGTTGCAGCCAATGGCATGGGGAACATTTCACAGAGAGAGGGAAAAATGGATTCAATGAAATTCAACAGATTCTTGATGCAATCATAACACCATCTGTAAAAAAGCTGAAGTTGTAAAGGGGATGGCTACTACAAATAAATATTGATCCTAAACATTACTGTTGAGCGAGCATGCTCGACACTGCTCGGTACTCGCCTGAGCATCTCACTACTCGGGATGTTCGGCGAGCACCAAGCATTTCCGGGTTACTCGGGCGGGAGCTCGGGTCTCCGCCCTGCACGTTTGGCGCTCTTTACAGAGCCAATGAACATGCAGGGATTGCCAGCCAGTTACTGTAATGCCGCAGCCATGTTGTTTGTGGGCATTACAGTGATTGGCTGGCCGCACAGCGTCACCTCAAGTATTTAAAACCGGGCGCCGCCATCTTGGACACAGTCGCCAGGGATCAGACAATGTAGGGTCAGTGCTGTTGAGTTAGGGAGAGATATATAGTGTGAAATTGATAGTGTAGGGTCTCTAAAGTCTGCCAAATCAAGCAAACAGTCCTTCTCAGGACTAATGTCCATCCCAGATATCAGGCAGGCAGGCTGTATAGGAGACGCAGTGGTAATACTAACAAACACTGCATTACAGTCCTGTGTGCTCCTGCAGGTCAAATTGCTAGACTTTTTTTTTTCATCTAAATGCTGCAATTTTTTTTTACCTCAGTCAGACTGTACAAATACGCATCTTATTAACCTTTTGGCACCCCCCCCCACAAAAAAAAAGTGTGTCTGTGACTGTTCAGACACCAATATATCTGTTTAAAAGAGTCTGGTGTAGGCGAGATAACTAGAACTGTGATTTTGCAGTTCCACGGTTCAAATCTCAGGATTATGCAGCTTTTGGCCTTTTTTCCAGAAAAAAAACAGTAATAGTGTCTCGCTGACTGATCAAACAAAAATATATCTGTTTAAAAGATTCTGGTGTAGGCCAGATAATTATAATTGTGGTTTTGCAGTTCCACGGTACAAATCTCTGTAATATCCTGCTTTTGGCCTTTTTTCCGTAAAAAAAGCAGTAATAGTGTCTCGCTGACTGTTCAGACACAAATATATCTGTTTAAAAGATTCTGGTGTAGGCTAGATAACTATAACTGTGGTTTTGCAGTTCCACGGTTCAAATCTCTGTATTATCCTGCTTTTGGCATTTTTTCCTTAAAAAAAACAGTAATAGTGTCTCGCTGACTGTTCATACATAAATATATCTGTTTAAAAGATTCTGGTGTAGGCCAGATAATTTTAACTGTGGTTTTGCAGTTCCACGGTTCAAATCTCTGTATTATCTTGCTTTTGGCCTTTTTTTCGTCAAAAAAAATAGTAATAGTGTCTCGCTGACTGTTCAGACACAAATATATCTGTTTAAAAGATTCTGGTGTAGGCCAGATAACTAGAACTGTGGTTTTGCAGTTCCACGGTTCAAATCACAGTATTATGCAGCTTTTGGCCCTTTTTCCGTAAAAAAAAACTGCAATAGTGTCTCCCTGACTGTTCAGACACAAATATATCTGTATAAAAGATTCTGGTGTAGGCCAGATAACTATAACTGTGGTTTTGCAGTTCCACGGTTCAAATCTCTGTATTATCCTTGTTAGGAGGGCGGTTGCAGACAACTTTAATATAATGGAACGCAACCGACCCCGGGGTCCGCGATGCAGCCTGGTGGACTGCTGCCGAACACTTTCCGGGTGGAAAGGGAAGCAACCAACTTAAATGTAAAACCCTTCCATGTTTCTACACACTGGAACGGGTATAGCAATTCACACTATCTCCGTTAGCTGCACGAGAGATAGGCAGTGAAAAACTATCTGTAGTCCTGTTACAGCACAGGGACTACAGTGGCGGCACTGGGATGCGTGTGTGACTAAGCCAATGGGTACACGTGCCTCCAGCTGGCGTACTACCGGACTGAAGGGTACAACTCCACGTGGCTGACAGGCGGTAGCCGTGGACAGGACGTCTGCAGGCTGCTCGGGGTTATAGGTGACCCTTTTGGCTGAGCCAGGCTGCAAGACCAAGCTACCTGCCTATGCACATCTAAGCCTGCCTAAGCGACCTGTGCTAATCAGTCGAGCGAACTCTGGCATCGACAGGTCACGGAGTGAACAGCTAGGGAGCACGTGGAACACAGTTCTCGAACAAATAGCACCACCACGCCATGGCGGTGATAGGATTCGCCTCCTCAAACAACGAGAGGCTTTTTGGATCCACACCCTCGATTCCCTTCATCCCAGTGGCCTCAACAGGGAGTACGACCTCCTGTCATTTAGTTGATACCCCTATCAGTACCCACCCAAGTGTATACTTGCCCCTTATCCCAACAGCCTCCTCTATTTTACCATATATAGTATACCCTTAGCCGTTAGTCACCTTTCACTCATCACAGCCCACTGACCGCGTCTCATCTCTGTTATGTCGCCTATTCACAGTAGCCATTACCAAATGTCATAACCATTGCATTTCTCTCGTATGTTACAACATATAATGTCATTATAATGTCCATACCATCGGTGCACTCATGTGTTTGTATTATCATGCCATACTGCTCATTCATTGTTTTGTGACCTGCCTCTTTGTGCCCTTCCCACAGATTCTCCTCCTACTCTACGGTCCTCCCCTCCCTTCCTCTTACGCCCCTCCTCTCCACTGCAACCTTAGGAAATCCTGCCGCTCCCTCTGGCTATACTTAACATTGTGGAACGCAAGCTTCGCCTCCTGGAACGCTCACATGACCGGAGTCTGTCACTTCCGGTCACGCGACTTGCCACTTCCGGTTTCGCGGGGTCACCTATTTTTGTACTCGCGCTTGCATTGGTCACTCATCAGCCTCTCCCCCTATATACGCCCCTTCTCTCACTCTGGTCTCACATCGAGCGATGGACACCGCGATGCACAACTGGAGCCTACGTACGCTCCTCTAAGGTAACCTTCTCTCCACTGCTGGATATGCTAGTTTTAATCTTTGTTGCCCTAAATACTTATTTGCTTCTTCCTATCCCCTCATCTACAGGCAGCCCGTTTGGGACTCTACCTCTCTAACTACACCAGCAGTTCTTTTTGGTATGTTTATACCCTCCACTACGGCTCCTCTAGCATTTCCTCCACATTTTCTTCTACAGCTGCTCGCTATTTTCTTCCTCATCCCTCCTCTTTCTCATCATTCCCCCTTGTTTTATCCTGTCCTCCCTATCCTGTACTGTGTGCAACATTCAATTTCTTTTGATATTCACCTTGCACAGTACCAGTGATATCACATTTACCTGCTCTTTCTCGTGGTCTCACACACTTTCTACAAAATATCTCTTTCACAATTTTAAACTTCCCCCTCCCCCACTCCTTCTTTTCCATATGTTTCTCCCTTCCTTCCCCTTTTTTTATCATCAGATTGCTTTATTCATTTATCTAATATGCCCTTTAGGCACTATGTTGTTTTTCAACTACCAATTGTATTTCGTGATTACTACTATTACCTTTGTAAGCTATGTTTTGTCCTTATCATTATTGTTTATAATGAATCATATTTCCCGACAAAACCTTACATTGTTTTTTATCTTCTACAGCCAACTGAAGAAGGTCATTATGACCGAAACGTTTTGTTGTTATATTGCTGTGTGTTTATCATGCTAAAATAAATTTTCACAAATAAAGGACATTTTGAGTGCCGAGGTTTCTTGAACTGGACCAAAATTGGAGACCACAGAAGCTCCTGGACCCATTTCGAATCCAGCCACAGACCGACGCCTAACAATCCTGCTTTGGCCTTTATTCCGTAAAAAAAAACAGTAATAGTGTCTCCCTGACTATTCAGACACATATATATCTGTTTAAAAGATTCTGGTGTAGGCGAGATAACTAGAACTGTGGTTTTGCAGTTCCACGGTTCAAATCTCTGTGTTATCCTTCTTTTGGCATTTTTTCATAAAAAAAACAGTAATATTGTATTGCTGACTGTTCAGACACAAATATATCTGTTTAAGAGATTCTGGCATAGGCCAGATAACTATAACTGTGGTTGTGCAGTTCCACTGTTCAAATCTCTGTATTATCCTGCTTTTGGCATTTTTTCCGTAAAAAAACAGTAATAGTGTCTCGCTGACTGTTCAGACGCAAATATATCTGTTTAAAAGATTCTGGTGTAGGCCAGATAAATATAACTGTGGTTTTGCAGCTCCATGGATCAAATCTCTGTATTATCCTGCTTTTGGCCTTTTTTCCATTAAAAAAAAACAACAATAGTTTCTCCCTGACTGTTCAGACACAAATATATCTGTTTAAAAGATTCTGGTGTAGGCCAGATAACTAGAACTGTGGTTTTGCAGTTCCACGGTTCAAATCCCTGTATTAATCTGCTTTTGGCCTTTTTTCCTTAAAAAAACAGTAATAGCGTCTCGCTGACTGTTCAAACATAAATATATCTGTTTAAAAGATTCTGGTGTAGGCCAGATAATTATAACTGTGGTTTTGCAGTTCCACGGTTCAAATCTCTGTAGTATCCTGCTTTTGGCATTTTTTCCATAAAAAAAAACAGTAATAGTGTCTCGCTGACTGTTCAGACACAAATATATCTGTATAAAAGATTCTGGTGTAGGCCAGATAACTAGAACTGTGGTTTTGCAGTTCCACGGTTCAAATCTCAGTATTATGCAGCTTTTGGCTTTTTTTTCCATAAAAAAACACAGTAATAGTGTCTCCCTGACTGTTCAGACACAAATATATCTGTTTAAAAGATTCTAGTGTTGGCCAGATAACTAGAACTGTGGTTTTGCAGTTCCACGGTTCAAATCTCAGTATTATGCAGCATTTGGCCTTTTTTCCGTAAAAATAACAGTAATAGTGTCTCCCTGACTGTTCAGACACAAATAAATCTGTTTAAAAGATTCTGGTGTAGGCCAGATAACTAGAGCTGTGGTTTTGCAGTTCCACGGATCAAATCTCTGTATTATCCTGCTTTTGGCCTTTTTTCCGCAAAAAAACAGTAATAGTGTCTCGCTGACTGTTCAAACATAAATATATCTGTTTAAAAGATTCTGGTGTAGGCCAGATAACTGTAACTGTGGTTTTGCAGTTCCACGGTTCAAATCTCAGTATTATCCTGCTTTTGGCCTTTTTTCCATTAAAAAAACAGTAATAGTGTCTCCCTAACTGTTCAGACACAAATATATCTGTTTAAAAGATTCTGGTGTAGGCCAGATAACTATAACTGTGGTTTTGAAGTTACACAGTTCAAATCTCTGTATTATCCTGCTATTGGCCATTTTTTCCGTAAAAAAGAACAGTTATAGTGTCTCCCTGACTGTTCAGACGCAAATATATCTGTTTAAAAGATTCTGGTGTAGGTCAGATAACTAGAACTGTGGTTGTGCAGTTCCACGGTTCAAATCTCTGTTTTATCCTGCTTTTGGCCTTTTTTCCATAAACAAAACAGTAATAGTGTCTCGCTGACTGTTCAGACATAAATATATCTGTTTAAAAGATTCTGGTGTAGGTCAGATAATTATAACTGTGGTTTTTCAGTTCCACGGTTCAAATCTCTGTAATATCCTTCTTTTAGCCTTTTTTCCATAAAAAAAAAACAGTAATAGTGTCTCGCTGACTGTTCAGACACAAATATATCTGTTTAAAAGATTCTGGTGTAGGCCAGATAACTATAACTGTGGTTTTGCAGTTCCACGGTTCAAATCTCTGTATTATCCTTGTTAGGAGGGCGGTTGCAGACAACTTTAATATAATGGAACGCAACCGACCCCGGGGTCCGCGATGCAGCCTGGTGGACTGCTGCCGAACACTTTCCGGGTGGAAAGGGAAGCAACCAACTTAAATGTAAAACCCTTCCGTGTTTCTGCACACTGGAACGGGTATAGCAATTCACACTATCTCCGTTAGCTGCACGAGAGATAGGCAGTGAAAAACTATCTGTAGTCCTGTTACAGCACAGGGACTACAGTGGCGGCGCTAGGATGCGTGTGTGACTACTCCAACGGGTACACGTGCCTCCAGCCGGCGTACTACCAGACTGAATGGTACAACTCCACGTGGCTGACAGGTGGTAGCTGTGGACAGGACATCTGCAGGCTGCTCGGGGTTATAGGTGACCCTTTTGACTGAGCCAGGCTGCAAGACCAAGCTACCTGCCTTTGCACATCTAAGCCTGCCTAAGCGACCTGTGCTAATCAATCGAGCGAACTCTGGCATCGGCAGGTCACGGAGTGAACAGCTAGGGAGCACGTGGAACACAGTTGTCCACACAACAGCATCACTTGCTCAAATGATCAGAGCGCGCCGCCATGTTTGTAGGCGGGCCTTTTAAAGGCTTAGCCCTGCCCACCGACGTGCCATTGGTGACGCTACCTGTGGACCAATCAGGCGGTGCCAGGTCACCGGGTCAGGTGGGTGCCAAACCACCAATCATGATCTGCCAGGTCACGGGCATGCTCAGTGTGACGAATCCTGGACTTAGATTCCAAGCACCCTGTCTCCCTCTGCAACCTATGCTTAACATTGCTAGGTACCAATACACAGGAGACAATCTGTAGGTCTCGTGGACCAGCTAAGCGTTGGGGCTGACGACGATGCTGAGCAGCATCAGCCCCGGCTGGACCAAAATTGGAGACCACAGAAGCTACTGGACCCATTTCGAATCCAGCCACAGACCGATGCCTAACAATCCTGCTTTGGCCTTTATTCCGTAAAAAAAAACAGTAATAGTGTCTCCCTGACTATTCAGACACATATATATCTGTTTAAAAGATTCTGGTGTAGGCGACATAACTATAACTGTGGTTTTGCAGTTCCACGGTTCAAATCTCTGTGTTATCCTTCTTTTGGCATTTTTTCCATGAAAAAAAAACAGTAATATTGTATTGCTGACTGTTCAGACACAAATATATCTGTTTAAGAGATTCTGGTGTAGGCCAGATAAATATAACTGTGGTTTTGCAGTTCCATGGATCAAATCTCTGTATTATCCTGCTTTTGGCCTTTTTTCCATTAAAAAAAAACAACAATAGTTTCTCCCTGACTGTTCAGACACAAATATATCTGTTTAAAAGATTCTGGTGTAGGCCAGATAACTAGAACTGTGGTTTTGCAGTTCCACGGTTCAAATCCCTGTATTAATCTGCTTTTGGCCTTTTTTCCTTAAAAAAACAGTAATAGTGTCTCGCTGACTGTTCAAACATAAATATATCTGTTTAAAAGATTCTGGTGTAGGCCAGATAACTAGAACTGTGGTTTGCAGTTCCACGGTTAAAATCTCTGTAAAATCCTGCTTTGGCCTTTTTTCTGTAAAAAAAACAGTAATAGTGTCTCGCTGACTGTTCAGACACAAATATATCTGTTTAAAAGATTCTGGTGTAGGCGATATAACTAGAACTGTGGTTTTGCAGTTCCACGGATCAAATCTCTGTATTATCCTGCTTTTGGCCTTTTTTCCGCAAAAAAAACAGTAATAGTGTCTCCCTGACTGTTCAGACACAAATATATCTGTTTAAAAGATTCTGGTGTAGGCCCGATAACTATAACTGTGGTTTCGCAGTTCCACGGTTCAAATCTCAGTATTATGCAGCTTTTGGCTTTTTTTCCGTAAAAAAAAACAGTAATAGTGTCTCCCTGACTGTTCAGACACAAATATATCTGTTTAAAAGATTCTAGTGTTGGCCAGATAACTAGAACTGTGGTTTTGCAGTTCCACGGTTCAAATCTCAGTATTATCCTGCTTTTGGCCTTTTTTCCGCAAAAAAAACAGTAATAGTGTCTCGATAACTGTTCAAACATAAATATATCTGTTTAAAAGATTCTGGTGTAGGCCAGATAATTATAACTGTGATTTTGCAGTTCCACGGTTCAAATCTCTGTGTTATCCTGCATTTGGCCTTTTTTCCGTAAAAAAAACAGTAATAGTGTCTCGCTGACTGTTCAAACATAAATATATCTGTTTAAAAGATTCTGGTGTAGGCGAGATAACTAGAACTGTGGTTTTGCAGTTCCACGGTTCAAATCTCTGCATTATGCAGATTTTGGCCTTTTTTCTGTAAAAAATCCCAGTAATAGTCTCTCCCTGACTGTTCAGACACAAATACAGTATATCTGTTTAAAAGATTCTGGTGTAGGCCAGATAACTAGAGCTATGGTTTTGCAGTTCCACGGTTCAAATCTCTGTATTATCCTGCTTTTGGCCATTTTTCCGTGAAAAAAGCAGTAATAATGTCTCGCTGACTGTTCAAACATAAATATATCTGTTTAAAAGATTCTGGTGTAGGCCAGATAATTAGAACTGTGGTTTTGCAGATCCTCGGTTCAAATCTCTGTGTTATCCTGCATTTGGCCTTTTTTCCGTAAAAAAAACAGTAATAGTGTCTCGCTGACTGTTCAGACACAAATATATCTGTTTAAAAGATTCTGGTGTAGGCCAGATAACTATAACTGTGGTTTTGCAGTTCCACGGTTCAAATCTCAGTATTATCCTGCTTTTGGCCTTTTTTCCATTAAAAAAACAGTAATAGTGTCTCCCTAACTGTTCAGACACAAATATATCTGTTTAAAAGATTCTGGTGTAGGCCAGATATCTAGAACTGTGGTTTTGAAGTTACACAGTTCAAATCTCTGTATTATCCTGCTATTGGCCATTTTTCCGTAGAAAAAACAGTTATAGTGTCTCCCTGACTGTTGAGACACAAATATATCTGTTTAAAAGATTCTGGCGTAGGTAAGATAACTAGAACTGTGGTTTTGTAGTTCCACGGTTCAAATCTCAGTAACATGCAGCTTTTGGCCTTTTTTCCATTAAAAAAAAAACAGTAATAGTGTCTCCCTGACTGTTCAGACACAAATATATCTGTTTAAAAGATTCTGGTGTAGGCCAGATAACTAGAACTGTGGTTTTGCAGTTTCACAGTTCAAATCTCTGTATTATGCCGCTTTTGGCCATTTTTACATAAAAAAACAGTAATAGTGTCTCCCTGACTGTTCAAACATAAATATATCTTTTTAAAAGATTCTGGTGTAGGCCAGATAATTATAACTGTGGTTTTGCAGTTCCACAGTTGAAATCTCTGTAATATCCTGCTTTTGGCCTTTTTTCCGTAAAAAAAGCAGTAATACTGTCTCCCTGACTGTTCAGACACAAATATATCTGTTTAAAAGATTCTGATGTAGGCCAGATGACTATAACTGTGGTTTTGCAGTTCCACGGTTCAAATCTCTCTATTATCCGGCTTTTGGCCTTTTTTCCGTAAAAAAAAACAGTAACAGTGTCTCGCTGACGGTTCAGACACAAATATATCTGTTTAAAAGATTCTGGTGTAGGCAAGATACCTAGAACTGTGGTTTTGCAGTTCCACGGTTCAAATCTCTGTATTATCTTGCTTTTAGCCTTTTTTCCGTAAAAAAAAACAGTAATAGTGTCTCGCTGACTGTTCAGACACAAATATATCTGTTTAAAAGATTCTGGTGTAGGCCAGATAATTAGAACTGTGGTTTTGCAGTTCCACGGTTCAAATCTCTGTAACATCCTGCTTTTGGCCTTTTTTCCGTAAAAAAAACAGTAATAGAATAGTGTCTCACTGACTGTTCAGACACAAATATATCTGTTTAAAAGATTCTGGTGTAGGCGAGACAACTATAGCTGTGGTTTTGCAGTTCGACGGTTCAAATCTCTGTATTATCTTGCTTTTGGCATTTTTTCCATTAAAAAAAACAGCAATAGTGTCTCGCTGACTGTTCAGACACAAATATATCTGTTTAAAAGATTCTGATGTAGGCCAGATAACTAGAACTGTGGTTTTGCAGTTCCACGGTTCAAATCTCTGTAATATCCTGCTTTTGGCCTTTTTTCCGTAAAAAAAAAACAGTAATAGTGTCTCGCTGACTGTTCAGACACAAATATATCTGTTTCAAAGATTCTGGTGTAGGCGAGATAACTAGAACTGTGGTTTTGCAGTTCCATGGTTCAAATCTCAGTATTATGCCGCTTTTGGCCTTTTTTACTTAAAAAAAAGCAGTAATAGTGTCTCCCTGACTGTTCAGACACAAATATATCTGTTTAAAAGATTCTGGTGTAGGCCAGATAACTAGAACTGTGGTTTTGCAGTTCCACGTTTCAAATCTCAGTATTATGCAGCTTTTGGCCTTTTTTCCGTAAAAAAAAAACAGTAATAGTTTCTCCCTGACTATTCAGACACAAATATATCTGTTTAAAAGATTCTGGTGTAGGCCAGATAACTAGAACTGTGGTTTTGCAGTTCCATGGTTCAAATCCCTGTATTATCCTGCTTTTGGCCTTTTTTCCGTAAGAAAGAACAGTAATAGTGTTAGGGGGACGGTTGCAAACACTTTATTAAATAGGAACGAAACCGACTCCGGGGTCCGCGATGCAGCCTGAAGGACTGCTGCCGAACTCTTCCCTGGTGAGAAGGGAAGACAACCAACTAAAGATAACCCCCCCGTGTTAACTTCACAGGGTATAGCGGTACGCTCTATCTCCGCTAACTGCACGGAGGGAGAGCGACCGGCGACGCACCGAACAACAAACTTAGCCCTTCGTGTTAAAGCACACGGAAGGGTAAGACGGTTCGCACAATCTCCAAGAACCTCAGGGAGACGTGCGACCATGGGAACAGCAGTAGCCCTGTCTTTGATACAGGCGCTATGCTATGGGGATTGGCGCTAAAGAGGTTCACACTATCTCCAAGAACCGCAGGGAGACGTGTGACCGGACTAGGAGCAGTAGCCCTGTCTACGGTACAGGCGCTACGCTATAGGAGACGACGCTAGTGTGTGGGAGTGATTTCCGCCGGGTACTCGTGCACTCAGCCGTCGTGCTACTGGACTGAGCCGACCCGCTCAAAATGGCTCTTAGTGGAGCTCTGGAGAGAAGCGTGCACAACCAAACAACTAGCTCAAATGATCTGAGCGCGCCACCATGTTTGTGGGCGGGCCTTTTAAAAACTAAGCCCTGCCCCACTGTCGCACCATTGGTGACGTCGCCTGTGACCAATCAGGCAGTGCCAGGTCACCGGGTCAGCTGGTTCCTGAACCACCAATCACGATGCGCCATGTCACGGGCATGCTCAGTGCGATGCATTTTAGACTTAGGCTGCAGTGGCCTAGTCTCTCTCCCCAACCTGTGCTTCATGTTGCTAGGCACAAATACACAAGCTACCACTTGTACCTCTCGTGCATTGGCTAGGTGTTGGGACTGATGGAGATGCTGTGCAGCATCAGCCCTGGCTGAACCTGAATGGGAGACCACAGATTCCACGGATGATTCAGAACCCATTTCTGATCCAGCAAGTGCTCGGCACCTAACATTATCCCCCCTTCTAACCTCTCCCTCTACTTGACGCTCATATTCCTCAATGAGCAGGGGGGCATGAATGTGGTCCACAGGCTCCCAGGAGCGATCCTCAGATCCATGACTTCTCCAGTGTACAAGGTAAAATTTTTTCCCCCGAACTATCTTAGACCCCACAATCGCCTGTACCTCAAAATCATCACCCCTGGTGTCTGGAGCAGATTGGGGTTCCGAAAATTTGGTCAGACGAACCGGCTTGAGAAGCGACCCATCAAAGGTGTCATGAATCCTCATGTGTCGAGGTAATTGTAACCGGTACACTACAGGGTTTATTTGGGCCAGGATTCTGAAAGGACCAATAAAACGGGGAGCAAACTTAGCGGATTCCCCGCGTACCCTAATGTTGCGAGCCGCGAGCCACACTCTGTCGCCCGGGGAGAATACGGGGGCTGGACGACGATGAGCGTCTGCCAACTCTCTCATCCGATTCTTGGAAGCCAAAATAGCCTCCTTGGTATGATCCCAAACCTCCCGCGCCTCCTGAGCCCAATCTCTGACCCCAGGTTTCACAGAGGAAACCGGCATAGGAACCGGGACTCGCAGATGTTGGCCATTATTTAGGAGAAATGGAGTCTGACCCGTGGAATCCGCCACTGCGTTGTTTAAGGCAAACTCTGCCCAGGGAAGCAATATCGACCAGTCATTCTGGTTGGCTGAAACGAAATGGCGCAAGTATGTCACCAGCGTCTGGTTAGTGCGTTCCACCAGACCATTGGTCTCGGGGTGATAAGCAGTGGAAAGATTTAGTTCAATGTCGAGCAAATTACACAATTCTCTCCAAAACCGGGAGGAAAACTGTGGTCCCCGATCACAGACAATCCTATCAGGCATCCCGTGGAGACGGAAAACGTGACGAATGAACAATGATGCCAGAACCCGGGAGGAAGGGACCCTAGGCAGAGGGTCCAGGTGAACTATCTTAGAGAAATGGTCAGACACCACCCAAATAGTCGTGTTTCCCCGGGACTTAGGCAACTCCACAATAAATTCCATCCCAAACAGCTCCCAAGGTCTATCCGCCACGGGTAACGGATGAAGAAGACCAGCTGGCTTCTGACGGGATGGTTTATTTCTCGCACAGGAGACACATGCTTGGACATACTCCTTAACGTCCTGGGATAACTGAGGCCACCAATATGAGCGTTGGAGAAGCTCTGTGGTACGCTTGACCCCAAAATGATCTCCTATCTTAGAGGCATGTGCCCAGGACAGTACCTCGTTCTGTAAATTTGGAGGAACAAACGTCCTCCCGGGAGTAACCTGGTTTAGAGACACTGGAGCCAGCGTCCGCATACACTCTGGCGGAACAATGAGCCTTGGCTCATCCTCATCCTCAGCCATATCCATGGACCGGGACAAAGCGTCCGCCCGATGGTTCTTCTCTCCTTTTAAGAAATTAATGGAGAAATTCAACCGAGAAAAGAAAAGAGACCACCTGGCCTGCCTCGGGTTAAGACGCTGCGCCGTCTGTAGGTATAACAGATTTTTGTGATCGGAATATACCACAAACAGATGCTTAGCTCCCTCCAAGAGGTACCTCCATTCTGAAAAAGCCATTTTAATGGCCAGCAATTCTTTGTCACAAATAGTATAATTCCTCTCTGCTGGAGAGAAGGTATTGGAGAAGAAAAAACATGGTCTTGTCCGACCCTGTTCATTCTTTTGGGAGAGAACCGCTCCTGCTCCGACAGGAGAGGCATCAACCTTCAGGAAGAATGGCTTGTCCACATACGGGCGATGGAGAATGGGAGCTCTCGCAAAGTAGGATTTAATCTCCCAAAATGCCTCGGATGTCTCCTGAGACCAGTCCTTGGGATTGGCACCCTTTCGGGTTAAAGCGGCTAAGGGAGCCACCAGGGTGGAAAAATGTGGTATGAACTGCCGGTAGTAGTTAATAAAGCCCATGAAGCGTTGTACCGCTTTAAGAGAATGGGGCTCCTGCCAGTTCTGTACCGCCACCAACTTTTGTGGATCCATAGCCAATCCCTTACTGGAAATGATGTAGCCCAGGAACGGTAACGACTCTCGTTCAAATTGACACTTCTCCAGCTTACAGTACAAGGAATTTGCTCGCAATCGCTCGAAAACCCTGCGAACATCCTCTTGGTGTGTGGAGAGGTCCGGGGAAAAAATAAGAATATCATCAAGATAGACTACCACGGAAGATAGCAGCAAATCCTGAAAGATATCTTTGACAAAATCTTGAAAAACCGCGGGGGCTTGCATAATCCGAAAGGCATGACGAGATACTCGTGTTGCCCATCATGAGTGTTAAAAGCTGTTTTCCACTCGTCGCCCTCACAGATTCGCACCAGATTATATGCCCCTCGCAGGTCCAGTTTAGTGAAAATATGAGCCCCTCGCAACCTGTCAAACAGCTCAGAAATAAGGGGCAGAGGATATTTATTCTTGATGGTGATGGCATTTAATCCTCTGCAATCAATGCAGGGACGCAAATCACCCCCTTTTTTCTGAACGAAGAAAAACCCCGCTCCCGCAGGAGAAACCGATTTTCTGATAAACCCCCGAGCCAGATTCTCTTTGATATAATCAGACATGGCCTGGGTCTCGGGTACAGACAGAGGGTAGACCCTACTGCGAGGAGGCTCATTACCGGGGACCAGGTCAATAGGGCAGTCATACGGTCGGTGGGGAGGTAAAGTCTCAGCAGCCTTTTTAGAAAAGACATCCGTAAAGCTCCGGTATTGCACAGGCCGAGCGGACAAGTCGGAAGGAGGCTCAGAGACTGCTCCTCGGGCAGCTGTAACCATACACTGGGGCACACAGTCTTTACCCCAGGACGAAATTCTCCCTATACACCAGTCAATGTGTGGAGAGTGATGGCGTAGCCAAGGATGGCCCAATAACACCTCATCTAATCCCCCGGGGATAATAAGGAAGGAGATAACCTCCCGGTGACCCTGAGGAAACGATATGGTGAGAGGAACAGACTGGTGGGTAATTTGTGTATCCAGCAGGGACCCATTGACCACCCTGATGTTCATTGGCCTAGGTAGTAAGTCGATAGGAATGGCATGTCTCTGGGCAAATGCTGCAGACAAAAAGTTGCCATCAGCTCCAGAATCCACCCACGCCTTGGCTGTGACCACGGTTGTTCCGAAGGACAACGTCACCTCATAAAGTAATTTGGAGGACGAGACTCCTGAATCTAACACACCCCCTCCAATGGCGGCTAGACACTCTCGTTTCCCGACTGCTTGGAGACCTTATTAACGGGGTACTCCAGGGGATGTGAGAGTCGGGAACAAGGAGACTTAGACTTAGTCTGGGATATGTCCATAGCCTCAGGCTCCGGATTGGAAACCGCGGGTTTGGAGATAGGCCTAGAGAAAGAGGGTGCCAACCGAAACCGAGGTCTGGAAAGCTCCAGCTCTAACTTGCGTTCTGCATGACGCAGATCAATTCGGTTAGCAAGTGTAATTAACTCTTCCAGAGAGGTTGGAATCTCTCTGGTAGCTAGAGCATCTTTAATGTGCCCAGCCAGCCCCCTCCAAAACACCGGGATCAGCGACCGCTCCAGCCAATCCAGTTCAGCCACGAAGGTTCTGAACTGAATGGCATAGTGGCTGGCGGTGACCGAACCCTGGGTCAACGCAAGCAGCTTAAGAGCCGTATCATGCGTGTCCTGAGGCCCAGAAAGACGCTTTTTAAGGTCCTAAGAAAAAGACCTGCATTAGCCACAAATGGGTCATTCCGCTCCCACAGTGGAGTAGCCCACTCCAGAGCCTTGTGGGAGAGCAACGAGATAACATAACCCACTTTGGCTCTCTCAGAAGGAAATCGTGCCTCCATCATCTCCAAGTGAATGGAGCATAAATTTATAAAACCCCTGCAAAATTTACTGTCCCTAGAAAATTTCTCCGGGAGAGCAAAGCGGGGTAATGGAGCACTTGCAGCGGTGGCAGCCGAGTTTATCATGTTGGCTGCTAGAGAAGCCGCCTGGGTAGCTACTGCAGCGGTATCAGCAACCGGGACCGTTTGTTCCAGAGACCTGAGTCTGGTCTCCAGTTGCTGTATATAATGCTGCAGCTACTGGTTGTCGGCCATGTTCGGCAAGACCCTGGCACTCAGATACTGTTAGGGGGACGGTTGCAAACACTTTATTAAATAGGAACGCAACCGACCCCGGGGTCCGCGATGCAGCCTGAAGGACTGCTGCCGAACTCTTCCCGGGTGAGAAGGGAAGACAACCAACTAAAGATAACCCCTCCGTGTTAACTTCACACCGGACAGGGTATAGCGGTACGCTCTATCTCCGTTAACTGCACGGAGGGAGAGCGACCGGCTACGCACCTAACAAAAATCTTAGCCCTTCGTGTTAAAGCACACGGAAGGGTAAGCTGGTTCGCACAATCTCCAAGAACCGCAGGGAGACGTGCGACCATGGGAACAGCAGTAGCCCTGTCTTTGATACAAGCGCTACGCTATGGGGATTGGCGCTAAAGCGGTTCACACTATCTCCAAGAAACGCTGGGAGACGTGTGACCGGACTAGGAGCAGTAGCCCTGTCTACGGTACAGGTGCTACGCTATAGGAGACGACGCTATTGTGCGGGAGTGATTTCCGCTGGGTACTCGTGCACTCAGCCGGCATGCAACTGGACTGAGCCGACCCGCTCAAAATGGCTCTTAGTAGAGCTCTGGAGAGAAGCGTGCACAACCAAACAACTAGCTCAAATGATCTGAGCGCGCCACCATGTTTGTGGGTGGGCCTTTTAAAAACTAAGCCCTGCCCCACTGTCGCACCATTGGTGACGTCGCCTGTGACCAATCAGGCAGTGCCAGGTCACCGGGTCAGCTGGTTCCTGAACCACCAATCACGGTGCGCCATGTCACGGGCATGCTCAGTGCGATGCATTTTAGACTTAGGCTGCAGTGGCCTAGTCTCTCTCCGCAACCTGTGCTTCATGTTTCTAGGCACAAATACACAAGATACCACTTGTTCCTCTCGTGCATTGGCTAGGCATTGGAACAGATGGAGATGCTGTGCAGCATCAGCCCTGGCTGAAACACAATGAAAGATCACAGTATCCACTGATGATTCAGAACTAGTGTTGAGCATTCCGATACTGAAATATCGGGTATCGGCTGATATTTGCGGTATCGGAATTCTGATACTTTTGCAATATCGTATACCAGAATCGGAAGTTCCCATAATGCAATGAGCCATTTTAATTTTATTCAGCCAATGAGGATCCTAAGAAGTGTGGGCACATCCTGTTAGGCATGTAAGCATCTTAACTAATGGCATGGTTGTGATTGGCTGCTGAAATGATGTCATGATGCACTATAAAAGCCGCCGCCGCCATTTTGAGCTCACTCTGCTGTGAATTCAGTTAGGGATAGGACGCTGTTGTTCTGAGGGACAGTTTTAGCTACCTATTTGGTCTATTCTGCTTTACTCAAGCTACTTTATAAATCGCTGTGCCTTGCAGTGCTAGTGCACAGTTCTCTGAGCTGTTCACCGCTGTCTGCAAGGTCTGTGTGTGTGAGTGCAGCTCACCCTGTAGTGTGTGCTTCAACCACGTCTGGTTGTAGTGCACTCAGTGTGTGTCACTGCCTCATACATTGTCCTTTTTTGCCAATTCATAATTTTTCCTGATATCTCCTATTAGTGTGGTGGTTCCATCCGTATTCAGCTAAATTGGTTCCAAACACACTATATAGGAGTAGATAGAGAAATTTTTTTGGTCTTGCAACGCTAGTGCACAGTGCTCTGCATCTGTACTGTTCACCGCTGTCTGCAAGGTCTGTGTGTGTGAGTGCAGCTCACCCTGTAGTGTGTACTTCAGCCACGTCTTGTTGTAGTGCACTCAGTGTGTGTCACTGCCTCATACATTGTCCTTTTTTGCCAATTCATAATTTTTCCTGATATCTCCTATTAGTGTGGTGGTTCCATCCGTATTCAGCTAAATTGGTTCCAAACACACTATATAGGAGTAGATAGAGAAATTTTTTTGGTCTTGCAGCGCTAGTGCACAGTGCTCTGCATCTGCACTGTTCACCACTGTCTGCAAGGTCTGTGTGTGTGAGTGCAGCTCACCCTGTAATGTGTGCTTCAGCCACGTCTGGTTGTAGTGCACTCAGTGTGTGTCACTGCCTCATACATTGTCCTTTTTTGCCAATTCATAATTTTTCCTGATTTCTCCTATTAGTGTGGTGGTTCCATCCGTATTCAGCTAAATTGGTTCCAAACACACTATATAGGAGTAGTTAGAGGAGCCTTTCTGCAGCATTGGGCCCTGCAGCCCCAGCCAGATTAGTATTAGCCTATTTTTTGTAGCCTCATCTATTGCATTGTAGGTTACCTTCCTACATTGTAATAGCTACAAAAAGTTTGTGATACTATCGTTATTACATCTTTAGGCACATCCAGTGTCTTTTTGTGACAAAAAAAACCTAAATAAAATTCACCAAACACTCCACTTTACAGTTGTGTAGGCCACATTAGCTCATATTAAAGTCTAGTCCACACTTTATAAAATTAGTGTTTCTTATACCTGTTAGCAGCTGTTCAGGAATAAGCACACTAAGCCCTTAGTACTTTTCTGCCTATCTTTATCAGTCTACCAAGATGAAGAAGGCAGGGAGTAAGGCATGTGGGCGTGGGCGTGGGCGTGGAGTTTCTGCAGGGAGAGGATGTGAGGATTCTGTGCCTGCAGGGAGAGGACGTGGGGATTCTGTGCCTGCTGCGGGCACCAGTGACTCAGCATCCCCCAGTTTTACCAGGGAACAGTCCTTTATGCGCAGCTTTGTAGGAGCTAGCCGTACCCCACTGCTGCGGGAGGACCAAATTGAAGCCGTTGTCGGATGGATGGCAGCTAACGCATCGACTTCAATTAGTTCCAGATCCTCTCAGGTCCTGAGCACTGAAGAGCACCCATCTGTCTCTTCACCACCTGCCAAATTGCCCAGGCAGTCAGAGAGCCCTGGACAGGAGCCATCTCTACTTCTGTTCTCTGAATCTCTTAGCTTGGAAAGAGGGGGCCAGCCAAGCAGAATTCGAGAATTTGAAGAAGAGGTAGTATGCAGTGATGCGCAACCGTTTTGTCTCTCTGAATCTGAAGAGGTGGGTGGGCCAGTGCCTATGGTCAGCAGCACACCTCAGTACGCATCTGACGATGAGACTCAGGTGCCACTTTCTGGTGCATACTGTGCTGTCGAGACTACCCAGGAGAAGCAGTTGTTTGAAGAGGGTGGTGTAGATGATGAGGTCCTTGACCCATCATGGCGTGAGAGACAGGAAGGTGGTGGGGACAGCTCTGAGGAAGAGATTCCCCGAACAGCCCAAAAAGGAGGGAGAGGGAGGGGGCAGACTTGGTTGCCTGTAGCCTCCACTTCGGCACCCATTAGGAGCATGGCTCTTCCAAAATCCAAAGCGGGCGCTCCCAAGACTTGCAGTGCCTGGTCCTTTTTTGACACAGTTGCAGATGACATTTGCTTTGTCAAATGCAAGCTGTGTAATCAGAAGGTGAAAAGAGGGAAAAGTGTCAGCAACCTCAATACCACAAATATGTGGAAACATGTGCGGACCAAGCACGTGGTGGAGTTACAAAAACACACTGAAGACCTAGGCCAACCTACAGCGCCACCTACCACCTCTTCAGCTCGTCTTGTAGCCTCTTCCTCCAGCTCACACACAGCTGGTTCGGCTTCCTCACAGGATCGCCATGGAAGAATCTCTGGCACTGTTGTACAGAGACACAGTGTAATTCCACCCACAGCACCAATTTCCCAGTCATCCTCACACTCCCACGCCAGTCTACAGCCATCGTTAGCACAGGCATGGGAGAAAAGGCGCCCATACTCGGCAAACCACCCCCGAGCACAGGCTCTGAATGCTGGAATTGCTAAACTACTGGCCCTTGAAATGCTATCATTCAGGCTGGTGGAGACTGACACATTCGTAACTTTATGGCATTGGCAGTCCCACAATACAACGTGCCCAGCCGCTTTTATTTCAGCAGGCAAGCTGTCCCTGCCCTGCAACATCATGTGGAGGGAAAAATTAAACATGCGCTACAAAACGCCGTCAGTAGCAAGGTCCACCTGACCACTGATGCGTGGACCAGTAAGCATGGACAGGGACGATACCTTTCCCTCACTGCCCATTGGGTAAATGTTGTGGAGCCGGGTACAGATCTTGAGAGTGGCGCTGTACGTGTTCTGCCAACTCCAAGGATTGCAGGAATCCAGTCTGTACACATTGACTCCTCCTCATACTCCAGTTCCTCTGAATCAGTGCTGCAGGAGCCATCACGGTCCACCTCCACATCGACCCGTGAACGGTTACCTGTTATGATGACCGATATGAGCACAGCCGTGGCCAAACGTCAACAGGCCGTATTAAAATTAATTTCTTTGGGGAATCGAAGCCACACAGCGCAGGAGCTCTGGAATGCCATCAAGCAGCAGAGCGACGTGTGGTTTGTGCCAGCGAATCTCCAGCCAGGCATGGTAGTGTGTGACAATGGCCGAAATCTGGTGGCAGCTCTGGGCCTAGGCAACCTCACTCACATCCCATATCTGGCACATGTGCTCAACTTGGTCGTGCAGAGTTTTTTGAGGGACTATCCGGATCTTGATGCACTGCTTCACAAGGTCCGCATAGAGTGCGCTCACTTGCGGCGTTCCAGCAATGCAAGATCACGCATTGCAGCTCTGCAGCGCCGATTACGTCTTCCGGAACATCGCATCATATGTGACCTACCCACCAGGTGGAATTCAACGTTACATATGTTGGAGAGGTTGTGTGAGCAGCAGGCAGCAGTAATGGAGTACCAGCTGCAGCAGGCGCAAACAAGTCGCAGTGCGCGCCGTTCACACTTCACCACCACTGAGTGGGCCTCTATGAAGGACATTTGCCACGTTTTGCGTGCCTTCGATTATTCCATGCGGATGGCGAGTGCAGATGATGCACTAGTCAGCATGACTATCCCCCTTATCTGCCTGCTTGAAAAAACACTGCAAGCACTAAGGGACGAGGTTTTGGAAGAGGTGGAGGATGAGGAGTCACAAATGCCATCTGCTTCTCTACAGTCTGCGCAACGTGGTTCCTCACAAAGGCCTAGGCAGGGGACACTTTGTGAGGAGGATGAGGAGGAGTCAATGGATGAGGAAGACATCTGTCCAGAGGAGGGAGGTACACAATGCTCTAGTAGTCAGTATCTAGAGCGAGGGTGGGGTGATGCAGAGCAGGCAGAGATCACGCCTCAAGCAGGGGACAGCGTTTCTCGGCCAGTTGGCAGTCTGCAGCACATGGTTGATTTCATGCTGCATCGCCCACATTCTCAACACGGCTGATTATTGGGTGTCCACCCTCCTAGATCCTCGCTACCGGGACAACTTACAAAGCCTCATAACACCGTTGAACCGGGAGCGTAAAATGCGGGAGTACTAAGAGGCACTGGTGCATTCCATCATGTTCTCCATTCCAACCGAGAGCAGTGCTGCTAGTGCTTTACAAAGCAGCTCAGTGCGTCGAGGCAGTGGAGGAAGCTCTGCACAAAGATGGAGCAGAAGCAGCGCCTCAGCACAAGGCAAGACCAGTATGGCCGAAATGTGGCAAAGTTTTGTGTCCCCGCCGCCACAAATGTCTACACCATCACAGACGGCTCCAGTTAGCAGGAGGCAACGTTTCCGTCAGATGGTGACAGACTACATGTATTGCCCTCTTAGTGTACTCCCAGACGGCTCTTCTCCCTTCAAGTTTTGGGTCTGTAAGCTGGATACATGGCCAGAGCTTAGTCAGTATGAATTGGAGGTGCTAGCTTGCCCTGCTGCTAGTGTATTATCGGAACGCGTCTTTAGTGCCGCAGGTGGGGTACTAACAGACCGTCGCATGCGACTATCCTCCGATAACGTTGACCGGCTTACTTTTCTCAAAATAAACAAGGCCTGGTTCTCTCAGGAATTTGCCAGTCCTCTTCCAGAATAAATAATTGGTTGGCAACAGTATCCAGGTCTCCGGTTGTGTTCATGTTTCTACCACCTGAACTGTAATCCCTGAGCTCCAACACCGCCAGTTGGCGCTCGGAAGTGCCGTCTGCACAGTCAACACTTGCTGCCGTGTTATTGGGGTTCAGTAACGTCAGCTGTTCCCCTGCTGTGTGGACGGCAATTTCTCCTGCTCTGTCCACATTCTCACTACTACAGATTTTAAAGTTGCTCCAATTACACCTCTGGCTCCTCTGTTTTCAGTATTTTCCCTGAGCTCCAACACCGCCAGTTGGCGCTCGGAAGTGCCGTCTGCACAGTCAACACTTGCTGCCATGTTATTGGGGTTCAGTAACATCAGCTGTTCCCCTGCTGTGTGGATGGCAATTTCTCCTGCTCTGTCCACATTCTCACTACTACAGATTTTAAAGTTGCTCCAATTACACCTCTGGCTCCTCTGTTTTCAGTATTATCCCTGAGCTCCAACACCGCCAGTTGGCGCTCGGAAGTGCCGTCTGCACAGTCAACACTTGCTGCCGTATTATTGGGGTTCAGTAATATCAGCTGTTCCCCTGCTGTGTGGACAGCAATTTCTCCTGCTCTGTCCACATTCTCACTACTACAGATTTTAAAGTTGCTCCAATTACACCTCTGGCTCCTCTGTTTTCAGTATTAACCCTGAGCTCCAACACCGCCAGTTGGCGCTCGGAAGTGCCGTCTGCACAGTCAACACTTGCTGCCGTGTTATTGGGGTTCAGTAAGGTCAGCTGTTCCCCTGCTGTGCGGACGGCAATTTCTCCTGCTCTGTCCACATTCTCACTACTACAGATTTTAAAGTTGCTCCAATTACACCTCTGGCTCCTCTGTTTTCAATATTATCCCTGAGCTCCAACACCGCCAGTTGGCGCTCGGAAGTGCCGTCTGCACAGTCAACACTTGCTGCCGTGTTATTGGGGTTCAGTAACGTCAGCTGTTCCCCTGCTGTGCAGATGGCAATTTCTCCTGCTTTGTCCACATTCTCACTACTACAGATTTTAAAGTTGCTCCAATTACACCTCTGGCTCCTCTGTTTTTAGTATTTACCCTGGGCTCCAATACCGCTAGTTGCTGCTCAGAAGTGCCGTCTGCACAGTCAACGCTTGCTCCAGTGTTATTGGGGTTCAGTAACATCAGTTGATCCCCAGCTGTGTGTCCGGCAAATTCTCCTGCTTTGTCCACATCCACTGTACTACTGATTTAAAACCTCCTCCAAATACACCTCTGGCTCCTCTGTTTTTAGTATTTACCCTGGGCTCCAATACCGCTAGTTGCTGCTCAGAAGTGCCGTCTGCACAGTCAACGCTTGCTCCAGTGTTATTGGGGTTCTGTAATGTCAGCTATTCCCCAGCTGTGTGTCCGGCAAATTCTCCTGCTTTGTCCACATCCATTGTACTACTGATTTAAAACCTCCTCCAAATACTCCTCTGGCTCCTCTGTTTTTAGTATTTACCCTGGGCTCCAATACCGCTAGTTGCTGCTCAGAAGTGCCGTCTGCACAGTCAACGCTTGCTCCAGTGTTATTGGGTTCAGTAACGTCAGCTGATCCCCAGCTGTGTGTCCGGCAAATTCTCCTGCTTTGTCCACATCCACTGTACTACTGATTTAAAACCTCCTCCAAATACACCTCTGGCTCCTCTGTTTTTAGTATTTACCCTGGGCTCCAATACTGCTTGTTGCTGCTCAGAAGTGCCGTCTGCACAGTCAACGCTTGCTCCAGTGTTATTGGGGTTCAGTAACATCAGCTGATCCCCAGCTGTGTGTCCAGCAAATTCTCCTGCTTTGTCCACATCCACTGGCTCCGCTCTGTTTTTAGTACTTACCCTGGGTTCCAGTACCGTCAGCTGGTTCTCAGCAGTGTCTTTGGCACGGGTACTCCCTCCTGCCCAGCCTGGTTCCAGCACGCCAGCTGTTTCCGGGTAGTGTCAACGTCACTTTGCCCCCAATGCGTTGTCCTGTAGTGTTGCGGTCGGGTTAGCCGACTCTATGGTGCCTGCAGTTTAGGTGACTCCTATGTGGGCTGCGGGATCTGGCAATGAAGGCTGGTTCCATAGTTCCAATAGGACAAGCACCCCCTGTAGGACTGTGGGTTTTGGTAACTGCGGCCGGCTCGCGGCCTTGAAACTTTTTTTTACATGGGTACCTTCTACTACCCATCCGGGTTCCAGTACCGTCAGCTGGTTCTCGGCAGTGCCTTTGGATTAGGTGCCTCCTTCTCCGTATCCAAGTTCCACCAACGTCTGCTGGTCCTTGGTAGTGCTTTCTGGCACAGGTACCTCCTGCTTAGTAACCGAGTTCCAGTACCGTCAGCTGGTCCTCGGCAGTTCCATTGGCTCTTGTACCTTCTGCTACCCATCCGGGTTCCAGTACCATCAGCTGGTCCTCGGTAGTTCCTCGTCCTTCTTGTACCTTCTGCTACATTTCCAAGTTCAACCTTTTTGAAATGGTTCTTGGTAATCACTCTGGATCTCCCTGACGAGGACCCTGAAGACGTGGACCTTAAAGACCTACCCGAAATAGTCGAGGACCCCAAAGACTAGGACCCCGAAGACCACCCTGAAGAAGACGAGGACCCCGAAGACGAGGACCCCGAAGACCACCCCGAAGAAGACGAGGACCCTGAAGACCACCCCGAAGAAGACGAGGACCCCGAAGACAACGACCCTGAAGACCACCCCGAAGAAGACCAAGAAGATGACCCTGAAGAAGTTGACCAAGAGGACAAAGAAGAGAAGACAAGCACCAAGATACAGAAGAACAAGAGACAGAAAACCAAGAAGCAGAAATACAAGAAGCTGCAGAACAAAAAGCGGAAGAACATTAAGCATAAGACTAAAAATCAGAGCAAAAGATAATATCTAAATTATAAGCAGAAGATGACTAAGCAGTGTATGGGGGTGAGTCCGTTCCTCCTCGTGGTGCCCCTGGAAAAGACCTGCTGCTGCAGGCCAAACTGAACGCGGACAAATCCTGTCGTAAATCTTTTGTAATGTCCAACCTTTTATAGATAACAACTACAGGAATGCCTGTCACGAAGAAGAATATGAAGAAGATGAAGAAGTAGAATATGAAGAATGTAAAAGAAAAGAATAATACGAAGAAGGTGAAGAAGAAGAAAATGAAGAAGGTGAAGAAGAAGTGGATGAAAAAGATGCTGAGGATGATGAAGGAGAAAGTGTGGGAGAAGTAAAAAAGAAGGTGAAGAGCATGGAAGTAGTGAAACATAAATATCTGACAAAATATAAAAATACTTAACATAGTCAATATTTCCGTAACTCAGAACGTCTTAAAAAAAATATTATATCCTGCTATTCCATTTGATTGGGCTAAACCTCTATGCCTTTATTGTCTCCCCCACCTCCCCCAATACATTCTACATTATTCTTAGTTGTTTTCCTTCATGTAGAATTAACCTACAAGGAAAGAAAGGGTTTATTTTCATTCCGATATTTCTGTCCCATTGACTTGCATTGGTTTCCGGTATCGGAATCGGCGATATCAGATACTTTTTCGGCATCCAATCCGATCCAATCCGATCCGATATTTCCCGATATCGGAAGGTATCGCTCAACACTATTCAGAACCCATTTCTGATCCAGCAAGCGCCCTGCGCCTAACAAATTGTGTCTCACTGACTGTTCACACACAAATATATCTGTTTAAAATATTCTGGTGTAGGCGAGATAACTAGAACTGTGGTTTTGCAGTTCCACGGTTCAAATCTCTGTCTTATACTGCTTTTGGCCTTTTTCCGTAAAAAAAAAACAGTAATAGTGTCTCGCTGACTATTCAGACACAAATATATCTGTTTAAAAGATTCTGGCATAGCTCACATAACTATAACTGTGGTTTTGCAGTTCCACGGTTCAAATCTATTTGTTATCCTGCTTTTGGCTTTTTTTCCATAAAAAAAAACAGTAATAGTGTCTTGCTGACTGTTCAGACACAAATTTAACTGTTTAAAAGATTCTGGTGTAGGCCAGATAACTAGAACTGTGGTTTTGTAGTTCCATGGTTCCAATCTCTGTATTATCCTGCTTTTGGCCCTTTTTCTGTAAAAAAAAACAGTAATAGTGTCTCCCTGACTGTTCAGACACAAATATATCTGTTTAAAAGATTCTGGTGTAGGCCAGAAAACTAGAACTGAGGTTTTGCAGCTCCACGGTTCAAATCTCTATATTATCCTGCTTTTGGCCTTTTTTCCATTAAAAAAGCAGTAATAGTGTCTCGCTGACTGTTCAAACATAAATATACCTGTTTAAAAGATTCTGGTGTAGGCCAGATAATTATAACTGTGGTTTTGCAGTTCCAGGGTTCAAAGCTATGTAATATCCTGCTTTTGGCCTTTTTTCAGAAAAAAAAAACAGTAATAGTGTCTCCCTGACTGTTCAGACACAAATATATCTGTTTAAAAGATTCTGGTGTAGGTGAGATAACAATAACTGTGGTTTTGCAGTTCCAGGGTTCAAATCTCTGTATTATCTTTCTTTTGGCATTTTTTCCGTTAAAAAAAACAGTAATAGTGTCTTGCTGACTGTTCAGACACAAATATATCTCTTTAAAAGAGTCTGGATTAGGCCAAATAATTATAACTGTGGTTTTGCAGTTCCACGGTTCAAATCCCTGTAATATCCTGCTTTTGGCCTTTTTTCCGTAAAAAAAAACTGCATTAGTGTCTCGCTGCCTGTTCAGACACAAATATATCTGTTTAAAAGATTCTGGCATATGCCAGATAACTATAACAGTGGTTTTGCAGTTCCACGGTTCAAATCTCAGTATTATCCTGCTTTTGGCCTTTTTTCCTTAAAAAAAACAGTAATAGTGTCTCCCTGACTGTTCAGACACAAATATATCTGTTTAAAAGATTCTGGTGTAGGCCAGATAACTAGAACTGTGGTTTTGCAGTTCCACGTTTCAAATCTCAGTATTATGCAGCTTTTGGCCTTTTTTCCGTAAAAAAAAAACAGTAATAGTGTCTCCCTGACTATTCAGACACAAATATATCTGTTTAAAAGATTCTGGTGCAGGCCAGATAACTAGAACTGTGGTTTTGCAGTTCCATGGTTCAAATTCCTGTATTATCCTGCTTTTGGCCTTTTTTCCATATAAATGAACAGTAATTGTGTCTCACTGACTGTTCAGACAGAAAAATATCTGTTTAAAAGATTCTGGTGTATGCGAGATAACTAGAACTGTGGTTTTGCAGTTCAAAGGTACAAATCTCAGTATTATACTGCTTTTGGCCTTTTTCCATAAAAAAAACAGTAATAGTGTCTCGCTGACTATTCAGACACAAATATATCTGTTTAAAAGATTCTTGCATAGGCCAGATAACTATAACTGTGGTTTTGCAGTTCCACGGTTCAAATCTCAATATTATCCTGCTTTTGGCCTTTTTTTTTCATAAAAAAAAACAGTAATAGTGTCTCCCTGACTGTTCAGACACAAATATATCTGTTTAAAAGATTCTGGTGTAGGCCAGATAACTAGAACTGTGGTTTTGTAGTTCCACAGTTCAAATCTCTGTATTATCCTGCTTTTGGCCTTTTTTCTATAAAAAAAAACCCAGTAATAGTGTCTCCCTGACTGTTCAGACACAAATATATCTGTTTAAAAGATTCTGGTGTAGGCCAGATAACTATAACTGTGGTTTTGTAGTTCCATGGTTGAAATCTCTGTATTATCCTGCTTTTGGCCTTTTTACCATAAAAAAAGCAGTAATAGTGTCTCGATGACTATTCACAAATAAATATATCTTTTTAAAGGATTCTGCTGTAGGCCAGATAAGTATAACTGTGGTTTTGAAGCTCCAGAGCTGAATTCTCTGTATTATCTTGGTTTTGGCCTTTTTTCCGTAAAAAAAGCCAGTAACAGTGTCTCCCTGACTGTTCAGACACAAATATATCGGTTTAAAAGATTCTGGTGTCGGTCAGATAACTAGAACTGTGGTTTTGCAGTTCCACGTTTCAAATCTCAGTAATATGCAGCTTTTGGCCTTTTTTCCGTAAAAAGAAACAGTAATAGTGTCTCCCTGACTTTTCAGACTCAAATATATCTGTTTAAAAGATTCTGGTGTAGGCCAGATAACTAGAACTGTGGTTTTGCAGTTCAACTGTTCAAATCTCTGTATTTTCCTGCTTTTGGCCTTTTTTCCATATAAATGAACAGTAATAGTGTCTCACTGACTGTTCAGACAGAAATATATCTGTTTAAAAGATTCTGGTGTAGGCGAGATAACTATACCTGTGGTTTTGCAGTTCCACGGTTCAAATCTCTGTATTATCCTGCTTTTGGCCTTTTTTTATTAAAAAAAACAGTAATAGTGTCTCCCTAACTGTTCAGACACAAATATATCTGTTTAAAAGATTCTGGTGTAGGCCAGATAACTAGAACTGTGGTTTTGCAGTTCCACGGTTCAAATCTCTGTAATATCCTGCTTTTGGCCTTTTTTCCGTAAAACAGTACAGTAATAGTGTCTCGCTGACTGTTCAGACACAAATATATCTGTTTAAAAGATTCTGGTGTAGGCCAGATAACTAGAACTGTGGTTTTGAAGTTCCACGGTTCAAATCTCAGTATTATGAAGCTTTTGGCCTTTTTTACTTAAAAAAAAACAGTAATAGTGTCTCCCTGACTGTTCAGACACAAATATATCTGTTTAAAAGATTCTGATGTAGGCAAGATAACTAGAACTGTGGTTTTGCAGTTCCACATTTCAAATCTCAGTATTATGCAGATTTTGGCCTTTTTTCCGTAAAAAAAACAGTAATAGTGTCTCCCTAACTATTCAGACACAAATATATCTGTTTAAAAGATTCTGGTGTAGGCCACATAAGAAGAACTGTGGTTTTGCAGTTCCACGGTTCAAATCTCTGTATTATCCTGCTTTTGGCCTTTTTTCCGTATAAAAGAACAGTAATAGTGTCTCACTGACTGTTTAGACACAAATATATCTGTTTAAAAGATTCTGGTGTAGGTGAGATAACTAGAACTGTGGTTTTGCAGTTCCACGGTTCAAATCTCAGTATTATACTGCTTTTGGCCTTTTTCCGTAAAAAAAAACAGTAATAGTGTCTCGCTGACTATTCAGACACAAATATATCTGTTTAAAGGATTCTGGCATAGGCCAGATAACTATAACTGTGGTTTTGTAGTTCCACGGTTCAAATCTCTTATTATCCTGCTTTTAGCCTTTTTTCCGTAAAAAAGAACAGTAATAGTGTCTCACTGACTGTTTAGACACAATTATATCTGTTTAAAAGATTTTGGTGTAGGCGAGATAACTAGAACTGTGGTTTTGTAGTTCCATGGTTCAAATCTCAGTATCATACTGCTTTTGGCCTTTTTCCGTAAAAAAAAACAGTAATAGTGTCTCGCTGACTATTCAGACACAAATATATCTGTTTAAAAAATTCTGGTGTAGGCCAGATAACTAGAACTGTGGTTTTGCAGTTCCACGTTTCAAATCTCAGTTTTATGTAGCTTTTCTTCCATAAAAAAAAACAGTAATAGTGTCTCCCTGACTATTCAGACACAAATATATGTGTTTAAAAGATTCTGGTGTAGGCCAGATAACTAGGACTGTGGTTTTGCAGTTCCACGGTTCAGATATCTGTATTATCCTGCTTTTGGCCTTTTTTCCATAAAAAAAACAGTGTTAGTGTCTCCCTGACTGTTCAGACACAAATATATCTGTTTAAAAGATTCTGGTGTAGGCCTGATAACTAGAACTGTGGTTTTGCAGTTCCACGGTTCAAATCTCAGTATTATCCTGCTTTTGGCCTTTTTTTCATAAAAAAAAACAGTAGTAGTGTCTCTCAGACTGTTCAGACACAAATATATCTGTTTAAAAGATTCTGGTGTAGGCCTGATAACTAGAACTGTGGTTTTGCATTTACATGGTTCAAATATGTGTATTATGCCGCTTTTGGTCGTTTTTCCGTAAAAAAAAAACAGTAATAGTGTCTCCCTGACTGTTCAGACACAAATATATCTGTTTAAAAGATTCTGATGTAGGCAAGATAACTAGAACTGTGGTTTTGCAGTTCCACATTTCAAATCTCAGTATTATGCAGATTTTGGCCTTTTTTCCGTAAAAAAAACAGTAATAGTGTCTCCCTAACTATTCAGACACAAATATATCTGTTTAAAAGATTCTGGTGTAGGCCACATAAGAAGAACTGTGGTTTTGCAGTTCCACGGTTCAAATCTCTGTATTATCCTGCTTTTGGCCTTTTTTCCGTAAAAAAGAACAGTAATAGTGTCTCACTAACTGTTTAGACACAAATATATCTGTTTAAAAGATTCTGGTGTAGGTGAGATAACTAGAACTGTGGTTTTGCAGTTCCACGGTTCAAATCTCAGTATTATACTGCTTTTGGCCTTTTTCCGTAAAAAAAAACAGTAATAGTGTCTCGCTGACTATTCAGACACAAATATATCTGTTTAAAGGATTCTGGCATAGGCCAGATAACTATAACTGTGGTTTTGTAGTTCCACGGTTCAATTCTCTTATTATCCTGCTTTTAGCCTTTTTTCCGTAAAAAAGAACAGTAATAGTGTCTCACTGACTGTTTAGACACAATTATATCTGTTTAAAAGATTTTGGTGTAGGCGAGATAACTAGAACTGTGGTTTTGTAGTTCCATGGTTCAAATCTCAGTATCATACTGCTTTTGGCCTTTTTCCGTAAAAAAAAACAGTAATAGTGTCTCGCTGACTATTCAGACACAAATATATCTGTTTAAAAGATTCTGGTGTAGGCCTGATAACTAGAACTGTGGTTTTGCATTTACATGGTTCAAATATGTGTATTATGCCGCTTTTGGTCGTTTTTCCGTAAAAAAAAAACAGTAATAGTGTCTCCCTGACTATTCAGACACAAATATATCTGTTTAAAAGATTCTGGTGCAGGCCAGATAACTAGAACTGTGGTTTTGCAGTTCCATGGTTCAAATTCCTGTATTATCCTGCTTTTGGCCTTTTTTCCGTATAAATGAACAGTAATTGTGTCGCACTGACTGTTCAGACAGAAAAATATCTGTTTAAAAGATTCTGGTGTATGCGAGATAACTAGAACTGTGGTTTTGCAGTTCAAAGGTACAAATCTCAGTATTATACTGCTTTTGACCTTTTTCCATAAAAAAAACAGTAATAGTGTCTCGCTGACTATTCAGACACAAATATATCTGTTTAAAAGATTCTGGCATAGGCCAGATAACTATAACTGTGGTTTTGCAGTTCCACGGTTCAAATCTCAATATTATCCTGCTTTTGGCCTTTTTTTTCATAAAAAAAAACAGTAATAGTGTCTCCCTGACTGTTCAGACACAAATATATCTGTTTAAAAGATTCTGGTGTAGGCCAGATAACTAGAACTGTGGTTTTGTAGTTCCACAGTTCAAATCTCTGTATTATCCTGCTTTTGGCCTTTTTTCTATAAAAAAAAACCCAGTAATAGTGTCTCCCTGACTGTTCAGACACAAATATATCTGTTTAAAAGATTCTGGTGTAGGCCAGATAACTATAACTGTGGTTTTGCAGTTCCATGGTTGAAATCTCTGTATTATCCTGCTTTTGGCCTTTTTACCATAAAAAAAGCAGTAATAGTGTCTCGATGACTATTCACAAATAAATATATCTTTTTAAAGGATTCTGCTGTAGGCCAGATAAGTATAACTGTGGTTTTGAAGCTCCAGAGCTGAATTCTCTGTATTATCTTGGTTTTGGCCTTTTTTCCGTAAAAAAAGCCAGTAACAGTGTCTCCCTGACTGTTCAGACACAAATATATCGGTTTAAAAGATTCTGGTGTCGGTCAGATAACTAGAACTGTGGTTTTGCAGTTCCACGTTTCAAATCTCAGTAATATGCAGCTTTTGGCCTTTTTTCCGTAAAAAAAACAGTAATAGTGCCTCCCTGACTTTTCAGACTCAAATATATCTGTTTAAAAGATTCTGGTGTAGGCCAGATAACTAGAACTGTGGTTTTGCAGTTCAACTGTTCAAATCTCTGTATTTTCCTGCTTTTGGCCTTTTTTCCATATAAATGAACAGTAATAGTGTCTCACTGACTGTTCAGACAGAAATATATCTGTTTAAAAGATTCTGGTGTAGGCGAGATAACTATAACTGTGGTTTTGCAGTTCCACGGTTCAAATCTCTGTATTATCCTGCTTTTGGCCTTTTTTTATTAAAAAAAACAGTAATAGTGTCTCCCTAACTGTTCAGACACAAATATATCTGTTTAAAAGATTCTGGTGTAGGCCAGATAACTAGAACTGTGGTTTTGCAGTTCCACGGTTCAAATCTCTGTAATATCCTGCTTTTGGCCTTTTTTCCGTAAAACAGTACAGTAATAGTGTCTCGCTGACTGTTCAGACACAAATATATCTGTTTAAAAGATTCTGGTGTAGGCCAGATAACTAGAACTGTGGTTTTGCAGTTCCACGGTTCAAATCTCAGTATTATGCAGCTTTTGGCCTTTTTTACTTAAAAAAAAACAGTAATAGTGTCTCCCTGACTGTTCAGACACAAATATATCTGTTTAAAAGATTCTGATGTAGGCAAGATAACTACAACTGTGGTTTTGCAGTTCCACATTTCAAATCTCAGTATTATGCAGATTTTGGCCATTTTTCCGTAAAAAAAACAGTAATAGTGTCTCCCTAACTATTCAGACACAAATATATCTGTTTAAAAGATTCTGGTGTAGGCCAGATAAGAAGAACTGTGGTTTTGCAGTTCCACGGTTCAAATATCTGTATTATCCTGCTTTTGGCCTTTTTTCCGTAAAAAAGAACAGTAATAGTGTCTCACTGACTGTTTAGACACAAATATATCTGTTTAAAGGATTCTGGCATAGGCCAGATAACTATAACTGTGGTTTTGTAGTTCCACGGTTCAAATCTCTTATTATCCTGCTTTTAGCCTTTTTTCCGTAAAAAAGAACAGTAATAGTGTCTCACTGACTGTTTAGACACAATTATATCTGTTTAAAAGATTTTGGTGTAGGCGAGATAGCTAGAACTGTGGTTTTGCAGTTCCATGGTTCAAATCTCAGTATCATACTGCTTTTGGCCTTTTTCCGTAAAAAAAAACAGTAATAGTGTCTCGCTGACTATTCAGACACAAATTTATCTGTTTAAAAAATTCTGGTGTAGGCCAGATAACTAGAAATGTGGTTTTGCAGTTCCACGTTTCAAATCTCAGTTTTATGTAGCTTTTCTTCCATAAAAAAAAACAGTAATAGTGTCTCCCTGACTATTCAGACACAAATATATGTGTTTAAAAGATTCTGGTGTAGGCCAGATAACTAGGACTGTGGTTTTGCAGTTCCACGGTTCAGATATCTGTATTATCCTGCTTTTGGCCTTTTTTCCATAAAAAAAACAGTGTTAGTGTCTCCCTGACTGTTCAGACACAAATATATCTGTTTAAAAGATTCTTGTGTAGGCCGGATAGCTATAGCTGTGGTTTTGCAGTTCCACGGTTCAAATCTCAGTATTATCCTGCTTTTGGCCTTTTTTTCATAAAAAAAAACAGTAGTAGTGTCTCTCAGACTGTTCAGACACAAATATATCTGTTTAAAAGATTCTGGTGTAGGCCTGATAACTAGAACTGTGGTTTTGCAATTACATGGTTCAAATATGTGTATTATGCCGCTTTTGGTCGTTTTTCCATAAAAAAAAACAGTAATAGAGTCTCGCTGACTGTTCAAACATAAATATATCTGTTTAAAAGATTCTGGTGTAGGCCAGATAGCTAGAACTGTGGTTTTGCAGTTCCACAGTTCAAATCTCCGTATTATGCAGCTTTTGGCCTTTTTTACTTAAAAAAAAACAGTAATAATGTCTCCCTGACTGTTCAGACACAAATATTTCTGTTTCAAAGATTCTGGTGTAGGCCAGATAACTAGAACTGTGGTTTTGCAGTTCCACGTTTCAAATCTCTGTGTTATGCAGCTTTTGGACTTTTCTCCGTAAAAAAAAACAGTAATAGTGTCTCCCTGACTATTCAGACACAAATATATCTGTTTAAAAGATTCTTGTGTAGGCCAAATCACTAGAACTGTGGTTTTGAAGTTCCACAGTTCAAATCTCTGTATTATCCTGCTTTTGGCCTTTTGTCCTTAAAAAAAAAAAACAGTAATAGTGTCTCGCTGACTGTTCAAACATAAATATATCTGTTTAAAAGATTCTGGTGTAGGCCAGATAACTAGAACTGTGGTTTTGCAGTTCCATGGTTCAAATCTCTGTAATATTATGCTTTTGGCCTTTTTTCCGTAAAAAAAAACAGTAATTGTGTCTCGCTGACTGTTCAGACACAAATATATCTGTTTAAAAGATTCTTGTGTAGGCCAGATAACTATAGCTGTGGTTTTGCAGTTCCACGGTTCAAATCTCAGTATTATCCTGCTTTCGTCCTTTTTTCATAAAAAAAAACAGTAATAGTGTCTCCCTGACTGTTCAGACACAAATATATCTGTTTAAAAGATTCTGGTGTAGGCCAGATAACTAGAACTGTGGTTTTGAAGTTCAACGGTTCAAATCTCTGTATTATGCCGCTTTTGGCCTTTTTTTTCTGTAAAAAAAACAGTAATGGTGTCTCCCTGTCTGTTCAGACACAAATATATCCCTTTAAAAGATTCTGGTGTAGGCCAGATAACTATAACTGTGGTTTTGCAGTTCCACGGTACAAATCTCAGTATTATGCAGATTTTAGCCTTTTTTAATTAAAAAAATCAGTAATAGTGTCTCCGTGACTGTTCAGACACAAATATGTCTGTTTTAAAAATTCTGGTGTAGGCCAGAAACTCGAACTGTGGTTTTGCAGTTCCACGTTTCAAATCTCAGTATTATGCAGCTTTTGGCCTTTTTTCCATAAAAAAGAACAGTAATAGTGTCTCCCTTACTGTTCAGACACAAATATATCTGTTTAAAAATTCTGGTGTAGGCGATATAACTTAAACTGTGGTTTTGCAGCTCCACGGTTCAAATCTCTGTATTATACTGCTTTTGGCCTTTTTCCGCAAAAAAAAACAGTAACAGTGTCTCGCTGACTATACAGACACAAATATATCTGTTTAAAAGATTCTGGCATAGGCAGGATAACTATAACTGTGGTTTTGCAGTTCCACGGTTCAAATCTCTTTATTATGCCGCTTTTGGCCGTTTTTCCATAAAAAAAACAGTAATAGTGTCTCGCTGACTGTACAAACATAAATATATCTGTTTAAAAGATTCTGGTGTAGGCCAGATAACTAGAACTGTGGTTTTGCAGTTCCATGGTTCAAAACTCAGTTTTATGCAGCTTTTGGCCTTTTTTACTTAAAAAAAAACAGTAATAGTGTCTCGCTGACTGTTCAGACACAAATACATCTGTTTTAAAGATTCTGGTGTAGGCCAGATAACTAGAACTGTGGTTTTGCAGTTCCACTTTTCAAATCTCTGTATTATGCAGATTTTGGCCCTTTTTGCATAAAAAAAAACAGTAATAGTGTCTCCCAGACTATTCAGACACAAATATATCTGTTTAAAAGATTCTCGTCTAGGCCAGATAAGTAATACTGTGGTTTTGCAGCTCCACGGTTCAAATCTCTGTATTATACTGCTTTTGGCCTTTTTCCGTAAAAAAAAACAGTAACAATGTCTCGCTGACTATTCAGACACAAATATATCTGTTTAAAAGATTCTGGCATAGTCAGGATAACTATAACTGTGGTTTTGCAGTTCCACGGTTCAAATCTCTTTATTATCCTGCTTTTGGCCTTTTTACTGTAAAAAAAACAGTAATAGTGTCTCGCTGACGGTGCAGACACAAATATATCTGTTTAAAAGATTCTTGTGTAGGCCAAATAAGTATAACTGTGGTTTTGCAGTTCCACCGTTCAAATTTCATTATCAAGCAGCTTTTGGCCTTTTTTCTGTAAAAAAAAACAGTAATAGTGTCTCCCTGACTGTTTAGACACAAATATATCTGTTTAAAAGATTCTGGTGTAGGCCACGTAACTAGAACTGTGGTTTTGCAGTAACACAGTTCAAATATCTGTATTATGCCGCTTTTGGCCGTTTTTCCATAAAAAAAACAGTAATAGTGTCTCGCTGACTGTTCAAACATAAATATATCTGTTTAAAAGATTCTGGTGTAGGCCAGATAACTAGAACTGTGGTTTTGCAGTTCCATGGTTAAAAACTCAGTATTATGCAGCTTTTGGCATTTTTTCCTTAAAAAAAAACAGTAATAGTATCTCCCTGACTGTTCAGACACAAATGCATCTGTTTTAAAGATTCTGGTGTAGGCAAGATAACTAGAACTGTGGTTTTGCAGTTCCACTTTTAAAATCTCAGTTTTATGCAGCTTTTGGTCCTTTTTGCGTAATAAAAACCAGTAATAGTGTCTCGCTGACTGCTCAGACACAAATATATCTGTTTCAAAGGTTCTGGTGTAGGCGAGATAACTAGAACTGTGATATTGAAGTTCCAAGGTTCAAATCTCTGTATTATCTTGCTTTTGGCCTTTTTTCCTTAAAAAAAACAGTAATAGTGTCTCGCCGACTGTTCAGACACAAATATATCTGTTTAAAATATTCTATTGTAGGCCTGGTAACTATAACTGTGGTTTTGCAGTTCCACGTTTCAAATCTCTGTATTATCTTGCTTTTTGCATTTTTTCCGTTAAAAAAAACTGTGATAGTGTCTCGCTGACTGTGCAGACACAAATATATCTCTTTAAAAGATTTTGCTGTAGGCCAGATAAATATAACTCTGGTTTTGCAGTTCCACGGTTCAAATCACAGTATTATGCAGCTTTTGGCCTTTTTTCCGTAAAAAAAAAACAGTAATAGTGTCAACCTGACTGTTCAGACACAAATATATCTGTTTAAAAGATTCTGGTGTAGGCCAGATAACTAGAACTGTGGTTTGCAGTTACTCGGTTCAAATATCTGTATTATGCCGCTTTTGGCCGTTTTTCCTTAAAAAAAACAGTAATATTGTCTCACTGACTGTTCAAACATAAATATATCTGTTTAAAAGATTCTATTGTAGGCGAGATAACGAGAACTGTGGTTTTGCAGTTCCACGGTTCAAGTCTCTGTATTATACTGCTTTTGGCCTTTTTCCGTAAAAAAAAACAGTAATAGTGTCTACCTGACTATTCAAACACAAATATATCGGTTTAAAAGATTCTGGCATAGGCCAGATAACTATAACTGTGGTTTTGCAGTTCCATGGTTCAAATCTCTTTATTATCCTTCTTTTGGCCTTTTTTTCCTTAAAAAAAACAGTAATAGTGTCTCGCTGACTGTTCAGACACAAATATATCTGTTTAAAAGATCCTTGTGTAGGCCAGGTAACTATAACTGTGGTTTTGCAGTTCAACGGTTCTAATCTCAGTATTATTCTGCTTTTGGCCTTTTTTAAAAAAAAAAAAAACAGTAATAGTGTCTCCCTGAATGTCCAGACACCAATATATATGTTTAAAAGATTCTGGTGTAGGCCAGATAGCTAGAACTGTGGTTTTGAAGTTCCACGGTTCAAATCTCTGCATTATCCTGCTTTTGGCATTTTTTCTGTAAAAAAAAACATTAATAGTGTCTCCCTGACTGTTCAGACACAAATATATATGTTTAAAAGATTCTGGTGTAGGCCAGATAACTAGAACTGTGGTCTTGCAGTTCCACGGTTCAAATCTCGGTATTATTCTGCTTTTGGCCTTTTTTTCCGTAAAAATAACAGTAATAGTGTCTCCCTGACTGTTCAAACACAAATATATCTGTTTAAAAGATTCTGGTGTAGGCCAAATAAGTAGAACTGTGGTTTTGAGGTTCCACGGTTCAAATCTCTGTACTATCCTGCTTTTGGCCTTTTTTCTGTAAAAAAAACAGTAATAGTGTCTCCCTAACTGTTCAGACACAAATATATTTGTTTAAAAGATTCTGATGTAGGGCAGATAACTAGAACTGAGGTTTTGCAGTTCCACGGTTCAAATCTCAGTATTATCCTGCTTTTGGCCTTTTTTCCGTAAAAAAAGCAGTAATAGTGTCTCGCTGACTGTACAAACATAAATATATCTGTTTAAAAGATTCTGGTGTAGGCCAGATAATTATAACTGTGGTTTTGCAGTTCCACGGTTCATATCTCTGTAATATCCTGCTTTTGGCCTTTTTTCAGTTAAAAAAAACAGTAATAGTGTCTCCCTGACTGTTCCGACACAAATATATATGTTTAAAAGATTCTGGTGTAGGCCAGATAGCTAGAACTGTGGTTTTGAAGTTCCACGGTTCAAATCTCTTTACTATCCTGCTTTTGGCCTTTTTTCTGTAAAAAAAACCAGTAATAGTGTCTTGCTGACTGTTCAGACACAAATATATCTGTGTAAAAGATTCTGGTGTAGGGCAGATAACTAGAACTGTGGTTTTGCAGTTCCACGTTTCAAATTTCAGTATTATCCTGCTTTTGGCCTTTTTTCCGTAAAAAAAGCAGTAATAGTGTCTCGCTGACTGTACAAACATAAATATATCTGTTTAAAAGATTCTGGTGTAGGCCAGATAATTATAACTGTGGTTTTGCAGTTCCACGGTTCATATCTCTGTAATATCCTGCTTTTGGCCTTTTTTCAGTTAAAAAAAACAGTAATAGTGTCTCCCTGACTGTTCTGACACAAATATATATGTTTAAAAGATTCTGGTGTAGGCCAGATAGCTAGAACTGTGGTTTTGAAGTTCCACGGTTCAAATCTCTTTACTATCCTGCTTTTGGCCTTTTTTCTGTAAAAAAAAACAGTAATAGTGTCTTGCTGACTGTTCAGACACAAATATATCTGTGTAAAAGATTCTGGTGTAGGGCAGATAACTAGAACTGTGGTTTTGCAGTTCCACGTTTCAAATTTCAGTATTATCCTGCTTTTGGCCTTTTTTCCGTAAAAAAAGCAGTAATAGTGTCTCGCTGACTGTTCAAGCATAAATATATCTGTTTAAAAGATTCTGGTGCACACCAGATAATTATAACTGTGGTTTTGCAGTTCCACGGTTCAAATCTCTGTAATATCCTGCTTTTGGCCTTTTTTTCCGTAAAAAAAAACAGTAGTAGTGTCTCCCTGACTGTTCAGACACAAATATATCTGTTTAAAAGATTCAGGTGTAGGCGAGATAACTATAACTGTAGTTTTGCAGTTCCACGGTTTAAATCTCTGTATTATCTTGCTTCTGGCATTTTTTCCGTTAAAAAAAAAACAGTAATAGTGTCTCCCTGACTGTTCAGACACAAATATATCTGTTTAAAAGATTCTGGTGCAGGTCAGATAGCTATAACTGTGGTTTTGCAGTTCCACGGTTCAAATCTCTGTATTATGCCGCTTTTGGCCTTTTTTTTCTGTAAAAAAAACAGTAATGGTGTCTCCCTGTCTGTTCAGACACAAATATATCTCTTTAAAAGATTCTGGTGTAGGCCAGATAACTATAACTGTGGTTTTGCAGTTCCACGGTACAAATCTCAGTATTATGCAGATTTTAGCCTTTTTTACTTAAAAAAAGCAGTAATAGTGTCTCCATGACTGTTCAGACACAAATATGTCTGTTTTAAAAATTCTGGTGTAGGCCAGAAACTCGAACTGTGGTTTTGCAGTTCCACATTTCAAATCTCAGTATTATGCAGCTTTTGGCCTTTTTTCCATAAAAAAGAACAGTAATAGTGTCTCCCTTACTGTTCAGACACAAATATATCTGTTTAAAAATTCTGGTGTAGGCGATATAACTTAAACTGTGGTTTTGCAGCTCCACGGTTCAAATCTCTGTATTATACTGCTTTTAGCCTTTTTCCGCAAAAAAAAACAGTAACAGTGTCTCGCTGACTATACAGACACAAATATATCTGTTTAAAAGATTCTGGCATAGGCAGGATAACTATAACTGTGGTTTTGCAGTTCCACGGTTCAAATCTCTTTATTATGCCGCTTTTGGCCGTTTTTCCATAAAAAAAACAGTAATAGTGTCTCGCTGACTGTACAAACATAAATATATCTGTTTAAAAGATTCTGGTGTAGGCCACATAACTAGAACTGTGGTTTTGCAGTTCCATGGTTCAAAACTCAGTTTTATGCAGCTTTTGGCCTTTTTTACTTAAAAAAAAACAGTAATAGTGTCTCGCTGACTGTTCAGACACAAATACATCTGTTTTAAAGATTCTGGTGTAGGCCAGATAACTAGAACTGTGGTTTTGCAGTTCCACTTTTCAAATCTCTGTATTATGCAGATTTTGGCCCTTTTTGCATAAAAAAAAACAGTAATAGTGTCTCCCAGACTATTCAGACACAAATATATCTGTTTAAAAGATTCTCGTCTAGGCCAGATAAGTAAAACTGTGGTTTTTCAGCTCCACGGTTCAAATCTCTATATTATACTGCTTTTGGCCTTTTTCCGTAAAAAAAAACAGTAACAATGTCTCGCTGACTATTCAGACACAAATATATCTGTTTAAAAGATTCTGGCATAGGCAGGATAACTATAACTGTGGTTTTGCAGTTCCACGGTTCAAATCTCTTTATTATCCTGCTTTTGGCCTTTTTACTGTAAAAAAAACAGTAATAGTGTCTCGCTGACGGTGCAGACACAAATATATCTGTTTAAAAGATTCTTGTGTAGGCCAGATAAGTATAACTGTGGTTTTGCAGTTCCACCGTTCAAATTTCATTATCAAGCAGCTTTTGGCCTTTTTTCCGTAAAAAAAAACAGTAATAGTGTCTCCCTGACTGTTTAGACACAAATATATCTGTTTAAAAGATTCTGGTGTAGGCCACGTAACTAGAACTGTGGTTTTGCAGTAACACGGTTCAAATATCTGTATTATGCCGCTTTTGGCCGTTTTTCCATAAAAAAAACAGTAATAGTGTCTCGCTGACTGTTCAAACATAAATATATCTGTTTAAAAGATTCTGGTGTAGGCCAGATAACTAGAACTGTGGTTTTGCAGTTCCATGGTTAAAAACTCAGTATTATGCAGCTTTTGGCATTTTTTCCTTAAAAAAAAACAGTAATAGTGTCTCCCTGACTGTTCAGACACAAATACATCTGTTTTAAAGATTCTGGTGTAGGCCAGATAACTAGAACTGTGGTTTTGCAGTTCCACTTTTAAAATCTCAGTTTTATGCAGCTTTTGGTCCTTTTTGCGTAATAAAAACCAGTAATAGTGTCTCGCTGACTGCTCAGACACAAATATATCTGTTTCAAAGGTTCTGGTGTAGGCGAGATAACTAGAACTGTGATATTGAAGTTCCAAGGTTCAAATCTCTGTATTATCTTGCTTTTGGCCTTTTTTCCTTAAAAAAAACAGTAATAGTGTCTCGCCGACTGTTCAGACACAAATATATCTGTTTAAAATATTCTATTGTAGGCCTGGTAACTATAACTGTGGTTTTGCAGTTCCACGTTTCAAATCTCTGTATTATCTTGCTTTTTGCATTTTTTCCGTTAAAAAAAACTGTGATAGTGTCTCGCTGACTGTGCAGACACAAATATATCTCTTTAAAAGATTTTGCTGTAGGCCAGATAAATATAACTCTGGTTTTGCAGTTCCAAGGTTCAAATCACAGTATTATGCAGCTTTTGGCCTTTTTTCCGTAAAAAAAAAACAGTAATAGTGTCAACCTGACTGTTCAGACACAAATATATCTGTTTAAAAGATTCTGGTGTAGGCCAAATAGCTAGAACTGTGGTTTTGCAGTTACTCGGTTCAAATATCTGTATTATGCCGCTTTTGGCCGTTTTTCCATAAAAAAAACAGTAATATTGTCTCACTGACTGTTCAAACATAAATATATCTGTTTAAAAGATTCTATTGTAGGCGAGATAACGAGAACTGTGGTTTTGCAGTTCCACGGTTCAAGTCTCTGTATTATACTGCTTTTGGCCTTTTTCCGTAAAAAAAAACAGTAATAGTGTCTACCTGACTATTCAAACACAAATATATCGGTTTAAAAGATTCTGGCATAGGCCAGATAACTATAACTGTGGTTTTGCAGTTCCATGGTTCAAATCTCTTTATTATCCTTCTTTTGGCCTTTTTTTCCTTAAAAAAAACAGTAATAGTGTCTCGCTGACTGTTCAGACACAAATATATCTGTTTAAAAGATCCTTGTGTAGGCCAGGTAACTATAACTGTGGTTTTGCAGTTCAACGGTTCTAATCTCAGTATTATTCTGCTTTTGGCCTTTTTTTCAAAAAAAAAAACAGTAATAGTGTCTCCCTGAATGTCCAGACACCAATATATATGTTTAAAAGATTCTGGTGTAGGCCAGATAGCTAGAACTGTGATTTTGAAGTTCCACGGTTCAAATCTCTTTACTATCCTGCTTTTGGCCTTTTTTCAGTTAAAAAAAAACAGTAATAGTGTCTCCCTGACTGTTCAGACTCAAATATATCTGTTTAAAAGATTCTGGTGTAGGCGAGATAACTATAACTGTGGTTTTGCAGTTCCACGGTTCAAATCTCTGTATTATCCTGCTTTTGGCCTTTTTTTCACAAAAAAAACAGTAATAGTGTCTCCCTGACTGTTCCGACACAAATATATATGTTTAAAAGATTCTGGTGTAGGCCAGATAGCTAGAACTGTGGTTTTGAAGTTCCACGGTTCAAATCTCTTTACTATCCTGCTTTTGGCCTTTTTTCTGTAAAAAAAAACAGTAATAGTTTCTTGCTGACTGTTCAGACACAAATATATCTGTGTAAAAGATTCTGGTGTAGGGCAGATAACTAGAACTGTGGTTTTGCAGTTCCACGTTTCAAATTTCAGTATTATCCTGCTTTTGGCCTTTTTTCCGTAAAAAAAGCAGTAATAGTGTCTCGCTGACTGTTCAAGCATAAATATATCTGTTTAAAAGATTCTGGTGCACACCAGATAATTATAACTGTGGTTTTGCAGTTCCACGGTTCAAATCTCTGTAATATCCTGCTTTTGGCCTTTTTTTCCGTTAAAAAAAACAGTAGTAGTGTCTCCCTGACTGTTCAGACACAAATATATCTGTTTAAAAGATTCAGGTGTAGGCGAGATAACTATAACTGTAGTTTTGCAGTTCCACGGTTTAAATCTCTGTATTATCTTGCTTCTGGCATTTTTTCCGTTAAAAAAAAACAGTAATAGTGTCTCCCTGACTGTTCAGACACAAATATATCTGTTTAAAAGATTCTGGTGCAGGTCAGATAGCTATAACTGTGGTTTTGCAGTTCCACGGTTCAAATCTCAGTATTATCCTGCTTTTGGCCTTTTTTCCATAAAAAAAGCAGAAGTAGTGTCTCGCTGAATGTACAAACATAAATATATGTGTTTAAAAGGTTCTGGTGTAGGCCAGATAATTATAACTGTTGTTTTGCAGTTCCACAGTTCAAATCTCTGTAATATCCTGCTTTTGGCCTTTTTTCCGTAAAAAAAACAGTAATAGTGTTTCGCTGACTGTTCAGACACAAATATATCTGTTTAAAAGATTCTGGTGTAGGCGAGATAACTATAACTGTGGTTTTGCAGTTCCACGGTTGAAATCTTTGCATTATCTTGCTTCTGGCATTTTTTCCATTAAAAAAAACAGTAATAGTGTCTCCCTGACTGTTCAGACACAAATATATCTGTTTAAAAGATTCTGGTGTAGGCCAGATAACTAGAACTGTGGTTTTGAGGTTCCACGGTTCAAATCTCTGTATTATCCTGCTTTTGGCCTTTTTTCCGTAAAAAAAACAGTAATAGTGTCTCCCTGACTGTTCAAACACAAATATATCTGTTTAAAAGATTCTGTTGTAGGCTAGATAACTAGAACTGTGGTTTTGAAGTTCCACGGTTCAAATCTCTGTACTATCCTGCTTTTCACCTTTTTTTTGTAAAAAAAAAACAGTAATAGTGTCTCCCTGTCTTTTCAGACACAAATATATCTGTTTAAAAGATTCTGTTGTAGGGCAGATAACTAGAACTGTGGTTTTGCAGTTCCACGGTTTAAATCTCTGTATTATACTGCTTTTGGCCTTTTTCCGCAAAAAAAAACAGTAACAGTGTCTCGCTGACTATACAGACACAAATATATCTGTTTAAAAGATTCTGGCATAGGCAGGATAACTATAACTGTGGTTTTGCAGTTCCACGGTTCAAATCTCTTTATTATCCTGCTTTTGGCCTATTTACTGTAAAAAAAACCAGTAATAGTGTCTCCCTGACTGTTTAGACACAAATATATCTGTTTAAAAGATTCTGGTGTAGGCCAGATAACTAGAACTGTGGTTTTGCAGTTACACGGTTCAAATATCTGTATCATGCCGCTTTTGGCCGTTTTTCCATAAAAAAAACAGTAATAGTGTCTCGCTGACTGTTCAAACATAAATATATCTGTTTAAAAGATTCTGGTGTAGGCCAGATAACTAGAACTGTGGTTTTGCAGTTCCATGGTTCAAAACTCAGTATTATGCAGCTTTTGGCATTTTTTCCTTAAAAAAAAACAGTAATAGTGTCTCCCTGACTGTTCAGACACAAATACATCTGTTTTAAAGATTCTGGTGTAGGCCAGATAACTAGAACTGTGGTTTTGCAGTTTCACTTTTAAAATCTCAGTATTATGCAGCTTTTGGTCCTTTTTGCGTAATAAAAACCAGTAATAGTGTCTCCCAGACTATTCAGACACAAATATATCTGTTTAAAAGATTCTCGTGTAGGCCAGATAACTAGAACTGGGGTTTTGAAGTTCCACAGTTCAAATCTCTGTATTATCCTGCTTTTGGCCTTTTTTCCGTAAAAAAAACAGTAATAGTGTCTCGCTGACTGTTCAGACACAAATATATCTGTTTCAAAGGTTTTGGTGTAGGCGAGATAACTAGAACTGTGATATTGAAGTTCCAAGGTTCAAATCTCTGTATTATCTTGCTTTTGGCCTTTTTTCCTTAAAAAAAACAGTAATAGTGTCTCGCCGACTGTTCAGACACAAATATATCTGTTTAAAATATTCTATTGTAGGCCTGGTAACTATAACTGTGGTTTTGCAGTTCCACGGTTCAAATCTCTGTATTATCTTGCTTTTTGCATTTTTTCCGTTAAAAAAAACTGTAATAGTGTCTCGCTGACTGTGCAGACACAAATATATCTCTTTAAAAGATTTTGCTGTAGGCCAGATAACTATAACTGTGGTTTTGCAGTTCCACGGTTCAAATCACAGTATTATGCAGCTTTTGGCCTTTTTTCCGTAAAAAAAAAACAGTAATAGTGTCAACCTGACTGTTCAGACACAAATATATCTGTTTAAAAGATTCTGGTGTAGGCCAGATAATTAGAACTGTGGTTTTGCAGTTACACGGTTCAAATATCTGTATTATGTCGCTTTTGGCCGTTTTTCCATAAAAAAAACAGTAATATTGTCTCACTGACTGTTTAAAAGATTCTATTGTAGGCGAGATAACGAGAACTGTGGTTTTGCAGTTCCACGGTTCAAGTGTCTGTATTATACTGCTTTTGGCCTTTTTTCTGTAAAAAAAAAACATTAATAGTGTCTCCCTGACTGTTCAGACACAAATATATATGTTTAAAAGATTCTGGTGTAGGCCAGATAACTAGAACTGTGGTCTTGCAGTTCCACGGTTCAAATCTCTGTATTATCCTGCTTTTGGCCTTTTTTTCCGTAAAAATAACAGTAAAAGTGTCTCCCTGACTGTTCAAACATAAATATATCTGTTTAAAAGATTCTGGTGTAGGCCAGATAAGTAGAACTGTGGTTTTGAGGTTCCACGGTTCAAATCTCTGTACTATCCTGCTTTTGGCCTTTTTTCTGTAAAAAAAACAGTAATAGTGTCTCCCTGACTGTTCAGACACAAATATATTTGTTTAAAAGATTCTGGTGTAGGGCTGATAACTAGAACTGAGGTTTTGCAGTTCCATGGTTCAAATCTCAGTATTATCCTGCTTTTGGCCTTTTTTCCGTAAAAAAAGCAGTAATAGTGTCTCGCTGACTGTACAAACATAAATATATCTGTTTAAAAGATTCTGGTGTAGGCCAGATAATTATAACTGTGGTTTTGCAGTTCCACGGTTCAAATCTCTGTACTATCCTGCTTTTGGCCTTTTTTCTGTAAAAAAAACAGTAACAGTGTCTCGCTGACTGTTCAGACACAAATATATCTGTAGAAAAGATTCTGGTGTAGGGCAGATAACTAGAACTGTGGTTTTGCAGTTCCACATTTCAAATTTCAGTATTATCCTGCTTTTGGCCTTTTTTCCGTAAAAAAAGCAGTAATAGTGTCTCGCTGACTGTTCAAGCATAAATATATCTGTTTAAAAGATTCTGGTGCACACCAGATAATTATAACTGTGGTTTTGCAGTTCCACGGTTCAAATCTCTGTAATATCCTGCTTTTGGCCTTTTTTTCCGTAAAAAAAAACAGTAGTAGTGTCTCCCTGACTGTTCAGACACAAATATATCTGTTTAAAAGATTCTGGTGTAGGCGAGATAACTATAACTGTGGTTTTGCAGTTCCACGGTTTAAATCTCTGTATTATCTTGCTTCTGGCATTTTTTCGGTTAAAAAAAAAACAGTAATAGTGTCTTCCTGACTGTTCAGACACACATATATCTGTTTAAAAGATTCTGGTGCAGGTCAGATAGCTATAACTGTGGTTTTGCAGTTCCACGGTTCAATTCTCAGTATTATCCTGCTTTTGGCCTTTTTTCCATAAAAAAAGCAGTAATAGTGTGTCGCTGAATGTACAAACATAAATATATGTGTTTAAAAGATTCTGGTGTAGGCCAGATAATTATAACTGTTGTTTTGCAGTTCCACAGTTCAAATCTCTGTAATATCCTGCTTTTGGCCTTTTTTCCGTAAAAAAAACAGTAATAGTGTCTCGCTGACTGTTCAGACACAAATATATCTGTTTAAAAGATTCTGGTGTAGGCGAGATAACTATAACTGTGGTTTTGCAGTTCCACGGTTGAAATCTTTGCATTATCTTGCTTCTGGCATTTTTTCCATTAAAAAAAACAGTAATAGTGTCTCGCTGACTGTTCAGACACAAATATATCTGTTTAAAAGATTCTGGTGCAGGCCAGATAACTTTAACTGTGGTTTTGCAGTTCCACGGTTCAAATCTCAGTATTATGCAGCTTTTGGCTTTTTTTCCTTAAAAAAAACAGTATCAGTGTCTCCCTGACTGTTCATACACAAATATATCTGTTTAAAAGATTCTGGTGTAGGCCAGATAACTAGAACTGTGGTTTTGAGGTTCCACGGTTCAAATCTCTGTATTATACTGTTTCTGGCCTTTTTTCTGTAAAAAAAAACAGTAATAGTGTCTCCCTGACTGTTCAGACACAAATATATCTGTTTAAAAGATTATGGTGCAGGCCAGATAACTAGAACTGTGGTTTTGCAGTTCCATGGTTCAAATCTCTGTATTATCCTGCTTTTGGCCTTTTTTCCGTAAAAAAAAAACAGTAATAGTGTCTCGCTGACTGTTCAGACACAAATATATCTGTTTAAAAAATTATGGTGCAGGCCAGATAACTATAACTGTGGTTTTGCAGTTCCACGGTTCAAATCTCAGTATTATCCTACTTTTGGCCTTTTTTTCATAAAAAAAAACAGTAATAGTGTCTCCCTGACTGTTCAGACACAAATATATATGTTTAAAAGATTCTGGTGTAGCCCAGATAGCTAGAACTGTGGTTTTGAAGTTCCACGGTTGAAATCTCTGTAGTATCCTGCTTTTGGCCTTTTTTTCTGTTAAAAAAAAACAGTAATAGTGTCTCGCTGACTGTTCAGACACAAATATATCTGTTTAAAAGATTCTGGTGTAGGGCAGATAGCTAGAACTGTGGTTTTGCAGTTCCACAGTTCAAATCTCAGTATTATCCTGCTTTTGGCCTTTTTTCCGTTAAAAAAGCAGTAATAGTGTCTCGCTGACTGTTCAGACACAAATATATCTGTTTAAAAGATTCTGGTCTAGACCAGATAATTATAACTGTGGTTTTGCAGTTCCACGGTTGAAATCTCTGTAATATCCTGCTTTTGGCCTTTTTTCCGTAAAAAAAACCAGTAATAGTGTCTCCCTGACTGTTCAGACACAAATATATTTGTTTAAAAGATTCTGGTGTAGGCGAGATAACTATAACTGTGGTTTTGCAGTTCCACGGTTCAAATCTCTGTATTATCTTGCTTCTGGCATTTTTTCCGCTAAAAAAAACAGTAATAGTGTCTCCCTGACTGTTCAGACACAAATATATCTGTTTAAAAGATTCTGGTGCAGGCCAGATAACTATAACTGTGGTTTTGCAGTTCCACGGTTCAAATCTCAGTATTATGCAGCTTTTGGCTTTTTTCTGTAAAAAAAACAGTATCAGTGTCTCCCTGACTGTTCAGACACAAATATGTCTGTTTAAAAGATTCTGGTGTAGGCCAGATAACTAGAACTGTGGTTTTGAAGTTCCACGGTTCAAATCTCTGTATTATCCTGCTTTTGGCCTTTTTTCCGTAAAAAAAAAAGTAATAGTATCTCCCTGACTGTTCAAACACAAATATATCTGTTTAAAAGATTCTGGTGTAGGCTAGATAACTAGAACTGTGGTTTTGAAGTTCCACGGTTCAAATCTCTGTACTATCCTGCTTTTGGCCTTTTTTCTGTAAAAAAAAACAGTAATAGTGTCTCCCTGTCTTTTCAGACACAAATATATCTGTTTAAAAGATTCTGGTGTAGGCGAGATAACTATAACTGTGGTTTTGAAGTTCCACGGTTCAAATCTCTGTACTATCCTGTTTTTGGCCTTTTTTTCACAAAAAAAACCAGTAATAATGTCTCCCTGACTGTTCAGACACAAATATATATGTTTAAAAGATTCTGGTGTAGGCCAGATAGCTAGAACTGTGGTTTTGAAGTTCCACGGTTCAAATCTCTGTACTATCCTGTTTTTGGCCTTTTTTCTGTAAAAAAAACAGTAATAGTGTCTCGCTGACTGTTCAGACACAAATATATCTGTTTAAAAGATTCTGGTGTAGGGCAGATAACTAGAACTGTGGTTTTGCAGTTCCACATTTCAAATTTCCGTATTATCCTGCTTTTGTCCTTCTTTCCGTAAAAAATGCAATAATAGTGTCTCGCTGACTGTTCAAGCATAAATATATCTGTTTAAAAGATTCTGGTGCACACCAGATAATTATAACTGTGGTTTTGCAGTTCCACGGTTCAAATCTCTGTAATATCCTGCTTTTGGCCTTTTTTTCCGTAAAAAAAAACAGTAGTAGTGTCTCCCTGACTGTTCAGACACAAATATATCTGTTTAAAGATTCTGGTGTAGGCGAGATAACTATAACTGTGGTTTTGCAGTTCCACGGTTTAAATCTCTGTATTATCTTGCTTCTGGCATTTTTTGTGTTAAAAAAAAACAGTAATAGTGTCTCCCTGACTGTTCAGACACAAATATATCTGTTTAAAAGATTCTGGTGCAGGTCAGATAGCTATAACTGTGGTTTTGCAGTTCCATGGTTCAAATCTCAGTATTATCCTGCTTTTGGCCTTTTTTCCATAAAAAAAGCAGTAATAGTGTCTCGCTGAATGTACAAACATAAATATATGTGTTTAAAAGATTCTGGTGTAGGCCAGATAACTATAACTGTTGTTTTGCAGTTCCACAGTTCAAATCTCTGTAATATCCTGCTTTTGGCCTTTTTTCCGTAAAAAAAACAGTAATAGTGTCTCGCTGACTGTTCAGACACAAATATATCTGTTTAAAAGATTCTGGTGTAGGCGAGATAATTATAACTGTGGTTTTGCAGTTCCACGGTTGAAATCTTTGCATTATCTTGCATCTGGCATTTTTTCCATTAAAAAAAACAGTAATAGTGTCTCCCTGACTGTTTAGACACAAATATATCTGTTTAAAAGATTCTGGTGTAGGCGAGATAACTATAACTGTGGTTTTGCAGTTCCACGGTTGAAATCTTTGTATTATCTTGCTTCTGGCATTTTTTCCGTTAAAAAAATCAGTAATAGTGTCTCGCTGACTGTTCAGACACAAATATATCTGTTTAAAAGATTCTGGTGCAGGCCAGATAACTATAACTGTGGTTCTGCAGTTCCACGGTTCAAATCTGAGTATTATGCAGCTTTTGGCCTTTTTTCCGCAAAAAAAAACAGTAATAGTGTCTCCCTGACTGTTCAGACACAAATATATCTGTTTAAAAGATTCTGGTGTAGGCCAGATAACTAGAACTGTGGTATTGAAGTTCCACGGTTCAAATCTCTGTATTATCCTGTTTCTGGCCTTTTTTCTGTAAAAAAAAACAGTAATAGTGTCTCCCTGACTGTTCAGACACAAATATATTTGTTTAAAAGATTAAAAGATTCTGGTGTAGGTCAGATAACTAGAACTATGGTTTTGCAGTTCAACGGTTCAAATCTCTGTATTATCCTGCTTTTGTCCTTTTTTCCGTAAAAAAAAACAGTAATAGTGTCTCCCTGACTGTTCAGACTCAAATATATCTGTTTAAAAGATTCTGGTGTAGGCGAGATAACTATAACTGTGGTTTTGCAGTTCCACGGTTCCAATCCCTGTATTATCTTGCTTCTGGCATTTTTTCGGTTAAAAAAAAAACAGTAATAGTGTCTCCCTGACTGTTCAGACACAAATATATCTGTTTAAAATATTCTGGTGCAGGTCAGATAGCTATAACTGTGGTTTTGCAGTTCCACGGTACAAATCTCAGTATTATCCTGCTTTTGGCCTTTTTTCCATAAAAAAAGCAGTAATAGTGTGTCGCTGAATGTACAAACATAAATATATGTGTTTAAAAGATTCTGGTGTAGGCCAGATAATTATAACTGTTGTTTTGCAGTTCCACAGTTCAAATCTCTGTAATATCCTGCTTTTGGCCTTTTTTCCGTAAAAAAAACAGTAATAGTGTCTCGCTGACTGTTCAGACACAAATATATCTGTTTAAAAGATTCTGGTGTAGGCGAGATAACTATAACTGTGGTTTTGCAGTTCCACGGTTGAAATCTTTGCATTATCTTGCTTCTGGCATTTTTTCCATTAAAAAAAACAGTAATAGTGTCTCGCTGACTGTTCAGACACAAATATATCTGTTTAAAAGATTCTGGTGCAGGCCAGATAACTTTAACTGTGGTTTTGCAGTTCCACGGTTCAAATCTCAGTATTATGCAGCTTTTGGCTTTTTTTCCTTAAAAAAAACAGTATCAGTGTCTCCCTGACTGTTCAGACACAAATATATCTGTTTAAAAGATTCTGGTGTAGGCCAGATAACTAGAACTGTGGTTTTGAGGTTCCACGGTTCAAATCTCTGTATTATCCTGTTTCTGGCCTTTTTTCTGTAAAAAAAAACAGTAATAGTGTCTCCCTGACTGTTCAGACACAAATATATTTGTTTAAAAGATTCTGGCGTAGGCCAGATAACTAGAACTGTGGTTTTGCAGTTCAACGGTTCAAATCTCTGTATTATCCTGCTTTTGGCCTTTTTTCCATAAAAAAAACAGTAATAGTGTCTCCCTGACTGTTCAGACTCAAATATATCTGTTTAAAAGATTCTGGTGTAGGCGAGCTAACTATAACTGTGGTTTTGCAGTTCCACGGTTCAAATCCCTGTATTATCTTACTTCTGGCATTTTTTCCGGTAAAAAAACAGTAATAGTGTCTCGCTGACTATTCAGACACAAATATATCTGTTTAAAAGATTCTGGTGCAGGCCAGATAACTAGAACTGTGGCTCTGCAGTTCCACGGTTCAAATCTCAGTATTATGCAGCTTTTGGCCTTTTTTCCGCAAAAAAAAACAGTAATAGTGTCTCCCTGACTGTTCAGACACAAATATATCTGTTTAAAAGATTCTGGTGTAGGCCAGATAACTAGAACTGTGGTTTTGCAGTTCCATGGTTCAAATCTCTGTATTATCCTGCTTTTGGCCTTTTTTCCGTAAAAAAAAACAGTAATAGTGTCTCGCTGACTGTTCAGACACAAATATATCTGTTTAAAAAATTATGGTGCAGGCCAGATAACTATAACTGTGGTTTTGCAGTTCCACGGTTCAAATCTCAGTATTATCCTACTTTTGGCCTTTTTTTCATAAAAAAACAGTAATAGTGTCTCCCTGACTGTTCAGACACAAATATATATGTTTAAAAGATTCTGGTGTAGCCCAGATAGCTAGAACTGTGGTTTTGAAGTTCCACGGTTCAAATCTCTGTACTATCCTGCTTTTGGCCTTTTTTCTGTAAAAAAAAAACAGTAATAGTGTCTCCCTGTCTTTTCAGACACAAATATATCTGTTTAAAAGATTCTGGTGTAGGCGAGATAACTATAACTGTGGTTTTGCAGTTCCACGGTCCAAATCTCTGTATTATCCTGCTTTTGGCCTTTTTTTCACAAAAAAACAGTAATAGTGTCTCCCTGACTGTTCAGACACAAATATATCTGTTTAAAAGATTCTGGTGCAGGTCAGATAGCTATAACTGTGGTTTTGCAGTTCCATGGTTCAAATCTCAGTATTATCCTGCTTTTGGCCTTTTTTCCATAAAAAAAGCAGTAATAGTGTCTCGCTGAATGTACAAACATAAATATATGTGTTTAAAAGATTCTGGTGTAGGCCAGATAACTATAACTGTTGTTTTGCAGTTCCACAGTTCAAATCTCTGTAATATCCTGCTTTTCACCTTTTTTCCGTAAAAAAAACAGTAATAGTGTCTCGCTGACTGTTCAGACACAAATATATCTGTTTAAAAGATTCTGGTGTAGGCGAGATAACTATAACTGTGGTTTTGCAGTTCCACGGTTGAAATCTTTGCATTATCTTGCATCTGGCATTTTTTCCATTAAAAAAAACAGTAATAGTGTCTCCCTGACTGTTTAGACACAAATATATCTGTTTAAAAGATTCTGGTGTAGGCGAGATAACTATAACTGTGGTTTTGCAGTTCCACGGTTGAAATCTTTGTATTATCTTGCTTCTGGCATTTTTTCCGTTAAAAAAAACAGTAATAGTGTCTCGCTGACTGTTCAGACACAAATATATCTGTTTAAAAGATTCTGGTGCAGGCCAGATAACTATAACTGTGGTTCTGCAGTTCCACGGTTCAAATCTGAGTATTATGCAGCTTTTGGCCTTTTTTCCGCAAAAAAAAACAGTAATAGTGTCTCCCTGACTGTTCAGACACAAATATATCTGTTTAAAAGATTCTGGTGTAGGCCAGATAACTAGAACTGTGGTATTGAAGTTCCACGGTTCAAATCTCTGTATTATCCTGTTTCTGGCCTTTTTTCTGTAAAAAAAAACAGTAATAGTGTCTCCCTGACTGTTCAGACACAAATATATTTGTTTAAAAGATTAAAAGATTCTGGTGTAGGTCAGATAACTAGAACTATGGTTTTGCAGTTCAACGGTTCAAATCTCTGTATTATCCTGCTTTTGGCCTTTTTTCCGTAAAAAAAAAACAGTAATAGTGTCTCCCTGACTGTTCAGACTCAAATATATCTGTTTAAAAGATTCTGGTGTAGGCGAGATAACTATAACTGTGGTTTTGCAGTTCCACGGTTCAAATCCCTGTATTATCTTGCTTCTGGCATTTTTTCGGTTAAAAAAAAAACAGTAATAGTGTCTCCCTGACTGTTCAGACACAAATATATCTGTTTAAAAGATTCTGGTGCAGGTCAGATAGCTATAACTGTGGTTTTGCAGTTCCACGGTTCAAATCTCAGTATTATCCTGCTTTTGGCCTTTTTTCCATAAAAAAAGCAGTAATAGTGTGTCGCTGAATGTACAAACATAAATATATGTGTTTAAAAGATTCTGGTGTAGGCCAGATAAGTATAACTGTTGTTTTGCAGTTCCACAGTTCAAATCTCTGTAATATCCTGCTTTTGGCCTTTTTTCCGTAAAAAAAACAGTAATAGTGTCTCGCTGACTGTTCAGACACAAATATATCTGTTTAAAAGATTCTGGTGTAGGCGAGATAACTATAACTGTGGTTTTGCAGTTCCACGGTTGAAATCTTTGCATTATCTTGCTTCTGGCATTTTTTCCATTAAAAAAAACAGTAATAGTGTCTCGCTGACTGTTCAGACACAAATATATTCTACTGAAACTGCCCTCACTAAAGTCTCTAATGATCTACTAACAGCTAAATCTAATGGTCACTACTCCCTGCTGATTCTCCTGGATCTATCTGCAGCATTCGACACTGTGGATCATCAGCTCCTCCTCGCTATGCTCCGCACTATTGGCCTCAAGGACACGGTTCTCTCCTGGTTCTCCTCTTATCTCTCTGACCGCTCCTTCTCTGTGTCTTTTGCCGGCTCCTCCTCCTCCCTACTTCCTCTTACTGTCGGGGTTCCTCAAGGATCAGTCCTAGGCCCCCTTCTTTTCTCCTTAAACACCGCTCCTATTGGACAAACAATCAGTAGATTCGGTTTTCAGTACCATCTCTATGCTGATGACACCCAATTATACACCTCTGCTCCGGACATCACCCCTGCATTACTACAAAAGACCAGTGATTGTCTTTCTGCTGTGTCTAACATTATGTCCTCCCTCTACCTAAAACTGAATCTGTCAAAAACTGAACTACTCGTCTTTCCTCCCTCCATTAATCTACCTGTGCCCGATATTGCCATCTCCGTTTGTGGCTCAACCATTACTCCCCAGCTACAAGCCCGCTGTCTTGGGGTCATTTTTGATTCAGATCTTTCTTTCACTCCTCACATCAAATCACTCGCTCGTTCATGTCATCTACACCTCAAAAACATCTCAAGAATCAGGACTTTTCTCACCTTTGACTCGGCAAAAACTCTTACTGTCGCTCTTATTCATTCTCGTCTTGACTATTGCAACGCTCTACTAATCGGTCTCCCTCTTACTAAACTCTCCCCTCTCCAATCCGTCCTGAACGCAGCAGCCAGGATCATATTCCTCGCCAACCGCTACACCGATGCCTCTTCCCTGTGCCAGTCATTGCATTGGTTGCCCATCCAATATAGAGTTCGTTTTAAACTTATCACGCTTACCCACAAAGCGCTCCATGCTTCAGTACCCCCCTACATCTCCTCCCTTGTCTCAGTCTACCACCCTACACGTGCCCTCCGTTCTGCAAATGACTTGAAACTAAAATCCTCCATAATCCGAACTTCCCACTCCCGTCTCCAAGATTTCTCGTGTGCTGCGCCAATTCTCTGGAATGTACTACCCAGGACAGTTCGATTAATTCCCAATACCCACAGTTTCAAGCGAACCCTAAAAACACATTTCTTTAGACTGGCGTATCACCTAAACACACTCTGTCCATCCCAGCTTTCCCCCATATTAAAATCTTCTTCAACTTCGGGTTCAAACCAACCATGCACATAAAAGCCTCTGTCAGGACTGCACACATACTGGCTGGCGACTAGTCCATGTATTATTATTTATCCTATTCAGTATATCAAGGCTGCATTATACAATATATGTACTTTTTACCTTTTGTGTCTCCCCCACTTCCTCATAGACTGTAAGCTCGCGAGCAGGGCCCTCACTCAGTTCGATATGAGATATGCTTATTCTGTATTGTCTGTATAAGTCCCCCATAAAATTTGTAAAGTGCTGCGGAATATGTTGGCGCTATAAAAATAAACTATTATTATTATTATTATTATTATTATATATCTGTTTAAAAGATTCTGGTGCAGGCCAGATAGCTTTAACTGTGGTTTTGCAGTTCCACGGTTCAAATCTCAGTATTATGCAGCTTTTGGCTTTTTTTCCTTAAAAAAAACAGTATCAGTGTCTCCCTGACTGTTCAGACACAAATATATCTGTTTAAAAGATTCTGGTGTAGGCCAGATAACTAGAACTGTGGTTTTGAGGTTCCACGGTTCAAATCTCTGTATTATCCTGTTTCTGGCCTTTTTTCTGTAAAAAAAAACAGTAATAGTGTCTCCCTGACTGTTCAGACACAAATATATTTGTTTAAAAGATTCTGGCGTAGGCCAGATAACTAGAACTGTGGTTTTGCAGTTCAACGGTTCAAATCTCTGTATTATCCTGCTTTTGGCCTTTTTTCCATAAAAAAAACAGTAATAGTGTCTCCCTGACTGTTCAGACTCAAATATATCTGTTTAAAAGATTCTGGTGTAGGCGAGCTAACTATAACTGTGGTTTTGCAGTTCCACGGTTCAAATCCATGTATTATCTTGCTTCTGGCATTTTTTCCAGTAAAAAAACAGTAATAGTGTCTCGCTGACTATTCAGACACAAATATATCTGTTTAAAAGATTCTGGTGCAGGCCAGATAACTATAACTGTGGCTCTGCAGTTCCACGGTTCAAATCTCAGTATTATGCAGCTTTTGGCCTTTTTTCCGCAAAAAAAAACAGTAATAGTGTCTCCCTGACTGTTCAGACACAAATATATCTGTTTAAAAGATTCTGGTGTAGGCCAGATAACTAGAACTGTGGTTTTGCAGTTCCATGGTTCAAATCTCTGTATTATCCTGGTTTTGGCCTTTTTTCCGTAAAAAAAAACAGTAATAGTGTCTCGCTGACTGTTCAGACACAAATATATCTGTTTAAAAAATTATGGTGCAGGCCAGATAACTATAACTGTGGTTTTGCAGTTCCACGGTTCAAATCTCAGTATTATCCTACTTTTGGCCTTTTTTTCATAAAAAAAAACAGTAATAGTGTCTCCCTGACTGTTCAGACACAAATATATATGTTTAAAAGATTCTGGTGTAGCCCAGATAGCTAGAACTGTGGTTTTGAAGTTCCACGGTTCAAATCTCTGTACTATCCTGCTTTTGGCCTTTTTTCTGTAAAAAAAAAACAGTAATAGTGTCTCCCTGTCTTTTCAGACACAAATATATCTGTTTAAAAGATTCTGGTGTAGGCGAGATAACTGTAACTGTGGTTTTGCAGTTCCACGGTTCAAATCTCTGTATTATCCTGCTTTTGGCCTTTTTTTCACAAAAAAAACAGTAATAGTGTCTCCCTGACTGTTCAGACACAAATATATCTGTTTAAAAGATTCTGGTGCAGGTCAGATAGCTATAACTGTGGTTTTGCAGTTCCATGGTTCAAATCTCAGTATTATCCTGCTTTTGGCCTTTTTTCCATAAAAAAAGCAGTAATAGTGTCTCGCTGAATGTACAAACATAAATATATGTGTTTAAAAGATTCTGGTGTAGGCCAGATAACTATAACTGTTGTTTTGCAGTTCCACAGTTCAAATCTCTGTAATATCTTGCTTTTGGCCTTTTTTCCGTAAAAAAAACAGTAATAGTGTCTCGCTGACTGTTCAGACACAAATATATCTGTTTAAAAGATTCTGGTGTAGGCGAGATAACTATAACTGTGGTTTTGCAGTTCCACGGTTGAAATCTTTGCATTATCTTGCATCTGGCATTTTTTCCATTAAAAAAAACAGTAATAGTGTCTCCCTGACTGTTTAGACACAAATATATCTGTTTAAAAGATTCTGGTGTAGGCGAGATAACTTTAACTGTGGTTTTGCAGTTCCACGGTTGAAATCTTTGTATTATCTTGCTTCTGGCATTTTTTCCGTTAAAAAAAACAGTAATAGTGTCTCGCTGACTGTTCAGACACAAATATATCTGTTTAAAAGATTCTGGTGCAGGCCAGATAACTATAACTGTGGTTCTGCAGTTCCACGGTTCAAATCTGAGTATTATGCAGCTTTTGGCCTTTTTTCCGCGAAAAAAAACAGTAATAGTGTCTCCCTGACTGTTCAGACACAAATATATCTGTTTAAAAGATTCTGGTGTAGGCCAGATAACTAGAACTGTGGTATTGAAGTTCCACGGTTCAAATCTCTGTATTATCCTGTTTCTGGCCTTTTTTCTGTAAAAAAAACAGTAATAGTGTCTCCCTGACTGTTCAGACACAAATATATTTGTTTAAAAGATTAAAAGATTCTGGTGTAGGTCAGATAACTAGAACTATGGTTTTGCAGTTCAACGGTTCAAATCTCTGTATTATCCTGCTTTTGGCCTTTTTTCCATAAAAAAAACAGTAATAGTGTCTCCCTGACTGTTCAGACTCAAATATATCTGTTTAAAAGATTCTGGTGTAGGCGAGATAACTATAACTGTGGTTTTGCAGTTCCACGGTTCAAATCCCTGTATTATCTTGCTTCTGGCATTTTTTCGGTTAAAAAAAAAACAATAATAGTGTCTCCCTGACTGTTCAGACACAAATATATCTGTTTAAAAGATTCTGGTGCAGGTCAGATAGCTATAACTGTGGTTTTGCAGTTCCACGGTTCAAATCTCAGTATTATCCTGCTTTTGGCCTTTTTTCCATAAAAAAAGCAGTAATAGTGTGTCGCTGAATGTACAAACATAAATATATGTGTTTAAAAGATTCTGGTGTAGGCCAGATAATTATAACTGTTGTTTTGCAGTTCCACAGTTCAAATCTCTGTAATATCCTGCTTTTGGCCTTTTTTCCGTAAAAAAAACAGTAATAGTGTCTCGCTGACTGTTCAGACACAAATATATCTGTTTAAAAGATTCTGGTGTAGGCGAGATAACTATAACTGTGGTTTTGCAGTTCCACGGTTGAAATCTTTGCATTATCTTGCTTCTGGCATTTTTTCCATTAAAAAAAACAGTAATAGTGTCTCGCTGACTGTTCAGACACAAATATATCTGTTTAAAAGATTCTGGTGCAGGCCAGATAACTTTAACTGTGGTTTTGCAGTTCCACGGTTCAAATCTCAGTATTATGCAGCTTTTGGCTTTTTTTCCTTAAAAAAAACAGTATCAGTGTCTCCCTGACTGTTCAGACACAAATATATCTGTTTAAAAGATTCTGGTGTAGGCCAAATAACTAGAACTGTGGTTTTGAGGTTCCACGGTTCAAATCTCTGTATTATCCTGTTTCTGGCCTTTTTTCTGTAAAAAAAAACAGTAATAGTGTCTCCCTGACTGTTCAGACACAAATATATTTGTTTAAAAGATTCTGGCGTAGGCCAGATAACTAGAACTGTGGTTTTGCAGTTCAACGGTTCAAATCTCTGTATTATCCTGCTTTTGGCCTTTTTTCCATAAAAAAAACAGTAATAGTGTCTCCCTGACTGTTCAGACTCAAATATATCTGTTTAAAAGATTCTGGTGTAGGCGAGCTAACTATAACTGTGGTTTTGCAGTTCCACGGTTCAAATCCCTGTACTATCCTGCTTTTGGCCTTTTTTCTGTAAAAAAAAAACAGTAATAGTGTCTCCCTGTCTTTTCAGACACAAATATATCTGTTTAAAAGATTCTGGTGTAGGCCAGATAACTAGAACTGTGGTTTTGCAGTTCCATGGTTCAAATCTCTGTATTATCCTGCTTTTGGCCTTTTTTCCGTAAAAAAAAACAGTAATAGTGTCTCGCTGACTGTTCAGACACAAATATATCTGTTTAAAAAATTATTGTGCAGGCCAGATAACTATAACTGTGGTTTTGCAGTTCCACGGTTCAAATCTCAGTATTATCCTACTTTTGGGCTTTTTTTCATAAAAAAAAACAGTAATAGTGTCTCCCTGACTGTTCAGACACAAATATATATGTTTAAAAGATTCTGGGGTAGCCCAGATAGCTAGAACTATGGTTTTGAAGTTCCACGGTTCAAATCTCTGTACTATCCTGCTTTTGGCCTTTTTTCTGTAAAAAAAAAACAGTAATAGTGTCTCCCTGTCTTTTCAGACACAAATATATCTGTTTAAAAGATTCTGGTGTAGGCGAGATAACTATAACTGTGGTTTTGCAGTTCCACGGTTCAAATCTCTGTATTATCCTGCTTTTGGCCTTTTTTTCACAAAAAAAACAGTAATAGTGTCTCCCTGACTGTTCAGACACAAATATATCTGTTTAAAAGATTCTGGTGCAGGTCAGATAGCTATAACTGTGGTTTTGCAGTTCCATGGTTCAAATCTCAGTATTATCCTGCTTTTGGCCTTTTTTCCATAAAAAAAGCAGTAATAGTGTCTCGCTGAATGTACAAACATAAATATATGTGTTTAAAAGATTCTGGTGTAGGCCAGATAACTATAACTGTTGTTTTGCAGTTCCACAGTTGAAATCTCTGTAATATCCTGCTTTTGGCCTTTTTTCCGTAAAAAAAACAGTAATAGTGTCTCGCTGACTGTTCAGACACAAATATATCTGTTTAAAAGATTCTGGTGTAGGCGAGATAACTATAACTGTGGTTTTGCAGTTCCACGGTTGATATCTTTGCATTATCTTGCATCTGGCATTTTTTCCATTAAAAAAAACAGTAATAGTGTCTCCCTGACTGTTTAGACACAAATATATCTGTTTAAAAGATTCTGGTGTAGGCGAGATAACTATAACTGTGGTTTTGCAGTTCCACGGTTGAAATCTTTGTATTATCTTGCTTCTGGCATTTTTTCCATTAAAAAAAACAGTAATAGTGTCTCGCTGACTGTTCAGACACAAATATATCTGTTTAAAAGATTCTGGTGCAGGCCAGATAACTATAACTGTGGTTCTGCAGTTCCACGGTTCAAATCTGAGTATTATGCAGCTTTTGGCCTTTTTTCCGCAAAAAAAAACAGTAATAGTGTCTCCCTGACTGTTCAGACACAAATATATCTGTTTAAAAGATTCTGGTGTAGGCCAGATAACTAGAACTGTGGTATTGAAGTTCCACGGTTCAAATCTCTGTATTATCCTGTTTCTGGCCTTTTTTCTGTAAAAAAAAACAGTAATAGTGTCTCCCTGACTGTTCAGACACAAATATATTTGTTTAAAAGATTAAAAGATTCTGGTGTAGGTCAGATAACTAGAACTATGGTTTTGCAGTTCAACGGTTCAAATCTCTGTATTATCCTGCTTTTGGCCTTTTTTCCGTAAAAAAAAACAGTAATAGTGTCTCCCTGACTGTTCAGACTCAAATATATCTGTTTAAAAGATTCTGGTGTAGGCGAGATAACTATAACTGTGGTTTTGCAGTTCCACGGTTCAAATCCGTGTATTATCTTGCTTCTGGCATTTTTTCGGTTAAAAAAAAAACAGTAATAGTGTCTCCCTGACTGTTCAGACACAAATATATCTGTTTAAAAGATTCTGGTGCAGGTCAGATAGCTATAACTGTGGTTTTGCAGTTCCACGGTTCAAATCTCAGTATTATCCTGCTTTTGGCCTCTTTTCCATAAAAAAAGCAGTAATAGTGTGTCGCTGAATGTACAAACATAAATATATGTGTTTAAAAGATTCTGCTGTAGGCCAGATAATTATAACTGTTGTTTTGCAGTTCCACAGTTCAAATCTCTGTAATATCCTGCTTTTGGCCTTTTTTCCGTAAAAAAAACAGTAATAGTGTCTCGCTGACTGTTCAGACACAAATATATCTGTTTAAAAGATTCTGGTGTAGGCGAGATAACTATAACTGTGGTTTTGCAGTTCCACGGTTGAAATCTTTGCATTATCTTGCTTCTGGCATTTTTTCCATTAAAAAAAACAGTAACAGTGTCTCGCTGACTGTTCAGACACAAATATATCTGTTTAAAAGATTCTGGTGCAGGCCAGATAACTTTAACTGTGGTTTTGCAGTTTTACGGTTCAAATCTCAGTATTATGCAGCTTTTGGCTTTTTTTCCTTAAAAAAAACAGTATCAGTGTCTCCCTGACTGTTCAGACACAAATATATCTGTTTAAAAGATTCTGGTGTAGGCGAGATAACTTTAACTGTGGTTTTGAGGTTCCACGGTTCAAATCTCTGTATTATCCTGTTTCTGGCCTTTTTTCTGTAAAAAAAAACAGTAATAGTGTCTCCCTGACTGTTCAGACACAAATATATTTGTTTAAAAGATTCTGGCGTAGGCCAGATAACTAGAACTGTGGTTTTGCAGTTCAACGGTTCAAATCTCTGTATTATCCTGCTTTTGGCCTTTTTTCCATAAAAAAAACAGTAATAGTGTCTCCCTGACTGTTCAGACTCAAATATATCTGTTTAAAAGATTCTGGTGTAGGCGAGATAACTATAACTGTGGTTTTGCAGTTCCACGGTTCAAATCCCTGTATTATCTTGCTTCTGGCATTTTTTCCGGTAAAAAAACAGTAATAGTGTCTCGCTGACTATTCAGACACAAATATATCTGTTTAAAAGATTCTGGTGCAGGCCAGATAACTATAACTGTGGCTCTGCAGTTCCACGGTTCAAATCTAAGTATTATGCAGCTTTTGGCCTTTTTTCCGCAAAAAAAAACAGTAATAGTGTCTCCCTGACTGTTCAGACACAAATATATCTGTTTAAAAGATTCTGGTGTAGACAAGATAACTAGAACTGTTGTTTTGCAGTTCCATGATTCAAATCTCTGTATTATCCTGCTTTTGGCCTTTTTTCCGTAAAAAAAAACAGTAATAGTGTCTCGTTGACTGTTCAGACACAAATATATCTGTTTAAAAAATTATGGTGCAGGCCAGATAACTATAACTGTGGTTTTGCAGTTCCACGGTTCAAATCTCAGTATTATCCTACTTTTGGCATTTTTTTCATAAAACAAAACAGTAATAGTGTCTCCCTGACTGTTCAGACACAAATATATATGTTTAAAAGATTCTGGTGTAGCCCAGATAGCTAGAACTGTGGTTTTGAAGTTCCACGGTTCAAATCTCTGTAGTATCCTGCTTTTGGCCTTTTCTCTGTAAAAAAAAAACAGTAATAGTGTCTCGCTGACTGTTCAGACACAAATATATCTGTTTAAAAGATTCTGGTGTAGGGCAGATAGCTAGAACTGTGGTTTTGCAGTTCCACGGTTCAAATCTCAGTATTATCCTGCTTTTGGCCTTTTTTCCGTTAAAAAAGCAGCAATAGTGTCTCGCTGACTGTTCAGACACAAATATATCTGTTTAAAAGATTCTGGTCTAGACCAGATAATTATAACTGTGGTTTTGCAGTTCCACGGTTCAAATCTCTGTATTATCTTGCTTCTGGCATTTTTTCCGCTAAAAAAAACAGTAATAGTGTCTCCCTGACTGTTCAGACACAAATATATCTGTTTAAAAGATTCTGGTGCAGGCCAGATAACTATAACTGTGGTTTTGCAGTTCCACGGTTCAAATCTCAGTATTATGCAGCTTTTGGCTTTTTTTCCGTAAAAAAAACAGTATCAGTGTCTCCCTGACTGTTCAGACACAAATATATCTGTTTAAAAGATTCTGGTGTAGGCCAGATAACTAGAACTGTGGTTTTGAAGTTCCACGGTTCAAATCTCTGTATTATCCTGCTTTTGGCCTTTTTTCCGTAAAAAAAACAGTAATAGTATCTCCCTGACTGTTCAAACACAAATATATCTGTTTAAAAGATTCTGGTGTAGGCTAGATAACTAGAACTGTGGTTTTGAAGTTCCACGGTTCAAATCTCTGTACTATCCTGCTTTTGGCCTTTTTTCTGTAAAATAAAACAGTAATAGTGTCTCCCTGTCTTTTCAGACACAAATATATCTGTTTAAAAGATTCTGGTGTAGGCGAGATAACTATAACTGTGGTTTTGAAGTTCCACGGTTCAAATCTCTGTACTATCCTGTTTTTGGCCTGTTTTTCACAAAAAAAACAGTAATAATGTCTCCCTGATTGTTCAGACACAAATATATATGTTTAAAAGATTCTGGTGTAGGCCAGATAGCTAGAACTGTGGTTTTGAAGTTCCACGGTTCAAATCTCTGTACTATCCTGTTTTTGGCCTTTTTTCTGTAAAAAAAACAGTAATAGTGTCTCGCTGACTGTTCAGACACAAATATATCTGTTTAAAAGATTCTGGTGTAGGGCAGATAACTAGAACTGTGGTTTTGCAGTTCCACGTTTCAAATTTCAGTATTATCCTGCTTTTGTCCTTCTTTCCGTAAAAAATGCAGTAATAGTGTCTCGCTGACTGTTCAAGCATAAATATATCTGTTTAAAAGATTCTGGTGCACACCAGATAATTATAACTGTGGTTTTGCAGTTCCACGGTTCAAATCTCTGTAATATCCTGCTTTTGGCCTTTTTTTCCATAAAAAAAAACAGTAGTAGTGTCTCCCTGACTGTTCAGACACAAATATATCTGTTTAAAGATTCTGGTGTAGGCGAGATAACTATAACTGTGGTTTTGCAGTTCCACGGTTTAAATCTCTGTATTATCTTGCTTCTGGCATTTTTTGTGTTAAAAAAAAACAGTAATAGTGTCTCCCTGACTGTTCAGACACAAATATATCTGTTTAAAAGATTCTGGTGCAGGTCAGATAGCTATAACTGTGGTTTTGCAGTTCCATGGTTCAAATCTCAGTATTATCCTGCTTTTGGCCTTTTTTCCATAAAAAAAGCAGTAATAGTGTCTCGCTGAATGTACAAACATAAATATATGTGTTTAAAAGATTCTGGTGTAGGCCAGATAACTATAACTGTTGTTTTGCAGTTCCACAGTTCAAATCTCTGTAATATCCTGCTTTTGGCCTTTTTTCCGTAAAAAAAACAGTAATAGTGTCTCGCTGACTGTTCAGACACAAATATATCTGTTTAAAAGATTCTGGTGTAGGCGAGATAACTATAACTGTGGTTTTGCAGTTCCATGGTTGAAATCTTTGCATTATCTTGCATCTGGCATTTTTTCCATAAAAAAAAACAGTAATAGTGTCTCCCTGACTGTTTAGACACAAATATATCTGTTTAAAAGATTCTGGTGTAGGCGAGATAGCTATAACCGTGGTTTTGCAGTTCCACGGTTGAAATCTTTGTATTATCTTGCTTCTGGCATTTTTTCCGTTAAAAAAAACAGTAATAGTGTCTCGCTGACTGTTCAGACACAAATATATCTGTTTAAAAGATTCTGGTGCAGGCCAGATAACTATAACTGTGGTTCTGCAGTTCCACGGTTCAAATCTGAGTATTATGCAGCTTTTGGCCTTTTTTCCGCAAAAAAAAACAGTAATAGTGTCTCCCTGACTGTTCAGACACAAATATATCTGTTTAAAAGATTCTGGTGTAGGCCAGATAACTAGAACTGTGGTATTGAAGTTCCACGGTTCAAATCTCTGTATTATCCTGTTTCTGGCCTTTTTTCTGTAAAAAAAAACAGTAATAGTGTCTCCCTGACTGTTCAGACACAAATATATTTGTTTAAAAGATTAAAAGATTCTGGTGTAGGTCAGATAACTAGAACTATGGTTTTGCAGTTCAACGGTTCAAATCTCTGTATTATCCTGCTTTTGGCCTTTTTTCCGTAAAAAAAACAGTAATAGTGTCTCCCTGACTGTTCAGACACAAATATATCTGTTTAAAAGATTCTGGTGTAGGCGAGATAACTATAACTGTGGTTTTGCAGTTCCACGGTTCAAATCCCTGTATTATCTTGCTTCTGGCATTTTTTCGGTTAAAAAAAAAACAGTAATAGTGTCTCCCTGACTGTTCAGACACAAATATATCTGTTTAAAAGATTCTGGTGCAGGTCAGATAGCTATAACTGTGGTTTTGCAGTTCCACGGTTCAAATCTCAGTATTATCCTGCTTTTGGCCTTTTTTCCATAAAAAAAGCAGTAATAGTGTGTCGCTGAATGTACAAACATAAATATATGTGTTTAAAAGATTCTGGTGTAGGCCAGATAATTATAACTGTTGTTTTGCAGTTCCACAGTTCAAATCTCTGTAATATCCTGCTTTTGGCCTTTTTTCCGTAAAAAAAACAGTAATAGTGTCTCGCTGACTGTTCAGACACAAATATATCTGTTTAAAAGATTCTGGTGTAGGCGAGATAACTATAACTGTGGTTTTGCAGTTCCACGGTTGAAATCTTTGCATTATCTTGCTTCTGGCATTTTTTCCATTAAAAAAAACAGTAATAGTGTCTCGCTGACTGTTCAGACACAAATATATCTGTTTAAAAGATTCTGGTGCAGGCCAGATAACTTTAACTGTGGTTTTGCAGTTCCACGGTTCAAATCTCAGTATTATGCAGCTTTTGGCTTTTTATCCTTAAAAAAAACAGTATCAGTGTCTCCCTGACTGTTCAGACACAAATATATCTGTTTAAAAGATTCTGGTGTAGGCCAGATAACTAGAACTGTGGTTTTGAGGTTCCACGGTTCAAATCTCTGTATTATCCTGTTTCTGGCCTTTTTTCTGTAAAAAAAAACAGTAATAGTGTCTCCCTGACTGTTCAGACACAAATATATTTGTTTAAAAGATTCTGGCGTAGGCCAGATAACTAGAACTGTGGTTTTGCAGTTCAACGGTTCAAATCTCTGTATTATCCTGCTTTTGGCCTTTTTTCCATAAAAAAAACAGTAATAGTGTCTCCCTGACTGTTCAGACTCAAATATATCTGTTTAAAAGATTCTGGTGTAGGCGAGCTAACTATAACTGTGGTTTTGCAGTTCCACGGTTCAAATCCCTGTATTATCTTGCTTCTGGCATTTTTTCCGGTAAAAAAACAGTAATAGTGTCTCGCTGACTATTCAGACACAAATATATCTGTTTAAAAGATTCTGGTGCAGGCCAGATAACTATAACTGTGGCTCTGCAGTTCCACGGTTCAAATCTCAGTATTATGCAGCTTTTGGCCTTTTTTCCGCAAAAAAAAAACAGTAATAGTGTCTCCCTGACTGTTCAGACACAAATATATCTGTTTAAAAGATTCTGGTGTAGGCCAGATAACTAGAACTGTGGTTTTGCAGTTCCATGGTTCAAATCTCTGCATTATCCTGCTTTTGGCCTTTTTTCCGTAAAAAAAAACAGTAATAGTGTCTCGCTGACTGTTCAGACACAAATATATCTGTTTAAAAAATTATGGGGCAGGCCAGATAACTATAACTGTGGTTTTGAAGTTCCACGGTTCAAATCTCAGTATTATCCTACTTTTGGCCTTTTTTTCATAAAAAAAAACAGTAATAGTGTCTCCCTGACTGTTCATACACAAATATATATGTTTAAAAGATTCTGGTGTAGCCCAGATAGCTAGAACTGTGGTTTTGAAGTTCCACGGTTCAAATCTCTGTAGTATCCTGCTTTTGGCCTTTTTTCTGTTAAAAAAAACAGTAATAGTGTCTCGCTGACTGTTCAGACACAAATATATCTGTTTAAAAGATTCTGGTGTAGGGCAGATAGCTAGAACTGTGGTTTTGCAGTTCCACGGTTCAAATCTCAGTATTATCCTGCTTTTGGCCTTTTTTCCGTTAAAAAAGCAGTAATAGTGTCTCGCTGACTGTTCAGACACAAATATATCTGTTTAAAAGATTCTGGTCTAGACCAGATAATTATAACTGTGGTTTTGCAGTTCCACGGTTGAAATCTCTGTAATATCCTGCTTTTGGCCTTTTTTCCGTGAAAAAAAACAGTAATAGTGTCTCCCTGACTGTTCAGACACAAATATATTTGTTTAAAAGATTCTGGTGTAGGCGAGATAACTATAACTGTGGTTTTGCAGTTCCACGGTTCAAATCTCTGTATTATCTTGCTTCTGGCATTTTTTCCGCTAAAAAAAACAGTAATAGTGTCTCCCTGACTGTTCAGACACAAATATATCTGTTTAAAAGATTCTGGTGCAGGCCAGATAACTATAACTGTGGTTTTGCAGTTCCACGGTTCAAATCTCAGTATTATGCAGCTTTTGGCTTTTTTTCCGTAAAAAAAACAGTATCAGTGTCTCCCTGACTGTTCAGACACAAATATATCTGTTTAAAAGATTCTGGTGTAGGCCAGATAACTAGAACTGTGGTTTTGAAGTTCCACGGTTCAAATCTCTGTATTATCCTGCTTTTGGCCTTTTTTCCGTAAAAAAAACAGTAATAGTATCTCCCTGACTGTTCAAACACAAATATATCTGTTTAAAAGATTCTGGTGTAGGCTAGATAACTAGAACTGTGGTTTTGAAGTTCCACGGTTCAAATCTCTGTACTATCCTGCTTTTGGCCTTTTTTCTGTAAAAAAAAACAGTAATAGTGTCTCCCTGTCTTTTCAGACACAAATATATCTGTTTAAAAGATTCTGGTGTAGGCGAGATAACTATAACTGTGGTTTTGCAGTTCCACGGTTCAAATCTCTGTATTATCCTGCTTTTGGCCTTTTTTTCACAAAAAAAACAGTAATAGTGTCTCCCTGACTGTTCAGACACAAATATATATGTTTAAAAGATTCTGGTGTAGGCCAGATAGCTAGAACTGTGGTTTTGAAGTTCCACGGTTCAAATCTCTGTACTATCCTGTTTTTGGCCTTTTTTCTGTAAAAAAAACAGTAATAGTGTCTCGCTGACTGTTCAGACACAAATATATCTGTTTAAAAGATTCTGGTGTAGGGCAGATAACTAGAACTGTGGTTTTGCAGTTGCACGTTTCAAATTTCAGTATTATCCTGCTTTTGTCCTTCTTTCCGTAAAAAATGCAGTAATAGTGTCTCGCTGACTGTTCAAGCATAAATATATCTGTTTAAAAGATTCTGGTGCACACCAGATAATTATAACTGTGGTTTTGCAGTTCCACGGTTCAAATCTCTGTAATATCCTGCTTTTGGCCTTTTTTTCCGTAAAAAAAAAACAGTAGTAGTGTCTCCCTGACTGTTCAGACACAAATATATCTGTTTAAAAGATTCTGGTGTAGGGCAGATAACTAGAACTGTGGTTTTGCAGTTGCACGTTTCAAATTTCAGTATTATCCTGCTTTTGTCCTTCTTTCCGTAAAAAATGCAGTAATAGTGTCTCGCTGACAGTTCAAGCATAAATATATCTGTTTAAAAGATTCTGGTGCACACCAGATAATTATAACTGTGGTTTTGCAGGTCCACGGTTCAAATCTGAGTATTATGCAGCTTTTGGCCTTTTTTCCGCAAAAAAAAACAGTAATAGTGTCTCCCTGACTGTTCAGACACAAATATATCTGTTTAAAAGATTCTGGTGTAGGCGAGATAACTATAACTGTGGTTTTTCAGTTCCACGGTTGAAATCTTTGCATTATCTTGCTTCTGGCAATTTTTCCATTAAAAAAAACAGTAATAGTGTCTCGCTGACTGTTCAGACACAAATATATCTGATTAAAAGATTCTGGTGCAGGCCAGATAACTTTAACTGTGGTTTTGCAGTTCCACGGTTCAAATCTCAGTATTATGCAGCTTTTGGCTTTTTTTCCTTAAAAAAAACAGTATCAGTGTCTCCCTGACTGTTCAGACACAAATATATCTGTTTAAAAGATTCTGGTGTAGGCCAGATAACTAGAACTGTGGTTTTGAGGTTCCACGGTTCAAATCTCTGTATTATCCTGTTTCTGGCCTTTTTTCTGTAAAAAAAAACAGTAATAGTGTCTCCCTGACTGTTCAGACACAAATATATTTGTTTAAAAGATTCTGGCGTAGGCCAGATAACTAGAACTGTGGTTTTGCAGTTCAACGGTTCAAATCTCTGTATTATCCTGCTTTTGGCCTTTTTTCCATAAAAAAAACAGTAATAGTGTCTCCTTGACTGTTCAGACTCAAATATATCTGTTTAAAAGATTCTGGTGTAGGCGAGCTAACTATAACTGTGGTTTTGCAGTTCCACGGTTCAAATCCCTGTATTATCTTGCTTCTGGCATTTTTTCCGGTAAAAAAACAGTAATAGTGTCTCGCTGACTATTCAGACACAAATATATCTGTTTAAAAGATTCTGGTGCAGGCCAGATAACTATAACTGTGGCTCTGCAGTTCCACGGATCTAATCTCAGTATTATCCTACTTTTGGCCTTTTTTTCATAAAAAAAAACAGTAATAGTGTCTCCCTGACTGTTCAGACACAAATATATATGTTTAAAAGAATCTGGTGTAGCCCAGATAGCTAGAACTGTGGTTTTGAAGTTCCACGGTTCAAATCTCTGTAGTATCCTGCTTTTGGCCTTTTTTCTGTAAAAAAAAAACAGTAATAGTGTCTCGCTGACTGTTCAGACACAAATATATCTGTTTAAAAGATTCTGGTCTAGACCAGATAATTATAACTGTGGTTTTGCAGTTCCACGGTTGAAATCTCTGTAATATCCTGCTTTTGGCCTTTTTTCCGTAAAAAAAAACAGTAATATTGTCTCCCTGACTGTTCAGACACAAATATATCTGTTTAAAAGATTCTGGTGCAGGCCAGATAACTATAACTGTGGTTTTCCACGGTTCAAATCTCAGTATTATGCAGCTTTTGGCTTTTTTTCCGTAAAAAAACAGTATAAGTGTCTCCCTGACTGTTCAGACACAAATATATCTGTTTAAAAGATTCTGGTGTAGGCCAGATAACTAGAACTGTGGTTTTGAAGTTCCACGGTTCAAATCTCTGTATTATCCTGCTTTTGGCCTTTTTTCCGTAAAAAAAACAGTAATAGTATCTCCCTGACTGTTCAAACACAAATATATCTGTTTAAAAGATTCTGGTGCAGGCCAGATAACTATAACTGTGGTTTTGCAGTTCCACGGTTCAAATCTCAGTATTATGCAGCTTTTGGCTTTTTTTCCGTAAAAAAAACACTATCAGTGTCTCCATGACTGTTCAGACACAAATATATCTGTTTAAAAGATTCTGGTGTAGGCCAGATAAATAGAACTGTGGTTTTGAGGTTCCACGGTTCAAATCTCTGTAATATCCTGCTTTTGGCCTTTTTTTCCGTAAAAAAAAACAGTAGTAGTGTCTCCCTGACTGTTCAGACACAAATATATCTGTTTAAAAGATTCTGGTGTAGGCGAGATAACTATAACTTTGGTTTTGCAGTTCCACGGTTTAAATCTCTGTATTATCTTGCTTCTGGCATTTTTTGTGTTAAAAAAAAAACAGTAATAGTGTCTCCCTGACTGTTCAGACACAAATATATCTGTTTAAAAGATTCTGGTGCAGGTCAGATAGCTATAACTGTGGTTTTGCAGTTCCATGGTTCAAATCTCAGTATTATCCTGCTTTTGGCCTTTTTTCCATAAAAAAAGCAGTAATAGTGTCTCGCTGAATGTACAAACATAAATATATGTGTTTAAAAGATTCTGGTGTAGGCCAGATAACTATAACAGTTGTTTTGCAGTTCCACAGTTCAAATCTCTGTAATATCCTGCTTTTGGCCTTTTTTCCGTAAAAAAAACAGTAATAGTGTCTCGCTGACTGTTCAGACACAAATATATCTGTTTAAAAGATTCTGGTGTAGGCGAGATAACTATAACTGTGGTTTTGCAGTTCCACGGTTGAAATCTTTGCATTATCTTGCTTCTGGCATTTTTTCCATTAAAAAAAACAGTAATAGTGTCTCCCTGACTGTTTAGACACAAATATATCTGTTTAAAAGATTCTGGTGTAGGCGAGATAACTATAACTGTGGTTTTGCAGTTCCACGGTTGAAATCTTTGTATTATCTTGCTTCTGGCATTTTTTCTGTTAAAAAAAACAGTAATAGTGTCTCGCTGACTGTTCAGACACAAATATATCTGTTTAAAAGATTCTGGTGCAGGCCAGATAACTATAACTGTGGTTCTGCAGTTCCACGGTTCAAATCTGAGCATTATGCAGCTTTTGGCCTTTTTTCCGCAAAAAAAAACAGTAATAGTGTCTCACTGACTGTTCAGACACAAATATATCTGTTTAAAAGATTCTGGTGTAGGCCAGATAACTAGAACTGTGGTATTGAAGTTCCACGGTTCAAATCTCTGTATTATCCTGTTTCTGGCCTTTTTTCTGTAAAAAAAAACAGTAATAGTGTCTCCCTGACTGTTCAGACACAAATATATTTGTTTAAAAGATTCTGGTGTAGGCCAGATAACTATAACTGTGGTTTTGCAGTTCCACGGTTCAAATCTCTGTATTATCTTGCTTCTGGCATTTTTTCCGCTAAAAAAAACAGTAATAGTGTCTCCCTGACTGTTCAGACACAAATATATCTGTTTAAAAGATTCTGGTGCAGGCCAGATAACTATAACTGTGGTTTTGCAGTTCCACGGTTCAAATCTCAGTATTATGCAGCTTTTGTTTTTTTTTCCGTAAAAAAAACAGTATCAGTGTCTCCCTGACTGTTCAGACACAAATATATCTGTTTAAAAGATTCTGGTGTAGGCCAGTTAACTAGAACTGTGGTTTTGAAGTTCCACGGTTCAAATCTCTGTCCTGTCCTGCTTTTGGCCTTTTTTCTGTAAAAAAAAACAGTAATAGTGTCTCCCTATCTTTTCAGACACAAATATATCTGTTTAAAAGATTCTGGTGTAGGCGAGATAACTATAACTGTGGTTTTGAAGTTCCACGGTTCAAATCTCTGTACTATCCTGTTTTTGGCCTTTTTTCTGTAAAAAAAACAGTAATAGTGTCTCGCTGACTGTTCAGACACAAATATATCTGTTTAAAAGATTCTGGTGTAGGGCAGATAACTAGAACTGTGGTTTTGCAGTTCCACGTTTCAAATTTCAGTATTATCCTGCTTTTGTCCTTCTTTCCGTAAAAAATGCAGTAATAGTGTCTCGCTGACTGTTCAAGCATAAATATATCTGTTTAAAAGATTCTGGTGCACACCAGATAATTATAACTGTGGTTTTGCAGTTCCACGGTTCAAATCTCTGTATTATCCTGCTTTTGGCCTTTTTTTCCGTAAAAAAAAACAGTAGTAGTGTCTCCCTGACTGTTCAGACACAAATATATCTGTTTAAAGATTCTGGTGTAGGCGAGATAACTATAACTGTTGTTTATCAGTTCCACGGTTTAAATCTCTGTATTATCTTGCTTCTGGCATTTTTTGTGTTAAAAAAAAACAGTAATAGTGTCTCCCTGACTGTTCAGACACAAATATATCTGTTTAAAAGATTCTGGTGCAGGTCAGACAGCTATAACTGTGGTTTTGCAGTTCCATGGTTCAAATCTCAGTATTATCCTGCTTTTGGCCTTTTTTCCATAAAGAAAGCAGTAATAGTGTCTCGCTGAATGTACAAACATAAATATATGTGTTTAAAAGATTCTGGTGTAGGCCAGATAACTATAACTGTTGTTTTGCAGTTCCACAGTTCAAATCTCTGTAATATCCTGCTTTTGGCCTTTTTTCCGTAAAAAAAACAGTAATAGTGTCTCGCTGACTGTTCAGACACAAATATATCTGTTTAAAAGATTCTGGTGTAGGCGAGATAACTATAACTGTGGTTTTGCAGTTCCACGGTTGAAATCTTTGCATTATCTTGCATCTGGCATTTTTTCCATTAAAAAAAACAGTAATAGTGTCTCCCTGACTGTTTAGACACAAATATATCTGTTTAAAAGATTCTGGTGTAGGCGAGATAACTATAACTGTGGTTTTGCAGTTCCACGGTTGAAATCTTTGTATTATCTTGCTTCTGGCATTTTTTCCGTTAAAAAAAACAGTAATAGTGTCTCGCTGACTGTTCAGACACAAATATATCTGTTTAAAAGATTCTGGTGCAGGCCAGATAACTATAACTGTGGTTCTGCAGTTCCACGGTTCAAATCTGAGTATTATGCAGCTTTTGGCCTTTTTTCCGCAAAAAAAAACAGTAATAGTGTCTCCCTGACTGTTCAGACACAAATATATCTGTTTAAAAGATTCTGGTGTAGGCCAGATAACTAGAACTGTGGTATTGAAGTTCCACGGTTCAAATCTCTGTATTATCCTGTTTCTGGCCTTTTTTCTGTAAAAAAAAACAGTAATAGTGTCTCCCTGACTGTTCAGACACAAATATATTTGTTTAAAAGATTAAAAGATTCTGGTGTAGGCCAGATAACTAGAACTATGGTTTTGCAGTTCAACGGTTCAAATCTCTGTATTATCCTGCTTTTGGCCTTTTTTCCGTAAAAAAAAACAGTAATAGTGTCTCCCTGACTGTTCAGACTCAAATATATCTGTTTAAAAGATTCTGGTGTAGGCGAGATAACTATAACTGTGGTTTTGCAGTTCCACGGTTCAAATCCCTGTATTATCTTGCTTCTGGCATTTTTTCGGTTAAAAAAAAAACAGTAATAGTGTCTCCCTGACTGTTCAGACACAAATATATCTGTTTAAAAGATTCTGGTGCAGGTCAGATAGCTATAACTGTGGTTTTGCAGTTCCACGGTTTAAATCTCTGTATTATCTTGCTTCTGGCATTTTTTGTGTTAAAAAAAAAACAGTAATAGTGTCTCCCTGACTGGTCAGACACAAATATATCTGTTTAAAAGATTCTGGTGCAGGTCAGATAGCTATAACTGTGGTTTTGCAGTTCCATGGTTCAAATCTCAGTATTATCCTGCTTTTGGCCTTTTTTCCATAAAAAAAGCAGTAATAGTGTCTCGCTGAATGTACAAACATAAATATATGTGTTTAAAAGATTCTGGTGTAGGCGAGATAACTATAACTGTGGTTTTGCAGTTCCACAGTTCAAATCTCTGTATTATCTTGCTTCTGGCATTTTTTCCGTTAAAAAAAAACAGTAATAGTGTCTCCCTGACTGTTCAGACACAAATATATCTGTTTAGAAGATTCTGGTGCAGGCCAGATAACTATAACTGTGGTTTTGCAGTTCCACGGTTCAAATCTCAGTATTATGCAGCTTTTGGCTTTTTTTCCGTAAAAAAACAGTATCAGTGTCTCCCTGACTGTTCAGACACAAATATATCTGTTTAAAAGATTCTGGTGTAGGCCAGATAACTAGAATTGTGGTTTTGAGGTTCCACGGTTCAAATCTCTGTATTATCCTGCTTTTGGCCTTTTTTCCGTAAAAAAAAACAGTAATAGTGTCTCCCTGACTGTTCAAACACAAATATATCTGTTTAAAAGATTCTGGTGTAGGCTAGATACCTAGAACTGTGGTTTTGAAGTTCCACGGTTCAAATCTCTGTACTATCCTGCTTTTGGCCTTTTTTCTGTAAAAAAAAACAGTAATAGTGTCTCCCTGTCTTTTCAGACACAAATATATCTGTTTAAAAGATTCTGGTGTAGGGCAGATAACTAGAACTGTGGTTTTGCAGTTCCACGGTTCAAATCTCAGTATTATCCTGCTTTTGGCCTTTTTTCCGTAAAAAAAGCAGTAATAGTGTGTCGCTGACTGTTCAAACACAAATATATCTGTTTAAAAGATTCTGGTGTAGGCCAGTTAACTAGAACTGTGGTTTTCCAGTTCAACGGTTCAAATCTCTGTATTATCCTGCTTTTGGCCTTTTTTCCGTAAAAAAAAACAGTAATAGTGTCTCCCTGACTGTTCAGACTCAAATATATCTGTTTAAAAGATTCTGGTGTAGGCGAGATAACTATAACTGTGGTTTTGCAGTTCCACGGTTCAAATCCCTGTATTATCTTGCTTCTGCCATTTTTTCCGGTAAAAAAACAGTAATAGTGTCTCGCTGACTGTTCAGACACAAATATATCTGTTTAAAAAATTCTGGTGCAGGCCAGATAACTATAACTGTGGTTTTGCAGTTCTACGGTTCAAATCTCAGTATTATCCTGCTTTTGGCCTTTTTTTCATAAAAAAAAAACAGTAATAGTGTCTCCCTGACTGTTCAGACACAAATATATATGTTTAAAAGATTCTGGTGTAGCCCAGATAGCTAGAACTGTGGTTTTGAAGTTCCACGGTTCAAATCTCTGTAGTATCCTGCTTTTGGCCTTTTTTCTATAAAAAAAAACAGTAATAGTGTCTCGCTGACTGTTCAGACACAAATATGTCTGTTTAAAAGATTCTGGTGTAGGGCAGATAACTAGAACTGTGGTTTTGCAGTTCCACGGTTCAAATCTCAGTATTATCCTGCTTTTGGCCTTTTTTCCGTAAAAAAAGCAGTAGTAGTGTCTCGCTGACTGCTCAGACACAAATATATCTGTTTAAAAGATTCTGGTGTAGGCGAGATAACTATAACTGTGGTTTTGCAGTTCCACAGTTCAAATCTCTGTATTATCTTGCTTCTGGCATTTTTTCCGTTAAAAAAAAACAGTAATAGTGTCTCCCTAACTGTTCAGACACAAATATATCTGTTTAAAAGATTCTGGTGTAGGCGAGATAACTATAACTGTGGTTTTGCAGTTCCACGGTTGAAATCTTTGTTTTATCTTGCTTCTGGCATTTTTTCCATTAAAAAAAACAGTAATAGTGTCTCGCTGACTGTTCAGACACAAATATATCTGTTTAAAAGATTCTGGTGCAGGCCAGATAACTATAACTGTGGCTCTGCAGTTCCACGGTTCAAATCTCAGTATTATGCAGCTTTTGGCCTTTTTTCCGCAAAAAAAAAAAGTAATAGTGTCTCCCTGACTGTTCAGACACAAATATATCTGTTTAAAAGATTCTGGTGTAGGCCAGATAACTAGAACTGTGGTTTTGAAGTTCCATGGTTCAAATCTCTGTATTATCCTGTTTTTGGCCTTTTTTCTGTAAAAAAAACAGTAATATTGACTCCCTGACTGTTCAGACACAAATATATTTGTTTAAAAGATTCTGGTGTAGTCCAGATAACTAGAACTGTGGTTTTGCAGTTCCATGGTTCAAATCTCTGTATTTCCTGCTTTTGGCCTTTTTTCCGTAAAAAAAAACAGTAATAGTGTCTCGCTGACTGTTCAGACACAAATATATCTGTTTAAAAAATTATGGTGCAGGCCAGATAACTATAACTGTGGTTTTGCAGTTCCACGGTTCAAATCTCAGTATTATCCTACTTTTGGCCTTTTTTTCATAAAAAAAAACAGTAATAGTGTCTCCCTGACTGTTCAGACACAAATATATATGTTTAAAAGATTCTGGTGTAGCCCAGATAGCTAGAACTGTGGTTTTGAAGTTCCACGGTTCAAATCTCTGTAGTATCCTGCTTTTGGCCTTTTTTCTGTTAAAAAAAACAGTAATAGTGTCTCCCTGACTGTTCAGACACAAATATATCTGTTTAAAAGATTCTGGTGTAGGGCAGAAAACTAGAACTGTGGTTTTGCAGTTCCACGGTACAAATCTCAGTATTATCCTGCTTTTGGCCTTTTTTCCGTAAAAAAAGCAGTAATAGTGTCTCGCTGACTGTTCAGACACAAATATATCTGTTTAAAAGATTCTGGTCTAGACCAGAAAATTATAACTGTGGTTTTGCAGTTCCACGGTTCAAATCTCTGTAATATCCTGCTTTTGGCCTTTTTTCCGTAAAAAAAACCAGTAATAGTGTCTCCCTGACTGTTCAGACACAAATATATCTGTTTAAAAGATTCTGGTGTAGGCGAGATAACTATAACTGTGGTTTTGCAGTTCCACGGTTCAAATCTCTGTATTATCTTGCTTCTGGCATTTTTTCCGCTAAAAAAAACAGTAATAGTGTCTCCCTGACTGTTCAGGCACAAATATATCTGTTTAAAAGATTCTGGTGCAGGCCAGATAACTATAACTGTGGTTTTGCAGTTCCACGGTTCAAATCTCTGTATTATCCTGCTTTTGGCCTTTTTTCCGTAAAAAAAGCAGTAATAGTGTCTCGCTGAATGTACAAACATAAATATATGTGTTTAAAAGATTCTGGTGTAGGCTAGATAACTAGAACTGTGGTTTTGAAGTTCCACGGTTCAAATCTCTGTACTATCCTGCTTTTGGCCTTTTTTCTGTAAAAAAAAACAGTAATAGTGTCTCCCTGTCTTTTCAGACACAAATATATCTGTTTAAAAGATTCTGGTGTAGTCCAGATAACTAGAACTGTGGTTTTGCAGTTCCATGGTTCAAATCTCAGTATTATGCAGCTTTTGGCTTTTTTTCCGTAAAAAAAACAGTATCAGTGTCTCCCTGACTGTTCAGACACAAATATATCTGTTTAAAAGCTTCTGGTGTAGGCCAGATAACTACAACTGTGGTTTTGAAGTTCCACGGTTCAAATCTCTGTATTATCCTGCTTTTGGCCTTTCTTCCGTAAAAAAAACAGTAATAGTGTCTCCCTGTCTTTTCAGACACAAATATATCTGTTTAAAAGATTCTGGTGTAGGGCAGATAACTAGAACTGTGGTTTTGCAGTTCCACGGTTCAAATCTCAGTATTATCCTGCTTTTGGCCGTTTTTCCGTAAAAAAAGCAGTAATAGTGTCTCGCTGAATGTACAAACATAAATATATGTGTTTAAAAGATTCTGGTGTAGGCCAGATAATTATAACTGTGGTTTTGCAGTTCCACAGTTCAAATCTCTGTAATATCCTGCTTTTGGCCTTTTTTCCGTAAAAAAAAAACAGTAATAGTGTCTCCCTGACTGTTCAGACACAAATATATCTGTTTAAAAGATTCTGGTGTAGTCGAGATAACTAGAACTGTGGTTTTGCAGTTCCACGGTTGAAGTCTTTGTATTATCTTGCTTCTGGCATTTTTTCCGTTAAAAAAATCATTAATAGTGTCTCGCTGACTATTCAGACACAAATATATCTGTTTAAAAGATTCTGGTGTAAGCGAGATAACTATAGCTATGGTTTTGCAGTTCCACGGTTCAAATCTCTGTATTATCTTGCTTCTGGCATTTTTTCCGTTAAAAAAACAGTAATAGTGTCTCCCTGACTGTTCAGACACAAATATATCTGTTTAAAAGATTCTGGTGTAGGGCAGATAATTAGAACTGTGGTTTTGCAGTTCCACGGTTCAAATCTCAGTACTATTCTGCTTTTGGCCTTTTTTCTGTAAAAAAAGCAGTAATAGTGTCTCGCTGAATGTACAAACATAAATATATGTGTTTAAAAGATTCTGGTGTAGGCGAGATAACTATAACTGTGGTTTTGCAGTTCCACGGTTGAAATCTTTGTATTATCTTGCTTCTGGCATTTTTTCCGTTAAAAAAAACAGTAATAGTGTCTCGCTGACTGTTCAGACACAAATATATCTGTTTAAAAGATTCTGGTGCAGGCCAGATAACTATAACTGTGGCTCTGCAGTTCCACGGTTCAAATCTCAGTATTATGCAGCTTTTGGCCTTTTTTCCGCAAAAAAAAGCAGTAATAGTGTCTCCCTGACTGTTCAGACACAAATATATCTGTTTAAAAGATTCTGGTGTAGGCCAGATAACTAGAACTGTGGTTTTGAAGTTCCATGGTTCAAATCTCTGTATTATCCTGTTTTTGGCCTTTTTTCTGTAAAAAAAACCAGTAATAGTGTCTCCCTGACTGTTCAGACACAAATATATTTGTTTAAAAGATTATGGTGTAGTCCAGATAACTAGAACTGTGGTTTTGCAGTTCCATGGTTCAAATCTCTGTATTATCCTGCTTTTGGCCTTTTTTCCGTAAAAAAAAACAGTAATAGTGTCTCGCTGACTGTTCAGACACAAATATATCTGTTTAAAAAATTATGGTACAGGCCAGATAACTATAACTGTGGTTTTGCAGTTCCACAGTTCAAATCTCAGTATTATCCTACTTTTGGCCTTTTTTCTGTTAAAAAAAACAGTAATAGTGTCTCCCTGACTGTTCAGACACAAATATATCTGTTTAAAAGATTCTGGTGTAGGGCAGAAACTAGAACTGTGGTTTTGCAGTTCCACGGTTCAAATCTCAGTATTATCCTGCTTTTGGCCTTTTTTCCGTAAAAAAAGCAGTAATAGTGTCTCGCTGACTGTTCAGACACAAATATATCTGTTTAAAAGATTCTGGTCTAGACCAGAAAATTATAACTGTGGTTTTGCAGTTCCACGGTTCAAATCTCTGTAATATCCTGCTTTTGGCCTTTTTTCCGTAAAAAAAAACAGTAATAGTGTCTCCCTGACTGTTCAGACACAAATATATCTGTTTAAAAGATTCTGGTGTAGGCGAGATAACTATAACTGTGGTTTTGCAGTTCCACGGTTCAAATCTCTGTATTATCTTGCTTCTGGCATTTTTTCCGCTAAAAAAAACAGTAATAGTGTCTCCCTGACTGTTCAGGCACAAATATATCTGTTTAAAAGATTCTGGTGCAGGCCAGATAACTATAACTGTGGTTTTGCAGTTCCACGGTTCAAATCTCTGTATTATCCTGCTTTTGGCCTTTTTTCCGTAAAAAAAGCAGTAATAGTGTCTCGCTGAATGTACAAACATAAATATATGTGTTTAAAAGATTCTGGTGTAGGCTAGATAACTAGAACTGTGGTTTTGAAGTTCCACGGTTCAAATCTCTGTACTATCCTGCTTTTGGCCTTTTTTCTGTAAAAAAAAACAGTAATAGTGTCTCCCTGTCTTTTCAGACACAAATATATCTGTTTAAAAGATTCTGGTGTAGTCCAGATAACTAGAACTGTGGTTTTGCAGTTCCATGGTTCAAATCTCAGTATTATGCAGCTTTTGGCTTTTTTTCCGTAAAAAAAACAGTATCAGTGTCTCCCTGACTGTTCAGACACAAATATATCTGTTTAAAAGCTTCTGGTGTAGGCCAGATAACTACAACTGTGGTTTTGAAGTTCCACGGTTCAAATCTCTGTATTATCCTGCTTTTGGCCTTTCTTCCGTAAAAAAAACAGTAATAGTGTCTCCCTGTCTTTTCAGACACAAATATATCTGTTTAAAAGATTCTGGTGTAGGGCAGATAACTAGAACTGTGGTTTTGCAGTTAGACGGTTCAAATCTCAGTATTATCCTGCTTTTGGCCGTTTTTCCGTAAAAAAAGCAGTAATAGTGTCTCGCTGAATGTACAAACATAAATATATGTGTTTAAAAGATTCTGGTGTAGGCCAGATAATTATAACTGTGGTTTTGCAGTTCCACAGTTCAAATCTCTGTAATATCCTGCTTTTGGCCTTTTTTCCGTAAAAAAAAAACAGTAATAGTGTCTCCCTGACTGTTCAGACACAAATATATCTGTTTAAAAGATTCTGGTGTAGTCGAGATAACTAGAACTGTGGTTTTGCAGTTCCACGGTTGAAGTCTTTGTATTATCTTGCTTCTGGCATTTTTTCCGTTAAAAAAATCATTAATAGTGTCTCGCTGACTATTCAGACACAAATATATCTGTTTAAAAGATTCTGGTGTAAGCGAGATAACTATAGCTATGGTTTTGCAGTTCCACGGTTCAAATTTCTGTATTATCTTGCTTCTGGCATTTTTTCCGTTAAAAAAACAGTAATAGTGTCTCCCTGACTGTTCAGACACAAATATATCTGTTTAAAAGATTCTGGTGTAGGGCAGATAATTAGAACTGTGGTTTTGCAGTTCCACGGTTCAAATCTCAGTACTATTCTGCTTTTGGCCTTTTTTCTGTAAAAAAAGCAGTAATAGTGTCTCGCTGAATGTACAAACATAAATATATGTGTTTAAAAGATTCTGGTGTAGGCGAGATAACTATAACTGTGGTTTTGCAGTTCCACGGTTGAAATCTTTGTATTATCTTGCTTCTGGCATTTTTTCCGTTAAAAAAAACAGTAATAGTGTCTCGCTGACTGTTCAGACACAAATATATCTGTTTAAAAGATTCTGGTGCAGGCCAGATAACTATAACTGTGGCTCTGCAGTTCCACGGTTCAAATCTCAGTATTATGCAGCTTTTGGCCTTTTTTCCGCAAAAAAAAGCAGTAATAGTGTCTCCCTGACTGTTCAGACACAAATATATCTGTTTAAAAGATTCTGGTGTAGGCCAGATAACTAGAACTGTGGTTTTGAAGTTCCATGGTTCAAATCTCTGTATTATCCTGTTTTTGGCCTTTTTTCTGTAAAAAAAACCAGTAATAGTGTCTCCCTGACTGTTCAGACACAAATATATTTGTTTAAAAGATTATGGTGTAGTCCAGATAACTAGAACTGTGGTTTTGCAGTTCCATGGTTCAAATCTCTGTATTATCCTGCTTTGGGCCTTTTTTCCGTAAAAAAAAACAGTAATAGTGTCTCGCTGACTGTTCAGACACAAATATATCTGTTTAAAAAATTATGGTACAGGCCAGATAACTATAACTGTGGTTTTGCAGTTCCACAGTTCAAATCTCAGTATTATCCTACTTTTGGCCTTTTTTTCATAAAAAAAAACAGTAATAGTGTCTCCCTGACTGTTCAGACACAAATATATATGTTTAAAAGATTCTGGTGTAGCCCAGATAGCTAGAACTGTGGTTTTGAAGTTCCAAGGTTCAAATCTCTGTAGTATCCTGCTTTTGGCCCTTTTTCTGTAAAAATAAACAGTAATAGTGTCTCGCTGACTGTTCAGACACAAATATATCTGTTTAAAAGATTCTGGTGTAGGGCAGATAACTAGAACTGTGGTTTTTCAGTTCCACGGTTCAAATCTCAGTATTATCCTGCTTTTGGCCTTTTTTCCGTAAAAAAAAACAGTAATAGTGTCTCGCTGACTGTTCAGACACAAATATATCTGTTTAAAAAATTATGGTACAGGCCAGATAACTATAACTGTGGTTTTGCAGTTCCACGGTTCAAATCTCAGTATTATCCTACTTTTGGCCTTTTTTTCATAAAAAAAAACAGTAATAGTGTCTCCCTGACTGTTCAGACACAAATATATATGTTTAAAAGATTCTGGTGTAGCCCAGATAGCTAGAACTGTGGTTTTGAAGTTCCACGGTTCAAATCTCTGTAGTATCCTGCTTTTGGCCCTTTTTCTGTAAAAATAAACAGTAATAGTGTCTCGCTGACTGTTCAGACACAAATATATCTGTTTAAAAGATTCTGGTCTAGACCAGATAATTATAACTGTGGTTTTGCAGTTCCACGGTTCAAATCTCTGCAATATCCTGCTTTTGGCCTTTTTTCCATAAATAAAACCAGTAATAGTGTCTCCCTGACTGTTCAGACACAAATATATCTGTTTAAAAGATTCTGGTGTAGGCCAGATAACTAGAACTGTGGTTTTGAAGTTCCACGGTTCAAACCTCTGTATTATCCTGCTTTTGGCCTTTTTTCCGTAAAAAAAACAGTAATAGTGTCTCCCTGACTGTTCAAACACAAATATATCTGTTTACAAGAGTCTGGTGTAGGCTAAATAACTAGAACTGTGGTTTTGAAGTTCCACGGTGCAAATCTCTTTACTATCCTGCTTTTGGCCTTTTTTCTGTAAAAATAAACAGTAATAGTGTCTCCCTTTCTTTTCAGACACAAATATATCTGTTTAAAAGATTCTGGTGTAGGGCAGATAACTAGAACTGTGGTTTTGCAGTTCCACGGTTCAAATCTCAGTATTATCCTGCTTTTGGCCGTTTTTCCGTAAAAAAAGCAGTAATAGTGTCTCGCTGAATGTACAAACATAAATATATGTGTTTAAAAGATTCTGGTGTAGGCCAGATAATTATAACTGTGGTTTTGCAGTTCCACAGTTCAAATCTCTGTAATATCCTGCTTTTGGCCTTTTTTCCGTAAAAAAAAAACAGTAATAGTGTCTCACTGACTGTTCAGACACAAATATATCTGTTTAAAAGATTCTGGTGTAGTCGAGATAACTATAACTGTGGTTCTGCAGTTCCACGGTTGAAATCTTTGTATTATCTTGCTTCTGGCATTTTTTCCGTTAAAAAAATCAGTAATAGTGTCTCGCTGACTATTCAGACACAAATATATCTGTTTAAAAAATTCTGGTGTAAGCGAGATAACTATAACTATGGTTTTGCAGTTCCACGGTTCAAATCTCTGTATTATCTTGCTTCTGGCATTTTTTCCGTTAAAAAAAAACAGTAATAGTGTCTCCCTGACTGTTCAGACACAAATATATCTGTTTAAAAGATTCTGGTGCAGGCCAGATAACTATAACTGTGGTTATGAAGTTCCACGGTTCAAGTCTCTGTATTATCTTGTTTCTGGCCTTTTTTCCATAAAAAAAACAGTAATAGTGTCTCCCTGACTGTTCAGACTCAAATATATCTGTTTAAAAGATTCTGGTGTAGGCGAGCTAACTATAACTGTGGTTTTGCAGTTCCACGGTTCAAATCCCTGTATTATCTTGCTTCTGCCATTTTTTCCGGTAAAAAAACAGTAATAGTGTCTCGCTGACTATTCAGACACAAATATATCTGTTTAAAAGATTCTGGTGCAGGCCAAATAACTATAACTGTGGCTCTGCAGTTCCACGGTTCAAATCTCAGTATTTTGCAGCTTTTGGCCTTTTTTCCGCAAAAAAAAACTGTAATAGTGTCTCCCTGACTGTTCAGACACAAATATATCTGTTTAAAAGATTCTGGTGTAGGCCAGATAACTAGAACTGTGGTTTTGAAGTTCCATGGTTCAAATCTCTGTATTATCCTGCTTTTGGCCTTTTTTCCGTAAAAAAAAACAGTAATAGTGTCTCGCTGACTGTTCAGACACAAATATATCTGTTTAAAAAATTATGGTGCAGGCCAGATAACTATAACTGTGGTTTTGCAGTTCCACGGTTCAAATCTCAGTATTATCCTACTTTTGGCCTTTTTTTCATAAAAAAAAACAGTAATAGTGTCTCCCTGACTGTTCAGACACAAATATATATGTTTAAAAGATTCTTGTGTAGCCCAGATAGCTAGAACTGTGGTTTTGAAGTTCCACGGTTCAAATCTCTGTAGTATCCTGCTTTTGGCCTTTTTTCTGTTAAAAAAAAACAGTAATAGTGTCTTGCTGACTGTTCAGACACAAATATATCTGTTTAAAAGATTCTGGTGTAGGGCAGATAGCTAGAACTGTGGTTTTGCAGTTCCACGGTTCAAATCTCAGTATTATCCTGCTTTTGGCCTTTTTTCCGTTAAAAAAGCAGTAATAGTGTCTCGCTGACTGTTCAGACACAAATATATCTGTTTAAAAGATTCTGGTCTAGACCAGATAATTATAACTGTGGTTTTGCAGTTCCACGGTTCAAATCTCTGCAATATCCTGCTTTTGGCCTTTTTTCCATTAATAAAACCAGTAATAGTGTCTCCCTGACTGTTCAGACACAAATATATCTGTTTAAAAGATTCTGGTGTAGGCCAGATAACTAGAACTGTGGTTTTGAAGTTCCACGGTTCAAATCTCTGTATTATCCTGCTTTTGGCCTTTTTTCCGTAAAAAAAACAGTAATAGTGTCTCCCTGACTGTTCAAACACAAATATATCTGTTTACAAGAGTCTGGTGTAGGCTAGATAACTAGAACTGTGGTTTTGAAGTTCCACGGTTCAAATCTCTTTACTATCCTGCTTTTGGCCTTTTTTCTGTAAAAATAAACAGTAATAGTGTCTCCCTTTCTTTTCAGACACAAATATATCTGTTTAAAAGATTCTGGTGTAGGGCAGATAACTAGAACTGTGGTTTTGCAGTTCCACGGTTCAAATCTCAGTATTATCCTGCTTTTGGCCTTTTTTCCGTAAAAAAAAACAGTAATAGTGTCTCGCTGACTGTTCAGACACAAATATATCTGTTTAAAAAATTATGGTGCAGGCCAGATAACTATAACTGTGGTTTTGCAGTTCCACGGTTCAAATCTCAGTATTATCCTACTTTTGGCCTTTTTTTCATAAAAAAAAACAGTAATAGTGTCTCCCTGACTGTTCAGACACAAATATATATGTTTAAAAGATTCTTGTGTAGCCCAGATAGCTAGAACTGTGGTTTTGAAGTTCCACGGTTCAAATCTCTGTAGTATCCTGCTTTTGGCCTTTTTTCTGTTAAAAAAAAACAGTAATAGTGTCTCGCTGACTGTTCAGACACAAATATATCTGTTTAAAAGATTCTGGTGTAGGGCAGATAGCTAGAACTGTGGTTTTGCAGTTCCACGGTTCAAATCTCAGTATTATCCTGCTTTTGGCCTTTTTTCCATTAAAAAAGCAGTAATAGTGTCTCGCTGACTGTTCAGACACAAATATATCTGTTTAAAAGATTCTGGTCTAGACCAGATAATTATAACTGTGGTTTTGCAGTTCCACGGTTCAAATCTCTGCAATATCCTGCTTTTGGCCTTTTTTCCATTAATAAAACCAGTAATAGTGTCTCCCTGACTGTTCAGACACAAATATATCTGTTTAAAAGATTCTGGTGTAGGCCAGATAACTAGAACTGTGGTTTTGAAGTTCCACGGTTCAAATCTCTGTATTATCCTGCTTTTGGCCTTTTTTCCGTAAAAAAAACAGTAATAGTGTCTCCCTGACTGTTCAAACACAAATATATCTGTTTACAAGAGTCTGGTGTAGGCTAGATAACTAGAACTGTGGTTTTGAAGTTCCACGGTTCAAATCTCTTTACTATCCTGCTTTTGGCCTTTTTTCTGTAAAAATAAACAGTAATAGTGTCTCCCTTTCTTTTCAGACACAAATATATCTGTTTAAAACATTCTGGTGTAGGGCAGATAACTAGAACTGTGGTTTTGCAGTTCCACGGTTCAAATCTCAGTATTATCCTGCTTTTGGCCGTTTTTCCGTAAAAAAAGCAGTAATAGTGTCTCGCTGAATGTACAAACATAAATATATGTGTTTAAAAGATTCTGGCGTAGGCCAGATAATTATAACTGTGGTTTTGCAGTTCCACAGTTCAAATCTCTGTAATATCCTGCTTTTGGCCTTTTTTCCGTAAAAAAAAAACAGTAATAGTGTCTCCCTGACTGTTCAGACACAAATATATCTGTTTAAAAGATTCTGGTGTAGTCGAGATAACTATAACTGTGGTTCTGCAGTTCCACGGTTGAAATCTTTGTATTATCTTGCTTCTGGCATTTTTTCCGTTAAAAAAATCAGTAATAGTGTCTCGCTGACTATTCAGACACAAATATATCTGTTTAAAAGATTCTGGTGTAAGCGACATAACTATAACTATGGTTTTGCAGTTCCACGGTTCAAATCTCTGTATTATCTTGCTTCTGGCATTTTTTCCGTTAAAAAAAAACAGTAATAGTGTCTCCCTGACTGTTCAGACACAAATATATCTGTTTAAAAGATTCTGGTGCAGGCCAGATAACTATAACTGTGGTTATGAAGTTCCACGGTTCAAGTCTCTGTATTATCTTGTTTCTGGCCTTTTTTCCATAAAAAAAACAGTAATAGTGTCTCCCTGACTGTTCAGACTCAAATATATCTGTTTAAAAGATTCTGGTGTAGGCGAGCTAACTATAACTGTGGTTTTGCAGTTCCACGGTTCAAATCCCTGTATTATCTTGCTTCTGCCATTTTTTCCGGTAAAAAAACAGTAATAGTGTCTCGCTGACTATTCAGACACAAATTTATCTGTTTAAAAGATTCTGGTGCAGGCCAAATAACTATAACTGTGGCTCTGCAGTTCCACGGTTCAAATCTCAGTATTTTGCAGCTTTTGGCCTTTTTTCCGCAAAAAAAAACTGTAATAGTGTCTCCCTGACTGTTCAGACACAAATATATCTGTTTAAAAGATTCTGGTGTAGGCCATATAACTAGAACTGTGGTTTTGAAGTTCCATGGTTCAAATCTCTGTATTATCCTGCTTTGGGTCTTTTTTCCGTAAAAAAAAACAGTAATAGTGTCTCGCTGACTGTTCAGACACAAATATATCTGTTTAAAAAATTATGGTGCAGGCCAGATAACTATAACTGTGGTTTTGCAGTTCCACGGTTCAAATCTCAGTATTATCCTACTTTTGGCCTTTTTTTCATAAAAAAAAACAGTAATAGTGTCTCCCTGACTGTTCAGACACAAATATATATGTTTAAAAGATTCTTGTGTAGCCCAGATAGCTAGAACTGTGGTTTTGAAGTTCCACGGTTCAAATCTCTGTAGTATCCTGCTTTTGGCCTTTTTTCTGTTAAAAAAAAACAGTAATAGTGTCTCGCTGACTGTTCAGACACAAATATATCTGTTTAAAAGATTCTGGTGTAGGGCAGATAGCTAGAACTGTGGTTTTGCAGTTCCACGGTTCAAATCTCAGTATTATCCTGCTTTTGGCCTTTTTTACGTTAAAAAAGCAGTAATAGTGTCTCGCTGACTGTTCAGACACAAATATATCTGTTTAAAAGATTCTGGTCTAGACCAGATAATTATAACTGTGGTTTTGCAGTTCCACGGTGCAAATCTCTGCAATATCCTGCTTTTGGCCTTTTTTCCATTAATAAAACCAGTAATAGTGTCTCCCTGACTGTTCAGACACAAATATATCTGTTTAAAAGATTCTGGTGTAGGCCAGATAACTAGAACTGTGGTTTTGAAGTTCCACGGTTCAAATCTCTGTATTATCCTGCTTTTGGCCTTTTTTCCGTAAAAAAAACAGTAATAGTGTCTCCCTGACTGTTCAAACACAAATATATCTGTTTACAAGAGTCTGGTGTAGGCTAGATAACTAGAACTGTGGTTTTGAAGTTCCACGGTTCAAATCTCTTTACTATCCTGCTTTTGGCCTTTTTTCTGTAAAAATAAACAGTAATAGTGTCTCCCTTTCTTTTCAGACACAAATATATCTGTTTAAAAGATTCTGGTGTAGGGCAGATAACTAGAACTGTGGTTTTGCAGTTCCACGGTTCAAATCTCAGTATTATCCTGCTTTTGGCCGTTTTTCCGTAAAAAAAGCAGTAATAGTGTCTCGCTGAATGTACAAACATAAATATATGTGTTTAAAAGATTCTGGTGTAGGCCAGATAATTATAACTGTGGTTTTGCAGTTCCACAGTTCAAATCTCTGTAATATCCTGCTTTTGGCCGTTTTTCCGTAAAAAAAAAACAGTAATAGTGTCTCCCTGACTGTTCAGACACAAATATATCTGTTTAAAAGATTCTGGTGTAGTCGAGATAACTATAACTGTGGATCTGCAGTTCCACGGTTGAAATCTTTGTATTATCTTGCTTCTGGCATTTTTTCCGTTAAAAAAATCAGTAATAGTGTCTCGCTGACTATTCAGACACAAATATATCTGTTTAAAAGATTCTGGTGTAAGCGAGATAACTATAACTATGGTTTTGCAGTTCCACGGTTCAAATCTCTGTATTATCTTGCTTCTGGCATTTTTTCCGTTAAAAAAAAACAGTAATAGTGTCTCCCTGACTGTTCAGGCACAAATATATCTGTTTAAAAGATTCTGGTGCAGGCCAGATAACTATAACTGTGGTTATGAAGTTCCACGGTTCAAGTCTCTGTATTATCTTGCTTCTGGCCTTTTTTCCATAAAAAAAACAGTAATAGTGTCTCCCTGACTGTTCAGACTCAAATATATCTGTTTAAAAGATTCTGGTGTAGGCGAGCTAACTATAACTGTGGTTTTGCAGTTCCACGGTTCAAATCCCTGTATTATCTTGCTTCTGCCATTTTTTCCGGTAAAAAAACAGTAATAGTGTCTCGCTGACTATTCAGACACAAATATATCTGTTTAAAAGATTCTGGTGCAGGCCAAATAACTATAACTGTGGCTCTGCAGTTCCACGGTTCAAATCTCAGTATTTTGCAGCTTTTGGCCTTTTTTCCGTAAAAAAAAACAGTAATAGTGTCTCGCTGACTGTTCAGACACAAATATATCTGTTTAAAAAATTATGGTGCAGGCCAGATAACTATAACTGTGGTTTTGCAGTTCCACGGTTCAAATCTCAGTATTATCCTACTTTTGGCCTTTTTTTCATAAAAAAAAACAGTAATAGTGTCTCCCTGACTGTTCAGACACAAATATATATGTTTAAAAGATTCTTGTGTAGCCCAGATAGCTAGAACTGTGGTTTTGAAGTTCCACGGTTCAAATCTCTGTAGTATCCTGCTTTTGGCCTTTTTTCTGTTAAAAAAAAACAGTAATAGTGTCTCGCTGACTGTTCAGACACAAATATATCTGTTTAAAAGATTCTGGTGTAGGGCAGATAGCTAGAACTGTGGTTTTGCAGTTCCACGGTTCAAATCTCAGTATTATCCTGCTTTTGGCCTTTTTTCCGTTAAAAAAGCAGTAATAGTGTCTCGCTGACTGTTCAGACACAAATATATCTGTTTAAAAGATTCTGGTCTAGACCAGATAATTATAACTGTGGTTTTGCAGTTCCACGGTTGAAATCTCTGTAATATCCTGCTTTTTTCCTTTTTTCCGTAAAAAAAAAACAGTAATAGTGTCTCCCTGACTGTTCAGACACAAATATATTTGTTTAAAAGATTCTGGTGTAGGCGAGATAACTATAACTGTGGTTTTGCAGTTCCACGGTTCAAATCTCTGTATTATCTTGCGTCTGGCATTTTTTCCGCTAAAAAAAACAGTAATAGTGTCTCCCTGACTGTTCAGACACAAATATATCTGTTTAAAAGATTCTGGTGCAGGCCAGATAACTATAACTGTGGTTTTGCAGTTCCACGGTTCAAATCTCAGTATTATGCAGCTTTTGGCTTTTTTTCCGTAAAAAAAACAGTATCAGTGTCACCCTGACTGTTCAGACACAAATATATCTGTTTAAAAGATTCTGGTGTAGGCCAGATAACTAGAACTGTGGTTTTGAAGTTCCACGGTTCAAATCTCTGTATTATCCTGCTTTTGGCCTTTTTTCCGTAAAAAAAACAGTAATAGTATCTCCCTGACTGTTCAAACACAAATATATCTGTTTAAAAGATTCTGGTGTAGGCTAGATAACTAGAACTGTGGTTTTGAAGTTCCACGGTTCAAATCTCTGTACTACCATGCTTTTGGCCTTTTTTCTGTAAAAAAAAACAGTAATAGTGTCTCCCTGTCTTTTCAGACACAAATATATCTGTTTAAAAGATTCTGGTGTAGGCGAGATAACTATAACTGTGGTTTTGCAGTTCCACGGTTCAAATCTCTGTATTATCCTGCTTTTGGCCTTTTTTTCACAAAAAAAACAGTAATAGTGTCTCCCTGACTGTTCAGACACAAATATATATGTTTAAAAGATTCTGGTGTAGGCCAGATAGCTAGAACTGTGGTTTTGAAGTTCCACGGTTCAAATCTCTGTACTATCCTGTTTTTGGCCTTTTTTCTGTAAAAAAAACAGTAATAGTGTCTCGCTGACTGTTCAGACACAGATATATCTGTTTAAAAGATTCTGGTGTAGGGCAGATAACTAGAACTGTGGTTTTGCAGTTCCACGTTTCAAATTTCAGTATTATCCTGCTTTTGTCCTTCTTTCCGTAAAAAATGCAGTAATAGTGTCTCGCTGACTGTTCAAGCATAAATATATCTGTTTAAAAGATTCTGGTGCAGGCCAGATAACTATAACTGTGGTTCTGCAGTTCCACGGTTCAAATCTGAGTATTATGCAGCTTTTGGCCTTTTTTCCGCAAAAAAAAAACAGTAATAGTGTCTCCCTGACTGTTCAGACACAAATATATCTGTTTAAAAGATTCTGGTGTAGGCGAGATAACTATAACTGTGGTTTTGCAGTTCCACGGTTGAAATCTTTGCATTATCTTGCTTCTGGCATTTTTTCCATTAAAAAAAACAGTAATAGTGTCTCGCTGACTGTTCAGACACAAATATATCTGTTTAAAAGATTCTGGTGCAGGCCAGATAACTTTAACTGTGGTTTTGCAGTTCCACGGTTCATATCTCAGTATTATGCAGCTTTTGGCTTTTTTTCCTTAAAAAAAACAGTATCAGTGTCTCCCTGACTGTTCAGACACAAATATATCTGTTTAAAAGATTCTGGTGTAGGCCAGATAACTAGAACTGTGGTTTTGAGGTTCCACGGTTCAAATCTCTGTATTATCCTGTTTCTGGCCTTTTTTCTGTAAAAAAAACAGTAATATTGTCTCCCTGACTGTTCAGACACAAATATATTTGTTTAAAAGATTCTGGCGTAGGCCAGATAACTAGAACTGTGGTTTTGCAGTTCAACGGTTCAAATCTCTGTATTATCCTGCTTTTGGCCTTTTTTCCATAAAAAAAACAGTAATAGTGTCTCCCTGACTGTTCAGACTCAAATATATCTGTTTAAAAGATTCTGGTGTAGGCGAGCTAACTATAACTGTGGTTTTGCAGTACCACGGTTCAAATCCCTGTATTGTCTTGCTTCTGGCATTTTTTCCGGTAAAAAAACAGTAATAGTGTCTCGCTGACTATTCAGACACAAATATATCTGTTTAAAAGATTCTGGTGCAGGCCAGATAACTATAACTGTGGCTCTGCAGTTCCACGGATCAAATCTCAGTATTATCCTACTTTTGGCCTTTTTTCCGCAAAAAAAAAACAGTAATAGTGTCTCCCTGACTGTTCAGACACAAATATATATGTTTAAAAGATTCTGGTGTAGCCCAGATAGCTAGAACTGTGGTTTTGAAGTTCCACGGTTCAAATCTCTGTAGTATCCTGCTTTTGGCCTTTTTTCTGTAAAAAAAAAACAGTAATAGTGTCTCGCTGACTGTTCAGACACAAATATATCTGTTTAAAAGATTCTGGTGTAGGGCAGATAGCTAGAACTGTGGTTTTGCAGTTCCTCGGTTCAAATCTCAGTATTATCCTGCTTTTGGCCTTTTTTCCATTAAAAAAGCAGTAATAGTGTCTCGCTGACTGTTCAGACACAAATATATCTGTTTAAAAGATTCTGGTCTAGACCAGATAATTATAACTGTGGTTTTGCAGTTCCACGGTTGAAATCTCTGTAATATCCTGCTTTTGGCCTTTTTTCTGTAAAAAAAACCAGTAATAGTGTCTCCCTGACTGTTCAGACACAAATATATTTGTTTAAAAGATTCTGGTGTAGGCGAGATAACTATAACTGTGGTTTTGCAGTTCCACAGTTCAAATCTCTGTATTATCTTGCTTCTGGCATTTTTTCCGTTAAAAAAAAACAGTAATAGTGTCTCCCTGACTGTTCAGACACAAATATATCTGTTTAGAAGATTCTGGTGCAGGCCAGATAACTATAACTGTGGTTTTGCAGTTCCACGGTTCAAATCTCAGTATTATGCAGCTTTTGGCTTTTTTTCCGTAAAAAAACAGTATCAGTGTCTCCCTGACTGTTCAGACACAAATATATCTGTTTAAAAGATTCTGGTGTAGGCCAGATAACTAGAATTGTGGTTTTGAGGTTCCACGGTTCAAATCCCTGTATTATCCTGCTTTTGGCCTTTTTTCCGTAAAAAAAAGCAGTAATAGTGTCTGCCTGACTGTTCAAACACAAATATATCTGTTTAAAAGATTCTGGTGTAGGCTAGATACCTAGAACTGTGGTTTTGAAGTTCCACGGTTCAAATCTCTGTACTATCCTGCTTTTGGCCTTTTTTCTGTAAAAAAAAACAGTAATAGTGTCTCCCTGTCTTTTCAGACACAAATATATCTGTTTAAAAGATTCTGGTGTAGGGCAGATAACTAGAACTGTGGTTTTGCAGTTCCATGGTTCAAATCTCAGTATTATCCTGCTTTTGGCCTTTTTTCCGTAAAAAAAGCAGTAATAGTGTGTCGCTGAATGTACAAACATAAATATATGTGTTTAAAAGATTCTGGTGTAGGCCAGATAATTATAACTGTGGTTTTGCAGTTCCACAGTTCAAATCTCTGTAATATCCTGCTTTTGGCCTTTTTTCCGTAAAAAAAACAGTAATAGTGTCTCCCTGACTGTTCAGACACAAATATATCTGTTTAAAAGATTCTGGTGTAGGCGAGATAACTATAACTGTGGTTTTGCAGTTCCACGGTTGAAATCTTTGTATTATCTTGCTTCTGGCATTTTTTCCGTTAAAAAAAACAGTAATAGTGTCTCGCTGACTGTTCAGACACAAATATATTTGTTTAAAAGATTCTGGTGCAGGCCAGATAACTATAACTGAGGCTCTGCAGTTCCACGGTTCAAATCTCAGTATTATGCAGCTTTTGGCCTTTTTTCCGCAAAAAAAAAAAGTAATAGTGTCTCCCTGACTGTTCAGACACAAATATATCTGTTTAAAAGATTCTGGTGTAGGCCAGATAACTAGAACTGTGGTTTTGAAGTTCCATGGTTCAAATCTCTGTATTATCCTGTTTTTGGCCTTTTTTCTGTAAAAAAAACAGTAATATTGACTCCCTGACTGTTCAGACACAAATATATTTGTTTAAAAGATACTGGTGTAGTCCAGATAACTAGAACTGTGGTTTTGCAGTTCCATGGTTCAAATCTCTGTATTATCCTGCTTTTGGCCTTTTTTCCGTAAAAAAAAACCAGTAATAGTGTCTCGCTGACTGTTCAGACACAAATATATCTGTTTAAAAAATTATAGTGCAGGCCAGATAACTATAACTGTGGTTTTGCAGTTCCACGGTTCAAATCTCAGTATTATCCTACTTTTGGCCTTTTTTTCATAAAAAAAAACAGTAATAGTGTCTCCCTGACTGTTCAGACACAAATATATATGTTTAAAAGATTCTGGTGTAGGCCAGATAGCTAGAACTGTGGTTTTCAAGTTCCACGGTTCAAATCTCTTTACTATCCTGTTTTTGGCCTTTTTTCTGTAAAAAAAACAGTAATAGTGTCTCGCTGACTGTTCAGACACAAATATATCTGTTTAAAAGATTCTGGTGTAGGGCAGATAACTAGAACTGTGGTTTTGCAGTTCCACGTTTCAAATTTCAGTATTATCCTCCTTTTGTCCTTTTTTTCCGTAAAAAAAAACAGTAGTAGTGTCTCCCTGACTGTTCAGACACAAATATATCTGTTTAAAAGATTCTGGTGTAGGCGAGATAACTATAACTGTGGTTTTGCAGTTCCACGGTTCAAATCCCTGTATTATCTTGCTTCTGCCATTTTTTCCGGTAAAAAAACAGTAATAGTGTCTCGCTGACTGTTCAGACACAAATATATCTGTTTAAAAAATTCTGGTGCAGGCCAGATAACTATAACTGTGGTTTTGCAGTTCCACGGTTCAAATCTCAGTATTATCCTGCTTTTGGCCTTTTTTTCATAAAAAAAAAACAGTAATAGTGTCTCCCTGACTGTTCAGACACAAATATATATGTTTAAAAGATTCTGGTGTAGCCCAGATAGCTAGAACTGTGGTTTTGAAGTTCCACGGTTCAAATCTCTGTAGTATCCTGCTTTTGGCCTTTTTTCTATAAAAAAAAAACAGTAATAGTGTCTCGCTGACTGTTCAGACACAAATATGTCTGTTTAAAAGATTCTGGTGTAGGGCAGATAACTAGAACTGTGGTTTTGCAGTTCCACGGTTCAAATCTCAGTATTATCCTGCTTTTGGCCTTTTTTCCGTAAAAAAAGCAGTAGTAGTGTCTCGCTGACTGCTCAGACACAAATATATCTGTTTAAAAGATTCTGGTATAGGCGAGATAACTATAACTGTGGTTTTGCAGTTCCACAGTTAAAATCTCTGTATTATCTTGCTTCTGGCATTTTTTCCGTTAAAAAAAAACAGTAATAGTGTCTCCCTGACTGTTCAGACACAAATATATCTGTTTAGAAGATTCTGGTGCAGGCCAAATAACTATAACTGTGGTTTTGCAGTTCCACGGTTCAAATCTCAGTATTATGCAGCTTTTGGCTTTTTTTCCGTAAAAAAACAGTATCAGTGTCTCGCTGACTGTTCAGACACAAATATATCTGTTTAAAAGATTCTGGTGTAGGCCAGATGACTAGAATTGTGGTTTTGAGGTTCCACGGTTCAAATCTCTGTATTATCCTGCTTTTGGCCTTTTTTCCGTAAAAAAAAACAGTAATAGTGTCTCCCTGACTGTTCAAACACAAATATATCTGTTTAAAAGATTCTGGTGTAGGCTAGATACCTAGAACTGTGGTTTTGAAGTTCCACGGTTCAAATCTCTGTACTATCCTGCTTTTGGCCTTTTTTCTGTAAAAAAAAACAGTAATAGTGTCTCCCTGTCTTTTCAGACACAAATATATCTGTTTAAAAGATTCTGGTGTAGGGCAGATAACTAGAACTGTGGTTTTGCAGTTCCACGGTTCAAATCTCAGTATTATCCTGCTTTTGGCCTTTTTTCCGTAAAAAAAGCAGTAATAGTGTGTCGCTGAATGTACAAACATAAATATATGTGTTTAAAAGATTCTGGTGTAGGCCAGATAATTATAACTGTGGTTTTGCAGTTCCACAGTTCAAATCTCTGTAATATCCTGCTTTTGGCCTTTTTTCCGTAAAAAAAACAGTAATAGTGTCTCCCTGACTGTTCAGACACAAATATATCTGTTTAAAAGATTCTGGTGTAGGCGAGATAACTATAACTGTGGTTTTGCAGTTCCACGGTTGAAATCTTTGTATTATCTTGCTTCTGGCATTTTTTCCGTTAAAAAAAACAGTAATAGTGTCTCGCTGACTGTTCAGACACAAATATATCTGTTTAAAAGATTCTGGTGCAGGCCAGATAACTATAACTGAGGCTCTGCAGTTCCACGGTACAAATCTCAGTATTATGCAGCTTTTGGCCTTTTTTCTGCAAAAAAAAAAAGTAATAGTGTCTCCCTGACTGTTCAGACACAAATATATCTGTTTAAAAGATTCTGGTGTAGGCCAGATAACTAGAACTGTGGTTTTGAAGTTCCATGGTTCAAATCTCTGTATTATCCTGTTTTTGGCCTTTTTTCTGTAAAAAAAACAGTAATATTGACTCCCTGACTGTTCAGACACAAATATATTTGTTTAAAAGATTCTGGTGTAGTCCAGATAACTAGAACTGTGGTTTTGCAGTTCCATGGTTCAAATCTCAGTATTATCCTGCTTTTGGCCTTTTTTCCGTAAAAAAAGCAGTAATAGTGTGTCGCTGAATGTACAAACATAAATATATGTGTTTAAAAGATTCTGGTGTAGGCCAGATAATTATAACTGTGGTTTTGCAGTTCCACAGTTCAAATCTCTGTAATATCCTGCTTTTGGCCTTTTTTCCGTAAAAAAAACAGTAATAGTGTCTCCCTGACTGTTCAGACACAAATATATCTGTTTAAAAGATTCTGGTGTAGGCGAGATAACTATCACTGTGGTTTTGCAGTTCCACGGTTGAAATCTTTGTATTATCTTGCTTCTGGCATTTTTTCCGTTAAAAAAAACAGTAATAGTGTCTCGCTGACTGTTCAGACACAAATATATCTGTTTAAAAGATTCTGGTGCAGGCCAGATAACTATAACTGAGGCTCTGCAGTTCCACGGTTCAAATCTCAGTATTATGCAGCTTTTGGCCTTTTTTCCGCAAAAAAAAAAAGTAATAGTGTCTCCCTGACTGTTCAGACACAAATATATCTGTTTAAAAGATTCTGGTGTAGGCCAGATAACTAGAACTGTGGTTTTGAAGTTCCATGGTTCAAATCTCTGTATTATCCTGTTTTTGGCCTTTTTTCTGTAAAAAAAACAGTAATATTGACTCCCTGACTGTTCAGACACAAATATATTTGTTTAAAAGATACTGGTGTAGTCCAGATAACTAGAACTGTGGTTTTGCAGTTCCATGGTTCAAATCTCTGTATTATCCTGCTTTTGGCCTTTTTTCCGTAAAAAAAAAACAGTAATAGTGTCTCGCTGACTGTTCAGACACAAATATATCTGTTTAAAAAATTATAGTGCAGGCCAGATAACTATAACTGTGGTTTTGCAGTTCCACGGTTCAAATCTCAGTATTATCCTACTTTTGGCCTTTTTTTCATAAAAAAAAACAGTAATAGTGTCTCCCTGACTGTTCAGACACAAATATATATGTTTAAAAGATTCTGGTGTAGGCCAGATAGCTAGAACTGTGGTTTTCAAGTTCCACGGTTCAAATCTCTTTACTATCCTGTTTTTGGCCTTTTTTCTGTAAAAAAAACAGTAATAGTGTCTCGCTGACTGTTCAGACACAAATATATCTGTTTAAAAGATTCTGGTGTAGGGCAGATAACTAGAACTGTGGTTTTGCAGTTCCACGTTTCAAATTTCAGTATTATCCTCCTTTTGTCCTTTTTTTCCGTAAAAAAAAACAGTAGTAGTGTCTCCCTGACTGTTCAGACACAAATATATCTGTTTAAAAGATTCTGGTGTAGGCGAGATAACTATAACTGTGGTTTTGCAGTTCCACGGTTCAAATCCCTGTATTATCTTGCTTCTGCCATTTTTTCCGGTAAAAAAACAGTAATAGTGTCTCGCTGACTGTTCAGACACAAATATATCTGTTTAAAAAATTCTGGTGCAGGCCAGATAACTATAACTGTGGTTTTGCAGTTCCACGGTTCAAATCTCAGTATTATCCTGCTTTTGGCCTTTTTTTCATAAAAAAAAAACAGTAATAGTGTCTCCCTGACTGTTCAGACACAAATATATATGTTTAAAAGATTCTGGTGTAGCCCAGATAGCTAGAACTGTGGTTTTGAAGTTCCACGGTTCAAATCTCTGTAGTATCCTGCTTTTGGCCTTTTTTCTATAAAAAAAAAACAGTAATAGTGTCTCGCTGACTGTTCAGACACAAATATGTCTGTTTAAAAGATTCTGGTGTAGGGCAGATAACTAGAACTGTGGTTTTGCAGTTCCACGGTTCAAATCTCAGTATTATCCTGCTTTTGGCCTTTTTTCCGTAAAAAAAGCAGTAGTAGTGTCTCGCTGACTGCTCAGACACAAATATATCTGTTTAAAAGATTCTGGTATAGGCGAGATAACTATAACTGTGGTTTTGCAGTTCCACAGTTAAAATCTCTGTATTATCTTGCTTCTGGCATTTTTTCCGTTAAAAAAAAACAGTAATAGTGTCTCCCTGACTGTTCAGACACAAATATATCTGTTTAGAAGATTCTGGTGCAGGCCAAATAACTATAACTGTGGTTTTGCAGTTCCACGGTTCAAATCTCAGTATTATGCAGCTTTTGGCTTTTTTTCCGTAAAAAAACAGTATCAGTGTCTCGCTGACTGTTCAGACACAAATATATCTGTTTAAAAGATTCTGGTGTAGGCCAGATGACTAGAATTGTGGTTTTGAGGTTCCACGGTTCAAATCTCTGTATTATCCTGCTTTTGGCCTTTTTTCCGTAAAAAAAAACAGTAATAGTGTCTCCCTGACTGTTCAAACACAAATATATCTGTTTAAAAGATTCTGGTGTAGGCTAGATACCTAGAACTGTGGTTTTGAAGTTCCACGGTTCAAATCTCTGTACTATCCTGCTTTTGGCCTTTTTTCTGTAAAAAAAAACAGTAATAGTGTCTCCCTGTCTTTTCAGACACAAATATATCTGTTTAAAAGATTCTGGTGTAGGGCAGATAACTAGAACTGTGGTTTTGCAGTTCCACGGTTCAAATCTCAGTATTATCCTGCTTTTGGCCTTTTTTCCGTAAAAAAAGCAGTAATAGTGTGTCGCTGAATGTACAAACATAAATATATGTGTTTAAAAGATTCTGGTGTAGGCCAGATAATTATAACTGTGGTTTTGCAGTTCCACAGTTCAAATCTCTGTAATATCCTGCTTTTGGCCTTTTTTCCGTAAAAAAAACAGTAATAGTGTCTCCCTGACTGTTCAGACACAAATATATCTGTTTAAAAGATTCTGGTGTAGGCGAGATAACTATAACTGTGGTTTTGCAGTTCCACGGTTGAAATCTTTGTATTATCTTGCTTCTGGCATTTTTTCCGTTAAAAAAAACAGTAATAGTGTCTCGCTGACTGTTCAGACACAAATATATCTGTTTAAAAGATTCTGGTGCAGGCCAGATAACTATAACTGAGGCTCTGCAGTTCCACGGTACAAATCTCAGTATTATGCAGCTTTTGGCCTTTTTTCTGCAAAAAAAAAAAGTAATAGTGTCTCCCTGACTGTTCAGACACAAATATATCTGTTTAAAAGATTCTGGTGTAGGCCAGATAACTAGAACTGTGGTTTTGAAGTTCCATGGTTCAAATCTCTGTATTATCCTGTTTTTGGCCTTTTTTCTGTAAAAAAAACAGTAATATTGACTCCCTGACTGTTCAGACACAAATATATTTGTTTAAAAGATTCTGGTGTAGTCCAGATAACTAGAACTGTGGTTTTGCAGTTCCATGGTTCAAATCTCAGTATTATCCTGCTTTTGGCCTTTTTTCCGTAAAAAAAGCAGTAATAGTGTGTCGCTGAATGTACAAACATAAATATATGTGTTTAAAAGATTCTGGTGTAGGCCAGATAATTATAACTGTGGTTTTGCAGTTCCACAGTTCAAATCTCTGTAATATCCTGCTTTTGGCCTTTTTTCCGTAAAAAAAACAGTAATAGTGTCTCCCTGACTGTTCAGACACAAATATATCTGTTTAAAAGATTCTGGTGTAGGCGAGATAACTATCACTGTGGTTTTGCAGTTCCACGGTTGAAATCTTTGTATTATCTTGCTTCTGGCATTTTTTCCGTTAAAAAAAACAGTAATAGTGTCTCGCTGACTGTTCAGACACAAATATATCTGTTTAAAAGATTCTGGTGCAGGCCAGATAACTATAACTGAGGCTCTGCAGTTCCACGGTTCAAATCTCAGTATTATGCAGCTTTTGGCCTTTTTTCCGCAAAAAAAAAAAGTAATAGTGTCTCCCTGACTGTTCAGACACAAATATATCTGTTTAAAAGATTCTGGTGTAGGCCAGATAACTAGAACTGTGGTTTTGAAGTTCCATGGTTCAAATCTCTGTATTATCCTGTTTTTGGCCTTTTTTCTGTAAAAAAAACAGTAATATTGACTCCCTGACTGTTCAGACACAAATATATTTGTTTAAAAGATACTGGTGTAGTCCAGATAACTAGAACTGTGGTTTTGCAGTTCCATGGTTCAAATCTCTGTATTATCCTGCTTTTGGCCTTTTTTCCGTAAAAAAAAAACAGTAATAGTGTCTCGCTGACTGTTCAGACACAAATATATCTGTTTAAAAAATTATAGTGCAGGCCAGATAACTATAACTGTGGTTTTGCAGTTCCACGGTTCAAATCTCAGTATTATCCTACTTTTGGCCTTTTTTTCATAAAAAAAAACAGTAATAGTGTCTCCCTGACTGTTCAGACACAAATATATATGTTTAAAAGATTCTGGTGTAGGCCAGATAGCTAGAACTGTGGTTTTCAAGTTCCACGGTTCAAATCTCTTTACTATCCTGTTTTTGGCCTTTTTTCTGTAAAAAAAACAGTAATAGTGTCTCGCTGACTGTTCAGACACAAATATATCTGTTTAAAAGATTCTGGTGTAGGGCAGATAACTAGAACTGTGGTTTTGCAGTTCCACGTTTCAAATTTCAGTATTATCCTCCTTTTGTCCTTTTTTTCCGTAAAAAAAAACAGTAGTAGTGTCTCCCTGACTGTTCAGACACAAATATATCTGTTTAAAAGATTCTGGTGTAGGCGAGATAACTATAACTGTGGTTTTGCAGTTCCACGGTTCAAATCCCTGTATTATCTTGCTTCTGCCATTTTTTCCGGTAAAAAAACAGTAATAGTGTCTCGCTGACTGTTCAGACACAAATATATCTGTTTAAAAAATTCTGGTGCAGGCCAGATAACTATAACTGTGGTTTTGCAGTTCCACGGTTCAAATCTCAGTATTATCCTGCTTTTGGCCTTTTTTTCATAAAAAAAAAACAGTAATAGTGTCTCCCTGACTGTTCAGACACAAATATATATGTTTAAAAGATTCTGGTGTAGCCCAGATAGCTAGAACTGTGGTTTTGAAGTTCCACGGTTCAAATCTCTGTAGTATCCTGCTTTTGGCCTTTTTTCTATAAAAAAAAAACAGTAATAGTGTCTCGCTGACTGTTCAGACACAAATATGTCTGTTTAAAAGATTCTGGTGTAGGGCAGATAACTAGAACTGTGGTTTTGCAGTTCCACGGTTCAAATCTCAGTATTATCCTGCTTTTGGCCTTTTTTCCGTAAAAAAAGCAGTAGTAGTGTCTCGCTGACTGCTCAGACACAAATATATCTGTTTAAAAGATTCTGGTATAGGCGAGATAACTATAACTGTGGTTTTGCAGTTCCACAGTTAAAATCTCTGTATTATCTTGCTTCTGGCATTTTTTCCGTTAAAAAAAAACAGTAATAGTGTCTCCCTGACTGTTCAGACACAAATATATCTGTTTAGAAGATTCTGGTGCAGGCCAAATAACTATAACTGTGGTTTTGCAGTTCCACGGTTCAAATCTCAGTATTATGCAGCTTTTGGCTTTTTTTTCCGTAAAAAAACAGTATCAGTGTCTCGCTGACTGTTCAGACACAAATATATCTGTTTAAAAGATTCTGGTGTAGGCCAGATAACTAGAATTGTGGTTTTGAGGTTCCACGGTTCAAATCTCTGTATTATCCTGCTTTTGGCCTTTTTTCCGTAAAAAAAAACAGTAATAGTGTCTCCCTGACTGTTCAAACACAAATATATCTGTTTAAAAGATTCTGGTGTAGGCTAGATACCTAGAACTGTGGTTTTGAAGTTCCACGGTTCAAATCTCTGTACTATCCTGCTTTTGGCCTTTTTTCTGTAAAAAAAAACAGTAATAGTGTCTCCCTGTCTTTTCAGACACAAATATATCTGTTTAAAAGATTCTGGTGTAGGGCAGATAACTAGAACTGTGGTTTTGCAGTTCCACGGTTCAAATCTCAGTATTATCCTGCTTTTGGCCTTTTTTCCGTAAAAAAAGCAGTAATAGTGTGTCGCTGAATGTACAAACATAAATATATGTGTTTAAAAGATTCTGGTGTAGGCCAGATAATTATAACTGTGGTTTTGCAGTTCCACAGTTCAAATCTCTGTAATATCCTGCTTTTGGCCTTTTTTCCGTAAAAAAAACAGTAATAGTGTCTCCCTGACTGTTCAGACACAAATATATCTGTTTAAAAGATTCTGGTGTAGGCGAGATAACTATAACTGTGGTTATGCAGTTCCACGGTTGAAATCTTTGTATTATCTTGCTTCTGGCATTTTTTCCGTTAAAAAAAACAGTAATAGTGTCTCGCTGACTGTTCAGACACAAATATATCTGTTTAAAAGATTCTGGTGCAGGCCAGATAACTATAACTGAGGCTCTGCAGTTCCACGGTACAAATCTCAGTATTATGCAGCTTTTGGCCTTTTTTCTGCAAAAAAAAAAAGTAATAGTGTCTCCCTGACTGTTCAGACACAAATATATCTGTTTAAAAGATTCTGGTGTAGGCCAGATAACTAGAACTGTGGTTTTGAAGTTCCATGGTTCAAATCTCTGTATTATCCTGTTTTTGGCCTTTTTTCTGTAAAAAAAACAGTAATATTGACTCCCTGACTGTTCAGACACAAATATATTTGTTTAAAAGATTCTGGTGTAGTCCAGATAACTAGAACTGTGGTTTTGCAGTTCCATGGTTCAAATCTCTGTATTATCCTGCTTTTGGCCTTTTTTCCGTAAAAAAAAAACAGTAATAGTGTCTCGCTGACTGTTCAGACACAAATATATCTGTTTAAAAAATTATAGTGCAGTCCAAATAACTATAACTGTGGTTTTGCAGTTCCACGGTTCAAATCTCAGTATTATCCTACTTTTGGCCTTTTTTTCATAAAAAAAAACAGTAATAGTGTCTCCCTGACTGTTCAGACACAAATATATATGTTTAAAAGATTCTGGTGTAGCCCAAATAGCTAGAACTGTGGTTTTGAAGTTCCACGGTTCAAATCTCTGTAGTATCCTGCTTTTGGCCTTTTTTCTGTTAAAAAAAACAGTAATAGTGTCTCCCTGACTGTTCAGACACAAATATATCTGTTTAAATGTTCTGGTGTAGGGCAGAAAACTAGAACTGTGGTTTTGCAGTTCCACGGTTCAAATCTCAGTATTATCCTGCTTTTGGCCTTTTTTCCGTAAAAAAAGCAGTAATAGTGTCTCGCTGACTGTTCAGACACAAATATATCTGTTTAAAAGATTCTGGTCTAGACCAGAAAATTATAACTGTGGTTTTGCAGTTCCACGGTTCAAATCTCTGTAATATCCTGCTTTTCGCCTTTTTTCCGTAAAAAAAAACAGTAATAGTGTCTCCCTGACTGTTCAGACACAAATATATCTGTTTAAAAGATTCTGGTGTAGGCGAGATAACTATAACTGTGGTTTTGCAGTTCCACGGTTCAAATCTCTGTATTATCTTGCTTCTGGCATTTTTTCCGCTAAAAAAAACAGTAATAGTGTCTCCCTGACTGTTCAGACACAAATATATCTGTTTAAAAGATTCTGGTGTAGGCCAGATAACTAGAACTGTGGTTTTGCAGTTCCATGGTTCAAATCTCTGTATTATCCTGCTTTTGGCCTTTTTTCCGTAAAAAAAAACAGTAATAGTGTCTCGCTGACTGTTCAGACACAAATATATCTGTTTAAAAAATTATGGTGCAGGCCAGATAACTATAACTGTGGTTTTGCAGTTCCACGGTTCAAAACTCATTTTTTTCCTACTTTTGGCCTTTTTTTCATAAAAAAAACAGTAATAGTGTCTCCCTGACTGTTCAGACACAAATATATATGTTTAAAAGATTCTTGTGTAGCCCAGATAGCTAGAACTGTGGTTTTGAAGTTCCACGGTTCAAATCTCTGTAGTATCCTGCTTTTGGCCTTTTTTCTGTTAAAAAAAAACAGTAATAGTGTCTCGCTGACTGTTCAGACACAAATATATCTGTTTAAAAGATTCTGGTGCAGGCCAGATAACTTTAACTGTGGTTTTGCAGTTCCACGGTTCAAATCTCAGTATTATGCAGCTTTTGGCTTTTTTTCCTTAAAAAAAACAGTATCAGTGTCTCCCTGACTGTTCAGACACAAATATATCTGTTTAAAAGATTCTGGTGTAGGCCAGACAACTAGAACTGTGGTTTTGAGGTTCCACGGTTCAAATCTCTGTATTATCCTGTTTCTGGCCTTTTTTCTGTAAAAAAAACAGTAATATTGTCTCCCTGACTGTTCACACACAAATATATTTGTTTAAAAGATTCTGGCGTAGGCCAGATAACTAGAACTGTGGTTTTGCAGTTCAACGGTTCAAATCTCTGTATTATCCTGCTTTTGGCCTTTTTTCCATAAAAAAAACAGTAATAGTGTCTCCCTGACTGTTCAGACTCAAATATATCTGTTTAAAAGATTCTGGTGTAGGCGAGCTAACTATAACTGTGGTTTTGCAGTACCATGGTTCAAATCCCTGTATTGTCTTGCTTCTGGCATTTTTTCCGGTAAAAAAACAGTAATAGTGTCTCGCTGACTATTCAGACACAAATATATCTGTTTAAAAGATTCTGGTGCAGGCCAGATAACTATAACTGTGGCTCTGCAGTTCCACGGATCAAATCTCAGTATTATCCTACTTTTGGCCTTTTTTTCATAAAAAAAAACAGTAATAGTGTCTCCCTGACTGTTCAGACACAAATATATATGTTTAAAAGATTCTGGTGTAGGCCAGATAGCTAGAACTGTGGTTTTCAAGTTCCACGGTTCAAATCTCTTTACTATCCTGTTTTTGGCCTTTTTTCTGTAAAAAAAACAGTAATAGTGTCTCGCTGACTGTTCAGACACAAATATATCTGTTTAAAAGATTCTGGTGTAGGGCAGATAACTAGAACTGTGGTTTTGCAGTTCCACGTTTCAAATTTCAGTATTATCCTCCTTTTGTCCTTTTTTTCCGTAAAAAAAAACAGTAGTAGTGTCTCCCTGACTGTTCAGACACAAATATATCTGTTTAAAAGATTCTGGTGTAGGCGAGATAACTATAACTGTGGTTTTGCAGTTCCACGGTTCAAATCCCTGTATTATCTTGCTTCTGCCATTTTTTCCGGTAAAAAAACAGTAATAGTGTCTCGCTGACTGTTCAGACACAAATATATCTGTTTAAAAAATTCTGGTGCAGGCCAGATAACTATAACTGTGGTTTTGCAGTTCCACGGTTCAAATCTCAGTATTATCCTGCTTTTGGCCTTTTTTTCATAAAAAAAAAACAGTAATAGTGTCTCCCTGACTGTTCAGACACAAATATATATGTTTAAAAGATTCTGGTGTAGCCCAGATAGCTAGAACTGTGGTTTTGAAGTTCCACGGTTCAAATCTCTGTAGTATCCTGCTTTTGGCCTTTTTTCTATAAAAAAAAAACAGTAATAGTGTCTCGCTGACTGTTCAGACACAAATATGTCTGTTTAAAAGATTCTGGTGTAGGGCAGATAACTAGAACTGTGGTTTTGCAGTTCCACGGTTCAAATCTCAGTATTATCCTGCTTTTGGCCTTTTTTCCGTAAAAAAAGCAGTAGTAGTGTCTCGCTGACTGCTCAGACACAAATATATCTGTTTAAAAGATTCTGGTATAGGCGAGATAACTATAACTGTGGTTTTGCAGTTCCACAGTTAAAATCTCTGTATTATCTTGCTTCTGGCATTTTTTCCGTTAAAAAAAAACAGTAATAGTGTCTCCCTGACTGTTCAGACACAAATATATCTGTTTAGAAGATTCTGGTGCAGGCCAAATAACTATAACTGTGGTTTTGCAGTTCCACGGTTCAAATCTCAGTATTATGCAGCTTTTGGCTTTTTTTTCCGTAAAAAAACAGTATCAGTGTCTCGCTGACTGTTCAGACACAAATATATCTGTTTAAAAGATTCTGGTGTAGGCCAGATAACTAGAATTGTGGTTTTGAGGTTCCACGGTTCAAATCTCTGTATTATCCTGCTTTTGGCCTTTTTTCCGTAAAAAAAAACAGTAATAGTGTCTCCCTGACTGTTCAAACACAAATATATCTGTTTAAAAGATTCTGGTGTAGGCTAGATACCTAGAACTGTGGTTTTGAAGTTCCACGGTTCAAATCTCTGTACTATCCTGCTTTTGGCCTTTTTTCTGTAAAAAAAAACAGTAATAGTGTCTCCCTGTCTTTTCAGACACAAATATATCTGTTTAAAAGATTCTGGTGTAGGGCAGATAACTAGAACTGTGGTTTTGCAGTTCCACGGTTCAAATCTCAGTATTATCCTGCTTTTGGCCTTTTTTCCGTAAAAAAAGCAGTAATAGTGTGTCGCTGAATGTACAAACATAAATATATGTGTTTAAAAGATTCTGGTGTAGGCCAGATAATTATAACTGTGGTTTTGCAGTTCCACAGTTCAAATCTCTGTAATATCCTGCTTTTGGCCTTTTTTCCGTAAAAAAAACAGTAATAGTGTCTCCCTGACTGTTCAGACACAAATATATCTGTTTAAAAGATTCTGGTGTAGGCGAGATAACTATAACTGTGGTTATGCAGTTCCACGGTTGAAATCTTTGTATTATCTTGCTTCTGGCATTTTTTCCGTTAAAAAAAACAGTAATAGTGTCTCGCTGACTGTTCAGACACAAATATATCTGTTTAAAAGATTCTGGTGCAGGCCAGATAACTATAACTGAGGCTCTGCAGTTCCACGGTACAAATCTCAGTATTATGCAGCTTTTGGCCTTTTTTCTGCAAAAAAAAAAAGTAATAGTGTCTCCCTGACTGTTCAGACACAAATATATCTGTTTAAAAGATTCTGGTGTAGGCCAGATAACTAGAACTGTGGTTTTGAAGTTCCATGGTTCAAATCTCTGTATTATCCTGTTTTTGGCCTTTTTTCTGTAAAAAAAACAGTAATATTGACTCCCTGACTGTTCAGACACAAATATATTTGTTTAAAAGATTCTGGTGTAGTCCAGATAACTAGAACTGTGGTTTTGCAGTTCCATGGTTCAAATCTCTGTATTATCCTGCTTTTGGCCTTTTTTCCGTAAAAAAAAAACAGTAATAGTGTCTCGCTGACTGTTCAGACACAAATATATCTGTTTAAAAAATTATAGTGCAGTCCAAATAACTATAACTGTGGTTTTGCAGTTCCACGGTTCAAATCTCAGTATTATCCTACTTTTGGCCTTTTTTTCATAAAAAAAAACAGTAATAGTGTCTCCCTGACTGTTCAGACACAAATATATATGTTTAAAAGATTCTGGTGTAGCCCAAATAGCTAGAACTGTGGTTTTGAAGTTCCACGGTTCAAATCTCTGTAGTATCCTGCTTTTGGCCTTTTTTCTGTTAAAAAAAACAGTAATAGTGTCTCCCTGACTGTTCAGACACAAATATATCTGTTTAAATGTTCTGGTGTAGGGCAGAAAACTAGAACTGTGGTTTTGCAGTTCCACGGTTCAAATCTCAGTATTATCCTGCTTTTGGCCTTTTTTCCGTAAAAAAAGCAGTAATAGTGTCTCGCTGACTGTTCAGACACAAATATATCTGTTTAAAAGATTCTGGTCTAGACCAGAAAATTATAACTGTGGTTTTGCAGTTCCACGGTTCAAATCTCTGTAATATCCTGCTTTTCGCCTTTTTTCCGTAAAAAAAAACAGTAATAGTGTCTCCCTGACTGTTCAGACACAAATATATCTGTTTAAAAGATTCTGGTGTAGGCGAGATAACTATAACTGTGGTTTTGCAGTTCCACGGTTCAAATCTCTGTATTATCTTGCTTCTGGCATTTTTTCCGCTAAAAAAAACAGTAATAGTGTCTCCCTGACTGTTCAGACACAAATATATCTGTTTAAAAGATTCTGGTGTAGGCCAGATAACTAGAACTGTGGTTTTGCAGTTCCATGGTTCAAATCTCTGTATTATCCTGCTTTTGGCCTTTTTTCCGTAAAAAAAAACAGTAATAGTGTCTCGCTGACTGTTCAGACACAAATATATCTGTTTAAAAAATTATGGTGCAGGCCAGATAACTATAACTGTGGTTTTGCAGTTCCACGGTTCAAAACTCATTTTTTTCCTACTTTTGGCCTTTTTTTCATAAAAAAAACAGTAATAGTGTCTCCCTGACTGTTCAGACACAAATATATATGTTTAAAAGATTCTTGTGTAGCCCAGATAGCTAGAACTGTGGTTTTGAAGTTCCACGGTTCAAATCTCTGTAGTATCCTGCTTTTGGCCTTTTTTCTGTTAAAAAAAAACAGTAATAGTGTCTCGCTGACTGTTCAGACACAAATATATCTGTTTAAAAGATTCTGGTGCAGGCCAGATAACTTTAACTGTGGTTTTGCAGTTCCACGGTTCAAATCTCAGTATTATGCAGCTTTTGGCTTTTTTTCCTTAAAAAAAACAGTATCAGTGTCTCCCTGACTGTTCAGACACAAATATATCTGTTTAAAAGATTCTGGTGTAGGCCAGACAACTAGAACTGTGGTTTTGAGGTTCCACGGTTCAAATCTCTGTATTATCCTGTTTCTGGCCTTTTTTCTGTAAAAAAAACAGTAATATTGTCTCCCTGACTGTTCACACACAAATATATTTGTTTAAAAGATTCTGGCGTAGGCCAGATAACTAGAACTGTGGTTTTGCAGTTCAACGGTTCAAATCTCTGTATTATCCTGCTTTTGGCCTTTTTTCCATAAAAAAAACAGTAATAGTGTCTCCCTGACTGTTCAGACTCAAATATATCTGTTTAAAAGATTCTGGTGTAGGCGAGCTAACTATAACTGTGGTTTTGCAGTACCATGGTTCAAATCCCTGTATTGTCTTGCTTCTGGCATTTTTTCCGGTAAAAAAACAGTAATAGTGTCTCGCTGACTATTCAGACACAAATATATCTGTTTAAAAGATTCTGGTGCAGGCCAGATAACTATAACTGTGGCTCTGCAGTTCCACGGATCAAATCTCAGTATTATCCTACTTTTGGCCTTTTTTCCGCAAAAAAAAAACAGTAATAGTGTCTCCCTGACTGTTCAGACACAAATATATATGTTTAAAAGATTCTGGTGTAGCCCAGATAGCTAGAACTGTGGTTTTGAAGTTCCACGGTTCAAATCTCTGTAGTATCCTGCTTTTGGCCTTTTTTCTGTAAATAAAAAACAGTAATAGTGTCTCGCTGACTGTTCAGACACAAATATATCTGTTTAAAAGATTCTGGTGTAGGGCAGATAGCTAGAACTGTGGTTTTGCAGTTCCACGGTTCAAATCTCAGTATTATCCTGCTTTTGGCCTTTTTTCCATTAAAAAAGCAGTAATAGTGTCTCGCTGACTGTTCAGACACAAATATATCTGTTTAAAAGATTCTGGTCTAGACCAGATAATTATAACTGTGGTTTCGCAGTTCCACGGTTGAAATCTCTGTAATATCCTGCTTTTGGCCTTTTTTCTGTAAAAAAAACCAGTAATAGTGTCTCCCTGACTGTTCAGACACAAATATATTTGTTTAAAAGATTCTGGTGTAGGCGAGATAACTATAACTGTGGTTTTGCAGTTCCACAGTTCAAATCTCTGTATTATCTTGCTTCTGGCATTTTTTCCGTTAAAAAAAAACAGTAATAGTGTCTCCCTGACTGTTCAGACACAAATATATCTGTTTAGAAGATTCTGGTGCAGGCCAGATAACTATAACTGTGGTTTTGCAGTTCCACGGTTCAAATCTCAGTATTATGCAGCTTTTGGCTTTTTTTCCGTAAAAAAACAGTATCAGTGTCTCCCTGACTGTTCAGACACAAATATATCTGTTTAAAAGATTCTGGTGTAGGCCAGATAACTAGAATTGTGGTTTTGAGGTTCCACGGTTCAAATCCCTGTATTATCCTGCTTTTGGCCTTTTTTCCGTAAAAAAAAACAGTAATAGTGTCTCCCTGACTGTTCAAACACAAATATATCTGTTTAAAAGATTCTGGTGTAGGCTAGATACCTAGAACTGTGGTTTTGAAGTTCCACGGTTCAAATCTCTGTACTATCCTGCTTTTGGCCTTTTTTCTGTAAAAAAAAACAGTAATAGTGTCTCCCTGTCTTTTCAGACACAAATATATCTGTTTAAAAGATTCTGGTGTAGGGCAGATAACTAGAACTGTGGTTTTGCAGTTCCACGGTTCAAATCTCAGTATTATCCTGCTTTTGGCCTTTTTTCCGTAAAAAAAGCAGTAATAGTGTGTCGCTGAATGTACAAACATAAATATATGTGTTTAAAAGATTCTGGTGTAGGCCAGATAATTATAACTGTGGTTTTGCAGTTCCACAGTTCAAATCTCTGTAATATCCTGCTTTTGGCCTTTTTTCCGTAAAAAAAACAGTAATAGTGTCTCCCTGACTGTTCAGACACAAATATATCTGTTTAAAAGATTCTGGTGTAGGCGAGATAACTATAACTGTGGTTTTGCAGTTCCACGGTTGAAATCTTTGTATTATCTTGCTTCTGGCATTTTTTCCGTTAAAAAAAACAGTAATAGTGTCTCGCTGACTGTTCAGACACAAATATATCTGTTTAAAAGATTCTGGTGCAGGCCAGATAACTATAACTGAGGCTCTGCAGTTCCACGGTTCAAATCTCAGTATTATGCAGCTTTTGGCCTTTTTTCCGCAAAAAAAAAAAGTAATAGTGTCTCCCTGACTGTTCAGACACAAATATATCTGTTTAAAAGATTCTGGTGTAGGCCAGATAACTAGAACTGTGGTTTTGAAGTTCCATGGTTCAAATCTCTGTATTATCCTGTTTTTGGCCTTTTTTCTGTAAAAAAAACAGTAATATTGACTCCCTGACTGTTCAGACACAAATATATTTGTTTAAAAGATACTGGTGTAGTCCAGATAACTAGAACTGTGGTTTTGCAGTTCCATGGTTCAAATCTCTGTATTATCCTGCTTTTGGCCTTTTTTCCGTAAAAAAAAAACAGTAATAGTGTCTCGCTGACTGTTCAGACACAAATATATCTGTTTAAAAAATTATAGTGCAGGCCAGATAACTATAACTGTGGTTTTGCAGTTCCACGGTTCAAATCTCAGTATTATCCTACTTTTGGCCTTTTTTTCATAAAAAAAAACAGTAATAGTGTCTCCCTGACTGTTCAGACACAAATATATATGTTTAAAAGATTCTGGTGTAGGCCAGATAGCTAGAACTGTGGTTTTCAAGTTCCACGGTTCAAATCTCTTTACTATCCTGTTTTTGGCCTTTTTTCTGTAAAAAAAACAGTAATAGTGTCTCGCTGACTGTTCAGACACAAATATATCTGTTTAAAAGATTCTGGTGTAGGGCAGATAACTAGAACTGTGGTTTTGCAGTTCCACGTTTCAAATTTCAGTATTATCCTCCTTTTGTCCTTTTTTTCCGTAAAAAAAAACAGTAGTAGTGTCTCCCTGACTGTTCAGACACAAATATATCTGTTTAAAAGATTCTGGTGTAGGCGAGATAACTATAACTGTGGTTTTGCAGTTCCACGGTTCAAATCCCTGTATTATCTTGCTTCTGCCATTTTTTCCGGTAAAAAAACAGTAATAGTGTCTCGCTGACTGTTCAGACACAAATATATCTGTTTAAAAAATTCTGGTGCAGGCCAGATAACTATAACTGTGGTTTTGCAGTTCCACGGTTCAAATCTCAGTATTATCCTGCTTTTGGCCTTTTTTTCATAAAAAAAAAACAGTAATAGTGTCTCCCTGACTGTTCAGACACAAATATATATGTTTAAAAGATTCTGGTGTAGCCCAGATAGCTAGAACTGTGGTTTTGAAGTTCCACGGTTCAAATCTCTGTAGTATCCTGCTTTTGGCCTTTTTTCTATAAAAAAAAAACAGTAATAGTGTCTCGCTGACTGTTCAGACACAAATATGTCTGTTTAAAAGATTCTGGTGTAGGGCAGATAACTAGAACTGTGGTTTTGCAGTTCCACGGTTCAAATCTCAGTATTATCCTGCTTTTGGCCTTTTTTCCGTAAAAAAAGCAGTAGTAGTGTCTCGCTGACTGCTCAGACACAAATATATCTGTTTAAAAGATTCTGGTATAGGCGAGATAACTATAACTGTGGTTTTGCAGTTCCACAGTTAAAATCTCTGTATTATCTTGCTTCTGGCATTTTTTCCGTTAAAAAAAAACAGTAATAGTGTCTCCCTGACTGTTCAGACACAAATATATCTGTTTAGAAGATTCTGGTGCAGGCCAAATAACTATAACTGTGGTTTTGCAGTTCCACGGTTCAAATCTCAGTATTATGCAGCTTTTGGCTTTTTTTTCCGTAAAAAAACAGTATCAGTGTCTCGCTGACTGTTCAGACACAAATATATCTGTTTAAAAGATTCTGGTGTAGGCCAGATAACTAGAATTGTGGTTTTGAGGTTCCACGGTTCAAATCTCTGTATTATCCTGCTTTTGGCCTTTTTTCCGTAAAAAAAAACAGTAATAGTGTCTCCCTGACTGTTCAAACACAAATATATCTGTTTAAAAGATTCTGGTGTAGGCTAGATACCTAGAACTGTGGTTTTGAAGTTCCACGGTTCAAATCTCTGTACTATCCTGCTTTTGGCCTTTTTTCTGTAAAAAAAAACAGTAATAGTGTCTCCCTGTCTTTTCAGACACAAATATATCTGTTTAAAAGATTCTGGTGTAGGGCAGATAACTAGAACTGTGGTTTTGCAGTTCCACGGTTCAAATCTCAGTATTATCCTGCTTTTGGCCTTTTTTCCGTAAAAAAAGCAGTAATAGTGTGTCGCTGAATGTACAAACATAAATATATGTGTTTAAAAGATTCTGGTGTAGGCCAGATAATTATAACTGTGGTTTTGCAGTTCCACAGTTCAAATCTCTGTAATATCCCGCTTTTGGCCTTTTTTCCGTAAAAAAAACAGTAATAGTGTCTCCCTGACTGTTCAGACACAAATATATCTGTTTAAAAGATTCTGGTGTAGGCGAGATAACTATAACTGTGGTTATGCAGTTCCACGGTTGAAATCTTTGTATTATCTTGCTTCTGGCATTTTTTCCGTTAAAAAAAACAGTAATAGTGTCTCGCTGACTGTTCAGACACAAATATATCTGTTTAAAAGATTCTGGTGCAGGCCAGATAACTATAACTGAGGCTCTGCAGTTCCACGGTACAAATCTCAGTATTATGCAGCTTTTGGCCTTTTTTCTGCAAAAAAAAAAAGTAATAGTGTCTCCCTGACTGTTCAGACACAAATATATCTGTTTAAAAGATTCTGGTGTAGGCCAGATAACTAGAACTGTGGTTTTGAAGTTCCATGGTTCAAATCTCTGTATTATCCTGTTTTTGGCCTTTTTTCTGTAAAAAAAACAGTAATATTGACTCCCTGACTGTTCAGACACAAATATATTTGTTTAAAAGATTCTGGTGTAGTCCAGATAACTAGAACTGTGGTTTTGCAGTTCCATGGTTCAAATCTCTGTATTATCCTGCTTTTGGCCTTTTTTCCGTAAAAAAAAAACAGTAATAGTGTCTCGCTGACTGTTCAGACACAAATATATCTGTTTAAAAAATTATAGTGCAGTCCAAATAACTATAACTGTGGTTTTGCAGTTCCACGGTTCAAATCTCAGTATTATCCTACTTTTGGCCTTTTTTTCATAAAAAAAAACAGTAATAGTGTCTCCCTGACTGTTCAGACACAAATATATATGTTTAAAAGATTCTGGTGTAGCCCAGATAGCTAGAACTGTGGTTTTGAAGTTCCACGGTTCAAATCTCTGTAGTATCCTGCTTTTGGCCTTTTTTCTGTTAAAAAATACAGTAATAGTGTCTCCCTGACTGTTCAGACACAAATATATCTGTTTAAATGTTCTGGTGTAGGGCAGAAAACTAGAACTGTGGTTTTGCAGTTCCACGGTTCAAATCTCAGTATTATCCTGCTTTTGGCCTTTTTTCCGTAAAAAAAGCAGTAATAGTGTCTCGCTGACTGTTCAGACACAAATATATCTGTTTAAAAGATTCTGGTCTAGACCAGAAAATTATAACTGTGGTTTTGCAGTTCCACGGTTCAAATCTCTGTAATATCCTGCTTTTCGCCTTTTTTCCGTAAAAAAAACAGTAATAGTGTCTCCCTGACTGTTCAGACACAAATATATCTGTTTAAAAGATTCTGGTGTAGGCGAGATAACTATAACTGTGGTTTTGCAGTTCCACGGTTCAAATCTCTGTATTATCTTGCTTCTGGCATTTTTTCCGCTAAAAAAAACAGTAATAGTGTCTCCCTGACTGTTCAGACACAAATATATCTGTTTAAAAGATTCTGGTGTAGGCCAGATAACTAGAACTGTGGTTTTGCAGTTCCATGGTTCAAATCTCTGTATTATCCTGCTTTTGGCCTTTTTTCCGTAAAAAAAAACAGTAATAGTGTCTCGCTGACTGTTCAGACACAAATATATCTGTTTAAAAAATTATGGTGCAGGCCAGATAACTATAACTGTGGTTTTGCAGTTCCACGGTTCAAAACTCATTTTTTTCCTACTTTTGGCCTTTTTTTCATAAAAAAAACAGTAATAGTGTCTCCCTGACTGTTCAGACACAAATATATATGTTTAAAAGATTCTTGTGTAGCCCAGATAGCTAGAACTGTGGTTTTGAAGTTCCACGGTTCAAATCTCTGTAGTATCCTGCTTTTGGCCTTTTTTCTGTTAAAAAAAAACAGTAATAGTGTCTCGCTGACTGTTCAGACACAAATATATCTGTTTAAAAGATTCTGGTGCAGGCCAGATAACTTTAACTGTGGTTTTGCAGTTCCACGGTTCAAATCTCAGTATTATGCAGCTTTTGGCTTTTTTTCCTTAAAAAAAACAGTATCAGTGTCTCCCTGACTGTTCAGACACAAATATATCTGTTTAAAAGATTCTGGTGTAGGCCAGATAACTAGAACTGTGGTTTTGAGGTTCCACGGTTCAAATCTCTGTATTATCCTGTTTCTGGCCTTTTTTCTGTAAAAAAAACAGTAATATTGTCTCCCTGACTGTTCAGACACAAATATATTTGTTTAAAAGATTCTGGCGTAGGCCAGATAACTAGAACTGTGGTTTTGCAGTTCAACGGTTCAAATCTCTGTATTATCCTGCTTTTGGCCTTTTTTCCATAAAAAAAACAGTAATAGTGTCTCCCTGACTGTTCAGACTCAAATATATCTGTTTAAAAGATTCTGGTGTAGGCGAGCTAACTATAACTGTGGTTTTGCAGTACCACGGTTCAAATCCCTGTATTGTCTTGCTTCTGGCATTTTTTCCGGTAAAAAAACAGTAATAGTGTCTCGCTGACTATTCAGACACAAATATATCTGTTTAAAAGATTCTGGTGCAGGCCAGATAACTATAACTGTGGCTCTGCAGTTCCACGGATCAAATCTCAGTATTATCCTACTTTTGGCCTTTTTTCCGCAAAAAAAAAACAGTAATAGTGTCTCCCTGACTGTTCAGACACAAATATATATGTTTAAAAGATTCTGGTGTAGCCCAGATAGCTAGAACTGTGGTTTTGAAGTTCCACGGTTCAAATCTCTGTAGTATCCTGCTTTTGGCCTTTTTTCTGTAAATAAAAAACAGTAATAGTGTCTCGCTGACTGTTCAGACACAAATATATCTGTTTAAAAGATTCTGGTGTAGGGCAGATAGCTAGAACTGTGGTTTTGCAGTTCCACGGTTCAAATCTCAGTATTATCCTGCTTTTGGCCTTTTTTCCATTAAAAAAGCAGTAATAGTGTCTCGCTGACTGTTCAGACACAAATATATCTGTTTAAAAGATTCTGGTCTAGACCAGATAATTATAACTGTGGTTTCGCAGTTCCACGGTTGAAATCTCTGTAATATCCTGCTTTTGGCCTTTTTTCTGTAAAAAAAACCAGTAATAGTGTCTCCCTGACTGTTCAGACACAAATATATTTGTTTAAAAGATTCTGGTGTAGGCGAGATAACTATAACTGTGGTTTTGCAGTTCCACAGTTCAAATCTCTGTATTATCTTGCTTCTGGCATTTTTTCCGTTAAAAAAAAACAGTAATAGTGTCTCCCTGACTGTTCAGACACAAATATATCTGTTTAGAAGATTCTGGTGCAGGCCAGATAACTATAACTGTGGTTTTGCAGTTCCACGGTTCAAATCTCAGTATTATGCAGCTTTTGGCTTTTTTTCCGTAAAAAAACAGTATCAGTGTCTCCCTGACTGTTCAGACACAAATATATCTGTTTAAAAGATTCTGGTGTAGGCCAGATAACTAGAATTGTGGTTTTGAGGTTCCACGGTTCAAATCCCTGTATTATCCTGCTTTTGGCCTTTTTTCCGTAAAAAAAAACAGTAATAGTGTCTCCCTGACTGTTCAAACACAAATATATCTGTTTAAAAGATTCTGGTGTAGGCTAGATACCTAGAACTGTGGTTTTGAAGTTCCACGGTTCAAATCTCTGTACTATCCTGCTTTTGGCCTTTTTTCTGTAAAAAAAAACAGTAATAGTGTCTCCCTGTCTTTTCAGACACAAATATATCTGTTTAAAAGATTCTGGTGTAGGGCAGATAACTAGAACTGTGGTTTTGCAGTTCCACGGTTCAAATCTCAGTATTATCCTGCTTTTGGCCTTTTTTCCGTAAAAAAAGCAGTAATAGTGTGTCGCTGAATGTACAAACATAAATATATGTGTTTAAAAGATTCTGGTGTAGGCCAGATAATTATAACTGTGGTTTTGCAGTTCCACAGTTCAAATCTCTGTAATATCCTGCTTTTGGCCTTTTTTCCGTAAAAAAAACAGTAATAGTGTCTCCCTGACTGTTCAGACACAAATATATCTGTTTAAAAGATTCTGGTGTAGGCGAGATAACTATAACTGTGGTTTTGCAGTTCCACGGTTGAAATCTTTGTATTATCTTGCTTCTGGCATTTTTTCCGTTAAAAAAAACAGTAATAGTGTCTCGCTGACTGTTCAGACACAAATATATCTGTTTAAAAGATTCTGGTGCAGGCCAGATAACTATAACTGAGGCTCTGCAGTTCCACGGTTCAAATCTCAGTATTATGCAGCTTTTGGCCTTTTTTCCGCAAAAAAAAAAAGTAATAGTGTCTCCCTGACTGTTCAGACACAAATATATCTGTTTAAAAGATTCTGGTGTAGGCCAGATAACTAGAACTGTGGTTTTGAAGTTCCATGGTTCAAATCTCTGTATTATCCTGTTTTTGGCCTTTTTTCTGTAAAAAAAACAGTAATATTGACTCCCTGACTGTTCAGACACAAATATATTTGTTTAAAAGATACTGGTGTAGTCCAGATAACTAGAACTGTGGTTTTGCAGTTCCATGGTTCAAATCTCTGTATTATCCTGCTTTTGGCCTTTTTTCCGTAAAAAAAAAACAGTAATAGTGTCTCGCTGACTGTTCAGACACAAATATATCTGTTTAAAAAATTATAGTGCAGGCCAGATAACTATAACTGTGGTTTTGCAGTTCCACGGTTCAAATCTCAGTATTATCCTACTTTTGGCCTTTTTTTCATAAAAAAAAACAGTAATAGTGTCTCCCTGACTGTTCAGACACAAATATATATGTTTAAAAGATTCTGGTGTAGGCCAGATAGCTAGAACTGTGGTTTTCAAGTTCCACGGTTCAAATCTCTTTACTATCCTGTTTTTGGCCTTTTTTCTGTAAAAAAAACAGTAATAGTGTCTCGCTGACTGTTCAGACACAAATATATCTGTTTAAAAGATTCTGGTGTAGGGCAGATAACTAGAACTGTGGTTTTGCAGTTCCACGTTTCAAATTTCAGTATTATCCTCCTTTTGTCCTTTTTTTCCGTAAAAAATAACAGTAGTAGTGTCTCCCTGACTGTTCAGACACAAATATATCTGTTTAAAAGATTCTGGTGTAGGCGAGATAACTATAACTGTGGTTTTGCAGTTCCACGGTTCAAATCCCTGTATTATCTTGCTTCTGCCATTTTTTCCGGTAAAAAAACAGTAATAGTGTCTCGCTGACTGTTCAGACACAAATATATCTGTTTAAAAAATTCTGGTGCAGGCCAGATAACTATAACTGTGGTTTTGCAGTTCCACGGTTCAAATCTCAGTATTATCCTGCTTTTGGCCTTTTTTTCATAGAAAAAAAACAGTAATAGTGTCTCCCTGACTGTTCAGACACAAATATATATGTTTAAAAGATTCTGGTGTAGCCCAGATAGCTAGAACTGTGGTTTTGAAGTTCCACGGTTCAAATCTCTGTAGTATCCTGCTTTTGGCCTTTTTTCTATAAAAAAAAACAGTAATAGTGTCTCGCTGACTGTTCAGACACAAATATGTCTGTTTAAAAGATTCTGGTGTAGGGCAGGTAACTAGAACTGTGGTTTTGCAGTTCCACGGTTCAAATCTCAGTATTATCCTGCTTTTGGCCTTTTTTCCGTAAAAAAAGCAGTAGTAGTGTCTCGCTGACTGCTCAGACACAAATATATCTGTTTAAAAGATTCTGGTATAGGCGAGATAACTATAACTGTGGTTTTGCAGTTCCACAGTTAAAATCTCTGTATTATCTTGCTTCTGGCATTTTTTCCGTTAAAAAAAAACAGTAATAGTGTCTCCCTGACTGTTCAGACACAAATATATCTGTTTAGAAGATTCTGGTGCAGGCCAAATAACTATAACTGTGGTTTTGCAGTTCCACGGTTCAAATCTCAGTATTATGCAGCTTTTGGCTTTTTTTCCGTAAAAAAACAGTATCAGTGTCTCGCTGACTGTTCAGACACAAATATATCTGTTTAAAAGATTCTGGTGTAGGCCAGATAACTAGAATTGTGGTTTTGAGGTTCCACGGTTCAAATCTCTGTATTATCCTGCTTTTGGCCTTTTTTCCGTAAAAAAAAACAGTAATAGTGTCTCCCTGACTGTTCAAACACAAATATATCTGTTTAAAAGATTCTGGTGTAGGCTAGATACCTAGAACTGTGGTTTTGAAGTTCCACGGTTCAAATCTCTGTACTATCCTGCTTTTGGCCTTTTTTCTGTAAAAAAAAACAGTAATAGTGTCTCCCTGTCTTTTCAGACACAAATATATCTGTTTAAAAGATTCTGGTGTAGGGCAGATAACTAGAACTGTGGTTTTGCAGTTCCACGGTTCAAATCTCAGTATTATCCTGCTTTTGGCCTTTTTTCCGTAAAAAAAGCAGTAATAGTGTGTCGCTGAATGTACAAACATAAATATATGTGTTTAAAAGATTCTGGTGTAGGCCAGATAATTATAACTGTGGTTTTGCAGTTCCACAGTTCAAATCTCTGTAATATCCTGCTTTTGGCCTTTTTTCCGTAAAAAAAACAGTAATAGTGTCTCCCTGACTGTTCAGACACAAATATATCTGTTTAAAAGATTCTGGTGTAGGCGAGATAACTATAACTGTGGTTTTGCAGTTCCACGGTTGAAATCTTTGTATTATCTTGCTTCTGGCATTTTTTCCGTTAAAAAAAACAGTAATAGTGTCTCGCTGACTGTTCAGACACAAATATATCTGTTTAAAAGATTCTGGTGCAGGCCAGATAACTATAACTGAGGCTCTGCAGTTCCACGGTACAAATCTCAGTATTATGCAGCTTTTGGCCTTTTTTCTGCAAAAAAAAAAAGTAATAGTTTCTCCCTGACTGTTCAGACACAAATATATCTGTTTAAAAGATTCTGGTGTAGGCCAGATAACTAGAACTGTGGTTTTGAAGTTCCATGGTTCAAATCTCTGTATTATCCTGTTTTTGGCCTTTTTTCTGTAAAAAAAACAGTAATATTGACTCCCTGACTGTTCAGACACAAATATATTTGTTTAAAAGATTCTGGTGTAGTCCAGATAACTAGAACTGTGGTTTTGCAGTTCCATGGTTCAAATCTCTGTATTATCCTGCTTTTGGCCTTTTTTCCGTAAAAAAAAAACAGTAATAGTGTCTCGCTGACTGTTCAGACACAAATATATCTGTTTAAAAAATTATAGTGCAGGCCAAATAACTATAACTGTGGTTTTGCAGTTCCACGGTTCAAATCTCAGTATTATCCTACTTTTGGCCTTTTTTTCATAAAAAAAAACAGTAATAGTGTCTCCCTGACTGTTCAGACACAAATATATATGTTTAAAAGATTCTGGTGTAGCCCAGATAGCTAGAACTGTGGTTTTGAAGTTCCACGGTTCAAATCTCTGTAGTATCCTGCTTTTGGCCTTTTTTCTGTTAAAAAAAACAGTAATAGTGTCTCCCTGACTGTTCAGACACAAATATATCTGTTTAAATGTTCTGGTGTAGGGCAGAAAACTAGAACTGTGGTTTTGCAGTTCCACGGTTCAAATCTCAGTATTATCCTGCTTTTGGCCTTTTTTCCATAAAAAAAGCAGTAATAGTGTCTCGCTGACTGTTCAGACACAAATATATCTGTTTAAAAGATTCTGGTCTAGACCAGAAAATTATAACTGTGGTTTTGCAGTTCCACGGTTCAAATCTCTGTAATATCCTGCTTTTCGCCTTTTTTCCGTAAAAAAAACAGTAATAGTGTCTCCCTGACTGTTCAGACACAAATATATCTGTTTAAAAGATTCTGGTGTAGGCGAGATAACTATAACTGTGGTTTTGCAGTTCCACGGTTCAAATCTCTGTATTATCTTGCTTCTGGCATTTTTTCCGCTAAAAAAAACAGTAATAATGTCTCCCTGACTGTTCAGACACAAATATATCTGTTTAAAAGATTCTGGTGTAGGCCAGATAACTAGAACTGTGGTTTTGCAGTTCCATGGTTCAAATCTCTGTATTATCCTGCTTTTGGCCTTTTTTCCGTAAAATAAAACAGTAATAGTGTCTCGCTGACTGTTCAGACACAAATATATCTGTTTAAAAAATTATGGTGCAGGCCAGATAACTATAACTGTGGTTTTGCAGTTCCACGGTTCAAAACTCATTTTTTTCCTACTTTTGGCCTTTTTTTCATAAAAAAAACAGTAATAGTGTCTCCCTGACTGTTCAGACACAAATATATATGTTTAAAAGATTCTTGTGTAGCCCAGATAGCTAGAACTGTGGTTTTGAAGTTCCACGGTTCAAATCTCTGTAGTATCCTGCTTTTGGCCTTTTTTCTGTTAAAAAAAAACAGTAATAGTGTCTCGCTGACTGTTCAGACACAAATATATCTGTTTAAAAGATTCTGGTGTAGGGCAGATAGCTAGAACTGTGGTTTTGCAGTTCCACGGTTCAAATCTCAGTATTATCCTGCTTTTGGCCTTTTTTCCGTTAAAAAAGCAGTAATAGTGTCTCGCTGACTGTTCAGACACAAATATATCTGTTTAAAAGATTCTGGTCTAGACCAGATAATTATAACTGTGGTTTTGCAGTTCCACGGTTGAAATCTCTGTAATATCCTGCTTTTTTCCTTTTTTCCGTAAAAAAAAAACAGTAATAGTGTCTCCCTGACTGTTCAGACACAAATATATTTGTTTAAAAGATTCTGGTGTAGGCGAGATAACTATAACTGTGGTTTTGCAGTTCCACGGTTCAAATCTCTGTATTATCTTGCTTCTGGCATTTTTTCCGCTAAAAAAAACAGTAATAGTGTCTCCCTGACTGTTCAGACACAAATATATCTGTTTAAAAGATTCTGGTGCAGGCCAGATAACTATAACTGTGGTTTTGCAGTTCCACGGTTCAAATCTCAGTATTATGCAGCTTTTGGCTTTTTTTCCGTAAAAAAAACAGTATCAGTGTCTCCCTGACTGTTCTGACACAAATATATCTGTTTAAAAGATTCTGGTGTAGGCCAGATAACTAGAACTGTGGTTTTGAAGTTCCACGGTTCAAATCTCTGTATTATCCTGCTTTTGGCCTTTTTTCCGTAAAAAAAACAGTAATAGTATCTCCCTGACTGTTCAAACACAAATATATCTGTTTAAAAGATTCTGGTGTAGGCTAGATAACTAGAACTGTGGTTTTGAAGTTCCACGGTTCAAATCTCTGTACTACCCTGCTTTTGGCCTTTTTTCTGTAAAAAAAAACAGTAATAGTGTCTCCCTGTCTTTTCAGACACAAATATATCTGTTTAAAAGATTCTGGTGTAGACGAGATAACTATAACTGTGGTTTTGCAGTTCCACGGTTCAAATCTCTGTATTTTCCTGCTTTTGGCCTTTTTTTCACAAAAAAAACAGTAATAGTGTCTCCCTGACTGTTCAGACACAAATATATATGTTTAAAAGATTCTGGTGTAGGCCAGATAGCTAGAACTGTGGTTTTGAAGTTCCACGGTTCAAATCTCTGTACTATCCTGTTTTTGGCCTTTTTTCTGTAAAAAAAACAGTAATAGTGTCTCGCTGACTGTTCAGACACAAATATATCTGTTTAAAAGATTCTGGTGTAGGCGAGATAACTATAACTGTGGTTTTGCAGTTCCACGGTTCAAATCTCTGTATTATCTTGCTTCTGGCATTTTTTCCGCTAAAAAAAACAGTAATAGTGTCTCCCTGACTGTTCAGACACAAATATATCTGTTTAAAAGATTCTGGTGTAGGGCAGATAACTAGAACTGTGGTTTTGCAGTTCCATGGTTCAAATCTCTGTATTATCCTGCTTTTGGCCTTTTTTCCGTAAAAAAAAACAGTAATAGTGTCTCGCTGACTGTTCAGACACAAATATATCTGTTTAAAAAATTATGGTGCAGGCCAGATAACTATAACTGTGGTTTTGCAGTTCCACGATTCAAAACTCATTTTTTTCCTACTTTTGGCCTTTTTTTCATAAAAAAAAACAGTAATAGTGTCTCCCTGACTGTTCAGACACAAATATATATGTTTAAAAGATTCTTGTGTAGCCCAGATAGCTAGAACTGTGGTTTTGAAGTTCCACGGTTCAAATCTCTGTAGTATCCTGCTTTTGGCCTTTTTTCTGTTAAAAAAAAACAGTAATAGTGTCTCGCTGACTGTTCAGACACAAATATATCTGTTTAAAAGATTCTGGTGTAGGGCAGATAGCTAGAACTGTGGTTTTGCAGTTCCACGGTTCAAATCTCAGTATTATCCTGCTTTTGGCCTTTTTTCCGTTAAAAAAGCAGTAATAGTGTCTCGCTGACTGTTCAGACACAAATATATCTGTTTAAAAGATTCTGGTCTAGACCAGATAATTATAACTGTGGTTTTGCAGTTCCACGGTTCAAATCTCTGTAATATCCTGCTTTTTTCCTTTTTTCCGTAAAAAAAAAACAGTAATAGTGTCTCCCTGACTGTTCAGACACAAATATATTTGTTTAAAAGATTCTGGTGTAGGCGAGATAACTATAACTGTGGTTTTGCAGTTCCACGGTTCAAATCTCTGCATTATCTTGCTTCTGGCATTTTTTCCGCTAAAAAAAACAGTAATAGTGTCTCCCTGACTGTTCAGACACAAATATATCTGTTTAAAAGATTCTGGTGCAGGCCAGATAACTATAACTGTGGTTTTGCAGTTCCACGGTTCAAATCTCAGTATTATGCAGCTTTTGGCTTTTTTTCCGTAAAAAAAACAGTATCAGTGTCTCCCTGACTGTTCTGACACAAATATATCTGTTTAAAAGATTCTGGTGTAGGCCAGATAACTAGAACTGTGGTTTTGAAGTTCCACGGTTCAAATCTCTGTATTATCCTGCTTTTGGCCTTTTTTCCGTAAAAAAAACAGTAATAGTATCTCCCTGACTGTTCAAACACAAATATATCTGTTTAAAAGATTCTGGTGTAGGCTAGATAACTAGAACTGTGGTTTTGAAGTTCCACGGTTCAAATCTCTGTACTACCCTGCTTTTGGCCTTTTTTCTGTAAAAAAAAACAGTAATAGTGTCTCCCTGTCTTTTCAGACACAAATATATCTGTTTAAAAGATTCTGGTGTAGGCGAGATAACTATAACTGTGGTTTTGCAGTTCCACGGTTCAAATCTCTGTATTATCCTGCTTTTGGCCTTTTTTTCACAAAAAAAACAGTAATAGTGTCTCCCTGACTGTTCAGACACAAATATATATGTTTAAAAGATTCTGGTGTAGGCCAGATAGCTAGAACTGTGGTTTTGAAGTTCCACGGTTCAAATCTCTGTACTATCCTGTTTTTGGCCTTTTTTCTGTAAAAAAAACAGTAATAGTGTCTCGCTGACTGTTCAGACACAAATATATCTGTTTAAAAGATTCTGGTGTAGGGCAGATAACTAGAACTGTGGTTTTGCAGTTCCACGTTTCAAATTTCAGTATTATCCTGCTTTTGTCCTTCTTTCCGTAAAAAATGCAGTAATAGTGTCTCGCTGACTGTTCAAGCATAAATATATCTGTTTAAAAGATTCTGGTGCACACCAGATAATTATAACTGTGGTTTTGCAGTTCCACGGTTCAAATCTCTGTAATATCCTGCTTTTGGCCTTTTTTTCCGTAAAAAAAAACAGTAGTAGTGTCTCCCCGACTGTTCAGACACAAATATATCTGTTTAAAAGATTCTGGTGTAGGCGAGATAACTATAACTGTGGTTTTGCAGTTCCACGGTTCAAATCCCTGTATTGTCTTGCTTCTGGCATTTTTTCCGGTAAAAAAACAGTAATAGTGTCTCGCTGACTATTCAGACACAAATATATCTGTTTAAAAGATTCTGGTGAAGGCCAGATAACTATAACTGTGGCTCTGCAGTTCCACGGATCAAATATCAGTATTATCCTACTTTTGGCCTTTTTTCCGCAAAAAAAAAACAGTAATAGTGTCTCCCTGACTGTTCAGACACAAATATATATGTTTAAAAGATTCTGGTGTAGGGCAGATAGCTAGAACTGTGGTTTTGCAGTTCCACGGTTCAAATCTCAGTATTATCCTGCTTTTGGCCTTTTTTCCATTAAAAAAGCAGTAATAGTGTCTCGCTGACTGTTCAGACACAAATATATCTGTTTAAAAGATTCTGGTCTAGACCAGATAATTATAACTGTGGTTTTGCAGTTCCACGGTTGAAATCTCTGTAATATCCTGCTTTTGGCCTTTTTTCTGTAAAAAAAAAACAGTAATAGTGTCTCCCTGACTGTTCAGACACAAATATATTTGTTTAAAAGATTCTGGTGTAGGCGAGATAACTATAACTGTGGTTTTGCAGTTCCACGGTTCAAATCTCTGTATTATCTTGCTTCTGGCATTTTTTCCGCTAAAAAAAACAGTAATAGTGTCTCCCTGACTGTTCAGACACAAATATATCTGTTTAAAAGATTCTGGTGCAGGTCAGATAGCTATAACTGTGGTTTTGCAGTTCCATGGTTCAAATCTCAGTATTATCCTGCTTTTGGCCTTTTTTCCATAAAAAAAGCAGTAATAGTGTCTCGCTGAATGTACAAACATAAATATATGTGTTTAAAAGATTCTGGTGTAGGCCAGATAACTATAACTGTTGTTTTGCAGTTCCACAGTTCAAATCTCTGTAATATCCTGCTTTTGGCCTTTTTTCCGTAAAAAAAACAGTAATAGTGTCTCGCTGACTGTTCAGACACAAATATATCTGTGTAAAAGATTCTGGTGTAGGCGAGATAACTATAACTGTGGTTTTGCAGTTCCACGGTTGAAATCTTTGCATTATCTTGCTTCTGGCATTTTTTCCATTAAAAAAAACAGTTATAGTGTCTCCCTGACTGTTTAGACACAAATATATCTGTTTAAAAGATTCTGGTGTAGGCGAGATAACTATAACTGTGGTTTTGCAGTTCCACGGTTGAAATCTTTGTATTATCTTGCTTCTGGCATTTTTTCCGTTAAAAAAAACAGTAATAGTGTCTCGCTGACTGTTCAGACACAAATATATCTGTTTAAAAGATTCTGGTGTAGGCCAGATAACTAGAACTGTGGTTTTGAGGTTCCACGGTTCAAATCTCTGTATTATCCTGTTTCTGGCCTTTTTTCTGTAAAAAAAACAGTAATAGTGTCACCCTGACTGTTCAGACACAAATATATTTGTTTAAAAGATTCTGGTGTAGGTCAGATAACTAGAACTGTGGTTTTGCAGTTCAACGGTTCAAATCTCTGTATTATCCTGCTTTTGGCCTTTTTTCCATAAAAAAAACAGTAATAGTGTCTCCCTGACTGTTCAGACTCAAATATATCTGTTTAAAAGATTCTGGTGTAGGCGAGCTAACTATAACTGTGGTTTTGCAGTTCCACGGTTGAAATCTCTGTAATATCCTGCTTTTGGCCTTTTTTCTGTAAAAAAAAACAGTAATAGTGTCTCCCTGACTGTTCAGACACAAATATATTTGTTTAAAAGATTCTGGTGTAGGCGAGATAACTATAACTGTGGTTTTGCAGTTCCACGGTTCAAATCTCTGTATTATCTTGCTTCTGGCATTTTTTCCGCTAAAAAAAACAGTAAGAGTGTCTCCCTGACTGTTCAGACACAAATATATCTGTTTAAAAGATTCTGGTGCAGGCCAGATAACTATAACTGTGGTTTTGCAGTTCCACGGTTCAAATCTCAGTATTATGCAGCTTTTGGCTTTTTTTCCGTAAAAAAAACAGTATCAGTGTCTCCCTGACTGTTCAGACACAAATATATCTGTTTAAAAGATTCTGGTGTAGGCCAGATAACTAGAACTGTGGTTTTGAAGTTCCACGGTTCAAGTCTCTGTATTATCCTGCTTTTGGCCTTTTTTCCGTAAAAAAAACAGTAATAGTATCTCCCTGACTGTTCAAACACAAATATATCTGTTTAAAAGATTCTGGTGTAGGCTAGATAACTAGAACTGTGGTTTTGAAGTTCCACGGTTCAAATCTCTGTACTATCCTGCTTTTGGCCTTTTTTCTGTAAAAAAAAACAGTAATAGTGTCTCCCTGTCTTTTCAGACACAAATATATCTGTTTAAAAGATTCTGGTGTAGGCGAGATAACTATAACTGTGGTTTTGCAGTTCCACGGTTCAAATCTCTGTATTATCCTGCTTTTGGCCTTTTTTTCACAAAAAAAACAGTAATAGTGTCTCCCTGACTGTTCAGACACAAATATATATGTTTAAAAGATTCTGGTGTAGGCCAGATAGCTAGAACTGTGGTTTTCAAGTTCCACGGTTCAAATCTCTTTACTATCCTGTTTTTGGCCTTTTTTCTGTAAAAAAAACAGTAATAGTGTCTCGCTGACTGTTCAGACACAAATATATCTGTTTAAAAGATTCTGGTGTAGGGCAGATAACTAGAACTGTGGTTTTGCAGTTCCACGTTTCAAATTTCAGTATTATCCTGCTTTTGTCCTTCTTTCCATAAAAAATGCAGTAATAGTGTCTCGCTGACTGTTCAAGCATAAGTATATCTGTTTAAAAGATTCTGGTGCACACCAGATAATTATAACTGTGGTTTTGCAGTTCCACGGTTCAAATCTCTGTAATATCCTGCTTTTGGCCTTTTTTTCCGTAAAAAAAAACAGTAGTAGTGTCTCCCTGACTGTTCAGACACAAATATATCTGTTTAAAAGATTCTGGTGTAGGCGAGATAACTATAACTGTGGTTTTGCAGTTCCACGGTTTAAATCTCTGTATTATCTTGCTTCTGGCATTTTTTGTGTTAAAAAAAAAACAGTAATAGTGTCTCCCTGACTGTTCAGACACAAATATATCTGTTTAAAAGATTCTGGTGCAGGTCAGATAGCTATAACTGTGGTTTTGCAGTTCCATGGTTCAAATCTCAGTATTATCCTGCTTTTGGCCTTTTTTCCATAAAAAAAGCAGTAATAGTGTCTCGCTGAATGTACAAACATAAATATATGTGTTTAAAAGATTCTGGTGTAGGCCAGATAACTATAACTGTTGTTTTGCAGTTCCACAGTTCAAATCTCTGTAATATCCTGCTTTTGGCCTTTTTTCCGTAAAAAAAACAGTAATAGTGTCTCGCTGACTGTTCAGACACAAATATATCTGTTTAAAAGATTCTGGTGTAGGCGAGATAACTATAACTGTGGTTTTGCAGTTCCACGGTTGAAATCTTTGCATTATCTTGCTTCTGGCATGTTTTCCATTAAAAAAAACAGTAATAGTGTCTCCCTGACTGTTTAGACACAAATATATCTGTTTAAAAGATTCTGGTGTAGGCGAGATAACTATAACTGTGGTTTTGCAGTTCCACGGTTGAAATCTTTGTATTATCTTGCTTCTGGCATTTTTTCCGTTAAAAAAAACAGTAATAGTGTCTCGCTGACTGTTCAGACACAAATATATCTGTTTAAAAGATTCTGGTGCAGGCCAGATAACTATAACTGTGGTTCTGCAGTTCCACGGTTCAAATCTCAGTATTATGCAGCTTTTGGCTTTTTTTCCGTAAAAAAAACAGTATCAGTGTCTCCCTGACTGTTCAGACACAAATATATCTGTTTAAAAGATTGTGGTGTAGGCCAGATAACTAGAACTGTGGTTTTGAAGTTCCACGGTTCAAGTCTCTGTATTATCCTGCTTTTGGCCTTTTTTCCGTAAAAAAAACAGTAATAGTATCTCCCTGACTGTTCAAACACAAATATATCTGTTTAAAAGATTCTGGTGTAGGCTAGATAACTAGAACTGTGGTTTTGAAGTTCCACGGTTCAAATCTCTGTACTATCCTGCTTTTGGCCTTTTTTCTGTAAAAAAAAACAGTAATAGTGTCTCCCTGTCTTTTCAGACACAAATATATCTGTTTAAAAGATTCTGGTGTAGGCGAGATAACTATAACTGTGGTTTTGCAGTTCCACGGTTCAAATCTCTGTATTATCCTGCTTTTGGCCTTTTTTTCACAAAAAAAACAGTAATAGTGTCTCCCTGACTGTTCAGACACAAATATATATGTTTAAAAGATTCTGGTGTAGGCCAGATAGCTAGAACTGTGGTTTTCAAGTTCCACGGTTCAAATCTCTTTACTATCCTGTTTTTGGCCTTTTTTCTGTAAAAAAAACAGTAATAGTGTCTCGCTGACTGTTCAGACACAAATATATCTGTTTAAAAGATTCTGGTGTAGGGCAGATAACTAGAACTGTGGTTTTGCAGTTCCACGTTTCAAATTTCAGTATTATCCTGCTTTTGTCCTTCTTTCCATAAAAAATGCAGTAATAGTGTCTCGCTGACTGTTCAAGCATAAATATATCTGTTTAAAAGATTCTGGTGCACACCAGATAATTATAATTGTGGTTTTGCAGTTCCACGGTTCAAATCTCTGTAATATCCTGCTTTTGGCCTTTTTTTCCGTAAAAAAAAACAGTAGTAGTGTCTCCCTGACTGTTCAGACACAAATATATCTGTTTAAAAGATTCTGGTGTAGGCGAGATAACTATAACTGTGGTTTTGCAGTTCCACGGTTTAAATCTCTGTATTATCTTGCTTCTGGCATTTTTTGTGTTAAAAAAAAAACAGTAATAGTGTCTCCCTGACTGTTCAGACACAAATATATCTGTTTAAAAGATTCTGGTGCAGGTCAGATAGCTATAACTGTGGTTTTGCAGTTCCATGGTTCAAATCTCAGTATTATCCTGCTTTTGGCCTTTTTTCCATAAAAAAAGCAGTAATAGTGTCTCGCTGAATGTACAAACATAAATATATGTGTTTAAAAGATTCTGGTGTAGGCCAGATAACTATAACTGTTGTTTTGCAGTTCCACAGTTCAAATCTCTGTAATATCCTGCTTTTGGCCTTTTTTCCGTAAAAAAAACAGTAATAGTGTCTCGCTGACTGTTCAGACACAAATATATCTGTTTAAAAGATTCTGGTGTAGGCGAGATAACTATAACTGTGGTTTTGCAGTTCCACGGTTGAAATCTTTGCATTATCTTGCTTCTGGCATTTTTTCCATTAAAAAAAACAGTAATAGTGTCTCCCTGACTGTTTAGACACAAATATATCTGTTTAAAAGATTCTGGTGTAGGCGAGATAACTATAACTGTGGTTTTGCAGTTCCACGGTTGAAATCTTTGTATTATCTTGCTTCTGGCATTTTTTCCGTTAAAAAAAACAGTAATAGTGTCTCGCTGACTGTTCAGACACAAATATATCTGTTTAAAAGATTCTGGTGCAGGCCAGATAACTATAACTGTGGTTCTGCAGTTCCACGGTTCAAATCTGAGCATTATGCAGCTTTTGGCCTTTTTTCCGCAAAAAAAAACAGTAATAGTGTCTCCCTGACTGTTCAGACACAAATATATCTGTTTAAAAGATTCTGGTGTAGGCCAGATAACTAGAACTGTGGTATTGAAGTTCCACGGTTCAAATCTCTGTATTATCCTGTTTCTGGCCTTTTTTCTGTAAAAAAAAACAGTAATAGTGTCTCCCTGACTGTTCAGACACAAATATATTTGTTTAAAAGATTCTGGTGTAGGCCAGATAACTAGAACTGTGGTTTTGCAGTTCAACGGTTCAAATCTCTGTATTATCCTGCTTTTGGCCTTTTTTCCATAAAAAAAAACAGTAATAGTGTCTCCCTGACTGTTCAGACTCAAATATATCTGTTTAAAAGATTCTGGTGTAGGCGAGATAACTATAACTGTGGTTTTGCAGTTCCACGGTTCAAATCCCTGTATTATCTTGCTTCTGCCATTTTTTCCGGTAAAAAAACAGTAATAGTGTCTCGCTGACTGTTCAGACACAAATATATCTGTTTAAAAAATTCTGGTGCAGGCCAGATAACTATAACTGTGGTTTTGCAGTTCCACGGTTCAAATCTCAGTATTATCCTGCTTTTGGCCTTTTTTTCATAAAAAAAAAATCAGTAATAGTGTCTCCCTGACTGTTCAGACACAAATATATATGTTTAAAAGATTCTGGTGTAGCCCAGATAGCTAGAACTGTGGTTTTGAAGTTCCACGGTTCAAATCTCTGTACTATCCTGCTTTTGGCCTTTTTTCTATAAAAAAAAAACAGTAATAGTGTCTCGCTGACTGTTCAGACACAAATATGTTTGTTTAAAAGATTCTGGTGTAGGGCAGATAACTAGAACTGTGGTTTTGCAGTTCCACGGTTCAAATCTCAGTATTATCCTGCTTTTGGCCTTTTTTCCGTAAAAAAAGCAGTAGTAGTGTCTCGCTGACTGCTCAGACACAAATATATCTGTTTAAAAGATTCTGGTGTAGGCGAGATAACTATAACTGTGGTTTTGCAGTTCCACAGTTCAAATCTCTGTATTATCTTGCTTCTGGCATTTTTTCCGTTAAAAAAAAACAGTAATAGTGTCTCCCTGACTGTTCAGACACAAATATATCTGTTTAGAATATTCTGGTGCAGGCCAGATAACTATAACTGTGGTTTTGCAGTTCCACGGTTCAAATCTCAGTATTATGCAGCTTTTGGCTTTTTTTCACAAAAAAAACAGTAATAGTGTCTCCCTGACTGTTCAGACACAAATATATATGTTTAAAAGATTCTGGTGTAGGCCAGATAGCTAGAACTGTGGTTTTCAAGTTCCACGGTTCAAATCTCTTTACTATCCTGTTTTTGGCCTTTTTTCTGTAAAAAAAACAGTAATAGTGTCTCGCTGACTGTTCAGACACAAATATATCTGTTTAAAAGATTCTGGTGTAGGGCATATAACTAGAACTGTGGTTTTGCAGTTCCACGTTTCAAATTTCAGTATTATCCTGCTTTTGTCCTTCTTTCCATAAAAAATGCAGTAATAGTGTCTCGCTGACTGTTCAAGCATAAATATATCTGTTTAAAAGATTCTGGTGCACACCAGATAATTATAACTGTGGTTTTGCAGTTCCACGGTTCAAATCTCTGTAATATCCTGCTTTTGGCCTTTTTTTCCGTAAAAAAAAACAGTAGTAGTGTCTCCCTGACTGTTCAGACACAAATATATCTGTTTAAAAGATTCTGGTGTAGGCGAGATAACTATAACTGTGGTTTTGCAGTTCCACGGTTTAAATCTCTGTATTATCTTGCTTCTGGCATTTTTTGTGTTAAAAAAAAAACAGTAATAGTGTCTCCCTGACTGTTCAGACACAAATATATCTGTTTAAAAGATTCTGGTGCAGGTCAGATAGCTATAACTGTGGTTTTGCAGTTCCATGGTTCAAATCTCAGTATTATCCTGCTTTTGGCCTTTTTTCCATAAAAAAAGCAGTAATAGTGTCTCGCTGAATGTACAAACATAAATATATGTGTTTAAAAGATTCTGGTGTAGGCCAGATAACTATAACTGTTGTTTCGCAGTTCCACAGTTCAAATCTCTGTAATATTCTGCTTTTGGCCTTTTTTCCGTAAAAAAAACAGTAATAGTGTCTCGCTGACTGTTCAGACACAAATATATCTGTTTAAAAGATTCTGGTGTAGGCGAGATAACTATAACTGTGGTTTTGCAGTTCCACGGTTGAAATCTTTGCATTATCTTGCTTCTGGCATTTTTTCCGTTAAAAAAAACAGTAATAGTGTCTCCCTGACTGTTTAGACACAAATATATCTGTTTAAAAGATTCTGGTGTAGGCGAGATAACTATAACTGTGGTTTTGCAGTTCCACGGTTGAAATCTTTGTATTATCTTGCTTCTGGCATTTTTTCCGTTAAAAAAAACAGTAATAGTGTCTCGCTGACTGTTCAGACACAAATATATCTGTTTAAAAGATTCTGGTGCAGGCCAGATAACTATAACTGTGGTTCTGCAGTTCCACGGTTCAAATTTGAGCATTATGCAGCTTTTGGCCTTTTTTCCGCAAAAAAAAACAGTAATAGTGTCTCCCTGACTGTTCAGACACAAATATATCTGTTTAAAAGATTCTGGTGTAGGCCAGATAACTAGAACTGTGGTATTGAAGTTCCACGGTTCAAATCTCTGTATTATCCTGTTTCTGGCCTTTTTTCTGTAAAAAAAAACAGTAATAGTGTCTCCCTGACTGTTCAGACACAAATATATTTGTTTAAAAGATTCTGGTGTAGGCCAGATAACTAGAACTGTGGTTTTGCAGTTCAACGGTTCAAATCTCTGTATTATCCTGCTTTTGGCCTTTTTTCCATAAAAAAAAACAGTAATAGTGTCTCCCTGACTGTTCAGACTCAAATATATCTGTTTAAAAGATTCTGGTGTAGGCGAGATAACTATAACTGTGGTTTTGCAGTTCCACGGTTCAAATCCCTGTATTATCTTGCTTCTGCAATTTTTTCCAGTAAAAAAACAGTAATAGTGTCTCGCTGACTGTTCAGACACAAATATATCTGTTTAAAAAATTCTGGTGCAGGCCAGATAACTATAACTGTGGTTTTGCAGTTCCACGGTTCAAATCTCAGTATTATCCTGCTTTTGGCCTTTTTATCATAAAAAAAAACCAGTAATAGTGTCTCCCTGACTGTTCAGACACAAATATATATGTTTAAAAGATTCTGGTGTAGCCCAGATAGCTAGAACTGTGGTTTTGAAGTTCCACGGTTCAAATCTCTGTAGTATCCTGCTTTTGGCCTTATTTCTATAAAAAAAAAACAGTAATAGTGTCTCGCTGACTGTTCAGACACAAATATGTCTGTTTAAAAGATTCTGGTGTAGGGCAGATAACTAGAACTGTGGTTTTGCAGTTCCATGGTTCAAATCTCAGTATTATCCTGCTTTTGGCCTTTTTTCCGTAAAAAAAAGCAGTAGTAGTGTCTCGCTGACTGCTCAGACACAAATATATCTGTTTAAAAGATTCTGGTGTAGGCGAGATAACTATAACTGTGGTTTTGCAGTTCCACAGTTCAAATCTCTGTATTATCTTGCTTCTGGCATTTTTTCCGTTAAAAAAAAACAGTAATAGTGTCTCCCTGACTGTTCAGACACAAATATATCTGTTTAGAATATTCTGGTGCAGGCCAGATAACTATAACTGTGGTTTTGCAGTTCCACGGTTCAAATCTCAGTATTATGCAGCTTTTGGCTTTTTTTCCGTAAAAAAACAGTATCAGTGTCTCCCTGACTGTTCAGACACAAATATATCTGTTTAAAAGATTCTGGTGTAGGCCAGATAACTAGAACTGTGGTTTTGAGGTTCCACGGTTCAAATCTCTGTATTATCCTGCTTTTGGCCTTTTTTCCGTAAAAAAAACAGTAATAGTGTCTCCCTGACTGTTCAAACACAAATATATCTGTTTAAAAGATTCTGGTGTAGGCCAGATAACTAGAACTGTGGTTTTGCAGTTCAACGGTTCAAATCTCTGTATTATCCTGCTTTTGGCCTTTTTTCCATAAAAAAAACAGTAATAGTGTCTCCCTGACTGTTCAGACTCAAATATATCTGTTTAAAAGATTCTGGTGTAGGCGAGATAACTATAACTGTGGTTTTGCAGTTCCATGGTTCAAATCCCTGTATTATCTTGCTTCTGCCATTTTTTCCGGTAAAAAAACAGTAATAGTGTCTCGCTGACTGTTCAGACACAAATATATCTGTTTAAAAAATTCTGGTGCAGGCCAGATAACTATAACTGTGGTTTTGCAGTTCCACGGTTCAAATCTCAGTATTATCCTGCTTTTGGCCTTTTTTTCATAAAAAAAAAAACAGTAATAGTGTCTCCCTGACTGTTCAGACACAAATATATATGTTTAAAAGATTCTGGTGTAGCCCAGATAGCTAGAACTGTGGTTTTGAAGTTCCACGGTTCAATTCTCTGTAGTATCCTGCTTTTGGCCTTTTTTCTATAAAAAAAAAACAGTAATAGTGTCTCGCTGACTGTTCAGACACAAATATATCTGTTTAAAAGATTCTGGTGCAGGCCAGATAACTATAACTGTGGTTCTGCAGTTCCACGGTTCAAATCTGAGCATTATGCAGCTTTTGGCCTTTTTTCCGCAAAAAAAAACAGTAATAGTGTCTCCCTGACTGTTCAGACACAAATATATCTGTTTAAAAGATTCTGGTGTAGGCCAGATAACTAGAACTGTGGTATTGAAGTTCCACGGTTCAAATCTCTGTATTATCCTGTTTCTGGCCTTTTTTCTGTAAAAAAAAACAGTAATAGTGTCTCCCTGACTGTTCAGACACAAATATATTTGTTTAAAAGATTCTGGTGTAGGCCAGATAACTAGAACTGTGGTTTTGCAGTTCAACGGTTCAAATCTCTGTATTATCCTGCTTTTGGCCTTTTTTCCATAAAAAAAAACAGTAATAGTGTCTCCCTGACTGTTCAGACTCAAATATATCTGTTTAAAAGATTCTGGTGTAGGCGAGATAACTATAACTGTGGTTTTGCAGTTCCACGGTTCAAATCCCTGTATTATCTTGCTTCTGCAATTTTTTCCGGTAAAAAAACAGTAATAGTGTCTCGCTGACTGTTCAGACACAAATATATCTGTTTAAAAAATTCTGGTGCAGGCCAGATAACTATAACTGTGGTTTTGCAGTTCCACGATTCAAATTTCAGTATTATCCTGCTTTTGGCCTTTTTATCATAAAAAAAAAAACAGTAATAGTGTCTCCCTGACTGTTCAGACACAAATATATATGTTTAAAAGATTCTGGTGTAGCCCAGATAGCTAGAACTGTGGTTTTGAAGTTCCACGGTTCAAATCTCTGTAGTATCCTGCTTTTGGCCTTTTTTCTATAAAAAAAAAAACAGTAATAGTGTCTCGCTGACTGTTCAGACACAAATATGTCTGTTTAAAAGATTCTGGTGTAGGGCAGATAACTAGAACTGTGGTTTTGCAGTTCCACGGTTCAAATCTCAGTATTATCCTGCTTTTGGCCTTTTTTCCGTAAAAAAAGCAGTAGTAGTGTCTCGCTGACTGCTCAGACACAAATATATCTGTTTAAAAGATTCTGGTGTAGGCGAGATAACTATAACTGTGGTTTTGCAGTTCCACAGTTCAAATCTCTGTATTATCTTGCTTCTGGCATTTTTTCCGTTAAAAAAAAACAGTAATAGTGTCTCCCTGACTGTTCAGACACAAATATATCTGTTTACAATATTCTGGTGCAGGCCAGATAACTATAACTGTGGTTTTGCAGTTCCACGGTTCAAATCTCAGTATTATGCAGCTTTTGGCTTTTTTTCCGTAAAAAAACAGTATCAGTGTCTCCCTGACTGTTCAGACACAAATATATCTGTTTAAAAGATTCTGGTGTAGGCCAGATAACTAGAACTGTGGTTTTGAGGTTCCACGGTTCAAATCTCTGTATTATCCTGCTTTTGGCCTTTTTTCCGTAAAAAAAACAGTAATAGTGTCTCCCTGACTGTTCAAACACAAATATATCTGTTTAAAAGATTCTGGTGTAGGCCAGATAACTAGAACTGTGGTTTTGCAGTTCAACGGTTCAAATCTCTGTATTATCCTGCTTTTGGCCTTTTTTCCGTAAAAAAAAACAGTAATAGTGTCTCCCTGACTGTTCAGACTCAAATATATCTGTTTAAAAGATTCTGGTGTAGGCGAGATAACTATAACTGTGGTTTTGCAGTTCCACGGTTCAAATCCCTGTATTATCTTGCTTCTGCCATTTTTTCCGGTAAAAAAACAGTAATAGTGTCTCGCTGACTGTTCAGACACAAATATATCTGTTTAAAAAATTCTGGTGCAGGCCAGATAACTATAACTGTCGTTTTGCAGTTCCACGGTTCAAATCTCAGTATTATCCTGCTTTTGGCCTTTTTTTCATAAAAAAAAAAACAGTAATAGTGTCTCCCTGACTGTTCAGACACAAATATATATGTTTAAAAGATTCTGGTGTAGCCCAGATAGCTAGAACTGTGGTTTTGAAGTTCCACGGTTCAAATCTCTGTAGTATCCTGCTTTTGGCCTTTTTTCTATAAAAAAAAAACAGTAATAGTGTCTCGCTGACTGTTCAGACACAAATATGTCTGTTTAAAAGATTCTGGTGTAGGGCAGATAACTAGAACTGTGGTTTTGCAGTTCCACGGTTCAAATCTCAGTATTATCCTGCTTTTGGCCTTTTTTCCGTGAAAAAAGCAGTAGTAGTGTCTCGCTGACTGCTCAGACACAAATATATCTGTTTAAAAGATTCTGGTGTAGGCGAGATAACTATAACTGTGGTTTTGCAGTTCCACAGTTCAAATCTCTGTATTATCTTGCTTCTGGCATTTTTTCCGTTAAAAAAAACAGTAATAGTGTCTCCCTGACTGTTCAGACACAAATATATCTGTTTAGAAGATTCTGGTGCAGGCCAGATAACTATAACTGTGGTTTTGCAGTTCCACGGTTCAAATCTCAGTATTATGCAGCTTTTGGCTTTTTTTCCGTAAAAAAACAGTATCAGTGTCTCCCTGACTGTTCAGACACAAATATATCTGTTTAAAAGATTCTGGTGTAGGCCAGATAACTAGAATTGTGGTTTTGAGGTTCCACGGTTCAAATCTCTGTATTATCCTGCTTTTGGCCTTTTTTCCGTAAAAAAAAACAGTAATAGTGTCTCCCTGACTGTTCAAACACAAATATATCTGTTTAAAAGATTCTGGTGTAGGCTAGATACCTAGAACTGTGGTTTTGAAGTTCCACGGTTCAAATCTCTGTACTATCCTGCTTTTGGCCTTTTTTCTGTAAAAAAAAACAGTAATAGTGTCTCCCTGTCTTTTCAGACACAAATATATCTGTTTAAAAGATTCTGGTGTAGGGCAGATAACTAGAACTGTGGTTTTGCAGTTCCACGGTTCAAATCTCAGTATTATCTTGCTTTTGGCCTTTTTTCCGTAAAAAAAGCAGTAATAGTGTGTCGCTGAATGTACAAACATAAATATATGTGTTTAAAAGATTCTGGTGTAGGCCAGATAATTATAACTGTGGTTTTGCAGTTCCACAGTTCAAATCTCTGTAATATCCTGCTTTTGGCCTTTTTTCCGTTAAAAAAACAGTAATAGTGTCTCCCTGACTGTTCAGACACAAATATATCTGTTTAAAAGATTCTGGTGTAGGCGAGATAACTATAACTGTGGTTTTGCAGTTCCACGGTTGAAATCTTTGTATTATCTTGCTTCTGGCATTTTTTCCGTTAAAAAAAACAGTAATAGTGTCTCGCTGACTGTTCAGACACAAATATATCTGTTTAAAAGATTCTGGTGCAGGCCAGATAACTATAACTGTGGCTCTGCAGTTCCACGGTTCAAATCTCAGTATTATGCAGCTTTTGGCCTTTTTTCCGCAAAAAAAAAAAGTAATAGTGTCTCCCTGACTGTTCAGACACAAATATATCTGTTTAAAAGATTCTGGTGTAGGCCAGATAACTAGAACTGTGGTTTTGAAGTTCCATGGTTCAAATCTCTGTATTATCCTGTTTTTGCCCTTTTTTCTGTAAAAAAAACAGTAATATTGACTCCCTGACTGTTCAGACACAAATATATTTGTTTAAAAGATTCTGGTGTAGTCCAGATAACTAGAACTGTGGTTTTGCAGTTCCATGGTTCAAATCTCTGTATTATCCTGCTTTTGGCCTTTTTTCCGTAAAAAAAAAACATTAATAGTGTCTCGCTGACTGTTCAGACGCAAATATATCTGTTTAAAAAATTGTGGTGCAGGCCAGATAACTATAACTGTGGTTTTGCAGTTCCACGGTTCAAATCTCAGTATTATCCTACTTTTGGCCTTTTTTTCATAAAAAAAAACAGTAATAGTGTCTCCCTGACTGTTCAGACACAAATATATATGTTTAAAAGATTCTGGTGTAGCCCAGATAGCTAGAACTGTGGTTTTGAAGTTCCACGGTTCAAATCTCTGTAGTATCCTGCTTTTGGCCTTTTTTCTGTTAAAAAAAACAGTAATAGTGTCTCCCTGACTGTTCAGACACAAATATATCTGTTTAAAAGATTCTGGTGTAGGGCAGAAAACTAGAACTGTGGTTTTGCAGTTCCACGGTTCAAATCTCAGTATTATCCTGCTTTTGGCCTTTTTTCCGTAAAAAAAGCAGTAATAGTGTCTCGCTGACTGTTCAGACACAAATATATCTGTTTAAAAGATTCTGGTCTAGACCAGAAAATTATAACTGTGGTTTTGCAGTTCCACGGTTCAAATCTCTGTATTATCCTGGTTTTGGCCTTTTTTCCGTAAAAAAAGCAGTAATAGTGTCTCGCTGAATGTACAAACATAAATATATGTGTTTAAAAGATTCTGGTGTAGGCTAGATAACTAGAACTGTGGTTTTGAAGTTCCACGGTTCAAATCTCTGTACTATCCTGCTTTTGGCCTTTTTTCTGTAAAAAAAAACAGTAATAGTGTCTCCCTGTCTTTTCAGACACAAATATATCTGTTTAAAAGATTCTGGTGTAGTCCAGATAACTAGAACTGTGGTTTTGCAGTTCCATGGTTCAAATCTCAGTATTATGCAGCTTTTGGCTTTTTTTCCGTAAAAAAACCAGTATCAGTGTCTCCCTGACTGTTCAGACACAAATATATCTGTTTAAAAGCTTCTGGTGTAGGCCAGATAAATACAACTGTGGTTTTGAAGTTCCACGGTTCAAATCTCTGTATTATTCTGCTTTTGGCCTTTCTTCCGTAAAAAAAAACAGTAATAGTGTCTCCCTGACTATTCAGACACAAATATATCTGTTTAAAAGATTCTGGTGTAAGCGAGATAACTATAGCTATGGTTTTGCAGTTCCACGGTTCAAATCTCAGTATTACTCTGCTTTTGGCCTTTTTTCTGTAAAAAAAGCAGTAATAGTGTCTCGCTGAATGTACAAACATAAATATATGTGTTTAAAAGATTCTGCTGTAGGCCAGATAATTATAACTGTGGTTTTGCAGTTCCACAGTTCAAATCTTTGTAATATCCTGCTTTTGGCCTTTTTTCCGTAAAAAAAACAGTAATAGTGTCTCCCTGACTGTTCAGACACAAATATATCTGTTTAAAAGATTCTGGTGTAGGCGAGATAACTATAACTGTGGTTTTGCAGTTCCACGGTTGAAATCTTTGTATTATCTTGCTTCTGGCATTTTTTCCGTTAAAAAAAACAGTAATAGTGTCTCGCTGACTGTTCAGACACAAATATATCTGTTTAAAAGATTCTGGTGCAGGCCAGATAACTATAACTGTGGCTCTGCAGTTCCACGGTTCAAATCTCAGTATTATGCAGCTTTTGGCCTTTTTTCCGCAAAAAAAAGCAGTAATAGTGTCTCCCTGACTGTTCAGACACAAATATATCTGTTTAAAAGATTCTGGTGTAGGCCAGATAACTAGAACTGTGGTTTTGAAGTTCCATGGTTCAAATCTCTGTATTATCCTGCTTTTGGCCTTTCTTCCGTAAAAAAAAACAGTAATAGTGTCTCCCTGTCTTTTCAGACACAAATATATCTGTTTAAAAGATTCTGGTGTAGGGCAGATAACTAGAACTGTGGTTTTGCAGTTCCACGGTTCAAATCTCAGTATTATCGTGCTTTTGGCCGTTTTTCCGTAAAAAAAGCAGTAATAGTGTCTCGCTGAATGTACAAACATAAATATATGTGTTTAAAAGATTCTGGTGTAGGCCAGATAATTATAACTGTGGTTTTGCAGTTCCACAGTTCAAATCTCTGTAATATCCTGCTTTTGGCCTTTTTTCCGTAAAAAAAAAACAGTAATAGTGTCTCCCTGACTGTTCAGACACAAATATATCTGTTTAAAAGATTCTGGTGTAGTCGAGATAACTAGAACTGTGGTTTTGCAGTTCCACGGTTGAAGTCTTTGTATTATCTTGCTTCTGGCATTTTTTCCATTAAAAAAATCAGTAATAGTGTCTCGCTGACTATTCAGACACAAATATATCTGTTTAAAAGATTCTGGTGTAAGCGAGATAACTATAGCTATGGTTTTGCAGTTCCACGGTTCAAATCTCTGTATTATCTTGCTTCTGGCATTTTTTCCGTTAAAAAAAACAGTAATAGTGTCTCCCTGACTGTTCAGACACAAATATATCTGTTTAAAAGATTCTGGTGTAGGGCAGATAATTAGAACTGTGGTTTTGCAGTTCCACGGTTCAAATCTAAGTATTATTCTGCTTTTGGCCTTTTTTCTGTAAAAAAAGCAGTAATAGTGTGTCGCTGAATGTACAAACATAAATATATGTGTTTAAAAGATTCTGCTGTAGGCCAGATAATTATAACTGTGGTTTTGCAGTTCCACAGTTCAAATCTTTGTAATATCCTGCTTTTGGCCTTTTTTCCGTAAAAAAAACAGTAATAGTGTCTCCCTGACTGTTCAGACACAAATATATCTGTTTAAAAGATTCTGGTGTAGGCGAGATAACTATAACTGTGGTTTTGCAGTTCCACGGTTGAAGTCTTTGTATTATCTTGCTTCTGGCATTTTTTCCGTTAAAAAAAACAGTAATAGTGTCTCGCTGACTGTTCAGACACAAATATATCTGTTTAAAAGATTCTGGTGCAGGCCAGATAACTATAACTGTGGCTCTGCAGTTCCACGGTTCAAATCTCAGTATTATGCAGCTTTTGGCCTTTTTTCCGCAAAAAAAAGCAGTAATAGTGTCTCCCTGACTGTTCAGACACAAATATATCTGTTTAAAAGATTCTGGTGTAGGCCAGATAACTAGAACTGTGGTTTTGAAGTTCCATTTTTCAAATCTCTGTATTATCCTGTTTTTGGCCTTTTTTCTGTAAAAAAATCCAGTAATAGTGTCTCCCTGACTGTTCAGACACAAATATATTTGTTTAAAAGATTATGGTGTAGTCCAGATAACTAGAACTGTGGTTTTGCAGTTCCATGGTTCAAATCTCTGTATTATCCTGCTTTTGGCCTTTTTTCCGTAAAAAAAAACAGTAATAGTGTCTCGCTGACTGTTCAGACACAAATATATCTGTTTAAAAAATTATGGTACAGGCCAGATAACTATAACTGTGGTTTTGCAGTTCCACGGTTCAAATCTCAGTATTATCCTACTTTTGGCCTTTTTTTCATAAAAAAAAACAGTAATAGTGTCTCCCTGACTGTTCAGACACAAATATATATGTTTAAAAGATTCTGGTGTAGCCCAGATAGCTAGAACTGTGGTTTTGAAGTTCCAAGGTTCAAATCTCTGTAGTATCCTGCTTTTGGCCCTTTTTCTGTAAAAATAAACAGTAATAGTGTCTCGCTGACTGTTCAGACACAAATATATCTGTTTAAAAGATTCTGGTGTAGGGCAGATAACTAGAACTGTGGTTTTTCAGTTCCACGCTTCAAATCTCAGTATTATCCTGCTTTTGGCCTTTTTTCCATAAAAAAAGCAGTAATAGTGTCTCGCTGACTGTTCAGACACAAATATATCTGTTTAAAAGATTCTGGTCTAGACCAGATAATTATAACTGTGGTTTTGCAGTTCCACAGTTCAAATCTCTGCAATATCCTGCTTTTGGCCTTTTTTCCATAAATAAAACAAGTAATAGTGTCTCCCTGACTGTTCAGACACAAATATATCTGTTTAAAAGATTCTGGTGTAGGCCAGATAACTAGAACTGTGGTTTTGAAGTTCCACGGTTCAAATCTCTGTATTATCCTGCTTTTGGCCTTTTTTCCGTAAAAAAAACAGTAATAGTGTCTCCCTGACTGTTCAAACACAAATATATCTGTTTACAAGAGTCTGGTGTAGGCTAGATAACTAGAACTGTGGTTTTGAAGTTCCTCGGTTCAAATCTCTTTACTATCCTGCTTTTGGCCTTTTTTCTGTAAAAATAAACAGTAATAGTGTCTCCCTTTCTTTTCAGACACAAATATATCTGTTTAAAAGATTCTGGTGTAGGGCAGATAACTAGATCTGTAGTTTTGCAGTTCCACGGTTCAAATCTCAGTATTATCCTGCTTTTGGCCGTTTATCCGTAAAAAAAGCAGTAATAGTGTCTCGCTGAATGTACAAACATAAATATATGTGTTTAAAAGATTCTGGTGTAGGCCAGATAACTATAACTGTGGTTTTGCAGTTCCACAGTTCAAATCTCTGTAATATCCTGCTTTTGGCCTTTTTTCCGTAAAAAAAAAACAGTAATAGTGTCTCCCTGACTGTTCAGACACAAATATATCTGTTTAAAAGATTCTGGTGTAGTCGAGATAACTATCACTGTGGTTCTGCAGTTACACGGTTGAAATCTTTGTATTATCTTGCTTCTGGCATTTTTTCCGTTAAAAAAATCAGTAATAGTGTCTCGCTGACTATTCAGACACAAATATATCTGTTTAAAAGATTCTGGTGTAAGCGAGATAACTATAACTATGGTTTTGCAGTTCCACGGTTCAAATCTCTGTATTATCTTGCTTCTGGCATTTTTTCCGTTAAAAAAAAACAGTAATAGTGTCTCCCTGACTGTTCAGACACAAATATATCTGTTTAAAAGATTCTGGTGCAGGCCAGATAACTATAACTGTGGTTATGAAGTTCCACGGTTCAAGTCTCTGTATTATCTTGCTTCTGGCCTTTTTTCCGTAAAAAAAACAGTAGTAGTGTCTCCCTGACTGTTCAGACACAAATATATCTGTTTAAAAGATTCTGGTGTAGGCGAGATAACTATAACTGTGGTTTTGCAGTTCCACGGTTGAAATCTTTGTATTATCTTGCTTCTGGCATTTTTTCCGTTAAAAAAAACAGTAATAGTGTCTCGCTGACTGTTCAGACACAAATATATCTGTTTAAAAGATTCTGGTGTAGGCGAGATAACTATAACTATGGTTTTGCAGTTCCACGGTTCAAATCTCTGTATTATCTTGCTTCTGGCATTTTTTCCGTTAAAAAAATCAGTAATAGTGTCTCGCTGACTATTCAGACACAAATATATCTGTTTAAAAGATTCTGGTGTAAGCGGGATAACTATAACTATGGTTTTGCAGTTCCACGGTTCAAATCTCTGTATTATCTTGCTTCTGGCATTTTTTCCGTTAAAAAAATCAGTAATAGTGTCTCGCTGACTTTTCAGACACAAATATATCTGTTTAAAAGTTTCTGGTGTAGGGCAGATAACTAGAACTGTGGTTTTGCAGTTCCACGGTTCAAATCTCAGTATTATCCTGCTTTTGGCCTTTTTTCCGTAAAAAAAGCAGTAATAGTGTCTCGCTGAATGTACAAACATAAATATATGTGTTTAAAAGATTCTGCTGTAGGCCAGATAATTATAACTGTGGTTTTGCAGTTCCACAGTTCACATCTTTGTAATATCCTGCTTTTGGCCTTTTTTCCGTAAAAAAAACAGTAATAGTGTCTCCCTGACTGTTCAGACACAAATATATCTGTTTAAAAGATTCTGGTGTAGGCGAGATAACTATAACTGTGGTTTTGCAGTTCCACGGTTGAAATCTTTGTATTATCTTGCTTCTGGCATTTTTTCCGTTAAAAAAAACAGTAATAGTGTCTCGCTGACTGTTCAGACACAAATATATCTGTTTAAAAGATTCTGGTGCAGGCCAGATAACTATAACTGTGGCTCTGCAGTTCCACGGTTCAAATCTCAGTATTATGCAGCTTTTGGCCTTTTTTCCGCAAAAAAAAACAGTAATAGTGTCTCCCTGACTGTTCAGACACAAATATATCTGTTTAAAAGATTCTGGTGTAGGCCAGATAACTAGAACTGTGGTTTTGCAGTTCCATGGTTCAAATCTCTGTATTATCCTGCTTTTGGCCTTTTTTCCGTAAAAAAAAACAGTAATAGTGTCTCGCTGACTGTTCAGACACAAATATATCTGTTTAAAAAATTATGGTGCAGGCCAGATAACTATAACTGTGGTTTTGCAGTTCCACGGTTCAAATCTCAGTATTATCCTACTTTTGGCCTTTTTTTCATAAAAAAAAACAGTAATAGTGTCTCCCTGACTGTTCAGACACAAATATATATGTTTAAAAGATTCTGGTGTAGCCCAGATAGCTAGAACTGTGATTTTGAAGTTCCACGGTTCAAATCTCTGTAGTATCCTGCTTTTGGCCTTTTTTCTGTAAAAATAAACAGTAATAGTGTCTCGCTGACTGTTCAGACACAAATATATCTGTTTAAAAGATTCTGGTGTAGGGCAGATAACTAGAACTGTGGTTTTTCAGTTCCACGGTTCAAATCTCAGTATTATCCTGCTTTTGGCCTTTTTTTCGTAAAAAAAGCAGTAATAGTGTCTCGCTGACTGTTCAGACACAAATATATCTGTTTAAAAGATTCTGGTCTAGACCATATAATTATAACTGTGGTTTTGCAGTTCCACGGTTCAAATCTCTGTAATATCCTGCTTTTGGCCTTTTTTCCATAAAAAAAAAACAGTAATAGTGTCTCCCTGACTGTTCAGACACAAATATATCTGTTTAAAAGATTCTGGTGTAGGCCAGATAACTAGAACTGTGGTTTTGAAGTTCCACGGTTCAAATCTCTGTATTATCCTGCTTTTGGCCTTTTTTTCCGTAAAAAAAACAGTAATAGTGTCTCCCTGACTGTTCAAACACAAATATATCTATTTAAATGATTCTGGTGTAGGCTAGATAACTAGAACTGTGGTTTTGAAGTTCCAGGGTTCAAATCTCTTTACTATCCTGCTTTTGGCCTTTTTTCTGTAAAAATAAACAGTAATAGTGTCTCCCTGTCTTTTCAGACACAAATATATCTGTTTAAAAGATTCTGGTGTAGGGCAGATAACTAGAACTGTGGTTTTGCAGTTCCACGGTTCAAATCTCAGTATTATCCTGCTTTTGGCCGTTTTTCCGTAAAAAAAGCAGTAATAGTGTCTCGCTGAATGTACAAACATAAATATATGTGTTTAAAAGATTCTGGTGTAGGCCAGATAATTATGACTGTGGTTTTGCAGTTCCACAGTTCAAATCTCTGTAATATCCTGCTTTTGGCCTTTTTTCCGTAAAAAAAAAACAGTAATAGTGTCTCCCTGACTGTTCAGACACAAATATATCTGTTTAAAAGATTCTGGTGTAGTCGAGATAACTATAACTGTGGTTTTGCAGTTCCACGGTTGAAATCTTTGTATTATCTTGCTTCTGGCATTTTTTCCGTTAAAAAAATCAGTAATAGTGTCTCGCTGACTATTCAGACACAAATATATCTGTTTAAAAGATTCTGGTGTAGGCCAGATAACTATAACTATGGTTTTGCAGTTCCACGGTTCAAATCTCTGTATTATCTTGCTTCTGGCATTTTTTCCGTTAAAAAAAACAGTAATAGTGTCTCCCTGAATGTTCAGACACAAATATATCTGTTTAAAAGATTCTGGTGCAGGCCAGATAACTATAACTGTGGTTATGAAGTTCCACGGTTCAAGTCTCTGTATTATCTTGCTTCTGGCATTTTTTCCGTTAAAAAAAACAGTAGTAGTGTCTCCCTGACTGTTCAGACACAAATATATATGTTTAAAAGATTCTGGTGTAGCCCAGATAGCTAGAACTGTGGTTTTGAAGTTCCACGGTTCAAATCTCTGTAGTATCCTGCTTTTGGCCTTTTTTCTGTAAAAATAAACAGTAATAGTGTCTCGCTGACTGTTCAGACACAAATATATCTGTTTAAAAGATTCTGGTGTAGGGCAGATAACTAGAACTGTGGTTTTTCAGTTCCACGGTTCAAATCTCAGTATTATTCTGCTTTTGGCCTTTTTTCCGTAAAAAAAGCAGCAATAGTGTCTCGCTGACTGTTCAGACACAAATATATCTGTTTAAAAGCTTCTGGTCTAGACCAGATAATTATAACTGTGCTTTTGCAGTTCCACAGTTCAAATCTCTGTAATATCCTGCTTTTGGCCTTTTTTCCATAAAAAAAACAGTAATAGTGTCTCCCTGACTGTTCAGACACAAATATATCTGTTTAAAAGATTCTGGTGTAGGCCACATAACTAGAACTGTGGTTTTGAAGTTCCACGGTTCAAATCTCTGTATTATCCTGCTTTTGGCCTTTTTTCCATAAAAAAAACAGTATTATTGTCTCCCTGACTGTTCAAACACAAATATATCTGTTTAAAAGATTCTGGTGTAGGCTAGATATCTAGAACTGTGGTTTTGAAGTTCCACGGTTCAAATCTCTTTACTATCCTGCTTTTGGCCTTTTTTCTGTAAAAATAAACAGTAATAGTGTCTCCCTGTCTTTTCAGACACAAATATATCTGTTTAAAAGATTCTGGTGTAGGGCAGATAACTAGAACTGTGGTTTTGCAGTTCCACGGTTCAAATCTCAGTATTATCCTGCTTTTGGCCGTTTTTCCGTAAAAAAAGCAGCAATAGTGTCTTGCTGAATGTACAAACATAAATATATGTGTTTAAAAGATTCTGGTGTAGGCCAGATAATTTTAACTGTGGTTTTGCAGTTCCACAGTTCAAATCTCTGTAATATCCTGCTTTTGGCCTTTTTTCCGTAAAAAAAAAACAGTAATAGTGTCTCCCTGACTGTTCAGACACAAATATATCTGTTTAAAAGATTCTGGTGTAGTCGAGATAACTATAACTGTGGTTTTGCAGTTCCACGGTTGAAATCTTTGTATTATCTTGCTTCTGGCATTTTTTCCGTTAAAAAAATCAGTAATAGTGTCTCGCTGACTTTTCAGACACAAATATATCTGTTTAAAAGATTCTGGTGTAAGCGAGATAACTATAACTGTGGTTTTGCAGTTCCACGGTTCAAATCTCTGTATTATCTTGCTTCTGGCATTTTTTCCGTTAAAAAAAACAGTAATAGTGTCTCCCTGACTGTTCAGACACAAATATATCTGTTTAAAAGATTCTGGTGCAGGCCAGATAACTTTAACTGTGGTTATTAAGTTCTACGGTTCAAGTCTCTGAATCATCTTGCTTCTGGCATTTTTTCCGTTAAAAAAAACAGTAATAGTGTCTCCCTGACTGTTCAGACACAAATATATCTGTTTAAAAGACTCTGGTGTAGGCCAGATAACTATAACTGTGGTTTTGCAGTTCCACGGTTCAAATCTCTGTATTATCCTGCTTTTGGCCTTTTTTCCGTAAAAAAAGCAGTAATAGTGTCTCGCTGAATATACAAACATAAATATATGTGTTTAAAAGATTCTTGTGCAGGCCAGATAATTATAACTGTGGTTTTGCAGTTCCCCAGTTCAAATCTTTGTAATATCCTGCTTTTTTCCTTTTTTCCGTAAAAAAAACAGTAATAGTGTCTCCCTGACTGTTCAGACACAAATATATCTGTTTAAAAGATTCTGGTGTAGGCGAGATAACTATAACTGTGGTTTTGCAATTTTACGGTTGTAATCTTTGTATTATCTTGCTTCTGGCATTTTTTCCGTTAAAAAAAACAGTAACAGTGTCTCGCTGACTGTTCAGACACAAATATATCTGTTTAAAAGATTCTGGTGCAGGCCAGATAACTATAACTGTGGCTCTGCAATTCCACGGTTCAAATCTCAGTATTATGCAGCTTTTGGCCTTTTTTCCGCAAAAAAAAACAGTAATAGTGTCTCCCTGACTGTTCAGACACAAATATATCTGTTTAAAAGATTCTGGTGTAGGCGAGATAACTATAACTGTGGTTTTGCAATTTTACGGTTGTAATCTTTGTATTATCTTGCTTCTGGCATTTTTTCCGTTAAAAAAAACAGTAATAGTGTCTCCCTGACTGTTCAGACACAAATATATTTGTTTAAAAGATTATGGTGTAGTCCAGATAATTAGAACTGTGGTTTTGCAGTTCCATGGTTCAAATCTCTGTATTATCCTGCTTTTGGCCTTTTTTCCGTAAAAAAAAACAGTAATAGTGTCTCGCTGACTGTTCAGACACAAATATATCTGTTTAAAAAATTATGGTGCAGGCCGGATAACTATAACTGTGGTTTTGCAGTTCCACGGTTCAAATCTCAGTATTATCCTACTTTTGGCCTTTTTTTCATAAAAAAAAACAGTAATAGTGTCTCCCTGACTGTTCAGACACAAATATATATGTTTAAAAGATTCTGGTGTAGCCCAGATAGCTAGAACTGTGGTTTTGAAGTTCCACGGTTCAAATCTCTGTAGTATCCTGCTTTTGGCCTTTTTTCTGTAAAAATAAACAGTAATAGTGTCTCACTGACTGTTCAGACACAAATATTTCTGTTTAAAAGATTCTGGTGTAGGGCAGATAACTAGAACTGTGGTTTTTCAGTTCCACGGTTCAAATCTCAGTATTATCCTGCTTTTGGCCTTTTTTCCGTAAAAAAAGCAGTAATAGTGTCTCGCTGACTGTTCAGACACAAATATATCTGTTTAAAAGATTCTGGTCTAGACCAGATAATTATAACTGTGGTTTTGCAGTTCCACGGTTCAAATCTCTGTAATATCCTGCTTTTGGCCTTTTTTCCATAAAAAAAAACAGTAATAGTGTCTCCCTGACTGTTCAGACACAAATATATCTGTTTAAAAGATTCTGGTGTAGGCCAGATAACTAGAACTGTGGTTTTGAAGTTCCACGGTTCAAATCTCTTTACTATCCTGCTTTTGGCCTTTTTTCTGTAAAAATAAACAGTAATAGTGTCTCCCTGTCTTTTCAGACACAAATATATCTGTTTAAAAGATTCTGGTGTAGGGCAGATAACTAGAACTGTGGTTTTGCAGTTCCACGGTTCAAATCTCAGTATTATCCTGCTTTTGGCCGTTTTTCCGTAAAAAAAGCAGTAATAGTGTCTCGCTGAATGTACAAACATAAATATATGTGTTTAAAAGATTCTGGTGTAGGCCAGATAATTATAACTGTGGTTTTGCAGTTCCACAGTTCAAATCTCTGTAATATCCTGCTTTTGGCCTTTTTTCCGTAAAAAAATACAGTAATAGTGTCTCCCTGACTGTTCAGACACAAATATATCTGTTTAAAAGATTCTGGTGTAGTCGAGATAACTATAACTGTGGTTTTGCAGTTCCACGGTTGAAATCTTTGTATTATCTTGCTTCTGGCATTTTTTCCGTTAAAAAAATCAGTAATAGTGTCTCGCTGACTATTCAGACACAAATATATCTGTTTAAAAGATTCTGGTGTAAGCGAGATAACTATAACTATGGTTTTGCAGTTCCACGGTTCAAATCTCTGTATTATCTTGCTTCTGGCATTTTTTCCGTTAAAAAAAACAGTAATAGTGTCTCCCTGAATGTTCAGACACAAATATATCTGTTTAAAAGATTCTGGTGCAGGCCAGATAACTATAACTGTGGTTATGAAGTTCCACGGTTCAAGTCTCTGTATTATCTTGCTTCTGGCATTTTTTCCGTTAAAAAAAACAGTAATAGTGTCTCCCTGACTGTTCAGACACAAATATATATGTTTAAAAGATTCTGGTGTAGCCCAGATAGCTAGAACTGTGGTTTTGAAGTTCCACGGTTCAAATCTCTGTAGTATCCTGCTTTTGGCCTTTTTTCTGTAAAAATAAACAGTAATAGTGTCTCGCTGACTGTTCAGACACAAATATATCTGTTTAAAAGATTCTGGTGTAGGGCAGATAACTAGAACTGTGGTTTTTCAGTTCCACGGTTCAAATCTCAGTATTATTCTGCTTTTGGCTTTTTTTCCGTAAAAAAAGCAGTAATAGTGTCTCGCTGACTGTTCAGACACAAATATATCTGTTTAAAAGCTTCTGGTCTAGACCAGATAATTATAACTGTGGTTTTGCAGTTCCACAGTTCAAATCTCTGTAATATCCTGCTTTTGGCCTTTTTTCCATAAAAAAAACAGTAATAGTGTCTCCCTGACTGTTCAGACACAAATATATCTGTTTAAAAGATTCTGGTGTAGGCCACATAACTAGAACTGTGGTTTTGAAGTTCCACGGTTCAAATCTCTGTATTATCCTGCTTTTGGCCTTTTTTCCGTAAAAAAAACAGTATTAGTGTCTCCCTGACTGTTCAAACACAAATATATCTGTTTAAAAGATTCTGGTGTAGGCTAGATAACTAGAACTGTGGTTTTGAAGTTCCACGGTTCAAATCTCTTTACTATCCTGCTTTTGGCCTTTTTTCTGTAAAAATAAACAGTAATAGTGTCTCCCTGTCTTTTCAGACACAAATATATCTGTTTAAAAGATTCTGGTGTAGGGCAGATAACTAGAACTGTGGTTTTGCAGTTCCACGGTTCAAATCTCAGTATTATCCTGCTTTTGGCCGTTTTTCCGTAAAAAAAGCAGCAATAGTGTCTCGCTGAATGTACAAACATAAATATATGTGTTTAAAAGATTCTGGTGTAGGCCAGATAATTTTAACTGTGGTTTTGCAGTTCCACAGTTCAAATCTCTGTAATATCCTGCTTTTGGCCTTTTTTCCGTAAAAAAAAAACAGTAATAGTGTCTCCCTGACTGTTCAGACACAAATATATCTGTTTAAAAGATTCTGGTGTAGTCGAGATAACTATAACTGTGGTTTTGCAGTTCCACGGTTGAAATCTTTGTATTATCTTGCTTCTGGCATTTTTTCCGTTAAAAAAATCAGTAATAGTGTCTCGCTGACTATTCAGACACAAATATATCTGTTTAAAAGATTCTGGTGTAAGCGAGATAACTATAACTGTGGTTTTGCAGTTCCACGGTTCAAATCTCTGTATTATCTTGCTTCTGGCATTTTTTCCGTTAAAAAAAACAGTAATAGTGTCTCCCTGACTGTTCAGACACAAATATATCTGTTTAAAAGATTCTGGTGCAGGCCAGATAACTTTAACTGTGGTTATGAAGTTCCACGGTTCAAGTCTCTGAATCATCTTGCTTCTGGCATTTTTTCCGTTAAAAAAAACAGTAATAGTGTCTCCCTGACTGTTCAGACACAAATATATCTGTTTAAAAGATTCTGGTGTAGGCCAGATAACTAGAACTGTGGTTTTGCAGTTCCACGGTTCAAATCTCTGTATTATCCTGCTTTTGGCCTTTTTTCCGTAAAAAAAGCAGTAATAGTGTCTCGCTGAATATACAAACATAAATATATGTGTTTAAAAGATTCTTGTGCAGGCCAGATAATTATAACTGTGGTTTTGCAGTTCCCCAGTTCAAATCTTTGTAATATCCTGCTTTTGGCCTTTTTTCCGTAAAAAAAACAGTAATAGTGTCTCCCTGACTGTTCAGACACAAATATATCTGTTTAAAAGATTCTGGTGTAGGCGAGATAACTATAACTGTGGTTTTGCAATTTTACGGTTGTAATCTTTGTATTATCTTGCTTCTGGCATTTTTTCCGCAAAAAAAAACAGTAATAGTGTCTCCCTGACTGTTCAGACACAAATATATATGTTTAAAAGATTCTGGTGTAGGCCAGATAACTAGAACTGTGGTTTTGAAGTTCCACGGTTCAAATCTCTTTACTATCCTGCTTTTGGCCTTTTTTCTGTAAAAATAAACAGTAATAGTGTCTCCCTGTCTTTTCAGACACAAATATATCTGTTTAAAAGATTCTGGTGTAGGGCAGATAACTAGAACTGTGGTTTTGCAGTTCCACGGTTCAAATCTCAGTATTATCCTGCTTTTGGCCGTTTTTCCGTAAAAAAAGCAGTAATAGTGTCTCGCTGAATGTACAAACATAAATATATGTGTTTAAAAGATTCTGGTGTAGGCCAGATAATTATAACTGTGGTTTTGCAGTTCCACAGTTCAAATCTCTGTAATATCCTGCTTTTGGCCTTTTTTCCGTAAAAAAAAACAGTAATAGTGTCTCCCTGACTGTTCAGACACAAATATATCTGTTTAAAAGATTCTGGTGTTGTCGAGATAACTATAACTGTGGTTTTGCAGTTCCACGGTTGAAATCTTTGTATTATCTTGCTTCTGACATTTTTTCCGTTAAAAAAATCAGTAATAGTGTCTCGCTGACTATTCAGACACAAATATATCTGTTTAAAAGATTCTGGTGTAAGCGAGATAACTATAACTATGGTTTTGCAGTTCCACGGTTCAAATCTCTGTATTATCTTGCTTCTGGCATTTTTTCCATTAAAAAAAACAGTAATAGTGTCTCCCTGACTATTCAGACACAAATATATCTGTTTAAAAGATTCTGGTGCAGGCCAGATAACTATAACTGTGGTTATGAAGTTCCACGGTTCAAGTCTATGTATTATCTTGCTTCTGGCATTTTTTCCGTTAAAAAAAGCAGTAATAGTGTCTCCCTGACTGTTCAGACACAAATATATCTGTTTAAAAGATTCTGGTGTAGGCCAGATAACTAGAACTGTGGTTTTGCAGTTCCAAGGTTCAAATCTCTGTATTATCCTGCTTTTGGCCTTTTTTCCGTAAAATAAGCAGTAATAGTGTTTCGCTGAATATACAAACATAAATATATGTGTTTAAAAGATTCTTGTGCAGGCCAGATAATTATAACTGTGGTTTTGCAGTTCTACGGCTCAAGTCTCAGTATTATGCAGCTTTTGGCTTTTTTTCCGTAAAAAAAACAGTATCAGTGTCTCCCTGACTATTCAGACACAAATATATCTGTTTAAAAGATTCTGGTGTAGGCCAGATAACTAGAACTGTGGTTTTGAAGTTCCACGGTTCAAATCTCTGTATTATCCTGCTTTTGGCCTTTTTTCCATAAAAAAACAGTAATAGTGTCTCCCTGACTGTTCAAACACAAATATAACTGTTTAAAAGATACTGGTGTAGGCTAGATAACTAGAACTGTGGTTTTGAAGTTCCACGGTTCAAATCTCTGTACTATCCTGCTTTTGGCCTTTTTCTGTAAAAAAAAAACAGTAATAGTGTCTCCCTGTCTTTTCAGACACAAATAAATTTGTTTAAAAGATTCTGGTGTAGGGCAGATAACTAGAACTGTGGTTTTGCAGTTCCACGGTTCAATTCTCAGTATTATCCTGCTTTTGGCCTTTTTTAGGTAAAAAAAGCAGTAATAGTGTCTCGCTGAATGTACAAACATAAATATATGTGTTTAAAATATTCTGGTGTAGGCCAGATAATTATAACTGTGGTTTTGCAGTTCCACAGTTCAAATCTCTGTAATATCCTGCTTTTGGCCTTTTTTCCTTAAAAAAACAGTAATAGTGTCTCCCTGACTGTTCAGACCCAAATATATCTGTTTAAAAGATTCTTGTGCAGGCCAGATAACTATAACTGTGGTTCTGCAGTTCCACGGTTCAAATCTCAGTATTATGCAGCTTTTGGCCTTTTTTCCGTAAAAAAAAAACAGTAATAGTGTCTCGCTGACTGTTCAGACACAAATATATCTGTTTAAAAAATTCTGGTGCAGGCCAGATAACTATAACTGTGGTTTTGCAGTTCCACGGTTCAAATCTCAGTATTATCCTGCTTTTGGCCTTTTTTCCGTAAAAAAAGCAGTAATAGTGTCTCGCTGACTGTTCAAGCATAAATATATCTGTTTAAAAGATTCTGGTGTAGACCAGATAATTATAACTGTGGTTTTGCAGTTCCACGGTTCAAATCTCTGTAATATCCTGCTTTTGGCCTTTTTTCCGTAAAAAAAAACCAGTAATAGTGTCTCCCTGACTGTTCAGACACAAATATATCTGTTTAAAAGATTCTGGTGTAGGTGAGATAACTATAACTGTGGCTCTGCAATTCCACGGTTCAAATCTCAGTATTATGCAGCTTTTGGCCTTTTTTCCGCAAAAAAAAACAGTAATAGTGTCTCCCTGACTGTTCAGACACAAATATATCTGTTTAAAAGATTCTGGTGTAGGCCAGATAACTAGAACTGTGGTTTTGAAGTTCCATGGTTCAAATCTCTGTATTATCCTCTTTTTGGCCCTTGTTCTGTAAAAAAAAACAGTAATAGTGTCTCCCTGACTATTCAGACACAAATATATTTGTTTAAAAGATTATGGTGTAGTCCAGATAATTAGAACTGTGGTTTTGCAGTTCCATGGTTCAAATCTCTGTATTATCCTGCTTTTGGCCTTTTTTCCGTAAAAAAAAACAGTAATAGTGTCTCGCTGACTGTTCAGACACAAATATATCTGTTTAAAAAATTATGGTGCAGGCCAGATAACTATAACTGTGGTTTTGCAGTTCCACGGTTCAAATCTCAGTATTATCCTACTTTTGGCCTTTTTTTCATAAAAAAAAACAGTAATAGTGTCTCCCTGACTGTTCAGACACAAATATATATGTTTAAAAGATTCTGGTGTAGGCCAGATAACTAGAACTGTGGTTTTGAAGTTCCACGGTTCAAATCTCTTTACTATCCTGCTTTTGGCCTTTTTTCTGTAAAAATAAACAGTAATAGTGTCTCCCTGTCTTTTCAGACACAAATATATCTGTTTAAAAGATTCTGGTGTAGGGCAGATAACTAGAACTGTGGTTTTGCAGTTCCACGGTTCAAATCTCAGTATTATCCTGCTTTTGGCCGTTTTTCCGTAAAAAAAGCAGTAATAGTGTCTCGCTGAATGTACAAACATAAATATATGTGTTTAAAAGATTCTGGTGTAGGCCAGATAATTATAACTGTGGTTTTGCAGTTCCACAGTTCAAATCTCTGTAATATCCTGCTTTTGGCCTTTTTTCCGTAAAAAAAAACAGTAATAGTGTCTCCCTGACTGTTCAGACACAAATATATCTGTTTAAAAGATTCTGGTGTTGTCGAGATAACTATAACTGTGGTTTTGCAGTTCCACGGTTGAAATCTTTGTATTATCTTGCTTCTGACATTTTTTCCGTTAAAAAAATCAGTAATAGTGTCTCGCTGACTATTCAGACACAAATATATCTGTTTAAAAGATTCTGGTGTAAGCGAGATAACTATAACTATGGTTTTGCAGTTCCACGGTTCAAATCTCTGTATTATCTTGCTTCTGGCATTTTTTCCATTAAAAAAAACAGTAATAGTGTCTCCCTGACTATTCAGACACAAATATATCTGTTTAAAAGATTCTGGTGCAGGCCAGATAACTATAACTGTGGTTATGAAGTTCCACGGTTCAAGTCTATGTATTATCTTGCTTCTGGCATTTTTTCCGTTAAAAAAAGCAGTAATAGTGTCTCCCTGACTGTTCAGACACAAATATATCTGTTTAAAAGATTCTGGTGTAGGCCAGATAACTAGAACTGTGGTTTTGCAGTTCCAAGGTTCAAATCTCTGTATTATCCTGCTTTTGGCCTTTTTTCCGTAAAATAAGCAGTAATAGTGTTTCGCTGAATATACAAACATAAATATATGTGTTTAAAAGATTCTTGTGCAGGCCAGATAATTATAACTGTGGTTTTGCAGTTCTACGGCTCAAGTCTCAGTATTATGCAGCTTTTGGCTTTTTTTCCGTAAAAAAAACAGTATCAGTGTCTCCCTGACTATTCAGACACAAATATATCTGTTTAAAAGATTCTGGTGTAGGCCAGATAACTAGAACTGTGGTTTTGAAGTTCCACGGTTCAAATCTCTGTATTATCCTGCTTTTGGCCTTTTTTCCATAAAAAAACAGTAATAGTGTCTCCCTGACTGTTCAAACACAAATATAACTGTTTAAAAGATACTGGTGTAGGCTAGATAACTAGAACTGTGGTTTTGAAGTTCCACGGTTCAAATCTCTGTACTATCCTGCTTTTGGCCTTTTTCTGTAAAAAAAAAACAGTAATAGTGTCTCCCTGTCTTTTCAGACACAAATAAATTTGTTTAAAAGATTCTGGTGTAGGGCAGATAACTAGAACTGTGGTTTTGCAGTTCCACGGTTCAATACTCAGTATTATCCTGCTTTTGGCCTTTTTTAGGTAAAAAAAGCAGTAATAGTGTCTCGCTGAATGTACAAACATAAATATATCTGTTTAAAAGATTCTTGTGCAGGCCAGATAACTATAACTGTGGTTCTGCAGTTCCACGGTTCAAATCTCTGTAATATCCTGCTTTTGGCCTTTTTTCCTTAAAAAAACAGTAATAGTGTCTCCCTGACTGTTCAGACCCAAATATATCTGTTTAAAAGATTCTTGTGCAGGCCAGATAACTATAACTGTGGTTCTGCAGTTCCACGGTTCAAATCTCAGTATTATGCAGCTTTTGGCCTTTTTTCCGTAAAAAAAAAACAGTAATAGTGTCTCGCTGACTGTTCAGACACAAATATATCTGTTTAAAAAATTCTGGTGCAGGCCAGATAACTATAACTGTGGTTTTGCAGTTCCACGGTTCAAATCTCAGTATTATCCTGCTTTTGGCCTTTTTTCCGTAAAAAAAGCAGTAATAGTGTCTCGCTGACTGTTCAAGCATAAATATATCTGTTTAAAAGATTCTGGTGTAGACCAGATAATTATAACTGTGGTTTTGCAGTTCCACGGTTCAAATCTCTGTAATATCCTGCTTTTGGCCTTTTTTCCGTAAAAAAAAACCAGTAATAGTGTCTCCCTGACTGTTCAGACACAAATATATCTGTTTAAAAGATTCTGGTGTAGGTGAGATAACTATAACTGTGGCTCTGCAATTCCACGGTTCAAATCCCAGTATTATGCAGCTTTTGGCCTTTTTTCCGCAAAAAAAAACAGTAATAGTGTCTCCCTGACTGTTCAGACACAAATATATCTGTTTAAAAGATTCTGGTGTAGGCCAGATAACTAGAACTGTGGTTTTGAAGTTCCATGGTTCAAATCTCTGTATTATCCTCTTTTTGGCCCTTGTTCTGTAAAAAAAAACAGTAATAGTGTCTCCCTGACTATTCAGACACAAATATATTTGTTTAAAAGATTATGGTGTAGTCCAGATAATTAGAACTGTGGTTTTGCAGTTCCATGGTTCAAATCTCTGTATTATCCTGCTTTTGGCCTTTTTTCCGTAAAAAAAAACAGTAATAGTGTCTCGCTGACTGTTCAGACACAAATATATCTGTTTAAAAAATTATGGTGCAGGCCAGATAACTATAACTGTGGTTTTGCAGTTCCACGGTTCAAATCTCAGTATTATCCTACTTTTGGCCTTTTTTTCATAAAAAAAAACAGTAATAGTGTCTCCCTGACTGTTCAGACACAAATATATATGTTTAAAAGATTCTGGTGTAGCCCAGATAGCTAGAACTGTGGTTTTGAAGTTCCACGGTTCAAATCTCTGTAGTATCCTGCTTTTGGCCTTTTTTCTGTAAAAATAAACAGTAATAGTGTCTCACTGACTGTTCAGACACAAATATTTCTGTTTAAAAGATTCTGGTGTAGGGCAGATAACTAGAACTGTGGTTTTTCAGTTCCACGGTTCAAATCTCAGTATTATCCTGCTTTTGGCCTTTTTTCCGTAAAAAAAGCAGTAATAGTGTCTCGCTGACTGTTCAGACACAAATATATCTGTTTAAAAGATTCTGGTCTAGACCAGATAATTATAACTGTGTTTTTGCAGTTCCACGGTTCAAATCTCTGTAATATCCTGCTTTTGGCCTTTTTTCCATAAAAAAAAACAGTAATAGTGTCTCCCTGACTGTTCAGACACAAATATATCTGTTTAAAAGATTCTGGTGTAGGCCAGATAACTAGAACTGTGGTTTTGAAGTTCCACGGTTCAAATCTCTGTATTATCCTGCTTTTGGCCTTTTTTCCGTAAAAAAAACAGTAATAGTGTCTCCCTGACTGTTCAAACACAAATATATCTGTTTAAAAGATTCTGGTGTAGGCTAGATAACTAGAACTGTGGTTTTGAAGTTCCACGGTTCAAATCTCTTTACTATCCTGCTTTTGGCCTTTTTTCTGTAAAAATAAACAGTAATAGTGTCTCCCTGTCTTTTCAGACACAAATATATCTGTTTAAAAGATTCTGGTGTAGGGCAGATAACTAGAACTGTGGTTTTGCAGTTCCACGGTTCAAATCTCAGTATTATCCTGCTTTTGGCCGTTTTTCCGTGAAAAAAGCAGTAATAGTGTCTCGCTGAATGTACAAACATAAATATATGTGTTTAAAAGATTCTGGTGTAGGCCAGATAATTATAACTGTGGTTTTGCAGTTCCACAGTTCAAATCTCTGTAATATCCTGCTTTTGGCCTTTTTTCCGTAAAAAAAAAACAGTAATAGTGTCTCCCTGACTGTTCAGACACAAATATATCTGTTTAAAAGATTCTGGTGTTGTCGAGATAACTATAACTGTGGTTTTGCAGTTCCACGGTTGAAATCTTTGTATTATCTTGCTTCTGACATTTTTTCCGTTAAAAAAATCAGTAATAGTGTCTCGCTGACTATTCAGACACAAATATATCTGTTTAAAAGATTCTGGTGTAAGCGAGATAACTATAACTATGGTTTTGCAGTTCCACGGTTCAAATCTCTGTATTATCTTGCTTCTGGCATTTTTTCCATTAAAAAAAACAGTAATAGTGTCTCCCTGACTATTCAGACACAAATATATCTGTTTAAAAGATTCTGGTGCAGGCCAGATAACTATAACTGTGGTTATGAAGTTCCACGGTTCAAGTCTATGTATTATCTTGCTTCTGGCATTTTTTCCGTTAAAAAAAACAGTAATAGTGTCTCCCTGACTGTTCAGACACAAATATATCTGTTTAAAAGATTCTGGTGTAGGCCAGATAACTAGAACTGTGGTTTTGCAGTTCCACGGTTCAAATCTCTGTATTATCCTGCTTTTGGCCTTTTTTCCGTAAAATAAGCAGTAATAGTGTTTCGCTGAATATACAAACATAAATATATGTGTTTAAAAGATTCTTGTGCAGGCCAGATAATTATAACTGTGGTTTTGCAGTTCTACGGCTCAAGTCTCAGTATTATGCAGCTTTTGGCTTTTTTTCCGTAAAAAAAACAGTAATAGTGTCTCCCTGACTGTTCAAACACAAATATAACTGTTTAAAAGATACTGGTGTAGGCTAGATAACTAGAACTGTGGTTTTGAAGTTCCACGGTTCAAATCTCTGTACTATCCTGCTTTTGGCCTTTTTCTGTAAAAAAAAAACAGTAATAGTGTCTCCCTGTCTTTTCAGACACAAATAAATTTGTTTAAAAGATTCTGGTGTAGGGCAGATAACTAGAACTGTGGTTTTGCAGTTCCACGGTTCAATTCTCAGTATTATCCTGCTTTTGGCCTTTTTTCCGTAAAAAAAGCAGTAATAGTGTCTCGCTGAATGTACAAACATAAATATATGTGTTTAAAAGATTCTGGTGTAGGCCAGATAATTATAACTGTGGTTTTGCAGTTCCACAGTTCAAATCTCTGTAATATCCTGCTTTTGGCCTTTTTTCCGTAAAAAAAAACAGTAATAGTGTCTCCCTGACTGTTCAGACACAAATATATCTGTTTAAAAGATTCTTGTGCAGGCCAGATAACTATAACTGTGGTTCTGCAGTTCCACGGTTCAAATCTCAGTATTATGCAGCTTTTGGCCTTTTTTCCGTAAAAAAAAACAGTAATAGTGTCTCGCTGACTGTTCAGACACAAATATATCTGTTTAAAAAATTCTGGTGCAGGCCAGATAACTATAACTGTGGTTTTGCAGTTCCACGGTTCAAATCTCAGTATTATCCTGCTTTTGGCCTTTTTTCCGTAAAAAAAGCAGTAATAGTGTCTCGCTGACTGTTCAAGCATAAATATATCTGTTTAAAAGATTCTGGTGTAGGCCAGATAATTATAACTGTGGTTTTGCAGTTCCACAGTTCAAATCTCTGTAATATCCTGCTTTTGGCCTTTTTTCCGTAAAAAAAAACAGTAATAGTGTCTCCCTGACTGTTCAGACACAAATATATCTGTTTAAAAGATTCTGGTGTAGTCGAGATAACTATAACTGTGGTTCTGCAGTTCCACGGTTGAAATCTTTGTATTATCTTTCTTCTGGCATTTTTTCCGTTAAAAAAATCAGTAATAGTGTCTCGCTGACTATTCAGACACAAATATATCTGTTTAAAAGATTCTGGTGTAGGCCAGATAACTATAACTGTGATTTTGCAGTTCCACAGCTCAAGTCTCAGTAATATGCAGCTTTTGGCTTTTTTTCCGTAAAAAAAACATTATCAGTGTCTCCCTGACTGTTCAGACACAAATATATCTGTTTAAAAGATTCTGGTGTAGGCTAGATAACTAGAACTGTGGTTTTGAAGTTCCACGGTTCAAATCTCTGTACTATCCTGCTTTTGGCCTTTTTCTGTAAAAAAAAAACAGTAATAGTGTCTCCCTGTCTTTTCAGACACAAATATATTTGTTTAAAAGATTCTGGTGTAGGGCATATAACTAGAACTGTGGTTTTGCAGTTCCACGGTTCAATTCTCAGTATTATCCTGCTTTTGGCCTTTTTTCCGTAAAAAAAAAACAGTAATAGTGTCTCGCTGAATGTACAAACATAAATATATGTGTTTAAAATATTCTGGTGTAGGCCAGATGATTATAACTGTGGTTTTGCAGTTCCACAATTCAAATCTCTGTAATATCCTGCTTTTGGCCTTTTTTCCGTAAAAAAAAAACAGTAATAGTGTCTCCCTGACTGTTCAGACCCAAATATATCTGTTTAAAAGATTCTGGTGCAGGCCAGATAACTATAACTGTGGTTCTGCAGTTCCATGGTTCAAATCTCAGTATTATGCAGCTTTTGGCCTTTTTTCCGTAAAAAAAAACAGTAATAGTGTCTCCCTGACTGTTTAGACACAAATATATCTGTTTAAAAGATTCTGGTGTAGGCCAGATAACTAGAACTGTGGTTTTGCAGTTCCACGGTTCAAATCTCTGTATTATCCTGCTTTTGGCCTTTTTTCCGTAAAAAAAAAACAGTAATAGTGTCTCCCTGACTGTTCAGACTCAAATATATCTGTTTAAAAGATTCTGGTGTAGTCGAGATAACTATAACTGTGGTTTTGCAGTTCCAAGGTTCAAATCTCTGTATTATCTTGCTTCTGGCATTTTTTCCGTTAAAAAAACAGTAATAGTGTCTCGCTGACTGATCAGACACAAATATATCTGTTTAAAAATTTCTGGTGCAGGCCAGATAACTTTAACTGTGGTTATGAAGTTCCACGGTTCAAGTCTCTGTATCATCTTGCTTCTGGCATTTTTTCCGTTAAAAAAAACAGTAATAGTGTCTCCCTGACTGTTCAAACACAAATATATCTGTTTAAAAGATTCTGGTGTAGGCTAGATAACTATAACTGTGGTTTTGCAGTTCCACGGTTCAAATCTCAGTATTATCCTGCTTTTGGCCTTTTTTCCGTAAAAAAAGCAGTAATAGTGTCTCGCTGACTGTTCAAGCATAAATATATCTGTTTAAAAGATTCTGGTGTAGACCAGATAATTATAACTGTGGTTTTGCAGTTCCACGGTTCAAATCTCTGTAATATCCTGCTTTTGGCCTTTTTTCCGTAAAAAAAAAACAGTAATAGTGTCTCCCTGACTGTTCAGACACAAATATATCTGTTTAAAAGATTCTGGTGTAGGTGAGATAACTATAACTGTGGTTTTGCAGTTCCACGGTTCAAATCTCTGTATTATCTTGCTTTTGGCATTTTTTCCGTAAAAAAAACAGTAATAGTGTCTCCCTGACTGTTCAAACACAAATATATCTGTTTAAAAGATTCTGGTGCAGGCCAGATAACTAGAACAGTGGTTTTGAAGTTCCACGGTTCAAATCTCTGTATTATCCTGCTTTTGGCGTTTTTTCCGTAAAAAAAACAGTAATAGTGTCTCCCTGACACTTCAAACACAAATATATCTGTTTAAAAGATTCTGGTGTAGGCTAGATAACTAGAACTGTGGTTTTGAAGTTCCACGGTTCAAATCTCTGTGCTATCCTGCTTTTGGCCTTTTTCTGTAAAAAAAAACCAGTAATAGTGTCTCCCTGTCTTTTCAGACACAAATATATTTGTTTAAAAGATTCTGGTGTAGGACAGATAACTAGAACTGTGGTTTTGCAGTTCCACGGTTCAATTCTCAGTATTATCCTGCTTTTGGCCTTTTTTCCGTAAAAAAAGCAGTAATAGTGTCTCGCTGAATGTACAAACATAAATATATGTGTTTAAAAGAATCTGGTGTAGGCCAGATAATTATAACTGTGGTTTTGCAGTTCCACGGTTCAAGTCTCAGTATTATGCAGCTTTTGGCTTTTTTTCTGTAAAAAAAACAGTATCAATGTCTCCCTGACTGTTCAGACACAAATATATCTGTTTAAAAGATTCTGGTGTAGGCCAGATAACTAAAACTGTGGTTTTGCAGTTCCACGGTTCAAATCTCAGTATTATCCTGCTTTTGGCCTTTTTTCCGTAAAAAAAGCAGTAATAGTGTCTCGCTGAATGTACAAACATAAATATATGTGTTTAAAAGATTCTTGTGTAGGCCAGATAATTATAACTGTGGTTTTGCAGTTCCACAGTTCAAATCTCTGTAATATCCTGCTTTTGGCCTTTTTTCCGTAAAAAAAAACAGTAATAGTGTCTCCCTGACTGTTCAGACACAAATATATCTGTTTAAAAGATTCTGGTGTAGTCGAGATAACTATAACTGTGGTTCTGCAGTTCCACGGTTGAAATCTTTGTATTATCTTTCTTCTGGCATTTTTTCCGTTAAAAAAATCAGTAATAGTGTCTCGCTGACTATTCAGACACAAATATATCTGTTTAAAAGATTCTGGTGTAGGCCAGATAACTATAACTGTGATTTTGCAGTTCCACAGCTCAAGTCTCAGTAATATGCAGCTTTTGGCTTTTTTTCCGTAAAAAAAACATTATCAGTGTCTCCCTGACTGTTCAGACACAAATATATCTGTTTAAAAGATTCTGGTGTAGGCTAGATAACTAGAACTGTGGTTTTGAAGTTCCACGGTTCAAATCTCTGTACTATCCTGCTTTTGGCCTTTTTCTGTAAAAAAAAAACAGTAATAGTGTCTCCCTGTCTTTTCAGACACAAATATATTTGTTTAAAAGATTCTGGTGTAGGGCATATAACTAGAACTGTGGTTTTGCAGTTCCACGGTTCAATTCTCAGTATTATCCTGCTTTTGGCCTTTTTTCCGTAAAAAAAAAACAGTAATAGTGTCTCGCTGAATGTACAAACATAAATATATGTGTTTAAAATATTCTGGTGTAGGCCAGATGATTATAACTGTGGTTTTGCAGTTCCACAATTCAAATCTCTGTAATATCCTGCTTTTGGCCTTTTTTCCGTAAAAAAAAAACAGTAATAGTGTCTCCCTGACTGTTCAGACCCAAATATATCTGTTTAAAAGATTCTGGTGCAGGCCAGATAACTATAACTGTGGTTCTGCAGTTCCATGGTTCAAATCTCAGTATTATGCAGCTTTTGGCCTTTTTTCCGTAAAAAAAAACAGTAATAGTGTCTCCCTGACTGTTTAGACACAAATATATCTGTTTAAAAGATTCTGGTGTAGGCCAGATAACTAGAACTGTGGTTTTGCAGTTCCACGGTTCAAATCTCTGTATTATCCTGCTTTTGGCCTTTTTTCCGTAAAAAAAAAACAGTAATAGTGTCTCCCTGACTGTTCAGACTCAAATATATCTGTTTAAAAGATTCTGGTGTAGTCGAGATAACTATAACTGTGGTTTTGCAGTTCCAAGGTTCAAATCTCTGTATTATCTTGCTTCTGGCATTTTTTCCGTTAAAAAAACAGTAATAGTGTCTCGCTGACTGATCAGACACAAATATATCTGTTTAAAAATTTCTGGTGCAGGCCAGATAACTTTAACTGTGGTTATGAAGTTCCACGGTTCAAGTCTCTGTATCATCTTGCTTCTGGCATTTTTTCCGTTAAAAAAAACAGTAATAGTGTCTCCCTGACTGTTCAGACACAAATATATCTGTTTAAAAGATTCTGGTGTAGGCCAGATAATTATAACTGTGGTTTTGCAGTTCCACAGTTCAAATCTTTGTAATATCCTGCTTTTGGCCTTTTTTCCGTAAAAAAAACAGTAATAGTGTCTCCCTGACTGTTCAGACACAAATATATCTGTTTAAAAGATTCTGGTGTAGGCGAGATAACTATAACTGTGGTTTTGCAATTTTACGGTTGTAATCTTTGTATTATCTTGCTTCTGGCATTTTTTCTGTTAAAAAAAACAGTAATAGTGTCTCGCTGACTGTTCAGACACAAATATATCTGTTTAAAAGATTCTGGTGCAGGCCAGATAACTATAACTGTGGCTCTGCAATTCCACGGTTCAAATCTCAGTATTATGCAGCTTTTGGCCTTTTTTCCGCAAAAAAAAACAGTAATAGTGTCTCCCTGACTGTTCAGACACAAATATATCTGTTTAAAAGATTCTGGTGTAGGCCAGATAACTAGAACTGTGGTTTTGAAGTTCCATGGTTCAAATCTCTGTATTATCCTGTTTTTTACCCTTTTTCTGTAAAAAAAACCAGTAATAGTGTCTCCCTGACTGTTCAGACACAAATATATTTGTTTAAAAGATTATGGTGTAGTCCAGATAATTAGAACTGTGGTTTTGCAGTTCCATGGTTCAAATCTCTGTATTATCCTGCTTTTGGCCTTTTTTCCGTAAAAAAAAACAGTAATAGTGTCTCGCTGACTGTTCAGACACAAATATATCTGTTTAAAAAATTATGGTGCAGGCCAGATAACTATAACTGTGGTTTTGCAGTTCCACGGTTCAAATCTCAGTATTATCCTACTTTTGGCCTTTTTTTCATAAAAAAAAACAGTAACAGTGTCTCCCTGACTGTTCAGACACAAATATATATGTTTAAAAGATTCTGGTGTAGCCCAGATAGCTAGAACTGTGGTTTTGAAGTTCCACGGTTCAAATCTCTGTAGTATCCTGCTTTTGGCCTTTTTTCTGTAAAAATAAACAGTAATAGAATCATAGAATCATAGAATCATAGAATGGTAGAGTTGGAAGGGACCTCCTGGGTCATCTGGTCCAACCCCCTGCTCAAAGCAGGATTCACTAGATCATCTCAGACAGATGTCTGTCCAGCCTCTGTTTGAAGACGTCCATTGAAGGGGAACTCACCACCTCTCGTGGCAGCCTGTTCCACTCATTAATCACCCTAACTGTCAAAAAGTTTTTTCTAATATCTAATCTGTGTCTCCTCCCATTTAGTTTCATCCCATTGCTTCTAGTCTTTCCTTGTGCAAATGAGAATAAAGATGATCCTTCTACAATGTGACAGCCCTTGACATATTTGTAGACAGCTATTAAGTCTCCTCTCAGTCTTCTTTTTTGCAAGCTAAACATTCCCAAATCCTGCAACCGTTCCTCATAGGACATGGTTTGCAGACCAGTCACCATTCTGGTCGCTCTTCTCTGAACTTGCTCCAGTTTGTCTATGTCTTTTTTAAAATGTGGTGCCCAAAACTGTACACAGTATTCCAGATGAGGTCTGACCAAAGAGGAGTAAAGACCGATAATGACTTCACGTGATCTAGACTGTATGCTTCTGTTAATACATCCCAGAATTGTATTTGCCTTTTTTGCTGCTGCATCACACTGTTGACTCATGTTCAGTCTATGATCTATTAGTATACCTAAGTCTTTTTCACATGTACTGTTGCTTAGCTCTATTCCTCCCATTCTGTATATGCTTTTTTCATTTTTATTGCCCAGATGTAGTACTTTGCATTTTTCCCTGTTAAAAACCATTCTGTTGGTTGCTGCCCACTGCTCCAGTTTATTTAGGTCTTTTTGAATCCTCTCTCTCTCTTCTCTAGTATTAGCTATCCCTCCTAGCTTTGTGTCATCAGCAAATTTAATCAGTTTACCCTCAATTCCTTCATCTAAATCATTGATAAAGATGTTGAACAATACAGGTCCCAGGACGGAGCCCTGTGGTACCCCACTTGAGACATTCATCCAGCTGGATGTGAAGCCATTTACAACCACCCTTTGAGTCCGATCCCTAAGACAGTTATGAATCCACCTAACAGTTGCCTGGTCCATTGCATACTTGGTCATTTTTTCAATAAGGATGGTGTGAGATACTTTGTCAAATGCTTTGCTGAAGTCAAGATATACTATATCTACAGCATTTCCCTGATCCACCCAGTCAGTGATTCTGTCATAGAAGGAAATTAAGTTAGTCTGACATGACTTGTTAGTTACAAACCCATGCTGACTCTGGTTAATCACTTCATTCTTATCCATGTACTTACATACATGTTGTTTAATAATTTGTTCAAAGATCTTTCCTGGTATAGAAGTCAGACTCACCGGCCTATAGTTCCCTGGGTCCATCTTCTTCCCCTTTTTGAAGATAGGAACAACATTTGCTCTTCTCTAGTCTTCTGGGACTTCTCCTGTTCTCCAAGAATTTTCAAAGATTATGGAGAGTGGCTCTAAAATTTCTTCTACGATCTCATTCAGTACTCTGGGGTGTAATTCATCTGGACCTGGAGACTTGAACTCATTTATGTTAGCTAAATATTCCCTCACAATCTTTCTGTTTACAGATAACTTGGATTCCTCTATTCCTTTAAAAGGACAGTGAAGATCAGTTGATGTTACATTTTCTTTCTGAGAGAAAACAGATGCAAAATAGGAATTAAAAAGTTCGGCCTTCTCAACATCCTCTCTTACCATTTCTCCATTTTCATCCTGTAAAAATCCTATAGCATCTTTGACTTTTCTTTTACTTTTGACATACCCCCAAAATCCTTTTTTATTGCTTTTGACATCTCTTGCAAGCCTTAATTCATTGTCAGCTTTAGCTAACCTGATACGTGCCCTGCAGGATCTGCAGACTGCATTATAATCTTCTTTAGATATGCCTCCCTCTTTCCATTTTATAAACATTTCTTTCTTTCTTTCTTTCTTTCAGTCTCACTGACTGTTCAGACACAAATATTTCTGTTTAAAAGATTCTGGTGTAGGGCAGATAACTAGAACTGTGGTTTTTCAGTTCCACGGTTCAAATCTCAGTATTATCCTGCTTTTGGCCTTTTTTCCGTAAAAAAAGCAGTAATAGTGTGTCGCTGACTGTTCAGACACAAATATATCTGTTTAAAAGATTCTGGTCTAGACCAGATAATTATAACTGTGGTTTTGCAGTTCCACGGTTCAAATCTCTGTAATATCCTGCTTTTGGCCTTTTTTCCATAAAAAAAAACAGTAATAGTGTCTCCCTGACTGTTCAGACACAAATATATCTGTTTAAAAGATTCTGGTGTAGGCCAGATAACTAGAACTGTGGTTTTGAAGTTCCACGGTTCAAATCTCTGTATTATCCTGCTTTTGGCCTTTTTTCCGTAAAAAAAACAGTAATAGTGTCTCCCTGACTGTTCAAACACAAATATATCTGTTTAAAAGATTCTGGTGTAGGCTAGATAACTAGAACTGTGGTTTTGAAGTTCCACGGTTCAAATCTCTTTACTATCCTGCTTTTGGCCTTTTTTCTGTAAAAAAAGCAGTAATAGTGTCTCGCTGAATGTACAAACATAAATATATGTGTTTAAAAGATTCTGGTGTAGGCCAGATAATTATAACTGTGGTTTTGCAGTTCCACAGTTCAAATCTCTGTAATATCCTGCTTTTGGCCTTTTTTCCGTAAAAAAAAAACAGTAATAGTGTCTCCCTGACTGTTCAGACACAAATATATCTGTTTAAAAGATTCTGGTGTTGTCGAGATAACTATAACTGTGGTTTTGCAGTTCCACGGTTGAAATCTTTGTATTATCTTGCTTCTGGCATTTTTTCCGTTAAAAAAATCAGTAATAGTGTCTCGCTGACTATTCAGACACAAATATATCTGTTTAAAAGATTCTGGTGTAAGCGAGATAACTATAACTATGGTTTTGCAGTTCCACGGTTCAAATCTCTGTATTATCTTGCTTCTGGCATTTTTTCCATTAAAAAAAACAGTAATAATGTCTCCCTGACTATTCAGACACAAATATATCTGTTTAAAAGATTCTGGTGCAGGCCAGATAACTATAACTGTGGTTATGAAGTTCCACGGTTCAAGTCTATGTATTATCTTGCTTCTGGCATTTTTTCCGTTAAAAAAAACAGTAATAGTGTCTCCCTGACTGTTCAGACACAAATATATCTGTTTAAAAGATTCTGGTGTAGGCCAGATAACTAGAACTGTGGTTTTGCAGTTCCACGGTTCAAATCTCTGTATTATCCTGCTTTTGGCCTTTTTTCCGTAAAATAAGCAGTAATAGTGTCTCGCTGAATATACAAACATAAATATATGTGTTTAAAAGATTCTTGTGCAGGCCAGATAATTATAACTGTGGTTTTGCAGTTCCACGGCTCAAGTCTCAGTATTATGCAGCTTTTGGCTTTTTTTCCGTAAAAAAAACAGTATCAGTGTCTCCCTGACTATTCAGACACAAATATATCTGTTTAAAACATTCTGGTGTAGGCCAGATAACTAGAACTGTGGTTTTGAAGTTCCACGGTTCAAATCTCTGTATTATCCTGCTTTTGGCCTTTTTTCCATAAAAAAACAGTAATAGTGTCTCCCTGACTGTTCAAACACAAATATAACTGTTTAAAAGATACTGGTGTAGGCTAGATAACTAGAACTGTGGTTTTGAAGTTCCACGGTTCAAATCTCTGTACTATCCTGCTTTTGGCCTTTTTCTGTAAAAAAAAAACAGTAATAATGTCTCCCTGTCTTTTCAGACACAAATAAATTTGTTTAAAAGATTCTGGTGTAGGGCAGATAACTAGAACTGTGGTTTTGCAGTTCCACGGTTCAATTCTCAGTATTATCCTGCTTTTGGCCTTTTTTCCGTAAAAAAAGCAGTAATAGTGTCTCGCTGAATGTACAAACATAAATATATGTGTTTAAAAGATTCTGGTGTAGGCCAGATAATTATAACTGTGGTTTTGCAGTTCCACAGTTCAAATCTCTGTCATATCCTGCTTTTGGCCTTTTTTCCGTAAAAAAAAACAGTAATAGTGTCTCCCTGACTGTTCAGACCCAAATATATCTGTTTAAAAGATTCTGGTGCAGGCCAGATAACTATAACTGTGGTTCTGCAGTTCCACGGTTCAAATCTCAGTATTATGCAGCTTTTGGCCTTTTTTCCGTAAAAAAAAACAGTAATAGTGTCTCGCTGACTGTTCAGACACAAATATATCTGTTTAAAAAATTCTGGTGCAGGCCAGATAACTATAACTGTGGTTTTGCAGTTCCACAGTTCAAATCTCAGTATTATCCTGCTTTTGGCCTTTTTTCCGTAAAAAAAGCAGTAATAGTGTCTCGCTGACTGTTCAAGCATAAATATATCTGTTTAGAAGATTCTGGTGTAGACCAGATAATTATAACTGTGGTTTTGCAGTTCCACGGTTCAAATCTCTGTAATATCCTGCTTTTGGCCTTTTTTCCGTAAAAAAAAACAGTAATAGTGTCTCCCTGACTGTTCAGACACAAATATATCTGTTTAAAAGATTCTGGTGTAGGTGAGATAACTATAACTGTGGTTTTGCAGTTCCACGGTTCAAATCTCTTTATTATCTTGCTTTTGGCATTTTTTCCGTAAAAAAAACAGTAATAGTGTCTCCCTGACTGTTCAAACACAAATATATCTGTTTAAAAGATTCTGGTGCAGGCCAGATAACTAGAACAGTGGTTTTGAAGTTCCACGGTTCAAATCTCTGTATTATCCTGCTTTTGGCGTTTTTTCCGTAAAAAAAACAGTAATAGTGTCTCCCTGACACTTCAAACACAAATATATCTGTTTAAAAGATTCTGGTGTAGGCTAGATAACTAGAACTGTGGTTTTGAAGTTCCACGGTTCAAATCTCTGTGCTATCCTGCTTTTGGCCTTTTTCTGTAAAAAAAAAACAGTAATAGTGTCTCCCTGTCTTTTCAGACACAAATATATTTGTTTAAAAGATTCTGGTGTAGGATAGATAACTAGAACTATGGTTTTGCAGTTCCACGGTTCAATTCTCAGTATTATCCTGCTTTTGGCCTTTTTTCCGTAAAAAAAGCAGTAATAGTGTCTCGCTGAATGTACAAACATAAATATATGTGTTTAAAAGAATCTGGTGTAGGCCAGATAATTATAACTGTGGTTTTGCAGTTCCACGGTTCAAGTCTCAGTATTATGCAGCTTTTGGCTTTTTTTCTGTAAAAAAAACAGTATCAATGTCTCCCTGACTGTTCAGACACAAATATATCTGTTTAAAAGATTCTGGTGTAGGCCAGATAACTAAAACTGTGGTTTTGCAGTTCCACGGTTCAAATCTCAGTATTATCCTGCTTTTGGCCTTTTTTCCGTAAAAAAAGCAGTAATAGTGTCTCGCTGAATGTACAAACATAAATATATGTGTTTAAAAGATTCTTTTGTAGGCCAGATAATTATAACTGTGGTTTTGCAGTTCCACAGTTCAAATCTCTGTAATATCCTGCTTTTGGCCTTTTTTCCGTAAAAAAAAACAGTAATAGTGTCTCCCTGACTGTTCAGACACAAATATATCTGTTTAAAAGATTCTGGTGTAGTCGAGATAACTATAACTGTGGGACTGCAGTTCCACGGTTGAAATCTTTGTATTATCTTTCTTCTGGCATTTTTTCCGTTAAAAAAATCAGTAATAGTGTCTCGCTGACTATTCAGACACAAATATATCTGTTTAAAAGATTCTGGTGTAGGCGAGATAACTATAACTATGGTTTTGCAGTTCCACGGTTCAAATCTCTGTATTATCTTGCTTCTGGCATTTTTTCCGTTAAAAAAAAACAGTAATAGTGTCTCCCTGACTGTTCAGACACAAATATATCTGTTTAAAAGATTCTGGTGCAGGCCAGATAACTAGAACTGTGGTTTTGAAGTTCCACGGTTCAAATCTCTGAATTATCCTGCTTTTGGCGTTTTTTCCGTAAAAAAAACAGTAATAGTGTCTCCCTGACTGTTCAAACACAAATATATCTGTTTAAAAGATTCTGGTGTAGGCTAGATAACTAGAACTGTGGTTTTGAAGTTCCACGGTTCAAATCTCTGTACTATCCTGCTTTTGGCCTTTTTCTGTAAAAAAAAAACAGTAATAGTGTCTCCCCGTCTTTTCAGACACAAATATATTTGTTTAAAAGATTCTGGTGTAGGGCAGATAACTAGAACTGTGGTTTTGCAGTTCCACGGTTCAATTCTCAGTATTATCCTGCTTTTGGCCTTTTTTCCGTAAAAAAAGCAGTAATAGTGTCTCGCTGAATGTACAAACATAAATATATGTGTTTAAAAGATTCTGGTGTAGGCCAGATAATTATAACTGTGGTTTTGCAGTTCCACAGTTCAAATCTCTGTAATATCCTGCTTTTGGCCTTTTTTCCGTAAAAAAAAAACAGTAATAGTGTCTCCCTGACTGTTCAGACACAAATATATCTGTTTAAAAGATTCTGGTGTTGTCGACATAACTATAACTGTGGTTTTGCAGTTCCACGGTTGAAATCTTTGTATTATCTTGCTTCTGGCATTTTTTCCGTTAAAAAAATCAGTAATAGTGTCTCGCTGACTATTCAGACACAAATATATCTGTTTAAAAGATTCTGGTGTAAGCGAGATAACTATAACTATGGTTTTGCAGTTCCACGGTTCAAATCTCTGTATTATCTTGCTTCTGGCATTTTTTCCATTAAAAAAAACAGTAATAATGTCTCCCTGACTATTCAGACACAAATATATCTGTTTAAAAGATTCTGGTGCAGGCCAGATAACTATAACTGTGGTTATGAAGTTCCACGGTTCAAGTCTATGTATTATCTTGCTTCTGGCATTTTTTCCGTTAAAAAAAACAGTAATAGTGTCTCCCTGACTGTTCAGACACAAATATATCTGTTTAAAAGATTCTGGTGAAGGCCAGATAACTAGAACTGTGGTTTTGCAGTTCCACGGTTCAAATCTCTGTATTATCCTGCTTTTGGCCTTTTTTCCGTAAAATAAGCAGTAATAGTGTCTCGCTGAATATACAAACATAAATATATGTGTTTAAAAGATTCTTGTGCAGGCCAGATAATTATAACTGTGGTTTTGCAGTTCCACGGCTCAAGTCTCAGTATTATGCAGCTTTTGGCTTTTTTTCCGTAAAAAAAACAGTATCAGTGTCTCCCTGACTATTCAGACACAAATATATCTGTTTAAAACATTCTGGTGTAGGCCAGATAACTAGAACTGTGGTTTTGAAGTTCCACGGTTCAAATCTCTGTATTATCCTGCTTTTGGCCTTTTTTCCATAAAAAAACAGTAATAGTGTCTCCCTGACTGTTCAAACACAAATATAACTGTTTAAAAGATACTGGTGTAGGCTAGATAACTAGAACTGTGGTTTTGAAGTTCCACGGTTCAAATCTCTGTACTATCCTGCTTTTGGCCTTTTTCTGTAAAAAAAAAACAGTAATAATGTCTCCCTGTCTTTTCAGACACAAATAAATTTGTTTAAAAGATTCTGGTGTAGGGCAGATAACTAGAACTGTGGTTTTGCAGTTCCACGGTTCAATTCTCAGTATTATCCTGCTTTTGGCCTTTTTTCCGTAAAAAAAGCAGTAATAGTGTCTCGCTGAATGTACAAACATAAATATATGTGTTTAAAAGATTCTGGTGTAGGCCAGATAATTATAACTGTGGTTTTGCAGTTCCACAGTTCAAATCTCTGTAATATCCTGCTTTTGGCCTTTTTTCCGTAAAAAAAAACAGTAATAGTGTCTCCCTGACTGTTCAGACCCAAATATATCTGTTTAAAAGATTCTGGTGCAGGCCAGATAACTATAACTGTGGTTCTGCAGTTCCACGGTTCAAATCTCAGTATTATGCAGCTTTTGGCCTTTTTTCCGTAAAAAAAAACAGTAATAGTGTCTCGCTGACTGTTCAGACACAAATATATCTGTTTAAAAAATTCTGGTGCAGGCCAGATAACTATAACTGTGGTTTTGCAGTTCCACAGTTCAAATCTCAGTATTATCCTGCTTTTGGCCTTTTTTCCGTAAAAAAAGCAGTAATAGTGTCTCGCTGACTGTTCAAGCATAAATATATCTGTTTAGAAGATTCTGGTGTAGACCAGATAATTATAACTGTGGTTTTGCAGTTCCACGGTTCAAATCTCTGTAATATCCTGCTTTTGGCCTTTTTTCCGTAAAAAAAAACAGTAATAGTGTCTCCCTGACTGTTCAGACACAAATATATCTGTTTAAAAGATTATGGTGTAGGTGAGATAACTATAACTGTGGTTTTGCAGTTACACGGTTCAAATCTCTTTATTATCTTGCTTTTGGCATTTTTTCCGTAAAAAAAACAGTAATAGTGTCTCCCTGACTGTTCAAACACAAATATATCTGTTTAAAAGATTCTGGTGCAGGCCAGATAACTAGAACAGTGGTTTTGAAGTTCCACGGTTCAAATCTCTGTATTATCCTGCTTTTGGCGTTTTTTCCGTAAAAAAAACAGTAATAGTGTCTCCCTGACACTTCAAACACAAATATATCTGTTTAAAAGATTCTGGTGTAGGCTAGATAACTAGAACTGTGGTTTTGAAGTTCCACGGTTCAAATCTCTGTGCTATCCTGCTTTTGGCCTTTTTCTGTAAAAAAAAAACAGTAATAGTGTCTCCCTGTCTTTTCAGACACAAATATATTTGTTTAAAAGATTCTGGTGTAGGATAGATAACTAGAACTATGGTTTTGCAGTTCCACGGTTCAATTCTCAGTATTATCCTGCTTTTGGCCTTTTTTCCGTAAAAAAAGCAGTAATAGTGTCTCGCTGAATGTACAAACATAAATATATGTGTTTAAAAGAATCTGGTGTAGGCCAGATAATTATAACTGTGGTTTTGCAGTTCCACGGTTCAAGTCTCAGTATTATGCAGCTTTTGGCTTTTTTTCTGTAAAAAAAACAGTATCAATGTCTCCCTGACTGTTCAGACACAAATATATCTGTTTAAAAGATTCTGGTGTAGGCCAGATAACTAAAACTGTGGTTTTGCAGTTCCACGGTTCAAATCTCAGTATTATCCTGCTTTTGGCCTTTTTTCCGTAAAAAAAGCAGTAATAGTGTCTCGCTGAATGTACAAACATAAATATATGTGTTTAAAAGATTCTTTTGTAGGCCAGATAATTATAACTGTGGTTTTGCAGTTCCACAGTTCAAATCTCTGTAATATCCTGCTTTTGGCCTTTTTTCCGTAAAAAAAAACAGTAATAGTGTCTCCCTGACTGTTCAGACACAAATATATCTGTTTAAAAGATTCTGGTGTAGTCGAGATAACTATAACTGTGGGACTGCAGTTCCACGGTTGAAATCTTTGTATTATCTTTCTTCTGGCATTTTTTCCGTTAAAAAAATCAGTAATAGTGTCTCGCTGACTATTCAGACACAAATATATCTGTTTAAAAGATTCTGGTGTAGGCGAGATAACTATAACTATGGTTTTGCAGTTCCACGGTTCAAATCTCTGTATTATCTTGCTTCTGGCATTTTTTCCGTTAAAAAAAAACAGTAATAGTGTCTCCCTGACTGTTCAGACACAAATATATCTGTTTAAAAGATTCTGGTGCAGGCCAGATAACTAGAACTGTGGTTTTGAAGTTCCACGGTTCAAATCTCTGAATTATCCTGCTTTTGGCGTTTTTTCCGTAAAAAAAACAGTAATAGTGTCTCCCTGACTGTTCAAACACAAATATATCTGTTTAAAAGATTCTGGTGTAGGCTAGATAACTAGAACTGTGGTTTTGAAGTTCCACGGTTCAAATCTCTGTACTATCCTGCTTTTGGCCTTTTTCTGTAAAAAAAAAACAGTAATAGTGTCTCCCTGTCTTTTCAGACACAAATATATTTGTTTAAAAGATTCTGGTGTAGGGCAGATAACTAGAACTGTGGTTTTGCAGTTCCACGGTTCAATTCTCAGTATTATCCTGCTTTTGGCCTTTTTTCCGTAAAAAAAGCAGTAATAGTGTCTCGCTGAATGTACAAACATAAATATATGTGTTTAAAAGATTCTGGTGTAGGCCAGATAATTATAACTGTGGTTTTGCAGTTCCACAGTTCAAATCTCTGTAATATCCTGCTTTTGGCCTTTTTTCCGTAAAAAAAAACAGTAATAGTGTCTCCCTGACTGTTCAGACCCAAATATATCTGTTTAAAAGATTCTGGTGCAGGCCAGATAACTATAACTGTGGTTCTGCAGTTCCACGGTTCAAATCTCAGTATTATGCAGCTTTTGGCCTTTTTTCCGTAAAAAAAAAACAGTAATAGTGTCTCCCTGACTGTTCAGACACAAATATATCTGTTTAAAAGATTCTGGTGTAGGCCAGATAACTAGAACTGTGGTTTTGCAGTTCCACGGTTCAAATCTCTGTATTATCCTGCTTTTGGCCTTTTTTCCGTAAAAAAAAAAACAGTAATAGTGTCTCCCTGACTGTTCAGACTCAAATATATCTGTTTAAAAGATTCTGGTGTAGTCGAGATAACTATAACTGTGGTTTTTCAGTTCCACGGTTCAAATCTCTGTATTATCTTGCTTCTGGCATTTTTTCCGTTAAAAAAACAGTAATAGTGTCTCGCTGACTGTTCAGACACAAATATATCTGTTTAAAAAATTCTGGTGCAGGCCACATAACTATAACTGTGGTTTTGCAGTTCCACGGTTCAAATCTCAGTATTATCCTGCTTTTGGCCTTTTTTCCGTAAAAAAAGCAGTAATAGTGTCTCACTGACTGTTCAAGCATAAATATATCTGTTTAAAAGATTCTGGTGTAGACCAGATAATTATAACTGTAGTTTTGCTGTTCCACGGTTCAAATCTCTGTAATATCCTGCTTTTGGCCTTTTTTCCATAAAAAAAAACAGTAATAGTGTCTCCCTGACTGTTCAGACACAAATATATCTGTTTAAATGATTCTGGTGTAGGTGAGATAACTAAAACTGTGGTTTTGCAGTTTGACGGTTCAAATCTCTGTATTATCTTGCTTCTGACATTTTTTCCGTTAAAAAAAACAGTAATAGTGTCTCCCTCACTGTTCAGACACAAATATATCTGTTTAAAAGATTCTGGTGCAGGCCAGATAACTAGAACTGTGGTTTTGAAGTTCCACGGTTCAAATCCCTGTATTATCCTGCTTTTGGCGTTTTTTCCGTAAAAAAAGCAGTAATAGTGTCTCGCTGACTGTACAAACATAAATATATGTGTTTAAAAGATTCTGGTGTACGCCAGATAATTATAACTGTGGTTTTGCAGTTCCACAGTTCAAATCTCTGTAATATCCTGCTTTTGGCCTTTTTTCCGTAAAAAAAACAGTAAAAGTGTCTCCCTGACTGTTCAGACACAAATATATCTGTTTAAAAGATCCTGGTGTAGGCGAGATAACTATAACTGTGGTTTTGCAGTTCCACAGTTGAAATCTTTGTATTATCTTGCTTCTGGTATTTTTTTCATTAAAAAAAACAGTAATAGAGTCTCGCTGACTGTTCAGACACAAATATATCTGTTTAAAAGATTCTGGTGCAGGCCAGATAACTAGAACTGTGGTTCTTCAGTTCCACGGTTGAAATCTCAGTATTATGCAGCTTTTGGCCTTTTTTCCGTAAAAAAAAACAGTAATAGTGTCTCCCTGACTGTTCAGACACAAATATATCTGTTTAAAAGATTCTGGTGTAGGCCAGATAACTAGAACTGTGGTTTTGAAGTTCCACTGTTCAAATCTCTGTATTATCCTGTTTTTGGCCTTTTTTCTGTAAAAAAAAACAGTAATAGTGTCTCCCTGACTGTTCAGACACAAATATATTTGTTTAAAAGATTCTGGTGTAGGCCAGATAACTATAACTGTGATTTTGCAGTTCCACGGTTCAAATCTCTGTATTATCCTGCTTTTGGCCTTTTTTCCGTAAAAAAAACAGTAATAGTGTCTCACTGACTGTTCTGACACAAATATATCTGTTTAAAAGATTCTGGTGTAGGCGAGATTACTAGAACTGTGGTTTTGCAGTCCCACGGTTCAAATCTCTGTATTATCTTGCTTCTGGCATTTTTTCCATTAAAAAAACAGTAATAGTGTCTCGCTGACTGTTCAGACACAAATATATCTGTTTAAAAAATTCTGGTGCAGGCCAGATAACTATAACTGTGGTTTTGCAGTTCCACGGTTCAAATCTCTGTATTATCTTGCTTCTGGCATTTTTTCCGTTAAAAAAACAGTAATAGTGTCTCGCTGACTGTTCAGACACAAATATATCTGTTTAAAAAATTCTGGTGTAGGCCAGATAACTATAACTGTGGTTTTGCAGTTCCACGGTTCAAATCTCAGTATTATCCTGCTTTTGGCCTTTTTTCCGTAAAAAAAGCAGTAATAGTGTCTCGCTGACTGTTCAAGCATAAATATATCTGTTTAAAAGATTCTGGTGTAGACCAGATGATTATAACTGTGGTTTTGCAGTTCCACGGTTCAAATCTCTGTAATATCCTGCTTTTGGCTTTTTTCTCGTAAAAAAAAACAGTAAAAGTGTCTCCCTGACTGTTCAGACACAAATATATCTGTTTAAAAGATTCTGGTGTAGGTGAGATAACTATAACTGTGGTTTTTCAGTTCCACGGTTCAAATCTCTGTATTATCTTGCTTCTGGAATTTTTTCCGTTAAAAAAAAACAGCAATAGTGTCTCCCTGACTGTTCAGACACAAATATATCTGTTTAAAAGATTCTGGTGTAGGGCAGATAACTAGAACTGTGGTTTTTCAGTTCCACGGTTCAAATCTCTGTAATATCCTGCTTTTGGCGTTTTTTCCGTAAAAAAAGCAGTAATAGTGTCTCGCTGACTGTACAAACATAAATATATGTGTTTAAAAGATTCTGGTGTAGGCCAGATAATTATAACTGTGGTTTTGCAGTTCCACAGTTCAAATCTCTGTAATATCCTGCTTTTGGCCTTTTTTCCGTAAAAAAAACAGTAATAGTGTCTCCCTGACTGTTCAGACACAAATATATCTGTTTAAAAGATCCTGGTGTAGGCGAGATAACTATAACTGTGGTTTTGCAGCTCCACAGTTGAAATCTTTGTATTATCTTGCTTCTGGTATTTTTTTCATTAAAAAAAACAGTAATAGAGTCTCGCTGACTGTTCAGACACAAATATATCTGTTTAAAAGATTCTGGTGCAGGCCAGATAACTAGAACTGTGGTTCTTCAGTTCCACGGTTCAAATCTCAGTATTATGCAGCTTTTGGCCTTTTTTCCGTAAAAAAAAACAGTAATAGTGTCTCCCTGACTGTTCAGACACAAATATATTTGTTTAAAAGATTCTGGTGTAGGCCAGATAACTAAAACTGTGGTTTTGAAATTCCACGGTTCAAATCTCTGTATTATCCTGTTTTTGGCCCTTTTTCTGTAAAAAAAAAAACAGTAATAGTGTCTCCCTGACTGTTCAGACACAAACATATTTGTTTAAAAGATTCTGGTGTAGGCCAGATAACTATAACTGTGATTTTGCAGTTCCACGGTTCAAATCTCTGTATTATCCTCCTTTTGGCCTTTTTTCCGTAAAAAAAACAGTAATAGTGTCTCACTGACTGTTCTGACACAAATATATCTGTTTAAAAGATTCTGGTGTAGGCCAGATAACTAGAACTGTGGTTTTGCAGTTCCACGGTACAAATCTCAGTATTATGCCGCTTTTGGCAGTTTTTCCATAAAAAAACAGTAATAGTGTCTCCCTGACTATTCAGACACAAATATATCTGTTTAAAAGATTCTGGTGTAGGCCAGATAACTAGAGCTGTGGTTTTGCAGTTCCCCAGTTCAAATCTCTGTATTTTCCTGCTTTTGGCCTTTTTTCCTTAAAAAAAAAAAACAGTAAGTGTCTCGCTGACTGTTTAAACATAAATAAATCTGTTTAAAAGATTCTGGTGTAGGCGAGATTACTAGATCTGTGGTTTTGCAGTCCCACGGTACAAATCTCAGTATTATGCAGCTTTTGGTATTTTTTCCGTAAAAAAAAGCAGTAATAGTGTCTCCCTGACTGTTCAGACACAAATATATCTGTTTAAAAGATTCTGGTGTAGGCCAGATGACTAGGACTGTGGTTTTGCAGTAGCACAGTTCAAATCTCAGTATTATGCAGCTTTTAATCACCTTTTTATTACCATTTTTCCATTGATCGTGCGAGTGTAAGCTATTTTACTTCATTTACAATGGGCAAGGCGCGTGGCAAGGGACGTGGAACTGGACGTTCTGGTGATGGTGCGTGTAGAGGATGGGGCCGTGGCCAAGGTGAAAATGTGCTACAACCCACAGCCACATCTTCTCGCTCCCACTTCTTGACCGAATTACTAGGGAAGCACACTACAACGTCAGTATTGCGAACTGATCAGTGTGAACAGTTAATTAATTGGATAGCAGATAATACTTCCAGTTACCTGGGCACCACCACCTCCGGTCTGTCTTCCACACGGTCAAGGTTTAGTAGCCGTGAGTCTCGACCGCACACTCCTCCTCACCCTGATGCTCCTTCCTCCCACCATGCCGAGTGTCGTCAGACAGCAACTGATCCCACAGTTGGACACTCAGAAGAGCTGTTCACTGGTCCATTTCCATTTCGCCTGCTCCGCTTGAAGTGGTGGAAGAGGAGATCCCATGTAGCGATGCCCAAATATTTGAGCAGCCACGGCCACAGGAAGTCGATGCTGGCTATTTGTCACAAGAGGTGGACGATGACGAGACACAATTGCCACGAAGTGAGAAGGAGGATCGTGGTGCGCAAGTGGAAGAGGAGGAGGTGGTGGATGATCTAGTGACTGACCCAACATGGCAGGAGGACACGCAGAGCAAGGCCAGAAGCACACAGGGGGAGGGAGGCAGAGTACCCCAACAGGCAGGAAGAAGCAGTGTGATGGTCGCACACAGAAGGCGGGCAACAGTTCCCCTTAACACCAACACGAGGGACGTTGCCAGTACAACCGGTAGGTCTACCAGAGTCTGGAATTTTTTAAAAGACTCTGCTGATAACCCAAAAAGGCCATTTGTACCACCTGCCATTCCAGCATCAGGGGTGTCAAAACTACCAGCCTGACCATCCCCAGCATGATCAGGCACATGTCAGCAAAGCACCCGACTTTATGGGGTGAACCCCAGGGTCCATGACCAGTGTCAGCGGGTGTCACCACTGCTTCTTCCACTGTTGTGCGTGTAAGAGAACCCCCTGTTGTGCGTGCAAGGTAATCCCCTGTCCATACTGCATGCAAAGATGCCCCCTCCTTTCAGTCTTCACTTGCTATGGCAGTTTCTCAAGAAACAGCATCAACGTCCACGTCCACGTCCCAGACCTTTGAACGAAAACGCAAATTCGCAGCCAACGCCCCATAGGCCACAGTCCTAAATTCACACATTTCACGACTGCTTGCATTGGAAATGCTGCCTTTTAGGCTGGTGGAGATGGAATCCTTCCGCAACCTTATGGCGGTGGCCGTCCCTCGGTACTCGTTCCCCAGCCGACACTATTTTGCCCGGTGTGCCATCCCCGCCCTACACAAGCACGTGTCCCAAAACATCTGCGGTGCCCTCAACAACACAGTTACTGGGAGAGTCCGCCTGACAATGGACACGTGGACAAGTGCTTGTGGCCAGGAACGGTACATCTCCCTGACGGCACAATGGGTAAACATAGTGGAAGCCGGGACCCAGTCGGACCTTGGGACAGAACACATCCTCCCCACACCAAGGATTGCGGGCCCTATGCCTCCTTCTCAGATATCACCACATCAGTTACAAGCTGGAAGCACTGCAGTACTGCCTCAGCCAAGCGGCAACAGGCTGTGCTGAAACTCATAAGCTTAGGTGATAAACCTCACACTGCTTGTGAGTTGTGGACAGCTGTGAAAGAGCAGGAAGATCTGTGGCTGAGACCGCTGAACGTACATCCAGGCATGGTCGTGTGTGACAATGGCCGTAACCTGGTGGCGGCTTTGAGGCAAGGCGAGATCACACACGTACCATGCCTGGCTCATGTGCTTAACCTCGTGGTTCAGCAGTTTCTTAAATCGTACCCCGAGTTGCCAGATCTGCTCGTCAAAGTACGCTGCCTGTCAGTTCATTTTTGGAAGTCGGCCCTTGCTGTGTTGCAGCAGCGTTTGCAGCTTCCAGCACACCGACTGGTGTGTGATGTCCCCACACGTTGGAACTCTACCCTCCATATGTTGCAAAGGATTTGTGAGCAGAAGAGAGCAATTGTGGAGTACCAGCTGCAACAAGGCCATCGATATTCTGGTCAGACTCCACACATAAGACCTCAGGAGTGGACCTGTATGTCTGACATATGTACCATCCTGACAAACTTTGAGGAGTCCACCAAGATGGTGAGTGGCGATGACGCCATCATTAGCATCATCATCCCACTTGTCTGTCTTTTGCAACACTCTCTGCAGAGAATTAAAGAGGAGGCATTGCAGCCAGAGTATGATGAGATGGATCAAGAAGCCATAACGGGCGATTACACATAGCCCAGCCTCATCTCATCCCAACGTGCATTGGGGGACATTGAGGGAGAGGAGGATGCGGAAGAACAGGAGCTGGTATCATGCACTGTAGATGGTGGTACCTGTACAACTGTCATACCGTCAGTTCAGCGTGGGTGGCCTGAGGACAGGGGGAACAGGAGGAGGAGAGCATGGTCAGTCATCATCTTGGTGAGGACACGGAAGTCTTGCCCGTTACCAGTCTGGCACGCATGGCTGACTTTATGTTACGTTGCCTTAACCGTGACCGTCGCGTTGTCAAAATGTTGGGTGACAGTCATTACAGGTTGGTGACACTTTGAGACCCCCGCTACAAGGAGAACTTTCACTCTCTTATTCCTGAGGTGGAGAGGTCTACAAAAACGGGGCAGTACCAGAAGACCCTTGCTGCAGAACTGTTAAAAAAATTCCCATCTGAACACTCTAGCGGCAGAGGTCACAGTTCGTTGCCCAACCAAGGCATACAGGCGAGAGAGATGCAACTCCAATCCAGCAGAGGCAAGGGAACACTGTCAACGTTCTGGGACAGTTTTCTGACACCCGCCCAGCTTACAGGCCCTGAGGCGCGGGGTACTCTTACAAGGAGTGGAAAGTTTCAAAAGATGGTGAGGTAGTACCTTGCCGACCGTACCAGCATCCTCCGTGATTCCTCTGTGCATTTAAATTATTGGGTATCCAAGCTGGACACTTGGAATGAACTTGCTCTATACGCATTGGAGGTCCTGGCCTGCCCTGCCGCTAGCGTGTTATCGGAGCTTGTTTTTAGTGCCGCTGGGGGAATTATAACTGATAAGCGCACTCGCCTGTCAAATGACCATGCTGACAAGCTGACCCTTATCAAAATGAACAAGGGCTGGATTGGACCAGACTTCTCATCACCACCAAATGACAGCAGAGTAACATAAAGTCAAATCCACTGTATTATCTCGGGAGGTGTGTTCCCATGCACCGCTTCACACCCACACATGGGTATATGCTTCCTCATTTCGGCTGTATTTTGCGCTTCTCCTTATCCTCAGAATCCACCACCAGTTTACCACCAGGGTGACCATGGTCCATGTTGCCAGCATTGCAAGTTCCTCTGTCCTAATTTTTGTCAGGTTTTGCTTGGAAGACATAGGCAAAGACTGTTGGAAACCCACTCCCCAATAATGGGAATAATGTTTTTAATATGCTGTACTGCATGGCTCTTGTTTGCCAGCATTGCAAGTTTCTCCAACCTAATTTTTGGCAGCTTTTGTTTGGAAGGCATAGGCAAAGACTATGGGAGACCCACTCCCTAATAATGGGAGTAATGTTTTTAATATGCTGTACTGCATGGCTCTTGTTTGCCAGCATTGCAAGTTCCTCCGTCCTAATTTTTGGCAGCTTTTGCTTGGAAGGCATAGGCAAAGACTATGGGATACCCACTCCCCAATAATGGGAATAAGGTTTTCAATATGCTGTACTGCATGGCTCTTGTAAGGGGCTTGAAAACCATCTTGTTAAACCACTCTGACCTCCACGTCTCTTCCAAGGGGCATTAAAACCGTCTTGTTAAGTTACCGTGACCTCCACGTCTCTTCCAAGGGGCATTAAAACCATCTTGTTAAGCTACTGTGACCTCCACCACTCTTCCAAGGGGCATTAAAACCGTCATGTTAAACCACTCTGAACTCCACGTCTCTTCCAAGGGGCATTAAAACTGTCTTGTTAAACTACTGTGACCTCAATCACTCTACCAAGGGGCATTAAACCCGTCCTCTTAAGCTACTGTGACCTCCACCACTCTTCCAAGGGGCATTAAGACTGTCTTGCTAAGCTACTGTGACCACTACGTCTCTTACAAGGGGCATTAAAACTATCTTGTTAAGCTACTGTGACCTCCACCACTCTTCCAAGGGGCATTGATATTGTCTTTTTATTCCACTGCGACCTCCACCACTCTTCCAAGGGGCATTAAAACTGTCTTTTTAAGCTACTGTGACCTCCACGTCTCCTCCAAGGGGCATTAAAACCATCTTGTTAAACCACTCTGAACTCCACGTCTCTTCCAAGGGGCATTAAAACCGTCTTGTTAAGCTACTGTGACCTCCACCACTCTTCCAAGGGGCATTGAAAGTGTCTTTTTATTGCACTGCGACCTCGACCACCCTTCGAAGGGGCATTAAAACTGTCTTGTCAAGCTACTGTGACATCCATGTCTCTTCCAAGGGGCATTAAAACCGTCCTGTTAAGCTACTGTGACCTCCACCACTTTTCCAAGGGGCATTGATATTGTCTTTTTATTCCACTGCGACCTCCACCACGCTTCCAAGGGGCATTAAAACCATGTTGTTAAGCTACTGTGACCTCCACCACTCTTTCAAGGGGCATTAAAACTGTCTTGTTAAGCTACTATGACCTCCACGTCTCTTCCAAGGGGCATTAAAACCGTCTTGTTAAGCTACTGTGACCTCCACCACTCTTCCAAGGGGCATTAAACCGTCTTGTTAAGCTACTGTAACCTCCACCACACTTCCAAGGGGCATTAAAACTGTCTTGTTAAGCTACTGTGACCTCCGCCACTCTTACAAGGGGCATTAAAACCATCTTGTTAAGCTACTGTGACCTCCACCACTCTTCCAAGGGGCATTGATATTGTCGTTTTATTCCACTGCGACCTCCACCACTCTTCCAAGGGGCATTAAAACCTTCTTGTTAAGCTACTGTGAACTCCACCACTCTTCCGAGGGTCATTGAAATTGTCTTTTTATTCCACTGCGACCTCCACCACCCTTCCAAGGGGCATTAAAACAGTGTTGTTAAGCTACTGTGACCTCCACGTCTCTTCCAAGGGGCTTTAAAGCCGTCTTGTTAAACCACTCTGAACTCCACGTCTCTTCCAAGGGGCACTAAAACCATCCTGTTAAGCTACTGTGACCTCCACCACTCTTCCAAGGGGCCTTAAAAGTGTTTTGATAGGCTACTGTGACCTCCTCGTCTCTTCCAAGGGGCATTAAAACCGTCTTGTTAAGCTACTGTGACCTCCACCACTCTTCCAAGGGGTATTAAAACTGTCTTGCTAAGCTACTGTGACCTCCACCACTCTTCCAAGAGGCATTAAAACTGTCTTGTTAAGCTACTGTGACCTCCACGTCTCTTCCAAGGGGCATTAGAACCGTCTAGTTAAGCTACTGTAACCTCCACAACACTTCCAAGGGGCATTAAAACTTTCTTGGTAAGCTACTGTGACGTCCACCACTCTTCCAAGGGGCATTAAAACCATCTTGTTAAGCTACTGTGACCTCCACCAGTCTTCTAAGGGGCATTGATATTGTCTTTTTTTTCCACTGCGACCTCCACTACTTTTCCAAAGGGCATTAAAACCTTCTTGTTAAGCTACTATGACCTCCACCACTCTTCCGAGGGGCATTGAAATTGTCTTTTTATTCCACTGCGACCTCCACCATCCTTCCAAGTGGCATTAAAACTGTGTTGTTAAGCTACTGTGACCTCCACGTCTCTTCCAAGGGGCTTTAAAACCGTCTTGATAAAACACTCTGAACTCCACGTCTCTTCCAAGGGGCATTAAAACAGTCTTGTTAAGTTTCTGTGACCTCCACGTCTCTTCCAAGGGGCATTAAAACAGTCTTGTTAAACCACTCTGAACTCCACGTCTCTTCCAAGGGGCATTAAAACCGTCTTGTTAAGCAGCTATGACCTCCACGACTTTTCCAAGGGGCATTGATATTGTCTTTTTATTCCACTGCAACCTCCACCACTCTTCCAAGGGGCATTAAAACTGTCTTGTTAAGCTACTGTGACCTCCACGTCTCTTCCAAGGGGCATTAAAACTGTCTTGTTAAGCTACTGTGACCTCCACTTCTCTTCCAAGGGGCATTAAAACCGTCTTGTGAAGCTACTATGAACTCCCCACTTTTCCCAGGTGCATTTATATTGTCTTTTTATTCCTCTGCAACCTCCACCATTCTTCCAAGGGGCATTAAAACTGTCTTGCTAAGCTACTGTGACTTCCACGTCTCTTCCAAGGGGCATTAAAACAGTCTTGTTAAACCACTCTGAATTCCATGTCTCTTCCAAGGGGCATTAAAACCGTCTTGTAAAGCTACTGTGACCTCCACCACCACACCAAGGGGCATTAAAACCGTCTTGTTAAGCTACTGTGACCTCCACCACTCTTCCAAGGGCCATTAAATCCGACTTGTTAAACCACTCTGAAATCCACAGCTCTTCCAAGGGGCATTAAAACCGTCTTGTAAAGCTACTGTGACCTCCACCACCACACCAAGGGGCATTAAAACCGTCTTGTTAAGCTACTGTGACCTCCACCACTCTTCCAAGGGCCATTAAATCCGACTTGTTAAACCACTCTGAACTCCACAGCTCTTCCAAGGGGCATTGAAATGTTGTTTTTAATTACCTCTAACCTCCACGACTCTTATAACGGGCATTGCATTTTCTCCTAATTTTAGTCAGTTTTTGATTTTTAATGCATAGGCGAACACTAAGGGAGACCCACTCCCCAATAATGGGTAGAAGGTTTTTAGTACGCTGTCATCCACGTCTATTTCAAGGGGCATTGCAGTTCCTCATAATTTTTGGAAAGCCTTTCATTCACTGCTTAGGCCAACAGTGTACAGGAGATCCAGTTGCTATAAATAGAAAAAACGGTTTAGTTAAGGCCCTCTGACCTCCATGTCACTTCCAAGGGGCATTGGAGTGCCTCGAAATTTTTGGTAGGCATTGCACTCACTGTATGCCCTTTGACTGTGTAGCCGAACCGCTCCTTTTGGTATAGAAACATATCCTACAAGACATGTGTGGTTGACTGGCCTGATATTGATGTGAATGCTCCCTATTCCTCTTGCTCTTTCTCCTTTGCCACCACCTCATCCATCATTCATCACCTGAAGCTTTGTTTTAACGGGAGTCATAGAACTGGGATAGTAGCAGGAAAACATCCAGCAATCCTCGGAGGAGGTAGGATATGCGCCAAAACGCTGACCACCTCAGGCCTAGCCGCTACTCACATGTTCTTGCATTCCAAGTAACAGAAAGCTAAGGAGATGAATGGCCTTATGATCATGAATAATTTACTCATTGTATAGGAGGCTGACCACTGCTGCTGTCTACCTTCTGAACTTTGTGTTGAAGCCTGATTGACCCAGGACCCGCAATCCACTATGTCTGGAGGACGTGTTGCATCCCAGTGTCCAACGGTGTCTCGGCTTCCACAATATTAACCCAGTGTGAAGGCGTCAGTCAGATGGACCATCCCTGGCCACATTCACTTGTCCACGTGTTTGTGGTTAGGCTGTCCTTCAAATAGGGGCAGCTGGGGACCATTTATGGACACCCGGCCTCCCCCAGACGGCTGGGGACCAAGCGTGTACACCAGGCCGCCGGGCGGCTGGGGACTGAGTATGGATACCAGGCCGCCGACGCAGCTATGACGTGGTGGCCAGATTCCGCCTCCACATGCCTAAAAGGCCCAATTTCAAGTGCAAGCAAGCAAGCAGGATGGTATTGCAGCCTGGGGGTGGGTGGGTGACAGTCTGCATACTTGCGCTTGCATTGATAGGAATGGGGGCGGTACAATTGAACACTGCCCTGGGACAAGGACTTGAACGGGGATAGTTGCAAGTCTGCATCTTCTGATGCGGCAAAGATCACTTCTGATGGCACACTTTTAGGCAGTGACCTGGGTGTCAGAGATGCTTCCAGGGGTCTTCTCCATGCTGTTCCCATGTCTTTTCAGCACTGTATGCATGTGTCACACAGCACATGGCCAGATAAGGTTGTAAAATGTTAAAATGACATTCCCCAGTGAATGCATTTGTCACGGCTGAAAGCAATAGAAAAGTGCAAAAACGCATAAAAAATGCTACTTGTGAACATAGCCCAAGGTGTGGAGGAGTATTTTTGTTTTTGGTTCTTTATTTTACCTTATACACAAGTCTTTACCCTGGAAAGGAAGTTCCTTAACATATTTCACAGGAAAACCATTTCAGTTTAGTTTTTGAATGTTTTATTGTGAGCCCGTAAAAGTGGCTTAATACCTCTGACCACGTTGTTGACAGCAGTGACCTGGGGGTCAGAAATGCTTCTTGGGGCGATTCCCATGCTGTCCCCATGTCATTTGAGCACTATCACTATCGTTTTGGGCACTTTTTAGGGTTTCTACAGACTGCCAGGGGTGCCGGCGCAAAAATGCTCGTGTCTCCCATAGACTAACATTGGACTCATTGCTTGGGTCGATCACCCAAGTGTCACGGTGAGCTCGGCCCAAGATTCGAGCACCCGAGCATTTTAGTGCTCGCTCAACACTTCTAAACATACAACAAAATCCACAATAGACTACTTCAAAAGGTGCAAGCTGAAGGTTTTACAATGGCCTTCACAGTCCTCTGATCTGAACATATTTTAAAATCTGTGGCTAGACCTCAAAATAGCATCGCATGCAAGACGACTCAGGAATTTCACAGAGCTGCAAGAATTTTCCAAGAAAGAATGGTTGAAAATCCCTCAAACAAGAATTGAAAGTCTTTTGTCTGGCTACAAAAAGCATTTACAAGCTGTGATACTTCTAAAAGAGGGTGTTACTAGGTACTAACCAAAGAAAAACCAGAGACAAGCAAAATACCCAAATAACTGGAAGTAAATGGATTAATCGCACAGTGTAAAAATAATGATAAATAATAAAGGGTATTTAGTTAACATAATTTTGATCAAAATAATGTAAAAGCCATCCCGCCACTTCACGGCAAGCCTTATGGGACAGTCCTATCTCTCATATTAAAACCTTACCATTTGTCAAGTGACATACGTATGGATAAGGGCAGAGAGACTGAACCCCTAGTAGAAGCATAGATCTGAGAGGCAGAATGAACCTTTCAGCTCAGACGAAGGGTGGCCACACCCTTATATGCGCTGAAGCACACTAAACTACAAAGAAAAACCTGGGAGTCTGAACTGAAACGTAAATTGATGTGCATGCAAAATGTAAATGTATGTTCACATAAGGCCATTAGACAGAGAAAAACCAAAGACAAGCAAAATACCCAAATAACTGGAAGTAAATGGATAAATCGCACAGTGCAAAATTAATGATAAATAATAAATGGTATTTAGTTAACATAATTTTGATCAAAATAATGTAAAAGCCATCCCGCAACGTCACGGCAACCCTTATGGGACAGTCCTAGCTCTAATATTAAAACCTTACCATTTGTCAGGTGACATACATATGGATAAGTGCAGAGAGACTGAACCCCTAGTAGAAGTATGGATCTGAGAGGCAGAATGAACCTTTCAGCTCAGACAAAGGGCAGCCACACCCTTATATGCACTGAAGCACACTAAAGTACAAAGAAAAAACCTGGGAGTCTGAACTGAAACGTATGTGCATGCAAAATGTAAATGCATGTTCACATAAAGCCACTAGACAGAGAAAAGCCAAAGACAAGCAAAATACCCCCAAAAATATCTTTTTTTTTTTCTTATTTTTCTAGGTACATGCAGGGTGCCCAAACTTTTGCACCACTCATTTTCCTTTTTGAAATTTTTAAAATGTTAGAGATGAAAATATATATGTATCTTTTTTTGTCTAAAATACAAAGGAAATGTGTTATCTTTAACTTTAGACGTTTTAGAGATCATTTCATCTTCAACTTGCTTACCTGTTCACAATAACAGTATTTTTTACCAGGGGTGTCCAAAGTTTACATGCCACTGTATATACAATATGAGCCCGCACATAGCTCCTTATATATAGTATGAACCCTCACATAGCCTTCAATAGACAGCATGAGCCCCCACATAGCTTCCTATCAGGGCCGGCGTCAGCACCCGGCGCACCTGGGCAAATGCCGGGGCCCTGAGCAGGCAGAGGGGCCCACTGGCGGTCGCGCACCCCGCTGGGCTATGGGCGGAGGAGAGCGGAGTCAGCGCCTGCCCTTCTCTGCCGCTTGCTCAGGGCCCCGGCAGCTGGATACTTACCTCTCCCCGTGCCTCCGCAGATCCGCTGTCTTCCTGCTCTGCGCTCCCTGTGACGTCTCAGGTCAGAGGGCTCAGTGACGTCTTTAGACCGCGCCCTCCCCTGAGCCGTCACAGGGAGCGCTGAGCGGGAAGATGCCAACAACGCTGGAGTTCGGACCCGAGCAGCGGGCAGCAGGTAGCAGGTGAGTAGGAGGGAGGTGAGTATTTGATTTTTTTTTTTTAATGTATGGAGGCATGGGGCAGTATAAAGAGAAAGGGGGGGTGGCATCCTCCATGGAGCATTATAAAGAGAGGGGGGGCATCCTGCATGGGGCATTATAAAGAGAGGGGGGGACATCCTGCATGGGGCATTATAAAGAGGGGGGGTGACATCCTGCATGGGGCATTATAAGGTGGGGAACAGCCTGCATGGGGCATTATAAGGGGGGGGCAGCCTGCATAGTGGATTATGTGGGGGGGAACAGCCTGCATGGAGCATTATAAGGGGGGGACAGCCTGTATGGGGCATTATGTGGGGGGTAACAGCCTGCATGCAGCATTATATGGGGGCCAGTATCCTGTATGGAGCGTTATAAGGGGACCGGTATCCTGTATGGAGCATTATATGGGGGCCAGTATCCTGTATGGAGTTTTAAAAGGTGACCAGTATCCTGTATGGAGCGTTATATGGGGGCCAGTATCCTGTATGGAGCTTTATAAGGGGACCAGTAACCTGTATGGAGCGTTATATGGGGGCCAGTATTCTGTATGGAGCCTTATATGGGGGCCAGTATTCCATATGGAGCCTTATATGGAGGCCAGTATTCCGTATGGAGCCTTATATGGGGGCCAGTATTCCGTATGGGGGCCAGTATTCCGTATGGAGCCTTATATGGGGCCAGTTTTTCGTATGGAGACTTAAATGGGGGCCAGTATTCCGTATGGAGCCTTATATGGGGGCCAGTATTCCGTATGGAGCCATATATGGGGGCCAGTATTCCGTATGGAGCCTTATATGGGGGCCAGTATTCCGTATGGAGCCTTATATGGGGGCCAGTATTCTGTATGGAGCCTTTTATGGGGGCCAGTATTCCGTATGGAGCCTTATATGGGCGTCAGTATTCCGCATGGAGCCTTATATGGGGGCCAGTATTCCGTATGGGGCCTTATATGGGGGCCAGTATTCCTTATGGGGCCTTATATGTGGGCCAGTATTCCGTATGGGGCCTTATATGGGGGCCAGTATTCCGTATGAAGCGTTATATGGGGGCCAGTATTCCGTATGAAGCGTTATATGGGGGCCAGTATTCCGTATGGAGCCTTATTTGGGGGCCAGTATTCTGTGTGGAGCGATTCACTGGTTTCTGAGCTATTGTGGAATTTACAATAGATATCACTCATGTAATGTAAGAAGTGAAATCTTTGCATTGTACTATATATATATATATATATATTTCTCCGCCGTATCTCTGCATCATGAATCGTGGTATGTGTTAAAGGGGCCCACTGAGACTCTTTCGCCCGGGGCCCAGAAAAACCTGGAGCCAGCCCAGCTTCCTATATATATGTAAAAATCCCATACACAAATTGAAGAAAGAAAAAAAAACACATAGCGGTGGACGGGGGACAGAGGGCTGGACTGGAACAACCAGAGGGCCGGATGTGGCCTGTGGGCCACACTTTGCCCACCTCTGCTCTAGTTCATAATGAGGAACATTTAATGGATTTGCATGGCTTAAATGCAAATTGAATTTCCTGGCCCTCTGGTATGAGCACATTGCAAAATTCTAATTTCAGCAGATTCACTTATCACTTATTCATTTATCATTAACCCTTTTACCCCCGAGGGTGGTTTGCGCGTTAGTGACCAGGCCAATTTTTTGACCTGGTCACCAGCATCATTTTTTGCTTCGTTTTTTTTTTTTTTTTTTTTTACTGTGTTCACTAAAGGGGTTAACTAGTGGGACAGTTTTAAAGGTCAGGTCATTCCGGACTTGGCGATACCAAATATGTGTACTTTTATTGTTTTGTTTTGTTTTTTTACAATAATATTTATTGATGGGTACATTATATTTTTATTTTTTGAGATTATTTATTTTATTTTTTTTAATATTTTTACAATTTTTTATTTTATTTTTTTTCATTTTCTGACCCTTTTTTTACTTTTATACTTTGTCCCACTATGGGATTTTCACTTTTTTTTTACTCTGATCGCCTGTATAGCATAGGGATGGAGCACCATCTCTGCTATACTGGCTGTCAGCGCTGCAGAGGCAGAAGATACTTTGATCGTGCACTGCGCATGATCAAAGCATCTTCTGGCTGTTTGGTGACCTGGATGTTGTCATGACGACATCTGGGTCACCATGACAACCATGGGTCCCGGCCTCAGACAGCGCGGGACGCCGGGGAAGGGGTGAGTATCGGCGCTTACCTCCGGAATGCTGCGATCGACTTTGAATTTGCGTGAATCTCAATACTGCTTGTACTTGCTCTGAAAATGCAATTTAGGAGAGGAGAGAGAAACAGAGAGGCAAAGAGAGAGAGTGGACCATGCTAATTTTAAGAGCTAACACTCTAAATGAGATAGAGAAGACCCCGTAGACCATAAGAGATTACACACTGCAGAAGAGAGAGACTTACCTAGTGAATTTAGAGATGAAACTACGACTGCTGTACAAACTGTGCTCCACTCGGATTTGTTGATTTCTGATGACTCAGCATTATGGGGACACCCACACAGTCACGCAAAAAAATATTAGCCTGTTCTATGATGCTTCAGCAATGTGAGAAATTACTCCCGACTAGTGTTGAGCAAGCATTAAAATGCTCGGGTGCTTGAAGCTCAGGCCGAGCTCACCGTGATACTCGGGTGCTCGACCCGAGCAACGAGCCCAATGTTAGTCTATGGGAGACCGGAGCATTTTTGCGGTGGCACCCCCGGCAGTCTGTAGAAAGCCTAGAAAGTGCCAAAAACGATAGTGACAGTGCTCAAAAGACATGGGGACAGCATGGGCATCGCCACAGGAAGCATTTCTTACCCCCAGGTCACTGCTGTCAACAACGAGGTCAGAGGTATTAAGCCACTTTTACGGGCTCACAATAAAACGTTCAAAAACTAAACTGAAACGGTTTTCCTGTGAATAGAGATGAGCGTTGTTCTACTCGAACTGTTCGCCAATCTCAAATTCGAGCTGTTTTGGGCGGTGTTCGAGCCGTTCGGCGAACACGAACAATTTGAGAAAAATTCGGCTGTTCGAGGTTATGTTCGATAACTGTTCGTGCACCAAAATCATAACTGGATTTTTTCTCAGTAATGATGAAAATTAATGTTAATACGCAGTTTGAGTGTACAGCGGGGTGGGGGGAGGGGCAGGGGATGGATCTCTGCAGGAACAATGAAGATCTCCATTTTTTTTTCTCTTTCCCGCATTTGCAGTGGGGAGGTGCAATCTGTCAGCCTATCAGCAGCGTACACACGGAGCGAAGTGCTTTTTTTCACACAAGCAAGGGCATGTGTCATTGGCAGTGTATGTCACATGTCCTTGCCCTATAAGACCAAGCCATTTTCCCCGTCGCCACCATTTTCTCACTGCTGCAGCTGCGTGTTAGACGGCACAGCTGTTGCTGTGTGCGCTATACCTTGTTAATTTCAAACCAATTTTCGCACAAATATACAGATAGCTTGGGAGTAGGGAATGGTTGTGATTGCAGTCCTTTTAAGGACTAGGTTACAGCATTTCCTACGACTTTTATCAGGGAGGTCTGTGCTCTTAAATAGATAGATTGTGGGAGTAAAGACTAATTGTAATTGGAGTCCTTTTCAGGAGTAGGTTACATCAGTTCCTATCAGTTTTTGCTAGGCAGGTCTGTGCCAGTGCTGTGCAAGTTTTTTTCACAGCATTTGGCTGAATCTAGCAAAGCTACTCCTTTTTGGCCTATTGCAGAGTGTGTTAGTCAGTGGAGTAGCCTATCTGTGTTGCAAGATATACCACCTGTGTATAGAATACCAATTTTTTTACTGCACCTAGTGAAGTAAAATCTTTTGGGCATAGCATCATTCTATTAGTCCATCTATACTGACCTCCATCAGGTTGCAAACTGAATATAATTTTTTTCTGCATCTAGCTCTGAAAAAATATTTGGCCTTCTAGCAGTGTGTCGGACTTTCTCTATTAGTCCATCTATACTGACCTCCATCAGGTTGCAAATTAAAAATAATTTTTATCTGCATCTACAGTACCTCTGAAAAAATATTTGGGCTTCTAGCTGTGTGTGGGACTTGTTGTATTAGTGCATCTATACTGACCTCCATCAGGTTGCAAACTGAATATATTTTTTTCTGCATCTACCTCTGAAAAAATATTGGGCTTCTAGCTGTGTGTGGGACTTGTTGTATTAGTCCATCTATACTGACCTCCATCAGGTTGCAAACTGAATATATTTTTTTCTGCATCTACCTCTGAAAAAATATTGGGCTTCTAGCTGTGTGTGGGACTTGTTGTATTAGTCCATCTATACTGACCTCCATCAGGTTGCAAACTGAATATATTTTTTTCTGCATCTACCTCTGAAAAAATATTGGGCTTCTAGCTGTGTGTGGGACTTGTTGTATTAGTCCATCTATACTGACCTCCATCAGGTTGCAAACTGAATATATTTTTTTCTGCATCTACCTCTGAAAAAATATTGGGCTTCTAGCTGTGTGTGGGTCTTGTTCTATTAATCCATCTATACAGACCTCCATCAGGTTGCAAACTGAATATAAGTTTTTTCTGCATCTACCTCTGAAAAAATATTTGGCCTTCTAGCAGTGTGTGGGACTTTCTCTGTTAGTCCATCTATACTGACCTCCATCAGGTTGCAAACTGAATATAATTTTTTTCTGCATCTAGCTCTGAAAAAATATTTGGCCTTCTAGCAGTGTGTCGGACATTCTCTATTAGTCCATCTATACTGACCTCCATCAGGTTGCAAATTAAAAATAATTTTTATCTGCATCTACAGTACCTCTGAAAAAATATTTGGGCTTCTAGCTGTGTGTGGGACTTTTTGTATTAGTCCACCTATACTGACCTCCATCAGGTTGCAAACTGAATATATTTTTTTCTGCATCTACCTCTGAAAAAATATTGGGCTTCTAGCTGTGTGTGGGACTTGTTGTATTAGTCCATCTATACTGACCTCCATCAGGTTGCAAACTGAATATATTTTTTTCTGCAACTACCTCTGAAAAAATATTGGGCTTCTAGCTGTGTGTGGGACTTGTTGTATTAGTCCATCTATACTGACCTCCATCAGGTTGCAAACTGAATATATTTTTTTCTGCATCTACCTCTGAAAAAATATTGGGCTTCTAGCTGTGTGTGGGACTTGTTGTATTAGTCCATCTATACTGACCTCCATCAGGTTGCAAACTGAATATATTTTTTTCTGCATCTACCTCTGAAAAAATATTGGGCTTCTAGCTGTGTGTGGGTCTTGTTCTATTAATCCATCTATACAGACCTCCATCAGGTTGCAAACTGAATATAATTTTTTTCTGCATCTAGCTCTGAAAAAATATTTGGCCTTCTAGCAGTGTGTGGGACTTTCTCTGTTAGTCCATCTATACTGACCTCCATCAGGTTGCAAACTGAATATATTTTTTTCTGCATCTACCTCTGAAAAAATATTGGGCTTCTAGCTGTGTGTGGGACTTGTTGTATTAGTCCATCTATACTGACCTCCATCAGGTTGCAAACTGAATATATTTTTTTCTGCATCTACCTCTGAAAAAATATTGGGCTTCTAGCTGTGTGTGGGACTTGTTGTATTAGTCCATCTATACTGACCTCCATCAGGTTGCAAACTGAATATATTTTTTTCTGCATCTACCTCTGAAAAAATATTGGGCTTCTAGCTGTGTGTGGGACTTGTTGTATTAGTCCATCTATACTGACCTCCATCAGGTTGCAAATTGAATATAATTTTTTTCTGCATCTAACCCAGCCAATAGTTTTGACCTAATACCACAGTTTGGCCACTCAGCTCTGCTCGGTTACCATCCATTGTTTTTTTGTGCAATCAACTCCAGAGTTGTGAATTAGTTAACCACCAAAATGAGTGGAAAAAGGCCTGCTGCTGGTGGAAAGGGGAATAGGCGTGTTGGGAAGGGGAAAAAAGGTTGTGTCCGTGGGGTAGGTGTTAAAGCAACAGTAACATCTGCAGAAGAAAGACCATCTTCCAGCCAAACTAAAATGTCTACTTCTTTTAGCGGACAATGTGATAAGATCCCTTTCTTACGGCCACGCCAATCGCTACAAATTCCAGATGAGGCACAAAAACAGCAGGTGCTTCAACGGATATCAAGTGCTCCTTTAAGTGGGCTCTCCTCCACATCAACTTCAACATCACAAATACTCCAGTCCTCAAAGGAGTCACCCCAATCGCACTTGCTTCCTCACAGCTCCCAAATCTCCAGCTGCCCGTCTGACTATGAGGTAGAACAGATGGTTGAGTCTGCAGAGCTGTTTACTCATACTATAGCCTGGGAATCAGAGGTCGACTCCAGCGCTTCTGTGAATCCAGACGAGGAAATGATCTGCACTGATGCCCAGAATCTTTATGAGTCGGATCCAGGACCAGACGCAGAAGGTTCTGACCATAATGTAGACCCTCATTCCCAAACTGTAACTCCTGTTGGTGGAGACAATGAGGAAGACGATGATAAGACTCAAATACCTGATTGGAGCGACAACTTTAGTTTTTTGTCAGGGCAGGAACAGGTTGGCTCTGAGGACGACGGGTGTGATAACGCACAGGGTGATGATGATGAGGTTGGAGATCCCACTTACTGTCAACCCACATTCAGCCAAGAGATGAGGTCAGCAGAGGAGGTGGAGGAAGATGCTAGTGACGACGAGGTCAGGTTGCGCCTTCCTGGACAGAGACGTAGTACTGGAAGCAAGTCAACAACTGCATCCTCAAACACAACTCTGCCTCTCACCACAAGTCGTGGTGGCTCTTCAGGTCGCATGGGTGCTAAGCCTTGCATAGCCTGGGCATTTTTTCAGATCGATAAAGATGACCCAACTCGTGTTATCTGTAACATTTGTCAGCAAAAGCTAAGTAGAGGCCAAAAAATACATAGTTTGAGTACTTCATGCATGAACCGGCACATGGACATGAAGCATAAGTTGCAGTGGGAAGCTCAGTGTGCTACAATGCGGCCTAGCCGGCCGGGCCAACCACCGTCTGCCATATCTTGTGCATCCGCGGCCTCTTTATCCTCTGTGACTGGGGGGACAGCAGTCACACCTGTTTTGGGGCGCAAACCTGCCACCTCTTTACCCGCAACAGCCAGCGTGATTGGCAGGTCATCATTTTCTTTGGAGGTGGGAACACCAGCTGGTGTTGAGCGCTGTCCGACATCGATAGCACCACCTTTGGATCAAGGCAACCTAACATGTCCGCCTGCATCTTCCTCACAGACCGGCAGTTTGCCGGGGACACCCTTATCAACCCCGTCTAAGCACAATAGCCAGCCCTCGGTCCCTCAGATGTGGACAAGTAAAAGACCATTTCCTCCTAGCCATAAGAAAGCTAAGAGGTTGAATTTCACCATCTGCAAGCTCTTGGCTACAGAAATGCTGCCTTTCCGCCTGGTGGACACAGAGGATTTTCGAGACCTTATGTCCATCGCAGTGCCCCAGTACCAGATGCCCAGTCGGCACTACTTCTCAAAGAAAGGTGTGCCTGCGCTCCACCAGCATGTCGCACACAACATCACCGCTTCTTTGAGAAACTCTGTGTGTGACAGGGTGCATTTCACCACAGACACTTGGACGAGTAGGCATGGACAGGGGCGTTACATGTCGCTGACTGGGCACTGGGTAACTATGGTGACAGCAGGACAAGGGGCTGCTGTCCAAGTCTTGCCGTCCCCACGAGTTGTGCGTCAATCCTCTTTATGTCAAAGTTCCTCCACTGCTTCTGCCTCCTCAACCTCCTCTCGGTCTTCCACCTGCACCCAAAGCCTGTCTGGTCATGCCACAAGCTTTCTAACTGCGCAGAAGGGATCCTGCACACCTCCTTACTATGCTGGCAGTAGGGCTCAACGTCATCAGGCGGTTTTTACATTGAAATGTCTGGGAAATGTGAGTCACACAGCTGAGGAGTTGTGGTCAGCTCTTTTTTCATGAATGGTTGTCTCCACTGGACCTGAAACCAGGGAAGGCCGTGTGCGACAATGCTGCAAACCTGGGTGCGACCCTTCGCCGGGGCAATGTCACACACGTGCCTTGTATGGCTCACGTGTTGAACCTGGTTGTCCAGCAATTTTTAGCCCACTATCCCAGACTAGATGGCCTTCTGCAGAGGGCACGGTCGCTGTGTGCTCACTTCCGCCGTTCGCATCCCGCAGCTCAGCGACTTACATCTCTACAGAAGTCATTGGGCCTGCCACTTCACCGGCTAAAATGCGATGTGCCTACCCGGTGGAATTCAATTCTGCACATGTTGCAGCGACTGTGGCAGCACCGACAAGCCCTGGTGCAATACGTTCTGACGTATAGCCTGGGCCAACGAGATCCAGAGGTGGGGCAAATCACGCTGGAGGAGTGGTCTCAGATCAGGGACCTATGCACCCTTCTGCACAGTTTTGAAATGGCGACGAAGATGTTTAGTGCTGACGATGCCATTATCAGCATGACTATTCCGGTGATTTACATGCTGGAGCACATGTTAAACAGAATTCGGAGTCAGGTGGTGGCACAAGAGGAGGTGGAGGAAGTAGAGGAGGAGGAGTTGTATGCGGAAGGGCTAACATCTGCAAGGTCCAGACGGTCGGCAGCACCAAGGCGGCAGGCATGTGAGGGTGGGGGAGATGGTTTTACCAGGGCGCATGGTAGCAGCCAAACTAGTGAGGAAGGTGCAGGAGCCCAGGAAGAAGTGGAGGACGAACTGATGGAAGACTCATCAGATGAGGGAGACCTTGATCACATTTCTGTTGTGCGAGGTTGGGGGGAGAGGACAGAGGAAGGAAGCATGATTGTTACCTCGCCACCAACACAACAGGGACTTGGTGCTCCTGGATGCGCAACACACATGAGTGCCTTCTTGCTGCACTACCTGCAACATGACCCTCGAATTGTGAGAATTAGAAATAATCCTGACTACTGGGTTGCCACACTGTTAGATCCCCGGTACAAAAGTAAATTTGCAGAAATTATTCCTGCCATAGAAAGGGATGCACGCATGCAGGAGTATCAGCAGAGACTGTTGCAGAATCTTACATGTGCTTTTCCACAAAATACCAGTCGTGCACGTAGTGAATCTCACAGTTCCAACTTGCCAACCGTGGGACCGTCAAGTGTTCAGCACTCAAACCGTAACAGAACCACAGTATCTGCTGGTAACATCAATTTTGCGGAATCATTTCACCACTTTTTTAGCCCATCCTTTGCAAGGCCACAGGAGACAAGAAGTCTGACACATAGTCAACGCCTAGAGACGATGGTACAGGAGTATCTCCAAGTAAACATTGAAGCCACGACTGTGTCACTGGACCCTTGCTTTTTTGGGCTTCCATTCTGGATAAATGGCCGGAGCTAGCCACTTACGCCTTGGAGATCTTGTCATGCCCCGCAGCCAGCGTTCTGTCTGAACGTGTGTTCAGCGCTGCTGGTGGTGTGCTGACAGATAAGCGCACGCGGCTCTCCACTGATAATGTAGACAGACTCACGTTCATAAAGATGAACAAATCATGGATCCGAAACGACTTTTCTACCCCTGTGTCATCCTGGGGAGAGTAAAAGCTTGATGATTGGTTAAAATCACCCTACCAACCGTTTTAAGCTTTCAAATTACTAATCATGTTTATCTGTATCTTGACTGGAAAATAATTTGGGCTTTGTAGCAGTGTGCAGCACTGATCCTATTAGGCCATCTATACTAAAGCGTCACCAGATTTAAAATTAAAAATAATTTTTAGCTGCATCTAGCCCAGAAAATAATTTTGGGGCTCCGAGATGCGCAAGACACATAAGTGCCTTCTTGCTGCACTACCTGCAGCATGACCCTCATATTGTCAGAATTCGAAGTAATCATGACTACTGGGTTGCCACACTCTTAGATCCCCCAAACTTTTCGATCAACCTTTTCATTTTAATAAAGACCAAAAAAATGGTCATTTTTGAAATTATAAGCATTAGCAGGTTGTTAGAAACTGAAATCAAACAGTTTTCAACTCAAAACTTTATTCTAGGTGATGTTACATTTTCACATAGGACCCCTTGTTCGAAAGGAGCTTCTGAACTCTCTCGTCCATTGAATTTGTCAGGTTTTGGATGGTTTCTGCTTCAATTGTTTTGCATGAGGACAGAATACCCTCCCAGAGCTGTTGCTTAGATGTGAACTGCCTCCCGCCATCATAGACACTCCTTTTAATGATGCTCCAAAGGTTCTGAATGGGGTAGAGGTCAGGGGAGCTTGGGGGTCACACCATAAGTTTGTCCCCTTTTATGCCCATATCAGCCAGAGATGCAGATGTTTTATGTGCAGCATGAGATGGTGCATTATCATGCAGAAAAATGATCTTGCTGTGAAATACACGGTTCTTCTTCTTGAACCATGGCAGGAAGTGCTGTTTGAGAAAATCCACATACATTATGGAGTTCATCTTTAGCGCCTTCAGGGATCCTAAAGGGGCCGACAATCTCTCTCCCCATGATTCCAGCCCAAAACATTACTCCACCTCCTCCTTGTTGGCGCTGTAGCCGTGTTTGCGTGGGGTGTCCATCAACCAGCCATCCTCCACTCCATCCATCTGGACCATCGAGCGCTGCACGGCACTCATCCGTGAACAAAACTGTTTTGAAATCAGTCTTCATGTAATGTTTGGCCCACTGGAGCCGTTTCTGCTTGTGTGAAGTGGATAGAGGAGGTCGACAGGATGGCGTATGCACAGCTGCAAACCTCTGAAGGACCCTGCATCTTGTTGTTCGGGGGACGTTGGAGGCACAAGCAGCTTCAAAAACTTGTCTGCTGCTATGACAAGGCTTTTTTGCCGCTGCTCTTTCTGTTAGAACCTTGCTGTTAGGTTTTTTTTCCCTTTGCTGGTCACATGACCTTGTTGGCCTATTTAATCCTGCTCCGCCCTTCTGGCTTTGCTGGACTTCATTGTATATCTACTTTCTAGCTAGCCTGTGCTCTGTATCTAACTCTGTTAGTTTGCTTGGTCTACGGACCTCTATGTTCTATCTATTTTGTTTGTTCGTCTGTCTGCTACTATTTCTGTTAGGAGGTGTCCCATATTCCTCCCAGTCCTTAGTACTTGTAGGGATTCCCTCCCCACATCTATAGGTCTTCGTACAGACTAGATTAGGACTTTAGCAGGTCTGATCGCAGGATCAGGTTCCCTGTTGCATCGTAGGGATTCAGCTGAGTCTTATAGTAGGGACAGATCTCCTCTCTTTCCTTAGCTTTGGTAGCAGAACATAACAGTAAGTCCAGCCAGCAAATTCTCTAAGGAAAGATTTTTCTGTTCCATCATGGTGTCGGTTCAGGATTTGGCTCATCGCCTGCAGGGACTCTCTCTGGAGGTGGCCGAGCTCCGTCAGCACGTGAGTAACTGTCCTGGAGCACATTTCTTGGAGCCTAAGGTATGTTTGCCGGATTTATTTTTTGGTGAACACCGAGAATTTTTTTCATTTAAAAATGCTTGCTTATTGTATTTTCGTTTGAGACCTAAGTCCTCTGAGGATGAATCCCAGCGCGTAGGGTTCATAATGTCACTTTTGCGCAAAGAGCCTCAGGAGTGGGCCTTTTCTTTGCAACCTAGTGATTCATGCTTCAGATCAGTGGATAGTTTTTTTTCTGCTTTGGGACTATTATATGATGATCCTGACCGTGTCGCATCAGCTGAGACTGAGTTGAGACGTCTAAAACAAGGATCGGGTAATGTGGAAAAATATTGTACACATTTTCGTCGTTGGTCCACTCAAACAGGGTGGAACGATTCTGCTCTGAAAAGTTTATTTCTTGCTGGGCTCAGTGAAAGGGTTAAAGACCTGCTAATTGCTTATCCTACACCTGAGGATTTGCAACAGGCTATGCAATTAGCTATACGGGTGGATAGAAGACTGCGTGCTAGGGTTAATGAGAGCAAATCCTCTGCTATGTCAGTTTCTGGTTATGATAATGTGTGTACTAACAGTGGTGAACCGATGGAGATTGGATCGGTGGCACCTCGCTCTCAAGAAAAAGACCGTCGTTTTTCAGAAGGCTTGTGCTTCTATTGCGGAAAATCTGGTCATTTGATTAAAGGCTGTGAGCTTCGGATGAAGAAAGAAAAAAAAATGGTCAGTCACGCCCGTATTGCCTGTTTAAATTCCAAGGGTATATTTTTAGCTGCTTCCACGATTGCTCAGGAAAAATTAATGGAATTTCGGGTGTTTGTTGATTGCGGGTCTACACTGAATGTAATTGATGGGGGATTCGTGGAAAAACTCAATTTAAAACCTGAACCTTTATCATCCCCCATTGCTGTGGTTTCTGTGGATGGCTCCCCTTTGAAGAATATTACTCTCAAGGTCAGTGAATTTCCTCTCACTATTAATGGTGTTCACCATGAGAAATTGGATTTGGTAGTGTTGAATAACTTGCCTTCTCCAGTAATATTGGGTTTGCCCTGGTTAAAATTTCACAATCCTGTACTGGATTGGTCTACCAGTGAAATTAAATCCTGGAGCCATAAATGTTATGACAAGTGTTGTAATGGGCGTATTGCAGCTTTGGATAGGGGAGAATTGCCTGTTCCTATTCAGGATTTTTGGAGAGTTTTTTCTGAGAAGGAATCGCAGGTTTTGCCTCCCCATAGAGACTATGATTGTTCTATTGAATTTGTCCCTGGAGCGACTCTTCCTAAAAGTCGTTTATTTAACCTTACTATTCCTGAGAGGAAGGCTTTGGAGGAATACATACAGACAAGTTTGGCCGCCGGTCACATTAGGCCCTCTAAGTCTCCTGTGGCGGTTGGATTTTTTTTTGTAAAAAAAAAGGACGGCGGTTTACGTCCTTGTCTGGATTTTCGTGAGATTAACAAAATTACGGTACGCAATCCTTACCCACTGCCATTGATTCCTGATATGTTTAACCAGTTATTGGGGGCCAAGTGGTTCTCTAAAATTGACCTTAAGGGGGCATACAATCTGTTGCGCATGAAGGAGGGTGATGAATGGAAGACTGCTTTTAACACTCCTGTGGGTCATTTTGAGAATCTGGTTATGCCTTTTGGTCTTACTAATGCTCCTGCATTTTTTCAGAATCTGATTAATGACATCCTTAGACCTTTGATCGGTAAAAATGTGGTTGTGTATTTGGATGACATTTTGATTTATTCGCCAGATCTGGAGTCTCATTGGCGGAGCGTGCGTGAGGTATTACAGTTATTAATGGACAATTCGCTTTTTGCTAAGCTGGAGAAATGTGAGTTCGCTGTACAGAGAATTAGTTTTTTGGGCTACATCATCTCCAGCAAAGGTTTTGAGATGGATCCGGTTAAGGTTCAGGCTGTGCAGGAATGGCCTAGGCCTATTGGTTTGAAATCGATACAGAGGTTTTTGGGTTTCGCCAATTACTACAGAAAATTCATAAAAAATTTTTCTAGTATTGTCAAACCTCTGACTGATCTCACCAGGAAAGGTGCTGATGCGGTTCAGTGGTCTTCTGAGGCCATTGAAGCTTTTGTGTATCTCAAGGAGAGGTTCACCTCTGCTCCCATCCTTATGCAGCCTGATGTTACTAGGCCGTTTTTGGTTGAGGTTGATGCTTCCTCTGTGGGGGTTGGCGCAGTATTGTCTCAGGATAACGGGGATGGATTACATCCCTGTGCCTTTTTTTCAAAAAAATTTTCGGAGACTGAACTGAATTACGATATTGGTAATCGGGAATTATTGGCTATTAAACTCGCATTTGAACACTGGCGCCACTTCTTGGAAGGTGCGGAATTTCCCGTTCAGGTTCTTACGGATCATAAAAATCTGATATATCTTGATGCTGCCAAGCGCCTGAATGCCCGTCAGGCTAGGTGGGCACTGTTTTTCTCGCGGTTTAATTTCTCCGTTACTTACATCCCTGGTACTAAGAATGTTAAGGCGGATGCCTTGTCTCGCAGTTTTTCTCCCATAGTCGGTGCTGAGAAAGAGGAAAACATTCTACAAGAAGGTGTTGTGATAGCTGCTTTAGACTCCGTTTTGGAAGATGAGATTCTTAAAGCTCAGGAGAATGCCCCATCTAACACTCCTCATGGGAGGTTGTTTGTGCCTGGGACCTTTAGGAGAGATTTGTTTGTTGAGTGTCATGAATCTCGATTGGCAGGTCATCCCGGAATCTCTGAGACCAAGAGACTGGTGGGTCGCAGTTTTTGGTGGCCTGGATGGCAGAAGGAAGTCATTAAGTGGGTGCGCCAATGTACTATATGTGCTAGATCTAAGTCCTCACATACTCCTGCTGCGGGGTTGCTTTGTCCTTTGGAGGTCCCCAGTGCTCCTTGGACACATTTGGCTATGGACTTTATAACTGACCTTCCCCCCTCTGAGGGTTTTACTGTCATCTGGGTGGTCGTGGACCGTTTTAGCAAGATGTGTCACTTGGTTCCCTTCGTCAAACTGCCCTGCGCTAAAACTCTCGCTAAGGCCTTTGTCAAGGAAATTGTCAGACTTCATGGCGTTCCTACTGACATTGTTTCTGATAGGGGTCCTCAGTTCGTGGCTCGTTTTTGGCGTGCCTTTTGTGACAGGTTGGGAATTCATTTGTCGTTTTCGTCCGGATATCATCCTGAATCTAATGGCCAGACAGAAAGGAAAAACCAGGATGTTGAGCAGTTCTTGCGTTGTTTTGTGGCAGACAATCAAGAGGGGTGGTCTGAGTTTCTGCCACTTGCCGAATTTGCTCTGAACAATCATACATCTTCTTCTGCTGGTTGTTCGCCTTTTTTTTGTTGTTCTGGGAGACATCCGTCGTTTGGGTCGTTCTCCAAGTTGGGATCTGCCGTGCCTGAGGAGGAGAATTTTTCCGGTGATTTGGAAAGAGTTTGGACGGATGTGCGTGGTAATCTTCAGGAGGCCAACAGAAAATCTAAAGACTACTTTGATAGGAAACGACAGGAGGTTTTGTTCGCTGTTGGTGACATGGTTTGGTTGTCCTCTAGGAATCTGCGGTTGAGGATTCCTTCTAAGAAATTGGGTCCCAAGTTTGTAGGGCCCTTTAAGGTGCTTCAGGTTGTCAACCAATCTGCTGTTAGGTTGGAGGTTCCTACCTCCTGGAGAATTAATCCGGTCTTTCATGTCTCTCTGTTAAAAAAAGCTGTTGTGTCGGATGTGACGCCTCTGCCTCTGTTCCTCCGGTGGTGGAGGACGGGGAATATGAAATTTCTCGCATCCTCGACTCTAGACGGTATAGAGGTAGTTTGCAGTATCTTGTGGCCTGGAAAGGTTTCGGACCCGAGGATAACTCTTGGGTGAGGTCAGATGATGTTTCCGCGTCCAGACTTATCAGAGCGTTTCACAGGAGATTTCCTGATAAGCCTGGTCCTAGGGGATCCGGAGGATCCTCTTAGAAGGGAGGGTACTGTTAGAACCTTGCTGTTAGGTTTTTTTTCCCTTTGCTGGTCACATGACCTTGTTGGCCAATTTAATCCTGCTCCGCCCTTCTGGCTTTGCTGGACTTCATTGTATATCTACTTTCTAGCTAGCCTGTGCTCTGTATCTAACTCTGTTAGTTTGCTTGGTCTACGGACCTCTATGTTCTATCTATTTTGTTTGTTCGTCTGTCTGCTACTATTTCTGTTAGGAGGTGTCCCATATTCCTCCCAGTCCTTAGTACTTGTAGGGATTCCCTCCCCACATCTATAGGTCTTCGTACAGACTAGATTAGGACTTTAGCAGGTCTGATCGCAGGATCAGGTTCCCTGTTACATCGTAGGGATTCAGCTGAGTCTTATAGTAGGGACAGATCTCCTCTCTTTCCTTAGCTTTGGTAGCAGAACATAACACTTTCAACCTGACGTAATTGCCTGTAGGAAAGAGTCCTCAATTTGCCCTTATCAGCACGCACACGTGTGTACTGTGAATCAGCTACATACTTCTTGATTGCCAAGACACCTCATCCTGATCATTGCACAATGTTGATCGTAGTCATGCCTTGACCTAAACACTCCACAATTTGTTGCTTCTCAGCAGCCGACACATCCTTTTTCTTTCCCATTTTGGCAGAAAATGTAGGCTGCTTAATAATGTGAGAGAGCCTTCTTAAGTAGTCTTTCCTTTCATTGGACACACCTGCCAAACTAATTAGCACAGGTGTCTGCAATTGCTTACAGTGATATAAAGAGCCCTGACACACATCACCATCAATGAGTTTAACTGACAAACAAACAAATTCTTCCCTTATCACTCCTAAACACTTTTTGCATAATAATTTGGAACGCAGTGTACATGTGCTTTTCCACAAAACACCAGCGGTTCACGTAGTGAATCTTACAGTTCTAACTTGCCAACCGTGGTCTGTATGGAGTTGTTCAATAAAGGGCCCAAAATTAAGATAACATAGATGGGAGAGGTCTCTATGAATAGGAATTCCTAAGTATTTGATACCCTGTGAGGGCCAGGCAAAGGGAAAGTTGGACTGGATGGAATCCTATATGGATTTGGGGAGGGAGACATCGAGGGCCTCAGACTTCGCTGCATTGATTTTAAAATTTGACCATGTAACAAAGTGATCTATTTCAGCCATAACAGCATGGATGGATATATGTGATTGAGTGATATATACTAGGACATCATCAGCAAATAGAGAGCACTTGTACTCGGTGCCTCCCACCTCAATCCACCTAATATTCCGGTTATGGCGAATTGATGAGAGCAGGTGCTCCGTCACTAGGATGTATAAGAGAGGGGACAGAGGACACCACTGCCTTGTCCCATTGGTGATTGTGAAAGGTGATGAAAATGTTCTGACGCACCCCCTGGGCCTTGGGACACCCGGAGCCGGACCCTTTTTGGTGGATGCTGGTGGTTGTAGTCTTCGTGGCGGCGACCCGGTTCCGTGGCTCAGGGCGGTCAAACCAGTGGCGGAACTATTTATGTGGTTTTGATGTTTAAATGTACGACTACGCCACCCGTGGATTGCGGTCAGAGTGAACCGCCGCTATAGGGCAGACCGCTGAGGCTGGTGTTGTGGGTGCAGCAGAGCGTAGCATAACTCCCCACAGGAGGAGTATAGCCTCAGGGCAGTGTATGCGGAGGATGGGGGTGATGGTGCAGGGCAGCAGCAGTAACGACACGGAGTCAGTGATGCAGTTCAGGGCCTTTACTCACAGTTCTTATTATCCAGACCACGTCTGCAGGTAACGGCTGCCCACGTCGTACTGTGCTCACCAGGTGAGGGGCTCAGACAACTCCCAGATAACTTTGGAGCACTTCACAGGACCCCCTTTGTGTGTCCTTTGTCTGGCCTTTCTTACCAACACTTCTGTCCGGCTGCCTCGGGCCTCCTCTTGGTAAACTTGGCGCCAGTTTCCCTGACCCAAGTGGTGCCTTCCTAGCGGGTGTAGCGAGGGGCTGCGCCACATAAAATGTCAGAGCCTCCGGTTTCTAGCTGAGGGTTGTTTCCTGCCTCCACTAGTTCGGGGACCGGTCTCCCCCTTTGGCCTGACCCCTCCACGCAGGTGGATTCGGGCGTGCGGTGGCGACTCGCCCGTCCGCACCCCTGGGATCCCTTCATTCCTCGTTCCTGGAGCCTTCTCCGCTCCTCTTCCTTCCTTCTCCCTCTTCCAGGCTTGGGCCTCTGTTACTAGGCCCGCCTCCGGAGCAGAGCTCATTTAGAGCCCCTGCTCCCTGCCACTTCTGCTCAGACTTCTCTGCACTGAACTAAGATGGTGCCCACCTTTTATACTCCCTTCTCAATGCACCCAGGAACTGCTTCATCCCTGCTCCTGCACTACAGGGTTCCCCTTCCTCAGTGTTCCCTCCCCCCACTCCAGCCAGGGACAGGGACTGTCGTGCCCATCTCAGGGGCATATTGGTCGCCCTGCCCCACGGCAATGTGGTGTAATGCATGCAGGTGTCGGGTCCTGATCCACACTCCATCCTTACCTGAGAGTGAGATATCACACCTCTGGGTGAGGTGCAATACGTCTGTAGCAACCTAGCCCTCAGGGTGCTACAGTTCCATTTATCTTCAGCCTAGGTGACGTATTGTGATACAGGGCCGTGATTTTGGCTATAAAAGGGTCCCCTAGACCCCTACCCCAAGCTTTTTAAGAGAATCATATATGGCGTGCCAGGAGACTCTATGGAATGCTTTCTCAGCATCCAACGAGAGTATCTAATTACAAATTTTTAACTGCATCTAGCCCAGGAAATACTTTGTGCCTAGTAGCAGTGTCTGCTAGTCAGCGGATTATCCCGGCTGTTAAGCAAGCTACACCACCTGTAGTTTAGACACTTAATTTTTTCAAAGGAAATGCTTCGGGACCATGGGATACTTAGTGAAGAGCATCAGGAGGCACCCCAAGGCATAGGGGCTGGGACTGGCAGTAGGATGCCTTGCAGTGGACAGCCGAGCTCGATCCTTATAAAAGCTTTTTAACTGCAGCAGCTTTAGTGGACGCTACTGGAGCTGGAATTACGGGGCTGCTGGCATGAGACTTGCCCTCCAATAGATCCTTGTAAATGGATTTAAAGTGTATTCATTCAAATTAGAGAGACAATTTAAATTAAAAAGCTTAGAGCTGCCTCCACCACAGGGGGGCTCGCTCGACCCACCAGCGGACAGGCACCAGTATTGGGAGAGGGGGGCTGGCCATCAGGGTTCACCGCAGCTCTGGCACAAACCCGGCGACACGGAGGTGGCACGGGCAGGAGCGGACTGGCCGTGTCGGCTTCTCACTTTTTGGATTTTAGAAGGGCATGACATGCCTATATCTGTGTCTCCCCCTCCTTTTACTCCTCCACCTCTTTTATTTTCGCATGACTATATGTACTTGTCACTTTTCCATGTGTTAGTTATGTCTTCTGAGCAGTTTGTCAGCTTTTGGACACCTTTGAAGGTGTTTTCTATGTGTTTCTATGTGTTTTTGTTTGCCTGCCATTGGTTTTAACGGTGTTCGAAGGTGTTCGACGTACAGTTCGACGAACAGTTCGGCGAACACACGGGTGTTTGACGAACCGAACCGAACTCGAACACTACGGGGGTGGCTCAACACTACCTGTGAAATATGTTAAGGAACTTCCTTTCCAGGGTAAAGACTTGTGTATAAGGTAAAATAAATTACCAAAAACAAAAATACTCCTCCACACCTTGGGCTATGTTCACAAGTAGCATTTTTTATGCGTTTTCGCACTTTTGTATTGCTTTCAACCGTGACAAATGCATTCACCGGTCATTTTAATATTTTACAATCTTATCTGGCCATGTGCTGTGTGACACATGCATACAGTGCTGAAAATACATGGGAACAGCATGTAGAAGACACCTAGAAGCATCTCTGACACCCAGGTCACTGCCTAAAAGTGTGCCGATCAGAAGTGATCCATGCCGCATCTGAAGATGCAGACTTGCAACTATCCCCGTGCAAGTCCTTGTCCCAGGGCAGTTTTCAATTGTACCTCCACCATTCCTTGCAATGCAAGCGCAAGTATGCAGCCTGTCACCCACCCACCCTCAGGCTGCAATGCCATACTGCTTGCTTGCACTTGAAATGGGGCCTTTAAGTTTGGAGGAGGCTGAAGCTGGCCACTACCTCATGGCTGCTTTGGCAGGGAGGTATCCATACTCAGTCCCCAGCCGCCCGGCGGCCGGGTGTCCATGCTCGGTCCCCAGCCACCAGGGGGCGGCCAGGTGTCCATACTCAGTCCCCAGCTGACCCGCGGCCGGGTGTCCATACACGGTCCCAAGCCGCCTAGGGGCGGCCGGGTGTCCGTAAACGGTCCCCAGCCGCCCCTATTTCTCCGCTGAACTTCCACCCACACTTTTCTTAGCCCAGACTGCTTTAGGGCAGCATTGGACGAGCCCACCAGAGAAACAGACTCCTCCGGTGGGCCAAGGCTTCTCCATCAGGTGAGTTGAGAGTGCCAAGGTGAGGAGCATGATGATGATGATAGAAGTTAGCATCTGCTTTGTTTTCTTGGAATGCAAGCGTAAGTGTGCAATCTGTCACTCACCCACCCCCAGGCTGCAATACCATACTGCTAGCTTGCACTTGAAATGGGGCCTTTTAGTTTGGAGGAGGCCGAAGCTGGCCACTACCTCAATTCTGCTTTGGCAGCGAGGTATCCATACTCAGTCCCCAGCCGCCCGGCGGCCGGGTGTCCATAAACGGTCCTCAGCCACCCCTATTTCTCCTTGGAAGTTCCCGCACACTTTTCTTAGCCCGGCCTGCTTTAGGGCAGCATTGGACGAGCCCACCAGAGAACCAGACTCCTCCGGTGGGCCCTGGCTTCTCCATCAGGGGAGTTGAGAGTGCCAAGGTGAGGAGCATGATGATGATGATAGAAGTTAGCGTCTGCTTTGTTTTCTTGGAATGCAAGCGCATGTATGTAGTAGCGGCTAGGCCTGAGGTGGTCAGCGTTTTGGCGCATATCCTACCTCCTCCGAGGATTGCTGGATGTTTTCCTGCTACTATCCCAGTTCTATGACTCCCTTTAAAACAAAGCTTCAGGTGATGAATGATGGATGAGGTGATGGCAAAGGAGAAAGAGCAGGAGGAACAGGGACCATTCACATCAATATCAGGCCAGTCAACCACATGTCTTGTAGGATATGTTTCTATACCAAAAGGAGCGGTTCGGCTACACAGTTATAGGGCATGCAGTGAGTGCAATGTCTACCAAAAATTTCGAGGCACTCCAATGCCCCTTGGAAGTGACATGGAGGTCAGACGGCCTTAATTAAACCGTTTTTTCCATTTATAGCAACAGGGTCTCCTGTGCACTGTTGGCCTAAGCAGTGAAAGGAAGGCTTTCCAAAAATTATGAGGAACTGCAATGCCCCTTGAAACAGACGTGGATTACAGCATACTAAAAACCTTCTACCCATTATTGGGGAGTGGGTCTCCCTTAGTGTTCGCCTATGCATTGAAAAGCAAAAGCTGACTAAAATTAAGAGGAAATGCAATGCCCCTTGGAAGAATGGTGGAGGTCGCAGTGGAATAAACAGACAATATCAATGCCCCTTGGAAAAGTGGTGGAGGTTGCAGTAGCTTAACAAGATGGTTTTAATGCCCATTGGAAGAAAGGTGGAGGTCGCAGTGGAATAAAAAGACAATATCAATGCCCCTTGAAAAAGTGGTGAAGGTTGCAGTAGCTTAACAAGACGGTTTTAATGCCCCTTGGAAGAATGGTGGAGGTTGCAGTAACTTAACAAGACGGTTTTAATGCCCCTGGGAAAAGTGGTGGCGGTCGCAGTAGCTTAACAAGACGGTTTTAATGCCCCTTGGAAGAATGGTGGAGGTTGCAGTAGCTTAACAAGATGGTTTTAATGCCCCTGGGAAAAGTGGTGGAGGTCGCAGTATCTTAACAAGCTGGTTTTAATGCCCTTGTGAAAAGTGGTGGAGGTCGCAGTAGCTTAACAAGACGGTTTAAATGCCCCTTGGGAGAGTGGTGGAGGTCGCAGTGGAATAAAAAGACAATATCAATGCCCCTTGAAAAAGTGGTGGAGGTCGCAGTAGCTTAACAAGACGGTTTTAATGCCCCTTGGGAGAGATGTGGAGGTCGCCGTGGAATAAAAATACAGTTTTAATGCCCCTTGGAAGAGAAGTGGAGGTCGCAGTGGAATAAAAAGTCAATATCAATGCCCCTGGGAAAAGTGGTGGAGGTCGCAGTAGCTTAACAAAACAGTTTTCATGCCCCTTACAAGAGCCATGCAGTTCAGCATATTAAAATCATTATTCCCATTATTTGGAGTGAGTCTCCCATAGTCTATGCCTATGCCTTCCAAGCCAAAGCTGAAAAAATTGGGACGGAGGATCTTGAAATGCTGGCAACATGGACCACGGTCACCCTGGTGGTATAGTGGTGGTGGAGGCTGAGGATAAGGAGAAGAGCAAAATACAGACGAAATGAGGAAGCGTATACCCATGTGTGGGTGTGAAGCGGTGCATGAAAATACACCTCCCGAAATAACACAGTGGATTTGACTTTATGTTACTCTGCTGTCATTTGGTGGTGATGAGTAGTCTGGCCCAATCCAGCCCTTGTTCATTTTGATAAGGGTCAGCTTGTCAGCATTGTCAGTTGACAGGCGAGTAAGCTTATCAGTTATAATTCCCCCAGCGGCACTAAAAACACGTTCCGATAACATGCTAGCGGCAGGGCAGGACAGGACCTCCAAGGCGTACAGAGCGAGTTCATTCCAAGTGTCCAGCTTGGATACCCAATAATTAAAAGGCACAGAGGAATCACGGAGGATGCTGGTACGGTCGGCAAGGTACTCCCTCACCATCTTTTGAAACTTTCCACTCCTTGTGAGAGTACCCCGCACCTCAGGGCCTGTAAGCTGGGCAGGTCTCAGAAAACTGTCCCAGAATGTTGACAGTGTTCCCCTGCCTCTGCTGGATTGGAGTTGCGTCTCTCTCGCCTGTACGCCTTGGTTGGTCAACGAACTGTGACCTCTGCCGCTAGCGTGTTCAGATGGGAATTTTTTTAACAGTTCTGCAGCAAGGGCCTTCTGGTACTGCCCCATTTTTGTAGACCTCTCTACCTCAGGAATAAGAGAGTGAAAGTTCTTCTTGTAGCGGGGGTCTAAAAGTGTCACCAACCAGTAATGACTGTCACCCAACATTTTGACAACACGACGGTCACGGATAAGGCAGCGAAACATAAGTCAGCCATGCGTGCCAGACTGGTAACGGGCAAGACTTCCGTGTCATCACCAAGATGACGACTGACCATGCTCTCCTCCTCCTCCGTCCTGTCCTCAGGCCACCCACGCTGAACCGACTGTATGACAGTTGTACAGGTACTACCGTCTACAGCGCATGATACCAGCTCCTGTTCTTCCTTATCCTCCTCCTCTCCCTCATTGTCCCCCAATGCACGTTGGGATGAGATGAGGCTGGGCTGTGTATAATCGCCCGTTATGGCTTCTTGATCCATCTCATCATACTCTGACTGCAATGCTTCCTCTTTATTTCTCTGCAGAGAGCGTTGCACAAGACAGACAAGTGGGATGCTGATGCTAATGATGGCGTCATCGCCACTCACCATCTTGGTAGACTCCTCAAAGTTTGTCAGGATGGTACATACTGTACAGACCAAAAGTTGGACACACCTTCTCATTTAAAGATTTTTCTGCATTTTCATGACTTTGAAAATTGTACATTCACACTGAAGGCATCAAAACTATGAATTAATACACGTGGAATTATATACTTAACAAAAAAGTGTGAAACAACTGAAAATATGTCTTATATTCTAGGTTCTTCAAAGTAGCCACCTTTTGCCTTGATGAGTGCCTTGCACACTCTTGGCATTCTCTTGATGCGCTTCAAGAGGTAGTCACCGGAAATGGTTTTCCAACAATCTTGAAAGAGTTCCCAGAGATGCTTAGCACTTGTTGGCCCTTTTGCCTTCACTCTGCGGTCCAGCTCACCCCAAACCATCTCGATTGGGTTCAGTTCTGGTGACTGTGGAGGCCAGGTCATCAGGCATAGCACCCCATCACTCTCCTTCTTGGTCAAATAGCCCTTACACAGCCTGAAGGTGTGTTTGGGGTCATTGTTCTTTTGAAAAATAAATGATGGTCCAACTAAACGCACACCAGATGGAATAGCATGCCGCTGCAAGATGCTGTGGTAGCCATGCTGGTTCTGTTAGAACCCTCCTGTTAGTTTTTGCTAATTTGTGTTTTGCGGTCACGTGACCAGCTGCCTATATATTCCAGCCCCGCCCTTCTGGCTTTGCTGGACTTCAGTGTTGTTTTGACTGTCTCTCTAGCCTGGTGCTTTTGTGCCTATCTCTCTCTAATTTGCTTGGTCCTCTGGGACCTCTAGTACTTTTTGTCAGTTTATCTTTTGCTCTGCAACAACTTCTGTTAGGGGGTGTCCCATTTTTGTCCCAGTCCTTAGTTCCTTTGGGGACCCCTCCCTTTCTCTATAAGTCTCCGTTCAGACTAGCCAAGGACGTAGGCGGGTCTGTTCACAAGGAACAAGTAGCCCGCTACAACGTAGGGGCTCAGCTTAGTCTTACTGTAGGGAAAGCTCTCCCCATCTTTCCTTAGCTTATGTTGCAGATCATAACAGTTTCAGTATGCCTTCAATTTTGAATAAATCCCCAACAGTGTCACCAGCAAAGCACCCCCATACCATCACACCTCCTCCTCCATGCTTCACGGTGGGAACCAGGCATGTAGGGTCCATCCGTTCACCTTTTCTGCGTTGCACAAAGACACGGTGGTTGGAACCAAAGATCTCAAATTTGGACTCATCAGACCAAAGCACAGATTTCCACTGGTCTAATGTCCATTCCATGTGTTCTTTAGCCCAAACAAGTCTCTTCTGCTTGTTGCCTGTCCTTAGCAGTGGTTTCCTAGCAGCTATTTTACCATGAAGGCCTGCTGCACAAAGTCTCCTCTTAACAATTGTTGAAGAGATGTGTCTGCTGCTAGAACTCTGTGTGGCATTGACCTGGTATCTAATCTGAGCTGCTGTTAACCTGCGATTTCTGAGGCTGGTAACTCGGATAAACTTATCCTCAGGAGCAGAGGTGACTCTTGGTCTTCCTTTCCTGGGGCGGTCCTCATGTGAGCCAGTTTCTTTGTAGCGCTTGATGGTTTTTGCAACTGCACTTGGGGACTCATTCAAAGTTTTCCCAATTTTTCGCACTGACTAACCTACATTTCTTAAAGTAATGATGGCCACTCATTTTTATTTACTTAGCTGCTTTTTTCTTGCCATAATACAAATTCTAACAGTCTATTCAGTAGGACTATCAGCTGTGTATCCACCTGACTTCTGCACAACACAACTGATGGTCCCAATCCCATTTATAAGGCAAGAAATCCCACTTATTAAACCTGACAGGGCACACCTGTGAAGTGAAAACCATTTCCGGTAACTACGTCTTGAAGCTCATCAAGAGAATGCCAAGAGTGTGCAAAGCAGTGATCAAAGCTAAAGGTGGCTACTTTGAATAACCTAGAATATAAGACATATTTTCAGTTGTTTCACACTTTTTTGTTAAGTATATAATTCCACATGTGTTAATTTATAGTTTTGATGCCTTCAGTGTGAATGTACAATTTTCAAAGTCATGAAAATACAGAAAATACAGAAAAATCTTTAAATGAGAAGGTGTGTCAAAACTTTTGGTCTGTACTGTATGTCAGACATCCAGGTCCACTCCTGATGTCTTATGTGTGGAGTCTGACCTGAATATCGATGGCCTTGTTGCAGCTAGTACTCCACAACTGCTCTCTTCTGCTCACAAATCCTTTGCAACATGTGGAGGGTAGAGTTCCAACGTGTGGGGACTTCACACACCAATCGGTGTGCTGGAAGCTGCAAACGCTGCTGCAACACAGCAAGGGATGCGGAAGCTGTAGCCGACTTCCGAAAATGAGCTGACAGGCGGCGTACTTTGATGAGCAGATCTGGCAACTCGGGGTACGATTTGAGAAACCGCTGAACCACGGAGTTAAGCACATGAGCCAGGCATGGCACGTGTGTGATCTCGCCTCGCCTCAGAGCCGCCACCAGGTTACGGCCATTGTCACACACGACCATGCTTGGATGTAGGTTCAGCGGTCTCAGCCACAGATCTGCCTGCTCTTTCACAGCTGTTCACAACTCACAAGCAGTGTGAGGTTTATCACCTAAGCTTATTAGTTTCAGCACAGCCTGTTGCCACTTGGCTGAGGCAGTACTGCAGTGCTTCCAGCTTGTAACTGATGTGGTGATATCTGAGATGGAGGCTGAACATGAGGAGGAGGAGGATGATGCGCAGGAGCTGTACACTGTGGGGGCAACTCTGACTGACATAGGGCCCACAATCCTCGGTGTGGGGAGGATATGTTCCGTCCCAAGGTCCGACTGGGTCCCGGCTTCCACTATGTTTACCCAGTGTGCCATCAGGGAGATGTACCGTCACTGGCCACAACCACTTGTCCACGTGTCCGTTGTCAGGTGGACTCCCCCAGTAACTGCGCTGTTGAGAGCACGGCAGATGTTTTGGGACACGTGCTTGTGTAGTGCAGGGATGGCACACCGGGCAAAATAGTGTCGGCTGGGGACCGAGTACCGAGGGATGGCCACCGTCATAAGGTTGCGGAAGTATTCCATCTCCACCAGCCTAAAAGGAAGCATTTCCAACGCAAGCAGTCGTGGAATGTGCGAATTTAGGACTGTGGCCTGTGGGGCGTTGGCTGCGAATTTGCACTTTCGTTCAAAGCTCTGGGATAAGGACAATTGAATGCTGAGGTGGGACGTGGACGTTGATGCTGTTTCTTGAGAAACTTCCATAACAAATGAAGACTGAGAGGAGGGGGCATCTTTGCATGCAGTATGGACCGGGGATTGCCTTGCACGCACAACAGGGGGTTCTATTACACGTACAACAGCAGAAGAAGCAGTGATGACACTCGCTAACTCTGGTCGTGGACCCTGGGGTTCGCCCCACAAAGTCGGGTGCTTTGCTGACATCTGTTTGATCATGCTGGTGGTGGTCAGGCTGGTAGTTTTGTCACCCCTGCTGATGCTGGCATGGCAGGTGGTACAAATGGCCTATTTGGGGTTATCAGCAGAGTTTTTAAAAAAATTCCAGACACTGGAAGACCTACTGGTTGTACTGGCAACGTCCCTCGTGTTGGTGTTACGTTGAACTGTTGCCCGCCTTCTGTGTGCAGCCACCACACTGCTTCTTCCTGCCTGTTGGGGTACTCTGCCTCCCTCCCCCTGTGTGCTGCTGGCCTCACTCTGCGTGTCCTCCTGCCATGTTGGGTTAGTTACTAGATCATCCACCACCTCCTCCTCATCCACTTGCGCACCACGATCCTCCTCCTCACTTCGTGGCAATTGTGTCTCCTCATCGTCCACCTCTTGTGACAATCGACTTCCTGTGGCCGTGGCTGCCAAAAGCAGGATAATACACTCCCTGACAGAAGTTATATCGCTTATCCATGTTATGTAAATTAAAGCTTATAACCTGACGTTAAATTCATCCATTGGTTTTATAAATTACTCTTTTGAAAGCTGAAACCCTCCCAAATTTGGTTTAGGTTAAGAAAATAAATTGTCATTAATGCTGAAATATTGTTCATTTAATGAACACAGAATGGTCAGATTTTGGCAAGACAAAAGTTTTGTCGCCTGGTCATACAATGCACCCAATCCTAGTTTACATCCTCACCAGTGCTCAGTAAATGATTGGTTAATTAGTGGGTGTGTATAAAAAGAAACCCAGCACCTCAGACCTTCACTTGAACTGCAACTTGAGCTCTGACAACATGCCGAAAATCCACCCTGCGACCAAAGCCTTGATTATCAAGAGGCTGAAGACCAGATCCACTGCAGAGGTGGCTGGAACCTTTAATATGTCTCAGCGTCAAGTACAAAGAATTAAAAAAAGATTTGAAGAGACTGGAGATGTGTTTGACAAGCCCAGGTCTGGCAGACCCCTCAAGACAACTGCTCAAGAGGAACGTTTGGTTAGAAAATATAATGCAAGCCCCTCTTCCACTGCAGCAGAGCTCCAACAGGCCTGGTCACCTCAAGTCCCTGTGTCAACTAGAACAGTTTGTAGGATTCTGTCTCGAAATGGCCTCCATGGTCGAATCAGTGCCCAGAAGCCAGCTCTAAACAAAAGGCAAATAAAAAACCGTGGCATTTGAAAAGTCCCACAGCCTGCTAAACAGATGGAAAAGTGGCAGAAGGTGGATTTCTCTGATGAATCTTCAGTAGAATTACACCACAGCCATCGCAAATACTGCAGGAGACCTACTAGAGCCCGTATGGATCCAAAATACACCCAGAAAAACAGTTACATTTGGTGGTGGAAGATCATGGTCTGGGGTTACATTCAGTATGGGGGTGTACGAAACATTTGCAAGGTGGAAGGCAATATCAATAGCCTAAAATATCAAGAAGTATTAGCTACCTCTTACATTCCAAATCATAAAAAGGGTCAAATTCTGCAGCAGGATGGTGCACCATCTCATCCATCCATCTCTACAACAAAGTTCCTCCAGGCAAAAAAGATCAAGGTGCTCAAGGACTGTCCAGCCCTGTCACCAGACATGAACATCATTCAGCATGTTTGGGGTAGGATGAAAGAGGAAGCTTGGAAGACAAAACCAAAGAATCTAGATGAACTCTGGGAGGCATGTAAGACTGCATTCTTTGCTATTCCTGATTACTTCATTAATAAATTGTATGAATCATTGTTGAACCGCATGGATGCAGTACTTCAAGCTCATGGAAGTCACACAAAATATTAAATATGACTCTAATAGCACCACAACTTCATTCACCAATGTTATGCAACATATATTTGTGTTTTAAGATAATTATTTGTTTGAATATCACGTTACTTTCTGTGAGTGACAAAACCTTTGTCTTGCCAAAATCTGACCATTCTGTGTTCATTAAATGAACAATATTTCAGCATTGATGCCAATTTATTTTCTTAACCTAAAACAAATTTGGGAGGGTTTCAGCTTTCAAAAGAGTAATTTATAAAACCAATGGATGAATTTAACGTCAGGTTATAAGCTTTTATTTACATAACATGGATAAGCGACATAACTTCTATCAGGGAGTGTAAAGAGATTTGACCCGTGGAACTGCAAAACCACAGTTCTATTTTTCTGGCCTACACCAGACTCCTTTAAACAGATATATTGGTGTCTGAACAGTCACAGACACACTCATTTACTCATTTTTTTTTTGGGGGGGGGAGGGGATACCAAAAAGTTAATAAGATGCGTATTTGTACAGTCTGACTGAGGGAAAAAAAAAAAAAGGATTTAGATTAAAAAAAAAAGGATTTTTCCTTGCCCCTGAGACCGGGGGATAAGTCTAGCAATTTGACCAACAGGAGCACACAGTACTGTAATGCAGCGTTTGTTGGTATAACCACTGCGTCTCCTATACAGCCTGCCTGCCTGCCTGCCTGATATCTGGGATGGATATTAGTCCTGAGAAGGACTGTTTGTTTGATTTGGCAGGCTTTAGAGACCCTACACTAACTATTTCAGGGGAATAAATCTCTCCCTAGCTCAGCAGCACTGTCCAAGATGGCGGCGCCCGGTTTTAAATACTCGAGGTGACGCTGTGCGGCCAGCCAATCACTGTAATGCCCAAAAACAACATGGCTGCGGCATTACAGTGACTGGCTGGCAATCCCTGCATGTTCATTTGCTCTGTAAAGAGCGCCAAACGTGCAGGACGGAGACCCGAGCTCCCGCCCGAGTAACCCGGAAATGCTCGGTGCTCGCTGAACATCCCGAGTAGTGAGATGCTCGGGTGAGTAACGAGCAGTGTCGAGCATGCTCGCTCAACACTACTCCCGACACATTCTTTTTTTGCGAGTCGTCAATCAAAACTGTGTTTGAATTTGTGTGAATTTCAGGGAATTTGATATGAACTTGATTCTCTGGATCGATCTGCTCATCACTATTTAGCATGTTTACCTACTCAGTAAATTGTTTCTCAGTTAAAAAATATGCTTAAATAGTTAACCAATTAACCCACTCATATAGTTATTTGGCACTTTGATGTTAGTTTTGTTGGGCTGCATATTTATCTCAATATGCCTCTAAATGATAAACAGTTGAAGCAGATGAGGACTTATCATTGGTACAACCTGGGCATCTGCACAGGTTCCCTAGATGTAAAGAGACCCACTTCCATTTCCAAAAGCATGAGGATTTGGGCATTATGATGAGCTATTGGACTGCAAAGGGCCCGTATATTATTCTTCCACAAGGGACCAGTATTTCTCCTTCCTGAGTTGAAGGAATAAGCCATAGCAGATGTTCTTATCACTGCAAGGCAAAGACATAAATGCGATAACATACAGAAGCATTCACTGAAGCGTAAGCTAGCTGGCATTCCAGCTGAATGAGTGATGTAGTTGAAAGTGTAGAAAGACAATCCCTAGTCAAGGTAGGTAATCAAAAGGAGAATGTACAATCGAAAGATATTTGCCTGCTGAAAACACTGTTTAGGTATAAAACTTTGCATACTTAAATGAAAGGAGCTGTGAATGTCATAGCTTTTGTGCTTATTTATTATACATTTAAAATAAGAATTTTAGATTTTTAATACTAATAATTTTTCATAAAAGTGGTTTTCCACTTTTAGGAAAGTGGACCCCAACTGATCAGATAGTAATAAAAAAAAACAAATAGAGATCGCACTCACCCTCCCTCATTCCAGTGCCTGCTTCCCGCAACTGATTTGGGGTCTGTGTTTTGGCTGCAGCAGTTTTATCACTATTGCAGTGCACATCACACCTGCAGTCAATTTTTCAACTTATCAACTAGTGTTTGTAAGTCTGAGATTCACTGCAGCTGCGATCATGCCAATGCATACCACCTGCAGCGCAGAGTATCAGTACTCACACTGGCCGCAGACACAAGGTGGTAAAGCATTCCCCGTAACACCAACACGACGGAAGTTGCCAGTACAACTGTTAGGTCTTCACGAGTATGGTTGTTTTTTAAAGACTGCAGATAACCCCAAAAAGGCCATTTTCACCACCTGCCAGGCCAGCATCAGCAGGGGTTGCAAAACTAGCAGCCTGACCACCACCAGCATGATCAGGCACATGGCAGCAAAGCACCCAACTTTGTGGGCCGAACTCCAAGGTCCAGCAACAGTGTCTGTGGATAACACCACTGCTTCTTCTGCTGTTGTGCGTGCACGCCAATCCCCTGTCTATAGCGCATGCGAAGATACCACCTGTCATTGCACACTCTCAACTAGCACCATCAGAAAGCACGTCAACGCCCTTGTCCCAGCGCAGCATTCAGTCCTTGGAAAGCAAGTGCAAATACGCAGCCAATGCCCCACAGACCACACTACTAAATTCACACATTTCGCGAATGCTTGTGCTCGAAATGTTGCCAAAAACTGACCCCGGCGTAGAGACGTAGAGGGCGGAGGGCCTCCTGAAAATAATGTTCCCATTATTAGGAAGTGTGTCTCCGATACTGTTTGCCTATGCAGAGAAACAACAGCTGCCAAAAATTTGGAGGAACTCCAATGCTCCTTGCAAGCGAATATTATACAACAACCCATTTGGATCACAAACATCATGATTAGAGGTTCAAAAGTGGGAACAGCGCCCGTTTTGTCCCCCAAAAACAACTCCATATACATGACATAATTTATAACAAAGAGAATAATGGAGTCTTCAATAGCTTAGAACGATTATTCAAATTTTATTGCATATAAAGATTAAAATCAGTAACAAAAAACACCCATATAATATTTATGCACAAAAATGTGATCAACACAGACCTCAAGCTGTGAGTAGCCAGTGGCACCAATTACAATGTGGTATCATGAATAGTGACTATGCCACAAGGGCATTCCTATACATAGTATATACTGATAGTATCTAATAAGTCCATAAGTTAAACCCTGAGCCAAAGGGAAGGTGTAGTACCTAATACATCTTGTTAGTTATCAATAGGCTCAAGGGAGAATATATATTAAGTAATTGGACTCATGAACATACCCAGCAGTTGGAGATGGACGCCAATGGGACCGTCAGCCTGGTGATAAGATTCCCCACGTCCCCTACGCACGTTTCGCTTGTATAAATGACCGCTTCAACATGGGGAAATATGCACCTATACCTTTCAGGACCTTCTTATACCATGTGATGAGTCACATGGTGTAGCCTCAGCCAATGGGGAAATATGCACCTATACCTAACACATGTCTAACACGTGTTCCACTGGCTTCCTAAGATTGTTATCTGAATTAAATTCATCCACTCTCACTGAGATGGAGTCAGAGATGGATGAACTACAAACTACAATAAAAAGTGAACTTTCTGTTGAGGCTCTGAAGACGTTCAACTATGGGATCGATCAGGATTATCAAAACTGGGAGAAGGAGGTCAGAGAAGTGAAGATCAAAAAACTACGAAGGGATATTAACGATCAACAACTGAACAGAGTATATAGATGGAGGACACTGAAAAATTGGTCAAGGGCTCCCTCTAGATCTAGTTCCAAATCACGATCTAGGTCAGCCTCCAGTATATCGGTGGCGTCGGGAAATGAACAGAATTCTGGAGCAATACAGAAATAGAGGGAAAGAGAAGAGGAGAGCTCAATGGCCATAACCAGAAATAGAGGGAGACAGCCTATACGCCAGGCGCTCCCCACGAATTCAAAAATGAATAGCAAAAAAAATAATAGCAATAATACTCTGCAGGTAATTAACCTCTCAAGCCATATACTGACCAAATCACACATCAAGGTATTGGCTAAAGGCCTCATCTTTTCTCCAATTAACTCTTTCGATTTCTTTACAGCCTTAAAGGATCTTCATATTTTCTCTCGGAAACTAATCCTTAGGAAATTGTACAATACTCAAAGGATGCCAGAACACGGGTTAGACACTTCAGCTGAGATTATAGTCCTAGAGGTTTTAGAAGATCTTTTGAGAGAACAACTACCCTCACAGGAAGGTATGTTCCCTTTTGCTATTATGCCTAGGTCTACTAGGTTTCCCCCCTTGTCCCTCTGCGCACCTATAGAGATCTTTACTAAATTGGTTACGGAAAAATGTAGGAATATATCCGTAAGAAGATGTTTTGATAACCTCACACAACAGCAGAGATCAGCTATGGCTGAACTCCAACAATTTGACGATGTAGTAATTAAAGCAGCGGACAAGGGGGGGAAACATAGTGATTTGGCCTAATACGTTATACGAAAAGGAGGCTTTCCAACAGTTACGGGACAAAAATACATATATGAAATTACCACATAGTCCCCTGTCTTCCTTTTCCAGACAATTACAAGATATATTATTCAAGGTCTTTGATATGGGCATAATCACTAAGAAGGTTTGGGGGGGCTTAACGGTATCCTACCCTAGAATCCCGACCTTCTATCTGCTTCCTAAGATCCACAAGGATCCCGTCAACCCTCCGGGGCATCCAATCATGTCAGGGATTGATGGACTCTGTGACCCTGTATGTAGGTTCATACATTATTACCTAAAACCATTGGTGGAAACTATCCCCTCATATGTTAAAGACATGACGGACGTCCTGAATAGGGTTGACGGAATCTTTGTGGATCCAGATTTGATCATCGTAACGGCAGACATTGAGTCTCTGTATACGTGTATTGATCATAAACTTGGGTTGGAAGCTTTCCGCTTCTTTCTTGGGGGGAGCAACCGGGATGGCCAATGTGTGATCTGATAGTTGGGCTCTTCCAGTTTGTACTCATGCACAATTTTATTGTTTTTAAAGACTCTTTTTACCTTCAGCAACGCGGAACCACCATGGGCGCGGCCTGTGCGCCTTCGTACGCTAATCTATTCCTCGGCCTTTGGGAGAGGGGTATTTTCGGCGGCGGGGGCGTGCAGGCGGTGGACCATGTGCAGGGCTGGCTGAGGTATATTGATGATGTTTTATTTTTTTGGCAGGGTACTGTGAGGGAGCTCAACAATTTTATGGGCAGCTTGAATGAGAATTCGCTAAATATTAAACTTACTTATAAATACAGCACTAAACAAATTGATTTTCTGGATGTCAATCTGGAAGTGGATGAATCATCCTTTCTCCAGACTGACGTCTTCAGAAAAGAAACATCAGTGAACTCTCTTCTGCATGCCTCATTGGCTCATCACAGTGCTACCATAGGGCCGTCCCGGTTGGTCAGTACCTTCAAATGAGACGGATATGCTCCATGGATGAACGGTTTGAGAAGCAGTCTGGTGATCTTCGGGATAGGTTCCTCCAAAGAGGATATAGCCATAGGAATGTGAGGGTCGGATATAATAGGGCCAAAAATACTACTCATGGCCAATTACTCCGACCCAGAGTGGGTGGACGTGGATCTGATCAGAAGATCAGGTTCATCTCCACATTTAACCACGAATGGGACACCATGAGGGCGGCCATGAAAAAACATTGGCCGATCCTCATGATGGAACCTTGTTTGGCGGAAAGCCTTGGAGCCACCCCAATGATGACTCCAAGACGTTCGAAGAATCTCAAGGATATTCTAACTCGGAGCCATTATGTTCTCCGTACCACCAATCCTTTCTGTGCTAGATGCCCTCTACAAGGCTGCTTTCCATGTGGCCACTGTGCAGCATGTGCTAATATATCCCGTGCCACCACCTTCAGCTCTGTCGATGGAATGCGCCAATTTAACATCAACCAATATATTTCCTGCGGCACGACCCACGTGGTATACTATGCCACGTGTGGCTGCCCAAAGGTGTATGTGGGCTTGACGTCCAGAGAGCTGAGGGTGAGGACTAGGAAACTTGTTCTCGATATTGCTTCTACCAGCACAGTGGCCGATCCCTCTATATTAAAACCTCTGCCACGACATTTTAGACAGTTCCACAACTGTAATGCGAAGACCTTGGCCATTAAAGGCACTGATGTTGTGCATGGTGGCATTAGAGGAGGCAACCCGAAAAAGATATTGGCCCAAAAGGAGACTCGATGGATCACAGTCCTGGGTTCAATGGCACCGCATGGTCTCAATGAGACTTTGTTTGTTGTGCCTTTCCAGTAAACATCCCTATCTCCCCTGGTTGCTTTTTTCTGTTCCTTGTTTTTTTAATTTATATAATGATATTTTATTATTTTTTATGTGTTATTTGTAGTGATGAGCAAGCACTAAAATGCTCGGGTGCTCGAAGCTCGGGTCAAGCACATTGGAATACTCGGGTGCATGAAAAACATAGCATGGCACTTGGAACACACTAGTGCCCTACAATTTTCATGCTCCTGTCTCTTTAAAAAAGCTGGCCGGCAATTCATCATCGGTACCCAACAATTTAGAACAGAAAGAATAGAGCATCACACATAGATTAGATAGATAGAAACATGTCAGTCACATATATAATAACTACAGTGATAGTGTTGGTTACTATACTTGTCATTTAGTGTTAAAATAAAGGATTTATTAAAAAAAAATTGACGTGGGGTTCCCCGTAATTTTAGTCTCTAGCGGAGGTTAAGCAGATGGCTGGGGCAGATGTTTGAAGCATGGGAAGGGGGTAATACCCACGGAGCTTCCCATGCTACTAATATCAGCCCCCAGCTGAATACCTAGCCTTTACTAGCTATTAAAATGGGTGACCCCCAAAAAAAATGACGTGGGGTCCCCCCTATTTTAATAGCTAGCAAAGGCTAGGCAGACAGCTGGATTCGCAAATTCTGGCACTTAGCCTCGCTCTTCCCACTGCCCTGATTATTTCCCACTTTTCTCATTATTTGCTTAAAAAGCAGTCCAGAGAACAGCGTTTTTCTGCGCCATTTGCTTGTTGTCACTGCAGAATATAGCCAGGTCTTTTCCATATTACAACGCTAGAAACTGTGTTTTCTCCGTCAAACGGATCACATATAAGTTGTCAGAAAATACTGCCATTTCTGGCCTCCATTAAAAATTTCTTTCAGTGTGTCAGTGAAGCAATTCACACTAGTTTGCTGTTCAAACTACTTACCTACAGGCCAGGTATTTAAAAATGTGTTTTATCCATCACACAGATCACATATAAGTTCGCTCCAAACTCAGTCATTTGTAGTGAGCGTGGAAGATGCTGTCCTCCATTTAAAATGGGCAAGGCAAGTTGCAAGGGATGGGGAACTGGACGTGATGGTGATGGTGCATGTAGAGGCCGAGGACAAGGCCGTGGGCAAGCTGAAATTGTGCCACAACAAACACCCACATCTTCTCGCCTGTCCCAATTCCTAGGGGACAGCAGCACACCACTATTGAACCCAGAGCAGTGTCAAAAGACAGTTGGTTGGATAGCGGATGCTTCCAGTCACTTAGCCACCACCACCACCACCCTGTCTTCCACGCGGTCAAGTCTCAATAGCTGTGAGTCTGGACTAGAGATGAGCGGTGTTGACTTGAACTGTTCGCCAATCTCAAATTCGAGCTGTTTTGGGCGGTGTTCGAGCCGTTTGGCGAACACGAACGATTTGAAAAAAATTCGGCTGTTCGAGGTTATGTTCGATAACTGTTCGTGCACCATAATCATAACTGGATTTTTTCTCAGTAATGATGAAAATTAATGTTAATACGCAGTTTGAGTGTACAGCGGGGCGGGGGGAGGGGCAGGGGATGGATCTCTGCAGGAACAATGAAGATTTCCATTTTTTTTTTCTCTTTCCCGCATTTACAGTGGGGAGGTGCAATCTGTCAGCCTATCAGCAGCGCACACACGGAGCGAAGTGCTTTTTTTCACACAAGCAAGGGCATGTGTCATTGGCAGTGTATGTCACATGTCCTTGCCCTATAAGACCCAGCCATTTTCCCCGTCGCCACCATTTTCTTACTGCTGCAGCTGCGTGTTAGACGGCACCGCTGTTGCTGTGTGCGCTATACCTTGTTAATTTCAAGCCAATTTTCGCACAAATCTACAGATAGTTGGGAGTAGGGAATAGCTGTGATTGCAGTCCTTTTAAGGACTAGGTTGCAGCATTTCCTACGACTTTTATCAGGCAGGTCTGTGCTCTTAAATAGATAGGTTGGGAGTAAAGACTAATTGTAATTGCAGTCCTTTTCAGGACTAAGTTAGATCAGTTCCTATCAGTTTTTGCCAGGCAGGTCTGTGCCAGTGCTGTGCAAGTTTTTTTCACAGCATTTGGCTAAATCTAGCAAAGCTAATCCTTTTTGGCCTATTGCAGATTGTGTTAGTCAGTGGAGTAGCCTATCTGTGTTGCAAGCTACACCACCTGTGTACAGAATACCAATTTTTTTACTGCACCTAGTGAAGTAAAACCTTTTGGACATAGCATCATTCTATTAGTCCATCTATACTGACCTCCATCAGGTTGCAAATTAAATATAATTTTTTTCTGCATCTACCTCTGAAAAAATATTTGGGCTTCTGGCTGTGTGTGGGACTTGTTCTATTAGTCCATCTATACTGACCTCCATCAGGTTGCAAATTGAATATAATTTTTTCTGCATCTAGCTCTGAAAAAATATTTGGCCTTCTAGCAGAGTGTGGGACTTGTTCTATTAGTCCATCTATATTGACCTCCATCAGGTTGCAAATTGAATATAATATTTTTCTGCATCTACCTCTGAAAAAATATTTGGCCTTCTAGCAGTGTGTGGGACTTGTTCTATTAGTCCATCTATACTGACCTCCATCAGGTTGCAAATTGAATTTAATTTTTTTCTGCATCTAGCTCTGAAAAAATATTTGGGATTCTAGCTGTGTGTGGGACTTGTTCTATTAGTCCATCTATACTGACCTCCATCATTTTGCAAACTGAATATAATTTTTTTCTGCATCTACCTCTGAAAGAATATTTGGGCTTCTAGCTGTGTGTGGGACTTGTTCTATTAGTCTATCTATACTGACCTCCATCAGGTTGGAAATTGAATATAATATTTTTCTGCCTCTAGCTCTGAAAAAATATTTGGCCTTCTAGCAGTGTGTGGGACTTGTTCTATTAGTCCATCTATACTGACCTCCATCAGGTTGCAAATTGAATATAATATTTTTCTGCATCTAGCTCTGAAAAAATATTTGGCCTTCTAGCAGTGTGTGTGACTTGTTCTATTAGTCCATCTATACTGACCTCCATCAGGTTGCAAATTGAATATAATATTTTTCTGCATCTAGCTCTGAAAAAATATTTGGCCTTCTAGCAGTGTGTGGGACTTGTTCTATTAGTCCATCTATACTGACCTCCATCACGTTGCAAATTGAATATAATTTTTTTCTGCATCTACCTCTGAAAAAATATTTGGGCTTCTAGCTGTGTCTGGGACTTGTTCTATTAGTCCATCTATACTGACCTCCATCAGGTTGCAAATTGAATATAATATTTTTCTGCATCTAGCTCTGAAAAAATATTTGGCCTTCTAGCAGTGTGTAGGACTTGTTCTATTAGTCCATCTATACTGACCTCCATCAGGTTGCAAATTGAATATAATTTTTTTCTGCATCTACCTCTGAAAAAATATTTGGGCTTCTAGCTGTGTGTGGGACATGTTCTATAACTCCATCTATATTGACCTCCATCAGGTTGCAAATTGAATATAATATTTTTCTGCATCTAGCTCTGAAAAAGTATTTGGCCTTCTAGCAGTGTGTGGGACTTGTTCTATTGGTGCATCTATACTGACCTCCATCAGGTTGCAAATTGAATATAATATTTTTCTGCATCTAGCTCTGAAAAAATATTTGGGCTTCTAGCAGTGTGTGGGACTTGTTCTATTAGTCCATCTATACTGACCTCCATCAGGTTGCAAATTGAATATAATTTTTTTCTGCATCTAGCTCTGAAAAAATATTTGGCCTTCCAGCAGTATGTGGGACTTGTTCTATTAGTCCATCTATACTGACCTCCATCAGGTTGCAAATTGAATATAATTTTTTTCTTCCTCTAGCTCTGAAAAAATATTTGGGATTCTAACTGTGTGTGGGACTTGTTCTATTAGTCCATCTATACTGACCTCCATCAGGTTGCAAACTGAATATAATTTTTTTCTGCATCTTCCTCTGAAAAAATATTTGGGCTTCTAGCTGTGTGTGGGACTTGTTCTATTAGTCTATCTTTACTGACCTCCATCAGGTTGCAAATTGAATATAATATTTTTCTGCAGCTAGCTCTGAAAAAATATTTGGCCTTCTAGCAGTGTGTGGGACTTGTTCTATTAGTCCATCTATACTGACCTCCATCAGGTTGCAAATTGAATATAATATTTTTCTGCATCTAGCTCTGAAAAAATATTTGGCCTTCTAGCAGTGTGTGGGACTTGTTCTATTAGTCCATCTATACTGACCTCCATCAGGTTGCAAATTGAATTTAATTTTTTTCTGCATCTAGCTCTGAAAAAATATTTGGGATTCTAGCTGTGTGTGGTACTTGTTCTATTAGTCCATCTATACTGACCTCCATCAGGTTGCAAACTGAATATAATTTTTTTCTGCATCTACCTCTGAAAGAATATTTGGGCTTCTAGCTGTGTGTGGGACTTGTTCTATTAGTCTATCTATACTGACCTCCATTAGGTTGCAAATTGAATATAATATTTTTCTGCATCTAGCTCTGAAAAAATATTTGGCCTTCTAGCAGTGTGTGGGACTTGTTCTATTAGTCCATCTATACTGACCTCCATCAGGTTGCAAATTGAATATAATATTTTTCTGCATCTAGCTCTGAAAAAATATTTGGCCTTCTAGCAGTGTGTGTGACTTGTTCTATTAGTCCATCTATACTGACCTCCATCAGGTTGCAAATTGAATATAATATTTTTCTGCATCTAGCTCTGTAAAAATATTTGGCCTTCCAGCAGTGTGTGGGACTTGTTCTATTAGTCCATCTATACTGACCTCCATCACGTTGCAAATTGAATATAATTTTTTTCTGCATCTACCTCTGAAAAAATATTTGGGCTTCTAGCTGTGTGTGGGACTTGTTCTATTAGTCCATCTATACTGACCTCCATCAGGTTGCAAATTGAATATAATATTTTTCTGCATCTAGCTCTGAAAAAATATTTGGCCTTCTAGCAGTGTGTGGGACTTGTTCTATTAGTCCATCTATACTGACCTCCATCAGGTTGCAAATTGAATATAATTTTTTTCTGCATCTACCTCTGAAAAAATATTTGGGCTTCTAGCTGTGTGTGGGACATCTTCTATTACTCCATCTATATTGACCTCCATCAGGTTGCAAATTGAATATAATATTTTTCTGCATCTAGCTCTGAAAAAGTATTTGGCCTTCTAGCAGTGTGTGGGACTTGTTCTATTAGTCCATCTATACTGACCTCCATCAGGTTGCAAATTGAATATAATATTTTTCTGCATCTAGCTCTGAAAAAATATTTGGGCTTCTAGGAGTGTGTGGGACTTGTTCTATTAGTCCATCTATACTGACCTCCATCAGGTTGCAAATTGAATATAATTTTTTTCTGCATCTAGCTCTGAAAAAATATTTGGCCTTCCAGCAGTATGTGGGACTTGTTCTATTAGTCCATCTATACTGACCTCCATCAGGTTGCAAATTGAATATAATTTTTTTCTTCCTCTACCTCTGAAAAAATATTTGGGCTTCTAGCTGTGTGTGGGACTTGTTCTATTACTCCATCTATATTGACCTCCATCAGGTTGCAAATTGAATATAATATTTATCTGCATCTAGCTCTGAAAAAGTATTTGGCCTTCTTGCAGTGTGTGGGACTTGTTCTATTAGTCCATCTATACTGACCTCCATCAGGTTGCAAATTGAATATAATATTTTTCTGCATCTAGCTGTGAAAAAATATTTGGGCTTCTAGCAGTGTGTGGGACTTGTTCTATTAGTCCATCTATACTGACCTCCATCAGGTTGCAAATTGAATATAATTTTTTTCTGCATCTAGCTCTGAAAAAATATTTGGCCTTCTAGCTGTGTGTGGGAATTGTTCTATTAGTCCATCTATACTCACCTCCATCAGGTTGCAAATTGAATATAATATTTATCTGCATCTAGCTCTGAAAAAATATTTGGCCTTCTAGCAGTGTGTGGGACTTGTTCTATAAGTCCATCTATACTGACCTCCATCAGGTTGCAAATTGAATATAATATTTTTCTGCATCTAGCTCTGAAAAAATATTTGGCCCCCTAGCAGTGTTTGGGACTTGTTCTATTAGCCCATCTATACTGACCTCCATCATGTTGCAAATTGAATATAATTTTTTTCTGCATCTAGCTCTGAAAAAATATTTGGGCTTCTTGCAGTGTGTGGGACTTGTTCTATTAGTCCATCTATACTGACCTCCATCAGGTTGCAAATTGAATATAATATTTTTCTGCATCTAGCTCTGAAAAAATATTTGGGCTTCTAGCAGTGTGTGGGACTTGTTCTATTAGTCCATCTATACTGACCTCCATCAGGTTGCAAATTGAATATAATTTTTTTCTGCATCTAGCTCTGAAAAAATATTTGGCCTTCTAGCTGTGTGTGGGAATTGTTCTATTAGTCCATCTATACTCACCTCCATCAGGTTGCAAATTGAATATAATATTTATCTGCATCTAGCTCTGAAAAAATATTTGGCCTTCTAGCAGTGTGTGGGACTTGTTCTATAAGTCCATCTATACTGACCTCCATCAGGTTGCAAATTGAATATAATATTTTTCTGCATCTAGCTCTGAAAAAATATTTGGCCCCCTAGCAGTGTTTGGGACTTGTTCTATTAGCCCATCTATACTGACCTCCATCATGTTGCAAATTGAATATAATTTTTTTCTGCATCTAGCTCTGAAAAAATATTTGGGCTTCTAGCTGTGTGTGGGACTTGTTCTATTAGTCCATCTATACTGACCTCCATCAGGTTGCAAATTGAATATAATATTTTTCTGCATCTAGCTCTGAAAAAATATTTGGCCTTTTAGCAGTGTGTGGGACTTGTTCTATTAGTCCATCTATACTGACCTCCATCAGGTTGCAACTTGAATATAATATTTTTCTGCATCTATCTCTGAAAAAATATTTGGGCTTCTAGCAGTGTGTGGGACTTGTTCTATTAGTCCATCTATACTGACCTCCATCAGGTTGCAAATTGAATATAATTTTTTTCTGCATCTAGCTCTGAAAAAATATTTAGCCTTCTAGCTGTGTGTGGGACTTGTTCTATTAGTCCATCTATACTGACCTCCATCAGGTTGCAAATTGAATATAATTTTTTTCTGCATCTACCTCTGAAAAAATATTTGGGCTTCTAGCTGTGTGTGGGACTTGTTCTATTAGTCCATCTATACTGACCTCCATCAGGTTGCAAATTGAATATAATTTTTTTCTGCATCTAGCTCTGAAAAAATATTTGGCCTTCTAGCTGTGTGTGGGACTTGTTCTATTAATCCATCTATACTGACCTCCATCAGGTTGCAAATTGAATATAATTTTTTTCTGCATCTACCTCTGAAAAAATATTTGGGCTTCTAGCTGTGTGTGGGACATCTTCTATTACTCCATCTATATTGACCTCCATCAGGTTGCAAATTGAATATAATATTTTTCTGCATCTAGCTCTGAAAAAGTATTTGGCCTTCTAGCAGTGTGTGGGACTTGTTCTATTAGTCCATCTATACTGACCTCCATCAGGTTGCAAATTGAATATAATATTTTTCTGCATCTAGCTCTGAAAAAATATTTGGGCTTCTAGGAGTGTGTGGGACTTGTTCTATTAGTCCATCTATACTGACCTCCATCAGGTTGCAAATTGAATATAATTTTTTTCTGCATCTAGCTCTGGAAAAATATTTGGCCTTCCAGCAGTATGTGGGACTTGTTCTATTAGTCCATCTATACTGACCTCCATCAGGTTGCAAATTGAATATAATTTTTTTCTTCCTCTACCTCTGAAAAAATATTTGGGCTTCTAGCTGTGTGTGGGACTTGTTCTATTACTCCATCTATATTGACCTCCATCAGGTTGCAAATTGAATATAATATTTATCTGCATCTAGCTCTGAAAAAGTATTTGGCCTTCTTGCAGTGTGTGGGACTTGTTCTATTAGTCCATCTATACTGACCTCCATCAGGTTGCAAATTGAATATAATATTTTTCTGCATCTAGCTCTGAAAAAATATTTGGGCTTCTAGCAGTGTGTGGGACTTGTTCTATTAGTCCATCTATACTGACCTCCATCAGGTTGCAAATTGAATATAATTTTTTTCTGCATCTAGCTCTGAAAAAATATTTGGGCTTCTAGCAGTGTGTGGGACTTGTTCTATTAGTCCATCTATACTGACCTCCATCAGGTTGCAAATTGAATATAATTTTTTTCTGCATCTAGCTCTGAAAAAATATTTGGCCTTCTAGCTGTGTGTGGGACTTGTTCTATTAGTCCATCTATACTCACCTCCATCAGGTTGCAAATTGAATATAATATTTATCTGCATCTAGCTCTGAAAAAATATTTGTCCTTCTAGCAGTGTGTGGGACTTGTTCTATAAGTCCATCTATACTGACCTCCATCAGGTTGCAAATTGAATATAATATTTTTCTGCATCTAGCTCTGAAAAAATATTTGGCCCCCTAGCAGTGTTTGGGACTTGTTCTATTAGCCCATCTATACTGACCTCCATCATGTTGCAAATTGAATATAATTTTTTTCTGCATCTAGCTCTGAAAAAATATTTGGGCTTCTAGCTGTGTGTGGGACTTGTTCTATTAGTCCATCTATACTGACCTCCATCAGGTTGCAAATTGAATATAATATTTTTCTGCATCTAGCTCTGAAAAAATATTTGGCCTTTTAGCAGTGTGTGGGACTTGTTCTATTAGTCCATCTATACTGACCTCCATCAGGTTGCAACTTGAATATAATATTTTTCTGCATCTATCTCTGAAAAAATATTTGGGCTTCTAGCAGTGTGTGGGACTTGTTCTATTAGTCCATCTATACTGACCTCCATCAGGTTGCAAATTGAATATAATTTTTTTCTGCATCTAGCTCTGAAAAAATATTTAGCCTTCTAGCTGTGTGTGGGACTTGTTCTATTAGTCCATCTATACTGACCTCCATCAGGTTGCAAATTGAATATAATTTTTTTCTGCATGTACCTCTGAAAAAATATTTGGGCTTCTAGCTGTGTGTGGGACTTGTTCTATTAGTCCATCTATACTGACCTCCATCAGGTTGCAAATTGAATATAATTTTTTTCTGCATCTAGCTCTGAAAAAATATTTGGCCTTCTAGCTGTGTGTGGGACTTGTTCTATTAATCCATCTATACTGACCTCCATCAGGTTGCAAATTGAATATAATTTTTTTCTGCATCTAGCTCTGAAAAAAGATTTGGGCTTCTAGCTGTGTGTGGGACTTGTTCTATTAGTCCATCTATACTGACCTCCATCAGGTTGCAAATTGAATATAATTTTTTTCTGCATCTACCTCTGAAAAAATATTTGGGCTTCTAGCTGTGTGTGGGACTTGTTCTATTAGTCCATCTATACTGACCTCCATCAGGTTGCAAATTGAATATAATTTTTTTCTGCATCTAGCTCTGAAAAAATATTTGGCCTTCTAGGTGTGTGTGGGACTTGTTCTATTAGTATATCTATACTGACCTCCATCAGGTTGCAAATTGAATATAATTTTTTTCTGCATCTAGCTCTGAAAAAATATTTGGCCTTCTAGCAGTGTGTGGGACTTGTTCTTTTAGTCCATCTATACTGACCTCCATCAGGTTGCAAATTGAATATAATTTTTTTCTGCATCTACCTCTGAAAAAATATTTGGGCTTCTAGCTGTGTGTGGGACTTGTTCTATTAGTCCATCTATACTGACCTCCATCAGGTTGCAAATTGAATATAATATTTTTCTGCATCTAGCTCTGAAAAAATATTTGGCCTTCTAGCAGTGTGTGGGACTTGTTCTATTAGTCCATCTATACTGACCTCCATCAGGTTGCAAATTGAATATAATATTTTTCTGCATCAAGCTCTGAAAAAATATTTGGGCTTCTAGCAGTGTGTGTGACTTGTTCTATTAGTCCATCTATACTGACCTCCATCAGGTTGCAAATTGAATATAATTTTTTTCTGCATCTAGCTCTGAAAAAATATTTGGCCTTCTAGCTGTGTGTGGGACTTGTTCTATTAGTCCATCTATACTGACCTCCATCAGGTTGCAAATTGAATATAATTTTTTTCTGCATCTACCTCTGAAAAAATATTTGGGCTTCTAGCTGTGTGTGGGACTTGTTCTATTAGTCCATCTATACTGACCTCCATCAGGTTGCAAACTGAATATAATTTTTTTCTGCATCTAGCTCTGAAAAAATATTTGGCCTTCTAGCTGTGTGTGGGACTTGTTCTATTAGTCCATCTATACTGACCTCCATCAGGTTGCAAATTGAATATAATATTTTTCTGCATCTAGCTCTGAAAAAATATTTGGCCTTCTAGCAGTGTGTGGGACTTGTTCTATTAGTCCATCTATACTGACCTCCATCAGGTTGCAAATTGAATATAATATTTTTCTGCATCTAGCTCTGAAAAAATATTTGGCCTTCTAGCTGTGTGTGGGACTTGTTCTATTAGTCCATCTATACTGACCTCCATCAGGTTGCAAATTGAATATAATTTTTTTCTGCATCTACCTCTGAAAAAATATTTGGGCTTCTAGCTGTGTGTGGGACTTGTTCTATTAGTCCATCTATACTGACCTCCATCAGGTTGCAAACTGAATATAATTTTTTTCTGCATCTACCTCTGAAAAAATATTTGGCCTTCTAGCTGTGTGTGAGACTTGTTCTATTAGTCCATCTATACTGACCTCCATCAGGTTGCAAATGGAATATCATTTTTTTCTGCATATAGCTCTGAAAAAAGATTTGTGCTTCTAGCTGTGTGTGGGACTTGTTCTATTAGTCCATCTATACTGACCTCCATCAGGTTGCAAATTGAATATAATTTTTTTCTGCATCTACCTCTGAGAAAATATTTGGGCTTCTAGTTGTGTGTGGGACTTGTTCTATTAGTCCATCTATACTGACCTCCATCAGGTTGCAAATTGAATATAATATTTTTCTGCATCTAGCTCTGAAAAAATATTTGGCCTTCTAGCAGTGTGTGGGACTTGTTCTATTAGTCCATCTATACTGACCTCCATCAGGTTGCAAATTGAATATAATATTTTTCTGCATCAAGCTCTGAAAAAATATTTGGGCTTCTAGCGGTGTGTGTGACTTGTTCTATTAGTCCATCTATACTGACCTCCATCAGGTTGCAAATTGAATATAATTTTTTTCTGCATCTAGCTCTGAAAAAATATTTGGCCTTCTAGCTGTGTGTGGGACTTGTTCTATTAGTCCATCTATACTGACCTCCATCAGGTTGCAAATTGAATATAATTTTTTTCTGCATCTACCTCTGAAAAAATATTTGGGCTTCTAGCTGTGTGTGGGACTTGTTCTATTAGTCCATCTATACTGACCTCCATCAGGTTGCAAACTGAATATAATTTTTTTCTGCATCTAGCTCTGAAAAAATATTTGGCCTTCTAGCTGTGTGCGGGACTTGTTCTATTAGTCCATCTATACTGACCTCCATCAGGTTGCAAATTGAATATAATATTTTTCTGCATCTAGCTCTGAAAAAATATTTGGCCTTCTAGCAGTGTGTGGGACTTGTTCTATTAGTCCATCTATACTGACCTCCATCAGGTTGCAAATTGAATATAATATTTTTCTGCATCTAGCTCTGAAAAAATATTTGGCCTTCTAGCTGTGTGTGGGACTTGTTCTATTAGTCCATCTATACTGACCTCCATCAGGTTGCAAAATGAATATAATTTTTTTCTGCATCTACCTCTGAAAAAATATTTGGGCTTCTAGCTGTGTGTGGGACTTGTTCTATTAGTCCATCTATACTGACCTCCATCAGGTTGCAAACTGAATATAATTTTTTTCTGCATCTACCTCTGAAAAAATATTTGGCCTTCTAGCTGTGTGTGAGACTTGTTCTATTAGTCCATCTATACTGACCTCCATCAGGTTGCAAATTGAATATCATTTTTTTCTGCATATAGCTCTGAAAAAAAGATTTGGGCTTCTAGCTGTGTGTGGGACTTGTTCTATTAGTCCATCTATACTGACCTCCATCAGGTTGCAAATTGAATATAATTTTTTTCTGCATCTACCTCTGAGAAAATATTTGGGCTTCTAGTTGTGTGTGGGACTTGTTCTATTAGTACATCTATACTGACCTCCATCAGGTTGCAAATTGAATATAATATTTTTCTGCATCTAGCTCTGAAAAAATATTTGGCCTTCTAGCAGTGTGTGGGACTTGTTCTATTAGTCCATCTATACTGACCTCCATCAGGTTGCAAATTGAATATAATATTTTTCTGCATCTAGCTCTGAAAAAATATTTGGCCTTCTAGCAGTGTGCGGGACTTGTTCTATTAGTCCATCTATACTGACCTCCATCACGTTGCAAATTGAATATAATTTTTTTCTGCATCTAGCTCTGAAAAAATATTTGGGCTTCTAGCTGTGTGTGGGACTTGTTCTATTAGTCCATCTATACTGACCTCCATTAGGTTGCAAATTGAATATAATATTTTTCTGCATCTAGCTCTGAAAAAATATTTGGCCTTCTAGCTGTGTGTGGGACTTGTTCTATTAGTCCATCTATACTGACCTCCATCAGGTTGCAAATTGAATATACTATTTTACTGCATCTATCTCTGAAAAAATATTTGGGCTTCTAGCAGTGTGTGGGACTTGTTCTATTAGTCCATCTATACTGACCTCCATCACGTTGCAAATTGAATATAATATTTTTCTGCATCTAGCTCTGAAAAAATATTTGGCCTTCTAGCTGCGTGTGGGACTTGTTCTATTAGTCCATCTATACTGACCTCCATCAGGTTGCAAATTGAATATCATTTTTTTCTGCATCTAGCTCTGAAAAAAGATTTGGGCTTCTAGCTGTGTGTGGGACTTGTTATATTAGTCCATCTATACTGACCTCCATCAGGTTGCAAATTGAATATAATTTTTTTCTGCATCTACCTCTGAAAAAATATTTGGGCTTCTAGCTGTGTGTGGGGCTTGTTCTATTAGTCCATCTATACTGACCTCCATCAGGTTGCAAATTGAATATAATATTTTTCTGCATCTAGCTCTGAAAAAATATTTGGCCTTCTAGCAGTGTGTGGGACTTGTTCTATTAGTCCATCTATACTGACCTCCATCAGGTTGCAAATTGAATATAATATTTTTCTGCATCTAGCTCTGAAAAAATATTTGGGCTTCTAGGAGTGTGTGGGACTTGTTCTATTAGTCCATCTATACTGACCTCCATCAGGTTGCAAATTGAATATAATTTTTTTCTGCATATAGCTCTGAAAAAATATTTGGCCTTCTAGGTGTGTGTGGGACTTGTTCTATTAGTATATCTATACTGACCTCCATCAGGTTGCAAATTGAATATAATTTTTTTCTACATCTAGCTCTGAAAAAATATTTGGCCTTCTAGCAGTGTGTGTGACTTGTTCTATTAGTCCATCTATACTGACCTCCATCAGGTTGCAAATTGAATATAATATTTTTCTGCATCTAGCTCTGAAAAAATATTTGGCCTTCTAGCTGTGTGTGGGACTTGTTCTATTAGTCCAACTATACTGACCTCCATCAGGTTGGAAATTGAATATAATTTTTTTCTGCATCTAGCTCTGAAAAAATATTTAGCCTTCTATCAGTGTGTGGGACTTGTTCTATTAGTCCATCTATACTGACCTCCATCACGTTGCAAATTGAATGTAATTTTTTTCTGCATCTAGCTCTGAAAAAATATTTGGGCTTCTAGCTGTGTGTGGGACTTGTTCTATTAGTCTATCTATACTAACCTCCATCAGGTTGCAAACTGAATATAATTTTTTTCTGCATCTACCTCTGAAAAAATATTTGGGCTTCTAGCTGTGTTTGGGACTTGTTCTATTAGTCCATCTATACTGACCTCCATCAGGTTGCAAATTGAATATAATATTTTTCTGCATCTAGCTCTGAAAAAATATTTGGCCTTCTATCTGTGTGTGGGACTTGTTCTATTAGTCCATCTATACTGACCTCCATCAGGTTGCAAATTGAATATAATATTTTTCTGCATCTAGCTCTGAAAAAATATTTGGCCTTCTAGCAGTGTGTGGGACTTGTTCTATTAGTCCATCTATACTGACCTCCATCAGGTTGCAAATTGAATATAATATTTTTCTGCATCTAGCTCTGAAAAAATATTTGGGCTTCTAGCAGTGTGTGGGACTTGTTCTATTAGTCCATCTATACTGACCTCCATCAGGTTGCAAATTGAATATAATTTTTTTCTGCATCTAGCTCTGAAAAAATATTTGGCCTTCTAGCTGTGTGTGGGACTTGTTCTATTAGTCCATCTATACTGATCTCCATCAGGTTGCAAATTGAATATAATTTTTTTCTGCATCTAGCTCTGAAAAAATATTTGGCCTTCTAGCAGTGTGTGGGACTTGTTCTATTAGTCCATCTATACTGACCTCCATCAGGTTGCATATTGAATATAATTTTTTTCTGCATCTATCTCTGAAAAAATATTTGGCCTTCTAGCAGTGTGTGGGACTTGTTCTATTAGTCCATCTATACTGACCTCCATCACGTTGCAAATTGAATATAATTTTTTTCTGCATCTAGCTCTGAAAAAATATTTGGGCTTCAAGCTGTGTGTGGGACTTGTTCTATTAGTCCATTTATACTGACCTCCATCAGGTCGCAAACTGAATATAATTTTTTTCTGCATCTAACCCAGACAATAGTTTTGGCCTAATACCACAGTTTGGCCACTCAGCTCTGCTCGGTTCCCATCCATTGTTTTTTTGTGCATACAACTCCAGAGTTGTGAATTAGTTAACCACCAAAATGAGTGGAAAAAGGCCTGCTGCTGGTGGAAAGGGGAATAGGTGTGTTGGGAAGGGGAAAAAAGGTTGTGTCCGTGGAGTAGGTGTTAAAGCAACAGCAACATCTGCAGAAGAAAGACCATCTTCCAGCAAAACTAAAATGTCTACTTCTTTTAGCGGACAATGTGATAAGATCCCTTTCTTACGGCCACGCCAATCACTGCAAATTCCAGATGAGGCACAAAAACAGCAGGTGCTTCAGCGGATATCAAGTGCTCCTTTAAGTGGGCTCTCCTTCACATCAACTTCAACATCACAAATACTCCAGTCCTCAGAGGTGTCACCCCAATCGCACTTGCTTCCTCACAGCTCCCAAATCTCCAGCTGCCCGTCTGAGTATGAGGTAGAACAGATGGTTGAGTCTGAAGAGCTGTTTACTCATACTATAGCCTGGGAATCAGAGGTCGGCTCCAGTGCTTCTGTGAATCCAGACGAGGAAATGATCTGCACTGATGCCCAGAATCTTTATGAGTCGGATCCAGGACCAAACACAGAAGGTTCTGACCATAATGTAGACCCTCATTCCCAAACTGTAACTCCTGTTGGTGGAGACAATGAGGAAGACGATGATGAGACTCAAATACCCGATTGGAGCGACAACTTGAGTTTTTTGTCAGGGCAGGAACAGGTTAGCTCTGAGGACGACGGGTGTGATAACACACAGGGTGATGATGATGAGGTTGGAAATCCCACTTACTGTCAACCCACAGTCAGCCAAGAGATGAGGTCAGCAGAGGAGGTGGAGGAGGATGCTAGTGACGACGAGGTCAGGTTGCGCCTTCCTGGACAGAGACGTAGTACTGGAAGCAAGTCAACAACTGCATCCTCAAACACAACTCTGCCTCTGACCACAAGTCGTGGTGGCTCTTCAGGTCGCATGGGTGCTAAGCCTTGCATAGCCTGGGCATTTTTTCAGATCGATAAAGATGACCCAACTCGTGTTATCTGTAACATTTGTCAACAAATGCTAAGTAGAGGCCAAAAAATACATAGTTTGAGTACTTCATGCATGAACCGGCACATAGACATGAAGCATAAGTTGCAGTGGGAAGCTCACTGTGCCACAATGCGGCCTAGCCGGCCGGGCCAACCACCGTCTGCCCCATCTTGTGCATCTGCGGTCTCTTCATCCTCTGTGACTGGGGGGACAGCAGTCACACCTGTTTTGGGACGCAGACCTGCCGCCTCTTTACTCGCAACAGCCAGCGTGATTGGCAGGTCATCATTTTCTTTGGAGGTGGTAACAACAGCTGGTGTTGAGCGCTGTCCGACATCGATAGCACCACCTTTGGATCAAGGCAACCTAACATGTCCGCCTGCATCTTCCTCACAGACCGGCAGTTTGCCGGGGACACCCTTATCAACCCCGTCTAAGCACAACAGCCAGCCCTCGGTCCCTCAGATGTGGACAAGTAAAAGACCATTTCCTCCTAGCCATGAGAAAGCTAAGAGGTTGAATTTCACCATCGGCAAGCTCTTGGCTACAGAAATGCTGCCATTCCGCCTGGTGGACACAGAGGATTTTCGAGACCTTATGTCCGTCGCAGTGCCCCAGTATCAGATGCCCAGTCGGCACTACTTCTCAAAGAAAGGTGTGCCTGCGCTCCACCAGCATGTCGCACACAACATCACCGCTTCTTGGAGAAACTCTGTGTGTGACAGGGTGCATTTCACCACAGACACTTGAACGAGTAGGCATGGACAGGGGCGTTACATGTCGCTGACTGGGCACTGGGTAACTATGGTGACAGCAGGACAAGGGGCTGCTGTCCAAGTCTTGCCGTCCTCACGAGTTGTGCTTCAATCCTCTTTATGTCAAAGTTCCTCCACTGCTTCTGCCTCCTCAACCTCCTCTCAGTCCTCCACCTGCACCCAAAGCCTGTTTGGTCATGCCACAAGCTTTCTAACTGCGCAGAAGGGATCCTGCACACCTCCTTACTATGCTGGCAGTAGGGCTCAACGTCATCAGTCCGTTTTTACTTTGAAATGTCTGGGAAATGTGAGTCACACAGCTGAGGAGTTGTGGTCAGCTCTGGAGAACCAATTTCTCCCGGACTAGATGGCCTTCTGCAGAGAGCACGGTCGCTGTGTGCTCACTTCCGCCATTCGCATCCCGCAGCTCATCGGTTTACATCTCTACAGAAGTCGTTGGGCCTGCCACTTCACCGGCTAAAATGCGATGTGCCTACCCGGTGGAATTCAACTCTGCACATATTGCAGCGACTGTGGCAGCACCGACAAGCCCTGGTGCAATACGTTCTGACGTATAGCCTGGGCCAACGGGATGCAGAGGTGGGGCAAATCACGCTGGAGGAGTGATCTCAGATCAGGGACCTATGCACCCTTCTGCACAGTTTTGAAATGGCGACGAAGATGTTTAGTGGTGACGATGCCATTATCAGCATGACTATTCCGGTGATTTACATGCTGGAGCACATGTTAAACAGAATTCGGAATCAGGTGGTGGCACAAGAAGAGGTGGAGGAAGTAGAGGAGGAGGAGTTGTATGCGGAAGGGCTAACATCTGCAAGGTCCAGACAGTCGGCAGCACCAAGGCGGCAGGCGGGGTAGATGGTTTTACCAGGGCGCATGGTAGCAGCCAAACTAGTGAGGAAGGTGCAGGAGACCAGGAAGAAGTGGAGGACGAACTGATGGAAGACTCATCAGATGAGGGAGACCTTGATCACATTTCTGTTGTGCGAGGTTGGGGGGAGAGGACAGAGGAAGGAAGCATGATTGTTACCTCGCCACCAACACAACAGGGACTTGGTGCTCCTGGATGCGCAAGACACATGAGTGCCTTCTTGCTGCACTACCTGCAACATGACCCTCGAATTGGGAGAATTAGAAATAATCCTGACTACTGGGTTGCCACACTGTTAGATCCCCGGTACAAAAGTAAATTTGCAGAAATAATTCCTGCCATAGAAAGGGATGCACGCATGCAGGAGTATCAGCAGAGACTGTTGCAGAATCTTACATGCGCTTTTCCACAAAACACCTGTGGTGCACGTGGTGAATCTCACAGTTCCAACTTGTCAACGGTGGGACCGTCAAGTGTTCAGCACTCAAACCGTAACAGAAACACAGTATCTGCTGGTAACATCAATTTTGCGGAATCATTTCACCACTTTTTTAGCTCATCCTTTGCAAGGCCACAGGAGACAAGAAGTCTGACACATAGTCAACACCTAGAGACGATGGTACAGGAGTATCTCCAAGTATTCATTGAAGCCATGACTGTGTCACTGGACCCTTGCTCTTTTTGGGCTTCCAATCTGGATAAATGGCCGGAGCTCGCCACTTACGCCTTGGAGATCTTGCCATGCTCCGCAGCCAGCGTTCTGTCTGAACATGTGTTCAGCGCTGCTGGTGCTGTGCTGACAGATAAGCGCACGCGGCTCTCCACTGATAATGTAGACAGACTCATGTTCATAAAGATGAACAAATCATGGATCCGAAACGACTTTTCTACCCCTGTGTCATCCTGGGGAGAGTAAAAGCTTGATGATTGGTTAAAATCACCTCACCAACCGTTTTAAGCTTTCAAATTACTAATCATGTTTATCTGTATCTTGGCTGGAAAATAATTTGGGCTTTGTAGCAGTGTGCAGTACTGATTCTATTAGGCCATCTATACTAAGCTCCACCAGATTTAAAATTAATAATAATTTTTAGCTGCATCTAGCCCGGAAAATAATTTTGGTTCTCCGAGATGCGCAAGACACATAAGTGCCTTCTTGCTGCACTACCTGCAACATGACCCTCAGATTGTCAGAATTCGAAGTAATCCTGACTACTGGGTTGCCAAACTCTTAGATCCCCCACACTCTTCGATCAACCTTTTCATTTTAATAAAGACCAAAAAAATGGTCATTTTTGAAATTATAAGCATTAGCTGGTTATTAGAAACTGAAATCAAACAGTTTTCAACTCAAAATTTTATTCTAGGTGATGTTACATTTGCACATAGGACCCCTTGTTCGAAAGGAGCTTCTGAACTCTCTCGTCCATTGAATTTGTCATGTTTTGGATGGTTTCTGCTTCAATTGTTTTGCATGAGGACAGAATACCTTCCCAGAGCTGTTGCTTAGATGTGAACTGCCTCCCGCCATCATAGACACTCCTTTTGATGATGCTCCAGAGGTTCTGAATGGGGTAGAGGTCAGGGGAGCATGGGGGTCACACCATAAGTTTGTCCCCTTTTATGCCCATATCAGCCAGAGATGCAGATGTGTTATGAGCAGCATGAGACGGTGCATTATCATGCATGAAAATGATCTTGCTGCGGAATACACGGTTCTTCTTCTTGAACCATGGCAGGAAGTGCTGTTTGAGAAACTCCACATACATTATGGAGTTCATCTTTACCCCTTCAGGGATCCTAAAGAGGCTGACAATCTCTCTCCCCATGATTCCAGCCCAAAACATTACTCCACCTCCTCCTTGTTGGCGCTGTAGCCGTGTTTGCGTGGGGTGTCCATCAACCAGCCATCCTCCACTCCATCCATCCTCCACTCCATCCATCTGGACCATCGAGCGTTGCACGGCACTCATCCGTGAACAAAACAGTTTTGAAATCAGTCTTCATGTAATGTTTGGCCCACTGGAGCCGTTTCTGCTTGTGTGCAGTGGATAGAGGAGGTCGACAGGATGGCGTACGCACAGCTGCAAACCTCTGAAGGACCCTGCATCTTGTTGTTCGGGGGACGTTGGAGGCACCAGCAGCTTCAAAAACTTGTCTGCTGCTATGACAAGGCTTTTTTGCCGCTGCTCTTTTAACCTGACGTAATTGCCTGTAGGAAAGAGTACTCAATTTGCCCTTATCAGCACGCACACATGTGTACTGTGAATCAGCTACATACTTCTTGATTGCCAAGACACTTCATCCTGATCATCGCACAATGTTGATTGTAGTCATGCCTTGACCTAAACACTCCACAATTTGTTGCTTCTCAGCAGCCGACACATCCTTTTTCTTTCCCATTTTGGCAGAAAATGTAGGCTGCTTAATAATGTGGGATAGCCTTCTTAAGTAGTCTTGCCGTTCATTGGACACACCTGCCAAACTAATTAGCACAGGTGTCTGCAATTGCTTACAGTGATATAAAGAGCCCTGACACACATCACCATCAATGTGTTTAACTGACAAGAAAATTCTTCCCTTATCACTCCTAAACACTTTTTGCATAATAATTTGGAACACAGTGTGCATGTGCTTTTCCACAAAACACCAGTGGTTCACGTAGTGAATCTTACAGTTCTAACTTGCCAACCGTGGTCTGTATGGAGTTGTTCAACAAAGGGCCCAAAATTAAGATAACATAGACGGGAGAGGTCTCTATGAATAGGAATTCCTAAGAATTTGATACCCTGTGAGGGCAAGGCAAAGGGAAAGTTGGACTGGATGGAATCCTGTATGGATTTGGGGAGGGAGACATCGAGGGCCTCAGACTTCGCTGCATTGATTTTAAAATTTGACCATGTAACAAAGTGATCTATTTCAGCCATAACAGCAGGGATGGATATACGTGATTGAGAGATATATACTAGGACATCATCAGCAAATAGAGAGCACTTGTACTCTGTGCCTCCCACCTCAATCCACTAGGATGTATAAGAGAGGGGACAGAGGACATCCCTGCCTTGTCCCATTGGTGATTATGAAAGGTGATGAAAATGTTCTGACGCGTCCCCTGGGCCTTGGGACATCCGGAGCCGGACCCTTTTTGGTGGATGCTGGTGGTTGTAGTCTCCGTTGCGGCGACCCGGTTCCGTGGCTCAGGGCGGTCAAACCAGTGGCGGAACTATTTATGTGGTTTTGATGTTTAAATGTCCAACTACGCCACCCGTGGATTGCGGTCAGAGTGAACCGCGGCTGCAGGGCAGACCGCTGAGGCTGGTTTTGTGGGTGCAGCAGAACGCAGTATAACTCCCCACAGGAGGAGTATAGCCTCAGGGCAGTGTATGCGGAGGATGGGGGTGATGGTGCAGGGCAGCAGCAGTAACGACACGGAGTCAGTGATGCAGTCCAGGGCCTTTACTCACAGTTCTTATTATCCAGACCACTTCTGCAGGTAACGGCTGCCCACGTCGTAATATGCTCACCAGGTGAGGGTCTCAGACAACTCCCAGATAACTTTGGAGCGCTTCACAGGACCCCCTTTGTGTGTCCTTTGTCTGGCCTTTCTTACCAACCCTTCTGTCCGGCTGCCTCGGGCCTCCTCTTGGTAAACTTGGCGCCAGTTTCCCTGACCCTATGTGCTGCCCTCCTAGCGGGTGTAGCGAGGGGCTGCGCCACATAAAATGACACAGCCTCCGGTTTCTAGCTGAGGGTCATTTCCCGCCTCCACTAGTTTCGGGGACCGGTCTCCCCCTTTGGCCTGACCCCTCCACGCAGGTGGATTCGGGCATGTGGTGGCGACTCGCCCGTCCACACCCCTGGGATCCCTTTGTTCCTCATTCCTGGAGCCTTCTCCGCTCCTCTTCCTTCCTTCTCCCTCTTCCAGGCCTGGGCCTCTGTTACTAGGCCCACCTCTGGAGCAGAGCTCATGCAGAGCCCCTGCTCCCTGTCACTTCTGCTCAGACTTCTCTGCACTGAACTAAGATGGTGCCCACCTTTTATACTCCATTCTCAATGCACCCAGGAACTGCTTCCTCCCTGCTCCTGCACTACAGGGTTCCCCTTCCTCAGTGTTCCCTCCCCCCACTCCAGCCAGCGACAGGGACTGTTGTGCCCATCTCAGGGGCATATTGGTCGCTCTGCCCCACGGCAATGTGGTGTAATGCATGCAGGTGTCGGGGTCCTGATCCACACTCCATCCTTACCTGAGAGTGAGATATCACACCTCTGGGTGAGGTGCAATACCTCTGCAGCAACCGAACCCTCGGGGTACTACAGTTCCATTTATCTTCAGCCTAGGTGATGCATTGCGATACAGGGCCGTGATTTTGGCTATAAAAGGGTCCCCTAGACCCCTACCCCAAGCTTTTTAAGAGAATAATATATGGCGTGCCAGGAGACTCTATGGAATGCTTTCTCAGCATCCAACAAGAGTATCAAATTACAAATTTTTAACTGCATCTAGCCCAGGAAATACTTTGTGCCTAGTAGCAGTGTCTGCTAGTCAGCGGATTATCCCGGCTGTTAAGCAAGCTACACCACCTGTAGTTTGGACACTTAATTTTTTCAAAGGAAATGCTTCGGGACAATGGGATACTCAGTGAAGAGCATCAGGAGGCACCCCAAGGCATAGGGGCTGGGACTGGCGGTAGGACGCCTTGCGGTGGACAGCCGAGCTCGATCCTTATTAAAGCTTTTTAACTGCAGCAGCTTTAGTGGACGCTACTGGAGCTGGAATTACGCGGCTGCTGGCATGAGACTTGCCCTTCAATAGATCCTTGTAAAAGGATTTAAAGTGTATTCATTCAAATTAAAGAGACAATTTAAATTAAAAAGCTTAGAGCTGCCTCCACCACAGGTGGGCTCTTTCGACCCACCAGCGGACAGGCACCAGTATTGGGAGAGGGGGGCTGGCCGTCAGGGTCCACCGCAGCTCTGGCACAAACGGAGGTGGCACGGGCAGGAACGGACTGGCCGTGTCGGCTTCTCACTTTTTGGATTTTAGAAGGGCATGACATGCCTATATCTGTGTCTCCCCCTCCTTTTACTTCTCCACCTCTTTTCTTTTCGCATGACTATATGTACTTGTCACTTTTCCATGTGTTAGTTATGTCTTCTGAGCAGTTTGTCAGCTTTTGGACACCTTTGAAGGTGTTTTCTATGTGTTTCTATGTGTTTTTGTTTGAATGCCATTGGTTTTAACGGTGTTCGAAGGTGTTCGAAGAACAGTTCGACGAACAGTTCGGCGAACACAAGGGTAGAGATGAGCGTTGTTCTACTTGAACTGTTCGCCAATCTCAAATTCGAGCTGTTTTGGGCGGTGTTCGAGCCGTTCGGCGAACACGAACAATTTGAGAAAAATTCGGCCGTTCGAGGTTATGTTCGATAACTGTTCGTGCACCAAAATCATAACTGGATTTTTTCTCAGTAATGATGAAAATTAATGTTAATACGCAGTTTGAGTGTACAGCAGGGTGGTGGGAGTGGCAGGGGATGGATCTCTGCAGGAACAATGAAGATCTCCATTTTTTTTTCTCTTTCCCACATTTGCAGTGGGGAGGTGCAATCTGTCAGCCTATCAGCAGCGCACACACGGAGCGAAGTGCTTTTTTTCACACAAGCAAGGGCATGTGTCATTGGCAGTGTATGTCACATGTCCTTGCCCTATAAGACCAAGCCATTTTCCCCGTCGCCACCATTTTCTCACTGCTGCAGCTGCGTGTTAGACGGCACCGCTGTTGCTGTGTGCGCTATACCTTGTTAATTTCAAGCCAATTTTCGCTCAAATCTACAGATAGCTTGGGAGTAGGGAATAGTTGTGATTGCAGTCCTTTTAAGGACTAGGTTACAGCATTTCCTACGACTTTTATCAGGCAGGTCTGTGCTCTTAAATAGATTGTGGGAGTAAAGACTAATTGTAATTGGAGTCCTTTTCAGGACTAGGTTACATCAGTTCCTATCAGTTTTTGCCAGGCAGGTCTGTGCCAGTGCTGTGCAAGTTTTTTCACAGCATTTGGCTGAATCTAGCAAAGCTAATCCTTTTTGGCCTATTGCAGAGTGTGTTAGTCAGTGGAGTAGCCTATCTGTGTTGCAAGATATACCACCTGTGTATAGAATACCAATTTTTTTAATGCACCTAGTGAAGTAAAATCTTTTGGGCATAGCATCATTCTATTAGTCCATCTATACTGACCTCCATCAGGCTGCAAATTGAATATAATTTTTTTCTGCATCTACCTCTGAAAAAATATTGGGCTTCTAGCTGTGTGTGGGACTTGTTCTATTAATACATCTATACAGACCTCCATCAGGTTGCAAACTGAATATATTTTTTTCTGCATCTACCTCTGAAAAAATATTGGGCTTCTAGCTGTGTGTAGGACTTGTTGTATTAGTCCATCTATACTGACCTCCATCAGGTTGCAAACTGAATATATTTTTTTCTGCATCTACCTCTGAAAAAATATTGGGCTTCTAGCTGTGTGTGGGACTTGTTCTATTAGTCCATCTATACTGACCTCCATCAGGTTGCAAACTGAATATATTTTTTTCTGCATCTACCTCTGAAAAAATATTGGGCTTCTAGCTGTGTGTGGGACTTGTTCTATTAATCCATCTATACAGACCTCCATCAGGTTGCAAACTGAATATATTTTTTTCTGCATCTACCTCTGAAAAAATATTGGGCTTCTAGCTGTGTGTGGGACTTGTTCTATTAATCCATCTATACAGACCTCCATCAGGTTGCAAATTGAATATAATTTTTTTCTGCATCTAACCCAGCCAATAGTTTTGGCCTAATACCACAGTTTGGCCACTCATCTCTGCTCGGTTCCCATCCATTGTTTTTTTGTGCAAACAACTCCAGAGTTGTGAATTAGTTAACCACCAAAATGAGTGGAAAAAGGCCTGCTGCTGGTGGAAAGGGGAATAGGCGTGTTGGGAAGGGGAAAAAAGGTTGTGTCCGTGGGGTAGGTGTTAAAGCAACAGTAACATCTGCAGAAGAAAGACCATCTTCCAGCCAAACTAAAATGTCTACTTCTTTTAGCGGACAATGTGATAAGATCCCTTTCTTACGGCCACGCCAATCGCTACAAATTCCAGATGAGGCACAAAAACAGCAGGTGCTTCAACGGATATCAAGTGCTCCTTTAAGTGGGCTCTCCTCCACATCAACTTCAACATCACAAATACTCCAGTCCTCAAAGGTGTCACCCCAATCGCACTTGCTTCCTCACAGCTCCCAAATCTCCAGCTGCCCGTCTGAGTATGAGGTAGAACAGATGGTTGAGTCTGCAGAGCTGTTTACTCATACTATAGCCTGGGAATCAGAGGTCGACTCCAGCGCTTCTGTGAATCCAGACGAGGAAATGATCTGCACTGATGCCCAGAATCTTTATGAGTCGGATCCAGGGCCAGACGCAGAAGGTTCTGACCATAATGTAGACCCTCATTCCCAAACTGTAACTCCTGTTGGTGGAGACAATGAGGAAGACGATGATAAGACTCAAATACCTGATTGGAGCGACAACTTTAGTTTTTTGTCAGTCCAGGAACAGGTTGGCTCTGAGGACGACGGGTGTGATAACGCACAGGGTGATGATGATGAGGTTGGAGATCCCACTTACTGTCAACCCAGTGTCAGCCAAGAGATGAGGTCAGCAGAGGAGGTGGAGGAAGATGCTAGTGACGACGAGGTCAGGTTGCGCCTTCCTGGACAGAGACGTAGTACTGGAAGCACGTCAACAACTGCATCCTCAAACACAACTCTGCCTCTCACCACAAGTCGTGGTGGCTCTTCAGGTCGCATGGGTGCTAAGCCTTGCATAGCCTGGGCATTTTTTCAGATCGATAAAGATGACCCAACTCGTGTTATCTGTAACATTTCTCAGCAAAAGCTAAGTAGAGGCCAAAAAATACATAGTTTGAGTACTTCATGCATGAACCGACACATGGACATGAAGCATAAGTTGCAGTGGGAAGCTCAGTGTGCTACAATGCGGCCTAGCCGGCTGGGCCAACCACCGTCTGCCATATCTTGTGCATCCGCGGCCTCTTCATCCTCTGTGACTGGGGGGACAGCAGTCACACCTGTTTTGGGGCGCAGACCTGCCACCTCTTTACCCGCAACAGCCAGCGTGATTGGCAGGTCATCATTTTCTTTGGAGGTGGTAACACTAGCTGGTGTTGAGCGCTGTCCGACATCAATAGCACCACCTTTGGATCAAGGCAACCTAACAGGTCCGCCTGCATCTTCCTCACAGACCGGCAGTTTGCCGGGGACACCCTTATCAACCCCGTCTAAGCACAATAGCCAGCCCTCGGTCCCTCAGATGTGGACAAGTAAAAGACCATTTCCTCCTAGCCATGAGAAAGCTAAGAGGTTGAATTTCACCATCTGCAAGCTCTTGGCTACAGAAATGCTGCCTTTCCGCCTGGTGGACACAGAGGATTTTCGATACCTTATGTCCGTCGCAGTGCCCCAGTACCAGATGCCCAGTCGGCACTACTTCTCAAAGAAAGGTGTGCCTGCGCTCCACCAGCATGTCGCACACAACATCACCGCTTCTTTGAGAAACTCTGTGTGTGACAGGGTGCATTTCACCACAGACACTTGGACGAGTAGGCATGGACAGGGGCGTTACATGTCGCTGACTGGGCACTGGGTAACTATGGTGACAGCAGGACAAGGGGCTGCTGTCCAAGTCTTGCCGTCCCCACGAGTTGTGCGTCAATCCTCTTTATGTCAAAGTTCCTCCACTGCTTCTGCCTCCTCAACCTCCTCTCGGTCTTCCACCTGCACCCAAAGCCTGTCTGGTCATGCCACAAGCTTTCTAACTGCGCAGAAGGGATCCTGCACACCTCCTTACAATGCTGGCAGTAGGGCTCAACGTCATCAGGCGGTTTTTACATTGAAATGTCTGGGAAATGTGAGTCACACAGCTGAGGAGTTGTGGTCAGCTCTGGAGAACCAATTTCATGAATGGTTGTCTCCACTGGACCTGAAACCAAGGAAGGCCGTGTGCGACAATGCTGCAAACCTGGGTGCGGCCCTTCGCCGGGGCAATGTCACACATGTGCCTTGTATGGCTCACGTGTTGAACCTGGTTGTCCAGCAATTTTTAGCCCACTATCCCAGACTAGATGGCCTTCTGCAGAGGGCACGGTCGCTGTGTGCTCACTTCCGCCGTTCGCATCCCGCAGCTCAGCGACTTACATCTCTACAGAAGTCGTTGGGCCTGCCACTTCACCGGCTAAACTGCGATGTGCCTACCCGGTGGAATTCAACTCTGCACATGTTGCAGCGACTGTGGCAGCACCGACAAGCCCTGGTGCAATACATTCTGACGTATAGCCTGGGCCAACGAGATTCAGAGGTGGGGCAAATCACGCTGGAGGAGTGGTCTCAGATCAGGGACCTATGCACCCTTCTGCACAGTTTTGAAATGGCGACGAAGATGTTTAGTGCTGACGATGCCATTATCAGCATGACTATTCCGGTGATTTACATGCTGGAGCACATGTTAAACAGAATTCGGAGTCAGGTGGTGGCACAAGAGGAGGTGGAGGAAGTAGAGGAGGAGGAGTTGTATGCGGAAGGGCTAACATCTGCAAGGTCCAGACGGTCGGCAGCACCAAGGCGGCAGGCATGTGAAGGTGGGGGAGATGGTTTTACCAGGGCGCATGGTAGCAGCCAAACTAGTGAGGAAGGTGCAGGAGCCCAGGAAGAAGTGGAGGACGAACTGATGGAAGACTCATCAGATGAGGGAGACCTTGATCACATTTCTGTTGTGCGAGGTTGGGGGGAGAGGACAGAGGAAGGAAGCATAATTGTTACCTCGCCACCAACACAACAGGGACTTGGTGCTCCTGGATGCGCAACACACATGAGTGCCTTCTTGCTGCACTACCTGCAACATGACCCTCGAATTGTGAGAATTAGAAATAATCCTGACTACTGGGTTGCCACACTGTTAGATCCCCGGTACAAAAGTAAATTTGCAGAAATTATTCCTGCCATAGAAAGGGATGCACGCATGCAGGAGTATCAGCAGAGACTGTTGCAGAATCTTACATGTGCTTTTCCACAAAATACCAGTGGTGCACGTAGTGAATCTCACAGTTCCAACTTGCCAACCGTGGGACCGTCAAGTGTTCAGCACTCAAACCGTAACAGAACCACAGTATCTGCTGGTAACATCAATTTTGCGGAATCATTTCACCACTTTTTTAGCCCATCCTTTGCAAGGCCACAGGAGACAAGAAGTCTGACACATAGTCAACGCCTAGAGACGATGGTACAGGAGTATCTCCAAGTAAACATTGAAGCCACGACTGTGTCACTGGACCCTTGCTCTTTTTGGGCTTCCAATCTGGATAAATGGCCGGAGCTAGCCACTTACGCCTTGGAGATCTTGTCATGCCCCGCAGCCAGCGTTCTGTCTGAACGTGTGTTCAGCGCTGCTGGTGGTGTGCTGACAGATAAGCGCACGCGGCTCTCCACTGATAATGTAGACAGACTCACGTTCATAAAGATGAACAAATCATGGATCCGAAATGACTTTTCTACCCCTGTGTCATCCTGGGGAGAGTAAAAGCTTGATGATTGGTTAAAATCACCCTACCAACCGTTTTAAGCTTTCAAATTACTAATCATGTTTATCTGTATCTTGGCTGGAAAATAATTTGGGCTTTGTAGCAGTGTGCAGCACTGATTCTATTAGGCCATCTATAATAAGCTCCACCAGATTTAAAATTACTAATCATGTTTATCTGTATCTTGACTGGAAAATAATTTGGGCTTTGTAGCAGTGTGCAGCACTGATCCTATTAGGCCATCTATACTAAAGCTTCACCAGATTTAAAATTAATAATAATTTTTAGCTGCATCTAGCCCGGAAAATAATTTTGGGGCTCCGAGATGCGCAAGACACATAAGTGCCTTCTTGCTGCACTACCTGCAGCATGACCCTCATATTGTCAGAATTCGAAGTAATCATGACTACTGGGTTGCCACACTCTTAGATCCCCCAAAACTTTTCGATCAACCTTTTCATTTTAATAAAGACCAAAAAAATGGTCATTTTTGAAATTATAAGCATTAGCAGGTTGTTAGAAACTGAAATCAAACAGTTTTCAACTCAAAACTTTATTCTAGGTGATGTTACATTTTCACATAGGACCCCTTGTTCGAAAGGAGCTTCTGAACGCTCTCGTCCATTGAATTTGTCAGGTTTTGGATGGTTTCTGCTTCAATTGTTTTGCATGAGGACAGAATACCCTCCCAGAGCTGTTGCTTAGATGTGAACTGCCTCCCTCCATCATAGACACTCCTTTTAATGATGCTCCAAAGGTTCTGAATGGGGTAGAGGTCAGGGGAGCATGGGGGTCACACCATAAGTTTGTCCCCTTTTATGCCCATATCAGCCAGAGATGCAGATGTTTTATGTGCAGCATGAGATGGTGCATTATCATGCAGAAAAATTATCTTGCTGAGAAAAAAATGGTTCTTCTTCTTGAACCATGGCAGGAAGTGCTGTTTGAGAAAATCCACATACATTATGGAGTTCATCTTTAGCGCCTTCAGGGATCCTAAAGGGGCCGACAATCTCTCTCCCCATGATTCCAGCCCAAAACATTACTCCACCTCCTCCTTGTTGGCGCTGTAGCCGTGTTTGCGTGGGGTGTCCATCAACCAGCCATCCTCCACTCCATCCATCTGGACCATCGAGCGCTGCACGGCACTCATCCGTGAACAAAACAGTTTTGAAATCAGTCTTCATGTAATGTTTGGCCCACTGGAGCCGTTTCTGCTTGTGTGAAGTGGATAGAGGAGGTCGACAGGATGGCGTATGCACAGCTGCAAACCTCTGAAGGACCCTGCATCTTGTTGTTCGGGGGACGTTGGAGGCACAAGCAGCTTCAAAAACTTGTCTGCTGCTATGACAAGGCTTTTTTGCCGCTGCTCTTTCAACCTGACGTAATTGCCTGTAGGAAAGAGTCCTCAATTTGCCCTTATCAGCACGCACACGTGTGTACTGTGAATCAGCTACATACTTCTTGATTGCCAAGACACTTCATCCTGATCATCGCACAATGTTGATTGTAGTCATGCCTTGACCTAAACACTCCACAATTTGTTGCTTCTCAGCAGCCGACCAATCCTTTTTCTTTCCCATTTTGGCAGAAAATGTAGGCTGCTTAATAATGTGAGACAGCCTTCTTAAGTAGTCTTGCCTTTCATTGGACACACCTGCCAAACTAATTAGCACAGGTGTCTGCAATTGCTTACAGTGATATAAAGAGCCCTGACACACATCACCATCAATGAGTTTAACTGACAAACAAACAAATTCTTCCCTTATCACTCCTAAACACTTTTTGCATAATAATTTGGAACACAGTGTACATGTGTTTTTCCACAAAACACCAGTGGTTCACGTAGTGAATCTTACAGTTCTAACTTGCCAACCGTGGTCTGTATGGAGTTGTTCAATAAAGGGCCCAAAATTAAGATAACATAGATGGGAGAGGTCTCTATGAATAGGAATTCCTAAGTATTTGAGCCCCTGCTCCCTGCCACTTCTGCTCAGACTTCTCTGCACTGAACTAAGATGGTGCCCACCTTTTATACTCCCTTCTCAATGCACCCAGGAACTGCTTCCTCCCTGCTCCTGCACTACAGGGTTCCCCTTCCTCAGTGTTCCCTCCCCCCACTCCAGCCAGGGACAGGGACTGTCGTGCCCATCTCAGAGGCATATTGGTCGCCCTGCCCCACGGCAATGTGGTGTAATGCATGCAGGTGTCGGTTCCTGATCCACACTCCATCCTTACCTGAGAGTGAGATATCACACCTCTGGGTGAGGTGCAATACCTCTGTAGCAGCCGAGCCCTCAGGGTGCTACAGTTCCATTTATCTTCAGCCAAGGTGACGTATTGTGATACAGGGCCGTGATTTTGGCTATAAAAGGGTCCCCTAGACCCCTACCCCAAGCTTTTTAAGAGAATCATATATGGCGTGCCAGGAGACTCTATGGAATGATTTCTCAGCATCCAACGAGAGTATCTAATTACAAATTTTTAACTGCATCTAGCCCAGGAAATACTTTGTGCCTAGTAGCAGTGTCTGCTAGTCAGCGGATTATCCCGGCTGTTAAGCAAGCTACACCACCTGTAGTTTAGACACTTAATTTTTTCAAAGGAAATGCTTCGGGACCATGGGATACTCAGTGAAGAGCATCAGGAGGCACCCCAAGGCATAGGGGCTGGGACTGGCAGTAGGATGCCTTGCGGTGGACAGCCGAGCTCGATCCTTATAAAAGCTTTTTAACTGCAGCAGCTTTAGTGGACGCTACTGGAGCTGGAATTACGCGGCTGCTGGCATGAGACTTGCCCTCCAATAGATCCTTGTAAATGGATTTAAAGTGTATTCATTCAAATTAGAGAGACAATTTAAATTAAAAAGCTTAGAGCTGCCTCCACCACAGGGGGGCTCGCTCGACCCACCAGCGGACAGGCACCAGTATTGGGAGAGGGGGGCTGGCCATCAGGGTTCACCGCGGCTCTGGCACAAACCCGGCGACACGGAAGTGGCACGGGCAGGAGCGGACTGGCCGTGTCGGCTTCTCACTTTTTGGATTTCAGAAGGGCATGACATGCCTATATCTGTGTCTCCCCCTCCTTTTACTCCTCCACCTCTTTTATTTTCGCATGACTATATGTACTTGTCACTTTTCCATGTGTTAGTTATGTCTTCTGAGCAGTTTGTCAGCTTTTGGACACCTTTGAAGGTGTTTTCTATGTGTTTCTATGTGTTTTTGTTTGCCTGCCATTGGTTTTAACGGTGTTCGAAGGTGTTCGACGAACAGTTCGACGAACAGTTCGGCGAACACACGGGTGTTCGACGAACCGAACCGAACTCGAACACTACGGGGGTGGCTCAACACTACACAAGGGTGTTCGACGAACCGAACTCGAACACTACGGGGGTGACTCAACACTAGTCTGGACCGCATATTCCTCACCCTGATCCTCCTTCCTCCCACCATACCGAGTGCCCGGAGACAACTGATCACACACTTGGACACTTTGAAGATCTGTTCACTTTTCCATTTATAGATTCGGCCCTCTCGCCCCGGTCCACTTGAAGCGGGGCAAGAGGAGATCGCGTGTAGCGATGCCCAAATATTTGAGCAGCCACGGTCACACGAAGGCGTCGGTGGGAAAGAGTCACAAGAGGTGGACGATGATGAGACACAATTACCAGAAAGTAAGGAGGAGGACCAGGGTGCGGAAGTGGAAGACGGGGTGGTGGATGATATAGTAACTGACCCAACCTGGCAGGAGGACATGCAGAGCGAAGACAGCAGTACACAGGGGGAGGGATGCAGAGCACCCCAACAGGCAGGAAGAAGCAGTGTGGTGGCCGCAGATAGAAGGCAGGCAACCGTTCCCCGTAACACCAACAGGAAGGAAGTTGCCAGTATAACTGTTAGGTATTCCCGAGTCTGGTTGTTTTTTAAAGACTCTGCTGATAACCCCAAAAAGGCCATTTGCACCACCTGCCAGGCCATCATCAGCAGGGGTGGCAAAACGACTAGCTTGACCACCACCAGCATGATCAGGCACATTGCAGCAAAGCACCCGACTCTGTGGGCCGAACCTCAGGGTCCAGGAACAGTGTCTGCAGGTGGCACCATTGCTTGTTCCGCAGTTGTGCATGTAAGCCAATCCCCTGTCCATGGTGCATGCGAAGATGCCTCCTGCCCTGCACCTGTCATTGTGCACTCTGAAGTAGCAGCATCAGGAACCACGTCCATGTCCTTGTTCCTGCGTAGCATTCAGTTGTCCATACCCCAGTACTTGGAACGCAAGCGCCAATATGCAGCCAATGCCCCACAGGCTACACTACTAAATTCTCACATTTCACGACTGCTTGCGCCTGAAATGTTGCCTTTTAGGCTTGTGGAGACGGAAGCATTCCACAACCTGATGGCAGCGGCCGTCCCTCAGAACTCGGTCCCCAGCCGCCACTATTTCTCCCGCTGTGCCGTCCCCTCATTACCCGAGCACGTGTCCCAAAACATTAGCCGTGCCCTCAACAACGCAGTTACCGGGAAAGTCCACCTAACCACGGACACATGAACAAGTGCTTGTGTGCAGGGACAGTACATCTCGCTGACGGCACACTGGGTTAACATAGTGGAAGCCGGGACCCAGTCGGACCTTGGGACGGAATACGTCCTCCCGACACCAAGGATTGCGGGCCCTAGATCAATCAGGGTTGCCCCCACGGTCTACAGCTCCTGCACCTCACCCTCCTCTTCAGCCTCCATCTCCGAAATGACCATATCAGTCACAAGCTGAAAGCACTGCAGCACTGCCTCGGCCAAGCGGCAACAGGCTGTGCTGAAGCTAATATGCTTAGGTGACAAACCGCACAATGCTGAAGAGTTGTGGACAGCTCTGAAAGAGCAGGCAGATCTGTGGCTCACACCGCTGAACCTACCGCCAGGCATGGTCATGTGTGACAATATATTCAGCTCTGGCTGGGAATAGCACGCGTGCTGGGTCACGCGTGCAATAGATTTTAAGTGCAATAATTACAAGTGCAGTTAGACCATGGCCGGAAGCTGTTAATACACTCTCCTCTCTTCTTCTTCACACAGGTATTTAATCCATCCATCCGTTTGTGTGCTGTCTGATAAGTGTGAACAGAGTCATATTCTCTAGCAACATTTTTCCATGGTATTTAATCCATCCATCCGTTTGTGTGCTGTCTGATAAGTGTGAACAGAGTCATATTCTCTAGCAACATTTTTCCATGGTATTTAATCCATCCATCCGTTTGTGTGCTGTCTGATAAGTGTGAGCAGAGTCATATTCTCTAGCAACATTTTTCCATGGTATTTAATCCATCCATCCGTTTGTGTGCTGTCTGATAAGTGTGAACAGAATCATATTCTCTAGCAACACTTTTCCATGGTATTTAATCCATCCGTTTGTGTGCTGTCTGATAAGTGTGAACAGAGTCATATTCTCTAGCAACATTTTTCCATGGTATTTAATCCATCCATCCGTTTGTGTGCTGTCTGATAAGTGTGAACAGAGTCATATTCTCTAGCAACATTTTTCCATGGTATTTAATCCGTCCATCCGTTTGTGTGCTGTCTGATAAGTGTGAACAGAGTCATATTCTCTAGCAACATTTTTCCATGGTATTTAATTGTTTGGTCCTGCATCTTTTTGTCTTTTTGTTTTGTTTCTATTTTAAAATGTTCAAAGCCTTCTCTTTCACTGGTTTATGGCCTCTGTGTTTATCTTACATAGCATTGCCTGCTCTAGCCCAGTGCTAATTGGCTAATTACTCAGTATGACCAACTGGTGCTGGCCTCTAGCAGACATTTCATTTCATATATATTCAGCTCTGGCTGGGAATAGCACGCGTGCTGGGTCACGCGTGCAATAATTACAAGTGCAGTTAGACCATGGCCGGAAGCTGTTAATCCACTCTCCTCTCTTCTTCTTCACACAGGTATTTAATCCATCCATCCGTTTGTGTGCTGTCTGATAAGTGTGAACAGAGTCATATTCTCTAGCAACATTTTTCCATGGTATTTAATCCATCCATCCGTTTGTGTGCTGTCTGATAAGTGTGAACAGAGTCATATTCTCTAGCAACATTTTTCCATGGTATTTAATCCATCCATCCGTTTGTGTGCTGTCTGATAAGTGTGAACAGAGTCATATTCTCTAGCAACATTTTTCCATGGTATTTAATTGTTTGGTCCTGCATCTTTTTGTCTTTTTGTTTTGTTTCTATTTTAAAATGTTCAAAGCCTTCTCTTTCACTGGTTTATGGCCTCTGTGTTTATCTTACATAGCATTGCCTGCTCTAGCCCAGTGCTAATTGGCTAATTACTCAGTATGACCAACTGGTGCTGGCCTCTAGCAGACATTTCACTTCATATATATTCAGCTCTGGCTGGGAATAGCACGCGTGCTGGGTCACTCGTGCAATAGATTTTAAGTGCAATAATTACAAGTGCAGTTAGACCATGGCAGTTGGACAGGGCAGGAGACAGGTAAGGTGCATAAAATTTTCATACAAACATGCTTCTTGGTCAGTCATAGTGCATTATGCATTAGTCTTATCAATCTGCTTTTTATTTGTTTTCACTTCTGCTTTCTCACAACTCACCCGCCCTTCAAAACATTCTGTGCACTCTCTCTATATCAGCCCCTCCCTTCTCCCCTCTCCCATGTATAACTCTGAGGCTCTACTGACATTCCTCACCCACTGCAAACCATCCTCTACCTCCATACAGCATTCAAAACATTCATACAAATCATTAGACCACCTGATCTTTCTCTTCTTTCTCCTTTTACTAGTCGCAGGCGACATCTCCCCCAACCCTGGGCCCCCCTCCACTAGCGTACGCCACTCTCCTCCAGCTGCATATAGAAACCCTGCTAATCTTATTAACGTTCAGTGCATGCCCTCTCCTATTGATTTCCATTGCGCTCTCTGGAACGCACGGTCTGTGTGTAACAAACTAACTTACATCCATGATTTTTTATTCTCTAATTCTCTTAACTTTCTGGCTATCACAGAAACCTGGATTCAGCAGCTAGACACCACCGCTGCTGCTGCTCTCTCGTTTGGTGGGCTGAAATTTTCACATACCGCCAGACATGGCAACAGACAGGGTGGAGGTGTTGGTCTGCTCCTTTCCTCACAATGTGCCTTCCAGGTCATCCCCCCGGTTCCCTCACTTATGTTTCCTTCCTTTGAAGTCCACACCATCAGACTCTTTAAACCCTTCTCCCTGCGAGTGGCAGTCGTGTATCGCCCTCCAGGCTCCGCCCGCCAGTTCTTGGATCACTTTGCCACCTGGCTTCCTCACTTTCTATCCTGTGACATCCCCACCCTCATCATGGGCAACTTTAACATCCCCATCGATGACCCCCTCTCCCAATCTGCCTCTCATCTACTTTCTCTAACTTCTTCATTCCGTCTCTCACAGTTTACGAATTCTCCTACCCATGAAGACGGGAACACTCTGGACCTGGTTTTTTCCAGTCTCTGCTTGCTGGATGACTTTACCAACTTCCCTCTCCCGCTCTCGGACCACAACCTTCTCTCCTTCTCTGTTAAGAATTGTCTCCTCACCCGGGACACCCCCACTTACCACACTTATAGGAATACACGTACCATTAATACCCAGCAGCTTATGGACAATCTCCACACATCTTTAGCCCCCATCTCCTCCTTCTCCTGTCCAGACTTGGCATTGTCACACTACAACAATACACTGAAGAGCGCCCTAGATGAAGCAGCCCCTTCTACTCACAGAAAGATCCGACACAGACAACGGCAGCCCTGGCACACGATGCAAACCAAACACGCTTTCTTCAACGTTGCTCGAGGTGTGCTGAGCGTCAGTGGAGAAAATCTCTTTTAGCAGAGGACTTCATCCACTATAAATTCATGCTCAAAACCTATAACTCTGCCCTTCATCTGGCCAAACAATCCTACTTCACCACCCTCATCACTTCAATGTCCAACAACCCAAAACGACTTTTTGAAACCTTAAACTCCCTCCTGAAACCTAAAGCACAGGCCCCCACCACCAACCTCAGCAGTGAGGATCTGGCCACTTATTTCTTGGAAAAAATCAACCACATCCATCAGGACATCTCAGCCCAATCTCCTCAGTGCCTGGATCCCCTTCCCTACTGCACTTCAAGCTCACTAGCCATCTTTGAGCCTGTCACAGAAGAAGAGGTTACCCAGCTCCTCGCTTCTTCTCGGCCTACAACCTGCAACAGTGACCCCATTCCTTCACATCTCCTGCAGTCCCTCTCACCGGTGGTCACCACTCACCTGACTAAAATATTTAACCTCTCTCTTTCGTCAGGTATCTTTCCCTCCTCATTTAAACACGCCATTATAACCCCTTTACTTAAAAAGCCAACCGTGGACCAGAACTGCACTGCTAACTATAGACCTGTCTCTAATCTTCCCTTCATCTCTAAACTCCTGGAACGCTTGGTCCACTCCCGTCTAATCCGCTATCTCTCAGATAACTCTCTCCTCGACCCTCTACAATCTGGTTTCCGCCCCTTACACTCCACTGAAACTGCCCTCACTAAAGTCTCTAATGATCTACTAACAGCCAAATCCAAAGGTCACTGCTCCCTGCTGATTCTCCTGGATCTCTCTGCAGCATTTGACACTGTGGATCACCAGCTCCTCCTCACTATGCTCCGCTCTATAGGCCTCAAGGAAACCGTTCTCTCCTGGTTCTCCTCCTACCTCTCTGACCGCTCCTTCACTGTATCTTTTGCCGGCTCCTCTTCCCCTCCTCATCCCCTTACTATCGGGGTTCCTCAGGGCTCAGTCCTAGGCCCCCTCCTCTTCTCTCTATACACTGCCCCTATTGGACAAACAATCAGCAGATTTGGGTTCCAGTATCATCTCTATGCTGACGACACCCAACTATACACTTCTTCCCCTGACATCACCCCTACCCTAATACAAAACACCAAGGATTGTTTATCTGCTGTGTCTAGCATCATGTCCTCCCTCTATCTCAAATTGAATCTCTCCAAAACTGAACTTCTTGTGTTTCCCCCTCTAGTAACCTAACTCTACCTAATATCGAAATTACCTTGGAGGGGTCAACCATAACTCCCAAGCAGCACGCCCGCTGCCTTGGGGTCATATTCGACACTAACCTTTCCTTTACTCCCTATATCCGATCACTCACTCGCTCTTGTCACCTGAATCTTAAAAACATCTCCAGAATCCGACCTTTTCTCACTTTGGAAACTGCTAAAACTCTTACTGTCGCTCTTATTCACTCTCGTCTGCACTACTGCAACTCTCTTCTGATCGGTCTCCCTCTTACCAAAATTTCCCCTCTCCAATCTGTCCTGAATGCGGCAGCCAGGGTCGTATTTATGTCCAGCCGCTTTACCAATGCCTCCACCTTGTGCCAGTCATTACACTGGTTACCCATTCACTACAGGGTCCAATATAAACTCATTGCTCTCACCCACAAAGCTCTCTACAGTTCTGCACCACCTTATATCTCCTCTCTCATCTCAGTCTATCGTCCTACACGTGCCCTCCGTTCCACAAATGACCTAAGGCTAACATCCCCCATAATCCGAACCTCACACCTCCATCTCCAAGACTTCTCTCGTGCTGCACCAGTTCTCTGGAATGCTCTACCCCAGACGATCCGATTGATGCCTAGCCCCGATGTCTTCAAGCGCGCTTTAAAAACCCATCTCTTTAAACAAGCCTACCACCTCAACTACTCAGTAAACTAACTTTCCCCTGTTCCCTCCTAAATACTATTCAGAATCTGCACCCTACTGTTCATCTGTTTCTACACCCTCCATGCACTCGATAACTGCACTCGGTAATTGAGTATTGCACTTTAACATACAGGCTGATGACCGAATCATACAGCTTTATATGATAATCCCGACTTATTATAATTGCCAGACCTGAAATAACAAGCACTTTCCACCTATTGTGTCCCCCCATTTCCATGTAGATTGTAAGCTTGCGAGCAGGGACCTCACTCCTGATGTAACTGTTAAACTGTCTCACCTTGTATTGAATTTATTGTTTGTACATGTCCCCGCTTAATTGTAAAGTGCTGCGGAATATGTTGGCGCTATATAAATAAAAATTATTATTATTATTATTATTATGGCCGGAACCTGGTGGCAGCTCTGAGCCGAGGCGAGCTCACACACGTACCATGCCTGGCCCATGTGCTTAACCTCGTGGTTCAGCGGTTTCTCAAATCCTACCTGGAGCTTCCAGGTCTGATTATTAAAGTACGCCACCTGTGTGCCCATTTTAGAATGTCAGCTACAGCTTCCGCCGCCCTTGCCATGTTTCAGCAGCGTTTGCAGCTTCCGGCTGGTGTGTGATGTCCGCACACGTTGGAACTCTACACTGCTGATGTTGGGAAGGATTTGTGAGCAGAAGAGGGCTGTTGTTGAGTACCAGCATTAACAAGGCCGTCGGTATTCAGTTCAGACTCCACACATAAGACCTCAGGAGTGGACATGGATGTCAGACATATGTACCATCCTCCAAAACTTTGAGGACTCCACCAAGATGGTGAGCGGCGATGATGCCATAATTAGCATCACCATCCCACTTCTCTGTCTTCTGAAATGCTCTCTGCTCACAATCAAAGAGGATGCATTGCAGGCAGAGCACGATGAGATGGAGAAAGGAACCATACAGGGTGATTCCACACAGCCAAGCCTCATCTCATCCCAACTTGGATTGGGTGACAATGAAGAGAAGGAAGAACAGGAGCTAGTTTCATGCACTATAGACGGTACTACCTGCACAGCTGTCATACTGTCTGTTCAGCATGGATGGCCAGAGGACAGAGAGGAGGAGAGGATGGTCAGTCATCCTCTTGGTGAGGACATGGAAGTCTTGCCTGTTAGTAGTCTGGCACACATGGCTGATTTTATGTTACGCTGCCTTTCCCATGACCCTCGCGTTCTCAAAATTTTGGATGACAGTCATTACTAGTTGGTGAGACTTCTAGACCCACGCTACAAGTAGAACTTTATATCTCTCTGAGGCGGACAGGTTTACAAAAAAGGGGCTGTACCAGAAGACCCTTGTTGCGGAACTACTAAAAAAAATTCCCATCTGAAAACGATGGCGGCATTGAGCACACTTCGTTGGACAACCAAGGAGTACAGGCAAGAGAGACACAACTCCAATCCAGCAGAGGCAGGGGAACACTGTCAAAATTCTGGGAGTTTTCTCAGACCCTCCCATCGCACAGGTCCTGAGGCGCGGTGTACTCTCACAAGGAGTGCAAAGTTTTGGAAGATGCTGAGGGAGTACCATGCCGACTGCATCAACGTCCATGATTCCTCTGTGCCTTATAATTATTGGGTATCCAAGCTGGATACGTGGAATGAACTGGCTCTCTATGCCTTGGAGGTTCTGGCCTGCCCTGCCACCAGCGTTTTATCAGAGTGGGTTTTTAGTGCCGCCGATGGAATTATAACTGATAAGCGCATCGGCCTGTCAACTGAAAATGCTGACAGGCTGACTCTTATAAAAATGAACAAGGGCTGGATTGGGCCAGACTTTTCAACACCACCAAATGATAGCAGCGTAACAAACTCAAATCAAGTGTCTTTTCTTTGGAGGTGTACTCCCATGCACCTTTTCATACCCACACATGGGTATACGCTTCCTCATTTTGGCTATTTGCTCTTGTCCTCCTCCTCATCCTCCACCACCATATCACCAGGGTGACAGTGGTCCATGATGCAACACCCACATAATTTTTTTAAAGGGTGTTTATGATGCCCATAAAAAAAAAATGTTATAAAGTATGTTCATGTATACCCCCCAGGGGTAAATGTTTTACAGGCCTTACACTTGTGCATGGGCATGACAAGTATAGGAGGCCTGCTCCTTTCTAATGGGAACATTTTTTTTTATGAGGCCCTCCTCCTCGTCTCTTCCAAGGGGCATTGAAGTGCCTCCAAATTTTTGGCAGCCCTTGCATTCGCTGCATAGGCCAACACTATGGGAGACTCTCTCCTTTCTAATGGGAATTTGTCATTACTGTGGCCCTGCTCTATGTTTCTTTAAATTGTTAGTGGGGTTTTTCCTAAATTTGGTCAGCCGTTGGACTCACTGCATACCCTATAACTGTATAGCAGACTCTATCCTTTCTTATGGGAACATGCCTTACTTTGTTACTGTGGCCCTGCTCTATGTGTCTTTAAATTCTTAGTGAGGTTTTTCCCAAATTTTGGCAGCCCTTGCAGTCACAGCATGGGCATTACCACTATAGGAGACCCGCTACTTTATAATGGGAACATTTTTTTTTACTGAGACCCTCCTCTATGTCTCTTCAAAGGGGTATTGGGTTGCGTCCAAATTTTTGGCAGCCATTGCTGTCACTGGATACGCAATAACAGTATAGGAGACCCACTTGTTAATAATGGGAACAACAAAGCATAGCCGGCTGATGGCTCTCTAACAATAGCTAGGGCCGTCTGATGGCCCTATAAAAATAGGCTTTATGACTTTCAGAGCCCTCCATCATAAATAAAACATGTGTCTGATGTGTCACACACCACATTGCCAGATAAGGTTGTAAAATGTTAAAATGACATTTCCCGGTGAATACATTTGTCTTAAAAAAATAATGTAAAAAAAACAAAACAATAGGATCATTCTTTAGTATAAAAACCAGCATCACCAATTTAACCTCAATGTAATCACATTGTTCAGCTCCTGCACCTCCTCCTCCATCTCCGAAATGACCACATCAGTCACAAGCTGACAGCACTGCAGCACTGCCTTGGCCAAGTGGCAACAGGCTGTGCTGAAGATAACATGCTTAATTGACAAACCGCACAGCGCTGCAGAGTTGTTGAAAGCTGTAACACAGCAGCATAATCTGTGGCTCTCACCACTGAACATACAGCCAGGCATGGTCGTGTGTGACAATGGGTGGAACCTGGTGACGGAGAAATGACACCCAGAGTAGATACGGTTTCCCTCTATGCCAGTCCTTTCACCAAGCTAAATACAAGTCTCATCAAAAAAAGCTGTAGACTGGCTCCGTACCATCCCTGGCCACATTCACCTGTCCACGTGTTTGTGGTTAGGTGGTCCTTCCCAGTAAGTGCACTGGGGAGTGCACGGGTAATGTTGTGGGACCCGTGCTTGTGGGAGGCAGAGACGGCACCAGGAGAAATAGTGGCGGCTGGGGACTGAGTATGGACACTCGGCCGGCGCCGGCATAAGGTTATGAAAAGCTTTCGCCTCCACGAGCCTAAAAGGCAGCTGTCAAAAATTTGGCAGTATAGTATTGCAGCCTGTGGGTGGGTGACTGGCGGCATACTTGAGCTTGCATTCAAAGGAATGGAGTAGGGACAACTGAACGCTGCACTGGGACAAGGACATGGACGGTGATTGTTGCAAGTCTGCAACGACAGGGAGGCATCTTTGCATGAGCCAAGGGTCACTTATGATGGGCACACTTTTAGGCAGTGACCTGGGAGTCAGAAATGCTTCCAGAGGTCTTCTCCATGCTGTTCCCCTGTCTTTTCAGCACTGTATGCATGTGTCTGATGTGTCACACACCACATGGCCAGATAAGGTTGTAAAATGTTAAAATGATATTTCCCAGTGAATGCATTTGTCTTTGTTGAAAGCAGTGCAAAAACGCATCAAAAACGCTACATGTGAACATAGCCCAGGGTGTGGAGGAGTATTTTTGGTTTTGGTTATTTATTTTGCCTTATATACAAGTCATTACCCTGGAAAGGATGTTCCTTAATATATTTCCCAGGAAAATCCATTTTGTGTTTGTTTTTGTATGTTTTATTGTGAGTCCGTAAAAGTGGTGTAATACTCTGACAACTTTGTCGACAGCAGTGACCTGAGAGTCAGAAATGCTTCCAGGGGTCTTCCCCATGCTATTCCCATGTCATCTGAGCACTGTTCCCATCGATTTAGGCAATTTTTAGGCCCTATGCAGACAGCCGGGGGGAGCAGCCTGAAAAATGCTCGAGTTTCCCATAGACTTACATTGGGCTCGTTGCTCGGGTCGAGCACCCGAGTATTTTAGTGCTCGCTTATCACTAATTGTTACACCAAAATGCCTATCAAAAAAATTATATGATCAACTGGATATTACCAACAACGACATACTTGAGGAATACCTAGAGTTTCAAAATTCTAAGTAAAGTAATTTTGCAGATAATAGCAAAAAAGTAAGCACTAGGGCCTAAAAGGCCCTCGATACGCATTATAGGGTTAAAACACTAAGGTCGAGCGACAAGATGAGGGTGTTTGTTGTGGCACAATTTCAGCTTGGCCACGGCCACGTCCTCTGTCTCGGCCTCTGCATGCACCATCACCATCACGTCCACTTCCCCGTCCCTTGCCATGCACTTTTCCAATTTTTAATGGAGGACAATATTTTCCACGTTCACGAGAAATGGCTGATTTTGGAGCGCAGTTATATTTGATACGTCTGAAAGAGAACCACACTTTTAAATAGCAGGCCTTGAATTTGCTAATACTATCCTTCACAGACACTCAGTGTGAATAGCTTGACTGACACATTGCAACAGAATGGAAAAGGAGGCCAATATTTTCCACGTTCAGTTTAAATTTTTGGATTTTTATCGCTGAAATATGGAACAGATCTAGCTTTATTCTGCAGTGAGAACAAGCAAATGGAGCAGGAAAATGGTGTACTCTGGATTGCTTTTTATGCAAATAACCAGGATTAAGATAAAAAAAAAATTTCCCTGGCCCCTGATATCTGGGGCTATATCTACAAATATCTGTAAGAACAGCAGCAGCAGGAACGTTCAATGGACCCTCTTGCACTACATGCACTGCAGTCTGCCACATACACTGCCGGCCTGCCTAATTCCTACTATCACCACTGAATATATGCAGCTGGATTAGTCCTCAGAAGGACTGCTAGTTCAGATATAGATATATATGTGTATATATATATATATAGATATAGATATATACACATAGTGCATTGTGAAAGTATTTGGCCCCCTTGAACTTTTCTACCTTTTGCCACATTTCTGGCTTGAAACATAAAGATATAAAATTCTTATTTTTGGGGGAAGAATCAACAAGTGGGACACAATCGTGAAGTGGAACGAAATTAATATGATATTTGAAACTTTTTAACAAATTAAAAACTGAAAAATGGGGAGTGCAATATTATTCGGCCCTTTTACTTTCAGTGCAGCAAACTCACTCCAGAAGTTCAGTGAGGATCTCTGAATGATCCAATGTTGTCCTAAATGACTGGTAATGATAAATAGAATCCACCTGTGTGTAATCAAGTCTCCGTATAAATGCACCTGCTCTGTGATAGTCTCAGGGTTCTGTTTCTAGTGCAGAGAGCATCATGAAGACCAAGGTACACATCAGGCAGGACCGAGATACTGTAGTGGCGAAGTTTAAAGCCGGATTTGGATACAAAAAGATTTCCCAAGTTGTAAACATCTCAAGGAGCACTGTGCAAGTGATCATATTGAAATGGAAGGAGTATCAGACCACTGCAAATCTACCAAGACCCGGCCATCCCTCTAAACTTTCATCTCAAACAAGGAGAAGACTGATCAGAGATGCAGGCAAAAGGCCCATGATCACTCTGGATGAACTGCAGAGATCTACAGCTGAGTTGGGAGAGTCTGTCCATAGGACAAAAATCAGTCGTATACTACACAAATCAGGCCTTTATGGAAGAGTGGCAAGAAGAAAGCCATGTCTCAAAGATATCCATAAAAAGTCTCGTTTGAAGTTTGCCACAAGCCATCTGGAAGACACACCAAACATGTGGAATAAGGTGGTTTGGTCAGATGAAACCAAAATCGAACTTTTTGGCCACAATGCAAAACGATATGTTTGGCGTAAAAGCAACACAACTCATCACCCTCAAAACACCATCCCCACTGTCAAACATAGTGGTGGCAGCATCATGGTTTGGGCCAGCTTTTCTTCAGCAGGGACAGGGAAGATGGTTAAAATTAATGGGTAGATGGATGAGCCAAATACAGGACTATTCTGGAAGAAAACCTGTTGGAGTCTGCAAAAGACCTGAGACTGGGACAGAGATTTATCTTCCAACAAGACAATGATCCCAAACATAAAGCAAAATCTACAATGGAATGGTTCAAAAATAAACGTATCCAGGTATTAGAATGGCCAAGTCAAAGTCCAGACCTGAATCCAATCGAGAATCTGTGGAAAGAGCTGAAAACTGCTGTTCACAAATGCTCTCCATCCAACCTCAATGAGCTCGAGCTCAAGGAAAAATGGGCAAGAATTTCAGCCTCTCGATGTGCAAGACTGATAGAGACATACCCTAAGCTGTAATCGCAGCAAAAGGTGGTGCTACAAAGTATTAACTCAAGGGGACCGAATAATATTGTACGCCCCACTTTTCAGTTTTTAATTTGTTAAAAAAGTTTAAAATATCCAATAAATTTTGTTCCACTTCACGATTGTGTCCCACTTGTTGTTGATTCTTCCCAAAAAAATTAGAATTTTATATCTTTATGTTTGAAGCCAGAAATGTGGCAAAAGGTAGAAAAGCTCAAGGGGGCCAAATACTTTCACAATGCACTGCGTGTGTATGTGTGTGTGTGTGTGTATATATATATATATATATACAGGGCCGGCCTTTGGGGCGTGCCAGCTGTGCAACTGCACAGGGCGCCTCAAACTTGAGAGTGAAGGGGGGCGCTGCGCTGGCTCCCTCCCCGTCGGTATTTTTCTTATGGAAGAGCAGAGAGGGAGCGCCCAGCGTTTCTTCTGTGCTCAGGCGCCGGCGCCCCCTCTCTGCTCTGAAATGTCCGGCCGGGACCCGGGCGCGCTGCACTCTCTCCTCCTCACACACAGGGGCGGAACTACCGCCCGTGCAGCCGGTTCATTGAACGGGGGCCCCGAGGGAGAGGGGGCCCCTTCAGCCTCCAGCAGGGCCGCCATCAGGGCATGACTGCCCTGACTCCAGTATGGGGCCCGGCCGGTAGGGGCCCCCTTGGGGGCCCCCCTCTTGTGTGTCTCTCTCCTCATGGGGCCCCCGGCCCCATGCTAAGCGCCGGGGCCGGAACATCTCTGTCATGATTTCTCTGACTTCCGGTCATGTGACGGCACCGTCACATGACCGGAAGTCAGGAGAACCTGGTGTCATCGATTTGGACGAGGATTCTGCAGGGATCGCATGGGGGTAAGTATAACAAGTTTTTTTTTTTTTTTAAATACAATTTACTAGGAGTGGGGGGAATGGGAGGTGCACATGTGGGGGAGGGGAATGAGAGAGGTGCACATGTGGGGGAGGGGGATGAGAGAGGTGCACATGTGGGGGAGGGGGATGAGAGGTGTGCACATGTGGGGGAGGGGGATGAGAGAGGTGCACATGTGGGGGAGGGGGATGAGAGAGGTGCACATGTGGGGGAGGGGGATGAGAGATGTGCACATGGGGGGGATGAGAGAGGTGCACATGTGGGGGAGGGGGATGAGAGAGGTGCACATGTGGGGGAGGGGGATGAGAGAGGTGCACATGTGGGGGAGTGGGATGAGAGAGGTGCACATGTGGGGGAGGGGGATGAGAGAGGGGCACATGTGGGGGAGGGGGATGAGAGATGTGCACATGGGGGGGTGAGAGCTGCACATGGGGGAATTGGGAGAAAATGAGCTGCACATGGGGGAATTGGGAGTAGGGGGATAATGAGCTGCACATAATGAATGTGGGGTGGGGGACAGTAAATGATGATGGGGTGGGGAGAGCAGGACATGATATAATGAATTGGGGCAGGGGGTGCATGTAAATAATGAATGCGGGGAGCAGGAAGTATAGAGTAGGGGGCGTTGCGGATGCAGGAGTGTAACTGGTAACAAATTGGCGGAAAGAGTAGAGGTTCTAATTAAATTATATATTAAGTGCCTATTTACAGTTAATGGGGGCACCGTGGTGGATTACAATTTATATTTGGAATGGTAGGTTGTATAATAACTAACCATATATTGATGGTGGATACACGTCTGTATTCAGCTGCGTAATGTAGAAGTTGGGGAATGTGCTCTAGATAACTGTGTTATTTTATGCAGAGACGAGTCCTGGCTGGAAGACGTAATGGCGGTCTGTGCTGGATGAAGGAGAAAAGCGTAGCTGAAGGACTTCACCTAGAGACGTCACCAGTGAGTCAGTGTATTACATGTACACTTACACTATATACTATGTACCGGGCTCCTGTGTATAATGTCACTGGTGATCACTGTATTACCTGTACACTGACACTATATACAGAGCTCCTGTGTATAATGTCACTGATGATCACTGTATTACCTGTACACTGACACTATATACAGAGCTCCTGTGTATAATGTCACTGGTGATCACTAGATTACCTGGACACTTACATTATACATACCATGTATAGAGCTCCCGTGCATAATGACACTTATGGTAATATTAGTAATGTGGTGGTAATATTAGTAATGTGGTGGTAATATGTGGTCTGGTCATGGTGTGGCAGTTTTTCCCCCTTCTGTGTGGTATTATTCGGTCACTATGTTGTGGTAATATGTGGTCTGGTCATGGTGTGGCAGTATTCCCTGTATGTGGTATTATTGGTCATTTTTAAAAAAAAATGTATATGACACATTCCCTTAAAGAAAACTAAATAAAAATATATCTAAAAAGAGTATTGGATATTTTAAGAAAATTTTAATAGGTTAGAGTAGGGCCCTGCCAGAAGAGTCTACCTTATCGTGGTGGCGGCTTTAAAACTTTTCAACTTTTGTTGCTTGTTATTACTTGATCATTTGATTAATAAAAAATGCACTTGTTGTTTTCACCTACATGAGTTTAATTTTTTTTCTTTGGGGGGGGGCGCCAAGAGGGATTTCGCACAGGGCGCCATATACCCTAAGGCCGGCCCTGTATATATATATATATATATACATATACATATACATATTTCCGGTGACTACCTCTTGAAGCTCATCAAGAGAATGCCAAGAGTGTGCAAAGCAGTCATCAAAGCAAAAGGTGGCTACTTTGAAGAATCTAGAATATAAGACATATTTTCAGTTATTTCACACTTTTTTGTTAAGTATAATAATTCCACGTGTTAATTCATAGTTTTGATGCTTTCAGTGTGAATGTACAATTTTCATAGTCATGTAAATACAGAAAAATCTTTAAATGAGAAGATGTGTCCAAACTTTTGGTCTGTACTGTGTCTATATACAGTGCTGGCCAAAAGTATTGGCACCCCTGCAATTCTGTCAGATAATACTCAGTTTCTTCCTGAAAATGATTGCAATCACAAATTCTTTGGTATTATTCTCTTCATTTAATTTGCTTGCAAGGAAAAAACACAAAAGAGAATGAAGCAAAAATCAAATCATTGATCATTTCACACAAAACTCCAAAAAAGGGCCGGACAAAAGTATTGGCACCCTCAGCCTAATACTTGGTTGCACAACCTTTCGCCAAAATAACTGCGAAAAACCGCTTCCGGTAACCATCAATGAGTTTCTTACAATGCTCTGCTGGAATTGTAGACCATTCTTCATTGGCAAACTGCTCCAGGTCCCGGTTATTTGAAGGGTGCCTTCTCCAAACGGCCATTTTGAGATCTCTCCACAGGTGTCCTATGGGATTCAGGTCTGGACTCATTGCTGGCCACCTTAGAAGTCTCCAGTGCTTTCTCTAAAACCATTTTATAGTGCTTTTGGAAGTGTGTTTTTGGTCATTGTCCTGCTGGAAGACCCATGACCTCTGAGGGAGACCCAGCTTTCTCACACTGGGCCCTACATTATGCTGCAAAATTTGTTGGTAGTCTTCAGACTTCATAATGACATGCACACGATCAAGCAGTCCAGTGCCAGAGGCAGCAAAGCAACCCCAAAACATCAGGGAACCTCCGCCATGTTTGACTGTAGGGACCGTGTTCTTTTCTTTGAATGCCTCTTTTTTTTCCTGTACACTCTATGTTGATGCTTTTTCCCAAAAAGCTCTACTTTTGTCTCATCTGACCAGAGAACATTCTTCCAAAACGTTTTAGGCTTTCTCAGGTAAGTTTTGGCAAACTCCAGCCTGGCTTTTTTATGTCTCGGGGTAAGAAGTGGGGTCTTCCTGGGTATCCTACCATACAGTCCCTTTTCATTCAGACGCCGATGGATAGTACGGGTTGACACTGTTGTACCCTCGGACTGAAGGGCAGCTTGAACTTGTTTGGATGTTAGTCGAGGTTCTTTATCCACCATCCGCACAATCTTGCGTTGAAATCTCTCGTCAATTTTTCTTTTCCGTCTACATCTAGGGAGGTTAGCCACAGTGCCATGGGCTTTAAACTTCTTGATGACACTGCACACGGAAGACACAGGAACATTCAGGTCTTTGGAGATGGACTTGTAGCCTTGAGATTGCTCATGCTTCCTCACAATTTGGTTTCTCAAGTCCTCAGACAGTTCTTTGGTCTTCTTTCTTTTCTCCATGCTCAATGTGGTACACACAAGGACACAGTACAGAGGTTGAGTCAACTTTAATCCATGTTAACTGTCTGCAAGTGTGATTTAGTTATTGCCAACACCTGTTAGGTGCCACAGGTAAGTTACAGGTGCTGTTAATAACACGAGTTAGAGAAGCATCACATGATTTTTCAAAGGGTGCCAATACTTTTGTCCACCCCCTTTTTTAGGTTTTGTGTGCAATTATATCCAATTTGGCTTTAGGACAATTCTTTTTGCGTTTTTTTAATTGAAGACAAATTAAATGAAGAGAATAATACCAAAGAATTTGTGATTGCAATAATTTTCAGGAAGAAACTGAGTATTATCTGACAGAATTGCAGGGGTGCCAATACTTTTGGCCAGCACTGTATATATATATATATATATATATATATATATATATATATATATATATATATATATATATATACATACATACATACATACAGTGGGGAAAAAAAGTATTTAGTCAGCCACCAATTGTGCAAGTTCTCCGACTAAAAAAGACGAGAGAGGCCTTTAATTGACATCAAAGGTAGACCGCAACTATGAGAGACAAAATGAGAAAACAAATCCTGAAAATCACATTGTCTGATTTGGAAAGAATTTTGTTTTTCAAATTTTGGTGGAAAATAAGTATTTGGTCAATTACAAACAAACAAGATTTCTTGCTCTCACAGACCTGTAACTAATTCTTTAAGAGGCTCCTCTGTCCTCCACTCATTACCTGTAGTACTGGCACCTGTTTGACCTTGTTAGCAGTATAAAAGACACCTGTCCGCAACCTCAAACAGGCACACTCCAAACTCCACTATGGTGGACCAAAGAGCTGTCGAAGGAAACCTGAAACAAAATTGTAGCCCTGCACCAGGCTGGGAAGACTGAATCTGCAATAGGCAAGCAGCTTGGTGTGAAGAACTCAACTGTGGGAGCAATAATTAGAAAATGGAAGACATACAAGACCACTGACACTCTCCCTCGATCTGGGGCTCCACACAAGATCTCACCCCGTGGGGTCAAAATGATCTCAAGAACGGTGAGCAAAAATCCCAGAACCACACGGAGGGACCTAGTGAATGGCCTACAGAGAGCTGGGACCAACGTTACACAGGCTACCATCAGTAACTCACTATGCCGCCAGGGACTCAGATCCTGCAGTGCCAGACATGTCCCCCTGCTTAAGCCATTACATGTCCGGGCCCGTCTGAAGTTTGCTAGAGAGCATTTGGCTGAACCAGAAGAGTATTGGGAGAATGTCATATGGTCAGATGAAACCAAAGTAGAACTGTTTGGTAGAAACACAACTCGTCATGTTTGGAAGAGAGAATGCTGAGTTGCATCCAAAGAACACCATACCTACTATGAAGCATGGGGTGGCAACATTATGCTTTGAAGCTGTTTCTCTGCCAAGGGACCAGGACGACTGATCCATGTACATGAAAGAATGAATGGGACCATGTATCGTGAGATTTTGAGTGCAAACCTCCTTCCATCAGCAAGGGCATTGAAGATGAAATGTGGCTGGGTCTTTCAGCCACATGATGAATGCCAGAATGATTCCAAGCACACCGCCAGGGCAACGAAGGAGTGGCTTTGTATGAAGCATTTCAAGGTCCTGAAGTGGCCTATCCAGTCTCCAGATCTAAACCCTATAGAAAACCTTTGAAGGGAGTTGAAAGTCAATTTTGCCCAGCAGCAGCCCCAAAACATCACTGCTCTAGAGGAGATCTGCATGGAGGAATGGGCCAACATACCAGCAACAGTGTGTGCCAACCTTGTGAAGACTTACAGAAAACGTTTGACCTCTGTTATTGCCAACAAAGGATATATAACAAAGTATTGAGATGAACTTTTGTAATTGACCAAATACTTATTTTCCACCAAAATTTTAAAAAAAATTCATTCCAAATCAGACAGTGATTTTCAGGATTTGTTTTCTCATTTTGTCTCTCATAGTTGAGGTCTACCCATGATGTCAATTACAGGCCTCAGGACGTTCAATGGATCCTCTTGTGCTGTATCTGTTATGTTCTGCTACCAAAGCTAAGGAAAGAGAGGAGATCTGTCCCTACTATAAGACTCAGCTGAATCCCTACGATGTAACAGGGAACCTGATCCTGCGATCAGACCTGCTAAAGTCCTAATCTAGTCTGTACGGAGACCTATAGATTTGGGGAGGGAATCCCTAGAAGTACTAAGGACTGGGAGGAATATGGGACACCTCCTAACAGAAATAGTAGCAGACAGACGAACAAACAAAATAGATAGAACCTAGAGGTCCGTAGACCAAGCAAACTAACAGAGTTAGATACAGAGCACAGGCTAGCTAGAAAGTAGATATACAATGAAGTCCAGCAAAGCCAGAAGGGCGGAGCAGGATTAAATAGGCCAACAAGGTCATGTGACCAGCAAAGGAAAAAAAACCTAACAGCAAGGTTCTAACAGTACCCCCCCTTCTAAGAGGATCCTCCGGATCCCCTAGGACCAGGCTTATCAGGAAATCTCCTGTGAAACGCTCTGATAAGTCTGGACGCGGAAACATCATCTGACCTCACCCAAGAGTTATCCTCGGGTCCGAAACCTTTCCAGGCCACAAGATACTGCAAACTACCTCTATACCGTCTAGAGTCAAGGATGCGAGAAATTTCATATTCCCCGTCCTCCACCACCGGAGGAACAGAGGCAGAGGCGTCACCATCCGACACAACAGCTTTTTTAACAGAGAGACATGAAAGACCGGATTAATTCTCCAGGAGGTAGGAACCTCCAACCTAACAGCAGATTGGTTGACAACCTGAAGCACCTTAAAGGGCCCTACAAACTTGGGACCCAATTTCTTAGAAGGAATCCTCAACCGCAGATTCCTAGAGGACAACCAAACCATGTCACCAACAGCGAACAAAACCTCCTGTCGTTTCCTATCAAAGTAGTCTTTAGATTTTCTGTTGGCCTCCTGAAGATTACCACGCACATCCGTCCAAACTCTTTCCAAATCACCGGAAAAATTCTCCTCCTCAGGCACGGCAGATCCCAACTTGGAGAACGACCCAAACGACGGATGTCTCCCAGAACAACAAAAAAAAGGCGAACAACCAGCAGAAGAAGATGTATGATTGTTCAGAGCAAATTCGGCAAGTGGCAGAAACTCAGACCACCCCTCTTGATTGTCTGCCACAAAACAACGCAAGAACTGCTCAACATCCTGGTTTTTCCTTTCTGTCTGGCCATTAGATTCAGGATGATATCCGGACGAAAACGACAAATGAATTCCCAACCTGTCACAAAAGGCACGCCAAAAACGAGCCACGAACTGAGGACCCCTATCAGAAACAATGTCAGTAGGAACGCCATGAAGTCTGACAATTTCCTTGACAAAGGCCTTAGCGAGAGTTTTAGCGCAGGGCAGTTTGACGAAGGGAACCAAGTGACACATCTTGCTAAAACGGTCCACGACCACCCAGATGACAGTAAAACCCTCAGAGGGGGGAAGGTCAGTTATAAAGTCCATAGCCAAATGTGTCCAAGGAGCACTGGGGACCTCCAAAGGACAAAGCAACCCCGCAGCAGGAGTATGTGAGGACTTAGATCTAGCACATATAGTACATTGGCGCACCCACTTAATGACTTCCTTCTGCCATCCAGGCCACCAAAAACTGCGACCCACCAGTCTCTTGGTCTCAGAGATTCCGGGATGACCTGCCAACCGAGATTCGTGACACTCAACAAACAAATCTCTCCTAAAGGTCCCAGGCACAAACAACCTCCCATGAGGAGTGTTAGATGGGGCATTCTCCTGAGCTTTAAGAATCTCATCTTCCAAAACGGAGTCTAAAGCAGCTATCACAACACCTTCTTGTAAAATGTTTTCCTCTTTCTCAGCACCGACTATGGGAGAAAAACTGCGAGACAAGGCATCCGCCTTAACATTCTTAGTACCAGGGATGTAAGTAACGGAGAAATTAAACCGCGAGAAAAACAGTGCCCACCTAGCCTGACGGGCATTCAGGCGCTTGGCAGCGTCAAGATATATCAGATTTTTATGATCCGTAAGAACCTGAACGGGAAATTCCGCACCTTCCAAGAAGTGGCGCCAGTGTTCAAATGCGAGTTTAATAGCCAATAATTCCCGATTACCAATATCGTAATTCAATTCAGTCTCCGAAAATTTTTTTGAAAAAAATGCACAGGGATGTAATCCATCCCCGTTATCCTGAGACAATACTGCGCCAACCCCCACAGAGGAAGCATCAACCTCAACCAAAAACGGCCTAGTAACATCAGGCTGCATAAGGATGGGAGCAGAGGTGAACCTCTCCTTGAGATACACAAAAGCTTCAATGGCCTCAGAAGACCACTGAACCGCATCAGCACCTTTCCTGGTGAGATCAGTCAGAGGTTTGACAATACTAGAAAAATTTTTTATGAATTTTCTATAGTAATTGGCGAAACCCAAAAACCTCTGTATTGATTTCAAACCAATAGGCCTAGGCCATTCCTGCACAGCCTGAACCTTAACCGGATCCATCTCAAAACCTTTGCTGGAGATAATGTAGCCCAAAAAACTAATTCTCTGTACAGCGAACTCACATTTCTCCAGCTTAGCAAAAAGCGAATTGTCCATTAATAACTGTAATACCTCACGCACGCTCCGCCAATGAGACTCCAGATCTGGCGAATAAATCAAAATGTCATCCAAATACACAACCACATTTTTACCGATCAAAGGTCTAAGGATGTCATTAATCAGATTCTGAAAAAATGCAGGAGCATTAGTAAGACCAAAAGGCATAACCAGATTCTCAAAATGACCCACAGGAGTGTTAAAAGCAGTCTTCCATTCATCACCCTCCTTCATGCGCAACAGATTGTATGCCCCCTTAAGGTCAATTTTAGAGAACCACTTGGCCCCCAATAACTGGTTAAACAGATCAGGAATCAATGGCAGTGGGTAAGGATTGCGTACCGTAATTTTGTTAATCTCACGAAAATCCAGACAAGGACGTAAACCGCCGTCCTTTTTTTTTACAAAAAAAAATCCAACCGCCACAGGAGACTTAGAGGGCCTAATGTGACCGGCGGCCAAACTTGTCTGTATGTATTCCTCCAAAGCCTTCCTCTCAGGAATAGTAAGGTTAAATAAACGACTTTTAGGAAGAGTCGCTCCAGGGACAAATTCAATAGAACAATCATAGTCTCTATGGGGAGGCAAAACCTGCGATTCTTTCTCAGAAAAAACTCTCCAAAAATCCTGAATAGGAACAGGCAATTCTCCCCTATCCAAAGCTGCAATACGCCCGTTACAACACTTGTCATAACATTTATGGCTCCAGGATTTAATTTCACTGGTAGACCAATCCAGTACAGGATTGTGAAATTTTAACCAGGGCAAACCCAATATTACTGGAGAAGGCAAGTTATTCAACACTACCAAATCCAATTTCTCATGGTGAACACCATTAATAGTGAGAGGAAATTCACTGACCTTGAGAGTAATATTCTTCAAAGGGGAGCCATCCACAGAAACCACAGCAATGGGGGATGATAAAGGTTCAGGTTTTAAATTGAGTTTTTCCACGAATCCCCCATCAATAACATTCAGTGTAGACCCGCAATCAACAAACACCCGAAATTCCATTAATTTTTCCTGAGCAATCGTGGAAGCAGCTAAAAATATACCCTTGGAATTTAAACAGGCAATACGGGCGTGACTGACCATTTTTTTTTCTTTCTTCATACGAAGCTCACAGCCTTTAATCAAATGACCAGATTTCCCGCAATAGAAACACAAGCCTTCTGAAAAACGACGGTGTTTTTCTTGAGAGCGAGGTGCCACCGATCCAATCTCCATCGGTTCACCACTGTTAGTACACACATTATCATAACCAGAAACTGACATAGCAGAGGATTTGCTCTCATTAACCCTAGCACGCAGTCTTCTGTCCACCCGTATAGCTAATTGCATAGCCTGTTGCAAATCCTCAGGTGTAGGATAAGCAATTAGCAGGTCTTTAACCTTTTCACTGAGCCCAGCAAGAAATAGACTTTTCAGAGCAGAATCGTTCCACCCTGTTTGAGTGGACCAACGACGAAAATGTGTACAATATTTTTCCATATTACCTGATCCTTGTTTTAAACGTCTCAACTCAGTCTCAGCTGATGCCACACGGTCAGGATCATCATATAATAGTCCTAAAGCAGAAAAAAAACTATCCACTGATCTGAAGCATGTATCACTAGGTTGCAAAGAAAAGGCCCACTCCTGAGGCTCTTTGCGCAAAAGTGACATTATGAACCCTACGCGCTGGGATTCATCCCCAGAGGACTTGGGTCTCAAACGAAAATACAATAAGCAAGCATTTTTAAATGAAAAAAATTCTCGATGTTCACCAAAAAATAAATCCGGCAAACATACCTTAGGCTCCAAGAAATATGCTCCAGGACAGTTACTCACGTGCTGACGGAGCTCGGCCACTTCCAGAGAGAGTCCCTGCAGGTGTTTAGCCAAATCCTGAACCGACACCATGATGGAACAAAAAAAAAATCTTTCTTTAGAGAATTTACAGGCTGGACTTACTGTTATGTTCTGCTACCAAAGCTAAGGAAAGAGAGGAGATCTGTCCCTACTATAAGACTCAGATGAATCCCTACGATGTAACAGGGAACCTGATCCTGCGATCAGACCTGCTAAAGTCCTAATCTAGTCTGTACGGAGACCTATAGATTTGGGGAGGGAATCCCTAGAAGTACTAAGGACTGGGAGGAATATGGGACACCTCCTAACAGAAATAGTAGCAGACAGACGAACAAACAAAATAGATAGAACCTAGAGGTCCGTAGACCAAGCAAACTAACAGAGTTAGATACAGAGCACAGGCTAGCTAGAAAGTAGATATACAATGAAGTCCAGCAAAGCCAGAAGGGCGGAGCAGGATTAAATAGGCCAACAAGGTCATGTGACCAGCAAAGGAAAAAAAACCTAACAGCAAGGTTCTAACAGTATCATGCACTGCAGTCTGCCACATATCCAACTGCATATATTCAGTGGTGTTAGCAGGAGTTAGGTAGGCAGTGTTAGCCCTCAGAAGGACTGTTAGTTCAGTTGTATGTATGTATGTATGTATATATATATACAGTACAGACCAAAAGTTTGGACACACCTTCTCATTTAAAGATTTTTCTGTATTTTTATGACTATGAAAATTGTACATTCACACTGAAGGCATCAAAACTATGAATTAACACATGTGGAATTATATACTTAACAAAAAAGTGTGAAACAACTGAAAATATGTCTTATATTCTAGGTTCTTCAAAGTAGCCACCTTTTGCTTTGATGACTGCTTTGCACACTCTTGGCATTCTCTTGATGAGCTTCAAGAGGTAATCACCGGAAATGGTTTTCACTTCACAGGTGTGCCCTGTCAGGTTTAATAAGTGGGATTTCTTGCCTTATAAATGGGGTTGGGACCATCAGTTTTGTTGTGCAGAAGTCTGGTGGAAATACAGCTGATAGTCCTACTGAATAGACTGTTAGCTGCTTTTTTCTTGCCATAATACAAATTCTAAGTAAAGAAAAACGAGTGGCCATCATTACTTTAAGAAATGAAGGTCAGTCAGTGCGAAAAATTGGGAAAACTTTGAAAGTGTCCCCAAGTGCAGTTGCAAAATCCATCAAGCGCTACAAAGAAACTGACTCACATGAGGGCCGCCCCAGGAAAGGAAGACCAAGAGTCACCTCTGCTTCTGAGGATAAGTTTATCCGAGTCACCAGCCTTAGAAATCGCAGGTTAACAGCAGCTCAGATTAGAGACCAGGCCAATGTCACACAGAGTTCTTGCAGCAGACACATCTCTACAACAACTGTTAAGAGGAGACTTTGTGCAGCAGGCCTTCATGGTAAAATAGCTGCTAGGAATCCACTGCTAAGGACAGGCAACAAGCAGAAGAGACTTGTTTGGGCTAAAGAGCACAAGGAATGGACATTAGACCAGTGGAAATCTGTGCTTTGGTCTGATGAGTCCAAATTTGAGATCTTTGGTTCCAACCACCGTGTCTTTGTGCGACGCAGAAAAGGTGAACGGATGGACTCTACATGCCTGGTTCCCACCGTGAAGCATGGAAGAGTAGGTGTGATGGTGTGGGGGTGCTTTTCTGGTGACACTGGTGACACCATCGATTTGGGCATTTTTTAGGCCGTCTGCAGACCGCCAGGGGGGTCCTCCAGAAAAATGCTTGAGTTTCCCCTAGACTTACATTGGGCTCGTTGCTCGGATTGAGCACTTGAGCACTCCAATTTGCTCTACCCGAACAATTAGTACCTGAGCATTTTAGTGCTCGCTCATCACTAGTATACATAGCACAACAATTACAATAATTTTGAACAATACAAGTCAGCGACTGGTACAGAAGGAGAGATGACCCTGCCCGCGAGGGCTCACAGTCTCCAAGGGATGGGTGAGGCTACAGTAGGTCAGGGTAGAGTTGGTCATGCAGCGATGTGGTGGAGCGATGGTTACTGCAGGTGGTAGGCTTGTCGGAAGAAGTTGGTCTTCAGGTTCCTTTTGAAGGTATCCACGGTAGGCGACAGTCTGATGTGTTGGGCTAGAGAGTTCCAGAGTAGGGGGGGATGCATGGGAGAAATCTTGTATGCGATTGTGGGAAGAGGAGATAAGAGGAAAGTAGAGAAGGAGATCTTGTGAGGATCGAAGGTTGTGTTCAGGTAAGTACTGGGAGACTAGGTCACAGATGTATGGAGGAGATAAGTTGTGGTTGGCTTTGTATGCCATGGTTAGGGTTTTGAACCGGAGTCTTTGGGTAATGGGGAGCCAGTGAAGGGATTGACAGAGAGGGAGGCTGGGGAATAGCGGGGGGACAGGTGGATTCATTGGGCAGCAGAGTTAGGACAGATTGGAGGGGTGCGAGAGTGTTGGAAGGGAGGCCACAGAGCAGGTGGTTGCAGTAGTGAAGGTGGGAGATGATGAGAGCATACATTAGTGTTTTTGCAGATTCGTGGTTGAGGAATGTATGGATGTGGGAGATATTTTTGAGTTGGAGTCGGCAGGAAGTGGAAAGGGCTTGGATATGTGGTTTGAAGGAGAGATTAGAGTCCAGGGTTATCCTGAGGCAGCAAGCTTGCGAGACTGGGGAGAGTGAGCAGCCATTAACTATGCTGGATAGGTCAGATGGGGGGTTTAGTGAGATGGTGTAAAGATGATGAATTCAGTTTTATCCATGTTAAGTTATATAAATATAACAGAGAAGAAAGATGAAATAGCTGACAGACATTGTGGGATTCTGGTTAGTAAGGAGGTGATATCAGGTCCAGAGAGGTAGATCTGTGTGTCATCAACATAGAGGTGATACTGAAAGCTTTGGGACTCTATGAGCTGTCCCATGCCGAAGGTGTACATGGAGAAGAGGAGGGGTCCTAGGAATCTTTGGGGATACCGACAGATAGGGGGTGAGATGAGGAGGTGGTGTGTGAGTGGGATAAGCTGAATGTCCGGTCTGTTAGGTATGAAGAGATCCAAGATAGGGCCAAGTCTGTGATGCCGAGAGATGAGAGAGTCTGTAGTAAGAGGGAATGGTCCACTGTGCCAAAGGCACATGCCAGGTCCAGTAGGAGGAGGACAGAGTAGTGTCGCTTGGATTTGGTAGTTAGCAGGTCGTTGGTGACTTTAGTCAGGGTAGTTTCAGTAGAATGTTGTGGTCGGAAGATAGATTGTAAGTGGTGTGAGGTAGCGCTATTGATCATGTTGAGGGGCACTCACTTCACCGGGTCAATTAAAGCACACATGCAACATTTTCCGGTAATCTCAAGTCCAGCAGTTTATTACACATCATAAACTGCTTATAACATAGTCCATCTCAGTGGCTCACAGGAATGTTACACATATAATATCCTAGAGCCTTTTCAGTGGCAGCTATGCCCGCTTGGCTTCAGATACAGTCTTCAGCAAGGTAATAACATCAATGTCCATATCAAGAACCGTATTTACCTTTGCCGGCGCTAGCTGCTTCCATCAGCTGTGCTCTGCCAAAGCCATGTTTTAAGGCTCACCAGACGTGGTCTCCAGGCCTCGTGCCTTCCAGTACTAATGGTCTTCCAGACACAGGGATCAGGTCTCTTGCCTCCCCATTTCAAAACCACCCGGATATATATATCCTCCGTGCGCACAGGACCTGTGGTGATCTCACAGTCATGTGATCAGTCACCTGAAGGGGAGGTACGTGGTCAGCCAGAAAACACCCCCTGGACATTTTAGCAATGCAGCAAGCCACTAGAGATGAGCGGTGTTCGACTAGAACTGTTCGCCAATCTCAAATTCGAGCTGTTTTGGGCGGTGTTAGAGTTGTTCGACGAACCCGAACGATTTGCAAAAAATTCGGCTGTTCGAGGTTATGTTCGATAACTGTTCGTGCACCAAAAGCGTGTCCTGCATGTCTGGCGCTATTTAGAGCACCAATCATGCAGGGATTGTCTGCCACTCACTGTAATGCCACAGCCATGGTGGTTGTGGCATTAGAGTGATTGCCCAAATCGATGGGAACTGTGCTCACAGTGAAACATGAAAAGCCGGCAATTCAGCAGCGGCGTACACCGGTACCCGACAATTTAGAACCGAAAGAATAGAGCTTCACACATAGATTAGATAGATAGAAACATGTCAGTCACATATATTAGAAGTACAGTGACAATGTTGATTACTGTACTTGTCATTTAGTGTAAAGGATTTATAAAAAAAAATATTAGTGTTTTCATGCACCGTCTCTTTAAAAAAGCCGGCGGCAATTCAGCAGCGGTACCCGACAATTTAGAATGGAAGGAATAGAGCATCACACATAGATTAGCTAGATAGAAACATGTCAGTCACATATATAAGAAGTACAGTGACAGTGTTGATTACTGTACTTGTCATTTAGTGTTAAAATAAAGGATTTATTTAAAAAAAAATTAGCGTGGGGTTCCCCTTAATTTTAGGCTCTAGCGGAGGTTAAGCAGACGGCTGGGGCAGATGTTTGAAGCCTGGGAAGGGGGTAATACCCATGGAGCTTCCCAGGCTACTAATATCAGCCCCCAGCTGAATGCCTAGCCTTTACTAGCTATTAAAATGGGGGACCCCCCAAAAAATTGACGTGGGGTCCCCCCTATTTTAATAGCTAGCAAAGGCTAGGCAGACAGCTGGGGGCTGATATTAATAGCCCAGGAAGGGTGCCATGAATATTGGCCCCCTCCCAGGCTAGAAACACCAGCCGTCAGCCGCCCCAGAAATGGCACATCCATAGGATGCGCCAATTCTGGCACTTAGCCTCGCTCTTCCCACTGCCCTGTAGCGGTGGCAGTGGGGTAATAGGGCTGGGGTTGATGTCAGCTTATAATGCCAGCTGACATAAAGCCCAGGTTAGTAATGGAGAGGTGTCTATAAGACACTCCCATTACTAACCCCATAGTCAAAGTTAAAAAAAAACACAAACACCCAGAATAAAGTCCTTTAATTGAAATAAAGACACAATTCTTTATTGTTCTAAATTAAACCATACTTACCGTCACGCCCATTCCAGCTGAAGCCAACGATCCCCTGCAATAAAAGAAAAATAATAAAGCAACATCATCCTTACCTTTCCATGGTTCCCACGACAGCTTCAGCTCTGCTACATCAAGATGACAGGCTGGACCGCAGCAGAACGCTGCCATCCAGCCTGTCATCCCGCAGACACTGAGAAGCGCAGGCATGCTTGCGCTCCTCAGCGTCTCTCTGTGACGGCATCCAGATGAGCCGAGGTCATGTCCAATGAACTCGGCTCACCTCATGCACGTCACTGACAGCGTGGGAAAATTCTCACACTGAAGCGCTGAGTGCAGGAGAATTCTCCCACGCTGTCAGTGACGTGCATAAGGTGAGCTCATGTCCAATGAACTCAGCTCACCTCATGCACGTCATTGACAGCGTGGGAAAATTCTCCTGCACTCAGCGCTTCAGCGTGAGAATTCTCCCACGCTGAAGCGCTGTGTGCAGGAGAATTTTCCCACGCTGTCAGTGACGTGCATGAGGTGAGCCGAGTTCATTGGACATTAACTCGGCTCATCTGGATGCCCTCACAGAGAGACACTGTGGAGCGCAAGCATGCCTGCGCTTCTCAGTGTCTGCGGGATGACAGGCTGGATGGCAGCGTTCTGCAGGTCCAGCCTGTCATCTCGATGTAGCAGAGCTGGAGCCGTCCTGGGAACCATGGAAAGGTAAGGATGATGTTGCTTTATTATTTTTCTTTTATTTCAGGAGATCGTTCGCTTCAGCTGGAATGGGCGTGACGGTAAGTATGGTTTAATTTAGAACAATAAAGAATTGTGTGTTTATTTCAATTAAAGGACTTTTTTCTGGGTGTTGTGTTTTTTTTAAATACTTTACTAGAAATTCATGGTGGTCATGTCTAATATTGGCGTGACCCCATGAATTTCGGGCTTAGGGCCAGCTGATAATGCCAAGCTGGCCCTAACCCCTTTATTACCCAGTGAGCCAACGCATCAGGGCCCTGGATGAGTTGGGTACAGCGCCAGAAGATGGCGCTTCTATGAACGCGCCATTTTCCGGGGTGGCTGCGGACTGCAATTTGCAGCGGGGGTGGCCCAGAAAGCTTTGGCCTCCCTGCGCTGCGGATTCCAGCCCCCAGCTGCCTAGTTGTACCTGGCTGGACTCAAAAACAGGGCGAAGCCCCACGTCAATTTTCTTTAAATTATTTCATGAAATAATTAAGAAAAAAAGGGCTTCCCTATATTGTTGTGTCCGGCCAGGTACAAATAGGCAGCTGGTGGTTGGGGGCAGCCCGTTCCTGCCTGCTGCACCTGACTGGACACAAATATAGTGCGAAGCCCCACGTCAATTTTTTTTTAATTATTTCATGAATTTCCTGAAATAATTTAAAAAAATTGAAGTGGGGCTTCGCACTATATTTGTGTCCAGCCAGGTACAGCAGGCAGGAACGGGCTGCCCCCAACCACCAGCTGCCTATTTGTACCTGGCCGGACACAACAATATAGGGAAGGCCTTTTTTTCTTAATTATTTCATGAATTTCATGAAATAATAAAAAAAAATTGAAGTGGGGCTTCGCACTATATTTGTGTCCAGCCAGGTACAGCAGGCAGGAACGGGCTGCCCCCAACCACCAGCTGCCTATTTGTACCTGGCCGGACACAACAATATAGGGAAGGCCTTTTTTTCTTAATTATTTCATGAATTTCATGAAATAATAAAAAAAAATTGAAGTGGGGCTTCGCACTATATTTGTGTCCAGCCAGGTACAGCAGGCAGGAACGGGCTGCCACCAACCACCAGCTGCCTATTTGTACCCTTACCGGACACAACAATATACGGAAGGCCTTTTTTTCTTAATTATTTCATGAAATAATTAAAAAAAAAATACGTGGGGCTTCGCCCTATTTTTGTGTCCAGCCAGGTACAACTAGGCAGCTGGGGGCTGGAATCTGCAGCGCAGGGAGGCCCAAGCTTTCTGGCCCCCCCCCCCCGCTGCAAATTGCAGTCCGCAGCCACCCCGGAAAATGGCGCGTTCATAGAAGCGCCATCTTCTGGCGCTGTACCCAACTCATCCAGGGCCCTGGTGCGGTGGCTCACTGGGTAATAAAGGGGTTAGGGCCAGCTTGGTATTATCAGCTGGCCCTAAGCCCAAAATTCATGGGGTCACGCCAGTATTAGACATGACCGCCATGAATTTCTAGTAAAGTATTTAAAAAAAACACAACACCCAGAATAAAGTCCTTTAATTGAAATAAACACACAATTCTTTATTGTTCTAAATTAAACCATACTTACCATCACACCCATTCCAGCTGAAGCCAACGATCTCCTGCAATAAAAGAAAAATAATAAACCAACCTCATCCTTACCTTTCCATGGTTCCCAGGACGGCTCCAGCTCTGCTACATCGAGATGACAGGCTGGACCGCAGCAGAACGCTGCCATCCAGCCTGTCATCCCGCAAACACTGAGAAGCGCAGGCATGCTTGCGCTCCTCAGTGTCTCGCTGTGACGGCATAAAGATGAGCCGAGGTCATGTCCAATGAACTCAGCTCACCTCATGCACGTCACTGACAGCATGGGAAAATTCTCACGCTGAAGTGCTGAGTGCAGGAGAATTCTCCCACGCTGTAAGTGACGTGCATGAGGTGAGCAGTGATCATTGGACATGAACTCACCTCATGCACGTCACTGACAGCGCTTCAGCGTGAGAATTTTCCCACGCTGTCAGTGACGTGCATGAGGTGAGTTCATGTCCAATGATCTCTGCTCACCTCATGCACGTCACTGACAGCGTGGGAAAATTCTCCTGCACTCAGCGCTTCAGCGTGAGAATTCTCCCACGCTGTCAGTGACGTGCATGAGGTGCGCCGAGTTCATTGGACATGACCTCGGCTCATCTGGATGGCGTCACAGCGAGACACTGAGGAGCGCAAGCATGCCTGCGCTTCTCAGTGTCCGCGGGATGACAGGCTGGATGGCAGCTTTCTCCTGCGGTCCAGCCTGTCATCTCGATGTAGCAGAGCTGAAGCTGTCCTGGGAACCATCGAAAGGTAAGGATGATGTTGGTTTATTATTTTATTTTTATTACAGGAGATCGTTGGCTTCAGCTGGAATGGGCGTGATGGTAAGTATGGTTTAATTTAGAACAATAAAGAATTGTGTGTTTATTTAAATTAAAGGACTTTATTCTGGGTGTTTGTGTTTTTTTTAACTTTTACTATGGGGTTAGTAATGGGGGTGTCTTATAGACGCCTCTCCATTACTAACCTGGGCTTGATGTCAGCTGGCATTATAAGCTGACATCAACCCCAACCCTATTATCCCACTGCCACCGCTACAGGGCAGTGGGAAGAGCGAGGCTAAGTGCCAGAATTGGCGCATCCTATGGATGCGCCATTTCTGGGGTGGCTGACGGCTGGTGTTTCTAGCCTGGGAGGGGGCCAATATTCATGGCACCCTTCCTGGGCTATTAATATCAGCCCCCAGCTGTCTGCCTAGCCTTTGCTAGCTATTAAAATAGGGGGGACCCCACGTCATTTTTTTTGAGGGGTCCCTCATTTTAATAGCTAGTAAAGGCTAGGTATTCAGCTGGGGGCTGATATTAGTAGCCTGGGAAGCTCCGTGGGTATTACCCCCTTCCCAGGCTTCAAACCTCTGCCCCAGCCGTCTGCTTAACCTCCGCTAGAGACTAAAATTACGGGGAACCCCACGCCAATTTTTATTTTAATAAATCCTTTATTTTAACACTAAATGACAAGTACAGTAACCAACACTGTCGCTGTACTTATTATAAATGTGACTGACATGTTTCTATCTATCTAATCTATGTGTGAAGCTCTATTCTTTCTGTTCTAAATTGTCGGGTACCGCTGCTGAATTGCCGGCCGGCTTTTTTAAAGAGACGGTGCATGAAAACACTAATATTTTTTTTACTAAATCCTTTACACTAAATGACAAGTGCAGTAACCAACACTGTCACTGTGCTTCTTATATGTGTGACTGACATGTTTCTATCTAATCTATGTGTGATGCTCTATTCCTTCTTGTCTAAATTGTCGGGTACCGGTGTATGCCGCTGCTGAATTTGCCGGCCGGCTTTTTAAAGAGAGTGTCTTCTGAGCAGTTTGTAAGCTTTTGGACACCTTTGCAGGTGTTTTCTATGTGTTTCTATGTGTTTTTGTTTGCCTGCCATTGGTTTTAACGGTGTTCGATGGTGTTCTAAGGTGTTCGACGAACAGTTCGACGAACAGTTCCTCGAACAGCCCGGTGTTCGACGAACCGAACCGAACCCGAACACTATGGGGGTGGCTCAACAATACAAGCCACTGCATTATAGTGGTCAAAGAGAGAGCAGGAGGCGAGGTGGAAGGACAGTTCAAAGTGGACGTGTTGTTCCAGTAGTTTTGAGGCGTAGAGGAGAAGTGATATGGGGTGACAGCTAGTCAGAGAGGATGGGTTAAGAGAGGGCTTTTTGAGGATCGTTGTGATCAAGGCATGTTTGAAGCATGAGACACCAGTTGTTAGTGACAGGTTGAAAAGGTGGGTTAGGGTTGGGATGAAGACTGTGGTGAGGTTAGGGATGAGGTGGGATGGGATTGGGTCAAATTCGCAGGTGGTGAGGTATGATTTGTAGAGTAAAGAGAAAACTTGATCGTCAATGGTGCAGAAGCTGGTTTTGGAGGAGGAAAGATGAGTAGATATGAGGGGCTGTGGGGACTTTAGGCAAAAGCTTTGTCTGATGGTGTCAATCTTCTGCTTTAAGAAAGAGGCAAAGTCTTCGGCTGAGATGAGTGGAAAGAGAGGAGGCCCTGGTGGACGGAGGAGAGAATTGAAAGTGTTGAATAGCTGTTTAGGGTTGTGAGACAGGGAGGATATGAGAGATGAGAAGTAAGTGTGTTTTGCTGCGCTAAGTGGGGACTTGAAAGAAGTGAGTAATTGTTTGAATGCAATGAAATGCTCGTTGGAGTGGGATCTCTGCTCAGCAACCCTGGAGGCCTTTCACAGTTCTTTAGTCAGGTTGGTGTGCCAGGGTTGCCTGTTGATTGTGTGAGCTTTGGTATGTGTGAGGGGGGGCAACCAAATTGAGAGCTGTTGTGGTGTTATATAAAGTGGCAGCAACATCTGCACTGTGTAGGTAACTTATGTCTGTAAGAGGGAGAAGGGATTCAGAGAGTGAAGATCAGGTCCAGTGTTTGGCCATCTTTGTGAGTTGGGGCAGAAAACCATTGAGCAAGGCCAAAGGAGGAAGTGAGGGATAGAAGCTTAGAGACAGATGAGTGGGAAGTGTCAATGGGGATGTTGAAGTCGCCCATTATGATACTGGGGATGTCAGCAGAAAGGAAGTGAAGCAGCCAAGTGGTGAAGTGGTTGAAGAAAGTGGTGGCTGGTCCAGGGGGGGCAGTAGATGACAGCCAGTTGGAGGTTGGAGGGGGAATAGATGCACACAGAATGCACCTCAAAAGAGGGGAGAGCAATGAAGGGTGGCAGTGGGATATGGGTGAAGGAGCAGTTGTCAGACAGGAGAAAACCTACTCCTCCACCATTCTTGCCATTGGAGCGGGGTGTGTGAGGAAGATGGAATCCACCGTACGAAAGTGCAGCTGGAGAGTCTGTGTCAGAGGAGGCGAGCCAGGTTTCAGTGATGCCGAGGAATGAAGTTTGTTAGTAATGAAAAGGTCTTGGATGTAGGAAAGTTTGTTGCTGACGGAGCGAGGGTTCCATAGAGCTCCTGTAAGTGGGACTGGGGAAGCGGGGGCTGGGCGGATGGGCATAAGGTTTGAAAGGTTGCTAGAGTTTGTGACAGTTCGTGGATAGGAAGACCAGGATTTGAAAAGATGTCGCCGGCAGTCAGAAGGAGCAGGGAAAGTGTTAGCAGGTGGGAGCAGGAGAGGGCATGAGGTGGCTGTCTGAGTTTGGACCCACAGGAGTGTCGTATGTTTGTACCTTCTTAAGGAATGATGTATGTATAAGTATACCGGTTTTATGTATATGCAAAAGTCTTGTGGATATGCATGTAAAATTGCTGTGTTTCAGTAGACCGGGTACTGACATACCACAAAAAAGCAAATTGTACTCGTGCCCCATGATTATTATTATACTTTTGGTCTGGAGAAACCCCAGAGCATAATAATAAATTTTTGATTCACATTGAATAACTTAAATACAAATGTAATTTTCTTGTCAATTTAGAGGGAAATGCAGAATTTAAACTTCAGCAAATTTGCTGCTCTTCACTATTAATCCATTTAGGGTCAATCTACAATATAACAGAAAGCTAAAAACGAAACCTTTTGTCTTTGACCTAAGAATCTTAGGCCCTGATTAATCATTTACGTTTTTTAATTCACTTTCCTTTTTTGTCTTGTGGTATTTGTTGCCGTTTTTGGGACCAAATTAATCAAAATGGCTCAAGCTCAAAAATTGTTCATGTCTAAAAACTGTTTTTGCAACTCTTCACCTAAAATTGCATTTTGCACTTAAAGTCGTAAAAATCGAGCCAAAATTTTGGCGTAATCAAAAATACACCAGGGGGAGGTCTGGCGTGAAGTTGCACCAAATTTTGCAACTTTTTAAAACTTTGCAATTTATTAATCAGCCAAAAACACCTGGAATTGGTAAACTCTACCCATAAAGCGGAAAACAAAAAAAACCCCAGGAAAACATATAAAATAGCCTGCTAAAAAGGCGCAATTAGAATGATCAATTGGGAGCAAACAAAAGAAAGGTACAAAACTAGATAAAAAACAGGTGCAAAGGCAATTATGAATTGGGAACTTAGTGTTTACTGAGTGTATCTTTTTCCCATAATATCTATGCACAGAAGTTTAATTTAAGTTTAATCAATGTAAGTATCCATATACACAAACCTTGTATAAAGTCATGTAAAGAAGACAAGCAGATCATTTTATGATTCTAACCCACCTCTTCAACCTGTCACTAACAACTGGCATCTTTCCCTCATGCGTCAAACATGCCTCGATCACACCCATCCTCAAAAAGCCCTATCTTGACCCATCCTCTCTGTCTACCTATCACCCCATATCACTTCTCCCCTATGCCTAAAAACTACTGGAACAACACGTGCATTTTGAACTGTCCTCCCACCTCCCCTCCTGCTCCCTCTTTGATCGCTTACAATCTGGCTTCCGACCACATCACTCCACTGAAACTACCCTGACTAAAGTCATCAACGACCTACTGACTGCCAAATCCAAGCGACACTACTCTGTCCTCCTCCTCCTGGACCTGTCATCTGCCTTTAACACAGTGGACCATTCCCTCTTACTACAGACTCTCTCATCTCGGCATCACAGACTTGGCCGTATCTTGGATCTCCTCATGCCTAACAGACCGGACATTCAGCATCTCCCACTCACACACCACCTCCTCATCTTGCCCCCTTTCTGTCGGTGTCCCCCAAGGTTCAGTTCTTGGACCTCTGCTCTTCTCCATCTACACCTTCGGCATGGGACAGCTCATAGAATATCACGGCTTCCAGTATCAGCTCTATGCTGATGACACACAGATCTACCTCTCTGGACCTGATATCACCTCCTTACTAACAAGAATCCCACAATGTCTGTCTGCTATTTCATCTTTCTTCTTTGCTAGATTCCTAAAACTTAATATGATAAAACCAAATTCATCATCTTTCCAGCATCTCACTCAACCCCCCCACCTGACCTATCTATCAAAGTCAGTGGCTGTCCACTCTCTCCAGTCCCGCAAGCTTGCTGCCTTGGGGTAATCCTTGACTCTGATCTCTCCTTCAAACCTCATATCCAAGCCCTTTCCTCTTCATGCCGACACCAACTCAAAAATATTTCCCGGATCCGTACATTCCTCAATCATGAATCTGCAAAAACCTTAGTGCATGCCCTCATCATCTCTCACCTCCACTACTGCAATCTCCTGCTCTGTGGCCTCCCTTCTACCACTCTCGCACCCGTGCAATCTATCCTAAACTCTGCTGTCCGACTAATCCACTAGTCCCCCTGCTATTCCCCTGCCTCTTCCCCCTGCCATTCCCTGCACTTGCTCCCTATTGCCCAGAGACTCAAGTTCTAGGCCCTGTCTCCTCCATACATCTGTGATCTAGTCTCCTGGTACCTACAAGCACCAACCTCTGATCCTCACAGGACCTCTTTATCTACTCCCTTCTGATCTCTTCTTCCCACAATCACATACAAGATTCCTCCCGTGTATCCCCCCTACTCTGGAACTCTCTATCCCAACACATCAAACTCTCGCCTACCATGCAAACCTTCAAAAGGAACATTAAGACCTACCTGTTCCTACAAGTTTACAACCTGCAGTAACCCTCATTACCAGCTGTGTCCTCACCCACTGTATCCTCACCCCCCATTTTAGATTGTGAGCCCTCATGGGCAGGGTACTCTCTCCTCCTGTACCAGTCGGTGACTTCTTTTTGTTCATACTATTGAACTTGTTGTCTGCTACGTATACCCCTTTGTCACATGCAATAGCGTCATGGTATTAATGGTGCCTAAATAATAAATAATAATAATAATAATGATTTCAGCCTTGGTTTATGATAGTATGCAATGTTTTGCATCGGTCGCTAAACTCAAAGCTTCATAAGAAAGCTTAATAAGAAATCTTAAAAAGCACAAGATATCTCTTGGCGAGTTAGCATTCTGTCTTGGCTTCTGCTGGTCTCCTTGAGGTTTGCAACTACAGTGAGATTTACCGCAATGAAAATAATGGTCTAAAAATATAAAATTTGAAAAACACTATTCATGTCTTTTACTTTATAAAGGTTAGCTGTAATGTGTTAAATATGCATTTTATATTGCTATGAATAGAATAAATATATATGTCAGTGGGATGTGCATTAATATTATAGTTGTTGACTGCCATTCTACGCTATTTACTTGTAAACTGTAAAAATGTATAATAGTAATGGTCCCTTTGCTCATGAATAGTAGCCATATTATTTATGTAATTAACCTATTAATTGAAAGCACACAGCACAAGTAGGCACAACATTTCTGCCAATCTAGGCTGCTGAAATCAATATAACCATGCATGCTGCCTAAAACATTACAAATTAATTGAATGGGTTGTCCCATTTTAAATATTAAATATTTTTAGGTCACATGCTAAAATATATAAAATTTGTTAAGAAATAACAAATTGAACTTTCAGTGTTTTCAGCACTGCCTTTCCACTGGTTTTCATTGATCAGTTGCAGTGTTAATGTCATGTCAACAGAGCAGCCAAACACTGGGCTCACCTAACTCTTCCCTCCACTAAGTGATGGTAGCTAGAACTACTAAGCACATGTAAATATTACATCTAAGTTACATGACTGCTTTCTGTTACATTCAGTTGCTAAATATGAAAGCTAATCCTTTCATCTAAATTCTGTTTTCAAGGCCAATTTTTTCAATTCTGACCAATTTCAATTTATGAGGTAATATCTCTGAAATGCTTCAATCTAAGTGATTCTGAGAATGTTTTTTGTGACATACTGTACAACATGACAGTGATAAAATTAGTTCGATATGACTTGCGTGTATTTGTGAAAATATAGGAAATTTGTCTAAAATTTAGAAAATTTCACTATTTTCAAACTTTTAATTTTTATACCCATAAACCAGAGAGTTATGTCACACAAAATGGTTAATAAATAACATTTACAACATACCTACTTTACATCTGCATCATTTTTGAAACAATTATTTTGTTAGGAAGTTAGAAGGGTTAAAAGTTAATCAGCAATTTCTAATTTTTCCAACAAAATTTGCAAAATCATTTATTTTAGGGACCACATCACATTTGAAGTTACTTTGCGAGACCTATTTGACTGAAAATATCCAAAAGTGACACCATTCTAAAATCTGCACCCCTCAAAGTGCTCAAGACCACACTCAAGAAATTTATTAACCCTTCAGGTCTTTCACAAAAACAATGTGGAAGTAAAAAATTAACATTTAACTTTTTCCTACAAAAAAATTTCTTTAGCACCAATTTTTTTATTTTCACAAGGGTAACAGGAGAAAATGGACCCCAAAATTTGTTGTTCAATTTCTCCTAAGTATGCAGATACCCCATAAGTAGAGGGAAACTATTGTTTGGGCGCACGGCAGGGCCCATGAGCACAGTTTTTGAACACAAAACTGTCTGGAATCGAGAACAGGCGCCATGTCACATTTAAAGAGCCCCTGATGTGCTTAAAAAGTGGAACCCCTCCCACAAGTGACCCCATTTTGGAAACTAGACCCCTCAAGGAATTTGTGTGGTGAGCACCTTGAACCTCCAGATGCTTCACAGAATTTTATAACGCTTCAGCCGTGAAAATAAAGAATCTATTTTTTTCCCACAAAAATGTTGCTATAGCCCAAATGAATTTATTTTCACAAGAGTAACAGGAAAAAATGGACCATACAGTTTGTTGTGCAATTTCTCCTGAGTATGTCGATACTCCATATTTGGGGGAAAACTACTGTTTGGACACATAGCAGAGCTCTGAAGGGAAGGAGCACCATTTGACTTTTTTCATGCAAAATTGGTATGAATCGAGAGTGGACGCCATGTCCCGTTTGGAGAGCCCCTGATGTGCCTAAACAGTGGAAACACCCCACAAGTGACCCCATTTTGGAAACTACATTCCTAAAGGAACATATCTAGAGGTGAGGTGAGCATCTTGAAGCTGCAGGTGTTCCATAGAATTTTATAGCATTGAGTTGTGAAAATGTAAAATACATTTTTCCCTCAAAAATATTGCTTCAGCCCCAAATTTTTCATTTTCACAAGATAACAGGAGATAATGGACCATACAATTTGTTCTGCAATTTGTCTTAAGTACACAGAAACCCAATGTGTGCTGGAAACCTACTGTTTGGGCACACGGCAGGGCTCGAAAGGGAAGGAGTGCCAATTGAATTCAGGATCACATTTTTGTCTGTAACAGATTGTGAATGCCATGTCACATTTGACGAGCCCCTGACATGCCAAAACAGCAGAAACTCCCATAAGTGACCCCATTTTGGAAACTACAAGTCTTGAGGAGTTCATCCAGTGGTGTAGTGAGTATTTTTAACCCTAAAACAATTCACAGAATTGTGAATTTGAAGAAAAAAATGTTCCAATTTGATACAAATTTATAGATTTTATTTAGAAAAAGTTTCAAATTAAGAAGACACCATGGCCACAGTGGCTAGTACCAAATATAGTCAAATGACAGACGAGAAAAAAACGCACAGAGATCGGAGTAGAGTAGTACATTTTTTTCAAATTATTCATTAGAAGCTGGAACAGTTTTTCTTCAAATTCATTATCTTGCCACGTGAGGATCAGGATGGAGTTCCGTGAACCAATCTGGTATATCGGTAAGCTGATAATTTCTTCTTGATTGCAATATGATTCACAGACTTGTATAACATTGGGCTGAGTCAGTGGAAAATTGCCTTTTTTCCACTAAAATGTTACTTTGACCTCAAGTTTTCAATTTTCAAAAGGAATAATAGGAGAAAATGGACCAAAAAATGTGTTACACAATTTCTCCTGAGTACACCAATACCTCATATATGGTTGAAAACTACTTTTGATGCACAGTGCAAAGTTCAAAAAGAAGGTGCGCCATATTGTATTGCACATTTTGCTGGAATGGTTTGATCGTGCCATGTCACATTGGCAGTGCCCCTGAGATGCCAGAACAGGAGAACCCCCCATAAGTGACCCCATTTTACAAACTACACCTCTCAATGAATTCATCTAGAGGGGCCCCAGAGGAAGCCACAGTTTAGTGGCGACACGCGTTGGGCATTTTTGTGCCACAGCTCCCATTGACTTACTTTGTGAACCTTGGACCAAACTTCTTTTAGCTCCTGCCTTTCTATTTTTTAGATGGTGTATTATTTTGACATCTGTATGTATGAGTATTACCAGCCGTGTGGTACACTTTACACCCTGTGGCTTTACATGGTGTTACCTTGCTACCATGGAGCCCAGCTCACAATTCATCATCTTGCAATAAGGTTACCACTTTATCTCTCTTTTGGAGACATAGGGAATAGGAGCCCTCTATAATATTGTTATGGACTTATTTGCCCTGTCATTGGTATAGCATGATACCTCTTTATTTCCCTGTTTACTGGGTTTTGTGATATTATGGTCCTGAGCCTGACACATTTATTTTATGTATGTCTGATTCATCCATTTATTGTGTTTTTTGGTACTGACCATACATATTTTGGCTGTACTATTAGGCCCCAGGTTTCACTTATACATTGATATTGCATTTATAAGTATATATTTATTTATAATTCTTAAGATACAGTACAGACTGAAAGTTTGGACACACCTTCTCATTTAAAGATTTTTCTGTATTTTCATGACTATGAAAATTGTACATTCACACTGAAGGCATCAAAACTATGAATTAACACATGTGGAATTATATACTTAACAAAAAAGTGTGAAACAACTGAAAATATGTCTTATATTCCAGGTTCTCCAAAGTAGCCACCTTTTGCTTTGATGACTGCTTTGCACACTCTTGGCATTCTCTTGATGAGCTTCAAGAGGTAGTCACCGGAAATAGTCTTCCAACAATCTTGAAGGAGTTCCCAGAGATGCGTAGCACTTGTTGGCCCATTTGCCTTCACTCTGCGGTCCAGCTCACCCCAAACCATCTCGATTGGGTTCAGGTCTGGTGACTGTGGAGGCCAGGTCATCTGGTGTAGCACCCCATCACTCTCCTTGGTCAAATAGCCCTTACATAGCCTGGAGGTTTGTTTGGGGTCATTGTCCTGTTGAAAAATAAATGATGGTCCAACTAAATGCAAACCGGATGGAATAGCATGCCGCTGCAAGATGCTGTGGTAGCCATGCTGGTTCAGTATGCCTTCAATTTTGAAAAATCCCCAACAGTGTCACCAGCAAAGCACCCCCAGTCCATCCGTTCACCTTATCTGCGTCGCGCAAAGACTCGGTGGTTGGAACCAAAGATCTCAAATTTGGACTCATCAGACCAAAGCACAGATTTCCACTGGTCTAATGTCCATTCCTTGTGTTCTTTAGCCCAAACATGTCTCTTCTGCTTGTTGCCTATCCTTAGCAGTGGTTTCCTAGCAGCTATTTTACCATGAAGGCCTGCTGCACAAAGTCTCCTCTTAACAGTTGTTGAAGAGATGTGTCTGCTGCTAGAACTCTGTGTGGCATTGACCTGGTCTCTAATCTGAGTTGCTGTTAACCTGCGATTTCTGAGGCTGGTGACTCGGATAAACTTATCCTCAGAAGCAGAGGTGACTCTTAGTCTTCCTTTCCTGGGGCGGTCCTCATGTGAGCCAGTTTCTTTGTAGCGCTTGATGGTTTTTGCAACTGCACTTGGGGACACTTTCAAAGTTTTCCCAATTTTTCGGACTGACTGACCTTCATTTCTTAAAGTAATGATGGCCACGTATTTTTCTTTACTTATCTGATTTTTTCTTGCCATAATACAAATTCTAACAGTCTATTCAGTAGGACTATCAGCTGTGTATCCACCTGACTTCTGCACAACACAACTGATGGTCCCAACCCCATTTATAAGGCAAGAAATCCCACTTATTAAACCTGACAGGGCACACCTGTGAAGTGAAAACCATTTCCGATGACTACCTCTTGAAGCTCATCAAGAGAATGCCAAGATTGTGCAAAGCAGTCATCAAAGCAAAAGGTGGCCACTTTGAAGAACCTAGAATATAATACATATTTTCAGTTTCACACTTTTTTGTTAAGTATATAATTCCACATGTGTTAATTCATAGTTTTGATGCCTTCAGTGTGAATGTACAATTTTCATAGTCATGAAAATACAGAAAAATCTTTAAATGAGAAGGTGTGTCCAAACTTTTGGTCTGTACAGTATATTATTGCTGTATATATTAGCTGTGGCTTACACAACTCTTTTGTGGGTTGTTGGATTTGTATTTCATTGTATGACTTTTTAAATGTTTAATTGTTTTGGTTTGTTTTGTATCCTAATACAATTTATATATTTGTCTGATCCCTGCAATTCATGGCATGTTTCTTTTCCTCTTCTATTTATTTGTTCTCTTTTAGACATGCCACAGGAGGATCCCCTTTATTTGATGGTGACCTCCTTTGTTAGTGTGAAAAATTAAAACGACGGTTACTCTTTAAGTTTATTATTTACGTTTCATATTTGTGTGATCTAACCTAGTAATACAATGTAACATATACTGTAAATTTGACCTTGTATATTTTTAGATAACTTTGTTTTGGCACAGGGGTAAGGGGGAAGATATGTTCTTTGCACAAGGGCTCTCTGCAGTCTAGTACGCAGCTGCTGCTTTATATGATAATTTAATACAGTACATAAATAATAATGGCATAATATTATCATGAAATGCTTATAGGGCTTGTGTCAAGATGAGAAGTTTTATTCTGTACAAAAGACAAGAGAATAAGTTCCTGATCACTGATAGTTGGTTATATCAAACACTCCCATTAACCCTCCGTCACATACAATAGGCCTGACAGGCACATCTCTTTTACTTTCATTTCTCCTTCCTCACCAGATTGTGAGGAAATCCCCTCCCTCCAGGTAGTCTCCAGTCTCTAGCAGCTCTGTGAAACCTCATACCACAGTTGGATTGCAGAGCTTCAGGAGGACAGATATAACTGCGCTAATCTCTCAGGCTCATTGTATGTGAACACGTCACACTCAATAAGGTTGGTATTTTATGTTTTTATTCATCACAATTGTTTATTTAGCTTGTTTTATGAATGTATAGCACAAAGTGTGAGGATATTTCATAGAAATAAGGCAGATTAAAAAAGAAAGTGTGCTGCTCAGGCATATACAGTAGTTCCCTAACACATATTCCTTCTTTTGCTTCAGATTATCTGCTGAAATGGAGAGGAAAATGTACAATTTATCAAAAAAACTTGATGTTGAGGAAGTAACAAACATGCTGTTAGATTATGCAGACCCCACACTGAATGAGGATTTAGGAGAGGAAAGTGAGATTGATTCTCATGATGAGGTGGCAGTATGTGAAGAGGATTCTGAAACAGAGCAAGATGGTGACAGTGATGAGGATGAAGATGTAGAATCTTATTATATGGGAAAAGATAAAAAAAAACAATGGAACAGGAAGCCACTCCAGAAAAAACGTAGGGAACCTCAAAACATTATTACTCACCTTCCTGCAGTTATAGGAACTGCAAGTAATGCAAAAACTGCAGTTGAATGCTGGAATAGTTTATTCACAGATGACATTCTGGACTCTATTGTCACATATACCAACCAATATATAGACATTATAAAGGACAAGTTCATCTGCAACAGAACCATCAAGGCCACAGATGAAATAGAACTGCGTGCTTTTTTTGGATTATTATACCTTGCAGGAGCTTATAGGGCAAATAGACAAAGTTTGGAGGAACTTTGGAGTAAAGATGGGGATGGAGTTGAAAAATTTGGCCTTGTTATGTCCATAAACAGATTCAAGCTTCTAATTCGTTGCCTTCGGTTTGACGACAGAACTAACCGAACCGAACGTAAAACACATGACCGACTTGCTCCAATTCGTGATATATTCCAAAAATTTGTTGAAAACTGTAAAAAAAGCTATTGCCCTGGGGAGAATCTCACTATTGACGAAATGCTCCCTGGTTTTCGTGGTAAATGTGCCTATCGTCAATATATTCCATCAAAGCCTAACAAATATGGAATAAAAATGTATGCCCTTGTTGATGCCAGTAAGACCTACACTTATAACCTGGAAGTTTATGCAGGAAAACAACCAGAAGGTCCTTACTGTGTCAGCAACAAACCCAGTGATGTTGTAAAAAGACTGGCTGAGCCCTTATTTGGATCGGGTCGCAATATAACAGCTGACAATTGGTTTTCAAGTTGTGATCTGATTGATTATCTGAAAATGCAGAAGCTTTCATATGTCGGAACTGTAAGAAAAAATAAAAAAGAATTGCCTACACAGTTTGTAAGTGTGAAAGGGAGACAACAGTACAGCAGTATGTTTGCATTCCATAATGGAAAGGTTTTGGTTTCCTATGTACCACAAGCAAAAAAAATTGTACTTCTTCTATCAACACTTCATGATGATGATGCCATCGATCCTTGGACTGAGGCACAAAAAAACCTGAGATAATTACATTTTATAATGCAACCAAAGGGGGTGTTGATACAGCTGATCAGATGTGCTCAACTTTCAACATCAGCAGAAACACCAAACGCTGGCCAATGGTCATATTTTTTGCTATGTTGAATTTGGGTGGTATAAATTCACAAGTCATTTACCTTGAAAACAAGCTTGAACCACTCCGTAGACGATTCTATCTGAAAAAATTGGCCCATGAACTAGTGCTTGGAGAGCTACGCAGAAGTATGAAATCAATCGGTATCCCCTCTCGCCTTCAAGTTCAGCTCAAAAGATTCCGCCCAGAAGATGATAGTGAAAATTCACCACCTGCACCACCTCCCAAAAGAAGGAGATGCACCACCTGCACCACGGAAAGCGGAATCAGAAGGCTTTCTAATTATGAATGTCACAAATGTCATAATGCAATCTGCCTGACACATGCAAAAATGATGTGTAATTCTTGCTTTGCTCTGCAAGTGTAATTTTTCTGGGGAAACTTCAGGATCTAATTCTGATTGAATATGTGTTTAATAGCACTTAAGGTACCTTAAAATTAAGTTTGTTTCCATAACTTTTCTTTGTAGAGTTTTTTGACAGAGTCGAACTGGGGACTATTTGGTGGGAGTTTTGAAATGTTTGTATTTCAGAGTTATTAGTTTTATGTTAAGTAAATGTTTTTTTTTTGCACCTGATTATATGTAGTCTCTTTTATTACATCCCTATGAAGGTCACTGATCACTTTTAGAGCACTGAAATTGCAAACATTAGATATTATAGGTATTTTTCTAGCCTGCGCCTGACAGTCACATTGTATGTGAACTCGTTAGAACCGATATGTGACGGAGGGTTAAGAATAAATGAAGCAGAGATGCGCATGCTTCATTACTGCTAGAATAAGATTGGGTTCTTTAAAGCCCCATTCTCAAGATCATTGAGGGTCCCAGAGGTCAGACCCCCTGTGATCAGGAAGTTATCCCCTATCCTGAGAATAGGAGATAACTTTTCACTTTTAACTATAACAAGGACGCTAGATCAGCAAACTGTGTCTTCTTTTTGTTACTCCTTATGTTTCACATGCGTGATATTTCAGTTTTTCTTTTTTAATAAATTTGCAAAAATTTCTACATTTCTGTTTTTTTCAGTCAAGATGGGGTGCAGAGTGTACATTAATGAAAAAAAATGAACGTTTTAGAATTTACCAAATGGCTGCAATGAAACAAAAAGTGAAAAATTTAAAGGGGTCTGAATACTTTTCGTACCCACTGTATATATAAGATCTATAGCCCAAACGCTAGTGTAAGTTAGCAGAAATACCACAAATTGCTATTTCTTCTATTTATAGAGAGGTACTGATCATAAATACTTGTGTAAGTTTGAATTACCCTGATTTTTGAAGGGATTATCTGAGCATTACATTATACATGCAATTCTTATTGATATATTTATCACTAGCTTTTACCCGCGGCTTTGCTCACGTGGAATTTGGTCTGCCACATTAAGTTTCGTGACAGATCATTTTAATAGTAAAAAAAAATAATCTTAATAGTAAAAAAAAAATAATCTTATTTAGTTACTCGTACATCCAAAATTTCAGAAACTGACGGATTCCATACAATCTTTGAACCCCTATAATATGAAGAGGGAAACTCTTGAGGGTGGAATTATCAAAATTCCTTTCTTAGTGCTCATTTAAGCTATAATAGAACCTATCTGCAAATTTCAAGATGCTAAGTTCAGTGGTTTCGGCTGTGCGTTGACCGCTAGGTGTGTCAGTCAATCAGGTTTACAGTTTTATATAATCTTCGCCTGTATTGTGTGTTTATAAAAAGTAGCCCTATGTCCTTCCCCAGGCTTGAAATTATCCATATCAAATTTCATCACAAACGGATTACTAAACACTGATTAATAAACAGGACGGACTGAAGTTACTTGCGTTTAATATTGTTCGTGTTAGTAAAGAATTAGTATGTAATTGGAATAATGGACATCTGCAGGTAATTTATCTATGTGTTTTTACTGCAATATACTCCTGTAAACTATGTTATTTGATTTCTTTCGTTCAGCGAAAATATGTAGATTTTGCAATTTAGAAACACGTGAGCAAGCTACGTATAGCTGACCGTGGGAAAAACAGGGCGTGCCTAAATGTATCCCCGCTACCTTCAAAGTTTGTCCTTGCGATTTATTGATGGTCATTGAAAATGCAACTTTAAGTGGGAACTGCAAACGTTTGAAATTAAAGGGTAAGTTATTGGGTATTATTGGGATGCGTGGTATAAGAATATTTTCACCCTTAGCTTCTCCAGTTAAAATTGTGGCCTTTACAATGTGCCTGCCTAGTTCAGTGACTTGCAATCTAGTGCCATTACATAATCTCGGGGCGTCCAAGTTGCGCATTAACAAAACGGGTATACCGACCTTTAATTCAAGCTTATGAGATGGGACCCCGGATAGCTCCAAAGAGATAAGAAACTCCACGGGGTAGCTCGTACAGTCTTCAGATGACATGACTGTGTCGATGGAGTTGTAGGTTGTCGCATCGCTGGTTACTTGGTCCAAGATAATTTTATTGATTTTCGCAACTGTTTCATTTCTTGGTGCTAGTATAGATCTTTCACATAGCCAATTTTCATCGCGGATGTTTTGTTGCAAATTTGGAAAAACTTGAGCAATAAGTGCGTCTTCCGAATCCACAACATGGCAAAATTGGTTAGTGAATAGAACCATGCCTTCTTCGTCAGTTTTGATTCGACCTTCACCGATCTCGAGCAGTTTCTCAGCGTACGCGCCCGACTCTAGATCACTGAATAACTGGACACGCATGTTGGTGGTGAGGTGCAGCTTTTCAACTTTGGTCCATAAATATGAGGATTTCAGACATGCGTTAATTTCGTCTGCTGCAGTGCCTCGCTCGATGACAGGCAAAGTTTGCCTAAAGTCCCCAGCCAATAAAACAACCACACCACCCATTATTGTTTGTTTACTGTGTACGTCTTGTAGACAACGATCAAGAGCTTCGATGGCACGTTTGTGTGACATTGTGCACTCGTCCCACACGATTAGTTTGTACTGTTGCAACAGGAGGCCACGGGCGCTGCTCTTGCTGATATTACACGATGGGGTTTCTTCGTTCACCAGATTAAGAGGTAATTTAAAGACTGAATGTGCCGTCCGTCCACCGCTTAGCAATGTTGCAGCAATTCCAGAGGAAGCCACAGTTAATGCAACGTTATGACCGCTACGAATTTTTGCTAAAAGTAAATTAAGCAAGAAAGTTTTTCATGTACCACCCGGGGAATCAAGGAAAAAAAGCCCCCTTCACCATTCTCAACTCGTCCTACTATTTTGTGATAAATCTCTCTTTGATCAGGTAGCAAACGTGGCTCAGTTTCGCAAACGTGAGCATCTAACTGGTTGGTATCATAGCTTAGCTCTTTTATCAACTCGTTCGACAGCTCTTCTCTACACCGCGGTGAGGGTAGACCAAAATCGGACAATTTCTTTCCAGAAATTATTAATATTTTGTCCTCGATAAGCCCCAACGCCTCATTGAAACAGAGATCATCGTTAACGTGATCCATTCTTTCAAATCTGTGCATGATTTCCTCTGATAACGCAGTTTTATACTTGTGCCAGAGTTGTAGAGGATTGGATAAACCGCAAGTGCATAACAATATGGCAAACAGCTCTCTTATTTGCGCCGGGGAGCGACATAGCACGGCCTCTTCTAAGGTGGTATCCCAGTGGTTATCATCTTCCAACAACCCCATCTTCTCACACACCTGCCGAAAAGTTGCAAGTTCTTGACCTTCAAATGTTTTTAAATCCGAGAAGTTGGTTGGACCCCTTATTACATTCAGCAGCATACGCAAGCAATAACATTCAAAATTGCTAACGTGCACCGTGTAAATGCGACCTAGGGCGTCTCCTGCCTTCACACCTGGCCAGCCATCGACAGGTGTTCCTTGTAAACGACGTTTCCATTGCCTCCATTCCACATTCCAAGTATAGTAGCGAGGCACGTCAATGTAAAGTAATGTTTTTGCAAACGTATCACTTTGGCACAACAGGAAAAATGCAGTTAGTGTAGTTTTAGGTGGTGCTTCTAATCTCTCTCTAAAATTATTTTCTGTAAAGTAAACCCTCTCGCCATTGGGTAAATGAATCGCGAGATGAGTGACGGTTGGGTGTCTCTCGTGCAGAGACAGACCTAAGATCCGCCACGCTGCTTCGTTACTACTAACATATCGGCCGGTTCTAAAGGTCTGCACCTCATCTCTTGGGTCAATGTTAACATTCCCTTGCTGGCGGATGTTAAAAATAGCCTGGTCGCTACCCTTATTAATATATTTACAAATATATTTTATCGCCTGTACCGTATTACAGAACTCTACATTTAAATGAGAATTAAAAATTTTTGATAAGAGTGGAGAATATGGGACCACCCAGCTATTGTCCACCAATATTTCCTGTGTTCCTCTACGGGTTTTTATAATCGTCGTGCATCCACCATTCTCTGGTGCTCTGCGCCTGTACTAAGGATAACCTTTGTCATTGGTTTGAGTATCTTTTAAAAGCTTCCTCGGATATTTTTTGGTACATTTTCCTTCCTTCATGCATGGCGATGAAGAATTGAATGTACCACATGGCCCGTGAATCATATTCTTTGTCACTGTATCATAGAGCTTTTGATCGGTTTCTGGGTTTGGCATCTCAGCACATATGATTTTGTCAATTTGGTTCGGATGCAATTTTTCCTTTAACCACGGCAGTAAGTGCACATGAGGCAAACCTCGCTTTTGCCTCTCGATCGAGTACATGAAGCATTGCATGTCACCAAATATGTTACCTTTTGTAAGTAGAGCTACCAACTTCTGTACTTTTATTCTAAATACTCGAGCTGTTAAGTCATCTCTGTCCGTTGAATTTTGACCAGCCATAAGCTCTTTGGTGATTTCTGGCCAAGCGGGGTTGCAAGTCATTGTAATAAATAAATAAATCAGGCCTCCCATAATTACGTACGTATGTGAATGCATCTTGTGTGTATTCGTGTAGGTATCTCGGGCTATTGACAAATGATGACGGGAGAATCACCATCTGACCTAAGTTATTTGGATCCAAATCCGCATCATTTCTTATTGCATCTTGCAAGTGAATATAATTTTCTGCGCGCAGCTTTTTTTTATTTAAAGAAATGAACCTTAAGCGCTCACTTTCCATCTTTACATACAAGTCGACCAGAAACTGATGAAGTAGGAGCCTACACTTAAGCATCAAATTAAAATCGCTGCGACGGACCATCAAGTGAAAGGCATAAAAATCTTTGCAGGACACCTTTTTGCTTGACATTGCTTGTTTGGCAATTGGATTTATCTGAGGAATATCAATGCTGTACCCCTCTTGTCCTTTCCAAAACATTATTGTGTACTCGAGAGCGTCATAGAATCTATGTGTATCGGGAACCCTAGTGAGCATGCCATCGCGCGGCTGCACAACGATGTCCCGAGACATAGTTTGTTCGCTACTAACTATTACAGCAGCTATTTCATTTGTAGTAGGGGCATTGAATCGTCTCTCATGTTGACCACGTGGTACACAGTCTGGGTGAATCACTACTTTGAAATGATCATCATTGATCATTCTGTCTCTAGCCGTTTTAAATTCATGCACCAAAATGTTGTGGTCGTGAAGTACTCGTTGTAATTTTTTAACTATGTTTCTATCTACGCTTTGCACGCACTCAGTACGCCTGTTGATTTGTTCTTCTTCGTCACCTATGAAATAAACTTGTAAAAATTGTGGTTGCGAAAAGGACGTAGGAATTAAAGAACGGATACGGTGGTATACTTGTCCTTGTATTGTAAAGGTCGGGCAAAACCCTGGCATTGAGACAATTTGATCTGCTCCAAAAGACATCATATGAAAGCACATGTTGTATTTTATTATATTATTTAGAAAAAGGCGAGATTCATCAGTTTCATTAGAGAAAAGCTCTTTTAAAGGTTGAACTGGCTCGTCTATATAAGGAAGAGCTACTTTCCCGCCCAAACAACACATACCTGCTGCTTCCTCTTTCCACTTAAGAGCTCCGCAATATTTGCAATCTATGGTCATTGCTAGTGTTGAGCCACCCCCGTAGTGTTCGAGTTCGGTTCAGTTCGTCGAACACCCGTGTGTTCGCCGAACTGTTCGTCGAACACCTTCGAACACCGTTAAAATCAATGGCAGGCAAACAAAAACACATAGAAACACATAGAAAACACCTTCAAAGGTGTCCAAAAGCTGACAAACTGCTCAGAAGACATAACTAACACATGGAAAAGTGACAAGTACATATAGTCATGCGAAAATAAAAGAGGTGGAGGAGTAAAAGGAGGGGGAGACACAGCTATAGGCATGTCATGCCCTTCTAAAATCCAAAAAGTGAGAAGCTGACACGGCCAGTCCGCTCCTGCCCGTGCCACCTCCGTGTCGCTGGGTTTGTGCCAGAGCCGCGGTGAACCCTGATGGCCAGCCCCCCTCTCCCAATACTGGTGCCTGTCCGCTGGTGGGTCGAGCGAGCCCCCCTGTGGTGGAGGCAGCTCTAAGCTTTTTAATTTAAATTGTCTCTCTAATTTGAATGAATACACTTTAAATCCATTTACAAGGATCTATTGGAGGGCAAGTCTCATGCCAGCAGCCGCGTAATTCCAGCTCCAGTAGCGTCCACTAAAGCTGCTGCAGTTAAAAAGCTTTTATAAGGATCGAGCTCGGCTGTCCACCGCAAGGCATCCTACTGCCAGTCCCAGCCCCTATGCCTTGGGGTGCCTCCTGATGCTCTTCACTGAGTATCCCATGGTCCCGAAGCATTTCCTTTGAAAAAATTAAGTGTCTAAACTACAGGTGGTGTAGCTTGCTTAACAGCCGGGATAATCCGCTGACTAGCAGACACTGCTACTAGGCACAAAGTATTTCCTGGGCTAGATGCAGTTAAAAATTTGTAATTAGATACTCTCGCTGGATGCTGAGAAAGCATTCCATAGAGTCTCCTGGCACGCCATATATGATTCTCTTAAAAAGCTTGGGGTAGGGGTCTAGGGGACCCTTTTATAGCCAAAATCACGGCCCTGTATCACAATACGTCACCTAGGCTGAAGATAAATGGAACTGTAGCACCCTGAGGGCTCGGTTGCTACAGAGGTATTGCACCTCACCCAGAGGTGTGATATCTCACTCGCAGGTAAGGATGGAGTGTGGATCAGGACCCGACACCTGCATGCATTACACCACATTGCCGTGGGGCAGGGCGACCAATATGCCTCTGAGATGGGCACGACAGTCCCTGTCCCTGGCTGGAGTGGGGGGAGGGAACACTGAGGAAGGGGAACCCTGTAGTGCAGGAGCAGGGAGGAAGCAGTTCCTGGGTGCATTGAGAAGGGAGTATAAAAGGTGGGCACCATTTTAGTTCAGTGCAGAGAAGTCTGAGCAGAAGTGGCAGGGAGCAGGGGCTCTGCATGAGCTCTGCTCCGGAGGCGGGCCTAGTAACAGAGGCCCAGGCCTGGAAGAGGGAGAAGGAAGGAAGAGGAGCGGAGAAGGCTCCAGGAACGAGGAATGAAGGGATCCCAGGGGTGCGGACGGGCGAGTCGCCACCGCACGCCCGAATCCACCTGCGTGGAGGGGTCAGGCCAAAGGGGGAGACCGGTCCCCGAAACTAGTGGAGGCAGGAAACGACCCTCAGCTAGAAACCGGAGGCTGTGACATTTTATGTGGCGCAGCCCCTCGCTACACCCGCTAGGAAGGCACCACATAGGGTCAGGGAAACTGGCGCCAAGTTTACCAAGAGGAGGCCCGAGGCAGCCGGACAGAAGGGTTGGTAAGAAAGGCCAGACAAAGGACACACAAAGGGGGTCCTGTGAAGCGCTCCAAAGTTATCTGGGAGTTGTCTGAGCCCCTCACCTGGTGAGCACAGTACGACGTGGGCAGCCATTACCTGCAGACGTGGTCTGGATAATAAGAACTGTGAGTAAAGGCCCTGGACTGCATCACTGACTCCGTGTCGTTACTGCGGCTGCCCTGCACAATCACCCCCATCCTCCGCATACACTGCCCTGAGGCTATACTCCTCCCGTGGGGAGTTATGCTACGCTCTGCTGCACCCACAACACCAGCCTCAGCGGTCTGCCCTGCAGCGGCGGTTCACTCTGACCGCAATCCACGGGTGGCGTAGTCGGACATTTAAACATCAAAACCACATAAATAGTTCCGCCACTGGTTTGACCACCCTGAGCCACGGAACCGGGTCGCCGCCACGAAGACTACAACCACCAGCATCCACCAAAAAGGGTCCGGCTCCGGGTGTCCCAATGCCCAGGGGGTGCATCAGAACATTTTCATCACCTTTCACAATCACCAATGGGACAAGGCAGGGATGTCCTCTGTCCCCTCTCTTATACATCCTAGTGACGGAGCACCTGCTCTCATCAATTCGCCATAACCCCAATATTAGGTGGATTGAGGTGGGAGGCACCGAGTACAAGTGCTCTCTATTTGCTGATGATGTCCTAGTATATATCACTCAATCACATATATCCATCCATGCTGTTATGGCTGAAATAGATCACTTTGTTACATGGTCAAATTTTAAAATCAATGCAGCGAAGTCTGAGGCCCTCGATGTCTCCCTCCCAAAATCCATATAGGATTCCATCCAGTCCAACTTTCCCTTTGCCTGGCCCTCACAGGGTATCAAATACTTAGGAATTCCTATTCATAGAGACCTCTCCCATCTATGTTATCTTAATTTTGGGCCCTTTATTGAACAACTCCATACAGACCACGGTTGGCAAGTTAGAACTGTAAGATTCACTACGTGAACCACTGGTGTTTTGTGGAAAAGCACATGTACACTGCGTTCCAAATTATTATGCAAAAAGTGTTTAGGAGTGATAAGGGAAGAATTTGTTTGTCAGTTAAACTCATTGATGGTGATGTGTGTCAGGGCTCTTTATATCACTGTAAGCAATTGCAGACACCTGTGCTAATTAGTTTGGCAGGTGTGTCCAATGAAAGGCAAGACTACTTAAGAAGGCTGTCTCACATTATTAAGCAGCCTACATTTTCTGCCAAAATGGGAAAGAAAAAGGATGTGTCAGCTGCTGAGAAGCAACAAATTGTGGAGTGTTTAGGTCAAGGCATGACTACAATCAACATTGTGCGATGATCAGGATGAAGTGTCTTGGCAATCAAGAAGTATGTAGCTGATTCACAGTACACACGTGTGCGTGCTGATAAGGGCAAATTGAGGACTCTTTCCTACAGTCAATTACGTCAGGTTGAAAGAGCAGCGGCAAGAAAGCCTTGTCATAGCAGCAGACAAGTTTTTGAAGCTGCTTGTGCCTCCAACTTCCCCCGAACAACAAGATGCAGGGTCCTTCAGAGGTTTGCAGCTGTGCATACGCCATCCTGTCGACCTCCTCTATCCACTTCACACAAGCAGAAACGGCTCCAGTGGGCCAAACATTACATGAAGACTGATTTCAAAACTGTTTTGTTCACGGATGAGTGCCGTGCAGCGCTCGATGGTCCAGATGGATGGAGTGGAGGATGGCTGGTTGATGGACACCCCACGCAAACACGGCTACAGCGCCAACAAGGAGGAGGTGGAGTAATGTTTTGGGCTGGAATCATGGGGAGAGAGATTGTCGGCCCCTTTAGGATCCCTGAAGGCGCTAAAGATGAACTCCATAATGTATGTGGATTCTCTCAAACAGCACTTCCTGCCATGGTTCAAGAAGAAGAACCGTGTATTTCACAGCAAGATAATTTTTCTGCATGATAATGCACCATCTCATGCTGCACATAAAACATCTGCATCTCTGGCTGATATGGGCATAAAAGGGGACAAACTTATGGTGTGACCCCCATGCTCCCCTGACCTCTACCCCATTCAGAACCTTTGGAGCATCATTAAAAGGAGTGTCTATGATGGCGGGAGGCAGTTCACATCTAAGCAACAGCTCTGGGAGGGTATTCTGTCCTCATGCAAAACAATTGAAGCAAAAACCATCCAAAACCTGACAAATTCAATGGACGAGAGAGTTCAGAAGCTCCTTTCGAACAAGGGGTCCTATGTGAAAATGTAACATCACCTAGAGTAAAGTTTTGAGTTGAAAACTGTTTGATTTCAGTTTCTAACAACCTGCTAATGCTTATAATTTCAAAAATGACCATTTTCTTGGTCTTTATTAAAATGAAAAGGTTGATCGAAAAGTTTGGGGGATCTAAGAGTGTGGCAACCCAGTAGTCATGATTACTTCGAATTCTGACAATATGAGGGTCATGCTGCAGGTAGTGCAGCAAGAAGGCACTTATGTGTCTTGCGCATCTCGGAGCCCCAAAATTATTTTCCGGGCTAGATGCAGCAAAAATTATTATTAATTTTAAATCTGGTGAAGCTTTAGTATAGATGGCCTAATAGGATCAGTGCTGCACACTGCTACAAAGCCCAAATTATTTTCCAGCCAAGATACAGATAAACATGATTAGTAATTTGAAAGCTTAAAACGGTTGGTAGGGTGATTTTAACGAATCATCAAGCGTTTACTTTCCCCAGGATGACACAGGGGTAGAAAAGTCGTTTCGGATCCATGATTTGTTCATCTTTATGAACGTGAGTCTGTCTACATTATCAGTGGAGAGCCGCGTGCGCTTATCTGTCAGCACACCACCAGCAGCGCTGAACACACGTTCAGACAGAACGCTGGCTGCGGGGCATGACAAGATCTCCAAGGCGTAAGTGGCTAGCTCCGGCCATTTATCCAGATTGGAAGCCCAAAAAGAGCAAGGGTCCAGTGACACAGTCGTGGCTTCAATGTTTACTTGGAGATACTCCTGTACCATCGTCTCTAGGCGTTGACTATGTGTCAGACTTCTTGTCTCCTGTGGCCTTGCAAAGGATGGGCTAAAAAAGTGGTGAAATGATTCCGCAAAATTGATGTTACCAGCAGATACTGTGGTTCTGTTACGGTTTGAGTGCTGAACACTTGACGGTCCCCCAAGTTGGAACTGTGAGATTCACTGCGTGCACCACTGGTATTTTGTGGAAAAGCACATGTAAGATTCTGCAACAGTCTCTGCTGATACTCCTGCATCCGTGCATCCCTTTCTATGGCAGGAATAATTTCTGCAAATTTACTTTTGTACCGGGGATCAGTGTGGCAACCCAGTAGTCAGGATTATTTCTAATTCTCACAATTCGAGGGTCATCTTGCAGGTAGTGCAGCAAGAAGGCACTCATGTGTGTTGCGCATCCAGGAGCACCAAGTCCCTGTTGTGTTGGTGGCGAGGTAACAATCATGCTTCCTTCCTCTGTCCTCTCCCCCCAACCTCGCACAACAGAAATGTGATCAAGGTCTCCCTCATCTGATGAGTCTTCCATCAGTTCGTCCTCCACTTCTTCCTGGGCTCCTGCACCTTCCTCACTAGTTTGGCTGCTACCATGCGCCCTGGTAAAACCATCTCCCCCACCCTCACATGCCTGCCGCCTTGGTGCTGCCGACCGTCTGGACCTTGCAGATGTTAGCCCTTCCGCATACAACTCCTCCTCCTCTACTTCCTCCACCTCCTCTTGTGCCACCACCTGACTCCGAATTCTGTTTAACATGTGCTCCAGCATGTAAATCACCGGAATAGTCATGCTGATAATGGCATCGTCAGCACTAAACATCTTCGTCGCCATTTCAAAACTGTGCAGAAGGGTGCATAGGTCCCTGATCTGAGACCACTCCTCCAGCGTGATTTGCCCCACCTCTGAATCTCGTTGGCCCAGGCTATACGTCAGAACGTATTGCACCAGGTCTTGTCGGTGCTGCCACAGTCGCTGCAACATGTGCAGAGTTGAATTCCACTGGGTAGGCACATCGCATTTTAGCTGGTGAAGTGGCAGGCCCAACGACTTCTGTAGATATGTAAGTCGCTGAGCTGCGGGATGCGAACGGCGGAAGTGAGCACACAGCGACCGTGCCCTCTGCAGAAGGCCATCTAGTCTGGGATAGTGGGCTAAAAATTGCTGGACAACCAGGTTCAACACGTGAGCCATACAAGGCACGTGTGTGACATTGCCCCGGCGAAGGGCCGCACCCAGGTTTGCAGCATTGTCGCACACGGCCTTCCCTGGTTTCAGGTCCAGTGGAGACAACCATTCATGAAATTGGTTCTCCAGAGCTGACCACAACTCCTCAGCTGTGTGACTCACATTTCCCAGACATTTCAATGTAAAAACCGCCTGATGACATTGAGCCCTACTGCCAGCATAGTAAGGAGGTGTGCAGGATCCCTTCTGCGCAGTTATAAAGCTTGTGGCATGACCAGACAGGCTTTGGGTGCAGGTGGAAGACCGAGAGGAGGTTGAGGAGGCAGAAGCAGTGGAGGAACTTTGACATAAAGAGGATTGACGCACAACTCGTGGGGACGGCAAGACTTGGACAGCAGCCCCTTGTCCTGCTGTCACCATAGTTACCCAGTGCCCAGTCAGCGACATGTAACGCCCCTGTCCATGCCTACTCGTCCAACTGTCTGTGGTGAAATGCACCCTGTCACACACACAGAGTTTCTCAAAGAAGCGGTGATGTTGTGTGCGACATGCTGGTGGAGCGCAGGCACACCTTTCTTTGAGAAGTAGTGCCGACTGGGCATCTGGTACTGGGGCACTGCGACGGACATAAGGTCTCGAAAATCCTCTGTGTCCACCAGGCGGAAAGGCAGCATTTCTGTAGCCAAGAGCTTGCAGATGGTGAAATTCAACCTCTTAGCTTTCTCATGGCTAGGAGGAAATGGTCTTTTACTTGTCCACATCTGAGGGACCGAGGGCTGGCTATTGTGCTTAGATGGGGTTGATAAGGGTGTCCCCGGCAAACTGCCGGTCTGTGAGGAAGATGCAGGCGGACATGTTAGGTTGCCTTGATCCAAAGGTGGTGCTATCGATGTCGGACAGCGCTCAACACCAGCTGGTGTTACCACCTCCAAAGAAAATGATGACCTGCCAATCACGCTGGCTGTTGCGGGTAAAGAGGTGGCAGGTCTGCGCCCCAAAACGGGTGTGACTGCTGTCCCCCCAGTCACAGAGGATGAAGAGGCCGCGGATGCACAAGATATGGCAGACGGTGGTTGGCCCGGCCGGCTAGGCCGCATTGTAGCACACTGAGCTTACCAATGCAACTTATGCTTCATGTCCATGTGCCGGTTCATGCATGAAGTACTCAAACTATGTATTTTTTGGCCTCTACTTAGCTTTTGCTGACAAATGTTACAGATAACACGAGTTGGGTCATCTTTATCGATCTGAAAAAATGCCCAGGCTATGCAAGGCTTAGCACCCATGCGACCTGAAGAGTCACCACGACTTGTGGTGAGAGGCAGAGTTGTGTTTGAGGATGCAGTTGTTGACGTGCTTCCAGTACTACGTCTCTGTCCAGGAAGGCGCAACCTGACCTCGTCGTCACTAGCATCTTCCTCCACCTCCTCTGCTGACCTCATCTCTTGGCTGACTGTGGGTTGACAGTAAGTGGGATCTCCAACCTCATCATCATCACCCTGTGCGTTATCACACCCGTCGTCCTCAGAGCCAACCTGTTCCTGCCCTGACAAAAAACTAAAGTTGTCGCTCCAATCAGGTATTTGAGTCTTATCATCGTCTTCCTCATTGTCTCCACCAACAGGAGTTACAGTTTGGGAATGAGGGTCTACATTATGGTCAGAACCTTCTGCGTCTGGTCCTGGATCCGACTCATAAAGATTCTGGGCATCAGTGCAAATTATTTCCTCGTCTGGATTCACAGAAGCGCTGGAGTCGACCTCTGATTCCCAGGCTATAGTATGAGTAAACAGCTCTGCAGACTCAACCATCTGTTCTACCTCATACTCAGACGGGCAGCTGGAGATTTTGGAGCTGTGAGGAAGCAAGTGCGATTGGGGTGACACCTTTGAGGACTGGAGTATTTGTGATGTTGAAGTTGATGTGGAGGAGAGCCCACTTAAAGGAGCACTTGATATCCGTTGAAGCACCTGCTGTTTTTGTGCCTCATCTGGAATTTGTAGCGATTGGCGTGGCCGTAAGAAAGGGATCTTATCACATTGTCCGCTAAAAGAAGTAGACATTTTAGTTTGGCTGGAAGATGGTCTTTCTTCTGCAGATGTTACTGTTGCTTTAACACCTACCCCACGGACACAACCTTTTTTCCCCTTCCCAACACGCCTATTCCCCTTTCCACCAGCAGCAGGCCTTTTTCCACTCATTTTGGTGGTTAACTAATTCACAACTCTGGAGTTGTTTGCACAAAAAAACAATGGATGGGAACCGAGCAGAGCTGAGTGGCCAAACTGTGGTATTAGGCCAAAACTATTGGCTGGGTTAGATGCAGAAAAAAATTATATTCAATTTGCAACCTGATGGAGGTCTGTATAGATGGATTAATAGAACAAGTCCCACACACAGCTAGAAGCCCAATATTTTTTCAGAGGTAGATGCAGAAAAAAATATATTCAGTTTGCAACCTGATGGAGGTCTGTATAGATGGATTAATAGAACAAGTCCCACACACAGCTAGAAGCCCAATATTTTTTCAGAGGTAGATGCAGAAAAAAATATATTCAGTTTGCAACCTGATGGAGGTCTGTATAGATGGATTAATAGAACAAGTCCCACACACAGCTAGAAGCTCAATATTTTTTCAGAGGTAGATGCAGAAAAAAATATATTCAGTTTGCAACCTGATGGAGGTCTGTAAAGATGGATTAATAGAACAAGTCCCACACACAGCTAGAAGCCCAATATTTTTTCAGAGGTAGATGCAGAAAAAAATATATTCAGTTTGCAACCTGATGGAGGTCTGTATAGATGGATTAATAGAACAAGTCCCACACACAGTTAGAAGCCCAATATTTTTTCAGAGGTAGATGCAGAAAAAAATATATTCAGTTTGCAACCTGATGGAGGTCTGTATAGATGGATTAATAGAAAAAGTTCCACACACAGCTAGAAGCCCAATATTTTTTCAGAGGTAGATGCAGAAAAAAATATATTCAGTTTGCAACCTGATGGAGGTCAGTATAGATGGACTAATACAACAAGTCCCACACACAGCTAGAAGCCCAATATTTTTTCAGAGGTAGATGCAGAAAAAAATATATTCAGTTTGCAACCTGATGGAGGTCTGTATAGATGGATTAATAGAACAAGTCCCACACACAGCTAGAAGCCCAATATTTTTTCAGAGGTAGATGCAGAAAAAAATATATTCAGTTTGCAACCTGATGGAGGTCTGTATAGATGGATTAATAGAACAAGTCCCACACACAGCTAGAAGCCCAATATTTTTTCAGAGGTAGATGCAGAAAAAAATATATTCAGTTTGCAACCTGATGGAGGTCTGTATAGATGGATTAATAGAACAAGTCCCACACACAGCTAGAAGCCCAATATTTTTTCAGAGGTAGATGCAGAAAAAAATATATTCAGTTTGCAACCTGATGGAGGTCAGTATAGATGGACTAATACAACCAGTCCCACACACAGCTAGAAGCCCAATATTTTTTCAGAGGTAGATGCAGAAAAAAAATATATTCAGTTTGCAACCTGATGGAGGTCAGTATAGATGGACTAATAGAATGATGCTATGCCCAAAAGATTTTACTTCACTAGGTGCAGTAAAAAAATTGGTATTCTATACACAGGTGGTATATCTTGCAACACAGATAGGCTACTCCACTGACTAACACACTCTGCAATAGGCCAAAAAGGATTAGCTTTTCTAGATTCAGCCAAATGCTGTGAAAAAAACTTGCACAGCATTGGCACAGACCTGCCTGGCAAAAACTGATAGGAACTGATGTAACCTAGTCCTGAAAAGGACTCCAATTACAATTAGTCTTTACTTCCACAATCTATCTATTTAAGAGCACAGACCTGCCTGATAAAAGTCGTAGGAAATGCTGTAACCTAGTCCTTAAAAGGACTGCAATCACAACTATTCCCTACTCCCAAGCTATCTGTAGATTTGTGCGAAAATTGGCTTGAAATTAACAAGGTATAGCGCACACAGCAACAGCGGTGCCGTCTAACACGCAGCTGCAGCAATGAGAAAATGGTGGCGACGGGGAAAATGGCTTGGTCTTATAGGGCAAGGACATGTAACATACACATGCCCTTGCTTGTGTGAAAAAAAGCACTTCGCTCCGTGTGTGCGCTGCTGATAGGCTGACAGATTGCACCTCCCCACTGCAAATGCGGGAAAGAGAAAAAAAAATGGAGATCTTCATTGTTCCTGCAGAGATCCATCCCCTGCCCCTCCCCCCACCCCGCTGTACACTCAAACTGCGTATTAACATTAATTTTCATCATTACTGAGAAAAAATCCAGTTATGATTTTGGTGCACGAACAGTTATCGAACATAACCTCGAACAGCCGAATTTTTCTCAAATTGTTCGTGTTCGCCGAACGGCTCGAACACCGCCCAAAACAGCTCGAATTTGAGATTGGCGAACAGTTCGAGTAGAACAACGCTCATCTCTAGTCATTGCTTCTATTTTTATAAGCTTGTGAGTTTCATAATCAAGAGTCTCGTCATACTCAAATGCAGCTTTATTAAACAATATCCATGTATTTCTTGTAAATGTTTGACGTCGCTGTGCTGCCCTTTCAGCAACAGTGCATCTGCGAGATTCGGCCATTTCATAAGTTTCAGTGGCTCTTTGGGACGCCATGTAAGTCGCTTGCTGCTGACGTCGAGCTTGGGACTGTTATGGAGTTTCAGCAGCCCGTTGAGACGCCAGATACTCCGCATGCTGTTTACGTCGGGCTTGGGACTGTTCTTGAGTTTCAGCAGCCCGTTGAGATGCCAAAAACTCTGCATTCCGTTTACGTCGGGCTTGGGATTGTTCTGGAGTCTCTGCAGCTCTATGTGCCGCACAACGCACCGCCTGCTCAAGCCTTCGTTGCTCGGCTTGTTGAGACGTCTCATCACGTCTAATTATTTTCATAGCTCGGGCTTTATTAGAGCTTTGCGAAATGTTAGACTTACGCTTTCGCGGCATTTTTATAAGTACTAATTACAAAATAGGTACTTATTAAAGTTCAAACAAAATACTAAAATAATCTAATTAGTTATATTACGATCGCTGTACAGACGATATCAGTTGTATATGACTGGTCTATGAGGAGCAGCTGTGGCGCGGTTACCCATAGCAACCATTCCCAGTGCTCTGTGGGAGCTGAGAGCAGCCTGCTGGTGCTGTGGGTGACATGCTGCGCTGCACACACACAGGGCTGTGCTGCACACAGGAGGGGAGGACGCCATTTGTGTCGCGCTGCTGCCGGTGCTGTCAGGCTGCAGTGTGTGCATCCTCCATGGAGCCGCGCTCAGGTTACTGCCCCTCCCCGTGTGTGAGTCACTTCCCCTCCGCCCAGGTGAGGCGCTCGGAACTTTCCAGGCTGCAGCAGCTGGCACAGGTGAGCGCATGTTTTATTATACGGTGTTATGTGGAGGGACAATGGCGGCGGGGACCCCCTGTGTGAGGACAATGATGGCCCGGTGCCCCCGGGCAACCTGCAGGAGGAAGCCTCACATTCCCCCCGGGCTGTGGGCGCGGGCAGGCCTTGCTGGGACGTGTAGTTCCCTAGTAACCTGTTCCTGACATATGGGCTGTTTTCTGGGCTATTTTTTTATTTTTTTTTAAGTCTGAGAAAATGTCATAAATTATCCTTCTCCCTTCAGCTGTTTCCAGAGTGTAATGTATCAGGGTGAGCTCATGACTGACAGCTGCCAAAGTTTCTAGGAAATGTCAGTCCCTGGGGGTAGTTTGTGAACCCCCTGTGCCACATTTGTACCTGGCCACGGTATATGATCACCCCTGTATTCTGACTGTGGACAGGCGGCAACTGTGATCTCACTATACAATGATCCACTATGGGCAAATTATTGTATTATCAATCTCTTCTGACTGCTGTAAATCAGCCATTTAAATATCACCTGTGTATGTGTGTATATAAGAGTTTGATAAATATACTAAAAAGTTTGATAAATATACTAAAATGTGCATTGTAAAATAGTATCTAATTTAATTAAATTTATGGTTCACAATTTTGGTCATAGTGGATTCCACATAAAAGATAGATATATGCTGTCGCAGACTTTTATTTAGAACTATTCAAGACAAACAATTCTACGGTACATCATCTTTGTGTAACTCCAACGGTTTAGGCAGCGTACGCCAAGATAGCTCTCAGAGGCCAGATTTTTTTCCGACTTAATTGACATGTATCGTGTTATTATGACCAAAATTACATAAAATCATTACAAATTGTAGCCTATATGTTATTCCGATGTATAATCTATATTACTGTAAAGTTTCATGCAAATCCGTCCAGCATTTTTTTCGTGAAAGAGTAACAAACATACATACTCACAAACTTTCACATTTATAATATTAGTAGGATTGCATGTCCTTTGTTTTGTCTCTTCCGTGTCTGTCCACTAGCTGTTTAGCATAACAGTATCCAATTTTTATCTGATGAGATTACCTGTCTCCATGGGTTTACCACACAGGACCCGTTTTTCTGTCAGCAGCTTTCAGCAGTATCTATTCCCTTTGGCGCTAGCATCTTCATTTTACTTTATTTAACTTTTTATCTTGGTACAAACCTTTTTCAGTGATACTGCCTTCTATATTTTCACAATGGCTGCTATATATATATATATATACAGTACAGACCAAAAGTTTGGACATACCTTCTCATTTAAAGATTTTTCTGTATTTTCATGACTATGAAAATTGTACATTCACACTGAAGGCATCAAAACTATGAATTAATACATGTGGAATTATATACTTAACAAAAAAGTGTGAAACAACTGAAAATATGTCTTATATTCTAGGTTCTTCAAAGTAGCCACCTTTTGCATTGATGACTGCTTTGCACAATCTTGGCATTCTCTTGATGAGCTTCAAGAGGTAGTCACCGGAAATGGTTTTCACTTCACAGGGTGCCCTGTCAGGTTTAGTAAGTGGGATTTCTTGCCTTATAAATGGGGTTGGGACCATCAGTTGTGTTGTGCAGAAGTCAGGTGAATACACAGCTGATAGTCCTACTGAATAGACTGTTAGAATTTGTATTATGATAAGAAAAAAGTAGCTAAGTAAAGAAAAACAAGTGGCCATCATTACTTTAAGAAATGAAGGTCAGTCAGTCCGAAAAATTGGGCAAACTTTGAAAGTGTCCCCAAGTGCGGTTGCAAAAACCATCAAGCGCTGAAAAGAAACTGGCTCACATGAGGACCGCTCCAGGAAAGGAAGACCAAGAGTCACCTCTGCTTCTGAGGATAAGTTTATCCAAGTCACCAGCCTCAGAAATCGCAGGTTAACAGCAGCTCAGATTAGAGACCAGGTCAATGCCACACAGAGTTCTAGCAGCAGACACATCGCTACAACAGCTGTTAAGAGGAGACTTTGTGCAGCAGGCCTTCATGGTAAAATAGCTGCTAGGATACCACTGCTAAGGACAGGCAACAAGCAGAAAAGACTTGTTTGGGCTAAAGAACACAAGTGATGGACATTAGACCAGTGGAAATCTGTGCTTTGGTCTGATGAGTCCAAATTTGAGATCTTTGGTTCCAACCACAGTGTCTTTGAGCGACGCAGAAAAGGTGAATGGATGGACTCTACATGCCTGGTTCCCACCGTGAAGCATGGAGGAGGAGGTGTGATGGTGTGAGGGTGCTTTGCTGGTGACACTGTTGGGGATTTATTCAAAACTGAAGGCATACTGAACCAGCATGGCTACCACAGCATCTTGCAGCGGCATGCTATTCTATCCGGTTTGCGTTTAGTTGGACCATCATTTATTTTTCAACAGGACAATGACCCGAAACACACCTCCAGGCTGTGTAAGAGCTATTTGACCAAGAAGGAAAGTGATGGAATGCTACGCCAGATGACCTGGCCTCTACAGTCACCAGACCTGAACCCAATCGAGATGGTTTGGGGTGAGCTGGACCACAAAGTGAAGGCAAAAGGGCCAACAAGTGCTAAGCATCTCTGGGAACTCCTTCAAGATTGTTGGAAGACCATTTCCGGTGACTACCTCTTGAAGCTCATCAAGAGAATGCCAAGAGTGTGCAAAGCAGTCATCAAAGCAAAAGGTGGCTACTTTGAAGAACCTAGAATATAAGACATATTTTCAGTTGTTTCACACTTTTTTGTTAAGTATATAATTCCACATGTGTTAATTCATAGTTTTGATGCCTTCAGTGTGAATGTACAATTTTCAAAGTCATGAAAATACAGAAAAATCTTTAAATGAGAAGGTGCATCCAAACTTTTGGTCTGTACTGTGTATATATATATATATATATATATATATATATATATATTTATACTTTCTATATTATGATTGTGATATGAAAAGATGCTTTTTTTTTCAACTACAGGTAACACAATAACCTTTTTTAAGCAAGAGGTTACTTTCTGATCTTTAGAAAGGCTGAGGATTCTCAATGCAGCAATCCTACAAGCTCTTCAATACTTTAATGCAAATATGTGACCTAACAGCTTTTCAGATACTATAAACAATTGTAATTGATATTGAAATAAGACAAGATTTTACAGTTTCTTGTTATTTTGCCAATTAATGAAAATTAAATTTGAGCTCCATCTCCCTCTCTATTTACATAAAACTGTAAATACAGCTTTAAAATGAAAGAACGGAGCAGAAATGTTTTGAAGGCTGTCAAAAGCTCCTGGAAAACTTTAACTGTTATAAAATATTATGGTAAACTTGTCTTGCTTTATAAATGGAAAAAACTGGAGGTTAAAGTTACTAATTCTGTTACTATGAGGATCAGATCATTTTCCCTTAATATTTCAATTACCAAGTGTACCATATCCAAGTCTAATTGTTTATGGTTAGATAAAAGCAGAGACACTGTTGGCTTTTACACCACGGGTTAACCACAAATTGTAGACTTAGTGAATAACTTAGAAGGAGCTTCTAAAACAACCTTCAAAGGCAGCATAACATAGTAAGCATCAGGCTTATTGTTTCGCAACATATTTGGGAACCAAAACCTATGGTTAAACCTGCACATATAAAAGCTGAGTGTGCTTAGTCTACTTGTACACAAAAGCAGATTTATTGCATGTCTTATTCTAGAAAAATGTGACCTCTGTGTGGCCATTCAGTGTCATAATCTTACCAAACTTGGAAAATAAAAAAAAAGGTATTAGGTAATTGAGAAATGAAAACTCAAGACTTTACTGAGACAAAATTATAATTTACTAAAGCTATTACGCATTTTAGACATCTCTCAACATGCTTAATATTTATGTGTTGCTACTACAGTCTTCACAAATTAAAGTTCATGTGTTCCAGAATTTGTATAACAAAATTTGTTTAATGACTCAAATTTTAACAACAAAAAACTGACCAGCACCTCCGTACAGAATAAAGCAAGTGTGTACAGGTGCAAGTTGCTATGACTGCATGATATACAAACAAAAGAATAGAGCAGCACTCTGTAAGTGCTAAGGTGTATGCCAACATTGAATATATGAAATTTGGACTGCATTACTGCTATATACACTGCTCAAAAAAATAAAGGGAACACTCAAATAACACATCCTAGATCTGAATGAATTAAATATTCTCATTGAATACTGTTCTGTACAAAGTTGTATGTGCTGACAACAAAATCACAAAAAATCATCAATGGAAATCAAATTTATTAACCTATGGAGGCCTGGATTTGGAGTCACCCCTAAAATTAAAGTGGAAAAACACACTACAGGCTGATCCAACTTTGATGTAATGTCCTTAAAACAAGTCAAAATGAGACTCAGTATTGTGTGTGGCCTCCACGTGCCTGTATGACCTCCCTACAATGCCTGGGCATGCTCCTGATGAGGTTGCAGATGGTCTCCTGTGGGATCTCCTCCAGGATGGCCCATCAATGTGAGCTGTGGCAAGAAGGTTTGCTGTGTCTGTCAGCCTAGTGTCCAGAGGCTGGAGGTGCTACCAGGAGACAGGCCAGTACACCAGGAGACTTGGAAGGGGTCGTAGGAGGGCAACAACCCAGCAGCAAGACCGTTACCTCCGCCTTTGTGCAAGGAGGAACAGGAGGAACACTGCCAGAGCCCTGCAAAATGACCTTTAGCAGGCCACAAATGTGCATGTGTGTGCACAAACTGTTAGAAACCGACTCGATGAGGGTGATATGAAGGCCCGACGTCCACAGATGGGGGTTGTGCTCACAGCCCAACACCGTGCAGGACGCTTGGCATTTGCCACAGAACACCAGGATTGGCAAAGTCGCCACTGGCGCCCTGTGCTCTTCATAGATGAAAGCAGGTTCACACTGAGCACATGTGACAGATGTGACAGAGTCTGGAGATGCCGTGGAGAGCAATCTGCTGCCTGCAACATCCTTCAGCATGACCGGTTTGGCAGTGGGTCAGTAATGGTGTGGGGTGGCATTTCTTTGGAGGGCCACACAGCCTTACATGTGCTCGCCAGAGGTAGCCTAACTGCCATTAGGTACCGAGATGAGATCCTCAAACTCCTTGTGAGACCATATGCTGGTGCGGTTGGCCCTGGGTTCCTCCTAATGCAGGACAATGCCAGACCTCATGTGGCTGGAGTGTGTCAGCAGTTCCTGCAAGATGAAGGCATTGAAGCTATGGACTGGCCCGCCCGTTTCCCAGACCTGAATTCGATTGAGCACATCTGGGACATCATGTCTCACTCCATCCACCAACATCACGTTGCACCACAGACTATCCAGGAGTTGGCGGATGCTTTAGTCCAGGTCTGGGAGGAGATCCCATAGGAGACCATCCGCAACCTCATCAGGAGCATGCCCAGGCATTGTAGGGAGGTCATACAGGCACGTGGAGGCCACACACAATACTGAGCCTCATTTTGACTTGTTTTAAGGACATTACATCAAAGTTGGAACAGCCTGTAGTGTGTTTTTCCACTTTAATTTTAGGGGTGACTCCAAATCCAGGCCTCCATTGGTTAATAAATTTGATTTCCATTGATGATTTTTGTGTGATTTTGTTGTCGGCTAATTCAACTTTGTACAGAACAAAGTATTCAATGAGAATATTTAATTCATTCAGATCTAGGATGTGTTATTTGAGTGTTACCTTTATGTTTTTGAACAATGTAGAATATACTCATAAAAAGGAAGCTACTTGGCACATAAATTGGCCTGCTCATGAGAGCCCACCAGCTACAGTGGTGACTGCCTCCATATTTGACTGTGCACTCCTCTCATAATCTTAAGACTGTTTTTAATTTGTGATATATCCTACCTGCCATTTAAATTTGTAGGCTTTCAGCCTGGGGAAGGCATATTTTATTAATATTAGGTTAGGGTCCCACTAAAGAAAAAGTATGCCTTGTTATGGCTGGTAGGCCCACATGAATTGTCCAATTTATGCACAAAGTATCTTAATTTTTATAACTATTTTATATAGCAGTAAAACAGTCCAAATGTCATGTATTCAATGTTGCATACATCTTAAGGGCTCTTTCACATGTCAGTATCTCCGGTAAGAGTGGTGACAGTTTCCACATGTACCAGAGACACTGACACACGCAGACCCATGTCTGCGCGCATGTCAGTGTGTTTCCATGGACCATCTTTCCGTGTGTGCCACACGCTGACATGTCCATTCTTTTGCGGATACAGGGTCTGCAAGAGTGTCTCACGCTGAACACACCCAGATGACATCCGTGTGTCATCAGTGTGACACGAACCGGCGCCTGGGAATCAGCACTGCAGGTAGCATTGTTTCCAAGTGCTGGGTGCTGAACACTGACCTCATCATAGTTCCCTGCTGGCGCAGTCATCAGCACCAGCAGGGACAATGATGAGGGTAGTGGTAGTCTGCTCCTGCAGTGTCCCCACCTGTAAAGATAAGAATAAAATAATAAAATCCATATACTTACCTCTCCTAGGTATCCCCCGCTGTAATCCATGCGACCAATCAGCAGAGGCGCCGGGGAGAATGAGCCGCTTCGGAGCTGCACTCAGTGAGTGACAGGACAGCTGCAGCTCCGTAGTAGCTCATTCTCTCTGGCTCCTCGGCAGCAGCGGTCAGATGATTACAGCAGGGGACACCTAGGAGAGGTGAGAATATGGATTTTATTATTTTATTCTCATTTTTACAGGTGGGGACACTGCGGGAGCAGACTACTACTGCCCTGATCATGGTCCCTGCGGGTGCTAATCACAGCAATGGCAGGGAACCATGATGAGGGCAGTGTTCAGCAGCTGGCACTTGGGAACAGCGCTAACTGTAGCGCTGATTCCTAGGAGCTAGTCCATGTGATCCTGATGCGGCACAAGGGCGGCACACGGTTGTCACATGTGTGATAGTGATGAGCAAGCATGCTCACTACTGCTCGGTTCTCGCCCGAGCATCTCACTGCTCGAGATGCTCGGCGCTCGCCAAGTATTTCCAGGTTGCTCGGGCGGGAATTCGGGTCCCTTCCTTGCATGTTTGGCGCTCTTTAGAGAGCCAATGAACATGCAGGGATTGCCTGCCATGCACTGTAATGCCGTAGCCATGTTGGTTGTGGGCATTACAGTGATTGGCTGGCCACACAGCGTCATCAGGTCTATATCAGACCTGGCGAAGCCATGCTCGTCACAGTCACTCCGGATTAGACAGTGTAGGGAGAGCTGCTACTGTGTCAGGGAGAGGTTTGATCGTGTATTAGGTAGTGTAGGGAGCAAAAACGTACATTACACATATCCATCTTAACAAACAGTCCTTCTGAGGACTAATCCATCTGCAGAGATATTAGGCAGGCAGGGTGTATAGGCAGGCAGTGTATATAGCAGACTGCAGTGCATATAGCACAAGAGGCTCCATTCCAATTCTGCATTATGCTGCTGTTAGATATTTCTATACAAAGGCCCAGGTCTCAGGGGCCAGGAATACTTTTCTTTAGATCTTAATCCTCATTATTTGCTTAACAAGCAATCCAGAGAACACTGTTTTTTCTGCGCCATTTGCTTGTTGGTACTGCACAATACAGCCAAGTCCTTTCCATATTAGAGCGCTAGAAATCCAGCTATTTAAAACTGTTTTCTCCATCAAACGGATCACATATACGTTATCAGAAAATACTGCCATTTCTGGCCTCCATTAAAAATTTCCTTTAGTGTGTCAGTGAAGCAATTCACAGCAGTTTGCTGTTCAAACTACTTACCTACAGGCCAGGTATTTAAAACTCTGTTTTCTCCATCACACGGATCACATATAAGTTCGCTCCAAACTCAGTCATTTGAAGTGAGCGTGGAAGATACTGTCCTCCATTTAAAATGGGCAAGGCACATGGCAAGGGACGGGGAACTGGACGTGATGCTAATGGTGCATGCAGAGGCCGAGGACAAGCTGTGGGCAAGCCAAAACTGTGCCACAACAAACACCCACATCTTCTCGCCTAACCTTCCTGTCCCAATTTCTAAGGGACCGCAGCACACCACTATTGAACCCAGAGCAGTGTCAAAAGGTTGTTGGTTGGATAGCTGATAATGCTTCGAGTCACTTAGCCACCACCAACCTGTCTTCCACACGGTCAAGTCTCAGTAGTCATGAGTCTGGACCGCATATTCCTCACCCTGATCCTCCTTCCTCCCACCTCCCACCATGCCGAGTACCCAGAGACAACTGATCCCACACTTGGACACTCTGAAGAGCTGTTCACTTTTCCATTTATAGATTCGGGCATCTCGCCCCGTCCACTTGAAGCGGGGCAAGAGGAGATCGCGTGTAGCGATGCCCAAATATTTGAGCAGGAAAAGTCACACGAAGGCGACGGTAGGAAAGTGTCACAAGAGGTGGATGATGATGAGACACAATTACCAGAAAGTCAGGAGGAGGACCAGGGTGCGGAAGTGGAAGACGAGGTGGTGGATGATAAAGTAACTGACCCAACCTGGCAGGAGGACATGCAGAGTGAGGACAGTAGCACACAGGGGGAGGGAGGCAGAGCACCCCAACAGGCAGGAAGAAGCAGTGTAGTGGCCGCAGACAGAAGGCAAGCAACCGTTCCCCGTAACACCAACAGGAAGGAAGTTGCCAGTAAAACTGTTAGGTCTTCCTGAGTCTGGTTGTTTTTTAAAGACTCTGCCGATAACCCCAAAGAGGTGATTTGCACCACCTGCCAGGCCAGCATCAGCAGGGGTGGCAAAACGACCAGCCTGACCACCACCAGCATGATCAGGCACATGGCAGCAAAGCACCCGATTTTGTGGGCTGAACCCCAGGGTCCAGGAACAGTGTCTGCAGGTGGTACCATTGCTTCTTTCTGTTATGTTCTGCTACCAGAGCTAAGGAAAGAGAGGAGATCTGTCCCTACGATAGAACTCAGCTAAATCCCTACGATGTAACAGGGAACCTGATCCTGCGATCAGACCTGCTAAAGTCCTAAGCTAGTCTGTACGGAGACCTATAGATGTGAGGAAGGAATCCCTACAAGTACTAAGGACTGGGAGGAATATGGGACACCTCCTAACAGAAATAGTAGCAGACAGACGAACAAACAAAATATATAGAACATAGAGGTCAGTAGACCAAGCAAACTAACAGAGCAAGACACAGAGCACAGGCTTGCTAGAAAGTAGATATACAATGAAGTCCAGCAAAGCCAGAAGGGCGGAGCAGGCTTAAATAGGCCAACAAGGTCATGTGACCAGCAAAGGAAAAAAAACCTAAGAGCAAGGTTCTAACAGTACCCCCCCTTCTAAGAGGATCCTCCGGATCCCCTAGGACCAGGCTTATCAGGAAATCTCCTGTGAAACGCTCTGATAAGTCTGGACGCGGAAACATCATCCGACCTCACCCAAGAGTTATCCTCGGGTCCGAAACCTTTCCAGGCCACAAGATACTGCAAACTACCTCTATACCCTCTAGAGTTAAGGATGCGAGAAATTTCATATTCCCCGTCCTCCACCACCGGAGGAACAGAGGCAGAGGCGTCACAATCCGATACAACAGCTTTTTTCAACAGAGAGACATGAAATACCGGATTAATTCTCCAGGAGGTAGGAACCTCCAACCTAACAGCAGATTGGTTGACAACCTGAAGCACCTTAAAGGGCCCTACAAACTTGGGACCCAATTTCTTAGAAGGAATCCTCAACCGCAGATTCCTAGAGGACAACCAAACCATGTCACCAACAGCGAACAAAACCTCCTGTCGTTTCCTATCAAAGTAGTCCTTAGATTTTCTGTTGGCCTCCTGAAGATTACCACGCACATCCGTCCAAACTCTCTCCAAATCACCGGAAAAATTCTCCTCCTCAGGCACGGCAGATCCCAACTTGGAGAACGACCCAAACGACGGATGTCTCCCAGAACAACAACAAAAAGGCGAACAACCAGCAGAAGAAGATGTATGATTGTTCAGAGCAAATTCAGCAAGTGGCAGAAACTCAGACCACCCCTCTTGATTGTCTGCCACAAAACAACGCAAGAACTGCTCAACATCCTGGTTTTTCCTTTCTGTCTGGCCATTAGATTCAGGATGATATCCGGACGAGAACGATAAATGAACTCCCAACCTGTCACAAAAGGCACGCCAAAAATGAGCCACGAACTGAGGACCCCTATCAGAAACAATGTCAGTAGGAACGCCATGAAGTCTGACAATTTCCTTGACAAAGGCCTTAGCGAGAGTTTTAGCGCAGGGCAGTTTGACAAAGGGAACCAAGTGACACATCTTGCTAAAACGGTCCACGACCACCCAGATGACAGTAAAACCCTCAGAGGGGGGAAGGTCAGTTATAAAGTCCATAGCCAAATGTGTCCAAGGAGCACTGGGAACCTCCAAAGGACAAAGCAACCCCGCAGCAGGAGTATGTGAGGACTTAGATCTAGCACATATAGTACATTGACGTACCCACTTAATGACTTCCTTCTGCCATCCAGGCCACCAAAAACTGCGACCCACCAGTCTCTTGGTCTCAGAGATTCCGGGATGACCTGCCAACCGAGATTCGTGACACTCAACAAACAAATCTCTCCTAAAGGTCCCAGGCACAAACAACCTCCCATGAGGAGTGTTAGAAGGGGCATTCTCCTGTGCTTTAAGAATCTCATTTTCCAAAACGGAGTCCAAAGCAGCTATCACAACACCTTCTTGTAAAATGTTCTCCTCTTTCTCAGCACCGACTATGGGAGAAAAACTGTGAGACAAGGCATCCGCCTTAACATTCTTAGTACCAGGGATGTAAGTAACGGAGAAATTAAACCGCGAGAAAAACAGTGCCCACCTAGCCTGACGGGCATTCAGGCGCTTGGCAGCATCAAGATATATCAGATTTTTATGATCCATAAGAACCTGAACGGGAAATTCCGCACCTTCCAAGAAGTGGCGCCAGTGTTCAAATGCGAGTTTAATAGCCAATAATTCCCGATTACCAATATCGTAATTCAGTTCAGTCTCCGAAAATTTTTTTGAAAAAAAGGCACAGGGATGTAATCCATCCCCGTTATCCTGAGACAATACTGCGCCAACCCCCACAGAGGAAGCATCAACCTCAACCAAAAACGGCCTAGTAACATCAGGCTGCATAAGGATGGGAGCAGAGGTGAACCTCTCCTTGAGATACACAAAAGCTTCAATGGCCTCAGAAGACCACTGAACCGCATCAGCACCTTTCCTGGTGAGATCAGTCAGAGGTTTGACAATACTAGAAAAAATTTTTATGAATTTTCTATAGTAATTAGCGAAACCCAAAAACCTCTGTATCGATTTCAAACCAATAGGCCTAGGCCATTCCTGCACAGCCTGAACCTTAACCGGATCCATCTCAAAACCTTTGCTGGAGATAATGTAGCCCAAAAAACTAATTCTCTGTACAGCGAACTCACATTTCTCCAGCTTAGCAAAAAGCGAATTGTCCATTAATAACTGTAATACCTCACGCACGCTCCGCCAATGAGACTCCAGATCCGGCGAATAAATCAAAATGTCATCCAAATACACAACCACATTTTTACCGATCAAAGGTCTAAGGATGTCATTAATCAGATTCTGAAAAAATGCAGGAGCATTAGTAAGACCAAAAGGCATAACCAGATTCTCAAAATGACCCACAGGAGTGTTAAAAGCAGTCTTCCATTCGTCACCCTCCTTCATGCGCAACAGATTGTATGCCCCCTTAAGGTCAATTTTAGAGAACCACTTGGCCCCCATTAACTGGTTAAACAGATCAGGAATCAATGGCAGTGGGTAAGGATTGCGTACAGTAATTTTGTTAATCTCACGAAAATCCAGACAAGGACGTAAACCGCCGTCCTTTTTTTTTACAAAAAAAAATCCAACCGCCACCGGAGACTTAGAGGGCCTAATGTGACCGGCGGCCAAACTTGTCTGTATGTATTCCTCCAAAGCCTTCCTCTCAGGAATAGTAAGGTTAAATAAACGACTTTTAGGAAGAGTCGCTCCAGGGACAAATTCAATAGAACAATCATAGTCTCTATGGGGAGGCAAAACCTGCGATTCCTTCTCAGAAAAAACTCTCCAAAAATCCTGAATAGGAACAGGCAATTCTCCCCTATCCAAAGCTGCAATACGCCCATTACAACACTTGTCATAACATTTATGGCTCCAGGATTTAATTTCACTGGTAGACCAATCCAGTACAGGATTGTGAAATTTTAACCAGGGCAATCCCAATATTACTGGAGAAGGCAAGTTATTCAACACTACCAAATCCAATTTCTCATGGTGAACACCATTAATAGTGAGAGGAAATTCACAGACCTTGAGAGTAATATTCTTCAAAGGGGAACCATCCACAGAAACCACAGCAATGGGGGATGATAAAGGTTCAGGTTTTAAATTGAGTCTTTCCACGAATCCCCCATCAATAACATTCAGAGTAGACCCACAATCGACAAACACCCGAAATTCCATTAATTTTTCCTGAGCAATCGTGGAAGCAGCTAAAAATACACCCTTGGAATTTAAACAGGCAATACGGGCATGACTGACCATTTTTTTTTCTTTCTTCATACGAAGCTCACAGCCTTTAATCAAATGACCAGATTTTCCGCAATAGAAACACAAGCCTTCAAAAAATCGACGGTCTTTCTCTTGAGAGCGAGGTGCCACCGATCCAATCTCCATCGGTTCACCACTGTTAGTACACACATTCTCATAGCCAGAAACTGACATAGCAGAGGATTTGCTCTCATTAACCCTTGCACGCAGTCTTCTATCCACCCGTATAGCTAATTGCATAGCCTGTTGCAAATCTTCAGGTGTAGGATAAGCAATTAGCAGGTCTTTAACCCTTTCACTGAGCCCAGCAAGAAATAGACTTTTCAGAGCAGAATCGTTCCACCCTGTTTGAGTAGACCAACGACGGAAATGAGTACAATATTTTTCCACATTACCTGATCCTTGTTTTAAACATCTCAACTCAGTCTCAGCTGATGCGACACGGTCAGGATCATCATATAATAGTCCCAAAGCAGAAAAAAAACTATCCACTGATCTGAAGCATGTATCACTAGGTTGTAAAGAAAAGGCCCACTCCTGAGGCTCTTTGCACAAAAGTGACATTATGAACCCTACGCGCTGGGATTCATCCCCAGAGGACTTAGGTCTCAAATGAAAATACAATAAGCAAGCATTTTTGAATGAAAAAAATTCTCGGTGTTCACCAAAAAATAAATCCGGCAAACATACCTTAGGCTCCAAGAAATGTGCTCCAGGACAGTTACTCACGTGCTGACGGTGCTCGGCCACCTCCAGAGAGAGTCCCTGCAGGCGATGAACCAAATCCTGAACCGACACCATGATGGAACAGAAAAATCTTTCCTTAGAGAATTTGCTGGCTGGACTTACTGTTATGTTCTGCTACCAGAGCTAAGGAAAGAGAGGAGATCTGTCCCTACGATAGAACTCAGCTAAATCCCTACGATATAACAGGGAACCTGATCCTGCGATCAGACATGCTAAAGTCCTAAGCTAGTCTGTACGGAGACCTATAGATGTGAGGAAGGAATCCCTACAAGTACTAAGGACTGGGAGGAATATGGGACACCTCCTAACAGAAATAGTAGCAGACAGACGAACAAACAAAATATATAGAACATAGAGGTCAGTAGACCAAGCAAACTAACAGAGCAAGACACAGAGCACAGGCTAGCTAGAAAGTAGATATACAATGAAGTCCAGCAAAGCCAGAAGGGCGGAGCAGGCTTAAATAGGCCAACAAGGTCATGTGACCAGCAAAGGAAAAAAAACCTAAGAGCAAGGTTCTAACACTTTCGCTCTTGTGCATGCAAGCCAATCCCCTGTCCATGGTGCATGCGAAGATGCCTCCTGCCCTGCACCTGTCATTGCACACTCTCAAGAAGCAGCATCAGGAACCACATCCATGTCCTTGTCCCAGCGCAGTTTTCAGTTGTCCATACCCCAGTCCTTGGAACGCAAGCACAAATATGCAGTCGACACTCCACAAGCCACACTACTAAATTCTCACATTTCACGACTGCTTGCGCTCGAAACGTTGCCTTTTAGGCTCATGGAGACGGAAGCATTCCACAACCTGATGGCAGTGGCCGTCCCTCGGTTCTCGGTCCCCAGCCGCCACTATTTCTCCCGGTGTGCCGTCCCCGCATTACACAAGCACGTGTCCCAAAACATTAGCCGTGCTCTCAACAATGCAGTTACCGGTAAAGTCCACCTAACCACGGATACGTGGACAAGTGCTTGTGGGCAGGAACGGTACATCTCGCTGACGGCACACTGGGTTAACATAGTGGAAGCCAGGACCCAGTCGGACCTTGGGACGGAACACGTCCTGCCGAGGCCAAGGATTGCGGGCCCTAGGTCAATCAGGGTTGCCCCCACGGTCTACAGCTCCTGCACCTCTTCCTCCTCAGCCTCCTCCTCCTCTTCAGCCTCCATCTCCAAAATGACCACATCAGTCACAAGCTGGAAGCACCGCAGCACTGCCTCGGCCAAGCGGCAACAGGCTGTGCTGAAGCTAATATGCTTAGGTGACAAACCGCACAATGCTGAAGAGTTGTGGACAGCTCTGAAAGAGCAGGGAGATCTGTGTCTCACACCGCTGAACCTACTGCCAGGCATAGTCATGTGTGACAATGGCCGGAACCTGGTGGCAGCTCTGAGGCGAGGCGAGCTCACACATGTACCACGCCTGTGTGCCCATTTTAGAGAATCAGCTACAGCTTCCGCCGCCCTTGCCGTGTTCCAGCAGCGTTTGCAGCTTCCGGCTCACAGACTGATGTGTGATGTCCCCATGCGTTGGAACTCTACACTGCAGATTTTGGGAAGGATTTGTGAGCAGAAGAGGGCAGTGGTTGAGTACCAGCATCAACAAGGCCTTCGGTATTCATTCAGACTCCACACATAAGACCTCAGGAGTGGACATGGATGTCAGACATATGTACCATCCTCCAAAACTTTGAGGACTCCATCAAGATGGTAAGCAGCGATGACGCCATAATTAGCATCATCATCCCACTTCTCTGTCTTCTGAAACGCTCTCTGCTCACAATCAAAGAAGATGCATTGCAGGAGGAGCACAATGAGATGGAGCAAGGAATCATACAGGGTGATTACACAGAGCCAAGCCTCATCTCATCCCAACGGATTGGGTGACAATGAGGAGGAGGAGGAGGAGGAGGAAGGACAAAAGCTAGTTTCATGCACTATAGACGGTACTACCTGCACAGCTGTCATACCGTCTGTTCAGCATGGATGGCCGGAGGACAGAGAGGAGGAGGAGGAGAGCATTGTCAGTCATCCTATTGGTGAGGACACGGAAGTCTTGCCTGTTAGTAGTCTGGCACGCAGGGCTGAGTTTATGTTATGCTGCCTTTCCCATAACCCTCGCATTCTCAAAATTTTGGATGACAGTCATTACTGGTTGGTGACACTTCTAGACCCACGATACAAGGAGAACTTTATATCTCTTATTCCTGAGGTGGGCAGGTCTACAAAAATGAGGCAGTACCAGAAGGCCCTTGTTGCGGAACTATTAAAAAAATTCCCATCTGAAAATGTGTAGAACGAGCAAAAATGCTTGTAAAAGAACTTCAACATGACGTTTCAAGGATGGAGCGAGACTGCCATCTACTGGCCAGAGACAGTCAAGCAGAACCAAAATATACAAAGGAAGTTGCAGGGAGGGCAGATTCAGAGGCTGGATCCGATCAGGTGACTTCCAGGAAGGAGTTCAGAGAGATAAGAGGCCAACGCGCCAAACCTGAGGGGTCTTTGGCGCCAAGCAGCAGAGAGGAGCAGACGTGCTCCCTGCGTCCTGAGAAACCCCGCGTGACAGGCCAAATCCAGAGGCCTGAGAGGTGCTCCAGCCGGGCACCGGTAAAAGAGCTCCGGATCCCTCACAGTTGTGACTCGAGTGCTGTGCCTGCTGAGGATACTAGGAACCTGATCACGGTGCTGAGTGAGTTCGCGGAACCCGACGTCGGCCGCCGACAGACGAGGCCTGGACCCCCCTATCCAAGGCTCGAGAGACTGCCCCCAACAGCCAAGCAGAGAGGAGCTGCATACGTGAGCAGAGCCGTCACTTCCACTGCTCACACACGGTACCGGGGACAATTGGGTTTAAGTACTCAGGTTGGGAGGGGGACGGTTGGGGCTAAAGTAGCACAACGTGATTTAATTGAATTCATCCGGAAAGAGACTCACGGCCTAGCGGGAATAACCGGTGACCCCCGCTAGGGCCAAATTCACGGTTAAAGAACTTGTGTGGTGCTTCTCATGCTTGAGGGCATCACCTTACTTTAAGAGACTGCACCTTATTTTAAGAGACTGCGCCTTACTTTGAGAAATTTCGTATTTTTCTGATGTTTCAAACCACTGTTCATTACCCTTGTTGCTAATCCCTTGTTTCAGTATACCTGTTGTATAAAACTGTTTACAAACATCTCTGACTGTTCTCGCCTTGTGTCTCTGTGCGTTGCATTCCGGTACCTGCATTACATTTGGCGTAGTCGGCAGGATGCAACATTCAGACGCAGAGATGGCGGATCAGTCTGTGGCTGGGTCCGGCCGGAGCCATATACCCCTGGGGGCTATGCTCAGCCATCTTCCCAAGTTTACAGGGGATGGCATGTCACTTTGGGACTGGGCAGAAAGACTGAGAAGTATTCTACGTATGTATCCCCTTGACCCTCTAGCCCAGGCGGAACTGGCCCTCCTAACCCTTGATGGAGAGGCTCGACAGACTGTGATGTACCGCCCACCTGGGGACCGTGACACCGTGGATAAAGTGATAAAAATTCTAGAGGACATGCACGGTGACACTACAGATTTGGGACACTTGCGCTTACGGTTGTTTCAGCGGGTCCAAGGGGAAAATGAGACAGTAAATCAGTATGTTAATGCATTACAGGAAGTGACGGCCCATATCACTAAGAAAACTCGAGATGGGAACCGAGGACTGGGAACATTGGATGAGGTGTTGTGTGACCAACTGATTGCTGGCTTGAAAGACCCTTCCCTGAGGCAGATCCTGAAGGAGCGGCTGCGATTGAGCCCTGATATGGGCTTCCTGGAAGTAGGGGCTGAAGCTAGAGTCCTGGAGAGAGAAGTTCCTGTTCTCAAAGCCACAGTTAGAAGTCATGAGGTAATTGCTCCTGGATTCACCAACCAAGAGCCTGATTGGGTACGGGAAATACGTCAGGAAATTCAAGACATTCGGGGTGAGCTTAATTCTATTAGGAAGACTCCTACTGCCCCCTTGCCGACGGACCGTACTGCTCAACGCGGACGGAGACCAGAACGAGAAAGATGTTCCTGTCCGGCCCCAGCACGACATGTACCCGACCTATCGGCAGAACGAGGACCAGAGTGCTGGACTTGCGGAGGTAGGGGGCATATCTCCAAAGACGGTCCCAACCGAGAAAGGAGGAGGAGGGGACAGCCGTTAAACTAAAATGCCCCACGGTTGTGGAGCATACCGTGGGGTCTCGAGCTTCAGAGAGTAGAAGAGGGAGCTCTGAAGACATTGTCTCCGAGAGGCCCATTATCTGGGCTGAATTCAATGGGCAGCGGATCCGCTGTTTGATGGACACCGGGTCTCAAGTGACCACTATGCCTGAGACGTACTTCCAAAGTCACTTTCCTGAAGTCGCTCTTTCCTGCCGGGAACCCACTGTCAAACTGGTGGCGGATAATCAACTACCTATCCCAGTAGCGGGAGTAGTATGGATGTCCGTGCGGGCATGTGGAAAGGACCTCGGTCGAAAAGGGATTGTACTGACCACCGGGCCCGGAGGCGATGGGCCCATTGTAACCCTGGGCATGAATGTGCTGAAAGAAGTCGGACAGTTCCTGGCTGAGGGCTATAGCAAAAACAACTGGACCCGTGCCACTCGAGACCCAGCTAACAAGAGAGTGTTCCAGCACCTCGTGCGGGTCAGTCAGATTCAAAAGTTGCCCACTACCTCCCAGTACCTTGGTAAGGTATCGATACCGCCCGAAGCCACAATGACACTGTCGGTGGGACAGACTGTACTCACTTTACTGGTGCTGGCACATGTGTCCTTAGAGGGCGTGGACATTCAAGTTGAACCAATGGAGGGAGAAGAAGCGCCCTCTGGACTCCTGATTGCTCGAACTCTGGCCACCGTGCGGCACGGTCGAGTACCCGTGCGCTGCATCAATTTAAGTGGCACGAGTTTACAGTTGTTGCCGTGACAAGAAGTGGCGCGAGTGTGCGTAATGCCGGAGGCCCTTACTAGAGCTGACGCTATAGGGCTGGCACCTGTGGAAGGAAAACCATGGACCCTAGAGGTGTCCCTCAATAGCCAGGAACATGGAAGAGAACCGTTGGCTGGACGCCACCTCCTGGAAGAAATGGAAGCTAACCTGACTGAGTTTTCTGCTGGACAAGTAAGGCAGATCGAACAACTTCTACAGCGATATCAGGGAGTGTTTGCACAGCATGAAGATGATTTCGGGTGCACTCGGAACATTCAGCACGAAATACCCACCGGAAATACTGCTCCCATCCGAGAGAGATATCGGCAGATCCCGCCTCAAATGTACCAGGAGGTGAAAGAGCTGTTGGCCCACATGTTGCGGAACGGTGTGATCCGTGAAAGCCAGAGTCCCTTGGCCGCTCCGATCGTGCTGGTCCGAAAGAAGGACGGTACCCTGAGATTCTGCGTCGACTATCGGAAGCTGAATGCCTGTACAGTACGGGACTCCTATCCACTCCCCCGAATCGAAGAGTCTCTATCTGCACTAGGGAGCGCCAAGTTCTTCTCCTCCCTCGACCTGGCCAGTGGCTATTGGCAGGTCCCAGTAGCTGAGAAGGATCGTCCGAAGACAGCTTTTGTTCTCTCTATGGGCCTGTTTGAGTTCAATCGAATGCCGTTCGGACTAACAAATGCGCCAGGAACCTTCCAACGGCTGATGGAGAGATGCGAACCCGCTCAATGAATTGCTGAGAGGAACAGCCGGGGGAGCCAAGCGGCAGCCCATTCAGTGGGGCCCACGACAAGAAGAGGCATTCCGAGCATTGAAAATGGCGCTAACAGATGCCCCGATTCTGGCCTACGCTGACTTTTCACAGCCGTTCATGTTGTACACTGATGGAAGCTTGCATGGGCTGGGAGCAGTGCTGGCTCAAGTACAAGGAGGGAAAGAGCGAGTGATCGCGTATGCTAGCAGGTCACTCCAAGATACGGAGAAGAATCCGGACAACTACAGTTCGTTTAAGCTGGAGCTACTAGCACTGGTGTGGGCCATGACCGAGAAGTTTGCTGAGTACCTGTCAGGGTCAGAAGTGCAAGTGCGGACAGATAACAACCCTTTGGCCCACTTGGAGAATGCCAAACTGGGCACGTTAAAACAGCGGTGGGTCGCAAGGATGTCCAAATTCCAGCATAAAATCGCCCATCGGTCCAAGGCCCTGAACACACATGCAGATGCCCTGTCCCGGGTCACTCAGGCGGGGCCGAAGAAGGACAGAGATGAGGAGCTCGAAGGCGACAAGATCCCAGATTTCAGCCAGTTCGCCGCTGCTGTGGTCGACGCCCAAGAGACCAGAGGGGAACCGAGGCCCACTCAGATTCTGGGCCGTTCAAGAGACGAATGGATACATCTGCAGCAATCCGACCCGGAGCTAGCAAAGTTGAGAGAATGGGTCACCATTAATCAGAGACCCGACCAGGAAACCAGAGCCGCTTCACTTCCAACTACCCTAGAAATCCAAGGCCAGTGGGAGAGGTTCCTCCTGAAGGATGGCTTGCTATGCCGAAGAATCCAGCTGCCTCAAGAGTTTGATGTTACCTGGCAAGTGGTAGTTCCAGGAGCGCTAGTACCACAGCTAGCCCAAGAAGCTCATAGAAGAGGTGCTCACTTCGGAGTAGAAAAGACCTTCCGGTGGTTGCAACGGCTGGTGTATTGGCCTCAACTGCGACAAGAAGTTGAGGGGGTCTGCCGAACATTTCGCCAGTGTGAGTTGAACAAGCCCCCGGAGCAAAGAGCTCCCATTCAGACCATCCGAACTTCTACCCCGTTGGAAGTCTTGATGATTGACTACTTGATGGTAGGAACTTCATACAACGGTTATGGACACTGTTTAGTCATGACTGATCACTTCACCAAGTTTGCAGTAGTGACGCCCACTAAAGATCAGACAGCAGAAGCCGCAGCCAAGGCCATCTGTCAAGATTTCATCCGGATTTATGGGTGCCCGAAGCGAATACATTCTGACCAGGGGGCCTGCTTCCAAGGACGAGTGATGGATGAGCTATACCGCATCTATGGGATCGACCGTTCCCGGACAACGCCCTACCACCCGCAAGGGAACGGTGCATGCGGGCGCTTTAACCGAACCCTGTTGCAAATGTTGCGAACACTGGAAGCGGACAAAAAGATGAAGTGGCCCGAATTCGTGTCCGAGCTGGTGTGGGTGTATAATAATCGAGTTCATGCAACCACCGGCTACACCCCCTACATGTTGCTGTTTGGAAGAAGTGGCCGAGGAATCACCGAACTGGAGCTAGACTCAGAAGACCCCGGTCTGGGCAGTAGCCCAAGTACCTGGATTCGAGAACACCAGAGCGACTCCATACCGTGAGAAGACTGGTTGCTCAGAAGTTTCAGGAAGTAGAGCATGCAGTTCGGCCCCCGACCACAGGTGGATCGCTTCAGCCAGGAGACCGAGTGCTGGTGAGGGCTAAATGATTTGGGAGTAAGCTGGACCATCGTTGGGAGGCAATACCATATCGGGTGGTGAAGAAAGTTCACCCACACAACCCCGTCTACGAGGTTAGGCCCGAAGGGGATGACGCCGCGACATCCAGGGTGTTGCACTGTAATATGTTGCGACCTTGCTCCTCTGAAGCAGAAGTCTGTAACAGGGCTGGGCCCTCAGACGTGTTGGCTGAAGTGCCACATACAGGAACCTTGGGGGATGAAGAAGGGTGGGCCACAATGCAGTTGGGCCCGTCAGAACCGTTGGTGCCACTCCCGAGTGGAAGTCAGAATGAGTCAGGAAATGATTTGCAATCCCCAGTAGTTGATTCCTCGGATCTCCCGGGGTCTCCTCCGCAAGAAGAGCCCCGCAGAACTGAGCGGGCTAATGCCGGAATTCCTCCTAACCAGTATGCTGAGGAAGAGTTTATCTGGTCTCGAATCAAACAGAAAACGCAGGAGTGTGCCCAACTCCTGTCTGAGCTTGCACTGCCTGGAAGGAGACATCAATTCTGCGAGGAGTCCACTCGCCCGAGGACTGGCGAGCAAAAAGGAGGGAGGAATGTAGAACGAGCAAAAATGCTTGTAAAAGAACTTCAACATGACGTTTCAAGGATGGAGCGAGACTGCCATCTACTGGCCAGAGACAGTCAAGCAGAACCAAAATATACAAAGGAAGTTGCAGGGAGGGCAGATTCAGAGGCTGGACCCGATCAGGTGACTTCCAGGAACGAGTTCAGAGAGATAAGAGGCCAGCGCGCCAAACCTGAGGGGTCTTTGGCGCCAAGCAGCAGAGAGAAGCAGACGTGCTCCCTGCGTCCTGAGAAACCCCGCGTGACAGGCCAAATCCAGAGGCCTGAGAGGTGCTCCAGCCGGGCACCGGTAAAAGAGCTCCGGATCCCTCACAGTTGTGACTCGAGTGCTGTGCCTGCTGAGGATACTAGGAACCTGATCGCGGTGCTGAGTGAGTTCGCGGAACCCGACGTCGGCCACCGACAGACGAGGCCTGGACCCCCCTATCCAAGGCTCGAGAGACTGCCCCCAACAGCCAAGCAGAGAGGAGCTGCATACGTGAGCAGGGCCGTCACTTCCACTGCTCACCCACGGTACCGGGGACAATTGGGTTTAAGTACTCAGGTTGGGAGGTGGACGGTTGGGGCTAAAGTAGCACAACGTGATTTAATTGAATTCATCCGGAAAGAGACTCATGGCCTAGCGGGAATAACCGGTGACCCCCGCTAGGGCCAAATTCACGGTTAAAGAACTTGTGTGGTGCTTCTCATGCTTGAGGGCATCACCTTACTTTAAGAGACTGCGCCTTATTTTAAGAGACTGCGCCTTACTTTGAGAAATTTCGTATTTTTCTGATGTTTCAAACCACTGTTCATTACCCTTGTTGCTAATCCCTTGTTTCAGTATACCTGTTGTATAAAACTGTTTACAAACATCTCTGACTGTTCTCTTCTTGTGTCTCTGTGCGTTGCATTCTGGTACTGCATTACAAATGCTGGCAGCAGAGAGCACACTTCGTTGGACAACCAAGGAGTACAGGCGAGAGAGACACAACTTCAATCCAGCAGATGCAGGGGAACACTGTCAAAGTTATGGGAGAGTTTTCTCAGACCCTCCCACTGCACAGGCCCTGAGGCGCGGGGTACTCTCACAAGGAGTGCAAAGTTTGGGAAGATGCTGAGGGAGTACGTTGCCGACCATACCAACGTCCTCTGTGATTCCTCTGTGCCTTATAACTATTGGGTATCCAAGCTGGATACGTGGAATGAACTGGCTCTCTATGCCTTGGAGGTCCTGGCCTGCCCTGCCGCCAGTGTTTTATCAGAGCAGGTTTTTAGTGCTGCTGGTGGAATTATAACTGATAAGCGCATCCACCTGTCAACTGGAAATGCTGACAGGCTGACTCTTATAAAAATGAACAAGGGCTGGATAGGGCCAGACTTCTCAACACAACCGAATGATAGCAGCGTAACATAAACTCAAATCCAATATCTTTTCTTGGGAGGTGTATTCCCATGCACCTTTTCACACCCACACATGGGTATACGCTTCCTAATTTTGTCTATTTGCTCTTGTCCTCCTCCTTCTCCTCATCCTCCACCACCATATCACCAGGGTGACCGTGGTCCGTGATGCAACACCCACATAATTTTTTTAAAGGGTGTTTATGTGATGCCCGTAAAAAAAAAATTTTTTATACAGTATGTTCATGTATACCCCCAGGGGTAAATGTTTGTCAGCCTATTCACTTAGAGCATGGGCATTACAAGTATAGTAGGCCCGCTCCTTTCTAATGGGAACATTTTTTTATGAGGCCCTCCTCCACGTCTCTTCCAAGGGGCATTGAAGTGCCTCCAAATTTTTGGCAGCCCTCGCATTCACTGCATAGGCCAACACTATGGGAGACTCTCCTTTCTAATGAGAATTTGTTGTTACTGTGGCCCTGCTCTGTATCTTTAAATTCTTAGCGTTTTTTTTTACTTAAACTGGTCAGCCGTTGGACTCACTGCATACCCTATAACGGTATATAATGTAAAAAAATATATATTTCAGCTCACCTGGGTCAGCCTGCTCGGTCCACTTTCTCATGAGGCACTGTGCATGGATTGTAAAGATCCCCGTCTGGGAGACATTAGGCAGTGATGAAAGCGTAGTTATCCAGGAACTCATGAAATTGACTTAAAAAATAGCCTTTATTTTGAAAAAATTAAAAACATGAGACCATAGTGCAAATAAAAGCGTACAGAGTCTTACGCGTTTCGGATACGTAGATCCTTTATCATAACAGACCGTGGGGGCAACCCTGATTGACCTAGGGCCCGCAATCCTTGGCGTCGGGAGGACGTGTTCCGTCCCAAGGTCCGACTGGGTCCCGGCTTCCACTATGTTAACCCAGTGTGCTGTCAGTGAGATGTACCGTCCCTGCCCACAAGCGCTAGCCTCTGTACGCTTTTATTTGCACTATGGTCTCATGTTTTTAATTTTTTCAAAATAAAGGCTATTTTTTAAGTCAATTTCATGAGTTGCTGGATAACTACCCTTTCATCACTGCCTATAACTGTATAGCAGACCCTCTCCTGTCTAATGGGAACATGTCGTACCTTGTTACTGTGGCCCTGCTCCATGTGTCTTTAATTCTTAGTGGGGTTTTTCCTAAAATTGGTCAGCCGTTTGACTCACTGCATACCCTATAACTATATAGCAGACCCTCTCCTTTCTAATGGGAACATGTCGTACCGTGTTACTGTGGCCCTGCTCCATGTGTCTTTAAATTCTTAGTGGGGTTTTTACTAAAATTGGTCAGCCGTTGGACTCACTGCATACCCTATAACTGTATAGCAGACCCTCTCCTTTCTAATGGGAACATGTCGTACATTGTCACTGTGGCCCTGCTCTATGTGTCTTTAAATTCTTAGTGGGGTTTTTCCCAAATTTTGGCAGCCCTTGCAGTCACAGCATGGGCATTACCACTATAGGAGACCCGCTCTTTTATAATGGGAATTTTTTTTTTACTGAGACCCTCCTCTATGTCTCTTCAAAGGGGTATTGGGTTGCGTCCAAATTTTTGGCAACCCTTGCACAGTCACTGGTTACGCAATAACAGTATAGGAGACCCACTTGTTAATAATGGGAACAACAAAGCATAGCCGGCTGATGGCTCTCTAACAATAGCTAGGGCCGACTGCTAGCCTTTTAAGAATAGTAAGGGCCGTCTGATGGCCCTATAAAAATAGGCTTTATGACTTTCAGAGTCCCTCCATCATAAATAAAACAGGATGTGTCTGATGATGTGTCACACACCACATTGCCAGCTGAGGTTGTAAAATGTTAAAATGACATTTCCCCGTGAATGCATTTGTCTTAAAAAAAATAACGTAAAAAAAGCAAAACAATAGGATTAGTGTTGAGCGAGCACTAAAATGCTTGGGTGCTCGAAGCTTGGGCCGAGCTCGCCATGATACTCGGGTGCTCGACCTGAGCAACGAGCCCAATGTTAGTCTATGGGAGACTCGAGCATTTTTGCGGTGGCACCCCCGGCAGTCTTTTAAAAGCCTAACAAGTGCCCAAAACGATAGTGACAGTGCTCAAATGACATGGGGACAGCATGGGGATCGCCCCAGGAAGCATTTCTGACCCCCAGGTCACTGCTGTCAACAACGTGGTCAGAGGTATTAAGCCACTTTTTCGTTCAAAAACGAAAGTGAAACTTTTTTCCTGTGAAATATGTTAAGGAACATCCTTTCCAGGGAAAAGACTTGTGTATAAGTTAAAATAAATGACCAAAAACAAAAATACTCCTCCACACCTTCGGCTATGTTCACAAGTAGCATTTTTTATGCGTTTTTGCACTTTTGTATTGCTTTCAACTATGACAAATGCATTCACCGGGAAATGTCATTTTAACATTTTACAAACTTATCTGGCCATGTGCTGTGTGACACATGCATAAAGTGCTGAAAAGACATGGGAACAGCATGGGGAAGACCCCTGGAAGCATCTCTGACTCCCAGGTCACTGTGTAAAAGTGTGCCCATCATAAGTGATCCTTGCCGCATCAGAAGATGCAGACTTGCAACTATCCCCATGCAAGTTCTAGTCCCAGGGCAGTGTTCAATTGTACCTCCCCCATTCCTTGCAATACAAGCGCAAGTATGCAGCCTGCCACCCACCCACTCCCAGGGTGCAATACCATACTGCTTGCTTGCTTGAACTTGAAATTGGGCCTTTTAGGCATGTGGAGGCGGAATCTGGCCACCACGTCATGGCTGTGTTGGCGGCCTGGAATCCATACTCAGTCCCCAGCCGCCAGGCGGCCGGGTGTCCATACTCGGTCCCCAGCCGCCCCGCGGCCGGGTGTCCACACACGGTCCCCAGCCACCTGGGGGCAGCCGGGTGTCCACACACGGTCCCCAGCCACCTGGGGGCAGCCGGGTGTCCATAAACGGTCCCCAGCCGCCCCTATTTCTCCTTGGAATATCCCCCCACACACTTTTCTTAGCCCGGCCTGCTTTAGGCAGCATTGAACGAGCCCACCAGAGAACCAGACTCCTCCGGTGGGCCCTGACTTCTCCATCCGTGGAGTTGAGAGTGCCAAGGTGAGGAGCATGATGATGATGACAGAAGTTAGCATCTGCTATGTTTTCTTTTAATGCAAGTGTAAGTGTGCAGCCTGCCACTCACCCACCCCCAGACTGCAATTCCATACTGCTAGCTTGCACTTGAAATGGGGCCTTTTAGTTTGGAGGAGGCCGAAGCTGGCCACTACCTCATGGCTGCTTCGGCAGCGAGGTATCCATACTCAGTCCCCAGCCGCCCCTATTTGTCCTGGTGTGCCTTATACATAAGATTAAGCGTGTATACCAAAACATTACCTGTGCCCTCCCCAGTGCATTTAGTGGGAAGGAGAGCCTATTCCACTGTAGTGTGTGCATGCCAAACCCCTGTTCATGGTACATGCGAAGATGCCTCCCACCTTGCACCTGTCGTTGCAGACTTGCAACTATCCCCATTCAAGTCCTTGTCCCAGGGCAGTGTTCAATTGTACCTCTCCCATTCCTAGCAATGCAAGCGCAAGTATGCAGCCTGCCACCCACCCACCCCCAGGCTGCAATACCATACTGCTTGCTTGCTTGCACTTTAAATTGGGCCTTTTAGGCATGTGGAGGCGGAATCTGGCCACCACGCCATGGCTGTGTCGGCGGCCTGGTATCCATACTCAGTCGCCAGCCGGGTGGTGGCCGGGTGTCCCCGCTTGCTCCCCAGCCTCCAGGGGGTGGCCGGGTGTCCATACTCGGTCCCCAGCCACCCCTATTTGTCCCTGTAACCTTTCCCACACTTTTCTTAGCCTGGCCTGCTTTAGGGCAGCATTGGCCGAGCCCACCGGACTATCAGACTCCTCCGGTGGGCCCTGGCTTCTCCATCAGGGGAGTTTAGAGTGCCAAGGTGAGGAGCATGATGAGGATGATAGAAGTTAGCATCTGCTTTGTTTTGTTGTAATGCAAGCGCATGTATGTAGTAGCGGCTAGGCCTGAGGTGGTCAGCGTTTTGGCACATATCCTACCTCCTCCGAGGATTGCTGGATGTTTTCCTGCTACTATCCAAGTTCTATGACTCCCGTTAAAACAAAGCTTCAGGTGATAAATGATGGATGAGGTAGTGGCAAAGGAGAAATAGCAGGAGGAACAGGGACCATTCACATCAATATCAGGCCAGTCAACCAGATATGTCTTGTAGGATATGTTTCTGTAACAAAAGGAGCGGTTCGGCTACACAGTTATAGGGCATACAGTGAGTGCAATGCCTACCAAAAATTTCGAGGCACTCCAATGCCCCTTGGAAATGACATGGAGGTCAGAGGGCGTTAACTAAACCTTTTTTTCCATTTATAGCAACTGGGTCTCCTGTGCACTGTTGGCCTAAGCAGTGAATGGAAGGCTTTCCAAAAATTATGAGGAATTGCAATGCCCCTTACAAGAGCCATGTGTGGCACCCCAGGGGTCTGGTCACCACAGAAATAGAGATATTACGTCGGAGAGCAAGTGGGAGGTTTCCTGGTCAGGATCCCTTAAACATGCAACATCCTCCTGCCCTGGTCCTGTGAGGGGAGAATTCTGCCCTTATAAACTGGATCTGGGGTGGGGTTGAGTGAGTCAGAGAACAGAGAACAGTCAGAGTCAGAGTGAGAGCAAGGGAAAGTAACAGCAAGGAGCTCTGTAGGAGCTAGGAGCTAAAGACCAGGGGCTGGAAGCAGAGCAGAGCTCGCCCTGGAAGAAGACAATAGGAACCGGACACAGTAGTCCAAGGCTGTGAGGACTTATATATCCAGCAGCAGAAACCAGCTGGCAGGGGATTTCAGGTTCTCTGGCCATAGAAGCCCGGAGGCTCAGTCACAAGCAAGGGACCAGCACCGCCGTCGTGGAGCGGAGGCTAACAGAAGGCCCCAAGTCACCAGCCATATGGGAGAGCACTACACGGTACACTCAGGGATGTGGGCTACTTCTACCCACTTACAGCAAGGTAGCCAGGAAGAGTGCAGACAGACGGGGAGGCCTACAACTCCACCTGGCCAGGGGAACTCCTGCTTGCTCACAGACTGACCAGGCCTCTTATGCTAGCCAGTACTCCCGGGAGGGTCGACCTTATAATCATCAGTAAAGACCCTGAACTGCACTGCAAAGACTCTGAGTCGTTCCTGCTGCGCTCGTGCACCATCACCCCCATCATCCACACTCACTGCCCTGAGGCTATACTCCTCCCGTGGGGCGTTATCCCATTCTCTGCTGTGCACACAACACCAGCCTCAGCGGTCTGCCTCGCAGCGGTGGTACTCCCTGACCGCAATCCACGGGTGGAGCAGTCGGACAATTAACCTCAAAACCTAAGAAAGACTGCCACTGGTTTGACCAGCCTGAGCCACGGGACCGGGTCACCGCCACGGAGACTACAGACCCCAGAGACCCGGCACCGGGTATCCCACACACGTGTACACACGGCCCAGGGAGCGAGTCACATGCAGTACAGCATATTACAAACATAAGTCCCATTATTGGGGAGTGGGTCTCCCATAGTATTTGCTTATGCTTTCCCAGCAAAAGCTGCCAAAAATTAGGACGGAGCAACTTGCAATGCCCCTTACAAGAGTCATGCAGTACAGCATATTACAAACATAAGTCCCATTATTGGGGAGTGGGTGTCCCATAGTATTTGCTTATGCCTTGCAAGCAAAAGCTGCCAAAAATTATGACGGAGCAACTTTCAATGCCCCTTACAAGAGCCATGCAGTACAGCATATTACAAACATAAGTCCCATTATTGGGGAGTGGGTGTCCCATAGTATTTGCTTATGCCTTGCAAGCAAAAGCTGCCAAAAATTAGGACGGAGCAACTTGCAATGCCCCTTACAAGAGCCATGCAGTACAGCATATTACAAACATAAGTCCCATTATTGGGGAGTGGGTCTCCCATAGTATTTGCTTATGCCTTGCAAGCAAAAGCTGCCAAAAATTAGGACGGAGCAACTTGCAATGCCCCTTACAAGAGCCATGCAGTACAGCATATTGCAAAAATAAGTCCCATTATTGGGGAGTGGGTCTCCCATAGTATTTGCTTATGCCTTGCAAGCAAAATCTGCCAAAAATAAGGACGGAGGAACTTGCAATGCTGGCACCCTGGTGGTATAGTGGTGGTGGAGGCTGAGGATAAGGAGAAGAAGATAAAACAGCCGAAACGAGGAAGCGTATACCCATGTGTGGGTGTGAAGCGGTGCATGTGAATACACCTCCCAAAATAACACAGTGGATTTGACTTTATGTTACTCTGCAGTCATTTGGTGGTGATGAGAAGTCTGGCCCAATCCAGCCCTTGTTCATTTTGATAAGGGTCAGCTTGTCAGCATTGTCAGTTGACAGGCGAGTGCTCTTATCAGTTATAATTCCCCCAGCGGCACTAAAAACACGCTCCGATAACATGCTAGCGGCAGGGCAGGCCAGCACCTCCAAGGCGTACAGAGCGAGTTCATTCCAAGTGTCCAGCTTGGATACCCAATAATTAAAAGGCACATAGGAATCACGGAGGATGCTGGTATGGTCGGCAAGGTACTCCCTCACCATCTTTTGAAACTTTCCACTCCTTGTGAGAGTACCCCGCGCCTCAGGGCCTGTAAGCTGGGCGGGTGTCAGAAAACTGTCCCAGAACATTGACAGTGTTCCCCTGCCTCTGCTGGATTGGAGTTGCATCTCTTTCGGCTGTACGCCTTGGTTGGGCAACGAACTGTGACCTCTGCCGCTAGCGTGTTCAGATGGGAATTTTTTTAAGAGTTCTGCAGCAAGGGCCTTCTGGTACTGCTCCATTTTTGTAGACCTCTCCACCTCAGGAATAAGAGAGTGAAAGTTCTCCTTGTAGCGGGGGTCTACAAGTGTCACCAACCAGTAATGACTGTCACCTAACATTTTATGTTACGCTGCCTTAACCGTGACCCTCGCGTTGTCAAAGTCAGCCATGCGTGCCAGACTGGTAGCGGGCAAGATTTCCATGTTCTCACCAAGATGAAGACTGACCATGCTCTCCTCCTCCTCCTCCTCCTCCTCTTCCTCCTCCCCCTTGTCCTCAGGCCACCCACGCTGAACCGACGGTATGACACTTGTACAGGTACTACCGTCTACAACTCATGATAGCCGTTCCTTTTCTTCCTCCTCCTCCTCCTCCTTCTCCTCTCCCTCATTGTCCCCCAATGCACGTTGGGATGAGATGAGGCTGGGCTGTGTGTAATCGCCCGCTTGATCCATCTCATCATACTCTGGCTGCAATGCCTCCTCTTTAATTCTCTGCAGAGAGCGTTGCAAAAGACAGACAAGTGGGATGCTGACACTAATGATGGCATCATCGCCACTCACCATCTTGGTGGCCTCCTCAAAGTTTGTCAGGATGGTACATATGTCAGACATCCAGGTCCTCTCCTGAGGTCTTATGTGTAGAGATGAGCGTTGTTCTACTCGAACTGTTCGCCAATCTCAAATTCGAGTTGTTTTGGGCGGTGTTCGAGCCGTTCGGCGAACACGAACGATTTGAGAAAAATTCGGCTGTTCGAGGTTATGTTCGATAACTGTTCGTCAACCAAAATCATAACTGGATTTTTTCTCAGTAATGATGAAAATTAATGTTAATACGCAGTTTGAGTGTACAGCGGGGTGGGGGGAGGGGCAGGGGATGGATCTCTGCAGGAATAATGAAGATCTCCATTTTTTTTTCTCTTTCCCGCATTTACAGTGGGGAGGTGCAATCTGTCAGCCTATCAGCAGCGCACACACAGAGCGAAGTGCTTTTTTTCACACAAGCAAGGGCATGTGTCATTGGCAGTGTATGTCACATGTCCTTGCCCTATAAGACCGAGCCATTTTCCCCGTCGCCACCATTTTCTCACTGCTGCAGCTGCGTGTTAGACGGCACCGCTGTTGCTGTGTGCGCTATACCTTGTTAATTTCAAGGCAATTTTCACACAAATCTACAGATAGCTTGGGAGTAGGGAATAGTTGTGATTGCAGTCCTTTTAAGGACTAGGTTACAGCATTTCCTACGACTTTTATCAGGCAGGTCTGTGCTCTTAAATAGATAGGTTGTGGGAGTAAAGACTAATTGTAATTGGAGTCCTTTTCAGGACTAGGTTACATCAGTTCCTATCAGTTTTTGCCAGGCAGGTCTGTGCCAGTGCTGTGCAAGTTTTTTTCACAGCATTTGGCTGAATCTAGCAAAGCTAATCCTTTTTGGCCTATTGCAGAGTGTGTTAGTCAGTGGAGTAGCCTATCTGTGTTGCAAGATATACCACCTGTGTATAGAATACCAATTTTTTTACTGCACCTAGTGAAGTAAAATCTTTTGGGCATAGCATCATTCTATTAGTCCATCTATACTGACCTCCATCAGGTTGCAAATTGAATATAATTTTTTTCTGCATCTAGCTCTGAAAAAATATTTGGCCTTCTAGCAGTGTGTGGGACTTTCTCTATTAGTCCATCTATACTGACCTCCATCAGGTTGCAAACTGAATATATTTTTTTCTGCATCTACCTCTGAAAAAATATTGGGCTTGTAGCTGTGTGTGGGACTTGTTCTATTAATCCATCTATACAGACCTCCATCAGGTTGCAAACTGAATATAATTTTTTTCTGCATCTACCTCTGAAAAAATATTTGGGCTTCTAGCTGTGTGTGGGACTTGTTCTATTACTCCATCTATACTGACCTCCATCAGGTTGCAAATTGAATATAATTTTTTTCTGCATCTAGCTCTGAAAAAATATTGGGCTTCTAGCTGTGTGTGGGACTTGTATTAGTCCATCTATACTGACCTCCATCAGGTTGCAAACTGAATATATTTTTTTTTGCATCTACCTCTGAAAAAATATTGGGCTTCTAGCTGTGTGTGGGACTTGTTCTATTAATCCATCTATACAGACCTCCATCAGGTTGCAAACTGAATATAATTTTTTTCTGCATCTAGCTCTGAAAAAATATTTGGCCTTCTAGCAGTGTGTGGGACTTTCTCTTTTAGTCCATCTATACTGACCTCCATCAGGTTGCAAATTAAAAATAATTTTTATCTGCATCTAGCTCTGAAAAAATATTTGGGCTTCTAGCTGTGTGTGGGACTTGTTCTATTACTCCATCTATACTGACCTCCATCAGGTTGCAAATTGAATATAATTTTTTTCTGCATCTAGCTCTGAAAAAATATTGGGCTTCTAGCTGTGTGTGGGACTTGTTGTATTAGTCCATCTATACTGACCTCCATCAGGTTGCAAACTGAATATATTTTTTTCTGCATCTACCTCTGAAAAAATATTGGGCTTCTAGCTGTGTGTGGGACTTGTTCTATTAATCCATCTATACAGACCTCCATCAGGTTGCAAACTGAATATAATTTTTTTCTGCATCTAGCTCTGAAAAAATATTTGGCCTTCTAGCAGTGTGTGGAACTTTCTCTATTAGTCCATCTATACTGACCTCCATCAGGTTGCAAACTGAATATAATTTTTTTCTGCATCTAGCTCTGAAAAAATATTTGGCCTTCTAGCAGTGTGTGGGACTTTCTCTATTAGTCCATCTATACTGACCTCCATCAGGTTGCAAACTGAATATAATTTTTTTCTGCATCTAGCTCTGAAAAAATATTTGGCCTTCTAGCAGTGTGTGGGACTTTCTCTATTAGTCCATCTATACTGACCTCCATCAGGTTGCAAATTAAAAATAATTTTTATCTGCATCTAGCTCTGAAAAAATATTTGGGCTTCTAGCTGTGTGTGGGACTTGTTCTATTACTCCATCTATACTGACCTCCATCAGGTTGCAAATTGAATATAATTTTTTTCTGCAACTAGCTCTGAAAAAATATTGGGCTTCTAGCTGTGTGTGGGACTTGTTGTATTAGTCCATCTATACTGACCTCCATCAGGTTGCAAACTGAATATAATTTTTTTCTGCATCTAGCTCTGAAAAAATATTTGGCCTTCTAGCAGTGTGTGGGACTTTCTCTATTAGTCCATCTATACTGACCTCCATCAGGTTGCAAACTAAATATAATTTTGTTCTGCATCTAGCTCTGAAAAAATATTTGGCCTTCTAGCAGTGTGTGGGACTTTCTCTATTAGTCCATCTATACTGACCTCCATCAGGTTGCAAACTGAATATAATTTTTTTCTGCATCTAGCTCTGAAAAAATATTTGGCCTTCTAGCAGTGTGTGGGACTTGTTCTATTAGTCCACCTATACTGACCTCCATCAGGTTGCAAATTCAAAATAATTTTTTGTCTGCATCTAGCTCTGAAAAAATATTTGGCCTTCTAGCAGTGTGTGGGACTTTCTCTTAGTCCATCTATACTGACCTCCATCAGGTTGCAAACTGAATATTTTTTTTTCTGCATCTACCTCTGAAAAAATATTTGGCCTTCTAGCTGTGTGTGGAACTTGTTCTATTAGTCCATCTATACTGACCTCCATCAGGTTGCAAATTGAATATAATTTTTTTCTGCATCTAACCCAGCCAATAGTTTTGGCCTAATACCACAGTTTGGCCACTCAGCTCTGCTCGGTTCCCATCCATTGTTTTTTTGTGCAAACAACTCCAGAGTTGTGAATTAGTTAACCACCAAAATGAGTGGAAAAAGGCCTGCTGCTGGTGGAAAGGGGAATAGGCGTGTTGGGAAGGGGAAAAAAGGTTGTGTCCGTGGGGTAGGTGTTAAAGCAACAGTAACATCTGCAGAAGAAAGACCATCTTCCAGCCAAACTAAAATGTCTACTTCTTTTAGCGGACAATGTGATAAGATCCCTTTCTTACGGCCACGCCAATCGCTACAAATTCCAGATGAGGCACAAAAACAGCAGGTGCTTCAACGGATATCAAGCGCTCCTTTAAGTGGGCTCTCCTCCACATCAACTTCAACATCACAAATACTCCAGTCCTCAAAGGTGTCACCCCAATCGCACTTGCTTCCTCACAGCTCCCAAATCTCCAGCTGCCCGTCTGAGTATGAGGTAGAACAGATGGTTGAGTCTGCAGAGCTGTTTACTCATACTATAGCCTGGGAATCAGAGGTCGACTCCAGCGCTTCTGTGAATCCAGACGAGGAAATGATCTGCACTGATGCCCAGAATCTTTATGAGTCGGATCCAGTACCAGACGCAGAAGGTTCTGACCATAATGTAGACCCTCATTCCCAAACTGTAACTCCTGTTGGTGGAGACAATGAGGAAGACAATGATGAGACTCAAATACCTGATTGGAGCGACAACTTTAGTTTTTTGTCAGGGCAGGAACAGGTTGGCTCTGAGGACGACGGGTGTGATAACGCACAGGGTGATGATGATGAGGTTGGAGATCCCACTTACTGTCAACCCACAGTCAGCCAAGAGATGAGGTCAGCAGAGGAGGTGGAGGAAGATGCTAGTGACGACGAGGTCAGGTTGCGCCTTCCTGGACAGGGACGTAGTTCTAGAAGCACGTCAACAACTGCATCCTCAAACACAACACTGCCTCTCACCACAAGTCGTGGTGGCTCATCAGGTCGCATGGGTGCTAAGCCTTGCATAGCCTGGGCATTTTTTCAGATCGATAAAGATGACCCAACTCATGTTATCTGTAACATTTGTCAGCAAAAGCTAAGTAGAGGCCAAAAAATACATAGTTTGAGTACTTCATGCATGAACCGGCACATGGACATGAAGCATAAGTTGCAGTGGGAAGCTCAGTGTGCTACAATGCGGTCTAGCCGGCCGGGCCAACCACCGTCTGCCATATCTTGTGCATCCGCGGCCTCATCATCCTCTGTGACTGGGGGGACAGCAGTCACACCTGTTTTGGGGCGCAGACCTGCCACCTCTTTACCCGCAACAGCCAGCGTGATTGGCAGGTCATCATTTTCTTTGGAGGTGGTAACACCAGCTGGTGTTGAGCGCTGTCCGACATCGATAGCACCACCTTTGGATCAAGGCAACCTAACATGTCCGCCTGCATCTTCCTCACAGACCGGCAGTTTGCCGGGGACACCCTTATCAACCCCGTCTAAGCACAATAGCCAGCCCTCGGTCCCTCAGATGTGGACAAGTAAAAGACCATTTCCTCCTAGCCATGAGAAAGCTAAGAGGTTGAATTTCACCATCTGCAAGCTCTTGGCTACAGAAATGCTGCCTTTCCGCCTGGTGGACACAGAGGATTTTCGAGACCTTATGTCCGTCGCAGTGCCCCAGTACCAGATGCCCAGTCGGCACTACTTCTCAAAGAAAGGTGTGCCTGCGCTCCACCAGCATGTCGCACACAACATCACCGCTTCTTTGAGAAACTCTGTGTGTGACAGGGAGCATTTCACCACAGACACTTGGACGAGTAGGCATGGACAGGGGCGTTACATGTCGCTGACTGGGCACTGGGTAACTATGGTGACAGCAGGACAAGGGGCTGCTGTCCAAGTCTTGCCGTCCCCACGAGTTGTGCGTCAATCCTCTTTATGTCAAAGTTCCTTCACTGCTTCTGCCTCCTCAACCTCCTCTCGGTCTTCCACCTGCACCCAAAGCCTGTCTGGTCATGCCACAAGCTTTCTAACTGCGAAGAAGGGATCTTGCACACCTCCTTACTATGCTGGCAGTAGGGCTCAACGTCATCAGGCGGTTTTTACTTTGAAATGTCTGGGAAATGTGAGTCACACAGCTGAGGAGTTGTGGTCAGCTCTGGAGAACCAATTTTATGAATGGTTGTCTCCACTGGACCTGAAACCAGGGAAGGCCGTGTGCGACAATGCTGCAAACCTGGCTGCGGCCCTTCGCCGGGGCAATGTCACACACGTGCCTTGTATGGCTCACGTGTTGAACCTGGTTGTCCAGCAATTTTTATCCCACTATCCCAGACTAGATGGCCTTCTGCAGAGGGCACAGTCGCTGTGTGCTCACTTCCGCCGTTCGCATCCCGCAGCTCAGCGACTTACATCTCTACAGAAGTCGTTGGGCCTGCCACTTCACCGGGTAAAATGCGATGGGCCTACCCGGTGGAATTCAACTCTGCACATGTTGCAGCGACTGTGGCAGCACCGACAAGCCCTGGTGCAATACGTTCTGACGTATAGCCTGGGCCAACGAGATCCAGAGGTGGGGCAAATCACGCTGGAGGAGTGGTCTCAGATCAGGGACCTATGCACCCTTCTGCACAGTTTTGAAATGGTAACGAAGATCTTTAGTGCTGACGATGCCATTATCAGCATAACTATTCCGGTGATTTACATGCTGGAGCATATGTTAAACAGAATTCGGAGTCAGGTGGTGGCACAAGAGGAGGTGGAGGAAGTAGAGGAGGAGGAGTTGTATGCGGAAGGGCTAACATCTGCAAGGTCCAGACGGTCGGCAGCACCAAGGCGGCAGGCATGTGAGGGTGGGGGAGATGGTTTTACCAGGGCGCATGGTAGCAGCCAAACTAGTGAGGAAGGTGCAGGAGCCCAGGAAGGAGTGGAGGACGAACTGATGGAAGACTCATCAGATGAGGGAGACCTTGATCACTAGTGTTGAGCCACCCCCGTAGTGTTCGAGTTCGGTTCGGTTCGTCGAACACCCGTGTGTTCGCCGAACTGTTCGTCGAACACCTTCGAACACCGTTAAAACCAATGGCAGGCAAACAAAAACACATAGAAACACATAGAAAACACCTTCAAAGGTGTCCAAAAGCTGACAAACTGCTCAGAAGACACAACTAACACATGGAAAAGTGACAAGTACATATAGTCATGCGAAAAGAAAAGAGGTGGAGGAGTAAAAGGAGGGGGAGACACAGATATAGGCATGTCAAGCCCTTCTAAAATCCAAAAAGTGAGAAGCCGACACGTTCAGTCCGCTCCTGCCCGTGCCACCTCCGTGTCGCCGGGTTTGTGCCAGAGCCGCGGTGAACCCTGACGGCCAGCCCCCCTCTCCCAATACTGGTGACTGTCCGCTGGTGGGTCGAGCGAGCCCCCCTGTGGTGGAGGCAGCTCTAAGCTTTTTAATTTAAATTGTCTCTCTAATTTGAATAAATACACTTTAAATCCATTTACAAGGATCTATTGGAGGGCAAGTCTCATGCCAGCAGCCGCGTAATTCCAGCTCCAGTAGCATCCACTAAAGCTGCTGCAGTTAAAAAGCTTTTATAAGGATCGAGCTCGGCTGTCCACCGCAAGGCATCCTACTGCCAGTCCCAGCCCCTATGCCTTTGGATGTCTCCTGATGCTTTTCACTGAGTATCCCGTGGTCCCGAAGCATTTCCTTTGAAAAAATTAAGTGTCAAAACTACAGGTGGTGTATCTTGCTTAACAGCCGGGATAATCCGCTGACTAGCAGACACTGCTACTAGGCACAAAGTATTTCCTGGGCTAGATGCAGTTAAAAATTTGTAATTAGATACTCTCGTTGGATGCTGAGAAAGCATTCCATAGAGTCTCCTGGCACGCCATATATGATTCTCTTAAAAAGCTTGGGGTAGGGGTCTAGGGGACCCTTTTATAGCCAAAATCACGGCCCTGTATCGCAATACGTCACCTAGGCTGAAGATAAATGGAACTGTAGCACCCTGAGGGCTCGGTTGCTACAGAGGTATTGCACCTCACCCAGAGGTGTGATATCTCACTCTCAGGTAAGGATGGAGTGTGGATCAGGACCCGACACCTGCATGCATTACACCACATTGCGGTGGGGCAGGGCGACCAATATGCCCCTGAGATGGGCACGACAGTCCCTGTCCCTGGCTGGAGTGGGGGGAGGGAACACTGAGGAAGGGGAACCCTGTAGTGCAGGAGCAGGGAGGAAGCAGTTCCTGGGTGCATTGAGAAGGGAGTATAAAAGGTGGGCACCATCTTAGTTCAGTGCAGAGAAGTCTGAGCAGAAGTGGCAGGGAGCAGGGGCTCTGCATGAGCTCTGCTCCGGAGGCGGGCCTAGTAACAGAGGCCCAGGCCTGGAAGAGGGTGAAGGAAGGAAGAGGAGCGGAGAAGGCTCCAGGAACGAGGAACGAAGGGATCTCAGGGGTGCGGACGGGCGAGTCGCCACCGCACGCCCGAATCCACCTGCGTGGAGGGGTCAGGCCAAAGGGGGAGACCGGTCCCCGAAACTAGTGGAGGCAGGAAATGACCCTCAGCTAGAAACAGGAAGCTGTGACATTTTATGTGGCGCAGCCCCTCGCTACACCCGCTAGGAAGGCACCACATAGGGTCAGGGAAACTGGCGCCAAGTTTACCAAGAGGAGGCCCGAGGCAGCCGGACAGAAGGGTTGGTAAGAAAGGCCAGACAAAGGACACACAAAGGGGGTCCTGTGAAGCACTCCAAAGTTATCTGGGAGTTGTCTGAGCCCCTCACCTGGTGAGCACAGTACGACGTGGGCAGCCGTTACCTGCAGACGTGGTCTGGATAATAAGAACTGTGAGTAAAGGCCCTGGACTGCATCACTGACTCCGTGTCATTACTGCTGCTGCCCTGCACCATCACCCCCATCCTCCGCATACACTGCCCTGAGGCTATACTCCTCCCGTGGGGAGTTATGCTACGCTCTGCTGCACCCACAACACCAGCCTCAGCGGTCTACCCTGGAGCGGCGGTTCACTCTGACCGCAATCCACGGGTGGCGTAGTCGGACATTTAAACATCAAAACCACATAAATAGTTCCGCCACTGGTTTGACCGCCCTGAGCCACGGAATCGGGTTGCCGCCACGGAGACTACAACCACCAGCATCCACCAAAGAGGGTCCGGCTCCGGGTGTCCCAAGGCCCAGGGGGCGCGTCAGAACATTTTCATCACCTTTCACAATCACCAATGGGACAAGGCAGGGATGTTCTTTGTCCCCTCTCTTATACATCCTAGTGACGGAGCACCTGCTCTCATCAATTCGCCATAACCCCAATATTAGGTGGATTGAGGTGGGAGGCACCGAGTACAAGTGCTCTCTATTTGCTGATGATGTCCTAGTATATATCACTCAATCACATATATCCATCCATGCTGTTATGGCTGAAATAGATCACTTTGTTACATGGTCAAATTTTAAAATCAATGCAGCGAAGTCTGAGGCCCTCGATGTCTCCCTCCCCAAATCCATATAGGATTCCATCCAGTCCAACTTTCCCTTTGCCTGGCCCTCACAGGGTATCAAATACTTAGGAATTCCTATTCATAGAGACCTCTCCCATCTATGTTATCTTAATTTTGGGCCCTTTATTGAACAACTCCATACAGACCACGGTTGGCAAGTTAGAACTGTAAGATTCACTACGTGAACCACTGGTGTTTTGTGGAAAAGCACATGTACACTGTGTTCCAAATTATTATGCAAAAAGTGTTTAGGAGTGATAAGGGAAGAATTTGTTTGTTTGTCAGTTAAACTCATTGATGGTGATGTGTGTCAGGGCTCTTTATATCACTGTAAGCAATTGCAGACACCTGTGCTAATTAGTTTGGCAGGTGTGTCCAATGAAAGGCAAGACTACTTAAGAAGGCTGTCTCACATTATTAAGCAGCCTACATTTTCTGCCAAAATGGGAAAGAAAAAGGATGTGTCGGCTGCTGAGAAGCAACAAATTGTGGAGTGTTTAGGTCAAGGCATGACTACAATCAACATTGTGCGATGATCAGGATGAAGTGTCTTGGCAATCAAGAAGTATGTAGCTGATTCACAGTATACACGTGTGCGTGCTGATAAGGGCAAATTGAGGACTCTTTCCTACAGGCAATTACGTCAGGTTGAAAGAGCAGCGGCAAAAAAGCCTTGTCATAGCAGCAGACAAGTTTTTGAAGCTGCTTGTGCCTCCAACGTCCCCCGAACAACAAGATGCAGGGTCCTTCAGAGGTTTGCAGCTGTGCATACGCCATCCTGTCGACCTCCTCTATCCACTTCACACAAGCAGAAACGGCTCCAGTGGGCCAAACATTACATGAAGACTGATTTCAAAACTGTTTTGTTCACGGATGAGTGCCGTGCAGCGCTCGATGGTCCAGATGGATAGAGTGGAGGATGGCTGGTTGATGGACACCCAACGCAAACACGGCTACAGCGCCAACAAGGAGGAGGTGGAGTAATGTTTTGGGCTGGAATCATGGGGAGAGAGATTGTCGGCCCCTTTAGGATCCCTGAAGGCGCTAAAGATGAACTCCATAATGTATGTGGATTTTCTCAAACAGCACTTCCTGCCATGGTTCAAGAAGAAGAACCGTGTATTTCACAGCAAGATCATTTTTCTGCATGATAATGCACCATCTCATGCTGCACATAAAACATCTGCATCTCTGGCTGATATGGGCATAAAAGGGGACAAACTTATGGTGTGACCCCCATGCTCCCCTGACCTCTACCCCATTCAGAACCTTTGGAGCATCATTAAAAGGAGTGTCTATGATGGCGGGAGGCAGTTCACATCTAAGCAACAGCTCTGGGAGGGTATTCTGTCCTCATGCAAAACAATTGAAGCAGAAACCATCCAAAACCTGACAAATTCAATGGACGAGAGAGTTCAGAAGCTCCTTTCGAACAAGGGGTCCTATGTGAAAATGTAACATCACCTAGAATAAAGTTTTGAGTTGAAAACTGTTTGATTTCAGTTTCTAACAACCTGCTAATGCTTATAATTTCAAAAATGACCATTTTTTTGGTCTTTATTAAAATGAAAAGGTTGATCGAAAAGTTTGGGGGATCTAAGAGTGTGGCAACCCAGTAGTCATGATTACTTCGAATTCTGACAATATGAGGGTCATGCTGCAGGTAGTGCAGCAAGAAGGCACTTATGTGTCTTGCGCATCTCGGAGCCCCAAAATTATTTTCCGGGCTAGATGCAGCTAAAAATTATTATTAATTTTAAATCTGGTGAAGCTTTAGTATAGATGGCCTAATAGGATCAGTGCTGCACACTGCTACAAAGCCCAAATTATTTTCCAGTCAAGATACAGATAAACATGATTAGTAATTTTAAATCTGGTGGAGCTTATTATAGATGGCCTAATAGAATCAGTGCTGCACACTGCTACAAAGCCCAAATTATTTTCCAGCCAAGATACAGATAAACATGATTAGTAATTTGAAAGCTTAAAACAGTTGGTAGGGTGATTTTAACCAATCATCAAGCTTTTACTCTCCCCAGGATGACACAGGGGTAGAAAAGTCGTTTCGGATCCATGATTTGTTCATCTTTATGAACGTGAGTCTGTCTACATTATCAGTGGAGAGCCGCGTGCGCTTATCTGTCAGCACACCACCAGCAGCGCTGAACACACGTTCAGACAGAACGCTGGCTGCGGGGCATGACAAGATCTCCAAGGCGTAAGTGGCTAGCTCCGGCCATTTATCCAGATTGGAAGCCCAAAAAGAGCAAGGGTCCAGTGACACAGTCGTGGCTTCAATGTTTACTTGGAGATACTCCTGTACCATCGTCTCTAGGCGTTGACTATGTGTCAGACTTCTTGTCTCCTGTGGCCTTGCAAAGGATGGGCTAAAAAAGTGGTGAAATGATTCCGCAAAATTGATGTTACCAGCAGATACTGTGGTTCTGTTACGGTTTGAGTGCTGAACACTTGACGGTCCCACGGTTGGCAAGTTGGAACTGTGAGATTCACTACGTGCACCACTGGTATTTTGTGGAAAAGCACATGTAAGATTCTGCAACAGTCTCTGCTGATACTCCTGCATGCGTGCATCCCTTTCTATGGCAGGAATAATTTCTGCAAATTTACTTTTGTACCGGGGATCTAACAGTGTGGCAACCCAGTAGTCAGGATTATTTCTAATTCTCACAATTCGAGGGTCATGTTGCAGGTAGTGCAGCAAGAAGGCACTCATGTGTGTTGCGCATCCAGGAGCACCAAGTCCCTGTTGTGTTGGTGGCGAGGTAACAATCATGCTTCCTTCCTCTGTCCTCTCCCCCCAACCTCGCACAACAGAAATGTGATCAAGGTCTCCCTCATCTGATGAGTCTTCCATCAGTCCGTCCTCCACTTCTTCCTGGGCTCCTGCACCTTCCTCACTAGTTTGGCTGCTACCATGCGCCCTGGTAAAACCATCTCCCCCACCCTCACATGCCTGCCGCCTTGGTGCTGCCGACCGTCTGGACCTTGCAGATGTTAGCCCTTCCGCATACAACTCCTCCTCCTCTACTTCCTCCACCTCCTCTTGTGCCACCACCTGACTCCGAATTCTGTTTAACATGTGCTCCAGCATGTAAATCACCGGAATAGTCATGCTGATAATGGCATCGTCAGCACTAAACATCTTCGTCGCCATTTCAAAACTGTCCAGAAGGGTGCATAGGTCCCTGATCTGAGACCACTCCTCCAGCGTTATTTGCCCCACCTCTGGATCTCGTTGGCCCAGGCTATACGTCAGAACGTATTGCACCAGGGCTTGTCGATGCTGCCACAGTCGCTGCAACATGTGCAGAGTTGAATTCCACCGGGTAGGCACATCGCATTTTAGCCGGTGAAGTGGCAGGCCCAACGACTTCTGTAGAGATGTAAGTCGCTGAGCTGCGGGATGCGAACGGCGAAAGTGAGCACACAGCGACCGTGCCCTCTGCAGAAGGCCATCTAGTCTGGGATAGTGGGCTAAAAATTGCTGGACAACCAGGTTCAACACGTGAGCCATACAAGGCACGTGTGTGACATTGCCCCGGCGAAGGGCCGCACCCAGGTTTGCAGCATTGTCGCACACGGCCTTCCCTGGTTTCAGGTCCAGTGGAGACAACCATTCATGAAATTGGTTCTCCAGAGCTGACCACAACTCCTCAGCTGTTTGACTCACATTTCCCAGACATTTCAATGTAAAAACCGCCTGATGACGTTGAGCCCTACTGCCAGCATAGTAAGGAGGTGTGCAGGATCCCTTCTGCGCAGTTAGAAAGCTTGTGGCATGACCAGACAGGCTTTGGGTGCAGGTGGAAGACCGAGAGGAGGTTGAGGAGGCAGAAGCAGTGGAGGAACTTTGACATAAAGAGGATTGTCGCACAACTCGTGGGGACGGCAAGACTTGGACAGCAGCCCCTTGTCCTGCTGTCACCATAGTTACCCAGTGCCCAGTCAGCGACATGTAACGCCCCTGTCCATGCCTACTCGTCCAAGTGTCTGTGGCGAAATGCACCCTGTCACACACAGAGTTTCTCAAAGAAGCGGTGATGTTGTGTGCGACATGCTGGTGGAGCGCAGGCACACCTTTCTTTGAGAAGTTGTGCCGACTGGGCATCTGGTACTGGGGCACTGCGACGGACATAAGGTCTCGAAAATCCTCTGTGTCCACCAGGCGGAAAGGCAGCATTTCTGTAGCCAAGAACTTGCAGATGGTGAAATTCAACCTCTTAGCTTTCTCATGGCTAGGAGGAAATGGTCTTTTACTTGTCCACATCTGAGGGACTGAGGGCTGGCTATTGTGCTTAGACGGGGTTGATAAGGGTGTCCCCGGCAAACTGCCGGTCTGTGAGGAAGATGCAGGCGGACATGTTAGGTTGCCTTGATCCAAAGGTGGTGCTATCGATGTCGGACAGCGCTCAACACCAGCTGGTGTTACCACCTCCAAAGAAAATGATGACCTGCCAATCACGCTGGCTGTTGCGGGTAAAGAGGTGGCAGGTCTGCACCCCAAAACAGGTGTGACTGCTGTCCCCCCAGTCACAGAGGATGAAGAGGCCGCGGATGCACAAGATATGGCAGACGGTGGTTGGCCCGGCCGGCTAGGCCGCATTGTAGCACACTGAGCTTCCCACTGCAACTTATGCTTCATGTCCATGTGCATGAAGTACTCAAACTATGTATTTTTTGGCCTCTACTTAGCTTTTGTTGACAAATGTTACAGATAACACGAGTTGGGTCATCTTTATCGATCTGAAAAAATGCCCAGGCTATGCAAGGCTTAGCACCCATGCGACCTGAAGAGCCACCACGACTTGTGGTGAGAGGCAGAGTTGTGTTTGAGGATGCAGTTGTTGACGTGCTTCCAGTACTACGTCTCTGTCCAGGAAGGCGCAACCTGACCTCGTCGTCACTAGCATCTTCCTCCACCTCCTCTGCTGACCTCATCTCTTGGCTGACTGTGGGTTGACAGTAAGTGGGATCTCCAACCTCATCATCATCACCCTGTGCGTTATCACACCCGTCGTCCTCAGAGCCAACCTGTTCCTGCCCTGACAAAAAACTAAAGTTGTCGCGCCAATCAGGTATTTGAGTCTTATCATCGTCTTCCTCATTGTCTCCACTAACAGGAGTTACAGTTTGGGAATGAGGGTCTACATTATGGTCAGAACCTTCTGCGTCTGGTCCTGGATCCGACTCATAAAGATTCTGGGCATCAGTGCAGATCATTTCCTCGTCTGGATTCACAGAAGTGCTGGAGTCGACCTCTGATTCCCAGGCTATAGTATGAGTAAACAGCTCTGCAGACTCAACCATCTGTTCTACCTCATACTCAGACGGGCAGCTGGAGATTTGGGAGCTGTGAGGAAGCAAGTGCGATTGGGGTGACACCTTTGAGGACTGGAGTATTTGTGATGTTGAAGTTGATGTGGAGGAGAGCCCACTTAAAGGAGCACTTGATATCCGTTGAAGCACCTGCTGTTTTTGTGCCTCATCTGGAATTTGTAGCGATTGGCGTGGCCGTAAGAAAGGGATCTTATCACATTGTCCGCTAAAAGAAGTAGTCATTTTAGTTTGGCTGGAAGATGGTCTTTCTTCTGCAGATGTTACTGTTGCTTTAACACCTACCCCACGGACACAACCTTTTTTCCCCTTCCCAACACGCCTATTCCCCTTTCTACCAGCAGCAGGCCTTTTTCCACTCATTTTGGTGGTTAACTAATTAACAACTCTGGAGCTGTTTGCACAAAAAAAACAATGGATGGGAACCGAGCAGAGCTGAGTGGCCAAACTGTGGTATTAGGCCAAAACTATTGGCTGGGTTAGATGCAGAAAAAAATTATATTCAATTTGCAACCTGATGGAGGTCAGTATAGATGGACTAATAGAGAAAGTCCCACACACTGCTAGAAGGCCAAATATTTTTTCAGAGCTAGATGCAGAAAAAAATATATTCAGTTTGCAACCTGATGGGGTCTATATAGATGGATTAATAGAACAAGTCCCACACACAGCTAGAAGCCCAATATTTTTTCAGAGGTAGATGCAGAAAAGAATATATTCAGTTTGCAACCTGATGGAGGTCAGTATAGATGGACTAATACAACAAGTCCCACACACAGCTAGAAGCCCAATATTTTTTCAGAGGTAGATGCAGAAAAAAATATATTCAGTTTGCAACCTGATGGAGGTCTGTATAAATGGATTAATAGAACAAGTCCCACACACAGCTAGAAGCCCAATATTTTTTCAGAGGTAGATGCAGAAAAAAATATATTCAGTTTGCAACCTGATGGAGGTCAGTATAGATGGACTAATACAACAAGTCCCACACACAGCTAGAAGCCCAATATTTTTTCAGAGGTAGATGCAGAAAAAAATATATTCAGTTTGCAACCTGATGGAGGTCTGTATAGATGGATTAATAGAACAAGTCCCACACACAGCTAGAAGCCCAATATTTTTTCAGAGGTAGATGCAGAAAAAAATATATTCAGTTTGCAACCTGATGGAGGTCAGTATAGATGGACTAATACAACAAGTCCCACACACAGCTAGAAGCCCAATATTTTTTCAGAGGTAAATGCAGAAAAAAATATATTCAGTTTGCAACCTGATGGAGGTCTGTATAGATGGATTAATAGAACAAGTCCCACACACAGCTAGAAGCCCAATATTTTTTCAGAGGTAGATGCAGAAAAAAATATATTCAGTTTGCAACCTGATGGAGGTCAGTATAGATTGACTAATACAACAAGTCCCACACACAGCTAGAAGCCCAATATTTTTTCAGAGGTAGATGCAGAAAAAAATATATTCAGTTTGCAACCTGATGGAGGTCTGTATAGATGGATTAATAGAACAAGTCCCACACACAGCTAGAAGCCCAATATTTTTTCAGAGGTAGATGCAGAAAAAAATATATTCAGTTTGCAACCTGATGGAGGTCTGTATAGATGGACTAATACAACAAGTCCCACACACAGCTAGAAGCCCAATATTTTTTCAGAGGTAGATGCAGAAAAAAATATATTCAGTTTGCAACCTGATGGAGGTCAGTATAGATGGACTAATACAACAAGTCCCACACACAGCTAGAAGCCCAATATTTTTTCAGAGGTAGATGCAGAAAAAAATATATTCAGTTTGCAACCTGATGGAGGTCTGTATAGATGGATTAATAGAACAAGTCCCACACACAGCTAGAAGCCCAATATTTTTTCAGAGGTAGATGCAGAAAAAAATATATTCAGTTTGCAACCTGATGGAGGTCTGTATAGATGGATTAATAGAACAAGTCCCACACACAGCTAGAAGCCCAATATTTTTTCAGAGGTAGATGAAGAAAAAAATCTATGCAGTTTGCAACCTGATGGAGGTCAGTATAGATGGACTAATACAACAAGTCCCACACACAGCTAGAAGCCCAATATTTTTTCAGAGCTAGATGCAGAAAAAAATTATATTCAATTTGCAACCTGATGGAGGTCAGTATAGATGGACTAATAGAATGATGCTATGCCCAAAAGATTTTACTTCACTAGGTGCAGTAAAAAAATTGGTATTCTATACACAGGTGGTATATCTTGCAACACAGATAGGCTACTCCACTGACTAACACACTCTGCAATATGCCAAAAAGGATTAGCTTTGCTAGATTCAGCCAAATGCTGTGAAAAAAACTTGCACAGCACTGGCACAGACCTGCCTGGCAAAAACTGATAGGAACTGATGTAACCTAGTCCTGAAAAGGACTCCAATTACAATTAGTCTTTACTCCCACAATCTATCTATTTAAGAGCACAGACCTGCCTGATAAAAGTCGTAGGAAATGCTGTAACCTAGTCCTTAAAAGGACTGCAATCACAACTATTCCCTACTCCCAAGCTATCTGTAGATTTGTGCGAAAATTGGCTTGAAATTAACAAGGTATAGCGCACACAGCAACAGCGGTGCCGTCTAACACGCAGCTGCAGCAGTGAGAAAATGGTGGCAACGGGGAAAATGGCTTGGTCTTATAGGGCAAGGACATGTGACATACACTGCCATTGACACATGCCCTTGCTTGTGTGAAAAAAAGCACTTCGCTCCGTGTGTGCGCTGCTGATAGGCTGACAGATTGCACCTGCCCACTGTAAATGCGGGAAAGAGAAAAAAAATATGGAGATCTTCATTGTTCCTGCAGAGATCCATCCCCTGCCCCTCCCCCCACCCCGCTGTACACTCAAACTGCGTATTAACATTAATTTTCATCATTACTGAGAAAAAATCCAGTTATGATTTTGGTGCACGAACAGTTATCGAACATAACCTCGAACAGCCGAATTTTTCTCAAATTGTTCGTGTTCGCCGAACGGCTCGAACACCGCCCAAAACAGCTCGAATTTGAGATTGGCGAACAGTTCGAGTAGAACAACGCTCATCTCTATTGATCACATTTCTGTTGTGCGAGGTTGGGGGGAGAGGACAGAGGAAGGAAGCATGATTGTTACCTCACCACCAACACAACAGGGACTTGGTGCTCCTGGATGCGCAACATACATGAGTGCCTTCTTGCTGCACTACCTGCAACATGACCCTCGAATTGTGAGAATTAGAAATAATCCTGACTACTGGGTTGCCACACTGTTAGATCCCCGGTACAAAAGTAAATTTGTAGAAATTATTCCTGCCATAGAAAGGGATGCACGCATGCAGGAGTATCAGCAGAGACTGTTGCAGAATCTTACATGTGCTTTTCCACAAAACACCAGTGGTGCACGTAGTGAATCTCACAGTTCCAACTTGCCAACCGTGGGACCGTCAAGTGTTCAGCACTCAAACCATAACAGAACCACAGTATCTGCTGGTAACATCAATTTTGCGCAATCATTTCACCACTTTTTTAGCCCATCCTTTGCAAGGCCACAGGAGACAAGAAGTCTGACACATAGTCAACGCCTAGAGACGATGGTACAGGAGTATCTCCAAGTAAACATTGAAGCCATGACTGTGTCACTGGACCCTTGCTCTTTTTGGGCTTCCAATCTGGATAAATGGCCGGAGCTAGCCACTTACGCCTTGGAGATCTTGTCATGCCCCGCAGCCAGCGTTCTGTCTGAACGTGTGTTCAGCACTGCTGGTGGTGTGCTGACAGATAAGCGCACGCGGCTCTCCACTGATAATGTAGACAGACTCACGTTCATAAAGATGAACAAATCATGGATCCGAAACGACTTTTCTACCCCTGTGTCATCCTGGGGAGAGTAAAAGATGGATGATTGGTTAAAATCACCCTACCAACCATTTAAAGCTTTCAAATTACTAATCATGTTTATCTGTATCTTGGCTGGAAAATAATTTGGGCTTTGTAGCAGTGTGCAGCACTGATTCTATTAGGCCATCTATAATAAGCTCCACCAGATTTAAAATTACTAATCATGTTTATCTGTATCTTGGCTGGAAAATAATTTGGGCTTTGTAGCAGTGTGCAGCACTGATCCTATTAGGCCATCTATACTAAGCTCCACCAGATTTAAAATTAATAATAATTTTTAGCTGCATCTAGCCCGGAAAATAATTTTGGGGCTCCGAGATGCGCAAGACACATAAGTGCCTTCTTGCTGCACTACCTGCAACATGACCCTCATATTGTCAGAATTCGAAGTAATCATGACTACTGGGTTGCCACACTCTTAGATCCGCCAAACTTTTCGATCAACCTTTTCATTTTAATAAAGACCAAAAAATGGTCATTTTTGAAATTATAAGCATTAGCAGGTTATTAGAAACTGAAATCAAACAGTTTTCAACTCAAAACTTTATTCTAGGTGATGTTACATTTTCACAAAGGACCCCTTGTTCGAAAGGAGCTTCTGAACTCTCTCGTCCATTGAATTTGTCAGGTTTTGGATGGTTTCTGCTTCAATTGTTTTGCATGAGGACAGAATACCCTCCCAGAGCTGTTGCTTAGATGTGAACTGCCTCCCGCCATCATAGACACTCCTTTTGATGATGCTCCAGAGGTTCTGAATGGCGTAGAGGTCAGGGGAGCATGGGGGTCACACCATAAGTTTGTCCCCTTTTATGCCCATATCAGCCAGAGATGCCGATGTTTTATGTGCAGCATGAGATGGTGCATTATCATGCAAAAAAATGATCTTGCTGTGAAATACACGGTTCTTCTTCTTGAACCATGGCAGGAAGTGCTGTTTGAGAAAATCCACATACATTATGGAGTTCATCTTTAGCGCCTTCAGGGATCCTAAAGGGGCTGACAATCTCTCTCCCCATGATTCCAGCCCAAAACATTACTCCACCTCCTCCTTGTTGGCGCTGTAGCCGTGTTTGCGTGGGGTGTCCATCAACCAGCCATCCTCCACTCCATCCATCTGGACCATCGAGCGCTGCACGGCACTCATCCGTGAACAAAACAGTTTTGAAATCAGTCTTCATGTAATGTTTGGCCCACTGGAGCCGTTTCTGCTTGTGTGAAGTGGATAGAGGAGGTCGACAGGATGGCGTATGCACAGCTGCAAACATCTGAAGGACCCTGCATCTTGTTGTTCGGGGGACGTTGGAGGCACCAGCAGCTTCAAAATCTTGTCTGCTGCTATGACAAGGCTTTTTTGCCGCTGCTCTTTTAACCTGACGTAATTGCCTGTAGGAAAGAGTCCTCAATTTGCCCTTATCAGCACGCACACGTGTGTACTGTGAATCAGCTACATACTTCTTGATTGCCAAGACACTTCATCCTGATCATCGCACAATGTTGATTGTAGTCATGCCTTGACCTAATCACTCCACAATTTGTTGCTTCTCAGCAGCCGACACATCCTTTTTCTTTCCCATTTTGGCAGAAAATGTAGGCTGCTTAATAATGTGAGACAGCCTTCTTAAGTAGTCTTGCCTTTCATTGGACACACCTGCCAAACTAATTAGCACAGGTGTCTGCAATTGCTTACAGTGATATAAAGAGCCCTGACACACATCACCATCAATGAGTTTAACTGACAAACAAACAAATTCTTCCCTTATCACTCCTAAACACTTTTTGCATAATAATTTGGAACACAGTGTACATGTGCTTTTCCACAAAACACCAGTGGTTCACGGAGTGAATCTTACAGTTCTAACTTGCCAACCGTGGTCTGTATGGAGTTGTTCAATAAAGGGCCCAAAATTAAGATAACATAGATGGGAGAGGTCTCTATGAATAGGAATTCCTAAATATTTGATACCCTGTGAGGGCCAGGCAAAGGGAAAGTTGGACTGGATGGAATCCTATATGGATTTGGGGAGGGAGACATCGAGGGCCTCAGACTTCGCTGCATTGATTTTAAAATTTGACCATGTAACAAAGTGATCTATTTCAGCCATAACAGCATGGATGGATATATGTGATTGAGTGATATATACTAGGACATCATCAGCAAATAGAGAGCACTTGTACTCGGTGCCTCCCACCTCAATCCACCTAATATTGGGGTTATGGCGAATTGATGAGAGCAGGTGCTCCGTCACTAGGATGTATAAGAGAGGGGACAGAGAACATCCCTACCATGTCCCATTGGTGACTGTGAAAGGTGATGAAAATGTTCTGACGCGCCCCCTGGGCCTTGGGACACCCGGAGCCGGACCCTTTTTGGTGGATGCTGGTGGTTGTAGTCTCCGTGGCGGCGACCCGATTCCGTGGCTCAGGGCGGTCAAACCAGTGGCAGAACTATTTATGTGGTTTTGATGTTTAAATATCCGACTACGCCACCCGTGGATTGCGGTCAGAGTGAACCGCCGCTCCAGGGCAGACCGCTGAGGCTGGTGTTGTGGGTGCAGCAGAGCGTAGCATAACTCCCCACGGAAGGAGTATAGCCTCAGGGCAGTGTATGCGGAGGATGGTGGTGATGGTGCAGGGCAGCAGCAGTAACGACACGGAGTCAGTGATGCAGTCCAGGGCCTTTACTCACAGTTCTTATTATCCAGACCACGTCTGCAGGTAACGGCTGCCCACGTCGTACTGTGCTCACCAGGTGAGGGGCTCAGACAACTCCCAGATAACTTTGGAGCGCTTCACAGGACCCCCTTTGTGTGTCCTTTGTCTGGCCTTTCTTACCAACCCTTCTGTCCGGCTGCCTCGGGCCTCCTCTTGGTAAACTTGGCACCAGTTTCCCTGACCCTATGTGGTGCCTTCCTAGCGGGTGTAGCGAGGGGCTGCGCCACATAAAATGTCACAGCCTCCGGTTTCTAGCTGAGGGTCGTTTCCTGCCTCCACTAGTTTCGGGGACCGGTCTCCCCCTTTGGCCTGACCCCTCCACGCAGGTGGATTCGGGCGTGCGGTGGCGACTCGCCCGTCCGCACCCCTGGGATCCCTTCATTCCTCGTTCCTGGAGCCTTCTCCGCTCCTCTTCCTTCCTTCTCCCTCTTCCAGGCCTGGGCCTCTGTTACTAGGCCCGCCTCGGAGTAGAGCTCATGCAGAGCCCCTGCTCCCTGCCACTTCTGCTCAGACTTCTCTGCACTGAACTAAGATGGTGCCCACCTTTTATACTCCCTTCTCAATGCACCCAGGAACTGCTTCCTCCCTGCTCCTGCACTACAGGGTTCCCCTTCCTCAGTGTTCCCTCCCCCCACTCCAGCCAGGGACAGGGACTGTCGTGCCCATCTCAGGGGCATATTGGTCGCCCTGCCCCACGGCAATGTGGTGTAATGCATGCAGGTGTCGGGTCCTGATCCACACTCCATCCTTACCTGAGAGTGAGATATCACACCTCTGGGTGAGGTGCAATACCTCTGTAGCAACCGAGCCCTCAGGGTGCTACAGTTCCATTTATCTTCAGCCTAGGTGACGTATTGCGATACAGGGCTGTGATTTTGGCTATAAAAGGGTCCCCTAGACCCCTACCCCAAGCTTTTTAAGAGAATCATATATGGCGTGCCAGGAGACTCTATGGAATGCTTTCTCAGCATCCAACGAGAGTATCTAATTACAAATTTTTAACTGCATCTAGCCCAGGAAATACTTTGTGCCTAGTAGCAGTGTCTGCTAGTCAGCGGATTATCCCGGCTGTTAAGCAAGATACACCACCTGTAGTTTTGACACTTAATTTTTTCAAAGGAAATGCTTCGGGACCACGGGATACTCAGTGAAAAGCATCAGGAGGCATCCCAAGGCATAGGGGCTGGGACTGGCAGTAGGACGCCTTGCGGTGGACAGCCGAGCTCGATCCTTATAAAAGCTTTTTAACTGCAGCAGCTTTAGTGGACGCTACTGGAGCTGGAATTACGCGGCTGCTGGCATGAGACTTGCCCTCCAATAGATCCTTGTATATGGATTTAAAGTGTATTCATTCAAATTAGAGAGACAATTTAAATTAAAAAGCTTAGAGCTGCCTCCACCACAGGGGGGCTCGCTCGACCCACCAGCGGACAGGCACCAGTATTGGGAGAGGGGGGCTGGCCGTCAGGGTTCACCGCGGCTCTGGCACAAACCCGGCGACACGGAGGTGGCACGGGCAGGAGCGGACTGAACGTGTCGGCTTCTCACGTTTTGGATTTTAGAAGGGCATGACATGCCTATATCTGTGTCTCCCCCTCCTTTTACTCCTCCACCTCTTTTCTTTTCGCATGACTATATGTACTTGTCACTTTTCCATGTGTTAGTTGTGTCTTCAGAGCAGTTTGTCAGCTTTTGGACACCTTTGAAGGTGTTTTCTATGTGTTTCTATATGTTTTTGTTTGCCTGCCATTGGTTGTAACGGTGTTCGAAGGTGTTCGACGAACCGAACCGAACTCGAACACTACGGGGGTGGCTCAACACTACTTGTGTGGAGTCTGACCTGAATATCGACGGCCTTGTTGCAGCAGGTGCTCCACAACTGCTCTCTTCTGCTCACAAATCCTTTGCAACATGTGGAGGGTAGAGTTCCAACGTGTGGGGACATCACACACCAGTCGGTGTGCCGGAAGCTGCAAATGCTGCTGCAGCACAGCAAGGGTGGCGGAAGCTGTAGCCGACTTGTGAAAATGAGCTGACAGGCCGCGTACTTTCACGAGCAGATCTGGCAACTCGGGGTACGATTTAAGAAACCGCTGAACCACGAGGTTAAGCACATGAGCCAGGCATGGTACGTGTGTGATCTCACCTCGCCTCAGAGCCGCCACCATGTTACGGCCATTGTCACACACGACCATGCCGGGATGTAGGTTCAGCGGTCTCAGCCACAGATCTGACTGCTCTTTCACAGCTGTCCACAACTCACAAGCAGTGTGAGGTTTATCACCTAAGCTTATGAGTTTCAGCACAGCCTGTTGCCACTTGGCGGAGGCAGTACTGCAATGCTTCCAGCTTGTAACTGATGTGGTGATATCTGAGATGGTGGCTGAACATGAGGAGGAGGAGGAGGAGGATGCGCAGGAGCTGTACACTGTGGGGGCAACTCTGACTGACATAGGGCCCGCAATCCTCGGTGTGGGGAGGATGTGTTCAGTCCCAAGGTCCGACTGGGTCCCGGCTTCCACTATGTTTACCCAGTGCGCCGTCAGAGAGATGTACCGTCCCTGGCCACAAGCACTTGTCCACGTGTCCGTTGTCAGGTGGACTCTCCCAGTAACTGCATTGTTGAGGGCACGGCAGATGCTTTGGGACACTTGCTTGTGTAGTGCAGGGATGGCACACCGGGCAAAATAGTGGCGGCTGGGGACCGAGTACCGAGGGACGGCCACCGCCATAAGATTGCGGAAGGATTCCGTCTCCACCAGCCAAAAAGGCAGCATTTCCAGCGCAAGCAGTCATGAAATGTGCGAATTTTGGACTGTGGCATGTGGGGCATTAGCTGCGAATTTCTGCTTTCATTCAAAGGTCTGGGATATGGACAATTGAACGCTGCAGTGGGACGTGGACGTGGACGTTGATGCTGTTTCTTGAGAAACTGCCATAACAAGTGAAGACTGAGAGGAGGGGGCTTCTTTACATGCAGTATGGACAGGGGATTGCCTTGCACACACAACACGGGGTTCTATTGCATGCACAACAGTGGAATAAGCAGTGGTGACACCCGCTGACACTGGTCGTGGACCCTGGGTTTTCTCCCTGCAAAGTCGGGTGCTTTGCTGCCATGTGCCTGATCATGCTGGTGGTGGTCAGGCTGGTAGTTTTGTCACCCCTGCTGATGCTGGCATGGCAGGTGGAACATATGGCCTTTTTGGGGTTATCAGCAGAGTCTTTAAAAAAATTCCAGAATCTGGAAGACCTACCGCTTGTACTGGCAACGTCCCTCGTGTTGGTGTTACGGGGAACGGTTGCCTGCCTTCTGTCTGCGGCCACCACACTGCTTCTTCCTGCCTGCTGGGGTACTCTGCCTCCCTCCCCCTGTGTGCTGCTGGCCTCACTCTGCATGTCCTCCTTCCACGTTGGGTCAGTTACTAGATCATCCACCACCTCCTCCTCTTCCATTTGCGCACCACGATCCTCCTCCTCACTTCGTGGCTATTGTGTCTCGTCATCGTCCACCTCTTGTGACAGATTGCCAACGTCGACTTCCTGTGGCGGTGGCTGTTCAAATATTTGGGCATCGCAACATGGGATCTCCTCTT